>NC_060246.1:78759029-81259029 GCF_921293095.1 Ischnura elegans | reverse complement strand
CTTAAATTTAAATGTGTGTCAGTAGTAACCATTAGTTATTGATAGGGATTTAATATTATATTTCCTAATGTCAAAAGTTTCTCATGCAGTTTTATGTATTGGGAGAATTAGCCACTATTATTAAGAGTTGCATTATATCACAGTGCCATCAAATTTCTCATTTTGCAGCTACCCCATGGCCACTGAAGAAGATCTATCTGCCAACTCAGATAATTGTGCAATATGCTGGGAAAAGATGGATGCTGCCAGAAAGCTTCCGTGTAGCCATCTGTTCCATGAGTATGTGTACATTTTTTTAACCTAATTTAAGTTGGAAGACTATTAAATTTTCAAATTGGCTAGGGAAAATACTTAAAATCTCTCTATCTTTTCACATTTCAAAGAAGAAGGTATGAAATCACTGCCACAGCATTTGAAACACTGTTTTTCTTGTCATTCTACCGTGATGTAAAGTGGCTTCATAACAGCAATTACATAATGGGTTCTGCTAGAAAAGTATTGGACCTTTATCTGGGGACTAAAAGCTGGAATGCCTGGATCATTGGAAACCTGATCACTGTCAAAGTTGTTTTCTTGGCTACACACTTTCTCCTTGGGGTGCTGCCTTTGTTGGAAGCATTCTGAGAAAGCTTTTATCGGAATGGAGTTTAGCTGGTCTTTCGCTGCAGCCATAATAACCTCTCAATTCCGAAATCCTGATTCTTTTAATAGCTCTTGAGTTTTGGAGACAGCCAAGCATAGCAGGGGGCCGTATGAGGAAAGTAAGGAGTCTGCTGAACCACAGGAGTCAGGTTTTATCCCAAAAAAAGCTTAATAGATAGAGTTTATTTGCTCAAGGACTTTTCCTTTGGAGCATTAATAAGTTTACTCAAACTCGGACAGATGTAATCAGAAAAACACACAATAATAGTAAAAGTACAATCTGAAAGTATTCACATTCAAGTGTGAGCAATCATAGTTGGCACTGACTTGGAAAACATGCAAAATATATAATCAAAAATGTACAGTAATTTTAACAATCACATTTGAGGTAAACATATTTTCATAAACATTAATTGCCATTGAGATAGTACAAATAATAATAATAATATGTTTTATTTGCCCAAAGGCCACGGTACATTTATCAAGGTATAAGGTACGTCAATCATAAACATAAGTTACTTAACAAAACATAAAATCAGTCAACGCATATATCACATAATTAACATTCAAAACAAAGAATAAAAAAAACACATTGTATAAAATTTCGTCAAGCCCTTCCTTTACTCACATAAGTATTCCTCCAAAGAAAAATAGGAACCTAGTAGAAGGAACCTTTTTAATTGCATTTTAAATGCACTACATTTTTTAATATTCTTTATATCAGAAGGAAGTTTTTTGTATAGTCGCATCCCCATTTCCTTAGGGCCAAGTTTGTTAAAGTTTGTTCTTGTATTAGTGTGGTGTATGTTGTGTTTGCATCTTGTGTGATGGGAGTGATGGTCACTTTTAAGGGGAAAGCTTCCAATATTTGATTTTATGTACAACACTGTAATCATTATGTAAATGCACGGAATTGGTGGAAGGCCTAGCTCCTCGAATAAGGGTCTGCATGAATGTCTGTATGGTTCATGGGCTATGATTCTGACAGCCTTTTTTTGAAGTCAGAAAATGTGCAATGAGTTAAGATGAAAGGAACCCCAAAAAATTATGCTGCTTAGGATGTGGGAATAAAACTCCCCATAGTACAGACTTAAGGAGTGTATCCCTTCTCACTGTACTACTGAGTTGTCTCAGTAAGTAACATGTGGAACTTAGTTTATGACTCAAAAGATCAGGGTCCAAGAAAGATTTGAACTCAAATATACACCCAGAAACTGGAATAGAAGACACTTGCTCAATTGATTTATGATTGCTCTTAATAAGTAGGCTTGATGTGAGATTTTTAGTGGTAGAGAAATGAATCAATTTGCTTTTTCAGCGTTTACAATTAAATGGTTTTCATTGGCCCACTTATCAAGTAAATCTGTAGCTTGCCTTGCTTCTTCAATCAGGTAGCTTTGTGAAGAGGAGATGATCACGTTTGTGTCATCTGCGTAGAGGATTGGTGTAATATTATCTGTGTATGATAAAGGTGCTGGTAAATCATTGATGTATATCACGAATGGAAAAGGTCCAAGAATATACCCTTTTGGGACACCCTTTGAGGATAAACAAATGTTAGAGGTATGAAGAAGGATTTGGTTCTTTCCCGGCGAATGCTGTTGATGAAATCTTCTCGAGAAATCAGCCGGGTGATGATGGCCATTGCTGCCAACGTTTCGATGGCCTTCTCTGCGCCAGATTCGCCCTGAAGACGATGGCAGAGAAGGCCATCGAAACGTTGGCAGCAATGGCCATCATCACCCGGCTGATTTCCCGAGAAGATTTCATGTTAGAGGTATGTTTAATTCCATCGATAAAAAGATTAACTGTCTGAGATCAATTGAGAAGGTACGATGCAATCCAGTTGAGAGGTGTGCCTCTGATGCCCAAACTATCTAGTTTGCACTAGAGCAGCTTATGATTTAATGAAATGAATCTACGCGGTAGTAACCCCGAAAACCTGTCTGCTATAAGGGATGGTATCTGCATAATAAAGAGACATCAATTATTTCCAAACATTTTTTCTTAAAGATAGAAGCTGAGTTAAAATGAATATCTACTGATGGTTCCACTAAATTATATGCATGCAGAAGTCTGATACCGTATAAGCCTGTGTAAGAGGCACACCCCTATTTTGAGCATCGAAGCTATGAAGAAAAGAAATGTTGCGGCATTTTTTTATCCTATTGTGCAGTGTTGCAGACGTATGCCTGGAATTTCGACAGTTATCGAAATTTCTTCTTTCAATACGAATTGAAAGAGGAAATTTTGATAACTGCGGCGGTAATAGCGGCATAAGAGGGAGTAGTAAGGGTTCCAATCCTCTTTTTGCACATGCCGTTGCTCTACGATGCTAGTCCTACTCACGAACAATTTTGTTTAAAAGCTCTCGCGGGGGTATTGAAATAGAATTGCAGCCGTGGAAAATTTTTAGGCAAAACACGACAGGCAAATAGTATGAACCTTCCCAAGAGAATTGACCGCAATCGGGGCAATCTCAGCGCCGTAGGATAATAACCACGTCGTAGATTTAACGGAACCACACTCGGCCCTCCATCAGCCAATCCCTCTGCCATTTTTTTTCCTTTCCGAGACCCCACAGGAAAATAGGAAAAATATCAAGTTACAGGGGAACAATGGAAACATGTTTCATCCATACCCCATCTCACCAACTGACCTTTTTTGGTCTACCAGGTTCAATTCCCCCGGTTTCTGGAGGCCGAATGTTAGGTGAGTCACCTACTGAGCTCGAAGATATCTCGATATCTTTCAGCAATTGTATGGCATGCACGAGGTTCCAAAAAGAATGACACCTATCGCGACTTATATCTGACAGCATTTAAGTTTTTTAAGCTCTAATTGATTGACACAAAGATTTAGAGTTAAAACAAGGCTACTTATATTCAACAGAGTCCAAACAGCACAATTTCGGAAGAAACAAGCGTAGCATAAGCGCATTCAAACAAGACGAGACGGACTGGAAACTTCAGGTAACGCAAACTGCGTACATCACATATTGCTGCGCCTTCGCCTCTTCTCTTTGAAGGCAATGACGTCACATGCAAGATCGGACGTGTTCTTCCCTTGCTCCTTCACTCATAGCATCGTAGCTTGAAATACGGAGGGGAGGGAACGCGCTCCTTCCCCTCGGCTTCTCCTCAGCGCTCTTCACTTATAAGAATTTCCGATTTCTTCTATCCACCATTTAGTCCAACAATGAACACTATCGTTCGAATTTTTTAAACCGCAGGTTTTGACACCAATATCATTTTCTGTTGCAAAACTCCTCGTATTAGCGTCTGAAGATGATTTTTGAAAAATCACGTCCTCAGCGTAATGGAAATTGCTCGGCAAGACAGATGTTGACTATTAACCAGGTACGTCCTTCAAAACCACGCGTTTCCCTACGTTTGATAAGCGATTACTATTTGCAGTATAAATGCCGCAGGATGCCCACTCGAGGCAGTAAATTTAGCACGCCCTCTGGAGGGAAAAACCCCGTGCGATCTTTTCCATATTCACCTCTGGGGTACTGGCGTGACGGGGGGGGGAGGGGGAGGCGATGCTTACAAGAAAATCAAACAGGAGCATTTTAAAAATATGTCACTAAGGGAGAAACTCCCCTCCCTGCCACTTGTTTTTGACTGAGGGTTTCAGATGACTGACTCACGCTGAAAACCAAGGCCACTCAGTTCCCCTTGGACTTTCGACCGGTGAAGGGGAGGGGGAAGATAAGAAGTTTGTGTAAGAGGCGCATCCCCATTTTCGGCTGCAATTTCTGGGAAAAAAGGTGCGCCTCTTACACGCGCTTATACGGTATTTGACATCACCATAGAGCAATAATTATAATGCCCTTGGCAGGAAAGTGTTCTCTCCATTCATAATTGCTGGTGATGCCTGCGGTGTAAATCTGAAGCCGTGGAAGAAAGGACTCAAATCCTAGCAGAATATCTTAAGAAGTCTTCCCTGTATGATATAACGCAGACGAAACTGTACGGAACTCTCTTACAACCTACTCTCTGACAAAACCCTTGCAGTAGTGGGTGTTTCTTGCAATGATGCTTCTAGAGGCAGATGATTTGCTGTTAGTGGTGACATTTGTGAAAAGCTGATGCTGTCATTTTAGTTTATTTAATTTAAAATATACTGCATTCTATTTCATACTTCACAGTCATTATTGAGAATTTTAAGTCAATAAATTCATACTTGTAAGTTTTGTTCCCCTTAGGGTCCATCGAATGGGCAAGCTTTTTCATTTCTTTGTTGCATACATTACCTGTGCATGTTATATTAATCACAGTTTCTTGCAGCTTGCTGTTGTTGTACTAAATCAGCATAATTTCTGCATTATATTTTTCGTGAAATAATATCAACTTAATATCTTTTCTTATGTTACCAGTTGTTATCCAAATTTTTTTATTGCAGTGCCATAGATACAGTCAATGTATTATTTCAATGACGTCACAGGAGCAACACTCAAAATGGAACTTTTTTTGAAACAACAGCAATTTTAATCACATCATTATACATGCTTAGCAAGCAGACTTTTTAGTGTAGATAATGAAGATATTACATTGGATGCTAAAAAAAGTCTTCCGAGTCAGAATCGTTCTACCACCTTCCACCGTTTTCATCTGCAGAAACAAATGTGATATGTTATTTCACATATCCTCCGCAAAGCATACAGGTGCAACGAACATACACCAATGGAAGCATTTGAGGCATTAAATAACCACGATAAAGTTTTATCTGTACTTGTTTGAATTTTCAGCAAAAAATACCAAAATAATACAGTACACTCCCGATTATCTGGGCTAGTGATGGGGAGAGACGAATACAGTAGACTCTCCTTATTACGAAGTTCACGGGACCGAAAAACTGGAGGTTCGTAGTAACGAAGTTCGTATGAACGTGCCTTTTAGGAATCGTCGAAAAAACCGTATGTTATAAACGCGATTAAATTACGCGGATATATTTATAAACAGGATAATTCGTTTCAGTTTGGGCATGCGGCATGACGTAATTGAGGGTTGATATCCTCCCGAGTACAGTAAGTCCGATTTACGAACTAGATGCATTCCAAGACCTTGTTCATAAGTTGATAAACCTACGGTCTGGCCGCCGAGAGTTGTCCGATGACAGGCAGAATAGTCTAGGTCGGGGCAGCATTACCAGGTAAGAAAGTGAAACGACTATAAAGGGCTCCGTGAAGAAAGGAGACGGAAAGAACGACGAGCGTGAAAGACCGAGTGGAAGAATCACTTGTTTTGGGTTTTCGAAGAAAGGGCATGTTTTAGTGGATCAGGCTTATTTCGCTGGTATGACTAGGCGATGGTGAGAGGTGCGTTTGGGGGACAGCGATTGGCTGCAAACCGTGCTGGCGAAGGGTTATCCATACCTCCTATTGTGCCGTCATCGGACAACTATCACTGGCCGGACTGTATGCAAGGCATCAAAGAATATGATTATCCTGCAGAATGCAACACTTCATAACAATTGTGCGCTAACTCACGATCGTGACGAACTGATCTAGATGTGCATGCGATGCAGCCGGAGCCGAAAAAAATCGCTCTCCGCAGCAAGGAACAACGGGCGAAACGCGAAACAGTTCTTAACTTCACACCGGATTCAATGATACTTTGTTCAGATCATGCCTAGAGTACGCTTTCCTCTACGCTGTTCCGCGTAGCAACGGCCAAATCAAAAGGTGCCAAATTCAAAATTTGTGAATGCTGGCATCTCTGAAAGTTTGTAAATCGAATGTGGGTAGGAAGAGAACTAACTGTACATCAAATTTACGAACTGTAATGAGTCTGCCACCATGATCCCCCAGGAATGAAGCTTATTATATGACGTTGCGTGCATTGTGAAGAAAGAATCATAAATGACGCTCTTGGTCATAGTATACGAGGAGAACTTAAACGTGGCGTGATTGTTAAAACTTAGCGTAGTGAATATACATCTAAATGCCATAGCTTGTGCGTGGAACTTCGTAATAAAGTTCATTTTTTAACCACCAGGACCAGGACTGAGGTTCGAAATTTGGTAAAAACAAAAATTTCATAATAACGTTTCTTTTCCTATAGCTAGGATAGGCCTTTTCGTCGGGACCAATGATTTGCTTCATAAAAACGAGAACTTCGTAATAATGTTGTTCATATTAACCAGAGTCTAATGTAATCTGAAAACTCGGTTAATCCAAACTTTCACTTAAATGTCTCGTAATGTTCATAATTTATGTAAAACAAACAATATATTATTATTTTTGCAGTTATTCTGTTATTTAAGAGAGTTTCCCGGACTCATTGAGAGCGTTCTTCGCCAGTTCGCAATCTTTTTAGTAGCGATGACATGGTTGTACTCGTATTATTAATTATCCATGTAAGGCCTGGTTTCGAAGACCACACACCCGTGGCTGTGTGATCACGGATACAGAAAAGTGGTTTGCACGAATGCTTCGACACCACTGCTTGACGTCAGAAACTACACTGTCAGGCACCACGCCACCTAGTCGCATATTGCTCAAGTTGCCTGGGTTGCAAATGCTGTGCGACGTGTATCCGTGATCAAGGAGTGCGGTCGTGCACTGCGAGGAACACAGGAACACGGTGCTTTTGTGAATGCAGCTAGCGCATTATTGCTTCCGTTTTATGAAGGGGATTCTAACAGAAATTATAAGCCCGGAGTACCTTAGCATTAATGCTGTAATTCCGATGATTTTGCGCCCGATTTTTAAAATAATGATTGAGATGAATGATGAGCGGAAAAAATTGAGCGAGATTGAAAATCATGCATGGATAATCCACAACACGGCTAAACCGCAGCCGGATAATCGGGAGTCTGCTGTAGAATGATCATGTAAATGCAGTTAGTACATAGAAAAGTGGCTTTGTCGGTTGTGCATTGGGATAATGATTGACAAATCAATGCTTAACATGATTTTTATTCATTTTGGCACTTATAAATTGAATGGTTATCTTGTTATTCAGGTAAGGAAATTTATTGATGCAAAAGAAACTACCTTTCGTCTTGATTTATGCTTAAGTTCAGATAGAAATGTCTCCGTCGCCACACCAATCCTGATCCTTCACGAGTGTTGACAATAGATTTATTGGCAGTTATTTGTTCCACCTCCGGTAAAGCGAAAATTCGCTGTAGCAAGCGTTTATTTGAACACCTTGGGGTCTTGTTTTATCGAGGTTGCACTGTATTTCTTGTTAGTGAGTGGTTGTTGGCATATGGTAGATTTGAAATCAGGTGGTAGAATTGTGTAAAATAGTGAAAAACTTGCTTATGAGGAATTCAAAATTGAGATTTAACTCTAATCTATTTGTGGTGTTGTATTTATTTCCTTAATATTATAGTGGATAATAGCAAATGAATATCAGAAATGGTTTTGGAATTATTATCATTCTCCTATTAGTTGGCAGCAAAGCTATTTGGGGTGGAATTTGTGATTTAGTGCCCTTTTGTGATAAAAAATGTTGTATAATCTCATTGAATTCTTTTCTCAGTTCATGTCTGCAATCATGGCTGGAGCAGGATGCATCATGTCCCACCTGTCGGTTAGTGCTTCGCATTGAGAGTGGTCGACCAAGGGGAAGTGCCATGGGGCGTGAGATGGGTGTTGTTGCTGTGGAGGAAGAGTTGACCGGTGGAGGCCTCGGTATTGTTGGAGGAGGAGGTCGTATGGGTGATGGTCACATGCGTCGTCGCCAGCCAAATCACTTCTTCCACTTTGATGGTATTGCATTTTTAATGATTTTTATGAGTACTAATACTAGTTATCAACATAAATCATTTAAAAAAGTTAACCCAAGGCCCTGTACTAGAGTGCATTGTTTGTAATGCAACTTTCAAATCTGATACTAGTGCCACTGGTTTAGAATGTATTTAACATATGTGTCATCACACTGCTTGATACAGATCAGTCACATGCTTGAAGTTGTAGTAGTATGGTGAAAATGAACTTGTCAGTAATTAATCTGTTTAGTTTTGAATGCAGCTCCCGCGGTAATTGCTAAAGGCATGAGAAATTCACCCATGAAGTGTATCAGGGCCATTTACTTCTTTCAGCTGAAACAAAAAACTCGGCAAGGATTGTGTTTTTAAGTATCCAAAGGCTACATCTAGATTTGATGCTGGAACCTATATTTCAGTATCCTCACACTGTCTAACAGGCTCCCTTCATTATGTCTATCAAGGCGCAGAAATAGTGTAAATGTTCGAGGGAAAGGCTTTAAAACATTTTTAGCTCTGTGGAACCAGTTAATTGGAATCGTATCATAATGTGATTGCATGCAACCAATTTGTAATTGGTAGTGAAGGGTGCTCCACCAGATTTATCTCCTCCATAGCTGCCTATGTTTTGGGGTAAGAGCCGTACTGGTGGGGTATGAGTCGAACAACATTCATTTGTACCCCAAAACGTTGGCAGCCATGGAAGAGATAACCTGGTGGAGCACCCAAGTAGCCTTCACTACTAACATACGCCAAGAAAGCATCAAATCTCTTTTCCAATTTGGGACTGATTTAAAATAAATTGTTAATTAGTAGGGATATGTAAAAGTCGCAAATGTGATAACGCGAATTTTAATGTGAATTAATGTGAAATACATTTGCAAGATATGACAACCTCTAAAGCAGCTGCTGTAAAGTCAATACTAATATAGATGGCTTGAAAGGCATCAACCAAACTTAGTTCTCTTATCATAGAAGATCTAAGCAGAAAAATGGGTATTGGAAAAGATCTCAGTTTTTGATCCCCAAGGAGTTTCCACTGCAGTCGTGAACCCTGACTTAAAAACAAAAAAATCATGGCCTCGAGACAATGGAGACAGAGAAGTTGATGTTGGGGTTGGGAGAATTACTACAAAAGCAAAATTCCCAGGGTTCATTGGATATAATTAAAGCAATGCAGGAGCTCAAATTGTCTTGAGACATAGTTTGTATCCAAGTGCCTTTAAGGAATTTGGACTCCCTCTGCAAATGTGGACTCAGAAAGATTTCTTTCCTGTTATAGCACTGTGTTAACAGATAAGAGAGCAAATCTAAAAGAAGACAACTTGATCGCAATAGCAATACAGTAAATTCCGTTTATTACGCGCCTCACTTTACCGCGGTTTCGGATATACCGCGGGTCTCACCATGTCCCCCGAGATGATTACATTGACCTTTTTTTTTGAGGTAGGTAACTTTGTGGCGAATTTTATCTCGGTGTGACTAACGACGCATCGCAACTTCAAGCGACTGCATTAACTTGGTTGGCGACGTATTCCATACATTGTTTCGTAGCCATTAAAAAAACTCGGTGATTCCTGATCGATCATTGTGTCTTGTGAACTCGAGCTGAAAAGTGTTTTTCACGGCTATAATAATTTTCGAGATTCTGGGAGATTGAGATAATTCTCATTCGTACGTTCGCACCGCGGCGCTCAAACCAAGGTAGGTACTCAATGCCCACAGGCTTCGAGCATTTAATGATGAATGGGCTGTTTTACCTTTGTCTTAGGCTTAATATAAATATGAAAATTACTTTTTTACGAAAATTTTCATTGATTTTGGGGTTAAAACGATGTCTGCCAAAAGGAAAACTTACACAATTAAAGAAAAGTTGAGCATAATCGACAGAGTGGAACGCGGTGATTCAAAATCAAGTTTATTCAGGGAGTTTGGTGTTCCTGAAGGAACTATTCGTGGTCGGATGAAAGAAGAAGATAAATTACGATCATTTGTTGATCAAGTGGATGACGAAATAGGACTTGATAGAAAAAAGGCTAGATTGAGTGCTGCTGGTGATGTGGATGAATGTTTGTTTACGTGGTTTGTTCAGAAGCGCAGTGAAGGTGTTCCATTATCCGGTCCACTTTTACAAGCACAGGCAATTAAATTAAATAAACAAATAGGTGGTGCTCATGATTTTGTTGCTTCTGCTGGCTGGCTATTGCGGTGGAAAATTCGCCACGGGATAGTGCAAGTTAGCATGCAAGGAGAATCTCGTTCCAGTGACAGTGAAGCAGCTAGAGAATTCTGTGGGACTTTACGCAAGATGATTGATGAGGGTGAGTACACTGAAGAGCAATTGTATAACTGCGATGAAACCGCTCTCTACGACAGATTGCTTCCAACAAAATCACTTGATATTAAGAAGTCGGCAAATAAATCCAGAATAAAAATGAGCAAAGAAAGAGTGACTTTATTACTGTGCGCGAAAAA
Source organism: Ischnura elegans (assembly GCF_921293095.1). Taxonomy (NCBI): domain Eukaryota; kingdom Metazoa; phylum Arthropoda; class Insecta; order Odonata; family Coenagrionidae; genus Ischnura; species Ischnura elegans. Next base: position 81,248,190 of record NC_060246.1, on the reverse strand, counting down.
ATCAGGAAGTCAGAAGTTAAAACCTCTGTGTATTGGTAGAAATCGAAGTCCTCGGTGCTTCAAGCACGTTAATATGACAGCACTACCCATAAATTACACAAACAGTCAGAATGCCTGGATGACTCGAGAAATTTTTTTATCTTGGTTCAATGAAGATTTTGTTCCATCGGTTAAGAGCCACTTAAGATCAAAAAAGTTAGAAGAGAAGGCACTACTCCTGTTAGATAACTGTTCGGCCCATCTGTCTTCTGAGCTTTTGATATCGAGGGATGGCAAAATAGTGGCTTTGCTTTTACCAAAAAATACGACAGCTCTTATTCAGCCCATGGATCAAGGGATAATCAGAGCATTTAAAGCCCATTATCGGCGGGAATTGCTCACTAGTGTCATAAATTCAGAACTGCAGGTACAAGAATATCTGAAAACAGTCACCCTGAAGAATATGGCTTATAATATTGGATTGGCATGGAAGAAAATAACTTCAGCTACAATCCTAAATTGCTGGTCAAAGTGCGAGTATACAGCGGGCGAGAGCATGGAAGACGAAGACGAGTTTTTGGGTTTCACGGAAGAGGACGCACGTGAAGCTTCAGATGTTCTTTCTAATAAACTATTTGTGAGTGATCTCGAGGCCTGGGTTCGCGAAGACGAGGAAACTCCTGTATATTCTTATCAGAATGACGAAGAAATTGTGGCTGCAGTCCAGAGCCGCGCAAAAACAGCTGCATCATCGGAAGATGAGAGCGAGAATGAAGAAGACGAATGTGAGGTCGAGATGCCAAAAATTGCACTTGCAAAGCATAAAAAATTACGTGACGAAGAAACGCCATCAACTATCGCGGCAAAAGAAAACATCCGAGTATTTTAGTAACTCCCGTTAAAGTAGAGCGTCTAAATCATAAAATAAATATTTTAATAATGTATCACGCAAATAAATTGGCTATAAAAATTACCTTTAAGGGTTTTTTTATTGCTTCCCACGCAGTTTCCCGTTATAACGCGGTTGTCCGATAACGCGGGTGTAAACAATGCCCCCCTAGACCCGCGTTATAACCGAATTTTACTATTTCATTTGAAATTACAGACATTTAAAAGTAATTTCTCTATGTAAGCTCGATATATGAATATGCGAAGGATAAAATATATAAAATAGGTGAATTCATTCAATACTCCCATGTATATTATTGTTTAAATTATCCCCGGTCAATAATATACTAAATTTAGGGGTGGACCACTGAAAGCAAAGCTCTCAATCAACGTAAAATATTTTTCCGTTAAAATAACACCGCTTTTGGGGCAAAATAACATCGCTTTTGTAAAAATATATCACCACTTTTGGCTATAAAATAACCCCACCTTTTGCATGTCCCTATTAATTACGTGTTTCTGGTAATATTTTGTTTTAATTTTGAGGAATTTAATGAATAAAGTTGCCTTTCTTCTTGCATTCTGGATAAGGATCAAGATATGTATCCTGGTTACCAAGCTTTTCGGTGGAAGTAACTCATACTCAGTTGTTGCAGTTCGATGATCATCCTCGTCAGGCATCAACTTCCCAATTGGACTCCATGGCCAGAGAAGTGAGTTGTTGTGTTTGAAAGCCTGCAGTGTTAAAAATAAAGTACTTAATATGGGAAAGGAATGCCATAGCAAGGAAGTGCTTTTCATAAGTGGATTGCTCCAGCTAAACTAAGAGAGAGGAAAGAGTGTATTTTAATATATAATTACTTTGTTTCTACCATAGGGCATGAATTCTACCATGAAAGATGGCCCTAGTCTTTATGTTCTTTTTAAATCCCTAAACCTTGCATGGTAGAATTGTCTTTTCCTGAAAATTGTACGTAAATCATAAGATAGGAATACAGGTCTTCAAGGAACTTGTGAAAACTGTAATAGCTTCTTTCACCTCTGCGGATCTCCATTCATCATTGGTTTCCAAAATTTTGTTATTCCCTCCTATATTTTGATACATCAGTTCTTCTGTTGTGGGAGTGAAGGATACAGTGAGTCGTAGAGTGGATCTTAAGCTGTTATCAGAAGAGGTGGAATTCTGTAGATAGATCCTCATAAAAACTTGATTATCAGATCTTTTCCTTGTGATTTTATTGTAATTTATCTCTAAATTTTCCTGTTGGTGTTAGCAAGTTTGTGACTTGTTTTCATGACTTCTCATGGAAGGGTCATTCCGTATTAGTTTCACCTCATGATGTCACCCACTGATTTGGATTTTGTTGAAACTTGGTTCTTTGTTATTTATTCCTGTGTGAAGTATGAAATTGCTAAGATTCTTTTTCATCAGTTTAACAGTTATTCCAATAGCACTTCCTCTACTCAGAGATAGTTCTCATTGTCTCCCATTGACTACACACTCTCCTCAATGAGCAATATTGGGAATATTATTCATATCATTCTTCAATTCACTCAACCTTTCACACCACATGCTTGGGTACAAATTTTGACTATGTTAAGAATTTTTTTTTCCAAAACCAGGCTTCACTTTGACGGCAGCTTTAGAACATTTTTCTTTACTACACACTATCTACCTCCATAATTAAAACAATTAGTAAGTTCTTCATTTTACGCGAGATATTTTCATCCACTGCCACAATTTATGTATTATCTCAAAAAAAGACACTATTATTTATGTCTTTTTTAATATTGAAAAATTCTTAAACATTGTATTATCAATGTTGTACTTTACTAATGATAGTGGATGTGGGGTAAGATTGAAATCATGTTCGGTCTCTTAACAGTAAATTGTAATAGCTTCACTAATTATACAATCGCAAGATTAAGAAAATTACTGTAGAGCATTTGTCCAAGCATATAAGGATAAGCCCAAACATATATTTAAAAAATACAGATAATCCATCAATGATAATTTCTGTAGTGGTTGTTTCTATCAGCCAAATCACATGATCATCTACCACATTCATAGCAGCTATAGTGATTGCTTAGAGATGCAATTTTTTTCATAGACTGCTTCATTGATGGGGATCATCATATGGCCATTACATTTTCAGTCCCTGAACTAGTATGGGAAACACCTACTACCAATAAGTGCACGTTAGAAAATATGTACATATTGTGTTCCGGCAGGTTGTTTACTTCGATATTTCTAATATATGGGTCATTCCATGTCAAATCAACCAATATTTTGACCAAATGACACCCACCGACTCGGATTTTCATGAAACTTGCCATGGTCAAACATCATGGTATGATTAGAGATTGTGTGCAATTTTAGCCTCCAATTGTCAATTGTTAATGAAATATGAGTAATTGAAATTTGAGCATGACCCCTACATTGCCGCAACGTGCAACACATGGTGATTTTTATTTTCATCCATAACTCCATTCCTGTGAGATGAAAAGACATGATTTTTTTTTCTAAAGCTAAGGAGTCCATAATGATCCCACGATTGTCATTAAATATTCACTGCATGAAGTAAGTCAGCTGCAAAAAAATAAAGTTTACAAAAAAATCTTGCTTGTACCATTTTTGATTGTGAGCATCCACAGGGAAAGGCCATGCGAATACAGACTCATGGTTCAGTTTAAAATAATCATTAATGTATGAGCAAAGATCCTGATGAAAAAAAATCATGAGTCCGGCGTTCCTTTTAGTAAAAAAAAATTCTCATTCATGGTCACGGGAAAAAATGGCATTTTTTTCAAGGCACATAGAAATGACACAATTTAGAGGAGAGATAAGCTTATACTCATGATTAAAAAATATTGGAGCATGCATTATCTCACTATAGTGTATGCTACTGGCTCTTACAGTAGGAAACACATAAGCAGTCATGTCAATGTACTCCCCCACATACTGCTAATTGCGTGTTATCAGGACTATTCCTACTATCTCTTCCATGGGTAATGGGTAACTGAATAGTATGGTATAAAATATAAAGGCAGAAGAGAGCCATCAGAAAGTTTTCTCCAATTTCAGTCCAAGTGAAGTTAATTAATTTCTTCATTAATTTCTCATTTATATGGTGCTGCCTTAGTGATATCCTGGTTGAATTTCAGACTAAGTAACTCATGTTAGTGCGTCTGATAGCCAGGCTTACGTTGTAATATCTCTTGTTCGTATCAATGAGGTCTGTCTGCAAAGTACATATTTCATAATAGCAAAACAAATGAACTTCTCAGTTCTCTCTGAAAATATTCAGAACACCATTATCTATGTTGTAAGCAGTTAATCACAAGTAAGTACACCTATCTGAATATCAAACATTGTAACATTCAAGATGTACCTTATGAAGGAGTTACAGTGGAACCTCTATCTATTGTTTTTCATGGGGATGGACAAAGAAAAACGGTGAATGCGGGAATGTTTGGCTGGGTTGCCTATGTTACAGGAAACGCAGGAATTTTTTTTGCGAGTGATTATGATATTCATTACAGGATTCAAACAAGATTTTAGCCGAATACAGAAATATTAGTACTGCATCGAAACACTTTGGTCATATTGTTGATTCGCCTAATATCTCTTTCAAATGTCGTAAAGGAACACGCCACCTCGCTAAAAAATGTTTGTACTCCACTCGGCATTTGCACTGCTATTATGGATTTCTGTCTGATATAAAAATTCTTATACATCAAACGCCATTTAAATACACGTATTTACGAGAGCAATATGTATAGTGTGCCTAAAACAACCGCTTTTGCCGGCGAAGTGATTGGTTGTGAGATCGATCACAAAGGCCAAAAATAGTTTATTATTTGAAAATTTCCTTTCTACTAAATATATTTTTAATATAATTGAGGCAATGCGTAAAGCGTGAACAAAATTACGTCGTCAGCGGCACGGTCACCTGATCCTCGGCTTCATCCCACTTCTTTTCACATGATAGCTCGCTCCACCCCTACCCCGAACGTCATGTGCTAGCGGACAGCCCGAGGCGTTCTGCAATATCCACGCACTTCTAGCTCAGATTCTTTTCATCATCTTCAATGATTTTGAGCCCATATTTTAAAGTTCCTACTTGTTCCTTCGGAAGGGCCATGATCAGAAGATAAATAAAAATAAAACTAATAAAAATGAAACCGGACTTGATTAAACCCACACGGAAAACACTCGCTGGCTTGAAGTCAACACATCCTGGAAAGTACGGAACTACTTGTACGAGGTGAAGTTCGGAACTGATGCTATCGCGTACGGCGTACGCAGAGCATACTGCAGTGGGTGAAGCATGACCATATGACTGCGCCATTAATTATTTTTGTCCTTCAGAGAAGGGAACTTACCCACTCATTGCTAAGTAGGGTAGCGCCAGATGAGCTGATGAATTCGGATTACTAGTGGGGAGAAATAAAGTATCCGGAGAAGATTTACCTTCGTCAGTTACTCTGACAAGTGAGACTTAAAGTATAACTCGAAAGTATACTCTCACTACCTCATCTCATTGTTTCATATCTGATGACCTTAACCATGATGTGGCCTTTGTTATGGAAGTGCAACGCCACCTGATAGAATTTTTAAAGAGAACTTCGCCGATGATCCAAGAAGTTCAGTACTTCACAGATGGATGTGCTGGGCAATATAAAAACTGCAAGTCTTTTTTAAATTTGTGCCATCATTATAATGACTATGGCATTAATGCAACCTGGTCTTTTTTTTCCACGAGCCATGGGAAGTCTTCTTGTGATGGTATAGGTGGTACAATTAAACGAATGGCGAGGAAAGCCAGCCTGCAACGCCCAATGGCACAGCAAATAACAAACAGCAGCGGGATGTATGAATTTTGTAGAGATAATGTGAAAAACATCAACATCCATTACATTAAGTCTAGTGATGTGGCTTGGTCACGTAGTAAACTTCTTGAAAGATCCACCAAGGCAAAAACAATTCCAGGTACAAGAAACTTCCATCATTTTGTGCCTTTATCGGATAGAAAAGTCGCTGCAAAGTTCACTGGCCTGGATGATGAGTACAGCATTATATTTGATTTTTGTTCCGTAACAGTGGATTTCCCAGATAATTTGGTTGTTGGTTCATATGCAGCTTGTATTTACAGCATGCAGTGGTACATTGGAGTAGTGGAAGCTCTCAACCATGAAGAAAGTGATATTTCAGTTAAATTCATGACGCCTAAAGGACCCTCACCTTCATTCTCTTGGCCTGAGAGAGATGATGTTTGCTGTGTGTCACTAGGACACATATTGTGTGTGCTTAGTTCTCCTGCAACTACAAGCTCTGGGAGGTCATACTACTTCTTGAGGGAGGAAGTGGACCACATTAAAAAAATATATATAGACTTTGTGAAAAACAATAAGACATCTTAGAATGTGATCAGCCAGTTAAAAAGAGGAGGCTCACTTTCAAATCAATTGGTAAGGTTGTTTATTTAATTGTACTGTTTCTACCTAAATTTCCAATGATATAGAATCACTAAATGAAACATTGAAAATAAGCATTAGTGTGAAGTACCTGAAAGATTTCTCAATTCAAATGATCTGATGACGGTTCCCTTTGACATTCAATAATGTACATTCCTGTGATGTCAATACATCTGGATATGAAATGTATCTGGTCTTTGGACTAAGATTAAAAGGAATGTAGAATGTGTCTACCATGGCTCATGCAGTTTTTTTTAATTAAAACTCCCTCTACTCAAATAGTCCTGATAACACGCAATTAGCAGTATGTGGGGGAGTACATTGACATGACTGCTTATGTGTTTCCTACTGTAAGAGCCAGTAGCATACACTATAGTGAGATAATGCATGCTCCAATATTTTTTAATCATGAGTATAAGCTTATCTCTCCTCTAAATTGTGTCATTTCTATGTGCCTTGAAAAAAATGCCATTTTTTCCCGTGACCATGAATGAGAATTTTTTTTTACTAAAAGGAACGCCGGACTCATGATTTTTTTTCATCAGGATCTTTGCTCATACATTAATGATTATTTTAAACTGAACCATGAGTCTGTATTCGCATGGCCTTTCCCTGTGGATGCTCACAATCAAAAATGGTACAAGCAAGATTTTTTTGTAAACTTTATTTTTTTGCAGCTGACTTACTTCATGCAGTGAATATTTAATGACAATCGTGGGATCATTATGGACTCCTTAGCTTTAGAAAAAAAAATCATGTCTTTTCATCTCACAGGAATGGAGTTATGGATGAAAATAAAAATCACCATGTGTTGCACGTTGCGGCAATGTAGGGGTCATGCTCAAATTTCAATTACTCATATTTCATTAACAATTGACAATTGGAGGCTAAAATTGCACACAATCTCTAATCATACCATGATGTTTGACCATGGCAAGTTTCATGAAAATCCGAGTCGGTGGGTGTCATGGCCTGGTTGATTTGAAATGGAATGACCCATATATTAAATCTAAATTGTAGGATTGTAAATGGTTCCCTGGCCATCCCTCACAAATACGAGGTTCTCATTATAGGCCCTATTCTGTATAAGGAACTGCTACTCTTTGTAAGTCAGTATGCAATAGTGTCAGCTTGTATACAAGTGCTCAATGTTTCTTCTGTCTCTTATGGTAGTGTCATTCTGTTACAGATACAGCAACTCTTTCCTCGTATGCCTCTGCATGTCTTGGTGGATGACCTGCATGACACCCACTCAATAGAGCTCACTGTGGAAAATGTGTTGGAGGGTCGTCTTCTTCCTCCACCTGCTACCCTTTACCATGTGGCACCAGCGTCAAATTTGCCCAATGCCATACCCTCTTCAACTATACCCAGCCACCAAAGCAGCTCTGCTCTCTCAACACCTACTCACCAGGCTTTGCAGAATCCCCATGGCCCAGAAGAAAAGTAAGTAATCTATATTTTTTTCACAATAAGCTTCTAGTGTTCTGTGAGTTTTAAACATTTGCCGCTTATGAATTAATTGAGATCATTGAGTGAGTGTGTGACCTAGTTTTGAAGCAACTGCCACTTCTAAGACTTTCATATGCATATTTGGTTACAGTTTTCCTTAAATAATATTGTCTTTACAGTTTGAGGACCAAAACATTGAAAAAAGTATATTTTCTGTTGATGGCATTGCTTAAAATACATTATGAAAGGAGAAGTTACGTTACTCAAAATCATCACCTGTTAAGAAATTTTTTTTATTGCGATGGATTAACGTTTTACATTATTTTCCAGTGTATATCACAGAGTTCTGCTTCTCTAAGCACAGCAAAATTTAATTGTGTAAATAGAAGAGAATATTATTTAATGATTCATTTTTAGTTTCGTGTCACTTATTTTATTGTGCTTGGCTAAAATCCTTGCCCTCTATATTGTTTTTGAACTATTATAGCTCCTCTAACAAATACATCAGTATTATCCTTAGCCACCTTATTTATTCCTGATGCTTATCAGCCATTGCCATTGAACCAGTATCCTATTTTCATGAGAAATAAGGATTTGTGTTAGTACAGAGTTGATGTGGGTTTTCTTATGGTGTTACTTATGAAATTAAATGCCTTCTCTTTGGTATCAGAATGGAGTGATTGTCAAAGATTTTTCAATTCATCTTTAAAAACCCCTAACTTCACTCTATCCATAAGGTTGAAACACTTTTGAGTGAGTGAGAGCTAAAACCAGAATCTGAATTATTCTGATTCAGATGATGATCAATTTAAAAAAAATACAAGAAAAGATTGAATGAATGATGTATTAAGTACAGTTGACTCTCGTTAATACAAACAACCTTATTACGAAGTTCTCGTTATTATGACGTAAATCGTTGGTCCCAATGAAAAGGCCTATCCAATCTGCAGGAAAAGAAACGAAAGTACAAACCTCAGTTCCAGTATCAGGGGTCACAAAGTGAACTTTATTTAGAAGTTTCACGGATTAGCAGTGGCATTTGTAAGCTAACTATTGGAGTTTTATAACACACCAACGGTATTTTTATGCACAACACTACATTATAATCCTTGCATAATGTTAAGTTCACTGCGCCCAAGAGCATCAATTATGGCTTTTTCTTCAGTAGAATATACTTCAGTATCCACGCACCATCATATAATAAGCTTCATTCTTGTGGAATCATGGTGACATGCTTATTACCGCTTGTAAATTGGATGTGCAGTTAGTTTTAGATTTACGAACTTTCAGAGGCACAAACATTTAAAAAATTCAAGCATGCCCAAAATTTTAAATTGGCACCTTTCAAGTTGGCCAATGCAACGTGGTGTGGCGTTGAGGAACTCGCACTTTGGGCATAATCTGAACAAAGTATCATTGAATCTGCTGTGAAGTCAGGAATTGTTCAGCGTTTCTTCCTTCCTGTGGGCAGCAATTTTTTTTGGCTCCAGCTGTATCGCATGCCCAGCTAGATCAGTTGGTCACAATTGTGAGTTATCACACAGTTGGGTAGATTCCTTCATCAAAGAAAACGAAAGGAATTGATTGCGATTTGTTACCCATCATTAGTGTATTCATATTATACAAATTACATGATTTTAGAAACCCCAGTTAAGACGAACGTTAATGGTAATAATAATAATAATAATGTTTATTTGTCCAGAGATCTAGAAGTACAAGGGGTGCACTGGATATAGGACACGTCAAGATAAAAATATATATACAATAAATACAAATATACAATGATGCAGGATACATCAAAATTTGTTTAAGAATTCATCTACAGAATAATACATTCTTAATTTCAAATATTTAAGTAGGTTGGTCTTAAAAGTAGTGACACTTGATGGTGCCTTAAGTTCAGGTGGCAATTTATTGTAGAGTTGAAGGCCCATACAATTTGGACCAGCGCTGGTATTCTTGGTGCGCACATACGAAACATGCAGCTGGTCAATTTGCCTCGTGGAATGATGGTGGACATCACGGTTCTTAATGTAATGAAATAGATTTCTTTTTGTGTAAGCAAGTAAATGAAAAATATACACACATGGTAGTGGTAATATGTCCAGTTTCTTGAACAAGGGACGACAAGGTGAATCATAGGGGGCATTGCACATCAGCCTTATAATTCGCTTCTGAATTTTAAAGATTTCAGTAGAATGGGGAGAGGAACCCCAAAACAGGATACTGAAAATAATGTGCGAGTAAAATTCACTATAGTAAATGGACAATAAGACATCATTATTTACCGTGTTCCTGATGCTTCTTATGAGAAAGCATGTTGAACTGAGCTTGCTGCGCAATTTGCTGATGTGCTCTACCCATGTCATATTTTTGTGCAGGATAACTCCGAGGAACTTTGAACTGGAAATTTGTGGGAGTTGTTTCCCCTCTACAACAATTGGTATTGCTTCGGATTCTTTATTTTTGTTACAAAAATGAATAAGGCCAGACTTTTCAAGGTTCAATTTAAGAAAATTATTTTGACACCATTCATATAGGAGTTTAGTGGCAGTGACTGCTGTAAGGGACAAGCTATTCAATGATGGGGCAGATACAATAACATTAGTATCGTCAGCATAGAGTATAGGTTTGACACCTGTGACAGATTTAAGAGTACCTGGTAGATCATTTATATACAGCAAAAACAGAACAGGACCCAAGACAGAGCCCTGTGGCACACCTAGTAGGACTTCTTTACCAGGAGAGATAAACTGAGTGCCATTTTTGTATAATACAACATGTTGGTGACGTCCACTCAGGTACGATTCAATCCACTTATAAGGAGTACCTCGTATACCATAAAAACCCAGTTTTAGTAGGAGTAGTTGGTGATTGACAAGATCAAAGGCTTTAGAAAAGTCAAAGAAAAGACCCAGAGTCTCCATTCTTTTGTCCAGATTTGAAAGTATGTGGGTCACCACTTCATAGGTGGCTGTGGATGTGGATTTAGATTTTCTGAACCCATTCTGAGAAGGGGACAAGAGACTAAATGACTCAAGGTATGATACCAGACGGTTGTAAAAGACCTTCTCAAAAATTTTACTGAGCTGGTTTAACAAGGAAATCGGACGGTATGAATTCATATCCTGTTTGCTTCCTTTGCCTTTGTAGAGAGGAACAACTTTGGCAGTCTTCAGAGAGTCAGGGAAAACTCCCAGCCTTAAAGATTCATTAATGAGGAATAGGACTTGATCCTTAATGACAAGGATAGATCTTTTTACAACTCTCCCGGGGATACTATCTAATCCATGACTATTTTTATTAGGCAATTTGTTAACAATATTGGTCAGTTCAGATTCAGTACAAGGAAGCAGGTATAACGAGTTGCTTGGCGATTGGGTTACAGAGTAGTTAGGGGAATTGCATGGGATTGTGGGATCCGACTGAGACAGGAAAAAATCATTGAGATTGGATGACATGGTAGTATAATCAGAGATCAGTTCCCCTTTAGAGTCTTGTAATTGAAGGATGCAATGTTGATTGTGGTGAGCTTTGGATTCTTTGATGATTTTCCAAATTTCTTTTGATTTATTGTCAGCATTTACTATTCTTTGATCGTTGAAGGATTTTTTTGCTGTTTGAAGAATTTTACGGTATCTTTTCTTAAGCGCCAAGTACTCTAATCGATCTGACACTTCAGTTTTATGTTTGTAGTGAATGGCAGCCTCCTTCATCTCACTTGACAGACGTCTAATTTCATCAGTAATCCATGACTTTTTACGCTTGGAAAGTAAAGGATTTTTCACCTTCTTCAGGACTAAAGGAAAACAAATGTCGAAGTAATGTTGAAAAGTAGAATAGAAATACTGAAAACTATCATCAAAGGACATCAAACTATACATTTCAGACCAATCATGTGAATATAATGTTTCTTGGAAAGTTGCTATATTCTGCTCGGTAATATATCTTTTGTAGATTGGTCAATTTTATGGTTAATTTTATGGTAAATTTAATGGTCAATTTTAACCTCATTTGTAAAGGCCATGCGATGCCACTCCACATGACGTCACGGGGACCCAGATGCTATACGAGTAGTTAGGTGTTTTACATCGTCTGAGATTACCAATGCATGCGTGAAAATTTTAACTTTTCACTTACATAATTGCAAAAAATAGATATCGTCATTTAAAAATCTATAATCGTGAAACTTGTACTCCAGGAGTAATAATCTATCGATTTAGGCAATTAAAAAAATGGGAAACCACCCCGTTGTGATGTAGTGTTGTATTCTGCAGGATAACCACACTCCTTGATGCCTTGCATAGGTTTATCATCTTAAGAGCGAGGTTTCAAGGAATGCATGTTCGTATATCGAGCACTTACTGTATTTGGGAAGATATCGATTGTGTCCAGCTGAATTCCTCTTTCGAGAAAATTAAACGAATGTGCTTTATTTTATGTATTTGCAAGTAATTTAATCTCATATATTATACACTACTCTGAAGCTACTTCGTATTGTGACTAAAAGTATGGGAGATTGAAGAGACGAGAAATTTTGACAAACTATGTTGTTTTTCGACAATTCCTAAAAGAAACGGTCAGACGAACTTGGTTATTACGAATATCTGTTGTTTCAGTCCCACGAACTTCGTAATAATGAGGGTCTACTTTAATACTTTTTGTTTATTTTTATTTTACCGTCTCATTTTTTTTTCGTTATTTCCATAGTGGTGGGTTGATGGGAGGTGGAGCAAGTTTAAATGGGAGTAGCCGGTTCTCAAAGAGCTCATCAGAACGTGAAAAAATTCTGCAGCAGAGGAAGGAGCGGCTGGTTGCCACAGCTAGGAGAAGATATCTTGAAAAGCATGCCTCTTCTAGTGGCTTGGGACCTCCTACTCAAGATGATGCCTAGCCACGTTATTCTTGAGAATCTTCTCAAAGCTGAATCTATTTATCATATAAGGTAATTGGACCGTAATTTATTATAGACTGTGATGCTTTTTTCTGATGAAGTTTGTGGCCCTAATTAACCTAGCATTAACTGCCTGCCACCGGCAGATTGTCAATTGTAAGGATTTAAAATTAGTATTGGTATTTTCTCTGTTGATTGATGTAATGTATTTTTCCCTAGATTTCTGTTGATGATAAGTATTGAAATTTAGAGGCCCACATTGCTTTTTGTCATCTGGGTGATAGTTTTCGTGACATTTATTTGGCTTGTAGTGTCAGGTGTATTAAGTAGTCAATTATCAAGAGGACATAACTGTGCCCATCTGTCACGGTAGACAGTCATTGGAAACTAAAATTATCCTAAGCATCCATTATTTGTCTAACCTGTAAGGAAGAGGGGTTCTGAGTCTTACGTAGATTTATACATCATTCCAGCATTTAACCCCTTCAAAAAGTCATGGGCCACCACTGCCTGGAACACCCACTCCCTCTCCTGGCTAGGGCGTTGCTCAATGAATAATTTCGTAACATTTAGCTCGATGGAGACTTTGCAAGATATTTAAGGCCTTAATGGCATATATGCATTGTGGGAAGAGGGACATTAAGGTTTATGATAATGCTATTCTTGCCACGAATTAGTCTAATAAATTATATTATTTATAGTCACTAAGCTTTTCATTTAACAGGTTAAGAAGAGATAAACTGATGACACTCCACTAGGATGAAGATTGGATTGAAGAAAGGACACGAGCATGTAGTAGAATTTATTGGTCCTCTTAATCATCTCAATGGACCTTTGGTTTTATTCAGAAATAATTTTTAAAGAGCTGATTCCATTAAGATCTTGTATGAGACATAGTTTGCATGAAACTCAAAGTGCAAGTTATCCACTAAATTTCTGCAAATTTGAAAAGAATTCATGAACTTATCTTTCTACTTTAACTGTCTAAAAACGAACAAAGACCTCATTTGAGGTAGTTGTTAGTTTATAAAGGCTTCATGTTTTAGCTGATGTACTACAACCAATTGCCTTATAGCAGGCAGATAAATAAGTCGCTAAATTATATATGGTGTCTTTTGATTAAAATATTAAAAACATTATTTTGGACCCATGATTGCTTTGCAATAGCTGATGGCTGATTCTAAGGCCTAGGTTATGAGTTGCACGATTAAGAATTTTTGTTTGCTTTTTTTGAAAGAATTTTTCATTCTTTGACGTATGAAATATAATTGTGATAAATAAGCCAAATTTGCCATTTTAAAGTTATATATCTTGAGAACTTCTCTTATTTATTTTCTGAGGCAAATTGGACTAACAGATTTGCAATTGGCATCATTTTTCACCTCCATACTTACGGTCTCAGAAGGCTAGTTAGATTTATGTTTAAATTCCCACCAAATTGTAAATACTGGTCTCTATTTTGTTCCTCATATTTTTAACAAAAGACTGAAATGTTTTCCATTTATCTACCCTAAATGTATAATAATATACCTCATTCTTCCATATGATATTGGAGGTGCATCTCACAAGCTAATTTCATTTTGTTCAATTATTTACCATTTTAGTACTTAAAATGCTTAATTAGTTGAATTTTTATGAAATTGATTTTTGTGATCATGAAATTTCTATAGTGCCTGTGTAAGTTGTGTGAATGTTTTTTATGCAAAATAAATGAAAGGTAGTCGTAGTAATTTTTGTTCTTCTCCTAACTTATTAATCACATCTGAAGATTCCTTGTAGTCTGGGGAATCATCTCATGTCTGTGTTATTTCTTTCTTGTATGACCCACATCAAGATACATTAAGGTGTTTTGAAGGGAACCAATCAAAGGGATTTCTTGGGTTTTCATAACATTTATCAAAAGCAGTGCTTCAGTTTTGCATACACTCTAAATATACAACTGTGTTCGTAGTAGATAATGGTCCCAGTGTGCGTTTACTATGAGAACTGTTTAAATTGTTTCTTGAATCCTGCATGCAAATGAGTAGTACAGCTATTTGTTCTACCCCTAGGAAGACACAATAGATAGACCCAGTTCCCCTTACCCCCCCTGCTGGAAGCAAGGGCCCAAGGAGTTGGGGTGTGCACAGATTTGGGGCTAGTTGCTCACTACTTTCCCTAACTGTGGAGGATCCCGTAATCTTTGCTAACAATACAAGTATGCAAAGTAATTGTATGGCTGCAACACAGATGATTGGAGTGGTCAGTCACAAAGGGGCATCTATGTTGCACAGATGGGTACAAATGCAAGGAAATACACGGAGATGGGTGGGAAACGCTTGATTTTTCAACCGTTTGTGGGCTTGTTCCATCTGAAAAACTGGTGGTATCCAATGGACTGAAAAACAAAGTACAAATTTGGCAAAAAATTCATTTGAAATTTCACTGAGAAATGCTAATAGCAAAGCTAATTAGGTGATGTTTTATCATCCCCCACCATGTTTGTTAGTTAATACATCCAAGGAAAAATCCACAAGAAATTGCCGGCCTCGGCAACGGGTGGGTGAATTCCTTGCCTGCTGCACAAGAGGTCGAAGTTTCGAGTCCTGCCTGAGTAGATGGTAGAAACCATCTACCCAGGTGGATCTAGGGGGGAACACATGCCCCCCGCCCCCAGACCCTTAGAAAATATGCAACATATTTACTACGGTCCCATTATCATTGCGTTCATTTTGCATTACGAAGTATCCTTGTGCCCACTCCCCCACAACAAAATCCTAGAAACAGCCTTGCTTGCGCCCTCCCCCCCCAGAAAGAAATCCTGGATCCGCCCCTGGTAGAAACACCTTCGACTGACCTCTCCCCATGTAATTGCGAAGATAAATCCCTGCCACAATAGATTACCTTGAGAATGCGACCAGCATCTATTGAGAAATTTCAGGACCCAAAAATTTACCTTAAAATATACCGGGCAAAATTTCCCAATAAGTTATTATCGCCTTGGTGACTAGTGGTTGTCAAGGTTGTGGTGTAGATATTTCATGATCTCACTTGCAGAATTTTGGCTGCCACCTGAGGTGGCCATTAGTGGCTGATGGGCATGGCTTGGAGTGCACCTGGCAAAAGTAGGGTCATCACTTTCTGCTCTCTATAGAATTTTTTTAACCCTCCAGTGGGCGCGCTGTGGCACAAAGTGCAACATTGTGCCGCTTCGGCCTCACGTTATTTAAAGTAGTTGGTCAGTGAACCAAACACACCAATTATTCCAACAAGGTCATGAATGTACGCTTCTTAATTCGAGTTTTTCTTATTAATATCAGCGGAAAACCAAGTGTTGCACTGAGTGCCACGCGTGCCTGCTAGTGTCAGAGAATATGGCGAGCCTGCTGGAGGGTTAAGAGCATAGCATTCTCAGGTGTTGATTAATTTCATAGAAAATATGAGGGATTAATACACAGCATGTTGGCCGCCATTACAGGAGGAGAGGATAGACACACCCTGGGAGAATAAATATTATATGCAGTGCCAACAAGTTAAAAGTGATGGAAAGGATTTTTAGGAAATATTATAAATTTTAATGTCAATAGCTTTCTCCTACACCTCAGAGCCTAGTGCACTAACAGGAAAATATGAGTGGGGTCAAGACTATTGATTGCCCTCCCATAAGCCTGAAATATGAATCAGCACCTTCATAATATCCAGTCACAATACCCCTTGAATGACAGCATGCAAGGCCTCTGAAGATAGTTTCTTAGGAATTAGTGAGAGTTAAAGAGTCAATTAATTTATCACTTTCCAAATTAGCAGAGGATCAGACGGAAGGCAATGTAGCAAATTTACTTCTACGGAGAAAGGTATGGATTGAAGTATTACAGGGCTTTATACAGATTTCAAATGCTAAAAATGTCGGATCATTTTATATTTACTGGGTTCTGTCGGGATATCACATAGATTATTTAAGTAAAATAATCGTTTCAATGAGCCGTGATTAGCCTCACGACTACAGGATTGAGTGGAGTGTCATGCATTGGATATGGACAATCAATGACAAAATGTCTCAATTAAATCACATTTTTATTGGGTATAACTTGAAAATTGTATAAAAAGGAAAGTCTGAAGTCCATTCTTGCGGCAGAAACATTTTGAGTTTCTGTCAACCAATAAAGTTGACAACCACTAGGTGTAGGATGACATGAGCGAACACGAAATCTGCAAAGCCTCTCTCAGGACTGATACCGGTGAACTGCAATTTGTTTTGAGGATTCACTTGCAACCTCAAACACACTAAAATACAAATGGATTACAAAGAGTGAATATAACAGCAGTATTAAAATATTTACGATTGCAAGGATAAAATAACAGAAATAAGAATCATTCTCCAAACACCAGCAAGTATTGACTCACCAGCAAGAACAAAACAGCTCACACATGAAATAAATCCGCTGAGAAAAGAGTTGAATGGAAATGTTCCAACAAGGCAGCAATACACGAACTGTATTACGCCGGTAAGGAATACGTAAAACAGGTAGGCGTCGATTATTTTCAACTTCTTTGGAGTATGATTGACATACTCATCATAAAACTTGCCAAGAACTGCTATTAGACTGTTCGCCATTTGATTACAATTTTTCGAGTCACTTACCGCTTGTAATAAGGGCCCGAATTAAATGTTCGTTTTGGTTACGTACACTGTTTCCGATCAATTTATCAGATTTTCGTAGAGAGCAAATGAACGACGAAATTTCGAAAAATTATTAACAAAAGAAATCTGTTTTGAAGGACCATAAACCACACCAACCTAAGCTTGAAAATAGTGTGCTCAGGTGACACTAGGAGCGCTGTGTATTTTAAGTTTAGACTCACCTTGGATTCAATCACTTTCTATGATAATGGTCACAAAAAATTACGTTAGTTTTCCAAATGAAAGCGATCAAAGCCAGAGTAAACTAACATTTAATTTTAAAACAGTACAAAATGTGTTTATGCAGCAGTGTTGATCGTTAAAATAATTAATGAGGTATCGTAATTCGTAAAGGCCTTTAGTGATACCTTGCCATCTAGTGAGGAACTACTGAAAGATGTAGCCAACTGAAATACTTGTCCGTAAATAAATTTTCCCCAATCATTCCCATACTCGTACGTATCGCTACCGAAGACAAGAAATTTGAGGACAAGTTGTTGTTATTAGTGGTACATTAAGATGGAGTGTTTAATTGGTATTGCCTTTAGGGATTATGTTTTAATCGCTGCTGACATGACGAATGCTCACAGCATTATGGTGATGAAAGATGGTGAGAATTCATTTTCCTCAATTAATGTTTTTGCTTGTCACCCATGGTTCAGTCCACCCAGGCGGCATTTGGAATGCGTTAATTTTTATTTAATTTGGGTGTATACACATTTGTATACATTTGTACTCAGTTGTGCGTTCTTACCAATAACTTTTTTTGCAGATGAGGATAAATTGTACCAAATTTCAAAGAAGATGGTAATGGCTGTATCCGGAGAGTCGGGCGACACAACTCAATTTGCTGAGTATATTGCCAAAAATATTCAGCTATACAAAATGAGAAATGGTTATGAATTATCACCTAAAGCAGCTGCGACATTCACACGGCGGAATTTGGCTGATTACTTAAGGAGTCAGGTACTAACATGCAGTATTATTATCCTCCATGTGCAATTTGATGTCATATGCATTATTATCTCTTTTCTTGTACACTTTATGAGGTATCATTTCGTCGTCAACTTGCACGTAGGTACATCTTCAATTTGTGTACATCCCACTTCATTCATGTCATTTAGGTAGTTCACTCTGTCTGCCGAAAGTCATTCTTATTTGGCAATTTTACTGTATTTGTTTTTAAGTCATTATTTAACTCAAATTAATCCCATTTATCGCCAGTGTAGATGCATAATCATCTAAACGACATTTTAATTCAGTGTGAAGTTGTTTAAAATAGGATACTTGCCATTATAGTGTATGTACAGTCCAAGCATATAGAAGTTGTGCTTAATTACGTCAGGCCGCATTTTTCATAATGTCACCAGTAATAATATAGATGTAATTTATAATGACATGTATGTGACATCGAAGGTAATTTGGTCTACTCCATGGTAGCAAACTAATTTGCCATAACATTTTGTTATTCTTTTGCATTTCAGAGTCCATATTTTGTTAATTTGTTGTTGGCGGGATATGATGATGAAACTGGGCCAGAATTATACTTTCTGGATCACCTGGCTTCTCTTGTGAAAGTTCCATTTGCTGCCCATGGCTATGGTGGTTTCTTCTCTTTGAGTATTATGGATCGTTATCATAAACTTGGTATGTTTTCATAATTTGCAACACTGTTGTCAAATTATTATTTAAATATTTCTGCTTCCATGTGTGTTGATTAGAAATGAGATGTTCATACATGAAAATTATTATTATTATTATTGTTATTTGAAATTTTTTTGACTTTCCTAAACCGCGTTAATGCTAAATATTCACATAGTTGATTTATGTCTAATATCGTGATAAAGCAATAGAATTTGATGCCCATAAATTGAGTTTGAATTGATAAATGCAATATGTTTTACAGTATATGAATTGTTTTCCTTTCCTACCATGTACAGTAATGTAAGTTGTTTGTAAAAAAAAGCGTACACTCAGACTCACATTTGAATGCTAGATCTATTTTTGTGTAATGTGAATCTTAATTTGTTTGAATTTGCTATATTTTCTGCTTTAAACCATCGTAATCCATTAGTAAAATGTGATAATTTGAATGTGCCACATAGATAATCGTGAAACTCAGGGAAGAAGATTCGATGCTAGAAAATTTTCCTGGACTGATTGCTCTTGTGACTCATGTCTACTCCTTGCATGAAATCTTTGCTCATCCTGGGACAATGCAATCCACCAAGCACCTCGTTGTACATATGTACTGAACTGCCTTACAATGAAGTTGCTATTACCGGATCCCATCAGATTTGTTATATGGAGGTTTTAATTAAAATTTTTGCCCCTCTGGTGGTGCATAGAGCAAGTTCCCCAGTATCCCAACCATTCGGATGAGTAAGAATGGATGCTTCTTAGCCCAAGTGGACTCAGTATAGGAGGGAAAGTGTTCACTATTCCTCTCGAAGTTAGAAAGCAGATCAGTGGAAAAAAAGACAGCCTATTATCAGTACTTATACAACGCCCACCCATTATATATTTTGTATTGTGAAATCTACCAAAGGCGTCATGCAATTTTGTCCATCTGCCCAAGCCCGTGTCAAGCTGATGCGGTTAGGAAGGTGCCTCCCCAAAATTTTTGGGGGATATAGTCTCTCCAAATGAATTCTGCCAAAATGTATTCCCTGTGCAAAGAACCCCATAAATTTTTTTAGCTACAGCCCTGCTTATATTCTTGGTTATGATTCTGAATTTTTTTTCAGATTTAACACCTGAATTAGGTTATGAATTAATGAAGAAATGTGTGAGGGAAATCCATAAGAGATTAATTGTGAACCTTCCCAACTTCAAAGTTCAAATGGTGGACAAGGATGGAATTAAAAATCTTCCAGATATTACAGCCAAGAATCTTGCAATGGAGGAAATAAAATGAGCGATCCAGTTATGATGTTATTTGTACTCTTCTATTTCATGGTAAAAATAAATTTAATTCAATGCTTCTAATCTTCCGTAGCTTTTTTATTATAATCAATTTATTTCTCACCGCTATTCTTATGAAGTACTGAAGTTTTGTCTACTTATTATCCAGGTACCATAAAATAAGCCTAAAAAAGAATTGGTTCTCACCTTAACCTTATTTTTTTCTTGTACTAGTGACTAATTTTATACCTCTGAATATTTTTATATTTTCTACAATCCGAGCACCAAAGCTGTACATAGTAAGAATTGGTTTATCATTTCAGGATTAACCGTTCAATCGCAATACATAGAATATCAACTTATTACTTGTGCGATGTAACCAGAAATCAATTTTTTAAGACATGGTGATGATTGTTTCCCCAGTTTTTCATGGTGATGGGACCCTGCTCAGCATAATATGCATTAAGTTAATTAAACCATAATAAATCCTCACACCATTATTATTCACAGAATTTTTTCCATGTTAGATTTGTAGGGGATTGGTTTGCTGCTGGGGCATTAAACAGATGCTGAAATGTTATAAATCTATTTGTTAAATTTTCAGCACTTATATACTATTTGCAGTACCTAATAGATGTCTTTTCCCCAGTTAATGTCACTGCTTACCTAGTTGGAAGCCATTTTGCCTTGCAAATGAGCATATGCTCAGTTCATGAGTAGAAATCAGATTGAAAATGATGCATAATAAAAGTAACTCACACAGCTGCGCACAAGCATTGAACTAGTTGTCACTATTCAAGACAGCCCACCAATTATATCCAGTGTACTTACGGGAATTAATATACAGTACACTCCCGATTATCAGGGCTAATGATGGGGAGAAATGACACGAATAATCGGAAAACACAGATAACCCAAACTTTCACTTAAATGTCATGCAATGTTCATAATTTACCTAAAACAAATAATTTATTATTGTTTATGCAGTTATTCTGTTATTTAGGAATGTTTCCCGAACTCAATGAGAGCTTTCTTCGACAGTTCGTGATATTTTTAGTGTTGATAACATGGTTGCATTCGTATTATTAATGCCCCATGCAAGGCCTGGTTTCGAAAAGCACTCAGCGGTGGCTGTGTTATCACGGATACAGAACAGTGGTTTGCACAAATGCTTCAAAACCAGTGCTCAACGTCGGAAACTACTCTGTCAAGCACCACGCCACGTAGTCGCATCTAGCACAAGTTGCCTGGGTTGCAACTGCTGCGGAACGTGTATCCGTGATCACGGAGCGTGGTCGCACTCTGCAAGGCTTGGAAATCAGGAACACGGTGCTCCCGTGAATGCAGCTAGCACGCGATCACTTCAGTTTTATGAAGGGTAGTTTAACAGAAATAATAAGCTCGGTGTGTCCTTGCATTAATGCAGTAATTCTGATGATTTTGGGTCCGATTTTATGAAAAAAATAAAATAATAATAATTATATTTTTATTAACGCCGTAGGGATACAATTATCCATGGGTTTCGTCAAGATACAGAGAGACATAAAAGAATCACAAAACACAGATTACAAAATATCATTAAAAAAAAAGAATTCTTGAACACTATAATAACATTTACAAAATATCATTAAAAATTTCTTGAACACTAAAACATTTAAAAGTTATCATTAAAAAATTCTTGAACACTATAATAACCTTTGCTGTATAGCAAGCTTCTCAATCTGTTCTTAAAAACGTTTGATGAGGTAAGGGATTTCAAATCAGAGGGTATCTTATTGTAGATTGCAGCAATCGAGTGATATGGTCCCTTCTGACATTGGCTAAATGAATACAGATAACTGTGAATGTCACTTTTTGATCTAGTGTTGTGACTGTGAAAGTCAGAGTTAACTCGGAAGTAATATGGATAAGACTTCACAAACATGGCACATGAGAGAATGTAAATACATGGAAGTGTGAGGATCCTGAGGGACACAAACAGTGGCCAACCACTTGTTCGGATTGGAACTTTACAGATGGCCTTAATGGCTTGTTTCTGTAAAGAGAAGGCTTTAGCTGCAGTAGGGGAGCTACGCCAAAACATGATACCATATGACAATAGTGAGTGTACTTTGGCAAAGTAAACAGTTTTTAGAACATATATGGAAACAAGAGGAGAGAGTTTCCTTATCATATAAATACCTACTGAAAGTTTCTTATTAATTTCAAAAATATGAGTTGACCAGTCAAGAGTGTCATTAAGCTGTAGGCCTAATAATTTCACAGTGGAAGAGGTGGAGAAATCCGAATGAGGAGGCAGAGTAGGAATCTCATGAGAGAACTTGTTGTGAAAGAGAATACAAGTGGTTTTTGCCTCATTCAGAACCATTCTGTTAAGGTGGCACCACTCTAACATCTCATCTTTTGTAGTCGAGGCCAAATGATCCAAGAGAGGTAGAGTACTAGCGGATAAGAGCTTAGAAGTATCGTCAGCATACATAACAGTGGAGCAATATGAGAAGTGTTTAGGAAGATCATTAATGAAGAGGAGAAACAGTAGAGGACCAAGGATAGAACCGTGAGGTACTCCAACCGGTTCTTTCAAGGGACTGGATTTAATTTCCACCACTCCTGCAAGTGATTGATGAATGTAACTCACAAACTGCGATCTGTCACTAAGCAATGATGATATCCAATTATAAGAGTTATTAGTGATTCCCAAGCACTTAAGTTTGGACTTGAGAACTTCATGATCCACAATGTTAAAAGCGATTTTGAAGTCAAAAGAGATGCCTAAAATGTGATGTTTATTGTTCAGTCCAAGAATAACATTATTTAGGTACTCGAAAATAGCAGAATTAGTGGACCGGCCAGCTCTAAAACCATGCTGAGAGTCAGAAATTAAATTAAATCCCTGGAGGTACTTAATAAATCTATGATGGAAGAGTTTTTCAAAGATCTTTAAAAATGTTGATAGAATGGAAATAGGTCTGTAATGAACAGACTCTGAAGGGCAGCCAGAAATAAAATCGGACGCAAATTGAGCGGGATTGAAAATCATGCACGGATAATCTGCAACCCGGATAAACTACAGCCGGATAATCGGGAGTCTGCTGTAGTAGAAAAAGCTTACTGCATTTTAAGGTGTGCCTTATTTTTTAATATTCCTAAGATTCTAAGTTTATCCTCTTAAAGTGGGCTCTTGGTACTAGAATCTTTAAGTTAAAATATAACTGTAAGCATGGGGATTTTAGTCATAGTGACTACCACTAATAGATAGATAATAATATTGTTGAACATCAAGTAATTAGTACTGCATTTTTATTCATTTAAAATAAGTGCTATTTTGTGTATGTTACATACTTCGTGCTCTTTCTATGTGATGACCTTACCTGCATTCCTTCCAGCATCTGTATATTATAAGTTGTTCTGAATTGTAAATCACATCTTATCATGCATAATAGAATTAATTTATTTAGGGGATAATTATGAAGAGAAACTGGGTGTACCGTCCGATATATGAGCAACTTCTGTGAAATATGTAGCCCTCCATCATTTATGTGTAAATACTATTGCTATGCCCATACATATTTGCAAAATAATATATCTCTTTAATTAGATAACTATAAATGCTAAAATGTTTATGTCCTCTATTTTAGTTAGTCGACTTCAATAGGGAATCCCATTGAAAATGGATGATTATGCGATTAAAAAATACCCTTCGTGCTGAAAATTACAATGAAAGCAGTTCTTCTCTAACCTACATATTATTCATTAAATCCCACTTTGAAAATTGTATATTAATCTTGCGCTCCAACAACCCATCGCCATGTTTGCTGAGCATGATGTCAGAGTCCAGTACACAATAGGTTTACGTGGTGCCAGTAGACTATTTGTCCCAGTTTTAGAAAAACATATGTATGTCTCTATACAATTAATTTTTTAATGTGTTAATTCCATCATCAGTCATGTGAAATATTTAGCCTGAATAATTGACAGGTTTAAAGAATATATGCATACTGGAAGATGCAGCACAATCTTCACAAATAGCGCTTATTACTTTTTCATCCTCCTCATCCACGGCGATTTCCACAGTGTGAGATTATTGTTCTCACTTAATGTTCTGGTGTCACCTTAGCCCCAACAGTGCAAATGCTCAAATTTATTAACACTTGAACCTAATAAACTGCCGAAACACCGTATCTCTCTCTTCCAGACCTTAGGAATGTTAAGTAAATTGGCGTAAAATATGATCTGCTGTATTTCTCCAAAACGTTAACTTCACATATTCCAATATTGCACCTAGTACACATTAAAAGCAATTAGCAAATGGCAGTAGTTAAATGAGAGACAAACCAAGCTTTAGATTACTAGAGAACGAGATTATTGATTTAATTTATGTTACATTTCAATTTCGTGGCTTCTTAACTCCGCACTGAGAAATCTTCATTACTGGAGAAGAAATAAGTGGCCATGAATTAATCTATCTACAGAATGTTCCCAGAATGCATCTTTACGAAGTCGGAGTCAACCATTCTGCAATACAACCACCGTGAAAACTTTTAAGCTATTCACATATGTTTTTCACACACCCTTCACATTATGAATCAGTATCATTGTAGATGTTTGTTATCGTCGTTACTGTTTTGTTATTGCCATGGAGCAAGTATGCTTACTTGCATTCTGACGTCAGAGGGCATTTTTGTTGCGCGAAAGAATTTAGTAATTTTTACGAACTTTGAAGCTCTCTAGCAACAAGAATATTGAGAATTATGAAGTCATATTTTGTATACGTTAATAACTTTAACTTACTTATCTAAACTTTTTAATTTAATGAGAGCACCCCATTATTGAAGGGAGGACAATTTAAAGCCTTACAGGTCATTGGAATAAGTTTCATAGATAAGTATGGTTATAGCCAGGACTACTCCTGGAGAAGAAGGGGTTGGACTATTGAAAACTCGCAAATAATAATTTTTTGGTTTTGTCGTATTGGTCCAGAATGAAAGGTATGGGTTTATCGAATTCCATTAGGAAGGAGAGTATGGATTAAAAAGGAAAATTTTTTGATGGAAAGGGGATAGAACACTTCTCTAAAAGCTGCAATAAAGGCTATTTCAGGCGTATATGCTGAAGTTGCGGGCAATTAGTATGAAAATGTAGCCAATACTTAATCCCGTCTCCTTTTAAATTTTTTGTGCTTTTGCGAACGCAATAATCTCACTTGTCAGATCAGTAATTATCGCTATTATCTCAACACACTCAGCGCAGTGAGGAGAGCGACTAAAGCAGCAGCATTGCCTGCTGACATGAATCTTCAATCAACATTGCTATAAATTCTTTTTCAGCTTAAACTTTCAAGTATAGCAATAAAAAAATAGTGTATAACCCTATAGGATAGTGAGATCCCCAGAATTTTCCATGCAAACTAGTGATGGCATAAACAAATCTTTTTGGTAAGCTCCCTCACCTCTCACAGCATACTTTGAAGAGCCGCTCGCTCAGTGCAACTCTGGAAATGCCTTTTTTTGTCCACTCCCTACACCAGTTCATTAAAGGATGTTTGAGAAGAAGAGCTTTAGAAATTGTAACTTACTTTTCTTTAGAGATTGTAACTTGATTAATCATTTCTGGGTTGGGGTGGAAGAAAGGGAAGGAGGTGAGGTGGATTTATGAGTGAACATTTAAAATCCAAAATTTCCCACTACTTGAAACATTTCAAATTAATCATGCATTAGCATTTAGAAACTAAATCTGGGAAAATTTCTTTTCTGAAAATTCATTTCTTTTCTCATGAGATAATTTGCCCAGCTTTAGAAAAGATTCTTTCACTGGGAGCTAAGCTACCAGAGCCACACAAAGTTATTTTTTGGCCATACCACGTAGTTGGAGGTACTGTGATTTATGATAAAATAAAATCACAATTTTAATATTTAGCAACGGGTTTCGACGTGTTCTGCTAGTCTAGCTTGAAAATGACGTAGAACACATCACAACCGGTCGCAAAATGTTAAAATTGTGTGGAAAGTACAAAGTGATTTTATTTTATCATGTATAACTTCCACAAGGTTAATTCATCAACAGTGGCGCCGACTCCATGGGGCCTGAGGGGGCCCGAGCCCCCTCAAAGTTTCGTTTGGGGGGGCGGGGCCCCCTCAATAATTCAAGATAATAATTAAGTTATATTATTTTTTGTGAATCCACAAAAATATATTGGTATTTTTTATTTCCCATGTTTGACGATAGTTACCTTTTAAAATACATTCAACAATGTGTTAAAACAATAATTATAAGGTAGTAAGCAGGTTAACTGAAAACAAGTGGTGTGAATTATGATAGTGTTACGGTGCTGATACACACTTTGAATTTAACCTCTTTCCGGGGCAAGACCCCCGATATGGGCCCCCCCAATATTTTTTATAAGTCGGCGCCCCTGTTCATCAACCATTAACTTCACTGTGATTTATATTTACCCCACAATTTCAAAGGGTTACCAGCTCTATTCAGAAGAGGCTCACTAAGGTAATTGTTCACTTCCACAATACCCCTTGCTCAAAAATTTGGTTTTTGATCAAATCATACCATCAGGAGCTGCTTGCGGGCTAGTAGTGGTTAGAATCTCCTTCTCCTCCCTTTGAGTAATAACCTTATTTATGAAGTACTCTCTCCTTGCATCTTTCGAAGGTGTTTGTTTTGGTGAATGTGAAATGTTTAAATCTAGGATTTAGGAAAGTCACCTATGGTGACAGATTTGATGCTTCTTTCCAGTCCCTCTGCTAATCTGATAGCAAGTTACGGGACTTTTTGGAAACCCCTTTTTTTGTCCACACCCTACACCAGTTCATTAAAGAATGATTGAGAAGAAAAGCTAGAGAAATTGTAACTTGATTAATCTGTCTCATGACTGCCCATACAGCATACAATTGGTACTATATGATAGAACATGAAATAATGAGTAAAAAGGATGGAATGTTGTGGCTTGTGTATATTCTCAATTTGGGTGGGGTGTTCGTGCACCACTTCATTATATTTACTCCTGAGGGAACTACCATTAGCAACTCTCTACATTGGTTTGGCCTCAATACAGGGTATAACCCCCGTGCACCGGCAATTGTGCCTGTCAGGAATATTTTAAAAATGAATGTTTTTCGAAGTCAGTAAGGCGATTTCAGCACCATCAGGTTTGCTTCTTTTTTGAAGCTACTGCTACTTGCAATTAGTGCAGAAAAGTCATTTATTTCTTCACTATTCATCTTGATGTGCATTTTAAACTTGATGACATGTAGTTTTAAGAATTTTGATAGTACATAGTTAATAAAAATGTATTCTGGGGAGAGTAACTGCTAAAGCTTCACCGGATTGCAGGTTCTAATATATAAGGTGAATTTAGGAGTTCTACATGTAATGATGCAAACCACTTCATCTGTTGGCTTTAACCTAAGTAATTAACTTTCTTGTTCTTCCCTAGACATTATGTCTCTGTTTGTATCCTTCTTTAACTCTGACTGTGGCAATTGTTAATAAATTTAGTCTTAACCTTCCACCAATGTTGGAGCATATTTTTCTACATGCTCTGTCACTTCTGTCGTAATTAATCTATTCAATAATTCTGGTGGAAAATTAATTTGAAATCAAAACCGTTTGATACTTTATAAACTTAAGCTGGCATTTTAAAGCGATGAAGGAGATGAAAATAATTCCTGTTTTTGGGTTGTATTCCATGTTGATATTATTTGTCAAAATGTTAATTATTTATCTAATTTTTCTTTACCTAATATTAAAATATGGCTTTCAGGACAATCTTCTGTTGTCACTTCTTAAGGCATGCATAAGGAAACTGGCAACCCCATCTTAACTATTCCTTCCCTGTTCTGTTTCTTAGAATTGATTTAAAAATTATTTCTGTAATTTTATTGCTTAATATGTTTCTTCATCTATTTCCCGCTCACTGTCATTTTATGAAGACTTGTCTGACTCTGATCAGTGGATTGCAGGCATGTAGCCTGGGGGGGGGGGGTTCAGAAGCCCCAAAATATTCTCCCTTGTGGTGAATACCCGAGATGCAACTGCTGATTAGGTCACTAGCTGAGAGGCACCTTTTCTCTGAATTTTCGTTTTTCGATATAGTTTCTTTTCGTTATGTCTGCCAATAACCTTCGATGAATTAGAATTTTAGTATTATGTAAAATGTATGGATGATTTTAAGAAATGCATCTGATGCTGTTTGACAACATAAAATATCGGTATAGGCAACCCGCATACCACTATAGCTCCCCCTTCAATTCCTCCCCTCCATTTCCTCCTCCGGAAAATTTCTGGCTTCTTGCCCGGTCGAACGTTATCTTCCCTACTTGATTTCCCAGAAATGAATTTTTTCTGGATAAAGGTGATAAACTCTAGCCTGGGTAATAGACCTGACTTGTCCAGGTGACTTTGATGTGTTGATGGAGTGAAATTAATACAACTGACTCTGATACATCGATTGATATCCACCTTAAAATAGCAGAAATGAAATTTTCTCGATGTTCGTAGTGTGTTCTTCGGCCTTGGGACAAGACCCGAGTAGATTTTTCTGGTGCTTTTGATGTGGTGTTGGAGTAACGCATTTCACTACCTTATTTGAGCGTTGTTAGCATCGTCACTGAACTCTCTTTCTCTCGCGTCGAAGTTCAACATCTTGTCCCCACCGGTCGGTCGCCGTAAAAACCGGTGAGTGGGTGAGCAATCGAGGGTGCAGTCGTGGAACGCAACTAAACGAATGGGGTCACGCGCCACCGCCGACTTCCACAGAGAGACACCGTAGGACCCACGAGGATCGCTCTTGCTCTCTGCTGAATCATGCAAATTGCTCAACCCTCTGCGGCGGTTGTGGTGATTTATCTTGCGCGAAACGCGTCTGGGATGTGGAGAGTTTGAGGTGATGACGCAGACTTCATCACACGATTACCTGCGTGCGTGAAAATAGCTGCCCTTTAAGGTCACCGCTGCGGTCTTCTTTTGTCAACACAAATGGTTCCGTTTGCCTCTCTCAAGACTCGCACTGCAGTAAACTGAAACGGACGCCTGCGAATCGAGCGGGAGGAATGGGACTTGCTCCGTAGATTTAGAAGACTGTGGGCGCTCAGTTATTTCCTTGAAGCGCGGAAGTTTTCTCCCCCTTATGTATTATTTCCGGTCGGTGATGAGGCTTATATTCTCACCAACTTAGATGCAATCCCAGGGTGGATTGAGCTTTGGACACCTCGTTCTGGTTGCATGAAAACATGGAGTGCATTAAATATTGTACCTTAGGTAGTTCCGTCGTTGGCAGGATACTCGCGAGAATGGTTTTGGTACTAAGTACAGTCTAAAAGCCTGGCATACAAGCAATGCAAGCAGTGGCGTAGTCAGGGGGGTCGAGGAGTCCGGAACCACCCCCCCGAAATATAAAAACAAATTATTTTCCTTCATAATAGAAAATAATGAATTTTTCGAAATATTTCTACAGCAAATGAAGTTTTTTCGAATACGAAAAGTGTCAAAATTAGTTTAAAACCCTCTGCTTAGTACCCTGTTTTTCAGAAATTTTCCGCCCCAGTTTTCGACCCCCCGAACGAAATTCCTGGCTACGCCACTGAATGCAGGGGCCAGGATTCAGGATGCACAGGGTCGTCTATTTATATATAGAACCTTGACTCGCGAGGCGGAAGCGAGCGCGGACGTCAAGGGGTTCAAAGGTTTGAGAGGTTGTCGTAGGTGTGCCCCCTCCAAATGAGTCCTGCTCTGAAATGTATTCTCCCTCTAATAAGTGAACCCCCTCCCGAAATATATTTAGGCCTGCGGCGTCAATGTCGAAGTGTTGAGGGCGGCAATAATTAAAAAAGTCGTCAATAAGCAGTGATCGAATCTCTTTGGTAATGTGTGATCTCTTCATTTTGCCTTTTAATATTCGTTAATTTCATGATTTTTCTGCCGTACATATATTATCTATATTCCTCGGTCTTGCACCCAAACAAATTTTAAATGCATATTGGTAAGGGATGGTTTGGTTCAGTTCTGTCATAAGCATGATTTTCCGAGTTAATTTTCATTTTATCAGCTCAAGATAACAAAGCTAAAGTATTAGACTCGTGGTAAGTAAATTTACGAAGGAGATCCTGCAGGTCCCGTTTCGTTCAGTGGTACCGCACTCCCCCAGGTGCAACAAAACAAAGAAGTGAGCCAATCTTACAACGCGGTAGCAAGGTGTTCAAGGGAAGAGGGCTGAAACTTCAAACTACCTTAATTGTTTTGGAGGCATGGGGTGCATGTCCTCCGCATGAACCCTCTTAAATGCAGAAATTCTACTCGAGCCGTGAACGGGGTGAATGGCTCCATCCCAACGTTTCAGCTCTCTGCTACCGTCTTCAGGAGTGAAGAGATCACCTTTAACCCCTTAAACCGGATGTGGAGTGTGCTGCCGAAGCGTAAAGGCCGTTTTACACGGTACACGGAATTGCGCAGGTTAGAGCTGCATTAATTTCTAAAATGGCGTGGAATTGCGCGAATGCATTAACGAAATTAGAACAGGGGCTATTTTGCCGTCTCGCATCCACGCATTCTCGCATGTGTTCTAGCAATTCACCGCTTTACACGACGCAATTTTGATTGCGCCTTCACACGTACGCCAGACTGCGCAATTCCGTATACCGTGTAAAACGGCCTTTATAGATGGAGCCATGAACGCAATTAAAAACGTCATAAATTTTTCTGCATAATATTTACAGGAAATACCTCTTAATTTTTCGTCACCCCGAAATGCATTAATCCCTCCTGGTAACAACCGAAAATTTTCTGGCTACAGCGTAGTAATCTCCCCTCAAAACAGCGCGTGACGGTGTGCGACCGCCTTATTTACACAGAAGATTTTGTCGGAAGAGAAGTATTTCACCCATCACTGGTGAAATGAAAAATCTACTCATGAAATTCACACCCAACTCTCTCACATCCAAAAGCTATTCATAAAACTTGCATCAACTGAAAGGGTAGTTTCTTTCCCTAATATTAAACTCCCATCGTAAAATTGTTTACCCAATATAAAATTATTTTTCTCGATTATATTTAAATGAGCATTGAAGTTACGGAAGCAATCATATCATTTCATTCGACAGAAGTCTTACCGTTATCGTCTATACGTCCTACCGTTTTCTTGCGTGAAGCATCGCCCACCGTGACGATGCTACTGACGTGAGAAATATTTCCTGTATATGAGCATAAGATCCATTTTTTAAGCCAGCGGGGCGAATAAAAAGTCACATGTTCTCATGAGCGGCTCCGGTCGGATTACGGGTCTAAATAATGGACTTGAAATTATAAAATATGCATCACGATTCACCAGTGGAGGATTCAGGGGTAGGCGAAGTAGGAAATCCCCTACCCCCATAAAACCCAAGGAGAAGATTATTCGGATATAAGTAATTTAGTACTTGGAAATTTGCCATCATTTGCAGACGACACGTCAAGTTTTAATATCCAAGCTGTGGACCTCTCTTAGGAATAAATATAAAAATTAATGACGAAGACGAAATCTGTCACACAAAGGACTTTTATTATAGCTATTTTTTTATTGCAAATTGCGTACTCTCCCCCGAAATTTCCGTTTCTCGTGATGTTAAGATTGTGCAAAAGGATTTTCGCCGTTTTCTGTAGAGATAACTTTGGCTTTTGATTTTAATTCACCACCTGCTGTGCCAATGACGATTTTTCCCACGTTTTACTTATAATTCATTTCTTATCATTGTATATAGCATTTTTCAAGTACGCACAATTTTGCACGTTTGAATGGAACTGGAAATAATGAATAAGATAATTTGAAATTAAGGCCTGATATTATTCTTTTTAGCATTTTGCCGTTGTGTAAAGTGAAATACTTACGTCACCGAATCCGAAATGACAATGGCGAGACTTGGCGGATACCCCACCCCTTCCGTAATCAAGTGTAGATTTCGAATATTTCGTACAATTTGTCGGATCGATTGGATTTAATTTGCCAGTCATTCACAGAGCCCAAATTCTACCCCGCATGCACATTCGCATTCGAGAGCAAAGCAAAGGTTGCCTCTCAGGTATCCGGACGAGGTGTAAGCGAAATTAATATTTTTCACAAGGTCATTGGCGCGTGCCTGTGGTCTGAGACGAGTGTCGACGGAATTGGGAGGAAACCCAAAGATGTCGATGTGTCATGCGTGACGGGTCTCTGCAATGCCCCAACTCGAGAGAGCCGAATGACGAAATGGTTGAGGAAATGATTCCTTCAAAGGCAATGAAAGCGGAGTGACAACTCTGTTTCTCTAAATTATTTTTTAACTTCTCTGATGCCGATATGAGGGATGTTTTATATTATTTTTTCATTTAGGACAGAATGTGAGGCTCGTTATGAAAGGGAGTAAAGAAAAAGCGAGTGAAGAGTTGGATCGGCAGTGAAGCGATCTAGGGTGTAGAGACGTGGACGCTGTGGAAAGAGGACGGAAGATGCGAAAGGCGTTTGAGGTCCTGGGTGTACAGGGGAAAGGTGGAGAGGAAAATGAATGAAGTACTGGAAATGGTGGATGAGGAAAGGCCTTCTTCCATGGAAAGGCAACGGAGGCGATACGGAGGAGACTGACGGTTGTGGATGGAGCGAGTGCTCATCTGACAATGAGTATAGGGGTATAATATAGTTGATGAAGGTGAACAGCAAAGTGCTAGACATTATGGGCAAGGAGAGTAAACTTAAGACAGGAATACGTAGTAAACAGAGTGCCTGGATAGAGCGAATGATTAGCGGGGAGTGAATGCCAAAACCCTTTTAGAGGGAAGAATAAGGGCCGGATTTAGGATGTGGGTGGCCCGCGACCCGTTTTTGGTGGGAGGCCGCGAGGTGCCACTGGCTGTGTTCAGAGCTACCTTAACAGTGCCAACGGATAGTGTTTTTGATAAGCAGCGTTAACCATTTATCAACGTCAATGTTGAAGACTGCATGTTAACCAAAGTACAATCCAGCTTCCCTTCGAATCCACTCATACATGTTTTTTTTTCCGATTTTGTGAGATTTGCCTCTATATTGGCGGAAGGCTCGTGCTCGGCAAGTGGCCCTGGGTTGGTGGGCGGATGAGGACCCGGGCCCCTGGGCCCCCCATTTGATCCGGCCCTGAATAGAATATTTGATAGGAGAAATACGAGGAAGGGGATTTATGGGAAGAATTAATGGGAATAGGCCTTACTGGATATGGATGAGGGAGTTCAATTTGGGGAAGAGGGACAGGTGCGGTGATTGGCAAGATGTTTTTTGTAAACCTGTATTGAACGTTGAACATAGTGACGGATTTAGGGGGAATAGGAGGTTACCCCGCCGTAATTTCTGGAAATTTTGAAAATCAGTTTGGTAATTTATTGTGGCTATCAAAGGAAAGTTAGCTATTTTTACCAGCTGAATTAGCAATATTTTATAATAATCGATGAATATCTAAAGGCCACTTGTCCACGCATATCAGACCTCAGACGTATTACCGCACAACACCAAGGCGCCTCGGAATGTACCCTCACAAAATAACAACATTAATCCGCCTCTAATGGTGGATTTTAATAATAATAACCTTTTACATGTAAATCGGGTGGCTTTGAATTATCCTGTAGAATACATTAAAAAAAGGTAATGTGAAATAGCCGAGAAACTTATAACCTCTGTCGATGAAGAATATTTTATATCAACTGTTCGCGTTCGCTTCTCGATCTCTCGTAAGCACGGATAGCCTTTACGGTACCACTCCTAAAGGATGTGGGATGTCTTTTAGGAGTGGTACCTAGGATATCGTATTGCAATATTACGCTCAATTTCGATGGGATAATTTTTCCAAGGTAGTCCCGTGACGAAATATGGGAACACTCATAGGCGAATCTAGGAGGGGGGCACGGGGGCACGTGCCCCCTCCCCCCCCCCCCCCGCCCAGACCCTCAAAACATATGCAAAATTTTTAATACGGTCCCATTACCATTGCGTTCGTTTTGTATTATGAGGTATCCTTGTGCCCCCCCAGAACAAAATCCTGGATCCACCCCTGGGGACACTGAATTATACGGGTAATTTGAAAAATCGAAAAGAGAGGAATTTTAAGTTGTGGAAATGAGCGCATCCAGTGCCGCCTCTACCGAATCTATGAATAAAATCGATCTTTCGCATCGGAGTGGACGAATCCATGCAATTTTCTGTGTGAGTTAAATTCAAATTGCGAATGCATATTCCTGAGAATCCATAACTTTTTCAAAGCAACTATTTAGTTGCTAAAAACTCACGTGGTATATTTCTGCCGGCAACAGTTGACTCTGCCGCGGAATAGGTCCGGACACAATTATTTAGTTGCGGCAACTAAAAAGTCGCCCGTGTCGAGGCCACAGTCAATTTCGTGTGTTTCATTTGAACTTCCACAAAGCAACTAAATGTGTAGTTGCTTTACAAAAGTTGTCAGTCTGCGGGGGCCTTAGACAACTTACAAATAATATGGTGTCATTCAGCATCTCGTTATCGGTTATGTTTTAATTTCTTGGAAATCCTTGTGCGGCAATGTGTATTCGACTCACGTATCAGTACTCCATTTTCACTTACACTGACATTTTTCCTCACTTCTTGTAGTCATAGTGATTGGATCGTTCTCTCAGACCCGATAATGCAAATGCTAAAAATGGCAAGCTACTTCAAACCTCTAGACGCTTGCTGCAACTCCGGCGAAACTGTCTTCATGATTATGAATCGACGCGAAGGACAACCCGAAAACCTAGCTGCGCCCAAATTGCACCACTCCGCGGAAGCCTCCATCAACATTTGAAACGCTAAGCATGAGCTCGTGATGTCATCAACTTACCTGCGCGAGGGTTAACGCCGTATAACTCGAGAAGTGGCGACGGATCGACAGACGAATAAATACGGATCTTTTGATTTTCCGATCTTTATCATTATTTACAATAAAAATGAATTTGTGAACGAGTCCATTTTGGACTAAGTACATTATGGTAGCAGTTATTTTTAGTAACCTATCGAAATAATTATTCGTCTTCTTTGAAATAATTACGGCTACATCACATTGGCGTAACTAGTACTTGGCTTTGGGGGTTGGATCAGCTTGAATGGCACACCATTCCGGGTGTAATGAAGCGACGCCAGGATGGGCCTGGGTGTATTAATTAAATAAACCAGTGAGGATATGTTTATTATAGAATAAAATACTGATTTAATTGTATTCAAGAGGCCAAATTTACACTTTAACATTTAATTACTGCGTTACTAACAAGTATGACACGAATATTTTTTTTTATCTTTAGGGTATGTAGGGTTCCTCCATTGTTACGAGTGTGCTACGTGAAGTTCTTGCTGAGAAATTATAGCTAGGTGAAGCCCTTCCCTCGTACACGTTGATAGTATCATGTTTCCTGAAACTTAATCGTCTATCAGGCAGGGGATTTTTTTTCTCCGCCTCATGTTCCATAGTCTTGGCCGGCGCGCCGCGGCGGAGGGAATTTAGAAAAACCGTTTTTTATGCTACCAAGGCTTTTGACAGTGAAGGGAATCATTACTAGGTGAAGAACACCTCAGTCGTTGCTTAATTAGTGTGGAGTACACTTTTTACTTATATATTTCCCCGCCATCGAGTGTGACGGGAGGTTGATGAACGTATAATCAATTCACAGCGTATCTAATTGGCTCCTGTTATCACTTCGCCCGTAACGGCTACCGTGTCACGCACCTTCCGAACGTTTGTTTTCACATTCCCAGCATGAAAGTGTCTGGAGCGCGGAAAAAGCTTTCTTTAAAAAAATATATAAAATGTCCTAAATATTGGGTTGTATTGATCTCGCTCAATTTCCTTCGGTTAGGAATACAATGAATGGCTCATTTCTTTGGAGACTTCAGCGGGCTCTTAGTTGAGTTTGCGCAGTATTATCGTGGATCATGTGCGTGCGATGGATGTATGCTTGGTAACATAGGCGGATACAGGGGGGGGGGGGCACGGAGGCACGTGCCCCCCAGACCCTTAAAAATACGCAATATTTTTAATACGGTCCCATTATCATTGCTTTCGTTTTGTAATTCGAGATACTATACTTGTGCCCCCCCAGAACAAAATTCTGGATACGGCCTTGCTTGTGTCCCCCCCAGAAAGAAATCCTGGATCCGCCCCTGCTTGGTAACATATATTATGCCAAGTCTTACACATTATTTTATAATGCTTTGTCTCCCCCAAAGTGTTGGTGCTGACACGACGCCAATGGTCCGTATTGTATATCGACCGTTCTTCCGTGACATTTTCCCAATCAATGCCGTAGTGCTATCCACTGGAAACCTTCGCGGGCCTGCTGATCTACCGTCCTGGATATACGTAGCATTTCGTATAATTGTAAGATATATATATTCCAGGGGTAAAAATTGAGTGCGGCACAACGACTTGGGCAAATAAGGTGAGTTGTAAAGGATATCCCTCGGTTTTAACAAAAAAAAACGTAAGTACCTATTATTCACATCGGATGACTTATCTTTCTATTATGTTATCAGGTAACTTAAAAAAATGCCTCTTCGAGTACGTGACGCATGCCGTATCTTGGGTAGGTTCTTCGAGTTCGAGAAAATCATTAGCTACTCAATACAATGGGCGATAACGAAATATTTACCTTTGTGGGCAGCTAAACGCGATGTATCTGCAGGGTCTGGGGTGAATGGTGGCCCTCAGCTGGGGCTCATGATGGGGCCCTTCCCCGGAAAATTTTAGGAAATTGCATGCCCGGAAATGGATTTTTACGATGTTCTGGCTCTTGAAAACTAGATTTAAGTTAATAAAAAATCAATTTCTTCAGAAAAAAATACTGTAATAAGTGAAAATTTCACAGCTTATAAGATTTAATAATTCAAATCTTAAAAAAAAACTCTAAAATAAGCTTTTCGAATAACCCTTTCAAAAAAGAATCAGGTTCTCTATTCTTCTGAGTCCTTTACTTTGCTTATTTTTATGACCTTTATACACAGATTATGTTGTAAATAAAGAAAATTAGTGAAATCTATCATAGGAAAATAACTTTGATTCTAATAAAATGAGTTTTTTTATTACGCCCTTCTTGTACGCTTCACGATAGACGCGAGCGTTGAGGGGGCTCCTAAGCTCGGGGCCAGACCGCCCCGCTAAGGATGCCGCTAACCCAGGGTCAACTATACTACGACACTCCGTTTTTCGATATTGTTACATTCCATAATGTCTTCCAATAACCAAAGATGAATTTTAAGTTCAGTATCATAGAAACAAAATATGTGGCAGATTAACCCAGTATAACCCAATGTTGCTTCTAAGCAACATTAAAAATGTACTTAACATATTATATGCTCTGTTTAGGAAATATGTAAACTACGCATCATTTTGTGTTGTTAATTGTGATGACGAAATATTCATCTGCCACTATAATTATGATTGATTGCAAAATTTTCAAGTTTTCATAATGAAAAGTCTTGAAATTTGAATTCTCCCAAAAGTAGCTCTGGGTTAGAAAGGGTTACGCGGAAGTGTGTGCTTTTCCGATGCTTGAGAATTTACGACGAAAAATCAGCAAAGGAAACCCAAGAACAATCTGAAACAATTTTCTGGCCATGTGCCTGCAGCAAAAATACAGGAAGGACATTAGTGGCGAGGATTTTTAGTTCTAATTGTATCAGTAGTGCCCTCAAGATTTTACCATGACTGCTGAGATGTAACGGTAGGCGAAGAGATTGGTTCTGCTCGAAAACGCTTGGGTAGCGCGTAACGGTTTCCGTAGACTCGTCTTCGTTCGGGCTGTCCCGCATTCGAGAATTTTTTTCGCTAACTATGTCTACAATTTTCACTCAGGAGTCACGTCCTAGAGTGTTAGGGAGGCATGAAAAGATTCTGCCAGTGATATGAGTGCCTACTTAATTCAATGTCCTTTATGAGATCATGACTTAAAGTACTGCTTACTTGAAAATAAATCTAAGAGATGATTAACTATTCTTGGAATCGGTCCGGAGACTAATGCGCCTTTATCTCCGTCGATGTCGCGGACGGAAATCAGTGAATCACCTAGCTTTACGGGTATTTCCGACGCCGGAATTTTCTGCATCTTTCTGTCCGTCCTAATAAAATCAACCATGTACTCAAGGATATCTTAACCTAAATAGTTTCGGGTAACGCACAGAGCCAACAAAAGACACATCCAGAACCCTGGGGAAATGTTCTCTTTGATGATCCATCCTTTTGCGAGGACTCCGAAAGAGAGATCCTGAGGCAACATGCTCTAGATGGCTATATCACCATTACCCTGCATAGGGGGTTGCACTTCAAGTGATCGGAATTAATCCGATTAGTTGTCCATATGAGCGGTTGATTGCGAGTGGCCGACGACGTAATAGAAATTTTCAAACACAACATGTTTCGGTGGCGTTGCAGCCACTCTGAATCAACCGCTCGTAGGGAACACCGATAGGCACGTGTCCCCTCCCCCAGACCCTTAAAAATATGCAAGATTTTTAATACGGTCCCATTATCATTGCGTCCGTTTTGTACTACGAGGTATCCTTGTGCCCCCACCAGAAGAAAATCCTCGATACGGCCTTGCTTTTGCCCCCCCTCCCCCAGAAATAAATCCTGGATCCGCCCCTGAGGAGGGGGAAGGAAGAATCGTACTCCTACTATTTGGAGTTACTCAAACTAAAAAAAAAATATTACTTATATTATGATAAGTACGTGCCGGACTGCGAGCGTTAAGAGAGACCACCTATAGTGTGTTTACACCAGTTAGTATACTCCACTGTGCTTCATTTCACTTATTCTATCTTTGGTGTTGCACAAAAAGGTCCCTAAGATTCTCTAGCTGAGAAACGCTGTCTTCATGTCAAGTCTTCGGAAATAATTTAGTTAATTTCGATGATGTATCCCCGAGGTAGGGCATTCCATACCACTCCACTCTGTCTTCTTTCCCTCTAGATTTTTACGTCTACATAATACCCTGCGAGCCATTAATTAACACCACCAATCATTAGTATACAATACAATCCCCACGTGCGCAACATACGGTCGTACAAATATTGCGCATTATAAAATAAATATGCGTGCACACTCATGAACGCTATGGCAAAACTTACCAAATGTTAGTAATTCCTATAGTAAATACATGTAATGTTAGAACAATGGAAAAGTATAAACATGAAGTGAATCGTCCTAACGAGTGACGCCATGAATTTTATCAATTGAGACACCGTTAAGTTATCCCTGATAGTACGAGGAAAGAATGACATATTAAAAATCTCGGCTTAGTGATTCATTCGTCGATGAATCGACGCGGAGGACAATCCGGAAGCCAATCTACGTCTACTGCACCACTCCTCAGAAGCCTCCATCAACATTTCCTTTATTTTCTTCTTGTTATTATGCATACCATCGTACGACGGTAAACGAAGCATATTATTCACGTCTGAGAAAAACTCTTCTCCGAAATTATTACAATAAATTAATACTATACTTTGCTCTACGCTCCTTTTCTCGACCGATTCTCAACCTTACTCGCCTAACATATTGGAAACGATGCACTGTTTATCGAATAATAAATTGTTGACTTATATTTTTTATGGGTGATATATTTATGACCGAGTGGTGCGCATGCGGGGGTATTGCATACTGCATGCTGGTGATTGATCACCCCCAGCCAAACACCCTAGAGATGGCTCGCAGGGTATTATGTAGACGTAAAAATCAAGAGGGAAAGAAGACAGAGCGGAGTGGTATGGAATGCCTTACCTCGGGGATACATCATCGAAATAAACAAAATTATTACCGAAGACTGTCATGAAGGCAGCGTTTCTCAGCTGGAGAACCTTAGTGAGCTTTTTGTGCAACACCAAAGATAGAATCAGAGAAATGAAGTACATTGGAGTGTGTTATCGACATAAGGCCCGGCGACAAAATCCCCTTCGCAAAATCGCCACGGGGATTTTGTCTCGGGCGTTTTGCTGCCGCGGGGATTTGGTCTAGGGCGTTTTGTTGCCGCGGGGATTTTGTCCCGGGCGTTTTGTCTCGGGCCTTTTTTCGCCGGGGATTTTAGGAGCGGGCCTTTTGACTGCAACCCACAGTGGAGTATACTAACTGGTGTAAAGTGATTGCTATAGTATCAACATTGGTAAAACTGGGAGAAACTTGGACACTATGGTTAAAGGGCACCGTTTATATTTCATCAGTAATAATCATTTTTCGAGCTTGGCCAGAAATCTCATAGAATATGGTCATGAGCAGTGGCGGGTCCAATGTGGGACCAGGGGTGGCTATTTACACTAAATAAAATAGTAATTTTGTTCAGTTTTCGAATGCATACAGGAGAGGAGAGATACATTTTTGTTTTAAATGTCTTAATTCTTTGGGAAATTAGTAATGAGACAACCTTAAAGCGTTTTTACAAGCCTCTCAATTCCCAAAAAGTTTCTTCAAATCCCGGACCTCCGCAACTGCTGGGAAGTTACACACCCGGCCCCTCACCAATTCCTCCCCCCTTGTCACTATCCTGGGGCCGTATTCTGTATTTCGTCGGTGCCGCACCGGTCGGTTTCCCTTTCAAGCCCACCGACTGGACATCAAACCGTACCGACAACGGATTCCGCACCGACGACGACACTTTCAGCGATTCTGTAAGGTCGTCGGTTTCAAACCAGTCGGTACGGTTCCCCTTCCTTCCCAAACAGGGAAAATCCGAATATATCCGAAGTTTCACGTGTCTCCACCAATGAAAGAAGGGTAAAAACAAGTGAAGACTCATTGGCACAGTTTGTTGTCGTCATTCTCAATCTTTTTATTTGCGGAAATAACGACTTATTGCTAGATTAAGATAAACGATATTGGATAAGTTGTTGACAATGCTTATATAATGTGTGGTAGTAATGCTGTACCTACAGAATCGAAGGAAACAATATTACAACATCACAATAAAGTTTGTATGTGATGGAGATTGTTGTTGCTGGAATGAATTATTGAAACTATCCTTGAGATCGTAGTTTCTTTTTTTAAATATTGGTTCCGTATAATGCTATTTATTCATGATTTGGTAATATAGTTGTCATTAAGTAAGTTCCGTATAAATGTTATCAACGGAATGTTATGCCATTGGCACCGTAGCAGACGAAAATAGCATACTATGGAACGTGAACGTAGGATTCAAATGCAAATGTAATATTAGAGGAACAAGTTAGGAAATTGTTATAAAAATATGGAGCTGGGTGCAATTAAAAGAAGTGTAATGACGAGGAAGTAAATAAATTGTGATTGGGTGAAATACATATGTATAAGTTGCGCATTCCAAGTGAGAGAAAATGATAATATTGCGGTAAACCTCATACTTATTAACAAATATCTTCTTTTATCGTCAAGGGAATCAATGGCTGACGATGAAATGAAATATAGTTGCCCGTTACAAATGAAAGAAACTGATACCGTTGTGGCAAACTTCATACTTAAATAAAAAGATCTTATTTCTATGCCGAGAGAAACGCCAAATTGATGATTGAGTGAAATAACAGTCGCCCATTCAGAGTGATATAAAGTGATAACATTGCGGCAAAACTCATATTTAATCAAAAATATCTTTTTTATGTCAAAGGAGCAAAAAAATGATGATAGAGAGAAATAAAGCCTATTACAAGCGAGTGAAAAGTGCGGTAACATAAATGAGAGAAAGTCATTATATGTTAGCAAACCTCGTTTTTATTAACCATTATCTTATATTTCTGTCAAGGTAATTAATATAGATGATGACACAGTGAATTATAGAGGCGTATTCGGAGGGGCAGAAAAAGATAACATTGGAGAAAACCTCATTATTTACTCGGTGATGAGGTAAAAACAAAATAAAACGTACAATGCGCACCGGGGAATTCATGAAACCCACTAGTCGGTGGCCGTACCGACACCTCTTTGCTGTCGGTACGGCTACCGACGATCTCCCGTCCTCTCGTCGGTGCCGCACCGACCGGGTTCGTACAGAATCGCACGACTTCTTACCGGGAGTCGGTGTGACGTCGCACCCGACGAATCGGTGCCGCACCGATCGGTTTGGAGTTACAGAATACGGCCCCTGGATCCGCCACTGATCATGGGAGTTATTTTCAACTATCTTTCCAAAAATTCATCTCAAGTTCGAGTAA
Source organism: Ischnura elegans (assembly GCF_921293095.1). Lineage (NCBI taxonomy): Eukaryota > Metazoa > Arthropoda > Insecta > Odonata > Coenagrionidae > Ischnura > Ischnura elegans. The sequence continues at coordinate 81,205,785 of NC_060246.1, read as the reverse complement.
CAGCCACAGACTCTACGTCTTGGTGCAGTTGTCAATTCTTCGGGGCCTAACTTCCAAGTCGGTGACATAGGTCAAAGAACAATTATGCTCCTGGTATTACCCTATTCATGAATTCTTGATATGCTATCCCAACGCTCCCCTCACGACATTCCCAACAAGCACCAATGGCCGTCACCTAAATATCCCAACTTCGCTGGGTCGTATTCAGAAATTGCTTACGCTGGAGGGGTGTAAGGATTTTCATTTGGAGGGAGAGTGCTTTGGGAATTGTTTTCACCTAATCAAAACTGTACAGCGTGAGTGCATGAATTAGCTCTGTTCGCAACGAGCAGGCAGGGGGCACGAGCGGCCGTTTTCTAGTATCGCCCTTTAGTTCGCCCTTTCTTCGTATCCCCTTCAACTGAATCCCCCCGAAATGTACACCCTACCCAAGTGAATCCCACTATAAAATTCTGGATACGGCCTTGGTTGATAGTATAACCACTCTGCTGTCAAGATATCGACCTTGACACCAGAGGTGGATATAGGGGGGGGGGTCATGACCGCCCAAATTTTATATAAATATTAAATTTTTTACTAGTTTCACAGTTGTTGTATCTTTGTAAAGGAGTAAAGAGAGTGGGTATGCAAATGTATGGTTGCAAGTGACGTGAGAGAAGTTTGAGTTGTATTTATCGTAGAGCGTGTAGCACTCCGTGCATAAAATTTTGCACGGGAGAAAGCCTCTCTCCATGGAATACCCTGCGGACCCAGGTCATGACCCCCCTCTAAATTTGATGCTGAATGCGAGGAATTTGAGACTTAAGATAAAGGTGGGTGGTGAAAAACTTGAGCAGGTTGAGCAGCTCAATTATTTAGGCAGCACGTTAGAAGAAAACGGATACAATAGTAATGATATCAGAAAGGAGGCGTTCATGAACATAAGGTAAGTGAAGGGTCTGATCTGGAGTGTTGCACTTTATGATGCGGAAACGTGGACATTTGGGACGGAAGACGAGGGAAGACTTGAGGCATTCGAGAAGTGGGTGTGGCGAAGAATGGAGAATGAGAAGTGGACGGAGAGGAGGAGGAACGACGAAGTGCTGGATATGGTGGTTGAGGAGAGGCAGCTTTTAGATAAGATTCGAAGGAGACAAGGTATGGATGGAGGAAAGGGGATGTTGAAAACGGTGTTAGAGGGTAGAATTCTGGGTAAACGAGGGAGAGGAAAGAAAAGAATAGGATTTTTTGATCGAATGAAAGGGAGTAGGCCTTATAATGAATTGAAGAGGGAAGTGCTTGAAGGATGGGGAGGCTCCCTAAGAATCCTTCTTAAGTACTCCATGGAAATCTACCTTAATCGGTAGAATACTTTAATAATGATAATTATGATGAAAACAATGTCGTTAGCATTTGAAAGATGGCCTCGGTGGCGGCGGGGTACTGTCTGTCCCACAAGAGGTCGCGGGTTTGATTCCCACCTGGGTGGGTTGCCCATGTGTATGGATGGATGGGCAAGGATGTACATTTTTAAGGGGAAAACCGCGAATCAAAAGGCCTCTGCTATTTTCGGAGATTTCCCCGATGAAAAAATCCCCTATTGAAAAAATGAATTATATTTTTTTACAAATTTTATACAGGTTTATACAATTTTTTCATAGGGGATAGGAATAAACAGAATAAAAAAAGAAAAGGGAATATGTCACGTGGAAATACATAAAACATAACTAATGATTAAGCTAATAATATAACTAATATTATACATTTTAATTTTAACCATGACCATCAGAGCGATTAAATATTCACATTTCTGATAATCTTAGCCAAAGGGGAGGCCCAGTAAAGGCCCTATCCGGCTTGGGCAATGGCCTTCTCATATCTAAATTCGCCAAGATCTTCCTCGAGGACCGCGGTTTAAAACCCGGAGGACGGATTGATATACTTCAATTTCATTGTTGTTTTCAAGTTGCTTTCAGCACTAAAGCAGGGAATCTGAGGATTCAAACGTAAAATCTCATCCTCTTTTAGTGTTGGAACACGGACGCTCGGGACGGGTAGTCGATCTCCACCGCATCCGAACGGTGGGATGCGTGCTTTAGTCTTTGCGTTATAAAAAGGCAATGGAAACTGATATTCTTGCAACGAATTATGAGATTATTTCAATTTCTGATGTGAATCGATACTTACTGTAAATTTATCTAGGAGATAATCATTCGAATATCAGCGCGTTAGAAATAATATGAAAATTTTAAGCCCAAGCTCAACACAAATCCGCACTCGGGCGTGCTCCATTATTTTCCATTTCAATTCGCTGCCTCTTCTATTCCATCAAACGTAAATTTTCATTAATTCATTAAGTTCTCGGTCCACATAATGGTGCAAAGACGTCCCTTCCTCTCACACTACCTTTAATTCGGATGCGATGCTTTCTACGCGCGCTATTCGCCTTTCAATATGTAGTCGTTTGTTTGAAATTCTCATACATTCCGCCATTCATTATTTTGTATCATAATATCTTTAAGTTTCTTAATAACTTGAATGCTATTTATTTTTGAAAATTAAGGATTTAAAAATAAATTTTAACATTGTAAATCATTGCAAAGGAATATAAGTCGTAGCGCCCGAAATACTACACCCATCAGCATGTATGTATCGGGCATGGACCAATAGGAGTGCAGAAGTATTCGTACCAGTTGCTCCGGTACAACTGGCAGTATTTGTCTATTTCATTTGGTTAAAGAAGGCATTAGTAATCAGGTATGAAGTTTAGTTATAATCATTTGTGATAAGTATTAATTTATAATTACGATTTGGTTTAGTTTTGGTCAGAATCGAGGGACCGTGGAAATCGTATTCGGTTACTCATTTCCGTTTGTTGAAGTATACGAATTTCATAGAAGACCTATATGTTGAGTGTATGGAGGAAGTAAATGTTACACTTATTGACATTGTAGATGTAACTTATTTTCATATGATTTCGAATCAGAGTAAAATGTAATTTTTCCTATTTGCGACGTATACAAGTTTCAATTGTGGGACGAATTGCATTTGAAAGAACGATTATTTGTGATATCCTAGCTGTACCAGATGTAATGACGTTAGCCGTTTTCCTTCGTATTTGTGTGAATGGTAGATTCGTAGCGTTGTCTACTATTCGCTGACAGTGAATATATTTGTCAGGAACCGTTAGTCTTTATATCTGCCCCAACCGTTATAGACTGTCAATTTTTCCTTAAGTAGGTTAACCACATGTACTTGACATTTCCCTGTGAATGCCTATATTCGGTGTTATGTGGTACATCCATTGATTATTTATGTTTAACTTCGGCATTCAATTTACAGTTTAACTAATTTTCTCATCGTAGTGAAAATTCTTTGCGTGAGTGTGATTTTTCATACAACTTCCTTTAATATCTACTGGAAAATATTGGGTTTATTTTCTTTAGTTTTTATATCAGTTGTGCTTTTATATTTAATGTTGTTGATACTGATATAAGCATACTCCACTTATCGTTGTGGTGTATCTCTGTGAACGTAGGTATAAAATTAATTAGGTTCTTGATAAAGTTTATCATATGAAACGTTATGATGCTGACATTGGGTTCCTGCTGTGATGAAACATCTCCAAATACTATTCACGATTGAATTAAACCGTGTCCGTGATAAGTTTTACAATTTTGTTCCTCCGCTCGCTTAATTCGCACTATGAATGCCAGTATATGCTACCTTGTGTTATGAACCTAATATCTTATTAATCGCTAAATTATTTTCTATATATCCTAAGCGTTTTACTCTTAGCAAAAGACATGTATTAATAATGACATTTTTTGCTCTGTTTAACAAGTAGTCGTGACATGGTCCTTTGCATTTTAAATTGTTTCAATTTTAAATAACTTCTTGCACGATTCTGTTGACATTGGCATTTCAGAATACTTCTAGCTTCCAGCATACTTTTGGTGTGAGGGGATTTGAATTTTTTTCTTGGTCGTATTAAATTACAATTATGTTCATAATTATTTGAAATAAAGTTACCTTGATTACTACGTCTGTAATTTCAGGTAATAAATTAGTATCTGCTACCATGCAGGCTGTAAATGTTTATTCAACTAATGTCACATCAGAAAACCTGAGCAGGCATGATATGCTGGCCTGGGTTAATGATTGTTTGCAGTCAAACTTTGGAAAAATCGAAGAACTATGTACTGGTGCTGCATATTGCCAATTCATGGATATGCTATTTGCAGGTAAATCATTTTAATGCTCTTGATTCTTCTTGGAGGCTAGTGGTAGCATACAGCATGAAATTTATCGATTTTTATTTTTTTATACCTTTAGGAAGTATCAATCTGAAAAAGGTGAAATTCAAAACCAATCTGGAGCATGAATACATACAAAACTTTAAAATTCTCCAGGCTTCTTTCAAAAAGATGGGAGTTGACAAGGTAAGCTATTTGTGGATTGTATTCTATATATGTAGTCCATAAGCATAAAAATAGTTATATTGCATATTGAAAGCTGTTCCATTTTTTACCTGTCATGTCGTATTCATTTGGGGACTGTGCATTAAGGTTCAACTTACCCAAAACTTGGCCTTCTAAAGTGAAGCCTATAACCGTCCGTGAAATGAACCTCTTCTCTGAATCAATCCCACTGTTGTACATATAATCATTTTATCACCTATATTTTTACTTTGGAAAACATTGCTTATGGTGAAAATTAGCCTGCTAAATTGATTATTGAGACCGCCATTGCTTTCGATTATAAAAGTGGTTGGTGTAAAATAATATTCCCTTTAGTATGTCTTTGGAAATATGTATTCTCAGTTTCCATCTTCTGGGAGTTTATTGTTTACTGTCCAATGAGGGGATATAGTATTTGCTTTTTAGGTTTAATTTATTTTTTGCTCATCAGCTGCTTCAGCTTAATCTTGAACCCCAAATTTTAAAAGCTATCACACGAGATTTGTGGAAATCTCTCTGTCATCGCATAAGTGAGTACAGTGTACTAGTGCAATACCTCACGCCAGAATTTTCAAGAAAATCTGAAATTCATTTAGAAATGGTAAAGTGTTGCAGTGTTGTGCATCTCTTTAGGTTTCTGAAAATGATTATTCATTTTTTTCAAAAACCTAGCTTTAATTTTAGCTAGTAAAACGGTCTGTTTCTATTTTTGATGTTGGCTGATAGGATTTTTGTTCACAGTATTTTTGGAGTGTTGGAATGTCTAATAGTTATCTTCATTAAAATTTTAAGGACTTCATTTTATGTAATTTTGCATCTGAATTATACCTGGTATTTTGATGTTACACTCTTAGGATTGAGACATCATCTGTATCTGCTTACTGATTTTAATTTTTATCCTATTATTGATCAAAATACACTAAAAGTTAACAGAAAATTAAAAACCCTAGCGTAAGGGTGTTCTATCTCATGTGTGGCTTAATGTTGCTATCTTCCAAGCAAAATTGTTGTCATCCCAATGCTGGTAACAAAGTAGAAAACGTTGAAGATCCTGAAGGTTTAGGTGAAACCATGCAAAACCATGGCAAACTAGAACATTTGGTGATAGGTATTTAGTCTGATCTACTGCGAAATAAGCAGGCCATCAGCAGTGGAAGCTTTCTCTCCATTGGGAAATGAATCTTTCATAACAGTCTCCAATGATACATCAGTGGTTTTTATATTTTGACCTCGTAGGGTGTAAGATGGGGTTGAACGTGAGTGGGGCAAGACAGTTTTCTTGGGTTCCTTCAAGTTAAAGTTCCTAAGAGTTCCTTCAAGCCACAGGTTATTTTTTACCCAATTGATAATTCTTTCATCTACCTCATTGCTTAGGTTAAAAATATGCTTCAATGAATCTTCATCAATTGAGATATTTTTCTGCTAAGGTGATTGCCTATGCCTTGAGACTAAGTTCCATGACAAAAGTTATTTCATTAAAATTATGAATTTTGTTCTGGACCGTCTGGAATTATGAATGAAGTTCTAGACCATCTTATTAGTGATGTGTGTACATTAGTTAATTTTTATTATTCTTATTAGCTGACGGGGCAAACTTTCTACCACGTAGTAATCAATGAACAGTTAGTTACCTTTTTATAGATCAAGACTGACTGTACTTATTTGAATAATTTTTGACTTATTGTAAGAAATTAAGAAAAAGTCCAATAAATCTACAAAATATGAATTACAATGGCCTGTTATAAAGACATTTTCGTTGTTCAGTCTACATTGGATAGCCCGGATCACGTATACACGGATTTTTTTTCAATGAATTTTTTTATTTTTGTTTTAACTTTGGGACTTTTATACAGTTTTGTCTTATAAAGCAGTTAATAAATCAAAATTTTATCCATTCAGTTGTTGGTGTATTTGTGTTTTTAACAGTAAAAAAAATCGTTTTAGGTCCAAATCTGATGTGTAGACTTGCCCTGTTCTTGTGGCAAGTTTACGCAACACTAGACCGATGATTCACTAGTGCTTAAAATATCATTAGGATAGCCCCTAGGGAGCAGCATTAATATGTCATCATTTGTGGTGGGCTGGTTATAACTCAGGTCAGAAAAGTACACTGCATAAACGTGCCCCGGTCTTCACATTCAGCTTTATACTCTTGAGTCAAGCACCTTATGATGTACAATCGTTTTTGTTTTATTACCAGGCGCAAGAAAAAATAAAGTGGATGGTTTACCAACAAGTGAATATGCCACATATATTTGACTATGTGAAAAACACGGGATTTCTGTATTCAGACCACAAACACTCACCTTGTGATTTATTCATCATCGTGAGTGTATCATGAATTGGAAATTGAATTAGTTAAAACTCAAAGGGCTTATCAGTTGGGATCATAGGAATCCTCAGAATGAGAACTCCTCAACAACTCTTTGAATTTCCTTTGACTATAGCCGCCTGAATCATCATTTATTATCAGCTTTTTTAATCACCAAATGCTTTACATTACGTAGTTTTGGTTGAGTTAGGTTTTGAAGCATCATAACCACCAACCCAACCTTCAGGTGTTAAATTATGGAGTGGTAAGCCAGGCACATCCAAGAAGTTTAGAAATTTAGATTGATAGTTGGTGACTTCGTCTTCGTTTGTCACACAGTCAATAGATTTGAGTGGTTGCAGAGTACCAATGATTTGATTAGTTACGAAGTTTAAGTTATCCACATTTTCCGTCTTAGCCACCAAAATTGGTTGCTCACTCAACCATTTGTGATTTTTGTGGCTATCAGTCATGTACGAGAATACTTTGTAGATGAGCTCATCTTTTGAATAAAATGAAATTGCAAAATTTTTGAGGAAATTAAATCAATCTGCTCAATTCGTCAATGGGAACACGGCCATTACCAAAAGTCAAAAATTGCTTGAAGATTTGTTTGTACACACGGAAGTGGGGGTTAGGATCAGAGCTTGTCTCGAATTAAAATATTTTTAACATTTTTACACAGCTTAGTCATTAAATTGGTAGAAACTAAACAAATTGTGTAATTTTGACCAACTTGACAGCTTTTGCATGGTTACAAACTCCTAAAAACATACTCCTGAAATCAACATTATTTTTTTTCATGAACTCTTACTTTTTTTCATGAGTATTCAGTTATCTGGGACTGAGACCAATCCAAAAAACCAAATGTCATTTAAAACGGTTCAGCTCTTCTGGAGTTATTCATAAGTGGTGTAACTTACGTGATTTTTTAATTTATTTTACATTTATGTAAGAAGAGTATGCATACTACTTGTATGTTTATAATTCAGCCAAGGTGTCTCAGTTGCATTCCAATGTTTTGATGGCATGTGCTATGATTCTTCATGATATTATTTTTTTAAATTAATGAATTATTTTGGTGAGATAATGAAAGGATAAGTGTTTCTTCGTAGCTTAGTCAACAAAATGAGTAAAGGTGTAGGTTTGCTTGACGACCAGATGTACTGGTTTTCATAAGACCTTTGATCTCTCTTTTGTTGGCATCAGTATCGGCAGAGATGACATGAGATGGCAAAAAAGAAGTGCAGGGTAATCATATGATGCTTAAAAGCTGATTTTTGCTCTTTTTGTACTCCTCTTTGCTGTTCAGAAATGTTCATAATTGTCTCAATTGTTTTTTATCAGTATACGATTGAGAAATTTACATAAAGCTTCTTATTAAGCCTAACTCTTACTTCTATTTACTGCAAATGCATATTAAGTAAGCAATTCATAGTACAGATATTTTCAATGTTATTGATTTGTTATTGTACAAATTAAGGATTTTTAAAATAATTTTATCCATTGATAAAATCTTCTATGATTTGGCTCCAGATAAGGCTGTTTAGGGCCAACGTTTTCTTTCTGATTTAATCCACTGCACTCTAGTTAGGCAAATTTTATTTAACTGTAACTTCATGTTATGTAACTAGGTTAATTAAAAGTGGAAAATTTGTGAATCTTTCTTTTAAGTGAGTGGCATAATTATTTTGATGATAGGGTAGTTTCCTTCATCAAAGAAAACGAAAGGCATTGATTGCGATTCGTTACCCACCATTAGTGTATTCATAATATACAAATTATTTGGTTTTAGAAATACCAGTTTAGACGAATGGCAATGGTCAATTTTATCCTCATTTGAAAAAGGCCAGATTGGTGCCCATGCGATTCCACTCCACGTGATGTCACAGGGACCTAGTTTCTACACGAGTAGATAGGAGTTTTACATCGTCTGAGATTACCAATGCATGCATGAGGCACAGAGCTCAGGGAAACATCTCTTAATAATCACGCATTAAAAATACCTAAGTTCGGAAAGTTTCCTTCGTTTGATAGGGGAATAATAATCCTTATTTAAGCCAAGCGCTACCTGCTAGCAGGTAGCTGAGTACTCTGCGCCTGCGTCGTATCAGCGCTCAAGCCTCGCCCCAAGGTCACCTCAACGCCGACAGCTGGAACCAGAAATACGTCTCACGGACTTTTCCCATCATTCCTACATAGCCTTCGCGTTTTCGCGCTCTTGAAAAATTTCACTTTTCATTTAATTGCGAAAAATAGATATCGTCATTCGGAAATCTAAGAGCGTGAAATGCGCACTCCAGGAGTAACAATCTTTCGATTAATGCAATAAAAAAATAATAGGAAACCACCCTATAGCCATGAATTTTAATGCAAATGGCCTCTTGTCTAAAATATCGCTCAGTGTTATGTGTCCTTTCCCAAATACCTCGTGTATGACGAGAAGAGAATTGAGTTATTAATGGCTCTGGCACTCATTGATATTCAGGCAGGCACCATTGACCACACCTACAAAGCAACTCATTATGACCTTTAGATGAATTAGACTTCTCTCTGCTGTTCTATAGCAAGAAGTTCTCTCTATTGGATGGCCTGGGATTCATTTCATGAGGCCAGTATAATAGGTAACAGCATTAATAGAGGCATAGTTAAGTTTTTTGGTTGCATGTATTTACAGAGTCATTGAAAAAAAATAAAGATTCTCTGTCAGATATCCCGATGGCTATATGGTTAATTTATGTCCCTCACATCAGGATTTTGCTATATATCTGTTCTTATTTTTCATAAGTACATATGTAGTTAATTTTCAGCAAATAAAATTCATCATTGCTTAAATGGTTAAATAGTGAGTTTATTTACTCTTGGAGGTAACATTTCTTGTATATACATGAATACAATTTGTTTCATTCCCATTTAAAATTGTGGTGTTCTGTTCATTGGGAGGGTATTTAAGTATGCTTTTTTACTGAAAAAATTATTATGTACCATATTACAGTAAACTCTCGTTATTACGATGTTCATGAGACTGAAAAAGTGGAGGTTTGTAATAACGAACTTTATGATAGCATTTCTTTTAGAAATCATCGAAAAAAAAACTTACCTTTCCAAAATTCCTTCTCTCTTCAATCTCCCATACTTCTAGTTGCACTTCGGAATAGCTTCAGGTCATGTGTATGATGTACGCGATTAAATAATGAAGAAATACACACTTTCAAGCATTCCAAGACCTTGTTCTGTTGATAAACCTACTCAAGGCATCGAAAAGTGAGGTTGACCTTCAGAATTGAACTCCGCATTACAATTTTCTGTAAACACTCAAGATTTTGACGAACTAATTTAGTTACTCGTGCGACGTGGATGAAGCCGAATAAAATGCGCTGTCCTCAGTAAGGAAGAACGGGCAAAAGCTGAACACTTGGAGACTTCACAATGGATTTAATTGGCACTTCGTTCAGGCAGTCCCCAAAGTGCGAGTTCCTTTACACCACACTTAGGGTGCCTTCACAGTTTGGCGTTGCGTTGACGCCGCGGCTAGCGAGCCAATCAGAGCCCGTCTTTGAGTATTGATGACATAATGTCTCCAGCTCACTGCGTCATCACAGAAAAACTGAACCTGTTTGATTTTCTCTGCGTCAAGGCGGTAGTACGCTGACGATTTTGAATTGGTGTTTGTTTATGGGAAGCTTAGGTATACAAATATGCAAGATTAGCTCTTATGGGTGTTACAAATGCTATTTATTTCATTATTTACTATTATTTTGAAGTTTTAAGCATAGATATTTCGTATCTTTCCTAAACATAGGATAAACGTTAACTCTAAATAAGATTACAATCACTGAGGAGTGTAGATTAACATAACACATACCCGTCAATGGTATCACAAGCTAAATACAGCATGAGAGGTCCTTGTTGGTGACCACGGTCGTTTAAATTCTAATTGATATCTAATAATTGTGCCCTCATGATCTACTCAGTTGGAGCTATATAGATAACATGACGAGGACAATGTTTGTGCAACAGTTATCATTAATAAATATTCCTGATAACATTCCACATTACTAATGTTCAATGAGTGTATGTAATTAGCTATTTTTCAAATATTTCAAGTTAGGAAATAAAATTTAAAGATCATAATTATGCGTATGCAACGGCCATCATTACATGCATGATTATCAACATTATGGTTGCCATATTAATTTCAAATGCTATATATAGTTAAGAAGAATATTTTAAGAAATGAAATTGTGTAAAAATGCACAAAACAACATATATATTGTGCGCTTGGCTCGAAATCATAAGATGATATGCACCCAGGTCGATTTTTAGGAGCTGATGCTTTTTGCCTTTCATTTGTTTTTGCAACGCATAGCTGTGAAGGGCTCCAACTTGCTGCAATGATAGCTCCGCCCCCAAGTACGCAACGCCGAGCTATGAAGGCTCCCTTAGATGCAACAGCCAACTCCAAAGGCACCAAATTTGAAATTTCGGGCATACTCGAATTTTTGAATGGTCGTTCTTCCAAAATTTGTACATCGAATTTTCTTTAGAAGATGGTGTTCTAATTGTAATGTACGAGCGGTAATGGGTAGGTCACCATGATTCCACAGGAACTAAGCTTATTATTTGATTTTGCTTGGGTATCGAAGTATCTCCTACTGAAGAAAGAGCAATAATTGACACTCTTGGGCACAGTGCACCAGGAGAACTTAAACGTAGTGCAATGACTATGGTGTTGCGAAGTGTATATCCACCTTTAAAAATGCCCTTTGTGTGTTATAAAATGCCGTTATTTAGTGTACAAACGTCATTGCTTATCCGTGGAACATCGTAATAAAGTTCACTTCATAAACCCCGGGACTGGAACTTGAGTTCATAATTTCATAACAATGTTTCTTTTACTGTAGATTGGATAAGCCTTTTCGTCGGGACGAACAATTGGCTTCGTAAAAACGAGAACTTCATAATAATGTTTTTTGTATTAACGAGAGTCTGCTTTACTTGCCAAACATTTAATTAGCAGGAATCAGCCGTACCATAAAATATTGAAAAGTGTTCATTTTTGAGATTTCATTCAGTGATTTTCAGAATTTGGCACATTCAATATGTGTGAATATCATTTGCATTTCTCCCCCTTCACTTTTTTTGCATATTTTTTTAATTGGCCTTACACATCGCTTGAATTGAATGTGATACATATACCTTTATCTGAATAACTGCCAAGACTGTTTGTTTTCATTTTAGAAATGGAGTCATGTTCCATTTTTAAATAAATATCTGCTAACGCGTTTGACAAACCTGTGGATAATATGTATTTTTTTATTGCTTAAAATAGAAGCTTATAAATGTAGTTATGTTATGCCCAAGAATGATAAACAAGTGATAAAAGGTGTCATAGTAATGCTAAATTTTAATTAATGTTTTAATTTCAGGGAAACTGAATAGACGAAAGTTTGTATTTTCATATTTCACTATTGTCGGGAATGGACCATGTTTTAAATTTATTTATAATTTTCTGGAACTTATGTTTATTTTTACCAATAAATATAAGATTCAAAATAGAACCATTCTAATCTGTAGATGATGGCTAAACTAATAAATCATGAATAATTTTAGTTGTTCTATAATTTATGAATTCCCAATTGTGAATTTGAAATAATGTTGGGTGTATCAATCATTTGAAATTTGCTGCTTCCATAAGCCCAGCTGTAGGATTTTATTTTTGTAGTTTTGTAGAGTGTAGCATGCTAAGTAGAATTAGAATGGTGTATCGTGTTGCTGACGTTAATTTGTAGTGACTCATTCGGGTAAAAAATTTGATTGTTTGTTGCCTTTTAGCTGAGAATTATCTGTGTTAGTATAGATTAATGAGGCTAATATTATCCTGGATTGATTTTTTGCAAGTTGGACTTGCTCATAGGTAGTTTTGTCATACTTTGAACGTTTCCACTGCATAACTTGTGATAAATAGAGAATCCATGCAACAATCAATGGTGTGGTTTTTCAAAAGTGTGCCTGCCATTTCTCTGGGCACTTTTTAAATATGGTTTCTGCCATCTAAACAATTTTTCCAGGAAAGTGAAACTACTAAGGTATGTCATTTACGTTGTGCAAGTCCTGTATTCTTGTGGAATTTTAGTATGGATCTGAATAGAATTGCATATAAATTGTTTGTAGGGGTGGTGTTAGGTGGTTAGTTGATATTTCAATAACAACATCTATTGAAAACTGATGGCAAATTTCTTTTGAGTACTATGTTAAGATGCAGGTGGATGCCTAGTTCATAAGTCCCGTTTTATGATTAAATTTGGCTGTATAGGTCTAAATTTTCATCATATCCTGGAAGGAATGGTGTAAATTTCTTCTATTATTTTAGGGTGTTGAGTATTTTAAAGTGGACTTAAAAATTTTGTGTGTGGTTTGCTGAGTGACATTTTCAAATCTCGTATTGATCTGTACTAAAATTTTGATAGAGTAATTTATTGTTATAATATAACTTCTTCCCAAGCCATGCTTTACATAGGTACCTAAGTGATCTTATGCAGCACATAATGTTTTCTCTGTGAATATTATCCATCTTTCTTAAAGTTGCCTATCTCCCTGCTCTTGCATCTGAATTCCTTTTGCTATGCACGCTGGTGCCCTGCCTCGAACCCAATTACCACTATAGGTTATACCTGTGGACAAGCTGATCAAGGGGCGCTTCCAAGATAACTTTGAGTTCCTGCAATGGTTTAAGAAGTTCTTCGATGCCAACTATGATGGTCGGCAGTATGAAGCTTATGAATGTCGTGGGGGCCTTCCTCTGGGACAAGGTGCCCACCAGCATCTCCAGGCCTCGGCACTTCCATCAGCGACTGCAACCAGAAAGCCAATGCCAGCTGCTCCCCCGGCTTATGCACCTATTCAAGTGCCCCCTACTACTGTGGTGCAGCCCGTGTCCTTGCCTCCTGTGGCGCGAACTGCACCCCTAAGGCAGGCTGGTAAATGATGAAAAGGCTTCATTGTTTGTCATCCCCATACCTTTGATTTTTTTTGTTATGGTGTTGAAATTAGACTTGTGCCAATTATGGCCTTTTGATACACTGTAGTAAATGCCAGCTGCACCACTAAACTCCTCTAAATAGTGATATTAAACATTAAAGTGGAACCTCTTTTACTGTGATAGGCTATTACCCTTTGAGGTCTATAAGGCTTACAGATTCCAATGACAGTTAGGGTTGGACTGGTGGGAGTTCTATATAGTACTCATTGTTTGATCAGCCAAGCCAAATTGTAGGAGAGATTTTCCCCTGCCGTACATTGTTGGTTGGCAGTACATTAAAATGAAAATGAAGGCAGGGAATGGGGATTAGGAACAAGGAGCTACTGAGAAGGCAGTTGGGTTCTGTTTTAGGACTAGTTATTTATAACCAACTCTCTTCAGCTTCTGTTTTGACTGCCAACCCAAGGGATACAATATTTTCTGGTAGGTTTTATGATTTAGACGCCGTTACTGGTTTGGGCGTACTTGTAATAGGGGATGTACAGGGAGATTTTTGATAGCTTATACCATGGTAAACTAGAGGGTTAGGATGGAGGGAAAACGCATGCTACAGAGAGGCAATATGATATTCAAAAGCATCAGTCAAGCCATCAGAGTTAGAAGTAAAATGGGAGCCATAGAGTGATTAATCAAGTTCTAGGTTATTTAATCAAATGAATGGCCAGAGATATTTGTATTAGAAGTTCAAAAGTATGAAGTATTGGGGAAGGGCCTGTATGTATTTGTTTTTGAGCCAAGTTTAATTTTAATTTTTGTCTTGTGTGCTTAATCAAGTATTTTGAAAAGAATGACTTTAAATGTGGAAAGCTTGGGTTCTTAAAAAATGTTACTTGATTTTTAAGAATTGAATTCTGTTCTTCAAAGGATGCGTCAATCAAATATTTATATTTTTTGGGCTTTTCTGTATTTTAAGTCAAGTGTGTACATACTTTGAAAAGTACAAAAAGTTCTGGGCTACAGTAACTTTTTTGTTTAAGGTGTATGATACTAGATGGCTATTTTTCCTAATGCTTAAGTTACAGACATTGTAAAAATGATTAGTTTTTATCCATAACAAGGTGGGATGTAGTCAGTCATTTAGTCTTGGGTTCAAGAAATTTAAGTACACAATCTTTGTAAGGAAATTGCTTGTGTGAAAATGGTGGGTGTGATGTCATTCCTCTTGTTGAAACCATTTTCCTCAGGGTATCTGTTACTTTTAAAATGTATTAAATCTGGAGAAGATAGATATACCAATCTAGGTTCTGGAGATTATTAAAATTTTTACAGAAAGTTAAGCACATACTAATTCTGGATTTATTGTGGTTGCTTGAAAATTGTTAGAATAAAAATTGGAATGGATTATTAGGCTTGGAGATTACTAGGTTTTATAGTTCTAATGCATTTGTCTTTGGTTTAATCTCATTAGTTAATATTAGTGAGAACTGTTGATCAGATAATAATTTGTTTAAAAAAATTAGATTCTCCCAATCATTATATCATTTGGCGATTAATTATTTCCAGTCATATGGTTAGAATTCTACTAAAAAAATTATGGACCATTATGCAAAAGAAGTACAGATTTAAAAAGCTGAAAATACATTCATTCGCCTATCTGGTGTTTTCTAGAACTGGGTGTCATTAATTAATGCTGTAATACAATATATAACTAATTATTATGAATATATAAACAAGTGCCTTTTTTCATTACTTTTTAATATGTGAGTGAATCAGCAAGGTAATTTGTCAGGATGGTATATACCTCCGTTAATATTCAAGCGCAATTCCTTTTACCTTCACTTTTTCTCCAAAGAAACTGCTTTTCATTGGATTTCAGAATGTACATGTGACCTTAAGTATAAAAGACTAAGTAATTGGGGACTTAATGCGTCCCATGCTGTTTTATTGTGCCAATTGCTGTTTTTGCCATTGTAATGTATCATGGCTTCTGGATATGGGTTGAATATATTGTTTTCAGATCTAAATTTCTCTGCTTTTTAGTCTATTTTGTTAGAAATATACAGCATATGATGGGAACTTCGGGTTAATGAAGTTGAAATCTGTTTGTGATGTTTAAATTTTCATGTTCAGTCCATGGTTAATGGTGAATAGAAGCCATATTTTTGGTTGACTTGTTGATTGTACATATTTTGTAATTGTTCTAATGTGGGATTTTTAAAAAGAATTTCCCAAGTTCCATTAAAGGTTGGCTATTATGAATGTGATGTGTTGGTTACTTGTCCAAGGTTTTTGTGTATAACTGTGTTTCAAATCATTATTCTATGGACTAATGGGTTCAACTAAACAATTCATATTTTACCGTATTTTAAGACAGCATAAAACTTCAAATGTGTCACTTCCACCTATGCTCGTGCAGTGCTAGCCGATTTCACTTAATGTGTTAAAATGTAATGCTTTCACAAAATGTTGTTATTAATAGTATGCTAAGTTAGTATGCTGTAACTTCTATATACACACATTTTTTTTGCACTTCATACCATGTGCTGGATTTTAATTTTCTGAAGCACTATTATACCTGTAATGCCAATTGAATTTAATGGTTTTGTTTGCCTTCTTTGCATTTTGATATTAGACCACAAGATATGCTGTATCAAATGCATATGCTGATGGTAAGCTGTGGCTTCATGCCTGCTTAATGATAAAATTACCAACATTTATTTTTTAGCTTGCTTTGTTAAATATATTGTATGCATTTAGTGTGACTTGGGTTTGGTGAGAAATTTTTTTTGTATTCCTCATGTTAGAGATGTATGACTTTATTTTTCTTATCTGATACGTTCTTGTGTGTAAATATGTATTCCTTGTGTTTCTATTGCTTGTTTTTTTATCCTAATTCTCTATCATAAACTGTGTTAGTCCTAGCTACTTTTTATTATCCCATGTTTATGGTTATGAACCGGTGAACATTCCTACTGACTTGTGCAACTGTACATATACCCTTACGTAATTAATATTAATGAAAATGTTTTTGTTAATTTGATTGTGTCCATGGCTTTTGAGTATTTTTTCTTGATTTTTAATTGGTGGCCCATTTGCATGGAAAATTTGGTTCACTGTTTGTTCTCTTGCTTTGAAAACACCAAGCCTGACCCCCTCCTGTCATATCACCTCTCAGATAGTGCCAATTGACCGGCTGGTGAAAGGGCGTTTCCAAGACAACTTTGAGTTCCTTCAGTGGTTCAAGAAGTTCTTTGATGCCAACTACAGTGGATTGGAGTACGATGCACTGGCGATGCGAAACTGTGAGACTCTAGGGGGAGGTGGGGCATCTGCTCCCAAGGGCCTTAAGCAATCTGGTCTCAAGAAAGCAATACCTACAGGGAACAGGGATGCCAATTCAACCTTCAATTGTGGTACAGTTCCTTCTGCAGGAAATGTTGCCACTGTAACACCAATGACACGTCCAGCATCACGATCGGGTGAATTTTCATGATATATTTGAGTTTTCTTCCTTTTGGGGTTATGTTTTTTTTTTGGATTACTTGATTAGTAATGGTTCATTAATGCATATTTTAATAAAGTATTACTGATATGTGGTGTCCTATCTTGAGATGAATGATGTTTGTATCTGAGTTGGCACTCTTTTTCACTTACTGATTTTCTTTTTATTTCCTTACATCAACTATATCTTTATTTGGCTGAGTTATTCTGCCTAAAGTAATTGGCATATTTTTCTAGTAATTCAAATATTAATTTTGATGACAGGATAACCCAACTTAGTAAGTGGTGTTATTTGATATTTGAAAATACTTGTTGGGTGGCAGTCTTTTTCCTATTGAGGTAACAGTTGCTCATAGAATTTTATTTGGGATTCTATTTTTCTTCAAACACTGAATGACAGTTTTTGCTTGAGCTTTCTTTCATTTTGTTCGTTCCTTACGTATGCACGATGTGTATTCATTTTGAGTATCCTGTTGAGTGAGGCATGAGTGGGGTGTCCAAAGTTCTGTCAATGACCTTAGGGGTTATAAGTACAGTGAAGCTCTCTACTTGCTGTGAAGTTTTAAGCACATCCTATTTTTAAAGATTCCATAAATTTTTCATCAGACAAATGGGGACAGTTTTCCTTCAGCCTGCATTTTATGTACTTGACTTCACTCAGGTATTCATTACTCTAATAATAGCATCTTGCAAATCCACCTACTACCATTGAATTGAAAACCACTTTTCCATAGGAATCTTTCACAACTACAATCCCATTTCTCATATCACTTACGTAACTTTAAGAACATTTTTTAGATTGAAAAAATTACCTTATAGTGGGCTGTTTGAATGGGAATGTATGCTTTACCAAACTAACACCTATCACAAGTGCCATGTTGTTTCTCCTCGTCACGAGAGACAGTCATCAATTCACCTTACTCAATTTCCATAACTACATTCTTTGACGAGTGCCAGAGAATTCTATTTTGCCAAGGCATTCCTAGTGAGGGCTGTTTTATGATGCTATTTTCCTGAAAATGTTTGATCATTTTTTCTGTGATGTCATTCAGTGAAGCTTATCCTCCCTAACTAATAAGTTCTTTGTAGTAAGTTGTGTTGTTTGCTTAGTTGGTGATTTGCATTCTGTTGGTGATGTCTTAAGTGAGTAAACTTTTTTTTCTTAAGTTTTTTAAATTAATATTTTAAACATTAATCTTCAATGTGTGGTATTTAAGGTGTGATCTTTGAGCCTCAGCATCATTTGGTATCGGGAGATACAACTACTGCTGGTGGCATTTCTGTATTTAGCTATTGTAAATGCGTTAAATGTTAAATGAGCTATTGATTTTGATGGTATTTTAAACCAGAGTATTTTAATAAAGTCTCATTCCTTGTTTCAAACCTGACATGACAGACGATGCACTCTAGCAAAAGAAATTAGAAATTGATTAGCTTTACTACTCACCTTTTTGCATTACTTTCAATTCACTCTTAATTATCTTGCAAATGAAAGTTTCCTGATCAATGATAAAATAGTAAGAGGTTGGTAAAGAAAGCTTTGAGCTTGATGCAGATTTGTTACAAGTAACTAGAGTTCAAGTGCACATAGGAGTAAATTATTTTGGAAATCAGTTGCTATTTCTCTCTATAAAGTTAATTTTCTGATGTGTGAGCTTTCAAGTACATAGTAGTTCAAATTTGAGTAATGTTCAAGTTAAAAAATTCATGCACACCAAATATTAATAACTTTTTTCATTTTTATTCAGTATTTTGGTATTAATTTGAAAATTTACTTCTCTTAAGATATAAATTATATTCAGCCTACTAAATCAAACATTGAAGTTAGTTGTGTAAAGTTTTCTGTACAATCTTTATCTGTGATATTGGTGATCACTTTTTCTATTGCTTGGTATGCCTAGAGGTTTAAGGCTATTGTTAAGGCTTAAGTTTTGAGTTGGTGATTTTTATAATTTATAACTTAATAGTGGGCATGTATGGCTAAATAGAAATGATTCAGTTTAGTAAGAGTTGGTAATTAAGAGCAGCTAAGCAAGTGCTTAATGGAAACCTAATGCTGTTTGGTGATATTTTTGAAAATTCTATAGTTACATACTGGCTACCGTTAAGTGAAGCATTTCATTTTGCATGTAGAGCACTAATATTGCATGTTGGTGTTGGATGTGAAGTCGGTAATTCGTGATATTTTAGCTTTGGTTTCAGTTCTCACTGGGGATTTTGTTTGTGGAAATCTATATTTTAAAGATAATTTGATGGTGATCATTTGAAGTTTGTGCTGAAGATCTTATAAATTAAATTCCTCTGAAATTGATAAATTTTTGTCTGACATATTATGTAATTTAATTTCTTAGTGCCCCTATTACTGGTAATTTAATTAATTCAATCACATTTCTTTTTGGTTTGATGTAGTTCCAAAGTCACAGGCAAATCCCAGAACTACCCAGATGAGAACAAACCAGAAAGGAGACAATGGAAGAGTGGAAGAATTAGCTGCTGAGGTAGGATAACAAAGTTAACATGGGTTTTGACACAATTTTTGTGAAGCTGAGAGGGATTTATTACAAATTTTCTTTCTCACTCAATAGCTGCTGGACATGAAGCTTACTGTTGAAGGCTTAGAAAAGGAAAGGGACTTTTATTTTGGCAAGCTGAGAGACATAGAAGTCATGTGCCAGGAGAATGAGGTGCAAGGAGGTGACAATTCATTGGTGACGAAGATTCTTGATATTCTTTATGCTACTGAAGTAAGTGGAAATGTATGTCTGCTATGCTTATTAAAAAAAGTAATGTTCTACTGCTCCTAACTTTGGGCTGGGTTCACCATGATGAAGTGGATAGCAATGTTGTTCAGATTAATCCTGCAAGTACGTCAGCATAATTCCAGACGTTCAATGGAAATGCATGCATTCGCACAGCAAAGAGAGCAAGTACATTAAGGCTTTTTTATTAGGATTATTGGGTACAAGTTAATAAATGTATTTATTTAAAGATTGTGGAATGCTTTGGTTGTGAGAGTTTTTAAATATAAACTCATTTAGTTCTTTTAAATTATTATTCAACACAGTGAAGTTTAGGAGAAGTTGCAAGTCCTATTTTGATGTATCTGAAGATCTAATTTCTCCATTCACCAATTTTCTTACCTCCATCAGACTCGTTCATCCTCGTACATTCAACTCCCTCCTTGAATATCACCACCACTTGTGGTTACCTCATTATGAGACAATTTTAACAGATACACTTTAATGTGGACTTGCAACCTTCTGCATCTTTAATACTCAACGGCTTTACATCAAAAGTTTCTGTTCTGCTGTGCTGCATAAGCAATTGATGCGCCAAATACAATTCATGACAAGGTTGATGCTGACTTAAAATACCAGACTATACACTCAGGCAAATAATGATCTCATGAAATATCACATTTGTTGATGCAAAATTACATTACAAGCTGGGTAGTGCTAGTTTTTTCTGTATAGTGGAGTTTTGAATTTGTCATTCCAGTAGATATCTTGGAAAATAACATCACTGACCTTTGTGCCACCATTGGTAGTCAGATTGTTGAATTTAAGCACAAGGCCTGGAGTGGAATAAGTGTATACTTTCTTGAACAGTAGTATCAGTTATTGATGTACAAGAAGCAGTAGTGAGACTTAAATTTTCTTTCCAGGATGGATTTGCTGCTCCTGAGGATGATGGGGATGTGGTGCACCAACCAAATGATGAAGAGGAGTACTGAAATGTTTGCTAGCTGTAAAAAAAGTTGTTCATTGAGAGCTCTCTCTTTTCTATCCCATATCCACTCACGCCTTCATGACGTGTAAAAGAAAATATTTCAGGAATTTTGGCAAATGGGAATAGGGGCAGTTGCTTCTGTTATATCAGTTATTGTGATGCACACCGTTCACCTATTACTTGTGCTGCAAGACCACCTTTTAACACAAAAATGTAACCTATAGATGAGCATTCGTTATATATTTTTATGTTAATACCTTCCAGTTCACATTCCTTGCTTTCTTTTGTTATGGATAGTCTTTAATGGAATGTAAATGTTTAGTTATCTTGAAATTATTTCACCCTCAAAAGTATGGATGGAAGGTCAAACTTTTTAATGATTATTCAAATCTATACCATTCTTCATAATTCAATAAGCACTAAGTATTATTACTTTCCCATGATATATTCTTTGCAATCCCTTTGATGTTTTTGCATCCTCTTCTTTTCATGTGCTAACAAAGGAAATATGCAACTTTATAATTGTGGAGAATTTAGGTCATGTTATTGTACCCTATCAATCTCCATTAGTATTATAAATTAAAGGAAGGATTGTTTCTTGCTGTACTGAATATATTATTACAGATATTTTATGTAAGCCTTGTGTGCTACGGAGTTGTACATTTTGAGCTATTCTTGGAAACATGGTGCAGTGCATGAGTACTTTTGTGACAAATATAGTGGTTAATTTTTATAGTGTTGCAATAGTAATTTGAAGGAGTTAATTGTTATTCACCATTATGTTCCCTCCAGTTTGCTACTAAATTTAAGAGAGGCTGCAGTATGTTGTCACAGTATGGATGACTTTGTAATTTAACAAGTTTTAAAATATTTATCACGCAAGATTGTGTGCTTTTTTTAATTTGTTCTTTTATTACAGTGTGCTTAAGAAATATTTTGCTTATTATTCCTAGGGTGTAGTACTTCTGCATTTTGACCAAATGTTACTTTGATAAGTTTTTCCCTTTGCATGGAAAAATGTCTATCATATAACATTTAGTGTGAATGTTTTATCCTGTCCTTTTTATTTTTAAATTTGCTTGAGGTAAAATATTCCTGACAATATATGAGAATATCCAATTCAACTATTCAAATTCCAATATTAATTTACTGATCATATGCTAACATATTGCCAAAAATTGTTTCTTTTTCAGATGTATGCATTAATGAAATTGTGTATTAGAAAATTATTAGTTGTAACACAAAAATGTTATAACTTGGCATTTTCCTTAATTTTATCCCATGAGATGTTGCAATAATTTGTCAGCTCAAAACAGTGTATATAACATCAAAAACGTTTATTATAAGCTTGCAGTAATTTAAATAAAAAATGAAAAGTTTTCCTTGTATTTCTTTATTGTGTTACATTTTGATTGGTTTAAATGATTTATACCCTTTTTCAAAATAATGTTATATCAGGTTATCACTGGGAAAGCAGGGTAGAAAATGATGCTTCAATAGTTTTTTTCTTTTGATTACATTTTTAAAAACTTGAAAAAAAAGGAGCAGTTCCTCTGCAGAGCCAAATTGCCTTGGTATCCTTGGAAAATGATGATAAGAGAGACAAAAGCAGGGACTAGCTGTATTCTGTGCTTGTTTTGTGTTAACATTTTTTTCCCTTTCTAATGATTTTGATTTGATGTTTTTATGGATGTTTATGACATTCTATTAACATTTTCACGGCAATAGTAGATAATCATAGTGTTCTGTGCAGTGCCATTGCAAGCCTAATGTATGTGGTTTGATGCAATTCCCAGTCAAGGGAATTTTTTTTTCAATAGCAATTATATAATGTGAATTTCAAAATACATCACATGAATTTATAGATTGTGTGAAGTAATATACCAATGATAGTCAACCATGATTTTCCCACCAATTTCTTTGTAAAAAGAAACTTGTCTTATTTAATAGGAAATGATAAAGCCACATGCTGATTGTATTAAGTAATTTTGAAACATTTTACTAGGATTTATGAGGGTGTTGGAAACAATCAGTTTGGTGCTATTTTTGGTACAACTGAAAGCCGTGTGGTATAATTTGTTCTGTGGAGGTCATATTTGGATTTGAAATGTGTATGTAGATTTTCGTGAGAGAGATTTCACTGAGGGACTGAAGTATGTAGCATTTTCATGAAAATTTGATCTTCGAACTTTACTTCATGGACTGGTGGCATACATATTATATGTTTGGGAAATTGCATTTGGAAAAATACATTTTTATACTGGCTCTTGTGATGATTCTTGTTCAAGACAGCCAAAATTTTAACGAATTCTAGAATGTAATTGTCAAAACTGGTTGTCTTAAATGAACATTGTCAGGAAAAGTATGAAGTCATTATTACTCTCATTAATATGACGATAGTCCATGAAATTGTGCCAAACATGTACATATAATCAGAGGCTATTGAATCATTACAACACTGGTCGTGTAGGACACATGGACTCGAGGAGATAATGGTAGGTTTTTACATGGGTTTCATCAAGAAACAATTTCACGAGAAAATGTCAATATTTATTTACAAATGAGAAGTAGACAAGGAAACATTAATTTACATGATGTTCAATTACGCAGAAAGAGGTCTAAAATGTGAGGTCATATTGACCTAATGGAGAGGTTTATTCCTCGGACTCATTTACGGAAACCTTAACTGGTAACAAGTCACCCCACTTGCTGGAGCGAGCACAATGGTACATGAACCTGAAAAAAGGAAGTATTACTCAACATCATAAAATTACAACATATTAAGTGTGTAAAACATCAGCAGTGCTCTCATATTAAAACTTAGCCAAGACTAAAACTCTATATTCAACTCAGTTAACCTTGGAGTTGTGTTCTACATCAATGCTCCGGGAATTAATTCAGAAAAAAACGAGCAGAGTTAGACATTTATTTCCAGCAGATCACATGTGTGGCGGGTGGCCCATACTTACCCCAATATTTATTCTAGACCATGATTTTGTAAAACTTCCATGCCCTTAAATGTCATTCTGCCTCGCTAAAATTTCATGGGTGCATAACCTGTTCCATAGCTCGCTAGGTTAATTCTATACTTTACAGCTATCATCGATAATATACACATTAAAAATACTATGGCAGGAGAACAATTTCCATCACAACGTTGATATTGTGCTTGAGTAACAATCATCCCAAGTAAAAGTGAAAATGCAAGACTTAATGATCCAAGATTTATGGAACAATAGTGAAAAATGGACCTTATAATTGTGCTTGTAAAGAGAATACACTAGGCGATCGATAAATATTAAAACTAAAAACTAACTTTCCATGCTTTGAAGAGGTGAAAATAATTTCTTGAAGTTGCCCATTTGAACAACATGCTCGACAGATGGTATGCTTCGATCTCACAAGAACTGGTTGAACTAGCCTTGGCCATTGTAAATCATCTTCTGGCCTGATGCCTACGGGAAAAAAAAAACAAAATTAAGATCATTCCATACACTCAAACGAAATTGTCCAACACTGATATCATAAATCTTCCAACATACATTTAAAAAAATTTCCATTCATTTTTAGCATTGACCAATTTTTCTTGAAAAATATTATATAGAATATGTTACCTTTTTTTATCACTAGATATGAAAATAAGGTTGCTTTGTTTTCTTCACCTTGTCCAATAGGAAGAGTTAAGAACTGAACAGGAAAAGTGCATGGCTTTTTCGTTTTAACCTTGGGGCATGGGAGATCATGGGGACACTAAAAAAGATACAAAATAACCTGAGACTATGATTTACACAATATTGATATTTGGAGGCACAGCTTGTAAAAAGGTAAGTCTAGAACTAATTTTCAACATAACACCATATTTCATCATGTATACACGATAAAAGCTAATTAGAGGTGATAAATTACCAATGAAAACAAAGATACATGCAAATAGTACCAAGTTCAAACTCACAGGTGCAACAATATGAAGAGCAACATTTGCTATATTTTTTGAGCTATTTCCAAACTCCAGGAGGAAATCACGAGCTTCATTAATAACCTACAATCAAGAAAAATTTTAGTGATTAGTTACTTGAACAAAAAAATAAACAAGAATGATTTATTTAAGGTAAAGCAAAAAGAAATTTGAGCTCATCCGTCAGAAACAAACCATTTAATTCCAAAGTATACTGCTAACACAAAATTGCACTAGAGCCTTGATTAACCCATGGTTTGGCTGGAAATTTTATAAATTGGGCCAAATATGCTGTGCTGCGGCTTGGCTGCAGGTGAATAATATCCACCCTGTACGATGCGTGGCCACCACAGTTTTTATTTGTAAAATTCTGGGGGGGAGGCTAAGAATAACCTAATGAGGGGAGGGGTCCTACAAGGACCCATGGATTTACCTTTCATTATCTGCAGGTCAATTCCCTAGTCAATCCTCGCTAAATGTCCCCAACTATCAATTAACTGCCCTCCACATCTCTCCTTCCCTACCTCAAAACAAGCATTTTAACCTTTAGGCTGTGGGAACGCTTTTAAACGGTCTGCATGGTGAGCAAGGGGAAAATGTTTTTCAATGTTTGACCAGATTTTCTTACCACTGGCAGCCTTTCCTTAAGATTTTATTGCCGTCCTTTCCGTGGTTGCTTGAACTCGGCCCAACCTAGTGGCAGAGAGCACAAAGGCATCTTTCGAGGACTGGGTACCCTCACCGCGGGGAGCGCTACCCGATCCCTTCTCCGAGATAGAGAGCTCCCTGCTCTCTGCGGTGCACTCACGATGAAAACAATTCCAACGAATCCTTGCATTTCCTAGGAGTTTATTTATCTTGCTGTTGTCCATTAGCTGGGAAAACTTTTTGAATGCATTGGTCTCTCTTTCTTATACTATTGGTGGTGGGTCTTCTGTTCCTGCGTAAATACCAAGGACATATATTCATGGTCTGTCTTCAGGGGGTAGGGTGGGCAGTCCTGGATTATGAGGGTCCACTACCTCCTAGACACACGCCCAGGGTCGACGGAAAAATATCTTCCCCGCTCATGTCCCGCACACAGTGGAAGCAAAATTTTGACGCTCCCGCAGCTAAAGGGTTAACCATAGAAAGAGACAAAAGATTCTAGAAATATCTAGAAAATGACATAAAAACCAAAGTAAAAATTGGTGAGAAAATGAACAAGAAAGTAATAATTGTCACTACCGATTTTTCCATTTTGGCTTTTCTATCAGCTAGGATAAATAATCAAGGATCTACTGCATCTAATATCTATCCTACAAACACTGTTGGTATAGACCACTCAGCTTCTCAAATTGGCAAAATTACGCATTTCTGGTTAAATTCCCCCAATGAAGAATGTGAATAGCTTCATAATTTCAGTACATGTTTACCTAGATTCATCATTACAATTCATATTCCACACATACTTTCATTGTTGAAAAGACTGATTTGATATTGAGGGAGTAGGAACTGGCTTAGATTTATTTGTCATGTCACCTGTAGGTTAAAAACAGCTGCCTACATAAGCATGATTTGAAATGAAAGATCAATAAACAAGAAAAATTACCAAATGATTATATATTTATACATTCCATTCAATGTACCTGAGGTTGAGACTCAAATATTAAGTAAACACCAATTAATATTCCGAAAGGCTAAGAGTCAACTCAAACTCTAAATATGTACACAGTGAAACCTCTCACTTACAGTAAATATGGTCCTAGAAAATCTGTCCACAAGTGAGAGGTGTCCGAAAGTTGGAGGTGACCCAAAGATAACCTCATTTTTATACTTTTTTCACCATGGAAATATTATACTGTAGGAACATAATGCAGCTGAAAGAAATCCTTTAATCTGTATGCGCATTGTTTCTTCACTGGTTTGACCATTATCACTACTTTTACCCCAGCAATTCATAAACACTATTTCTTTAGGAAAATATTTTATTTTTGAGAGATGGGTGAGAAAACCCATGGCGACTGAGTCCTTATAAAAGAATAATTGTGACAAAAAGTCATCCTTGTCTGCAAGTGGGAGTGTCTGTACACTGGAGGCCCCATCTTCATACAAATGCATACCATTCTGATAGCGAATTGAATATGTACTTTCCTTAAGTCAGATGTGAATGTGAACAGAGGTTTCACTGTATTTACAAAAATGTGAAAATGAGGAATGTTGTAAATGAGGCCTTAAAGTATGACCAAAGTATTTTAAACATGCACGCCAGTAAATGGAATCAGGGCTATAGCCAGGATTATTGGCCGGAGGGGGTAGACTGATTGGCAGGTAGGGCTACACATATATACATTAATTGGGAGAGGGGGATTTAATGAATACAATTGTAAAATGCTTGCAGTGCAAGGTGTTTATAAACCAATTCTTAAGACTTAGATCAGGGGCAATATGTAAGATTAAACTTTTAAGGCAACTCTCTAGAAAAATAAGACACCTAGGTCAGGCAAAAATCTTCCCAGGCTGGTTGAAACGTCCAGGTCTAGAAAATTCTCCCAGGTAAGGTGGTGCCCAACCTGGCCCCCTGCCCAGCCCTTATTGGAATACTCTCTACATAGCATCATTGATGGTATGAAATTTTTGGGAAATAGTTGCATGCAATTGTCCCATCACTAAATCAGTAATTGTCTTGGTAGCATTGTTTCGAGAAAAAGTTAGAACTTGAAGAACAAAAGGATAGTCTTCAAAAACTTATGAAATCCTTCACAGTTGAAATTTGAAAATTTTTCGCAAGAACAATTCTTACCCTTGAACCAGCCATAGTGCCATCTTCAATTAAAACCATGTACCCACTAGTTTTATTCCATAGGTTCATTACTGTTTGCAGCCTGTTATTTGATGTGGGCAGGTCCAAAAGAGAGAAGGCAGAGACAACCAGGTCATACTTCAACTAAACAAATTAAATGTAGAAATATTTAAAGTGGTTTAGAACATAAAAACTTAAATTTTTTTAATGCAAATAAAAAATATGGGAATATAAAAAATAAGGTCATTACCGTTTGTGAAGTTGGAAGGAACTGCCGGAAAAAAAATCCAGCAGAAGGTAGTTCATTATTTATATCACCACCTCGAAGGATTAAGTCAGCCAGATCATTCATATGACTAGATTTATCCACACAAAAATATTCCTTAACAGTATTCCATGAGCTTCTTGTAGCCCTAAAAAAGTAAAGTATTTCTTACTCAACTCAGGGTAGTAAATACATGGTTAGAAATTCTGATCCCAAAGCAATATTTTTAATCTGACATAATTATTTTAAAAATAAAGGTACAGTAGATGAAAAAGGCTATATCAGTACATGGTATCAATACTACATCATTAGAAAAAAGAATAATTCCCCCAACAAATTACACTTCACATACATAAACCTAAAAATTACCGTATTCCTCCGAATATAGTCCCCCTCTGAATATAGTCCCCCCCTAATTTTGAGGCTCGAGTTTCGGGAAAAAATTTAAAAAATGGGTATGAATATAGTCCCCCTCTTTACTTTTATCACAGGCATTTTTGGAAAAAAGGGTGGACTATATTCAGACATATACGGTAATCCAAAAATAGCCAAATAATTCTTGAAGTTCTAAGAAGAGTGGGAGAAAAGAGAAGTCTTCTAAAAACCTTTAGGAGAATATGCAACAACTTAGTTGGCCACATTATGAGGCATGATGACCTGATGAAAACAATTGTAGCAAGACAGGTGGAAGGGAGGAAGGGAAAGGGACGGCCTCGAATGAGTTACATAGGAAAGGTTATAAAGGATGTCAAAGAGGAGAAGTATGTCGCTATGAAAAGGCTAGCAGATAGGAGAGAGGAATGGAGAGCTGCGTCAAACCAATCTTAAAATTGTAGAATTATGATGATGATGAATTGAAGCATGAATGAAAATTTGAGAAAATTCACTTTTAAAATAAAAGAACCATAACCTTAAGAATATAATTTTTAGCATCATAAATAAAAAGGGGAAGTTTAATTTACCATGTCACAGTTCCTACTCCTGATCCAAAATCAAGTAGTGTTTTAGGACAGAATGATGGATCCTTAACTTTCAGCTCATTGAAAACTTTCATGAGAACAGCATAATTAGCTGCACTTCTAGCAATCAGATATTTCTTACTCATGTAATCATCATAATCAATATTTTTCCAAACATACATTCTTTGAGCTAATAAATTCTTTAATTTTGTTCCCCTAACCTGCATCAATCGTTCTTGCTCTTCCTCAGTCAATGATGTCACATCAATTTTATCTGTTAACAGAATGAAAAATCGAATTCAATGAATGAAACCACAAGGATAAAATAATTACACACAAAACAAAAAAAAGTTAGAATAATTCTTTCATTTTTAAGAGCCATTAATTTTTCAACATTCAAGCAGTGCTTAAAAATACATTTTCAACTTACCCTCTGATTCTATTTCTTGAGCATATTCTAACTGTCTTGCTTTCAACTCCATAGATTCCACTGGTGGCTTCCGGGTATACAAATACTTTCTTAATGCTAAAGCATCAGTCAATAATGCTTTGATAGGTTGATCTACACAAATGAATGTTAATCATTAAAGCATAAAAATGTTAAGAATATACATAAAAGGTTACTAACAAGTAAAATCATTTTTAGAGTAGATAAAGAATACACAAGTAAATCATGAAAAAATGTACAAAAATTAATAGAGATTGATTCTAGAAAGTAATGGACCAAGGTCCGGATCATAACATGCCTGCAAAGAAATTACCCAATCATTGAGAATAAGAATTACATCTTACACATAAACAATGACAGGTTCACATGACTGATAATATATGCACTTGCAATCCTCAAGACCTTTCCCTTGGGCTACAACCTTGTCGCGGTGGAAAGGCTTGCGCGTTCCTATTACCCCTACTGACGAGATTAATTCTAAATTATTCCCGGTAGGGCCACCCATGTCAGATAGGTCGAAGGGTAGGAGCTGGACGAAAGGTAGTCCACGTGATGGTGTCACGTGAAAAACACTGTTGGAATGGAAGTGGGAAACCCTACCAACTATCTCTTCCCTGAAAACATGGAGTACAACCAAATGAGCCTCGGAATCTCATCTTTCTTGAAACCAAAATGATCGTCGCCAAAATAATTGTTGCCTTTGCCTCCACTTGTCTGTTCAAAGTTCTCCATACTACTTTTGACATGTGCAAATCCAGATAAAATCCATTCTAGCAGTATTTTCTTTACGTGACACCTTAATGTGGACTAACTTCTTTCGGGTTCTATCTATCAGTCATGGGTGAGAATAAGTGAGAATTACTTCCACCAGAGTAAGGGGTCATTGGAATATACAGCCCTTTCCACTGTGACTAGATTGTAGCCCATGGGAAAGGTCACCGACATATAGGCTGCAAAAATTGTTTTCTCAACTGCAGTAAATTTCAATTTTACTACATTTTTATGGTAACTGCTATTTTGAATTGTTCAAATACTATGTAATATACAAGTCAAATTCTTCCCATAAATATGAAAGTGAAAACAGTAATATTAGGATAATAAATTTACAATAAAAGTATGGTTATACAATTACCATAAATGCATGCATGCAAATTAGGAATTTAAATCGACTGAGATTGTTTACTTTTCAGACTCCATACCCTAATCCAACGTTGATTAAATTTGCCATTATTTTCCATCACAAAAAGAGTTAATGAAAATACACCCTTAAATTATGTTAAAATTTAGTGGCTTTAGGATTTTTTTTACGATGGCAGACTCTCAATTCTTCTAATCTCTGATGCTATAGTCACATTCTCAACATAAACTGTTCCTCTTTAGCCGATTGCCCACTGTAAATACATGAACACAGAGCTTCGGACACGGACTACCATAATCGTTGGGCTATTTTCTACCCTCCGCAAATACATGATTTTAGAATTAAATGCCAACAGAAAAGCAAGTATAACATAGAAATAGATCTGATACAAGCGAGTGGACTGGAGAAGGAGTTAAGACACGACAGAAAATCACCGTAACCGATAAATAATTGAGAGGTGGAGTAGTCGCCGGCAAGGCATACATAATTCTGACACAACCGTGGGCATTTTCTCGAAAGTAAGGCAAGCAGAGAAGTAATGTTCTAACTATAACCTACCTTTTAATACGGAGACTATGGCATTCACAATTGAATTAGGTAATTGTACAGGTTTCATCTTTAAAATGCCAGGATGACGCTTCGGGTTACAATCCTCAGTCACAATCTCATCAAGAACAGCGCTGACTTTCGCTTTAGTAGCTAACTAATCAATTCATAACGAAAGTATTAGTAAATTGTAGATATATTGCACACAAACCACTAATAATAGCTACAATTCACTTCCACTGTCCTCAACGCAAAAAGTATAAGCTAGGTCTTAATATGGAATTCAGAATTTACCTTTCTCAAGATGTAATGGTTGAATGACACTCTATCTCTCATAGTTTTCGGTTGCAGGAGTAATATGCATGCCCTTAACTTGTCCATGATTACGATGTTTACTAAAGTTCTTGAAAAGTATTCGAATCGTGCGCTTCCATCTTTCGCTTTTTAAAAAACAAGAACTTCCTCCAGCGCAATGTTCAAATCGTTTAAATTTTGTTTACATGCGGTTGCGAATTGCGTTAAGGGTTTGGATTTTGCCTTCGTTTACTGAAATAGGAGTGATCAGCGCATTTTTCCTAATTGCAAATTGATTTGAATACTCAATTTTCGAATATGAATATCGTGACTTGTATTGCACCAGTCAATATTGCCGTTATAAAGTATTGTAAGTCCACGCTTGTATTTACCGCATGGATTAGGTTGGTTATTATATCCATCCTGAAGTTTTATAAAATGAATGTTAAAATTTTTACAGGGGGTAAACGTAATGAAGATCTTATACTGCCATTGAATGATTCCATTAGTGCCACTCTTAACATGGACCAGGTAAACTATATAATAGTATTATATTTATTTAATTTCATTGCTTCTTAGCATAAAATACTGAGCCATTATGGGCAATTTCATTATTTTTCTTGCATACTTTTATATTTATATGGTAACTGTTGTGTATTTACGTTGCCACTCCTGAGGCTATTATTAGACAGCTTGCCAACTTGGCAGTTTTCAATGAAGCTTATATCAATTTAAGCTGAGGTTGAACCTTTGAATTAGTGATTCATGTAAGATTACTAACTCGGATATATTTTAGCTCATGTATTTTGGAAAGAACAATTTAAAATTATTTTGCATAAAGCAAAAGTATCACTCCTTAATGTCTCCCTTAAGGTATAATTTCTAGAAAATAATTGATTGGACGTGATTTTTACTGTTTTCTGCGATCTTTTTGAAGTTGCTCAAGTTTTTCACAGTAGTCCAAACCTTCGCATTGTCAAGAATTGATAATAATCTGACATCTCCCCGTATCAAGTGGAATTTCCATGAAGTACTTCTCCCATGATGATGTTTGAACCATGTGTTTGATTTTTAAATAACTTGTACCTTTTAAATAATTATATTGACTTCGCACTTTACTTATATCTCATTCGTAATTCAGAGTCCATGTTCCATTTCCACCTCTCCCTTTCCCTAATTTTGCATTCCAGTCCCCCATCACCACCAGATTTTTCCTACGTAGGATTTCCCTAATTATTCCCTTAAGCTCTTCATATACATCCTCCTCTCTGTTTGCTTGCTGGCTCGTGCACTTGAACCACCTCAACGTTGGTGGGCTATGCCTCAAATTCTACAACCAGAGTCCTTTTGCTTACCCGCTCTGTACCTACCACTCTCTCACTGAACTTCACATTAATACCAAAGATACCAAATGGTGGCGTAGCCAGGGCACATGCCCCCTCTCCCAAGTCAATTTATTTTAGCAGAAAAATGTTAGCCTATAAAACAAATTTTTTCTACTCCATCATTATGTTCTAGTAAAACAGCTTCCCTATGATCCATCAATTATGTAATTTTAAGAGCCAGGATAGCATAAAATGTGATTTCCTGGGATAAAAATGTTCACATTTTGCCGAGATGGTGTTCCACCCACCGGGTCGTGCTAACCCCCTCACTCCCCCAACACATTGTCCTGGCTACGTCCCTGGATACCAAATATAGGGTTACTTGCCTTATTAGTCAACGTGCAAAGTTAATGGAAAGAATAATTCTGAACAAAACTGAATCACTAGTAGAAGAGGTAATGAGTGTAGACCAACATAGTTTCTGATGAGGCAGGGACACAACACACACATTTATATTTTCTGTCAGTATTTAATGGAATAGAAATGTGAAAATGATAAAGATATAATATGTAGCATTTCTCAGCACAGAAAAAGTCAATGACTGTTTAATGAACACCTATTTGGAAAAATTTAGAAGTAGTTGTTGTCGATATCTTCCATATTATCCGGATTAAAGAAGTGCATATTGTGCTTGAATGTTGAGTAAAAATTGTTGTAGGGAATACAGAATGATTTGAAGTCAAGACGGGTAGTGTTATCTAACCCATTCATTGCATTGGTTGGATCCAGCTCTTTCAACTTTTCACTCATTATTGAGGGCTAGGATGTACTTTATTAAATAGCTGAATAAATGAAGTTTTAAATTTTGCCAATTATTTTCTTTCACTCTTCCAATAGGGTGGTTTCCTATTATTTTTTTATTGCCTAAATCGAAAGATTATCACTCCTGGAGTACGTATTTCACGCTTTTAGATTTTTAAATGACGATATCTATTTTTCGCGATTAAATGAAAAGTGAAAATTTTCAAGCGCGCGAAAACGCGACGCGTAAGTATGAATGCCGGGAAATCTCTCCGCGTGACGTATTTCTGGTTCCCGTTGCCGCCCTGCGAGGTGACCTTGAGGTGAGGCTTAGCGCTGATATGACGCAGGCTGCTAGCGGGTAGCCTAGTACCCTGCTGGCTGGTAGCGCTTGGCTTAAATAAGGATTATTAATAACTTATCAAACGAGGAAAACTTTCCGACCTTAGCCAGTTTTAATAAGTGATTGTTAAGACACGTTTCCCTGAGCTCTGTGCCTCATGCATGCATTGGTAACCTCAGACGATGTATAACTGTTAGCACACGCAGGAAAAACCTTTTATTTATAAGAGGTTATAACGTACACATCCACTGCGAACAAGAGAAACAGTTACATCAACATAAACAATACCTTGGCAACGCCTATTCGAATTCCACCCAGGCGCTGCTTATTTTGTTAATAACGTATTCTAACAATAACTCCTATCTTCTCCTGTAGAAACTAGGTCCCTGTGACGTCACGTGGAGTGGCATCGCATGGGCGCCAATCTGGCCCTTTTCAAATGAGGATAAAAATGGACCATTGCCATTCGTCTAACCCGGTATTTCTAAAACGAAATAATTTGTATATTATGAATACACTAATGGTGGGTAACGAATCGAAATCAATGCCTTTCGTTTTCTTTGATGAAGGAAACCACCCTATTGGTTGGAAAATCATAAATTCACCTATTTCCTTGGCTGATTTGGCAAGGGTTTAAAACAAATAAGTTGGGGACATTTTCAGAGACATATCTTCTCACTGAAAAGCAAATAATATTCCTTGAAATTCCACTGTGGAGTATAGTTTGGTTTAGAGGTCAAGATGGGTTAATCACAGTAAACTCCACAAGGGAAGATGATTGGAATTCTGTTACAGATTCAACAGGAAAAGAGTTGCCATAATTGAGCTACAAACTCATGTCATAATTGTTGTGGAGATTGAACGTGTCCCTAAACCCTTTAGCTGCGGGAGTACATGATTTTAGCTACCAGCCTGTGCAGGAGGGAACCAAGGTATATTTTGCCCTCTAGCCTGGCGGAGTTTCTAGCAAGGAATGAACCTGGGGCAAACCTTCTTTCTTTCTTACTAACGGATGGGCACTTGCTGTACGCATATTAACAGCGTGGAGCAGGAAGGAAACAATACAAAATGGGCAGTACGATATGAAATTCTGGGAGGCACCCCCTGCCATGAAGGATACTTGGGGAGAGTTAAGCCGCATTAGCGATCCCTACAGTGAGGGAAAGTGCACTTGGGCTCTACCCAGGTAGCAATAAAAATTTTTTGAAACTGCGGTGGGTAGTCGTGCAATGGTTAAATGTCTAAAAACGTGTTTCCCACAGTCAGCGAACAATACATTTAAAAACCTTCTCGCAGTGTAAGGCTTAACCCACTTGGCAATGGTATTTCTTATGGGGCGGGAGTACCTAAGATGTTAGGTGAAGAAAACTTTTGGAGTTTTTTCTACTAATGGCCTCCCATTTCTGAGCTCTCCTAGTGGAGAACTATGACTTATCTATAGACTAAATGCATTAGGGTTTAAAAGTGGTTTATTTGTAGCAACTATTGCAGATTTTCTACTATGAATTCAATGAGTTGATGACTGGGACTATACATATTAGGTTAGCTGATAATACTGGATATATTATATGGAAATAATTTTTGTATCCTCAAATTCTATCTTATTTCAGATGCGAGCCACTACTACTGTGATGGCAAGCCCCAATTTTACAGAAGATAAAATTTGGTTGAATGGAAAGTAAGTTAAATGCAGGGGACATGTTGATTATCATGCATGAAATAGGTTATTTGTATGGCTAATTTGTAGGATTGTAGTGTCTGAAGGGTATACAAAGCAGACTTTCACAAATTAACCATGTCTATGAATAACATGTTTGTTTTCCTAGGAGTTTTTATGGTGGGGAAGGTGGTAATTAATTGGAAATTATGAATAATATGTTTTTTTTCCCTGGGAAGTTATTTGGTTTAACAAATCCTTAGTTTTGTTTTAGAAATAGGTTTTATTTTTCATCCCAATTTGACAGATTGTTGTTTGAACATGCACTTAAAAATTCCCCTTTGCTTTCAGGGAGGAAGCATTCTTAACTAATCCAAGGCTGCTCAACTGTGTTAGAGAAAGTGAGTGCACAATTATGGAATATGTGTGAATTTAATTAAAACTTTTATCAAAAATGATAATTTTTTTGCAGTTAAAGTTATTGCAAAACAAAATTCTTCAGCGGAGGAAAATAAAATGCTAGATTGGCATATTCACATCTGTTCTGAGAATAATTTTCCAACTGCTGCTGGACTGGCTTCTTCTGCAGCTGGATATGCATGCTTGGGTGAGTTGATGTTTGATGTGTTAGCTTTGCTTGTAGTATCTCTGTTACTTAGGAGCTAATTTTTGAAATAATTATTAGTTTATATGAAAAATTTAGGTTTTTTGGTTGGCAATCACTCAGTAATTATAATTTTGTCATAAAAAGGTATGTTCCATTTGTTTTCCTTTGAGGCAGTGGAAGAGTGAGCTACTGCTACCACGCTATACCTCCACACAAGTATTTATGAGTCTTCACACAAACTTCTCCATAATGTTTTCTTTGTGATGGATGACTATGTTTAGGGTACAAAATTTTTTGTGGTCAGACAGATCTTTTGCAAAATGCTTGCCTTTCTCTTTGATTTTTGTTGTTATGCAATAAAAACTTGACAATATGAGATTTGGTCAACATGAAGTAGAACTGTTCAAACTGAAACAAAGCTATTGCATTGTGAAATTTGAAAATGTGAAGTTTCTAAGGGACGAATTTTTTTGAAATTACAAACCTATGAGATTCTTGTGTTTCTTCTACTATTTCTGTATTTTCCACCATACCGGCATGCTCATAATGTGTTTTTACGTATCTCCTTCGATTATAGCTTTTGCGAAGCACTTCTTGCTGTACCTAGTGTCTTGCACATTGGTGGAAGATTCTATTCCCTAAGATGCCAGAATAAGTAACTGAAGCATAGAAGTAAACAATATTTCTTGGATTAAGTAGCCGTTGGTTTAGATTGGAGTAAGTAAGGAGTACAAAAGTAATGAGTTGTTAGTAGTAGGCCATCACTATAGCTGAGTTATTTACGATCGTATTATTATTATAGTATTCTACCGATTAAGGTGGTTTCCATGGAGTACTAAAGAAGTGATTTGGGAGCCTCCCTTTCCTTCCAGTGCTGCCTTCTCCAATTCACTGTAAGGCCCCTTTCAATCTATCTAAAAATCCTATTCTTTTCCTTCCCCTTCCTTGTTTCCCTAACATTCTACCCTCTGACACCATTTTCAACATCCCCTTCCCGGTAAGTATTCGCTCCATCCATACATTCTGTCTCCTCTGTACCTCAGCTAAAAGCTGCCTCTCCTCGCCAACCATATCCAGGACTTCGTCATTCCTTTTCCTCTCCGTCCATTTCACCTTCTCCATTCTTCCCCATACCCACATCTCGAATGCCTCCAATCTTCTCTCATGTCCATGTTTCCGCACCGTAGAGAGCTACACTCCAGATCAAACTCTTAACTAATCTTTTCTTTAAATTCTTACATAACGATCCTTTTAGAAGCTCCTTCCTGTTCATGAACGCCTCCTTCACTGATGCAATTCTCTTCCTAATGTCCTTACTACTGTATCCGTTTTCCTCTAATGTACTGCCTAAATAGTTGAATTGCTCAACCTGCTCAACTTTTTCACCACCCACTTTCATCTTAAGTCTCACATTCCTCGCTCGTGTTGCTTTACAAAACCGCATAATCTTGGTCTTCTTGTGATTAATCCTCATCCCATACTCCTTGCAACGCTCGTATAACACATCCACTAGTGCCGGAAGTCCCCTCGCTGACTGGCTAATCAACGCCTGATCATCCGCGAATCTCACTGATTTGAACATCATTCATCCCACTTTTATTCCAGCTTCTAACTCATCCCACGCTTCCCCTACCATCTCTTCAGTGTATGGGTTAAAGAGCAGTGGCAATTGAGGACAGCCTTGCCTCACTCCTCAGCCCATGCTTGCCCACCCAGATTCTCCGTCCGCTAATTTCACTTGCGCAGTCTGGGCCATATACAGATTATGAATCAGTCGCCTATCCCTCCAATCTACACCCATTTACTTTAGAATATCTATTAACTTCACCCAGTTCACTCTTTCAAATGCTTTTTCAAAATCCACAAAGGAGGCATACACGTCCTGGTCATATTCTAGGTTCCTCTCTACCTCGGACCTCATTATCGCTATTGCGTTACGAGTTGACTTCCCTTATCTAAAACCAAACTGATCTTCACCCAAATATTTGTTTACCCTCGCCTCCATTCGTCTGTTCAATATCCTCAGTACCACTTTCGCTGCGTGCGATATTAGGCTAATAGTCCTGTAATCTCCGCATTCCACACTGCTTTCCTAGCCTTCATCATGAAGTGCTTTCTCTATTTCTGAATCTATTATCCACGGCCCAAGATTATCCTCCTCCACTTCACTTTCATCGTCTAAAGTCAATCTCTCTGGTCTGTTCCATCCTTCATAGATATCCTCCACGTATTCCTTCCATCTACTCTGTACCTCTTCTTGCTCGGTTAGCATCCTTCCATCTTTAGCCTTAATTTTAGGCATGGTTTGCCCTCTTTTGCTGCCTGTTAGTGACTTAACTTTGGTATAAAACGTGCTTACCTCTCCTTCCTTCTGAAACTTTTCCATTTCCTCACACTAATGTAATGTTTATGCTCTTGGAGTATAGGTCATGATAAATTAAACTCACATTTGGCCAACGTTTCGGAGATTTATTCTCCTTCCTCAGGGCTCTTAATTATAATGAATGTTTACAAAGAAAATAAAGAAAATATAGAAAATAAATTAATTAAGTGGTTACAAAAATTTGAATACAATTGTGCAGTACAAATTCATTGGTAAATTAAAAATTTTGTACAGAATTAAACAACATACCTGTGATAGAAAAGTTTCGTTACTAGGCTAATCATGGTTACTTATAAATATTGATTCATTTGTTAACAAATGGTATCTAAATTATACTAAACTTTATTATCTAGAGAAGAAACTTTTTTCCTCACGCTGTCTTTTCCACCAGGTCTCCCTTGCTCTTTTAGTTTCACGCCGTAATCGATTATTAATTTGTCTATACATTCTTTTGCCCTGTTCTGTGTCCACGTTCTCCCACTTCCTCCTCTCCTCCATTTCCCTTATCATGTTCTCCGTTATCCACAGCTTCTTTATCCTTCTACTGTCAACGTAACCAATTGACTTCTCAGCTACTTTGACTATTCCAGTTTTAATATTATCCTATCTTTCCTCAACAGTCTTCATACTTTCAATCTCCCATATACCAATGTCCACTAGTTCCTGATATTGTCTCCTCATACTCCCCTTCAGGGCTTCTAAGTTCCATTTCTTCGCCTTCCTAACTTTCATGAGTCTTTTGATTCTTATGTTGAATTTCATTAGTACTAGTTTGTGGTCTGAATCTGCATCTGCTGCTGGGAAACTGCGTGAGTTTTTCACACTATTCTTAAACCTTTGCCTTATTATGATGTAGTTTATCTCATATCTCCCAATATCCCCTGGACTTTTCCAATTGTACTTTCACCCTTTGTGGTGATCAAACCAAGTGTTTGTAATGAATAACTTGTTTCTCCTGCAAAATTCTGCTGCTTTCTCACCCCTGTAGTTCTGAATTCCTAATCCAAATTCTCCTATTTCGTTTCCATCCCTCCCTTCCCTGACTGAAGTGTTCCAGTCCCCCATCACTACCAGATTTTTCTTACCTGGAGTTTCTCTAATTATTTCCTCGAGATGTTCATACACCTCATCTACTTCTTCCTCCCTATGATTGCTAGTGGGCACGTAAACTTGGACCATCACAAGGTTGGTGGGCTGCACCTCAATGTCTACCACCATAATCCTATCGCTCACCTGGTCTATACCTACCACACGCTTACCCATCTTCCCGTTTTATACTAAAGCTACCCCTTGCTGGAATTCCTCCCAACCACTATATATAATATTATGTTATTAGAAGAATACCAAGGCTTTATTCAGTCCTGGGAGATAGATTCAAGTAAGTTGTCCACAACTTTACTGAAATCAAAGCTTATTATGGCAGAGAATAAATTGCAGTTGATTGGAGAAATCGGGGAAGATAAACATCACGCATTCCGAACTGTCCAGAAGCCTGCAATGAAAGGTAAACCGAGAATACAATCAATAGAGGGAAGTAAGATGAAGAATGGAAAGGGAGATGAAACAAACTGATTTAGAAATTACCCTAATGATAAAAGGTTTTGGTGCTATGCCTGTGAGAAGGATGGACATATTTCACAGAATTGCTCTAGGAAGAAGGAACATGAAGGGGAAAGAATCATAGTAGAGCAGAAGAAGGCGTCAACAGCCATCATGTCCAGGGAATTCGTGTCGCTCTGCGCAAAGAGGAAAGTACATGACGGCCAGGGAGTGTGGTTATTGGACTGTGGTGCATCAGATCACGTGCCCGCATGCTGCAACATCGCCTGCTGCAGAGGTCCAGATAGCAACATCCCGGAGGATGCAGAGGAGGCACTGAGTGGACCAGATGCGGAGAAGTGGGTATCAAGTATCACTATATCAGGGAGATGGTGGAAACAGGGGAGGTTTCATTCCAGTTTGTCAGATCAAATGATAATATCGGTGATATGTCGACAAAGCCACTGTCAGGAACTAAGACAAGAGAGTTTTGTAACGTGTTAAATCTTAAGGAGTGCTAAGAGATTTATATTTCAAATTACTATTTTGTGAATCCCAAAGGGGAGGTGTTGGAGTATACGTTATTAGCAAAATAAGTTCTTTTTTGTATATGTATAATGTGGTTGTAGTGCCTGGGTGGAGTTCGGAAAGGTGTCGCCAAGGTTGCGTTTATATTTTGATATAACAGTTTTTTTTTCTTTGTGTAAGTGTACATTATACCCTCTTGTGAATAAAAGTTTTTTTTTCCTGCGTGTGCTAACATGAGCATGGCTTATATTTGGAAAAATTCAGTTGTTTAATTTTCTCTTAATTTCTCACCAGTAAGTGTTTCTTTTGTTTCTTAATCATGCAGTTAAAATGCTAAGTCTCACCTGGTTATCTTCTTCCATACTATAGTTTGCATGTATGTCATTAATGAAGAATAACTTCTTGGTAATTTCTTCTTTAACTTTCATTCTCTAATCCTGGATTTCATTGGCCACCATTATTCATGCATGAAATTTGCTCTCCTCCGAGAGAGAGACAAAATGCATTTGATGTGTTAAAGTGCTTGTTTTGCTCAGCAAATGGAAGAAATTGAATGAGATAATAGCCTCTTTTGTGATAATTTTGAGAGATGTTTACTTTTCTTTACTACCTTTTTTATTTTCATGTGTAAGTCTATGCTTTGGCACAATTATATGGAGTGAAAGGAGACTTATCCACTGTGGCTCGCCAAGGATCTGGTAGTGCATGCCGAAGTATTTATGGAGGTTTTGTTCAGTGGCACCGTGGAATGGAAGGAGATACTGAAGAAGCTAGGGGGTCATTTGCTGAGCAGCTTGTGAATGAATCTCATTGGCCTGAGCTTAGGATAGTCATTTTAGTTGTAAGTTAAAGTGCATAATTTATTGTTAATTATGGTTTTTACTTCTATGTCATATGATTTCATGCTCATATTTCTCCAAATATGTTTTCACTTTTTTCCTGTGAATCACACAATCAAATTAGAATGTTGTATAAATATTTATATTAATTAAGGCATTTGAAAATATTGTATCTTTATCTTCATCTATTTTTTAAAAATTCTTGTCATGCAAATTTTTTTATGCATCGGTCTACATTTGTTATGGTAGACTGTTGAAAAAAATTACTACCTTGTATGCACTTAAATTGTTCTAATGTGATTGGTAATAGTTTTTATATTTTATCTTTACTGTATGCATTCTTTGCTGTAGGGGATGTTAGGAATCAGGGGTGGATTTAGGGAAGGATCACAGTGGTCATGAACCCCTCCTGAAATTTTATCAAAAATGTTTAACTTTTATTAGGTTAATAGTTTTTGTATTTGTGTTTTTTAAAGAGTAAAGGGAGTGTTTATGCAAGTGCATGGCTGCAAGTCTCCCAAATGTGAGAGAAGTGAGTTGTATTTATCATAGAGAGTAGTACTCCCTACAAAAACTTAACGAGAACGCCCCTCTCTCCCGAGGAGTATTCCATATCCGGAACCCAGGTCATGATCACCCAAATTTGATGCTGAATCCGCCCCTGTTAGGAGTAAATCCAATTTATAACTACAAAACAGATACAGTAAAACCTCTATGTAGTGAACCTCTTTACATCGTAAACCTCCATACATCATACCACCCCTCCGGTCCCATCTCATTTGCTTGTAAAAATCATGCGATCGCTTTCTGTAATTATTAAATGATAAATATATGTTCTCTGATGCATGCATGTTTGTTTAAACACATAAATATAATGGTTTCAAAGACAGTAGTGCCTTTCATTTCCAAAGGATATGAAAAATTGGTGCCTATCACTAAAACCTCTCTATAGTGAACCCCCATACATCAAATTGCCCAAATTTTGGTCCCCTCCATTACGATGTTAAGAGGTTTTACTGTACTACATGAACTATATAGTATGATGTTTGTAAATAAGTTTTCCATTTTCATCTCTAGTCACTAGTCTTTATTTTAGTATGTGATTATTGTGACTCAAAATATGTTTTGGATTCAGTTGGATTGTGTTTCAAGTTTCCAAACTAATATATTGACCTTGATTTTTGGCAGTGATCAATATTTTTCCGGGGAAATCCAGTGTTTAATTGTGTGCCAGGCTAGCCAATAAATGTTTTGGGAGTTTTGCCTAGAGAGGGGGTTTCATTTGTTAGGGTCTTGCTTGAGGCTGTTTGTACAAAGCATCAAAAGTTACGGTGGTATTTGAACCCATTGACCTTGTTCCCCATCTTTGCTGATTCTTCCCATGATTTCAGGAGTAATTTTTTTGATATTTTACTGCTTGCTTAAATACCAATGATGGGTACTATTTTCCTAAAATTATGTTTGAATTTACATATTTTATTAGCTCTTTTAATTTGTGCATAAATCCTCAAATTTTCTTCTTTTAATATGCTCACATTGAATTGATTTTATAGGTCAATGATGTGAAGAAAAAGACGAGTAGTGCTATAGGAATGAAAAGGAGCACAGAAACAAGTGAACTGCTGAGACATAGGATTCAGATTAGTGTTCCACGGAGGATTGAGGCAATGAAGAAGGTAATACACATTTGAGAATAAAAATTAATGTGCACGTTAAATAAAATCATCAGTGCGTATAAGAAGGCCTTGTGGCAGTTGATGGGTTTTGTCAATTCATTTTTCTGTAATTGACACACCTTCATTAACCGACAATAATGACGAACTTAGTAATGCACATATTATTACATATTTCAATTGTCAAGCCTTAAATGTGAAGCATTTTATGAAGAAGTAAAAATTATACTGTGAAAGAAAGCCATGAATCCATATTGGCCTTGATTTTGACGTCACTTTCCTAAGCATACTCACATTACTGGCATTTCGAATCTAAGAATAATTGGGTTGGCGAAGACAGAGGTCACTTTCCATTAAGGCATTGACATATGGCATTCTGGGTGCAGTTACTTTCATTGTATTGTAATAATTATTAAATAAGTATTTTAATTAATGCTTTGTTTTAGGTAGGTTTATGTCGAGAATGTTACTGATCACTGTGGGCTATCCCCAATTCGACAGTAAATCTCCATCTTCTGCCTAGCACAAGACATGTAACATACTTTTCAATCAATCCATGAACCCTGTTCTCTTCAGCATCCATTCCCCAAGTAATGCTTGCTCCAGCCATACCCTCTCTCCTTAGCTCCTGTAACAGTTTCCTCACTTACCTTAATAGGAATGTCTACAGTTGGTGCTGTGGCAATATCCAAGGGGTGAAGAAGTAGCCGTGGGAACCCAAATTGGTATAAAATGTAAACTTAAGTCCTAAAAAGCTCAAGATAAGGAAGAGGCCAAAGATTTTAAATCATAGATAGTTAACTCTCCCACCCTCGATTGAGTCAATATTTATTAGAGACTAAATTTATGGGGCTACTCATAGGTTTTGGAAAACTCCAGAAAAAATCCTTTTAATGCATCCTACCACTTCTTCTCTCCTTTTTCTCTCCACCCATTTCTCCTCTGTACTCTTATCTCAAATATCTAAATCAATTCTTTTCGTGATATCCTTACTGTCCATTTTCCTCCAAAGTGATTCCTAAAAATTAAAATAGTTACCTGTGTAACTGGTATCATACGTGACTGGCTATTGGGAGATTCAGGCCTGTATTCTTAGTCGATCCTGTGGGGCCAACCGACCCTAGATACGTCATCAGCCCCTAAATAGTGACGCCACATCAAGCCCTACATATGGCCATCTTCGGAACCAAACGGGCTCTACTTGATGTAAGGTACACGAACCAGCCAAATTTCGTCCGCTGATCACTTTGATTAAAGAATCTATGTTGTAATGCATATTAAGGGACACAAGCTCACACGAACCATTATAAAATGTACATAAATACAACAGAAATGTAATAATACTACCACATTATACCCATCAAGTGAAATGAATAATAAAATTGGCCTAAGTGTAATAAGTACAATATAGTGGTATACATAACCTTGTTTCTGCGGGTATATATTAATATTTTTCACGTTTGGCACTTTTGCTTTTGAGAAACCAATATCGTTTACGTACAACCATAGAAAACATATTTTCATTCCGCTATTTGCCATAATAAACTTAACTGTGGAAGGTAAAAGCGAATGACGAACCTTGATGATGCAACATAAGTTCTCACGTCAATGATCATATTTGCCCCGTACTTATCACTATCTTGTACATACAGCTTTTAAGTAATTTAAAGACAATATGATTCTACTTTTGGCTCAATATGAGAGTATTTGTAGCCATAATTAGTGTACCGACATGACCTGGCAGACAACACCGATTGTTTATTTACCTTGAGCCGGTGCTCTAACAATACACCTGGAAATTATCGGACATCTTTTCTTGGTTTCATAGTTAGGTCTCATTACGCAACCAGAGTGTAAAACTGGTGGTGTGCCATCATCTACTGAGAACTTGACGATGGAATTATCCTCCACCACTTATGTAGGGTC
Source organism: Ischnura elegans (assembly GCF_921293095.1). Lineage (NCBI taxonomy): Eukaryota > Metazoa > Arthropoda > Insecta > Odonata > Coenagrionidae > Ischnura > Ischnura elegans. Next base: position 81,160,815 of record NC_060246.1, on the reverse strand, counting down.
GACTGAGAAATGCTTGTAGGGGCCTCTTGTTATGTAGGGACGGATATGTAGGGTCAACTAAGAATACGGGCCTCAGATTCGAATCCTGGGTAAGGCAAATGATTTTTTCATGGTGAATTTGATCCTTATTATATACCACTAGTTTGAGACCCCCTACTCTTATTGCATGAAAACTAGAAGCTGTAATTTGGTGGTAAGGCTCTGAAATGGTATTAGAACCAGATGCTAGACTAAGTGCCATAACAAGTTGTGTTTAAAATTTGCGCAAGTCACCAAGTTGTTTTATTGCCAGTACTCCTCTTTTATTTGTTTTCAAGCCTCCGTGAAATATCATGACTTCAGTCCTCCACCTTCTTGATATTAATCTTCATGCCATCTTCCTTGCTCTGTTTACTTAACGTTTACACTAGTTCCTGGTAACCACTTGCTGAATGGGTAATCCATGCATTGTCATCCCTTAATGTCTCTAGGTCACACAGGTCTGCTGACTTGAATCCCTTTATGGTAATCTTGCAACCATCAGCAATGCTTCGATGCATCAAATATTAGGCTTGGAGTTCTATATCCTCCTATCTTAGTTCTTGAAATCCAATAGCTGTCATCTCTTTAGGCTTTGGAATCAGAGCTGTTATCACAAAATCTTGTGGCCAAAACCCTTAGTCATTAATCCTGTGGAAAGCTTTGAAAAAAACCTCCCAGCCTACTCTGAATTCTGAAGAGACTCAGTGGAAATTTTGACCATATCTTCCCCTTGTATTTTAATGTGCCTCTGTTTCATCGTATGCATAACATTTTCAGGTTTTAGGTAACCCATATTACATCATTGTGGGCATTACCATTTTCTCAGATTACCCTGAAGCTTTGTCACTCATGTCCACTTGAAGTAGCGTAACAATGTCACTGATAATTTTGTCACTTTTTGGGCCTGATTTTTCTCCTATACCCATGTAATGATTGAATGTTAAATAGATATGATTCAGTTACATTCATTTAATGTTTTATTAATGCTCGGTGTCATGACCTTCCATTGTAAGATGTAATGTCCCCATCATTATTATTCTGAAAGCTTCTGCCCTCTTATTGTGAGTGTAAATAGGTAGTATCCTATGTATAAAAAAATCAAGCAGGTTATGGATCAAATTTGCTTTATAAGAAATCCATCCAGGGTACTTAATTGGTGGAAGCTGATCAATCTGAACTTGTGCATAAAATTCTAAAATTTCCAATTATATAATAAGAACATTTGTATTCTTTTATTGAAAATGAAACTTCCAGACTTAACTCTGTACTGTTTTCAATTATGTTCTCAGGCTATTCGTGAGAAGGACTTTGAAACATTCGCTGAGGTCACAATGAAAGACAGTAATCAACTCCATGCTGTTTGCCTGGATACATACCCTCCAGCTGTTTACATGAATGATGTATCTCACAGTATTGTGGAGTTAGTTCATGCATACAACTCATATCTTGGAAAAACAGAGGTGATTGGTTTTGCTGGAGTTGCTGATACATATGTAATTCATGTGTGTGAATGCCATTCCAACCTACTAAGTGCTCATCATATTACAGGTGGCATATACATTTGATGCTGGACCTAATGCATGTTTATTTTTGATGGAAAAGAATGTGAGTGACATGCTTTCTTTAATCAACTACGCCTTCCCTCACTCAAATGGAGAGGGCTATTTCAGAGGGATACCAATCACTACAAGGCCCTTACCAGAGGTGAGTTCAAAGTTGCGCATGATCTTCTCTCTAGCATTATAAGAACAGGATGGGTAATTTTGATTTATGCCTCTTCTTCATAACCAAATTTAATTACTATCTATAATACTAACGTAGAAAGAAAATTTCCTACTTTCTCAGACAAAAATAAATGGATGCTGTAACTGGGATGGCTTATTTCGATCCATTACCTCTCTCTGCATATGAGGTCAAGTTTTCTATGTAATTCCATGATAGACTTATACTTATTAGCAGAAGTACTAATACATCATCCTATATTTGGTTAAATGTTTGAAATCTTTTTATTCCATTTGAATGCTTTTCTTTGATGAGGGAAATTTTCTTGCTGCATGAGTTGCATAAAACATGACAAATTTAATTGGTGAAAGCTGGTGGTACCGTAAGGTAATAAATATTTTTTCTTTATTTTCGTTGAGTTTTAATTGCAATTTCTAGCAGAAATGATTGATGGTAAGTTATTTTCATTTTATCTTGTCGTAGGCATAAGGGTTGGCATCACCTTATAATGTCAAAAAATTGGGCATCTTGATGGCAGAAAAATGCATTGACTTTATTCGTAGTCAAGAAGTTCCAGTGACATGACATTGACTTAGGAAGGGAACCAGATTTGATATCAGAAAGTTGGGTCTTTCTCTCCTTATGTATCAAGGTCTTACTAGTGTGTTAAGTCTACCACTGGTGAGTCCAACTAGATGGTGCTCTACTTGTAATTCATTTCTGAATTATCCACGGATGCCGACTTATAAAAATATTAGGGGGGCCCATACTGGGATCTTGCCCTGGGAAATTTTACAAATAGTGAGTTTTAAAGTATTTTAAGCATTTTAGAAGAGACATATGATCAATATTAGAACCACGAAAACTCGACTCTCGATACTTCGACCCACCGGGGAAAATTGACAAGCCTGACACATCTTTTCCTCCCCCACATAACGAATTTTTGGGGGGGCTCGGGCCCCCTCAGGCCCCATGGAGTTGGCGCCACTGGAGTTATCCCATTCAGTCATAGTAACAGGTAACCACTCTCGTGGAAATATGAAGAGGGACTCCTAGGGATGTATGAACTTTTGTTTGCACGAGATTGAGCAGCCTATAGGTTTTGTCCTTCCAGAGTGTAAAATCAATGCCCATTAAGTTACATTTAACTTAAGCAATTGCTAAGAGAAAACCAATGGATTTCACATTGGTTCGAACTTTGTGTTTGTGATAGTGCCACATAGTGATGAGTATATTTGATTTAATAGCATCTTGTAGACTACAGGACCAAAAAATGAATTTCTTTTGAAATATTAGTTATTTAAGACTTTTAAGAATCGAGATGAATATAGCAATATAAATAGGTAACATTCATGAAATATTTTCTTAGTGTAATGCAAAGGAAAAATTTGCCAAGCTACGTATTTTAATGTGTCTATATGACCTATGTTAGTACATCTAGGTATTGCAAAAATTCCCTTTCTCCTACAGTAAACTTTGGTGATGGAGAGGTAACTTAGTCCTTTTATTGCAGGATATTCATTCATCCCTAAATGTGAAACCACACAGAGCTGACCTTTTGAAATATATCATCCAGACCAAATTAGGACCTGGACCAAGACAAATAGAGGAACATCTTCTGAACAGCTCAGGGGAGCCAATTTGAATATTTGCTGTTGCTTTTATCGTACTCATTTATTTGATACTGTTAAAAAATAAGGTGATGGTTAATAAGAATGCCTTGCATTGTTCTCCATAATGCACATCACATTCCTGGAAGTATTCCTTAACTCATGAAAAGGACAATGTATGCCTACTGAAGTGTTCCAAGGGGGAGGAGGAATATTAGGTCCTCAAATCGAGAATTCCATAGTGTATGACAAATAATTGTGAACTGAGAGAGCACTTCTTGAATTTGTAGCCATAAGGTGATAGTTAAGTAATTTTTTATTACTAATGTATTTTTATTCTTTAGTCAACCCTTAATGAATACCTAAGTATGGTATCAATTGTCCTAAAAATATACCTCTTTATGTATCATGGCAGGGAAATGCTTTGAAATAAATATTTCCATAACAATTTACAAGTTTATTGTTTTACATAATTTTTTACACCAGAAGCCACCCCTCCTGTGCAATACAATATTTATACTACCACGCTTTCATAACCTTTGTTCACTAAACTTCAGGCCCTGAAATGAAATTAATTCAAATTAATTGGGCCTCATATAACATACGATGTATATATAGTGGCAAAATACAAGACTTTTGATGAAGATAGCAAGGATAGAGTTCAACTTATCATTGACACATGCATACTTAATGGGAAAAAAACACATCCACCCAAAACATGGAGTCAAATTCATAGATTAAATAAGAATTACACCTATCATGGCTGAAGAACTCTAAAACTACATTGGTTGGTTACATGTTAGGCACTCTTGCAAGCCACTCAGCAAGCGACATTAGAGAAAACCATTCATGGTCAATTGCAACAACAAAAAATCCAGAGGATAAATAACCATCACATTCGAGGGATTTTTATAATTGAAACAATGCGCCGTGGAAAAAAAGCAACATTTAACCATAATTACCATCAATCTCTGATTTCTCCCACAGTGAAACCACTGCAATTGTGCCACGAGAGTAACCTAAAACAAACTTAATGACTTAAGTAAATAGCAAGTAGGGGCAACGGGGACAGGGCCGTGAAAAGGCAGACCAAATATTCGTCCCTGTTTCACCTGAATTGTAGCGACGCTTAATTTCCAATTCAAGGGAGACAATAATTACTACAGATAAGTGAGGTTCTTACCGAGTAGCCTTTACCATTTTGGGTGATAAACAGGAGAAATAATAAAATTGATTCGGAACAATCCCTAACGCAGCCTAATTACTCATCATCCCAATAAACATAAAATTAAAGACCATAAAGAATATCTTAGACTTCATTTTACCTGAAATACGAAGAAAATGATGAACCAGGTAAAATTAAGTAGATCTTTACGAGGACACGGGCTTGGCTCCTTTTATGCAAGAATACAAACATTAGTACAACACACAAACGGTGAGTCAAGTTCAAACCATTCTCAGGAAAGTACAAAAACATATACACACGCATGCAAAGAAATACATACTGTCAGGCTTTCCGTCTTTCCAATTTGTGAATTTAATGGAAGACTCCTCCCGTTTAGCAGCTTCTGCCCTAAACTCGGGCTTCAGGGCTTGCCGGACGAGTCTAGCGGCTATAGTGGAGTACCTGATATAACTTTAAAGAAAGGAAATATACTATAAAACCATGAAGAAATGTGATATTTTTCATTAAGCTAATTATTTTCCTCCGTACTTTACGCCTGCCTGCCTCCAATTCGACATATTGATGAAATCTTGGGATTCGAGTGATCACCCAAATTACTTCTCAATCAGATGTTCCAATGAGGAGGAAATACTGACGGATTCGAATTGAGTAGATGAAACACAGGAATCAGTATATACGATGCATAATTTTCAAAATGATTCAATAATTAAAAAGTATTTTATTTGTTGTTTATAAAATAACTAATTCTTTATTTACAGTAATTGAGTAATTTATTGTCACTACACTGACTAAATTATCCCAATTTCTCCGTGAACTACTGCCATCTGTCCGCAGATGAGACCAACTAGCACTATGTTCTCTACATTAGGCGCGTTTTTCAACTTGCATTTCGGGGAAGAATCACGGCCGGTAGACGGCAAAATGTGAGTTATTAAAGTCTCGAGGACAAATATGAGTTATTAAAGTGGATATCAATATTCCAATGTGAGGTGGCGGCTCCACTCTGAAATGAGGAAAATAAAAGAAAAAGAGTAAAGGTGAATATCGGTAATTGCAATAGTTTTCATGAATTTGAACACAAACACTTAAGCACTATTCATTTCAACATTAATTGTAGTTTATGGCCACTATTGATGCTTTGTGATTGAATCACTAAAGATTTAATTCTTTAAGTCGACTACTTAATTATTACAACCTAAAAGGTCGTGTAATTATAATTTAGTCCCTGAGCACTAGACATGTTAATTAGGAGATACTGTGTTATTGCCGTTATCACAATCACCTACCCCGGTTGGAAAATGTTTCATGCAACTGCGCTGAATCCGATGCAATAAGTGTTTGTGGATTACTTCCCAACTTATCCATGAAAGTGTTTGTCAATATTATTAAGACAGGCAGTGGCGTAACTAGGAATATGCTTTGGGGGGGATGGGGTGGCGACCCCCCTCGTTCCCCGAGCAACTAGGGGTCCTGGAAAATTTTTGAAAAATGACATGCCTGGAAATACCTTTTACATCATTTTGGCTCTAAAAATGTAACTTTAAGCAGATGCTGTTATTATGTGTCAATACTAGACAATAGTTTTAAATATTTTGTCATTTATTCGAGGATTTGGCGGGGGATCTATCCCCTCTTTCCCCCATGATTACACTACTGAAGTTAGGGAAGTGTTGTGGGAGATATATTTTTCCTCTTCGCTGGGTAGCAATAATAAGCGGTATTGACATCATACTCCACTATAACAGGTGGGTTTGAGGAAGTGTTCAAAAATGCTTTGATGTAAGCCTTATGTAGCGAAAGGTACCTTTCTGTATCCGATGGAGGCAGTGAAATCCATCTGTACTCCGCGAAAATATTCGTTCCGGAATTCGTGCCTGCACTCAGAAAAAAACTAAAAATCCTGTTCTTTGTGATGTCTAATAATGATTGTCTTATGAAAAACTCATTTGTGGGAACCATATCGGTAAGTATTGCATTTGTCTCTATTGCCGATGATGTAATTCGTAAAATTTATTCTCTGGTATTAGTGTATCGAGTATTCCAACTCATATATTGAAAAATTGAATTAATTTTTCCACTTAGCTTCATGAAATGTGAATGCAGTAGGTCCACTTTTCCGAGACCCATATACTCTCCGGCTGACCAGATTGTCGGACGGATTGTCAGATCGGGGACGATGGCGGAGGAGGAATTTCTACTCCATCCCCCAGAGGACAATGGGGTCTTCCCCACAGAAAGAATTCGGTAGGGAATGATGAATTTTGGTGAAGAGAAAACCTTCACCGCTCCACTGATCTCGTTTGAAAGGGCGAAAGTGTTCGCCCAATTTTTACGTGTTTGTGACGTCACTATTGCTCTGTTTCAATTACTCGTTTTTCGGAGAACTTTTCGCTGGGGTAAACAATCGATCGAAGGAGTGTGCTCAACAAACCACGCAAGGTCCACGCACAAGGCCGAGGGGTTGTATAGAATCGGTAATCCGCTCGGCATGATTTCATGACGTTATCGAATTATTTCAGAAAGGGTCGTAACTGTCGATTTATCGTCTTGATTAGCTCGAGAAGAAGGCAACGAATCGAAAAATTGAAAGATACGGTCTCAATATTTTCCAAACTCTATCAAAAACGGAAATAAAAAATTGGTGAACAAGCCCGCTAGTGCTATTCCCGAAAATCAATGCTCACGGGGTGACGTGGAATATATATGGTATAATAGTAGGTCTGATTCAACTATGCTGAAATGTACGAAATCTTGTGATTCCCATTTGTCAATTATGATCTATATTAGAGGGAAACTATATTTGAAAGATGATGCCTCCTCTGAAGCTTCTCTTTTTAGTAAGTTTTCGATGAATTTGTTGATAAAAAGATATTTAACTCGACTTATATATTTAATATATATTTAATTTAACTTATATTTTTCATTTTTGGCCAGCTCCTGAATAAGCATCCACAGTGAAAGAAATCAAGGAAGACTACGCAGTAATTTATTACTTTAAATGGCGGTTTTAATACAGTGATAAAATTATGCTCGGAAAAGTGTGAGGCTGTATCCCAATGTAACTAATATGAATATAATGAACGTGGCGTTGCTCGATTATTTAGCCGCCGCTAACTTTTCTAGGCTGTATCAAGGGGATGTGTGCGTCAAGGGACTCAACCCCTTCCTAAATAAATAATTTAAAATGTTAAATAAATCACAGTTTTCGGTGTATCTCCTCCGAGCGATTCCCCGGAAATACTCGTACATTCACTTCCTGCAATCCCTCCCCCCGAAATATATTTGTGGCCACGGAGTTGTAACACCTAATTTTTAAAGTACTTCGAAAAACTTCTGGTTATATTATTCATAGTTAAATACATAACACACGCTTGCGCTACATATTTTTTGCGCAAATGATTATTTTTGTTTAATTCATGATATGTGGTTTCATTCTGTGGTCAAAGGACAACACTTCTTGCGAAGCACTGTGGTCTAAAAGCCTGCCATTTTACTCAATGCACATAAATATCTCGCTACTTCTTTCGGTGAAAAATTATATTTATTTTAAAAGCAATTCGAGGCAATCCGATTGCTCGTCTGGAAAATAAATAAATAAATGAAAAATAAAATATACTTAATGCAAAATTATCTTATCTGATAAAACAATTGCCTGGCCGGTAGTTTTTTTCCAGGTAAGAAATTAAAATACTTCTTATTTTCTATTTACAAGATGGCATTAAGTTGTGGTATTCAAAATGAAGGCACCTCTTGTGTTCCGAATAAACTACAACTTGGGGAGAAACTGCTATTTAACTTGTAAACATTGCAAAATGACTGAATATCCTTCGTCGCTGACACAGGTGAACGCGAGCATGGATGGTAACCGTGACAATTTAAACGACAATATTTACATTGGCGTATTTACGTATTTTTCACAAGACGATGTGGAGAAAAAAATATTGAAGTATTATGCTCGAAATACTCCGAAATTTTTTTTAAATACTATGTGAGCTGTATAAGTTTACCAAACGGCTCATATGTCCCTCTATCTTCCTCGCGCGATGCATTACTCGCCGGAAAAAATCCATTAATTCTTCTCCGCTTTCTTCGATGGTGGAATTGTTTGGCTGTGGAGGGGAAGAGAAGGTTCACGGAGCCTTCCTACCCCTGATATTGTGCTTGGGGCTCTTGGCGAGAGTTAAAGTAGTCAAGTTGCAGCATTTTCACAAACCGATCAAGTCAAATCGATCACCAGTGGACAAGGAACGCGTAAGCAATATGTGAAGGTCGACTTTGGAGAATAACGCTGACGGCTCCGCCGGGTATGTGGACCGACTTTTGAAAGTGACTGTACCTCGAGGCACACCGCACTAAAGACAAAGTCATTTGTCTTTGAAAGCGGTCTCGTTCGACCTGGTGAACCGCGAGGTACCTCGACCTCTTACCTCGACCTTCTCACAATGCGCGCGCCCATAACTCACAATGCATTTGTGTTACCTCGAGGTGCCGCGACCTCTACCTCTATATCCACCTCCACCTCTTACCTCCTCACTATGCGAGTACCTTTAAGGATGGAGTTTCGAGGAGGTCTTGATGCACTATGTTTATTTTGTGCCTGTGATGTTCATTTCACTTACGACGTTTCATATTAAAGAGAGGCTTAGCTCTTCATTCCCATAAGTGTAAGTCTTTAAATTCTTGAAGTCCAATTTAAGCCTTCAGATTCTGAATCTTCAGTGAGAAAAATTTGACGTTTTTATTCCACGATTTCGCGTTTAATACGGCCCCAGTGGATGGCAGCGACGAATAATGCGTCACAATTCGTGGCGTGGGTGATTGAGAGTGAGGAAAATAAAAATGAAGATAATTGGAAGGGTTGTAGGTATTTTACCATAGGGTTAATCTGAATTTCCATAAAGTAAACTGACTCCTTCCACTAACTCAGTCCTTCTCTACGTCCGCCACTGCGAGAAGAAATGCTTTGATCTCATCGAAGCTGGGATTCATATGCTTTCACTGTATTCTAAGGATTAAAAAAAGAGCGTTGGAAATTATTTAAAAACAAAACGGGAGAAAGTCACACTCCTAATGGCCTGAGAAAAAAAAAAGCACGAAGATTGACCAATCTACTTGACATTCAAGTCGGGATCCTCCTAATTTGCGGGATTTCAGTAGATCCCAATGGTCTAGATAGTATGGTTCTGATTTCTGTCAATTTCAATGTGAATGGCTTGTTTTGTGGAATATTCGCGCTTCAAGAGCATTGAGTTGCAATTCCATAAAATTTTACTGCCGCTTTGCACGCATTTTTTTCAAGAGCCACTTAGTTTGGAATTAGAAAATTTCTGTGCGTCAAGAACTGTCGTGACCAGAAAATTTAATATTTACCATTTCAATATCAAGATTATAGAGGGTCTGATTTTACTATTTGGAAGAGAAATATCATTTTCTTCATTCTGCTCTTAATCGTTTCCGATCATTGTTTTGGCATTTGACATCATTGATATCTTTTGTCGAAACCATCTACCGGAAACAAAAGAAATTAGAGTGCACGAGGAGAAAGTTCTGTACCTGCGATTTCATTTTAGTAAATGAAGACAACACGATTCCCCTGAAATTGCGAAATGAAGATTCCCTTGAAAAAAGGACCAGCATCGGTCGGGAAACGTTAGGACCACTCGAAAATGACGCGGCGACATTGCCGAAAAGTTATTTACATAACATGAATACAACACGGTTTGCCGTTTCCATAAATTAATCATTATTTAATCTTTTTTTTCATTCCTGTTCAATATTCCAGACGCAGCCATTGCCTTATCATATGTTTTCGATTAGGAGAGTTCTTAGTGAGAGAATTCTACCCTGTCTACTCGCTGAACATGAGTGTAAGCTCGAGCACTGTACGCGCGCGTTTGCTTGTTTGCCATAGGATAAATTAATAGGTAAATAACTTTTCGGCAATGTCGCCGCGTCATTTTCGAGTGGTCCTAACGTTTCCCGACCGATGCTCTAATTTCTCATTCTAATTTCGTTGGAGGGTGATTTAATAACTGAGTACTTTGGTGACTGGCAAAATTTTGGTCAGTTTGTAATTTTTTCATGGAAATATTTCCGGTTAATAGCGAAACTTCACCATCACCTTTCCTCATTTTCATCTCTACCATTTTAATAATGTTTCACCTACGATAATGCTTTCCCTCTCTCTCCTTCTCCATTTCCCCTTACGCCCGCATCCCGAGTTCCTCACGCCTGTTCTCATACTCCCTCCTCTCCACGTTTCGGCCTCGATTAGAATGGAAGGACGGAGTTTCCTGTCGATATTCAACGGGGAACCGGGGAAATATTGCGATCAAATTATTATTAGCAATTATATTCTCTCGAACGTAGATTGTACTCGACCTGCTGAATCGCATTTTCATCTAACTTCCTAACAGTCTTTGCTTGTGTCCCGTGTACCTTGACAGGTCATAGTTGAAGTAGGTCGTGCACGGCCTGAATTCTTTCAAATTTCCAGCGTTAGGAGTGTTTGATGAAAAGTCTCATTAGCTTCTTGTCTGAAATTTCCGTTTTATCTCCTTCGCTACTCCTTCCTACCGATGTTTTCCTTGCATGCATGTTCTTGGACAAATTATTAAATTACTATTGAGTTTTTATGCTTTTTTTACGCTGGGAAGATCTTTTTCCTTTCGTTTTAATGGAATTTCTTAGCCTTAAATTTTGTTTATCCTTTCGCCTTCAGAAATGGAAAAAAACTATATATTTATTTTAAAGAACGTCCAAAAATTTAATATTACTTACCCTCTTTCAGTTTAACAGCTGGTGTTCCTATACCCTCCGCTCTACCTGTTGCTGCAGCTTAAGAGGCAGTAAGTCAATGTGGCTGTACTTTTAACTAACTCAAAACCGTATCGGTAGCTGCAGTATGTTACCGAAAACTTTGCCCTGCAAGCTTTAGAACGAATATTAGTCTACCGGTGTTTTGATGTGAAAGTAAACTTAGACATTTTCCTTAGCTTTTTGATTTTCATCTGTGAATATTTATGTAAAACCTTTGAGGTGGAATCGAAAAAGATATTTCTGCCAAGCCGCAAAGGAAGTATATTTTAAAGAAAAGATACGAAAATTTTTAAATTTAGCTATCAAAAACTCAATCAAAACGAAGTGAATGAGATGATTGTTTTTAATTAAAATTCAATATGCTTTCGAATTTCGAACAGTATAAATTTTTCTTATCATCTACTGAGACAATAGTTCAAATGGAGACTAAAAAAACAGTAAAAAATCAATGCTTTTATTGTAATTTTTAACTTAAATTTATCTAGGAATTTTTTTAAAACTTTGATAGATAACATTAAATTTAATATTTTCTAATAAAATAATAAAATTAACGGGCCAAAGAATGATTTATCGCAAATATCCTTCCTGATTGCGCTTATACATCATGCATCAAAATAACCTGAAAAGTTCATGATCATTTCATCTGTAACTTTGGCTCATCAAAAAATAAAAATTCTCGAAATCGGTTTTTCGAATGACCTAAGAATCATCTATGGGGAGGGGAACAGATATTGATATTAAAGGAAGGTAGCCATGGCAGGCTAAGATTTGGCCTATTCTCCTCCCCATTGATAATTGCCAAATAAGTCGAAAAATCCGTTACGGAGGTAATGATTTCATTCGGATTTAAATTGAAGTTCGCGTTTTCCTGACTTAGGAAATTTTTAATTAAGCCAATTTGATGCTACGCTTAATTATTATGAAATTATTGCCGATGGGCTTTGCTGATTTCTTCGTCACATTGCTACCGTTGCGCTTCAATATCAGCCGATTTTTATTGGCGTGTGATTTATTCTTGAGAATGACTAGATAGGCCGTAGAGGTGGTAGAGATCATGTCTTGGGTTTATGATGTGCAATTCTGCATTTATAGGGTAGAACTCTTTTTTTAAAAGCGAACCAAAATGCACGTCCATGGCATAGGAGACGGTTTTACTTTTGGAAATTAGCCGAGAAAGTGAGGTTTGACCTCGAAATCATTGGCGTTAGTGTCCCCCTGACGACTGATGACGGATAACTGATGATAGAGTTTTTCATAACTTTGTGGATAGTCCGTAAGTCATGCTGAAAGGCTATGGCAATGTGGAGTGAAATAAATTTATAATTAATACTATATATACATGGTGCTCCTCACGGGATGGTTGAAGGAGGGTGGCGGCGTCACCCACTAGCCTGGAAGGTTCTGCAGAGTTTCTTTAGAAGAAATGTTAAAATATAGCTTAGAGCAACCTATTAATAAAAAGACTGGAAGCTTCTGCTGGAGAGATTCCTTAGTTCTAAATCATTATTGAAAGTTTATTTAGTTACTAAATATAGAATTTTCTGAAATAATAACATTGATTAAATCCGCGTAGCAAGGAAAAATTTCATTTAGGGTCTTCGCCATATTCGTGCCAAACACATCCTGAACAGCCCCTAGCCAGAAATGGCCCCATACCAGCGCTCTAGCCGAATTATTCCTGAAAAGCCTCTAAACAACTAATTTTAGGTTCAGGGTGAAAACAAAAACACAGTACTATTCCACAAACTTTATTTTAGCTGTCAACTAGTTTCGACGTTTACACCGTCATTATCAAGACTAACTGAGCAATAGCGTACATCGTTCCACCAAGTAACGCCCAAATCAGTTGATTTTAATTTTAGGTTACTTTGAGAAAATAGTACTACGAAATTAGTATGTACTTACATCGAATGAATGATCATGTCCTTTGGGTTTTTTGCGTTAAAAATCAATGCAAGGGTTTACCAAATCAGTTTTCTTTGAAGATATCGCTAATCGTGGCTAACGCTAACTCTATCAATTCAACAAATGTCGGGCTTATAATAACTTACTCGATATTATCACATTAATTACTTTCTATATAAAATGCTTGCATATTTTTAGGCATGAGAAGTTTAGTTGAATTGAGAATTAAGAGTATCCAATCCCAAGAATGTTGAACTATTATGGTGGAGTTTAGACTACAATACTTTATATATTAGTGCTTTTGTGCGATATTGTAGGGCATTTTCATGCACTAACAGAAAAAATGTATTCGAAATGGAATTGAATTTGGAAGAAATGGATATTACTGCCTCGGTTTCACCCTGTATACTATGTACTAATTGCGTCTACAAGTTTACATACATAATCATCTATAGTTATGCCAATATGTCAATATACCTATAACTGTTTTAGTTGCTACCCGCGCCCCATGTTCTCATGTAAAGACAATGTAATGACAACGCTTCGTAGATATTCAGCCTTCTCTAATATTTTTCTGCTTCTATTGATCGAATTAGATAGTTGCTTCTGTTGAAGTCAGGGTAATATCATCAACTGTTTTTTGTTGATCTAAACGAACTTAGGAAACGTTCCTCGGAGCTCCCAGTCGTTTTATTAACAGCTTGCCCTAAACTACATTTTACCAATTATTCTAAAATACCAGAGTTAGTTTACTTCATGGTAAATACATACGCGTTCAATCTCTCAATGCCAACCCTGAAGATAAAGACCATGATAAAGACAAATAAGCGGTTACTTAGGCAAATATGGGATCACACCTGAGCGTCGCTCTTCTTCTGGGTTTCTTAATTGCTTCTGACTTTTCGGGTCCTGACTTGATCATTTTCTCCTGGACTGCTGAATGAAAGCTTGTGCTCTAAATCAAGCAACTCAAGCAGCGTCGACTTTAGCTCAAGAACTCAACTCGTCATGTATCAAGGACGTAGTCAGAAATTGATTCGGGGAAGAGGGGATAAGTCGGCGTTGAAAAGTCACATTTAGCTATTTGAATTGACTTTTACCGTGCCGATTCATATTTCTCCTCACTCAGTTAAATGCCAACCTTGCAGTGAAGTCATGAATTATTGCCTGTACCCGAGCATAAGCTAGGTGCAATCGTTCAAATCAGATTGAAAAGAAATAATTTTTCACGTACTCCTAATATGAACATAAATCAATCGTAAGCAGCCGTCGCAGGAGGAAAATTTCAGAGGAAGTGGGGCTGAAACCCCTAAACCTGCCCTGAATATTGCTAGCCGTGCATCACTCTGTGTCCTTTCGGGTATAGTCTGGTGGAATGCAAATAAAAACTGCGACTCAAACCAATTCGCGTCGATGTTTGATAAAAGAAATTCGGAAGCTCCTAAGACGATTATCGTTGCAGAAGGAAATTCTCAGAGGGGATGGGGGGCTGAGGCCTCCCCTGGCTCCTTGCTTGCCGGGTATCGCTGCATGTCTTCATGCGTCTGGTCTTCTGGCGGCAAGTGAAAACAAACTGCGACACAAGCCGCCTCGTATCGAACATTGGCGAGGGCCAATTCGCAATGCTCGAGTCAACACGAAGGCAGTGATGAGGACACCCAGTGGGAGACTCGCAATGAATCCGCTCTAGGGTATCTAGAACTTTCGGTGCGTTCGGCGGGATCATATGGGTGATGTTGAGGTGATTTTGCAATTTCCATCCCATTTCGCCAGGGGAGAAGAAATCGAACAACGAGCGGGAGGCTGCCGGTCAAAGAGGAGAGTCGAGGGAGAGGCATTGGCCGGCCGCGGAAATCGCCCACCGCGGAACGATGGCGGGTAAGGGAGGAGGAGGCCGCGTTTGACAGCGGAATGGCGAGGAAAGGTTGTCGAAACGCGGAGGGGATGAGCTGGGGAGTGGGCGGAGGGGAGGGATGACTGTGGGAGTGGAGGATTTGTTAGGGTGACCGCGAAATGGCGGAGGAAGAAAGGGTATTTTTCTTAGGAAGATCGCTTAAGTGACGACGGAGGAAAGTGGAGGGAGTTGTGGAGACGGTTTTGGCGCAAGACACCTCGCGACATCCCCACGAACGAATATATATACCTGCGCAGGCCCACCCATCGAGGGATTCATAAACCTCACAGTGTCAGTGGTCACAGTGATGAGCACGGGAGCGTCTGATTTTCAGTGATCGCGGTGTCCATCGTAGGCTTTCGAAAAGAGGCGAGGGATTGGAACGTCCTGATTCCTACCAGGGAAATCCCGGAGGGGGTGGAAGACAATACATCCTATAACGCTCGGAATCCTCGTCGAATCTTCAATTGAAGATACCGCAAGAGAGCGGGCGGTACGAAGTCGCTTTGGCGAGGAATTATTCGGGAATAGTGTGTGAGTTTGCGAAACGGAGAGTTGTTTAGATTTTAAAATTATTAAGGCTTATCAGCTCAGAGGGGTTCAAGAGTGAATTTTTCAATTTTTCACTCACCGTTGGGCATCAGAATTTCACGAGTAGAGTTTGGAGAAGTGATTAGCTGTATTTTTGAACGCCATTGTAATCATCTCTGTCTAATTTTCATCATAATCCATCTGTCCGCCAGGCTGAGGAGGAACTCGCACTGAAGAATCCTATCTCATTTGACAGGTAAGTTCACGTTGATATTGTGATAACAACTGAGAATGTATTACTCATGCTTGGTGATATCATAGAGGGATCGTTTGGTGGCTGGGGATGTATTTTCGCGAGCGATATGAAGATTTCAATGCCAGAGAAGTCTTGTTGCGGTGGAAGTCCTATTTATTGGTTTACAACCAACGGTCGCAGTCCCTTTTGTCATGACGCAATGTGTAATAGTATTGTGAATTGAATCGTTCACACATTGAGGAATATTTAAAGGATCACACAGTATGGTGTGCATTATACGCTCCAAATGAGACATACGTAAAGCTATATTTTGTATTCCACTTTTTGCACGATTTCCTTACTCTCTCCAGTATTATTAAATAAATTTGAATCAAGTTTAAATTTAATGGAGAATATTTTTTCTTGTGATGCGTTTGATTTTTGAGAGATTTGTTATAAAATGAATTGTTAACTCATATAAAATCGTGCTTGTTATATAAGGAGATGACTAATAGAATAAGACAATTTTGATATATTATTACTCTTCGTAATTACTTCGTCGAATTAATGGCACTTATTATGGCGAGGAATGGGAGAGCAAGTTTATCCCACCCTATCATCTAAATTAGTTTTTTTGTTCCCACCGATGAGATATTTTGTTTTCAAGTACCTATCACGTATAATATACACATAAGATGAAATTCGCCGCATGTTTTCATATATTCATATTTTATCATTGCCTAGAGTAATTTGAGAGCCCACGTTATGGCTTTCCGTTCTTGTGATTTTAATTTACAATTCAAAGGAACCAATTGGGACTGCTAAATTTTAGGCGAAAATCTCAGAATAAGGGGATAGAGTAGAACTGCTGTCATTTTTACCTGATAAATTTTTTTTTCTTCGTACCGGATTTGATGTAGTACTTGCAGGTATGTATTGTTCATTCGCATGTTATGACCATGCGAATGTTCATGGCTCACCAGCCGAGAAAAATATGAATAAAATTTTTCGTTGTGACATGTTTGATTTTCATATAGTTAGTTAATGAAAGCGAAAAGGTTAACTAATTTACGGTGATGAAAATTACTGATTATTCCGGCGTATGCTGCTAGTGACAAGGGCAAGAACTAAGGGAGTTCTTTTGGGTGGTTAGTTGGAATATCTGATTGTTTTTGAGGTCTCCAGGGGTATGGGCAATTCAACGAAACGGATTTTCGGAGGTATCTTCCAAGGAAATTGAAAGAGGTGAAAATTACAAGCAATTGATATTTGACGAGTGGGATAAAAACTTGTGTTGGAGAACTTAGTCTGTGAATACTATTTTCCTTATCTCTCAGATACTACGTAGGGGGTTATGAACTCCACACAACCTATTTTCTTAACTACCCATATTCCCGGATAGTAAAGGCTCTTGGGGTTCACCTTCCGTTTTATTCGCCAATTGCAGGCGACGTTTTGAGGAGTGAGTTGACCTCAGCCATTCCGCTCTTATGTCTGCAGCATTCAATGAAATCACGTGGGGATATATCTACCCGATTGGCCTTCGATACTGAACTGACGCTGGTTCATTGTGGTAGCACTTGGAATTAAGAGATTCGCAAAGTATTAAAATTTCTTTAATAAGTAAACGGAAACGAGGAGAGTGGTAGAGTGTAGGAAGATAGGTTTCTGCGAAGTTTTATTTTGAACTAAAAGTGCCCACGACTCCTTCCATTTTTTTGACTTAGGTATCCGATGTGTTAACTAACCCGTCTTTTAAATTTTAAACTCTTCCATGACCTTGCTCTGAGGTGTTTTTCTTTTGCGTTGGGTTTTTGTTTTCATGAGCCATCTTTTTATATTTTGACTTTTTTTTCGTTGCTCGCATTCAGAATTGAGAAATGTTGGGATGGCATTAATGCACTTATCACATTAGATTTTCGTTTGATCAATTGTTGCGGTATTTAGCATGATGCAATTCTAAGAAAATGTGTACATTTGAAAAATCAACTTATTCATCTCAGCTTTTATGACTTGACATATAATGTCATAATCTTGCTACTGAAAAGTTCTATCATAGTAATTCCCTCATTAGAAAGGTATTTTATTTCTTCGATGAAAATTTATCACGTGATGACTTAGAAAGTTGATAAAAGCGCATTCTCGGAATATCATTCACATCTTCAGGCAGGATCGATTACCTATTCATTTCCGGGGATTTTTTTTTCTAGACAGGAGGAATTTAACCTCTATAATCAATGCTAATTTCAAATTAATTATTCAAGTATGTAATAACGACGGCAACCTACGTCACAAAATAATGTATTTTAAACGTTTTCTTTGGAAATTATTCGCCTATGTATTTTTATTTTCATAGAAAACTGCTCTCCGTTTATTTTTCTCCACTAAAAAAGAGGGGAGTGCGTCATAGGTTTTCAAGATAAACTATTTAGGCCATTTCTGAAGGCAAGATCAAAAACTGGTGTCTAGGAAAGCGCCAAGGAGCTGATGAAATACAAGATGTATTTGTTTGTTTTCACGAGCTACCGATAAAGGGGATCCGAAAAAAAGAGAATCATTATTGGTCGTTCCGCGGTGCTCAAGGCCCGACGTCAACACTCGGGAGATCAGTCCTTAATGGAAGTTTCCGCATGAAGCACGGAACAAATACGCACGCGAGGTAAGATATTTTTGTTTCGTTTCTGAGGCTATAAAAATTTCACTCATTGCACCTTATGAAGTGAAGGAAGAATTAGTCACATTTTTATGGTGATAATTCCACCGAATTACAATTCAAGGCTTTGTTAATCCATGACCTTTATTTATAATATCATTTTTTCCTCCTGTGAAACTCGAAAAAAATGTTCAATTTGATAGATTAGGTACTCGATTCTACTCTTTAGTTAGTTAATTACTTTTCGATTGTGAGTTTTCATTTCACTTTGTCCTCGTAGTCAGCAAATATATCAACCAACCAACTGGACTCGTAACGCAAGGAGATGATTTTAAAATAATATTGTTGTGTGCTTCATAATATCAGCACAAAATAGTAGCCTTTTCAGGTAGGTGCTCATAACGAGAATCATGTGGCCGAATTTGATATTATTTGTTTGTGTCTTGATTTTTAGTAGATGACGCCTAAGTCATACAGATGAAAATCATAATATTCATTGTTCTACTTACGTTTCTTGAAGAATACTTCAATGAAATATTACTGTAATATGCTAATAGAGGAGAAAATCAAAAGCATCAGAACTGTTTTGCAATACTTTTGAATGGTAATGTTCTCTGTCAAATAAGGATGGATCTGGACTTCGACGCTGATTTTGTGTCTTGGTATACGGTGGAAAATTTTGGATTTAGTGCTAATTGATGACTCAGTCATGTACATACTTATACGTGTAAATGAATTTCCTGGATAATTAACGTCATGCTGGAGTGTGCTCTTTTCATGAAAGGAGATTACCTCTTCTACGAATTCCTAATTTGGGTACATTTCACATTTAATTCGAATTGTGAAAACCTGCTATATATCACACAGTTACGAGATAGTGATTGTGGAAACAAAAGAGATTAAACACTTTTGCTGTAATAAGAAATTTCGTATGAAACGATCCTAGCCACTGTATTTTCGTGTGGATAGTGGGTGGCAAACGCTGTAAAAATTAAGTTCACCATTGTGCACGAATGAGATGAATAAGGTTACTCGTTTGAGTGTGCATTTTCATGTGTAAGCGCGAGGCAGCATCAGTTTTAGTGACTTCAGTGGAATTGAAACATTCAGAAAAAATTGAGAAAATGCTGTTTCAACCATCGACGTGAGAGCATCATAGTTATATTTTGATAAAAATAATGGAATAAAGAACCACCATAAAAAATGGTATTATTTGTCTATAGAAAAGTTAACCTATTGAGTTTTTAAAGTTTTTATTATATTTAATGTTCACCAAGCAACATAATTAAAGGGAAAAATTTCAAAGTTGTATGGAAGAATGTTCGGCAGCATCATTTGTTTCCAAGCTTGAATTTATTGCGCTATATTAATAATTTGAAATCCTAAAGTTAATTTTTTACAAAATTTTAAAAGCTTATTTTATTCTTATCGATCGTGGAAATTTAAATCCAAATATTTTGAATGCGAAACCATAAAAAGAGTGATATATTATTAATTTGAAACAGTTAAGACTTTCTGATTCGGGATTATTAGGATTATCTTGGACAAAATTTCATCCTTCACGTTGCCTGTTCAACATCAATCACTCACTCAGTGGATCAACTCGAAAGTTGGTTTGAATAGCTGAGGCTCACCCGAGATTATGGTGAATGTGTGTGAATTTCTCTAATTCACGGTTGGGGTGCTGGTCTTTTCCTCGGGCCGCATCGCCCTTCGTTAATTTTTGTGCAAGATTCCCTCTTGTATTAATAATGGGATTTACTTACGCTTTCCCTGGACTCGTGAATGTGATTTGTTGGTTGAAACGAAAGTTCCTCCTGCTTCCATGATGCCGATGGTGTCGGAGATAAAGTGTTCTTCATCCTTGTAGATAATCCCATAGAGCACGTGTTTGAGGGTTGATGAATTTGCCATTGGCCACGACCTTAACCTGCTTAAGCTACCGTGAGCATGCATGTCCACAAGCGCGACCCCTCTGGACTAACTGATATCTCAACCGAGAGTTAACGAAAATTTCTTAGGTCCCGCTCTGAGATTAGAAGAAGAAGATCGATTTGAGTAAGACCAGGAAAGCAGCTGGCATGTAAGCGATGGAATTCGGGTCATAATCAGTATCACTCACATGAGTCATATCAATCTCTGTTTGCATGGCCAACGATATTGTTTTTGTACCTCCTCGGAAACGGATCGCCATATTAGCACTTTCTTGTGAAAATTGGAAGCGCTAAAATATTCCAATCACAAAATCCAATTAGCCATACTATGAAACGGGGAGTATGTCATTTTCTTAATGCTTGAACCCACCATTAATTAACATGGTCTCTTATTGAAGTCATGATTTCAAAACAAGTCCACTTGGCAGGGATTTTGGATGAATTTTTTATTTATAAATATTGGGATGTGCGGTGCATTTTCTTCAATTATTCTTTTATGAATGGATATTTTATATTGTAAATTGGGGAAAAGTCGATTTGATGGTTTCGTTAGCGTTGAAGATGAACCGAAGGAATGATTAGACTCAAAGCTTTTTACAGCTACAATTTACTGTTTTTCAGTCCTAAAAATCACGTTTTCAACATCAAAAATTCCAAAACTTTCTCCCGGACCCCCTTTGTCCTAGTGTGTTTTCCATGCACCCCGGAAGGGCCCTGAAATCTCCGATAAACCCTCCCCCCTCTTCAAATTCCTGGCTACGCTACTGATTGTCAACGCGGGGCTAAATATTCATAATCCACGTTGCATACTCAAATTAAATCAGGCAGTAATGGCATTTTATTTCTGGCGTTCTGGCGGTTCTATCTTGTTAAAAATGTTTCATTATTGCAGAAAAGTTTCTCGGGTTTTCCACCGGTTGATGTCGTCCATGTCTCCCGACGTTTCGATCCGCGACTTGCTGATCATCCTCAGGGGATCTTCCGAAAAAAGTAAATACCATTTCGGAAGATCCCCTGAGGATGATCAGCAAGTCGCGGATCGAAACGTCGGGAGACATGGACGACATCAACCGGTGGAAAACCCGAGAAACTTTTCTGCAACTGATAAGCCGGGAAAACCTAAGATCATACAGGTTTCATTATTATTCACCTGCTATTGATATTTGCTAGAATTCTGACAATTTTTTGTGTGGATATTGTAGTGCGTTCTAATTTTTTTTGTTTCCATGAAATACGGACGGGAAAAAATGAAGTTGAAATCTTTGTTGACTAATCTTGAGAGTACGTTTGGAAAAAATTCAAAGGACGAATTCTATTATTCAAAAAAACCTGAGCTAACAGAAAAGACAACATCCGGTACAGAGATGAAGAAGAATCCTTGACAGGCCTCGTAAGGAGTACCGAGATGTCTTGATGCAACATGTTTATTTTGTGCCGGTGACGTTGCTTTCGCTTACCACGTTTCACATTTAAGAGAGAATGGGTTATTTATTCCCTGAAAACCAATTATGTGTGCATTCGCTCCAAAATGTACATTCTTTCTAGCAGGTGCTTGTGTCCACATTGACATGTATTTTTGTGAACAATTCACTTGAACCAAACTTCGTATAAGAGCATTGTGTTTGATTGAAGGGCTTATTTTGAATTGAATGCTATTCTATTGCTACTCTCAATTCGTTTCTTTCCAGCGAAGTAGCGTGGGGAAATATTTGGAAATTTTTGCCGATATGATTTGATTTGTATATATTTTAGGATTAACCACGCTTAAAAAGCGTTGGTATTTCCATTTTAGATGATGAATAATCAAGCCCAAGCTATTTCATTAAATTATCATTGATCATCGTCGGATGTAAGGACTTGGGCAGTTTTCTATAAGTTTAACTAGGATAGGTAAAAAGTGTGGTTCATAAAAAAATCATGTATCTTTTACTCTCAATGGTGGATTAAATTTAATTGAAATTAGATTTTCATTGTGGCATGAAAGAAGCCAATTTAGAGTTTTGTCATGCATAAATATACGTATTGGAATATCTTTGTTATGGAAGTTCTATTGAATTTATACGTTCATCTCTATGTGAACATAGCGCACATAATACGAGATGGTTAGGCTCTGTAGAAAATGTTTGTTCTCTGGGCAAAGTCTGCTTTTAATTGTATAGTATTGGGCGTTCTTTTCTTTTTCCTCTTTTATGTGATGTTTTTGTTTGAATCATAGAAAGGTAGATGAACAGGGAAGATAGCAAGCCCCTTAACTTCCCCTCTTCATCCATTAGCCAACGAATGTGACTCATTTGTCCGAGAAATTCCTTCCCTTTGAGGTAGGTTATGTCGTTCCCAAAATTTCCCCATTACCAGAAGCTTTCTAGTTCGGACGTGACCAGGTATAACTCTAGACACTGATTTTCCGCCTGTCCAGATAACAGGAAAAACTGTGTTTTCACAACGAACCACTTTGTTGCGGTTTGTTCGAGTATCATGCGGAGTTCGACAAGTGATTTCATGAGGAAATGCTGAGAAAATTATTATTATCTCGGGGCCACCCAAAAATTTTGAGTTGCATTCCTCCGGACAACAATCACTGTCGAACTTCCTCTCTCTCCCTTAGGCTCAAGGGTAGCAAGACTTGCAGTTATTATTTTCATTTCAGATAATCATGCCGTACATTAGATGCCTACTAGTTTCTCTCAGGCATTATGAAATTGGTGACCTCTTTAAAAAGTGAAAGTTTGTATTTATTGTATAGTTTTTAATTCCTTGGGAAAATCAGATAAAAAAGCAGGGTTATTTTCCAATTTTAGTCAAATATGGAATGGGAGAAAGAATTTTACCGATTAAAACTTCTCAAATTTCCATAAAAGTCATTGAGGAAGTTGAAATTTTTGCTTTAGCATAGGAGTCTATTATCGTTCGAGAGAGAAGCAACGTTTGGCCTCGGATTCTCGATCGTATTTAGCAATTGTTATTTTTTTAAATTCCGTGCGTAACCCTCATTTTAAGCAGTTTATGTCGGAGGATAAGGCTATGTCAATCAACCATTTGAATTTTGTATTTTCCACAATTATTTTGTTATTAGAAATACTTTATTTTCAAATCTTTTTAAAAGTAATGCAGTGAATTATTTTGCCCATCAGTGGGATACTTTTTTATAATACCCGAAAATGTGGACTAATATCCAAAACTCATGTAACGAGACATTAAGTTATTGAATCAGAGACATAATATCTCAAACAATTTTTCTTCCGAAACAGTGACAAGTTCCAACTTCAATGTCTATCAGTCACTCATTTCTCTTATAATAATAATAATATCGTTTATTTTCGTAGGCACTGGGGCCCATGAGAAAATATAAGTACATCTTTCTACATTTCACATTGAGATAGATAAATAAAAGAAAAAGTAAATAAATATATATACATATACAGTCAAATGTGAACAGTGCATATCGCTTAGTACATGAAAGAAACATTACAATATTTTCGACAAAAAAAATAATAATAAATAATCGCACTTCGATATAACACACTAATTACAAAATTTAAGGTGACAAACAAAAGAAATATGAACAAGAGATATGAATTAGATTATAGTTCCGCTAACGTTAAATACTATAACTCCAACAATAGTAGATCATTGAACAAATTTTACTCATGGCAGAAAATTGTCATTGCTTTGGAAGGCCTTTTCGCGCAGCATCATCAGCGTAAAGCTGTATTGGCGTTAATGAATGTTTTGATCAGGGGCCGAGCTTAAAGCTCCTGTTTTTTTCACCTGTCTACTCGCTTCAGACAGTCTAAATATGGGCCTGGTTTGGTGTACAGTAACGGTCTAATATTAAGTGCCTCCTCTTCATGAAATTTGGATAACTCTTCTTCCTGAAATTTATCACTCGAGCAATAGGTGTGTAGCCCGGCAGGTGAAAACATGGTCACATAACAGTCACTCTTTGAATTGAGTCTAAGCTGCAAAAGCTACACACAGAATCGGATTTCGTCGCAATGGAATTACATTGATATCCTAGTTAGCCGTAGTTGGCCAAGGTCTTGTCCAAATAGAAATTAATATTTGACGGCCGCGCAGTACGTTCCAGGATTTCCTCTGCACCGTTATTTCTCAGTCAATTGCTCATAGCTTACCAGATTGCTATGTTTGGGCCGGAGCAAATGTACACTTTCCAGCCTTGAACAACCCTTTTTCCAACTTTAAAGTCATTATTCTTATTTGGAATGACATTTCCCCGCTTGAAAAAATTCTTGTCCCCGTCTTGAGTAGAAGCATTTCAAATAATTTGGGAAGTGCTAACTTCTTTCCAAAATAAAATGTTCTTGTATTCATTTTTTTATTTTAATGGTTTCAGCTTATTTTTATGCAGATTCCTACTTGAACTTCAATCTCTATATCCATATTAATAGAAGATTTCAATTATTTATTTCAAGTCTCCTTTGATGTTGTACGTTGATATTCATATCAAAGAATATAGCTTAGTGTGAACCACTCATTTTTTTAAATAATTACGTAGGTGCTGACTTAATCAGGCACTAGCAATGTGAAAAGTTTTGCATTTTTGTAAGATATATCAATTTATATGAATGTCTCCGAAATGATTTTCCACTACCTTTCATCATTGATTTTCTTTCCTAGCCTTGCCTTTCTTCTTTTTATAATGCTGTCGGAAAAACTGAGCATCAAATCCAAATGCTGCTTCATATTTTCAGTGAAGTTGAGTGAGAATTCAGTGCATTTGTGGAACAGTTTTCTATCTGGCTTTAACCGAATTATTCTCATCCCCAATAATTAATAAGGAAAGAAATCTAATAACACATCTAACAGCTCATACATAAAACATTGCGTCCAACATAACCTCTCTAACATTATCTGGCCCTGATAATAGTGTTGGAGACCTGAGGATTATACTACAGACTGCATTGAAACCAGTCAGCAGTAAAATTAATTCGTGATAAAACCTTGTCTCTTCTTTTATTACAAACAAAGAGTACTGATTGTGGATAAGAGTAAATTAAAAATTTGCTCAAAAATAAAATTTAAACATCAACGTCTAGCTTTTTTGATGCTAAACTTTTTTCGCTATAGTTGATATTAAATTTTATTTACAGACGCCTTTTAAAATTCTAAGGTGACTTATATTATAGCATGGATACTACAACATGGGGCATATTCATATCCTACTGAGTTTTTCAAAGTCAGAAGATTGAACCCTGAGATTATGCTTACGTTTGAGTATATGGATAAGCTTCATCCGGTGTACTTTTTTGTAATTTGTTCTAATTAAAATTATTTGAAGCGTTTAATTTTATTAACTTAAACTATATGTCCTCTTTTCAGGAAAGTGGTCTCGCCTGAACGATGAAGGGGTCAAAAGAGGGCAGCACTCATCATGTGGACGTGGAGAGCTCTGGAATTGATAACCTCGCTTTCTTGGAGCAATTGGCCGCAAGTCATACCATAGATCTGGACCAGCCTCTTGATAGTGGACAGTTTTACGCGCAAGCTAATCAGGGCGACCAGAGAGGAACTACTAATGAACCTAATCCAAACACTCCATGCAGACCCTCTTCTGTTGATGCTGGAAAGAAGGTTCACTCAGGTGATACTCCTAGGAAGGACTTACAAGCAAATAGCGATGCTTTAAAAAACGGGAGAGCCACCAAACGCGTGGAGTCAAATGGGGCAACCGTTTCTGGTACTCCTGGAAACAAAAGAAGCGACGAAGAAGATAAGACTGTGACTGTGAAAATGGACGATGGTACAAATTTTGGCGGCGAAAAGAAATTTTCCTCTTCAATGCTTTCCTGGTTCACTAACGACCTGAAGGAGAGGTGGGACATCGGGAAAAATATTATCGTCATCAGCTTTGCGTTCATGTTCCATTTTACCGCGTTTCAGGGCACGGCTAATCTCCAGAGTTCCATAAACGCCGCTGACGGGCTCGGTACAATGTCCTTGGTGGCCGTCTTCGGTGCTGTGGTTTTATCCTGCACTGTGGTGCCCACTTTGATTATCCGAAGGTTTACAGTCAAGTGGACGCTCACTTTCTCATTACTCTGCTATGTCCCTTACATCATGGCCCAATTCTACCCTCGGACCTACACGCTGCTGCCTACAGCTCTCATTGCGGGCTTTGGGGCGGCTCCCATGTGGGCCTCGAAAGCAACCTACATCACCCAGGTTGGCGTGGTGTACGCGAAGATGACTAACCAAATAAGCGGAGCCATTGTGGTCAGGTTCTTTGGCTTCTTCTTCTTTGCCTGGCAAACGGCGGAACTTTGGGGAAACCTCATATCCTCTATGGGTGAGTTGAAAATCTTTAAAAACAAAAAAGACTAAAAAAATGATGGTCCTCATCTCGTATCGTTCTACTACAGCTATTACTAGAGTCAAGGGCGGATCCAAGATTTTTTCTGGGGGTGTAGGGGGCAAGGGTATGACAGTCGAACGGTCTTATCATATTTGAGATTAAACACAGCATACAGCAATTACTGTACGGAATATTCTCTTTATTTCAAGATGAAATTAAATGATTGAAGCTCCGAAATACACTAAACAAAACGAACTTAATCATAACCATATTAAAAATCTTGTCTATTTTTTAAGCGTCTTGGGAGGGGCACGTGTGGGAGGTCACTATATCCTTCCCTAAGTCCGCCTATGACTAGAGTATTCCTTCTACCCCGTTTTTTCCGTGACTCTCAAGTTGTCTGTTTTCATACTGACTCCCCAATGTACTTCTGTTTTCTATCTCCTTCCTCAAACTTTTCAAACCCTTCCCACCTCTTCCTTAAATGTATAAATGTGATTTTCGCATGTACTATGTTGTCTTGTACCAGATGATGGCTCTATGAGCAAAACCGCGTCGTATGCATTAAATAATAGTGGAAAAGTGTTTAAAAGTTTTGTGGAAAAGTGAAAAGTGTTTAAGTGTACCTTTAACTTCAGTGTGAGCAAATGTTTAACTTGAATTAGATTAAAACCCACTAAAATAATAACAATGAAATGCTGGTCAATATATCCCGCGCATAGGTTGAGTTGAAGTCAGGTTGAAGGCGTTTCTCTCAACAATGGTCGACTGCCATTTGTTGTAAATGGGAAAGTACGCAAAATTATAACGGAAAGACTGTGAATTTGGAATTTTGTTAACTGTCGTACGTTGCCCCAGTATTTTATAATTGAAATTGCATTTCAAACCGAATCATACATGTATGAGCTGAGAATAAATTTCGAAGTTGCGTTATGTCGTCGAGAAAATTTTAGTCATTCGCGAGTTTGAATAACGATATAAATAGTATTTGTATAGGTTGTTGGGTAAGATTTTATGAATAAGTCTATACATTTTTGTGTTAACCAACCTCGGTTTCAACAAATTCATTGCGGTAATTTAATCTGTAAATCAACTAATAATCATTAAAAAAGCGCGTTTTAGTTACTGCTTGGATCTCATTGTCGACGTGGTGAAAGAGCCTGCACGAGGACGTAAGCTACCCCTCTACATAGATGGGTTGATAAACCACAGCTTTAATTCTCTCGCATTTGCTGAACGTATGATGTTTGCTAATGACATAGTGACAGTAATATAGACTAATGAGTAAAATTCTGATTGATTTAATAAAATTGTCCGAGCTACCATAAGACAAGCTTCCTCTAAAAAATTGGAAACTTTGCAAACCAGGAATGAACATTTAACCTAGAGCTTTTGTAATTATTCATATCATTCCCCGAAGTCCTTGTTCGCGCGCAACAAAATTTTCATTTATGATAAAACCTCAGTATAAATGTCCAAGTTATGGGAATTTTATGATACTAAGTAATATTTGGTATTAGAAGTTTTTCATCATCTGTTGCGTTCGTTAAAATCACTGCTTTCTCTGATTTTGTTAGATGATTTTTATCTGGCTTGTTCCGCATTTCCTCGCCAGTTGCTGAGTAACAGTTACTCTTTGAAAGACTAATGTAAAGTTAAGTTAAAATTCGTTTCACCATGGCTAAGTATTTGATTTGAAATTTTGGCTCCTAATTGTCCCACAAAAATGTTATAAAGATGTGAGCTCCGTTATCCAGCTGTGATTTTCTTTCTGCCAACCCATTTCCTGGTGATTTTGTATTCACTAACCTTCAGATGTGCAGGTATTAGTCATTTCAGATATAATTCGATCCAATGAAGTATTTAAAGTTGAGTACAACAAACAATAGCAGTAAGTTTGTCCAGGGAAACTATGCAAAAGTTAACAGTTTAAAGATAAGAGGCTTAAGGGAAACTAGAAGTTGCCTCAATTTATGAAGATTTTAAGCAACCCTATTGTTATAAAACAATTTTTTCTTTACGAGTTAAAAATAGTTTTGAATATCGTATATGAAATATATTACTGGCAAAATATTGTGATTACCTCCAGTGTTATGCACATTTTGTGTAACCATTTCCAAATGAAACACTACGCAGTCTATTGATTATATCTCAAAATCTTTATTGAACTCTCATGAATAGTCAAATTAATTTCAACGGTGCGCATCATATTTAGGTACCTTAAATATTTTTAAACTTATAACAGCTTCGAATATAAATATTATAGATCAAAGAATCACTGCAATGCTTTTTTGGGTGAACCATTGAATTGGAGATTTCAACAGGCGAGTCAATTTCTGAAAACTGCGGAGATTCTTGACGGCTTGTCTGGGTTTCCTTTAATGTATCTCGAGACTCAATCTTTTCCCTCGCATTGAATAGCTTGCGAGGAATCTCTATGACAATCGACTAATGATCGATATTAGCTCCGTTGAAACTTCGTCTACATTAATGACCAACATTTTAATTTTGGTAGAAATATGTCAGGAAATGACCGAAAACGCCATGGTTTTTTATGCCATCAGGAAAAATCATATTTCAAAAGCACTTTGTGCTGGATTAGAATCGCTCGTCCGTTGAAACGGTTTTACATCAAACGAGAGCGAGAACGGAAACGGCTGGATCGGATTTTCCTCGCCTTAATTTGTTGGAGAAGATGAACTTGCACTTGCTTTCTTTAAGTCTTAGTTGCGAATTAAATATTTTTCTAGTTCATCTCAGAAATCGAGGGCACGTTAGTAAACACTCAATATGTATAATTAATTCTCAGAAAAAATCCGTGAGCCTGGTGAAAGTTTGCGAACCGAAGAAGTGATACGATTTTTTACACTTAGCTTGTGTATCCTGTAATCGCCGTCTCTTTTCGGAGAAATATTTATAAGAAATGTGTAGTATTTTACTCGGTTCACCGAAAAAGTAGTTTATCGCATTTGTTAAAATATCAGTTTGTTAAAATCCTTTTCGTATAGTTTCTTGTATGTTTTTTTCACCGTAGTGACTCCGTGGCTGTACCGTTTCTGAATAAAAAACTAGCAATTGAATTTTTACATTCATACAACTGCCTTAAAAACATATCACTGGAATTTTATTTACGTTTCTGACTGGAAGTGCCACGTATGCATTTTTTCTCATCCTAAGAAGTACGCTTCCTGTGACTCACAAATGGAATGCGTGTTGGGAGGAATGAAGGAGTCTAGATAGCGAGGTTCACTACACGAATGCTCGCTTAAGTATTATTGTATTACTTTTGACGCATGTCAGAGATCACACGTTAAGATATTGTGCCAAGCGATGAAAAGGTAGAAGCGATCGGTGTCGAAATACCGCGAAGGTCCGTTCGTGAATAGCTAGTAAAGTATTAGAAATGATTTCGGGTAGAATACATCTTTTAAAAATTTATTTATATTAAAATAGTAAATCTATGCATGCACAAATGAGAGTATTAAAGTATCCCTTTAATTTCTCCATCCATCCCTATTATAAAACTAAAACCGTATGTAAATATTTGGTCACAACTTTCTACAGAAATTTTCCGAAGAAATTGACGTAAATCTCTTTGGGTTCTGAGAGGACGGGTGATCCTTATGCCAATTTATATTTTGCATTGAGGATGGAGAGGGGGGTCACAAAATAATGGTAATTTTAAAATTTTCATTTTATAATATGACTTTAATCTAAGCGTCCATTGCGATAGAAATATCTAATTTTGTTTGCAACTTTTGTTTTAGTGTTCACCTCAGGTATTCACGGCAGTGTCAGCCTGCGGTCTTTCAACGATACCGTTTCTGCAGATTACCCTCTCGGCTGTGGTGCCAACTTCTGTTCCTCCTCGGCCGATGGCACTAACGACAACCTCGAACGACCGCCAGACTCCGAGATCTATACCATAAGCGCCATCTACTTGTTATTTGTGGCGCTCGCAGTGTTGATCATAGCAATCTTCTTGGATCCCCTGTCCAAGTAAGTCAAAAAACGTTCATTCTTAAAAGGACTTGGTCAAATTTTATTTTGGAAAATTGAATGCACATCAAAATACGGATTGAGTTAAAGTAAAATTCTAGCGGCATTGGTTAAAATTGTCTTTTTAATCATTTTGTGATACAACACAGCAAAAAAACTTGGATTTGACTCTGAATTGGTGCTCACGCCTTGTAGGAAATGTCTCCTATGCTATTAAAATGGGGCCTCAGCTCGTATGAGAAGAAGGACACCTCTCTTAACGCAAAGTGTTTTCCGCACTTCCCACTTAATGAGGCAGGAACCGATCGCGGTCGAGCGATAAGCGTTGAACCAAAAAGTGTAATTTTTTAACCGATGACAGATCCGTTGCATTCGAAAAAAATATGTGTGATAAGACAAATTTCCTAGTCACGATTGAGAGCATTAACTTCGTTACTTGATTGGTTTTTTGTAACCAACACGATCACATGGTTTAATACTATGAAGTTGTTGAAATGGATTTATGACACTTCTTTTTGTCCAACAGTTTTGTAGGACCGTAATAATTAATGAAAATATTGAAATATCATTATAGAACGGAAAGTAAATGTGTGTATGTGAGTTAGGCAATTCCAGTGGAAAGGGTGGGGTTTGGTCCCTGCGCTGAATTTCTCCCTTCCCGCACACCAACACGGTGTGTAATGGATGCAAGGTGGACGAGCGTTGAAAGATAATACCAATAGTGCCAATTTAGTTTTCACTTCAGTTAGCATCTTTGAGACGGTAGAGCTCAAATCTCCTTTTGTATTTACACTCAGTGGCGTAACCATGGGGTGGATAAGGGGGATAGATCCCTCTTAAAGCCTCAGAGAAATAAAAAGAATATATAAAACTATTGCTTTGTTTTGACATAGAATAACTGCATCTGCTTAAAAATTAAATTGTAAGCACCAAAATAATCTAAAAATGTACTTCCAGGGATGAAAATTTTCACAAATTTTCCCGGACCCCGCGTTGCCTGGAGGGGGGCAGGAGGGGTCGCACCATTACCCCCAAATCACCCCAAAGCATATTCCTAGTTACGCCACTGTTCAGACTGATATAAGTGTTGCACTAACTTTACCGTTGAGGTCGGTCAGGTAAAGATAGGAGATGCAAAAATGCTACGGTACATATGTTAAACGCAAATAGCGTTAGATTTTCCGTGATAAACCGGTTACCACTGACAAATCCAGTTATCACCGATAATCCTATCTCCCGTCCAGAACTGGCGTGGACTGGTATTGAATATTTTCTTTTCGTTGCTTCACACCTTTATTTTGCTAGAGCCTCCCATTTGCTCTTAATTTTACTTGAGCAAATATACCGATTAGATATAATGGATAGAGCATGTTTTTGACGTGGAGGAATGGGTGGATTTCTTGTTGCATTGTTTGAAGAGGCTTTCACGCAAACAGTAAATGGAGAACTTCCACTTTAGCAAAGGCAACCGACTACTGAAGCAATAAACAACGATTACGCAAGGATGCTGGAAATGGACTTCATTATTAGTAAACACGAAAGGATAATGATTTACATCAATATGCATAACGAACTGGATTCGAACGAAAAAAAATCTACTGTAACGAATGGTGTAGACTGTTTCACCTTTTATCCCTGATTGCTGTACATACATCCGGGATCCAGGGGATCCGGGTTCGAATCCCGATCAAGGCGAATGATTTTTTTCTCTGTGGATTTCTCGCACAATTTGTGCATTGCGGGTGACTTCGTAAAGTTATCACCGTAATAAATATGCTAATTTTTAAACCTCTAATGGTACTAGACGATCATTAGAGGTTTAAATATTAGCATATTTATGATAAGCTAGAGCGACTAGAGAACAACCTAAACTCCTCGCATTGCGTGAGATCTCAGAATTGGATGTGTTGTTTGAATAATGAGATCGTTTCGAAAAAGTCCACGAGTTAAAATGTTCTCCTTTTAAGTGACGCTTATTTGAACTGAAATATTTCTGCGCTCTCTCGCTTCTTATTGTCGTCCAGTAGATTGTGGTTTTAACACGGGCGTTAATTTGAAAATAAATGAGAGTTAATTATCTGAGAAACTCAATGTGGCTTATTTGGCATTCTTTTTAATTTTTCTGGTCGTTTTAGAACATACCATTTGGATTAAGATTCTATGTTTGAAGGAGAAGTACCAATACACAAATTATGCAAATAAGCGATTTTTCTGATACTTACATTAATTAATAATGGAGTGTGCTGTCTTTGGTACTGGCGGGTAGGCCGTGAAATAATTTACCCAGGAGCGGGTAGGCTGGATGTAGGTAGCTCGAAAGGTATCGTAAAGATAGGTTTGTTACTTGATAGGTTCTACGTGCGTTGATATGATAGATAATGTAATGGGTCTACTAAATCCGTTCATTTTCAAAATGTCTGTAAGATCCGAAAATGAATAGTTTTGAATATAAGTTTGGTTTTTGAAGAGCCCTTACATTTTATCTGAGAGATTTTCTTAGGTTAACATTGTCCCCTTTTCAGGTATGGAGAGAAGACCCGAGGGAAAGACCCAATCGGAGAGAAAACGGTTTGTCAGCTGATGGCGGCAACATTTATTCAGCTTAGGAATCCATATCAGATTCTGCTCATACCTCTCACTGTGTGGTCCGGAATGGAACAAGCCTTCATTGGCGCAGACTTCACGCAGGTAAACCCCCTTATTGAGACGTCTATTTTTCTGGTGATGGGCAACTTGACATAACGTAACGTTTCAAATGTTTCAAATTATTTTTTTTTCGATCGAGGCTGAATAACACGGGGAAAAACGTATTTTTTTCGTGAAATTTAGATACTGTCTCCTGCTGTTTCTTCCCATAATTTTCTTTCGTGATTGGATACTTGGCCGGTGGGATGCCTAAATGGCTTATAGAGAATGTATTTTTAACATGATACAAAAATAAAGTGTAATGTTTCTATATTTCCTAGGCTGATGCGTTGATATTTTACGCTTTGGGAAATACCTTCGATTGTAAGTTATGATCTTCCCGCCTAAGGAAATTAATACCCATTACCTTTATATTTGCATTGATTTGCATTTCATTTTATTGTTACGCATGTACTTATTTGAGTTCCTCTAAGAAAACTCCATTAACTTGGTAATCAACTCTCAGTCCTCCCGAATACTTCTCGATCCGACAATCCAACTGAAGTCATAAGCGATTAACACTGCCGCCCGCGTTTATGGAAGCAGTATTTGAAACTGTATCGAAAATTACCTGAACGGGTAAAATAGAATTATAAATTGCCACCTAGAAAAAAATGGAACGTTTTGTAGTACATGCGATTGAAACAAAACTTTTCTCTTCATCCGATTCGGAAAGAACGTGAAAACAATGTTTTTCTTTATTTGATAATAGCATTTCTAATTGTACATACTATACATTTAGAACCCTGGCTTTCTTCTTTTGCATTCTACCTACCGATTTCAAAGAAACGTGTGTAATTATAGCTGATAGACTTATTATATAATTAACTAGTTAGGCTTATTTTATTAATCAACACAAATTGAAGAAATCCATGAACTCCTAAACAGTCCTAAACTCAGCCCAACTAAGGGGAATTTAGATAAATAGTTTTTATAAATACATTTCTCAGGCTGTTAGAGATGTTTATTCAATTTTTTTAATACGCAGACTCAAACTAATTCAATAAAATAATGTGAACACCATCAACGGCAACAGCCCAACTTGATCTCTTTTGGTTTTGTAATATGTTTTTCATGAATATTTTTAGGGACACAGTAAATGGTTAAACTTCCTCGTGATGTGTCTCAAATTCATAATTGGCTACAATTGATAATTTGGAGATATTGTCTCTGGTGAAAAAATATGTAAATGATAATGTACAATGAAACCATTTTAATTTTAATTCTTTGGAGAAACATTAGAAACTTTTCTATTATTTCTTGCATTGAATGAAGAAGGAAAGGGAATGAAAAGGATATTAAAACGATTGAAATCCAAAACGTAATGGCACTTCAGAGTTACACACCACATCCTTGTTAATTTCAACTTGCTACCATTCAGAGGACGAAGAACCAACTGACAAGAGGGAATCAACACCCACATGACAAAAATACGACACTAAATTTAATATTGATTTGGTTATTTTTAGCTTCAAAAAATTCTCTATAAGAAGAAAACGCATTTAAAGTAAAAAAAGCTTCGTCCTGACGATGCAAGAACGAGATGGTTCCATATTCATCGACGATAAAAGGTTTCGCCTTTGCCATCCTTTGGCTCTAAAATTCCGAAAAACTTGAACAAATAGTAGCTAAAATGTTTTGGTTGCTGGAGCTTATGGAAGTAGTTGCAATGCCTTTAGCATATAATAACTTTTGTTCTTTATCCTTTGTTTAATATAATTAGACCCAGAAATTTACGTGTTCGAGATCAGTGACAATGGGAGTTGACAAGTGTTTTTAATGACGTCTTATTCCTCATTGAACGCAATAATGTTTACCGTACATATCAATATTTTCCTTTAAATAATTATTCACGGAAGAGGAAATTTATCAGCTTCAGTGCTTTGGAGTGAAATCAACGTAAATAATTCATTAGTACGCCCCTCCAGGTAAAAAGAAATTCAATAAAAGAAAAAATTCCAAAAACGTTTCTTTAACGGAAAAAAGTTTTTTATTCGTCATTTTAAAAGGTCTTTAAAAAAAAACGTTTATGCCCATCAGTCTAAATTTTTCAACAACCTTGTAAATTTCCCGTACGCATGCTATCTTCTAATCATGGTGTTGCGTTCCTCCTTACTGAGTTTTTCACGATTCAAGCATTCTGTTATAATCTGATGCTATGCTGAACCGGTCCGAGGGAAACCTA
The DNA here is from genome assembly GCF_921293095.1 of Ischnura elegans. Classification (NCBI taxonomy): domain Eukaryota; kingdom Metazoa; phylum Arthropoda; class Insecta; order Odonata; family Coenagrionidae; genus Ischnura; species Ischnura elegans. Next base: position 81,125,123 of record NC_060246.1, on the reverse strand, counting down.
AATCAACGCTATGCCTTCTAGGATTCGGGGGATAAAACGGGCCAGGGGCAGAATCGTCTGATTAAATGAAGTAAATGAATAAGAGTGGAGTATTCTAGTTATATTTAACGTATTGTACACACCCCTTGTAGTTTACGAGGAAAATTTTCAAAATTCATCTCTGATTCTAATCGTATTGAACGAGGAAGACGTAGCAAATGGGATGAAAATTATGCAAAAGGAAATGAGTTTTTTACATGCGTGATCTTTTTTTTTTCTTCTTCCCTAGGCATTCGTATCCTGCGCGTTGGGCATCCCGAAAGTGGGCTACGTCATGATGTGCTATGGAATTGTGGACGCCTTGTGCTCCGTGCTTTTCGGTCTTGCGATGAAATACGTTGGCTGCCCTGTGATAGTGGGTGCAGGGATAGTCCTGCACTCGTTTCTGCTGGTGGCGCTCAATATATGGAGGCCGGCGGCAGAGATGGGAATGGCCTACTTCGTCTTCTCCGGTCTCTGGGGCGTAGGGGATGCCGTATGGCAAACACAGTTGAGCGGTAAGTCTCGTATTATGGGAAGTATTCTTAACAAAATATCTCAAATAGGATATAATTTTAAGATACCATTTAATGGGTGACTTCCGTATATGAGTACAAGTTAAGAAAGTTGACAGAAGTCGACTTGATCCTTCGGGGTAAAGTCCTGTACTACAACACAAGAGGTCGCGGGTTCCAATCTCGCCTGGGTAGGTTAAACGCCACGTAAAGTAAATATAAATTATTTACTATATATTATAAATATAATATTTTACTTTAGGTGGCGTTGGTAGGTTTCCCCTACCCAGGGCATGGCTCGTGTGCGTTTGATAGGTAAGTTAAAAACATAGATGTAAAAGGCCAATTATGCTGTTTTCGTTGGTACTGGAATAATTTAAAAGATACATCTGTATGTGTTGATATCGTTCATTCTTAAAAGGCCTTGTATTGCTGGCAACAGATAAGTACATTAATTATTTTTACGATCTGTTGATGTGAGAGAGTATCCTGTCCGTGAAACCGCTAGGATATTCTCAGGATTTAATATACTAAATAACTTAATAGACAATACTAACTTATTTTCAAATGGTTTGACTATAACGGTAAGTGGGTAGCACGCTATGTTCACGTATTATCCCGGTACACAATGTTCTCGTATTTACTAAGTGAACTTTTTGTAAATTTTTTAAGAAATTCTTGTGCCCGGAAAATCAATAACTATTCAATATCCACTATATCCTAAATATCAAAAGTTCGAAATCTGTATCGATAAAGTGTAATATTTAGTAATTTAAGTATACCGGGACTAGCTACGGTGATTACTTTACGAAGTCACCTGAAATGCAAAAATTGTGCGAGAAATCCACAGAGAATAAATCATTCGCCTTGACCTGGATTCGAACCCGGATCCTCCGGATCCCAAATGTAATATTTAGATTTTATTTTTCAACGGCGGTGAAATTCACGTAAAATGCCGTGGGAAAAAATTGAATTCAGGAATTTGGATATCGTAGTGGCATGCGCAGTGACCCGGAAAGCCAAAGGTTCGTGGTTACATTCCCGGTCCAGGGGAATTTATTTGTCATGGCAATTTATGAGAATTGATAATTTTTGTGGAAGAGGAACGCTGATGCTCAAGGAAAGGACAAATAAAGGTCATGTAAATAAGGGAATTGGAGAGATAAGAAAGGGATACAGGTAAGAACGTCAATTATTTATGTTTCGGTAGTTAAAACTTTGTACTTGCCATGTGCTGGAAAACAATTTAAGCGGGGCACACCCTGGTGCAATGGGGCTAATGCGCCGGGATCACTGAACTTCTAAATAACTTCTAAATAACGCGTGGCGGGGCATATAACTATGGTAGGCAATGAGACACCATAAACGTCACAGGCGATTCTGTCGTACGTGGTGTCAACGTTTCAGCAACCTTAATCGTTTTCCGGAAGAATGGATTTTTGAGCGTCTATCTGCTATCCCATCATTTTTCCTTTTTGTACGCTCAGTATTAAATATCCTTCAGTCCCTCTGGTAGTGGGGTCCCTCAATATCCTTGAGGTTATCCATGAATAATTAACCTGAAACTAATTTTGAAAAGTAATTGTATTAAAAAGTATTGTATTAAAAAGTAAATTGTAAGATTTATCAGTTGTTCAGACAATTGCGCTCGTCCTAATTGTTTCAATACATAGCAGAAAAAATAAATTATCTTATCAATTACTAAGGCAATTTATAGAAATGGGAAGTCATGGTTCGGAGAGGAAGAGAAGAACCTCTGTTGTTGCTATTTCTGCAGAACATATATGCCGACAATACGGTTAAAGTACGGGATAAAAATGGGGACAGTCATTAGCAAAGAAAGTGAAGCATATAAAAATGATTTACGGATACAAACTTGAGCTGGTGAAGCATTAAAGTTGCTTGGAGTCTAGGCTATAGGATAACAGACATAATGATAATGATAATGCACGAAAAAAATTTGCTTGGTAAATTATAGCTTCAGCTGCAGAAAAATTTTCTTTTTCTCCGCTGGTTTCTATTATATGCTTATAATTGAGTGCTGTGAACGGTATAAAATTCAAGATCAATGCAGGTTTAATTTAACCGTGCTTGCCACTCATAACCCACAGTCCTCTCCTCCCCGATTATTTTCCTCACTTCGTTAGATTCATAACCCCCGTATCCTTCCCAGTTACACTATACTTTGTTCATTTTATCTTTGCGGGTGAGCTGGTGTGGCTAAAGCAAGTGGAGGTGAGGGGAAGTAAAGTTTCTTTATATATGACTTTCCATTTGCCAATCAGCAAAGAGTAGGCGTGGCCTCAGTCAGTCGCTCTCAGACCTCCGTCGAGTGACCATCGTGAATCTGCTCGTGGAGTAGTTGCCAAACCTCACGCGTTCTCCTTGTACGTGTCGAAACACGCCTTTCACCAACGGTGCCTCATGTGATTCAGCGCGGTAGCTGACAATGCCATGGGTTTCTATGGAAGGATTATTCTCAATACCTTCCAAATGAGTAGGTATATTGTTACGGCGCCGGGCCAAAATACCTGTGGCCTCCCAGGACTCACACGTTTTCAGCGACAAAATAGGGCGGCTATACATAGTCACCAGTCTACATCGACAGTATCTCCATTCGATTCACTAACAAGTCTAGTGAAAAAATATGGCAACGCCGGCGTCTCTCCCTCCACATCCCACATCCCAAGCGTCGCAGGTCCCACCTCCTTACGCGACACCACTCGAAATATCCCGAGCTTGCACCATTATAGTCTATTCACTTTCGTGATAGCCCGGACACTCTCGGATGGATTCGCTGATAGGGGAGGGGTTGTACCGAGAGAGAGAAGGAGCGAACATAACGTTGGCAAATGTACACAGCCGTCCTACTTTGTCACTGAAAACGTGTGAGTCATAGGTGGCCACAGGTATTTTGGCCACGACGCCGAGACAATACACCTACTCATTTGGAAGGCATTGGGGATAATCCTTTCACAGAAGCCCATGACGTCAGCTACCGCAATGAATGAGGCACCGTTGGTAGAAGGCATAATTTGTCACATACAAGGAGAAGGCTCGAAGTTTGGCAACTTAGCGCCACGGGTACATTCGCGATGTTAACTCGACGAAGGTCTGATAGCGACTGACTGAGGCCCCGCCCACTATTTGCTGATAAGCAAAGGGAAATTCACATGTCGAGAAGCTTTCCCTCCCCTCAAAAACACTTGCTTTAGCCACACCAGCTCACCCGCAAAGATAAAATCAACAGAGTATAGGCCAGTCGCAAAGATATTTATAAGGATAATAATGTGTGCGGGTCTGCAAGCTGCCGTCGCTCGCTCTAATCCCTAATACCGTTACCACGTTGCAGCCGCCCCATTTGTATCATTGTGGCCTATGCTTAAAGGTTATGAAACAGTAAACACTTCTCCTAATTGGCTTTTTTTAAATCTCTTTACCGTTTATTCTCATCCTGCCAACCAGGCATCTACGGAGACCTCTTCAAGAAGAACAAGGAAGCCGCCTTCAGCAACTTGCGAATGTGGGAGTCCCTGGGCTTCGTTATCTCCTACAGCCTCTCAGGCCACATGTGCATTCGCATGAAGCTGTTCGTCTTGCTGACTGTGCTCGCCATCGGCGCCGTCGGCTACGTGGCCGTAGAGATCCTCCACCGGCGGCGGCTCTGGAGGCGAGCCGCGAGGAAGGCGAAGGAAGCGGCCGACCCCACGGGATCCGCCATCGAAAGCGGCCACCCCAAGGCGGGGAGGAAGGCGGCGGAGGCCGAAGACGCCTCGTTGCCAGAGTGGGAGAACGATGACCTCGACGACGACGTGGTGATCGCCCGTCTCTAAGCTGCAGACTTCATCTTCATACCACCATCCATGCCATTATTTATCGCCGCAGCTCTCACCTCATCCAGGCTGACTGCTACATTTCGTTATTTATTCGTTTGCAGTGGATAGACTGTTCGGGATACTCCCATTGAAGGAAATCGCTCCATTCGTGAGGTGGTCAACTGTTTGTATAGGTCGGCAGCACATTACCTTATCACTATGGAAGTCACGGTTGGTTTTCATCCATTGATCTCTGTGAAACTGTGGATTGATTCCTGAGGGTGGTTTTAACGGGTTTTTAATTGCTACGAATTTTATAAAGCTGGCTGTGATTAGTATTCTGCGTCCATAATTCCTCCATTTTGGGCATATTTTTTGCACGAGGAATCAAAAAAATTACCACATACCATTGATTAAGAGACGTCTGGCACTGGGATGTCGTTTATAGGAGAGCAAACCGATAACATAGGGTGAATGTCTGTGAGTTAAAACTATTGGTTTTATGCGGCTCAACTTGTTATGCACCGATAATCCATGTTCCTTGACATTGATTGACATTGCATTTGTCGACTTTCAAACAGTAAAAATGGGGAATTATACGGAAGGATTCAGCGCTTGATCTGGTTTGGGCTCTGGATTACGTTGCATGTGCTGCCTACGCTGTGCGTAGACATCAGTTGTCACGTAATCCAGGATCCTATGTAGCTAGCCTATTCTGATGGATTGCCCTCAGGAGTAGGTGAAGGAAGCACATGCAAAGTATGAATTACTTCTCAGCAATTGTTTGGACCCTTCGGTGAGCTGTTTTTTATAAGCCTACGTCAATATTGTGCAGAAGATAGATCCTTAGCCGAAAAAAATCATCCTGCAGATCAAGGAATTTCTAATGGTCTTGGTTATCTTTCATGAAGGAATGCTATATTCAATAACCAGGGCAGAAACAAGATTTATGTCTTTAAGTATTCCGAATAATTAGCACCTGGGGCATCCCTAAAAGCCGCACTCAAAGAATCACTCGTCAAATATGGGGTTTCAGTTCCGCCGTGACAGTGGTTTTTTTCTCTAACAATTTATGAAACTCTTATTGTTACCTATCATTTAAAATATTGTCTGTTGCCTCCTTACACATCAATTTTGTGACCGTTAAACAATGGAATTTGTTAAAAAACTATTTTGCATGCACTTATTGAACTTCGTAGCATTACTTCATCATATTTTTAAATCAATATGTTGAACCATAATCTAGTCTTAATTCTATACAAAGGCTTCTTTTTACAATGAAACTAAGACTGATAAATGGATTATTTGTACAGTAAAAAATGGTGACATTTTATCTATATGGATAATAATTTATGAGCACGGTATTTTTCTATTGAAATATATTAATTAAATTCGACAATTTGGTAACTTTATGCGTCATAAAATAAATGGATGAGAACGGTTAATGTGGAATTTTTTTTTCTACATTGATCAATGTGGTTGGGGATGATATTCCTCTCTATTTTGAATGTCTTTTAGATAGATATACGCTTTAGTATTTATATAAGAAGCAAAAACTAAGTTGTTGCTTCTATGATATTCAAATTGAGCTTATGATATTTGTACAAGAAAATGAAATAAAAATTGTGAAATGAAATAGTATATCAGGATAACCAAATGCATGGACTCTTTGTCCAACTTTTATTCCAATTTATGTTTTATTTTTGGTAGAATGTTTGTTTTAATGTTTTATATTTAAAATAAAATAAACGAAAAGTAACACTTTTGTGTATTATTTCGCATTGGGAGCTATCATAAATAAAGACATTTTAAATCAGCTTTAAAGTCTCGTTTTCAGATTAAAAAAATGAAAACCACAAAATGTTGTCTCTCTGTACTAACAACCACCTTCAGGTCGAAGAAAATATTTAAGAGTCAGGTTAAACAATATAGCATAAAGATACTAATGCAATAATTATCCGTACGATAATATTTGAAGATACTAATTTGGTATGGATAGTCTTGTTAGCGTCATTAGTTTTAAGACTTTACAGATTCAAGGTGAAAATGGTCAACCTAAATGAATATAAATTAAAATGTCGCAGTTAATTTATAATTCAGAGGCTCCAGTGTGTACAAACTTTTATATTCGTAGCGAATAGTGCTGCATTAGTACAACAAATACATAATATAGAAGGAATTGCCAAGTTTGATGGGAAATTTATGTGAATAAAATTTCAAAGCTGGCGATGAGATATTTGAAATGAGGCAGACAGAGAGCGTGAAATCGTTCTATGGTATTGCGCAAAATTGCGTCCAAATTTGTCATAGATCAATTTACTTCAAGTTACAGTTGATAATAATTGACTCACAATCCCGTATTTTCTCCATTTTGAATAGAGCAGATTCCCCGTCAGAAATATTTTGAACATGCCTTGCTTACCTTCAAAGCCGTTGTAAAGAAAGTCGGTCATCTTCCCAAGTTACTGAACCGAGGTCTTATTGTTAGGTTTAGGAAAGGCGTTACGCCACGTCGTTATGATTACGCTTTCACCATGCAGCGTTGCATTCTGAGAAGTTCAGTATTAATAACGTGGTAGCAGTCAGTGGCGCAGCGAGGGGATTTTGGGAGATAAACCCCCCCTCCCAAGAGCTTAGAAAATTTTTAAAGCTTAATCCATTTCACTTAATTTTATTAATATGACTTATAGGATAGTGTTTGGATCAATAAAATATCCCTCAGACAGCCGTAAAACTCACCATTTTGTGTCAAATATTTGAAAAATTTTCTAGGGGAGTGCCCTCGCACCTCCCGCTTACCCTGCGGGTATTCCACACACTCACACCCCCCAGTGTGAGTTGCGCGTAAAACACCCCATAGCCTTGATTCCTGGCTAGGCCCATGGTAGCAGTTATCTATGATTAAAAATGGAATTTCTCTATTTATTTTAAATTATACCCTGGAAGGAAATATTTTTCGTTAACATAAGTATTTTACTCTGTGAAACGAAGTATATATTTTATATGCACAATTTCCAATTGATAGAGCAATAATCCGTTCACATTTTTCCCGCGAGTCCAATACACACTTTTAAATCCATTTCCATATTTTAACGTCATTTAAATTCATAAGTATATCGTATAAATAATAAGAAGAAAAACTGGAAGTATGTTTCTAATGGTAGCAGGTTTGGAAGACGTTGTCATAACGTTTTCATGATCGAAGAAAATGTTATTCGCTGGACTCCCATTATATATCTCCTTCATTGGTGGCAGCTCCATATGACACGTTATTGTGGCGCACCGTAAAATGGCCGCCATCTTCGGACGGTCCGGGAAATGTCTGCATCAAAACATGCTCGCTTCAGAAGCCTTCGAACGGGCAATATTTTTCTTAATGGCCTACCGCCGCATGTGACAAGTTGTTGGACAAACGGCTCCTAATTAGTCAAATGATTCACTTATATGTGTCATTTTACTTAGGTCGTAAGCTTCGGCTAAACAGGTCCTGGCAGCGCGTTCATTTGCTGGGACGATTGGGGTTAAGGCGATAATTGTAGATAATTATGCTAAATGATTGACACGCATGAATAATGAATCAATATCCGCTCCATGTATTTGGGCAGTTCATCGCAGACGCAACAACAAGAGAGTAAATATGATCCTGTCTCAATGGACTGAATTGTTGTTGTTACTGAGACAATGACAGAGAAACGAAGCATTAAAGTGTACAAATTTTGATTCCACTCCGCTCGCGTCAGATTCAATCGGCCCGGATCGTATTGAGATTAAATCATTATGGGCCGCTGCACTCTGGAAAAAGTAGAAATCGAAACGAACCGGGATTTTACTAACATATATTCTAAATGTTCCAAAACCATCTCATGAAACGGGCCTTAATCATATTTATTCCTGTTCTTGGTTAAAATCAAGATGGTGAATATTTCCTGAAATGTTTGAAACCTGCACTCCGATTATCAATCTTATAATTTTTCATTTCTTTAGAAAAGAAAACCCATTGAGTTTTATTGAGTTTACACTTTAATTTAATTCATTTTTTAATTTTGGCAGTTTCTCAAATTTTAATCTGATATTTTATACATTTTCTTACTAAACGCAATTGAATTTCATAATTATAATACGTAAAACATTTTCTGGAAAACATGGTCCTTAAAAAAAGTTATGAAACTAGCAAAAAAATAAAGCCCCAAGTAAAGACCTCTAGGTCAACCCTTGCACCTCGCCCAATGATCTTATAAGATGAGTGTTTGGAAATCTGAAAATGCATATTTTTTCAGCTATTCTCCACTGATCTACATCTACATACTATCCCGTAAGCCGCCGTTCAAATTTTAACGTAAAAATCCGTATTTTTCAGCTCTTTTTTAATCCCTCCTCTGGTTTAAGTGTTGACCATTTCAAATGATGGAAGCCCGAGGAAACATCACTCAACTTATTATCCAGAAGAAAACACCACATCGTAATTTGAAACTCGTCCCGAGCGTTGGAATTCAATACATCGAACTATTCTAAGGAGAATCAATTTTTAAATGGACGCCAAGACTTCGTTTTTTGTGAGGGAAAGTACTGATCAATCGAATTTCAAAGGATTGCAGTTATCGACACCAATGCGAATACTAGTTGGAAAGGGACAATCAGTTGTTTACTTAGGCACAGTTTCAATAAGGCAGTTTCCTTCATCAAAGAAAACGAAAGGCATTGATTGCGATTCGTTACCCACAATTAGTGTATTCATAATATACTAATTATTTTGTTTTAGAAATCCCAGTTTAGACGAATTTCAATAGTCAATGTTAACTTCATTTGAAAAAGGCCAGATTAGCGGCTATGCGATACCACTCCACGTGACGTCACAGGGGCCCAGATGCTATACGAGTAGTCAGGAGCTTTACATCGTCTGAGATTACCAATGCATGTATGAGGCACAGAGCTCAGTGAAACATCTCTTAATAATCACCTATTAAAATTGCCTATGGTAGGAAAATTTCCTTGGTTTGATAGGGTATTAATAATCCTTATTTAAGCCAAGCGCTACCTGCTAGCAGGGTACTCTGCTACCTGCTAGCAGCCTGCATCGTTCATAGCCTCGCGCCAAGGCGGCCTCACACAGCGGCAGCCGGAACCAGAATGACGTCACTTGGGCTTTACCCATCATTCATACATAGCCGTCGCGTTTTCGCGCGCTTGAAAATTTTCACTTTTCATTTAATCGCGAAAAATAGATATCGTCATTTAAAAATCTAAAAGCGTGAAATACGTACTCAAGGAGTAATCTTTCGATTCAGGCAATTAAAAAAAAAGTAGGAAACCACCCTATTGCTGTTGCGGAACAATATTGGCCAAAAATTGCTGGCCATTCGTTTACATGAATTATTTTTATCACTTTCTGTTGTGCAACAGCAATAGGGTGGTTTCCTACTTTTTTTAATTGACTAAATCGAAAGATTACTCCTGGAGTATGTATTTTACGCTTAAAAAGAAAAAAAAAACGCTTCAAAAGAAAAATACGGACTTTTACGTTAAAATTTGAACAGGTCCGTGATGACGGTTGCTGAAGTCCTCTAACAAACTTACTCTTGTTCGATTGTATAATAACTCCAATCTTCAAAATATAGATAGGTAATCAATTCTTCTTTTCTCTTTCACTCCTTCTCTCTCTCTCTAAATATACTAGTATAACCTTCCTTCTCTATCTTCGTTATTATTTTTGGTCCGCAATCTTTGACGTGCTTTTCAAGACATATGAGTTTTGTGTCGGCTTAAGATTCACTGATGAACCTTGAACCTATCAACCTGATGAACTCTTAAAGACATAGCTGTTATTAAAAAAACATTTTTGACGTGATGTTAAGACACATTTTCGCCGATGATGAACCGCACTGTAAAGTCAGACGTCTGTTTTATTCCAAATCCTCTTTATTTATTTTTAAGATAGTTTATTTTTGCTCTACCAGTTCGAGCAACTTTCCTTTTTTCTCTCTCCTCCCATCAACAACTCCATAACAACACCAACATTAATAATTAAATTCCAAACGTTAAAGCATGTTGATTATTACCCCTAAGTTTTCAATACTTCGGCAAAAATTATTGGGAATGGCTGTAAAATTAATCATTTTTAGATTCTCAACCACCCTAATTATAAAAGGTCATGTAGCCAGGAGCAAGGGCTCAAAAAGAGGTCTTCAACGTTTTGGGCCTTATTCTGAGTTAGTTCCACAATTTTCTATCAATGGGATACGTTTCCCCGAAAAAATCGAATCGAATTTTTCGAACCACCCTACTGCATATGGTATCTCGTTACTTCATAAAATGGCCGCTATCTTCGGTTGGAACCGAAAGAGTCTGGATCGAAAAAATCCTCGCTTCAGAAACCTTTGAAAGGCCAATATTTTACTAATGGTATGCGATCGTAAGTGACAAGTCATTGGATAAACGGCTCCCAATCAGCCGAACGATTCACTTATATGTGTCATTTTATTTAGGTCGTAAGCTTAGGCCATACAGGTCACAGAAACGTTTGATTTTTGGGGGCGTTTTAGGTTAAGGCGATTTGTGTAGATAATTATCACGCGCGATTAAAGAATTAATATTCACCTGATGCATTCTGCGGGTATAGTTTATCGCAGAAGCAACAACAAGAGAGTAAAAATAACTATTTTACAATTGACTGACTTATTGATGTTATTAAGACAATGCCTGAGAAACTCGCATTAACATGTAGAGCACGGTAAATATTACCTATAATGTTTGAAACCTGCATACCGATGATCTGTGAAATCATTTTTAATTCCCCAAGAAAAGAAAACATAATTTTTATCTTAAGATTGGTTTACAGCCGTGGAAGTGGTGGCTTGGTTTGGGTATACATCCATTAACTTTGCCTATTTCTGGCATGAGAATTTATCTAGGCCTCATAAAATTTCAAGGAGGTACTGGAATTGCACGACAAACACCTATACTGAGTTCGTGAGCAAGCAAAAGGATTTGAAACGTCCTCCTATTGAGTTTCCTAATGCCGCTGTGATAAAATAAGACGTCATGGATGATGAGTGATCAATAAAGTAAGTTTTTGAATCAGCTTATGATTTATGAATTAATTCTTGAAGAATAAATTTTGGAAAAGTTCTTTGAATTATGATAACTCGAAATCCCACACGACCTGTGGAAGAGTTCGAGGGAATTTTCGATAGCTGAGGTTCAGAAACCAAACTCCTTTACAACTTTAGACTACTTTTACCAGTAAATAACCACTCATCATAAGTGAATTGGTCTGCAGGAAACTATAGGAACTAAGTGAGAATTTTGGATAAGAATATCTATACAATTGATTGTTAATGTAATGTAATTTGGTGAAGAAGCCCTTCTAGCTATGACATTATGGGATTCCAACTTCCTATTTTGAGCTAATATTGATAGAAATTTTCGCAAGTTATAACGGCATACTTCTTTATGATGCATTGATTTGTGATATTTGAGGTGAATTTCAAGTTCTCTAGTATAAATACTAGTTCCAGAAATAAATAAGAATAGAAATTAATATTTTTCAATGAAGCCTCCTATCAGTTTCTGCCATAAGTCTTACTGGTTCACTCGAAATATTTTCATTACTAACCCCATTCTAAATTATTCAGTAGTTCTACGAAGATTTGGCCTACTTCCATCGCTTTCTTTACAACCATTTTCCAAGTGAACTCGCCCATTTCAGCGGCTTTAGCATTTTAAATCCCAAATTCCAGTTTAAACTCACAATACTCCACATTACCGTGCTTCCGAAGAAGAAACGGTATCTCTAGGAATATGGAAGAACAAATTCACTGCAATAGAATTTGGCTGAAATTTACTGTGGGTAGCGTATTTTACGAGAGACTGGATTTTGGAGGTGTAAAGGCCGTTTTACACGGGGCACGTACTTGCACAATCTGATATGTGTGCGAAGGTGCAGTCAAAATTGCGTCGTGTAAAGCGGTGAATTGCTAGAACACATGCGAGAATGCGTGGATGTGAGATGGCAAAATTGACCCTGTTCTAATTTCGTTCATGCACTCGCGCAATTCCACGCCATTTTAGAAATTAATGCAATTCTAACCGGCGAAATTCCGTGCCCAGTGTAAAACTGCCTTAAGAGAAGGCGGCCGCCCCCCTCTTGGAATCCCCCCGTGGAAAATAGAATATATGGTAATCATAAAGGTACCTCAGATGCAAGTTTTTATTTTGCCAGGTAATTAAACAGTGTTTAAAGATGTAATCGGAGAATATATAAATTTCGCTTGTCAATGCAGGCGCATTATCATTGAGAGAATTGCATATCACTAAGAATAGGAAAGTAGTGAACCGCCTCCCCAAAACGACGACCTTAATTCTTCCCTTATGATGCTACAATAATACTACACATACACTAGAATTGTATTGAATTGCAATGAAGCATTCTCTAGTGAACCATTTTAGTTATCAATCTTTTTATTCATTTCGTTGATTTATTTATATAAATTGTTTCTTGGTAATGTATCCATACTAATTAAAATTCATTGAATTAATTTCCCCTAAGGCGAGCGTAAATACGTTCATGATGCTGTATTTATTGATTGGATTAATCAATAAGTTTAGTCACACATCTCATTTCCATTGACTCGGTCTGTTCCAAATCATTCTATGCATTTATATCGCGGCGCTCTCCTTCCTTCGACGTCACGTGGCTGACTTCCCGAGTGATATTTCACGTGCGTGAGCGGATAATGCGTTCCTTCGATTTTCACACCGCGGTGAGAATTGCAGCGCCGCAAGCGATCTGGCATTGAGGCTGTTGAAGAGAGGGAAGGAAATGCAAGTGATTTCAGCACCTATTATTCCACCAGCGAAGCCGTAATTCATGCGACCTGTCAGTCTCCTCTTCGAGATCTAGCGCACAAAACAGTGGTCAGATGGTTCTCTACGCAGGAGGACTTGGCGAAGACGACTTTGCGTTCCTCGGAGTGGCGGTCATGCGCACGTTGCAAGTCACTGCACCCGTCGTTGCACCAGGAACCAAGCGGGTGAGTGGGGTGGATTTTCCGGAAAGAGACGCGTCACTCCTGCTGGTCGTGTTTTGTCTCGATTGCTCATACTTCTTATAATTCAGTGAATTTATTATGTTTCCCTTCCGGCAGCCTAAATGTGAAAATACGTTCATGTTGCTGGACTTATTCATTGGATTTATCAGCAATTTTAGTCACACATCTCATTCCCATGGACGCGATCTGTCACGAAGTATTTCATAGCTTACGCAACCGTCTTGAAGTTTTCATCGTGTATTGGATATAAAACTATGAAAATTTTAATTCACTGTCGCAGGAGTGAATCCTGAAATCTTCAAGGTAAGTAAGTTATTAACAAGTAACGTATCAAGATTTCAGATCTATTACTAAGTAAATCTCACACTATTATCTTGAAAATTTCAAGGCGTATCGAATACGAAAATAAGGAAATTTTTCTGAAGTACAGCAGTATGTACTATGAAAATTTCAAGATGCGCGTAAATTTTGAACAAGAAATGAAACAAAAAATGGGATTGGTCGAGGGGGAGTGATGATGTGAGTTGTGAGGGGAGTGATGAAGTATGATAGACACGATAATCAAGGTCAGGGATAGCTTCTACGATAGGGATCACTTTCAGCGATTCCATTATTAAAAGGAACACCGAGACCGTTGCGTTTTCCGCCGTTGAGCGCGCACGTGAAATATTTAGCTCTAATCAGCTCACGCACAGCGCCACATATGCATTACGTTCAAATCTTATCCTGGTTATGAAACGTAAAAATATTTATGGGACACCATCAGAGCTTGATGAGTCAGACTCAGCGGAGACAACACGCCTTGAAGATGGAAGAGAAGTATAAATAATTTGCAAACTCCGAGAATTCCGGAATTTGGGAACTCCGGGAAAGAATTTTAACACCTGGTGCGAACACCGGGAATCATTTTACAACGTATTTCTTAATATTAATTTTTTTCTTAACTTACTTTCGTGTCTTTCTGCTTGTTTCGGTGGAATTTTTTAACTCAATTTTAACAAACTTAACGACTAACTAGAGCATTCAAACTATATATCTAGCTCAGATCTTGATGATAATGCATGTTTATATGCTTTCTGTCATGATTCAGGCTAGATTTCAAAAAATATTTGCAAAATTAATTTTGTATGGAAAATTAATTCCACTTTTTGCCACCGGTGGCGCTGCAGTCACATTTCATCGAATTTGTTGTGTGGCATGTTGAATGTTATAAATAAATAAATAAATAAATAAATATTTTATTGGTCCCGTTGATATGTAGTGACATATATAGGCCCCGTCAATAAAGTGGTAGTACATATATAAAGAAATTTAAACAAAATACAGCAATATTACAAGTCTTTATACAAGTATTCTTTTACATTGTAAAAACAATTGTCAAGTAAATATTCTTTTAATTTATGTTTAAAACATTCTAGTCTTTGCACATTTTTTATTCCATCTGGTAAATTGTTAAACAATTTGCATCCCATATATGCAGGCCCTTTGCTGAACAGAGAAAGGTTGTGAGTACTAGTTATATAATTATATTTTTTTCTCGTATCATGATTATGAACATTTTCATTTGTCTTCAAGTTAAATTTACCTCCAAAATTTTTTACCAATAATATTGACTCATACATGTAAATACAAGACAGAGGCATAATCTTCAGTTTTTTAAATAGGTCTCTACAACTGTCTCTTCGTCTTACATTACATATTGCATTACATTACATATGTTGTGCAATATATAAGTGTATTTTACAGAAAATTTTTATTAAAAAAATTAAAATTTTGTAAAACTTAAATTTTAAAATCAATAAGGTGAAATAACTTTCTTTGGTGAATTCAAAACTATAAATTACTAGTAACTTTAGTTATAGTGACATAATGGAAGATAGAGAAAGGAATAAGAAAAGAAACAGGTCTGGAACTCCAAAGAAATTTGGAAACCAAGAAAGGATGGCATGCAATAATGTAGGGATTATAAAATTTTAAGTAATGTCTGAAAAATTTAGTCATAATTTAAAATAAATTTGCGTATATTGATTCAATTAAAACTATTTCATTGTATTATTGATAGGTTTAAATCATTTAAAACTAAAAAGAAGAAAATAATATTATAAATAAAAAAATTTAAAAACAACGTTTTTCTTGCCAACTAAAAAGAAGAAAATAAATTTCTCTGTCCATATCTGAGTCTCGGTATGAATTGTTACTTACATGGTGATATACTTTATGACAGTCATTACGACCAAAACGAAAAACGTTGGGCGCATGTAACACTATATTTAGTATTTGCAATATGTGGCATTGATCTTAAAAATTCTTACTAAACTGCGATTTGATTTACCAACCATATTCTTATCTAAAATCAGCACATTCGCATAGTTGAAGACTTTACTGACCTTTGAGAACTAAAACAGAATCAAAAACGCTCAGATATTAAATCTTCAAACATTGCGTGTCAGGTAATAACACATTCATGCATAATTGCTGAGTACTTAAACATTAACTGATGATTTCTTGAATATTAACAGTAATCAATCAACTCATTAGGTGCTAATTTCTAATACGTTCAGATGTTAAGGACTGAGCATTACCTTCTCATTCAATATAATTTAAATTTTAAATAACCTTAATGATAGTGAATAGTATCAATTAGTAGCAGATACTATCAATTTACATAACGATGGAAAACCCAACTGCAAATGATAATAACCCAAATTCATATTTATTGCAAACACTAAATGTAACATTGCATGCGCCCAACGTTTTTCGTTTTGGTCGTAATGATTGTCACAATTTGAGAAACAATTCATATCGAGACTTAGATATGGACAGGGAAATTTATTTTCTTCTTTTTATTTGGCGAGAAAAACATTTTTTTTTATTTTTTTTATTTATAATATTATTACATGCCTCATATTGCCGTTTGTTAATGATAATGAAGAAAAGGTTGAATCACATGCTTGGGAATGACATACCCAATTTCAACCCTTGATCTTGATGATAATTTGAGATGTAACTTGAAAAAGCTTAGCTCCATTGTTCCCTTGGCGTGGTGGTGAAAAATTATGTTGTTTTTTAGGCTTAAGGGCGGAAAGGCGTAGGGTCACGTTGGCTCCAGGCGTAAGAGAGTCTTGAGTCCGATACCGACCGTGCCATACGCTATGACTCTGTGACCCCGATTTGGTCAACATCCATTCTGTGGCATTGCGCCAGTCACTTGCTATTCGCATTAGATTGACACCGACTTTGCTGGGTATACGTATATGGGAGCCACCTGATACAACTTTCCATTTCACCTCAATACTGATCAATTCCCCGAGTTCATGAGCTCTATGTTTTAGCGATCGATCCTCAAGCCGTATGCGCACATCTTTTCGATAACAAATAACCTTTTCCACTCAATCTAATCATTAATGGCAGTTCTCAGAAAGTGTCCCAAGACATGCCGCATCACATCATTTTCGAGTTGTGTGCTTCATTATTTATCGTCCTCGCAAACTGATTATAATGTCACTTATCAGGATTGTGCAGGATTGTCGCTTGTGCATCCTATTGATTTAATCGTGTTTGTAAAACCTCATCAGTTAACCATGAAGATGTTTGTACTCTATAATGCGTACTAATTATTAATTATCACGTACTGGAGTGACTTCACTCCAGGTTTATTTGAGTTGGACATTTAAGAAACTCGTTTCATTATCGTTAATTGCTTAGGCACGAGCTTCGAGCAAGGTTTTCTGGACAAACAACATTATACACTAATTCTCTGGATTCACAATGCTTTGGACTGATAAGAAATTATTTATACTGGTAGCACATGAGCAAAACCATCAGGACACACCATTTGCGAATTCTTCCGTAGACGAAGCATGCCACATTGTCGCATCAGAGAGGTTTATCATCGGAAATGTCAAATGAAAAAAGCTCATAGTCAGTATATCGGAATAGGGTAGTTTCCTTCATCAAAGAAAACGAAAGGCATTGATTGCGATTCGTTGCCCACCATTAGTGTATTCATAATATACAAATTATTTGGTTTTAGAAATACCGGTTTAGACGAATGGTAACGGTCAATTTTATCCTCATTTAAAAAGGCCAGATTGGTGCCCATGCGATGCCACTCCACGTGACGTCGCAGGGACCTAGTTTCTACACGGGAGGATAGGAGTTTTACATCATCTGAGGTTACCAATGTATGCATGAGGCACAGAGCTCAGGGAAACATGTCTTAATAATCACCTATTAAACTGGCTATGGTCGGAAAGTTTTCTTCGTTTGATAAGGTATTAATAATCCTTATTTAAGCCAAGCGCTACCAGCTAGCATGGTACTTAGCTACCTGCTAGCATCCTGCGTCGTATCAGCGCTCAGAGCCTCGCCCCAAGGTCACCTCACTTGCGGCAGCGGGAAGCAGAACGACGCACAGTGGGCTAGAATCGAAAAAAGCTGGCCAAAACCTCAAAATCGATTTTTTTGAGCTAGGAAGTTGAAACTTCGCATACACATTCTCAAATAAATTGTGCATAACTACCCAGATTATTTTGGTCCTGTGTTTTCACTTTAACAATATATGTGAGGTCAAAGTTGAGCAAATTTAGCGAAAAACGACCACCCTCGATTTTTTCTGAAAATTGCCGACTTTATCCTCGTGCAGTGGTTTTATAAATAGTTTTATCGACAAAACTGTTATACCATCTTAATTGACACTTCTTATTCTTTCATTTTAAGGGTTTTTAAAGATTTTGTTTCATCAATAACCATAGATACATAGCAAAATGGCGGAGCCTGTTTTCAACCCATTTTTTTACATAAACGTAGAAAAAAAGTAGACATTGTCACCGGCTTACACTAAGTAACTTATATCATATCGTTCTTTGAAGCTTCTATATTGTGAATCTAAAGTCAAACCTTGCACCAATTTGCAACCCCGAATTTTAAATCGTTTTTTCGAACGCACGGACGACTCCGGTTCTGGCCGGAGGCGGCGGAGAGTACGGCGACGCGGCAAGCGGGAGGATGCAATACGGTCTCATTTACTTTTACGTGTGGATAATAGATATATTAGTGACAGAAAATAATCACCAGAAAGTAAAATTAATAAATATTGCTACGAATGACTCTCATTATGCGATCGCTGGGCACTGCAAGAGGTGCACTGAAAGGTTTCTTTCTTTGAGTGCATTCCATGGAGAATGGACTTAAATCGCGTGCTTAAAGTGGGGAAACGGACTCTTTTACTAACTAATAAACTTTTTAACAATAACAATTAACATATTCCTTAAACGTGATGGAAAATGGCTCAATACAGTACTTGATTTTGCCGAATTTTCCCAAATCAAGTACTGTCTTGGTGCTTGAAGAGTTCATTATTTTTATCCAGTAAGGTTATTTAGTTTATATTCTTGATTTAATGCAATTAATAATTATTCCTTATGCAGCACAATTTACATGTTGCTCTAGTTTATCCAGTGCAGATGGACGTCAATTCATGTTTTCAGGGCTGTATCGAGAGAACGAATAGGATGAAAACGAATGCAAAAGGAAGATACAGTGACCATCCTCGGAGGCAAGAAGAACTCTGCCAAGTGGATAAAATGCAACCCCGAGTATTATGTTATGTCAGATTAAGAGGCTCTCTCACTATGTAATTGTGTCCATGCAGCTCACAAAATTTCGGTGAAAGGGTGTTCGAAAATCTGAAATGCCAGGGATATAATATTAACCCCAGCGATGAGAGAGTGACGCGAGCATATGATTTCATTTACCCGAGTTAAATTATTGTAGCAGAGGTTATATAAGAAGTTTCCAAAAATGGTTCTGCATCTTACTGCGACTCGAATCTTAACGTGCATTTCCACAGATCCAAGTTTCGCGTCGCATATAAAGTGCACTTTAATTTGCAAACACGGCTTTGACAGCAGTTAGCACATGCGCAATATAATCTCACGTGGGAACGAGGGCCTATGTCTCATGAATTATTGCTCGTGAGCACCTTTGTGCCTTCTTGTTTAGGTAAAAAATGCTGTTCGTTAGGCGAAGCATGAAACAGGCACGAGTATTCAAAAGTCATCACAATTATTCTAGATTTCCTCTCCAAATAATTTAATTTTCTCTCTCTCTCACTGACGCTTTAAATGCAATTATAGTATATCACCAACCGTGCATAAGGTCTTCATTGACGGAGCTGACTTTGCAAAAGAGTCCATTCTTAATTGCGACAACTGTCAGGGGAAGCAATATAGGCACGGTTTAAGGACGTGAGAAAGTTCCGTGAACAGTTGACTAGAAAAATGGCACGAGTGGCCACAAATAGGGATTTATTCCGAAGACAACTCCTGATGTAATAACTGATAATGACAAAAATTACGCCAATTAAACTGGAGGAAACACATACCTTGCCGAAAAATGTAATGGATCTGTTTTTGAAAAAGGAAAACAATGCTTTAGCTCAGACAGTGAAAGTGATAAAAACTCGTCAGATAGTGAATGAAAAACAGTAACCTTTTATTGCTGACAGTGCTAATTGCAGTATGTTAGTTGGGAAAAGTGTAAATTGTGTTGCTTTTGTTTATGTTATGTCTGTATGGTAAAGTATTTCTGAAAAATAACCATTTTGTCAGCAGCGCAGTTTATTAAGAATAATGACGTTGATGTATAGGTAAGAGATTTAAATCAATACTTTAAATTGAGCATAAGGCATAGTTCAAAATGAACTGTATTTCTTAGAACGAATACATTATTCGATGTGAGTAATATGCCTTCCGAAACTTTTAAAGCTAGCAGGAGTTCAAACCAAAAACAAGTTCGAAGGGATCGGTACACTACAACAATACTATAAAACGACTGTTGTCAGAAGGCCTTTAAATATGTATGGCAGGTAAGAAAGAGGAGGACATGAATCATCTAGGGCTCTTGCCTAGAAATTGAGCTTGTTTCTTAATAAAAGAGTCCGTTTCCCCACTTTAAGCACGCGATTTAAGTCCATTCTCCATGGAATGCACTCAAAGAAAGAAACCTTTCAGTGCACCTCTTGCAGTGCCCAGCGATCGCATAATGAGAGTCATTCGTAGCAATATTTATTAATTTTACTTTCTGGTGATTATTTTCTGTCACTAATATATCTATTATCCACACGTAAAAGTAAATGAGACCGTATTGCATCCTCCCGCTTGCCGCGTCGCCGTACTCTCCGCCGCCTCCGGCCAGAACCGGAGTCGTCCGTGCGTTCGAAAAAACGATTTAAAATTCGGGGTTGCAAATTGGTGCAAGGTTTGACTTTAGATTCACAATATAGAAGCTTCAAAGAACGATATGATATAAGTTACTTAGTGTAAGCCGGTGACAATGTCTACTTTTTTTCTACGTTTATGTAAAAAAATGGGTTGAAAACAGGCTCCGCCATTTTGCTATGTATCTATGGTTATTGATGAAACAAAATCTTTAAAAACCCTTAAAATGAAAGAATAAGAAGTGTCAATTAAGATGGTATAACAGTTTTGTCGATAAAACTATTTATAAAACCACTGCACGAGGATAAAGTCGGCAATTTTCAGAAAAAATCGAGGGTGGTCGTTTTTCGCTAAATTTGCTCAACTTTGACCTCACATATATTGTTAAAGTGAAAACACAGGACCAAAATAATCTGGGTAGTTATGCACAATTTATTTGAGAATGTGTATGCGAAGTTTCAACTTCCTAGCTCAAAAAAATCGATTTTGAGGTTTTGGCCAGCTTTTTTCGATTCTAGCCCACTGTGCGACGTCACGCGGAGTTTTTCCCGGCATTCATACTTACCAGTCGCGTTTTCGCGTCGCGCTTGAAAATTTTTACTTTTGATTTGATCGCTAAAAATAGATATCGTTATATAAAAATCTAAAAGCGTGAAATACGTTCTCTAGGAGTAATAATCTTTCGATTTAGGCAATAAAAAAATAATAGGAAATCACCCTATTATACTGGCACGTAGAACCTTGTAGTAGCCTTCTTCCGCGCGACTACTCAAGCAGCATTAGCATGATATGGACGCGCTTCCGCATCGCAAGCATACATGATTAACGGACTAATTAGGAGTGGACACCCATCGAACGACCAATGCATGGTTAGAATATCAATAAAGAATCGATCGCACTTCGTTATGCGTCGGCAATGAGGAGCTCTGGCCAATTCTTGTCAATAGTTAAATGTTCAAAAGAGAAATATTTCAGGAAACTTGTCATATCTACGACAAATTCGAGTCCTTACACTATACGCCTATGGGTATCTAACGTTGTGTAAGTTCCTATTTACGTGATGTATATACCCAGCACAGGTAGGTTAATAGCTGTTAGGTACTTCAGAAATGTTTGATTTTTGCGTATTGAAAAGTGAAAATTCATGGGGAGTTGATATGAACATAAATGCTCCTGTTTAATGGTAAAAGTTTACTTATAAAATAATGTCTAGAATATTGCTTACATGTGATTTTGTTAAAACGAGATATATATGAAAGGGATGCAACGAAGAACATGGCTAAAAATTTCATTGACTTTTTAAGATGTTGGTAGAAAAACACTCGACTGGAAGTTTCTTAGAAGCAGGTGTATTTCGTATGATAACTCAGAACGAATTGTTGACTCACGACGGTTACCATAGAGAAAATTGTATTGCATAAACTACAGTTCTTTCCTAAAGTTTGTAACCATCATAGTAATGCATCAGAAGAGTCGAAATAGATGACTCACAATATTTTACAGAAATATTTATATGAAAATTCAGTTCTTTCCCACTCTTTTGCTGCGTCTGTAATCATTACAAATCGAACTAAACATTTTATAGATTTTGTTATCTCCTTGCCAAGTTCACTGGCTTTACCCGGTATTTGAACTCGTGATCCTTCGATCAGCAGCCAAACGCCCCACCCCCAGGCTTCCACACTCCCATGCCCTTTCAGGATACAAATTGAATGAAAAAATATTATTGCCTTCAGTAATAGCATTGGTAAATTTTGCGATAATAGGATTGGATTCCAATAAGATTTTTGGATTGCCAACAATATGCAGGAGAACGAATGTCAGCCCTTTGTTCCACAAATAAATAAATATGAAAGAAAAAAATCAACCCGTGCTATATTAAACACTGAAAAGTAAACTGGAGTCAAGGAAAAGACGAAAAGTGAGACTGCTCTACGTGAAATTAATTTAAAATATGTGATGCCGATTCGGGAAACACTCCTTCATGTTATTCAAACGATACATTTGATATTCGCGATTTCATTTATGTTGGCAATCTCGGATCATAAATATAGGTTATATAAAGAAAAGGATTTGCGTAGCATATTTTCTCTTCACTTTTCACATTCCTTACGGTATTGTATTGGAAACCGTGATTTAAACCGAAGTAACAAGGAAACTGCAAAGCACTACCGGAAATACCTTGGCTAAGGCGTTTGTAAACCTTTGAACGGACTTGGCTCCATTCACATCGTGAGTCAATTCCACCGTGTGCCATGCACATAGACGCTCTGGGCTTGTGCAATGCCCCCACTATCTCTCTGCCGTTAAGTGACATCCCGGGAGGTGTCAAAGACGGAGAGAGCCTCAGTTAGTCACCACGTAAAAGCACTGGTGTCGCGCACCGCGATACATCCATCCGACGCTTCGGAGAGAGGAAAAAAACAGACCGAAAGATAAGCCCTCACACTTGAAACACATATAAACCCGTTCGGGAGAATGGGCGCGCGATCACTCCTCCCTCGCTAACATGCCAGCGCTTGGAGTCCTCCTTTCGATTCGAGTCAGCAGAGAAAGTCCGCACGGGCGTCGAGACCCAGAGGATTTTTTTGCCTCCCCACCGCGATGGACGGCGGAGCGGCGAGCGAGGCCTCCGGCGGCGGTGTTGTCAACAACAAGCCCCGGAAGAAGAGCGTGTGCTTCATTGACGGGCCCGTGTATTGCCAGGATGTCCCCGCGATCGGGTTCGAGCCCCGCCAATCCCGGTCGCCCCCGCCGACGCCGTCTCCGGACCACGGGTCCCGGGTTTGGCGCGCCCTGAGGAACGTGGCCGTGCTGAGTTTCGCGTTCCTGCTGCACGCGTCCGCGCACGGCGGCACCGTAGGCATGCAGAGCTCGGTGAACGCGGCCGAGAGCGCGGGGACGGCCGCTTTGGCCGTGGCGAGTGCCACCGCATGGGCAGCCGGGTGCGCCGTGGCGGGCGTCGGCCCCCTTCGGAATCTGGCGTCGGGCAAGTGGGCCCTGGCGGTGTCCCTGCTCGCAGCGGCGCCCTACACGGCCACGACGACCATGCTGCCGGACGTGGTGTCGCTGCTGCCCGCTGCGGCGATGCAGGGCGTCGCGACGGCGGTGCTGTGGGCGTCTCATGGTGCCTATTTGGCGGCCTGGGAGTCGGAGCTGGGGCGCAGCTCGGCGGGAAAGCTGTCCTATATAATGTTCTTCGTGGCCGTGCATAGCGGAGACGTTTGTGGCAACTTGTTAATGTCCACAGGTGAGAGGAAGTGTAAAGTTTTTTTTCATTAACCCTATTTGAATTGAGTCATATTTTTGGCTTTTCATTTTGTACAGACTTGTGCCGCCGACACCAACTGATCCACTCTCAAAATAAAGTTTTGACTAATTCAAAATTTGATTATTGCTGTATACTCACTATTTAGTATTTATTCTTCGCTTCACAACGATTTATAGTTCAAAACAGAACTATTCAGAACTCAATTTCCAGTCGTCAGTGATCAATTTGCGTAGAGATCATCAGTGTGAAAGGTGGACGCCGCTAACATTGAAATGTACAGTTGAAATAAAGGTCTGAATGAGAGTCTTTTGTGGGCCGGACACATTACGACACACAGAGATGCAAGGGAATGGTGAATTTCCGCAAGCAAAAATAGTCGGCGCATGGATCGCATGCATGGAAAGTATTCCAAATGGTTCACACTACGGATATTAATGCAATGCGCGGCTGTTCTCATTCAATTTGAAATTACCTCCGACTTCCCCAAGCATGCATTCAAATTATTTACCAGTCAATATCCACCTGAGTGGAGTGGTCAATTACAGTTGGTTTTAGAATGATTCCATGATTTTACAGAAGCATTAGGCCGAATAAATACGAATCTAGCGGTACGCCAGGGAAGCCGATAGTGTAAATATTAAAAATAGAACAAGAAAGTCATGTTTCCTAATAAACAAAAATATTCTGGCCTACCTATGAAACCAACAAGATACCAAGAGGGGTAATATTTTCAAAATTATTTTCAAGATAATGCACGCGTGTATCATTAAAAATGTCCGTATGCATTTCGCGCTATTTGAGAGCACACAATTATCAGCATTCCGGTAAAAACTCGTACATTAAATGACAAATAAAGAGGCATTCCTCTTTCCTGAAATGTATATAATGTGGTAGTTCTTCTGTTTTAATGGCTATTTCCAACATCGTTGTGCTATTGAAATTGTTTGGTTCCCCTGATATTGAAATAATACGAATTTCTCATCGACCGCATAGAAATTTCGTGCGCAAAAGTGAATCTTCGAACGCTCCATCTTAACTATTTAATTATAATTATAAATAGCTAAAATTGGTACACTTGCCGCCACCCTTTCAAATGCTACTAGCAGATAATTTTGAATGCAAAGTTCAATAGTCAGCTTCATGCATTTCGAAGCTATGATACTCCAGATATTGGAAAAATAAAACATTGAGATTTGGTGCGTTTTATTATTTGTTTTGTATGAAATAATTTGATATCATATTGTTACATTGATCATGAACGAAGAGAAAACTCTTTCAGTAATGGAATGGAGAACACAATAGCTTTCATTTTGATTTACGTCCATCCAGAGTTCCTATTTTATGTGTTAATTTGGAATTTAATTTTTTTCACGTCACGTCATAGTCTGCGACAAAGGCGTGAGAAAAGTCCCTGGCGATATGTACATATGTCATACTTAAGGTAATATTACCATTTGGGATACAACATATCTAACGAAAATAATTAGATAATTATGCACAAAACTAACTCGATCTTATGTCAGCAGATTGAATTTTGTGGAATTTTAGGACTAAAATGCATGAAATAGATTTGTAATTTTCCACAAAGTTTTGAGCAAGAAAAATAAGTTATCAAAATATAATCTACAGTTTAGCTACGCAGCCTGTAATTTAATTTAAATTTTTTTCTGTATATGTTATGTTTACTTTAGCTCTCCATCTTATCACCAACAGAAGGGCGCCAACGAATCGACGCCGCGCCGTGGCTATAAGTCAATCGCGTTACCTTCGGGTGTCGAAACGCGTCTTTTCCCGCAAAATATATAGTAAGTATCTTTTTACCCATGGCTGAAAGAGAGTATTTATCGTTAGCCAGTTATTCATCTGTTCAATACATAAATGTACGAATTTATATAAAAATTATGCTCGTAGTTACCAGATGGAAGGTTACCCTAGCTGTAGGTACCGTGTTTGTTGTTTTCTTGAGGGTTAGGTCCTATATCATAAAAAGCCGTGCAATCGTTTCGATTTATTTGTAAAATATTATCAGGTCTGAGGTATTGGGAAAAACATATAATTCTTCAAACAGTTATCTTGGCGGGATATTGTGAGGCAGAGTGTATCATCATTGGCAGGGTATATAATACAGATGCTGACAGGACCATGCTCGTATTCTTGCTCTGATGAAAAATTTCCAAAGAAAAGTTGTTATACGTTTTTAAGTATTATTTTGTTAATGATTTATAATTTTTCTCCTAATTATTTCTTACTCTTATGGTTTGTTGAATAAAATGCAAAATAAATACCTAGGGAATTCTAAGACAGCCGAACAATTTTCTTAACGCCCATTTCTGCAGCTCACATGAGTGAAGCAGAAGGTTTTCAGATCTATCCAGATAAAAATAGAACTTGTCCGCATGAAAATGACCGGGCATGGTAAACATTTGTAGTTAATTGATTTGTGCGATTACGGACTTCTTAAACAAACTGCTTGAAGTGGATTGGCCTCCGAGGGAGACGACTTATCTTCCAACGCACGAACGTCGACCCACGATAACGAATGTTTAGAGAGCTCTCCAAAAATGACACTCGCGGGCATCATTTAGCAATCCACCTCTGTCACTTTCAAATGCCCATTGCACATGCCCGTTCTATTATTCCTGTAGGATAGAATGAATTTAAATTCACTTTATTTGATAATAGTAAAAAGAGTCGACAACGTTTTTAGTTGACCTGTAATCAAATACAGTATTATTCACTACACGATGAAAAATAAGAAATTTTATGCTTTCACATGAATATTTATTCACACATTTACACGACCATGGTATAAATAGTGACGGGAGAAGCAAGAAAGAAATTATCAGCAGAATAGCCCAGGCGAAGAGAGCATTCCACCAAAAGAGAGACCTGCTTACAGCGGGAAACTTAAATATGGAAGTAAAGAAACAATTTATAAGAGCCTACATCTGGAGTATGCTCCTATACGGAAGTGAGGCATGGACAATGACCGCAGCGGAGAAAGCAAGGATAGAGGCCTTCGAAATGTGGTGCTACAGAAGAATGATGAAAATCAAATGGATCGACCGAGTTAGTAACGAGGAAGTCCTAAGAAGGGTAGGAGAGAAGAGAAGCCTCACGAAAACCTTAATAAGAAGACGGAACAACCTTATAGGCCACATCTTGAGACATGATGGCCTGATGAAGACAATCGTCGAAGGACAGGTGGAAGGCAAGAATGGAAAAGGAAGACCTCGAACAAAATATATGGAACAAGTAAAGAGAGATGTGAAAGAGAAGAAATACGTAGGAGTGAAAAGATTAGCTGATAGGAGAACTGAGTGGAGAGCTGCGTCAAACCAATCCTAGGATTGTTGACCAGTGATGATGATGATGATGGTATCAAAGTTGGACGTCATCATCAGGTGAACTCTACAGAGGTCCATCACATCTTTTTATACCAGGCTTGGAGGGGGAGGGAGGAAAGTAATTAGGTTGAACGGATTGGCCAACAGAGATGAGGGAGGGGGAAACAACTTGGTCATACGGTAGAAAGAAGTTAGGGGGAGAAGGCTCCCTTGGGGAGGGTATAAGTGGCGCCGACTCCATGGGGCCTGAGGGGGCCCGAGCCCCCTCAAAATATTCGTTATGGGTGTGAGGAAAAAATGTGTTAGGCTTGTCGATTTTCCCCGGGGTGCCCAGATATCGAAATTCGAGTTATCAGGATTCGAATGTTGATCATATGACTCTTCTAAAATGCTTAAATAACTTAAAACTCACTACTTATAAAATTTCCCGGTGCAAGATCCCCGGTTTGGGCCCCCCCCAATTTTTTTTGTAAGTCTGCATCCCTGGAGGGTATGGCAGCTGGAGAGGGGGGGTTCAGGTGAGAGAGAGAGGCCGAAGGGTTCGTCATGTCATTAGCCCAGGAATTTAGGAGTGGGAGGCTTAAAAGAGGGGAGTGGGAGTATTACAAAAAGTCGATTACAATGTAGTCATTGGAACGTACACATGCTGCAAAATTTCCATCTGTTCCAAAGCGTCTAATCTAGGTCCCTGAGGCATGAAGTTTCTTCTTTTTCATTTTTCATAATTTTCACAAAGTTACGCCTCAAACCATCAATTTCACTACACGTAAAGGTGGTGAAGTAGTTTTGAAACGTTGGTCGAAATAAAGTTGTGTTTGACAATTGTGGTAAATTGCATACTTCATCGCTTCCTTTCAACGTGCTTAACTACTACGTATCGCCGGATTCGTTAAAAGTATAATTTATCTCAAAATATTAGATAACATGAAACAATGATTATGGTTGCATTGTTTATGCGTTAGCATGGCAAATTTGTGGTAAACTTAAAATTTTAAGTTTAATCAACATGAAATTATTCTTCAGTGATACACAAAGCTATATTGCTCCGATGAGCATAATGTCATCCTATTTAAGTGATGAGCTGAAATTTTTAAAATACGAAATTACTTCAAAAGACCAAGGAAAATTGCAATAGGGTAGTTTCCTTCATCAAAGAAAACGAAATGCATTGATTGCGATTCGTTACCCACCATTAGTGTATTCATAATATACAAATTATTTGATTTAGAAATACCGGTTTAGACGAATGGCAATGATCAATTTTAACCTCACTTGAAAAAGGCCAGATTGGCACCCGTGCGATGCCTCTCCACGTGACGTCACAAGGACCTAGTTTCTAAACGAGTAGATAGGAGTTTTACATCGTCTGAGATTACCAATGCATGCATGAGGCACAGAGCTCAGGGAAACATGTCTCCTATTAAAACTGCCTAAGGTCGGAAAGTTTTCTTTCTTGATAAGGTATTAATAATCCTTATTTAAGCCAAGCGCTACCAGCTAGCAGGGTACTCTGCTACCTGCTAACATCCTGCGTCGTATCAGCGCTCAAAGCCTCGCCCCAAGGTCACCTCACTTGCGGCAGCGGGAACCAGAATGACGTCACACGGAGTTTTCCCATCATTCATACTTAGCCGTCGCGTTTTCGCGCGCTTGAAAATTTTCTCTTTTCATTTAATCGCGAAAAATAGATATCGTCATTTACAAATCTAAAAGCGTGAAATACGTACTCCAGGAGTAATAATCTTTTGATTTAGGCAATAAAAAAATAATAGGAAACCACCCTATTGTTTAATGTTATGCAGTTAACTATAGAATGGCCTTAAAAGTTAAATGTATTTGTTTCATTCGATGGTTAATTGAATAGCCATTTAATAAGGCAGGTAATTAATTAAAAGTTATTTCCTAAAAGTATAGCGAATTAAATTGGCTGTAAACGTTTATTATAGTAATTAGAATTGAAGTGGTATTGCCATCACTCATCCTCGTCCTTACTGTGATAATCTCGTTTATAGGATATGTGAGAGGATATTCACGACAGTCATTTGACGCTGAAATTATGCACTGAATATACGAGAAATTAAGGAACGAATATCTTAAATTTGGAGTTTCTCCCATCTATTTATTATATCTCGAGAAAACTTTGCGTTTTTATATGCACTAAACTTTACTAGAAGTGGATAGAACCTCTTTTTTGCATTTAAAGATAAAAATGTCAACCTTAGCTGAGGTCTTACTCCTGCCCTTGGACACCGCGCGTCAGTCGCACATATTAACCGATTGATAAGGAGTCGATCGAATCTGTATCAAATACTGGGATGGGTGGGAAAAGGGTGGGTTATCTTAGGAGTATTTGCTGAATAAACAAAATTGATGGGCGATAAATATCTATTTCGCTTCCAAAGATATCATTTATTAATTAATGCAATGAGTAATAACTGAGTGATAGGCAATGGATTGGTTTGATAGAAAAAAAACTTTATTTTTGTAATATTTATGTCGGCTCATAGAAAATAGAAAGCCATGGTGTGAAATATCTGCCATTAAATTGAAAACTCATATTTATTACGTACAGGAGAGATACTTTCAACGATTTTCCTCCACGTTAACTTGAATTATTTTGCGTTGCATGGTATGGTATCCAATTTGCCAGATTTTTCTGAAATTTTTCAATGAAAGTGAAAGTGGATTATAGAAGATGTACACATGACAAAGAGATTTCACAGCCATATCTATAATATTCTCTTTCGGTAGCATCTGCGTGCGGCACTTTACCAACCAATCTTTCGTGGTGATTGCAGGACACATTCCCGGAATAGGTATGAGAAATTCTGAGAATAACTGTTACTCTAGCAAACTGAAGCACTTGACCTTTCATTAACGATGTGGCTGTTTGATTACTAGTTAGTTTGATTACTAGTTTTTTGCTAGTTAGTGGTTCCAAATTTTTGACTTTTTCTGTTAGTAATAAAATTAAAACTTAGGTAAATTTTTCTCCAGCATAAATTGCGGCATCTACCATCTATGGAAGTGGAATTAAATGTTGCTCATTTCATTTGAATATAAATAGGGGTTATTCAAAGGCAGAAGAGTAATAGCCACTCTAGATATTTTTCCAATACCCACGGTTAAATTGTTTTGCACTGAGAAACGTATTCGCTGCGAAGAAACGGCGAGTTACTTTACCTTTTCCAGAGTAAATTAATCGGAATTATGATGTAAAGTCCCCTTAGAGATTTATAAAATTCAGCTGCATAAAAATCTGCTGGGTCCGGAAAACGTGAACTACATCCAAGTATATATTATAATATTTTTTTAGCTTTTGGATGCATGATACTGTGGTAGTAATAGAAAAATTTCTGGATTGCCTTCCGAGGATGTTCCCGAGGGATATCTCGGGCTTTACATCAGGATCTCGAGTTTATCTCACTCTTCCAGCGGCGTCCGTCTGCCCCAATACTGATGGCGCATTCCTCAACTACCCCCCTCGGTACATAATATGCATTTTTTAAATACCCCCAATTTTTTTCTGCAGTCCAACTTTCGCTATACATTCAAACGCCTCTTGTAGTTGGTTCTTAGCTCTGCATCTCGATACTACCATAGTGGAGTCAGTTATGGCGACATAAAAGTACGTGATGCGTGAAGCGAAGTCTGAAATATTCCCGTAAACTAGCGGTAAACAAATAGGACGACTAGCATTCGAGGCAATCATGGAGAAATTTAATAGGTTACGCTATCTATAGGAATACAAAATTATTTTCGTAAAGTTTATACAGATAATTTAAGTGTCAAGCGTACATTCCATACATGCTTAATAATGATAAGAATACTAATCCTTCACATTTCATCTTTTTCCGTCATTTTTCAACGAAAACATACGCTTTTGGCCGTTGCAGTCCTGTCTCTGGACCACCCGCCCCTGCCCTCCAACTTCTCCAAGGCCGTCCCCTGCGGCTTCGACTTCTGCCTGCCACCCGCGGACAACAGCGACGGGAACCTCGTGAGGCCGCCCCAGCGCCGCCTCTCCCAAGTCGGATACGCGTTCCTCGCCTGCGTCGCCGCTGCCAGCCTGCTCGTGGCGCTCTTCCTCGACCCCGTCAAGAGGTGAGCATCATATCCTTTTCAAATATCTTTGCGACTGGCCCAGTCGTACAATCTCGGAATGTTTCGTGCGGCATCGCGGAAAGAGGTCTGCGACGCTATGCAGTGGCGCAGCGAGGGGGGTTTTGGGGGATAAACCCCCCCCCAGAGCTCATAGAAATTTTTAAGTTAAATCTATTTTACTTAATTGGATTAATATTGATTATAGAATAGTGTGAGGATTAATAAAATATCCCTCAGAAGGTCGTAAAAATCACCACTTTGAACCATTTATCTTAAATTTTTTTCCGGCGGAGGGCCTCCCCATCTCCCGCTTACCCTGGCGGGTATGCAATATCCCAAGCCCCCCAGTATTAATTGCGATTGAAACCCCCTAGCCTTAATTCCTAGCGCTAGGGATATGGGATGGGGAGAGAGAGAGAGGCGGGCGTTGCCATGTTTTCTCATAAGTCTTTGACAGTGTATCGGAACGAAAGACTGTGTCAAAAACCTTCTTCCCACTTGGCAACACAACAAGCGTACACCACGGAGCAGTGGCGTAACTAGGAATATGCTTAAGGGAGGAATGGGATGGCCTGGTGTGGCGACCCCCCACCCCCAGGAAACCCACCCCAAGGCAGGCAGGGGGGTCAAGGAAAAATTTTGAAAAATGGCATGCCTGGAAATAAATTTTACATAATTTTGGCTCAAAATATTTAACTTTAAGCAGATGCAGTTATTAAATATCAAAACTAGACAATAGTTTTAAATATTTTTCCTCTAAGGCTTTGGGAGGATCTATCCCCACATCCCCGCCATAGTTAAGCCACTGCTACGGAGGTTTGAAAGCGACTTAATTTCCTGGAGGCCAGGCTCCGCCCATCGCACTTTTATTGGTTTTCAGGAAGTCGCGTGCCCTCCGCCCTCTACCCCCCAAAAAAACTTGGGCCTGCCTCCCAGTCGCAAAGATATTTTAAATAATTCTAGCTGCCCTCGGACACATGGCATTGTTCTTCGACAAAATTGTGGACAGAAAAACGTTGTAGCTTTCATTTGGGGGTTTTCGTTTAGACTGGTTCACTTTGGGTGGTTTAATGAAGGAAGATATATTTTGGAGAATGGGGGGAGAAGGTTCGCTTCATTTCGATGAGGGTTCAATCTTCGGGAAAGCCCATTTTAGGGGTTGAATTCTACCACTATTTAACCTAAGCGTTCTATTTTTTAAATTCAAGTAGTTTGGTCTAAATTAATATTTAGGAAAAAATAAATGTTTTTGAAAGGATTGATCGTAGAACATTTAAATGTTCTTACTTTATTGTTTAAAGTAAAATTCCACCGGTTTTAATATAATGCATGTTCAATCAAAGAGTATATTCTTTGAAAATTTTCAATGTGTGATATCTCTTGAAATATTGCCCTTTTATATGCCCGTTGGACCTGATTGATGGATACTAGTGTGGATTTCCACCACGTCAAGCCTGTAAAGATTTCATATGTTAGCACACTATTAATGTAAATCACAATCGCAGAGGATAGCTATTTTTTTGGCAATTTCATACATTTTAGCCAAAGTATTGCTGTTCACGTGTGAACGATGCTTCCAATGGATTGAATGATTCATTGGTGACATGGTTTGTGTGAGGGTCGTTTGGAGGAAGGTTTACATGGAAGTCAATCGGTCTCGCCTTCCCTATGATTACAGCAACCTCTTTTAATGCTATCCATTCCTTCTGTTCTCCTCCTGCCTCTACCAAGCATATTTAACATCCTATATCCATTCCCGACTTTTAGTTCCAATTAACCGTCCATTGCTGCTCGAGCTACTTGATCTCTTCTCCGTATCTCTTCCAAAAGTTTTCTCTCCTGCTCAAGCACTTCTTCACTCGTTTCACTCCACCCATATCACCAGGTCCATTCTTCATCACACCCACGTCTCAAACGCTCACAGGCTGTCGACATAGTAATACTGAAAAGAGCTCTTCTCTGCACCATTTACATCTACCACAGTCGGTCATGTATCGTATCGTTGGACTAGTATAACATTAATGCAGGAGTGTCTATTTTACTCCAGGTTGAAGGCTTAACAACCCCAAAACTCTCTCATCCTTTCAATCCATTCAACTTGAGGAAACTTTCGTGGGCGCTCGTCACGGTGGTTCAAAACTGACTCTGGAAACCTCCACCCTGTCAACCTCCCCCTTTTTCATTCACATTTATTGTAGGAATAGCAATGGTGGTTACATTTATTTTCAATTATTAACTTATAAGTGATAGCTGGAGCCTCTCTTCGTCAGTTAACTCTAATATATTTACTAAAGTTAATAGTGTGTTACTCTCATATTCGTGCCCCTTAAACTTGAATTATAAGTGATAATTTTCACTACCACCCTTTCAAACTTTCAGCAGCGCACACACAATCAGTGCCATGAAACCTCTAGTGGGCACCCCTGATTAATGCTCTCCATAACTTTGCTTGACTCAGGGTGCGATGCGAGGAGAGGCGGAGGATCACGGACAGCGCCGAGGACGGCCCCTGCCTCGAGAAACCCACTCACGTGGCCGTGCTCAGCCAGATGGGGTCCCCCTATCAGATGCTCCTCGTGCCCATCACCCTGTTCGCAGGCATGGAGGAGGCGTTCCTCCACACGGACTTCACTCAGGCACGTACATTTTCATCTATTTGCCACTCAGCATTTCAATTGGTAGGATTCTGTGCGGTACTTCCGTGCAGTGGCGCAGCGAGAGAGGGGTTTTGGGGGTAAACCCCCCCTCCAGAGCTCAGAGAAATTTTTGAGTTAAATCGATTTTACTTAATTGGATTAATGTTGCCTATAGAATAGTGTGAGGATTAACAAAATTTCCCTCAGACGGCCGTAAAACTCACAATTTTGAGCCATTTATCTTAATTTCTTTCTGACGGAGGCTCCCCGCACCTCCCGCTTAGCTTGTATATACCTTACCGGGTATACCACACTCCCAGGCCCTCCAGTATTAGTTGCGCCTGAAACCCCCCCCCCCCTAGTCTTAATTGCTAGCTGCGTCCCTGCTTCCGTCATATATTTTATTCGCGAGCCGACTTCACACCCTCCTAAATTGTTTTGGTAACGGTGTGGCTCTTCAATGTGATTTATTTGCCGCCCAAAATTTGTATTTTCCTCTCTCTCTCTGACTTATAATGCACTATGTCGATCACCTACTCATCCATCAGCCACTCTTTACCCGACAGAGTTTAGCATTAACCAGGGGTGCCGACTTACAAAAAATATTGGGGGGCCCAAACCGGGGATCTTGCCCCAGGAAATTTTTTAAGTAGCGAGTTTTTAGTTTTTTTAAGCATTTTAGAAGAGTCATATGATCAATATTAGAACCATAATAACTCGAATATTGATATCTGAACACTCCGGGGAAAATTGACAAGCCTGACACATTTTTTCGTCTCACCCATAACCAATTTTTGAGGAGGCTCGGGCCCCCTCAGGCCCCATGGAGTCGGCGCCACTGGCATTAACTATACATTGATGAACCAACCATTGCCGGCAGTGCTTGGCAGCACATATGTATAGCATCTCGATCCTCCTGGAGGTGGGCAACATTTCACACCTACGCATCGCATATTCAATTTAGCATGGCAACGTGAGATTCATATTCTTGTATTTCCATGGGATATTCTTTAAAATAATGTATTTTTAACACTTAAGTTAATTTATCATTGAAGTGAATTTACTTTTAAGCGTTTGAATACATAGCTCAATACAATGACGTATCTAAATAATTGATAGAGGTTCTTGATTTTGAGGAACCCATTAAAATTTTTCGAAGGATTCGCAAATCAGTGTTTGGCAAAACTATTCACGAGGCTTAGCTTTTGACTTTCCGGGAGAAATCGTCAAGTCACTAAGATGATTTTTTGGTCGAGGGTTGTTTTCTTCACGATGGACGGTGCACTAAAATCGAAAAAAGCAAGCCAAAATAAAACATGGTTATTTTTTGGGCCTTAAGGCGAAAAATGTTCATCAGTATTCTCAATTGATTTTTTTTCGAATGCAATAAGTCACTTTCGAAGGAACTCACTACTATAACGTATCCTCGACGTAAGAGCTGCACTCTTCCTGCAAAAAAGTGCATATCCAATTCTCTCTCCAAACTCAAACACTCTGTAAATGCTTCTGTTAGGACTGCATGGGATAAATAGTCATACTATGTCGTTTTACGGCATGCGTGTATCAGCTTAATCCGTATCCTCTTCTCCTTTGCGATTTTTCCAATCATTAATTACGAAGACATTCCGAAGATAATAGTAGAAAAATAGTGGAAACCAGTGGCGTAACTAGGAATA
Organism: Ischnura elegans; assembly: GCF_921293095.1. NCBI lineage: Eukaryota > Metazoa > Arthropoda > Insecta > Odonata > Coenagrionidae > Ischnura > Ischnura elegans. Next base: position 81,089,474 of record NC_060246.1, on the reverse strand, counting down.
TGCTTTGGGGGCGATGGGGGAGATTTGGGGGCATTGGGGAGGGACGAGGAGGGTTAGCGGCGGCTACCCCCCCAGGAAACGGGGATTTCAGGAAAGGTTTTGAAAATGCATTTTACATCATTTTGGCACTTAGAATTTAACTTTTAGCAGATGCAGTTATTATATATCAAATCCAGACAAGATTTTCATAAAATTATTTCATTTCTCAGAGGCTTGGGGGGGGGGGGGGGGGGGGGGGATGCATCCCCTCATCCCTCCCATAGTTAAGCCACTGGTGAAAACGAAGATTGTCATGGGGTGAATTTTTGAAATTATCTAGAAAATTTATCTCATCGGCTACTTCCTGAAACCAACGCGATCAAAATTTACAACACCCGTCGATGGATACATCTAGGCTTGCCGTAAGCTACGCATAAACTGCCAATCAAAGTCCTCGCCATACGTTCTAATTACCTCCCACATATCCATAGACTCTTCCATCATCCTTCACTTTTATGTATCCCGAATAATCCTCTCTCTATCACCATATCCTCCAGAAGTTTTTTTAAAGGAGGACCCAACACCAAAGCTGCCGTTACCGGGAAGTTAGCGTATGGAATACCCCCATATAAAACATGTTAAAGGAAATTTCAAAAATATTAATCTAAAAACGACATTTTGGAGATGTTCTTAGCCTTAAAAAGTTCCCTTAGTAATTTCATATTTTGAATATAATATATAAATATTTTGAATCAATGAAAGGGGGATCCAGAGAGGGGCTGGACCCCTCTTGTATATCCAATTTATACAAGATAAAATGATAATTTTGTTCAGTGAAATATAAACAGAAGAAGGGAGCCCTTTGACGACCCCTTGTCCTTATTCTGGATCCGCTGCTGATGAAAGGTACGTATTTTCGGGGATTATAATCCCCGAAAGCTCCCCTTGTAGTGTTCTGGCTTTTTCCAGTAGATCAAAACTCGTAATACATGTGAAGTGTTTGAGCTGGTCAGGCCCCTCTTTAAATTTTCTCGATCCGTCCCTGCTCGGAGTACAAACCTATGCAAACTTTTTTTTTTAATTTTCCTCTCCGTCAATTTCGCGTGCAGATTTCCTCCGAACTCAACATCTAAGACACCGACCTACTTCCACTAATTTAACGAAAAGCAATTCGTTCTCCATCCTCACTAGGTATCTTATTTGCCAGTATTTTCTTTTTCCGAAACCCCTAGTCAATTCACAGCTTGCTACCAAGAATTGTTTATGATATAGGTATTTTAATGTTACGTCCTTATTCGGTCTCGCATAATAAATTTATGGTTGATGAAAATTAATGGCTAAAACCTCTGTCACATTCCCCAGCAACGATCCCACTTCCTCGATCTCATTCTTGATCTTTGATAGGAAATGGGGGTTTTGTCAGGGGGATGGGTCAAAGATCACCCCCCTTTCGTAAGCCCTCTCGCCACCTACTGCCCATTAGGACTGCTAAAATATACCATACATCCGTAAGCTTTCTTTTTAATAGGGTGGTTTCCTATTATTTTTTTATTGCCTAAATCAAAAGATTATTACTCCGAGAGTACGTATTTCACGCTTTTAGATTTTTAAATGACGATATCTATTTTTCGCGATTAAATCAAAAGTGAAAAAGTTCAAGCGCGCGAAAACGCGACGGCTAAGTATGAATGTTGGGAAAACTCCATGTGACGTCGTTCTGGTTCCCGCTGCCGCAAGTGAGGTGACCTTGGGGCGAGGCTTTGAGCGCTGATACGACGCAGGATGCTAGCAGGTAGCAGAGTACCCTGCTAGCTGGTAGCGCTTGGCTTAAATAAGGATTATTAATACCTTATTAAGAAATAAAACTTTCCGACCTTAGCCAGTTTTAATAGGAGACATGTTTCCCTGAGCTCTGTGCCTCATGCATGCATTGGTAATCTCAGACGATGTAAAACTCCTATCTACTCGCATAGAAATTAGGTCCCTGTGACGTCACGTGAAGTGGAATCGCATGGGCGCCAATCTGGCCTTTTTCAAATGAGGATAAAATTGACCATTGCCATTCGTCTAAACCGTTATTTCTAAAACCAAATAATTTGTATGCATATTATGAATACACTAATGGTGGGTAACGAATCGCAATCAATGCTTTTCGTTTTCTTTGATGAAGGAAACTACCCTATTATAGTAAGTAGTTGAAATTACACACCGTATGCTTGTTAATTAAGAGGTTTCATAAATATTATTATTTACTAATGTATAAATTATTAATGATTGTTAAATAATTTAATTAGAGAAATTAAATAACTTTTTAACATAAACTTTTAAAATTTTGCCGCCCCCTGAAATCTGCCGTCCGGACTCCTCTGCTCCGCCCTAGTTCCGGGTCTGCGTATTACTTCCAATACTGTTCTCTGCACTAAGTGATTGACCTACGTACGTGATTTTCTTTTCCCTGTAGGCCTACGTGGCTTGTTCGGTCGGCATTTCGCACCTGGGCTACGTGATGGCGTGCTACGCGGTGGCCAGCGGCGTTGGCGCCGTCATCTCCTGCTTCGCCTCCGGCTACTTGGCAGAGGGAAGGGCAACCCTTTTGGTCATCGGCGCGGCCCTCCATGGAGGCCTCGTCATCGTCATGATAGTGTGGTCGCCACAGTCAGAACACCCGTACTCCCTTTTTTTCATCGCATCGCTTTGGGGCCTGTGCGACGCTCTCTGGAAGACGCAGATAAACGGTGGGTTGGTATTTGTGTAACTCATCACCGCGGTTAACTTTAACAGTCTATTCCGCCTTAATTACATATCTAGACTCACTAGGAGGCCAGAAAAAACATTATCTATGAGCTCCCGATCTTTGTTAGCGTTTCACCTTTTCTTGGAAACGAGGTGAAAGCATTATCGTGCTTGAGACCACATCCTACGTCTAGAGTCGAATAGAGAAATCGCTTTTCGAAGCCCTAATGGGTTAGAACTCATTGCGGGTGAGAATTGAAGACAATTAGATCACATTACCGTGAAACCTGCCAAAACGTTTACCCCTATTCAGCGACCATATTTCACTGAAATCCGTAAAAGCAACGAACATTTTGTATTGTTTAACCAGTCTACACCCCTTTCAGATGCCAGAGAGCATATTTTTTTCGGCCAATCCTAAAGTGACCAACCCCAAACTTTACTTCCTCATAACCTGTAGCGAATGAAGCGGGGAGAGGGCGGGCCGGCGTCCGCCCCCCGTAATTTGTGGAAACATTGAAAAGGACTATAGGTTACCTCGCTCCCCTTTTTTTGTTAACTTTTCACAAATATGAAAACTAATTATAAGGGCCGGCTTACTGAATAGTATTTGGTGAGAAGGCCTCTTAAAGCAAGGTTTCTATGTTTTCAAGTGGTAAAATGGCCATAATAGATACCTCTGTCATAGCGTCGTTGAACTGCTCTTCATCCAATTTGATTTTTCTTAAGTCTTTTAGCAAAAATTCCAGCATGGACAGTGGTGAATTAAGGGAGGGCACGATGCCCCCAGTAATTTCTGGAAAAATTGAAATAATGGTTGTTATTATTAGGGTGGTTCACGGATGAAAGTTTGTATTTCTTCAGATAAATAGGAAATGTTAAAAACTATTTAATTTATAACTGACAGCCACTTATGTACGTATATCATACGTCACACACATCATTGTTTGGAGGTATTGCATACCACCAAGGCACTGCAGAAAGTAATTTACCAATCCCCCAACCACAGAACAGTGACCTTAACCTGCCCTGGCCCATAACACTATGGAATACCATTTGGGAATTGATCTCTTCTAATCAAGGCCGGTCCAAGACATTTTTCAAGTGCATACCTGGTATAATTTTGGTGTCCCCCTCCAAAACTACTCCCAAGGTGGGGAGGGGAAGTGCTGAAAGGGTTCTTGTCCGAGAAAAAGTTTAAGTATAGAATTAATTAAATAAATTTTTAGCACATTATAGAGTATGCACAAATTAACTAAGGAATATTAAAAAAATTGGTTTAATGCTATAAGTACTCTTAAAATCTGACTTCTAAAGATCCAAATAGAGTACAATAATGGGTGCATCGTGGTACTAGTGTAGGTAAATACATTATGAATGTAGTGTAAAATGCAAATACTAGTCACTCAAAAAAACCTCATGAGTTCAGGAATGGATAAAAAAGATAACCTTTTTGAACTTGACCATAGTATTTGTGAGGAAATGAGAAAGCAAGGAGGGGAGAGGGTAACATTATGTTCTCCATTGAATCAATCCACCTTATTTCATGTGTGTCTAAATGTCTATTCATTGAACACACTCAAAGTGATTGAAATTCTGAGTACAATGAACTATTTTCTCACTAAGAAATGCTACATGAACTTATAATAAATCTAATTTTGATAGAATGCTACTCTTCATCTGGTGACTAATGTTTATGGCTGGCCATAGCCATCCCCTACAACACACCTAATGAGGTGGCTTTTATGGTATTATAGACAGTAGAAGAATGTTGCCCTTTAAGATGAGCTATACACTAGATGTAAGATTTGAAAACAGTAAGTAGACAAGTGAGAAATGAGGATGATGAATACATAGTTGGCCATAGTCCCACTGGAGTCTAGCCAAGAGGAGAAATGCAGCCAAAACGTCAACAATAGCAAGACTCAACCCATTGGTGTGATGTTGGGAATTGATATCAATTTTGGAACAGCTAATGTACATGATGAAACTACCTTGGAGAAGAAAAGGTTCAGTGATACAGCATCATGTGCAGAGACACTGCAGCCCAGGAAGAGGTTTTGAGGAAGACGTGATGGTAATGGTCATCATAGCTCAGCAAGAAGAAGGAAAGTAAGAAAGTTAAGAAGGCTTGGATATAACCATAGGGGTGTCTAAAGCAAATTATTTCCAATTTATTTTTAAAATATCCCTCTTCATTAGGACCCTTGCTTCATAATCGCTCATGTAAGAGGCTACATTTATAGGGAGGAGGGAAATAGTGAACACTTTTGGAACCCATGCGAAGAATTCCTAAACATAGCCGATGGGTTCAAACCTCTGGTACAAACTAAAATGCAGTTCCATTACAAATGATACCCTCTGGGCTGGTTTAAGTTGTAAGCAAAGTGCATGGCTGCATAGAGCACCAAGCAAAAGGGGGTGCCTGAGCTCTCAGCTCAATGTTCAGTACTAATCCTACTACCTCTCTGGTTATTTTTGAGGGGGGTGGGGTGGCTGGAATATTGTTTGCTTACACTAGAAAAATGTGTACAACCGGTCCTGGATACCCCACAACATTATTTCTATCAATATCCATGGATACTGGTCTGGGAGTATACAATAAGAAGGAACTGGAAAAGATGGGGAAAGAATCGATCCTAAACACCTGTAATTTTCAACGTTTTAATCGATAAAGCCGTAAATGAAATCAAAGAAAAGGCCTTGGAAGTGAATATCCATGGAGAAAAAATTAGCATGCTAAGATTTGCTGATGACATAGCCATTTTTTGGGGTCTCTAAGGGTTATTTCGTGCAAAATAACTACGCCCTATGTAACAATGAACAATGTATCAATTTATTGCGTCACGAACACAATTGAGTCGCACTCAGAGAATCGGCGATCGCGGTGGCTACGGATTCAGTCACAACAAGATGGAATTGCTTCCACATCTTGAGACATGATAGCCTGATGAAGACAATTGTCGAGGGACAGGTGGATGGCAAGAATGGAAAAGGAAGACCTCGAACAAAATATATGGAACAGGTAAATATGGATGTGAAAGAGAAGAAATATGTCGGTGTAAAAAGTTTAGTTGATAGGAGAATTGAGTGGAGAGCTGTGTCAAACCAATCCTAGGATTGTTGACCAGTGATGATGATGATGCCACCAATTACCTGGGGTTACATATTGTTCTATAAGATAATTATTTTAGTAGTACCATTTTTTTTGGTAGAACTCCAAAATACATTGCTAATAGCCCCTGAAAAATATCAATGGCACACACTAAACAATGCCTCAAAGGAACTCCTGCTGCAGCTAAAAATCATTCAATTATGTATATAAATGTTTGTTCCACTTAAGATTTCCAAAGTTCCAAGGCAAAAATGTTAAATGAATAGGAGAAAAGTCATCCCTGTAAATCAACAATGGTTGGCAACTTTTTCAGAGTACTATAGCTCACAGAAAAATAAATGCAAGTTATAGGCAATATTTATCAAATGTTAACTCTCCTCTCTGCTTTTCCATCAACAAACTTAATTCTCATCGATGCCATGAAAATATTTGGTGAAAATACCCTGCTCTCCAATAGACTTGGCATGTTTGTTTTCGATATTTCTCTAATTTAAAATGCCACAATACTAATCACTTTTGCCAAATTTTTTGCTATACATTACAGACAGTGCAAGGGTATCCATTGGCATATCTCATTATGGCCAAGGATGACATGAAAGACTTTCTGTAAAAAAATAATGACATCTGGCTTTGATATCTCCAGCTATTACATTGAAATTATCTATATTCCTACTGAATGGTACAATAATAACTATTTACTGGTTTCTCCCTCCAGTGATTTATGAAGCCTTCTTCCCAGATGATCCAACGACAGCAATGGTAGTGCTTTGGCTGTGGGAATCTGCTGGTTATGCTCTTGGATGTGGGCTAAGTGTTCCATTATGCACAGGAGTCAAATTGCATAGTTTACTAGTCACTTTGGTTTTAGGACTTATTGGTTACTCCGTTGTTGAATGTTGCCTTGGTCAACATTGTAAAGGGAGAAAAGTCTATAAATAGCTGCAAAATCATGATTGAGGATAAAATGGGCCTCACAGGAGATGCATCAGGAACCCTTGTTGTTAAACACCATATGATCTTCCTCGTAATGTGGAGCTGGCATATATCAAGTTAATATCCAGGTCAAAATTGATGAAGAAAGTTGGGGATAAAATGGTTACCCAACAGCCAAGTGAGCATTAAAAAAATGTGGTGCTTGAAAGCCATTTCATGAGGTTTGCTGTTTCAAACTGGATATTTCTAGTCTGCTGAATCCATAATTTTTACCACCATAAGGGCACCATTATCTGACCACAAGCAGCATGAGGATAGGAGCTGGAACTTCTGCTGCTGTAATGTGGGTAAAATGTTTTCCAGTTAGTCACATATTTTTGATGGAAAGAAACCGATGGAGGTGAGAGAATTGGTGTGAGATGGGCTCAATGAAAAGTGTGATTGCAAGATGAGTGAAGATGATCACTCAAATAAACAATGGGTCACTCTAATGAAGCAAATGATGATGTAAAAATGAATGGGAAATATTTGTAATATCATGGCTGAAGTGAAAGCATAATAGGTTAACCATTCTCGTATCATTGAGGCAAGTCTTAATTTATACTTATGAATATTTCTGTACATCTTCCTCTGACTAAGAAAGAGTTCACTGATATACTGCATAGAAATATGCATACTAATGGTGAATACTATGTTATAAGCTTCTGTTAGCATCATTACGCAATTTCTAGATAAAAATTTTATGATTGAGAGAAAAAAATGTGATCTCTTAATGCCCTGTCGATTTCTGAAACAACAATGCCTGTTCGCTGTCCGTTTGAAGCCTGTTGATAGCCTGTTGGAGATTAGTGAACAGAGTATAAACAGCCAACGAACAATCTCGGGTCACTCACAAGTAGGAGCAACTTACGAACAGCCTACCAACAGTTTGTACTCTGTTTGCAGCTTGTTCCTTAACAGGCAGGCAACAAGCATTTCGGGAACAATAGTGAACAAGCTTTTAACAGGCAGGGGCCGGTTGGTAGTATGTTTCACCGAACAGGGAATGAACAGACAACAGTGAACAAACACTAAACACCCTATCGATTTACGTAAAAATGATGCCTGTTCGCTGTCAGTTTGGAACCTTTTGGAGATTTTGAGAACAGATTATGAACAACGTACGAACAATTGTTTTAAGTTTCGGAATTTGGACAACAATTTGGATTAATCCAAATTTAATTGAGTACAAGGAAGTTTGATTGAATCCAAAGAAAATATCGTCTACTTAAACAGTAATTATATACGGTTGAATTCATTATCACGATTACCATCAACCACGGATGACGGTTATTGAAGTGAGCACGCAAATTATATTAGTTATCTGCTCGGCTTACGCACGTTAAATACTTTACTTCGCCAATTACAGGCAGGGGCCGTATGTTTCAGCCAAAGAGTATGTACTCTGTGGTTTCAGCGGACTGGGAACGAACAGACAACAGTGAACGAACAGACAACAGTGAACGGACAGTCAACAGTCAAGGGCCGGTTCATAGTCCGTTTCACGGTACAGGGTACGAACAGAAAACAGTGAACAGCTAGTGAACAGGTTCTCAACAAGGACGGAAAGATAGCGTGGTGCTGCTACCTACCTATAGAAGATAGCAAACGCAAACAATGACGCCAATAACCGATACCGTTATCCGGACAGTTTACGAGCACATGGTCGACTGTGTTGTGGTGAAGTTGTTGGTTGCGGAGAAAATAGTTATTTATTTGATTATTATTTAACCTGTGCTAAATGCCCGCAGTGACGAATTAAGTAATTCGTGCATCCATTCAGTGATAGTGAAAGTCGTGAAGTGATATTTGTTCTTGAGTGTGTTTATTTAATAATTTATTGTGTCTCTTAAGTTTTTGAGCAAGTACTGAGATTTGTATTGTATTTGCATTATGCGTATGTGCGTTACGTCGCCAATAAGAACCAACAAACATTGTCAGAGGACTGTCTTTCTTGTAGGTTTGTTTGTGAGAAGTGAAATCATCGTGTTCATAAATATTCTTTAAAGGCGTGTTTCTCTTTTAAAATCACACGTATAATATTGACATAGTGCAGAATCCGAGTTGTATTAATTTAAGGAAGTACATATTTCTTTGATGAAGGCATGTGAAATATTTGTTGATGTAGTGGTTGTTCTGTTAATGATGACAAAGCTTGCTTTTCTGCAACTATTCAAGATTTTTATAACTAATGGAATATGTGGAAAAGCACAATAAAAGTTTTTCTTACAATCATTCAAATGAATTTCAACTTTTAATTCTATTTTAACATAAATTATCTCTTGTCTATTATGTCCAACTTAGCAACAGCGAACAGTTAAGGAACAAAGTATGCGCATAGGGAGAGAACAGACAAATAACCATCTTCCCACATTGTCACAGACAAGGAACAGACAAGGCGTTCCAATTTACATTCTACGAACAGTTGCCTGCCTGTTCTCTCTTGGTCAAGGAACAGGGAACAAACAACCTAAGAAAACAGGCAATGAACTGACAGCGCACAGTCCCCTGCCTGTTCATTGTCTGTGGTCCAACAGGTAAGGAACAGAGAATGCCGCTTTCTTAACAGGGAGGGAACAGACAAGTAACCCTTTTCTCACAGACAAGGAACAGACAAGGCGTTCCAATTTACATTCTACGAACAGTCGCCTGCCTGTTCTCTCTTGGTCAGGGAACAGGGAACGAACAGCCAACTGACAGACAATGAACAGACTTTATTGTTACAGAAATCGACAGGGTGAGACTACCTTCTGACAGTAATGCCTTGTATATAAATAAAAGTTCGCTGGACGAACCAAAGTTGGCATTTACTGACATTACCGTATTTATTATTATTTAGGGCTCCTTGATTTATGCGATCTTATCATTGCTTGCATTTTTTAAATGAGGTAAAGGTCAAACACAATAAAAAAATCAAGGAAGAATTGTAAGTAATGCCATAAATTCCAAAATTGTGTGATAAATATAAAAGATATGAAGTAACTAACATTTTTATTCACAAAAATCGAGGAGCCCTACCCTATGTTACCAGCTTATCCTGCACCATTTTACTGCTTGGAGATCTAAAAAACAACATTCTCATAAAGAAAGTGAAGGTCTTGTTTTCAATATATATATTTGAGTCCCAAGCCAAAAGTTGCAGTCAATGACAATACTCTCACAGACATGCTCTAAAATGGACAATAGTGGGTGTGCATAAAATTTGATGATTATGAATGTAAACTACAATGATGAAAGTAAGGCAAGGAGTAAGAGGCAAGTTCGCTCCAGAGAATTCTATATTCTAGAGCAAACCAAATGCCCACTGGTCAATTCTCATTCCCCCTGAACATTTTTCTTGTGATGCAATTAATGTGAATTTAATTAATGCTCATGCAGCACCTTTGAAACTATCCACATTCAACACCAAAAAGGTCTATCACTCTAGAATAAAATTCAATACTTATTGTGCCTTCCTGGATCTCACCTAGAATTACCACCCTTGGTATAATATTAAGGGGGGAAAGTAATATACACAACGGTGAAAAAAGCTAAAAGAGATAGATTTCCTTGTCCTGTTGTAAAATTGTTTGTTTCATGCATATTCAGTTATTGGGGCAGCTTCAGTCGATTAAATCAACTTTGACTCATTTGACTTGTTGGAGTTCTCTCCATAGTATGACTGATGGAATGAGCTCCAAGAGACTCTTCGGTCCTCTCTGTACAGAGCATTTTTGCAGGAGATTTGTTAAGAAGGTCTCGCGGATAATCACATACTCTCACCACCAACCTTTTTTGACCTTCCTAGTGGGCACTCTGCATCAACTCAGACTCCGAGGGTAGTTGGGCTCCCTCCTTTCTGGGTTAATATAACCCTACCAGGGGCATTAATTTGTTGTCAACTTATGATTCAATCACATCAATTACCGACATGGATAATAGTTGCTTGCACATAAATACAGACTCCAAATTTAATTCCTCATATTTTTCTGAGCATTATCAAATTTTGAATGAAGCTCTAATATCAATATTAACGGATTTAATGAATCAAAAATTTCCATGGTGATACTTATCCTGAAATGGAGATATAAGTTAATATTTATGGTAGAACTTCATTTAAAAATTGTATATTCTGCTTAAAAGACAAAGAATTTAACACTTAGTTTATACATATTGAGAAAGGAATAAATATTGATTCCGCAACTGACTGAATGAAGAATTGTATGACCATGGTCCTTCACCAAAAAGAGAGGTAATATAAGATGGGTACTTGCTCCCGGATTTTAATGGTAAGACCTAAGTCCTGTTGCGTTGGGTCCTGAAACTGAGACTTCATGTAGTACCTGCAACTGTCATGAAAGGGGGAGAGCCCGGAGGAAGCAGATATTTTTGGCATTTGTTCACCTACGTAAGAAAATCCTCGATGAAATTTTTGGTCTTCATCTCCCTGATCAAGAAATGTATTCCCATTTTTTTATTACGTATATGTACATACAATTCCCGAATATTTTTGTCATAAGTAGCGAAAGGGTCAATGAACTTCTCTGTGCTGCTGCTGATGTGTTTCCATGGATTGTGAAAGAGAAACCAAGCAAACACAATTATCACTCTCTTTTCCAGTCTCATATGAAGTCTACTTAATGATGTATTTAATTGTTAAAATCACAAATCATAGGGGTCACACGTTAGTAACTCAAAACAGAAACTATATAAATGAAATTAACTATGTGAAACAATTCATACATAAAAACAACCATTTTTTCATCTGATAGCCAACTATTTTTTCCCAAAAATTTCTCAGAGTAACTAGAAAGACTAGGAAACCAGTGGCTGTCACGACCCCTCCTTAAATTTTATCAAAAATTTTCAATTTTTATTGGTTTAATAGGTTTTGCATCTTCGTGAAGGAGTTCAGGGAGTGTTTATGTAAAAGGAAGGCTACAAGTCCCAAATATGAGAGAAATTTGACTTGTATTTACTGTAGAGTGTTGCATTCCCTGCAAAACATTTTGCATGGGAGATTGTCACCCTCTCCCGGGGAGTATTCCATACTCCCCAGACCCAGGTCATTACCCTACCCCCAAAATTTGACGCTGAATCCACCCCTTCAGACAACACATGCTCCACTCTTGGCTCTGAAAATTGCCCTTACTTTTGCCCAACTACACAACTTGATTTCTGAGGTACAGGACATTCTCATAATACAGTTTGACAACAATTGTGACTGTGTCCCTCCAGTTAAGACCTGTGAATATACCTAATAATGGTAGCGTAATGAACTAAAGTCTAACGTTCAATCCCGACAGCTACTAATTACTTAGCTTAAGTGGTGATACCGTATAAGGCACAAATACGTCAACATTGAGGTCACCAGTTATAATCCCACAGAGATGGGCTTTTTGAATTGAAAAAAAAAATTAAAAAAAGGGGTGTTATCACCACCCATGGCAAAAATGCACAGTAGAGCCATTTAAAATGAATTTTAAGGTGACATAGTCTTTGTGTTACTCAAACAAATTGATATAAGTATTTAAATCTGCATATATGAATCAGATGATGATTAAAAATAACATGGAGAACTTTATGAAATGTAAAAACTACTGCACAACAGTCCTTAAATTTGACCCTACTTGAAATACTTTTTAAAATTAGTTATAACCATAAGTGCCAGCAGGGCTTGAGGCTAGTCTACCAAGAAAAACATTATTATTAAGGAGATACAAATGGTTTATTGCTTCATGTACAGTCATTGGCTTAGCATAACAACAGCAGCATAATTTAAAGAACTAAAAAAATTTGATTTGATTTCAAGTATCACAAATATGAGCAGCATTACATAAAACTTTAGTCAGCTCCTCATTAGAGACGTCAATTTGGCGGCTCTTACCCATCAGCTGCGATAAATATGCAACCAATACATGTTTACAAGTTACTCTTGATCTTTTCCCCAAAACGTGGAAATTATAAGCTGGACAAGGACAATAGTTTATTCCAGGATATATCGTGTAGGTTGCACCCGAGCTTCCAGGTACTTGAATTACACAGCGCTTACTAGGAGACCGTAAAAACACAACAGAAGATGGCGAGGAGTCCAGTAAATCCAAAGCTTTTTCAAACGAGTTGCCAAACACAGAATGGAGGGCAAGCAAGAGATCGTCACTCACTACAGCGTAAGAAGGGATGGATTGTTAAGAGAATATTCAAAAGATGCATGCCACTAAGTTATCTAGGAGCCAAAAGTAAAATACTACATACTTTCTTCTTTCTCTCTATACTGCTTTTCAACTTCGTTCAATAGCGTTTTCCCTACATTTTGCATCAGGGGATTCAACACTCCTTTTTGAGAAGATTGACTTTCTGGAAAGCAAAATAGACTCACTAGAAAACGCAACCAAAATTTGGGCAAAAAGTCGATAAAAAATTAACCTTATCTCACCTTCTTGGTCTATTTCCATCGTTCGCTTTAGGCAGTAATTAGAATCGTAATTGTTATAAATATATTTGTCTCACGTCTAGACCGGTCTAAATTATTTTTCCCTCTCAAAGTAAGGCCACTTGCGCTCGTCATTTATTATTCAATAAAAGAGCATCGGAGTGCGACTGTAGCTGCGTGTGTAATTTGAATTGTGATATGAAAGCATTTATTTATTATTTGGTACCGTGGCGAAAAAATGCTTTCTAGGGCATATGAAGAAGTTGGTTAGTATTTTAAATCTTAGCTAATATTATTTATTCCAGGATTGGTTTAGGTTTACCATTTTCAAGGTTATTTTGATGACATAGCTGGTTGCAAGAAAACAGATAAGCACGTTTTTAAGTTTTTATTATAAACAAATAATATCTTTAAATATTACATTGTATGATTTATAATGTGTAAAACAGGATAATGCGATTAATGATTGATGAGATGCCTGCAAAGAGGGAAAATACAAGTTTAGCTCTTGATAATTTACCAAACGTTTTTGAAGTTACTTCTACTTGTTGAGAACTCAAAGATATTACCTTAATGCTTAATAAAGTGGTTTACTGTATCCTCGGTGTAAATTCCAACCCTTATAAACTGGTGGTGGCCTTTGTACGTAGTATGTGTACACATTATCTAGTCTAAATGGCACGTCAATGATGTAATGATTGCTGAAAAGTAAGAGAGATAGATGTTACTATTACTTGCAGTGTGAGAACCAACCATTTGATTGTATTTGACTTGTACCGATATTACAGGTATATTATCTAGCTGAAGGTTGTAAATCAATCGATATCTAAACCATTAAAATGACGATAAATAGGTATTGCATGAAACAGTTGGAACTGTATGGTATGGTAAAAATCCATTTAGCTTGATTTTATATATAAGATTTTATATTCATTTGGGCATGGGAATGGTTAAATGTTATTTTGGATTCAGGGAAGACGTTAACCAGGAAATGCTTTTATGGATGGGATCGAGGGGGAAATGGTTCATAAATAGAAAGGGAGGTGGTTACATTTCGCAGAGCGTGTTCATTTGAGGGCGTGCACATAAGTTGTATCTGCCAAATATTTCTAAAGGGTTCGATCCCCTTGTGACTCTTCATCTCTTTGACTTCAGGTGTGTTAATCGTTAGGCTTAATGCTTTCATTTTATTACATGCAATTTTATTACTTCTACGCAATTTTATCTACAAATGCGCGAGTCCCTATTAATCTATCGATAACAGCTATCAGATATGTGAGTTAAAACTTTTTAATTTACATAAATAAAAATGGTGCATTTTTCTATTGACTATAGTGAGAATTTGACAAATTTACTTACTATTCTTTATTTGGGTCTGGTGTGGTTACCCCTGCTGCTACAATCGCGATGCAAACAGCCATGAAAATCTAGAATTATGAGATACAAGTAGGATATTAGGCAAACATGTTTAATTTTTCATTATATATATACATATATGCATTAATTTATTTTAAAAATTCGGTTGAAAAATGGTTTCTTATTTCAGGTGAATGCATGAAGAAATTTCGTCTGCAGCATGGGCAGAGGGGGGCGGGAGGGGGGGGGGGGGGTCATGACCTGTCCGGGGTGAATGGCGCCCCTGAATGAGAGGGGCGTTTTTCCGTGAAAAATGTTTGTAAGAGCTACGCTTTACGATAGATAAAACTCAAAACTTCTCTCACGTTTGGGACTTTTATCCATGCATTTGCATACACACTTCCTTTATTCCTTTACAAGGATGCAAAAATTATTAAACTAGTGTAAACTTAAAAAAATGATAAAATTTGGTCATGACACCAGAGAACCCTAAATCCGCGTGCTTGGGCTGTCTTTGTAATCCTGGCCGAACACTTCGGTAAGTTTATGAGTTTTTTCTTTGGCAGCCATTACTTAGTATTCCCAACACTATTATAACACCTATCAAGACTTTTGTATCCAGTTTAAAAATTCGTGTCGGTACTATATCATAATAGTTTTCTATGTGTGACTCTACTCCTTGAAATGGAGGAAATGCCGTATTTTTGTCAGGGTTGTCATCGGTTCCATTCTTCCGTCATAGAAGATTGAATTAGTTAGAGGATGGGAATAAAATGAGAAAAATAAACGTAAAAAAACTATGTCTTTGGTGCACTTTAGATCATCAAGTGTCAACTTTGAGACCATGCGGCCCATATTTAGTCATTGAAATTGAAACACTTTAATCGATTTGAATTTGCTCATATTCAAAGTACTCGTATCGCCAGCAGATGGCATTAACGAAGCGGTAGAAATTGATGGTGGCGGGATTCTTAAGATACTGCTGATCAAATTTCTTATCTAATAGCCATCTAATAAATCAACTTCGTATTTGTGTCGTTTGTTTCAATATTACCTTTAGTTATGAAAGATAGTGGAAAAGATTGTACAAAGCTTGGCCTTCGGGAACTGACCTACATGTCGCAGCGCTTTCGTCCATATCTAATTGTTAAGATTGTTTAGAATGAATATACAGATAGGTGAAAAATCCTAAATTAGGCGAAACTCCGAAAATGGACCATTCGATTGAAATAGACTGTTAATCTTCCATGTAGCATATTGAATTCATACGGCGAGGTTTTGGTGGAGATGTTGCTCTTTTAACTGAATGCTGATTTTACTTATCAGTGAGTTACATTGACGTGTGGTTTTAGATTTTAATTATATGGCATAGTGATTCTTTCTTAGCCTGAGGCACAAGTGTGCGATGGCGTAAATATTGTTAAAAAATGGACTTGACATTGGATACAAACTCGCATTAAGTTGCCAATGAAAATTTTAAAGCCTTTCCTTTCTCGGCATGTAGCATAACTCTCGAGAACCAGTCGGTACAACCACTGTCAAGTCAGATGCTTAATTGGAGCAAAATTCTGTGGTGTGAAGTAGAGATCAGCATTTTATTTTAGCCGGTTTCTGTCGGTTGTTATTATAAATTGTGTTATTATCTTTAAGCTATGCGACTTATTGCTTATCTTAATCGGCAACAATACGTCCATTAGTTTTCCCGGGGTTTCTTTTCTCAATTCCATGTTTCAACTCGCTCATCCTCTGGCGCTCTGCAAATTTTAGGAATGGAAATGTCAATTTGTGTTTTGAGGGTAGTTGAGGAGGAGAACATCCAGGCCTGCTAGCACTTACTATCGTTTACTTTCTCGCAATTTGTGTATCACCCTTTAATGAAGGTGTAACTGAAAATAGTGGTGTATAAGGAAAATAATCTTAAGAAAATTGCCAAGCATCTCATTTTATATCGTTCCCGTCAAGTCATTCACAAAGGAATTTTAGATTTTAAATTATTAAGCCTGAAGCTATTATACTTAATCGAAATTTTAAATCAATTTTAATAAAATAGATAAATTTAAAATTTAATCCTTATCTTAAGTAAAAATTGAAGAAGTAATGCAGGTTGTACCTTATTATAATTAAAACTGTTTTGATGAGAGCTGTCTATTAAAGTATCCTATCCATTGAGAATTGGCGTTTGATTGAATAAATGGTGTAATAATCGAGTGTTTTATCTATGCAATCAATGGAAGGAAGCTTATTGGACCGTAGATAAAGCCGAGTTCCTGCTGCGTCCATTATTCACGTACACCTTTGGACTGTAATAACACTTCGTGTCCATGTTAATTTTACAAATTTTTCTTTCAATAATATATTATGTATGACAATGAATATCGATTCGGCTTCGAGTGTAATTTTATGTTGGCAAGAATATCGTAATTTTTTTACTCTCTCTCTCTACCGTAGCTCTCTACCGTATTTTCATTATATATCTCACTATTTTGTTTGACCAATCGCTTTCTGAATGACGTAATTGTAAACGAGTTCTCTCTCTCATAACCACGTTAGTAACGTACGAATTTGCTATTATTAATGAATGACAAACTATTGAGTCATGAAAATCTTTCATTAGTGTTGTGAGTCGAAAAAGTACTTATAGTTAGAGTCAAATGTATGGCGGGAATTCCCGTGAAATCTCAGGTAATGGAAAATTCCCCATTGCGTGCGATGAAAAAGCTTGATGCAATTATATCGTAGGTAAATATAATGGAAAGTAGTTACGCCCGAGACACGGTTGAATATTTCGTAGGAGTATAATTTTACCGTGAAACGAGAAAATAGCGCATAGGTAATCAGAGTTATAAAAGGTTATGAAATATTAAGATCTACTTACAAAAGCTTTGGTTACAGCCATCTCGTTCGTCAGCGAATTCTCCGAGCTCAGCCCGATCTTGTCGGATGTCTCTTCACCGTTCAACTGCCGTTGCTCTCCTGTCGCAGGATTTATAAACCCAGGAGATCGAAAATCTATGGGACCTATTAGGGAATATCGCTCATCTTGCTCTCTCTACTCTGAAATCTCACAAACTGTAGTGACATTGAACTTCTGTCTTCCAATAGAGGATGTGAGGAATCCCTATTTAGGAGCTAAGGGAAAGCTCTTGGCTGTGTCCCTTAAGGAGGTGCCGCTGCGCATGGGGTTCATTGGGTCTGTCATGTTTGGCTTGGTGAAAGGTTGCGACAGGCTCTTGCACATGAATGTGAGAGGACTGAATGAAGTGAGGCGCCGGGGAGAAATACTACGATCGGTACAAATATGGCGGCTTTAAGTTATTGAACCGGTATCCGCTTCCAGAAGTCCAATTTACGAGCTGTCGACCTTGGTTCATTCATTGCCCTTCATTGAGGGTACATGTTTGTCTCGCGACATTTTGTACGTCTCCAGTTATTATAAATAAGTTGACAGAGAAGTCTCACTTAAGTGTGTGACTTTTGATTAAAGAAATAACTTCAAAAAGATCATCTATAGTATGTAATTCTTCACCACATTTTAAATCTTTTACTGTGGAATGTTATTCCGTGAGGTATTTCTTAAACGTTGGTTGCATGAATCTTGAGTATTAAATATCTACGTTAACTGTTTCGTATTATCTTTTTTCTGCATTCTATCCTCGAAGCCCATACTTCTTCTCCGCTAGCCCATAATCAATCCCTCTATGTTAGTGTTCAGTTTTCCTGGGTATTGATGTTCAAACCCTTTCTTTCTTGAAGCAAAGGAAAAGGTTTCTTCTAGGAAGCATCCCTTCGCTCATTTGTACTTTGAATAGTGACCATCTCGGTTTCTGAAGAATTTGCAATGTCTCCTGATTTTCGCACGTGCATTTTAATATTTTCTAGGATATTTCACAATCAGTACAACGGCATTTTCTTTAACAGGGTTCCCACTCAACCGTGAAAACCTTAAAACCGTGAATAAGCCGTGAATTTTATCTACCGTGAAATAACCTGGAAAAAGCCGTGAATTTCGTCATAAAACCTTTAAAAAATCTCTCAAACTTTATTTTAGATCTACTATAGACAGATCAAAAGAAAATCGGTTTGTCGATCATAGTTTAACCCTTAGGTGCACGCACCTGCAAGTATAGCGCCAGTGCACGCTTGCGGCTTTTTTGCCGCACTTTTACATTTTTCATTTTCCCTAATATACATTCAAATTTGAGGGTGTTTTAACGTATTTGGGTAACTTTTGATAAATTAAAGCACTTTAAATACTTTTCTATTCACTTATTTAAAATAATATCGCAAATCATATGCAAATTTCTTGATAAATACTTATACTAATTTTTCTGAAGGAATTGCAGACGATAATCTAGACACTATGAAGTCAAAAAACACACACATAAAAAGGAAATGGGCGTGCCTAAATGTTAATGCAATCATCAAAATTATAAAAATAACAAACTTTATAAATAAAATTAATTTTTTCATCCTTATACATCACTGTCTCTGTAATGACATTCATGACCTTTTTTGACGCAGGTGGAATAGGAAGCGTGCATAACTATTTTTCGTTTACTAGTAAAGTGTAAATAACGCATTGTTAAACCAATATAATTCATATTTGAGTATGAAGATGACATCTTTAAATTGCAACTTGTGGTTTGAGGTTGAGATAAATTTTACAAATAATAATAATAACAAAATAATAATGCAAATGCTCACAAAAATATAAAAAGTAAGAAAACATATTAACACATTATGGAAAAAAGTATTATGCTTCCAAGTTTCCACGGTAACGACAGATTATCAGAAATTCCTTAGTATCGTGTGAACGCTATCTAGCGGTAGATCACACGAAGTTGTCGTCGTTCTCACTTTGTAAGATTCTAATGCAATAGTTGGTCTTCACATTGACGCAAACGTATGTTCTTCGTAGAGGGAAAAGTACAGAAATTAAATACCAAAGTGTACCACCAGTGATCCATGCGCAATAAACGCGCTATTTCGAATTTTTGAAAAATGCGGAAAAATCCCCGCTTAGCGTGCATCTAAGGGTTAAGGTCAGTCACGACACTGCCCACGCATTTATCCGCACAAGTTTATTTTAAGCGCAATTAGGGGTCCGTGTGCCGTGATGACACATTGACCTTAAGCCTGTACCAAAGCCATAAGACTGGTAACCAAATAGTTCATCAGCCCTTCCAAAAATTCAGACACTTCATAACATCCCTGCCACCCTGGTCCCCCCAATTTCCATTTCGCAACCTTTAGCCGGACCAGAATTTTGCTTACGAAAGGTGACGTCATGAGAGATATCACTTTCATTGCTGCGTTTACATTCACGGGCGTCTGTCGGGTTTGTTAAATTTGTAGTAAACGAGCGGCCGATGATTGCGCGATCAATATTTCTGCGTAGGATGGTTTATCTACAAACCGTGAATTTGACGACATTTAGACCGTAAAAACCTGGAAAAACCCGTGAATTTTATAATCTATTTTGAGTGGGAACCCTGTTTAATACATTGAAATTATGTATTAATTTTAAATGCGTCAAAGCATGGGATTTAATATTATTTCAGTTGACCTTGTAATCAATTGGAATGGATAGGTTGTATGTGATACTTAAGAGAGCAGCGATATACGAGGGTTGCCCAGAAAGTAATGCACCATATTTTTTCTTTGCCATTTATTAATTGAACGTTATGAGACTTACACACACGAAAGAATGATGTTTCAACTACACACCCAATTTTTCTATGTTATCTCCAGTTCTATGGTCTTCCTCCAGCGCGAAGCAAGGACCTGTATACCCTGCTGGTACCAATCCTTTTTCTGACCCCAGAGCAATTTCTTCACTGAATGAATCACCTCCTCGTCGTCCTCAAAATATCTTCCACGAATGGCATCCTTTAATGCCGAGTGCCTTAAAATCAGTCTTCATTGGATGTGTGCAACCCATCCTTGAATATTGCTCCCCCATTTGGTCAACTGCTTCTCCCACCACACTAAAATTAATCAACCGTCCACTCAATTTCTTCTCAGCAATAGTTCGACATCGCATACCTCACCTCAGATTCTCTTCACGTGCCGAAATATTTCATTCACTTGGATTATTACACCCCAACCACCGCAGATTGGCGTTAGACATCAAATTTCTTTACCGCATCATGAATGGGTCCTTCAGATCCAGTGATCTCCTAACATTCTTTTCACTACGCATTCCTGCTCGCAAAACCCGCAATATTGAAGCTCTACACCAGCCCAATTTCCGTCTGGCAATATCTCATAGATCCCTTTTTTTCCGCCTACCTTCTATTTTCAATTCAATCTCCAATACTTCTTCCTCTCTTGACATCTTTGCCTCTCGCTCCAATTTTAACAACCAAGTGAAAAGTCTATCTTTTTGACACCGACCTTTTGTACGTATTGTAAACGTTGAAAATGGTTGTTATTTATGATATTATTTTTTACGTGTTTATTAATTATATTTACATAATTTATTTTGTTTATATACCCAATGTAAAGGCCTTAGTGCTGTTTTTGGTGTGTTATAAATAAATAAATAATGGGCCAAACAAGTGGAAGCCTGAGGGAGCCAGGTCAGGGCTGCAGAGTGGATGGGGTAACGCTGTCCCACCCTGTTTTGCCATGTGTTCAGCAGTCCTCGGACTTGTGTGGGGCCGAGCATTACCTTGTTGAATCAAAACATCTCCTCGGTGTGTATGGGGCCGAAGTCGCCGGAAGCGCGTCTTGAGGCCTATTAATCTGTTGAAGTATGCTTTTGAATCAATGGTTCCGCCTCTTGGCATTAATGGCATGAAAATGTCAACATCAGAGCTCGCTGCAACATTTCAGGTGCGACAGCTGTGCATAGTCTCCCTGACCGCTGCAAATATTGGACCACCGCCTAATTGCCTCCTGATGTCCTCGTCCTCCGAACCCAGCGACTAACTGTACACCTGTTGACAGCAGATGATCCATTGGCATCCCTCCATGATAATAAATATATGACATTTGGTTATCATTGACAGCATGGATGTCTTGAGTAAGGCGAATACAGGACATTAAGGTCCTCAGAAATTCGTCAGTGCGGGGAGTCGGAGTTTCGAGCCGAGCCGGGCCGCGAAACGCGATCGAAAATTGGAATTTTTTCTCAGGGTCGCAAACATTTTCCGCAGATTTTTGCAGAATACTTTAAAATTATGTTTACTTAATACCCTGACAAAAAATCATGATATACGTTTTTCTAAAACCAGAGATAATGACTACTTTATGTTAACTTTTGCCTAACAAAATGTCCGCCATTTTATGACCTAATGACCAATACTGCTTTCAAAATATCTTCGATACAGAACCTTAGGAAATCCACAAAAGTGTTATTTTCTTGAAAAAGGCAAATTTGAGGAATTTAGGTGCAAACAACTTCAACCATCACACGCAATCGATATTACCGGGGTCCGCCGCGTGGAGCCGGACCGCGACGCGCGGTCGAAAATTCGAATTTTCTCTCAGGGCCGCAAACTTTTTCCCAAACCTTTTGCAGACAAACGTTTAAATATGTTTTCTTAGTATTATTACGAAATATCTCGACATACATATTTCTTATAAAAAAGACAATGACTGCTTTAAGTGAAATTTTACTTGACAAAAGCTTCCGCCATTTTGATTCATTACAGCACACAAATATCAACAAAAATGTCTGAAACTTATGCAAAGTACAGGCAAGAAACTATAATGACAGATGAACATGTTAAAAATTTCATGAAAATCCATCCACTGCTCTACCATCTGCGTCATTTTTTACATTTTCGAAGAAAAATGATAAATGGCGTGTTTTTCGAAATTTTGTCATGTTTAAGCCTCCGTAACTCCGTAACAGCTGAGACTTAATAAAAATGACTTGCTATTTCAAGATCAGCAACTTTTACCCCGTATTTGTGCCAAATTTCAATTGTGTACCTCAAAAAAAGCCATTTCGGACTTTTGTCCGGCGTTTTTCGATTTCCGACCACTGTGCACCGGTTCAACTAGTTGGAAATGAAGTAGAAATATCACAGTATGATCAAAACTGGAAATAATAATGATTGCATCTGTAATCGTTTTTTTATTGCCTGTTTACCAGCTTCAAGGTCGTATATTGCTTGGAAATATTATTCGAAAATTCATAATCCAGTGTCCCCTCTACTTTTATCAAAGTTTAGTTTGAGCAACTCGGGTTCCTAATCCCGGTCCAAGGACCTAACTTGTAAAATAGACACTAATTTCTTGCCTGATGAATTATTTGGTCTCGGAACGCCGCGAGGAATTAAAATATAAATGTTTAAATATCTTCTAAGTGTCCATCTATGATTTGTCACTCAATTTAATTTTTGGAATAGGAAGGTAAAAGTGTATGATTAAAAAGTCGTTTAGGCCAATGCTGAGATGGGTTATTTCAGGAAAATTAACTAATATTTTTTTACATTTAAATATTACGGTAATGGGAAAGGAATTTAATGATTTTTTATGCATTCAATGACTTGCGTAAGTCTTGGCTTTAAAATAAACCATAGCTCATGGCTCCATAACAATATTGTGGGTGAAATAGAAGGAAGTATATGATTGAAGCCACATTCTTTTTTCTCGAAAAAATGCGTAAAAATCAAAATGCACATTAAACGCGCATTTTTTGCCAGGGGGTCTCGGAGTATAATGGATATAGAGGTTTTTATCAAAATCTGAGACCCTGAGGGACAAGTGTTTGTTGAATCTAGGTCGACTCACCCATATTGAAAATTATTTTTGTTCTCTTTATTTTATTTTCGTTTTCAATCATGAGATCTCCATATTTGTCCCCTAGGGTATTGCATCTTACCCTCATTTCTCTAAAGTGATTCCTTACTATCCTATAGGCAGCATCTACTTTTCCATGCACAACATTGATCTGTATGTCCTCACATATATTTTTCGTCCGTTCCTATATCCTTCCACGCTTTAGAAGTAAATCGTATCTTATTCTCTTGTTATTATTATGTTCGTCTTCTGTTTTCGCAATCCTGTGCTTTATTCACTCTAAGACTTGCTACGTGATCTATGGTTTGTTCTTGACGGCAATTTTTCCGCTATGACCTTGTGCAGCTGCTGCCTGTACTTAGTCCACTTACAGTATTTTTCCAGCTCTCTTCCACTCATTTCTTGGTCACATCCTCACCTATTTTGTTCTACATAGTTTCTTGAAATGCCAGTTGATCATTAGCATCCTTGAACTTTTCACCCTGACAGATGTAAAAACCGAAGCGGATTTATTCATTTTTTATTTTAGGCGGCTTTCCATCATAATTTAGGTATGATCACTATCGACATATGTTCCGTAATGGAAAGGTTTTGAAAACCTTTACGTGGTTCCTGTATACTTTTTTCACTATAATGTAGTCTATTTGGAATATTCTTAGGCGGCCTGGAATTTCCCATGTGCATCTTCTTTGCATGGAATTTTTGAATGCTATGTTGCCAATCACCAGCATGTATTCAGTGCTGAATTCAAAGAACCTCTCTCCTCTTTCATTTCGATTTCCTAATCCGTATTTCCTGATTAATCATCCGTCTTGACCTTCACCAACGTGCCATTCAAATCATCTAGATTAATACGATTCGTTTCACCTCTTTACCTGTTTGATCTGCTCTCTGCTGATGATCCAGTTTTGCTAATTTTAGACAACCATACCTCCCATGTTTACCTACCGAAGATAGAATTTTGTAAGAATAACTTCATCCAAGTAATGTCTTTACATTCACGTAGCTCACACAAAGCTAAGTCAGTAAATAAACCTTTTTTTGGCCCTGAAAAGTTTTATCATGTCTGGGTGTGATAAATGAATGATGTCTAACCCCAGAGGAGGAATCACGAGGTTCCAAGTAGCAATGCTATTTGGGAGGGCCTATGAGAAAACAGCAATAATCGGGAATGCAACAAAAGGATTACATATAGACTTGCGGTATTTACTCACTAGGTCCATAAGTGTTTGTGAGGTTCATTTCCTACCTTCATTGGCCTCAGACACGTTGGATCCGAAGCAAAGACGAGATGAAATGGAAAAAAAGAGGGAACTCCGGGAGAGAAAATGAACATAAGAAGGCGGAAAAACTTTTTTACGCTAACATATTCCTCCACTCCTTTACCACATTTATATCCATTCATTCCTCTCAAACCTTCCACCTCTGAGAATACTTTGCCTCGCAGACATCAGGAGGAACATGTCTCTCTTGAGAACATTAGACATTATCCAAAAGCATTGCAAGCGCAAAAGCGGCGAAAAAAAGCAAAGTGTGGCTAAAATTCTTACTAGTTCCCCCTACACCCAGAAACTAAACGTGAAGGTATCTAAAAACAAGGTAGATGTTTTCGGCATTAAGTGGCGGTTTGTTGACGGCAATCGGGAATTCACTACACCGGAAAAACTGCTTATGTCTATGGAGGTTGTGGAGAATTGTACTCAGATCCACCAACGGTTGATTGGATAATGTGTTGTGAATGTAAAATATGGAGGAAAGAACCTTGCACCACATATTCTGAAAAGAAAAACTTTACATGGGAAAACTATGATTAGGACTCTTGCCCCATAATGGGAGGACTCTTGCCCCACGTGAGGGGCAAGAAAACTGTGAAAAAATTAAAATGATTGCTTAAACGTAAATGCATGATGTTTATAATTGTTTGTTAGGTGAGTACTCTTGCCCCTCATTCCCCTATCCTCCTTCCCTGAAGTGAGGCATGGACAATGACGACGGCAGAGAAATGAAGTGTGCAGGCTTTCGAAATATGGCGCTGCGGAAGAATGATGAGTAGAATTGATCGATCGAGTAAGTAATGTGGAAGCCCTAAGAAGAGCGTGAGAGACGAGAATCCTCGCGAAAAGCTTCGTCATAAGAAGACGAAGCAGCCTGATCGGTTATATCTTCAGACGTGATTGCCTGATGACAGGTGGGTGGCAGGAACGGAAAAGAAGACCTCGAATAAAATATATAGGGTAGGTCTTGAAGTCTGTGAAGGAGAAAAAATGCGTAGATGCTGATGATTAGCGAAGTGGAGAGCAGTGTCACACCAATATTAGGATTGTTGCCCAGTGATGACGATGATTCAATATCTACATCAAAATCAGGGATTTGTTTATTTATCTATTGATCGAAATGCACTCATCACTCAACATCTACCATTTTAGGATACCGAGAATCTCTTGAAAATCATCGAGTAAATCTGAGATTTTTTATTTTTATAACTTTCTAGGATATTTACGCGCGCTTTACTTGAAAGAAATCAAAGTGGACAGGGTTGAATTACAATGGAATTACCTATTTTTGAATGTGGAAACGAAGATATAAAGTCTAATTTTGACTCTTCGCAGACGAGTATCTCATGCACCTGAGATTCCCTTTGTTTTCTGATTTCTTACATCAAATATTTGTATAATCACGAATATTTATCTTATTTATGGAACGGAAACAGTTAGTCATTGTTTCTTGTATGTTGGAAATCATTCTTCATGGAATTACAAACTTGGTACGTGGGTACATGCATAAGTACCAAAATAGTCTATGATGTATATAGATGTTTGATATGAGCGGACTCAGTGGCGGATCCAGGATAGGGAAAAGGGGGGGGGGCTAAGTAGGGGTTAACTTCCCAGCAGGATTGCGGGTCCGAACGAAATTACAATTCTATGTAGTGTAAAATGAATATTCAAAGGGGGGGGCTATAGCCTCCTTAGCCCCCCCCCCCATTGATCCGCCACTGTGCGGACTCATGTCCCTTTTAAACAATAGCATTTGGGCTGCTGAAAAGCCGTGCTAGCCATTGTGCGTTACTCATTTTTTCATAGAAATGATACGAATGTCATAGATTACAAGTAGCATGCTTAGCTGAATACTTCTGTAATTTTTATACTAAGTATCATTTTTTTAAATGATGCTTTTTTATCTCGTCCATTAGGCTCGTTAACGTCAGATGTATAGCACTGTGCATTAGCCGACAATGGCTCTGAATTTTAGCCTACTGTATTTCGTGTTATTGCTACGAACTGAAACCCGTGCACTTTTAGTGCTGGTTACATTTTGAAATAGAGGGGTGCATTATTAGTTTGTTTCAATATTCCTGTCTTTTTTTGCCTTGGTATTACCTTATTGCATCGCCATTTGTCATGGCTGTATGCTCTCTTTTGCTTTGGAATATTGTGTGTATTTTCTTCTGGCGTTTAGAGAGTGAGTCATTGCTTCCTATTTATTGGAAATCAAACTGTTTTTTAGTAATAAAGAATGGTGCCGCATTCGAATCCATTATTTTACCTTGTAGGGAAGGTGATATTATAAAAGGTACCCTTCTGAGGGACATCGCAGCTACATATTGTTTTCATCTGGACCAACCAGAGTAATGTCTACGAAGTTGCGCACATGATATCACTTCTTTTAAGACAATACTGGCTACTTGCACATCCATCTGACCACTGAATTTCGCGGATCAACGACAAACTACGAGCTTCGTGTATAGCTGTAACGCATTCGTTAACGCAATAATTATTTACCGCTAGACTGAGAAAGATATACAGCTATAAATTGTGCAATTGCGTGCCTAGAGTAAAGCGGACTTATGAAGGGGTCAGCGAGCAACTGGAAGGAGAAATCAAACCAGCTCATTTCCATGGGATGGGGATCTACGTCTAATGCCTTCACACAGAAACGCCGTTCGCTTTCACGAGGGAAAAGTGATCCAAATATCTCGTCAATGGTATAGAGATATGTGCATAACGTGTGTCGACGGCACTTCCCGCCTTTAAGTGCAGAAGTAATTATAGAAAGCTACATTGTGGAGGACATTGAGGCGCATCTTGCGATTATTTGCTCACATCAACCGCATACAAGTTGTTTTTGAGGTAAAAAAGCTCGTTAAAGTTATCATGATATGCGTTAGGTGATTATTTTCCCGGTATATCCAAGGCCAGTTCTAGACATTTGTCAGTGTAAGCAAACAAAATTCCGGTCGCCTCACTCAAAAATAACCTGAAAGGTAATACGATTAGCACGCGCCCTACGCGGCCGCGTACTTCGCTCATGGCTTAAACCGGCCCTGGGTATATCCGATATAAAAATCGTCCCTGCTCTACTGAGTTGTCACCTATCTGCAGCCACTAGTACATACTGATGAATTTTGAATTGCTTCGTATGCTGGATGAATCGAATCCCTTTGTAAATTCGGCTGTCATATTAATGCCAGTGATTTTTTTATAATTTCGAGACGTTACTGCTAAAGCTTGCTACAAGGAGTTATTTCGTTGAAACCGTGACCTGGAATTCCATTGTGTTCGTGTATTTTATTAGCAAGAGCTGAAAAATACCAAAGACGTTTCTTGAACCATTGAAACCCTAATATAAAAATCACTATTTTTGACATGATGCCAATAATTTATATAAAATGGCTACTTAACGTTATGATGTTGATAAAGAGTTAACTGCGATAGCTGTATCCTTATCATTTGTACTGTTGAGCTATTTAATGTACCCCGTAGATTCTACGATGATTCGCTAAATTATTTTGGAGTGAGAGTGGGAATAATTTTCATCCACTCGATTTTTAAACTCAAGTCATATCTCCATTCTCGTTTTCCAAGTTATCATAACTTGAAGTAAGTAGGTCCTACTTTACTCATAATGAAAAGAGCCTCTGTTTTCGGATTAAATTCTTCTGTGCTCGTTGCTGTAAGCTTGCATTGAGAATTAAATCTTCATATGTCTATAGTACGTGGAATTATTTTTATTTGTAGCGGCAACATTGGACGCGAATTTAGTTGCCTATTTCTTGTTAGTTAAAAAAGGTCCATAAGATTTTTGGTGCAATCTAGGTGTAGTTTCAGAAAATCGATAATTTATTTTACATTCCAGTGTTAATGCTGTTTGGGTTACTGGTAGGGTAACAATATTTTATGTTTTCCCCGAATGCGTGTGACGGGGTGTGGGAATATATTTTCGCTTACTGATTAGGAGCACTAGTTATCCATTCCTGGACCATTAGTATAACTGACTATTCTTATTTTCAGAATGTCTCTTTCCGGGTAAAACTTTTGGCTGTCATTCCATAACTATCACTCATTTTTATGTTAAATTATGTAACTGTTGGGGACACCTTCAACTCACCAACTTACTCGCTTAAAATATTTAGCTGATGTAATTCCTCATTGATATTCTTCACTGATGGTACCTACAATCAATGTAGGCATTGCAGTACATGATGCACCTGCTCATCTGCTCTTCATATTTTCCTGCACGTCATTTATTTGATTTTGTGAATTTGGGTAGTCCTTTAGCAGTTTCTTCGATTTAATATAATTATTTTGCATCGGTTGTGTAGTTATTAGAAGTTTATTGGCCACGACGGATGGTTTTCAGTGCTAATAAGTCATAATTTATTTTTTTCTGAGGGTCTTGAGACTTCATAAAGTTTTCCCCAACCATCTTGAAAGCCCAAAACTCCTACTCCATGTAATGCTAAATCATGTATAAAGTTACCTTCTTCGAAAAGTTTACCAAAAATATTGAAAATTTCGCTGCATGTCTCTCAAATATATTCGTCTTTTATTTAACTTAAGCTGAAGGTTCTAAATATAATCACAGAAAATATCAAATCCTGGAGAAATGGGAAATTGAGCTTAAATCAATTCCTAATTTTGATAAATTGCATTACGCCCACATTTTTTATTTTTATTTGTGGGCTTTCACCTGCTAAAAGGTATTCTAAGTGAATTAGCGTATAGAACTGGGACGCGTATCACTGAAACACTTTATTCCTGGATCTGTTTTATTTAGAATTTATAGTATTATTGTTATTGTTTGTCACTTGGATAATGCAATGTCATATCAACTACATGATAATGATCAACACGCATTCGAGGATATCTGTTTTTGAGCCTGAAGTATATTTTTGGGAGGACTTAGGAATTAATTGCTGGCTGGGTTTGAGGAGATTTTAAATCATAATGTCACTGTTAATTTTTACACTGTTTTATTGGCTGTCAAGTAAAATTACAGATATTGATTTATAAAACATCTTATAACATATAAATATAACTGCGGTGATTGTTCTTTGGTACACGGATAGAAAAATAGTTTGTATGTATCGGGAAGGGGCTGCGATGAGAGTTGACTGTTAATACCTTATTGTTTACTCAGATGGTTTACCATAGAAGGTGGATTATTTTCTAAGTTATTGGATGGATTGTGTTTAGAAGAACAAGTTAATTTTTCCGCTCTGTACCGAGACGAGTTCGTTGTAGTTTTCATTTAAGAGTTTATGAGATGACAACTATTTACATAACTATTATACGAGATAAAGCAGACACCATGCTTATTTATCCAAGGGATTTGTTTTCATCTGGAGAGCTGAAAAATATTTTTTTCGAGTAAGTAGTCGCTTTAAATTGGTCAGCTAACTTCCAGACTATTTACATAATCTTTTATCTCTTTTATAGTAAGGCTGCTTAGGGTTATTTGTAGTGTCGATAATTGCCATTTATGTCAACAGTCAAATGAATCTTAAAGAATTTTGAGAATATTTTCAATACTTCATAATTATGTGGGTTCATTTTATCGTAAAATTGCGAAGGTATCATCAGATTTCTAATTTAAGTAAGCCTTGTAATGCGGGTTAAAAAACCGGGAAATATAGTATAATTGGCTTCATTTGTGTCTTTTCATAATATTTATGTTCGGTGGATTTGTGGATTATCATCGGTTGTATGAGTAGAGAGCCTATCTTGATGAAATACAAAACGTATTGTCTATGATCGGAACTTCGAGTGGAATTATGTTATAAGCGAAGGTTAATGAGCCGAAAGCAGAATAAAGTAAAATTCTAATAAAATGCAGCGTAATTATTTACTTCTAAAGGTTATCATCATATGATCTGTGCATTTTCACTGGTTTTTAAATGGAAAAAATCCCTTATTATTTTTACTTCATCTGTATAATTGCTATCAAATATTAATAAGCGTCAGTGAATTTGGAATTCGCAGCGGTATTTGTGTAGGGGGACAGCCTCCAAGAAATAGATAATACAGTGATACTGGTCAGAATTTCATTCGGAATTATGTCATAATCGAAAGCAGGAGACCCGAAAACTAAAAGGTTTTTGTAGAGAACTAAAGTTCTATGGAAATTGAGCGGAATTTTCTACTGCCCAAGGCTATATTGTGCTGGAAGGTACAATAGGGGTTAGTTTCTCATTGAGATGAAATTGCAATAAAACAGGCAAAAAATTACGCATTATTTACAAAAAAGTTTAAAACGTAATAATTAAGGGACAAAAAATAACAAAATCAACAACAATATAAACGGGGCGAGAGCACCGTGGTAGCATGAGTGAGATATAGGAAGATGGTGAGACTAGTCATAATGGACTCTGCGACGAGTCGATACGCGTGTGTGTGGAAGATGCCATCATTGGCTCCCGGAGGGTCGCGGCATTCGCGAACTGAACCCAATTAAGAGTGCTTTTTCCGCCTCTTAGCGATTGCTTCCGAGAATATCAAGTCCTTTTAATCCATCGTTTATGCGTGCTAATTCCAAAATGCTTTTCTCTGAAAATTTTATGCGGTAGAAATTTGGTTGTTTCATATGGGCGTACCCAGCGAGGGGTAGGGGGAGGGGGCAGCTGCCCCCCCTAGAAGCAAAAATCGCAAAAGTCTTTAAGCAAAATCATTACTGAATTGAAACGAAAGTATTCAACAAATTTTCTTAAAACCCAAGAAAAATGATATATATTAGTATAAGAAATGTTACTAAAATAAAACTATTTTTTCAAGGAAATAATCTCATAAATCCCATGGCTTGCCCCTCCCCCCCAGTTATGATACTGGGTACGCCCTTGGGTTGATTGATTATTGGATCCTTTACAGTTACCACTTCACAAAATTACTTTCTTTAAATTTTGAATGAAAACCTATCAATGGCTAATGCATCAATGAATTATTTGGGGTTAACTGCGAGTGGCGATTCGTGTGTAGGATTAAGACCGTAACTTCCGAACATTTCAGTGGGGTGGTTTCATCCCTTTGACCCCTTCTCTCCGGATCGCTGCGGGCTTGTTTCCTTCGGCGAAATCGGGAAGGCACTATCTAGTTTCAGACGTCTCCTGGACGGCGTGCGGCGATCCTTGTATTGAGTTCAGTGTATTTGCAGCGGCCACGACTTTTGTGTTATTGGAGGTGGATGGAGTCGAAGTGTTAGTATTGTCGATGAGGACGCGATGAAGTGAGTGAGTGGGTGGGTGGATGGGTGTGTTAGCGGTGGTAGTGGCTGTCGTGGTGGTCGTAGCTTCCAACGTAGTGTCCGGGTGCGTGTCCGCCGTAGCTTGAGAATCCTCCCCCACTGTGGCCGCCACCGTAGCCGGAGACGCCGGCGTAGCTGCTGGCGGCTCCGTAGTGGCCGTGACCCGCGTCCTCGATGATCACTTCGCTGGCGCCGTGTCCGCCCGCGTAGCCTTCGTAGCCATGGCCGTGGCCGAGGCCGTGACCGAGTCCGTGACCGTGGCCGTGACCATGGTCGTAGACGATGGTCTCATGGTGATGGTGGTCCTCGTGGTGGTGGGGAATGTGGTGGTACTGGATCACTTTCTTCTCGTGGTGGAGTTCGTTGATGATGTGTGGGACGTGGACCTTTATATGAACGCTGTTAGGGAGAGGGAGACGAATAAGAATGAGGTGTAATATATGTTAAGGTACTATGGTCGACATGGTCACTTAGGTCGAAGATGATATTTTACACCTTTTGATGTTATTGTTTATTGAGATTTCACTGAGGCGACATCCTATTATAATACCGTGTATTCGAAACTAGTCGCCTTAATTAAAAGTTAAATGATAAGTAAAAAATAACATCTTATTGAGTTTTAGGTACGGAGAAATAGCATCAGAATACAAGGTTGCGGTTTATAAAGATAAGTTGAATGAATTATGAGGGACAAATAATATTTTGTAGTGGTCGGCCAACTTTTGATTACTTCGGGCCACATATTTAACTTGTCAAAGCTTTGTGGGACCTTAGTGATTGTAATTCCACGGGAGATTATATAAAATGGTTGATCGTCGTACTGAATCCGACATATCTACACTGTTTCCCGCTCGATGGGAAAACCAGAGTCAATCCAACTGAAAATAACTCGATGTCCATTTAGGGTTACTTCATGATTGATCAACCATAAATCATATTTATATTGATTATCGAAACTTGAGATTTTAATAAGTAATCCAGGACTAGCTCTTACATGGTCTTGATAAAAAAAATCAAATGGGAGTTGTGCTGCTAGATCTAAGACCATCTCAAAATGGGTGAGATTGCGCAATAGTATTGTTGATACTCGCTCAATGCTCTCGTTAAATTAGGCTTAAAGATAAATTGGTTGTGATAATTAAAATCGCACATGTTTGTCGAACCTTAATTATTTAATGTCTTTAAGAATCCAGAGTGTTAAATAAAATGCTGAAAAAGCTGGATACTTAAGAAAAACCGTTTTCATGGTAACTGCATAGTTCATCCAAAAAATGTTTGCCTTGCCATAGCTCAGTAACTAAGGAGTTGCGACCGCATGTTTATGGACATGAAATACTTAAAATTGTCCGTCCCATCTCCTGAAGCTTTGAAGATTCCTCCTGAAATACCCTGCATATGATTGAGGTTAATCGTTGTCTGTTGTTTGCGACTCTTTGGCATATTACATTGAGAGTTTTATTAATTTGCATTAATAAAGACTCGTATGGAATAGTAGTCTGCTCCTTCCAAATATTATTATGAATATTTGATACTCACTGTTCTTTTGATCCAAAGGAAGCTGAAGCCGTCGAAAATAGGGCAAAAAGCAGAAAAAATACCTGAAAAATAAATGAAAAGTTTGATAAATAAATTAGCTTATTTAATGTAATCGTTGCGTCATTTTTATCAGGCTTTCTGCGATAGGGAAAATCAAGATATAGTCCAAATCATGTCCAAATTACATGCTTTTAGCTATAGCATTAGATTATAGATAGCATTTCATGTTTTGGGTAAACCTGCACCTACCCTCAATATTCACTTAATGTACCCTAATAGTGAAAATTGGGTGTTTTCATTTCTTATTTTAAGTGTACATATAAACCTATAAGTATGAAAATAGAACGAAAATAATATTATAACGTTTTTAAGTGAACCACATGAACTATAAAATATTCGTTTCCGAATCTAATGCAGAATTAGCAAATGAAATTGGTGAAAATGGAAAATGTTCGGGAATTTATTTGTCAGTGAAGAAAAAATTCCACGAAAAGGCCTTCAAAAGCAGAATTCATTTTTAGGAGAGCGATTGTTCGCTTTTGCAATTCAACTACGAATCCTAAATATTCGAATGTTTCAAATCTTTAGTCATTGAGGCGATCCAATTCACTTGCAACACGAATGACGCCTGATTCTGGTCGCTTCAATTAAAAAAAAAATACTTCCACCTATATCATAATTTATATTCTGCTGATTTGTTGTCATCTATAAAAAAACGAATTATAACTAATTAAGCAATCAAAGGGATAAACAATGCATGAACGAATTTTCGAAAATATTGGTAATATTGTAACAAAATCAGTGACAGACGTGTTTGAAGTGAATAATTAGTGAATTTTTTCCTTGAACAATAAGGAAGTAGTAAGAGAAAAGGAAATGAAACCTTAAAAAAATATTTATCTTACATATATTTAATACAATTGATTTTACGCGGAAAAGGTCTCTTGTCAGAGATAAAAATGCGGATGGTGACGAGTACGTGATAGTACGTTCATTTTTGTGTCAGTGCTACTCGATTTCTTAGAGAGCCGGCGATTTTGTGTGTTCGATGGATTAAACTTTGGCTGTACTTCCGATAATCCTATCTAGGTATGTAATTTTGAATGAAAAAAAACCGAAAACTGCCAAATCTATTGATTGAACGAAAGGAAATCTCAAATCATACCATGAAGTATCATCGGCTATTTCAGAAATGAATATGATCTCCGAAAAAAAATGCAATAGATAATTTATTTCTTTGATTTTTGGTAAAACACTTATGTACTGCCTAACCTACTGAAAGGCTAAACCAACGTGGACGTCTTTATATATTAGAGGATGTCTGTTTGTCTCTCCGCTATGCGTTTCCGTACGGCTGCACGGATTGCAACCAAAATTAGTACAGAGGTGCATCTCATCGCCTTGGACTCTGTAGTACTTTCGGTTGTATTCGACGCGTCCTTTGCGTCGTTTTCTTTTTACAGTTTTTACGTCACATCGTACAACTTCTGTGGGAGGATATCCTGCTCGGTAAGCACACCTCTTGACACCATCAAAGAGAAAACATAAAAATCCTTTAATTATATAATCATTAAATCCAATTTCCATGATGCCCACATTTCTTGGTATTATCTTTCCCAAGAAACACCAAGTGGTCTGCTCGTGAGTCCATATTGAGGGTACGCTTCGTAGAGTCGCTGATATTAATGCGATGACTGAGCGGGGGTGTGCGCCGATTTCACCGTCGGCGTCCGCAACACCCTCAGAGGGACTTGTTTCACGGTCTGCTCCTCTTCCTCGCCCCTCTCCAGGCGCACATCCGTGATCACAAGAGCGCTCACCCCTCCCACTCAACCAACCACTATCTCGTTCTCCACGCTAGGCAGCGGGAATCCGGACAACCATTTCCTCTAGTCGGGTAAACCATGATGCCCCCGATTCTACGTCTATTTCCCGCATCGTGGTGTCTTCGCACAGCCGTCGCCAAAGTCTTCTCATGACTATCAATTAACCGGATTCCTGTCGCTGCGTTCTGTCCTTCTTTCGCCGCCCCCGTTATGGTCTCTTGATCGTGACACATATGAAGTTAGCTGTTGTGGAAGGACTTATGCGTGGCAATGATCCAGGAACTTATCAGGTGAAATGTTTTGCGTGCTTTTTGGCTATTTGATCAGGAGTAAAAAATTGGATCTACAACCATGGGTACCGATGTACCGAAACAACAGGGTGGAAATTTACTGGTCCCCATGAGAAAAAAAGGGATAGAAATAATTTCTGTGAGAAAGATTTTATAATTAAATTTCCTTTTATTCGGATCTTAGGGTATCATATCGAAATACCATGAAGGAAAATATGTTGACTTGAGAAAGTAGGGAATAGCTTCGATAATCGACAAGTAAATTCATTTACCTAGTCATCGCTGTTTAACTAAACAGATTTATATGTATACTACTTGTGTGTATTTATTATCATTCATTTGATATTGTGTTAAATTTGTGAGAAATAGGGATTTGATTAGATTAACTGATTTTGGCGTGATCTGGTGAACGATGAAATATTCATGGTGAAGCAAAAACCCAGTACTCTTCCACAAACTTTGTTTGCTCTCGACTAGTTTTGACGGCTATAGCGTCATTATCAAGACAAAACTGTTTGTCTTGATTATGACGCTGTAACCGTCGAAACTAGTCGACAGCAAATAAAAGTTTGTGGAACAATACTGGGTTTTTGCTTCACCATGAGTAGGGATTTGATCTCAATAAATCCAAAATTAAATTCAGTAACAATGGGTATGGTCGTGAAGCATGTGTTTTAATGAGTCATTGTATTCCCCCTAGAATTCCATGCAAATGAAATATATTGAGGCCGGTAATGTATTCTTGTTGCGTATGATATGAAATAGAGCGTAGCTAAGTTATTTCAGAATGAGTGATTCTTTTAGAAGAGACAGAGGAAATTCTCATACGTTTTATCAGTTTCCTCTCTTGTTTGCCAGGAGAGTAACACATGCCGAAATTCGTCCTAGAAAATGACCCGTAAATGCATCGATGGAACACTAACCCTCTACTCATCCATTTCGGATAGAAATTATGCTCCTAAGGGAAAATTATGCCTTAGGAAAATCAATGGAAACAAAACAAGCAAAGTAAATATTGAATAATGCTAATCAAGAGTCGTCTACCCACGCCTCCTCAATACGCGACGGGCAAAAAATATTTCTCGGAAAGCTGATCGCAATTTCCTCCTGGAATCTACTCCCTTTTTGCTTCTTCTCATTTGACGGAGGGAATTCTTTCAACTTTCCACGCACTGACCTTAAGGAGTTCGGTCCAGTGAAAGTCCACGCCTCAGTTTCACTATCTTTCAGCGAAGAGACCGGACTCTCCCATTTTCCAGTGAAAGGGAAAATGTTCGGCAGGTTGCCGGACTTTGAGGACCCGCAAAAATTTCAGATCTTCCCGCAAGTGCTTCTGGTGATTTTGGGGTTATTATTATACCATAATTAGGGCTTTGCGATTTTTTTCTCTTGGTTGGGTTAGTAATAAATTAAAATCAGTCACTAAAATTCGAATTGGGAATTACATGGACTGTTAATTTTATCAGTGGTATAAAGCTGGATAGCCAATAACACCACTGGAATGGCTAGTTTTCACTCATTAAGTAAATACTCATTACAATCCTATAGATAATTATCTGTCTTATCAAAATGCTTGATTATATTTCTTATGTTTGTACTGGCTCAAATCCTTAGAACAGTTTTCTGTATATTTTTAAGTAGGTAAGCAATTTTTTGATGGTCTGCATTGTAATGCATGACGAAAAAGGTGGAGTAAATACTTCATTTTTTCATAATTTCGAACCATTTTCAATTTGCGATACTTCTTCGTAAAATTGGCATTTCAGGAGGAATTTTTAAATGAAGTTTTTTCTGCTCTCACAGGTGAAATTTTTTCCTTTAAAGAATACCTGATGAAGAGATTCTCAATTTTTTTGAATCATTCAAATGACCTCATGAGCATCATTATATCTCCTGGCGTTCTGCTGTTAGTCTGCGCTCTGAAAAGTGGACTACTGATCTGATCAGATTTGAATGTAGTTATACCTTGTGGGTAGTTATTTGAGTAGGTTATCTTGAAGTCATGAGGCTTAATTGGTTATTACTCAGGCTACTGATTAGCCAGAAAATTTGAGGATCATAATTGTGGATTGTCACTTGGGAAAAAAATCTAACAATTATTTTTACACAGCTTATTCACAAATATAAATAGAGACTACAGCGATCGGAGACCTGATGGCTGGCCTTGTGTTGTTGATCTTTCACCGAGAAGGGCCATGTTCTTTTGATTGGGAAAAACTTATGTAGAAATTTAAACAACTAACCGAACATGCGAATCGTGAGCGTGGTGTTTGTGCTGGAGGATTAGAAATTAACAATAGAAGTTTAAATCATCAATACTTAATTTCGTCACAAACTTGGCTTACATTCTTTTATCAATACTAAAATGACATCGCATATTGTTTAGAGGGAAAGTCATGATTTTTAAACAAATTGCGCATAAAATACTACTTTATATTTTTTTAGAGAATGAATAAATTTTTCTGGTGCAATATTAAAGCATGCATTAACATTTTTCTGCGTCATTACGTGGAAGGAATGTAGTTGAAGCTTAGTTAATTGCCATTTTCAGATTGATTTTCTTAAACGTTTTCATATATTTCGACTCTGTATCACCGGGCACATTTTTGATGCGTTACATGAAAAGGGCAGAAAATACTTGTTAACTATCACTCATTAATGCACAAATGCATGGAGTTTATTTCATAACGACCGTATTATTGTGTACAAACACTCCGTAGTTTTAAAGTTTTGCTTTTGGTCTCTTGATTGCGGTTTTTATGCTCAGTTTAAATGTACTTAATTTCGTCACGAACTTGGTTTACATTTTTTTATCAATACTTAATTGATATCGCATATTATTTAGAGGTAAATTTTCATGATTATTAAACAAATTGAGCATAAAATACTCCTTGATATTTTTTTAAGAGAACTAATAAAGTTTTCTCTTGCCTCTGTAACATATGGATAGTGCCTCCGTAAAGTTATGATTATTTTATGCTGGAATCATAATACTTAAGCTTTCAATGATTGAAATTTTGTGCAGAAGAGAATCTACGCTTCTAGAATCGTAAAAACTCAATTTTCTTAAACGTAAGTCATCACTAATATAAGAAGTGGCGGCATATATACACGATAGCAAATAATGGATTTTTCTCCTTTCTTTCTAAGATTTACTCTTTTCTAACTAAGTTAACAGATTATGTATTTCCTCTTCCTGAAATTATACAGGCTTTTCAATTTGCGATACGGCTACTTAAAATTCATATTCATAAAGGAATTTTAAGTTCATTTTTTCTGCTCTCATTACTGCCGTTTTTTCCCATAGAAAGTAACTAACGAAAAAATGCTGAACGTTTTTGGCTCATTTAAATGACCAATCAGCCTTATTTTATCTGCTGCCGTTTTGCAATGTTAAGCCTGCGCTCTGAGAAGTGGACTACCCTGTTCAGAGTTGAATGTCGTTATAGCTTATGAGTAGTTATTTGAGTAGGTTATCTCGAAAGCATGAAACTTCATTGGATATTGCTTCCCGTCAAATTTTATATTAGGTAAATTCTGCTAGCCTGCCCAATCAAAAAATAGATTCGGAGTACAACCTTATTTTCTTATTTTTAATATGGGTCATAAATAAATTTTTTAATGTGTCATTAATGTTGTTTTTGCTACCGATAGTGAAAACATCATGTAATTTGACCTTTACCCTAGAAAATTAAGTTATTAATGTGGATAGTTACTAGTCTAAAACTAAAACTCGGCGAATTGTGTTCTATTGTGCATGTCACATCGAATAAAGTCCGGATGGGAAATATCTCTTCCTCTGCTCTCAATTTGGAAGCCCAGTACGAATAACGACCCTCGTTCCGCACTCACCGTCAGCCTGCAGTCCATCCTGAAGATTAGGCGCGCTCCCCTGGGACAAAAGCCGCAACCCTTTTTATACTCCTCTTCTTCTTCCGCTCTCAAAAAGTCGGAGAACTCGATGCAATCGGAGATCGAACTTGGAAACGTCCGAAGACTCGCTGCGATGCGCTCTCGGTATCCCTGGGAAATTTGTATATGGAAGGCCAAGTCTCGCCGTTGCGGACTCGATGGAATGGATGTGCGATGGAAACGGTGCGGTTGTGCCTGACACTTGGGCCGTCGGCGTCCCTTTATATACGCGCACGGACCCTCTTCCCACTTCTGCGGACCCTCTCCACGCCCCATGCCAGAAAGTGCTCGCGATTCCCATCCCCCTCTCCTCTCACTCGTGTGTGTGGAAGCCCATGGGTGGAAAATGAGGGGGAAGGGTGCGTGTTGTGCAGTGGTGGTGGGGAAGACGTGTTTCCCTCGCCCCCTCCCATCAACGGGCGTGATGAACTCACGGTCTGGTCGTCCATAGGGAGGGTGGGGATGCTGAAAAATCAAGAAGTGGGAATCAGAATGCGAGTTGCAGTTTCGCTGTATTGCCGGATCAGCTACTTTCAGTCTCGGTCACCGAAAGGAATGAGTGCAAGGATTCGTTTATTTTCCAGATGTTACGCTCTCGCTGTCGCTCTGATTACAAAATTTTATTTTTGCCGTTTGATTTCCCTCTTAATTTGATTTTGGCCTTTTTTAAAAAATGTATAGTATAAAAGGGAAATTTTTGGTAATTGAAGAGGAAATTTCAAATCTGGTGTGGGGGACAAGTGGGATGATTCGCTAATGCTCCATTTAAACCTGCGTCAACTGATCTTATAACTTTAACTTTAATAATTAGCGTTAATACATACCCACTCCACCACTTAAATGATCAACCAAGATATTTATAATAATAATTTTGGAAGTTTTAAATTCCCTATTAATTAGTGAGATTGTTTCTGACTGCTAAGTTGCTATTGATAGTTTTATTCTTGTTTCTTTCGTAGGAATTAAGTATTTACATGACGAAAAAATGATATTAACTCCGAGAAATAATAGAGCTATGCATTATATGTCACTCTGACGCAGAATCCAGGTCTCCTGTTACGAATTCACATTGTTGACGGAATATTGGATACACAAGATAAATCTGTCAAGGGTATCAATCACCCGACTATTGAAGCTTGATCAGGCATTTAATTTTGTTTTATTCTGAATAATTTATAAATAAAATGAAGAATATTAATTCAAAGAGTATGTAAATAGCTTGCTCTTAATTTATTTCACTCATCATTTGTTTACTAAGCCAGTTTCTGCCAGTTTCAGTCCATTTCGAGTACATATATGGACTTGTTTCGGGCTTAATCTGGTGGAATTATAACATTTCGGTAAACTTTACTGGGAGTTTTCTTCAACTGATAACTTTCTCCCCACGACAGGATAAGGTATATTTTGTTTTATGTTCCAGTGAATATTTTTCAAGGTTATTGTTTACTCGTAACGATAGTATAAATATATGGAAACCAGTCGTGGAGGGAAAATTAAAGTTGGAAATAAAGTAATTAAAGTAGAACCGTTGAAATGTTCACTAATATATTTAAAAAAGCTCGATCTGGATTTCATTGCATAGTTACAACATCAAGTTAGTTACATCTTAGACCTGATGAGTATGAAACTCTGGCCATGCTTTCTGTAAATACATTAGTGAACCTAACAACGTTAATTCTTTTATTTTCCAGAATGGAAAGGTTTCACGCAGTTTAGCCTGAATTAAAAAAATAAATTACAGAGAAAAATTACTAGCAATTATTATTTTTTTTACTAATTTGCCCATTTGATTAGGTATCTACAGTCTCATATGCACAGTCGGATTCACCCCAGCAGAACGAGATTGAGACTCGAGCCTGACTCGTTCCTCGAGGTGAACCGTTCCTTTTAGAACTCGTCGCTAGAAATCTCTCGGTTGGGTGCTTGGGGAAGGGGGAGGTAGATAGGTGTTGGAGGAAAGGAAATGAGAGTGGTTGGCACGCATGCTGACGGTGGTGGGGGTGGATCGGAGAAGACGAGAGCGTTCGTTGCCTAGGCCCGACCCTGACCCTGAGCAACTCGTGAGAGTGAGTTTCCTATCCCCCCCCTCCCCATTCTACCACGATCTCTCATAAGACGGAGAAAATGAGAGGGATAGCAGTTGCGTCTGGGGCTAGGGGAGTGGGTGAGCGGTGGGTGCTTTGGAGGCGGGCAGCCTTCGTGTGAGGGGGAAGAGGTTTAAGTTGTAGTTGAAGGGATGTTTGGTTGGTCTAGGGGGTTGTCTGCCTGAGGAAAGAGAAGGTGGGAGATTAATGGTGGATAATGTGGGTGAGCACATCTAGGATGAGGGGCAGGGAATGCTTGGGGGTTAGGAGGACGGGAATGAGTGGGGATGAGTGATCTTTCTGCCTGCGACCGAGATCTTCGATGGCTGGCATTGAGGAGGGCGATCTTGCCCCGACCAGCTGTGATTACCTGGAGTATAAAGTTTTAATTTGACTCTCGAAAATATTGAATCACTGGAGATAGCTTGAGGAAAAAAACAATATTTTGAGTACCTATTTTTATCGCTAAAAATTGGTTGTACTCACTTTCTCTGTCGTCACATAACTTATTTCTTATAGAATTTCATCATTTGTTAGCTCTGGTATCTAAAGATCTTAGATAACTGTTTACGAAACGAGCTTTCTGAATTATGATCATAATTCATAAAGGTATGAATTGGCCTGAATATTTCAATCTCAACTCAGGTGCACGCCTATTGATGCGGTTTGTGGAGCAGTATGTAGATGTATCTTATGCCAATGTATATGACCATAATTGACCGTAGAGCGCACACTCGCTATATTTCGATCGCGCAGTTTAAAAAATCGTAATTTGTCGACAAATGCAATTATCAAAAGTCTAGATTAAAGGATAATGCAATCAGGCATGTAATTTGGCCTTCCGACCTTTGTTCTGGTAAACCTCATCTGAACCTCATTCGAATAAATTCCTTGTCAAATTAGAGGAAAATCGCACCTGTTTGTGCGGATGGAAATTTAATATTTACAGAAATGTAAGGCCTAGTATTAGTAGCTTCCCGTGTTTTTTTTTCATTAAAGCATATTTTCAAGAGAATCATCGGAAAATGTATTCCCATATCCACATGTATGAGGTTAATACATCATGCAGTGCGCATAATATGAATTGATTGCTCGT
Organism: Ischnura elegans; assembly: GCF_921293095.1. Lineage (NCBI taxonomy): Eukaryota > Metazoa > Arthropoda > Insecta > Odonata > Coenagrionidae > Ischnura > Ischnura elegans. The sequence continues at coordinate 81,046,892 of NC_060246.1, read as the reverse complement.
CATTCGCGCGGACAAGAGATTAAAAAAGAAGCATAATTGTTTTCCATTTCGCACTACTCGAGCGCGCTGCGTCTATACTTTTTATTATGGCCTACACAATGGAATAATTTTTCTATTTTAAAATTAATTTTGTATCAAGCCATGAAATTGGAGTAAAAACACAATTGAGAATTAATAAAATTTATCTTAAGTAAGATTATGCATGTTGACTTACGTAGAGTAGTCTAATCATAAAAAAGGATCAACTATTTTGAATCCTGTTAATTAGTAAAATCCATGAAGATGTTAATTCCTTTATTTCCATTGACTGATAAAATCAATAGGTGACGGTTCCTATTTAAATCATTGTCCTAACTATTATGTATCAGCGGTAAGAAAGGAAGCTTATTCACTAAATGGTATTTTATCAATAGCGATAGGGACTGCGGAGGATACAGGCGGTAGATAGTATTTGTCTTTTAGATAATTTGACGCTTGGTAAACTCATATATCACCTCCCTTTCTCTATTCCATTAAAATTTTCTGACACTTCTGTTTATTATTTTTATAGCTATTAATTGGTTAAAATTTTAATATCTGCGGAAAAGAAGTGAATTATTTAATTATAATGGAAGAGGTGAACGCTAATTCTCAGCTCTTTTGAATTTTTGGTTAAAAATCAAAATTTTTTACTCTTTTTTTCAACCTAAAATTTTGCGAAATCAGAGGTCTTATTTAAGCCTAGAATTGTTGGTTTGCAGCTTTTATGTTCCCATTAAAACTGAATGGTTCAATTAAGAAATATTTCTCAAGAAAAAATTAAATATTTCATTATATGTTTTTGCATTTTAACTAAATTTGGTTTTCGACATTAATTTGTGGATAGCTTCTAGGGTAAGACCGCCCAAACCATATGTTTTCACTGGTACTTGAGTTATTCTATTGAGGAAGATAAATTAATATTACGATCAGTTAATAGTATTGTGAATGCACCTGCTAAAATTGGTGATGATAATAATATCGCTGTAATAACTGCAGTTCATATGAAAAAATGTATTTAATCTATATTTATACCCTTACAGACCACACGATAGGGCGGGCACATTAGGGCTACTGAGCCTAATCGCAACGACGCAGTTTTGCGCATACATAAATAATATTACCTCCAAAAAGTGAATTAATTGCAGCGCTCCATTTTCTCTCATCCCATGTATTTTACTTCCCCGTACTTCCTCATCCCAGTATCCGTCTTCATTTACCTCAAGTACCTGCCTCTTGGCCTAACTATGGGGACTCTCCCGTTAGTTTTCTATCTTGCATCCCACGTCATGTGCATCTGATTATAGCTTAAAAACCTGGACTGGTGTGGTCAGTTATTTGACTCATCATGCACAAATTATAGTAACATACAAATTATACACCTGTTCCGAAAGAGCAAAAGCCTCGGAGGCATGCATTATTTATAATACGAGATGAACAACCAGATCCTCCGGTTCTCGGAATAGCAGAATGAAAACGGGGCGCGGGGCGAGAGAACGAGAAATGGAGAGTGTTTGGGAACATGGCATGCATGTCGCGAATTCGTCGTTCGGGTTTGTCCGGCTTCTTAAAAAGGGAGTTGGATGGAGGGAGAAAGGGAGAGTGGTCTGTGTCGGAGGAGGGGAGCAACGCCCTGGGACGAGAGACAAAGGGAAACGATCTCGTTGGGCCGATCGCATCGACGTGCCCGAGGCTCCGCATTCAAGGAGCGAGAGTTCGTTTGACGGCGAGGTGGTGTTGCCGTCGCACATACATGGGCCTTTACCCCCTCCCTCGCACCTCTCCACGTGATAGAACTCGCCGATTAGAATATTGGCACGCGACCGTGGAACTTCCTAACGGTTTTAAGGGAGAAGCTAATTTTTTTTCGGTACGATCGCCAGAGGATTTTCTGTCTTAGTGCTGTAGGGCGGCGGGTGTTTGCCAATGCATCGCTGGGCTATAATGGGTTTGATACCTGAACATTCCCCAGGGCTTTCCAATTCCAACGGTCGATTTCATTCGAAGGGAAATTGTGCAGTCCTTGACCGGAGGCAGCGTTCGTTGGATGTTTAATAATTTTTCTGGCCGACGACCGACGGTATTGGTGACCAACGCCAATGCGGATGCATGTTTTGGTTATTAAAAGACGCATGGAATGCAGGAGTGGGAAACCTGGAGTTACCTTTTACACATTTCTGACGAATGTGCAAAAGGGTTTATAGTGCCAAATTCGCCTTATTCTTATCAGTTCAAACAAAGATTAACCTCACGTTTGTTTTCTCAATCTTCCATTTATCGATGGCCTTATTATGCAATGACCGATGGTTTTTGTAATCTTAAATATCTCAAGAACTTAAAAACATACGATAAGTTAGAAAGGGGAGAGGTGTAGTCTAGCTAACCAGGAATGATCAAAAACCTTCAGACATTTTTCTGTGTAATAAAGCATTGACTCAAGCATTGTATGTACAAAGGGAAATACAGGATAGTAATTGATAAAATGATTCGATATCACTTGCGGTATTTTACGAATTAACTATTCAATTTGCAAAGAATATGCTGGGAATATTACTTTTAATTAATAAAGCAAATTACGTCTGTGAATAAAAGAATTAATTGGTCGTTACCGATAGACTTTAGTAATTACGTGTGAGCATTTGTTTTTAATTGCCTTTACTCACCTAATTAGAGTACGAATGTGTTCCTTGATAAGATTTATGATTTTTTAATATTAATATTACGAAAGGCAACAATCTTTTTTATGTTATTACCCTCATCTTTTTTTATTATAGTATGAGTTACCTGGGTACGATAAAATCGCCTTGGTCTATTTTTATTGCCGCGGAATGCATTTTTTCACCGTGATTGCGGAGGGTACTTTCAATTTAAGTCGTTGCAGACTAGAAGGGCTGCATTTCGTGGGAGCAAGAAAGTGAGTAGAGGCAATATAATGCTCTGGAATTCCCGGAAATAATATGCCATTGTTTGGCGCCTTTTCAACGAGACTGCTTATTATCCAACTTCCGCTGGCAGCAGTTTCTCGAATGTGACGTTTGGAAGGGTTCTCACCCAATGATAATGATGTGCATCTAATAAGTCATTAATTTTCATTAATTTTTTGCTGACAGATATTTTGAATTGAAGTATTTCTGTGAATAAAGCGTTCTGATTTATTTCACTCTTACAGTGAAACATATTTCGCGATATTATTTTCGCCAATGTTCGTCCAGTATTTTTAAAGAAATTTTAAAATATTCTCGCCGAAATATTGAATTATGCATTAAAATATTGTATTCCATTGCGTGGTAGGAAAGTAATTGAAACTGATTTGTTTGCTGTTGTTTTCATTTCTTCACTTAAGCGCTTTAATTTATTTGAACTCTGTGCCACCGGTGGCAATTAGGACCTGTTGTGCCTCATTGTATTGAGCTGTGAATTCTATGCATAATTTTCAATCCTTCAGTGAAAAGGACAGCCATTAATTAACTGTCATTTATGAATTTCTTTTAAATTCTAGCAGCTTGTTGCATGATGACTGTTAATAGCTCACGAGCGCTCCGCAGTTTCGTATTAAGGTTTACGGTCTCTTGATTGCTATCTTCACGCTTAGTTAAATCTCAGCCTCTGTAACATATTGATAGTGCCTCCGTAAAATTATGATTATTTTATCCTGGAATCGTAAAAGCTTTCAATGATTACAATCACAGTCCAGAAAAGAATCTACTTCTCTAGTTTGGTAAAAACTCAATTTGCTTAGCTTCTAATCTTCACAAACGTAAGAAGTGACGGCATAATTACACGATAGTAAATAATGGATTATCCTCCCTTCTGCCCCAGATATTTCTAGATTTCCGTTAAATTAGTTAACTTATCTATATTCCGCAATTAGAAATAAAGACAAGCTAATAAAAATAACGGAAAATGTCCTTTATTTCATTTGAATGTCGGCTGATTTTTCCTTTTGCGATAATCATATGAATATTCCTTCGTAGAGGAGTAATAAATTCAGTTTTGTTACCCTGCTTATGCGTAAAACGCCATGAAGTGCTGATAAAGAATCATAAAGTAGTCATATAGTGAAAATTCTACGTACTCCCTCAAATTATTTATGTACTAAATATGAAGTATAATAACTCGTGGGTATCGATAGTTAATGGTATTTTATTTTTCCCTTTTTGTATTTTGGCAATTGCGCTTACAATTTTGCATCTTTTTTCTTCTGTTCATAGCAAGGAATTTTAGGCTGTGCTTGGTATTCAAAGGCGTTGGTGTAAAGTTAATCTGTTCAGTGGTGAATCGTTTGTGTTTTTTTACAATGTTGAGGATAATAATAAGTTAATCGGAATTTTTCTTACGTCAGTCAGTATTTACCGCCGCATTTTCATTCTAATCTCGCGGTTATATCTGATACAAGTGACTTTTTTCAGAGTATTTATTTATTTTTACCGTTTTGTAGGAAATGTTGTTTGTATAAAAAAATTTCTGAGACTACAAAAAGCCAAGCTTTCAACAAGAAGAGTCTCATACTTGCTCATTTGCATAGGTACTTAAATATCTAACTAGTGAATATTTTTGATCAGCTTTCACTGACTTAGGGTAAGATAGTAACATTTTTAACTTAGATTCTATTATACATCAATTGACCAGGAGCTAAGAGCTATGAAAGATATGATTCAAGAACTTACGCAAAATATCTTTCCACTATTGTCATTGATTTTTAACGTGTATGCTGAAGAGATGGTAGGGGAGGCTTGGAATGAGTGAGTCAGAGGTAGAAGTCAAAGGAATGATGTTTAAATCACTGAGGTTCGCGGATGACCTGGCGTGGATTAGACAGTCAACGAGAAGGCTTTATGATATAGCGGGTGCGTTAGACTGGCGTTATTGTGCTTAAGGCACGAGTTTTAATCACAGGAAGACCAATGTGACGCAATTTTGTAAAGCATTTCGAGCAAGAAACTAGAGGCTCAAGATGAAAGTATGGGGTTCCAATCTTGAGGAGGTGGAGCAGTTCAACTATTTGGGCTGTAAATTGGAGGAAAACAGATACATCAGTGAGGCATCGGGGAGAATATTGCGTTTGCAAAGGAGGCGTTCATGAATAGAAAAGAACTGACAAGAGGGCTGTTATGTAATTATTTAAAGAAAAGGCTAGTGGAGAGTCTGAGGCGGAGTGTAGGTAGATATGGTGCGAAAACATGGACTAATCGGAAGGAGGACGAAAAAAGACTGGAAGCATTCTAAATGTGGGTGTGAAGAAGAATGGAGAAGATGAAACGGATGGATAAGAAAAGCTCAGACGAAGTGCTGAACGTGGTGCGGGAGGAAAGGGAAGTTGTAGTGAAGATGGGGGAGAGAGGTGACTCGGATGGATCCTGTACGGAGCGGAGAGTGTATTTTGGAATTCGTGTTAGAGGGAAGAACGCTAGGTAAGTGTGGGAGGAAAGGGAGGGGTATAGAACACAAGGATAGAATGAAAAGGAACAGATATTACTGTGTATACAAGGAGGAAATTCAAATTGGGAGGGAAAACAGGAAAAGGTAATTTGTAGAATACTCCATCTGAAACTGTCTTCACCGGCATGACTTAAGTGATAATGTAACATATTTAGCTATAAAGTTTTACTGAATTTACTTGGGGTTAGGTGACTCTAATTGTGAAATTATTTTACATTTATGACAGTGGAAACGCATCTTTTTCATTTTTTCCCGAAAATTTGATTCAATCAAGAGTTGAATTTAATTTTGAGACTCTGAAATACAATTGCCATGGTGCTTCTCATTTCTCAATATTAATGGATTGATAGATATTTAATTAATAACTTACTCCCAACTTTCCTGCTCGATATTGGTTTGATAGACCAGGCTATAGCTTAACCTCACCCAACTGATACTGTATGAAGTTTCCGCATATTGCATCTAGAAGACTCTCAGGCGTTGGGTTTTAGACTGGTTTTGGCATAAGGTGCCTCGTAATTAGCAGCCCGGGGCTTTACGCTCTAATGCCTCACTCTACTCGAAATATCGTTAGTTAGTGGTAAACATTATTGCGTCAATTACTTCAACTGTTTATTCTATCTTGAGACGATGGAAAGCATCGCGACAGTCATTTTGGACTGTTTAATGCTGTACAGTGTGAAGACCACTGCATCCATATTTTACTATGATTTTACTATGTATACTGATATTATATACTTGCATTTTGCAGAAAATAACATAATTCACTATTATATAAATGGTAAGAACTCTGGATGTGAAACTTTACTTGACAATAGTGTGTACAGTAGTGAAATATGGATCATAAGTATAAACAATCACTCTCACATAGGAGAGACTAATCAGTACTTTTGCAATACATATATTAGAATTTATAGGAGAATAGACCAGGGAGAATGGAGGGTAAGATGTGTTGAAGGAATAGATCGGTTGATTGCGGGGAAAAATGCATTTAAGTTCATTATGTTCCACAGATTAGGATAGTTGGGTCACTTAGAATGTCAGAGGAGGAAATCCCAAAACGCATGCTGAAAGAAAGGCAATATTTAGGAGTAAGATACGGGCGTCATAGAAATAGATGGGTGCATCAAGAAAGGAAATTCGTGGATAGCTATCCAGAACCTCTCACCTGGATGGATGGAGGACAAAATATAGATTGGTGGCCAAGGCCCATACCGAGCTTTGATGCCACTAAAGAGCAGAATAAACTTAAACTGTATGCTCATGTGCTAGCTTGTATTGGGAAAATCTACTCAGAAAACCTCATTTCGACTCAGGGCTTTCGTTACCTAAGGAACGAGATTATTCGGCTTCTTGAACAGGTTTCTCGGAGAGAGATCCTCGGAAAGTGTGTGGGATGAATTAGGTGTTGGAGAGTTATTACTATCAGTGCGTATGGGAATGCCTCTTTGATGAAGGTAACCGTGCAACTTTTCTAGCTCTCTCTATCCTTCTCTCCCCCGCACCAATTTCTAGCGAAACTCACCCTCGTATCAGCGCGAAAGGTGAGGGCTCTTCCTTCGAGAAACCTGGTGCTGCCGAGTTCCATAGGCGTAGTATTGCGTTTATTTATTTTGGATACTTGATTTAGGCATGCATGTTAATATTAATATATTGGTTGTACGCTTTTTGCCTTGAACTTGAGAGGAGCGGGCACCTTACTTTCTATGTATACGCGCTGGATCTAGTAGGTTAAGTGGATTTCCCAGCCGAAGAAATGAGGTTTATTTCTCACTCATAGGAATGTCTAATGATCAGATACTGGTTTTTGCATACGATTTCTTGTCCTATGCTGGAGGCCAAGTGGGGCACTGCAGACTCGTGAATTCTATCGTCATGGATATGTGACGTAATTTATACTTCGCGGAGTTCTTTTAATGGTTGCCAAGTAGTTTTCCAGCTTGTGTATTGGGTTAAAGATACTATATGCATGTAAAAATTCAGAAAAGTAAGTATTTGCTAAGCTTATTTTCGTAAAAAATGAAAGTTGATGAATGTTGGTTTGGAAATGGATTTTAAAAGAGTGAATCATTATTTGTTTTCATGAAAGGGCATGCTGAAAATGAATTGGCTGTATCCAGCCAAAATCATTTGTTACTCATTTCTATCCCGAGAACCGTATCAAGATATTTATACTCCCTGAAGCCGTGTAATACTTCTCCGTCGGACTAAAAATTAGTCAAGAAATATCCGTTTTGCGTATGTTTTTATATACTACCCTGCAGTCCACCTCGATGGGCGTGTGTCGAGAGGCCTTTGGATAACCGCCGTTTACTTGTAGAGAGAAAATATTATAACCTAAAAAATAAGATTGCGTTATGAAATATTTGAATGCTCTATTTTGATGTAGCTTTTATTATATTCCTAAATTACTAGGGTAAAACCAAAGTTTCTTATTCCAATCCGTTTGGCAAAATGTCTCGCTTAATTTTCTGTTTCTGTCAGACCTGAAATTATAGTGCGGTTCTGGGATGATGTTCTCCGTGTCATTCTGAAAATGTGAATATAGCACTATAATAACAAGCAATGATAACTCATCAAATAGTGTCCCTCGATTGTTGCAGTTTTTGACGAATCGGAAAATTGAATGTGCGTTGATCAGCTTGATCTGCCCAGTGGCCCGGAAATCCACGCATTTGTGGTTCTATTCCCGGTCTAGGTCAATTTTTTCCCAAGGAAATTGCTAAGCTACGTAAGTCTTGACGATTTCTTGCTTTCTTCATAGCCATCAAAACCACAGTTTAGCTTCCTACCGTGTGTGGGTGAAACTATAGGACGTATTTTGGGCAATGGTTGCTGAAATGAGCGTCTGAAAAATAATTATTTTCTTTGCTATTGGTTTTCGTTAAGTCACCCGAAATCGTACAACTATATGCACAAATTACGAAGTAAAAGTAATTTTATAAATCTACTCAGGTTTTTCTTTCAAATATTTTATAGATATTCCCTGATAGAATGAATTATATTTTTTTCGTACTACTTTTTGAAAACGCTAGCTGTGATAACCTTTCCCTTGGACTACAACCTTATCACGGTGGAAGAGCTTGCGCGTAACCGTGACCCGTAGAGCTGCACTAGCGGGATTAATTCTCAAGTACTCCCAGTGCCCCCCCCCATGCCAGATAGGTCGAAGTGTAGGAGCCTACGAAAGGTAGCCTACGTGATGGAGTCTCTTGAAAAACACTGTTGGAATGAAAGTGGTAAACTATCAGCTATCTCTTCCCTGAGAATATGTAGTATGAGCCTTGGAAACTCTTCGAACGGGACTCGTCCGCAATGGGCGGGTGTCGTTCACGGCAGCGAGGTCGTCTACATGCGAAACCCTTGGAGAGACTTATGATCAGCAGCATCCAAAGAAGATGAAAATAAGGCTAAGAACTCAGAGAAGGAGAAGATAGTAATGAACGTTGGAACATAGATTGTCAGGACGATGAATAGGATGGGTCAGCTGGAAAATATCGTAAGAGAAATGAAGGAAGGAAGAATAGATATCATGGGACAATGCGAAGTGATGTGGGAAGGATAGTGGGGATTACTGGAGTGATGAGTAACGGGTTGTGTATTGTGGTCGGGAAGAAAGTCAGCGAGGGTTAGCATTAGTATTAATCAGGAAGCTCGATAAGAGCGTGGTAGGTATGGATCAGGTAAGTGATGAATTTCTGGTGGTATAAGTTGAGGTGAGACCCACCAAGCTTGTGGCGGTTCAAGTTTACATACCCACAAGCACATATCATTGGGAGGAAGAAATAAATGAGGTGCTCGAATATATAGAGAAAATAATCAGGGAAACCCCGAGTAAGACAAATCTAGTAGTGGTGGGAGACTGGAACGCCTCAGTCGGAGAAAGGAGGGGCGGGAGCGAAGTAGATGAATTTGAATTAGGAATGCAAAACAACCGAGGAGATAAAGCAGAATAATTTTGCTGAAGAAACAAGTAATTCATCACAAATATATGGTTCAATCATCATAATCATCGCCGGCCTCGGTGGCGGTGGGGTAAAGTCCTCGCCTGCCAAACCGTAGGTCGCGGGTTTAAATCCCGCCTGGGTAGGTGATCCCTATCCAGGGCATGGATGTTTGTGTTGTGCTTTGTTAATATTGGAAACCCTCGTTGTAAAAGGCCGTCATATGCTGTTTACGGGGAATTTGATAATAAATAAATAAATAAAAGGCAGAAGTGCACAGAAAAGAGTCCATGGAATACAGGGAGAAACCAGATAAAAAACATCGTGGTAGAGGCATAGTTCTAGGAATAGTGAGAAAAACTCACGTAGCTTTTCCGCGGGGGATGCGGAGTCAGATCATAATCTAGCTCTTATGAAATGCAACGTAACATTTAAAAGACTAAGGAAAGCCAGAAAGGCGAGGAAATGGAACGTAGAAGCTCTGAAGGGGACTGTGAAGGAGAAAATGCCAGGAAATAGTGGGGAATAGTATTCGGGAGATTGGAGATAGGCAGGTTAGAGAGGGAGGGTGGGATAAGATTAAAACATGAAAAGTTATGGCGGTCGAGAAGTCAATTGGTTCCTTTGTCAGTTAAACAATAAGGAAACCATGGATATAGAAGAAAATTATAAAATAAATCGATGAGAAAAGGCAATAAGATGATTTAGGGAAATAAATAATTCATTGCTGCGAAAAACCAAGTGTGCGAGGGAGGATTGGTGGAAAAGACAGTGCGAGGAAGCGGAAAAGTTTTAGAATGAAGAAAAGGTAGGCGTACTGTACGGCAAGGTATAGTTGCTACCGAGCGGCGAATGAGAGCAAGCCATGTCAAAAATCAAACCATAAGATGGAGTATATGGGTGCGATCAGTTTGGTTTCAGAAATGGGAAGTCAACCCGAACTGCAATAGCGGTAATGAGGTCCCTAATGGAGAGGAATAGAATTTAACCAGGACGTGTATTATTGCTTCGTGAATTTTGGGAAAGCATTTGGTTGAGTGGATTGGGTAAAGTTATTGGTTATCCCTTGGAAAATAGGCGTAGATTGAAGGGATAGGCGACCTATTCATATGTATATGACCCAGACTGCGGACGGTGGCAGATGAAGAATCAAGCTGGGCAAGCATAAGCCGAGCACGGATGGTAATCGAAACTAAACGTAACTCAAAACCAGTGAAATTTCAATGGTTTCGTTCACGGGAGCGTAATGTAGAAACGAAACGAAATGGATTTCAACCTGGGGAGCTATATGCAGGGTAGAAATGAAAACGGAGTCAAAACAACTTTGGGCCGAAACTAAACTAATCCTTTGGGACGAAACGAAACACAGATTATGTTACGCATCGGAGGGACCACGTGCTTCACCTTCAAAAGGTTTAGTTTCGACCCTTACATCGAGTTCGAAGCATGGTTGAATGAAGTAGAGGTTCGGCCTACCGCCATTAGGTACATAGGATACTCATATTTTTACTGCAAACGGGTAAGCGGTGAACGCAAATTCATTCAATTTTTAAGATCAATGGCCATTCAATTTTTAAGCTCGATGTTTTAACCTCTCTACATTCTGTCATATACTGGGTCGAAACTATTCCCTCTTATCCCCCTCCTCTCCACTTCTGGGATCGAAACTTAACGATGAACAGCAGAGCTAAGGTTCCCGGGAGTAAAGTTTCGTCCCGGGTCGAAACTAAATTCCTTGGTGATTTTAATTTCGTATGGGAACGAAACTAAACCTAAGCCTCGTATTTTCGTTTCCCTCCGGGTTGAAACAACATTTTCGTTTCGTTTCACTTTCCATCCCTGAAGCCGAGGAGTGAGGTAATGATGTTCAGTATCACCATTGCCTTTTAACCTGTACACTGAAGAGATGGTAAGAAATGGGTGGGATGGGCTGGAAACTGGAGAAAAAGTGAGGAGAATGATTTTTAAATGAGTGAGGTTCGCGTATGATCAGACGTAGATTAGCCAGTCCGCGAGAAGGGGTTGCAGTGGTGAATTCATTAGACAGATGTTGCGAGGAATATTGCATGAGAAGTAATCACACGAATACCAGAGTTATGCGGTTTTGTAAGGAATCGTGAGCTAGCAATGTGAGACTTAAGATAAAGTAGATGGGCAAGAGCTTGAAAAAGTAGAGGAATAGTAGTAAAACCATTTGGGCTGCAAATTAGAGGAAAACAGATACAGCAGTTTCGAAATCAGGGAGAGAATTTCGTTTGAAAAGGAGGTGCTCATGAATAGGAAAGAGCTAATGAGAGGCTCGTTTGGTAAGAGCTTGATGAAAAGAATGGTGAAAAGCCTGATCTGGAATGTAGACTTTTTCGGTGCGAAAATATGGGCACGAAGGAAGGAGGACGAGAAAAGACGGAAAGCGTTCGATGTGTGGGTATGGAGACAAATAGAGAAAGTGAAGTAGACGGTTAGAAAAAGGTCAGGTGAGATGCAAGACATGGCGGGTGAGGAGAGGTAGCTTGCAGCTGATATAAGGGGAATACGGAGGGTATGGATGGAGCTAGTAATGAGCGAGGAGCGAATTCTGAAAAGCGTGTTAGAATGTAAAATATAATGTAAACGAGGGAGAGGAAAAAAGGAAAAGGATTTTAGATTGACTGAAAGTGATCTTATTTTGAATTCAAGAGGCAGTACAGGGAAAGGATACTGCCCGAATACTTTGCAAATACTCCATAGAATCAGACTGATTGTCGGCGAGTTGTCTTTGTGGAAGTCCATGGATAATAATAATTGAAGCAGCTGAATTAATTTTCCACACTTTTTTAATCTTTCTCGCCCGGTTTCAATGCACACGTATAATTTTCAAGAGGTTCGTGTTTATTACTCCATACTTACATATTTACATGAATTACTCCATGGAATGGAATCGGTGGAAAACTTTAAAAATCTGTATTAAATACAGCTGTTTACTTAGTCATTCTTTGGCTGGCTTTTCAATGTTGAAAAGCTAATTACCGCTAAGTAGTCAATTTTGACGGGTTTTAATGTTAGTCAGCGGCATTTTGCATTCTTACTCATTTGCCTGATATTTTTCACTCCCATTCCTTTCTTATAATCTGTACTTTCCTTACTATTACAGTTAACTATATATCTTTAACTGACTTACTTTTAAATGATCCTTTCAAGCGATTTGATTCTGAAAAGTGCATCTCCTTCCGAACTCAATAGACTTTTCACTTGGTTATGTCATATTCTAAACCAATGCTCCACAACTAAGTTTTACTTCTTTCCTATTGTATGTTATTTAAATTTCCATTTCAATCTCCAACATATGTTTTTAAGTTATTCATTTTAATTATTTCCGCAATTATTTTCTCTGGCTATTATCCTGCAGATATCCCTCGATTGTTTTCAATGGGGTTTTATATTGGTTACTAACTGTCATTGGGTTTTCCAGCGTCACAAAATTTCTTTACCGATATTTTCTGTGTATATCCCCTATTTGTTTTTCTAATTTTCCAGGCTATAACATATGCTTTTCTCTTGTACAAGTTGTAATTCTATTATATTTTGTCGATCTTGTTTTTTGCTCACCAGAATATCATTTGATTACACTTCACTAGACCTCAGAGACCGTGCCAGTGGCCTTAAACCAGCAATCAACATAGCAAGGTTGAACCTACCTGTGAAATGCAGCTACTCTTAATTAAAATCACAACTATGGTCGCAATGGTATTTTACTGATGGTTGACATGAGCTTGATCTCGGATTAACTCTAAATTTGAATAAGAAATCGTTATCCTTCGGGGTGAGGATACGGACGCTAAATCTAAAAAAATAAGGCACAGTGAAATAACAAATATTGAAACTTCAGGAATGTAGTGGAGGGAGAATGCGAAAACTAAGTGAATCTCTAGATATACTTATGGGCATGTGATAGTAAAATTCCGAGTGGAAATGGGAATATTAAAAGCAACCCAGACTAGAAAGGTGAAAATTATTGGATGCATATAAAGGCTGGAAAATTTTTCCAGAATATTTTGGGAGGAAAAGGGATTGGTAAAAAACAGAGGATATCGAAGATCTTCTTATATAAAGTTTCGGCGATGAAAGTGGGATGCATTTTATATTGTGAAATGAAGACGATGGAGCATTTGGTCTCCAACGACGAGGATAAACCTTTAGAGTACGACAGGAAGACACCACTGCGTTAGCTCCTGAGTGAATGTCTGTATCCCTACAAGTCCTTCCTTGCTTGGCCGTCGTTCTTTACAATGTAACCCGTCCCATGAAAATGTTCTCCCTCCCCCTTCCCATCAAAACATTGGACGCTTGCTCGCGAATTGTGCTCGCTCGTTGACTCAGACTTGTACAGGGTCAAGAATCGAGTGATTCAGAATCGGAAACAGGGTCATGTATATGCTTACCGGTTTCTTTACGTTTGCGAAAGTTTTAATCGGTTTGGAATGAAATACCACAAAGCTAACGAATTGCGTTTATCATTTTTTCGTAATATTATGAGGAATGGTGTGGGTGTATAATTAAGTACATTAAATTTTGTGACCTCCCTAATTGTATTTCAATGAGATTCTCCTATCAAATGTCTATACCGCACTGGGCGCACAACCTCCTTATCCCATTCGTTGGCGCCCCTGTGTTCTTAACGCCATTAACACATGGAAGATTGGTTGAAAATAGTTCATATAATTCCTCTGATAACATATTATTATTTAATTTTCAACTATCCCTCATCTACCATCATAGTGGTCTTGTTTGATGTCCCCGGTTTAAAATTTAGGTTTTCTTAAAAATTCTTTTAATAATGAAGAAACGATATTTTTCAGATAAACTATCCATAAAATTTGCTTCTCGTATGGCTAGTGTTTTTCTGGTCCATTGAAAAAATTCCGTTTCTCTTTACTCTTTAAATATGGATAAGCAGCGCATAATAAAACTTGAGCTCAGAAGTTATTCAGAGATGAAATATTTAGAGCAGGGGCGGAACCAGGATTTCTTTCTTGGGGGGGGGGGGGGAGGGGTAGCACAATGATACCTCGTGATACAAAACGAACGCAATGCTAATGGGACCGTATTACAAATATTGTATATTTTTGAAGGGCCTGGGGGGGCACGTGCCCCCCTAGATCCACCTATGATTTAGAGGGAAAGCGAGTGTCCCTTCAGGTCAAATATAAATATTACAAATTTGAATTTACAGCTGAGCAATATTGTCCTTAAAAGCTATTAACTACAGTGCTTGACCAAAGCAAAATCAGTGAAATATGAATATAGCACGAGATAAGATGCAAGAAACCCGCTACGCTATGATCTGGCGCCTGAAGTAACGGAGTAGTTTTCATTGGGCAATATTTACCAATTTACTGTTTGGTGGTGTGCATTTCAAGTAAATTAGTGATGGTCGTAATGAAGTTAGGCTTTCTAATATCTTGCAGCAAAGTTTTAGTGCCGACACTTTGTCGACTGAGCCCTGTGAAAATCATGGATTCCGAACTGCAAGGGGATTGAGAAAGGGTAATTTTATAGTTCAGAGTGATGGCTATCTCAGTATAAGTAGATTGAGTAGCAACTTCAACGAGTCTTAAAATGCTACCATATTCCAAATAAATTCCGCCGTTTAGATTTTAAATCATCGGGCATTTAACAACGCAAGCCGTTAATTCATGAAAGGCCATTATTTGGGAAGAGAAAAGGAATTTTGGTAGTGGTGGTGCTTTCGTTTCGGGACGCATATCTTGGTTTAATTTTCTTTGAAAGCTTTTCGGTCAAAGTGGTCTAATTGCCAGACAGACAAAACAAGCGATCCCGACATATTTGGAACGAGGATTGTGGTGGATTGTTTGGAATACCATTCCATCGCTGTGCTCACGCGGTTATCTGTTCTGCTTGAGAGCCCTTTCAATGGTGCAAGACGTGGTCGGGTCTTATCTTGAATTCTTGAGAGGGTGGATGGGGGATGGGAATGTTTGGCAGCACAAGAGCAGCGTCGGAGGGTTGAAGGAGGGAAACTAAGGAGGGGGGCTGTTGGGCTGTCATTAACCGCAAATAGGAGCATAAATAAAACTTTGTGCAAGCGGTTTGGTGAAAGTCCTCCTTTCATTTTCTCTTCGAAAGTCGTGCAAACGAACATTGGCGAGGTGAAGGGTGTGCGTAGGTTGGCTATTCAAGGGTCTCATGGGGTAGGAGGGGGATTAGGGGAGGGTGGACTAAGAAAGGCAAGTTTCAGTCGAGGGATCCGATGGAAAAGGTCAAGTTTTAAGGGCGCTGAAGGCCATAGAGTGTGTAATTCATTGCGGGAAAATTGACCTTTAGCGTGGGTTTTCGGGGATGTTTGCTTTAGCAGCGGCTGTGGAGCCGTTGCAGCAGACCGTTGAAGTAATGCTTATGTTTCGATGTGTTAGTCGCTTGAATCCTCCACCGGGTAAATATATTATGCTATATGTCGCTATTATGCTGATAAAGCTCCAAGAACTCATTCTAACCCTTACAAAATGAAAATAATGAAGTCAGCCTTAGCATCGCTGCTGTGGGCTTGATATACAGAAATTTTTTCCTTGAGAGACTATTTTCATCTTTGATGAAGTCAATGTACCCTCCCAAATCGCTTCAAACAATTAATTTCATTGTACAGAGTCAACTATTGTCAATATTATGCTAAACAAATTAAATCATCACAGTATGTGGTCAGCATTATAAGTTTTGAGCATAATATTATAATTTGAATTGGAGAATAAGATCATCATGAAACGTTAATGCGGAGTTGTTCTCGACTAGAAAGAATTGCATTCTGATTTAAAATACTAAAATGCTGTATACGCTCCATCAGGAAATCGGACACCATTATGGTTATGCCAATGGTAGCGACGCGTCACGACGCCCTAGGAAATTTTTTTAAAGATAGAGTATATAGTTACTGCGAAGGCTTCCTCGTGTTGCGTAGTGATTGGCAGCATCTTCTTGGGGTTTTCACCGTGTTCGTTGATGTGAACTGGTTTTAAATATCAGTTTACATTGGCCAAAAATTAGGAATTAAACTCAGGGATTAAGAATCAGCTTTGGTTAGAAAAGATTCGAAATAACCAAGTAGTTTTCAAATTGGAATGCTTTGATCTAAAATCTTAACTCGATGCTCAAGGATGCTCGCTCTCAAACTTAAGATGGCATATGTGTTTGGAAGGACAATACATTAATGACCGTGGAGTTTCAAGGTTAGGGACTGCAAGAGCATCTACTAATTGATTTTTATCCTATATTTTTCTTTGTAAATCCTTATACCGAAGGAAAAATGAATCTAGCCCATTTCGTATGCTGATCAATTATTTTAAAAGATTGGTTCTCAATTATGTAATAAACAGATTGCCTTCGTAAGTAAGATATAAATTAACTCCTTAGCTTATGTGTCGTATGTAGCGTGCATGTTGCGTAGTGCATTTTCGTGGAAGTAAACTTTAATCCCCATGGATGGTGTTGTGCATGTTGGAAGTTGGTGATGGTACACCCCCTGCCAAACACCTCTATAAGTGGCGTGCAGGGTAATATGTAGATGTATTCACGAGCCTATGGTGCGCCGTATTGTTATCAGTAAATTTTTAAATTTAAAAACGTATTTGCATTCTTTCTTTCATTTGGAAAATCTTATTTGAACCATTTATAGATCTTTTTGAAGAATGTCCGGCGGGTTGGGTAGTGGTAGAAAATACATATTTTCAGGTGAGAGCACAAGGTATCCATCGCGGGACCGTCACGCCGGTGCTTAGACATGGAAGCAAAACAGCTCTGACTCTAACGCTTTTTGTGACCGATCGGGTCGGATGGAGCGTAATTTACCTTCGTCGGCGGTCACTTCCTTTATTGGGTCCGACGAGAGGCACCATCAGGGATGCATTCAGCGAGACCATTCAAGTGAAAGTGCGACGGCCAAGTTTAAAGCGTATCAACGAGCAGGTGGGATGGAGAGTGGTCTTAGGCATAACGGGATGACAGGGCGTTTTCGGGAACTCCTCCTCCTCTCGGTGGACTCCCCGCTGCTGACCATTTTGGAATCGTGAGCCCCGAGCATCTTTTCGCTTTCATTGCCATTTTCACTCTCATTTATTCGTCACCGTAGATTTCACCTGCTTTCATTACGATGGTTCTCCAGATCGAAGTTTTTATTTATTTAAGGGGGCTACATGGAGGAGTTCTAGATGAAATACGGAGGTGACAGAAGGTATTGATGGAGCGAGTACTTAGCTCGGAGGGGATATTCAAAACAGTGTTAGAGGGTAGAATGTTGGGTAAAAGAGGGAAAGGAAGGAAGAGAATATGAATTTTATAGAATGTAGTTGGCCTTAATGTGAATTGAAGAGGGAGGTACCTGAAGTAAGGGAAGGATGCCAGAATGCTTATGAAGTACTCCGAGGAAAACTAACTTAATCCGTAGAGTACTTTAATTATAGTGACTTGGAGGAGGTCCTAGTACGTCCGGAAGAACTATATTTATGCTGCCACTTCCGGGGCTTTATAATCTAATCGTTTTCCAAAATATCCGCAGCGATGAGCGAAGACCGATCCATCTATTCGTAATATTTCCTGTGTAGTATTCCCACTCGCGAGGAATAACATTGAAAAGATATCAGTTTTCTGATTACACCATAATTAATAAGTCAACGATCGTAAGTTTTGTTTGATGGAGCTCTCCATCCCGTTCTCCTACCTGCTAGCCTTTGAAAAGTGACGTATTTTTTTCTCTTTAAAATCCACAATAGCCGGTCCTAAGTTACTCATTCGGGGCCGTCCCTTGCCATCCTTCCCTTTCACCTGCCCTTCTACGTTTCTTTTCATCAGACCATCATTTCTCGTGATGTGGTCTGATTAGTTGCCCCGTCTTCTTCTAAGGATTTTTAGAAGACTTCTCTTTTCTTCCTCTCTTCTTAGCGCTTCCTCATTTTTTACTCGGTCGATCGATTTTATCATCGCCATTCTTTGGTTTCACCTAGGGATGTGCGAGTACTCGAAAATCCGAGACGAGTCGAGTAGTTGGTGCTCGACTCGAGTGTTTCGAGTAGCATTACAAATGTCGAGTCTAGTAGTTTCGGTTACAGAGTTGTTCAGGCCAATAGGTCCATCAATCTGCCGATAGGAAGCGCTATCATAAAAATCATGTAATAATATCGTTTTTAAAGTCTTTAAGTAATTTTAATGCCTTAGCCAGGGAATTTCAGCGTGTTGTATACACTCTGGCAGTCAACGTGGGCGCCTAATACCTTTTCGCCAGCCGCGGCGGCCGGTCGTCTTCCGACCCAGCGGCGTATTCGGAGTGGACCGCTGCTTCATTCATTCATACTTTCTTATGCGATACTTTTATACCTACCCAGTCTTCTTCACTTAAACGCCGAAAGAATACGCAAAAAATTGTTAAGATTTTTGAAAGAAAGAAAAATTTAAAGAAAACCTTAAAAAAAAAACAAAAAGAAAGAAAACTTAAAGGTTTTAGCGGCCAATGCCGGTTTTTCACGGTGTCTGACGTCACAAGTGGTGCCTTCTTTTAGCCTTTTTGATTACTACGTACTCCGAGGTTAATTTTAGTTTTCAACTCGACTCGATACTCAACTCGTGATCAAAAAGTGCTACTCGCATATCCCTAGTTTTACCACCTTTCCATTGCTTCGACTCTAGACTTCTCTGCTGCTGGCCATAAATGTAAATTTTTATTAAAAAATTTGATTATTGTACATTTCTTCGCGAAATTCGGATCGCTCTACTGTCAGCGAAAATAGTGGCGTCTGTGGTAATCCCATTTAAATGCACAAGCGGAAACCGAATGAAAATCCATGAATGTAATTTTTTGCTTCTACGATATTTATCTCTCTATCTTCCATACCGGTGACGGAGGTATTTTCCTCGGTTCACTTGTCCCGCGCAAACAACGTCCTGCCGAGTGAAGGAGCTTATTTATTTTTGCTCCAAGCGCTGCCGGTTTATTCACCTCTCATCACTGAGCCATTGCGAATCTTCTTTCTGGCCCTTCACTCGCCGTGTTTGTGTTGCTTCGCCAGGCCGAAAGAATGGTTGCGGTGCGGTGTTCCAATTTCACGCCCTTTTCCGTTCCACGTGGTCAGGACTAGCGGAATGCCTTGCGCTCTTCGAACTTCCTGTGTTTTTGTTACGATACTGTCTCTGCTATTCTTACCTGCTGGGTTCGGCTCTAACGGGGAATCTTTAACTGGATAAAATTTGATTCCACACCGCACATTGCACCTTGAGGAAGAAGGACGTTTATGCAATAATTGACCCAGTGAAAATAAATTTAAATGAAATCATTCGAAATCACGTGCACTCGCGGGGACTCGTCCTTGATGTTCAATTTAGGGCTGGTTTTTATAATGTCTAGTTATGTGTTAGTAATATATTGGAAAAATAAGAATTACATTGCAATTGCACATGGCAGACGAGAGGGTAGAACGCTTCGCTGCCGAACTACATCTACATAATGCCCTGCGAGCCGCTTCTAGAGTGTTTGGCAGGGGGTGAACAATCACCAACATGCAAGACAATCCCCACATGTACACCACACGTTCATAAAAATGCTACGCAAAATAACAAAAAAATACGTGCACACTGAAGCAAAGGCAAACCTTGCCAACAATAATTACAATAGTAAATCCATTCAAGTTAATAACAATGAATCGTCCTAGCGATTGGCGCCATTAATTTTATTAATCGAGACATCGCTGTTATCCCTAATAATACGAGGAAATAATGACATCTTTAACTTCTCTATTTTGCAGCCTTTTTTTTTCTTCTCGTGGTCACGTCCACCATGTTTCGACGGTTAACGAATAATATTTTTCAGGTCGTCTGAGAAAAACTCTTCTCCGAAGTTACATAGTAAATTTAGCATATAATTTTCTCTATGCTTATTTGAAGATTCCCATCCTAACTCGCCTAACACATTGGAAATGCTGCTCTTTATGTCGTGACATCTCATCACGAATCTGGCTGCTCTGTGCTGTACTCTATTGATTTCAGCTATCAGTCCAACTTCATAAGGGTCTCACACGCTCGGAGAATACTTTAAATGAGACCTTACCTAGAGGCCTAGAGTCAGGTAAGTTACCTCTTTCACCTTTCTATGACATTTACCGAAAATACTTTTACAAATCCCAGTTTACGCTTGGCATTCCCGCATACTTCGAGTATGTGTTTACTCCACGAGAGATCCCGAGTAGTGGTAACCCCTAAGTATTTTACGAACGCAGAATCAGATAGTCGGTTCCCGATAGCGGTGTAAGTCCTTCTTGAAGAGATATCCTTTTCCCAAAAATTCCAACCATTAAATTTAAAGTTAAATTTAACTTCCAAGTACTGCACCATTCCATTATGACAGCGATGTCTATCGCAAGGGCCATCAATTTCTCTGTACAAAACTGGTTCATCTGCGATGAGGCGGATTTTGCTCTTGGCCGCGGTAATGAAGAATAATGATATAAATGTAAAGAAGGAGTAAAAGAGGACCTATACAAATTCCTTGGGGTACACCTGAGGTAACCTGTATAATATACGAGCTAACTTTATCCAAAACAACCCTGTGTTCGCGATCTTTTAAAAAATCCTCCATCCAACTTATTTCGTGCTTTTCTATACCGTATGCTCCCTACTTTTGAATCAGCTTTGAATGCTGAGCCCTGACGAATGCCTCTCTGAAGTCCTTAAAGTAGCGTCGATTTTTACATGTCTCTCACCCACGGCCAAGGTATCGCGAACAAAGAGAGTTAGCTGGGCTTCACGATACTTCCCTTTTTTAGATCCCAGCTGTCCTTTTTCCAACAAATTTTAGCCATTTAGATGACCCATAATCGAAGTGAAAATAATATGTTCCAAGATTTTGGATAAAAAGGAAAGTTAGTGAGATAGGCCTGTAATTACTAGGCTTTACCCTATTCTCACCCTTAATATCGGCCTGACGTTCACGGTTTTCCAATATTTGCTGACCATGAGTTCTGTTTGGGATTTTTCAAATGCAATCTTTCAGTAAGGAGCAATCTTTGATGCTGATCCCTTAAATACGCAATGGAAGGGTCCTAGGTACTAATCCGGGTGAGGTTTTCGGGCATTCTAAATCAAAATCCTTTTGATTTTCCCCCAACATATGTGCGAGGTGACTGAGGGAAATATATGAAATTCTCTCGCCTTTGGCTTAGTCCGGCGTTAACTTTTCTCTCACCTATCCAAACCTACCTTCGCGTTGAATCACTGTGTGTGTGAATATTTTTTCAGTTATACAAACCTGTGTGCGAGGCAATCTGTGTTCTTTTTTGAGCTACAAAAAGACGGAGAAGGAAGATCATACGACGATAGAGGATAGCTCAATGATTTTGTACTGATTTATTGCTCAGGATACCAAGGCATGAATATTGAACTTTTATCGTAGCATGATTTTGCACCTCATTTTGAATTCGTACGATTTTGTTCCCTGATAAATTTCATACACGCTTGCTCGATAGTGTAAAGGGTTGATCATTGTTATGTAGCCTTTAGGAAAACCTAGATTTTCCCTACATTACACTCAACATCATAAAATGACCACAGCACGTGGAAAAACTGGATATCTGCGGATTCACTAGGATATTGAGTCTGCATTTCTCGGCCTTGATCTAGATTCATGCTGCTGGCTTCCCTGCCGCGAGCACCTATCGCTTCCTAATCTGAAATACACAGCGATAAAATCTCTATTTGTATTGATTTAACTCTCTGCTGGTAATTTTAATAGCGTTTTGTTGAAGCTCTCATAAAGCTGTCAATCTTTGTGGCTGATATCAAAGGAAAGATTGAGAGACGCCGAGTGAATACTCCGATTACTATCAATGGATGGGTCTTTGTTTAAAATAGTTCTACTAAACCTTACCCATTTTAGTTTTACTTAACGCCACGTATAAAATGCACCTATTTTTTTAAAATCTGGAAACTTTTTTGGAATTCTGACTAAGAAACAATCAATTAACAATTTATCAATGTTAGGCTAAAAGAATATGAATTTGAAAATTCTCGAGTTTAATGATTGTCACCTGGTTGAAATCATACGCTTGCCGTCTTTAAGTTAATTAACTACGGGCATATCTAGGGCATTAGTCCCACTGAGAAAATGAAAAGTAGATTAGTTCCTTATAAAATGTCATATCTTAGAGCTTGAAATGTTTGTTCTTTCCGAGCCATAGAGGAAACTAAAGTAACAAAATTTTCATGACGTTTTGAAAGAACAAAAGACAAAACAATAAAATGACTCTTATTTTCGGAATTTCTGTACGTTTTCTGGGCATCTAGTTTTTTTCCTCTTGTAAGGTCTCGGTACATGAGGTTAGTGAATATTTAAATAATTTATTTATTACTCTTGGGTTAAAAACGCAGCATTTTCATATCCTGCAGTTGGTTGTATGGATTCTATAGGTGACATCCAAACTCGGTGTTTTTTTGTCTCAATTATTTCCTTCTCATCGCGTTATAATGTGCGCTGATTCTGAGTGCCACGATTGACAAACGTATTTGATTTTCGCCGATTGTGTTCCTCGCCATATTTTGGGTTAGGGCATATGGATAGGGAAATTCAGAGCAATAGGTTAAAAGTAAAAACTCATGTTGTAGTTTGGGACTTTAAGCCGTAGACCCCTTGGCGCATTTCATTAAGAGCAGGCTGTTACCGACGCCAGATTTCTGTCCACTCTACCGTTCCTTCCCATCCCGAGATACAAGATTCTAGTGGCTTTCATTGTAGCAGTGGTCGTAAACACGAATATTACAAAAGAAGATCCTCAAGTCGGCCTGTAAATGTGTTGTCAAACACCTCGCATTTAAATGGCTTTAACACGTTAACGCCTAGCGGTACCAAATGGTACCGGCTGGTAGTTCAGTGCTAAACGTATTTTTTTTGTCATTTATCGTAATTTGTTAGGGTTTTTTTGAGAGTTTTAAATTGATAAGAATTTTTTAAATAACATTTTCAGAAAAGTCTGCTATGTTAAAGCCATAATTAACGAGTTTAGAGCCGTTTGAAATTTGTGACTTATCAACTAGCCCAAAAAACGGAATTTTTAGAGCAACCATTTCGATTTTCTTTACTTACGCCTTATGTACTGCTAATACAAAGGTTTTATTATGAAATTGTGATTGTTATAACATGTATATCTCATATAAAGTATGGTTATTTGATGTGAGCCTAATATTTGGGATGTTATGATGCAAAACATTTTGGTGGTATCACATGGTACCGCTGGGCGTAACTATTAGTGGTCAAAGAATAAATTTGCTCCTAATGACCCGGAATTACATTGAAATTTAGATACATGATTGCCACAAAAATCGCCGCAACTTTTTAGTTCAGGCGTTACCGGGTTAAAGAAGTCGCCACTCGCGTCGCTGACGGACGAATTGATCCGAATTTCGCGGGGAAATGAGGTATAATTAGTGGTGTCAACCGAAATTTACATTCATGATCATGTAATTTATCAAATTCATAACTCTTCAATGATACTCCTTGCAATTACCACGACCATATTGCAAAATATTGGAAAAAAGTGGATCGCATCGCACACATCACCGCGCCGCGGATATTGTTAAAGCCGATTAAAATGCAACCGAAGTGGCCGCATAAATCATCCTTCAATGGGATGGAATTGGGTCTCCTCAATGCAGTTCTCTTGGTCGTAAAGTGCAACCATACCACTACTCATCATTTTAAGCGCATGGTGGTCAATCCATTTACCAAAATTCCTTTTAATCGGATAATTTTAACTTCAGATATTGAAGAACCGCATGGAGGTCGTTCGAGAAGGCGTGACTTCTCAGATCAGCACTCACCTTTTTGGCTATCTCCTTTCTCTTCCATAAATTTAAGAGTACGTGTTTCGTGACCCGGTTGTAAATGAGTGACCGTTGACCTTTGTTTTCCCAATCCGCACAATGCTCTCCGGTAAATGACTTATTATCAAGGAAAAATTGATCTGTTATTTATCCCTACTCGCTGGGTTTAGGAGCGCTATTTTACTAGCAAAAATGTTTGTATCCTAGTACTCGGCGCGTCGGCCTTTTTCCACCGTGGGGTTATAAAAATGCTAAAGGAGGGCGAGTAGCCTTATAAATTCCTAAACCATCACGGTATCCACGCGTCGATTTGCCACGTGATTGTAGCATATCGACGTCCTTCAGCCTGCTTCCGAGTGCGGTAGAGATAATGATCTGTTTGTCAAGACCTTCTTGCTGTGAAAATAGGTCTAGGATAGATAGTTTTATAGTAGTGAAAGAATGAACTACTTGTGCAGTATTCCTGTAAGAATTTTTATTCCTTGTGATTTGGGTCAGAGACAGTGGCTGTGCATTAGAAATACCTCTTGCTTATACTCGCGCTTCGATTTCTACGTTGAGTAACATGTGCACATGACCTTCTGAAGACTGCAAATGTAAAGGTGGAGTAAAAATGAAATGAAAACCACGGTTTTTGACTTATAATGTATCTCGGACTTCCCACTGGGTGAAGCTTTGTAATAGCGCCTAAGTGATAGGTTAGTAATTACTTTGTAATAGTTTGAGTGCTTTTTTACTTAGGAAAAATGTTTGATTTCCTAACACTTGGTATACTGGCTCTACTCGTTCGGCTTTTTTCGCCATGGGAATATCGAATGCTTTATGGTGGTAGATAACCGTAATAAATTCCTTATGCAATGTGGTGTCCATGCGTTTACTTGCCTTGTTATAGTGGCATCTACGCGCTTTTCAGCCTCTATCCGAGTATAGTAGAGATTATGGGTTGATGACAGCAAATGACCATAGTAATTTCCTAGAGCAACATGGTATTCCCATGTTTATTTATTGATGCGTCTTAATAATAGTTTGTCATAGTTATTGTTTCTTAATTACTAAATGCTATTTCTAAGCATCCCACGAAAAATCCCGAGAAAAATGTTTATTTAAATTCAATTCACCAGGAAAATATAAAATCATTTACACTGAAGGTTCACTGAACGAGCTTTATAGACATAACGCGGGTTTCGTACTTGGCAACATCGTGAGGTTAGTTAGGTGAACTATGTATTGAAACCTGGGTTGTGCCTTTTGAAATTCATAAAGTTACCCATAAGAAAGTGTTGTTATTTTACTTCCATAATGGAAAGGTCTCACGTGGTAAAGACTTAAGTTAACAGTAATATCAGTAAAGGTGGAGGTTTACTTCAGGGTTTCTTTGACCACACGTTTTTGGGAGTGCACCGTAGCTCCCATGCCCATTTCACTACTACAAACTTAAACTATTCATTTCGGTGTTGCGGTATTGTAAATGGAAAGAATGATGCGTATGATGTGAACTTCAATTTGTAGTGGGGTAGGACTTCACTTCCTTCACTAATCTCTTGGTGGGAATCTTGGGGACTCGAGTACCCCATGTCTACTCATGGGATTCATGAGGCAATCGTTTATTCAGTCTGGGAAAACTCGTGGAGCGAGTCAAGCATGGGGTAGTAGGGCAAGTTCACGGGCATGCACTTTCTCCCACCTCGGACTAGTTCTCTCTCTCTCTCCCTGTTTGCACTTGCAGATAACGGGTTCCCGAGTGCCAGCATCGATTATTCCCCCTAGTACCGGTCATAGAAAGTGAGGCGTTCGATTCAATTTTTCGACTGGATTCTCTGTCGCGGAAATGTTTGGTTTTTGCAAACTGTATGATTATTCGGCACAAATATTAGTAAAAAAATGCTGTAGGAATGATGTCCAAAATCGAAAGCCATCTTTCTTTGACGCCCAAAAATATTTGTGTTTGGATGTGTGTACCTAAGATACATTCTAATTATTTTTTATTTTAAAATATATATTTTTTCTCGGCTAATGTATCAAGTATCTGCGAGATCTTTCATTGTATATTTATGAATATATATATGAATATAATTTGCATAAGTTTCATATAGATAACAATCTACGATTTTTTAGCGTAACTAGCTAGTTAACCGCTGTGCCTTTTGCATGTATTGTCTATCTCTACGGCAATCAAAAATAAGTGATGCTAATTGCGGTTCATCCATAGAGAAATAACGATGATTTTGAGCATCTAATAGACCGAAGTGAAGTTGAGAACCTGTTATTACTGACTCCTCTCCATCAATGGCATAAAGAAAGCAATTATATGCATCCATGCACTTTTTCCCGAGACATCTCATGATAGACTTTTACGCTCTTGAATTGAAACGTCTAAGATTCACATGAACTCTCCATACTCCATTCATTATCTCTTCTGAGATTGAATCTCTGCTGGAGAAATTTCATTTCATTTTCCACTGGTCTTTTTTAATTTTATTTTGATCGATAACCATAGTGGGTCATCACATTTCTCACGAAGAAACGTTTTTGTGCATTCTTAGATTCAGTATTATGTATGGATTGGAAATTCAATGTATTCACGCGGTATATCAGTGTCTACTAAATTATTTATCGGAAAATATTTTTTACTACCACCAAATAGGTATAAAAAATGTCGGAGATGATAAGATATCAACAGTTTTAAATTACTGGAGCTCGAAGACGTGTAAATTCAAGTATGTAGCAGAATATGTTTCACCTTTTTCATTTTTTTTTCGTTTCGTATGATTGTATTTACTAATAATGAAGGAAAAAATTAGTTTTTAATTTCTTCAAATTGCGCAGTCGTTGAATTAAAATATAGTCATTCTAATTGTAAAATTGTATACACTATTTTAGGGTTCTTATCATTTTATTGGTACATTGATTTTAATTTTGGCCAGATTTCTTTTACATCCGCGGTTTTTATGACCTTCAGCAACTTTAAGGGTTATGGGTCACAAATCCACCTATGATTATTTTATTTTATTGTCTGACCTGGAAACATCCTTCTACGTTTTGATCCAAATTGATTCTTTCCCCCTATTTAGCGAAGTGGGTGGATGGATTCTGTCCTGAGCGGAATCTGATTAATTCTCAGTGTTTGCGAGGTTTGGTGAATCCTATTTTGGTTTTTAATCAGATGAAACTGTTCATTTGTACCGAATCATCGATATACCATCTTCTCAAGAGATATTCTTAGTTTTCCTAATGGTTATCCCAAACACACTCTACCTGACGTATTCGCGTTTCTTGAAGCTAATTGAAGGCTGCATTCTAGTCTGCATTAATGTCTTGGTATATAACATTTTGAAACTAAATTAGTCCGCTGTGTTTTCACAATTGTTCCTGGCTTTCGAGCGAGGTTTGGATTTTTGGTTATAACGGTATATGCCTTAGTATTAGCATTCTTGAATTTGTCTCGATAATACCTTGGCTGAGAATCAGCTGTTTTTCGTTCAAAATAACGCTCAGTTTATAAAATTAATGTTACTTATATATGTATTTACACTGTTGATTTAGGAAGCTGCAGTTTTAGAAATAATGCATTAAATTTTATTTACGCTTAAAATTATAAACCTTCCACCGGATTATATAGCAATTTCATATGATGTATAGGGCAACGGAACCATTGCTAGGAAACAACAATGAAACTGGCTTTGATGTAGCATTGAAGGTAGAAATCCAGCTGTAAAATGCCAAATCTTTGCCTTTTTAGGAGGGCTTTGACATTTTTGCTGGAAGTGATGCTTTGTAGCAAGGGATGCATGTTTGGTCCCGGGAATAGAAATCGCCGTAAATATAGAGATGAATTTTGGAGGCATAAAGCATACGAAATGCTCATTAGCTTTTTAAAGCATCTCTCCAAGATTCCAAAATTAGTCTTAGAGAAAACATAAACTCTACATCTGAATCTATGCGGTACACTTGGATGAAGTGAAAACTGCTGTAACTATGCCTAGGAAAAAGTAGTGGAAGTCGATTTCCGTCCCGACTATTGTCCTCCGTATGTGAAACGTAGGGGCTTCAATAATGTCAGCTATGCTCCCTTGCCTTTTTTCTCTTTATTCGTATCATTTTTTTTTGCTTCCGTAATATATTTGATCTTATATCGTATGTGTATAATATTATATATCGGAATGTAAAATTATATTACTTGTTTACTTTTATGGTTGCCGAGACCGTAATTTATTTTCGTTCATACCAGTTTAGTGTGTTAAACACGTTATAAGGAAGTAAGTTTGGTGGTGTTACTATTTGCATACATGGACGGTCAATCTGAATGATTTTTTCATGGAAACTTTAATCCTTGTATCATATATTTTCATTCATTGGCTTACTCATTCCAATCCTCCATTTCGTCTCTTTCTCTTTGCTTTTAGTTTTTAAAAATTAGTCTGACTTATCCCTTTTCATTTAATATTTTTTAAAGAAATTTTAAACATTTTAAAAAAATGTGGAGATCGATTTCTCCTAATTTTTTAACATCCTCCGGATTTTATAAAAACCTTGGGCAATAGTTATCTATTTTCATACAAAATTTCTGATAAAACATTATGAGTAACTTGATTCTCGTTAACTTCTCGAGTGTCTACTAAGAGGAGTCAGTGGAATCATGGAAAAAATGATGAACCTTCTTCATAATGATTCTATAAGGTGGTGCAATTGAGGAAATCCCTGAGGGTCACTCAAGGTGGTTTCAACATAACCCTAACCCAACCCTTTCCGATCATTTAAAAGGCATATCTTTTTGGTCCTTATTAGAAATGAAAAATATCAATTTGTAGAGTTTGATAAGAATTAAAGCGGAAGCTAATGGACACAAAAATCGGCATATTTTGGAAAATTGACCTCTTTTTGTATTTTATCCTTCCGGTCGCAAGCATTCTTACTTTCCTCCATTTTTCCTTTCTTTCTTGACGTGGAAAAACATACCCTGCTCCAATACCCGATGCGTCGTTTTTTTCCCCCTCAGTATGCCGGCTCGCGCTCCGGACCGTGAAAGCGCGAGTGGTTGGCGCTCGGGAAGGTTAGTAGGGCGGCCGTGGATGGTTGGGGGAGGAAAGCGGATTGCAACAAGAATAAGCGGCTGACTGGGGAGTGGAGTGGAAGCAGTTTTCCCTGTTGGAGGGGAGGGACGTGTATGCAGATTCGCTGCGGGTTGCGGCGAGGCACGGGGGCGTCACAGGTGGGCAAGCCTAGGCGGGACTATCCGGATGGGGAGAAGCGGACAGAGATGACTATAAAAGATTGCCTTGAGGATGAAATACGGCAATGTAGTGCATTTGCACCAGGGAACATTGAAGCTATCTTTGAATCATTACAGCGTGCTTGTTGAAGGATGAAATACGGCAATGTAGTGCATTTGCACCAGGGAACATTGAAGCTATCTTTGAATCATTACAGCGTGCTCACGAGGAGGTATTGGTAGATTGATTAATTATTTTTGCGAAGAAATGGTCTCTACTTCGTGTTTTAAGGCTTCAAAGAAGCTAAATTGTTCTATTAATTTTTTTGCAGTGGAATAAGGACCGAATATAAGGATTTACCCATAGAGTATACAATATATATGGGTTCATCGTATTCTTATATTTTGCTGTAGGTGATTTTGGGGTGAATGTCAAACATGAGTGAAATTACAACTTCTTAGTTGGTGTTTAACAGTACCATTGGAGTAAAAGCAACAGTTATTTACTCCTTAAAAGGATTAAATATATATTAACCCCTTGCGCTGTAATGACGAGTCTAGCTCGTCATGAACTTTCGAGGCCAAACCGCGCAATGACGAGTGTATCTCGTCATCGGATTTTCATAATTTTAGCACTATTTAGAGAAACGATATAATTATTTTGAAAGCTTAAAAATGTTAAACCATACGTAGTGTACATAAATAATTCAGATTTCATGAAACATGATGCATTGGAAGTATTAAAATGATTCTATTCCAGTAGCGAGTTCTCCATGATTAATAATAGCATTATATTTCACGGTTCAACGTTTATTACGAATCACAAAATATCATTTCATTACCTACCATTTAAAAAAGGACCACAGAAAAAATTAAATACAGAATAGGAGCGCGATATTCGGAAAATTATTCGGATTGGAAGGGGTTAATTATATTTTTCCTCAGTGAAAATTATTCAAAGATTTCCTTACTGTAAAAACTGCCTAGTTCGTCGATACGTCATTCGTTTATGTTACTTTTAGAGTTCTATCAAGTGTTGAGTGGCATCATACAAAATTTGATCGAGTTTTTTTCACGATTATTAAGAAAGGAAGATTAGTAGATATCCGTATGCATTTTATTCGAGAATTGGTCTCACAAAGTCAGTTAAACATATCATCATCACAAAAATTGCAGCTGATGATCGCACGTTTTGGAGAACAAAGTATGCACATCTGATTGTCAATCAGTTGATGATATTTGGCTGAGTTTTGTCTACGACAGTAATTTTTTCACTCTGCCCCCAACAAGCCCAGACTCAAGCCGCCGCTGCCGCAAGCACAGTTCTTGCCAGTGACTCTTCTTGTGTGACTGAACGCCCGTGATGCGTGCGTGCCAAAAAACGATCAGCATCCAGATGGATTACGTGCTGGATGCGACATGCTAGTGTAATAGCAAGTAAGTGGAAAATGAAACAATGGAAAGTAATGACGGGAATGGGGCTGTAATCCGTTGTCGTCTATACGGAAAGGCATGCCGTTTAATCCACATGCGGCTTATTAGTGCGATAGTTCGCGAACTGCGTCTGGTAATGATGTGAAAATAGTTCTCGGGTGAACCATCGGGATAAGCGGAAAATTCTTA
The DNA here is from genome assembly GCF_921293095.1 of Ischnura elegans. NCBI lineage: Eukaryota > Metazoa > Arthropoda > Insecta > Odonata > Coenagrionidae > Ischnura > Ischnura elegans. Next base: position 81,015,815 of record NC_060246.1, on the reverse strand, counting down.
TGATTTAGACTCGCTTTCTCTCGTCGGGGGGCTCTGACCTCCCTAAACCCCCTGGCATTTCTTACAGTTTTTGTAGTTGGCAGTAGTTGTAGAGGCAGTTGGCAACACTGTAATAGATAGAAAATTTAGTTTTTCGACAATTTGTCCTAGGGTTTCAGTCAATTTCAGTCAGTTGATTCTATGACTTTTTGTCGCATCTCGTCTTTATCACCCCAAATATTTGTATGAATCAGCCAGTCATTGGTCGGAAGCGGATTTTGTTGCATATAGATTTTATAGATAGAAAAGATGAAAGATGAAATGAACTGGTTGTGATATTTTGTATAGCTCGAAAAAATGAGTAGTTTTTAAAGATTCCTAGCACAAATTAGTTTTGTCACTACGACTCCGAGCCGCCATCGTGGGAATCATCCTAAAATTTCATCATTCTCAACGATTTCGGTATCATTGAAATAACATTATTCTGCGCTAAATCAAGGTAGTTAACGTTGATAGAAATTAACGTTGCCGTGAGTGCAATCTGCAGCTTTGCTGAATTAGACCAGCTTAAATTATTGATGATATATGTAAGATCATTTGGACGTGTCGTCGCCAGTACTGAATTTATTCTTATAATTTTTCCCAGAAAAACATTATCAAAGGTTGCGGCTTGAAAAGTTTTCCAAGAACTGTTTCTATATTTTTCTCAAGCCTAGAGATTACTTATAGGGGTAAAGGGAGGTCAAAAGAGAAAAATGCCTTTAGGATCAGAGGTGAAAGTTAAACTGCATATTATTATTTCATTTTTCCTACAGATTTAGGTAGTTCTAAGGGTAAAAAGATTTATTATCTCCTTCGAGGATATCAGCGTATCTTGGCGTTTATCGCCATTTTGAAGGAGAGTATCACCTTTTTAAGGGAAAAGGTTAAAGTTAATTTTTAATATTTTTGGAGTGTTTGTTAGTTCGAAGTAGGGAATGTCTTTTGATCGTATTTTTTACACGCAAATGTGAATAGCTGATTCCATGGGAGCATTTGAATGTAAAAGCTCCTTTCTTTTCATTATTTATGAAAATTATGAGCTTAGGTCGATGAATTAGTGATCGCTTTTATATTTTTTCAACAGAATTTGCTTACGTGTGCCAAATATATGTGTTTGAAGAGCAATAAAGAATCGTTTTTATTTAGTTAATCATTGATTAGTAAAGCACTCATATGTAACCAATGAAAATATTATAGGCAAGGTAAGCGACTTTAATAGAAATATAGTATTTAACGTTAATTTTAAGCCCAGCATTTTGAATATGGGTGGAAAGTAAATATGTAACTGGAATCCGTCATTTTTTTACGGTTTGAGTTGAAGTATAGCTTATTTAAAGGAAAAGAGGCTCAAGAAATCTTTCATGGAGAAAGTCTTATGCTTTCTTTTTAAAACCTGTTGATTTTTTTCCTGTATTCCAAACTTTCGATTGAAGCAAATTAATAGTAAGTACTTTTTGTTAGTTAGAATTCTTAATTTTTTTCCTGCGATTGTTTTATGACGCAACATTGCTCTTCCTGTAAGATATGCTCACAAATATAAGAATTAAGTAATAAATTGATGAATCGTCCAGCGTTTGCGGTTCCGCCATTCACCCGCAGTTTTATAGGTGGTAAATATCTATTTCATGTTCTTATTTCTTAGATTTATGGTCTATTATTGAGTCATTACGTTAGTTCCTTTCTAATAGAAGCCATAAATGCTCGCAGTCAATCATCACTTAGAAAATTTGTCAAATGATCAGTAGTGAGTGACAGCGTTACTCCGTCATAAATTACAAATAATGACTAACGCAAGTTGTTTGTGTCATATTTTGTAACAATTTAAAAACATAATTAGGTCGATTAGGTCCTATGCGCTAATTAACTTCTATTAATAAAATTATCTTAGGCGATAATGTGGACCTCTTTTATGATATTATGTATATTATTTATCGCACAGTGAAATTTTACGAAGGCTTAAGTAAAAAACGTAAAATATGACACGCGTCCCAGGTTTCAACGTCATTTTTAGGTGCATTTTTCGATTCCAGTTCGTTTATTGCGTTTTAAAATTTCAATAGTGCCCTATTGTTTGAGATTATTTTTCATAAAACATATTAATATAGAAAAATAATGAATTGAGGAATATTTTTAATGTTCATGTTGTGAGTCTTAACTTGCGATTGAGCTAAATTCATGATGATTTTTGCTCAATGATGTTCGGGGGATCCAACTTTATATTTTTCATACACGCATTGTGTTAACACACCACATTCTTACCCCTCTCGATGAACAGGTCATTTACCAAGGCCAGTAATAAGCAATCCAACCTCTCCGTACTTTTTTTATTACTCTGCTTTCTCCGTATTATATTGTTAATTTATCCATGCTAATTGAAGAGATGAGATTATGGCGCTTTCCTTTGTATTGATTGGGATTCACCTATCTTCTATAGGATTGTGATTTCCATTCCTCGTTATCCTACTTTTAGGAGCTTGCTTTTGAGTTAGCAATTTTATCACTTAGAACAGCCGGTTGACTAGTCCTGTCGTGATATTCTCAAGGGAAAAAAATCTATTTTTTTAATAGTTTGATCTGGGCGTCTGTGAACTACGCCCTGGTTTCTTTTATTGAGTTACAAAATAAAGTCATAAAGTCTTGTTTATTTTTCCAATTTTTAAAAGTTCAATTATCCTATTTCACACTTTGGCGTTGCTATCATCGCTTGACTAGCCATTATTTGAGTTACATTCAATTTTTTCCTTCTTCCACAGCTTCCGTATTCTCGGTATTACTGTTTTTTTTTATCAATTACATACCATCAATTACATTGAGTTTTTCGTCACCGTCGTGGTGATATCATACGCAGTGTGGCTATATCATCACTCATAATTGAGTTGGTGAGTGGGGCTGGGTGGTGACTCTGTTGGGCTACTGATCATCAAAGAATCCCGGAATCAATCCCGGTTGAAGCCTTCGGAAACCCCGTGTAAAAATCGACTAAGTAAATGCAAAGTGGCTCCAGGAAGGGAACTGACCCTCTACTCTGAATGTGTTAAGTTCACATGCCTTTGGCTTTGTCTTGGGTGAGCCCCACCCTCACTGAGCCAAATCAGCCTTCGGGTGAAACCTCACAGAGCGAGAGGGTGATTATTTTAATATGAATTTAGAAATTATTATGATATTATCATACTAATGCCACGGTACGTGATAGCGTGTGTGAGGTATAGTGTTGATTCGATGATATTTTCTTCATGGGGTTCTTCGGAAGAAATTGAAACAATAATTCTCTCAAATATATTGTAACAGTATTAATCACCTGTCCAGCCTAAAAATTTTACTTTAAAGGAACTTTCCATAACCTGTTATCCTTTAGAAGATTAGTTATTGTGTTAATATTGCCTTCCTTGCATCTACCAAAAAAAAATGAAGTGAATCCTGTGAATTTTTAATACCGTATTGGCTGACTTTCAGCCTTCGGAAGATCCTTATTCCTAATGCTGTTGAAGGCTTTGGATTGCGTGTGCATTGGCATAGCGCTTCACAAGAAGAGAAGGGAACTTGACCTTCCTAGGGAAAATCAATTTTCACCCCGCTCATAGATATTTACAAGGCTCCTAGGATGATGAGCACTTCTGGAGCCGAGGGAATCACAGAGGGGAAACATTCTCTTCACTTCGCTTTCTCCGGCTGAAAATTACGGCGTCTTAAAATGAAATGGATTTCGAGATTTAGCTTTTTCGTGATTGGTGGAAGGATCCCTCACCGAACTTTCATTATTTATGTATCGAAGTCACTTTCCATTGCAAACCATTTGAGGTTCGAATTTCAGACAGAATATCGCAGATTGCCGTACCTTGAAGTCGATCATGATAACATTCATTAATCTGTCTTTAAGTTCATAGGAGGCCCTCAAGTTTAGCATCCGCGATAATTATTTTGTATAATGAATGGTCGATATGGAGGGATCTTTGTTCAGATCTTTGTTTGATTTTCCCCGACAGAATTTTAATTTTCAGGACTTACATTGTGACCATGTAATTGAAATACTTATCCGAAGGACTCTGCGGTTGTGCATTTAATAATTAGAATAGTTATAATATTTAACGATATATAAGAGAGAATAAGTATCTCATTATTGTGCTTTCAGTGTACTGAAATTGTTTGTATTTGTCTCCTTGTTGAATCCATGCTATAGAATCACTCATTTACAAAGAAAATTGCATACATGTTCACTGGTCTGTTGAAAATGGTTTTAATTTAATGGTCAATCAAAATATTATAGATTTTTGCTGCTAGTTTGAATATTTTCCCAGCAAAGGCTCGGCAAAAGATGTTTACGGGGGATAAGCCACTTAAGTACTTGTATCGCAGGCTGTCAGGGACTCCTTTGCCCAGATTCATCTACTGCAACACCGATTGAAGCTAAACGTGTAATAGCTATTATGTATTTTATTGATCGTCACTCTTAGAACTAATTTAAGGAATCTGGAATAGGGGAAATGGGAATCTGTTTCTTATCCTATTTTTTGATTTGATTTTATCAGGAGGAAATGATGGGCAATATCCATATATACATATCATATTAGTGGTGAAAGCTTGCCACCGCAATGTTCATTGCGTTAATGTTAGATAGTTTTTAAACTTCTCTTCCATTTCACGAATGTCTGGTATGAGATGAGATTTCACAACTATCAGATGTAAGTTAGGTTTTCCGCGATTATTGGGTTGCCAAATCATACGCCAATTACTATTCGTATCATTACGCATTATTTATCTGGCGCTAGGGTATTCCTCGTCCCTCATACAATTTGCCTCTACCCAAACATTCCGAAATTTCGAACTTCCCAGACAGTTAAGGGAGAAAAGGGAACATAATTAATAAATCTCAAGAACGCCCAATGAGGAAGTTCCCCAAATAATAAAATTTATTCACAAACCGGTATTCGCCTCCTAAGAATTGGTGACAAGTGAAACTCCAAGCCTCTGGGCGTGGATTAATGTTATCACTCGCGGAACTTGCCTCCGTTATGATTTATGATTGTCGTCCCCAAAGTCTTTTCCTGTCCTATTTACGATCAGCTAGCGCTGTGCTTGTCCACTTATTCGGCATTCTTACATTCAATCCTCATTTTCACCAACATTTTATTATATTTAAAAACATTTTCCTATTCTCTTCTCTCTTTCGCATCTTGTATTCCTTCCATATTCGTCTATCACGGCGTCCAGCCTATTTTTTACTATTTTGCTCTGTGCTTCTCCGGTCAAAAATCATTCTTTTGAATACTGTGTAAGGTATATCATTCTTTACAATCTCATTCTGTGTTTTAGATTTGCCATAAGTTTTTGAATTTACCTCGCTAGTGCACACCTCGAATAATATCCCCTTGGTACGATCAATTTTGAAATCGTAAACTTAGCCACCTTATTAGTTTTTTTAAGTATGAGCTCTGAATTAACTGGATCTACTCATTAGCCTGAAACTGCAATTGTGTATTTATCTATTCTTTAATTTATTTTTTAAATTATCCTCAATATGCAATAAATGAATCTCCTTGTACAATTCCACCTCCTCGCCAACTTGGACTCTGTAACGGAGGTAGGAACCATATCGTAAACATCGACATATTTTTGATTGAGAATTAGATTTAGATTTATTTATGATCAGCGTAAATTAAGTCTTTTACCACAGTCTAGCCGTGTCAGTGTGATATTATGTTGAACTCACCGAAAATATCATTGAACAATAACAAAAGGTTGAGAGGGAAAGACTGAAATCGTTCATCTATGTCCTCAGGAAACGTTTGGAAGTTTTTAGATAATGCAATATACTTGCTATTTAAAACGGTAAAGTTTTCCAAAACAGAAAACCCACGTTGAATGGCATAACAATGACCCTATATGCAGTAAAAGGAGGTTAAATCTCTAAAATCCTTACGTAATATTATCAAGCTACTATTGGAACTGCATCATACTTTATCATTGTATTACTAACATTTGCCAGTTTAAGCGAACATTAGAATCGCGATAAACATCTCCGAATTAATATGGCGAATCTTTGAATCTTAATGATAGAATAAACTTGTTTCAAATATTCCCAATTATATTATTTACCACCCACGGTTAGGAAATAGTGTAATAATCTTGGTTGACCCTATTGGTTGAATATACTTGCTTATAAAATTGGTTGTAATCAATAAAATTACGAAAGGAAGTTATTATTGCAAGTTATTTTCATTATGCTAATTCTACGTTACTGTATGTTGCCAACTCTTTAGTATAGTTGCAATCTAAAGAAACGATATAAGATCTCAGTGCTCGGAACTGGAACTGGGTGGTACTTCCCGAGGCAATCGAAATGAGCCTCCATTTAGTATATTTTTGAGAAATTACGGTGAAGATGATTTTTTCTCTGTGTTAGAGGTCCTAATGCTGAGGGAGGAGGACGAGAAAATACTTGAGGCGTTCGAGATGTGGTTGGGAGGAGAACGGAGAAGGTGAAGACGACGGGGAGGAAGAGGAATGATGAAGTGTTAGCAAAGTCCTAGATGGGGGGCAAGGGTAGGAAACTACTTGATGAGATAAGGAGGTGTTGGAGGGTTAGGATGGAACGAGTGACGTGTAGGTAGGGTACGTTAAAATTGCGTTTGAGAGAATATAGTTGGGAGAGTAGGGAGGGAGGAGGAACAGAATGGGATTTATGGCTAGAATGAGAGGGAATAGACTTTATTGTGAGTTGAAGAGGGAAGTAAAATTTGTCAGTGGAGACAGGTCAGAGTAATTCGCAATATACTGTATGTAAACCGGTAAAACACTTAATAATAGTAGTAATTATTTCCTCGTATTTTAACTCGAGGAATGGGGGAGGAAAGCGGAAGTACGTTGCATTTACAAATGGGAGTAATTTACTCAAAATGGACGCGTCAAAGTGAATTGGAAGACGGTAGAAACAGAAAATCAGGGAGTGAAAATGTGATTGTAGTGGGACAATATTGTGTAATCCCTTTCTATTCCCTTCTTTTCAAATTACATGTATTTATTTGTGCGTCGTGTGAATGTATGGATGATTATAATGATAGAGTATGGCTGTAATATAAGACTGATTTCTTCGAGTTTGGCGCACTGTGCCACGGGACGTTCCTGCAGAGCAGTCCCGTTTGGGCGTGTGTTCGCGAGCGACTGCGAAGAGTGCAATGCTCGCCTCACCAGCTGTGGGGTGGATGGATCTACCAGCATCACCACTGCGCGAGTCGTCGACCCACTTAAATCCCCTTCTCCCCTCCCTCCCCCGCCCACCCTCGCTCTCCCCTCTCCCGCCGCACTTTGTGCCGGCAAGGCCTCCTGGACATTGGCCTTCAATCGCTCCGCGGACGGCGGCGTAACTGCTGCATGACTCCTTTGCTCGGTGAGGTGGGCGCGTCCATGCGAAGGATGGCTTGCCCGTGTTGCGTGGGTTGTGCTCGAGTATGTTGTCGAACGGGATCGACTTCCTCGCAATCAAGGTGTCAAGACGGTTGAAGTGCGATAAAATGTCTTGCAATGAGAATGATGGGATGACTAAGGGGTTGTTTGCAATTTTTTTCACGTATTCTTAAGTTTTACTATCGGGAGTCACTGCTATTTTCTAGCATATTTTTTTTCATCTACGTCCTCTTTTTCAGTGAATGCTATTGGTAACCTGTCAATCACCCATTCGGTGCCTCCAATCGAATTTTTCCATCTAATAGACAAGATTCCCATCGAGGATTTATTTACAGTATGAAACTTTGTTGTAGGAGATAATTATTCGAGGCGATACGTTGTTAAATATACATAAACTCTGTGCCCTGCAAATCAACCTCCGAAGGTTGGTTTTGTTTGGTGGGGTTAGATTTTGCCATGGGCTGTCCCTTAGACGTGCGAATTTTGGGTAAAGGGGCCAGTTCGTATTCTTGGCGGAGGGTAGCTGGATCTTCGAAAATATTTGTTGAGTTTGTCAGATAGTTTCTGTGGGAGTTTCTCTCTAAAGCTAAAGGCTTTACGTACTAAGCCACCTCGCTCTATGACGTTGTCAACATGAATTAGATATCAAAGCTATAGGTGAGGTGGCCCCTTCGTGCGTTCAACCTTTTTAGATTAAGTATCAATGATGAAATACGTTTTCATCCGTTATTGTGAAACTCACCAATCTCGAAATACCCAAGGAATGGTTTACCAAATACCATGCCGTTCTCAATTCAACTACCTATGCATCGTCTTACAGAGCTGTTTCTTTGGATTCAATTATATCTTGTAAATGATTATTTGGATGCAATTTTTGCTTGTGGACGAGCGATTGTCGTAGATTACCTGCATTTACTTGTAATTATTCTTCTTTCTGCTCTCAGTGAAGGTGGTGATTGAAAAAAATAGGTTTCGTTTCATTCATTTAGCTGTAATCTAGGAAGTTCAAATCACCTATTTACAATACGTTTGAGATGTGTAGAAGGCCAAGTGTCGATTTGATGTTTTGAGCTCTTTCCTCTCTCATTTTGGATTCATCAAGAAGCTTCTCAGATGCATACCGCAAACTAATACTTTTCTTTGAAGGCAATAGAATCAAATTATGGCATTCAATACGAGTAAGGAAATTTAAAGTTGGCTGTGCTCAGAATTTGTTCTTTCCAGTTGAAGACCAAGGGAGATCGTGATGGCCTGGTGGGTAGACCTTTTGGCTTCTGGTCTCGGGGTCCTCGGTTCAAATGCCAGGGTAGAAGCCATTAGCACCCCTGTAAGAATCCTCTCCGTGCGAATTGGCTCGGGGAAAGGAACGTTAGTAAAATTTTCAACATTTGTAAAAGTCGCGCGTCAATGACTTAAACTAGGGCGAGCTTTATCCTCAGCTATCCAAATCAGGTTCCTTGGTCTCATCAAATTTACATGTAATCCAGTGCATAATACCAAAGAGTCCCGAAGCATAATACCAAAATTGCACGTACTTTAAAGATGACACAGAACATGGCTGTGATGCGATTTAATTAGACTTGTGGTACTTAAATTTTTTAGTTCTTGGTCGGTTTCAGTTATGTATCACTTATTTTCTAGCAGCTGTAGACTTGAGCATAAGTTTTCGGACGAATATCTTACCTCCGAATTCACGCCGAATGTGCGGACTACATACTTCGGGAGTCATGTTTAAACCGCTTATTCTTCCGTACGCTACCGTTTTCTGATGCTAAATGATTTGAGAAAAAGCGATGTATTTTTGTTACTTTATTACTTAAACAGGCATGCGTTATAATGTAACATTCGGCGTGTACTAATTTGCGTACGGTCCTCATTTAAGGTCATGTCCTCATAAGCGCAGAATTGGGCGGTAGAATGCGTGGGAGTAGTAAGGGAGGGGAAATTAGCACATGCACAGAAGAATGGTAAACTTAGAAATTGGATTCCAATTTGAATTCGACAGTTTAACTCTTTGGAGAGAGTGAAGTAGATGCCGAGCCGATGCACACACTTCCTTGCTGTTTTTCCGCTGGCTTTGTTCAGGAAGGGACAACGTACCCTCCATAACCCCATGCGGCAAATAGCCGATGGCATTCAAATTCATAAAACGGATATGGCAAATTTCATAGTTGGCAATGAAAATCCTAAACTTTAACCACCAATGTTATCCGTAAACAGCTGTTTGGAAAATAGACTCTTCCTCTTCCAAAATCATGAACAGCCACCGCAAGTAATCGCGGAAACTGTATTTTCTCTTCATAGAAAATGTTTGTTTTCAATGGTATACTTGAAAAAAACATATATCTTTCACCTTTCTCTCTTTTTCGAATAAATCTTTGGTGTAATCATTGGTTTTTCACCTTCGTAAGATTTTAAACAGTCGCCGGCAAAACAACTCGATGCGCCCCAATCCCGTGTTGGTTTACATCGTCATCTGAGATCGCTAGAAGACCACGAATTGTACCTGCAGGTGTTCGTCGAATCGACTGCGTCGTTTCACTCCTCCGAATAGTGTCACGATTCTCAACACACGTCAGTTCTCTATTTTATGGGCAAAAGTGGGTACGCGCCTGTCCTCATCAAATTTCTGATCGCTATTTTATGGGTAGGCGCCGGTTCGGTATATCTACTATTGTTAGTTACTTATGTAAAAAATCTTCCATCCGGAGCATTTTTGAAAATATTCATGGTGGAAATACTGTGAAATCGTTTGCATGAAGGGAATACTTTCAAATTACCATAGAGAGTAGCACTGGTATCGCTGATAGTAGATTACCATTGACAGCATTTCTTGTTTAATTGCTTTCACTGCATTAAAACGAAATTTATTTTTAGAGAAAAGTTAGGTTAAATATTTCTTTTGTCTTTAAATGCCTGTGTACACGATAAATTTACGCGTACGAGTTAATGTGATAATTGTTTTAACAATTTTGGTGGACTGAAACGGATCATGCGCGAATAAATGAAACAAATTAGAAAGGGTTGTATTAATTTACAAACGTGTATGTTGGGTCGTGAAATGGTGCATTATTCGTTCGTTAATTCTCTTGTCATGCATTTTAACATAAACTTTTACTTGTAAATGCATCGAGTAGCTATGCCTTAAGAACCGGAATGATGACATGGAAAATGTGACGGGCGCTTTTCTACTCTTATGAACTGTGATAGTGAGATTCGTACCGTACAAATTGTTTCTACTACAGATGGGCGTTCTCGAAAGTACAAGTTCTTTACGAGCTGGAGAATAGCTCAAGCGGTGGGATGGAAACGATTATTTTGCGGTTTTGCTTACCGTCCGGATGTTGCTTCCGTGGGCGGTCAAGTCAAGCCTTGCGGTCGGAACTGTAATTACCGTTCCAGGAGCAAAACGATCGCAGCGCTTGCGATCGTGAGGTGACGGAACATAAAATCAGCTGCAAGGGAAAGTGGTAATTAGGTGAAGATCAGACGGGACCATCCCCCTTGTGTTGCTTTTGTTTTCGAAAGGTTTTTACAACGCGGTAGTTCACTGGGATTTCTTCACGATGGTTTTCCGGTGGATCATTCGTACTTCAATGATAATTAGATGTTTTTGAAAGATTTATTGAATTCTAAAGATTAAAATCTCTCTTGCGATATCGAAAGGAGATGATAACCTCCGTGCATTCGCTGGTCCTCGAACTGTGGTGGAGGGGCGAGTGGAAGGTTTAAGTCCATAGGTTAACAGAGAGGGATAAGAGAAAGACCAGGAGGATTAGGCTTCGGTAAAGGCAGCTTTATGTTTCGAGAACATTCATTTGTCTCAATTAGAGCATTTTTGTAGACCGGAATGAAATACAGAAAGTTATCAAAATCATTCTAAGTCGTTGAAGAGGTATGACTGGATAACTACTAAATAATCGTTTACTGAAGAATCTAGCTGTAGTGATTGAAATAAATGTAGCAATATAATAACTAAATTTAACCTTCGCCGGCCTCGTTGGCGGCGGGGTAAAGTCCTTGCCTGCCATAAAAGAGTTTCCTGGTTCGAGTCCCGCCTGGGTAGGTTGCCCCTATCCAGGGCATGGAAGTTCTTGTACCTGTAATTAGTAAAATGAAAACTCCCAAGTAAAAAGCCAATTGTTTTGATTTCGGTAGTACAGAAATAAATTAAATCAAACGAAAATAAGACAAGGAACTGTACGTGTTTTAGAAAAAGATGATACAGAATATGATATCAAGAAATGGTTCATCATTGATGTGAAAAGTAAAATATATGAATATTCCTAATAATTTACTTCTTAATTTAATAAGAAACTTTTGTCTTTTTCATGCACGTTGACAGTGAATGGCGGTAAGAAAATGGGAAAATAAATGTACTCTTGTAGAACTTGGAGAGGATTGGAGGTAAGCACGGCTAACAGAATGGGGAGAGGCTAATTCATTAAAATGAATTTACTCCGTCCTGGGAGTTTAATTCACGTTCCTATTCTCATCAGTGGAATGAGATTAGTTTACTTCATTTTGCTAAGCCTTTCTCCTCTTAGCGACTAGTGATGGGAAAACTATACGTTTTTGGGTGATTGGGAAGTTGGAATGAGATATGCCAATGAAGGGGAAAAAATATGTTTTTTGAGTTATTGGGGAGTAGGAATAAGATATGCTAAATTTCCAGGATGGCTAGCGCTAGGACTTAGCCGAGTAAAAGTAATTATGTTAAAACAGCTTGTGTTTGTTAGATAAGTGAAAATTAGTTAGAATTTTGAAAGAGCAGCTGCAAGAAACTTGTAATTGCTGAAGTTACTATTTATCAAAAATACTCGAACCGATATCAACAGTAACTATAAAAATATTTCGAGGCTTAATGCATTCGCAATATATCCTCTGTTGGTTTTTAACCCAACGATAAGGCTATGCTCTGAAAACGAGTTTAATTCACGTTCCTATTCTCATCCGTGGAATGAGATTAGTTTACTTCATTTTGCTAAGCCTCTTTCCTCTTAGTGAGTGTCTTAATTGTATCTTAGCTGCCTGCTCCCCGGTACCGTCTGCTATCTGATGGGATTTTCTGAAGTATATCCACTTTTGCAAGTCATTCCTTTCCTTTTCCAAATTTTAATGCCCTAATAGGCCATTACACCGACCAGCTTTTTTCGCACGGGATTTCAACTACTGAGGCTAATTCTTCCAACTCAAATAATTTTTCTCCGGCTTTGAGAAACTTTTCCTCTTGATTGACCACCTTTCTCACCTTACACATTTACACGTTTATGCTCTCTATTTCCGACAGTTCCTGTCCTTAATTTTTCATGTGAACTGTCACATTTGTTTATAATTTTTCCAAGAAAGATTTTGAAAACTTTTTCATCCCATTTGGTGGAGAGAAATTGATGGTGACGTAATTTTAAACCATGGAAAAATCCTTGAAATTCGATTCTCCCGTCTCCTTTAACTCTGCATTGGCCCGATCCAATGGTAACTGCTAATTCTCACGTATGGATTCATATTATCTTTAATCAACTCACTGTTTTTATTCAATTTTTATGTCTCGTATTTACGCAGTCAAAATCTCGTCGGGTTCACATTATATAGTTATGGTCTGATAGCAAAATCAAAGTTGATATCCATGCTCCATTAATGTCTGCCACGGAATCAGAGCAGTATTCTGTTGAAAATTTTTTCAACTTTTCTTCAAATACTAATACTTGTTTTTGGACGCAGATAGTGTTACGAGGGTTGTAAGTAGGGAGAACATTTGAATAATTTTTATTGTGTTTCTACAGAATTTCTATTCAAAGTAGTATTATTTTCCTTTCTCTAAAAAACATAGGTCTAATAATTTCTGATTTTAAATCAGTTTTGACTCCCATATTTAGTATTCAGGGAATCTTATATTTATGGTTAATAGGAACTCCAATCCGTTACTACTTACGCGAGTATTCATCGTTATTGTTCAAAAACATTTGCGTTATCAATCTAATACTGATCGTTTTTCATGGGAATCTGGTAAGGAAGGGCTTATTTATTGATATTGTTATGTTTTCTGCGTCAGGTGGTAGAGGAAGGAAGATAATAACAATTTAAATTGGACGGTGATGAGGACGCCGGCCTCAACATAAGCCGCGCTTAGGTACCAGTAATCCCAAGGAACAGCCGTCAACAGCCGTCCCCTCCTCCCACCTTTCTCTCCTCCTTCCCTCACTATCTGACGCAGACATATAAATATGAATCAAGGAGCCCTTGATTCCCTTAAAAAATCGACGCGCATCGGTCAGGAACGTTAGGGTCACCCAAACGGAGAATATCCCCAAAGTTTTAAACTAAAATGCAGACAATATTTGAAATATTACATGTTATACAGGATTAAGTTTACGCATGAGATAAAAGGAATGAGTCTATCCATTCATTTCTAGCGAACAAAGTGTGGTGGATGAAATTTTTAGGCGAAAACTGTGGCGTAACTAAGCTTTGAGAGTTTTGTGGTCGAACTTGTAACGAAAACTCTATAGATGTTGTGTATGAAACTGGACAACTTTAGTTAGATATGCTATTTCTAATTAAATAATTAAAACGTATTCATTAGCTCGTGAAAAAATACACCTTATTTCCATGCAGCAATAATATGCTATACTTTAATTGTTAATTTCTCAATTATTTAAGTGTACTTAAATGATTTATTTTTATGATTATAAAACCTATACCATTGAAAGACGAAAGACTAAAACGTTGCAACATTTCATAAACTTATTTTTTTCCTGTGAAGTGTTGCCAGATTACGTGATAGATGGAAGAACATCGGATAAGCGGAATGAGAAAGGAAAAGAACAGTGTGCCTCGGTGTAGCTTTTGCCGAATAGAGGGATATCCGTTTTAGGTGAGAGAATACACTGGTAGTTATTGAAATTTTTCATTACCCAACCTACAATCATTTGATTACCTCTAATGATGATGATGATGATGCCAGAAACCAATTGCGTCTTAATCGCTTTCTCAGATCTTCAAAGCTCTTGATTAACTGAGCAGCACCCCATTTTCCCATGCCCATATTTCTTACGATTCTGTCAGACGGATCGTGTCCCATTGTTTTCCCCCGTGAGAGGGCGTTGCTGATGTCAGTGCTGTCCTGGGAACGCGTTCAGACTTGCTATTGCGAGAGGCGTGGTCAAGGGTCGTTGGCGAAAGAACGACCAAGGAGAAAATTGTGCTTGACCCTTTAAGTACGCAATTACGGGAAGGGCTCAAGACCTCGGAAGAGCGAATCGGAAAAAAGCGATTTGTCGTGGGAACTTGTTCAACTGTCAAAGTAATCAAAGTGGCTAAAAATTTGGGTCAAAAATTGGGATTTAGATTATCTTGAGATTTACATACCCACATTTTTATGAATAGTAGGGCTGTAGATTAAAGGTTGCGTAATTTTACCGAGTTGTGGCTATTCGACATTTTTGTCCAGACTCCACAAATTGGCGGACTAAAAAATACGTCATTTTACTGTATTTTATTACGGATTTTTAATTCTCTGGGTTAAAATTTCGTTCATTTGGAGGTGACTACGACCGTTGAACCGCAAATTGTGTTATTATACAGCCGTGTTTCTCATGATAACTTTCGTTAAGAGCATGGTAATATTGATGCTGGTTTTGTCTTCACCTTTCCTTCCCTATGGCATGCTGGTATGGAGGTTAGAGTGCTGTCTTTCAACCCTATTGGCCCTGGTTCAAATCTCGGCGGTGCGCCGCGGTGGCGGAGATTTTTCAGATAGTGCCCGATCCCTGCTTGCGTGAAAATTCCACAGAGAAAAAATCATTAGCCTTGACCGGGATAGGAACCTGGATCTTCCGGATTTCCGGTCGAGTGCTTTAGCCAGTTAAGCTACCGAGGCGTCGTTATCCCCTGTGAAAATTTGTGGACTATACCAGACCTGCTTGCGAGACTCGTTGAGGCCACTCCAAGTACAGCACTCCGTTCGTCGGATGAGGGTAGGCTAATAGAGACGCCGCGCCGTGTTTCTCTCCACCACTTCTTCCCAATGGTGCGAATGACCTTAGCTGTCAGCCGCCTCTTCCAATTGCCATACCTTGAAATGTAGTCTCAACTTAATATGTAGAACTACTAATTAATTGGCAGAAGTGGTTTTAAGTCTAGCCTGATAGCTACGGAACTTAAAACGATCCCGTAAATTCATCGAGTAAGAGAGTGAGTCAACAAGAGTGCATCAACCATGAGATTAGCCACTTGACATGAATTTTTTCTCCGAGAATAATGGTGAAAGACTGAAAAAATTATAAGAAGTCGTTGGTAAAAGTTCTATATTTTTGCAGAATTCCTACCACAGCAATAAAAACGAATATTGCAAAAGAGGATCCCCATGTCGGCCTCTAAATGTATTGTCACCCACGTCGCCACTCGCATCGCTGACGGACAAATTGACCCGAGTTTCGCGTGGAAATAGGGTATAATTGCGGGTATTAACCGAAATTACATACATGATGATGTGACTTATCAAATTCATAACTCTTCAATGCAATTCCTTGCATTTGCAAAGACCATACTTCAAAATATTGGAAATAAATGGATCGCATTGCACTCATCAACGCGCCGCGGACATTTTTGAAAGTCGATTAAAATGCGACCGAAATGGCAACAGAAATGGGATGCAATCGGGGCTCCTTTTAGCAGTCCCCTTGGCAATAAAGAAACTGAAAATTAAATTTGACCTAAAAGTGGGTTGAAATGAATTTTCTTTCTTAATTTTTTAGTTTGGGGAATCATAAAGTAACCCAATTGTCCTTACTTTCTTGGAATTAGAGCTTAAAAGTACAATAGGATTGTTAGGAATATGAGCTTAAATAGTAAAACTATTGTATTCAGCTGGAAGAAAAAGTTTACTCCTCTAATTTTATTTTGGAAAAAATAATAATTTGATAACAAACTTGATTAGATAGATTAACACTTTCAGAAATCACGCAGCAAAGAAACCGATTTCTTTGGATATTTCCATATTCACGAAAGACGAGCTAATTACAGCCAAATCGTGGTTGTTGTAAGGAAATATAACTTGTGTCGGATTTTAACAATGAGTGGGGTGTTGATTAATTCATATATCTGTCCAATAGTGAGCTGTTAACTGGCTGGTTAGGGTGGACATGGTTTACCGGGACAGCATTAACGCGCCTGCGCCACGTAATGAGTGACTTTATTTGCCGAATTATCTTTGCTGTCCAAAAGCCGAGTCTTGTCCTCAGTGAAAGCTGCTTTTTTCGGCGCACGAGCGAAAATGCATGATATCATGTTTGTTTTGTACAAGGAAGGGGCAATGGAACTTCCTTAACCTCATTTACATTTTGCACCAGGCTATCTGGCATCCTTGATACGCTGGCGGTGAGTGATGGGCTTACCTCCTTGTTCCGCTGGATTTTGATGGCCTATCTCATTTCGCGCGGTCAAAGCCTGCTCGCCCCTTTAGCTGGAGGGCGAGCGAGTCAAGCTAAGAGAGAAACGATGCATTGGTATCAGTCTGATTGCCGCCGTAAGTCTTACTGGGGCGGCGTGCAGAGGATTCCCTCGAGGCAAGTCGGCGAGAGGTGGTGAGGAGTCCTAAATATTCTGATTCCATCATGTTTCACACCCCCATCGGCTCAGAAGTTTCGCTGATTTGTTTGCGGAAAACGGTTTGCCTTGGCAATTTGAAAGTACATGTCGCTCTGCATCATATGCTTCAACCTTTGTGCCTTTTTTCCTCCTTGATGAGGTACACAAATGAGTGAATGGTGTCACGATACCCGACTCTTATATCCTGACCTATTTTACGGTGAAACTTAAGGGTTGATCTGTGTTGTTAAGAGAACTTTCTGTGGGGAGAGGGATGAAATTATTTCCTCTAGTGTGGTTCCTATATCGGCGATGCTTAGGGTAGTGGCAATGGTGATATTAAATGGCTACAGTGATCACTCAATTTGAGCCGATGAAAGCCCTAATCGCAAGGTTTTGGGTCAAACGGTGGCTTTTAGTTATTAATTCTGGTAATGGTTACCCTATTTATAAATAAAAAAATGTAGATATATGTTTTCATGTAGGTTTTCGAAACTTCTATAATTTTCGCTACTTTTCGTAAATGACTCCGGCCTAATACTTCCCAGAATCAAAAAACAGATTTAAATATATTTAAGATGAAGAGATGGGTATCTATACTTTCATTTGGTCAATCAACACCTGTAACCTTTGTTCATAATATATGTTTTTCTCAACTGGAGAGTACTCCCGATTGTATCTCTTACATTGACCCCATTTGCCCTTCCATTAATCCTTGTCCTCAGCATCATCTCCTTTTACCGCTAGGATCATCTTCCTCCGCCCATTATCTGCTCGATTAACGCCGACACTTTGCAATTTAATTTACTTCGTTAGACTCCTTTACTAGCCATGCATTCTCTATTTCAAGTTGGTGGGAGTGCACTCGTAAATTTGTGAGATAAACCATGATAGCTTCTTTTGATAATGGATGATCTACGGTGACCTCGCTAAGGGAAAATGGTTCACTACTGGTTCTGCTAGTAGCTCTGACGTTGTCGTTACATTATGTTAACGGCGGTCAGTGCATTTTAACCTACGTATTACTAATAAAGTATTTATTTCAAGTGTTTTACTTTTGTAAGAGTTTATATAAAATTTGTCCATTTCAAAATACTTCTTTTAAATCTTAATTAGAATATTTCTTGATTGATAATTTAGTTTTTTAACGTGGATAAAAACCATGAGATGGCCTGAGGTGATCGTTAGTATTTAATTAGTTATGAATCTAAATATTATACTAAATAAAAACTAATTTATATATTTAAATTCATTTTCATATTCTCATATTATTACTCAACGATAGATGCTGTAGTAATTCAAAATCCTCGCGCATGAAAGCATATATTGTAGCGGGTCCTTGTCCTTATCCTTAAAAAAAAAGTTGCGTAGATGGTTATCAGATACTATTAAGTGATATATCATTGGCATAAGAATTAAAATATTGATTTCGTTACTGCTGGTTTACTGTAGATAGGCTTTTACGTGTCGGATGTTATTGTTTATAACGATTGATGATTTGATTACAAATCACTCTGAAGACTTAAGAATGCACCAGGTTTTTTTTACAGCGCTGTGACCTCCTGCCCCACATATGTATATCGCTACCGATATCTTTTCGTGAAAGCTGGGTTTTCTTACTCGTCCTTAACTTATTTGAATGTGATTTCCATTCGACGCCAATTATATTTTACTATGGACGTTAAAATTGACTATTCATTTCCGTTTCAAGAGTACAATGTCCTTTTATCCTTATTCCCGAAAACTTGTGAAAGTTTTCGTTCATCAGGCGTTTAGTGAACTCCTTGTTAGCAAATACACTGAATTCGAGCGTGGGTAATGGAAAAAGGTTTTCTCCTCTAGCTTCTTAATTTCAATTCCATCCTTGGTATCTGGCGGTTAATGAGCTAAAAACTCGAAGAGAACTCATCCATGCATTTTTAGCTTTGAGATGAAATTTAACTTACATTCTCGACTGTCACTAAGACAATGGCTTCTCCATAATTATCACTTTAACGGTAATTTTTAATGAATTCATTTGCATGCATTTGAAATAAATTTTGATTTGCTCTAGGGTATTCCATTGTTAAATGACAGCATGATCGAGAAAGTCTGCATCCCTGAGGGATGTTGTTAGTGGCTTAAAAATAATTTTTTCTTCTTTCTTTGATCATATTATTTTTAATAGTTATTTCTTTGAATTATAACCGTCTCAATCAAAGGAGAATTATATTTTTGCCAATTTTTCGTCATCTCTCAATACAAATTTCAAGAAAGAGCTAAAACTGTCGATTAAACTGTTTGCCTGAATCAAATCCACTTTTTAGGAAATAAGCAGAAATTTACTATTTGTTTACGCAAAAGCTGTATCGTTGGGTTAAATCGGGAATTTTAGGAGAGATATGTCATGGGCATTGGGCGTTTTTTTTGCTATCCTATAATTCCAAATCTTTTACCTCGAAGATATTTTTGTGAGTGATGGATTAGAGGTTTAAATACCTGTTTAATCATTCATTCTCCCCATCGCAAACTAAAAATACTATTTTTGGCTTTAGAGGAATTTCTCGCGGTCAAATAGATAAATTTATAATTTTTATTTAAAATCAATGTATTTATACTCACTTGTAACATCATTTATGCAATGCGAATCTTCTCAGTACGTTCTCACGATCAACTTGGCCGTTTTAAATACGTAGGTGTTGAGGTGTAATAGTGTTTGTTTTATTAGTGCAATCGTGCATGCATGTTTCGGTAACGTAATATGGGACATTGTATTGACATTGTTAAAAATAATTCTTATACTTTCACCATGGTACTTTTTATTATCACGATCATGGTACCATTACTACGGTAAAGGGTCATGGCAATATGTATTATTACCGTGATTATGGGGAAGAATAATGTTTTTATAGATTTAAAATCAGTCTTTTAACCCTTTTTTTTAGCCTTCTTGTAAATTTTTCTTTTATTGAAACAAATTGTTGTGAGTGTTATGGAAATCAGTTATCAAAATTATCAATAGTAATTGCAATATCGAGGGGAAAGTATTGAGGGTTCTCCACTGATTTATTCAAAATTATTCATAGTGAAAGTTCAAAAAGTTAATTGCTCCCATCCTGAGAGATTTATTCCCATCGTTGAAACGCCATTAAAAAATTTTCCTTATGAAGTGACCAGTAAGGACTATCTCTATTTTAAAACCATTAACATGCAGCAAATTATTTACCAAAGCGTTGGAATTGACGATATATATCTGACTTGTTTTTGACACCTTGTTCTACCTTTAAGATTTACCCCTGAATATTTTGCCAATCATCTCGCTAGCAGTCGTCGATAGCCCACCGAACACTTCGAGGTATGCTCAGCGCAATGGCAGGAGGACACTAACCTCTTAAGCGTAAAGCGTCTCGGCTTGTCGTTCCTAGTCGCGCTTCATTTACAATAGCCTCGTAATGTGCCCAAGGGAAGAACTCTTCCCAGGGACGAGAAGAGCATTGCAGCGAAACTTATGCAGGTGGGCACAATGGAAAGGCCATTTCATCTTCAACCCATCCTCCCCGACTTTAACTATCGCCGTGACCCCCAATGGGGAAGAACTGGTCGTTACTCTCTCTTTCTAAGCTCTCTTTGTGAGAGAGCGATTTTACTCTCCATCCGATAGCGGAGCGAGCGGGAAATAATGAAAAAAGAAAGGTTTCGCGACGACGGCAAGGACCCCCCTTTTTATATCTCACACTTCTCACCCAAGAGAGTCTTTTTGTCTGCAAATGTCTAGCACAGCTCCGAGAGGGGAAAGCGAGATTTTTCTTCTTGTCTTCCTCCCTCGAGGTGGACACTGGGTGGGAATGGGAAGTGGGGGTGCGTTCAGGGTTATGGGCGTGAGGGAGTGAAAGGGGTGAAAAGACCCGTATCGACCTACCCAATCGGGCTCACCTAGGGCAATTGCCCAATCTGCGTACAAGGAAAAATGCGGCCGTGTGGCTTATTGGCTTTCCTTACTTCACCGCCGCCGGAAGTTTCGGGAGTCTCTCAGTTACCACCCGGAAAGAAAATTGCCAGATTATCGAGGCTGGCGCGGTAAATGAAGTGTATGTATGTCAGTTTAAGGAAAATTTAAAAATATTATTTTCTAATCGTCGGATCTTCATCGAATGGCGTCAACAAAAAAGGTTTATCGTGCCATATTTTCTGGAAATTGTATTTGAATAAGGTACCTATTGAAAATAATCCGTTTTCCGTGGTATTTACAACTTATTTTTTTTTTATAAATTTTTGCTTTTCAGGACGAAGAAGCAGAATAATATTTAAATGAGTTTAACAATATATATCGGCAGAATACGTATCTATCGGCCACAAAATTTTGGCAGCATTAGCTCAGTATAAGTATTTGAGTGCTGGGAATAGTGAAAAAAAAGAATTAGTCCCTTTGTTTGTCAATACTCGCACTAAATGAATGCAAAAATACCTAAATGATTGTAGAATAATATAAGGTATAAAAATGAAATGGAGTGTACGACGTATATTCACTTTCCTATTCTGGCCTTAACAAAGGATCTTTTCCTCATATTCACAAGGAACTAATCACCAATGATATCCTCGTTCCGAGTTTAAATTTTGAGAGTGGCTTGTATACCAAAATATCGGGGTTCGTTGTTTTAATCGACTTTTTCCTTTAGAGAGGAAAAGTTTTGCAAGTAATGATCTAAATTTTATATAAATCACCAATTGAGGATGATTAAAATTGTCTTGATCGAAGGTAATAGCAGACAGTTTATCTTTTTATACATTTCAAATCACAACCAATTTATTTCATGACTATTAACTATTGAGGCAGTGATCTTTCTTTATTTACGAGAGTTGTCATGTGAATCTATTTTACTTCTCATTAAAAAATGATTTTTCGTATTTTATTTTGTGTTAGTGAGAAGAATTTTTGTAATAAAAGTGATGATCAATCGTGCAAGAAAAACTTATTTTCTTTCATTCAAATTCTCTGCAAATATATTTCGGTATTTTAAAGTAAATAATGTATGGAAATTGAATTATTCAAGATGTTAAAGTAACGTGTTCATTAAAATTTCAATCGTCTTTATCAAAGTAATGAAACTAACAGAAATATCTTTGCATTGATATAATTTTTCTGCATAAAAAAGCCATCTCTTAATTTGCATTTTCATATTTTGGCCATCCATTGTTAATAATTTTAATATTTGCCGTGAACTTACACTAGAGAAAATGGATAGTTGAAACGACTTATTAAGCCATCACAGCGGGTGTCGATACGCTAACTCAAGCTTTAAAGCGCCAAATGCCTAATCGTGTATATCAATTTGCTCATATCTACCGCTGATGGAGATAAATTTTCCGTACCGGCCCCTAGATGGAATTTCTACCTTTTGAGACACTTACTCAGCATCAGGGGCATGGTGAATATTTATTGGGGAAGCATGACCATCCCATTCATGTATCACATTATCGGTCCACAAATTGTCAAAAATTATTTAGCGCCTCAGAAACATGGAACAACCTTGCCTAACCAATCAAAAACTCTTCATCCCTGCAAAAATTCAGAAAACAGTTATACTTGTTCCTAACTAGCCCTAACTAATTGTACTTTTCAACGCTGTAGATTCATTTATGCATGTTCTTCATTATGTTGTATATTTTCAATTGTTAACGATTTAAATTTAGTACTATACTTAGACATTAAAATTTAATTAATATTGTAATTTAGTTCCAAGGATGAGACAGGATCTGAAAATCAAATGCTAGGAATTTAATTCGTACATGTAAAATATTTGGTAATTTATTAATTATATATTTTCGTTTGTTAACGATTTCAATTTATTATTACTCTAATAAATCAAGCTGATTTCTGAGCTGTAAACTGTTTATAAACAATGTCCTAATCGAGTGTAATAATCTGAGAACAATAAATTGTATAATCATTATTATTAAGCATGTAGTAATACGAAATGTTCTTCCAGCAAGAAGAATCCAGGTTATTCCATTGGCCTCTTCAGGCTTCGTGGCATAAGTATACTCAGTTAAATTGAAATTTATACAATCTAGAATAATCAATGTAAAAATTGTGTTTTTCAATCGTATTTAGAATAGAAATGTGCTCCGACAGTAAAAATTCGATGGCGGAGGTATCCTAGGCTATAATTTTTGCCGCGTATTTTTATTTTTTGTCCACGCCAATGATCTCTACATCTCTGCGGCGCGAATTGGTCACTAAAGATTAAAAATTCAATCACGTGAATTTTTGAAACGCACAACTAAGATTACATATTGAGAATACATCGCTGTAGGTACTGAGGATATTCCGAGAGACTCGCCACCTTATTTTCAGCTGGGCTCGGCGCTGGGGCTTGGAGTAGCTTCCTGTGTCGGCGTCTCGACAGCACACACCTCTAAATTAGAACGAATATGCTTTTAAATTTAGGAAAATTCTAGCTAAAGTAGGGGCGAGATCTTGAGGACCATTAGCTCCAACCTTTAAATCCGTGTCTGCTCACCATGGAGAATGTCGTTGAATCAAGGATGAATCCGCAAATATCGCAAAATTCCTTCCTTTTCTACGGAAACCCATAGTTACCGCCTTCCGGTCTATTACGGGGACTAACAACCCCCGTCACCGCTCACTTTTCCCCGTCATCGCGGGGGTTCCTCTCCCGAAAGCCGCGTGACCACCGACTCGTGATGGAGTGATCATCACCCTAGCAGGGATATCCCAGAGTGCCTTGGGTGCGCGAAATCCTTCCACCCGCCAGATGAGGCGCATCTTTTATCGGAGGGGGGGGGGAGAGTTAGTTGCCCACGACGAATGGAGGTGTGGGTTACGGAGGAAGTCGGGGAAGAGAGAGTGAGTGAGTTAGGCCTCACTCAAGTAATAATGATTTTGAAGATCTTTCCTCCTTCGCGGGGGTTGGTCGGTTTTGTGTTTCCCTTCGGTGAAAGGTTGGGTTCCTTCGTGTCAATGGGGTGAAAGAGGGCGATTGGGAGAGTGGAGGGGGTGGTGCCGGGAGGAAGAGAAAGAATTTCGTGTGCGTTACGTGGGAAGGGGAAGTTTGGGGATTGATGGACCATATTCGCCCATCTCTCCCGCCGCGGCGTCCTCGTGTATATAAGCTCAGTATGGGCGCCGGAGAGAGCATACTCACAGTGCGTCTTCCCCCGTGGATAGTTGTATCTTGGAGAGCCATCCGTGGAGATGGCGTCAAAGGAAGCGGTATGGCACTTCCCCTTTCTCATTCTCTTTGTTTTATCTCCCGGCGTGGATTATGTGGCTATCAAAGGTGCTTCGGATGATGTTCTTTCGTTGGATTAGGAACGTGTCGTAGATTAGTTTACAGGCTTTTCTTTAGCGACTCTCTCCTCAATTTATTTGCACCTTTATTAGCAACTTGGAGGAATTCTTAAATACTGCTGCTAAGGTTATTTTTTGGGATTTTTTAAAGCATTTCCTGAGCTGTTGCTATGTTATTTCTGGGATGAAAGTGGATACTTGTCTTTGGCAACAATACAGCCTAACAGACTTAACTACGCTCGTTTGTATCGATGATTTTTCGACGCGTTTAAGAGGCGTAAATGGATAAAAATTATTTATTTGCAACAAATGCGAGATCTACTTCAAATGCAAACTCTATTTTTATATATAAAATTTTGTAAAAATAAAATGTATTCATTGTGTATTTAGTAAGCCTTAACTATTACGATCTAACTGATTTAATTGGAATTTTATTCGTTCCGTAACCGTTCGAATCTCTGTCAAAGTACCTTGGGGTCTTTTCCTTTTCTAATATTGAAATATTTACTTGCAGTTATGGCCGGTGATATTACTCGTAATATGGTTTACCACATGTGAAGCAGGCGGCGGAGGAGGTCATGGAGGGTGAGTATTTCATCTCATGTGTATCTTTTGATTAGTGTTATTCTATACCTATCAGCTCCCAATGACGTCCTACTCAGTCCTGTGAGTGAAAGATCTGACTTGAATATCTATATGCCACCGTCAAATATTTTTGTTAGATCGTCCTAACCACGAGAATCATTACTTTTTGTTCTTTTTTCATTTTCTTTACTTTTTTTTTTAGATACTTTCTTCATTCATTATGCAGCCCAAGATGCTATTTCTTCTTTATATCTTTTGTAACAGGCCATTTGTCTGGGTTCTACATTTTTTAACGTTACTATTTATATTCCCCCGGTACTTTTCCGCAAAGTCTTTATGAGGTATTAGTTTAAACGTTTATAACTATCTCTTTTTCTGTCCATGCGTCTTTATTTTTACACTTTTGGTCAGTCTTAAGTTTTGCATCCTGCGTGCACTTCTTGCTATTTTTTGGCAGCCTTTTTTCCTGTGCCAAGCATCACAGTTTCCTGGCGCGGTTAACTTGCGAGAAGGAGAAATGTTGGGCTGCAGTAGACCAATCTTTGGGTTGCAGTACTATGAATCGATAAGGCATAGCTCTGTTGTTACATCGGAATGTTGAAAAAGGCATGTTCTATCTTCCCTTAATTCCCTTGTCGTTTAGTCTTTCGTGGTACTAGGTTTATTCTCTTTTTGGTGGAAATAAAATGGAGAAGCAGAACTATCCATCTCAACCATTTTTTTAGTTACCCAATAATTATGCAGGATCTGGTTGGTGTAGTGGCTAGAGTGTTAGCTACACACCCCATGGGCCCGGGTTCAAATCCCGGAGGTGGCCATGGATTTTCACCGACTGACCGACCCCTGCTTGAGTGCTGTGTGGAGGACCCTCAGAATTAGTACTCCGTCCGTCGGATGGGACACTAAGCCGTGGTCCCTTTAGCGCTTTTTGCTATGGCTAATGCCGACGCTGGGTTTCTCTCCACCCTTCCTGTCCTGTCGTCGACGGTGACCTTAGCTATCGGTTGTCTCCACCAAAACCACCACCGCAAGAAATCTGGAATATTAGAGGAATTATTAACTTTATTCGAGGGTATTAATTATTTAAATACATTGTGCAAGTTTTACTATGCTCGTTTATGGAATAAATTTTGGATGGGATTTTTAAAATTTGATTTTAGGCGGGGAAGTAATTGCCTAATTAGGAACTTTAATAACATTTTGTTGCTGTCCATTTGAAACAATCCCATCGATCAGAAAATGAACCTTGGAGCTTATTCAATTACCGTGGATTTCACCTCTGCTATTCATGCGAGAGGTTCGAAATCAATCACAGATAAAAATATTGTGTATAAATCTTCTATACTAATTATGAAAATAATTATCGTTCCGAATTTTAAACGCTGCATATCGATGGCTAAGTTCTAACAACACGTATCTGAATTTCGGCCGGTTTGAGACGGTTATCTTAAACAAAGTGTGATAACATTTAAAAAAAATACAAGCAAAGTACAACTCTTTATTTTGCAAATGAATGCTTCTTTTTCAGTTTTCTGAACTTTTGGTTTTTAAATTTCAGTGTGCAAGTAAAAGAAATTAATCATTTTTTTTGCTCTCTTGAAAAGTTGCTATTTTTGAGATACGTATTGTCCAGCGATATAGACTTATGGACTTATACGATTCGGCTGATGATTTTCACTATCATCCACCAAGCATATGTACTCAAACTTTAATCTGTGAGCTCTATCCCCAATGGGAGAGATACTGGTCCACCGAATGGAGAGATGAAATAACTCAATTTAACCTTATGAATGGCGAAAATACGAGAATCGTGTTAAGTGACTAATTCCATCCTCAGAAAGAAGATCGTCATCCACGTCCCGTACTTCATCAAGAATATCCACCACACTAAGACCATCGTGAAGCACGTCAAGGGCCACGGGGACGGCGGCGGCGACTTTGGCGGAGGGCACGGGGGCGGAGGCGGCTACGGTGGAGGCGGAGGATACGGAGGAGGGGGTCATGGCGGGGGCCACGGAGGCGGCGGCGGCTACGGTGGAGGCCACGGAGGAGGCCATGGAGGTGGCCACGGGGGTGGATACGGTGGCGGCGGTCATGGAGGCGGCGGTGGTGGATACGGAGGTGGAGGTCATGGGGGCGGCGGTGGTGTAGGCGGGGTGATCGTTGTTGGTCCCCCAGTCGAAAAAGATGTCCATGTTAATCATGGCATCCTGCACCTGAGCGGAGGAGGCGGGGGCGGCCACGGAGGTGGTGGGGGTCACGGAGGCGGCGGTGGCTACGGAGGTGGCGGCGGTCACGGAGGGGGTGGTGGCTATGGAGGTGGTCATGGAGACGGTCATGGAGGCGGTGGAGGCTATGGGGGCGGTGGTGGTCACGGGGGCGGCGGCCACGGTTTATTAGATTTCATCGGAGGTAGCGGCCACGGAGGTGGGTTCGGAGGCGGCGGTCATGGAGGTGGTTACGGGGGGGGCGGTGACCACGGGGGCGGTGGATACGGGGGCGGAGGTCATGGTGGCGGTGGATACGGCGGCGGAGGTCACGGGGACGGTGGATACGGAGGCGGTTTTGGCGGAGGCCACGATGACCATGGCGGCGGAGGCTTCGGGGGTGGATTTGGAGGCGGTCACGGAGGCGGTCACGGAGGCGGTCACGGAGGTGGTCAAGGAGGCGGTCATGGAGGCGGTCACGGAGGCGGATTCGGAGGCGGAATCGGAGGTGGTCACGGTGGAGGTCACGGAGGTGGTGGCGGCGGACATGGAAGCTACATCGTCGAGGGCCCGAGTGGCGGAGGGGGTCATGGAGGCGGAGGCATTGGCGGAGGCTACGGCGGAGGCCATAACGGAGGCGGCGGGGGCTACGGCGGAGGCCATGGCGGAGGCGGCGGGGGCTACGGCGGAGGCCATGGCGGAGGCGGCGGGGGCTACGGCGGAGGCCATGGCGGAGGCGGCGGGGGCTACGGCGGAGGCCATGGCGGAGGCGGCGGGGGCTACGGCGGAGGCGGAGACTACGGATCAAACGGGTACAGCACCATCGACTGGGAGAGTGTCGGAGGCCACGGAGGCGGCGGTGGTGGGGGCGGAGGCCACGGAGGATATCACTGAGTATCGGGTTGATGGATATCACCTCCTTCAGCTGCTCACTATATTCCCTAAAGGAGGCATTATAAACGTAGCTTAAGCTCGTTGCTACAGCTCACTTGTCAATTTTCCATAATTTTGCGTGTTGTTTTCATGTTGTTAAAATCGCTGCAATTTAAAGAGCTCACATCCTCACTCATCTCAGATGAATAATTTTTACGCTGTGAATGTACATACTCATGCTGTTGCATTATTTTACGATTATATTGTGTTTTTGAGTGATTTATTGTTGTCTGTTATCTTTGATAAATGTAAATATACCGCCGTCTGATTTTTTTAACGGCAATAAAAGTTATTTTTATAAAAAATAATATGTTGTTTTTTGTAGAATGTTGAAAAAATTTCTCTTTTCCCCGGAATATTCCTGGTCACCAAATTATCTCATATCGATGTTTAACGCCAATCATTTCAAGACTAATTTCTCTCGAACTAAATCGAAGTTTTACTAACTCTCCTGGACTACTAAGAAGTTTTGAAGGATATCCCTTTTTTAATTAAACCAAAGCTTTAGAACGGTCCATTTTACTTTGTCTACAGTAATTACTATATTTTCTTTAATATCTGTCCTTATTTGGGGTGGGAGATATCATAGTTCTTCATACTTAAATTCAGGAAAATAACATATAAGTATATAGTTAACTTACAAATTAAAATTTGATTTATCGTAAAGTATTCTAATATAAGGTGTATATCTACTTGTGTGATAGTAATTCAGCTTGATATACATTATCGGTTCTTTCGCCTAGGTGAAGCTACATCCTAAAAATTTTCTGGTTACTGCCTAAGAATTTTTCCAGGATAGTATTCTAGTATACTAATATATATTCATTAATAAATAATCATATGATAAAATTTGAAAGAGCAAGGCCTGAATTTTAAAATTTTTCTCTAACCAAGCTTCTTCCTTAAGTGAAGAGTAGAATATCAAACTTAGTGAATTTGTTTTCATTTAACATTGGATATTGTGCCATTTTCTTTAGCAATAAACCTAAAATATGTTTTAACTTGTGTTTTCTTCTCAGTATTTCAATCGTCTTCATTTTCTCATGGTGCATACTTCTTATTCCTTACTTTAATTAACGCACATTTTAAATTCCCTAGAGAGGGAAAACTCCTCAATTACCAGTTGGAGAGAGATAAAAAGCTAAAAAAATTGCCAGCATTAAGGCTTTGTCTCGAATTCTCAGCCTTTCTCCTTGAAGTTTATGGGAACTCGCGTTTTAAATTGTCTCTTCTTCGTAATTGCCTGGAGAAAGGAATCTCACTTTCATTAAGGTCCCTCACTTTTACATTCTTACGCTGACATTTGCCAATGTTGCTCCGTGTCAGCTCAGTGATTCTGATTTTAAACTTAAAAATCGATGTGCTCAGAGCTTATGAATTCCATACTAATTGAGGCGTATTAGCATTGCTCCAATTGCATACCACACGCAAGTAATGATTCGGTACGTGTTGATTGTTGAGTCTAAAATGAAACTGTTGGGGGTAAATGTATCACCATGTTGGATGTAGAGAGTAAGTAAAAACTTTTATAAGATTTAATATGTAAATGCCTTCGGCGGGCAACCTTTTGAGACGGAGGAGCCGAAAGTCACTCAACTAGTTGCAATTTGCTGCGCAGCTGCGTTTTGACAGGGCTTTAATCTGACTTCAAGGGAATTATATAGTATGCGGGTGCATAATCCTCTCTCTGTCCTACATTTATGGTTTTTATCCTGTTTGAAATATTTTTTTGAGTTTTGAAAATAAAATGATATAACTGTAATGTTTTGTACAACAAACTGGAAGGCCGCATTTTGACATCGAAATAACCGCATACGGCTCGTGAGCCGTAGGTTGCCGACCCCTGCCTTTTGTGAAAAGTGATCTACAGCGTGATCGTGAGTGATCTACAGTAGGTAGATAAGAAACTCTGCGTCGGCGACTGTTACCTCTTATCTTGATGGATTAGTAGTTCGTACAAAGTGAGGAATAAAAAAAATATCGATGTACAATCGATAAACTTCTTCGATAATTTTTAGATTTGAAACAATGCTACCCAACGAAATATTGTGGCCATGAAGCAGTGAAGCATGACAGATTGTTCTAAATTTCAGCTTGATAAACTTTTGCATGGAATAATGCAAGTATAGTTACATATATGTTAAAAATTTCTATTTTAAACTTTGCTTGGAGTTTTACTTGTATAAATAGTTCAGTAAATAAAATTTTTCATAGCTCCGAATGGATGGTCACCATTATTCAATCCAAAAACGAGCTTATGATTTATGCTATTATGGGAATATAGCTTTGAATCCACTTCTATTGATAACAATCTTGTTTGCGCCATTGTTTTTGGCTTGATAAATAATAGTCTGGCAACTATTTTCATTCATGAAAGTTTTTTCAGTGAATTAACTACCCAGCATTTTATTTGTGTCCACGGTATTGAAGTCTTTGCTTCCATTAGGTGTCCATTTGATGGTAATTTAGTTTTCACGAGAAGGTAGGAATTATCTCAATTTTTGGCGTTCCTATTCTCTCTTTTTATGAATGTGTGTAAACGCATTTATGGTAACTTAAGATTGGAATAAAAAAATGGCTCCGGTATCATTTCAATTAGGCATAGGTAAAATCAATTAAATTACAATATATTTGAGGAGCTGGATTTTAAATAATTCAAAGTATTGCAACAAAATTAAATTAAAAATTTATTTTACTCGACAGCCTATAAGTTTAACTGCTTTCCGGCAATTGTTTAATTTGTATTTCTGCAAATGAATGAATGTGTTAATTTTGCGCATTTTTGTTTCTCATTAATGGAGTATGAGAATAGAAATTTAAACGAAGGAAAACTTTCATCGATGGGAAGACGTTGATCTGTCGCAGTGTTTTTTAAAATTAAAAATATAATGTTGAATATTATGTTGTTTTTTCTAGCATTTCTCTGCAGAAATATATGTACCAAAGTGATAGCAGGTGGCCATAGTAATAATTCCAGAGACTAATTGTTAACGCAAGAGAAACTTCAGTTGTCGCACGGCTTGTCAAGTGCTCCTTTCACACTTACATGCGGCTAAAGGTGAGAAAAATTTAGCTCAGTGCGTCTTCCAATGCTCTTCATGGTTGTCTCAAGTAATTATCACCCATGTAGTGACGCAGATGATTTTCCTCTCATGCTAGAGGCAAAGGGAAATGGAATGCTGTATTTTCTATCCCTCGTCCGTCTCTCTTTAGAGTTCAAACCAACAGTCTAAAATGCCTTTTCCGGATCAACAGAAAATAAAGCAGCACTAATGGTCTAGCATTTAAGAGAAACAAATTACTTTGAATAGATTTACTAAGTGGGATGAGGATTAATCACAAGAAGACCAAGGTCATGCGGTTTTGTAAAGCATCGCGAACGAGCAATGTGAGACTCAAGTTTAAAGTAAGCGGGGAAAAACTTGAGCAGGTAGAGCATTTCAACTAATTCGGCACGTTAGAGGAAAACAGATTCATTAGTAAGGACATCAGGAAGAGAATTGCACTAGCTGAGGAGGCGTTCAAGAACAGGAGGGAGCTTATGAGAGGATCGTTGTGTAAGAGTTTAAAGAAAAGTTTGATTTGAAGAGTAGCTCTTTACGGTACGGAAACTTAGGGAGGAGGACGAGAGAAGGCTGGAGGCATCTGAGATGTGGGTGTGGCGAAGAATGGAGAAGGCTAAGTGGACGGAGAGGAGGAAGAACGACGAAGTGCTGGACATGGTGGGTGAGGAGAGGCACCTTTTGGATGAGGTACAGAAGAGACAGAAGGTATGGATGGAGCGGGTTCTTAGCGGGTAGAGGATGTTGAAAACAGTATTATAGGGTAGATGTAGGGTAAACGAGGGAGAGGAAGGAAAAGAATAGGATTTTTACATAGAATGAAAGGAAGTAGGCCTTATAGAGAATTGAAAATGGACGCACATGACAGAAGGCGAGGCTGCCAGAAGACCTCAAAAGTACTCCATGGAAACCTACGTTAATCGGTAGAATACGGTAATAATAATATCCACTAGTTTTAATGATATTTTATGATTATCTAGCTTTCTACATCGCTGCCCTAAAAAAATATTTTGGTCCCATAGGTAAAACTAAGATGGGCGATCACCCATTTAAATCCTTAGATTTGGGCGGAGGCACTACAGTTTTCCTCATCCAGCACCAGTTCCATCCCGTTTTTCATCAAATTGTTCTCCTAGACTTGAATTGAGTATTTGTCCCTAAATCTTCCTCGGGGAATTTTTACTGCAATGTTTCCCATGATTATATTTCCGGTATACGTATCTCATGTCGTGGATATTGAATAAATCCTCCTTTCCCACCTTATCGGTCCATTCGATTTAGTTCAGCGCCTCCCTCCAAGCCTTTTAAATACGGATTAGCGCTTTTATAAGCTCTCTTTCGAAGTATATACTTCGAAGAAGAGAATGCAAACCTTATATCTCTACTTTCTCATTACTGGCTCGGCGCATCCATTTATCTTCATCGATCAAACGACGTTTGCAACACCATGTTTTTGCCATGGCTTGCCACATTAGGATATGGACGTCTGTGGTCAATTCAGAATATTTTTTCTAACGTGGTCGTTGTTGTCAGATATCTTTATTCAAGCCGGATTAATGTTTCACCGAACTTGGAAAAAATATCTGTGAAACAGTGGAAACAAATTGCATATTAATTCTTCAGTTTGCTCCCCAAAAACCATTTGGTTTAAAATACTATCTCTTCGTAATTGCGCTTTATAAGCTCTACCTAATCATAGATTGAAACTTAAGACCTTTCAAAGGGAACTGTTTTTAAACCACCGTAGTACCCAGTCCATACGGATTGGTCATAACAGAAAACGAATTACGAGTTGAAATAGGAATCTTGCCGCTATAAATTGGATGGTAGGAGGGTATTGTTTCCAATGTACCAACCTCATGGGGAATGTCGGATTTGAATTTCTTTCCTTTTAAAAGTGTATCTCTTCTACTATGAAGGTCATAAATAACGGTTCACGTATAAATTTGATCAATCAGACATTTTTTTACTAATATGTTCCTCTCTCACAGTCACTTTATTATCATCTAGCTTTAGTTTTCAATTTTGGCCAGTTTGGTTGTTTCTTCCTCGTTCAGAAAAGGATAGTCTTTTCAAAGGTGGCGTTTACAAGTCGTCACACTTGTCAGGCATGAAGGTGAAGTTGTTTGAATGGGATACCATTAAGGAGGCCTCCGTGATGGGCCGTGGAAGACGCGGGACTTCTTAGCTACGAAACAGATTATTGCGGTTGCGAGTAAATCACTGAAGAGTTCTCAAAACACAGCAGATTCTGTCTTACGTAGGTAATATATTTCAGGCGGAAGGAGATTTCTTTCCTTCTTTCATCACAATCAAGCGGTGAAAAGTCACCGTAGAGCGGAATGGAATGGAAGGGAAAGTTTGCTTTTTTCGTCGTCACGCTGATTTTCTCGCTAAGTCATCTCTTTGGACCAACGGTCGAAAAGTAATAGCGACCCTGACTTTTGAGTGGGAAGATTTTAAATGCGCATTCGAAGGTTATTTTCGAGCTTACCCATGTCAATTAGAGCATGGAATTTCTACGTGATCACATATTTCAACTGAGCGGATACTTTTTTTTAGAACAAAGTTGCAATACACTTTGGTGCCTGTTTAAAAAATCGCTAGAATATATGAAGCTCCAAATAGGAATTGAAAGTGAAAAGTTGTATTCGTAGAAAAATCATAGAAAGAAAAACGGTCTCCCTCTCTGAGCGTGCTGAAAAAGAATCTATTTTATTCATAACTTGAAATGGCCAATTCCGGTGAAAAATAAATTACACTGAGTTAACTTTTTCCTAATTCGTCTATAAATATCTTCCAATTCGCGGTTAACAACTAAAATTGTCAGAAAAATATCCTAAAAAAACCAAAGTAACTGCTGACAACGATTGATATTCTATAAGTAGCTTTTCGCGTCTCGCCCCTAAAAAAAGAAGAGAGAAATGTGTCAGGGAGAAAAACGTGATTTGGGTGTTTTCCATCATATCTACATTAATCCGTTACCAAGCCAAATTCCTTGGTTAAACCGTCAAAAGTTAGGCTCTCTTTCTCATGCCGAATGTTAAATGCACTTTTTGACCATTTGAAAATTCTCCTGTTGTAGTTTGTGGAGAAAAATGAAATAAGAGCCGAGGTTGACTTACGATTTTAACGTAATCCATGGCAATAATGTAAAAACACATTTGAGAGAAAGATGATGAAACTACAGGTGTGGAATCAGCAAAGGAATTATAATTTCCATGTAGAGCTTAATGACGGGTGAAGGTCTGATGGTGAGACAGATGAAGTGGAATATTTTGTGGAAGGAAGGCTTCCGAACGGCAAGAGTGAAGGTTGTCAGTATGAATAGCTTCGCATGAAATAATGTTGGTGAATCTTCTTCTATTTAGTAACAAGTGATCCAATTCAGGATTGCTGTTTAGGGTAAGCTGTCATTCCATTATACACAATGCTAAAAAGCTTCTGAAGCTACTGCACATGCGTATGCGATTGGTGAGATCACCCCTATCACCCAAAGGAGAATTAAAGAAAAATATTTTACTTTGAAGGCCTCATGCATCTTGCATAGCATGGAACTGGTTTTTCGCGAGCAGTTTCAAAAATAATACCAAGAATGAAAGTAACAATGGGAAATAAGGAAACCGTAAGACAAAACGTTGACAAGCGAACGACCGGGATTAAAATCTCGACGAAACTTTTGATCTTTATTTGTCTCTGGGAAAAGGAATTTTTAAACATATCTGTATTTGATTATATTTTCATAAATTACTGACTCCATTTCAGCCATTGGAATTGACTTGGTTTAAAAAAAAATTCTCTCATGGATACAGCGAATTAATCAATTGGGAGTGTTCTTAAATAATGAGCACGAGTTTCATTTGGCTGCCTATGTGTGGCTGTAATTTCCAAGCGATCTTAGTGCTACCGCTCAGTTAATATCTTATTTTGAAAAACTTATTTAACTGTCCTTTCACTTAGAAGTACTGAAATTAGTATCTTCTTGATTTTCATTCCTTTCGATAATTTGGCGAAGAATTATTTATCAGGGATAGTTCGTGTAAACGAGCATTCATCCATTCAATAGCCATAGCCCATCCGTAAGATGCAGCATAAAAATCCTCATCACATCTTCGCCCTTTGTGGTGATAACGATAATAAGAGGCTTTAAAGGCATGGAATAGGCGTTGTTGTGCTACCTAGATTTACTCTATTATTTGTAAATGTGGAGATTTATTTGCTACTTCACACCTTCTAGATATTCTACTGCCAACTGCAAAAAAATGAGACAGCTCATGAAGGTGTTTAGAAAAGTAGAATCTTACATCATAGAATAGGAGGTTGGTTGGAAGAAGAAAATAAATTAGACTACCAGATTATTGAATGCCCTCAGATACACATCGTAGCCTTAAGTGATGGATATAATTCCCGAGAAAGAGCAAGTACAGAAATTCGGATGTCAGTGCATATTTTCAATGGGAGAGCAATGAATATATTCTTGTTGTGTGAGAAACTGATGATAATCCGTTCCATGCGACAAATTATGCCCAAGAAGACAGAAAAAAACTGAAACATGTCTTTAAAAAATTATACATATATTGACTAGACTTGGAAGAGGTTTTTAATACATGAACTAGACGTACTCGTGCAACAGACAATATTATTTAATACAAAGGATGGGGGAGAAAATAAAAATATTAATAAAAGTGGAATCTTATATCAGAAGACAGATATTTGGGAAGATGAAAATACATTGGATTAACAGCATATTGAATTCCAAGTATTCTAACCAATATTATTATTCGGTATCAGAAATGGTTGGTAGTCAAAAACTGTTGAGCGACTGGGCCCTGCCATCAGTGGGGCGAAGCAATGATATTTCCTACTGACACATGCCTCCAATGCTATTTTATTGAAATCCTTAGTGTTCCCAGTGCCAATTTAAATTTTTTATGCACGATTTTCTTTGGTACATAAGCAATCCTTAGGTATTGAAACTCTTGAGTGACTTCGATGAAGATGGTTGCTCTTCTACAATCACACTGGAGACTGGAGAGAATCTTCCTCATAGATGCACCTCCCACTCACTTGTCAAAGAGAATAACAAAAGTGTATCCCCCTACTCTCTATATACACCATCTCTGCTAGTTATTGGTTGGGAAGGGAAGGAAATTTGCTACTTTCTTCCTCGCCTCATCCCACTTCTGCGGTGCGCCATTCCTCACACAACCTTGCCCGAGACCATCTCTATTTTTTCAGCCGCGTCCAAAGAAAGGAAAAGGGCATAGCCATCGCACAAAGCCCCGCGATTACCTGAACTTAACGATCTGGAGAGCTCAAAAGCTGCTACACCTCCTCGCTCTCGAAAGATGTCTGATCTTTCAGCTCCGAGAGAAGAGATCCTATCTCCTTCTTAAGAGTGTACCCGCTGATGCTCTGCGCACATGTCTGTGTTAAGGTAGTCCCTTCACCCGTTTAACGCCTCGACCTCATCTCACCTCGATGGAAAGATGAGTGGGTTCGGAGAATTGCTCGACTCTGTTGTAGAGGGGCAGCTGGACCCGGGGGGGCGGTAATGGGGGTGTCGGAGAGAAATAGGAGAGGAGGTAGGGCTGGAGTAAAAGTTCTGCGAAAATGCATTGTCGGTCAGGGAAGGGTGATCTGCTGGGCGGGGTGGAAGCGTAAGATATTGGGGGGACAATGCGTACGTCACGGCAGGACCACAGTCAATGGAAAGGCGGTGAAAGGATTAGCGGTCTTCATGGATGGGGAGGTTATAGAGGAGAGAAAGAGTACATTAGGGAACGAAAAGGGTGAAGGGCTCATGCCCAGGGGGTGATTTTCGTCGTGTGTGGGGGGTTTACAATGCACCCCTCCCAATTCCCCTCCCCCTGGTCCTCCTCCCTCCGGGGTGCTCTATATAAAGTGCAGCTCGTCCCCAAGGAGGCATCACTCGGGACATCATTACCTCAGCTTGAGGATCTAGGATTTTTAGCAGCAGCAAGACTCTCTGGATTACTGGATTTTCTGATTGGCCTGGATTATCCATAGGAATCAGTTTTGACCAAGTCTCTTACCAGTAGTAGACGACATGGGTCTGAAGGAAGTGGTGCGTGGATATTCTCCATTCTGAGGAGTTTTTTAAAAGATTTTTAGATATAAGTTTTAGGATATCCAAAGTCTTAGAATAATAATTCCTTCGATGTGTAAATACCATTGAATTTTAAGCTTCTACGTAGTTTGTGTATGAATTATGCTATATTATCGAAACCCGTTAGTTCATAAGAGTTTGTCAAATTGTCATATTTTATGGAGAGGCATACCGTGGGCTATTCTGTCTTGTAGAATATCTCTTCGAGGTAATATCACTTTCTTTACCATTGAAACGCTTATTCCAAACTAACTCAAAATTAATGCGGGAAAAAAATGGCCTGAGTGATGCTTGTCAGACCAGGCTGTTATAGCAGACTCGAAAGGAAATCTACTACTTGCTTAACAGTACACGAATAAATACGGCATTTTATAGAAATATAGTCCGGTGATATTGTTAAAATTAAGAGAATACGGTATATTTAAAGTTAAATAATATTTTTTTTAGATTCTAGGATTTATTTAATTCTTAGTTTTCTAAATTTCTTGAAAGTTTCTAAATTTCTTCTTTTTACTCTCATACGCATGACAAACGCACGTTTATAATCGCTTTAGTTTGAGAATTAGTGATAATATTTATGAATGTGTTCCAAGTTTTATGGCTCAAGATTAAATTTAACATTTAAATTAAATGTACATTTTTCAGTAATTTCGTAAGGAGACTATGACATTTCATCATTACCAAAACGAGTTAGTGAATTGTGTGATGCATGCATTTCCCATTTCAAACTTTTTATTTAAAAAAATTGATGTAATATACTACTTCCTTGTATCATGCTTATTTTTCTCAGTACCACGTATCCAGCCCTAATTTTCTTGAGTTAAGATTAACTAAGTCACACTTGACAATTTTGCCCCTCTTTACCTTATTTTGACGTCAGTCAACAAAGAAAGTGTCAAATATGTTGATAGTGGTATTGGTTTATTGAT
The DNA here is from genome assembly GCF_921293095.1 of Ischnura elegans. Taxonomy (NCBI): domain Eukaryota; kingdom Metazoa; phylum Arthropoda; class Insecta; order Odonata; family Coenagrionidae; genus Ischnura; species Ischnura elegans. The sequence continues at coordinate 80,977,668 of NC_060246.1, read as the reverse complement.
TGGAACCATGTGCGTGGTGAATAAGTGCTGTATTTAAGCGATCCATTTTCTATTAGGGTAGGGACTGGATGTTCACCCAGTGAATTCTAGCAATTTCTCGTTGCCTTATTTTCTGTCGTAGATTTTAGCCGCATAGATTGTTTTGTATTTTATTTTTAATATCCCGTACACTAGCTTGTTATTTATGATCATGAAGATAATTTTTTTAGATGATAATGGAGCCTACATCCATCAGAAAAATGTTAGGATGAATTTTCATGGTGCTATATTTTTTTTCCTTTTTTTAATTCCAGATTATTTTGGCATTCATAATACTGAGCATGTCAAGCATCGGCGATGCAGGAGGTGGTGGCGGGAAAGGTGGAAAGTAAGTACACATAATTACCATCGGAAATTGAGGTATTCTTTGCTTTCAAAATATTTCGTTTAATATCAGTAAATCTTTATCTTTGCTGCGAATTTATTATGAACTATTAAAATAACCCTGGAGGAGTAATTCAGTCGTTATCCTTTTGAATACGATGGCGGAACGTTGTTTCCATCGCCTGAAGTATATTTGAATTCTGTATAAGTCTAATCTGCATTGTTGGAATTGCTCCGGCCTCGATGAAGGGTACATTGAATTCTGGGTGGTACAGGTGATGTTGATTTGATACTAGGTAGAATTATTGTGATTCTTACTCTTACAAATTCTACCTTTATTTGATTGGCTGGTAATTGTTTTGAAAAACTATGATTACATTGAAATCTTTACTTAATCGCATACGTGCTACTTCACTTGGTAGTTGTGTTCCAGAATTGCCTCAATTCAATGCTTCTCTAAATATTTTTACCTAAAGACTTTATCCATGCAGAGTCGTAGAGTACTAGTTTTTCATTCAGTGTTAGTATCCATGCTATGCTATCATTTCATAATATTTCTATGATTCTTTCCTCTGTATGATTAGAAGATAATTCGTTGATTTGGAACAATATTAGTATACCGGCGCGCTAAAAATTCTTACATTTACAGAGTATCCTGAAAGATAAAAGGCGTTTAAAAAAGTTAACCTCACATAGAATTATTCCTTGTTATTCTGGGTTCGAGGCATAAAGAACACGCTGAGAAAACATCGTGACAGCGTGTTCCATGCTCATTATTAAGTTTTCATCGTCATTGGGCATAAGGGATTTTGTTAAGACCAGCCAAATACGCTTCCGCGTGGAAATGTCTTGCCTACTTCTGGAGAGTCTTAAAAGGAATGCGTATTTAAAATTGCCCAAGAAAAAAATTTTGACCAGACTTCCGAGAAGAAGCTCAGAGAAGTCAAACTTCTGTTGGTTTGAAAGACCTTTCAATCGACATAGATTAATAAAAAAATAACTCAACCCTGTGAATTATTTGACTGAGTGGTGATGTCAAGAAAGGCAGCGAAGAAATCGCAAATTACGGACTCCCAATTGTACATGTGGTTACATTTCGTGCTTGTAGGAAGAAGTTCGTGATTCACGTGCCGTACTTCATCAAGAACATCCACCACACGCATACCATCGTGAAGCACGTGAAGGTGAAGGACCACGGCGGCGGCCATGGTGGAGGTCACGGTGGAGGAGGCCATAGCGTTGGAATAGTCTACGGCCCACCCATCAAGGAGGAGTATCATGTCGACCACGGGGCTGTAGCTGTTGGAGGTCACAGCGGCGGTGGAGGTGGCCACGGCGGAGGCGGTTACGGTGGAAGCTACGGTGGTGGTCACGGTGGAGGTCACGGCGGCGGTCACGGTGGTGGTCACGGTGGAGGTCACGGTGGAGGTCACGGCGGCGGTCACGGTGGTGGTTACGGCGGTGGTCACGATGGAGGTCACGGTGGTGGTTACAGCGGTGGCCACGGTGGAGGCCACGGCGGGGGTTACGGCGGTGGTGGCCACGGCGGCTACATCATTGAGCACCTTAGCGGCGGAGGTCACGGAGATGGAGGATACGGGGGAGGCCACGGTGGAGGTCACGGTGGGGGTTACGGTGGAGGTCACAGTGGAGGTGGTCATGATTATGGGTGGAGCAGTAGTGGTTGGGCTCCAAGCAGTGGTGGACACGGTGGTTGGGACCGATAAAGTTGAGACCATGGCGTTAAAAAAGAACTGACCATTCACGCCTAGCAGCTATGAAGGAATAGTGCCTTTTTCTATCTCTTTGAGCTAATGTTTTGTCATATTTACTTTAAATTAACCTGCTCGTAGGGGAATTTCTGATGCCTGGCATATTAGAGCATGGGACTCAGAGATACTTTGTAGCCAAGGAAAATAATTGTTCCTTAGGTTGACTAGCGGCAAAGCCGCGGACATTGTGATAACAAATTTGCATTCTTTTATATTGTTTACTCCTTTGTTAATAGCATTAGTCCTTATTTTACTGTATTTTGAGAGTTATATTTCCAGAACTCCTGGAATATGTTACATTTTTTACCGTTTTATGGTTTGTTAATGTTTGAAATAAACTTTTATATGCATTTTAATATAATTTCAGCCTTTTATTATTATTTATTCTACCTCCCTACATATCTCGGTTGTCAGGAACGAATTCCCTTTCGAATACCTGATTTTAAATTTTACTGATAAATTAGGAAAATTAGTAGTGTAAATCTTCATTCAGTTGTAAGACTAAGGTGTTATAGGCCATCTCTATTAAATTTTAGCAGAATAAATCCTCTGTGGAACCTTGTTTTTCCATAAAATTCCTCTTAATCTACTCATCTGCATACTAGGACGCGAATAAGCTACTTTTTATTAGCTTCACTTACTAAGCCGCTTCTTTGATCACATTCCTTGTTTATACCTAAAGTCATTTCAGTGGAAGTGGAAGACTGGTGTGCTTGCACTCACTATTCTCACTATGATGTAAAAATAAAATTTGCAACGACTTTATTTGAAAGATTTAATATTTTTGTTTGGCTAGTCGATTTAAGGCCGGATGAAGATACTTTCTCATAAGGTTATCCCATGTATTGACAAAGAATTCGTTTCCCTAGGTGCTCTGGAAATTTTTCATAGTTAGCGTGTGTAGAACGTATCATTTAGCTGAATTCTTGACAAGCCAAAATGTCTGTGAAATTTTTGCACCTCGTGCACACTTGCGGGTGACTCCGTAAAGGTACGCCCATAGCTAGTGCGCGGTAATTACCCTGTATAAATATTTGATTACTGCATGTACTTTTATTTTTAAGAGGACAAATCAGTTTTTCATATAGTTGTGTCGTTTTGACTGAATATGTATGTGCTTCCGGAGCTGTAATGGCACCCTATCCATGTATAAGTTGATAGATTCATTCATTTATTGCTTGTTAAGTAAGCTTTATCTTGTGTAATAACTCATTAAATTGTGCTTGTAACGGCTTAGTAGCTTCCTTTCCAAGCAGTAGCTCCTTTTCCATTCCCGGAAGTGATGATCCTATTGGAGTACGTATTCTAAAAATAATAAAGGCTTTAAAAGTCTCAACACGACAGTTTTTTGCTTTCGAGCGTTTGTTACCCTATAAGTTACTACCGTATTTTGAAAGCAGTGCTTCAGTCATCTTTTAGAGTGCACGGCTTCAATAATATCTCCAGTTCTCATTGATATATATGCTTTACCATTGCCGGGCATATTAAAGTAGTCGATGTTGAAGTCGAATTATAGCATCGAAACTTAACTCAATCGGATAGACTAGTTTTTAAATTTAGAATTTAAGTTTTGAAAAAAATTTACATGACTTTTTTCTAGGATTCTCCTTTTTCCAATTTTTTTCAATGTTACAGCTTATATGATTTGAAATTGTCCCCCCTAACCGGATAGGGCTTTTAATAGATCGCATTCTGACTATTTCTACATATTTTAAAACGAATAAAATTTCCCTTATCTCTCCAGAATTGAGATTCATCCCCTAGCCAGCGATCGTGAATTATTTTCTGCTTTTAATTGCTATTGTAATGATGAAAATATATGAAGAAAGATCTGAGGTTTTCCCGGCGTATGGTGATGTTGAAGTTATTTCGGGTTTCCCACCGGATGAGGTTCTCCATCTCTGCCGACGTTTCGATGGACGACACGACTATCGAAACGTCGGCAGAGATGGAGAACCTCATCCGGTGGGAAACCCGAAATAACTTCAACATGAAAATATATGCCATTCCTCTTGATGACTCATATTGTAGGAAAATTTAGCATTTAAAATTAACGTGGCACTTAATGCTAAGGCCTCCACTGTAAGCGGTTGGTGCGATAATTTTTCTCGTTCCTCTTCGGCGTTGTTTGATGACAGCAGTTTCGCCGGCATCCTACCAGCATCTTCAGGTGAGATGTGGCTCCAGTCAGCATGTTTTCCGCGATTCCACCGCGTTATTTTATGTCTGATGGACGTTAGTTTCGCCGGTAATCCCTCCAGCATATTCAGACCAGAATTGACTTCTGACCTGAAGATCCTGGCGGAGCTGATCGTGAGGTGATCGTGAAGCTTATCAGGTAAAAAAAAACACGGTGAAAACCCAGAGAACGTGATCGCAATGCAATTTTACACATATGTTGTGAAGATAATGAATTTTTTTTCTCCCGCAGATACTGATGCAATGCTGAATTGACCACCTACTAATTTATTCTTTGAAATGATTACTTGGTGCAAAAAAATAATGATCCTATGATTTAATCAAGGGGACTGCATAGAGGAAGCCCAAGTCCATCCCATAGATGGCTGATTTCTGTTGCCACTTCGGTCGCATTTTAATTGGTTTTCAAAAATGTCCGCGACGCTGTGAAAAGTGCAATGCGATCCACTTTTATCCATTATTTTGTAATGTAATGTTTGTCATTGCGAGGAATAGCATTGAAAAGTAATGAATTTGATAGAACACATCATTATGTATATAATTTCGGTTAATACCCGTAATTACATCTCATTTACCCGTGAAACTCGGATCAATTTGTCCGTCAGCGACACGAATGGCGACTTTTGTAAACCCATTTAACTGCGCGGTAGGTGGCAGCACTTTTAGAGGCCGACTTGAGGATCCCCCTTTGGAATATTCGTGAATTTAATTATGTTTCCCTGTATCACCATTGCACTTGGTTCACGGTCTAGTTCAGTTCAGCATTCAGTCTGCTGCTGGCCTTTGCGTCTTTCTTCGCCCTTCTCTCAAGAACGTGAGTCAGCACTTCCCAGCAGGGGAAACTATTTTTGCGGTGAATCAAAAGTACTGTCTTTGTGTCTTTTGTATTGCGCGGAAAACTTTACGCTCTCATTCCTTCGCCAAAACTTCTGTTTTATTTTCATGCTACTGTGAGACTGGAAATTCTTTCATTGCTTTCTTCCGCGTAGGAGCAATTCCGCAGTGGGAGATTGGAGCAATAATACTTTCCCTTCGGGGTGATCGAACCTTCAAGTCGATGCTATCAATGCCGGTCAGCGGGCCCACAGGGCACGTTTTTGTGCGTGAATCATCACTAGCAATGTGGATTAAGGGCAGGTAAAGTCATATCACCGTCTAGCATCTTATGTACTTTGTACTTAGTACTCATACTTAGTTCCTGGAAATTATCATCATCACTGGTCAATAATCCTAAGATTGGTTTGACGCAGCTCTCCACTCAATTCTCCCAACAACTAATCTTTTCACACCTACGTATTTCTTCTCTTTCACATCCTTCTTTACCTGCTCCATGTATTTCATTCGAGGTCTTCCTTTTCCGTTCTTGCAACCCATTTGTCCCTCGACCAATTGTCTTCATCAGGCTATCATGTCTCAAGATGTGGAAGTTGTTCCATCTTCTTATTAAGGTTTTCATAAGGATTCTCTCCTCTCCTACTCTTCGTAGGAATTTGGAAATTATATTAAGTCTTCAACGATTGCGTTGTTGTCTTGCTTATTTTGAGGCACATTCTCGTGTACATTTCGGCACTGTTTTTTTTTCTCAAATACTTTTATGAAGTGTTTTCCTGAGTAAATAATAAAGATAAAAAAGAGTAAATAATGAATATCCCGTGATATTAACCGTTCAGAGAAAACATTTTAGATCACTTGCATTAACGCAGAAGGAATTGGATCATAACGTCTATTACCTGCATCGAGGATGTTATTCTAATTGATTCCAATTTATAGCAAACTTGCGGTTTCTTATTGTTCTTAATTTCTGAGTAAAGTCTTCACTGGGTTGATCCCGTCCTTACTTAGTATTTCTCTTCCGTACTCATTGAAATTCCTGAATATTCTAATTGTTCTCATGGTGCTTCACTCTCAATCGTCTTTTCCAAGGTAATATTGTAATTATACCACTATAATCCGTAAAAATAATTATTTATGTTTAATAATGATTGCTTTAATGTTGTAATTTAAGTGATGATATCATCCTAAAAAGTCGAGAAACGCTGGTACTCATTACCATCTCATTGATAGTTCATTATCCAGGCAAGAAGATATTCTGTTTGAGTAAGTGGTTTAAGTTAAAAGTATTTTTAATTGATTGAAAATTATGTTTCTCGTCAAAATTTGCCGCTGAAAACAAATGTTAATCTTGAGTGTGTCATTTTTAATTCCTAGACGTTTATGGTGATTTTATTAAATGTCCATTTTATTGAATATTTATCATTGCACTTATGCTATACTGGGAAGTTTAATTCCTGGGGTAGCTGCTTTGTAACTTTCAGAAAAATCTTTGTATAATTTCAGCTTTGATTCTTTTTTTGGTACCTGAGCATACTTTAAAAACCTAAAAATCCTACCTCTTGCCTGTGGATGAAATTGAAATGATTTTTTACGTTATCAGGTGCTTTCTAGATTCTACTACTTCTTGTCTTTATTTTGGTAGCGTACTGTGATTTCATTCCTTGTTTTTTCGTAATTTTCAGGTTATTTTTCCACATTGATTGAAATGATGTTGGGGACGCTTCTTTTTATAAAGAAATTTTTATATATTTAATCGTAGAAGCTAATCCATCTTCAGAGAGTGAAGATTATTTTTTTTTACTCTCAGAACTCCATTTCAAGCGTATTACATGTAAGGGAATCTTTAGCGTGATCAATATTAGAAATTATATTTTTGAATATGCTCGGTTTCAAATAATAACTTATTTGTGGGCATACTCAAGTATCATTCGGTCTCAAAGCTTAAACAGTTCGACCACCTTCTTAAATAATTTTTTAGGGCCCTTTATCACCGTGTTTATCCCAGAAAAAGTGGCATGTCATATTTTCTGTAAAGATTTATTTATAACAGTAAAAAATAACACTTAGAAGATGTCATGAAAATATACAGTGTGATGAGTGTTCAAGAATGAGTTTAAAAGGGTTTGGACGAAAGAGACTAGCATTCCCTCGACGTTATTTGCCAAAACAGTTTCGCCCGATCCTGAAATAGAGAGATATAGTTGTTAACAGGAAAAAATTGAGAAATTTACATTGTTTCATCATGATAGTTATATGCTTATAGTGGAAAATAGCGGCAGAGATACTTCATATAGTATGTATTTATGGTTTTGTTGATTTTGATTATTAGGGAAAACATATATCGTCAATGAAAGACTTACAATTTTATGAAACTTATAAAAAATCACAAGATCTTGGTATCTTTTCGATAAATAAGCGTTTCAGAATGGAAAACATATATCTGAATAATATATTCCCTGCACATAAAATACGATTGCCTTAAGAATTCTATTGCAGTACTCAATAAGATTGTGTCTTTAAATAAGATTTTTTCATTATTTTGTTTGGTTTTGAACAAATGAGAAAATTTTAAAAGTCATTCACGTCGTGTATTACAGATTGGTGTAATATGGGTGACAAAAAGGTAATAATAATGCATGTGACCATTACCAAGGAAATGAGGTCATTTACACAGATCTGCATTCACAATCCTTTGAGATAGTTAGGTAGATCGGGGGAAGATAAATTACAACGAAAAAAAACCTCAATCAGTCATTTCCTTATCAGTTTGGACTATAAAAACACCACAGACGCAGCCTACTTTTCATGTGATGGTGACGTCATCAACTTTACTGTGAAAGGCTGTCGGTTTTTCTGAGTGAATATTTCGAGAAGTATGCGACGGATCGAGAAGAGGAAAACTGAGTCTCTTTATTTTTCAAACTCTGTCATAATTGACAGTAAAAACATATGTAACATTTACAGCATTGCTTTCTAAGCAACATCAAATTTGGAAGTCCGTCATTCAAAAACTGTGTCTTTTATGAAATATTAAAGATGTAGCGAGGATAAATGGTCTACGGAATACTGCCATTATTATTGCAATTGAGTGGGAAATCTACGCATTTTTTAAACGAAAAATATTAAAATATTATTTTTCCTAGAAATAAGTTGGGCGACAAAGGGAGTAAATGGAAAATTAGGAGTTTCCTCGGGTTTCGTCTTACCTAAATGAATTCTTTGGAGAGGCAGTCATTTCTTTCTGTAGTGGTCTTCGTTCACTTCGTAGTGTCCGTGTTCGTCTTCGTGTTCGTGGTCCACGTTCTTGTGGTGTTGCTTGGCGTACTTGTGAATTTTTTGCCCGCCCAAGGTGTACGAGTGGGTGTGCACCCAGCCGTGACCCACATCCTCGTGGCCATGCTCGTCGTGACCACCGTGGCCGTGCTCTTCGTGACCATGCTCTTTATGGCCGTGACCGTGCTCCATATGACCATGGCCGTGCTCCATGTGACCATGGCCGTGCTCCATGTGACCATGGCCACCGTGACCTCCACCGTGACCTCCACCATGACCGCCTCCGTGACCTCCACCATGACCGCCTCCGTGACCTCCACCATGACCTCCGCCGCCGTGACCTCCTCCCCCGTGACCTCCTCCACCGTGACCGCCCGCTGAGTGATGGCTCCCTCCGTAGCCCTTTGCGTGACCACCGTGCACGTGAACCACGGTTATTCCATGGCCGCCGTGACCTCCACCGTAGCCATGACCACCTCCATGCCCTTTGTGGTGCTCTTCTTTGTGACCTCCCCCATGACCTCCCCCGTGACCTCCTCCGTGACCTCCCCCGTGTCCGCCGCCGTGTCCGCCGCCGTGCCCGTGGTGGTGGTGAATATGATGCACGATCGTGTGGGTGTGGTGGTGTTTCTTGATGTGGTATGGGACGTAGAATACGAATTTTCTGAAAGGAAGGGATTGTTAGACAGGTCAAAGAATCAGTATACATCGTTCTAGTTTTGATCATACCAAGACTTACTTATGTTTTCCTCCATCGCACAGTTTCGCGACGGCTGCCACGAGCAGGAGAACAGCTAGCTGTTGAGGAAATACAGAATGCTTAACATTAATGCAGGAAATAATAAATCTGGTCGCTCCCGTAGTTTGCTCCCCAGTGGGTTACCATGTTAATAACTTCGTTATAATGCTTTTGGTGGATTCATTGATTTTAGTTGTACTTACCTGAAACAAGGTATTCTGTGGAGATTATGATCATAATATTTCATACAGTTTAGTTTTCAGAAACGTGTATTTGTATTTTGACAAGGTCGCTAAAAGTTCGGTAAAAATAAAAAAATTCTGAAATACTAAATTTCATGTTGGAGACTAACTGTTCAGCACTATTTCAATCTATCATAATATGCTATATTTTATGATCTTCTCCGAAAGATTTTCCTATCACAGTTTCTCTTCGTATGAGCTTCGTACAAAATCACTTACCTTAAGTTTCAGGAAATGAATTTCTGTTGCAATGCTTAGCTAAAACTGTTTTATAAATAATTCCCACTAAAATTAGCTCTTTAACGTTGATAAAATGACATAATAGCTTTTTACTGCTAAATAAAGGGACTTTTAATCCCCATTTATTTGCCTAAACGATAATTATTCGTAGAATTAAGTTCTTTGAGACAATGCGGACAATGCTACCTGCGTTTGCAGAGGGAGGAGTGTTCCGCAAATCTTCGTTATTTTCATCGAGAGAATTTAGTAAGAGGACTAGAACTGCAGTACAATATTTTCACATTGACTTGCGTGAGATATGAAAATAGTTGTTCAGATTATTCCCACCTACAAGATACAGTTGTCTGATCGTGATACGGGTGGCTCATCTGATACTTCTAAGGTTATGATGAACTTAAGAGTCGCTATTGTATGACCTAAGTATTGCATTTATTTTGTATTTATTAATTTATCTTATGCTTATACGTACCTATATATTGACAAATGCTCATTTCGTATTTCCGAACTTTTGACAAAGATGGTTGTAGTGTGTATTATGAAGTTTCTCTAGAAAATTCTGCATTATGTGTATAAAATGTGTAGATCCAATGGAGAAATCAGCCAAAAACTGAATTCTCAGTCGATTTACAAGAAAGGTATAATTGATAGACTAACATTTTTCCTAGTAGTCATAGCCTTCTAGGCTTTATCGTAAAATGATCTCCGGTTATTTACTTTCGGAAAGGCCTCTCGATGCTAATAATTCGAATAAACATTGCCAATAACCGCCAATACTTCGCTTTATGGGCAAATAAATCCTTGCCTCATTCTCTTTTATTTCCCTTCGATATTTCAGTTTGATATCTTATTAATTATATTCGGGGACTACGGAGCATTTTAAAGTGTGCCCATGTAATACTTCACTGTTTTGAAAGCATCCTTTCTATTTGATTCACGTAAATCAAGAAGCCACACGAGATGATAACATCTGATTCCATTGCCTAGGTGATAGAGAAAAGCTGAATTGCGAATATAGTATCGCATGGCAGGGCACACTCGAGGTACTTAAAACGACCTATTTGAGCCTTATTAGCTCACTATTTCAATCGGAGCACGGCAATATTCAAGAGTAAGAACTATACGAAACGCAAAAGATGACACAGTCCTGTTCCATGCACAGAAAGACGCACAAAGGGTGTCGATATCCAAATCCTTCACAAAGATCCACAGGGTGCTTCACTCACCACCCTACTGCTCTCCATCATCGTTGAGACGAGACACTGGTCCTGTTGGAGACCAACAAAGCGATTGACAACTCCTCGAGGTCTGTCTCCAACCTTTTATAGGGCTTTCGAAGCTGGCGCAATTTGCCGCCACCGTATCCCGCTTTGTTGTGCTTTTCACATTTTTTTTGTACAATACTCCTTCCTTCCTTCCACTGCAGTCCAACCGCCGACTTCCAATTTTTTAATGCCCCGCGAGGTAACGTTTTGCGGAGACTTTCGTATAGTTGGACGACCGGTGTGGATCCGTATTGGTGGAAATGAAGGGATCGAAGAAATTGGTATTTTTGAATTTTTTTATCGCACCCCCTTCCCCCCTGTCGACAGAATTTACCTCCACCACTCTGGCTTCTTGCGAGAGTGGACTACCCCGTCCTGGTACAAGCAAGGGTTGTTGTCCACCTCCGCCCCTGCGCGACTACCCCGACTCCGTTTTCGCATTGTTCTCGCCGCATTCCTCGTTGCGGGCGTGGAAAAAGAGTTAGCTTGTGTTTGTCCAAGGGACAGTGGCTCGACATGGATATTGCGAGGGGATGGGGTCGAGGATGGACACGGACCAGTGGACCCGATCGCTTTCTGGCGATCGGCGATGGGGTTCGCCTGGAAAGGTGGGTTGCGGGAGCCGTGTTGAGGGGAGGAGGAAGGAAAGAGAAATTAGGCATTTGAACAGTAATGCAAGGGAATTATGCCGAACTGGAGATGCGACTTACACCGTGAGGATACCTGTTTTGATATAATTTATCATGAAGCCGTTGACGGTTATTCTCTCCAGTGATGGAGTTTGATTCTCTGGATCTACGTCATAATTAAAAGGATTCTACCAATTAAAGTAGGTTTCCATGGGGCACTTAAAAGTATTCTGGCAGCCTCTTCCCTCTTCAATTCATTGTTAGGCCTACTCCCTTTCATTCTATCTAAAAATCCTATTCTTTCACGTCCTCTCCTTTGTGTATCCAACATTATACCCTCTAACATGTTTTCGAAATCCCCTCTCCGCTAAGTACTCGCTCCATCCATACGTTCTGTCTCCTCCGTATCTCTTCTAGAAGCTACCTCTCCTCACCCGTCATGTCCAGCACTTCGTCGTTCCTCATCCTCTCTGTCCATTTCACCTTCTCCATACCCACCTCAACATAAGAACTCCAATTTGCAACCCGGTATTGCGCTCACAGCTGAAATAAATTTCATGAAAGCATAGTCAATCAAAATTTGGCTCCTGTAATAAAATCATAGAAAATATTTAATACCATGTTTAAGATATTTGGTAGACGTAAAGAATTAATGTTAACTTTTAAGTATGAAATGAAAACTGTCAATGTGATTTTTTTTCCTGCACCATAGGTAATAAACTGATGATTTTTGAAGATTACATATTACTCAATAACTTATGTTGATTTAAGAATTATTCCGTTCACAATCATAAGTTTTTGTTGTGCTTTTTTCATATTTTTCTTATTAATGTGAGGCTCCGATGAAAAAATGCAGTTGTTTAAAACATATATTATCTACTAATAGTTGAAGAAAAAAATGATTTGAACGAACATACTTGAATCTATATCGTGCTTTCACTGTTGGAAATCTAACTTCTCTATTGTGGAATCAAAGAGTTCAGGAATAACTACTTTGAATAAAGTTGCCTTGAATAGTGCCCTTTTTACGAGTCAAATATCCTTTTCCAACTCACTCCCAGAATAAGTTGAGTAGGATAATGATGAGAAATACTGGTGCCGTCATTATTGCTAGCGATTTTCACTTTGAAGGACGTTTTTCTGGCTCTGTTCAGCAAATTAGCATGAAAATATATCAGCAACTTCCATATTTAGGGCCTCATTACGTGTCTCTCATAACATTACGGGCCATGTGCTACGTACTTCTTATTGAAAAATGGATTTATACTCGCTATTGGCTGATTGAAAAATGGGATAACATGATTGTTTAAGACTTAAGGAAACCGTTGCACTGAATATTTTAGAAACGTGTCAAGACGAGGTAAATATTACGCATAAGCTGCTTTCTATTCAGGTACAATTTGTTAATATTTATTCATTCATTCTTGGAATTTTTTGTCTTTTAAAAGCAAACAATGCAATTAATATCAAAAAGTTTTAAAAGTAAATATGCCTCTCATCCCGACCAAAAAGTAAAATGTAGAACTCCAAATTTAAAAAAATAAATTTTAGAGACTATAAATCATGCAAAAAACTTTTCTCCACCTCATATTTTGAATCTTATCCATTTCACGGGCTTCATTTTGAAACTTTACTTCGTTTCACGTGATTACGAAAACGATAAAAAAATGATGCCGTATTTTGAATTTTAGATATTTCCAAAATGCAGAGTTCATTTGGATAATTTTTATATTCGCAATGATTTCATTTTAAAGCGTATTCTATAGTTGATTTTGATTGAATCAATGTCTTTCTGCGCCGGGGGATATATTAACTTCCGAAATATGTCACCCCTAAGATCATGTTTGTACTGAAAAAATTTCTGATTCGGCAGTGGCGCTGACATTTCGGACATAAGTACAAAGACATAAAACTACCCATTGCTCTTCGCATTGATTCTTTCAAGTTCGCTAGTTCGTTTTTGCTGGATGTGATTGCTGCGCTACGTGCGGCATAGCGCCGCTTGTTTTTTGTGGAGGTGCTTCCTTTCATCACATTTCCTTTCGTTGAAGTCGGCAGAGGAAGAAGCTGGGGTGAACAGAAGACGCCGAGCCGTTCTACCTCTTCGCCGTTCTAACTGATCGACATAAAAAGCATTTCATTTTCTTTAACGAAATTTTTTCGTATCAATTTTTTACATCATTGATACTATAAGTAAATAGTTTTGTAGTTAAAATATCAGTAAATGTAGGCTGAAAAGAGAATGGGAATACCATTTATTACGCTATTCGGGGTCGTACATAGTCCTATGGGGTTGAGCCTGTGCCTGCCGGAAATGAAGAAACATTTCTGCGTTTAAGGTGTCTATGGCCCGCCGCCTAGAGATATCGTGGCATTTTCTATCGATCTACCAGTGATGTAGCACTTCCATATATTTTTAAGTTTTTCATTCTTTTTAAGTATAAAAAATATAATGCATGTTTGTCTTTAAAATGGCTTATTCTAAGCTTAAATTTCTCTTGGTCCCCTTATAAGATAATATCTGTACGTACTGCTGGTAGTTGTCATTATTAAAAGATTTTTTTTGGGCCACTGGTTGATGAAGTAATCAGTAAATTTTCTCTTCCATCTGAGGTAACAAAATGGCGTGGTAAGTAAAAGAATATTTCATCATAAATGATTCTTCCTTCCACCAAGTTAAGTGGGACAATTAATCAATTATTGGCATCTGTATGACCTTTTTAATGCTTCCAACTTTTTCCCTCTTTCCCTAGACTCCAGTATAGGAATGTGATTCAGTTATGGCGGTTGTTTTGTTAGAGTTCTTTTCACAAAAGAAAATGCTAATTACATTTATATTTTAAGAAAAATTACGAGTACCAACCATATGAGTTTCATAGTAGTTGAAAGTAACGACCGCAGAAATTCATGTGAAAATCACCATTGCGGCTTAATTTCCGGGCAGCTATGAATATTCCTTGCTTAAGTATAGGGCATTTAATAAGGAATTTAAAGTTTAGCTACTCAATAAGATGTGTACTTAGCGCAGACTTTTTTACTTAAATTGAATTTATTTTTATAAAAAAGACATTAATGGGTAATTAGAGGTCATCTACCACTCAAAGGTCCATTAAATTTCACGGAAATAAGAAAAAAAAGATATTTCTTGCTAAATAAATTATGGTACTCCAGGGATCTGGGTATGGGGAAGAAAGTGAACTAAAAAGCTGCGAAGTAGGGTGGGGAAGGATTGCTTGTAGGAATGTGCGATGAACCATGATATTGGTGTACACCACACGGGTGGAGGAGAAATGGAAAGTAAACTTCGGATGCTAAGTCACTGGCCGTGATTCAAGGCATTGGGACGAGCGGTAGCAGTCGTGCATTTGAAGGTTAATAGAGAGGATCCTCTAATTATAAGGCTTATTCATTCATTCATTCATCCATTGTGATTGTAAATTAATATATTTTCATCTTAACATGTATTAATCTAGATCACCCGGTTTCGACTTAGCAGGTACAAACTGCTGCCTGTTTATATTATTATAACTCAGGGACCCAAAGCGGAACATCCACGCTGATCGCTGTACTTCGCCAAAATATTTACAACAACTCCATTTAAAACACCATAGAACCTTAAAGAAAGGAATTATTATCTATTTATGATCTCTCGCACTTGATCTTGAAAGCGGATGCAATCGTTAAATGTTAACAAGAGTCGTGCTAGGTAGCCGAGTACCTATCTTCCCTCCAACCAGTATCAAAAGCCACGAAAGTAGCAGGCAAACACTAAAAAAAACTTGAATACATTTCCAATCTATTACGATTCTAATCATAATTCCAATTCTCTCTCTTCTATTCGGCTTGGTACCTGTGATTTCGCTGATATGGGTGACTATTCCACCTTGTTAAAGTTTTGGTTTCACAGAAGGCTTGCATTAGTAAAGGTGCCTGAAACGAAAAAAGAACTGCGCGCGCCTCAGTTATCCTAGCATATTATTGATTCAATGATTTGGGGAGATTTAAACGATTGAAGAAGTTGTGGAAAGGGAGTCAAAATATTGCCCTGCTTACTGATCTATGCGACGAAGAATTCGATCGTAGACGGCGCTTTGGTTGAAAACCGAGCAAGAAAAAGAAGGCGTGTACTTTTTTTTCTCGCGGGAGAGTACAGTTACCCCGCTCGTCATTTTTTTCCCTCGCTGCCCCCGCCTTCCGTCGCGAGGGGAATTCTCGGAAGCAGGCCGTCAACCGCCATGAAAAGAGTGCTGCCCGAGGCGCGGCACCGTCGGACTTGGTGTGTGTGGGACGATAGAAATCACAGGAGCAGCACGAAAGTGCAGCGGTGGCATCGATCTTGGCCTGTGGGCGCGCACGCCATCATTTATTTTCCTTCTGCGGGTATTGCTTGTGAGATAGGTAGCGAAAGGGGACATATGCCAGGCGTCCATAGGCGGGAGAAAAATGGCGGACAGTTGTGGAGGGAAAGAAGCGAAGGCGACAAAAAAGTAATCGCGCCCGGAACCGTCCCGACTCCCCTTCACTTTCTGCAGCAGCGCCCGTGAAGATATGATTGGGAGCAGGGAAGGAGAAGAAACCACTTTCCCGAGGAGCCAGCCTGTCTCCGATGGTCACATAGATGAACACTGCGACTTCCTATACAGGATATTAGTCGTAATTATGGGCTCTGTGAGGGATCTACTTGATGCTGAAGTGCATAGATGAATTGGCCTAGTTGAATATTTACAGTGACTTGCTTCCAGATGTTAGAGCTCTTTATCTGACAGCCCTGTATACCAATATTCAAGGTGTGCAGCAGTGTTTTGTAAATGTGCTTAAACCCTCAGATTGGATGAAATTTATCAATACTCATCAATTTAGAACTGATTAAATTATTTCGTGCCATCGCCATTTCCAGACTCGCAGGTCAAATAAAGTTACTGAGTACGGTGGAGCTCACAATAAGTTGATCTTAATTTTTACTATAATAGAATGATTTAAATATCACCTGTTATCTTCGTTACAAGAAGGTGCAGGAATTGACGTATAATGGTGCTGCAACGATAAACCTTGATGATGAAAAAACGTTTTATTTTTTATGGATATTCTTTTTTCTGACGTTTCCTTTGATTTATAATCAAGGAGACGCTTCACATTTTTAATGACGAAACTTACCCTTAAAGTATATTCAGGTTATTCTTAGGATATTAGTGTATACTCGTTGAAATTTACGTTTCCTACACATTTTCAACCACTAAACAACACGGTAAAGATCCCAACCCTTGGAAATAAGATTCTCGAAAGGCAACCCCGGAAATAAGATGGTCGTTTGATGATTAGCGTTAAATGGTCTGACGCACCTAATTTTTTCATGTAGGTGAATGAATGCACTGGGTAACTTACGACATAGATTTTGAGAATAAGTCGTAGTGAGTGAAGGCCCAATGCATGAAATGTTTTGCCAATTTGATACTAATATCTACCCTTCCGATCTATCCATCTACCCTTCCGATCCCTCAATTGATCATTTCCATATTTCTTTATCGTTTGTCGTTATTAACCGCTCACTTCGCCCTTTCTGTTTCTTCAAAACGCCATCTCTCCTTACAACTAAACATTTCAAGGCCCTGGAATATTTCAATTCTTATCCCTTTTCTATATAACACTTAATAGCATTCAAGGGACTAATTAAAAAATAGGGTATCCTCATCTGATTTATTTATGAAATTGCGGGGATAAAAATATAACTGTCATCATTTTGAGTCATCAATCCGAAGATTGGTTAGAAGCATCTCTCCTCTCAATTCTCCCATCTGCTAATATTTTGACACATACTTCTTCTTCATTACCATCTTCCTCACCCTTGTGTAACTCAATCGAGGCTCTCTCATGCCGTTCACCTTTCCACTTGTCCTTCAACAATTATTTTCATCAGACCATCTCGTCTCATGAAAGAGCTTATTATGTCATCTCGTCTCCTTCCCAAGTTTTTCAAAAGACTTCTGTTCTCTCCTACTCGTCTTAAAACTTACAATTCGCTCACACGATATATCCATTTGATCTTCATCATTCTTCAGGGTCATCACATTTCCAAAGCTTGATTTATCCAATGCTGACATCGTCCATGCTTGATTCATATATATTTATGCGCATGATTTATACTTGACTTTAATTTTTACTTACTTTAAAACACTATTATCAATTTTTCTCCTCCAGAGTGTCGTATTACTGCGAAATTCTCAGGTTCTTCTTAACTTCCAATTGATAAATATGCTGAATGGAGGTAGCACCTTTTTCTATATTATTGATGTGGTGAAGGGTACCACGTTCAAAGGTCTGCATAGTGAGATGAAAATCTGCATATTTTTCCTTCGCTATTTCCTAGCCATTTTGATTGATACTAGTAGTATACTATGAAGTCTATTACTCTTTGGTTTCATTTCATTTATTCAATACTTATGTAATGTAGACTTGAAAGGTAAGTGGGAGGAATTTTCAGGTTTAAAGTTGATCATGAGATCTATACTCGAATATGACCAGGTTAGGGGCCGTCAGGGTGAACTTGGACGTGAATTTCTCCATCTGGTTTTTTTCTAATCGGATCTAATAACTTTCTTTTTGACAAGGTGAAGACATGCCGAACAGATCAATGTATAGCAATTGAGTCGGGATGACATGAATTCAGGTTTCCGTAATAGTTTGGGAAGGTGATTATCGCATTAATGATGGGCAAATATTTCTCCGGTGAAAATTGCTCTCATGCTTCCCGATTTTCTGCGTTTCGTCAGTCATTCGTTTTCAGTTTTTGCACAAGCAATCCACCTCCTTAGACCATCCATTGTTAATACAGTTTGAATGCACTCATTAATTTTCTCTCAACTTCTAGGTCAACGTAGAAAGATGTGAATTTGAAAAACGATATAAGAGCGATCAAGAACTCACCACGCCACGGGCAATTTTTTGGAAAAGGGAGTGAGCTTTTACCTCAGTTATCTTAGCCAGAAATGTACGTGCTTGAAGGGCAAAAACCAGAGGACCTTGAAATGAAGGAAGCTCTTAACAATGAACCTGACGCTTTCAGTCTACAGGACAAATCTCTCCAAATGGCTCGTGCTTTGTTCTGAGTACTTTCTCGTACAAGTTGTGAAATAGCCTTTCATCGTCTCCACCCGCAAATTCCTTGGGCAATTTTTTTTACAGTGACAATGCATCAAAATTTTTATTGATGCGTTCTTTCAAGCCATCAGTATCTTGGAAAAATAAAATACTTCACGAGGATGTATTCACTACCTTATCGTTTAAAAAAGCGGCATAAGTATAAATATGACCTTAATCTTAAGAAATGCGCTTTTGATGCAAGGTAATTATCACAAAAAATATATCGTAGAGTTGCAATAACCATTTTAGATGAAGGAGGTACGTACCTACTTCAATTCATTACTTACCTAGGTCCTAGTATTGAATTTAAGTAAATCATAGTAGTAGACAATTTCTCTAGAACAAAAGAAATAGTCATAAATTATAGGAATATAATTCCTTAAGTTTGTAACGTGAAAGGTAAATTTTGGAAAACCTAAATATAAGAGTGCAGGACCGTTAAGTAAAACTTCGCTTATGCAACGAATTAGACAAATTCTTTGTGTGCATTCCGATCAAAGAAAGAAAAGAAAATGGAAAGGTTCCACGCCTTTTTAGTCCTGACTTTTTTGTTATATACGTACAGTACGTACACTTCAAAACAGTTCGTCCAGAAAATCAAATTTTCTTCAAAATTCTGGCTACGTTTGAGTCACGGATTGAAAAGAATAACTTAGTTCAATTGATTTCACAACCTTATTTCACATTTTTCAAATTCACTGTTTTCGCACTCGAACGGTTGTTTGAGAAAGTTTTCATTCCGTATCTTGTTTGAGCTTAGAATATTTTGTGCAATAGTAGAGAATTATTTTGCAGAAATAATTGTAGTGTTATCAGCTCTTACGATGTGGTATGAATTCAAGCGGCTATGCAGTAAGGCAGATGGGAAGGCAATTTGTGTACTACTGTTTCATGTTGGAAAGGTGTTGAGATTGTTGTAATGAAAGACTCAACTAAAATGCGCAGCGCCGTTTGAATGGCTTATTCATTACATGCAGAATCTGGTCATTTTAAAATCTCATGGAATATCACATTTCACTTCTCCAAATTTTATAATCATAGGTGAAATGTGTTCATATATTTAATGGTTAAACCCCGTATAATTTTTCTAGGAGAGGAAATTCAACCAATTAATAGATGGTACAGATGACAAACACATGTGAGCCGTATTTTCCTTTCTATCTATTTGCATGATTTCAAATTATTTATTCACCATATGGCGTTGCGACAAATGGCGGTATATTTATACATAGATTCTTCAGACGTGGGAATGCTTCTACTATATAATTATGTATTTTAATTCAGAAATTTCCTGTAGTTTACGTACCCCTAATTACTAGTCGTTACTTACGTACCCGTAATTTCTAGTCCTTAGCAGTTCTCTTTTTCACACCGTTGATGTGAAAACAAAGTATGATATATGTGGCACCCAAGTCTGAACTGAACGTCTTTTCTATTGAATGAAAACGTTTACTCACGCAATAATAAAACAAAACGGCGTTATATAGACAGTTGTTTCACGCTTTGTCTGGTGGGATCACTACAAATTAGAAAATTAGAAGTTACTAGCTATTTTAAATGAGTATCTACTTTAATTTTACTTCACTCCCGATTTAAATAAATTTACTTTTAACTTCTTTTGTATTACAAACCAAAATGTATTACGCTAAAACCTATATCAATGCAAAATGTATTGACGTTAGTCGTGAAGAAAAATGAAAATATCAGAGGAAGATTTCCAGTACATTTTAATTTACTGAAATGGCCTTAAATAAAAAAAAGTAAATATAGTACCAAACCAGGTGTCGTAATTTCTTCGTGTCGATCCTTCCGGAAAAAGGATTCAGTTTTGCCTCAAGACCTGCTCATCAGTGCGTAATGAATCCGCGGTGGCGGACGTAACGAAACAAGCCGGCCGAAGGAATGTCGCCAGTCAAGTGAGTCGGTGACGACCGCGCACTCGTTCCGCCGACAAATCCTTCCTCATCTAAGGCCGTGTTTTTCAAAAAGGAAGGTCCATCTTTTTTGTCCATCTGCCCCTCGCTGACGGATAAACGAATCCATTAAGGGTTGGGAGCCTTATGTGATGGCAGATAGGTGATGCACCAGCCTTGGAATGAGGTGAAATATACCGAGGTACCTGCTTCACTACCGACTACTTTCATTATAAAAAGGCAAGATACCACCACCAACGTCAAGGAAAACCAAAACCCACCATCAAGGGCATGAACATAGAGATAATTTGGGCGATAACAAGGCCTTTATAAGCGTCTTAAACATTAACACAAAATACAAGAAATCGTCTTATGCGATAATCTGCCGAAATTGTTAACCTTCATACTGAAACACGATATGGAATTCCACACTAAATTTGATATTGACTGCCTAGGTTTCGGCAGAACAGTGTCATTGACCTAAAAAATAGTACTAAGCTTCCTAAATACGGGTCTGGTAATGTCAAATGAGTAATGTAATATTAATAAATACTTTAAATATAATTTTATGTATATTTATAGTATTATGTTACAATATATTTAAATATTTCTCTAAATGTAGTAATTGGAAGGTATGAATGTATTTTAATATGCAAGAAACGACAAATGCATTACGTTTTAGCTCGCCGCACCTGAAGATGGAACTACTGACCCCGGAATCTCGCCCGGACTAGATGGACTCGCATTCTTGGGTGGTCGCGCCCAACCGGTTTCTTTCCATAGGTGCCATGGATGACGCAGGGATCTCTCTCTATCGAGTATGGGATGCCCAAGAAAATGTGGGAGACTTTTGTGTGAGAACGTTGACTAAAGAGCTTTAAGTGGACTCAACAGGAAGAAAGGGGTGACATAAGTATTGCCTAAGCGTTAAATACCCTCTTGGCTGGAGTAGGACTCAAAGTCTTCTCTTTAGATGGAAGAGGGTTTAATAACCTGTTTTATGATCTTTGGCGCCTGAGATATACATATACAGCGATGCTTCTCGAACGCTTGACTTAACGGCAACCGCTAAATAATCTCCGTGCGGCGCTCCGGGGGAATTATTTCTAAACGCTTAAGTGGTTGCCCGGCAAAATATGTTAATTTTATTTCTTTCGTATTTTCATTGGTATTTTAGGCTTAAAATTTGGTGAGGCATCAGGTTTGTATTAATTTTGGATCCATCCGCGAGCAAGAAAATGCTTTGTTAGTAGCTCGAATTACCCTTCAAGTCAGCAGTTCATAAAAGCGAGCTTCAGCATGAAAACAACTGTATTTGGTTCATTTAATTCACAGCGAGAGCAAGTCTTTTGTGTATCTCGCAGTCGAAATAACTGAAGTTGTTTTATTAAAGAGGTTTTTAAATTATCTCGGAGGTTTTTTATTCGCCATCATGGGAGCATAACTTAATCCTCACAGCACAATATCGTACACTTTGCTTTCCACTCACTTTTCCTCAAAGTGAACGTGACTGGATGACCTGATAGAATCGAAAACTGGTCGCTCAACTGTATTTTTAATTTCTACCACATCTCATCATTAATTTTATACTTTGCATTTTATTTTAATTTGTTTCAGTTTTAATGATTTAAGGGCAGTACAAATAAAAAAGAGCCTGTTTTCATAAATTTCCAGCGATTTTCAAGGTTCATGCATTTTGCCTATGCAATTTTTAGTGACTTAATTTATGACGAATTAGCTAGGAATTCATATGGATATTTGAGAGAACCTGGTAATAATTTCATGGTATAACGCGAGGCATATATATCATTCGTTGCGTGATTACAAAAATCATCATGGAACATCAGTGATAGCTAATACGTACTACTATTGACATGTACTACGACGATTTATTACTCCTTATATTGAATGGTTTTGAAATATATATGGAATTTTTGTAAGATAATTTAGATGTGCAATATATTCCTTGTGTTGATTGAGGTAAATTTGTGGAGACAATGTCTCTTATAGATCTCTAATATCTAGACAAGATCTCTTACTCTGTAGAACAAATTACAGCTATAAATATTACTTTATGCCAAGCGACCAGAGAAATTGGAGAAATAAATGGAGCCAATATCCTCATCAAAACTTATGATGTCATAGGAAACGATTCTGCCAAGCTTTAGATATTTTTGGCTGGTATTAATTAAGTATTCAGTATAACATGAGCAGTTACACCAGCATTTGTAAAAATTTATATTGCGTAGTATATATTGATAATGGATCGACCGATGAAAATGGAAAATGGATCGACCTTGTAAGTAATTAGAAAGTGCTAAAAAGAGTGGGAGAAAAGAGTAGTCTCCTAAAAACCTTAAGCAGAAGATAGAACAACTTATTTGGCCACATTTTGAGACGTAATGGCCTGATGAAAACAATCGTATAAGGACAGGTGGAAGGGAGGAAGGGAAAGGGACGTCCCCGAATGAGTTACATAGGACAGGTAATAAAGGATGTAAAAGGGAATAAATACGTAGCTATGAGTAGGTTAGCGGATAGGAGAGAGGGATGGAGAGCTGCGTCAAATTATCTTAGGATTGTTGACTAATTATGATGATGATATATCGGGCGGAATTTTTACCAATCTTTCTTTCTTTCCTTCCCATTCTTCAAGAATAGAGAAAGGTTGTTCCTCTACGGACCCCATCTAATCAATTCTTACATCGATTGGTCGCGGACTGGACTCTGTCGTCAAAAATTGCAAAATCAAAGTCTCCACTTGATTTCATATTTCTCCGCTCCCTTTTTTTTGCTTTTAAACCAAAAATCATTCGAAACAATTTTACTGCCACCAAAAAATTCCCTCCAGCTCGCCAGGCTTTGAATCGGCCGCTCCAGTTGATTTTATGTCCCACGAAAAACACGTTACGGCTTTCCGACCAGACCTAAGACGATTGGCGAAGTACGATAAAAGAACGCCGTTCTTCGAAATTTCATTATTTTCTCTTTCAAAGCGCCAATGCATACCTGCGCACTATTCCTTCTGATGCAAGACCCACGGCCTCTGTTCCTTTGCCGGCATTCCACGAATTGGGAAAGTTTATACTTGTGGGGGAATGTTTGTACTGTGGTAATGTGTAAGAAACGTAACCGATTGAGCTTAAGTTGTGCTCTGAAAGTAATCTTATGATTGATTGATTTTTGGCATTTTCCCCTCTCCAAGTTGGTCTATAATTAGACGTAATGGGGAAATATAAATAATCATAATGGGAGTATAAAATGACATAATTACTTTGATTAAGGATGACTGTAAGATACTCGATTGGAATTAGTTCAATAGTTCAAAAAATCAGGTACTAATTTCGTGAATATTTTTCCAGATAAACCAATCGAAGAATTATTCTCAACAAATATCACATAAGAAAGGATATTGAATACTATAGCGTCAGATATTGTTCCTGGAAATTAAAGTATAATTGTTTATCATACTGGTCAACGAACTTTAATTTACCAATTGATGGGATAAGAGATATGCTAGATTTATATATTTTTACTTATTTTTATCTTTTTTTATTTATTCCCTTGCCACTGAATATTGCCAATATTGGCCTTTTTATATCGAGATGTTCAACAAATTTAACAATTATAAGTGTACGAACAACCATGTCCTGGATTGGGGCAACCTACCCAGGCGGGACTCAAACCCACGACCCCTTGTTCGGCAAGAGAGGAATTCGCCGCTACCGAGGCCAGTCAATCTTTCAGTTTTTTAAGCGCATTGTATTGAATCGATAAGTTCGATAAGAATAATTTTACAGCAGCTGGAAGGGCAATACGCATACGCGATGAAGAATGATAGTTAGGTACCATTACCCATTAAATATTCAATATTGATCAATTTATGTTGATTAAGGATCTCTATTGATTTTATGTCAATTTGGCTGTCCTTGGACACAAAGAATCCGTGTTCAACAACTACCCCATCTCAAACGCTTTTTCATGGCTTACTAATGTTTTGGAATAAGGTTATGAAAAATTAGGGACGCATGAAGTTTCGTAGTGGGACTCAATCATGTTTGCCCATTCTTTCACTGGTCTCTTTTCTTGCCATATTCCTCTACGGGAATTACAAATCTCTCTAATTTCGCTCACTCTCGGGTGTTTTAACACATACATCATTGCATATCGTGACTTGAAAAATAGAGTAATCACCATGGATATCCCTCGCTAAATTTTGCGAGAACTTAAATTTATGGTCTGCTTCGAAGAATAATGGCTTCACTTCTCTTTTCCTGCCATTACGAGGAATTGGAGCGAATATGCTACGCAGGGATACCATGACTTCGAGAATCCAGACGTGATTGTTGGCAAGAATTTTGGGCAGTTCTCATAGACCTCACCATTCTGTCTCTTAGCTGGTTTCACGAACGTGGTATGATTTGCATTCCGATTTTGAGGTTGCTGATGAATGGGCTTTTAAAGCGGAGGAAAGGGGCGATGAAAACTTGGAAATGTAATTCATTCCCATCGACCACAGCCCCATTTCAAACGCTTTTTTACGGCCTACACTTATGACATTTTATATTCTCCTATTCGAGATGGCGTACGAAAAACTTCTCTTACGAAAAACCGGTGATAGGAAAATGCCATGTTTGATACCCAGTAATCAATTTTATGTTTTCCACTCACTGTTTCAGGTGTGACGTTGTGGACATTAAATTAGTAATTCCTATGTCTTAAAAAGTGGGTCTTTGACACTCTTCTACAAATTGGGAGTTAGTTCTTATATAATTCTTGCTTCTCATTAGTTACAACTAGGATAAATAATTTCCCCGGTCCGAGACTCGGAGCTGGATCTCCCGAATTAAAATCACTTGTATTAAACTCGGTAATTCAAAGAGCCCGGTCAAGGTAAATGATTTTTCCTTTTTGGAATTTTCGCAGATGACTCCGTAAAGGTTCGCCCCTGGTTATTCAATAGTTATTTTCTTGAATAATCATGCTTGTTAGCGATAGGCATTGGGAAAAATATAATCTTCTGTCTTAGATTGTAATGCATAAGCTATAATATAAATGTAGTAAATGGGACGTGAGTGGAATGGATATGAAACACTTAAAATTGAGGCGAGGCGATTGAGGTTTAGGGAGGAATAGCTGTTCGGGAATAGGAGAGGAATTTGCCTTCTAAAGGATGGATGAAGAAATGAAGGGATATGGTCAGGAAATTTCTCCTGAAGAAGGATATCCTAATAGATATTATGATTAGTTCCAGATTATTTTTTTATTCAATAGAGCATAGATTAGATTAGAGCTTAGCTTAGATTATATTTTAGATTAAATAATTTAATATTAAATTTTTTATTCAAATTCAACGAATATTCAATTTATTGTCAGAAAATCGTCACGCTGTCCATTGCTCTCACACGTTCCATTCTGGCCGTTTCCTTCTCAGAGTATAGAGTACCTGCAATTAGGACGCAATGGCGCGATATCTCCTGGAGATTAGAATCCATTTGAGAGGATATTACATAAAGTACTCGGTACAATTTTTTTAATCATGCATTTACAATTGAATATTTTCGGCTCGGTTCAACCATCGTGCTTGTAAGTCTCCTTCTCTGGAGAGTTCCGCAGCTGATCGTTTTAGGGGATTTGAAGAACTGGAAAGTAGTGATTTGATCTCGCCATGATTACTGCACCCTCCTCCCCATTTCTCCTTCACATTCACCAACCTTTTACTCGTCTTACTGCGTCTTAATTCAATACCATCACCCAAATACTGAAATTTGTCCGGTGAATTCGACGCCCTTGACGCTGGGGCCCAAGGTGCTGCGCGATTCCGTCGTTCTCGAATATCTTTAGATTCCGGCAGTGCTTGGCGCATGAAAAAACTTACCCTAAACATGGCATTTGATATCCACTTTATTTACATGAACTAATACTCAAAATGGTAACTCTAAATAAAACCTCTCGTCAATTTGTTAAATTACGGGACTCATAAGTTATGTTTAGTTAAATAAGACAAATCAATATTTCAACTGCATTTATTTTCGCACTACGGGTTCAATATTTCACAATATTTTCAAGTGCCTTTGAGAATGTTATTGAGAAAACGAAACGCATCGTGTGAAAATAAATACAGTGGTAATGTCTTATTTAACTAACATTCATGACATTCACCACATCGTGCCAAATATCATACAGTGTATTTCTAAGTTATTGAATATATTTTTGTATCCTAGTTTGTCGATGACTGTGCAGATCAACCTTTTTGTATAATGATGATATTTGTGGTTTTTAGTCCCAAAATAATTATAAGTAAAGACCTGTCTATTAGGACTCGAAGCAGAGATCGCAGGAGAGCTTTGTGATTAGAATTATCTGTCATAATAAATAAATAATAACAACCGAATGATAAATTAATAAAAGTTAATCATCGTTAATGAAAACTGTGTTGACAATTTCAAAGTTATAAATTATATTCGCAGATAAGTGCCATTTGCTAATTTTTACTCTTAGCTCTGTATGTTGTGAACGAGTATTAGGATTAGTGGGAGCTGGTTACGTATCATGAGAGGTGTTGCGTGAGTGAAGATAGCATATGGCTATCTTATGCTATGTTTATAATTCTAAGCCTTGGTTTAAAAAAATTAAAAGAGACCTTACGGTTGAGTGATCTGTCAAAGTTAAAATTGGTGTTGCGTGACTTATAGGCTGAAAAACGAAATTCCAATAATCGAATAATTTCTAAAGGGGACAGAGAGGAAAATCTGGCCCAACTGTTTATACTTTTTTAACTTTAGGACGTATTCGTTAGGGAAAAATGAAAGAAAATTCCTCAGAATAATGCTCATTTGACTGCTCATTAACTTTGAGTAATCAATAGAGGAGGTCATAGAATCACTTTTTTTAAATCGATAGATTTAGCTTTCACTTGGTGAAAATTCACAATGAAAGAAGATATACAACGTTTTACAAAGGTGCAAAAGGTTAAAAAGGGGATTGTATAAGTCATCTTATTTTTTAATTCAACACTTGCATTTAATATCGACGAAATGTCTGACGTTGGAATATGTAATCCCATTATTAATTCTATTACCAATTTATTGAGTTTATTCCATCTTAAAAAACTGTATGCTGCCATATTATTTGTTATCTTTTAGGGGCTTGGACCATCATTTCATGGATGGAAGACTTTCTCTGGATTGCTAGTATTGTCTCCAAATGACGATCTTGGAATGAATATCAGAGGGCTCGAAGTGAGTAATTTTATGAGTTTCATAAATGATCCTTTTTGAGCAAAGTATAATTAGGAGCAAAATGGGAATAGGGGTTTGATGGTGGCTGAATTTTAGTCTTCCCACCCCGTGGGCCTGAGTTCTAATTCCAACGGAAGTTTGTATTAACTAACTTAAACTGCTTATGAAATCAACTGATTTTGGTGAGACTTGGTGGAACGATGAGATATTCATGGCGAAACAAAAACCGAGTACTGTTCCACAAACTTTTATTTGCTGTCTGAAAGACATCTTCTTTTTAATTTCAGTTGCGTTGGACAATAAATAAAAGTTTATGGAACAGTACTGGATTTTTGTTTTACCATGAACGTTATATGCTGCTTGGAATGTACTTCAAGTTCCGCATTCCGACCATCGAATGGGACGATGAGTTGTGAACCCATGGCGCCTTTCTTCAAGTGAAGGCCAATGGTTCTTTCTACCGTTCCTGTCCTACTCATAGGGAGCAAATTACCTAAGCTGTCAGTCGCTTCCTCCGAATACCCTCTTGTCTAAAGAACCAAATATGCAACAATACGAACCAATAAGTAAATAAATATATGCAACAGATTAGAAAAACCCGCGCGACGAATCGAAAACGCTATTCAGTACCCTATGTAGTACCTATTTATAATCGGTTTATTTAGAGCATGATGATGTGACTGAAAAATGCCTGTCGGCGCTCTGGCAAAC
Source organism: Ischnura elegans (assembly GCF_921293095.1). Classification (NCBI taxonomy): domain Eukaryota; kingdom Metazoa; phylum Arthropoda; class Insecta; order Odonata; family Coenagrionidae; genus Ischnura; species Ischnura elegans. The sequence continues at coordinate 80,949,113 of NC_060246.1, read as the reverse complement.
TATTCGTTCTTTCTAATCTCTTTAATTAATCGAAAAGTTCTTTCTCCTAATACGCGACTCGGCGGTGGCGGCAGCGTGTTCCCTGAGCGGTCTGCGATTGTGCCCAGTCACACGGAGCGAGCCGCTGAGCACCAATGGCCGCGAGTCGCTAACGAAGCGAGGGAATGGTGGGTGCGACATTTGCTCACCACGGCATGCAAAGCTCATTTTCTTCTCCCTTCCTTTCCCGCGAGGCCTCATGGGAGACATTTGGGCGCATTGGCTGTGGTACTGAGTGAGTGGGGTAGTGTGCGGAGAGCATTGATCCCTCAATCAAGTCCCACGAAGGCGACCCCGATCCTTCATGGAATGATGGAAACCCATTTATTACCCCTGGGAATGATGAATGATAGAAAAATATTTGTTGCTCAGGAAAAAATCCATAAGATCAAAAATAATATAGCACAATTTTCGGCTAACTAATTACAAAAATAGATAATTAAAATAATGATAACCTTTTATTTTTTTTAAAATTTCTATGCACAATGTTTTTCCATTTCATAGCATAGCTAAAAATGACAAATGCATGAAACCTGAGTCAAAAACGGCAAATGGAGCTATGCACCATGCCGGATTTAATACAAACACAAATGAAACTCTTTTATTCTCAACTTAAAAAATTAAAAAATAATACTGCAAAAAATGAACCATAATAACAAGAAAATAAATTTGAAAGAAAGGAGCAACTTGTGGTATTCCCGAGATAGTAAATAATCATAATATTTTAGTTTGAATGTTTTAACAGATGTGCAATTTTAACTTCAGTTGGCATTTCATTTCATGTATGACAGGTGGTAACAAGAAATGATTTACTATGAGCAGTGGTGCGATGCCCTGGGAAATATAACAGATTAGGATCAGAGCTAGTAGACATTGTACATTGTATTGACAAAGGGTCAACTAAGGAAAAAAATCATACAAATAACTCGGTGATTTGTTTTTAAATAGAACCAACGAAATGACATGCTCTTGATTTTACATTCGCTCTGGTAAGGTCACTTTGGGTAATAAACTCTATCGATCAGGCTATATTTTTACTGCGTTTGTATTAAGTGCCGTATCCATGGAGTTTTACTTTACATAATCTCTTCCCCCCACCTCCCCTCAGAGTGAAAATCAAAGAGGGCTTTCGATCGAGGTTTTATCATGTTCGATAGAAGGAAGTATAGAGGTAATTTCATAATCATTAATTATAAATCACCACAAAAATAGCCTATTTTATTATTTTGGTACAACCTCATATAATTAATTTACATTTAAATATATTAACCATCCATTTATATTATTCATTATATTTTTGTGAATAAGCTGCTTTTAGGTTGTAGTAATCAGTATAGAAGTACTCTTTCAAACGCCTCTAATGTGTAATTTTTGTGGAAGGACCGAGAGATGATTCAGACTACCCATTGGCCTTCCTTTAAGTTAAATATGCCACGGTTATGAAAACGATCCTTATATTTTGAAATTCCTCTAGAAAGTAATAAATAGCGAACTTATGGTAATATTTGTTGAGTAGAGACGCCTATTTAATTCATAAATTTTCAGTACGCAATTTTTTATTTACCTAAGCGGAGTTTCAGGGATGAAACTCCGAACTGTGATCAAGAGCTATTGCATTACTCGTTTTGTCAGTACTTTAACACATGTATATTGCTGTACCTTGCATTGTCTATAAAATTAGATACAGCGATACGTTCATGCTGGCTAAATTCAGAAGGATGACGCGGAACTAATGCGGAATTAATCGGATAAAAATTTGTCCTAAATAAAAGAAACATGAGGAACATCGAAGAGATGGTGATGGGAGAGTGGAGGGGTGCTGCAGTTGCTCTAACATCCACTCCTCAGATTGGTAGAGGAGGTGGTATACGAGGTCATTTCTGTTGTCTGGATCATTAAAAGAGATGAAGTGGCTTAAGTATTTCACTTCAGCCGAGTGAAAGGCCAAGGTTAGCCCACTAACGGAATTGAGACCAGTTGCAGCGTCTCTCTTTTAAGTTTTCAAGCAAATATTTGCGTTTCGATTAATCAGGATTATATTAGCATAGTCTTCCATTCCCTCGGGAGCGGAGGTAAAAGTTTCATCTCTCATACGCATTCTTTGGACAGACATTTGGGCATTAAAAAGTCTGCCCCATCGATCATCTGTGATTTTATGCATACATGAATATGGCATAAGCCATATTTATTATACAGGCTTCTTGCTTATTAAATATCCAGACTCCGTTTGACTTGTTGACACGAATAAAGTTTTTGATAGGTAATTATGTAAAATTTTAATTATTATACATCGAAATTGTCAGCAACAATAAAAATTAGATCTAATATGATATTTGTGATGCATGATTTGATGCTTTCCCGGCGAATGATGTGGGTATACGACCTAAATCTGGCAAAATCGTATTACTAAACATAATTTGGCAAAATCTCAATCCAACCATAAGTTTGCTATTAATTACTTTCTTGAAGAATTTCAAAATATAATTGTGATTTCCATGACCGTGACATACTTATGAGATTAATATTAAATTTAAGGAAGGTCAATGGGTAGTGTGAAGAATCTCTCGGTTCTTCCACAAAAATGACACGTTAGAAGCATTTGAAAGAGTTCTTCTATATTGATTACTACAACCTAAAAGCAGTTATTCATAAAAATATAATGAATAATATATATATGGATGAATGATACATTTAAATATAAATGAATAGTACAAAGTGGTATCAAAAATATAAAATAGGCCATTTTTGTGGTGATTTGTAGTTAACGATTATGAAATTATCTCTATTCTTCTTCCAATCGAACATAATGAAACCTTCTCTTCTTCGAAACGTTGGCCATTATGGAAAATTAACCCGGTGGGAATCCCGAGAATAGTTTACCTACTACGATATTTTTTTGCATTTTACTTTTATTTCATGCTAACATTTATTTCACATTCAGATAAGAATTCAACCATTAGAGCGATGAGCAAGGATTTTTCTGTTCCGTCTGAGTGGAAGATTGTAAGAGCATCCTCGTTGTATTATTTTCTGCCTCTTGATTAACCTTGAGTTTTATTTTAACCTCGAGTCAGTGAGATTTCCCGTATAGGAGACCGACTACACCATGTGTTCCTTGCGAGGGAAAGTGAAAATCATCGCAGTGAATTGACAGTGTGAAATTATGATTATTTCATGTTCAGTTAATCTCCATAGCTGATGCTTATAGTATTTTATTGATATGCTTGCTGTAGTTTTGACCTATGTGACTTTATGTGCTGATTAAGGTTAATTTTTGTCTTCAGTACATTCATTTCAGCCATCATTTTTCATTTTGTTTAAACCAAAACAACCCACTCGTTTTGAATATATGCTCTTTTGAAACTGAAATGTTGTGCGCTATCCTTCTGTTAATGTACTAGTAAATTTTTTGCCATAACCATTTACGAATTCTTATGCTACAATTGGAAAAGATATGCCATTAATTTTTCTTACATGAAATTCATAAATTTAGTATGGGTAATAAGAATAATCTTGTAGTTTTGTATCACCATAATTGGCAAAAAATCATTGTTGATAAAAAAGCCCTGATTTTGAGTAAAGATTCTTAATAATAACAAAAAATTTCCTTTAATAACTGTATAAAATAGTTATTTCAATACTTCTGTTCGTTTGAGCGTCAAGGCCTGTTTACACGATACATTAACACGTACGAGGTAATGTCTGTTTGCATGAATGATTTTTGTGGACCGGAACGGAACATGTACGAATGCATGAACCAAATTAGAACGGGTTCTATTTTCTGTGCACATGCATTCACACAAGTTGGGTGGTTACTCGGTGCATTTTGGCGTTTATTCTCGCGTTCATACATTTAGACATTAACTTGTTCGTGTTAATGTACTGTGTAAACAGGCCTTCAGACCTGAATAGCGCCGGTGATTGGTATTATATAATGGTCTTCTGCGTGGATCCGTTGTGTAACGAAGAATACATTTTTAAGTCCACTTAGTCCACCTTAGTGCCTGCTTTGGTTGGTTCTCCTTGAAATTTATATACCTAAATACGTACTTACATAGAGCTAGGATACTAAAGGGAAATGGGAGGATAAACAAATAAACATGATTATGTAAAGTCTTGTAAGTGCCCGCTTATATTTATTCGCTAAGCCCTTCCGGTCGTCCCCTTTATTCGAAGCCTGTCTTCCCTGAGCGGGGACTCGCGTGAAGGGCTCGCGGCGTTATCGACCGCAGTACGTGCTGTTGCCTTTGTCACCCCTCCGGTGTAATGAGCACACACAAATTCACGCCTCCGTCGCAAACAAAGCGGGAATGTCGCGTCTCGGGTTGACGGGAAGTTGGCTTGGGGTAGGATACACACGAGTGCCTCGTATTTTTTCGGCGCGGTAAAATGGAAGAGACGCTTCACTCCCGCTCGGCATGTTGTATTCTGTATTGTTTCCTGGCTTATCACGTACATTTTTAGAGTTTACGTTTCGGTGAATATAACTGTGGAGATATAAGTATGTACATGATGCTGCTATTGTGCTGGGCATTGCGAATCCTGCATTAAAATGCTATGTGTGGAATAGTAGTGTTATCGTCCCTATTTACACTGCGTTATTATCTAGGAAAATTCAGAGTAAAAAAGTCGAGCATCTATGATCAATTTATCAGCGAACTTTTATCTTCAACGTGAACATTTTGTCTCCGAGAAAAAACTGAGATAATTGTTGATACTGGAGATTGAGTAATTCCTTTAAAGGGTCTCCTTTTCTCTTGAAAACCTATAAAGATGTTAGTGTAAGTTTCAAACAAATTATATTACGTCAGGAAACCAGACAGGTTGGAGCGGTAGTGAATCATCCTCTTGAGGAAGCCAACCAGGTGCGCCAAGATGGTGTGGCGGTGATATTTGATCACCGTCGTTCCTACAAATGAGGAGTGTCTATTGAAGCCCAGGAGCTAGGTTGATGCGGTTTGCAAATGAGTCACGTAGATTTGAAAATTGGAATTGTAAAGTAGTTCATGAGCCCCTCCGTTGGAATCCCGTGCTGGAATTTACCGTAGCATTAACTTTCTCTTTCGTAGATTGGGTTGTTGGATGGCTGGCCTGCAGAAAACCTAATGATAAAATCGAATTGTAACTTCACTCGAGGACTAGATATGACGTATTAATCGAAAATGTTTTGAAGAAACAAGAGCTTAGCTGGTATGGTTTCCTCCTCTTGCTCAAAGTTTAATATTTTGATGTCATTTCTTTATATCTCATGAAAGGTAACACAGAATTGCCATTTTTACCTTAATCAATGGAGGAATCGAAGAAGGAAAGAGGAGATAATTACGGAGGCTTCCGCGGTGAGTTAATTGGTAATTGTTTTTCGGGTTCATTCCGCGGGGTCAATAATGTCAAATAAAATATGTAAGTTTCCGCGGAGTAAATAAAATATGAGTCAACGCAGTGTTTTTCGGGTTCATTCCGCGTTGACTCATATTTTGCGGTCCGCGGAATGAACCCGAAAAACAATCACCAAGGAAAGAGGAGGTTTGGTTTTAAAATACTCCACTTAGGTTTCAAGTTATAATCTATTAACATAGAGATTCGATTGAAGAAACAGCTCGAAGTAAAAATATAAAAACATCTTCCTTACCAAATAAGAATTGTCATTGAAAAGTAACCATATAACTATTTATTTATAGGATATATTATTAATAATGAGTGCATTGTGTCGTCTCCTTGCTTGAATCAACTTTCGATACAAAGCCCAATAGTTTAACTTGTGGTAGCGGTAAAATTGTACATTTTGCGCTTCCATGCCACTGGTGATAGAATAACGACCTCTCGTTTTCAAATGTTAGAATAGTTATTTCACACTAAAGATAATGGCATAAAAGCAGCATTGCTCTGTGATCGGTGAATTCAAATTCCTTGATACCAACGCACTTGCCTACCTGTTTTATATGGGTATGAGGATTTTGGAGGTACGCGATCGTCTCTATAATAATTTTGCTAACTTCGCACGAATTTTACTTTTACATTCTCGAAAACAACGCATAAGATCGTTTCAGACTTGACTTGGTGGAAGTTCGATATGTCCATGATACAAACTACAAATGGTAATTTCCACACTTGAATACAAAAATCAACAAGCCACCATGGTTTCGACAATCCACCTTAAAAAATACCTATTTTACAAATTTTAAAATAGTGACCTTGAAAATGACATATAATGTCGAAGTGGTCGGTTGTTGAGTTTTGTATTCAAGTGTGAAAATTGTCATTTGTAGTTTTCTATCTAAAAACTAACCTTTATTTTCATAAATTTTCAGAGAAAGACAGATCGTAAATTTATATTTCCCGACTATTTTATGAGGTAATTCCTTCCCTTCAAATAGCCTTATACTGTGGTAATTTTTCGTATGATATTGAAATTTCTAGCGATGGAAAAAGTTCATGGATGCTTGGTTTTCAAAGGAAAGAGGAGAGTTCGTGAAACGGTATAAAGTCGCTTCACCATTTTTTTCGTGAATATTTTTTTTCACGTTCGATTTTCATTTACGAAATATTAAACTCAGGCTGGCGCGGATAATTGACCTTCCCCGGGAAAGGGATCGGAATCCTTGAGGCCGTGGCACGCGGCCGTTCAAGAAAAGTGAGCGAAAGGTGACTCGGAACATACTTTCACTCCGCGCAAGAGAAAGAGTACTTTCACGTGGTTTTCCCGAGGGGAGTGGGATGATACGGGCGAAAATGTACACGACTACCCATCATCCCCTTCACCCCTCGGAATCGGACCTCGGGGATCGCACCCCAAAACCAAGTGGGTGCACCCAGGCCAGGGAGATCAGTGGCGCAGGGATAACCCCCCCCCCCCCCAGAGCTCAGAGAAGTTTAATCTATTTTACTTATTTTGATCAGTATTACTTATATAATAGCGTTAGGATTTATCAAATATCCCTTAGAAAGCCGTAAAACTCGCCATTATTATTAAAATTTTTCTGGAGGAGGGCCCCCGCAACTCCTGCTTACCCTGTTGGGTATGCAATACCCCCACACCCGTATGTATTAGTTACCCTAAAACCCCACTAGCCTTAATTCTTAGCTGCGCCCCTGAGGGAGATGTATAAAAACATCGGAAACTGGTGTTGAAATATGTCGTTTATACGATGTCGCGTTTTTAAATTGGCTATTTATGGTAGTTTGAAAAAAATCGTGATATATAATCCCCGATATACTTATTACTCGTGATATTTATTGCACGAAAAAATATCACCAAATGTAATCCGATAAATAGCCAATTCCAGGTCATCATTTCACCTACTTCGTAATTTTCGCTTCACCATTCAACACAGGGTTTGGTTTGGATATGTGATGGTATAGCTCACCTCGAAATAAGCCAAAGGCGTGCAAATTTCACGCAATTAAGTTATGGACGCTAGTTCCTTTCCCAGGATCGCCTCGTACTTCGAGGATTTTGTTTGGATGGGTTTATCCGGGATTTAAACCCGGGACCTCTCGATCAGCAGCTAAGCGCTCTACCCAGTAGGCTGCCACGACCCCCAGTTCACGATTTATCAACCAATATAATCCAATATATCACGCAATACTTTTTGGATGCGATTTTTTTATCGGGTCATACGTCGTGTAATTTCATCAGGAGAGGATTTTTTCATAATATTTTATTAAGGCTATCGTAATAGCCAATCGATATTAGCTATCGTAATAGCCAATAGCCATAAGGAAGGTTTAAAAAAATCTTATTCCAATGTTGAATTTTCAAAGTCGCCTTCGTCCGAAGTGTATCGGCGTTTTAGGAATTCGTATACATGCCCGTCAGACCGGCTCGTCTTGGCATGATCTCAGGGGATGGACCGCTACCTCCGCCTGGGGGAAGAAAAAAAATTGAAGCCAGTTAAGGCGGCGAGTGACCTGCCCTACCGAACCACTTTCTTCGAACCGTCATCTAAACACAAAAGAGAACTCGAAAGGGGCAAAAAAAACCGGGGATAAGGTTTGAAGCTCTCAAGAAGACCTTCCCAGGTTTATATGTACACATACTTACATTTTTTTGTTGTTCTCGGCTCTTCTCGCCGAAGCGTATCTACATGACTCCCGGAAGACACCTTTCACTTCTCACGAGTATTCGTCCAACATAACCAGTCCGAAAATTTTCGGAAGTTCCGCAAGGAAGACCCGGCTGCACCTATTTGTTTTCATTGAGCCGCCACGGAGCACACTTTCCCTTCGCCCGGCATTTTAATTTAGGAAGACCGGAAGAGATTTATTTAGTGTTATCGATGGGCCCATGTCGGAATTACGCCCGTTCTGGATGGCGTCAGGTCAGGGATATTTTTCCAATTCGCGAAACGCCTACTGCAGTGAAATCTTTGTGTGGTATCGAGTTCAACGGGTGGTGAAAATAGACTTGCAACGCTTAAACTGAGAGAGGTAATTTCTGTTTTATCGTGCGCTGGTCTCTCGGAAACGGCTCATGGGAGCTTCGGGAAACTTGGCGGAGATTTAATTGCGAATGGAGATACTCACTCACTCAGAGATTCGACCCGAATGGGAATGGATGTTGATAAAACGCACACGAGACTCAGCCACGAATGTTAGATAAACAGAAATGTTTTCATGTAGGCCAACATAAATGGTTCCGTAGTAATTGAAAGAAAGCGCGTGTGCGGCAAGAGATACATTCTGTTCGCACATAATTGGTGGAAATCAACATTTTTAGTGACTAATTACTTCGTGATTAGCTCATAGTGAATGAGATCAAGTATTTATTCTTGCTAGAATAAAGAAATACTCTTCGGATATACATCGCATTTTGGACTTCGGTGTTTATCAAGCGTAAAGAGAACCTTGATATATATATTTTGTGAACTATAGTATTCCCAGCCAGGTGCATGCATACTAGCATTTCATTCGTTTCCATAACCATTCGTGTTAAACTACAACATCTAGTGGTTTGATTCATATTCGGTTGAAAAATGTTTATTGTACCTCATGGCGGCCTTTAGGAGAGAACGGAGAGGAAAGGATGAAATGCCGGATGACCTGGAATATGGGCTAGGAAATATTGTGAGTGATTCAAGGAGGAAATGGTACTTAACGAAATTTATATACAGGTACCGATCCGAAAATTATATACAGGTACCAGATATTATTGGAATACCTCCGCCGGAGGTTAGGTCATGAAGTCTACAAAACTGCAGTCACCCTGCCTAAATTATCCATCAGGTGCAGGGGGAATGGTAGATGGATGTCCTGAGAGATTGATTCTTTACGGGCGAGAAAAACGAAAAATTTCCGAGATAAACTTGAAAAAAATCAGTCTTTATCGATATGATAACTTAACACGAACATTACTTTTCACCCTTTTCCCATCACTGGAGAGGAAGAATCCCTGCGGAAGGTAAAGGAAAAAAATGTAGCTATATCATGGTATTTTTTTAATAAACCTTCCTTTCCGAAACACAGGAGGTTACGTTTAATGACGTGTTATTAAGTTTAATGTGCTCCCTCATGGAATGCGCGGCTATTTACCTGAGGAATTGAAAATTGATGGAGTACCTTTTTTTTCTTTTGCCTCGTGCATACCATCAGGAGGCTTTTTTATCTGTTCTTCTATGCATCTCCCTTACACACGCAGGGAAGCTCTCAAGCATTCCCTCCACGGAAATATTTTGGTAATTACTCCCGGCCACATACCTCATCTTCAAGTCGAGGAGCTCATTTGCAAGAATTCCTTCGAAATTCCAGGTCGTGCTCACGTAGCCAATGAGACCGTTTGGAAGACATCCTAATTCCCGCCAAAGGCCTTTGGCTTTTTCCCTTTAGGTAGCACCGCTCTTAGCCGCATCGTGAGGGTTTAAGGACCCCAATGCATTAGTTTTTCAGGTGCATGTGATACAAAAGAATGTAAGCACTAGAATAATGTTTCCATCATCCCATCATCGTGGGTGATTTGTTTGATCAGGTAGTGGTGTGCGAGGCCATGGCATGCTGCCCGAAGAGGGCTGTTGCCTCTTGGAGATACATGCTTCTTGATATTATCTGTAAAATCATTCAAAAGTCTATCTTGATTTGATAATATTTTTTCCTAAGAATAAGGTGCGTTTAACTATAGTCACAAGGTTTCCAATGATATAATGATAATAATTATATGATTAATTTTTTTTCTTCTTATCTTGCCCTCGTTTAATTCATGGTAAAATAGTTCTCGGAGTATAGGTCAATGTAAGTGATGCAAAAAAGTTTTAGCCAACGTCTCAGTTTATTTTAAACTATCATCAGGGCTTAGCTTTGCACATTTTATAAATATATATATTTATAATATTTTCAATAAATATGTGCAAACCTAAGCCCTGATGATAGTTTAAAATAAACTGAGACGTTGGCTAAAACTTTTTTGCATCACTTACATTGACCTATACTCCGAGAACTATTTTACCATGAATAATTATATGACCATTTCAGTGCATTAGTTAAAAAGTAGTCCAAATGATTTCAGCTTTAAGCAATAAACCAACCACAGAACTATTATGTAAAAAGTAATCCATATTTTCCTGATTAAGAGGTCCGTCTTCTCCGTTGGCATGACGTTAACGTGCCTTTTGGTGGTAGCATGAAGGCTGAGTCGTCATTTCTCTGAAGAAGATGATTTCTTGCGGTTTTAGGAAATCCATTATTTTTATAATTTTTAAAATCTATTATTTTTATGTATTGCTGCCGCCCACCGAGATTTATATACAAGATGAACTACCATGTATCCGTCAGTAAGCGAATCATAATGGATGCGGTGATCTCAGGCCAGTCGATGTACTGTCACTTCATTGTGCTCTGTGGAAATCCTGACACCATACATCTCGTATTGGGCAGTTCGAGCGCTACCCATGTTTAGGCTGGGATGAAAGTGTAATTTGCGCGCTTCTTTGCAAAAAGGCTCGTACTAAAAATTTCCGAATACCTACACCCTTCTTGTTGTATGCCGCTATCAATTTTCGTTGAAGCAAATTGGAATTTCCATTCAAGCGTGGGGATCGGGTTGGAGTGGTGGCTAGAGTGTTGGCTTCCCACCCGGCGGGCTCGGGTTCAAATCCCGGCAGTGGCAGAGAATTTACAGAGACTGCCCGATCCCTGCTTGAATGTTGTGTGGAGGACATTTCAAGCGCAGCACTCCGTCCGTCGGATGGGACGATAAGCCGTGGTCCCCTTGGCGCCTTTCGTTAAGAGCAGGATAATGCCGACGCCGGGTTTCTCTCCACCCTTCATTCCATACCCTTCCCTCATGGCGCAAATGACTTCAGCTGTCGGTCGCCTCCTCCAAATACCATACTATTCAAGCGTTTTGGAAATTACGCTTCAAAACCGCACATTTCAAACTTATTTAGTGGGGATTTTTGCTACCAAGCTTACAGACTATGGAATGAATTTAAAGTTCAAGTATAATTTCGAAAAAATACTGATTGAAATGTTTAGTGAATAGGTTAACAAAATTATTCCTGAGAAGGTTTAAAAAAATTTAAGCAAGGAGAAGACAGAAACGAGAGAGCACAAAGATCTTAAAGGACATAATGCTGGAGGACGGTAGTGACACACACTCTCTCATTCACATCTCAATTGTTTTGTACGTTCTTGTTATTAGAGTCAAAATGAAAAGAGTAGTTTTGCAAATTGAATACGTTATTTAAAATACGACAATAAGTTTGATATAAATAAGGAATACTCTAACACATGAAAGCATTATTTAACCCATATTTGAATATGTCCTTATTAATTTATATCCGTGCTGTGTATCCTATTGTTTTTATTTTTGGATATGAATAATGTTATCTGTGGAAAAATAATGTTTTTCGAACAAATCAGGGTGGAAAGTTGGAGAAAAGTATTTATTTGGTTACTCCAGAGACTTTGGTCGGATCTAGACGACGGGGTTCTTCCCACTCTAATCCCTCTGCTACTTTCATTAGTATACTTAAAATGTTTGCTTTGAAAAATTTAGTTATCAGGTACAATCCATCCCCTGTCAATACATGTCGGCATGTTCATAATGGAATCTCGGACTCCCCTTCACTGTTACCTCCGAAAAACCAGCTAACAGATTAAAGAGAATGCTCTCAAACTCCCTAATGATTTCAGTCCGTCCAGTTGGGAAGAATTCCCTTTCTCGCTGCCACCCTCAGGGGACAAAGACCGAGTGAGTGATTAGGATGATGATGCGGCGCCGGCAGAGGAAGAACGGTGGAGAATTTCCGTCTCTTAAGTAAGCGTATATTTTAAAGTATTAATTCCTTCCTTTTACTTAGGCTAATTTAGGCTTAGGCAATATTCCAACCTCTGAATAGAGGTAAGCTCCGTTCTCTACGTACAATTTGGCTGTTAATTAAAAGTTTAATTATTAAATATCGATTTCTCTCAATTGTGAAGGTACTAAGTATAAATTTTAATACTTTTAACCTATTGATGACATAATGATCAGTACGGGACTTAAAAAATGAATCAATTTCTTAATTAAATTACCATTATTTATGGGAGGGCGTTAGTGCTAGCTACCTCGTTACATATGGATTAATTATCGAAGTTTTCCTTCATCTGGTTTATGCGCGACCTTCTTTTCACTCGCTATTGAATTCACAATTTCCAATGTACTTAGGAAAAGTTACCGAGCAGTATATAAACTTTCCTTAAGATATAAGAACCTAGGGTTCATATTTCGTATCATCGCGCGTTGAAATGTGGTAAAGCCCCGCACTTCGCAGGCAGCAAGTTTCATTTTCCTTCCCATTCCCGCCTCCATTGACAGCAAGATTGTAAAATATGGGCAATGGGGTTAAATCTCCGCGACAACCAGTACTCCATCGAACTAGACTGAAGCATAGATGGACGCCCATGGCGGGGAAGCTGCTCTATCGCTAAGGACGATGCTTTGTGTGACTAGAAGTTTCACCCGTCGGTGAGTTCCTTGGAGTTAGAAGGGTGAGGAAGGCTCCGAGGAAGAAAGTGCCCGATAAGCGAACTCCAAGTGCTGATAATGCAAGGACTGGTCCAGTGTGATATTTCTATTGCTAACTGTGCATTCCAATAGCCCGGGGTAAACGTCTGGAGATGGAGGAGATTTGTCAATGGAATTTCCGTCCTTTTAGGTGACAGACTTGTATTTAATGATAATATTTAGGGGCGAGGGTTTCTGAAATTCACTTTGCTTAGTGGGGAAGAAAGATAAGTTGTCTTATGGTTGAGCTGCTAAATTGAGTTTGAGAGGAATTTGCCCCGAAAAAAAATTTGGCTTTGACGTAATTTGAACCTAGATATCCCAATTGTCGGTCATGTATATTACCAATGCAATACATTTTCTCTTCTAAAGGTATTTTGTGTTTTTACAGCCGTGACTTCCAATAATCTATTTTTTTCAGCTATCCTCTTAGCTGTATTGGATACATTCCATTTCCGCTAATATTTGATACGAAGTTCTTGGTCGTCTTTTCAGGTTTTTGCCTAGAATTTAACCAGTTATTATGTTCTTAATAAAAATATCGTACCTGAGTAATTTTCCAATGAGCTTTGTTTTTCTTATTGCCATTAGTAACCGATATTTCTCTTTCTGTTTGGACTGAATTCTACTTGCTTATACGTTTTTTTGCCGGTCCACCTAATTTTTGTAACTATTCTCAAAAACCACAGTGCAGTAGTACGGGCTATATTGTGTTGGAAAGTCAACATGTACTTGCGAAGCCGGGGAATTTTCTGATTCCATCAAAAATTTATTTAAACATTGAGTCACTAATGCCGATCTTTGTGTTACAGGGACTGAGTGGTGTTGTCGCTGGAGTATTTGATTTGTATCCGTGGCGTCCGAATGTGCATTCCAGCCTAGGCGGAGATTTCGAAGAGATCCTTGTATTGCCTCCGCGAAGAGGGCTCCTCATGTACAGAACTTAGTCTATCGGAACGTTTAAAGTAGTGGGCCAAGTCGTTCCTTTCACTCATGTCAATCACCGTTCACCATTCGCCAGTGACTCAATCGCGAATGGTCGATCGTTGGTCACTGTAATGATTGGTATAGGTCAGTCACGACCGATATAGGATGCTACCTACTTATGTCAATCACGACCGACTGGCCCAATCACCAGTCGATATGTCCTGCCATACGATGACCGACTTCTGTCGCGAATGACCGACTCGAACGCGAATGATCGTCGAAAGAAATCGGTCGCGAACAGCCAAAAAGATTTTGTCGTTCGTCGGAGTGATTGATTCCATTCAGCAACCGGTCATACCAAAGATTTAAATCGCGCTTGTCGGTCGCTCAAGATCGGCCCTTCACAAAGCGATAAGCTGTAGTGCCATTGGCGCCTTTCGTTCACTGGGCAAGAAATCCCACGCAGAATTTCTCTCCAGCCGTACGAGGACGCATCACTCCCCTTCCAACGATATTTTTTCATGGCGCGTTTCTCGTTTAAAACTCGGCTATCCCGAAGAAAGTTTTCTCGGGTTCCCGTGCGGGTAAGAAAATCTAAGGCAGCCGACGTTTCGGGTTCCGTCTCGTTAACCATTCTCAAGGTTGAAAGTCATTTCATTCTTAAGGCATAACTCAGCTATCCTCTCGAAATTTAAGTTAATACGAGCGTGCTGCGCCCGCTTCCCCCGCTCTTTTTAATGCAGGTCCACAGAGGGATAGGCGCGTTTCTAATTTTAAAATGTAGAAAAAAGGCAGGGTCTTATCTAGAAATTTAATTGGAATGTTCATGTACAAATTGAGGTCAGAGTACCTCTTTAAACACAACATTGGAAGTAATTACACTATCCTCTGTTAAACGCACATGATGACTCATACTTACGTATCAACAGGAGACTTGAATGTGGAATCAGCCGCATTTTGAAAAAAGTTATTTAAAGAATTCGAGATATTGTTGCAAATGAACAAATGTATCAGTTTGTGCGCCGTCAATGTCAGGAATATTTACAGTTTTTTTAATTATTTAAAAACCAATTTTAGGAAACAATAGCAATATTTAGGAAGTAAGAAATGCCGTCGCGTGTTCTCTGATAAATTCTGTGCATTTTGGTACCTCATTTGTAGAGTTTGGTTGCGTATAAGTTGAGAAAAAGGTATCTATACAGTAGAAATAATATAGAAGATGGCAGAGTAAACACTTGTAAACGTTTCTCTGTATCTCAAAAATGAAAAGTTAAACTTCTTTCTGTCGAAGATGTAACATTTTTTGGTTTTAAACGCAGGAACTTTTTGAGGAACCTTTGGGGTGTCGGCTGATGACCCCCAAAGGATTTCCTCATTGCTCAAAAGTGTTCCTTTGCGAATACAAACCTGTTCAAGTGCTCATGCCAATGGCCTCATTCGTAGGACTACTTACCAAACCTGGTAGGAGTTTTCCTTTCCCCAATTCTGTTAAGCCTAACAATTCATTTGACTGACTGCCGGAAAACATAAACCAAAGCTATAATACAAAACGAATGGCCTTTAAAATAAAATGCGGTACCACGATGAATAGCGCTAACATGCGTACTTACATGCAAAAAATATTAGGAACTTAATAAAAAGTTCAAACGAAAGCTTTTGACTTAGAATCCATTTGTCGTTGTTTTAATCTTAAAATTTAAAAGCAAACTTTGAAAGACTCTTATTCAATTATAAACTAGAGACGGAGTTATGACAGGCTCGGTGTTGAACGACGAACGCAAAATTTTATGAAGATAAATCTGAGAAGGATTACTACGAATGGTGATATTTAATAATAATTAATTGTGGATGATAATTATGACAGGATCGGAGTGAATACTTACGGCAGGATCGGTAGGAACGTTGGGCGACGAACGGAGACTTTTATTACCGTAAATATTTTAAAAAAATCCCTTGGATGGATGATATTTAATAATAATTAACTGTAGAGGATAATTATGACAGGATCAATGTGAATACCAATATGAAATGGAATGCAAAGACTGTACGTTCACGGGCGCGAAGCTTTGAACCGAAAGAAACAGAAAGTGTGAGGTCAGACTGAATGCTTCGTGAGAAGAAAGCGAGTTTCATGGCGGTCAATGCAAGGCATCTGGGGAGAGTAATTGGAAAGGCCCTGCGGTTGCTCACCTCGGCTTCATTCTATTTCTCCCCGTGAGAACGAATTTCGAATAGGGCTTGGAAAGAAAGAGTGCGAGCCTCCTCTTTTAAGACGTGAGAATGAAAACCTGTGGGGCAACAGTTAGGTACAAAGGGGCTCCTCTGACGCAGTCTCATCAATTCAAATTCTGGATTCAGGAAAACTGCGATGCACGCAATACAACTATTCCTAGCCAGAAAAATACTTTTTCGCGCAGCTAGAAATCTTCCATCAGGTTACGTATCTGCAGTATTAACATTGCCCTACAACCTCTTTGTCCAGTGGTAAATTTCTTTCTTGATTTGATTAATCTATGCTTCATTAGGTAGTCAAGAATTACCTGTGAAGATGAGGATTGTTTCATTTACAATCTGTGGATAAAACGTGGGGATTCAATTTTTATTATTAATGGTTCATAGTGTAAGCTGATTGATGTATTTTTTGACTCTATCAATCCGTCATCGTGCCTGAGTAAGTGTCTTATGAGCTTTTTTATATTAATTTAATTGTTTCCAATAGTTCTCGGCTGGGATTTAATTCTGTACTTGCTGATTAGTTTTTCTGTCCGTCCACGAAGTTCGTATAAACCTTCTCCAAAATTTAGGACTATGTATTCTCTTAGACAGTAATCATAACTCTATTATATTAAACGACCAAAATTTTAATGTTAATTTTTTCGATCAGTTTCATATGATCTCAGAATATGCAATCTTCTGTTTTAATATTTAATCACCCATTTAAAAACACATTCATCTGCCAGTATGAGATTAATAATCCACCAAATCCTTTTATTGTTCCCATGTCAGGGACTAGGAAATTAAGGAAATTTGGGAGTTAGAATGCGTTAGTGAGATCCCCCAAAAGGATATTATATATTCTGCAGATAATCGAAATATTGCATAAGGTACGCAGGGAAAAGGCACGGTGTGGTGCAGTAATAACAGCTCGGCTTGTGGGTTGTCCTTCGCGTCGCTTTCTCTTGAATCGCCGCGGAGGACAATCCGGTAGCCTTGCTGCGTCTAAGGAAATGACAAATATGACTATGAAAATACTATCAAACTGAAATGTCTAAATGACTGATGTCTGTATAAAAGGGAAAAATTTACGGGGAGTCTAACAATACTGTTGAAAGAAACATTCCAATCCGAGATAGGCTCCACGCAAGTATTACATATTTAAGAAAGAAAGAGTTGCGTGGAAATGTTTAACAATCGTCTACGTTTACTATTTTAACTGAGGGAAATGAATACGATGGCGGAGTCACAAAGGAAAAAAATTAGGTCTATCTAATTGGAAGAATACGGTACGCTGAAGGTGATGATGGGGATGAGGCTGCAAATGAAGTAGTGGAGATCTTTGCCATCGAATTACATAGTAAAACAAAAATATTTAATAAGGCATCACTAATTTATAGATAGTTTCCAGAGATTTTCAAAACAATGGGTAATTCGAGTTACAATGTATTTTTAAAAAATTTCCCATTAGTAGGTACAATGCCGAATCGTAGTGAATTATCTCGCTCATTTTTCATAGTTCCCGCTGCTATCACAACTTTTTTTCTCTAAATTGAATTTTAAAAAGTGTTCATCTGATTTTTCAAAAGGCAAGAGAGATATGAATGAGATACTGGGAGGCGTGGAAAAACCTCTTTGGGAAGGTTTTCTATGCGCCTGATGGATGGAGGGGAAGAGTCAGGGCGTTAGGATTGGGGTAGGTTCCTTTTGAAAAGGAATGCGGGACCTCTCCGAGGCAGGTGGATACGAAACTCGCCTCCTCCTCTTCAGAAAATGGTTGTATTGAATCATCTCCCCTCGCCGCGTGCGTCCAGACAAGATAGAAACAACAGACCAACCCCCGACTACCCTTATTTTCTTCCTCAGCTACCTTCCTTCCTGGTAGGAGAATCCCCGTTTCAAGCTTGTCACTCACCATTCACCTAATCTCCACCTTGTATGTTTTCCACTGAATCGGACACCTTAACAGTCGACCACTTGAATTGGCTTGTTTGATTAACCCCTCTCATAGGATTCACCTTTTTCCCATCCAATGAAACACCATTAGCGGTTACAAGGAAAAAATAAATGCACTTTATTCACTCAATCAGATTTTTAACAGGTGTTTTCATAAGTCTCATTCGTGTCCTCGTCTGGCTCATGGATATCTTCAATTAAAACAAAGTTATGGCTGGAGGTTAAATACATGTTTGCATCCTCTTCACTGCCCTGTCTTGAATCCTTCCACACCTGCAACTGCAAATGAGGGTCGGGTAAGAAAATAGCCATCTTCCGTTTGTGTCACTCTAGTATGCATTTCAGTTAGTCAGTGATAAAGTTTTAATAAAATTTTTATTTGAAACTGGAGTTTGCATATATTTAGCTCACCTGGATATTGCGGAAAAACTTGTATTATCTCCCTTTGGGGGTAGTCTGATTGGGTTGGTTGGTAGGGCATATATCTGTATCCAAAACCTGGCCAGACGCCTAAGTCTCTGTGGAAAAAATCACTACCTGTTAGCCACTACGGTAGAATTTTACATGTTGTTGAATGAAACCTTCACTTAAATTAAGTAATTATATTTTGAAGGATGAAATTTTTGAATACCTTTAAAGAGAAAAAAATAGTAAAAGAGAGAAAAAAATTCTTTGGAATAATGAATACGGTTCTCCCTTTTCGAAAGTATGCAATTCGTTGAAGTAATAAGAATGACCCTCTGCTTTGAGATAACAGAAGTGATGATAAAAATTTCCCGATGAAAACTTAGATTTCGTTAGTTTCAAATAAAAAAAATCCCTTTCGTAATATCCGTTGGAAAAGTGCTCATACCTTTTTATGCGGCAAATTCGTTAAGAATATTAGTGCAACTAATTTTAATTTTTTTAGTAAAAAAGTCTGTATTAATAGCAATATTCACACTTTTAAATTAATCTAACAGTATCAATATGCACCTGTGAAGCAAAATAGGTATGAAGCACGCTGCTATTTTCAAATTTTGTAGGATAACTTGAATGAATGAATGAATAAATTTATTGCTCCAAACTTAAATGTACACATTTTTTACACAAACTTACAGCTTTTTGAGGAGAATGGGTAAGACGAACGCTTGACCCACCGCCAAGTAACACATCAGCAGGACCAATGCGACCTAAAAGATAGGAAAGAGAGATGGATAAACAGATTTATGAGATAAAGTATAAAGGCATCATATTTATCCAGAATTGCGTTGGCTAATCTTACTTCATCAATATGTATGGAGGAAAGGAAACGGATTTTTCTGAAAATTATAAATAAAATTTACTGAGATTGGAGGCATTATTGCTTTGGATAGATACTAAACAATGAAAATTCATTTAAATTATGTAAAAGTCTAAAAGTTTAACCATGCTGAAATATAGTATCTGAATTAAAATATATGTCATAATTATAAAAATAATCAATCTTAAACTTTTTGCTCTTGCATAAGTGTTGCAACATATGACTGCCATTTTCATCGTCATCATTTTATCACAGGAGGTCAGTTTTCATTGAAATTTATCCATACTATGGGTAATTTCTCATTCCAAGGGCAACACAAAATAGAATGTCTTTGGCTACGTCCAAGAAAAACGATTTAAAATATTTAACGATATAGATGACGTTCTCCCTCTTAGTTATCTATATAATCTTTCGCTGCAATATCATTCGTCAAGTTACTTCAATACACCCTTCATTTTATTTTTTTATTGCGCATTCAGTGGCTAATCCATCTCAACTGTTATAAATTGTTACCATTAGTGACACTGTGATTCATCTTTAAAGAGCCAACATTCCTCAAATCCTCAAAATCAATTACAAACCACTTTTTTGTGATAAGATACTTTAGTTTATCTGGCTGATAAATAGTTAATAGACGATACTATGGATTAGCGTAATGGCTTCATTAGTTAACTACATTGCCCATTAAATGATTAGCAGATAGATGTATTTTTTAAAGCTGTTGATTTCATCTTTTGGATAGACATGTTTTTTGGCAAATTTATAGAGATAAACACCTTTCTATCGCTCGTGCGAAAGTGACAAATTTCTATTCAGCCGTGAAAAATCGGGAAAATGAGCTGGCTTTACAACCGTATGATAAAAAAGTATCAATTTCGGTAATAAATTCCTCGGTTGAAAGAGGACCGCTCTCTCCGAAATATCCGCTAAAAAAACTCCAAGTCATCCACGGTCCAACACTTCTGGAAAGGATCACTCGAGTAACAAAAAAGAGCACAATTCCACTTACCGCGAACCGTTGTCCAGCCATTCCTTCCGTTTTCCTCGCTCGGTCAAGAAAAAGGGAGACGAGACGACGAGAACCCTTGGTTGATTTTTCGGGGCGGGGGGACGTCTTATTCCCGTGCGTTTGTCCTACACTCGTCCGCTGTCTTGATTAGACTGAGCGCTCTCCAAGCCTTCTTTCCTTCTGTCTCGCCACTTATCTTCACCACTTCACTTCTTCACGAACAGCCTTCGCTTCACTCGAGAGAGATCGGTGTTTTCGTCTAGTCCCGTCAGGGGGGACGCTACCCCTTTTATACATTTTTATACTCGCCCATCCCCACCCCTCATCACCTAGGGAAGATGCGTCCCAGAGGAGACCCCTTACCTGTTTCCCTCACTTGATCAGCACCCCCTCCCTCTCTACCACCCTCCTCTAATCTTTAAAAATAAAAAGAAAAGAGGACATGGAAGAGACCCTAAAGAGCTCCGAGTTGGTTGACCTTGAAAGCTGACCGTAGGGAGGTTATCTATGTATTTTTTTCTCTCTATCTCTCTCTCTCTCTCTCCCCGTTCCACTCCCGTCTCCTCCTCCCGAGAGGGTTGAACGAGGGCGGAATCACGTCAAAATACTCCCAACCCCTGGGCCAGCGGTCCACTCTCCCCGTGCCCGTAAAATGTTCCTTTTTTATAGTTTCTCCCCAAGCGTCTCGGCACCGGTCAAAGGGTTGTGCCGATGATCTCTGGCTGGGCCGCTGAGGTTGGGCTTCTCCACCACCCCCAATAGTTCCCAGTCCCTGGGGCACGGGCAGCCGATTCAACTTTTTCCATCTTGTGCCCCGGTCGTAAGTCGGTGGTCCTATGTCCCATTGTAGAGCTGAAAAGAAAGGAACATACGTACTGTCCTCATATTTTAGTTTTCCCATGAAACCACTTCTACTCATAAATAATCCAACATTTAAATTTTCAAGAATCTTTCGATTATCTTATTCATTCTATAGTTTCAAAGTAATCGCTCCAAGCTACAAAAATTCAATTGATTGACGCGATCATGTTTTCCGATCTACCTCCGCATTGTATGATGCCTGATGACGACGGTTTGGTAGGCAATCCTCCGACATCTTAAGGCCAGAAGCCACTTCTGATCTGAAGATTCTGGTGAAACTGCCGTCATCCGACATCAAAAAACTAGGTGGGAACCTAGAAAACTCACCGCGGAAGCCTTCACATAAATTTTCTGCACGACATTTACGCGAATAAATAAAAATTGGTGGGAAATTATGACCTCTTCAAACAAGCGTTGCACAATAACAAGTAATCTCATCCAGTGAATATAAATCGGAGATATTTTAAACGTCTTGATCTCAACCCCTGATAGATTAGACGTAGCGCTCTCCACTTCACCAAGTCTTCTTTTCTTATATCCCGTCACTTATCCTCAAGCCTTCACTTCTTCAAGAACAGCCTTCGCTTTACTCAAGAGGAATCGGTATTTTCGTCATTCCCGTCAGTTCTCCCTCATGAAGCCGCTGTCACCACGGGAGACTTCGCGCTAAAGGAACAGCGTTTATAACCGAGTGGATGACAAATTTGATGACCGTATGTGAACATGCTAGCTATAAATGCTGTGGAAATACTATATTTGAATGATTTTCTACGCTGCCAAGCATTTTAAACATTTTTATTGAAATATTCCTTTCACATTAAATGCTTAAAATGTTTATCCTAGGGACAGTAATGTTTCAGTTAAATTTTTAGGGCAAGTGTTGAATGGCTCCCCCCCTTTCTCCTTCATTCAGGGCAGTAAAAGTGACTACTTGGTTATTTCAGTGACAAGTGCGCGTATTTTAACCTCTTATTCTAATATTGATTGCACCCCGAAACATTTATTTTCTACGCTGCCAAGTACTTCTTGCGTATAGTAAAATATGTATTCTCGTTTATGAGTCTGGTTTTATGAAAACTTTTACGATCGTATGCAATTTATTTCACAGCAGCATGTTTGTCAAGTCGGATCTTTTAGTAATAAATAAAGCTTGGATAATTTAGCTCTACTGAAATGGTCTCTTTTTTACTTTCAATAACTGAAACTAGAGGTTTATAATTCAATTTGTTTTGAGCACCTATTTTTATAAGGATAGTACTGGATGAAAAAAAAGTAAAAATGGAATCTGGAAGTAAAGTGTTAAAAATGAAAAATATTCTTTGATAAGCATTCGGAAGAGGTAGTATTCCAAGCAGCTATGTATGAAAAAATTGAGCGATATAGCCTGAGTGATTTTTTTAAAAACGAACAAAAAATACGAATCATCTGTATTTCGTTTTTAAGTGTGGATTCTGACTTACCTGAAATCATTTTCACCAAAAATGAAATAAACGGCCGTAATGATGTGGAATGAATTAGATCTTATGTCGTTTTCTAACATCGTCTTGTGCCTGTACTAGAAATTATTGAGCTATTTTAATCTAAAATCATTTTATTGCTGGGGTCCGAAAGCAGTTTATATAGCTGATGTCCTTTTGGTTGGCTCTGCAAGTTTATTACGACCTTTATCCGTGCGCAATCTTACGCTCCTGGTTCGATTGTCATATAGTATACCAATTGTGAAACCCTTTTCTCCTCTCCACTATACCCTCTTAGATGCGTTCAATTGAACACTTCCATTAGAATTTCACATCGGAGTGTTTAATCTTTAGTTAAGTCTTCGACCGCAACATCAGTGACCCCTTATCATCGTTTGACAGCCGCTAAATAGTATCTGTTCACCCTTGACTGGGAATAGAAGGGTAATAAAACTGTTATGAATGTGAGGGAGAAAAAAAAATGTGTGCCACGATTAGCGGTAGAGGTGTGTCATTCCCTAAGTCACATTAACTTCATTTTTTCATCCCTTTCCTACCCTCGAGCAGAGAGTTTCTTACCATGCTGACCTTTCAAAGGGCGTGCCCATAATCCTCACGGTCATTCCGTAAGTATTTCTTCGCCTGGGAATTAACTGCCAAGCTTCCTGCCTCTTTGGATCTCATTTTTATTACAACACGTGACATTTAACTTAAGTATATCTTATTTCTTCTCCGATTCGAAAACTTCGTTTGAACATGATATATTGGCGTAAGTATCTAAAGTAAATCTCTTTGAATTGTTATGTAACATGAGGGAAACCAGGTGGCTTTGTACTTATTAATTTTAAGATTGAGTAAATTGATGATTTCAAATGTAATATGCCGACGTTGAGTATATGTTAAACTTACATGGCATTAAAAAAAATATTGAACGAAACTGTTAGATGTTGGTACCAATTTTCTGACGCCTCTTTGGTTATCGCTGTCGCAACATCTCTTTGATGCCTTCATTCCACCCTTTGTGCCATAACCGTACTGAAAAAAAACTGAAAATGTCATAAAAGCCCTCGCTTACCTCAATTGAATTTTCATTGGCCATCGACCCTCCCTATACTTCCATGTCCAAAATTCATTGCTCAGTCTAGTTTTTTTTACTCTTGAACAGCAGACAGGAGTGAGTTTTCAAAAGGCGTAGGCTTAATGCGTCGTTAACCTTTTTTCCTGCCAGTTCACTTAGCAGCGCCACAGATATCAATCTCCTGCGTTGATTGCTAAGGAAAGGGATGTGCGTATCCCCGCCCCCTTCTTTTTCCACTAACAGCTTTATTTGATCATTATATTATAAATAATCAGTTATTGCAGGGTTGGTGTGCAATATCTTCCTTGATTCACGAATAAAAGAGGAGAGATATGTATCACAGATAGTACGTATTCTTCCATGAAACATTTTCTCCTATTTGGTATAATTTTACTATACAATTATAATTAACGAAAAGACTATGGCTCATTTACAAGAATTTTAACTGCACAATAATTTATTTTCCACAGATCAAATATAGGAAAGTGCCTCGTTTGTACTTATCTATTCTAAATGTATGTTAGCGATGCATTTCTTTAAATAATCTCATTCTTGTGAATACTTAATTATTTGTATCTCTAATGTTCCTTAATATCCAACACAAGTTGATATTATATACAATGTCATGGTCAAAGTAAATGACTTTTAGATGATCGAAGTAGCCCGCTGTTATCGAGTAAAACTGGAACGTGAAAAAAAGATGTTTCACAGAGAAAAAATCAAATGAAATGGTACCAGCTATATGCCGGCTTGAATTAAATCGTAGGAATTGAAGGAATTAAAACTTTGTTTTTTCCACATGATATTTTACTTTTTCGACAAGGTTTCGTTACAGGGTAACATTTTCAAGAAAAAGAGCACAAGAAAATTTTCAAGGTAAAGATCAAGGAAAATTTTCTATGCTCTTTATTTTCGGGTTTTTATCTCCGACGCGTCGCGACGGCAGCTTAGTAATCATGACTACCGTCTTCTGTGCTACAATGTTGACTTGGCATGTAAAACCTTGATCGGAAAACAGTCTGAAACACATTATGGAGGAATATGGCTCCGGAGGCTACAGATATGGAGGAATATGGATGTAGTGGGGTATCTGGTAGCATGCCTGACCGGTAGTCGAGAGGTCCGGTCTCGAATCCCGGCGTAGCCATATGCTTTTTGATTGCAAAATTCACCCTTGGTAAATAAGACTATTCCAAGTACTCGACGCCCTGGTAGGGTCGCTGGTTTCTTTAAGGGTGGGCATCTTGGTCGGAGGGAGGAGATCGGGTGAATGAAAGAGAACGATGGGTCGGGGGGAAGGGGTAAGAGTTACGATGGTTTTGGAGCGAGCAGGGGTCTTGGTAGGGGGTGGGGGGTGTGGGAATCGAAGGCGGCGCTTGAGTTCCTCGACCACGGAGGAGGAGGTAATCTGGTCGTTAGGGTGAGATGAGGGACCTCCGGGGCCTCCACCCCACCCCCTACTACACTTCCTCCTCCTCCCGAGGCTGGCTCCTCTCACAGTTCCTTAATGCGTTCACCTACGCATGCATAGTTGTTTTATTCTCTCGCACAATATTTCCCTTATATTATTAAATAAAATACTTATTATCATATGTATGAAAATATGCCTAATTTTTAACGTTTATATTTCCTTTAGACTTCACAAAATACCGTCAATACCAGTTTCAAACACTTTTTAAGTGCTTTCGGTGAAAATATCAGGACACTAATTATATTGCTCATCGCACCCTGAACTACATGTAAAAAAATTTTACGAAACTCTTTGTTCGTTCTCAGCATCCTAGAACAGGTAGAATTTCAGAATTTTCTTGTCACTTTCCTCTTAAGCCTTCATTTCCCCTTGCACTCAGCCAAATAGGAATAAGATAACATGGACTGCTTTTGTGGTGGTAAATACAACCGTAATAATATCATCTTCGTCTTTTCTAGGTTAATAGCGTTTTCAGATCCTGGACCTACCAATTATGATCATTTACCTTTGATTGAGAGACCTAACAAAAAGTGTAATATCGGAAGATGTGAGTACACTTGTCCAGTATCCTTTCGCTCATACCCGTTCAACAGTGGTGGTATTGACGAATAATTTTATTTGGTGAATATCTTTGAAACTCATGTCTGTTTGGATTTTTGAGCATGAATGTGAATAGGTACTCTTCAACTGGTGCCGTTTAAAAACCGCGATCTCGTGGTGCCTTTGGTAAGGCCTTGCTTCCATCGAAGCCGGAGTTCTCTCTCTCCTTTCTTCCCTACATTAAGGTGTAAAAGACATCGGCTAACTATCCTCCTCTCCTGCTGGACCTGGTAAATTTTTTTGTCAGATTTCATTATTCGCATAAATGGACCACCTTGCATCAATTTTTTGTACTGTGATAATCTGAGTATCAAAGCTAGCGCTATCGAGGTAACTGAAGAAACATTTAATGCAAATTGACGTAAAATCAATGGTTTTTATACACGTTAATTAAATTGCCCTCTCCATCTGTGGTTCCACTCAAGTTTTTGTGATGCTCTTTGAACTTATTATTCGTTTGCGGAGGATTTAATATGCAATCCAAACCTTTACCCTAATAGCATACTTCGTTCAAAAAGTTTCTGCGGTGCTGTGCCAGTAGGGCTTCCTCTTCCATCTCTTGTATTAACTCAGTTACAACTTCCCTGGCTAGTAAATTACATGAAAAATACCTACTAGCATGAACGGTTGCGACATTTCCCCTTATTATCTGTGGTGATCGATTTTTGTATTCGTGTACTCTATTTTAGGATGCATCCACTCTTGATTTTCACCGCAAACCCAAGGTAGTTTTGGTAGAACGGTCAGTTAATTTATCTTACGTCAGCGCCCACAATATGTTCAACATACTCGATTTGATCGAGACTGCTAATGTTCTTTCCCATGTCGACCATGTAATGTACCTGCCAGATACCTGGGCATTGACTCTTCGGCCCCCGAAAAGGAACAAAGGAACGCTGAAAATCACGCCCCTCCCAATTCTTCCACATTTTTTCCATCTCCCGTTGGATGGAGGTAATTGTTCAGTTGGGATTCACACGCACCGACCGCCCGTTTGTCGGAGGTATCGGTTGCAGAGCGTGGGTCGACGCCACCACCACGGAGAGGGGCACCGGACGGGTGCATTTAAAGTAGGAGGAAATGTATGCATGCTTCTCGCTGGGCGGGAGTGGCAGGGACGACTCCTTAAATCTCGCCGACTCCTCGGGGGCCATCTCCGGGCAGCAGCGGGTGGTTCCAACTCCGCCGCCGATGTTTTCTTCCGGATGGGCTGGATGCATCAAGGGTTGGCCTGGTGATTCCATATCAAAATACGATAATTAATGAATGTCGATATTTAGCGATTACGATAAGTAATATCGGGGAGATAGTTATCGTCATATAGGGCCAGATAAAAATGTCACGTTAAAAAAATCGGCTCCCGGTAAAGTACCGTGATCTACTGTCATATCTTAAAAATATCTAAGTACATTATTTTGATATGTTTTCAGTCGTATATTGCGGGGTATAAAACTAAATATTTGAAAAAACATACTTCAAGGAGCTATTTTGGGAGCCAGGCAGGATTTTATTGTTATTTAAATATTTTATCGGTCGAGGTAGGTTTACGTAGAGCATTTTGCAGACTACTCCGGGTTGGTTCTCTTCCCTATTTGGAGTTCCCTCTTCAATTGACAATAAGGCCCACCTGCCCTCACCCATTTTAAAAATCATATTCTTTTCCTTTTCCTCCTACGTCTGCCCAACATTCTTCTCTCTAACGCTGTTTTCAACATCCCCTCCCCGTTGAAAACTCGCTCCATCCAAACCTCCTGTTTCCTCCACATCTCATCTAGAAGCTGCCTCACCTCACCCACCATGTCCAGCACTTCGTCGCTCCTCTCCTCCTCTTCTTCCACTTCACCTTCTTTATTAGGATGAAGGTTGGAATTCAACGACTTTGATCATAGATCTATTGATGATGGTAGAAACGTATTTGCCATAATAATAGGTAACACTTGTGACATCAGTTCGTGGCATACAGAATGAATTCTTCAGAGGTGGCCGACCGTATGAGAACCGTTACCTAATTCGATTGATTTAGTTGCCCAGAGATTCCTAGTGAGCTCGTCCCGTTATGTGATATTTGGTTTTACTTAAATAAGTTGTACATAAATCCTTAAAAAAAGAGTTTAACACCTCTCTTACATGTATTTCGATTGCATAACACAAATCCTGTTTTGATGGTCACTTCAATATCATTTGCATTTCATATATTGAATATATAAATTCATTTCTTTTGATTACAAATGCTGGCAATTACAAATTAGGAGAAGAATTACTTGTGGAGCGAGGACATGAATGCATGAAGTTTGCAGTGACATGACGACATCATTATCTTCTACAACACCTAGAATGGATCCTTGCGTTACTCTCTCAGGATAATTAATTTCATTTTTCACGAGTTTCGTTGCTGTTCCCTCCAATCTAACTTGTGTTCGTTGGTACAATAGGTAGTGTCCCGAGGTACAGGAACGTGATGTACCTAGGAAAAATTGCAAACACTTTTAGAAGTTCTAATTAGATCCATTAATAGTAAAGGTACAGGTATTAAACTGAAAACTTAAGTGAAGTTATCCTGATGGATTGAATTGCTACTATTAGACTGAATCTTCAGTATTGTGATTTATATAAAAAAAGTTGAGGATGTGTTCCGTGGTACAACACTCTCCCTTACTTACAAATAAAATACGAAATGTGCGAAGGGGAAGGTATTAGCACGAAAGAACGTGGAGAGATAATCTGCATCAAAGCATTCGTAAAATTGATTCCCTGAGAATTGAAGAGATAGATTTTTAGGCTGGACAGGAGGAGAAGCAAGTGGTTTGACGGGGAAGAGATTATGATCCTGAGAGAAAAATGCAAGAATCCATTCCCTGGATGCTGTTGGAACTTATGATTTCGCAACTGCCACTGCTACCTTATCTCGTCTTCCGAGCTATGTTGGGAGATATTGGATGAATACGGGTGTTAGGAATTAAAAAAAGAAGAAAACATTCGCAATTAGGTTGGTAATTAGAGGAGGTGACTGACACCTCAGTCAATAGTGCCATAAGGGAGGGTAGGGAAGGAAAGGTTGAGAGAAACCCGGCGTCGGCATTACCCTGCTCTTAACGATTTGCACAAAGGTGACCATGTCTTAACGTCTCATCCGACGGACGGAGTGCCATACTTGAAGTGCCCTCCAATAAGCACTTGGGTATGGATGTGATTACCAGAAAAATTTCCTCCAACTTCGGAATTAGAAGCCGGTCCCACTGGGTAGGATGCCAACACTCTAGCCACCACTTCAACCCGATGCCTTATGAAGCATTCTTCCCCAAACCATTCGATTTTATCTCTCCAATTCCTTTCTTTTTGTTGATTATTTATCGGATGGCCAGCTTGTTAATAGAGCTTAAATATTGACAGTTGGAGTCTTGTAGACTCTGAGAACAATCTCAGAAACCTCGGCGTAGGACGGAGTTATCGTTGTTGAATACAAGGAATGCTTGTTGAACAAAGCTTGTCTTTTTGTGGCGAGAATTAAGGAAATAAGGTATGTTTTAAGGCGGAGTGTTGTTCTGGAGCTTACGTCTCTTCTCTCTTTGATCTTCCTCAGGTTCTCTCTCTATTCCCTCCAGTCAATTTTATCTTCCCATCATCCTCTCCTCACTCTCACCACGGATGGTGGAGAAGACTTGTTTTGCCGGGGATATCATTCGACACCAACCCTCCCCTAACCCCTGCCTTATTCACCCCAACTTTCCGACGGCCCACACCTGACTAGATTCTCGTTCTGTTTCTGTTTCGTGTTACATTTTTTTTCTCTCCGCCGGAAAATAAAACAAACTGGGTTTTATCCATTTCTCCATCTTCCATCTCTCAGGCCTCCCCCCTCTCCTCCTCCGTGTCTTTCTTTCCCTCCTCTTTCTTCGTCACCCCCCTCATCCTCTCAGACCTTCGGAATCCCTTTTCCGGTGGTAATTGGGAGGCGCCAAGGTGACCCCTAGCGCGTGGTCACTTGGGAGAGACTCTATAGCTTGTGATTTGCGTCTTCCTCCCTTTTTCAGGTTTACCTCGTATACGAACAAATTTCAACCCTTCTATTTTCGTATGTTTATATACAATAAAGAAGGGGTTGAATATCTCCGAGCTTGTGTTTTAATTTGCTTTTCCATAAATTTTAACTAATTGTGTGTATCTTCCGTTAAAAGTTTCTTAGCCCAGGAAATATATATAGCAAAAAGTCATGAATTTGTATACTTTCTATATTACCCTATTTTTAAACATTTCTCTGTCTCAATTAATAGATATTTTTCCTACTCAAGAAGTAATTTTTGACCAAATATTCAAATTTACGATCGATTCCGAAGCTATGATTCAGGCAACTTGATGTGGTGATTTTCGATATCATACTTTTTTAAAGACAATTTCTTTCAATCTCCAACGTTATATTGTCTTATCCTTTAATATATTTTTATGGGTCTTTTACGTCAAATCAGTGCGTGTGTGAAATACTCTTCCGGCTTCATAAAAATATGAACCTTTCTCCTATTAACCTTTTTCACCATAGTTAATCCCCTAAATGGAGGAAAGCGATACATCGTCTATCTTAACTTAGCAGACGTGTTAGTATATCTCGATTTCGGTAGTTATTCTACCACCCTATCCGTCCTTTAACTCTTTACCTTGGTGCACCTCCAAACTTCCTCCATGAATACATTCAAGTTTTTGCATCCACTGGAAACCTGTATTTTTTAAATGAAAGCTGCCGAACAATCGAAACACGGTCGGGAGTCAAATAATTTTCATTACTAAACCATGAATTGTCTTCATTTTTGCCAATAAAAATATTTCTATCGCCGGGACCTGTCAACTTTTTCCCAATGCTGATTTAAATGCGTTTAGAATTTCTTAGTTGAAAGTGTGAAAAATATTTACTTAATTTCCCTAATTTCAATTTAAGGAATAATCCACCATGGTATAAAAAAAGATACGTAATCGGCCAATTAAGTAAGCGTAATGTTTTTTTTTCTGATAAAGGTGACGGAAAAAGGAAATCCTCGTGGAACTTGAGGCCACTAAAGACTTTCCGTGGCACTGAAAGGGTCCATCATTATCTTGTCTATCGTTGATATTTAATTATTATCTAGAGCGTTACTAAGTACATTGATTTGAATGAAATTTTCAATTAGATCTTTAATTTTTTTACAAAAGGCACGGGGAAAAAATCGAAAGGAAAGCTCATGAGGTCTTTATTTCACCCAAATGAATCTTCGAGTTCACTCTTGAATGTCTCTCTGCTCGAGTCTTCCCATCGATGGGTTTGTATTCCTTTTCCGTCGTTTTGTTCCGACGTCATCGGCTTCGAGGCATTCCCCACCTGTAGTCTTCTAACCTATCGTTTCCATGGGAATGCCCCCGGGCACCCTTTGCTCCTCCTCACGCCCTCCCCCACCTCCTGGCCTTAATTCCCCTCCCCCTATCCTACCCATCATCCCTGGAGTGCAATCCTTTCTCACACCCTTCCCACTCCAACTCAAATCTTACTCTAGCCGCGCTAGGTATCCTTGGGACACTGAACTCCGCATTTTCCTATTTCGTGTACTAATTTTACTTCCAGAACTGTGGCGTAGCGAGAAGGGGGGGTCCGGACCCCCTTTCCTCCCGAAATATAAAAATACAATTACTTTGCTTCATCTAAAAAGAAAATAAAATACATAAAAATCATTAATTTACAAATGTTTTCTTTGAAAAAGAAAGTTTTTTCGATTAAGAAAAGTGTTAAAATTAGTTTAAAACCCTCTACTAATTACCCTGTCTTCCAAATATTTTTGCCCTGCTTTTGGACCCCCCTTCCCCGAACGAAATTACTGGATTCGCCACTGTCCCACAAGTATCACCAACTCTTTTTACACACTCAGTTTTTTGACCGCGACTATCCAATAATTTATAGCATTTGCCTTCTGGCGTGGACTTACCTCACAGACGAGGCATCAAAAGCTGCTTTGTGTCTAGCAAAACACGCCACGATCAGTAATATGATCAGTACTTTCTGCCGTCACTCGGTGGAACATCCGCATTGTGAAATAACTAAATAACTTAGCATGTTTCACTGTGATGATTTTTATTGTGCCTAGCAGCGTTTTGCCAGTTATTTTCAGGAATTTCCATCAGGAATATAATTGGGTGTTCATGATGATGCTAATACTGGCGAAACTCATCAGACTTTATTAAATGATAACGGTGGAATTTGCAAAGTTATATTATTATGGTTTTCGTCAGTAATATTCCCGAAAAAAAATTGGGCTCCATTGCAGTTTATTTATCCCAAATGTAATTTATTACACTGAGGAATTAGATTTTGACATAAGTAACCTATTTAAGAAGAGTGTGGGCACATTGTTTTTGGAATTCGACGTAAAATTTACCTCTCTAATAAAGAAAAACATTTTATGTAATTTTTATCAAAATTTTAGTGATTGCTTTTGATATTTTTATCCCTACATAAAACGCTAAATTTGTTGAAAAAGAACTATGGACGATAAAATCGGTAGTATCATAAGACGTGACAAAAAACAAAAAAGACTTCAGCGGAGATTTACGTCAAAGAAAACTCAGGATTGCTCACCCAGGCTGTGACTAGAAGTTGCAGTTCTCTCGGTAGGCTTTTCCTTTAAGTTAAATGAAACTTCATCAATATGAAGCAATATCTTTGCTGCAGGATACTCAGAAATTTTAGTGCGCATTCTTCAAATTTTGTTATCGTTTACCAGAAACTGAAGGTATGTCATTTGGAAATTCATATAGTTATCTGCGATATGCAGATGTAGGCTTGTATATCGATTCAGTAGAATTTAGGCTATAATTACTCTGGATCTTGTTAAAAAAATAGCTTTTAGTTTAGTTAGGAGTTTTTTGTTTTAGGAGTGAAGTACAAGTAAACTTATTTTTGACCGTATTGTGTATCCAAAAATAAATATGCCTAAAAAGAGATCGATTCCGGGAATTCCATGTACTTTCTTTGAGTATTTTCATAGTAGCTCTTACGTTCTGTCTATGAATATGTGTATAGTGAATGAATCCTATTATATGTCGGCATTCTGTCCGTATCATCCGTGATGAGAATCTTGTCTAGGTATTTTAGTGTTTTAGTTTTAGCTCAAAGAAACTGCTGAAATAAAGTGTTGTTTCAATTTAAAAAAAATGTACGCGTAAATTATTATTCCGAAGGGGACGTTCAATTATTACGTAAGCACTCCTGGAGCCGAGGGTGGGTTTTACTTTTTGAGCTCGGCAAATGCTTATTTGATTTCATTGGGGGGAGGGATCAAATAATATACTCACGTACTTGAACGCTTCCAAACTCCCCAGACGGTCCAAGACCAAATGATGTCTCCAGGGGCGGATCCAGGATTTATTTCTGCGGGGGGCACAAGCAAGGCCGTATCCAGGATTTTGTTCTGGGAGGGGCACAAGGATACCTCATAATACAAAACGAATGCAATGATAATGGGACCGTATTAAAAATCTTGCATATTTATGAGGGTCTGGGGGGGCACGTGCCCCTGTGCCCCCCCCCCCTTGGATCCGCCTATGGATGTCTCCATGTTTCTGGGTTTCACCGCGTGGATTTTCTTTGTGACGACAGTTTCTCCGGTATTCCAACCGGCGTCTTCAGGTCGATGTCGGGATTCAATTTTTGGTGACTTATATAGTTCATTTTTGGCGCCAATGTTTCATGCTGGATGCTGATTGGTCCACCTTCTTTTCTCTCGTATGACCCTCTTCCACGAGCTGTGGTGAGGGTAGCCGTCTAAAAGAAAAAGTTTTAAAGAAAATCCACGCGGTGAAACCCAGAAACATGGAGACATCATCTAGACAACGCCGCGGAAACTACGCATCAGGTCCAAGACCAATTTTATCTAAAAAAAATATAAAATTTGCGAAAAGATTAGGATTTTTCACTAACTATCCAAATCTTTCGAATGATTAGTTTTTTTTTTTAGAATTGACGATAGCTCTTAAACCCTTGGACAAATTTAATGCCAAGCTCTTGTTTCTCTCGGAACTTGAACGCAGGACTTCTCAGAAATCACAATATCCCCACTGATACCCTGCCGACCGACGTTCAAGCCAGTAGCGGATGCAGAAAAAAACTTTTGGGGGTGCAAAAGATATCTCGATATATCTTTTTTACTTTTATCGCAAATCGTGATAGAAAATAATCAAGTCACATGCAAAGTTAGATAATGTTTTATTTAAACTGATTATACACGTATACAGGACACAATATGGAGATTTAGGTGGACTGGGGGCGCGTGCCACCCCCGACGCTTAACAAGTAGACTAGATTTTTAGTACATTATTATTTCGTTCGTTTTGTTTTGTGTATTACGGAGCCTCAGTAATTTAATTTCATATAAATAACTTTCCTATTAAAATAAATAGCATTTTTTTTTGTTGCATGTTGTTTCATTTTCAACCTCAAATATGAGAATACCGTTTGCCTGTCAGACCCTTATGGATGTGTCAGGTGAAAAACGATGTGTCAGATCCAGGAAAAAAATCCTGGATCGGCCTTTTGCAAGACAAGCATATAAAAAGAATCATATGAAATATCATATAAAAAAATTACAATTTTAGTTCGTAATGCGGGCAGCTCCGTAAAGGGTAGGGGCTCGTATGTGCCCGCCACTGGTTGGAATGACATAGGAACAAGCGATCCTATGTCATTCGAGATTTTAACATAAACTTAAGAAATCCCTTGGTAAGGAATGGGTTGGGGAACGTCCTCTCCAATTCCCCTATATCTCCGCTCGAGGGGCGGGATGTGTCCTCGGTGCGTGCTTTTGGTGCTGAGCTCTTCTTCTCTCGACTCTGACCACCCGTGGCGCTCCATTCACCATCGGGCCCGATTTTTCTACCTTTTTCCTGCCTTGTTTTCTCCCCATATGCTGCATCTTTTCCTGCTCCTCATCTACGACCGCTTGCAAGGGGCAAGAAAATGATGGAAAGCCGGAATCGAGGAATTTGTTGGAGAGGGGAAAGGCGAGATTGTCGGTGTTGGGTGGACTCGAGATTTTGGACTGCGTAGCTGTGGTGGATTGGTCACCGTATTTTGAATTTCTTTGTTCCATTTTTGAGGAAGAAGGGATTGCGTAGGTGACTGTGGTCACGTCGGTAGAGGTAGCCAAATGAGAGGAAAATAATGTTAATCATTAGGCTTTCGAGTGTTTCACCGGATTAAATATGTCATTCATCGAGTTTCATGGAAAACCTTAGGTCGTAGCTAAAGTTCGTCTACGTCTGCATTTAATTCCAAATACCTTTCGGATGAGACAGCGACCTATAGTTTCATGAAATAAAGAGTACAAAAAATAAATCAGTATCGGATTACATAAGTCATACAGTCTCTGTGCTTTTCTTCTGCATGGAGATTCTGTGATCATAGTCTGAAAATTTCCATAACAGCCTGTTCAAAATTTTAAATTCTGCCGCATCTCCAATACTGTGAAGTAATTTAGAATAATGAGGGAGTAGCATCCCAGTTAAACATTAAAATTTCCGACGAGGGTATACTAAGGACCATGATAATTTCAACTTAAAAATCTTTATTTGAAGAGAAATCTTTTCCTCTCTTAAGCCGTTCTTCGAAAGACTAGATTAGGTAGAAGTTTGTATATTAATCACTATAATATTTTTTATAAGTGTGGAGATAAAAAACAGGATGAAACGGACTTCGCATCCACTTGTGCGTACTTATATTTTGGGAGAGGTTTTTAATGATTGAATTTCGAGCAGTCTTATCTTTCTTGCAATCTATGTTTTAATTTGCTATTTTCCGTGAAGAATGCCTTAAAAGCTTGTTAATGTGGGCATATAGGGCTTGCCCCCATCATCCGTCATATGTGCCTATCAAAAGAAACCAGGTTAGAACCCCGCTGTAAGCCAGGCTCGTAACCAGAAATTTGCTTCGGAGGAGCTTCGTTTGTGAGTGAGTCGCCTATACTGATATTTTGCTGTCAATTCGCACTTATCGGAAAACCTTATTTTTCATTGAATGAGATGAACATTTGGTTTGCATAATGCTGAAAGTTATGAATCATCCTAGGTTATTGGTAGGTTTTATGAAAAGTAACTAAATTGAAAAATGAAGTATCAGGGAATAGTTGCCCCTGGGCTAGTGATCTCCTCATCAGATGTGTCGCGGGTAGTCTCCATGAGGGAAAATCGTTTCGGAGTGGGTTAAAGCACCATACAAAAACACGTGGCTCCGCGGCTGCTGCAAGTAAGTTATGTCTGCTCAAAGTATATTTTCTCAACTCGTACGTCTTCATTTTTCCTTAAAATCACCCATCAAGTGAAATATTTTATTTTCCCGATGCATTTTGAAACGAACCCTTGCCGCCCTTATTACTTGCGCTGAGTTCCTCAAAAAGTAGGTTTCTTCCATTAAAAAAACACTTCAAAGTATTGTTACTGCTAAGTGTTATCTACAACACGTGTTTCTTCGAGGAATTTCGGGGTTTAACACCCCGAAATGGTTTACAACCTCAGCTTGGAATAGGTAATAATCATCCTGTGAAATTATATGTGGTTCATAGTGATTTTGTGGGAGTGAGGTAAACATGACTTACGAGTTTATAAATTGTAAATTAAGTAATGAAACCGATTCTAAACTGTGTTTAGACCTGTTTACACGATACATTAACACATACGAGTTAATGTATCCACGTTTGCGTGAATGATTTTGTGGACCGGAACGGAACATGTACCTACGAATGCATGAACCAAATTAGAACAGGTTCTATTTTCTGTGCATGCATTCGCACAAGTTGGGAGGTTACACGGTGCATTTTGGCATTCATTCTCGCGTTCATACATTTAGACATTAACCCGTACGTGTTAATGTACCGTGTAAACAGGCCCTTAAGGCCGTTTTACACGGGGCACAGAATTGCGCAGGTTAGAGCTGCATTAATTTCTAAAATGGCGTGGCGTAAAATGCCATCTGACGTACGTGCGAAGGCGCAATCAGAATTGCGTCGTGTAAAGCGGTGAATTGCTAGAACACATGCGAGAATGCGTGGATGCGAGACGGAAAAATAGCCCCTGTTCTAATTTCGTTCATGCAGTCGCGCAATTCCACGCCATTTTAGAAATTAATGCAGCTCTAACCCGCGCAATTCCGTGCCCCGTGTAAAACGGCCTTTACACGACGCAATTTTGATTGCGCCTTCTCACGTACGTCAGATTGCGCAGTTCCGTGTACCGTGTAAAACGGCCTTTATACACTAGTGACACGGCACATAGAGGGGCAAAGGTATCTGATACGCACCCAGGAAAAGTGTGAACACGATAGAGCGTTGAGCTGTCCGTAGTGAATTTTTTTGTGAGAAAGATTTTTTCAGTGCATTCTAAAATTGAGTGACATCAATTTCGAACAACGTTGTACTGTCAGGTTTTGCTTCAGACTTGGATGCAGTGCACGGGAAACATTTGAAAAACTGCGCTAGTTCTATGGAGGCAATGTTTTGTCGAGACCCTACGTTTTTTGATGGTTAAAGGCATTTGCGAAAGGAAGAGAATCAATGAAAGACGGACGAAATCCCCGCGGAAGGCCAATATCTGTTTTTCAAGGAGATATGTTGGCAGAATCCGTGGTTTGCATTCAGATCGGCGTCAGACTGTTCGAATGATGAATGAAGAGTTGGATTTCATTAACGAAACTGTCATTAAATTTTGACCAGTGAATTTGGGATGAGAAAATCTGCGGGTCAATGCTCCTTGTCGCACCGCGATTTCTATGAATCAGTTGGTAATAACATTTCTGTGGCTCCTCATTATATCCTTATTCACCCGGCTTGAGTTCATGTGACTTCTTTCTGTTCCCAAGATTGAAAAATCAAGGGACATAATTTTAGGACATTAGAGAATATTCAAACATCCGTAACCGACCAGCTGAAGGCTGTTTTACTATATGAGTTCCACAACTGATGTGAGGAAGGAGGAAAGAAAAACCCTCTACTCTGTGAGGGTTGATTCGTGGATTTTAAGGTTTGAACACCCTCCGTCTTAAAAGCAGGCCTTGCTGAAAATCCCTTGACGCTAGCAACATTATACTTATTGCTAACACCTAGCTGCTCCTCAATTTATACTCTTTCTGATTATTTTTGGTGCAAATATAATTTAGTAAATTAAGTTGGCTAAAAATGCATTGAAATTTGAGAAAAAAGTAATTTGAAAAGGGCAAAAAAATCATAATTTCACTTACGGACTAAGGCATCAATTAAGTAAGGTTCCTGGCCGGGCAGGTGTGTGGGTTAGCCCTAAACTGGGTCTTTATTTAGCCTAAATCAAAGTTTATCAGGCGGGAACCCCCAGACTCTTGTGTTAGGAGGGTATTCCATTATTCTACTCCCTCTCCTCTTTAAAGGCTTTCCGGACCACCCCTTCGTGAAGCCCACGGAAAACTCGTCCTGGCCCTCGGTTGAGGATCAAAAAATCAACCTTGACGAATTTGTCTCCCTTTCTTAAGGTCGTAAAGGAGTTTGATTTGCTATAGATTTACAAATTAGCCAAATACTTGAAAACTGACGGAGAAGTAAAATTATTCAACTACGGATTTTTACGTACAATTTTGAAACATAATCAACAATTTTAATACTTCCGTGTCATTCTCAAGGGAAGGTACACTAAGACATAAAAGTTCGTAATGGAGTTTATTCAGGGTCGCACTCGGCCAAGGGGATGCATGAAATCATAGAAAAAATAAAGGGAATAAAAATTTGGGGGGATTTTTTTTACGCATACTTATACCAGTGGATGGGGGAGTTAGTAATCGCTTTTCGGGGAAATACGCCGTCAGTATTAGCGATGTCTTTATGACTTAAAGTTTACTTTTGAAAAGTGTGCAGAAATAAAATTGAAATTTTTTGTGTCGATATTCCGCAAAGCATCATGATATTAAATTGAAGTCACTGACTGATAATTGTACCCTCGACCACCGTATTTGATTATTGAATTGGCTATGCTAATTATTAGTTTTATACAATCTGGTCATTCACTTAGGTGCTGCTAGGAAATTTCAATCCTGTCATAGTGACCGATTGTCATGTTAATTCTTCTCGTCTGTTGAGGAGTGAATGCCCACTGAAATATCCCAAACATCCGGGGTGTCGGAGAAAATACTCCCGGCCTGCATTAATGCAACGGAATTTGATTAGTGGTTACCCGCCCTACTTTGAATATTTTATTCTCTCACTACATACTACGGAAGACCTCCAAGAATGTCGGGTGTTGTTTTCCAGCAGAAAGAAAAAGAAAAAAAAACTGAAGTTGGATATCAATTGACCCCAGAGCGACTTACAAATAATGGAGTTACTCATAACCCATTTTTTCCTCCAGGTATTAATAATTTGAAATATTTTTATTTGCGTGCACCGTGCAGTGCTATTTGTGAATAATCAATATAAGAGAGTTTTCGCAGGGGAATACCTGTAAAAGGAAGGGATAGGTGGCCAGGGCCCTCTCTGAAACGGGAAAGTGTTTTAGCGTTGAAGCTGCTGGTTACCCGCCGTTGGGAATTATTTTAGAGCTTCCTATCCTTATAGTAAGCATATCTTGCTTCCTATCTATAAAAGTGCATTTATTTTTAATGCAAAATGTAAAAGAATATCCTTATATAAAATTACTTTACCTAACCTTGCATAGATTTTGGTCCGTCTCAAAGATAAAGTTTAGATGCACTACTAAGTTTCCTAGAATTGTTGAAATTCCCAGCAGAAAGATATTAAAAAAATATCCTACTTTGAAAGACGATTGGAATGGTGCAAACACGGGAAATAAAAAAAAACAACGTGTCGTGTAATCGTATAATTCAGGCATAGATTGGGTGGAGGATTTTTTTAACTTATCAGACCTCCTTAACAAAATGGTTACGGCCTTCGGTAATCGAAAAATAACTAATGAAATCATATGCTTGGTTTGAGCTGGGGCGCAGCTAGTAATTAAGGCTAGGGGGGGTTTTAGGCGCAACTAATACTTACGGGTGTGGGGGTAGTGCATACCCACCAGGGTAAGCAGGAGTTGCGGGGGACTTCCTCCATAAAAAAATTAAGAATAATAGTTCAAAATGGCGAGTTTTACGGCTTTCTGAGGGATATTTGATTAATCCAAACACTATTCTATAAGTAATACTAATCCATTAAGTAAAATGGATTAAACTTAAAAATTTCTCTGAGCTCT
Organism: Ischnura elegans; assembly: GCF_921293095.1. Taxonomy (NCBI): domain Eukaryota; kingdom Metazoa; phylum Arthropoda; class Insecta; order Odonata; family Coenagrionidae; genus Ischnura; species Ischnura elegans. The sequence goes on along the minus strand of NC_060246.1, from coordinate 80,909,032 downwards.
GGGGGGGGGGGGGGTTTATCCCCCAAACCCCCCCTCTCGCTGTGCCACTGGGTTTTAGTTCAACCACTTTTTGTAACAAATCATGTCATACATTTTGCTAACGTAACATCCTAGCCGTATGCGATTCTCAATTTAATATAAGACCAGGAGGGTGGCAGGGGAACTTCATGAGCCACATACCTACCTCGATGCGATGAGAATATATCTACAGGACCCTAAAGATCAAGAAGGAGAGAATCGTAAAATAGGGCAATCGTGCTCGATCATAGATTTTTTAATTCTATTTCCTACAATATAACTTCGTATTATTTTGGCTTCAAATTGTTCTCTCACCACTGTTACTCGTTAGAAACTGTGTGGTTATCGCAAAATTGCTTTTTCCTTGACGAAAGACGCATGGAGTATAAAATTTACTCTGTTCTCGGCAAGCGGGTACTAAGCGCTGGCGGTCTTCTGCCCGTACCCACGCGTTGGTCTTGGCCGAGGTCAACAACATTTTGGCATGGGATCCTCTCTCCCTTGGCTGCCTAGGGTTCCCCACCATCGCACTTTCAATTGTCACTTTGTGACTTAACAATCTCACAAGGATGTTCCTCAAGTGTCACCGCCAGATTTCGTTCAAATTTTGCTAGGTGAAAGGAAATAGATACCCATGAAGTGTACTTTTGTTTCAGTTGCCAATGCTCAATACTTCGAGATATTAAAGACGGAAATTACAGGGAAAACGCCTGCATATATGCGACCCACCGCACAATAATACATGTTAGTACAGACTCTCAGCGCGGTGTCAATCGTTGCTATGCGGGTTGCGTGAATGCAGGCGTTTTCCTGTTAATTTCCATTGCTAATATCCCGAAAGGAATTAAGTGTTGGGGGCTGAAACAAAAACTGCACCTCGGGGGTATTCATTTCCTATCACCTTGTAAATTTGGAACGAGATGACACTCGAGAGACTTCCCTTGTTAGACACGACACAATGGACTGATATTTGTATCAAAAGGAATGCAACTCGGCCAAATTAACAGTGAACGACTTAGGCATTTATTTTTTCAAATTCCAACCCTCTCCTCCACGCACGTGCGAGAATCCAGGGGAAACCAAGAGGTCTCAATGTTTTAAACTCATTTCGAATCATTTCCATAAAGTTTAAATGGGGAAAGCTTCTCTGGAAAAAATAAATTATTCCGATTTAACCTGTTGCCCATTGCTCCAAGGGTGATGGGGCTTTCTGCCTCCCAAAATCCTACTTACTCACCTCCACCTACTTCTTTCTGCCCATTTTTATTTTAAAAAGCTCCGGTAATTTTTGAGAAATCACATTCAAATATTATAAATGGGCTGTGGCCATCACTAGTTATGACAAAGTGGTATTGAGGTAGTCAGTAGTCACCCAATGCATTAAAAAGATGGAAGTACAAGTCGGGTACAAGAAAAAATAAGCTGTACACAAAAATTTATCATAATAGCCTATTGATAGGTTTAGACAATTGTAGCATGTCTTTAACCTTTCATAGTAAAACTGAAGATTTTCTTTGCCACTAGCACTCCTGTTAAAAAAATTCATTTGTCCAGCAAATAGGAAAGATTCAGGGAAACCTTAGTAGGTGGAATTTAAGGCATTCTTTCCAGCAGGTCATTTCTCCCGAGACAACCCAGGTTATCTCCCACAAAATTACCATGGCAATCAATAATTAAATCTCTCTGTCAAATAATTGAAGTTATCATTGTGCCCCAAGGAACACATAGATCACCAATTGACATCAAGAGGTTATTTCCTACTTGATGAAGTGACAACAAATCTAAAGAATGAATTTTCCTTACCCTCATGGGTAGTACATATTGCAATTATATTAGTGATTAACAGTTTGATATTTTTTAAAGTACCTAGTTCCCTCAAGTTAGTGTGATAAGTTATGAGATAATTGATAATTTAAATCGCCACAAGTTGCTATGCTCTACTTAGCCACATTCCATTACAGCAAAAGATACTTGTATTACCCATACATATTTACCTTTTATTACCTCTGACCCAACAATGACGGAATGCCTATGCAACTAAATATCTTTCTTGAATTTAAATAAATACGAATGGTATTTTTAATTCCATTCATTTATAAAACATAGCCATGGAACAACATGCTTGTTCCACTGGAGGCAAGTGACGTGGAACAAGGATTTTGCAAGCAGCAATTGGTAGTGTGTGACTCCTCCAGATGCATCTCCTCATCCAAGAATGTATTCCTCTTATACAGTAACCCTCCCCAAATTTTTTTCTCAATGCTACCTTGATTTGGAAATAGTAAAGCAAGAGTCATTCCTTATTTCAGTTCTGTAAGATTGTACCAAGTACTGGAGTGAAAGGATTAATAAGGTAAAAGTGGAATGTGTAAAGTTCTGTTGCTTTCCTTAATCACTAATTACACTGAAAGATATTATTTTAAATTGTGAGCACTCTTTTATGGACTTTTTTTTCCAGATAGTTGAATAATTACTGCATTATAAAATATCTTAATAGATTATACATTGCAGTTGGCACAGAAGAAAATCCACCATAACTATGATTAAAAAGGTATTGGACCAAATACGTACACCAAGGAATTGGAAAGTAGGCATAGTAACTGATTTATTGTACATGGTAATGATAAAGTGACATTTATCAGTAGCACTAATGATGATTAGCATGCATCATATCACCGTGCAACTTACGATTGTAATATTGATATTATGTTGCTATGCCCTGTCAGAATTATGTACATGTTTGTTTTTGCAATTTCCCTTAGTCGCTCAATGAAGGAATGTTTAAAAGGCTCTCATACACCCCCAAATGGTATGGCAATCACTATCCTGTTTTTGATGAACATCAATTAAATATTAGTCAATGCATGAAACATATACAAACCCTTTTAAAATCTTGCATGGAATAATAATGAATACAAACACATATATTTTTAAGGAATATTACTAAACATCACAAAGAGAAGCTCACAAATACTGGCCCAATCCCTGAATCACATTATCACACCCTTTTGTAAGAACTTAGTGATTTAAGCCCAAAAAAAATTTAATTACCAAATGGGGGATGTCAATGTATTTCCTCTTATTTTAAAATGATGTAAATGAAATACATCACCAAAACTGAAAAAGCTCATATCATTTGTGAAGAAGTTAATTACACTTGAATAATATTAAGGCCAATGGGATCAAATTGTGGAGGAATGATTACATTTGGATTTTCTTATCTGTCAGCAATAGAGAGCATTAACTACGATCAACATTTAACTGGGACATGAATAATACTGCCTGCTTTAGAACAGGATGAAACCTTTGCCCAAAATATACAATAACAGCATGACAAAATTATGAACCATTCAACACCTGCAAATGGAATCACTAAGAGTTTCTCATTTCCGGGTAATTAGAGCTGAGAGTTTCATTAGGACAAAATCATAGCAACACTACTACCATTAGTGTTCAGTTGATATACATAGCATAACTGCATGGACCTCCAAGATTTAAATTAAAAATCATTCTCAACTATGTACAATATCTAGGCAGTTAATGACATCCATCCTGGACTTGTAGTAATCCATTTTGAAGTGATTTTCATTATCAAATACTTTCTGCTATCACATAATTCACCAGATCTTCTATCTGATAACAGTACTTCTTCTGTTTGAGAACAGTATTTATGAACAGCAGGCATGGAGGAAATAAAAAGTGCATGTGAAACATCTCTGAATTGTGATGCCTAATGAGCAGCGAAAACGCACAAATAGAAGCAATAAAGGGAAACTGAATGCAAATTTAATCCAAATTTTTGATTCTGCTTTCTTTCCGAGACTAAACCGAATGGGCACATTCATTCATTCATTCATAAAACAAATCAAGGCAACTTTCACATCTTAACGAGATGCATTTCCGGTGGGTGTCTTGGTGAAGTATACATATATTGCAGATCGTCACTTATTAAAAATACCACAGCAGGAAATTTCCTCCAGAGAACACTCATTTGCAATAATACTGAAGCAGTGTTCCCTTCAGAACAAATAAATATGATCTCCAAGGCTGAATTCCAAGTCCTTGGATGGTAGAAGCAACTATGCTTTCCAGGCCCAACACCAATGTTTCTCAGATTCCTCAGCAAAGATGTTTCCCCATCACATCACACCACATCAAGGTACTCTGTTCACACTGAGTACAAGTAACTCTCTAGCTTGCTCTTTGGTGGGGGCCTAGTGAAGGGTGAGAACCATGCCAGAGAGAATCTTCCAAAAACAGCCTGAATGCTTTTCCATCGGGATTTCCTCACCCATCGAGCCTCTTCCTTCTTCAATTGCTCTATGCCCTGTGATCCAAAGCAGACGAAAATTGAATAAAAAAAATTACCTTACACAAACACAAGAATAGTATGAAAACACAACAAAAAATATAACTCTCAGCACCCTGCTCAATAAAACTACATCATATGATCAGCATTTTAATGTCTTAAGGGTGCCATTGGGCGATTTCTATTTTCTGGGGGTGTATTATGGAACTTTTTCTGCAAGCCGCATCATATTATAACAGCCAATTACAACAGTATGCCCCAGTTTTAAAGCAGCAATCGGGTGCTATACGAAAAGGGTTACTGAATAAGTTTCATAATAATCATCATAGGTCCACATATTTAATCAGCTCAAGATCACCATAGTGTAATGTTTAAAGACAAAACATCTTTGAAAAGCTGAGAAATTTATAAACCACTTACTTTAAACTGCCAGAAAATGTGAGAGAAAAATATATTTATGTCCAAAAATATTTAATTTGGAGTGAAGAACCACTAAGACTAAATGGTGCCATACTGAACTGGAAATATTCCATTCCGAGAAGGTTAAGCCTTGATGGCATGACAAGAAAACAAATTGAATTAAAGATGAAAGAACCATGGCAATCTAACCCGACAAGTAATACAGACTCAAAGCGACCAGACTAACCGTTTCATCATTCCATATTGCTTGCAGCTGAGTTCCCAGCATTACAGCCGTAAAAATGGCAAACAGCAGTGCCTCAAATATGAGGAAAAGAAGAAACACAACAGTGGCAGGGGGAGAGTAGTAAGTGCATTCCTTCCACTCGTGTTTGATGCAAATCACAAACTGGTTGATGGACAGGAACAAGGCATGCACAGAGATTACAGCAATATAAAACTGAAAATGCAGAATAGCAAAAAAATCCATAATAATCCACAGTAATGAAGATCTACAACTTATTGTTATCAAATGTATGATAATAAAATATCTCGTCTAATAGGAGCTGAAAAGAGAAAGATTATCAGACTAGCATTACATGAAGACAATATTTAGTACATACTAAACTAAGATAGTTGAATCCTCTACACCTAATTTCCAGGACAGGCGATAGTAAAGCAAAACAGAAAGTACTATAAATGTTAACATACTTTAATTTAACAAGACCCAAGTAGTTTACCTTAGGAGCAATTTTTTGATGGCAAGAAGAAAATCTGTCCAATGTATATCTTGGGGACAATAATGGCATTAACAATATAGTAACTCAAGGCTATGTCCACAAAAACCATTCAAATAATCATTGTCATGTAGTACTAACATTCCCTATTTAGCTGTGAATAAGCATCTTCTGAGATCAGAGTAATATATCATCATCATTCTTCTACAAAATTTAAGTTTATCATCCCAAGGTAAAATATTCCTTAAATGGATCTGAAAAAACAGCTAGACTTCAAGTTTATGACTGCAAAAACTAATTTTAAATTTAACTAACTCAGCCAAAAATATATTATAAATAAACTTAAACCTACAATACATACATACAAGACGAAGGCTTATCAATGGGGTCCCCCCTTTCCCCATTACTAGCCGAAATTTTTATGGACAATTTTGAAAGAAAGATTTTTAACTCCAATGACTCACTTGTAAAGAACGTATTTTATTGGTTTCGATATGTCGATGATATTTTATGTTGTTGGACCGGAAGCTTACGGCAAGCCAATAATTTCCTAAACCTTTTAAACTCACGCCATAAAAACATTAATTTCACGATGGAGAAAGATACAGATGGAAGTTTAAGTTTTTTAGATTTGCAAATATCTATATTCGGGGATAAACATATATTTGACATCTTTAGAAAGCCGACATCTACAGATATGGTCATTCCATCTGATTCGTGCCATGCCTTCAGTCACAAAACGGCAGCATTCCACTCTATGATTAATAGACTCATGAATATTCCACTTTCACGGGAGTCCTTTGCCAAAGAACTAAACCACATTCATCACATTGCTACTGTTAACGGCTACGATGGGTATCTAATTGAAAAGATATTGCAGAATTCACGAAGGAAAAAAGCCATTAAAGAAATCACAGACCTTAAGCAGACCTCAAACACAAAGAAGTGGGTGAAGCTACCATACGTAGGTAAAGAGTCATACAAAGTTTCCAAGTGCTTCCCGAGAGACCGTTTTAAATTCTGTTTTTATTCCCTAGTGACGCTTAAAAAATTATTTGACAAATCATTAGATAAATTGGACCCTCTTTTAAGATCCGGCATTTATGCAATCAGCTGCGACTCATGTGATTCAACATATGTAGGACAAACTGGTCGGAATTTCAAAGTAAGGACAGCAGAGCACAAAAGATGTTTTGATAAGAAAGACACCAAATCCCAGCTAGCCACTCACCTTATCAACGAGAACCATTCATGCAGTTTCCAGCCTAAAATACTGGCCTTCGAAGGAAAAGGACGTCGGCTCGACGCACTCGAGCAATGGGAAATTACCAGGAGGAGAAAACGCAAGGAAAATCTTTTGAATGACATTGAGTTCCTGAGTCATTCCCCGTTGTTAGCCCTCCCCCCTCTCAAAACCTTCAACCGAACTCCAAATCCTTACGTATCCCAACCACCTCCCCACCCCCTTCCCCCATCCTTTACCCCCCCCAAACCCTCTCCCACTTCCGCCGACTCATAAATATACCCCTCCCATTTGCATGATTGTATATATATATGACTTCTTGACGAAAATATGGCATTTTGTACCTGATGATAGCGAAGTAAGGTCGCTGAAACGCGTCGTACCAAATAAAAATTACTGTGGACATGCACTAAGTTTGCTCTTCATTTACCATTGTATCATTATGTTCCACAACATCTCGCCGAACACCGTTGAATACATTCATTCCTTCTTTTATAAACTATGCATTAGACAATTATTTAGCTGATGTCTTTGTATCCAGACTTACTGAGCTGGACAATAAAGGCATTATTCTCGTAAGTATACATAAGCACAATTTTCAATAAAATAATATTCATGAAATGATAGAGTCTATATGGTAATTTTCTGCAATTATATTGACAATCAAGAGAAGACTGAAAATTTGAGAGACTATCTTTTCATGGCATGGATTTCCACATTAACCTTGAAAAACTTAAGTTTTCAAATATCATTCACGACTATGATTCAAATTCCATTCAAATTCATCCTGATGGTTTTTACCATTAGATCTATAGCTTTTATCATTTATCTCCAAAAATATTTTCAGTAGCACCATACTCTCATGCTCCTCACAAGTATATTACCATGATGGATGGATGGACTGCATTGCTAATTACAGTACCAATGCAGAATGGTTATGAATAAAAAACAGAAGAGTATATCTGTTACATTTTTCTTTGTCTTTTTTAAAATAGTAATTTGTGAACCACTCTGGGCCAAATACGCAAATATCCATGCAGGCTGGCCCTATTCTTGACATCCCCATGAATGCAGAAGGAAAAGTCACCCAATTGATTGTATTTACTATTATCTACATATCAACTTATTGCAGTGTTTAATATGTAGGTACAATGACATGGCAATATGTCCAGTTATTAAAGTTCAGCAACAAAATTTTCATTTATCAAATACAAATCAACATCTCGAAAAAAAAAGAACTTGTATACCACATATAATGATATCTTCACTACATATTACAACTGCAGATGAGTTATCCACATTTCGCCAAGGTTTTCAATAATGTGACCCATGTCCATGCAAACAAATGTTTGCACAAGAGCTTAGGCATATTCAACTCCCATTCAGGTGGTTTTCCTGTTGCCAAGTTCTCGCTCTACTCTTAACATCTAACTATATCATGCAATCCTAGAAACCCCTGAGTTGTATCTCATAAATGGCTACGACTGTTAGTTATCTCCCTTCTACTATAGAGAGCATTCTATTTTGGATGTTTAAAGGAGAATTCAACTCCAGCACTACTCTACCGTTCACACCTAATCTTAATTATGCTCTCTGGAGACTTTACTATATGGATAATGCAACCTGGTTTACATGCACAGGATAATTATGGCAATACATATCCCTGAAATGACTTTTTGATCCAAATAGGAACTTGTAATCTGGCACTTGAAAATAATGATTAATAGCTGCACACACTGCCAAGGCAGTTAAAGCATTACAATTAACGTTACCCATTGCATTTTAGCAGGCTTTTTATTTATAAAGACGAAGGGAGATGTGAAGAAATAAGAAATGCATCACCAATCTAATAGGGAGTCACTTCATAGTAAAAGGATTAAAAATATTGAAATATTTGACATAAAAGAAAGCAGTCATTAGACATGACACTCACGTTTAACAATGTTAGGCCGTTGAGTCTCTAATACTTAGCATAAGATTTTAGATTAAAACCATATTATGGACTCGTACTTACAGTAAACAAAACGAAGTATTTTTGGTTATTTTCACCAACGCAGTTATTGACCCAAGGGCAATGATGGTCCATTTTTCTTATGCATCTAAAGAGAGATGAAAAAGCAAGAAGATAAAAGATCATTTACGATGATAATACTGTTATAAGCCGATTATAATCGTTAAGAGTATGAGTAACAGCGAAGCATTTCACTTATAAAATAATGACATTGATAGAAACAATATTGCTTACCTTTGGCACACCGAACAATGATGAGCTCTTTCTGGTTTTATGCTGCAACATTTAGGACACTTGAATATTACCTGTCCTTCTCTAAAACCCATTTGTTGTATCATTTCTTTGGTCGCATTTCCCTTAGGAACAGCACCCTGAAAGTTCGCAATAATTGACATTAATTAGGTATGCCGTTTAACCAAATGTTGGGAATGGAAAAATCCATAGGTCATTCTTTCATATGTCTTACCGGGTCCGTAAACATTGTTCTCAAATGAGAAGCAAATGCCAGGAACGCAAATGTTTGAAAAATCAGAGAATTAACTGTGCTGTATATTGGGTATGGACTAGGCCAAAGCATTACGTACATAACAACGAACTCAGCGTACAAAATTAGAAGCCATGTGAGGATGGCACATATTATTCCAAAGATATCCTGTAAGAGTAAACAAAGGTAATTAGTGAAAATAATACGATCATTAGCATAAAAACATTTGCTCGACCAGCAGATACGTACTCTGATGCACCACACCCAACCACGACAACATCGATTGTGGACATCAGCCTCCCGGCGGTAGGTTGGATATTCATATTCCATTTTGGTAATTAACTCTCAAAACATAAAGAGGAAATTTCTTCATATCTGCAACCGAACGATGGCCCTTGCAATCTGCTCCGCTAAACAAGCACGGGAACCACCAGGCATTTGAATAAGCAGTCCAAATTATCTACACTTGATTCAAGAGCACATCATTTTTTTTGTTAAGGCGCTATCAAAATATATCTTCCAAACAGGGTTAAATGACTACATCGTGTTTATGAAGAGTGATTGTCGATTAAGTGCAAACCCGAATTACTTCAAAATGAGGAGATTCTTCGTCGGCCTATTGATGGAATACACCACACGGAAATGAAATTCATCGGTAAAAATCTACTACACACAGTTTTACTCATGCACACGGCAAATAGTAAACAATCATGGCATTGGAACGGCCGACACAACGAACACAACCATAGCGGACATTCCCATCGCGCAACACGAATGTCAACTATTTAATCTCTATGCACGCAATATCGTTTGGTGGTTGTTCCCCAACGTGGAAGCTAGTTGTCTGTTTCCGTGGGGGATTCAGTGTTGTTCATTTGGGAAGAGTTCGATTTATTTGAAGTTTTGCGTCCTCTTATACCCTGCCCTGCATTAAGGCACTAGTTTTTGTTTGGCCATTCTCATCTAGTCTTCCGTCGCATTTTATCCACTGCTTCATTCGAAAATGGTTGTAAGTATTCCTTTAGCATATTGAATTTGTAAAGTTGATATATTATTCTGATTGTACGTTGCAATGTTTGTTTCATTGAAGAAAATCTATTTTATTGCCTCTGGCAATAATATTTCTTACCTCCGTGGGCTGTAATTATTAATCTTTCATTTATGATTGCACTTAAAACAATAACTGATTGAAATCAAATGATACTGTTTAATATTGTGTATCACGGCTTTGTAATGGTTTATAGGTCCAGAAAGGAAAACAAGGCACTAAAGGTCAAAAGCAAATCGTGGAAGAGAATGCAGCAACTCTGAGCTTTTACAGAAACATGATCCTTGGCGCAAATGGTATATTCATTCTTGTCTCGGCTTTTTTTGATACAGTCAGTACAGCGAATATTGTGAGTATACTGGCCACATTTCTTGGTGTTATTAAATCTTCATCAATATGCCGACGTGTCATGATATTTTAGGGTGTTAAATCTTTTAGATCATTCGATTTACCTGTTCAATACCAAGCTGTAACATAGTATCACATTTGCCCTTCGAAGGTTTATCATTAGTGAATATTTATGTCGACTTACCTAGCTAACATTAATCTCGTTGGTATTTGAATTTGGAATATATTTGCTTTCTATGACCTTCAACTTACTCGATAACATGGTTTGATGTTACTCTTTTGTGGCCAACTCAATATGCATCGTATTTTTGTTCGATCTACCGTATATGGTACTATATTATTGGGGTAATAAAGTAGAGCTTGGATTATCCAACCCTACGTAGAGGAAAGACAAGAAAATAATCTTAAGGGACTTAATCCGTTCTTGATCTTTTTTCGCAATTTTAACTTTGGTTTGATTGGTGCAATTGATGAACTAGCCTTTTGACTTGGGTAAAGGTAAGAAACATGGCTTTACATGATTCGTTAGGGTTTAGCTTTGTGCAATTCAATGGAAAGTTGGGTGGAAAATGGATAGTCGAAGTTCTACTACACTTTATCTTGGTTACATATCATTTTCAAGTCTGCTTCCTTAAGTATTCCTTGTTAATGACACAGTATATATCGAGATGCCTTCAGGACTGTCACTTTTTAATCATGCTTGTGTAACTAAATGTCCAAAAAAATGTATGTAAGATTGTAAAACCTACTAAATGGCCCAAGCTATGTATGTAGCAGCCATCTCTGTCAAACAGCCTTTTTTTCTAGAACTTGTATATTTCTGTCGAAGAAACCATTTTAATGTTGCTTTCTTTCATTGTCAGCATTAATATTCAGTAATACCTGTAATAGATAAGCCGTAAAATCTCTACTAAGTTGTCACCTAAAAGTTTTACTGTATGCCAACTTTTTTAGTGGTCAATTTCTTATTATTCATGTGGAAGCTGGCACACTTAAATTTGCATTGAGATGGTAGGCTCTTTTCCTATTGGTGGAATCCTTCCATCCAGTGTAAATTATACACAAAATGTTATGAAAAATTTCATCATCTTCATACCCTCCAGGTCACACCTCAGTCCTCATGAAAGCTTAGGCTCACAAGTTGGCATATTGGGGGAGATGAAACATGGGAGGGGTAAGGGAAAGGATTGCAAGAAAAGGAAATCATATGAGAGGCAGAATGATAAACATATGTACCTCCTACGCATAGAAATGAAACTAAAATCCATATTCGACCACTGTCCTTGCAACGAGTCAAGACACCTGAGTTTTAATGCATTGAGGTGAGGTTTCATACAATGGAGGAAAGGTCTCTTAAAAATGCATTCCCCAGAGAAGAACTTTATAATAATTTTTTAGCTCCTAAAATTGTTGCTAAAGAAAGCAGTGCTATTTTTGTTATTTCAAGACTTACAGAAAAGCACTTTTGACACAGCATGCATGCAAAGTTGAAGAAATTTGGAGTTTAAATCATGAAAATATTTAAATTTGTTTTGCATCGACTTGTATTTGCTGACTTGTATTTTTGGCCTGGGAGAGCTGCAAAGAATGAGGGAAACTGTTAGCTGACTGCTTAATCAATGCATGCATTGAGTTAGTCCTTGATGGGTTCGCTGCCACCAGTTGAAGTTGTATTTAAGCTTACCAATTCTGTTCCCTCCCCTTCATTTCTTTGGTCCATCCCTTTTTCTTCTCCAGCTCAAAGCGGTCTAAACCAAGGGTAAGCAAATATAGAAACAGTAGCAGATACAGAAAAAACTTAAGGGGGGAAAGTTCCACAGGGAAAAAATCATTCGCCTTGACTGGGATTCGAACCCGGATCCCCCGATTTCCAGTCGAGTGCTTTAGCCAGTTAAGCTACCGAGGGGTCATTCTTCCCTGTGGATATTTTCGGACACTACCGGACAAGAAGTTGCTGGACTGCTGAGCATATGATGCCACAAGTAGTCCAAATCGTGTGCACAGCGCCACAGCCGGAGAGCAGGCCCGGACATACAACACAAAGAGGTGTTCGCTCTAGACTAATTTAAAGTGTACCGGGACTAGCCGCGGTGATAACTTTTACGGGAGTCACCCACAATGCACAATCAGGTGAAAGTTCCACAGAGAAAAAATCTAGAGCGAACACCTCTTTGTTCCATCCGGGTTCGAATCCCGGTCAAGGTGAATGATTTTTTCTCTGTGGAACTTTCACACGATTGTGCATTGCAGGTGACTCCCGTAAAAGTTATCACCGCGGCTAGTCCCGGTACACTTTAAATTACTTAAGGAGGGAGTCTCAAAAGATATCTTGAGCAGTGGCTCAGCGAGGGGGGAGGTTTTTGGATATAAAACCCCCCCCCCCCCCCCCAGAGCTCAGAGAAATTTAATCCGTTTTACTTATTTGGATGAGTATTTATTGCAGAAGAGTGTTAGGATTTATCAGATATCCCTCAGAAAGCCGTAAAACTCGCCATTTTGAACCATTATTCTTCAAATTTTTCTGGAGGAGGGCTCCCACAACTCCTGCTTACCCTGTTGGGTGTGCAATACCCCCACACCTGTAAGTATTAGTTTAGCCTTAATTCCTAGCTGCGCCCCTGATCTTGAGTTACCTTTACTTTTATGCAAATAAAAATAATCAAGTCACATGCAGAGTTTAAGAAAATTTCAATTAAATTCATTACACACATACACAAGACAATGGCAATCTTATGTATCAAAAAGTTATAATTGTGGTTCTGCAATGCATGGCAACACGGGCGGGCCCACAAGGGGTGGGGGGGAGGGTGCACCCCTGTGCCCCCATCTGCATCCCCCACTGTATTAAAATAGGATAAAAGAAATTATTTTTATCCTTGCATTTGTCTTCTGCCCATGTATGTGCTTTTTATGTGCCATTTCTTTTACATTTTCTGTAAGTCTTGAAATAATGCAAATAGGGAAGTTTTTTTTATCAACTCTTTTTGGTGCTCATACAATTACTACAATGTTTTCCCTTTAATATTCCTTCTTAAAACTCTGTTCCTTCATCATTCGAACTCATGCCTTGCACAGTGAAGTGTTAGAACAAATGGCATTCAAAGTGGAGCTATCATTTTCTGAGCATAAAAAAACCATACCTTTTTTCGAGCAGAGGTGGATAAAAAATTATTAAATTTTGTATGAATTTATGACTATATTGAGGAAATTTATACATAAATATCCTGTTATTTCTTGTCTGTTTCAGTTCAACCAATTGAGTTGTTATATCTACATCTACGTGTATACTATACCCGCAAGCCGCCTCAATAGGTGTATAGCAGGGTGTGCTAGGACATCAGCCATTTACACATAAAAAGGAAATGCTCTAACAAAATTATGCCCAGAATTTATTTAAGTCTTTTATTGTGCGGGAAAAATGAATTCCCATACCTATCCATTCAGCAAAATATCTCTCTTAATTTATCGTTTCTGTCAGATCTGGAAATTAAGTGGGGTTCTAGTATTAAGTTCTCTGTGTCGCTCTTAAAGATATCCATTCTCAATCGCTCAAGCAATCTAAGCTTAGCACTCAGCCTCTGAGTCTCTTGTGGCTCCCAATCTAATTTGTATAACATTTGTGTAACACTTTCTGTGCACCCGCAGCAGTTAGTGATGAATCGTGCTTTCATTTGTATTTTATGAAGTTAATATAGAGAAATTTAAAAAATTGTAACTTTACATAAATGTAATACTGTTTACTAAGCTTTTTACATTTCATTATGTTAAGTCGATTTCACATAGTAACGCCTGAGACAATGAATTATATTTTACTAAGTTCACGGATTAATTCTCTCTGCCCCGGATCCCATATGCTCGCTGCATATTAAAGGTGTGGTCATACGAGTATAAAAGGACTTCTCTTTTCCTTTCTCCTCCGAAAATCTTCCCACAATACGCTTGAAGAATCCTAGCCTCTTCAGGTCTATGCCACAAATATTTCTTATGTGTGCTCCCCAGGATAGGTTCGAAGTTATTTTAACTCCTATAGACTTCACTTCATCTATCACCTTTATGTTTACTCCACCCAATGCATATGGTGAGATACTTCTGACTCGGGTAGCTTGACTTTTGCATGGACAGCGGTGTTTGCACTGTGGAGAATCAAGTTTGTAGTTAGATTTTTTGTAATCCTTTTGTCAACTCAATCAATCCCCTCCATAATATACTAATGAAAATATCTGGGGGCACTGTTGGGGGGGAGTAATTGAATGCATATGATTGATATAAAAGTTGGCAATGCAAATATCATAAACACAAGCCGACCAATGCGATCCATCCTCCCCGTTGTTGATAAAGAAATAAGATCATTTTGGATCACTTTTTACTCTCCTTAGTGGAATTGGTACAAAATCCAATTACATATGTATTTGTGTTTATTTCATTCAGAGCCTTCATCTCCTGAATCAAATATTATGGAGCTACGTATTGTGTAGTTATAGTTATTCTCCATTAATTATTGTTTTATCGTGTTTCAGGTCTTTTTCATCCTTTCTTCTGTATCATACATAGCAAGCTATCAGTTCATGGCTTACATGTGCAAACCCAAATACACAGACAGCGGGCAGCTGATAGACAGCGGAGTTGATTTAAACATGGAGGGAGGAATTGCAGAGTGGGTATTGCTTTAGATATGTCAACACTTTAATTTTGATTTGACAAGTCTGTTATTAATTTTTTTACCCAAGTGTGATGAAAATTTTTGTTTCAGGCATGTTAAGGATCTTATAATTTTAACTTCTGGTTGCCAACTTATGTCTTTGATATCCAAATATTTTTGGCTCTTATGGCTATTGGTGAGTCATTTTCATTGATTTATTCATGCAGTTTTTCCCTTTTAGTTTTAGTTTGTCAGAAGTTGATTTGTGGTCACTCATCTAATGGCACAATGTCATTTAACATTTGGCTTCAACAGAAGTATTTTTCAGTGGAAAAATGCCATTCTGATTGAAAAATGGAACTGTGGTGACTTTCAGAATTAATTTCCACAAACGCTGCCAGATTGAGCCATCATGTTATACGATTCTCTCTGATAATGATGTGGCAAGAGAGAAGTCAGTGAAAGCAGTTTGGTCGTGTTTTTCAATATTAATTATGAAAGTTACAGAAATTTTCTTTCTCCATCAGTCCACCCACAAGTTGCATTTCTAGGACTTTTCATTCAACTGAAAATATTTTTGCACAGGCTCCCATGAGGGGATTTTGGATCCTTTGGGTCAACTTCCTGTCTCCATGGTTCTTCCAGCCTGGAGCTCCACCACAGGAAGTAGACGAGAAGAAGCAGAAAAAGTTAGAAAGAAAAATGAGGAGGCATTGATTGCATTTGAATGGTGCTGTACTCAAATTACTTGACACTGCCGTTGAAGCTGCAGTAAATGTGATGAGTGAGATATTGTTTAGAGTTTTATGGTGAAGTTTTTCCTTTTGGACATTGATTAAGATATGGCTGTTAAGTTGAGCCTTTGATTTTTAAGTTGGAAAAGATGATGTGCAACTGCATGAAATATTTTTTCATCAATTAAATATTTTGGCCATTGCTCTAAGGCATCAAATTTCCATTTCGAATTTATATATTATTTATTTTACACTGTTCTCATTTTTTGCATTGCATTTCCATGCCATGAAAATTGAATTTTCTGGCTCGGAAATGAGGAGGTTGATTCACTTTGTGAAAATTGGAAGGTTTTATATATATGAGCAAAATTACTGGATTTAAAAAAATACCATAATGTGATGTGTATATTTTTCTTTTTTTATTGTTTGAGTTGTTTTTTTTTTGTGCTGAAATAGTCCATTTTCCTCAGTTCAATGGAATATTTCCAACAGTAAGTTTCTGAGCCCTACTAGAGGCTGCTTAGGTTCATCTTATTGGCCCATTAAAGTGTTAAACTCTCTCAAAACACAGATGTATGCAGTTTTTTTGTCCACAGTTAATTCTTGAGACATATTTGATTCTGTTGCTACTGGGGGTCACCTAATGTGGTATGTTATGCAAGTCCATTTGTATCTATTTTATTTATTACCTTACTTGTACATTACAGGGACTGATATATTTGTGAGAGTTAGGAAAAATTGCTGTGAAAGATGTACTTTACGCAAAAGCTGATATTGTCTAACAGATTTTCAAGTGTGAGATCACTGGTGTATACATTACTTTGTAGGCTATCTTATTCATGGAAAGTATGTAACTTACTTTGCAATAAGAAATTGAAAGAAGATATTTTATGAAAGTAAAGTAATTTGTAAAGTGATGTTACTTTTGGAGCAACAAAGGCTAGTTAGGACCAAAATTTTGTTAATTTTTCTTATTATCTCAATTATTTTTCATAAATGATCACTGCAATGAAGGCTTGTGATTTATCATGAATGCAAGTGCTCACCTTATGTTCCTCTTTTATGCTGTCAACTCTATTTTTTGCATAAAACATGGGTACATACCAATTTAAAAGTTTATTAATATTTTGATGGATGCCATGAATTCAACTGTGTTATTCAAGAGTTATTGAGTTTGCGGTTGAAAAGTCAGCCCAAGGTAGTTTTGAGATCATATTAAATGCACACTTCTGGTTGCTTAAAGCAGTAAGTTTGGTTGGAGTTTATGAAGTAAATACAGACCTGTTGTTGGACTTGATGTTTCATGTAAATCAATAAAATCTAATGTTTTTCGCCTTGTGTATATTGCTAGGTGAAAATACTTAGTTAATTTTATGGCTTCATTACATTAGCTTTCAAATTTTCTTTAGAGTTATAAACATTAGCATTATTATCTAAACCAGTCAATTAAGTTGGGATTGTGAATTTTTGAAACATATTTTAAGCAAGTTTCTGTTATGTCCATCTGTGAACATCTATTTCTATCTTATTGTTCAAACTTCAAACATGTTATTTTAGTGATTTCGACGTTTAATATGTGGGCTGTTTGGAATTATGAGTGCTTTGTGGGGGTTGAGGGGAGTTCACTTCTTTAAGTTAAATGCCCACTAATTGGCATGCCAAATTTATGACTGCTATTTTTAGAAATAGTTGAGAGGTTTTCCCCCTCCCTTTTATCTGCCGCTGCATGGGAAGCCTTCCTCTTCTATTGGGTTCATTTCTCATGAGTATGAGAATAGGTGTACATTTCTTCCAATATATTCTTCCTGGGCATGGGCCCAACAAATTCATTTTATTCTACATTTTTCTTAAGTGTTTTTATGGAGTAGTGAGTTAACCAATTATTATTAATGATATTGATAAAATATTGAATTTAATAATGTAACAGTAATCTGGCATTAACTTGGCTAGTAATCATTGAAGTAGTCAGGAAGAGTCATGCGCGGATGAATTTTTTTAGTTGAATGACTATAGCCTTGGATTTCAAATAATGATGCCTCTGTAAGCTCTGTTGTGCTGGTAATTGAGTTTAAACGTTCAGTTCTAGGAAATAGTAGATTTAAAATGCTGGTGGCTCAACATATGTAGGGTAAGCCACTTGGAGAATATCTTGCATATCATGCTGATTCTGAGACATTATCTTGAGATAAACAACCATTATCTGTAATAATTTAACATGGTGCATCAGTTAATATCATAATTTTATGCTTATAATCTTTTACTTATCAGTTTTAAAATGATTTTTAAAATTGGTATTTTTGAGCACATGGTTGAAATTGTAAATTGATTTATGACAGTGAGCTTTTCTGTGGACCGAGGGCAGTTGGTTCTCCTAGAGGCAAGTGGTACCATCCATGCCAGAAGTGTTTGGTGAGGTTATTGCCTAAATTTTATTTCACATTGTTTTGTACATTGGAATTATGGGCTGCATTCGTATTTTTGTAGCTATTCTTTGAGTTATAAATTTTATTTGAATAAATATAGACCTGTCCTTGTGTGAGGGTAGACTAAGTACATAACTTAGAAAAAGACAGCTTCATTCAGCTGCTTCCTATATCTTCTCTCATTTTTTGTATTTTACCTTGTTGAAGCTAAAGAAATAAGTGAAATAATTGTGATTAACTGGTTGCGTCCATTTAGTCTCTCAAACTCATCTTGGATCGGAAGAGGTAAACACTTTAGTATGCATAATTGTTTCATGAGATGACCATGATGTAAAAAGAAAATTTGATTGAGGGAGGATTCAACAACTTAATTTTTTATCATCATAAGTTATAATTTGCTTAATGTAAGTTATGATTCCTTAATAGTATTTCCTTTATTACACACCTGTCTCATTCTACATATGTATCTAATCTAAAGCTTTCTACTGTAGTCCTTTCTCTTTTTATTAAACTGGTTACTGCCATCCCATCTTTTCTGTAGTATCCATTGTTCATGTCTCACTGCCATAGAAATGGATGTGTTTCGACTTAATTTTTTACCTCTTGTTGCAGTAAGTTCTCCATATTTGTTATTTTTGTGTACAGGATTTTTGTTTGCATAGTAAAGTTTGTTTGGGGAAATGAAGGCATAAGTATGCGTTGATACAAGTTTTTAGGGCATCATTGATAGTATGACCTTGTTCACATCTGAGGTCATTCCCGCTTTTTTTTTTAATTCTATTTATTTTTCTGGTCGATTGTTCAATAGAACTTATTTTTGGACAACATGGCCATCATCATCAATAAGATATGTTATTACAATTGCAAATGTTATCTTAGACTGGATTCATTAATATTATTTAGGTGTTGCCATGAATTTAATTTGATTCATTAGATATTAGTATACCTAAATGCTTGTTGAAGTTGGTACTAGAATTGAATCAACGTAGATAGTTTGTCTTTCACTGAGTCATATTTAATAATTGATGTTCTGCAATGCCTGTCTTCTCTTAAGTAGTTGGTACTACATTTCTGGAGTAGTAAGTGTAAAATGATGTTAAATTATGTCTGGCATGTTAGGTTTCCATGGTTTTACTTATAATTCTGTCTATCAAATTTTAGGGATTTATGTTCTGTATCTGTTGTGTATATTCTTAGGAAATGCATATTTTTTAAACTCTATCTAATGAATTTTTCTATGATGTTATCTAAATACATATGATAGAAATTAAGTGATTTGGTTTTACCTGATGGAAAGAAAATTTAAAGTATTTTTTCATCATTCATTAACCTTTCATTTATTTCATTCTGCCTTATAAATCATTGGTTCATTCAGAAGTACAATTTGTTTGCCTACTTTAAGCTCTTGTGTCATAGAGAGACTCTTTTAGTGAAAAATTTCCAAAAATCTGAAGCAGTTGAAAACATTTTGAAGGATACATGCATGCATCGGAAACAGATTTAGTTGATACATTCATGGATTTTTGAACTGTGCTCATGAAGCCCTTCGTCGCAAAAAAATTTAAAATTTTTGCTTCTCTATCTTTACAAAACCAGACTAGGGATCATGTAAGGTGCAGTGGCCATGATTATTTTTAGCAATAACTTACTGGGCTTTATGTATTTGGTATTAATACTGAATTTTGTGCTAATATTATTTTAGCTGCTTTTTAAAAATATTTCTGGTTGTGATCACATTACAGAGAGGGTGTAAATCCACTTTGAGGAAAGTCTCAGAAAAATTATTGTGGTGAAAGTGAATAATAAGAAAGTAACTTTTACTGAATGAAGTGGGTAGTTTAAAAATGTGTCACATATTGGTTAAAAGAAAATGTGTCACAGGTTGGAAGGCTGGAATTGTATCTTGATAAAGATGTCAAAATAATTTAAACAATGCTTTAGTGTGGATGGTGGAAATGATGAATTTTTTGCGCAATTGATTTAGGTGCCTACAGGGCTTCAGAGAGGGAAACTGTGATGATGTGCCAAAAAGGTTAACTTCAAATTGCAGCTTTGATGAAGTGGTATTATTTTTTGCTCTGCATTCAAATAAAAAGTAATGGGAGGGACTTAAAACCCTATGCACAATCTGACAGCTTATAAAATGGTGAATGAATATAGGTAGTGTTTCCCCTATTTACTTCTGGTTTTTCCTGAATGTCCCTTTCTAATTATTACCCGAGATTGCTGCTGATCATTGTTAATGTAGAGGTCTGTGCCGTTTAAAATTTATATAATGTGATTGTAGAAAATGCTTTTGGGTTTTATTTAGAGTCAAAATTTCAAATTACTTTTTTATGTTTTAGATCCTGTAATTTTATAGAAAAATAATTGCATGATTGTGGTGGTGTCTCTGTAAAATGCTATCATCCAAGTTTAGTGTTATCAAGGCTTGGTACATATCATCAGTTACCAATACATTCCCTGATCATTAGCTAATAGGGTGGTTTCCTATTATTTTTTATAGTTTTAGCAGGCTGCTAGCAGGTAGCTGAGTACCCTGCTAGCAGGTAGTGCTTGGCTTAAATAAGGATTATTTTTCCCCTTCAAACGAAGGAAACTTTCCGAACTTAGGTATTTTTAATGTATGATTATTAAGAGATGTTTCCCTGTGCCTCATGCATACATTGGTAAATTCAGACAATGTAAAACTCCTATCTACTCGTATAGAAACTACGTCTCTGTGACGTCACGTGTAGTGGAATCGCATCGGCGCCAATCTGGCCTTTTTCAAATGAAGTTAAAATTGACCGTTGCCATTCCTCTAAACTGGGATTTCTAAAACCAAATAATTTGTACATTATGAATACATTAATGGTGGGTGAGGAATCGCAATCGATGCATTTCATTTTCTTTGATGAAGGAAACTACCCTACTTATGGTAAAATGGATGTAGTTACAACATTTAACCCTTCAACTACAAGAAATGTATATGTATGTGTGTACTGGTGACTGTGGCATCAAACATTCTTTCTGGGTAGTTATTCCTTCAGAACTGGTATAATTGGAACTTTTTGATAACCATAGGTAACTCTCCTCCTTTGTTCAATTATTTCGATTCCGTGGGGTTTCTCTGCAGATTAATGTCCAATCCTGCCACCAAACTGATGATATATGCTAAAAATTTCATTTCAATGCATTGATTATTCTAAGAGTGGATAAAGGCTGTACAGACAAGTGGGAGTACCTATATTGTGATGTATCCACTTGAGTTGGTGGGACACCGTAATCCATTTTGCTTCCCCTTGTTAAGTGTTATTCTAAATAGGTGACTCTCAGAGTTAAATCTGCCACTCTACCATGTCACACTCACAACTATGCCATTGCATTCAGAGGTTTGAAGTAAATGACAAAAAGATGTAGATAGTATGCAAATGCAACATTAATTTCATGAGGTATGGTTCTCTGTTGCACTGACATCCAAAAATTCTTCCAAAATTGCCATTTAAACGCATTTAGGTTAGAATATTTTTAAATCCTTTCATGAAGTCTATATTCTGAGCCAGATTATAATTCTGCATTTCAAATTGCATCCTTTGTCTTTTCTTGTCCTCTACCGTTTTTTAAAAATGAGTTTGCAGCCATAATTCAACACTTTCCTACTTTTACGTCATCATCAACTTTGCTGTCAAGTGGAATAAAAATTTGTCAGGAGTTAATTGAAAACCATTTGCCATCAAAATCTTTTTCTTTTACAATAAGAGAGTGTGAATTGCCCTACAAGTGCCTTTGAACTTAGGTGACCTCTCTGCAGCCCTGTATATATTGGTGAGCACCTGAGGACAGTGTGGGGAAAACTATGGAGTTTCCCTCTTGCAATTTGTTCTCATTCATGATGAATTAGTTTAATTTAACAATCATTTAGATTGGGAACTGAACTATGGTGTGGGAAAATTAATATTTTGGACGCATATGTAAGTCACTGTGGAATAATGAATTAAAAAGAAATGATTATTGGTAGCGTATCCAAATAACTGGTGGGTAAATCATTTTTCTACAGCATTTCCATACTTCTGCCCATTGATTGAGCATTGAAGCATTAGTTTATGTATTCATGGTGATGTGGACAATGGTTTCATCATTTTTTGTGATGTTCATATATTTATTGTGAATTTTTATGATGTGATTCTTTAATGATGGTTTTTGAAAATGGTTTTTGTTAATAAAATTATATTTTCAAATTAAGAGGTGGGTATTTTTAATTTCTTCATTGGCAGAGGGATCTTGTGTAGATAACTTAATTCAAGTGTTTACTGCCTATTATCTTGGATCATCCATGATATTAAGTTTTTAAATAGGGTGATTTCCTATTTTTTTTTAATTGCCTAAATCGAAAGATTATTATTCATGGAGTACGTATTTTATGCTTTTAGATTTTTACATGACAATATCTATTTTTTGCGATTAAATGGAAAGTGCAAAAAAGCGGCTAAGTGTGAATGCTGGGAAAAGCCCTTGTGATTTCATTCTGGTTCCAGCCACCGCCGTGTGAGGCCACCATGGTGCGAGGCTGTGAGCACCGGTATGATGCTGGCAGGTAGCAGAGTACCCTGCTAGCAGGTAGCAGAGGCGCAGCTAGGAATTAAGGCTAGGGGGGGTTTCAGGCAAAACTAATACTGGGGGGCTTAGAGGTATTGCATACCTGCCAGGGTAAGTGGGAGGTGCGGAGGGCTACCGCCGGAAAAGAATTAAGATGGTTCAAAATGGTGATTTTTACGGCCTTCTGAGGGATATTTTATTAATCGTCATACTATTCAATAAGCAATATTAATCCAATTACGTAAAATAGATTTAACTTAAAAATTTCTATGAGCTCTGGGGGGGGTTTTGTCCCCCAAAACACCCACCCTTGCTTCGCCACTGGCAGGTAGCGCTTTGCTTAAACAATAATAATAATAATAATTGTTTATTACTCCACAAAATAAAAGTACAGAATAGAATTAATTACCGAAAACGGAGTAACTTTAGGTAGCCATTAAGGACAACCTGTTTTTTGGCTACCATCATTTGCATAGGGTCATGCTGATATATAAACATTTGAATTGAAGTAAGCACAACATTTGAATTGAAGCAAGCACAACATTTGAATTGAAGCAAGTTCAACATTTGAATTGAAGCAAGAACAACATTTGAATTGAAGCAAGCACAACATTTGAATTGCAACAAGTACGTACATATATATTACAAGGAATTACATCATAGAAAAAAATCCTCCACACTTTGCATTTTAAACAGCCAAGACTGAATATTTTTCATAATTACATTATTATTTTTTGTTTTCAGACATGATACGGGTAATAAGTTGTACACTTTTGGCCCTATAAACAAGAAACAACGTTTATACAACGTAAGGTTAGTCCTAGGTAAAGCAATACATGATCTTCGTAGGGTGAAGGAAGGATGGTTGTATAATAATAACCCCTTAACTGTATTTCCACTTCTCATGAAAAAACGACGTAAAACCTTGTAAATGAAAAGATGTCTCAAGGGAAGCAAGCCTATACTATAAAATAAAGGAAAGGAACTTTCAAAACGGCTCTTTTTTAAAATTACTCTAATAAGCCTTTTTTGCAATACAACAATGGATCTTATAGAATTTTTATAAGCTGCACCCCAACTAAACACACCGTAGTTTAGCCTGGTATTTACTAGGGCGTTATAAATGAGTTTCAAAAAATATGTTGGGCATTTGTTACGGATGAAATAAAAATTTGATATAGTTTGCCTCATACTATTTGCAACATTTTCAATATGTTGACGCCATTTTAAACACTCATCCAGGATTATTCCCAGATACTTGAAACTAGACACGCGCTGTAAGGGCAAACAATCCGAACAATCATACATGTGACAATCCTTTGAGTGGTAGTACAAATCCCAGTCAATTATATACCTGTTACAAATATTGTAGCAAATGTATTTAGTTTTATTTACATTCATTTTTAAATTATTTGCTTCTAACCAATTCCTAAGATTAACCAAATCAATTTGCATATTGTTTTTTACAATGTCCCAATTTTCACTATCGTAACTTAAGGCAATATCATCAGCAAAGGCAGTGATGTGCCCTTTAACTTCAAGATTACATAAGTCATTAATATAAATTAGGAAAAGAATAGGTCCCAAGACAGATCCTTGGGGAACCCCACTTGTTATCACTTTATAATCATTATATACATTACCAATTTTTACACACTGCATTCGTGTACAAAGATAGCCCTCGAACCATTTTAGTGGAGTTCCTCGAATACCAGCTCTATGAAGCTTATGCATTAAAATGCCATGGTCGATTGTATCAAAAACTTTGGTAATGTCAATGAACAGACTGGCAGTACGTTTGTTTTTATTGATAGATTCATAAATATGAGTTAAGTATTTCTCTAAAGCATCCTCCGTTCCCTTTCCACATAAAAAACCAAATTGGTTTTTACTGAGGAAGTGGTGTTTTTCTAGAAATTTGAGCAACCTGTTTTTAACAAGCTTTTCTAGTATTTTAGAAAATATTGACAGCAGTGAAATAGGCCTATAATTCTGGATTAATAACCTGTCTCCCTTTTTATAAAGGGGTTTGATTACAGCTTTTTTTAGAACTTCGGGAAAAACACCAGTTGTAATACTTAAATTAAAAATGTACGCCAGAATAGGCGCTAACTCAACAATGATTAAATTTAAAAGTTTGCTTGTGATTTCATCAAAGCCAGCTGATTTATTCGAGGGAAGGGATTTCACTAGCTTAATTATCTCATCTGGAAGTATCGGCTCAAAATACATGGAATGAACGCAAGAATATCCAGAGTATTCATTAACTATATTATTTATACCTTTGGAATAACTATGTTGGTTATTGTCTGATGCACCAATGAAAAAGTCACTTAATAAACGAGCTAGTAGAATTGGGTCAGTAATAATTCCACCTTGTATATCCAAAGAAACTGGTTGTGAACCTCGTGGTGACTGACCAGTTAGCTCTTTGAATATATTCCACTGAGCTTTAGGATTACCGGTAACTTGTTGAAATTTATGTAAGTAATAATTGCTAGAAGCTGCTCTTAGTTCATTTCTTAATTCATTCCTATATTTAACAAATTCCTTCCTTAGACTGTCATTGCATGGATGCCGTCTAAGTTTCTTCAACAGATATTTTTTTCTTTCAATTTTTTTCACTAATCTCTTCGTCACCCATGGTTTAAGATTATTTCCAGAATTATTATTAACGATTGTGGTTTTAGAAAGGGACAGTTTGTTTGAAAGTATTTCATGAAAGGTGGAGAATGCCTTTGACGCATCAGTCTCATTTAAAACAGGACTCCAATCCGTTTCGGCGACTTCATTTTGGAAACGATCATAGTCAATTATAACTTTTAAGGGGGTAGGTACTCTTGGATGATCTGAATTCATCCTTTGACTGCCTACAATATCCTTAATGCAGAGCCGGAAAAGTATCATAGAATGATCTGCAATGCCTTCATGCAGCACATTAGCTTGAAGATCATACTTGTAGGAGTTAAATATCCTAGTGAACAAATGGTCTATACAAGTTGCCGTTTTTGTGGTTACTCTCGTTGGAACATTAACCATGCAAGTTAATCCTAATGAACTCATAACATTTAAATACTGATCAGAATCATTTGTGGATAGCAAGATGTTAACATTGAGATCACCAACAACAACTATATTACTTTTTAAACTATGAAGGATGGGCTCAAATTCAGACAAAAATTGCATGACTGGAAAATTTTGGTCCCTATAAATACTAAGTAAGTGAAGTTCAATATATTCTATTTTTAAATTTAATAGTACACAATCAGCAGTAACAGTATTATTTAGCATTGAATAGCATTCAATATTATTTTTAACGTACACTATCACACCTCTCGCTCATCTACTGTCACAACAGCGAGCAAAATATTTATAATCTCTTAACTCATACAGGTTCAGTTCATGTTCGTGTACCCATATTTCAGTGAGTATTATTACATCTGGCATACACGGTAAACTATATAGATACGCAACAAACAGATCAAAGTTACATCTTAAACTGCGAATATTTTGATGAACGATGGAAATAGCATTATCAAGTAACATGTGATTACTAAGAGAGAGAGAATTCATAAGTCACAAATTATTAACGTCTTCAAGACAAGTCAAGACATATAGGGGTTCGTTCTCAGCTTTTCTCATAAGGATTTTACCTCCGCGTATCCACAAATACTTATAATGCTTGTTCTGCTTCGCTGCTTTCGCCGCATTCAGGACTTTCCTCCTCCCGGGACAGAGGGCTTCATTGACATAAAGAGGGACTGGCGTGACCTCCAGACCCAAGTGTCTGGCGGAAAAGTCCCTCTTCACTCTTCTTTTTGCCAAGAAATCGTCCTTGACCTTCTGTCGGAGGAATCTTACATGTATCCCACCCGGTCCACCTGCCTTTTGTGGTTTAAATCGGAAGCAGCAGTCAATATCGTCCTCCCTGACCGCAACCCCCAATTCAGCCCCAATTTTGCAGACAACCGCTGAAACGTTTTCACTCTTTTGCTGTGGATAGCCGTGGATTTCAACTGAATTTGAAAGCATACGCTGTTCAAGGTCATCGGACTGTTTACTCGCATGCGTAAGCTGTTTCTTTAGAAGAAGATTTTCACTTTCTAATTGTTCGATTTTAGCGTAGCACTCATCGAACCGCTGGTTTTGTGACTCCAATACTGCGGATA
The DNA here is from genome assembly GCF_921293095.1 of Ischnura elegans. NCBI lineage: Eukaryota > Metazoa > Arthropoda > Insecta > Odonata > Coenagrionidae > Ischnura > Ischnura elegans. The sequence goes on along the minus strand of NC_060246.1, from coordinate 80,881,892 downwards.
GCTCGCTAAATCTATCGTACTCCATTGCAGAAGCACACTTGTATCTTTTTTATATCATAAGATGGCATTTTCTTGCATGAGTGTATAACCAGTTTAAATAAAACTCCTTAAAATTTGCATGCGATTAATTTTTCATTGCGATAAATGTAAAGGTGGCTCAAGATATATTTTACGCCCCATCCTTGAGTTTTTTCTGTATCCGCTAGGTACTGAATCTTGGTCTCTAATGATTCGGTGCTAGACGCGCACTGCGAACTTTTTCTGACATTAGAAACTTCGAAAAACCTCGTATGAATCAGAAAGGGTGGCGCACAGCTATTGAATTCTTAAGCGGTAAATGTTTTGTTGGAATATTACCCTTACCTTGCGTAATTATTTAGGCAGTTAACTATTGAGTGAATTTTGACTACATTTTCCCGCACCGTCCAGCCTTTCTTTCAGTACCGCTAACCATTGACTGCATGTGCGATGTGTCACGGCCTCTGCTTTCACCCTTCCCCCCCCCCCCCCATTGCAAGGGAAATCTCCTTATAGATCGCCAAAGCAGAGTGAAAGCAAATATTTAAGCCACCTTGAGGCCTCAGAGAAATCGGTATTCTGTTTTCAACTCAGTATTTCAATGCTATAAAGCAATATTTTATTTCCCTTTAGGTGACTCTTTCGTTGGGTTGTGACAATAGTTAAAAAAATTATTTATCTACAAGTCAAGCTTGTGGAAAACAACTGCCCTTGCTTTTGGAGACGAATTTGTGGCCGTTCATGAAATGGACAACTGAAGAGAGATTATATCTCGCACGACTCGAAAAAAGAAGAAATATCAGCGGCAAATTTTTCATGGAGAATGGAAGACAGAAGATAAGAAGATAGAAGGTATCAAGCATGAAGATATTTGTTTTTTTTTTGGCATTTTTTGTTGATATTATTGTACAAGGTCTGCCTTTTTTTTATTAATGTCATGTATTTTTTCCAGCCGAAGTTTAGATTTGGAGTAGGGGAGTAGGGATTTTATATTGCTCCTTACCGTCGATTAGAAAATAATGAAATCAGGCAGGTCTTCATATAACGTATTTCGTAATATGATTTTATATTAATTCAGGCGTAATTATTGAAGAATTATGTAGTTAGGCAGGGTTGTATGAATGGATGAATGTGTTTTTATGAATGAGTGAATGATATTAGTAGTGGTAGTGCTTCATTAATAATTGCTAGTAATATTGCATGTAGTTATTATTTTTATTAATTTTGAACGTATTGTAGAAAGTAGTGTAGTGCATGCCCCCCTCAAATCCAAGCTGTTCCCTCATCGCGGGGAGGGGGTATTACAGGGATGTCATCAATTTACATTAAACAATTACGAAATCTTAAACGCACCCTTTTTGGGGTGTGATGACATTTCTTTCTTCCTAAGTTAGTGGTTTCCCCGCATGAATTGCAAATTGTAAATGTTATTTGATGACATGCGAATATGACTTATCCCTGGCTAAAACAGTTGGTGCTTTTGTGGTTTTTATATTGATATGGAAACCATTAATTAAATATATGATGTACTACTGATTTTTGCTACTTAGTGCTTTGTGGTGTAGTTTGGAAATTCTCGGTTGTATAAGAACATGAAGTGGATAGCATTTTGGAAGGTGAACGTCTTCAAGTAATTTATTAGCTGGCCGCATTCACACGCCAATGAGATTTGAGTTAATTTTTTCCGCAACTGTACGTAGTTGAATATAGCTATATAGTAGAACTAGGATAGTATTTACCTCCTCCCATCATTCTATGTCATTTTTTAAATCTCAAATTTACATGGAACAATTCACAATTTATTGCAATATTGTAAATATAATGCACTACTAAATCGTCTTCGCTTCGGGAGTCATACATCCGGAAGTACGACAGATAAAAATACGCGCAGTGGATCATTTTGAAGGCCTTAAATTGAAAACGATATCAACCGATTATTTTATAAAAGTTAAACAATAAATTTTCATAACAAGTTCAAATTTTCACATCTATTTTTGACTACATAAATACTCTAGCATACTGGTGACATAGAGAGAGGGAGAGAGAAAGAGAGAGAGAGACTTAATTGGATGATACCTATTATGCTGAGAAGGCGGGTTGATTTATAATTCGGGGTGTGGGTTAAAGTTAACGAGGAACTGTAGTAAAGATTAAAAAATTTTCAAAAAAAAGCAGCAAAAAATTGACTGATTCACGGAAATGCAATGTTGTGCCTAGGTAAGGAACTTTCACACTTAGTGGTAACAGATATAACGATAAAATTAGAAAAGACTTGAACCAGCTGATTCCGTTAATGTTAATAGCGTAAAGAACCTAAATTATCCATTTAATTATAAAAAATAGGTATACTTTTTAGCAATAATATGTATTTTTTCCGAGAAAATGCCTATCTATGTAGTTTTTAAAGAAACTGAAATATGTAGACATTTCAAACAATATGAAAACTTTCTCAAGATGCTTTTCTTAAGTTGAATTAGGTCTCTTAAAACCATTCAGTTTAAGAAAATTCCATTTCATCACGCAGGAAATGAAGGGGTAGGAGTTTTTTTTCCCGGATACAGTTAAAAAGTGAAACCTCTGTTGGATGGAATTGCGATTAAAATCGGCCACAAGAAAGAGAAGTTACTCTAAGTTATGTAATGAGCATCCTTCAAGCGAAGGATCATGCGAGTGGTATTTCATTTTGTCGGTAGCATTAACGGGACATAATAAATCCTCCAAATGTAATAGAACAAATGAACGACATAGCAGGAAATCTATCGGTCCGGAAGACTGATCCAAATTTTAGATGGAATTCAGAGTTCCGAGTTGGAAAATTTTAAGAAATGAACTTCGAATTCAATGAAAAGTTGTTACCCTCTGATACGGTCCATACGAACAATAGTGCGCATCACGCTATGGTATGCTATTATCACTGCAACAGGAAAAAATGCAAAATTATGCCACTTCATCCAATTGACATGTCTTGCGAACATGCATAGCAGCTGATTACAGTTTTAAAATACTCAAAATAGTTCATACACAAACGTGAAGAGGTAAATCAATTCTTTATAAATTGTTCAAATAAAGAGATAAATAAATACACATTGTCATAAAAAATATCTCTTACTATAACTAAACGTTTCATGGGTCTTGCAATACTTACATCAAGTATCAAAATGAGTTAGAGCCCATTGGCTTATCAGCGAGTCATTCATAAGTATACCTATTCATCAGAACATTTCCGCCTTGTAATTATTTATTTTGATTTTCTTACTCAAATGACTGCTTCTGAAGGAAACAATTTTTTTAAATATGCTTGTTATTTAGGAAGTGATCGGAAACTGGTGTAATTTATGCAGGATTCTTGAAAAGGGTTGGGTTATAATGGTGGAAGAAATTTCGATTGAGAAGGGAAGGTGAACGGCTAGGCATCCACGCAAGCAATCTCTAAAAGTTCATCAAATCTTGAACTCGATTCTTGTGCATCTCTATGGAGCAGCAAACAAGAGCGACCCCAGCATAATCTCAAGGAAATACATCAAGGAGAACGACCAATTCTTGAGTAGGAGTACAATATCTGTTCATGGACACCCATAGAACCAATTTATTTACGGTTTTTGCTGCAGCGTGGATAGATGAATTTATTATGGTTCCATCCCTGCGTTTGTTAGTTATAAGTCGCCCCCAAAGGGCATAGCCGGATAAAGAGGGTGAAAAGTCCCCCCTCCCGGATTTTTCCCGTACTTGGGGTATGCAATTTGGGATCAAATAGGACAAACCTCCCCATATTTCCAGCCCGCTTTGTGCCCGCCAGGGCCGGCTAGATCGAAAATACGATTTTCACTCTTTTTTTAATATCTCGGTCAAGAATGCATATGTTTTAATGCAGTTTGCGGCATTTGAAACCTTATTTAATGGCACATATTTTCAATTTTTTTCAAGAACTTCGGGCCGGGAAAGAAGATATGGCGTCGATTTGAAAATTTCTAATGCAAGTTTTCATAAAATTTTCTTGAGAGGGCCAAAAAGAAAAAACGTTTTCTGGAAGTGTTTTTTAATACCTTTCGGCTGGCGTTTTGAAAATATAACTTTTAGGCGGTGGAACATCGCGAAAACTGCGATTGAAAATATGCGATTTTGGCCATTTGGCTCTACGCTCTGACCCTCCATAACACCCGTTTATAGTTATTATAGTATTGTACCGATTAAGGTGCTCGCTCACCAAAGAGACAGAATGCTATTGATACTGGTTCCGAAAATGCATTCAGGGCCCTTGAAAACGCCCGAGAAAGCTAAAAAGAATTTCCCTGCTTCCAACCCCTCCGTCATTCCTTTCAATGAGAATTTATTGAACTTCCTCAATGTCCTTATCAGATATAAATTCATTGAAATTACCTCACCTATGCTAAACTATGTGGATATCATTATAACTTTATGATAGCTGTTTGCTGAAATGAAAAAAATATGGGTTTCAACTTTTTCCCAGTTGGCATACAAATAAAAAAAATCTGGTGAACAGTAACTAGCCGAAAAGATGAATTTTCACCATACAATTTTATATTGACTCCAGGATGTCAATGAAAATCGCTCTTGAAAGGTTATTCGTCATCCTCTGAATATTCATTGATGCATGTTATTACGTTGTCCGCCAAAACAAATGCTAGTTTAAATCTTATTTAATATTACCTACTTAATAAAGTCCCGTACTTCCTTGGTACTTGGTACCTTCCTTGGTACTTCCCGTAGGATAAATAATAAATTGTTACTGCTATATGAGCGCAACACCCTATTCTTCTATTCCATTACCACAGTCACAGAAATATCTCATTATGCTGCCCCATACGATGCCATTCGCTGTAATTATATTCTAAATAAAAATTATAGTTCCTTATATTTTAATGATATTTTTCCTTAATACTAACAATACCTACCCGTCTTAATTTAGCCACGAAATCACAATTTATTCAATTCTTTAGTCGTTAACTGAGCTCGCATGCCTTTCAGCGTCGGCATCAGCACGCTTAACTCTAAATCATCTTCTAAATATGACACAACATCCCGAAATCCTCTATCCAGAATCAAAATGTCACCTTTTTTCATGAAATTATTACTGGATATGCCGATTGCTAGATTGATTTTAGAGAATCGGCATCATTTTGATTGGCCAAAAAGGGTCCGGGCATAACAATCACAACCCATCAAGGGTAAAAATAGGGAATGGTTTACAAAGAGGAGCTAGTACTGTTCATGTTTCCGGTTTGGAGTTTAAAAAGAAAAACTATCAGCCCTTGAGTGACTGACCTAATATTCGAATATCTCGCCGACGTTAACACACTAAGTAACTGTATTAATTAGTCCCATGACAAACCAGTAAAAGTTCGCGGACAATCAGTTCTCTAGAAAAAGGAATTCACTAAGTTTCGCCGTCAAACTGCGGTTAGATAAATATTCGACTATGTCCACAAATAGACGAATTTTAGAAACATGCAAGGAAATACTTATGCAGTAGATACGGAAAGTGGGAATTTCATTGGTAAAAACCGCTTATCATGTAGATAACCTTTACAGACCACATTTTTGAAAGAAATGACCAACCTCCACCCCCTTCAATCTAGCTTACACGGGAACAGGATGGAGGTAATTTGTAGCGGTATATCCACAAATGAAACAACACTTGCGCGTAGACACAACGCGGGGAAAACTCAAATCGAGCTCATTTTCTTAATCTAAATTCTCACATTCCGGCAGTTTTCAAGGGCCCTGAAGCCATTTTCGGCACCAGTATCAATACAATTCTGTCTCTGTGGTGAGCACCTTAATCGGTACAATACTATAATAGCTAAAAATGGGTGTTATGGAGGGTCAGAGCATAGAGCCAAATGGCCAAAATCGCATATTTTCAATCGCAGTTTTCGCGATGTTCCACCGCCTAAAAGTTATATTTTCAAAACGCCAGCCGAAAGGTATTAAAAAACACTTCCAGAAAACGTTTTTTCTTTTTGGCCCTCTCAAGAAAATTTTATGAAAACTTGCATTAGAAATTTTCAAATCGACGCCATATCTTCTTTCCCGGCCCGAAGTTCTTGAAAAAAATTGAAAATATGTGCCATTAAATAAGGTTTCAAATGCCGCAAACTGCATTAAAACATATGCATTCTTGACCGAGATATTAAAAAAAGAGTGAAAATCGTATTTTCGATCTAGCCGGCCCTGGCGGGCACAAAGCGGGCTGGAAATATGGGGAGGTTTGTCCTATTTGATCCCAAATTGCATACCCCAAGTACGGGAAAAATCCGGGAGGGGGGACTTTTCACCCTCTTTATTCGGCTATGCCCTTTAGGCATTGGGAATGAGTATTCATATTACTTACTAAAAAGCAGTAAGAATGGCTAAATCATACTACTCTCCATTCAATGCAAAAAACATGGAGGTGCCTATAAAAGTGGGCACTGGATACAAATGGATAATTACATACAACCATCTAACGTGGTCCTCAAACGTCACCCAGCCTGGTATGGAAATTTCATGTGATACAATAACTGATCGTGGAATTCGAACATTGGCCCTCGGGGTGGTGTAGCAGAACTGAAGTCTCTGTGATGCCTCGATCCCTTGAAGAGAAAGAGGTCACAGCGAAGGGTGGGAGGAAAATGTCGGACATAGAGTGACCGCGGGGAATGAGGACAGGTGGGCGAAGTAGAAGTGAATGGAGAGGAGGAAGGGTCGTCGACAATGACCTCTTATCGGAAGGAGTCACTCACAACGTCCTCTCCATCCCAAGGAATAGGTACTGTCCATGAATTAATATTCACATTATGATCTCGTAAGGACTGGATTAAATGCGGAAAATTCACTACACATCTTACATCAAAACCTGGTTGCGAGTTACAATAACACGTACAAGTTAATGTACGTACGAGGTATCTCTGCTGAGAGGTATCAAACAACACCAAGGCGCCGCGGAAAGCAATGAACCGCATCCCGTCCCCCGAGCAACGACCTTAATCTGCCCCTCTATTAGGTCAAGCCCGAGGAATAAGAAAATAATGTAACAGTTGCTGAAATCAAGAACTAAGAAATGGGAGCAAATGTAATGTAAAATGACGCAGAAATTAGTTTATTATGAAAATAAATTTCATATAACTCTACTCATAACCATATCCACTAAGGGAGAAATACACACCACCGTTGATGAAAATTGTTGAATCCATTCAGTTCACAAACACGGAAACCTATAAACCGATTGATTACGAAGCCTCCATTTCAGCTCAACAATTCCTTTTTCCGATGTGATCTAGTAAAATGCATCCGGAATTTCAACTGCCAATTAATTAATGCGATCTAGGTCATGGAAGTGAGAATGGGACATGGCATGTGATAGCAGACACATCTCGCGGGCTAAACTCCAACCCATGGTGACCCTCAAAGAAACACATTATCACGGAGTCACAAACATTTATTACACATTACCGCACAAATACTTGCATACTCTTCTTCTCTTCTTTCTGTCTTTCAACCACCTCATAAGTCAAAAAAGACTATGACATAGTATGGATAGTAATATTTACTGCAGTGGAAGATTCTGAAGGCTGATTGGATCGCTACCTTTTATGGCATGCATGAATTTACCTTTGCATTTACCGCCTAATTTTCCAAATAAATAAAATTCAAAAGCAAGACTTATGGTGAATTAGATCTATCCGTCCATTTTGACTAAATGTAGAAATGGCTGTACGAGCGGTCTATCAATGTTAATTATAATTATTTAAGTGTATATAAGTCTTATAGAATACATTTGGTTTGACAAATTCTAAACTGAAGTGTTGATTTTACCATCTTAGTTAATGAACTTCCTGTAAGAACCCAGAGTTTGTGAAATAAAACTATTAACGCTTTCTAGCTCAAAAAGAAAGCGTATCAATCCAAAAAGAGAGTAAACGAGAAGTGGAATTGCGTGACGTATCGGTAAGGTGGCGAGACTGCTAGCTATTGGCTAAGTGCTACATAACGCAATATTCCCAGCAGTAATTCGAGAAAAAGAAACTGACAATTATTTTGACAAACCACAAAGGTTTTAAGCTCCTGCTCCAATTTCCTGACAGCGCCAAGAATAACGTATTGTATTAGTATATATAAAAAAATATCCAGGGATAAAGTTCAGATGCCGTGTGAGGGGTGAATTTCCCGCACTAAGTAAATACTCCCTCGAATTGCATGACACGGTGTAATATACTTGATTTTATAATACTTGATATATACATGGACATAATTTATTTGTTTAAGATAATTTCTTAAACAAATAAATTATGAATTGTAGGCTGATGGAATAGGATCCCATCCAAACTCTATAGAATCCATCAATTTCGTGGGGAAATAATTTTGAAATAAAAGGCCTTTAAACAACGCTAAGAGAAAAGACGGCAAAATACGCAATTAATGTCTACAATTTTAAGTTCCTCATTAAATTATTCCGCATCGTAATTTGCAACGGTATAAATTTAAAAAAATGTAAGTCAACAAATATGGAAGGAGTATCTTTTAGTCAAGTAACATTACAAGGGAAGCCTCAATCACTGAGGATTTCCACGTTTACATATCATGACGGTACTGGTGCTGAACGGAGGATAGATTTATTTTTTTACATAAGATGCGCAGAAGCTGTCGCTAGCGTATAAATTGTGCGTCAGGAAGACATCATCCTATTTCATCATTCGACCGATGCATCGCACGAAGGCGAGTTTGCTCACGCTCTCACACGCCCAGTGTTACGTACCGATTACGTTCACACTTAATTTCTAGGTTTCAGAGCAAAAGAAAAGGAAAAAAACATAATTTTTTGGTTGATTAAAGGGATGTAAGATGCATGTCGTGCTCTTATATGATCAATATTACGATTCAACAATGAAAAGCATGGGAATGTAGGTTTGGAATAGGTTCAACGCGATTTCATAGGGTCGTTCGTCATGAAGCGTACGGAATAAGTTCAACTGATTCAGGTATTATCTAGTGGAAGGTCAACACATTGAAATGAAAGATAGTTGCACTTTTCCACAATAATTTTCTACGCATTTAATTATTGGAAAAGAGCAACTACCTTACATTTGAAAGTGTACGGAAGAATAACATAGAAAAAGATGAGATAAAAATGATACTATAATACATGGAATAGCAACCGATTTTGGACCTATTTCCCGTTGCATAGTAATCAAGATAGCCATTTTTATCAGAGCAATCCTCGAATACAGGGAAAAGGTATCCATTTTACGCTATTTTCAATCAGAAAAAACATGTCGAGTTGGCATTGAGGCCCTTCCAATTAAGCTTTCGGGCGTACACACTGAGTTCTTGACCCGTAACGTGGAAAAAAATAAGTGTGGTTAATTCTTTGGTAAGGGTAAATTTTTTCGGAACAATGTACAAATCATCGCTTTCGTCTCAGTGCGCCTTTGTTCCTAGCCTGTTGAGATTTTCCACTAATTTCATATTTCGTTGAAATTTACTTAACGATTGCTCTTCGAACATTATTTCAAATATGTGCTATTCAGCTAAAATGCATATCTCGACGGTACTGTGTTGTTGCTTCTTCACGCACATTATTTCCAGATTTCTATGGAATAGTTGGCATCACTAACGGCACTAGTTTAGGATATCTTCACAATCTTCGCTGAAGTGATGCCTTTTGAAAGTGGCAGAGTGGATTATAGTCAACCAAACTGGTGCTATTTTCAGAAGAGAGATATGGCAAATAAACTCATAGTATAAAATCATATATAAATTTGACGACACGATTATCGTCTTATGCCAAGATTTTGTCATCTAATGATGGCACTTTGAGCTGTGAAAAAAGGATAAACCTCAATTTCCACGCGCAGTTGCTGTATAGCAGACAATTCATAGTCAAATAGAATAATTTATTAATTAAGTTCCTCGAAAAAACCATAACGACCACCACGACCATTAAAAATTTTCTCCATTGCCTGTAAGATAATTTCTGTAGAAGAAATAAGAAGTCTGTTACGGGCGCGATTTTCTTTTTTTTCTCTTCAAGAGTCCTGAAGCTAAATCACCTCGGAATTATTTACAAAATCAGCGGCCATTACAAAATTTGAGCGGCCATTCATTCATAACTATCACTCTCTCGCTTACATTATTGAACATTTAGCTGCGGGATGCTCAAATTTATTAGAACGGCCGATAAACACCGAGTGGCCACGGTTAAAGCGAGTAAGTTACGCACCCACATTGAATTGTTGATGTTGAAGGAAATCGATACATATTTTTATAATAAACATCCTTCTCTATTCATATGGGCCGTAAAAATTACAATTACTATTTTTATTATGTAGATAGCTATATTTGAATATCGTCAGGTGAAACGAACATCCTTCACTGAAATAATTTTGGTATCTGAGTCGCAACAGAATGAATTTAATTTATAGATGTACTGCACACAATATATTACAATTCATCTCATTCCTCTGGGTGAAAACCTATCCATTACTTCAGAAATGAAAAGTGATTCTCCACATTGTTCTATTAATTAAAGAGCCACTTTCATATTATACATTATTGATGTGCCAGCTGAGATGGAAACCAGTTATTCAAGGTCCTATTACTTTTTTAAGATCACATAGATCGCTAACTTATTTCTTGCTGTCTGAGGACGGATATTTTTCTCGAATCTCACCTCAGGAATGATTAATGCACTTGAAGGCTTCGCATGACAACATCACCTTCTAAGATATCACTCGACGAGTTACGGGTCAAACAAGAAGACTTTTATTCCTCCTTTAATTGCATTTGCAACTTCTGGGAGGGAGAAAGACTCAAGTTTAGAGAAGGTTATTTTCATGGTAATGCGCACGATTCCGAGTAGATGCATCAAATTGCAGGATATGCGATAACCCATATTTTAAACGCAAGATAGGCATAAAAATGTGTATAACAAAAATAAGAGCACGAATCATTGAAAAACAGCGCGACCTTGACCGTATGCAAAGCGAGAGTCTCATGCAGGAGTCGCTTACAGAGACGCAAGCTTCTTTAAGGAAGCCATGAATACCAAAAAGAAAACTAAGTAACTTCTTCAAATATTTTAAAAGCTTGTTAAATATTTGTGTACTAACGTCAAAGATTGGCGAAAATTTTTGTTTCCGATAAAAGACAAATTCATTCACAACAAACTCTTCACTTTATCAAGCTATGAACTGACTGACGCAGCGTCGCTAACAAGGAATGGCAAAAATTTTATTTACTCAGAAAAAAACTAACACTTTATGCATCTATTTTTTTCGAACAGCTAATAAATGATTACATACATGCTAAAACCGCCTCAGTTTTTGAGTCACACACCCATATAATTATCCGTGGAAAAGTAAAACATGAAAATCTCACCACGACACGGTAAAAACTATCTGTTGGGAAAATTAAATATTTTTTTCTTCGAGAGAATCAAGAGTGATTTATCGAGATTTATGAAAAAATAACAAAAAATATCAGGTATTAGCTACTGGAACCATCATTCTCCCCACGCCACAAGTTCAAATTATTTGAATGGTTTTCCTGAAATATCACAGTAATGTGAAGAAATCACTATGGTAATGTCATTATTTACTACCGACTACATGCAATCAAGAACGAAAGTGCTCTAAACTTAAGTGGCCACAAGATTTTCACAGCATTCTCGTTTTTAGAATTGAATATCACAGCTGAAAATTGAAAAAAATTCGATGAAATATCCTAGAATTAAGAATTAGTTGTCATAGGCACTAACTGTTTACAATACCCACCAACTAAAATATTACCTTACGAAAATGGTGTACAGATTGGGCTTTACTACGGGAGAAAAGAATTTCAAACGATTTAACATCGAAACACTTTACTTATTTTGGATATCTGTCTTTGAATTGCGATTGATGGTTACAGAAATTGCGGTAGCAACGCACTTTCTTAAAAATTAGGAACATTTCTCGGGAAAGGTTGCCAAGCTGCATCACAAAGATCTGGATATTTAATCGTTATACCAAGGTACTTTTCTGCCCTCCTAGGTATACGATTTCTACTTTTTCCTTCAGATATGTCTTTATACACCATCATAAAAAAGAGTTCGATATAAAAGTATATACAATTAATAATGTCTAAAATTTTCTGGTTAACGATTTTTATGCTTAAATGATTGGGTCTCTTGAAAGCGGATTTGTAAATTACGTAATTGGAGGTCAAACTTTACGCATCAGCCACAACAGAATGTCTCCTAGGCCTAATACATAGGAAAATGAACTTGCCAACTTTTTGCCGTTGCCCGCACCTATTATGACTTTTACTTGCGAGGTTTATTCACAAGACTTAAAGCTTAAAATGCGCATCGTTATCGTATGAAATGCAGTAAAATAATGCGATACATACGCTTTGGACTCGTCATTAATTAGAAAACACTTGGCCATAAAGGAAAAGTTTTAAACGCCTATGAATTTCATCCGTTCATTTAGGGGCGTTGCGGGTTAAGGTATTCTTTCGAATATATAATGCATCACCGATATAAAATAACGAAAAAAATTATTTCATTACGAATCTACGATTAATGTTACTATGAATAGTTACAATGTGGTCCACAATGAAGGGGGGGGGGGTGATGAAATGAGGTCCAATAAAATTTTTGAGCAGAGGTTTTGACTTAAGAAAGAATTTAGGACTTCGGAGACTAACATAATCGCCCAGTTATTCATGTCCGCGCTGAAATATATGTAAATCTAACGGAATTAGAACATGGATCATTAGAATTGACATGCGGAGATCAAAACCTCTGACGCAGAAAACAGATTCAATCATACATTGATAAAGGCATTAAAGCATTCATTGAGAAATACAATTCAAGTTTACTCCGCAAAAAGAAGCCATTCTACAAACGAATTAAAAACATAAGGCTACATTCTCAAACTCGGGTGTAAATCCCATCGAAAAATGTAAAATATTTTCTGCTGATTGGCAAAAATTTAAAACGTTCACTGTCTTATCATAATAATTGAACGCAAATCGGAGCATTGAACATGCTCCTATTTGCGTTGCGAGCACTGCATTATGAACGGTTTTCTTTCACAGGACAAGAATAGGTTTTGACTTAGCATGAGTCACAATTGAAAGCATAAAAATAACAATCAGCTGAGCAATGCATATAATGTTGTTTGTGTCCCGGTCTTATTACGGCACTTAAATTTTTCACGCTGTTAGCGTTTAGACACATGCAAATGAGAATTTGAGTGAAACGGCACAAACATTAAACGTTGGTAATGTGCGACAAGTCCCACGAGATCTGAAAGGATTTATTGTGATATGCTCCTCGGAGATAAAGCATTTGAAAAATTAACCTCATGTTTATCCTATTAGATCCCATTTAATAATAAAAAAGCGATGGTTGCAGTAAAGATTCGTCTACACACTTTCATATAAACTGTATTATGAACGTACTTCCTACTTTTAGTTAACAAGAATTTTGGAATGATTTTTTCTCTTTGTTGAGTCTCCGTAAATAGATTTATACCCTGGATTTTTTAATCTCATAAGACCTCAGAACACGTTCATTAAAATTGTTCATCGGGAAAAAGTAGACTTTATTCATTGTCATTACATCTCACTGGCGGTCATCATCTGACGTAATTGGTAACGGGGGCGTTGGTAAAAAAATAAGAGTTCGCACATCAAGACTGGAGAAAAACAGGACGATGCAAATATACTCTGGTGAAATCTCACAATTAAATTTTCGCTTGAAATTCTCATGTGTTCTAACAGCTTCTGCAATGAAATCTTTTCTTATCCTTTTGACTCTACACACTCGTAATTATGGATACCATGACATATGAAATCACAGGACACCTTTTTAGATTGTTTTATAAACTTCACATTCAGATCATATTTTGCTGTAATTTTTTGTTGCAATCCGATGAAGGGGATATGAGAAGATCAAATTAATTTACACTCTCGCTTTTCCTATTCACAAATATCAGAATGCATAAATTAACCCTATTTTGATGAAAACTTGTATAAATACCAAGAGGAGAGAATGAATAAGGAATTTTATGGTCTAAAGGATTATTAAGACGGTGGTTCAAATTCATGGAGATTTATTACTTTGCTTTTCTACTCTCATTGAAAACTTAATATTTTGAGCCAAGAGCAAATTCAAGGCATTACTCACAAGATAAGAAAATATTTTATGTCCTCGATGACCAATTATAATGACGTGAAATAACCGAAACACTAAACGCTGCAGGCTCACTCGTAAAGAGGATATGCGAAAAATTACAAGTAAACTGTATTATTTCGAAAAGTATAAGGCATATATATTAAAGTTTCGTCAATTTTATTTTACTAGGCTTAACTGACTCTCAAAAGGTTTAAACTATGGATGAACGATGAAAATTGAACAACAGATTGAACATTCATTTTCTTTTACTGCGCAGTGACACATCTTTTTTTAAATTTCTTGCTAGGTTTTTTTTTGTAAAAATGCTTCAATATTTCATAATTAGGGATATGAGAATAAGTTACATCGTCATTTGATAAGATTTTTTTCTTTGAAAAACTTGTCTTAACACTTCAAACAGGTTCAATTTGATTCGATCAACGCTGACAGGTAAGTACTCTACTTAATTGCGAGAATCATCCGACGATTCTGGATGTATGAACGCAAAACTTTAGAGTATTTAAATTGATGGAATGCATTCTCAGGTAAGCTTCCTCTTCGATAAAAAATAACTTAAATTCCGCTAACAAAAACACATAAAAAAGTAGTCAATGTTCATTTTTAATAAGGTAGAGTTAAGAGTCATGATTAATTGAAGTGGTTTTCTCTTTTAAGGGTATTATTTCATGTAGTAATTACAGCAATTTCATCAAGCAGAAGAATTTAAAAAATAATTAGAACTTCTGGAAGAATGATTATGAAGTTCGTGAAGAATGTTTATGAGAAAATATATTGAAGAAGACTATATTATCTAATAGATACATCATCTGTTGTTAATAATCAGATATGAATGTTGCGCTTCCGAGTGGAACTCATATGAAACCTGTTAAACCTGATTACTGATATGATGACTTTCTAGAGATCTTCGGAAGTAGCTAGGCAGGATCCCATTTGAAGAACTAATTGAACTGGTTCAATCATAACGGTAACTAGTTTTAAATAAGTTCCTAGCATTATCCAACCAAATAAAACATATTAAATGAAAATACGCAGAGAATTGCAAGAAATGAAGCACCAACATGAAATTTAAGGATTAAATCAGGTAATCCATAAAATGACATGAGCTTAATCAACAAAAGGTGTAAAATATATTAAAATGAGATTTGCATTCCAGGAAACAGTATTTGTAGGATTAGAAATAATTGTAGCCAGCAAAAGCTGAATAAGTGGGCATCTATGTAAAATTTAATTGTGATTTCTTATAGATCAGATAGGAAAGCTGTACTTGAAACTTATGTTAGAGAGATTTCGTGTCGAACAAGAGTAGACAGAATAGCTTAAAAAAATGGAACCAATTCATTTTTGAGGCCATGAAGAGAAAATATCAGTTTTTGTAATTTAGTATTTCATTCCTAAGAGTTTGACACGTGATTAAATGTTAATGAATAAAACGAGACGCAAGATAAGAGGAAGCAAACTAAATTAGAAAACAAAACATCCCTTGAAGGGATGAATAAAATGCATGATTAAAGACGAAATGGCCCTGCAGTTGCCGCTGTAGGTAAATTTCAGACAATGGAGTTGGTGGATTGATTACTCTTTAGGATTAAAAAGCATTGTTAGCCGAAAACGCTGCACTCTCGACTTGGAATTCGCACTTCATGCAATGATTAGTTGAAATGGTTTTACTGAGGACTATAGTTTACCTTCGCTGCTGCTAGGGTGGCGGTTTACGTTCCCAGCATGAGCACTACGAGGAAATACGAAGCATTAATGTGATTGCAGCATGATTCATATTTGAAAATTTATTAATAAGCGAATTAGCGAGCAGAAAAGGCTACTATAATACGTAAAATTCTCATTTCATCTTACGATGCATTATGAACGGCAAGAGAGTTAATGCGAAGAGGGAGCTTTTTAGACAAAACACGATTCTTTCACAATGCCGCTGTGTAATGTGTATGAAGCTATTCATTGTCACACATTAGTAGCATTTGTGTAATACGTTTGTTAGCTGTTCATCAAAACCATTTGAGGAAATGGCTATGTAGAATTTAAGGGTACGTTTATTCCGTGCTAAATGATTGACTGCCACGATTTTTTTATCTACGATTTGAATTATTTGAAGCAACCGTCCCTGTTTTTACGGCATATGTTTTACAAGTGACGCAGAGACGAAGATATATTGGTTTGCCACTATCAACTAGACGAAAAAAACTGTACCCAAGCTGTGTTAAGCGACAATAAAACCAACACTCGTAAAATACAACACTGACGTGAGCCAATTCATGACCCTCGAGAAATTACTTTACGGACGAAATTATATCAAGCAAAGCTGTCTTTGTACAAATAACTGAAATTTTCAGTTGCTGAAACGTAAAAAAACAAGCATAGAGAATATTTCAGCAATCCAGACTCTCCACTTTCTGGAGCAAAATCTTGACTGTTAATGGACAACAAACAGGCTGAATTTTATAGGCAACTCACTTTTAAAACACCGATTTTAGCTAAACTTATTTTATTAATTCCGAGGGTACTAAGTACATCGATAATGCCTACTTGAAAACGCTTGAAAAGCAGTTGATATTTTTAGATATTTAAATGTAATAATAATTTCTTGGCGAATTAAATTAACATGCAATACAAGTTTCATTGATAGAATAAAAGAGAGACATTTGTCTAATTTAAACGGAACATCTAATTATCTAATAGGAGATCTAATATCCCGTTAAAAAGCAAATCAATATGGCATATTTTCCAAATGTTTGAACAGAGCTGTTTTTCACCTGCAATAAGTAGTATACATCCTCCATTAGTTATGTTTTTTTATTTTAACACCAGGCGTTTTCCCGAAGCTTCAAAACTGAAACTGAGTGTAAAACCGAAAGTATGCTTGTTGCTCATTGATTTTTAAGCATTTTCAGAATTAATTATTTTTAACAAAAATCATTTGATATTTTACGGGGGGATTATTGATTTGAATTTGATGTTACTCACATTATAAGTTTGATTAAGGGCATTGATATCTTCATCAATAAATTCATGCGACTGAATATATTTTCCTCGAAACTATCAAACAATAAGCTTAACATGGCAATTAGTGTTGTTCGCGTATTTGTCATCTTATTATGTATGTCTTTGGTGATTGATTCGACGGTAAGAAGAAAGACTTTCTTGATGTACTTAATATTTGATGATACAATTTTCACGCAGAACTAGGATCACTTAAATTACAAAAAATACCATCATAAATTCCCTTCCGCAGTAAGTCTAACCAAGGTATACTATTTATGTCTCCGTATGAAGTCAAAAGTCGCATTTCTACTTTTAAATCCTCACTTCACTGCCTTCTTCTCTATTCCAACGAAGAACGACCATTAAAGAGTTTCAGCTTCACGATATATGAGCGGTAGAAAGGGTGTAAGTGGCAATTAGACAAAAGAGAAATAAAAGAATTGAGACAAAACATAAGAAAAAATAGCAGGCTAACATTTTACCATAAATGTAGTGCTTAACAGAGATAAAATGGACTGATATAGAAATAAAAGCGAGATATTAAATGAATGATTATCATTACCTAAATATTTCCCGTAGTAACTATAGCACGCATAGTAGACACTTTTTTATGACCGTTAAAAATGAATTTCGATAACTGCAACATAATATTTGTAATACAGCAAATATCGATGTTTCTAAGTAAATGTTTAGTTAACTTAAATATTTCACTGAATTCTTGTTACTTCCATGAACACCATTAATTTGGTTTACCTCGTATAACTAGAAGGAAATGCTTGTTGTGTCGAATGATAAGTTTTTTTTCTAGAAAGCGGAAGTCGCACCATAATCCGACAAGGGTCAATTAAGCAACGGCGTAGAGTTTCGTGGATATTTCATTGTTTTAGAGTCCCACCGCGGGCGGACGGGTGACGCAATTCGTCGTGTTGTCTCTCGATGGCCAGCCGGTGGCCGGCCATGTCCACTGACTGCTCGCCGCATCGGCCCACTCGCTGCTTGCGTGCTGTTGGGAAACTATTGGGCGAAGAAGATGATTAGACTGCGAACCGAAATAAAAATAAAAGGGAAAGACCAATGTCTCTCCCAAGAATCCACCTTACTCTCCGAAATTACTTTTATAGAGTGCCCACGAGAAGGGCAAAAGGCACTTAGCAAAAGGGCAAGGACCCCATTAAAAGGGAGATTCAAGCTGAGTTCCACAGAAAATTAGTAAAGAAGGGTTCATTTATAAAATTCCTCGATAATTTTTCCAATCCGAGATGCAAAATCATTTGAATACTTCAGTCAAGCAAATGGGAAATAAGGTAGTTTTAATGAAAGGAATATAACACAAGAAACAAGTAACTTTGTACGCAATAAGGCGCACGGGTGCAAAGTGATTTGCACCAAGGATGAGAGAAAAACAGTTAAAATAAAATTTTTACCGTAACTTTTCTAACTCCATCTCAAAATTTTTATTAATATTTAGATTTTTATGATTGATATATTTCGTGAAAGAGTATTTTACTTGTCTCACACAAACTGATCGATGTCACAGCATTGCGTGCTACTAAAAAAAAACATCGGGTTTAATTTACTACAAATAGTGCACCGGGTAGTATATTGAAACTGGTCGAGAAACTTCCCAGTTTAACTTCATCATACATATCTATTAAGTTTGTTACGTGTCAGTCTGCGGTCTGCCTGCATTGACGGTAAACTTCGTGGCCCCCTGCCTCGTACCAGCGATGGCGACTGTCGAGAGCGGCAGCAAGTGAATTCGTGGATAGGAGTCGAAGTGTTCCGCTCGCATTAAATGCGAAAAAAATGTAGTCCGCCGACGCAAGATAGAGCGACGGACGTTCACCGCATCACAGCGGCAGGAATATAATTCGTAGTTGGAGTCGAAGTGGTCGGTGGCATTGAATGCAAACAAAAAAAATTCTCGCCTGCAGGTACACATTGTGAGACGAGTAAACTTGTGCTCGCACGACACGATGTATGCTTTCGAAAATAAATCGCGTAGTTTGCGTTCGACGCAGAATTTCTGCACGCACAGTTAAGACTTGGTCCCGGCGCTGTGGCTCGGCGTATCGTAAAGTTGCGGGCAAAGAACGTGCGAAAACGGACCGAAAACAGCCTGCCCACAAAAAGGGAGAAAAACAGTGGCAAGCCACAATTAATTGCTGCCTCCCCACTGCAGTGGCTCTCCTTTGCAAAACTCTAGCAAAGGAGAGCGAGGCACTGGCATGCCACACTTAATTCCATGTGCTCCAAACTCCCCGTGACCATTTCTCGGACCACAAGCAACAACGGAATTAGACCAATACATTGGACCACAAGGAACTACGAAATAAGATTGAAAACCCCACCTATATAGGTAGTAAAAACACCAATACAGGATGAAATGCCAGCCTCAAAGGGCTAACATATAAAAGTTCTGATACATCAACAGCGGGACAATTAATGAATGAATGAATGAATGAATTAATGATAAAGCGGGACAATTAATGAATGGAATAAACTCCCTGCATAACTTTTTCAGCTCTATCCCAGCAACATAAAGATTTTCAAGAAGAGGTGAAAAAAATATATCTTGAAATATTAATTAATACAAGATAAAAACCGTTATCCCAGAAAGGTAAACCTGGGTGCAGAGCACGCAGGAGGGCACTGCTAGTAAACTTATTAGTTTGTCTCTTATACGCCGCAAGACGATTTGAGACAACTGATAACGCGAAAAAAAAAAACCAGCGGATGATTCCAGGGAACGAACGTTCGAGAAAACTAGCCCCAGAACTCTCGAAAACTTGACATTTTACCATTCACGCTGCTAGCCCTAATAGTTTTCGAGTTGCACAACACGCCATCTTAAAATCGACCTCGAATAAAAATCATAACATAACGGGGGAACCACTTTTCATTCCCTGTCGCCCAAATCAATTCCGAATGGGATCCCTTTCGTGCTGAGATACACTCCCTCATCCCCACCCGAATTTCCTTCCCCAGGGATTGGGAAGGGAACAGGATTCGTTGGCTGGGAAGAAGAAGGTAAGGGGAGTTTGGGAGAGATATCCACGTCAGTCTAAGAATTCCGGCGCGAGCAGTCCCGTCACAAAGGCTGGCTGCCCGAGTGGAGGCTCTTCTCTCGACCCGAAGTCAGTCAGTTTGGTCGGCGTTCGTCGCAGGTGCATCAGCGGCAGGACAATCGCCAGCGCGGGGCGGACTTCGGCCCCCTCCCCTCGCGGCTTTCCCCACCGAACACGTGGAGAGAAGGGGAGGAGAGTGTTCAGTTACAAATCGGGAACCTTGACCTACCGCCACGCCAAAACATATACGACGCACCTCCGACCTTAAGGCCGTCATTCCCCCTCCCCATCTACTAAGTCAGATTCACCTTCCCGGTCTCGACTTTTTTTTATAACCCCTTCCTCTTCTCTCTCACCTCGTAACAACCCTTTCTTCCTTCCTCCCCATCCCTGCCCACGCGGTTAGAGCCGCCAGCCAATGGGGGTGTCGGGCGGATCGCCTACGTCACGCTTCGAATGCACGAGGAGGTTGAGCGCAGCGGACTCTCAGTGCATTTGGAACGCGATCGCGGAGATTGGTGCCCGTGTGGGAGACCGCTTCACGTCGAACGTGCCTCTCTTCAACTGCTTCGGTGAGTCCCATACTCAACACCACCCTGATCCTCTCAAGTCCAACTTATCCTCCTCGTGAAGGCGGAGTGGAATGATTGGGAGTCTTTTCCACCCGCTCCAGCGTCAGATATTCGAGAGAGTTAAACTTAGTTAGAGATGAATGTGCGTGCTTGGACGATATCGATCACCTTTAGACTCTATTTACACAAAATGCGTTACTATTTTGGCTAAGTTTATTGTGAGTCTTCTTTTGAGTTTTCCGGGATTTTGCAACTTTCTTTACAGAATTACATCCTTCAAACGCTTAGTTAATTGCGTATTTTAACTAACTCGCTCAAATACTCCTGTAAACAAAATCTCATGTTTGATGTCATATCCTTAGCACAAATAAGCCATGATTTTGGATGTAAATTGGGTTATTGTTTTACTATTACGGTTTTAATTGTCCTCCTACGTAGAATCTTTGTCTTAGGTTTTCACATCTCACTCACATTATTCATGGAGGAAGGAAAAGTTACTACAACTATGGATTAATATCATTTCACTCATTAACTCAATGCTTATTTTAAGAAAAACTAGAATTTTTCCAAAAACGATCTCTATACACTTGTAGTGCTGACTAACACATTGGCTTAAAAAGAAATACGTCCTAAATTTTTCCTTACGAAATGGGAGGTACAAAAATTCAATCCCTGAAGCTACCTTTGCCTTCCAACGGGCTGCAGAAAAAGAAATTTTTGCGGATTACATTGAATTTAACATTTATTATTGGGGGGTAATGGTATAAATTATCATCATAGATATTGGCAAAAAATTCAAACAGCTTGCCGTTTGTCTTTTATCCTCTCTATCACAATAGCATGTATACATTATATCTTTGGGGGACCAAGATCAATGCGAGTCATTTGAAATAGGGAGACTTAATGATATTTTATATTGAAAGTAAATGGTTAATTAAAAAAAATTAAGGAATACGATATGACTAGTAAAAGGATAGGA
Organism: Ischnura elegans; assembly: GCF_921293095.1. Taxonomy (NCBI): domain Eukaryota; kingdom Metazoa; phylum Arthropoda; class Insecta; order Odonata; family Coenagrionidae; genus Ischnura; species Ischnura elegans. Next base: position 80,860,079 of record NC_060246.1, on the reverse strand, counting down.
AGTACTTAGCACGCGAGCGACGAGCTCATTTCAAGGAGGGGAGTATTAATTTGATAGTTAAATAGCGTGGATGGTAAAGTCAGTAATTATTTAAAAGGTAATTAATATCTTAATCCAAATGAATATTGTTTATTTTGCTACTGTTTACGCACCTGATTCGTTCGAACAAAGAAGAAGTTGAGAATCCTACGTGGCCATGATATTTGACCTCTCACACGGATGACGTGCTTATGATAGTTGGGCGACGTCAAACAGTAAACAATGCCTGATATATTTTCCCTTGTACAAATCAGCGGGTAGAAGCATGCTGGTGTGAAGAAAGGAATTTCACCAGGTGTGCGCCAGTGTTGTGAAAGAGTAAAAACAAATTTGTTTATTCGTGTATATACTTTCATCGGGAGAAAACCTCCCATGCTTCTCACATGTGTACCCTATAAATAACTTAAATATCTATTTCCACGTATTTCCAGCTGCTTCATTGATGTTTCTATAATAATGTCCAGGACAAGGTGTGTTTCAATAGATGATTCATTGGGGTTCAAAATATGACGGTGATTTAATTATAATTACCCCTACGGCCCGATCATTTTGTACATGGATAGTGAAAAAAATGATCACAACCATGGACTACAAGTTTTTTACTAATTGTAAATAAATTTCTTCGCCATTAGCATTCACTACATAAAAAAGGAATTTTTTTTAGTCGAGGAAAGATAATTTGTAGTGAGCAAGCTCCATTGATTCTACGGGAATAACTTTGCTTCTAGGAATTTTATCGTGAAATTTATAGTATTTTTTCAAATTCAATAGGATCAAACTAACTTCTTAGCCGTAGCCGCTACAGTAATTATGCTTCATATTCTTAGGGATTCCTCTATCAGTGCTTGAGTCATTAAGGTTCATCTCGATCAACAACTTAATTTCTTTAATAATTGCGTAAAACTATCGCAATCCCAAACTTTTATTGCAACTTAAAATATTTTTTGGAGATGTGTTATGGAGAAATTTATTTAAAAAATATTCACATCTTATGGGATATATAAATTGATTAGCCGTTGAAAGGTACGCTCATAAACGTATCATATATGATGATATCAAATTCTATAATCCTTTGTATGATCTTCCTATTTTCTTCAAAGAGATTATAAAAATAAGACAATCATCAATATTTTTTAAATTTACATTTTCATCTGAATAATAATTAGAATCTGATGGGTAAATTTTATGCCGGGCAATATAATATTTGTCTTTCATGAGGACGCATTTCTCCTCTCCGCTACCCGTAATTTGTTTTGAATTTTTGATGCGTCTTCTCATATCATTAGTAAGATCTACGAGTATATTTCGCGAGTGAGTAGCAGAAAGACGGTATTTGATAACATAAACATGACGCGTTGGAGAGAATTCTCTTTCCAGTTCTTGATTGTGATGCAACGGCCGAAATTTTTGTGGCTTTCATTTTTGAAGGTTTCGGTCAAGGCCAGGCCGGCAGAAAGAACGAAATCGCATGTTCCCACGAGCATATAAATGGACAAATCATGTTTCCCAGCCGGATTACTCGAACACAGCCATTTGTGGCCTCCTTCTTCTTCCCCTCTATTACTCTTACGCCAAACATTTTCTTTGAGGCAATAGCAAGAGGATTGATTGCGAATTTTTTTGGATGGACGACTGAATAAAATCTTAGGTGAGAATTAAAATCCATAGCATTTTGAAATTAATACCTATATTAACTAAATAAACACATTGACTCTTTACGCGGGAACCAGCAAAACAAACACGAGAATATAGTTCTTTTATTTTAGACAGAATTATGCATGGAAATACATCGGATGTACAGAACGGGAGAAGTATCATGAGCGTTCTGGCCTTAATTCATTGCATAGGAGGCCTACTCTAATTCATAAAATGGAAAAAGTTGATTATCATATTCACAGTGGTATTAATCGATGAGCAATGAACAATATATGCACATTGCAGGTTAATTTTAGTAGCTTTGATTAGGATTTTCATCAAAAGCTTGAAAAAAATCTACTGAAGTGTAACGATAGGACCTCATGCTTATCTACAAATTATCTTTACTAACTGTAATATCAAATTTTCTTATTCAAATTTACCTTCGGCAAATTACTACCTTTTCAAATTCGGCAAGGATTAATTTCCCTGCCACGCTTGAATAATTAACTGCAAGCTATGATATTTTGATGTGTTTTATAGTCAAACGTGAATGTAAAATGCTAAGAAGAATAACATATGCACAAATAAACTTTCTGTTTTAATGTTACGAAAACCGTGCGGCTGTAAAACAATCGCGATTGCGGGAAAAATTGCACAGAATAAAATATTGCAAAACGTATGCATTTATAAAGTTGTAGAAAATGGTGGCGGAGAAAGCATTACGATAGCATACAATCTTCCATATGTCCCATTTCTTCTACGCGAACTTGCCCATATCTCCTAATCTTCCATTTCTCTTACGCGAACGGCCTCCTGTTAGCAGTATCAACTCACAGGAAGTCCGTTTAGCCCACCAAAGGGCGGTGAGCTTTTTTTCTTAAGAGTAATGGGTCTAACTTGGAATAGATTTCGGTTTTCTCCTGTGGAGGTGGAAAATCTGGAAAATAATCATTTGTCTTCCTAGAGAAGGCCGTGTGACTATGGAATTGAGTCAGCTCCATGCACTGCTATAGAAGCTTTCCTAGGCGGCTCGACGGTGGCGTTGCATTGCGTTGGGATTTGATTGAGCACTCGCCTATTCCACCGTTCAAGTCACTTCCTCCATCTTTAGCATAACTTCCTCCCATCGCTCGATCCTGTTTGCCTTTCCAATGGAGACATTTCGCTCCTCGGCCCTTCATTTCACCCACTTCCACACCCCGACTTCCCGCTCCGACCGGCTCGCGCTGCACCATCGGCGTCATCATAAACTGCACCCGCTTTGCTGTCGCGTGCGCACGGCCGCCTTTTCCGCTTTCCCGGTGGGAGTAGTAACGCCTGTGCTTCTAACTCGTTCTGGTTAGCAAATTCCCACCCACGACCACTTTCTCCGCACTTTCTTCGGTCTCGGGTAATTCTGAAATGACGACGGTTACGTTATGTGATGTGTTGTGAAGCACTTCCATAGAACGATCCTATTATCCTAGCTCTTGATGCCAACCGTGGAGAACTCAGTCTCCTCATTATTCCTCGTCAATCCAATTGCATCGCGCGATGCAATAATTATTCTCACACTCTGAGCAGAGATGGTTATCGTTCTCAATGCCATTATACCATCAATATAGGTACTGATGCGTTAATTCAGCTTATTTTTTAAATTAATCATAAAATTAATATTACCAAATAAAATAATTCTATTATAAACATAGAATTAAAATCATTTAATGAATTGTAAAATATTAATCGCAAACTACAAGCTTGAATCATTGGATAATACGGGTTCCGCTGCTATTTTACGCCTATTTCGCAGTAGATATTTTTGCTTGATGCAATCGGAAAAATAATGAAATATACAAACAGAAATACAATCTGGTAAAATGACTTTCCCAAATTAGATATTTAACAATTGCGCATTAAAGTCAAACATCGTGAATAAGCCGTCTTGAAATTTGCGAAGTCAGGGACGGTAAGACATTTTTCATGCACTATAATTTTTGAAATATGGCTATTTCAACAAAATATATATTTTCAACATCATCATAAAATTTAGTATCGTTAGAAGATAAAATTTTTAAACGCCTTATTAGAAGTACAACGCGAAAACTGGAAAAATTGTACTCTTAAAGAAAACTAAGAATGATAAAATATTCTGAATTACTACCGCGAAAATCCTCTAGTTACCTTTGGATTAATACCATTTTGCATCACCTCGTACGCAGGGAAAAATTTGTATAAGGATATTGCAATGAAGTAATTTAGGGTATAAAAGGATATTGTAATGAAGTAATGAAGGACATCTTGTTTTTTGGGATTGATTAATTTGTGAAATGTGTAATTCATTCACCAACTGAGTTGAAAAGGTTAAGAATTATATCAAGTTCGCCATTTACTTTACCATAAAAATATTAAAATTATATTCTAAAAAAATAAAAATTATAGAACTCAAATCGCTAAAATTAAGTTTTTAACACTGTCTTTTCACAGTAAATGGTATCACACTTGCAGAGGACTCTTGACTGAATAAAAACTGCGCTCAAGTAATTGACATCGGTTCCATCCATTTCCATTCTAGCATCTAACGCTAAGTTTCAGCAGCGTTTGACTCACAACGAAGTCTCAAAGGTGCATAGTAACGCTGGACGCATAGTAATGCAAAACGCTCCTACTATGACGACTAATAAGTTGGAGTTAAAAGCTTTACCCGTTGGAAATTTCGTTTGAGAAGCCACAATATTTAACACTCAAGTATCATAAACTTTATCTAACGCGCCGCAAATTTCCATTAAGACACAACCCTTTTCCACCAATTAAGGAAGATTTTCTTTTCCACTCCAGCGGAGCAAAAATTGCATTACGATTTACAGCGATCACCGCAGTGGTTTCGTTTCCCTGCAACGAGTGCGATTTCACATCCGCTGCATTTAATCCGTCCCCATAAAATTGTTTCCCACCGCCTAAAATATTTCACAATGCCGCCGATATAGGTATAGCCGCGAGCGACGGTGCCCCATCCGTTTTTGTTTTCGCTGCGTGACGAGGGCATGGGCCACGGGAGCAGGGCAGTGATGCAACAATCCATCACCTTCCACCCCCCCCCCCCCTATTTCCTCTCTTGTGTTGAGGACGAGTGCTTGCTGCTTTCACCTTTCTCGAGAACGGGGAGGGGTCTCTTCCGTAACTCGAGTTCTTGACGCAAGTGATTTTTCAGTCTGTGTGAAGCGGTTGCCATTTTTTTTGCTCCACTTACGGGGGATGTGGAGGGGAAAAAAATAGACGCGTATTACGTGATGTCCATCGCATCCCTTTCCGATCGGAAATGTACCCAAGGGAAGCGTGTCGGTGGTCGGAGGCCATTATGTGATTCCCTGGCCGATGTCGTTTTTCCCTTCGTCATGGGAATAATCGATTGTGATCCGCTCTTGTTGCATAAGGAATGGAAGAGTGGCTTACGTTAGGATATTCAAGCATTGTTTACAATGGACTCAAATGGACTTTACCTCTCGTAACTGTGTAGTTCAGCACTTAAAAAGGAACGCCTGTAGGTTCAAAGCTACTTACAATGACGCAACTTGATTTAAGATGATCATTTGTTGGGAAAGCTCAAATTTCTCTGGAATAAAATTGAAGTGCAAAAGATAGTTTTGTCAAAACATAGACATAAATACTATCATGAGTTTCTAATATTAATTTTACGATTGATGCACCCTTTTTTCTGTGGTTGAAGAAATGTCGTTAATTAGTGTGGATCATAATAAGTCAAGTTACTTTAAATGGGGTTTCAAGTACTTTGACCGACGTCACAATAATATACGCATATGTTACGATTCCGAGAATTACTCCGTTCTCAAGGATTTATGAGGTTGTCTGCTTCCTCCATCATCTCTGTGCCGACCAACCTCAGATAAGAGATCTCTAAAATAATCTCCAAATCTTTTTAGAGTTCCCTGAAAAGATTTGGAGATTATTTTAGAGATGGAATTAAGATATGAAATCGGCAACATCGATTTTTTCCTATGCAAAAAGCATCTGAGGATACCCTAGCGACCGTTGGGAAGGTAGAAACATTGCCAAGTGTCATAACCCTCCCCTTTCACCGGCAAATGTGACTACGACACGAAACAGTTATTGTCCACCGCTTCATATTTCTGGAGAAAGTTCAAGAAGAGAAGGTTGAAGCAACCGTCTAGAAAGGCCATTCGCATTGAATCTCTATTGTGGAGCAAGACCTGCACGCATGGGTCAACTGACATAAGAGGCGGACCCCTGTAGTCTTCAGGGGGAAGAGAAAGTTGAGATGCTGACGGCGCGAGTAGATGTAACTGACGATATCTGCATCCTTACCAAAAGGGTTAAATTTATGATACGTCATCTTATTAAGTCACGTGGGTCTAGGGTCCATGAACACAAAACAGCGTGAAATCGAGCACTCCAGTTACCTCCCTTAAAAATACACTTCGAGATGCGACGGTTCAGTTGCCGAACAAAATGAGTGATTAATTGATTCCAAGCATCACCTACCTTTTGGCGAAGAACTCATGAAGCGGCGAATTGCAAAACGGCATTAATGCATACGAAAAAGTTTTGCGAGTTTATAAAAAATATAGTTTGGTGCTTGACTTCTTTCCACATGGTTTGGCCAAATACGAAAAGTTTCGATTTTCTATGTGATCTCTCTGTTCATATTCAAAGCTACGAAAAACATCATAATGACTTTTTCCCTTTAATAGATATTTTAATAATGCAATACCTATTCAGGGGATGGAATTTGAAGTAACAGCTCTAGTATTCCTAAAATACACATGAAAACTGTTCATTCCAAATTCATTCCAAGTGGACAAGTGCTGTGTTGGAATTCTTACCTTCGCATAATACGTAAAGAAACCAGGGAGGATCAGCTATATTCTTCACATTGTTGGAGGCTGGGCTAAATTTTTTAATCATTATTCCCTCTGTTGTATGTTTATCAGAGAGTTAGAATTTCTTATGGATGACGTACGGAGATAAGTGGTCATAGCAATGATGTTTTCCCATTACGGAGATAAAGGAAGCTAATACCTGATCACACGGATATTCGAAACTCTTCGTATTTGGTCAAACAATTTGAAATGAAGAAGAGCCTCTAATTATAATTTTTTATTAAAAAATCCACATCTAAGTGTTTGTTAATGAACTAACGTTTTATAGGTCAGATATCATTATTTAATTCACCGCAGTTTTCGATTAAACTGTTCAGCTGGAACTTGCTAATATAATCTACGCATTGTGCGAAAAATACCTTACTATAGATGTCATATCAACTACGGAAGTCAACATGGAGGAAGTGACATCCATATTATCGACAACCCGTATCCTATGTTCTAATCCAAATGCATTCGTTTTGATGAGGGTATTCACATCATAATTTAATCCATCCCGCTCTTTGGCCCTCTTCCCATCTTTGCCAGTTACAGTGATTTTGAATTCGGACGTTGGAATGCACAATCTAGAGGGTAGGTGCAACTTGAATGCGGTACTTAGGAGCAAAAACAATAATTTTATTGGTTCCAAAAGAATCATAAAAAATCAAGTATTAAAGAGACAGTCTAGCGGTCACTAATAATTCGTCAAGCACATATGAAAGTCTGAAATAGGTACGTATTTAAGGTCTTAATGCGGAATTCAAATCTGAGGACAGTCATTAATTTATTGTAATTTGCGATAAATGTCGTTGTGATTGTGACCTCAGTAATTATCTTACTAACATTAAAAACTTTATTGGATTAAATAAGTTCCTCAATTCTATACCCGCAATGGGAAATTCATTTGAGATATTTAAAAATACCCATTTGCAGTAAAGGCATTTATAATAGTATTCATTTAGTGAATGAAAATTTTTGAAGATAAAATTCCTCCTTTTCCAGATAATATCATGCATGTATGGAAATTCCCTTTTAAAAATCACATTCCTCAATAGCTATTTGATTATATGAGTCTTGCAAGAATATTATGTCTACTACCCTACTTAATAACACAAGTTGCCACAGCCTCATTTTGTACCGAACCGAAAACGTGGATAGCCCTTCAATCGACTTGACAAACAAGACTTAATCCGTTAGAAGATGAGAGCAGGAAAAGGGCACTGACATAAGCATGAGCTTTTACAAAAAAATCTCTATATATATGCTGCATCCACCTGGTTACGCAAGATTCTCGTCCGCAACTAAATAGCCAGATATCATCCGTAAAGATGAGAGCGTGGGACACTTCTCATTAATGCCTCTCACCACGACCTCCCTCAACAAACGTCGAATCCGGAAACTTGACATCAGCACAGCCTTCCGGTGGCCAGTGAAAGTGAAGTGAAGGGAGAAAGTAGCCCGTGAAATATCGCCGCACCGCAAGCTGAGCCCATCGTCTAGTCCCCGGCATCGTGTTTACCGGGGTTGCCATGGGAACGAGAAGGGTTCGTCATCCTCCGTATCTTTTTATCAGGGTATGGTTCCGCCTACACATTTTTATCTCGCTTAATTGAATCAGACTGGCTGGCTTCCGTTCGATCTCTCATGGGCAGCCGGTAGCGAGAGCAATAAATATTTCGAGAGAAATATAGAACGAACTCGGGCTCAGCTACATTCGATCCTAATGAAATCGTCATCTTCCGCCATTTAAGCAATAGATGCGTTGCTAGAGCAAAATAATGGTCCTAAACATATCAAAATTGGAAGGCAGAAAAGACAGGGCATGACATCTCACGTTTGCGTCAGATATCTTGGTACTCAATGGGTTATGCGGGAATTTTCTATACTACAAATAGAATACAAGAAATGCTCTACATGTTGTGGGAATCAAATTTAGAAAAAAACGTAATTATGAAAAATAAAGCGAGAAAACGTCATTAAATTTCATGCAGTTGTGTATAGTAACCAACCGTGTGACATCACTGGTATCCAGAGGTAGGGACCACGTTTGGAAACAAATCTAACTTTGGTGGTGCTCATGAAGAGGTTTAACTGTTACTTATATGAACTAAGTTCATCGTGCATGAATGTTTAAGTCAGCTGATATCTCGGGACATCAAGAAAGGCAATGATCGTGAGTTTAAATAAAAAACTAATAAAAGTGCCTTAAAAATCAGATAGTTTGTTAGCCTCTGCAGACTTCATTCTAATGCGGAATACTTGCCATGAGGATTTCCTGGGAGCGGTGAATGGTAGATTATTAGCCATATATATGTGTCTTTAATTAGATCTCATTTTTATATTAATTGCGTGTTGAGAACATGATATGACACAGGCCATACGTAATCATTATTTTTCACGCGCCGCTTGCAACCTCTACATTACTTGTAAATTAACCACTTTCGGAGTAAATGATACTTTATATTGATCCTATTTCTTTTAAAAGACATCACAATTCACAAACATACCCCTTGTGTTACTTTGAGTGTGTTTCTGTATGGAAATAACTATGATCGGAGTCGAGGGTGAACCCTCATTAGGGCGACTGACCATCGGTAGTCCCCACGAGAGCGACATTAACCGCTATTCATATTTTGAGTCTAATGATGAAAAGACGTTCATTTTTAATGAAAAATGGCTTTATTGCTTTCGCAGTATTCTCCACGGTAATCAATACTCCTTTGCATGCGCTCAAAGTGATTTTCATATTACTCCGATAGAGGTATCTGCAAAACATGGTTTTTGAATGCAGCGACGGCTTCTACATGTGCCGAAGAGCGTTAGCCACGCAACTTTTTCTTTATAAACGGGAATAAAAAGAAGTCATTTGGTGCTAAATCAGTTCTGTTTGGAGGATGACCCATCAATTCGACGTTTTGGCTAGCCAAATTTGGTAGTTATGTCAGCTAATCCATTTTACTTAATTGGATTAATATTACTTATAGAATAGTGTAAATATTACTAAAAATATCCCTCCGAAAGCCGTAATACTCACCATTTTGAACCATTTATCTTGAAATTTTTCTGAAGGAGTGCCCCCGCACCTCCCACTTACCCTGGCGGGTATTCCACACCCTCAGACACCCCAGTATTAGCTGTGCCTAAACCCCCCCCCCCTAGTCTTAATTCCTAGCGGCGCCCCTGGACACATGATTTGTGTCATTTGTCTCTTTGGAACACGTTGTAAAGACATGACTTTGACTGAAATATAACTACGGAAAGGCTGCGGAAGTCTCGTGATTGGAATAATAATATATCTCTCAACGTCAAAATGACTGAACACTATGATAATAGTATCAGAGACCAGATCGCATCTATTTACAGCGACATATTCTATTTCATCTTTCCTAAGGACAGTCAGGACTAGCAATACACAATACAAGGCTCTCCCTTCTCTTTTCCTAACCTTGGTCCTGTTCCGTGATTCCTGTTCGCGTGGTCCCCAAAGGACAAAGATCATTTCTCGTGAAGGTGCTCCAGGAAGCAGCAGCGAGAATCTAGTTTCTCTGATGACCACAACCTAGCCACCACGGCCAGATGCAATTCGTATACATGTTCTCTCCCATTGATAGTGTAGGTCGGATAATAGTTACAGGAAATTTTTAACCAGTTCAGAATCTATCATTTGAATTAGCTTCACAGCTAGATATACTCTGTACAGGCCAAGGTAGAGTGTATTTACCTTGGTTTTAACCTTTTCTTAGTTGTTCGTGGGGACGATTATGCAATAGAGAAGCCTGCGTGATCGAAAAAGGGAAGGTCAAAAAATATCAAAGACATTTATTCCCTCGTGAATGAACTCCCTCTCACTTGCTGAAGGATAGTGTGGAAAATGATCAAGATAGTGTCTTGAAGAACATACACCAAGATTTATTATACTATGCACACACTTAGGTAAATGTGCAAAGCTTTCAACTATTAGTATACCCTCTCCTCTATATCACTGATTTAACTTGACTTTCTTTATTTTGTCTTTTTAAAGCTTTCCTGAAAGCGCGAACTTGTACAAATTATAAAATTACAGTTTGAGGAGATATTCCGTCGCGGAAAACAAAAGAAAGAAATATCTTTCAACTTCAGTTGCTTAAATAAAATGGTATCCCTAAAAACTTTCAGCTGATCTAATGTATTTCTGTTCATAATATGGTAAAGCGGACTCGTTGCAGCCATTCTCACTCTACAAGTTTCAAAGCTCTGGATACCGTGAAAGACCGAGTGATATTAAACGATTTGTTTTGTCATATATTGGAGACTAGAACTCATTTTCTATAATTTCTCAACATTCGTCGATGATTACCGTAGTATTAGAGTCCAGGTTGGCTGTAATACACTTTTCAAATTACTATTAGGTAGCTGCACAAGGAAACTAGCAATTCAATTCCCATCATTTATCAGTTAACACGCAAGGCCTCAGGTCCTCTTTAGCTCCTAGTTTTATATCTTCCAATGTAAACAAATCTTATTTATTCTACCATGGATTTTTTATTTCCAAAAAAGGGTTAATTATGCTGTATGAAGCCTACCACCAAAAAGCGAATGCTATAATTAAGAATATAGACTTAATAACAATTATTATCACACCAGGATCGCGTTATTACCAGTACCACCTCTGCTTTTGTGGAAAAAGTGAGGTAAAAGCAGTTAGAACAAAGATACACGCATCGTAAGCAGTAAGTGACCTCACATTCTCTTAAAATGCTCTCACCACGTTGATAATATTAGTGAAAACTTGTGAAACTATTTTTTTTTACAAAAAACGCATGTCCTTAGAGCATAAATTCATTTTTGATGGAATTATTCATTACTCTAGAATGAAAGGAAGACAAAAAGTATTTTTTAAAGTTTTAATTAATTTGGGAATACGAAATAAGAGACTCAGGAATAGGCGATCGTGATAAACGAAAATATTTATATAATTTTAGGGGAAGGCAAAAAGCAGGGCACATGTTAAAAAGATAAAACGTTGGGACAGGTAGCAAAAATTTGTTGTTGATAGCGAATAAAAATCAATGAAAAAGAAAACAATTGCTCTGAAACCGAAGCAAAAGAAATACTGATTTAATCGATGCTCAATCCTTCTGATCCAACTTCGCGAAATAAAAATCAGCTACTGGCACCCGAAAAAACATAACACTCAATTCGTAATACGTGAAAAATAGGCGACGCACAAAAAAATTAAAACTATTTCACATTCCGTCCGTATATTATTTCGTCATCCAATTTCACACGCATGTTCCTCTAACATATGGAATGCCAAGAGAAATAGAGTGAAAACCGCTCAGGAGGGCGTTGACTATTGCAACCCCTGGTTACTCCTGGGTTCCCCGCCAGACACAATAGCGGGAGCGCCTACAGTGTGCTCCGTTCCAACAACATATTCCGGTAGACATTTCTGAATTACTCGTATTGCACACACCGAAAACATGAAAGCTCACATCGCGACGGGCTTTTCCTATTTACCGTGTTTTTTTCTCTGCACAATGCACAAGATAAATGACCTCTCTCGGCGTCGCCCTCGCGTTCGGAAAAGGAATGAAATCGAGGGAGAAATCCCACGGAGTGAACTCTTCATACTCCAGAGTGAGTGAGTGCTGGCAGACCGGTTTACGGCACGTCACCAAGCGGCGAGTAATCGGGGGCAAGCGGAGAAAAATTTACAGGGCTCACACGAAGGTTGTGACGGGGGAGAGAGGGAAAAATCTGTTTGCCGGCGACGTGAAAAACACTCACCTACGAGAGTTAATGCAATCATTTCTTCATCTTGTTTCTTTACGGAAGACTTGAACGACCCGCAAGACCCTAGTTTCGTATTTCACATTTGAGCCAAGTTTCGGTTAAGAGTATCATTTTCACGAAAACATAATACTTTTACTCGATTCCTTTTTTTTTATTTTTCAACCCAGGTTTCCTAACTTTTGCTTCTCATTATCAAGGTAAGTGTACATACAAATATGAGGAGTAGCTTTCCATACTAATGCTAGAAACTGATCTCACGGACGTGTATAATATAAAAAGCTGCTACTCATATTTGTATGGTAACCCTAAAGCGAAATTATCGAAGCTTTGGTCGGAAAATAAACAAGCGTGGATTTGGCTAAATTTATTATTTTTCGTGACAATTTATTTATGAATATTCCACAAAGTGACGCTGCGTTATCAGTCCTTTCTGATAATCGGTGAGGTGGATGAGTCTACTGACGTAAGATTTAATTTGCAGGTCTACCTGGTATCAATAAATTCAGTAACGGTAAAACGAAGTCATAACAGTAACAACCCAAAGCGAATTTTTTTTCTAAATAATTCATCCACATAGGTGAACGAGATAATTTCAACAAGCGCTACCATTCATTGTCAACTCACTATAAACACTGATATGTAATAAACTATAATTAAATTGCGAAGTAGGTAAACCAAGACCATATGGAAGACCATAGAGTGGATATAATTGGAAGCAATGAAGGCATAATGCTGCTTAAAAAAAGCAAATACATCCCACGGGATACTTACCAAGAACAAAATATGTATAGGAACTGGGTAGAAAAGAATTGATAAAAATCTTGATGAGTGGAAGAACCAAACTTTATAGACATACGCAGCGACATAAACAACGTCTTGATTTCATCAAGTAATCTTGACGAAAACCTACCAGAAATATTAAAGTCAAATTGCAAAAATAGTTCATGAGGATTATTGAATAAATTGATAAAAAATATGGTAATTAAGGGAAAGTTTCAGTTGCCAAACCTGTCCATAGGATTTGAGGGTCGATAACGGAAAACTTGATCTAATATTACAATATATTTGAATACAAATGGAATATTATATTTTTTGTCATACGTAGTACTTCCATTTCGTAATATCCCATTAAAATGGTAGTTACCACGGAAGGAGAAATATTTCGAAGTCTTTCCGAGGGTATTTTTCTACGTACTTAATTGATGATTGCGGCTTAGTAGCACGGAAAGACGAAAGTACAAATGCATGTGGACCTATGGAATAAGTCATTAATTGTGACTGCAACTATGAATTATAGGCCGATGACTTTTGGGAGCTCAAATAAATTAGAACAAAACGATAAAATAGGAATAGACCTTTTCGTCAGGCATGGAAACTGTCGATATTGAAATAATACGACTCCGCTCATACGACCTCATCGAATTTTTTTTAACCTCATCGAATATTCCAGTCTAACGGAGAGAAGTTGAGATTTTATTGCTGTAATTCACGTCATTTAGATTTATGTTTTGGAAGAAAATAAGGTGGCCATTCATTTTTTTCAAGCCGATTGATTTAATTAGGCGAGCCACGTTTCTAGTTGTCGAGCATTGGTGAGACTGGTTCAGAAAATTCTTAAATTCTTCACTCCATTGGTTTTGCGCTGCAGAAAGTCTTCGATTCGATGAAGGTTTTTTGCCTTTACTCAAGCCATAAGTTATCTTTTGCCTTACATCTTTTCGTTTTTAAAAAATAGCTATTTTTATTAAACACCAAATCAACACGCTTTAACAAGCACAATTAAACTTTAAGTATAAACATTTCCTTCGCAATTTCTCCTCGTCCGTTTTTTGATGAATGTTAGTTACATATTACTCAGTTATTTTTTATGCCAGAGAATAAAAAAAGATAACAGAGTAAAAACAACGATATTCACATTTTATTCGTGGCACAGGTCGGACATATTGGGTGTTTGGTTAGTGAATTTTCATGTAATTTGGCGACCTTAACGACATTTTAGGTCAAAATCGGATTAAAATTAATCATGAATATTCAACTGCGTATTAAGTCCTTCCTTTCAAAGATTTTTCAACTGCTGCCATCTTTTTCTTCTCTATCTTCCACTAAATCGTTCTTCCACGACTTTTACTTCGTTCCAAATTTTATATAAACCAATTCAATGAGCTGATAAATACTATACTTTGAAAGTAACCACGCAAATGTAAGGTTCCTATAGATGGCTAAATGCCTGCCTCCTTCGCGGCCTGCATTTGCTTAAGCACTTCCACGTGTTTGGCACGAGTGACACAATTTCAACGTAATCTCTGTAATATTTCGCGATCGCCGGGGGAGGAGAGTGATACTGGGATACCAACATATGATTATATAAGTTAGTAGAGCCAAGAGTGTGTTTTTAATGATAGGCAAGCACACCACTAAATATTCTTGCGACCAAATACCTTAAAATGTTGCGATTGGCTCCTTTCCCTGCAATCAAACCGAGGTCAAAAAGACTTCCTGAATTCAGGCACCCTATTTTCTCATATTTCAAATTAAGAACTCTTGATTCTGGATGAATTCTGTGTTCATTGAAATACAAACGCGACATATCGTATTCCCATCCCACTCTTGAATGACAAATTCGTAAACATTCCATGTCTTCATTCAACCAGCCTTCATTGCTATGCTGAATCATTGCATTAGCTTTATATTCAAAGTCAACAAAAAAATTAACTGACTCTTCAACGTACGCGGATTACCGTGGATTGTAGGGAAAGTAGCCAACTCATCATAATTTAATTATCATTTCACATAAGCTATTGATCAAAGATATTAATAAAAATTTTACTAACATTTTTGATAAAAATCATTTAAAGGTTTCTAATTAACAAAGTGACTCATCGCATTAAATCGGGCCAAGCGGAAGCATTCCTTCCCCTGTGTTGCATATGGCGCTACATGTAAGCCATGTTTTCATATATACTCGGCAGATGGTAGGATTTCCATAGTTCTGCGATTTATCGCGAACTTTGTCAATCTATCGCTCCTCAATTCTCTCCACGTTCACTCTTCTCCTTCTTTCATGGCACTCTCCACTTGAAAATTAGAGGCCGGTGACAGTGAATCCTGCGTTGATATGCAGGCGGAGATACGAAGGCTACGGTTACTGTGCATGCGAGTTCTGACGAGTACGTCCGACTTTGTCCGAACCGTCCGAACAAACAAACGCCTGTTTTCCAATGAGAATGTTTACACTGGCAGCGATTCACTCATCAGAACATGCACGAGGTCGTCAGAGTAGTTGAGCGATCAAATAAGTTTGCTTTTTTCGCGCGACTTTCGTTTGTTTTGGGGGTTTTATTATTTATTAGTGTCTTGAATTTCAAGTGATTTAGTTATTTCAAAATTGGTAAGGATAAATAGTTAAGTCTTGTGTCCGGGAAAATAAGTGTTTATGGGATGTGAGAGTCAAAAAATATTATATCAGAGATATTTCTCGGCGAAAATAACTTCATTAGCGGATTTTCAAGATAATATAATTCATCAAATACTTCGATCTTTGCAGTGCAGCAGAAACGTAATGTCAGAAAATGCGCGCAGTGTAACCACCTTATTCTAACGAGGATTTCGGACGTACTCCTCAGAAAACATTTACTTACGCCAGAACACGCATGCATATTAATCGTAGTCTGAAACAGATTCTTTGTTAACAGCAATATTAGTATTAGTTCGGCAATATTAGTTCGCCAGTCGTTTTACGGTCGCGGAATCACCATACTTAGATGATGAACTGACAATCCCTCGTCCACACACAGCGGGCCAGTGGGTGGATATTAGGGTGGATTTACCTAAAAGGCCATGTTTGCCTACCATCGAGGTCACGTTTGGTTAATGAAACCAAAGGCTTAGCCCAGATTCGTACTATTGTTGCAAGCTAACATGTCGATTAAAAAAGTTAAAATTTCACGGAAAAACCTCTGCTAAACCACAGGTGATTCATCTTGGACGCGCTCTCTTATCATGTTGTAGTGGTTTTGATCGCTAATCCTATTCGAGCCCAGAAACTAAGGGGAGATAACGAAAAGCCTTAAGAAGGCGCATCACTCCCTTTCTACCGGTCGTATTTTGTCATTATTTGGTGACGTACCACTTTAAACATTTACAACTTAATCTATGATTTTGAAATTTTCAATGAAATTGTATGAGACTTTATTTCAGCATATGCCTGGGTACCAATAATACAAAAATTACACTTGAGAAAATATCGAAGTAAACTTTTCACATTTGACGTACAGGTTAATCAGGTTTCATTTCATACACTCTGTAATAAATTAAAATTATTAGATAAATTATAAATTTGTGTAAATACGTCATCATACGTCGAGGAGAGGGATTAGTATAACGTCATGCGCAACCATTTCTTTCTTGCATTTAAATTATCTAGTTCTTCATATTTGGCACTTTTTCATTAACCTTGTCGTCATATTTGGGTGAAAGCTATCCAGGATGTGTTTTCATTTTCATGCTAACATAAATCACATTCCATTCGTGAGATTTTTTGTCATGATCAAATCTTAAATGCACACTCCATTTATTTGCCATTAAATGAAGCTTATTCTTTAATCGGCAGCATTAAATGCTTAATTTACTACTTTATGTCGTTGACAGTCGTTTATCGAAAGAGCTAAAACTGCCAACAACCCTCCCAATACTCTCGTTCGAAATCGATATTTTAATATCTGAGATAAAAATCTAGATACACGTTGGAATTTAAGGATCACCCATTCAAGGCAAACAAAACGAGTAATTCTTGAATAATCTCGATATCAGTTACTTACCGGATCAAAGGAAGCGAAACATTTATTTAGAGGCTGAAACGTTGGCGTTGAGACTCGATAAATCTACGTTGAGAAGCTGCTTTTTGGTAATTTTTTTCTTTATTGAGAATTAGTATGAATGAAATGGCGAAAGAATGCATAATTTTAGGTGAAGTAGGTGGTAGGTATGTGAATTTATCTGAGAAGCGTTATATATCTGACCTGATAGGCTTCTTTCGCCGAAATTCCAATAGTCAGCCTCCGATCAGGATGAAAGAAGGTTATATAGCCTCAATATCATTTGCCTCCATGATATCATTAGATGGTTTCATGAATACCGATGTTCCATGCCTCGGATTTTGTTCTAGGAATAAAAATAATTCGAGAGAACTCAGTAAAAAAACTCTTTACTCACCCATCTAATCTCACTCTTTAAAAAACAAGAAATAAGCATCATCTAAATTTAGATATAATTCCCAGTTTAAATATCACGTAGGCATCGTTTATATAATATTCGGAAGCTAGTAAGGAAAAGTATTAAATTACTGGGCCATTTCATCTCAAATCAGGCAGATAGTGCAAAATCATGTCAGGTGACCATCACCGATTTCTCTGAAATTTATATATGTGTAAGCAGTATCCTTATGATGAATAATGATGCCTTTATTTCAGCTCAGAACTGAACCGTCATAAAGTTACCGTCCTTTGAACATTGCAGTGTCAGGCCTCAGAGTAAAAACTGAAAAATCACATAAATGCTGATTACTACGGAACCATGGCCCGTAAAGCAGTGGTTATTATTTCATTTTAAAGAGAATTTATTTATGCACATTCAGGCATAATTTGAAAGTCGTTTGAAGCAATAATAAACAAATAGGACTTGTTTAAACAATAAAAATTAGTCATTATTTAACAATTTATTACTAAAAAAGGCCACCTTTTATTTTCTTTAAAATTTATCAGTGGGTAGTTCAAATGTTCTGCTTTCATTTAAAAAAATAAAAAAAGGTAGTATTTTTATACTTTTTGTTTTAAGGCATGTCAAAGTTAGGCATGTTTTCGACTCTTTTACACCAAGATTGCATACCTTCAAGGGGGGGGAAAATGAAGTTTCATTCTTCTTAGCATTCATAATAGTGAAAAGTTCATATCTGAATGATTGGTTACATCTATTGAGTGAAAGTAAGTTCAATTTTGTTTACTTCCATGGCATCCAATGTGTGCAAACACCCACTGCTACTGGCTGGAAACGATGAATGAGTCGCAATTTGCACAGAGTATTTTTCAATGGCACTTCACATAAGTCTTCTACTTTGGCCATGTGGATCATTTTGATGGACCATGTGGATGCATAAACGAGACACTAATGTCATTCTCTTCTAAAGACACTGCAGTGATTTTAAAAATTCACCAGGTTTTTCGGAAACACACAAGGAAGTCATTCATGGTGGTATTTTGAGTACTGTACGTCTTTATATCTGGATTTGTTAGTGTCACAGCCTGTTTGATTGTGTGGATTACAGAGCGAGCGATAGTTGTCCCGTGTCTGTTAACTACCAACACATGAAAGTGTTGATGCCATGTACAGGTGCTCCTTTCACCCAAACATTTTTTTGTCTACATAGGGTGGTTTCCTATTATTGTTTATTGCCTAAATCGAAAGATTATTACTCCTGCAGTACATATTTCATGCTTTTAGATTTTTAAATGATGATATCTGTTTTTTGCGATTAAATCGAAAGTGAAAATTTTCAAGCGTACGAAAACACAACGGTTAAGTATGAATGCTGCGAAAAGCCCGTGTTACCTCTGGCTGCTTGCTGCCGAGCATGGCGTTAGCATAGAGTTCCCTTCTAGCTTGGTTTAAATAAGGATTATTAATACCCTATCAAACAAAGGACACTCTATGACCAAAGGCAATTTTAATAGGTTATTGTTAAGGGATGTTTCCCGGAGCTCTGTGCCTCACGTATACATTGTTAATCTCAGATGATGTAAAGCTCCTACTCTACTAAATCTACTCGTATAGCATCTAGGTCCCTGTAACATCACTTGGAGTGGCATCGCATTGGTGCCAATCTGGCCTCTTTCAAATGAGGTTAAAATTGACCATTAACATTCATCTAAACAGGGATTTCTAAAAATCAAATAATTTGTATATTATCAATACACTAAAGGTGGGTAACAAATCGCAATCAATGCCTTCCGTTTTATTTGATGAAGGAAATTACTCTATTCGGTTAGTTTAACATGTGTTAAATGCAAAAGTTTGATATTAGGCAAGGATATACTCTATCAGATGGCCCCTATTCATGTCCAGTTGCACTGAACAGCCACCTATGACTTCCTTCCTGTTAACACCTTTCCCCAAGTCAAATATCTGAAATCTGTTTTTTTTTTAAATTAGCGGCTGACTTTAATAAAATATGCATGCTTTATTTCTTCATATGATATATTTTTACACTATTGTTCTTCGATTTCATTCATCTGAAGAAAAGAATGTGCAGTGTCATGTGAGAAATCATCTGAAGCGCCTGCATACCTTAGTTATTATATACCACACAGGTAAATATTGATACCTGTACTTTTTGCCAGTGATAGGGTTGTACTTAATCTTGAAGAAACACACTCCAATTCTCGGAAAAGTCAAAATGAAGCACCAATGCCTCCAAAATTAGTGTTACCAACTTCTCTTTTTGAATATCTTCCCTTTCTATTTTACGGATATATTGGTGATACACACCTTTCTTGTTTCAATCATAACTTCAGCAATGAATTTGTCTGAATGATTCTCAATGGCAGTGAACGCATCTTGCTGATTAGGAGTTACACAAGAACAATCTTTATAATCATCCAAGTAAAATGAGAGCATAATGTTGTTTGAGCACTATGAGGAAGAGGATGCCAACAGTATACATCAGATTGGCCCATATTCCCAGTTGTTTTTTTTTAGCTCTGCATGATATATCAATTGTATGTTTGGTTGAAACTGGAAAAGCAGCCATATTATGTAGTTTAGATTAACTTGTGGAAAAGAATGATACATTTTGAACATGGCCACTCATAGACATTTCACTCTCGCTTTTTCAGAGTCTTGAAATACATGTTCGACATTTATCAGTTTCTTTCAGCAAGTAAATTCTTGCCTAATATGAAACTTCCATTATACACACGTTAACTAGCTCAATTTATACAAAAAAATGATTGGGTGAAAGGAGCACCTGTACATGGCATCAACACTTTCATGTGTTGGTAGTTAACAGACACGGGACAACTATCGCTCGCTCTGTAATCCACACAATCAAACAGGCTGTGACACTAACAAATCCAGATATAAAGACGTACAGTACTCAAAATACCACCATGAATGACTTCCTTGTGTGTTTCCGAAAAACCTGGTGAATTTTTAAAATCACTGCAGTGTCTTTAGAAGAGAATGACATTAGTGTCTCGTTTATGCATCCACATGGTCCATCAAAATGATCCACATGGCCAAAGTAGAAGACTTATGTGAAGTGCCATTGAAAAATACTCTGTGCAAATTGCGACTCATTCATCGTTTCCAGCCAGTAGCAGTGGGTGTTTGCACACATTGGATGCCATGGAAGTAAACAAAATTGAACTTACTTTCACTCAATAGATGTAACCAATCATTCAGATATGAACTTTTCACTATTATGAATGCTAAGAAGAATGAAACTTCATTTTCCCCCCCCTTGAAGGTATGCAATCTTGGTGTAAAAGAGTCGAAAACATGCCTAACTTTGACATGCCTTAAAACAAAAAGTATAAAAATACTACCTTTTTTTATTTTTTTAAATGAAAGCAGAACATTTGAACTACCCACTGATAAATTTTAAAGAAAATAAAAGGTGGCCTTTTTTAGTAATAAATTGTTAAATAATGACTAATTTTTATTGTTTAAACAAGTCCTATTTGTTTATTATTGCTTCAAACGACTTTCAAATTATGCCTGAATGTGCATAAATAAATTCTCTTTAAAATGAAATAATAACCACTGCTTTACGGGCCATGGTTCCGTAGTAATCAGCATTTATGTGATTTTTCAGTTTTTACTCTGAGGCCTGACACTGCAATGTTCAAAGGACGGTAACTTTATGACGGTTCAGTTCTGAGCTGAAATAAAGGCATCATTATTCATCATAAGGATACTGCTTACACATATATAAATTTCAGAGAAATCGGCGATGGTCACCTGACACCCCTCTGCCTGATTTGAGATGAAATCCCCCTACTTTGAAAATTCGGTAGTGAAGATAATGGAACTTTTCTCGATATCTAATTACTTTGGAGTCTGTCATTTACAGTATTAGTGATAAATCGATAAAGTAATGCTTTCAAAAACCCTTGACGAGGTTTGCCTTAAAATAAAGCTCTCTTAGATGTTTACCCTGTGAAGATTCTGACTAGCACTTGGATCTTGACGTATTGGCATGAATTTTTCATCGAGTATTTTCACATATAAATTTATCAATTATCTCAATGCGTTTTCTAAACTTCGGTCCTTATATAGAGGTGCGATCTCCAAAACTCGGTAAATATCAAGATAATGTGATCTTTATTCAAATATGTCAACTTTCTCTTGTCACCACCTAAAAATGTCACCTTCACCCACCTATGAGCATCGGACATATTGGTTTAAGAGAGTGGGAATATAGAAATGTCACGCAGTGCCGATTTCTTTTCTGTGCCTGATGCGGTTTCTGACACACTAATATTACGGTTCACAGCTCGAACTTCAGGCCGTGACGCTTTGGCACACATCGCGACACCCATCGTCAACGAATGCGAAACTGAGAGTTGGAGCATATTTTCACGGAAAAAGCGAGGTGAGGCAGAGGAAAAAATGACGGAAGGAATATATGTTAAAGGCTACAGCATAAGGACTCGAAACAAGCGATCACGTAAGGGTATCAGGTTCAACTCCCGGGTGAAGTCTCCGGAAACTCACAGGGGAGATCTCTCCCACCACTTTTCTCACTTTTCCCCTTTATCCATTCACTGAATTAGAAGGTTCTCTTCCCCTCCTCATGAAAAGGTATTTTGGGAATGGACTTTCATCAGTTTGCTTCTTGGTAGTGACATAGTCGAGAAAATAGTCAGCAATGATGTATTGGTGTGAAATGCACAAGTGAGTTTTATTTTCCTAAGTACTATTCCCTCTCATTCCACTCATGAATCCGATTCTCTTCTTCCCCATCACTCGTTGACGAGGCATTTTTCTCTCAAACGCGATTTTAAGAATCGCCAACCCTCTAATGCTTCACGCGAAATGCACTTGAGACCACACCCCGGGGGCAAGGAGGAATAACTAAAGAATATGACCTCCTCCTCCCACAAGACGCGTAAGGACTAGCGGGGCCACGAGTGATCGCAAAGAGTGAGATACTGTTTTTTTTTACCACCACTTTGGACAAACTGGTCGTTCACGAGTATGACATGGCCTGGATCCGGGTTTTTCGTGTGCACACCGTCGGAAACGGTGATCGATTCCGAATGAGAAATTCCGACCGGATTCGAAACAGCCGACGACCGGCCTCCCCCTTCTCCCTTGACTTTCCTTCACAGTTGGCTGGGGTTAACAGGCGGTCTGTTTGCGCAAACAACTTGCCCATGCCCACCACAGTCTCATGACTTGTCCGCCCGTATTTAGCCACACAGTAATACGTGTCGATTTTTTTCAATGTAAAGTGACAGATCTCTAATAACGCCGTGAAGATGAAGCAGCAGAAGATTACAAAATATTAGCTAACACATTTGACGACGGTACATTCTTCCTTCCTAAGAAAAGGGTAATATCATTAGAACTATCATTAAAGGGTATCAATTTTAATTGAAATATTCATTATTCATAAAAATAAATATAAATTCAGGAAATTTTTATCGGTTTTAAGACAGAACCGACACAGAATCTCTCTCATAGCCAAGCTGATGGATAATAGATGGACTACATATCCAATTTGGGTTACCACCGGATATGCATATATCCCCAGCTTGCGTGTTTTCTTGGAAAGGAAAAGAATCGCAAATGAATAAAAATCAGGCAGACTAAAACACCGATACAATAGAAAATTTTGCTTAATACTAAATTCAGAATGCGTAATAAAGATATTAAATATTAAACTTTTTCTATGTTGTATTTCAAATATCTTCATTCTTTCATGCAGAAATTTGAATAATTTTCAAAAAGGCGTCACGAAAAATAGAAAATAACATCTTCGGGGTAAAATTGTGACATTGTTCCATGAAAGACGAAATAAAGGCCAGGTAAAAAGATGAACGGTTTTCTGGCCCACTTTCTATGATATCGGATTTAGAGTTAGTCTCACCAGAATTACTATATTTGCGCACTCGCCACAAAGAAGATTCCCGACCTTTTCTGAAATATATTGACCGTTGGTTTTCCACGGACTGGATAGCAAATAAATCGAAGTTGTTGACCTCCTGAGAGGTGCCGTAATAGGCTTTGCCGCCTGGACAGTTGGTCCTGATATGGCACCGTCTTTACGGGTTGAAGTCGGTGAACTAGTTTCTCAAAATTTCTATCCCAAAAGTTTCTCAGTGAGTGATATCATTTGGTAGCGTTAGTTTTTCATTCATTCACCAGGGTAGGAATTATTAATTCAGCAAGAGGACAAAGTTGGCGTTCAATGCAATAGGGACTATATTAAAGAAATCAAGAAATGCCAATGAAATGTAGAACAGGAGTCTCGCCTGTATTAAAAGCCAAAATAAGTTCATTCACTATATTGTCAAGCTCACTTTACATTCTTTATTCACGAATTAGGCGTTTATTTTCATCGGGGTATCATTCGTTAGCCGTTCGAGGTAAATACCATCATTCAGGCTGAATACGCATTCATTACAGCTTGTACCCATCATTATCACAACTTCATGCATCAAAGCAATCGTTTAATGGCCACAACAACCTCTGGTAAGGGTTAAACCTCTTCCATAAGTAATGAAGTAATAAATTAGGCGCAAATGGAATAAAAAGTGTAGCAGTGTGATTCTTGTATTTATTTAGCGCAATCAGGCAACCTCATTAACTACAGATCTCATTTACCAGACCAACAAGAATAAGGGCCAATTAGATGGAGAAATAATATATGATTTCCTCGCATACATTTATCGAAGCAACGGGTTTCAATTGAATAATGATAGTACGTGATGCACCGAGAGGCAATTTTAAAACGATTACAGAGTCAATCCATTTCTCTTGGAGTCTCGAGGAAGTAGAAGGATCTGTTGGTTGGCGGAGAATGACGTCGGCATATTTTGCGAACGTCCTTGACACTGCCTCAGGGTGCCATATGCTTTCTGAGGCTATTCGCATCTGACCGAGAGAGATTTTCGTGGGAAAAAATTTCAAGGTCTGAGGTACAAAAATTCGAGCCCACGAGGATTATATTTACGCATTTACTGTGGACGTCATTGGTGATTCTACATATTGGTCGACGTGTATATACAGTTTGAAGAGAAAGCGAAATGTTTACTTCAAATATACTAATTAATAAGGTATCGAAGGGGCGACTAGGTGTAAAGAAAATAGAAGAGAAACGATGTACTTCAACTTTCGACGCAGTTATAGCCGTCCTCGGGTAGGTGAGGCGTCTGGCGAACTGACATCCTCACTGAGGCCTCATGAAGTCCAAGTTGTATTTGAAAAGAGAAAAAATTCCATGGTTGAACCAAAGCCATTGAAAGGCCGAACGTCATTGTAGAGAAATATGTTTTTGCGAACTATACTATAAAGTTTACAATATTTTAATAACTTATATATTAGTTTTTTAAATAAAAAGGCTTCCTACAAATTTCAGGGTCCTATTGTTTATTTTGAAAGATTTATACCACGATAATTTCCACAGTAACTCATCAGCGTACGAGCAATGAATCCCCGCATGAATGAGTTGCGATTTTAAAAATCTATGCGTTAAGGCAAGAATGAGCGGAACAAAACTTTAAATTTATGAGTTGGAAACGAAAGATGGAAGCGGAAAATGAAATCGGAATGGGGAACCGAATAAATCTATGCTCCGAATCATCACTCGCATTTACTTGGCCACGAACCAAAATCACCCAAGTTAGCGTCAAGACAAATGATTTTTTCCCACCCTAAAATTATCGCAATTCAGCGCACCTAAGAATTGTCTCCGTAAAATTCACGGATGACTAGTTGTTTCCTAATATAGGTCCAGATAGCTATTGATAACTCAATTTCTATGACTATTTTGAAGCACTCTAGATATTAAAATACGAATGAAAGGTAGTTTATTTTCAGGTCCCTGCTGTTCATTGTTCGATCGCTATCTCTACCATTTCCGAAGGAGCAAATTATAATTTTTGGTGATTTTATGCGTGTAGGTACTAAATACTATTATTATTATAGTATTCTACCTATTAAGGTTGGTTTCCATGGAGTACTAAAAAAGTGATCTGGGAGCCTCCATTTCTTTCCAGCACTGCCTTCTTCAATTCCCTGTAAGGCCTACTCCCTTTCAATCTATATAAAAATCCTATTCTTTTCCTTCGCCTCCCTCGTTTCACTAACATTCTACCCTCTAACACAATCTTCATCATCCCCTCCCCGCTAAGTACTCCTCCCATCCATACCTTCTGTCTCCTCCGTATCTCATCTAAAAGCTGCATCTCCTCGCCAACTTTATCCAGCATTTCGCCATTCCTTTTCCTCTCCGTCCATAATGGGCTGTTTATTATGCGAAAGAAAAAAAGCTGTTTAACTTCTGGCGAGACAGCAACAATATTATTCCACCTAGCTGCTTCGTCAGTTTCGTCTATAACCAGGGCTATTTTTTCCTTACCCCGCAATTAATCCCAAATAATTTTCTCTATCACGGATATTTGGCCACTAACTAAAGTTGGGCTTGGAATTTCTTTTATATTATTCCTAGAAATTATCGATATTTAAAGCTCTCGCATGAAATACCAGCAACCCGAAGCGTTGAACCATTTAATTAAAATTGTATTCTCCCCCGAAATAATGTTTGCATCGGCTCTTACAATTCACCAAGTGATACCTATATTGGAAAATGCCTTCGTGTAGTATATATACTAATTATGCACTCTTTTTAAAACGTTAAAAAGTAGTATCATCCGCGAAATATACATCACTACAATTTATTTCCCATCGCCTGTGATCGGTATACAACGTGATTTTTTCCTCAACAGCGCCTTGAACTTTTATTGGTATTTTATCAGTACAAGATTGATTTATATATACCATTGGCAGAGGAATTCATCATAATATCATGGATAAATTAAAATAGATTTATTATTTACTTGTTCCTTGTTCATTCACAGGTCTTGTGCCAATTCCTTTTCCGTTCGGACAGAGCATAAGAAACGGCGATTTTTCGAGGGACTACCAGCATGTATGAGCTCCACGTCAAATAGGCAACACATTAATCACAAATTATAACCCGAGGTGACAGGTTAACTCTCCTATACGCGAAACGGCTTTGCTTACTACCCGGATACCAGACTTTCGCACAAGCCATCTCTGCGTTTACCCATGCGTCCCTGAATCTACAAGGATCTGCGGACTATTTCCGTTATTTGCCATTCCTCTCGGGGTATTAGCTAGTCAAAACCTCCTCGTCGGAGTCAGTGGGAGTGGTGAGAGGTTCTCGGGTCGAGATAGAGACCGTGTTGAACACCCGCGACCTTCGACAACCTCTCAAGGAAGCGACTTCCTCCTTCCAGCCTGTGCTTTAGCCTACGAATAGGAAGAATTTGCTTCCCTCGGTGGGCGCGCATATTCGACGCAGCTTTTCTTACGTAATCCAAGAGCTTCAATTTTCGACACCACCTCGACGTGTTCGCTGACATGACGTCTTCCTCGAAAATAGGTTAACTTCGAGCGTTTGCTGACTGACCCTCAGCTGGTCGTTGCGACCGCATTATGCAACGCAACTATGCGTAAACATGGAGCGAAAATCGTTCGCTTGTCGGAATGAGAATTCGACCTCATAAAACATATATAATATTTTTATAACATACTTAGGTTTCCTGTTGAAAATTTTTAATTAGTTATACATCAACTTTCAATAAATAAGAATGTAATTTTCTTTTGTCCTGCTCTATTACTTATTGCGGATATATATTGTACATATGCAAATATGCTGGATAGAAAAATTATATAAGTAAATTAAGTCAGTTATCATAAAATTCACTAGGGGAATTTCTAAATGTAAAAATGAATACTTCACAATATAATCACCATGCAATTTCGTTCGCAATGTCATTAATGGTAATGTAAGAAAATGAAAGAGTTTGTTAAGTTTAGAGATAGAGCTATAAGAGCACTTTATAGAGATTGTTATAAGCATGAGGCAAATGAGATCATTTCTTAATTACTCAGGTCTGATGGCCCTTGAAGTGACAGTTGAAATTTTAATCGCTAAAATAAGCTTCCCAAATACTTGAAAAAAGAGGCTCTTTTTCCAAATTACCTCAACGCAAGCGCAACATCGACGCTAATGTCATCTTTGCCCTCATCAGCGCAAATTTCCTCCCGGAGGACATCGATGGCGTCGGTGAGAGCACTGTCGGATGATGCTTACGTTCCCGCATGTCTTGACACGAAAAAATAGAAAAAAATGGCCAAATGTATATTTCCACAATGTCAGTTTGTAATTTAAGTGGTAGATGAAGTTCGATGTTTCGGGAGTGGATTACTTTCCGTGGCGCCTTGGTGGTATCAAATATCTCTCAGCGATAGGAAGTCTGATGCCTGATATGCGTAGTAAAGTGGATTTTAGTTATTAATTAGAATTGACATATTTTCCATTTTTCCAGAAATTGCGGAGGGACGACCACCCCCCTTCTTAATCTCCCAAGGCCTACCTGTACATTGTTGGTATTCTTCTAATTGCGAAGCACTACCACAAATCAGCGGTGAGACTATGGAGGGGATGAGGAGGATAGATCCCCCTACAACGCCTCAGAGAAATAAAACAATATTTAAAACTATTAAACCCCCGTTGCCTGAGGGGAGATTCTTATTATGACACAGCCGCAAATGATGCATTATATGAAAGCTTACGTTGAATGACGGAAGCAGATATTTGTTTCAATAACGGACGTGGCGGAAAATATTTCGTCGGCTCGATAAAAACACTCAAATCACGGATGACCTTTCCCAATCACCGCTAAATAACGAGCGGAAAAGCGCTCGATCCCCCCAAAAGTCCGTCTAACCTTTAGCTCGAGAGCTAAGCTAACCTGTGTAGACTCGCTTCCAGAGCGACATTGCGCAACAAGAGAGTCAAATGGCTCGATAAACGATCCTTCGAGTAAGATTGGAAAATGTATCTACAAGACGCGCTCCGTTTCGTGTGACCACATTAACCCGAGCCGCTCACTATATCCAGGGGAATCCAAACGCAGCGCAGCATGATGTCGTCGGGGAGTCCGCTTTCCTTTTTTTCTCTCGCTCAGCGAAACGGCTGAGGCGTTGCGTCACTTGACATCCTCATAAGTTAGTTTCGCGGAAAATGTGCAATGCAGAGGATAAATATTTATCTTTCATGCACTCTTTCTATTGTTTGCTCGCTTGAATGGTTAGTTAGTGCCCCTCTTTAACGACTCTATATTGAAATCCGCGTGACGTTTCGTGTTGTCAATCGTTTGAAGAGGTCACAAACCAAGGCTGCTCGTAGTCAGTGGCGCAGCGAGGGGAGGGTTTTGGGGGATAAACCCCCCAGAACTCAAGAGAAATTATAAAATTAAATCCATTTTACATAATTGGATAAATATTAATTATAGAATATTGTAAGGATGAATAAAAATCCCTCAGAAAGCCGTAAAACTCATAATTTTGAACCATTTTTATAAAAAATTTCTGGGGGAAGGCGCCCGCACCTCCCGTATTCCATATCCCCCGATATTAGTTGCTCCTAAAACCCCCCTAGCCATAATAGGGTAGTTTCCTTCATCAAAGAAAACGAAAGGCATTGAATGCGATTCGTTACCCACCACTAGTGTATTCATAATATACAAATTATTTGGTTTTAGAAATACCGGTTTAGACGAATGGCAATGGTCAATTTTACCCTCATTTGGAAAAGGCCAGATTGGCGCCCATGCCATACCACTCCACGTGACGTCACAGGGACCTAGTTTCTATACGAGTATATAGGAGTTTTACATCGTCTTAGATTACCAATGCATTCATGAGGCACAGAGCTCAGGGAAACATGTCTTAATAATCACCTATTAAAACTGGCTAAGGTCGGAAAGTTTTCTTCGTTTGATAAGGTATTAATAATCCTTATTTAAGCCAAGCGCTACCAGCTAGCATGGTACTCTGCTACCTGCTAGCATCCTGCGTCGTATCAGCGCTCAGAGCCTCGCCCCAAGGTCACCTCACTTGCGGCAGCGGGAACCAGAATGACGTCACGCGGAGTTTTCCCGGCATTCATACTTACCCGTCGCGTTTTCGCGCGCTTGAAAATTTTCACTTTTCATTTTATCGCGAAAAATAGATATCGTCATTTAAAAATCTAAAAGCGTGAAATAAGTACTCCAGGAGTGATAATCTTTCGATTTAGGCAAAAAACAAATAATAGGAAACCACCCTACTCCCAGCTGCACGCCTGCTCATAGCCATTATGCAATTGCGCTTACTGAAACCTTTTGCTCGTGGCTATCGTTTGAATCGTACCCCCGCCTGCCCCGAGAGAGATCCAGGTGGAAATTTCCCCTTATCCCTATCTATTACAATCCAAGAGAAAAAGTTTCATGGTTACGTTTTAATCACTTCTAACTGACTGATGCGCCTGATTTTCTCTAGTCCGAGAGTCGTGAATATATGATGAGTAGATTAATAGATTACAGGTAACTCCCAGTTAGCCCAGAAGTGCCCTAGGTGTTTGCGATGGCTCTCTGTGGGCCATTGATATTTTTGGGGGCTTTTAAAAACTATATTGGAGGAAATTAAAAGCATTACGATAGATAGCAAAATAACTGAAAAAATGGACGAAGAGATGAACCATTTTAATAAATTAAGAGGAATATGCACCAAACGTTAAAGTAAAGAGGGAATTGAGTAGTCTATTTTTGGTTAAGGTTCAGTCATAAGATTTGAGGGGGTTGCAAAACCAGGAGAGGGGTGAAACCCTTGTTAACTTAAAGAGAGGCTATCTTGGGAAGTCATTGTTAGTGCATTTATGCAAAATAAGATATATCGTGGGAGATTTGCTTCACATCTTGGCCTGCCTTTCTGATGTGTGGGTTTAGAGGAAAGCCTTCTTTCCCTGATTTATGTTTGTACACGTGCATATATGTACATATCTAATCTGGTCATCCACCAGGAATGGCTTTAGGGGAACAATAAGTCACGCCGGGAATACCCAAATATTACCTACTCTCTACCAGCTCTACTAAAAATAAAACACTATAGAGGGGATAGATTTCCATCCATATTATATTAAGTTTTGAGAAAAAATTATAGCTTTGTGGGAGTTTGAGTGGCAACCTATTCTAAAGAGTCTTAATCAGGCATCACTCAAACTAGCAAACAGGCGTCGGCTGTAGCCGACGTGGGTGAAGGGAAGTGACCACTGAGGCAGTAATTGTCAGATGCATTCAGGCGCAGCCTGAGACCCTGCTTAGCAAGACTTTAGGCCCACTCCTTGGCAATTAATTAAGCCCGACCCTCCCACTGACTTATGATCATCCTCGCTGCAGGAATCCATTGTGAAGTGGTTATATAGTTGATTGTTTTTGCAATGATGCATTTTTTTGTATTCTATAAATATTTTGCACATTGAAATGAATTCTTCATTTTGGTCTGTGAGTAAGTAATCTTTAAACAATAGTTTAGTGTTACAAACGGACTTCTAGAATTATAGTCTTAGTACCTTGTGTTTACTAACTTTGTTGTTATCAACGCTAGAAATCCATTTAAAATTCCACAATGCTTAAAATTTTTTTAGTAATTCTTAAAGAAGGGAAAATTATTGAAAATCAAATGCAATATTTGGTTTACAAAAAACACTGGTAACGCAATAAGTTGACCGTTGACTCATGCTAAGAAAGGGTTTGAGGGTCTAGCCCAGTGGCCGGAGTAGTGGTCAGGTGCCCCAAATAGTTGGGTCCCAAATCACAGGGACCAGAATACAACTCCACCACAAAAAAGAGCTCTGTAAAGAGGGGTTTAAAACATTCTTATTTGTAGTACGGAAAACGTTTTCCTCTCATGGGCACCAGCAGGAGAGGGTTAAACGTGCTCCTATTTGCACAAATATTGGACAAACTCTCAATGATATTTTCCTCTTCTCCATTGAACAGGCGACCACAAAATGGCAGTCAGGGGTTTGGTGTCCGCCCGCCCTTGGGTAGCAGATGATGGTCAAGAAGGAGGCGGTGGTGATGGAGGCATAATGATGGTAGCGGGTTATCCTTCCCTGCGCGAGGCAGTCATTGCTGTGGCTAAAAAGGAGCTGAGGGAAGATCGAGTATCACGCGAACAAGCCCTGCAATTGATGAAGGAGTGGCTTCAGAAAAGCCAGGACATCAAAAATGGAAGACTTGGTACTAACTCAATTATAATTTTAGAACTTGTTGGATTAGAGTTAACATTTATATAAACAAAAGTATATAAACATAAATTGATTTAGCATAAATCATTTGCCCTTGTGTCCCAAATACTCACCCCATTGTATTTTGCAACACATCAGATGATGGCAGAAAATTAATCCACTACCATGGTAGGGTGAACGTTGACGCTATAGCATCACGCATATATGAGCAGTTTAAACCAGAAACAATTTTTACATGAAATGGCCATCTAAAAAATCTCAATTCTCATTTAATCAAGGTCATACTAGTTCAACATTCTGACACTGTATTTAGTAAATAACTCAATGCTAGATGCGAGAGGCCAGATATACTATATCTTAAGTTAATTGATTTTGCCTCTTTCAGATGATGCCTTCATTCTCAGGTTTCTGAGAGTTAAGAAGTTCAGTGTTCCATTGGCTCAACAGACAATTTTAAAATACCTGCACTTCCGAAATATTTATTCACATTATTGCAGACAATTGGATTACCTGGAGCCACCGGTATATGAACTTCTCAAGAGCGGGTATGTAATGATAAAGAATAATGATCAATATAAGATACAATGAGTTAGATTTTAAAAATTAAGGGTAAATAAGCATATTAATTAATCCTATTATTTGAATTTGATCTAAATTGCACAAAACCATGCCTAGGAAAATTTTCTGGAGAGTGGGTGGAATAATTTCAAAGGAGGAGATATACCTCAGAGTTCATTAGGACATGGTATGCATGAGACTTATTTCCAAAAATTTTGGAGAACTTTCAGTTCTGATCACTGAATCAATAACAAATAGCATCAAAATGTCTTGTTGATATACCTACGTGATAGAATGTGCATGGGTAATTGGAATTGCAATGATAACAATGATAGGATTAAGAAAGTTTTTTCCCAGGGGGAGAATATTTTTGTACAACTATTTCATCATTATAATTCCACCAGAAATATTTTGATGAGCATTTAATGGCCTCCTTACTGTTGAGGTAGTAATCATTGGAAACATTTGGAAATTTGAGCAAAACACAGCTATGTATTTATGTTTACAGCTTGCTTGATTATATGTGCAAAAATTATGATTTAATAAAAGTAGAAATTAATAAGAATTTTATACTATGAACTTTCAGGAAACAAATTCTAATACTTGATAGAAATTTAGAATGAGATTTTTTGTCATTGCCCATATTTCACTGCACTGGTAACAAACAAACACATAAATAATGGTTTAACCTTAATAGATCCAAAAAAAATTTTCTCAGTTAAATCAGGATGTATTAAACATGAATAATTATATTACAAACTTTGTACAGCAACATAAGATAGATCCCCTGGATTGTGAATAGACATTTTTATTGCAATTCCTACTGAAGGTTAGCATTAGAAAGACTGGAAGGCAGTACTTGCCCATTATTGTTTTACCTAATTACCTAATATCCAGCCTATGTATACATACAGTGGCAGATGCAGGATTTTTTTTGTGGGTGGGCACAAGGGTGTGACTGGCAAACGATCTTTGAGATGTCATACTTGGGGTTAAAAATGAGATACAACCACTAGGTACTGTACGAAATATTCTCTTTATTTTAATATGAAAGTTATTAATATGAAATTAAATGATTGGTGCTCTGTAATACACAAAACAAAACGAACGAAATGATAACCATACACAAAATTCTATCTTTTTTTTAAGTATCGGGGAGAGGGGGGGGTGAGAGGGGGGCACGTACCCCCGTGCCCCCCCCTAAATCCACCTATGCATGCATAGGCACATGCCAGAAAAAATTATCTCCAAATAAGAAAAGCATAGGTACTTAATAATACCCTGAAAACTTTTGCACCACACAGTGTACATGATTACGGTGAATTTTTATTCCAGATACCTCTTTGCTCTACCCCAAAGAGATAAGCTGGGACGAAGGGTGATATTTGCTAATGCAGGTGAGCATTGATTTTCAATGTAATACACTATAAATCCCTATTTATAATATCTAGAGAGAGGAATTAAAATAGTCTTCCAAATTTTTATAAAAGTGGGACTTCAGTGATTTAAAATATACATCTTCATAAATTTCACCAAATATGTAAAACTTCTTCAAACAACTTTTCTGGCATTTTTGACATTCCGAAACTTTGCTGAAAGGAAAGGCTTTTCCGTGGAGAATACATTGCATTATAAGTGTAATGTATTAATCGTGGACTTTTCAGGAATTCTCTGTTTTATCATCATGCATAAGCTCGCATTTCATGTGGTGATCACTTTTGTTCAAAAAACAATGCACCAGCTGATCCAATTGCTGCCTATGAAATGTCCCTTAGCATATATGCTTATGGACATGATTATAATCATCTGAGTATAGGGAAGGAAAGGAGAAGAATGACAAAGGAGAAGAATGATAACCAATGGACTCAAAATCATCCCACCTATGCATACAGCAGCACTAGGGTCTCCCTTATTAGGACAAAAGCTCTTTAAGGAAAATTCTTGCTCTCACCCCTTGATTTTCTGGGAGGGAAGGTACATTTGGTACAATCACATGGAAGAGGTGATCTTAAAACTGCATCCCCCAATAATTTCAGAAGAGGGTATTCGCTTTTTATATGTAGACGGCTGGTGTCCTAACATCCCCTGCCGCAAACCTTTTTGGGCGGCTTGCGGGGTAGTATGTAGATGTTGATGAATCACAATCTAGCCATCAGCAGATGATTCAGAAAGACATTCATTAAAACATCCATTTTTTTGGGGACATCTGCATTGCAGGTATGCACATGCAATGATTCCACATCAACTGTGAACCATAAAACACATTTCTATTGATTTTACAGGAAAACTGGATCCATATAAATACCACAACACAGATATGGCTAAGGCACATTTGGTTACTTATGAAACCTTACTTGAAGATGAAGACAATCAAGTCCTAGGGTTCAACCACGTCACTGACCTGAAAGGCGTTTGTGCAGCACAAATGACTCTCTGGTCCCCTTCAGAGCTGGGTGCCATCATCAAACTTGGAGAGGTTGTATTTATTCTCATTTATGTCTTTTCGTGCCGTATTGCTGGTATTGTAATCACTCATTGTAATAATTGAAATTTAACCAATGCCCTTTAATTCATTTTTTCTTAATTTAGCAAGCTGTGCCCATGCGCCACAAAGAAATCCATTTCCTTAATGTTCCACCAGCATTTAGAATGGTATATGACTTTTGCAAGACCTTGTTCTCTGAAAAGATGAGGAATAGGTTTTATGTAAGTATAATAACATTATTTAATTGTGATGAAGGCAGTTAACTGTTAGGTTAGCTGTTAACTGTTAACTGTTAAGTTAGGCTACACTGCACTTTTAAAACAAAGCAATTCCAAATTTTCATCAAGTTTTCACCACCCATTATAATCATAACTGAATAAAACATGAAACTGTATGGATGAACTTAGCTATCATTAGAACACTCTAATTATTGATTCTAGCAACTGGGGAAGACTAAAATAAATCTAATAGTTAAAAATAAATTTCTATGTCTTCTAACAGCTACATTCATCATTGGAAGAACTACATCAATCTGTTGATCCCAAAATACTTCCCAAAGAGTATGGAGGAACCATTCCAATGTCTGAAATGATAGGTGAGTAGTGCATATTAAATTATAACACACCACGGATAGATTTTAATTCTGTGCAGTGATGGTTCAAGATGCTAGAGATGTGGGATGAGATCACAAAGTCCAATTCACTTTCCCCATCCCATCCAATAGAAATGAAATTATCAATGTGCATTATAGCAATCAGAGGTGGGTTCAGCCAAGAGGTGCACGGGACATGCCTCCTAACCTCCTTCACCCTTACTGGTGAAAAGGTAATCTGAATGCCCAGCTTGTCTTCAAAACTTGCAGCTACACTCCCTATCCAAGAGTATATGCACCCCTAACGGCAATAGATTGAAGATTAAAATGCTATCAATATTCACACTTTAACACGCTCCTTAACCCATTAATCCCCAGACTGCACATAGGGATTTTAATTCCGGTTATTTCATATTTTACGGTTAATTATGGCCTAATTAAGATTAATTTTCGGACAAAATTATAATATTCAGCATAATATATGATTTGCATAATGTTGCGTTTACGCAACGCTGGAAAACTCCGGTAAATAAAAGCAAAAAAAATTTGGAAAACTTAGGTTGCATATTTTATTTTTCATCGTCTTTTCTGATGTGATGTTCAATAATATGCTGCTCCGAATTAAAACGTAGCGCTTTGAACAACATAATTATCTTTGATTTGCAAATTTGACATCTTCGCCGGGAATTATATGTAGCCTGCGGATGAAATGCCGTATTCTCCCTTGACGGGCATGCTGCGGTTAACCCCACATACATGTTATTTTTCCTAAGGTGTCCCGCATGTGGACACCGATTTTTATGCCAAATGTCATCAGCCATTGTATTGGAAACGATTTCTAGTCTCAGTAAAGTTTTACTATCTCGGACCGAAATTCTAACTGAGGAATTGCTTTGCCCGTGACTTTGGCGTAAAATCACCACGGATTCACCACTGTACTGTCAACCCCTTTCCGGAATAGAGGCCACCTCCATTTTTTGCTCATAAAGTGGATACGATAACATACAACATAATTATCGAGAAAATCTACCCCTCCCATTCCCTGATTTGTAATCGTTGATGATATTTCGATTTTCTACGGGAATCTCCGGGAATATCTTTTCGTCCTTACTATGGGTACCATATTCCCATAATTTAAAGCAACAGCGATGACAGAGTTATCCTGCCATCGCACTAAGAGAATATTTTTTGACCTGTCAAACGAATAGTAGAAATCCCCATTAGGTTTTTTTGTCAAATCTCTTGAAGACATGAGTGCGCAGTTTTCCGTTCGATTTCCTCTTGCTTTTCCCGTTGAAAAATAACAATTAGCACTTAAGAGTTACTAATAGATTGTAACTGATGAAGAAGTTATCAAAATACTTGGCAAGAATATTCGGAGACACAAAAAAATTCAGTAAATTTATTACAACCTTTTCTTCTAGTGAACTTACAAATCCTAGGCATATCACTTTCAAGTTCCACCTCTCCATATGGCAAAAATTCATATAGATAGCCTGTAGATGAGGCCAGACACCAAAAGGTATAACCTACTCTAAACTGTTCCCCACGAATGAACATTTTAGCTGTGTGCCACCTGAAATATGGAACCATTTGTTAGGAAAATTCCAAACTGAATGGAATTTTGGTTAAGTCTATTGAGAAATAGTCCAACTTTCAAAAATGTATCACTTTGTGTAGTTGAGAATTATCGGAGAGCTGTTGATATTTATTTAATTCATCAAACAAAATCCTCGTCATAAATTGCCTCACAATTGCGACAGACATCTCCTCTTGGCTTGTCCAGTACAACTTAGTGCGTGGTAATACATGATACCCCAACAACATTACCATTCCAATTACTTTTTTATATCTGCCTCACTCTGAGTAAATGTATGGTTATTTATCTCCTCAGCGTAATTATTGAGTAGCTCAGAATTAATTCAATTAATTTTCCACTGAGAAATAAGTGACGGAGCTCAATTGGTGAGTGGCCTCCATACTGAGTAATAAGTGTTTCTATTCCCTTTTTCACACAGAAACTCGGAACACCTAAGGAGGTAGATTCTATTTTTTCACATTCAGATGAACCGCTGTTTGTTCTCTGCATCTTTTACCTGGGCGTGCGCGTTTACTGGACGATTTTTCTTTTGATACTGCTTGAGTAAAATATGATTTACCTTGCAGCACCTCCTGCAATATTCGAAATACTGAGAAGATGTAATCCCCATTGTAGTTCCAAAGTTAAGAAAATATTATAAATCGCCTCTCCTGTCAATTTATATTTTCCAGTTACCTTCTTGACGCTTCTTATAAAGTATACGTCTGAGGCGTAGAAATAACGAATAAAATTTTCTTCAATTTTAAATCTGAAGGAAACTCTGAATAAATTATTTAGCAAAAAGCCGAGCAAAAACTACTGCGGTATGATTGATATAATTACTAGATGAGAATTAAAGATGCATTTCAGAGGACAATTTCACTGATACGAACCCAACTGAAGCTAGATTATTAGCCTTACATCACCTAAGCGATAGAAGAAAAAATAGGTAACTCAGGATTGCACGGAGAAAATTACAATGAGTGAATAGAGGAACGCTCCTCTATTCACCTTCCATCACAATCCTGCTTCCACTAATAGGTTTCTCACCCCCTCATTCTACCATCTCTGAAAATAAATGCATCTGAAGCTGAATTTAATGTCTACGAAGTAATCCTTTAACTCAACGACATGGGAATGACATTGCCCTGTATCGGTTCCACGGGTGCGCGCAACAGTTTGACTCCACGAAGTACCAGAGTGTTCCATGTAAAATTCGTACCGATGGCCATATTGGAATTCAAGATACCAATCACCCTTTACTATGCAAACTCACAACCTGTGAGTGCCAAAAATGCATCTAAACTGCCTCAAAAAGACTATGTTGTTGATTAAAAGCCATATTGATGATTTTCGTTATGCTTTGAGACAAGCCCTCTGGTCTACCAGAGTATTCCCATCGTTGCGTAAACGCAACACTATTTCAACGACCATATTCATACCAGTAGCGATAAAAGCTCGTGACAAAAATAAACATGATGAATAAAGAAGCTTAGAACTAAGAGAAAACATTACCTCTAGCAAGATCGCCCAATAAATCTTTGCAAAAAAATATTTACAGTTTGTAGTACTTCAGCGCTTCGAAATAGGCAAATTTCGAAGTAAAATAAAAATTATTATTTTAATGAATATTTTTCCAAAAATAACTGAAAAAGATCGAATGGTATTTCAGGAATTCAGAAACCCTGAGAAAAAATTATCCTGAAGCAAAGGTTTTCTATAATAATTTCAATTCAATAATGTTGCGTTTACGCAACGCTGGGGATTAATGGGTTAATGTTGAGGATTTTTAGACAAATTCCCTCATTGCATCAAAGTGTTTTTCTTTTTCCCTTTGCTTTAATAGGGTAGTTTCCTTCATCAAAGAAAATGAAAGCCATTAATTGCGATTCTTCACCCACCATTAGTTTATTCGTAATATACAAATTATTATGTCTTAGAAATCCCAGTTGAGATGAATGTAAATGGTCAATTTTAACCTCATTTGAAAAAGGCCAGATTGGCGCTCATTCGATGCCACTCCACGTGATGTCACAGGGACCTAGATGCCATATGAGTTGTCAGGAATTTTACATCATCTGAGATTACCAATGCTTGCATAAGGCACAGAGCTCAGGGAAACATCTCTTAATAATCACCTATTAAAATTGCCTATGGTTGGAAAGTTTCCTTCGTTTGATGGGGTATTAATAATCCTTATTTAAGCCAAGTGCTACCTGCTAGCAGCCTTCATCGTTCATAGCCTCGCACCAAGGCAGCCTCACACAGCGGCAGACGGAACTAAAATGACATCATGCAGTCTTTTCCCAGCATTCATACTTAGCCGTCGTATTTTCGCGTGCTTGAAAATTTTCACTTTTCATTCAATCGCGAAAAATAGATATCATGAAAATGAAGTATGCATTACGGTCATTAGGACCAAATTGAACATCCATGAATGTGTTAATAATACTTTTTATTTGCATGTTTCATTTATTTTTTATTCAATAGTTTCCATCATGTGCAAAGAATGAATAAATTGTCTTTCGATCACTCTTTCAGAAGGTTGAATATGACGGGTGAGACAATTATCCTCTGGATCCATGTCTAGTTCTCAAGACATTTTTATAGATTTAGGCTGTCTTACATGAACACATTCCATTGCGATGGATGCAGTTACTTATTTTAAAATATGGAATGGAAAATTCACAATATGAGTACCCATGTCAATTGAGGTCAACCTGAAATACCGATTTCATTAAGTTCAAACTTTGCTCAGAATGAAAATTAAGTTAAATATTTCTCCAATTGTTAACCATCTGTATAATTACAGTTTTAGGTGCATTTATATTCTACTTTACAGGATCGGGTAAATGAAAGACTGCAAAGTAAAACACAGTCAAATAATATATTACTCAATACCCCAATGTTACAGTCATCCCATCCAGTTCTCCAGGAAACTGCTTGGATTTGCACCCATTCATTTTTAACCTCCTCATTCACATCCTGTAATTTTACCATTGATTTCACAAACAATTATCTCGGCGATTATTAACAACCATGACTTTCACCTATCCCCTATTTACACTTAAGGCGACATCAAATTATTCACTATAACCGTGCGTAAAACTGCCTCCCACTCTTAATGCAATTAATATTCATAAAACCTCAATACATATATATGTATAATCTCCTTGCAATAAGAACTTGAAGTGTAACTCCAATTCGAACAAAGAACTAACAGAGATCCCAGGGATAAGGTATTGCTGATGCCAAAGCATAGCAGAGGTGGACGTGAAAGGCACAGGACATGGGATCCCACTATGGCACACCAATAAATTTACTGCACGAGCTTGGACAATATCTGCTGAAAAGACAGTTGGCATTGAGAGAGCTTACCACCATCACTTTATATATTTATAAAATTGTAATCTTTATTGGAACAGGACTTTACCTCATTTCACATGGGGAGAGTAGAGTGGTTTACTCCACTTTACGAAAAAGGGCTCATTTGAATAACACTGGTGAACAAAACTGTAAGCAATGCAAGTCTCTCCACCTGCTGTTAAGGGACTGAAAGTGACATGGTAGGACTGAGAAGCTACATGCATAAATGGCAAACACTGATAAGGAATATGATTTTATGCTTTCCCAGCAAATAATGTAGATAAACTATACTCAGGATTCCCACTGGGTTAAATTACCCATATTAGCCAACGTTTTGAAGAAAAAAAATGAAACATGGTTTTTAGAATGTTTACATTGTATCAGATTATTCACACAGCTAACAGAAACATTTTTTAAAATAGTTTTTTACTTTATGCAGTTCTTCATGTTTTTTTAAGAAATGTTGGTTAGTATGGATACCTAATTTAACCTGGTGGGAATCCAGAGAGGAGTTTACCCACATTTACATGAAAGTTAATGCCACATCTTTTAAGCATATCATTAAAATTATGCTCACAAAAAAATTAATATTCTATGGCTTTCCAAATAATAAAAAAAGTGCCCAAACTGCTGTTCATTCTTTGGCCCAGGGTAAATTTCAAGTATGTATTGATCCCTGCTTGATACCTACCGTGGAACCCGCCAGAAGATTTGCTCTCAAGTAGAAGAGTTGAGGGAAATCATTTGATTGTTTTCTTTTACAGATATGTGGATGAAGGAAGTTTCCAGGAAGAGAGATGCATTATTGTCACTGGACAGGATGGAATCGCAAAAAGTGATGCATTCATACAAGCCCCGTACCACCACACCAAAAGCAAGCAATGGCATCACCAGCCTCCCTGGAAGCTTTAGAAGGCTCGAGGTAGATTGATTCGAATCATAGTTCGAGTTGTGGTTGACAAGTATCTTATTTATACCACCAAAACATTCGGATTCCAATGAAAATGCACAGTTGTGATTGTGAAATGTTGCAACTTATCAGAATTTATTTGTGCTGAGTGTAAAATGGTGATACTGGAGGATAAGCATGGACCTGACGGCTGAAGTGCTTCAAAAGAATGAATGGCACCACATTAACTCTCAAGCCAAATAATTACACAAGCCAGCTATATCTATATATTTTGCTGGTGTTAGATTCATAGTTAATCCGAAAACTTATACATAGGAAATACACTTCTCATCACCTTTCACCACAGGAATTGTACGAGCAACTCTTTTAAGCATATTGTTGGGCTAACGGCTATTTATTTATGAATTTCTAAGTGACCTGTGTAATTCCCACCTTTACCAGTAAGGTGAAGATGTTTACGAGCTAAATAATTTATACTTGGCCATACCAAAATGAGCCAATGCACATTGTTGAACCAAAATCATTCTGTGATTACTCCCTCTGAGTTACGAAAAATCATTTATTATATTAAGTATGATTTATGATTCGATAGTCTTCTGTGAATGGTACTTGATATATCTCAAGTAAGAATTTGAGGTCACCTGAGAATTATGTATGTATTTTCAAATGATGTTATTCCAGTTAAAATAAATGTTCTTCAAAATATTCCTAAAGAAACAATTTCTCAACATCACCTTTACAATGAACCCCAGGTCTCTCTTTGCAGTTCTTAAATATCACCTTCTAAATACACGACAGGTAATTATCTTTTCGTGACAATAGCATAGCTATGTCTTCATGTTTCTGAATGATGGAGATCTTACAGCCCCAGAAAAAATCCATAACACAGTTGTAGGCCCACAATTTGCACTACAGTATCAAGTATAAATTTCAACTGTATTCATTGATGGAAAAAATAGATGGAAGCATAAGAGGTTGAGTCCAAAACATTAATGTAAATAAAAATTCATATTCTTAGTCTAAATGACATATGATTGGCACTACAGAAAATATATTCAGGCAATTGAGGTTCAGCAACTATTCAGAGAGTTGTACCCTTTAACCAACAACTTACCTCTGAACTTTTAAATGCAATGAGTAAAATTTTAAGAGAAAACAACACAAATAAAATCTAATTAACATCTCCATAAAATGAATCTAAAGGATGGAGACTTTGAGGTAGTCAATTCCGAAAAAAGGAAATGCAAAAGACTGCCATCAACACAATATTTTTCAATACCTTATAGTTTCGCTTTACCAAGCATTGCTGAGACTAGCTATGTATATTGAAAGCAGCCTGAGAGGGGTAGCAGTGGCCATTCAGGGATCTGATGGAAGAAACCCTTAACCTTTTCACGCTGAATGTCTGGCTGACGAGCATTTTCATACTCAGGAGATCTAACGTATAGGCATAGTGATTTCTTCAATGTGAATGACCGGACATCTGCTATAGCTGACACGTGGGAAGGGAAGTGACCTCTGAGGAAGCAATTGTCGGATGCATTCAGGCTCGGCCTGAGACCCAGCTTAGTGAGACTTTAGGGCCACTCCTCGGCAATTAAGTCCGACCCTCCCACTGATTCACGATCATCCTCACTGCAGGAATCCGTTGTGA
The DNA here is from genome assembly GCF_921293095.1 of Ischnura elegans. NCBI lineage: Eukaryota > Metazoa > Arthropoda > Insecta > Odonata > Coenagrionidae > Ischnura > Ischnura elegans. The sequence continues at coordinate 80,817,225 of NC_060246.1, read as the reverse complement.
AATGGTTATATTGTCGATGGGTTTTGCAATGATGTATTTTGTTGTATTCTACAATTTTTTCGTACGTTGAAATGAATTCATTTTGTTCTGTGAGTAAGCAATTTAAAAACGAAATTTTAGTGATATACAGATTACGGACTTCTGGACTAAGTCTTAGTACCTTGTGTTTCCTAACTTTAATTTCATCAACGCTAGAAATCCATTTAAATTCCACAATGCTTAAAAAATTCTTAAAGAAGTGTAAATTATTGAAAATCACATGCAATACTTGGTTTACAATAACACTGGTAATGCAATAAGACCGTGGACTCTTGCTAAGATTCAATTCAAGGGTCTTGTCCAGTAGCCTAGTGGTCTAGTCTGGGCATCCCATCGATTAGGGTCCCGAGTCAGAAGGATGAGTATACCAGGGTAACTCCACCCCAACAACGAGCTCAGCACGGTGAGGATTAAAAAATTCTTATCCTAATCGTAAGATGGAAAAAGTTTCCCTCTCGTAGCCACCGGCAGGAAAGGGTTAATCTAGATGATGCATCGTTGACATTGGATCAGACGATTGAAAAAGATAACAGAACATCTATAACGGCTATAAAATTAGGGATCATGTCACAGGTATGAGAAATTTTGCAGAGTTGGTTTGCTGAAACAGGAGGATTTATGGTAGTGGCAATGCCAGCCACTCAACCGGAAACTCTTCACAAACACTCACTCAACTCTAAGGAAACTTAGCAGAGGTTATAAGGCTTCACTAACATTGCTTCAATTGAGATAATTCACTCACTCCTTGGGCTCAACTCCATGAGAAAATATTCAGCTCATATAGGTGGAGTGGAAGTGATGAACATAAGGTGTGGGGGGAGGGAAAGTTAACTGCAAATCCAATCACGTTCCAGCAAACCAACACAGTAATTTGTCTTGTACCTTGATCCCGACCATTACAGCCACGGAGAAGATTTCCTGTTTCATCATTGAGGTTGGAGAGCTCACTATACCTGTTCAACAAACAGCTAAGTCTTACTATAATTACTTCTTTCACTCATTAACATGTACATGTGTCATGCACATAAGAACATACATATTCATGAAAAAAGGGAGAATATAATAGGAGTAAATGTTAATAATATTCTAGCAGTCGAAGAATGTTAGTGGTCATTGCGATAAATATCTCCATTGTACGCTTGAATCAAGGTAGTAAGGAAGATAATGCAGACCAGAAAAATCTAGTGTGTAACCACATTAAAAACCCAACAGATAATGGTTATGAAAAGATTGAATGCCAGGTGGCATCAAGAACACTCTTCTGAGTATCGTCTATAACACCTCTTAAAAGATCAGAAAGAACTCAGCATTTATACATATAATGTATTTCATTCAAAATATTCATACAAAATCACATTACATTCCACAAAGTATTATATGTAAATTTTTAAAGCAAGTGGTTTAATAATAGCTCAGGCAACTAGAAGGTCAAGCAACTATTTGATCAGATCAAATTTTAATGGTCAATAAAATGGTGCACCATTTTCTTACTGAATTCCACAACTGATACTTTTTCTTTAAATAACATTAGACAAACAAACATTTGAAGTCAATGATAAAGATAGGAACATTTGTTGTCTCATTCACTTGCTATTATAGAGCAGGCAAAAATAAAAACTTCAGCATCACTTAAAATACCGCAAAGCCCCATTGGTTACAAGAGAAAATAATGGTAAACTATCTGCTGTGACGGCTTGCTATTGAGTGCAGCGAACTAACACCTTACACATCACCCACTGCAGTAACTTGATGTAACCAATGCTCACGACGTGGCTGGTATTTTAACCTGTCCGGCCTCTTTATCCCTAAAAACTATGATGGACAAATAAAAATATGGTTACAAATGCAAAAAACTTGTGAGCACTTTCTTTGCCTTTTGAGAATATCATCTGCAACAAAATTCACCAGTATGAATTTTTTGATTCACCCAATATCCTTAAATTATCTAAATGTCTATGAAACACCAGTCTTGTGATCAACTTGTACGTTGACAAAAGAGATAGCAAAATAGTTGTTCCTAATACAGAATAACCATCGGAATGCATCACCACCTTTAATGACTTAAAAAGAAATCAATGCAGATCACATCCCCCAAATCCAACCTCGTAGAGACGTTGATTGATGAACTTCTAGTTAATAGTGGTGCAGAAACAGCTTTTTCTTAACTCAATAGCACCTGCAACACTTAATAAAATTTCCGAACCACCCATCCACCACAGTTTCCCACCCTTTACGATTGCATACACAAAATCCCTATCACAGTGTATGCACATAGAAGCCCATTGCTCCACATTTTGATAATGAATCACAATTATAATTTGATCACTACAACATTGATGATCAGGTGGGCCTCCCACGTTATAGTGAATCAAATGGATTACAATCACAATATCATTGATATATAAGTTTACAACATTTTTACATGCCAATAAGGTCGACAGCTCTTCAATCCTCAGCAATGAAAAAATCACAGAACAAAGGTGAATCAATTGTGCACCTGAACAACTTCCAATATTAGGAGAGGCCACCTGGCACTTTTTGACATGGTTTCCATACAATGGGCAGTAAACAACAAAATAGAGATGATTGACTCAGAGTCATAAGTAGAGTCTCTTATTTACATTGGGGTCTAAGTACCTCTCCAAAAGTGAAATGCTTCGTGATGTGTTTCAAGACAGGAAGGTCTTCTTAACCTGGAGATCAATTAGCTTCCCTCCTCCAAATAATCACTTGTCACCTGGTCGAAAGCAATCCTTCGAGTGTCACCATCAAAACAGTGAGAAAATGTGTATCAATAATTAATGGCATGCGAGGATGGATATCTTAGATTCAGTCCAAAGTGCGCCTTCATATCCTACATCTTAGAGGCGGCAGCCTTGTCCATGATCCATATGAGCTTTCCATTACTGGGCTGTACACGGCTGGCTGGGAGCGTTTCTTCTCGATCCTTTAAAATCCTCTGAAAAGAAAAATTAATTATTAGCTCAAAGGAAAATTCAAATTCACATCAATAACTTCAGGTAGTACCAGATTAGCACAAGTACATAACTCGGATCCTAATGAACAGCAAGCAAGAACAACTGATATTAGCAATAATTTATTGTGTCAGAAATCTATTTTACAAAACTGAAATAGTGTACATAAAAGCAATATTGTAAAGGTTGCAAAGGAGAAAATTACAAATAGGATAATAAATGAACAGACACCATAAGGTGTATCTATAGCTTGTTGACTGGAAGGGAATTTGAGCCAGGGAGACAGGCCATATGCTAATTTATTATCCGGAATGCACACACAAAACAAAGAGAATTTTTGGCATTGTAAGGGATAAAAAAATTAAACATGAATAGAAAGCATAATCTCAAAATAATATTATTCAAAATATACATAATGGAAGTCTAGCAATCAACCACTATACATGGAATGACATAAGATGGGTAGTCCTTCACTCAGGCTCCATCTGTATTGTTTCACAATGATTAAATGGTGCCTAATTGTTGGCACCAGCAAGCAATCACCAACATCCCGATAATCAGCAATGAATAAACTAATCTTCATATATGACATTCTGTCACAGCATTTCATTGCAATATGTCATTCTACAGGAATATTCATAACATGAATAAGGTTAGAAAATGAACCAGCACTAAATGAACATTAACGTACCTTGACATATTGATTATGTAGGCTCAACTGAACTTGATTATAGGTTTCTGATCTTGTATCACATTCTTTGATGCTTAGTTTTAGATAGAACTCTCTTTAATTTGTGATATAAGTCTTTCAGACAGGTGGTAATAAATCATACTGCACATTGGCATTAGTATTTAAAGGAAAAGAACTTGTATGGAATTCTGACACTATCAGGGTTCCCACTCTAACTAAAATATAAAATTCACGGTTTTTTCCCGGTTTTCACGGTCTGAATGTTGTCAAATTCACGGTCTGTTGATACGCCATTTTAGGTAGAAATATTGATCACGTAACAATCATCGGCCGCACATTAACTACAAATTTAAAAAACGCGACAGATCCCGTGAGAGCAAACACAACAATGACAGTGCTATCTCACATGACGTCACCAAAGTGAAGAAGTGTCTGATTTTTCGCTAGGGTTAATGAACACTTTATCGGTTACCAGTCTTCCAATCACGGGTCAATGTGTCGTCATGGCACACGGACCAATACCTGACCGTTGAATACACGTGTGTAGATAAATGCGTGGACAGTGCGCGTGACTCGCGTGGCCTTGAAACATGATCGAAATATCGATTTTTCTTTTCTTCTGTCAATCGTGGTTCTACAACCAATTTGGAGAGATTTTTAAGGTTTCATGATGAAATTCACGGCTTTTTCCAGGTTTTTTCACGGTAGACTAAATTCACGGCTAATTCACGGTTTTCACAGTTAAGTGGGAACCCTGACTATACACTTGAATATTGAAAGGCAATAGGGTGGTTTCCTATTATTTTTTTTATTGCCTAAATCGAAAGATTATTACACCTGGAGTACGTATTTCACTCATTTAGATTTTTAAATTACGATATCTATTTTTCGCGATTAAATGAAAAGTGAAAATTTTCAAGCATGCGAAAACGCGACGTGTAAGTATGAATGCCGGGAAATCTCTCCGTGAGACTTATTTCTGGTTCCCGCTGCCTCCCTGTGAGGTGACCTTGAGGCGAGGCTTAGCGCTGATACGACGCAGGCTGCTAGCGGGTAGCTGAGTACCCTGCTGGCTGGTAGCGCTTGTCTTAAATAAGGATTATTAATACCTTATCAAATGAAGAAAACTTTCCCGACCTTAGCCAGTTTTAATAAGTGATTATTAAGACATGTTTCCCTGAGCTCTACGCCTCATGCATGCATTGGTAACCTCAGACGATGTATAACTCCTATCTTCTCGTATAGAAACTAGGTCCCTGTGACGTCACGTGGAGTGGCATCGCATGGGCACCAATCTGGCCCTTTTCAAATGAGGATAAAAATGGACCATTGGCATTCGTCTGAACCACTATTTCTAAAACGAAATAATTTGTATATTTTGAATACACTAATGGTGGGTAATGAATCGCAATCAATGCTTTTCGTTTTCTTTGATGAAGGAAACTACCCTATTCCTGCCATGTCTGGTATTTTCCCAGGGAACAATGGCAGTGAAGATATCCAGGGTTTCACACCAGGTAAGGTCCTCTATATCTGCCACCAACTTAATGACGTGCAACTCGCCCATCATCTTCAGGGATTCAAGAATCCAATTTTGGAAGACCTTACCCAGCATAAAACCAAGAAATCTTCACTGTCAGTATACATTTCCTGAGTGTGCACTCCCACATTTAGGGTTTTGAGTTACCTAAGAAAATAACCAGAAGAAGGGAGAACCCTTAGAGAAATTACGCATCATAGCAGAACTATGAATCAACTCCAAGTTTATATTTATAAACATTTGAACCTCAAAAAGGACATCACCGATCAGATATCTATTTGCACCAGCAGTGGTATTTGTTGCCCATTTTCATTTATCACTGTTTAGTTTTTACTTCATCATGTAGTCCATTTTGTTAATTAATTATGGACAATTCTGATTTGCTTCAAAACATGGATAAGTTTTTTGCATGATGATGACAATTTTCACGATTATCTTTAAATCTGGAACTGTGACTATCACTCCATGAGCCATTACTGCTATACATTAAGTAGAAGATAGTGCACTTAACATCATGTAGAGAGACAATAAATTATTGTGAAATTTAAAGACAGCAAGTCGCATCTAATGCTGACTGAGGTTTTAAAACTTAGCATTTGAAAAGTAGGGATGGCAAGTGAAACAGAACTGTTTTGTTTTGACCCGGAGGGAAACGAAAATACAGGGCCTAGGTTTAGTTTCGTTCCCGCACAAAATTAAAATCACCAAGGAGTTTAGTTTCGAACCCAGGACGAACTTTACTCCTAGGAATGAAACTAAATTAATGGAAACTCCACTGCTCATGGTTAAGTTTCAATCCCAGAAGGGGGATAAGAGGGAATATTTTCGACCCATTACGTTTGACAGACGTTTAGAGAGGTTAAAATATCAATCTTTAAAAGTGAATGGCCAGTTTGTGTTCACCGTTCTCCTTTTAGTGGTAAAAATATGAGTGCCCCATGTATCTAATGGCGATCGGCAGAACGTCTACTTCATTCAACCCAGTACCGGTTACAGAGAAAACTCAAGGGGAGGGGGGTGCAAAAGATATCTTGAGTTACCCTTACTTTTATAGTAATAAAAAATAATAAAGTCACATACAGAGCTTCAGAAATTTTTAATTAAAGTGATTATACACATATTCAAGACAATACTATCTTATGATATAAAAAAGTTACAATGTGGTTCTGCTATGTTTGGCAATACGGGTGGCCCTGTAAAGGGAGGGCATGCACCCCCTGTGCCCCCCATCTGTATCCACCAATGATTCAACCATACTTCCTACTCGGTGTGTGGGTCGAAACTTAACTGTTCGGAGTTGAAGCACGTGGTCCATTCAGTGCAAAACATTATCTAGATTTCGTCTCATCCCAGAGTATTAGTTTAGTTTCGACCAAAAGTAGTTTTGACTCAGATTTCATTTTGACCCTCAGTTTAAAAATTTAAATCCATTTTGCTTCGTTTAAACATTTTGTTCCTGGGAACGAAACTATTGAAATTTTACTGATTTTGGCTTTCGTTTAGTTTCTACTGCCGTCCCTGTTGAAAAGTTGAGTGGTTGGTGATCATTTAATTCCATGTGATTGAATCACTGCTCTTCCTCCAATGCGATACACACTTTCAAACCTACCTTAACCATCAAAATAAAAATAACAGTTGGGGAAAATAGGGCCTCAGAATTAAGGGTAACCTAATGATTCAGTGAAATGATGAATAGCAGAAAAATGGACAGAGGCATTCCAAATGCTTCATGCAATCCATCTCAATATGTTCTCCTAAAGATTACTTGAATTCTAGGCATGGCTTTCTCCAATAATTGTGAAAAAATTGTGTGTGAGTGTTTTTCAATCCAATTTACCCACTTCTCAGTTGCACAACTCAAAAAGGTGTTGAGCCACACTGGACATTAGTGAACATGCATCATTTTGATGCTTGAATTTTGATTTTCATACACGTAGACTTCGAATGAAATACTTCAATAGTTAGAGTCATATTATCAAAGAGGGTAAGCGAAATTAATCTAATTAATAGGTAGCCGTGCAACTTGCATACTGATTCTAAGATGATCAATGGGTATTCTTAGCTGGATCATTGGCAACAGCTTCACATGCTCAATGAGATTAAATAAAACGCCACTGAACTCGCAGTGTAATGAAAAAACCAATGAAATTTATATAAACCATAATAGTATTCATAGACTTGAAATCAGCAAATCTCGTCCAACAGTAAAGCTTAAGAAACCAAAAATGTCCTTACCTTCACCATATCTGCTTTGGCAGCACCTGCTACAGCGAAGACACAGCATTCTGCATTGTTAACAACAGGAAAAGTGAGAGTAATACGGCTAGGCGGAGGTTTAGGCGAATCGGTGACTGGAGCAACCCAAACAGACGTTTCATCCAAGAGACGATGATTGGGGAAAAGGGAACACGTATGTCCATCAGGCCCCATGCCTAACAGAAGCAAATGAAACCTTGGAAGGGAGTCGGGTGGAAACCAAACAGCCATCTTCTGGATGTAATCTTTTGCGGCCGCTTCAGCTAGAAGTATCCAAGCACAAAGTGAGGATTTCCAAAAACATTCGCCACGAACTTATCGCGGGCGAGGCATAAATATATTTTCACGAAAATAGAAATATCACCGTGGAAATGAGGAACTGAATGAATTAAGGAACAAAGGGTGGTACAAGTGCTTGAGAAACACACGGTCAGAGAGGAAGGCCCACCGTTAAATGACATCGTTTATCTGACAACAGGCATTCACCGTAGAACACAACAGTACAACTTAGAAAATACCACAGGTATTAATGCCAAAAGGGAAAAACCATTCTTCAATTTCAAAGCTGTACATTTCAATTTTCTAAACACATGACAAGCCAGCAACATGACACGTCAATTCTCCGGGGAATTCACAACAATTTACGAGTGTTAGCCCTTGCTTACCAGATAAATCAGGATCTATCTTAATGAACTGATCTTCAGTAAGTGGCACTGTTCCTATTAATTTGTTTTTGTATTCGCCATAAGTCGAATCGGCACTATCAGTAGGAACAACTCTTTCGTCACAGAAAAAAAGTCTCCATTTGGACCAGTCTGTGTCTATATTCGGAAGTCCCTCAGACAGAAACTTAACCAATGATCCACCTGTGGAGAAAATTGAAATCTTTATTGACAGCCAAAACTGAATTCATGCTGAATGCAAATGAACAAGAGAGGGGGGGGGGGGGAGGGGAAACGTCGGCTAATTGACTTAACCAGGAAAATTTCACCGGGAGGATACCGGAATGAACCGGAATCAATCACCTAAAGATTTGCAATTCCTACCAAGAACAGGCACAGAATGATATGAATACATGTAATTGGTTCGTGTATGACAAATATCAAGCATTACTGACACATAATTACCTGACAGACCAACTTTAAATACATCATCACGATCTATGGCAGCCTTGGACAGACTTTCTATGACCGTACACAGCTCGAGGATAACGTCAGCTTCTGATTTGACGATATTCACATCACTTGATGCCATTTCCATGCTATCACCTGGCAGGGTAAAAGAAGTTATATATACTGCTGATTCAGATGAAATCCTTAATTCAGAATACCGGGACACCGGCGATCACCTCCTACTTGCACCAAGTCACATACCATCCACACAAGTTGAGACTGGAAAATTTCGAGAGTTTCGATATATTGACGTGCTATCGAAGGACTAATCATGCCAGCGCTACTGTGGCTATTAATGGAACTACTCAATGTAAATATAACTTCCATGATATTGGACCGGGAAGTTTGAAAATGATATTTGGCATCAGCCACATTAAGCTGGCAGGATATTTATTTTTAGTTCGACAAGATAGAAAAGGTATGAATTGCTTATTATAATAAAAGCCACTATGAGATTTTTGAAGTTCCTCGGTAGATACTGGAACGAAAATGAAAACTAAAGATTCAACAAGAGAAAAGTTTAGGAACGAGAGTGGAAAAATTCCAATACACACCATTTGTCTAAAAATTTATGCTGAACCATAGTTTGGAGAAAAATTCTAGAAGATTAAAATAAAATATTATCTAATGTTGAAACAATAAAAAACGCCTGGAACCCATTGAAAACTTTCTAAGTAGCTTTGAGTCCTACGCTGCATAAGCTAGGAAATCACCGGAATCGTACCTGAATCAATATTTTATAAAAAAGCACAAAATATTTGTTTTGCGGAAAATTATCAGGTTATATTGTTTACAAATATTTGTCTCCAAACTTAATGGGTGGACTTGTGCTGTAATGGAATTTACGTTTTCAATTCATTTTTAGGAAAATGAAGGATTTATAAAGTATTATTTACATGAAGAAGAAGAGGAGGATGGAAAATGGAAAAAAGCTCATATTATGGTAAGGATGTATTTGCTAATGTATCAGGTTTTTGAAAAGGCCTTACAGGGTTTCATAAATAAGATCACTGATCAAGATAAGAGGGCAGGGAAAGATCTGATTGAAAATGGCAAGAACGGATGGAATGATTGGATATAACGTATTTTTGGACGAATGGGCGTAAGAACGAAGATTATGAAGATTCGGAGCGATAAGTTGCCAGGAGGAAAAATGCTACTAGGACTTTAACAATTGCACATTAAAGTAGACTCGGAGTGAGAAGTCATGGAATGCAATTATCATTCAAGTGGGAAAATGGTTGTATAAAACTCGTGGATGCGCAGCAACTGACTTGTCAGTCATAAAATGTAAGTATAATCACAAGTGAGTGCTTCAGAGAAAATACGATAAATAGTGTGAGAGACAGATTTGAACTGTGGATTCAACTTCAAACTGCCTCTTATACTATTTTTCGAGAATTTAACCACAAAAGTGCTCATTCATCCTCCAAGAAAAACATGAGAGTGCATATCAGCCCTCTTTCTGCCCTTCTTTATAGTGATATATGCCACAAAGCCTCTCCCATTCCGGCTATGTTGCTGTGCTCAGGAACACAGAGGATCCTTGCAGCATAACCAACTTGAATTTCTATGCGGTTTCAGCGAGCCTCCGTAATGAGTTGGGACATTAAAGGACATTTTTTCATGAATTTTCCAGAAAGAATTTTCGAATACGAAACAAATGTCGTGGTTCCTTTGTAGGTGATCATAAAGAGCGATATCTTTCCCTCCAACCAGAAATGTCGACGCTTTCTGCGCTTTTATTTTCATAATTTTTTCTCCCGCTGGCAAGTGCCGTACTTTTAGAGGCTTTAAAAGCGCTTTAAGGTCCCCGAGGATGTGGTAAAGAAAAGTAATACAAGTCTCCGAATTCCGCAACATTGCGAGATAATCCGGTGAGACGTCATTCTCAGGTAACGGCGCACGAACTTAAAAAAAAGTCTCCTCCTCCCCCCTTGCAAAACCTCAGACGGCTCTCGTGAATCACGCAGAGAGACTGTCTCTGCGGTCGCACATAATTTCACTGCGGCAAGACGTCACGAAGGGGATAGGGGAAGAGACTGAGGATGTAGCCCTCGCCGGTGACCTTGCGCCAATTTTGAAGGCCTTGCGCCTGAAGAATTAAGAGGCCGAATCATTCCCTCTCGACCGATCGTATTCTGTCTTTTTTTTTCGCGACAAGTTAATAGTTTTAAACACTATTACCATCGTCTAGAAATTTTCAAGGTACATAAAGTAGACATGGACACTTGGGCAGTGGTGGATCCAGGATAGGGGCAAGGGGGGCTAAGTAAGGGGTAACCTTGCAGCAGTATAGGGTGGTTTCCTATTATTTTTTTATTGCCTAAATCGAAAGATTATCACTCCTGGAGTACGTATTTCACACTTTTAGATTTTTAAATGACGATATCTATTTTTCGCGATTAAATGAAAAGTGAAAAATTTCAAGCGCGCGAAAACGCGACGGGTAAGTTTGAATGCCGCGAAAACTCCCGTGTGACGTCGTTCTGGTTCCCGCTGCCGCAAGTGAGGTGACCTTGGGGCGAGGCTCAGAGTGCTGATACGACGCAGGATGCTACCAGGTAGCGGAGTACCATGCTAGCTGGTAGCGCTTCGCTTAAATAAGGATTATTGATACCTTATCAAACGAAGAAAACTTTCCGACCTTAGCCAGTTTTAATAGGTGATTATTAAGGCATGTTTCCCTGAGCTCTGTGCCTCATGAATGCATTGGTAATCTCAGACGATGTAAAACTCCTATCTACTTGTATAGAAACTAGGTCCCTGTGACGTCACGTGGAGTGGCATGGCATGGGCGCCAATCTGGCCTTTTTCAAATGAGAATAAAATTGACCCTTGGCATTCGTCTGAACCGGTATTTCTAAAACCAAATAATTTGTATATTATGAATACACTAATGGTGGGTAACGAATCGCAATCAATGCCTTTCGTTTTCTTTGATGAAGGAAACTACCCTATTGCTGGTCTGAACAAAATTCTATTCTGAACAAAATTCTATCTAGTGTAAAATGGATATTCAGGGGGGGGGGGGCTATGGCCCCCTTAACCCTCATAGATCCGCCCCTGCACTTAGGAGAGAGAGCGTGTTCGAGATGAGGGTCTGAAAAAGAATGGAGAAGGTGAAGTTGAAGGAGAGGAGGAGGAACAACGAAGTGCTGGACATGGTGGGTGAGGCGAGGCAGCTTCTGGAGGGTATTCGGAGGACACAGAAGGTATGGTTGGATCGACACTTACCGAGGAGGGGATGTTGAAAACAGTGTTAGGGAGCAGAATGTTTTGGTAAACGAGGGAGAGGTAGGAGGAGAAAAGGATTTTTAGGTAGAGTGAATGGGAGGAGGCCCTATAGTGAATTGAAGAGGGATGTATAATAAGGAAGGGGAAGCTGCCGGAACGCTTCTTAGGTACTCCATGTAAACCTACCGTAATCGGTAAAATATTTTAATAATAATGAAGGAAATACATCAGTGTGGGCATCAGGAAGAGAACTGACAATGAGTCGAATAGGGAAGGTGACGTTCATAGGAAGAAAAGAACCTAATGAGAGGTTCGGTGTGCACGATCCTAAGGGGAAGGCTAGTTTAGAATCTTATCAGGAGCAAAGCGCTTTACGGTGCGGAAACGTGGTCGTTGAGATAGAAGGATGAGAAAAGACTGGAGACCTTCCAGATGTGGGTCTGGAGGAGAATGGAAAAGGGAAGAGGACCGAGAGGTAAAGGTGGTAATAAAGGTGTTGTGGATGAAATAAACGACGAAGTGCTGGACATGGTGGGTAAGGAGATGAAAATTTCTGATGAGAAACGAAGCAGACAGAGGGCTTGGATGAAGCGTGGATTGGGTAGAAAATTCAAGCGAAGAGCCTGGGGCGAAGAGAATGGGGCGCTACGCTTCACAGTGCTGAAAATTGTACGCTGAAGATAGAGGGCGAGAAAAGGCATTGGCGATGAGGGAATCGACAGAGGTGGGCAAAATACATTTCGAATATATTTCAGATACAAAATACAAATCATTTATATAAATCTTTTCAATAAAAACTGAAGTTGTAATTTTAAAATACTATTTAAAATTTCGAAATACAATATACTTTTTTATTGTCAAATTCATATTATCTAATGCGATATTTTTTAACATCACGCTCCTTGATCGCGAATGAAATGCTGTATCCTTGAAATTCTGCATCAATTTATTTAATGCGACCAAGGTTTTGGTATTGTACGCCATCATTACATACAATCACTCTGATATGAACACACAGATGCCTTATTTTTTGTACGCGACAGAGTTGTCTAAACCAGCACCAAGGTCATAGTACTACTAATATTAAGTACCATGACCAAGGTGTCAGAAAAAATTCAACTGGTCAATGAATTTTATCAATGACGCAAAGCAAATTCCATCAAATCACGTGAGAGAATACGGAATTCTGCTTTTAAATTAGGGAATCGAAGATTCGTACCTCCCTGTTGAAACCTACTGAGGAACTTACAATTAATGTTAATGAAATTATTACGTATCGAGCCTTTATTATTTTATAAAAAAATGTTTAAGTGTTAGTGCTGTTGCCGCAACTCGGTTTTGAATAGTTTGGTAGAAAGACAATTTCGTTATGAAATACCTAAAGTTGAAAATTTTCAATCTTTAACTAAGAGGAAATACGAGGGTGAGAGGACATTGCCACAAGACTGGTAATTTGGATGAGGCACGCCATCACTGAAGAGGAGGAAGTTTCTCCTAAGAGGCCACAAAAATATTGAGGTTGATCAATATCACCACCATTTTCATTTAATACAACAATACACAATCTCACAATAAGCGAAATAGTTTCATCTACTGGGGGAGAAGGAACAATCGCAGACGATAGCTCTCACGCTGTACACATGTATTTGAAATACGAACTCTTGGTATGGAGGAGAATGAAATGGATAGGGAGGAAAGGAAATAGTGCAAAACAGGGCGACGAGGATATCGGAGGAGATGTAAGGTTTGGACGCGGTAGCGGATACAGAAAAAAACTCAAGGGAGGAGCGCAAAAGATATCTTGAGCTACCTTTGCTTTAATCGTAATAAAAAATTAATCAAGCCACATGAAAAGTACAAGAAAGTTTTATTTGCACTCATGATACAGGTATCTTACGGTATAAAAAGTTACAATTGTGGTTCTGCAATGTTCGGCAATGAGGGCGGCTCCGCAAGGGGCAATTGGGGCGCGCGCCCCCTGCGCCCCCCCTTCTGTATCCGCCACAGTTTGGATGGAGACAGTAGTACGCGAGGCAGTCATGCTAAAATGCATTGAAGGGAAGAATGCTAGGAAAACGAAGGAGGGGAAAAATGAATAGCTTTACATACGGAATGAAAGGGAGTAGGTATTATTCTGAACTGGAATGGGAAGTCCACAATGGGAGAGGAGACAGTCCAGGGCGATCTGAAAATATAAACTTACCCGAATGATAATAATGGAGTAGATCTTGTTAAAATTTCTTGCATTCAAGTCATGAACTTTAACTTCAGAAAAAATGTTGATGCAAAAATTAGATCTTGAGTTATTATCAATAACAGACACTTAGTTACTTCCACAATATATTTAACAAATTTTTATTTTTTTGACCGGTTTCGGCTGTCATAGCATTATCAAGTATAGAATATATATTATCCATTATTTTATGTACTCGATAATGGTGTAACAGCCGAAACCGGTCCAAAAAAATAAATAAAATATAGAATAAAAATTTGTCAAATATATTCTTGAAGTAGCAAGTGTCTGTCATTGATAATATGGAGCTCTTCCACCACGTACAAGCTTCAAGTTTCGATTCAAATTTGAGATACCAGTAAATATTGAACAGGTTTTATCTTTCATGCCATGAAAATTGCAAGATGATTTGCATGATTTTCAAGGGAGTTATTATTTTGCCACTAAAGAAAACAAGTCAACCAGTAGCAGGGCTGGGAAAAATACAGGCCGAAGAGTATTTGAAATACAAAATATCGCAAGCAAATGTATTTGAAATGCAAAATAAACAATACCTTAGACTTTGGTACTTATTTGAAAAACAAACTATAAATTATTATTTTAAATACGAACTATATAAGCTAATTTTAACTCGTACCTCTAAAAATACAAAATACATTTGTATGGATGCTAAGAGATATTTAAAAAATATTACCAGCCTTGGCACGTTACGGATAATTGTAAACACGAAGTAAACGATTCTGACGAAAACGATGTAATTTCTGAAGCATAATGTTACAGAAGAGTTATCAGAGCCATTTCAAAAGTTTTTTTGACAAATACATTTCTAATTTTAGAACGGGAAAACAACATAAATCTGTACTTGAAATACAATATACATTCAAGTTATGTATTTCAGATACCGAATTTTTTTATTTTTTATTTTATTCTCAAACCACCGGATACAGCTCTTATTGGCCATTTTACACCGGGGTGTCCAACAAATGTAACAAGTAAACGTACACAAACGACCATGCCCTGGACCGGGGAAACCTACCCAGGCGGGACTCGAACCCGCGACCTCTTGTTTGGCTGGCGAGAGCGTTACCCCGCCGCCACCGAGGCCGGCACAATACTAATTGCACACGTATTCCAAATACGTTTTTCAAAATACTTGTATTTGAAACATTGCCCAGTCCTGAGAAGGAGTGATGTGTTCTCCTAATACATAATCTGTCTCGTCGACCCTGAAACGCTTCATCTTAATTCACGAGAGATCACGGATTCATTTTCGGGTCATATTATTTCTCCATGATTGGTTTTTCCCCCAGGCAACCTCCTAGAAACATATTGCTCCTCCCTCGAGGATGTCAGTTGATGTTAAGGAAATACACCTAGATGGAGGGAAACGAGGTCGAAGGAAGTGTGGTATCTAAAAGTTAAGGGGTTCAGATAATGGATGGAACCAGATACGTAATATTTTTGTCATTATCTGGGACCCCAGAAAAATATCCTCTGAATGTGACTTGCGTAGTAAGTCGATTTCTTTTTTCTATTTTGAATGGCTCAAGGAAGTTTATCCCTCGACTCATCCTTTTGCCAAATCCTGGTGAAATGCTTTCATATAATTTCAGTAAACCGGCAGTCGTAAAGTGCAGCATAGGCTACGGATCGCTGGAACCATGCCATTGTCGAAAATCAAGCACAGAAAATTGCTAGGAAGAGCATGCGGGTTCGGCTCACCAAGACTCATCGATTTATTTGGGCAAAGGAACGACGTAAACCAGCTGCCGTAATTATTCACAAAATTATTAAAATTATAAAAGCAAATTTTCATTTTCAATATGCAATGCAACATTTGGGTGAGCATTTGACATTGTTGCTATGGCGTATATTATTTTTTGACTCGTAAAATTTTTGAATGGTCCAGTATTCTCAATGTTCTTTTTTGGGATTAAAGGTTCTTTGAGAGCTAACTTTTATGGTCATACGCTAGGTTTGCAACAGGGGTCACGGAGAGGAAATTAGTTGTTTTGCAATCATCTGCACAGTAACGTGCATATATTGTTTATAGTAAAATATTTAACGTTCTATGCAACTATCTAACTAGCTTCGATATAGTTTATTCCCCCACATGTGATACATAGGATATGTCCAAATACTCTACTAAGATAACGGAGGAGTCAAGGGGTTCAAAACCTATCGATATATTTTCTGGATTCACTAATAAGTAAACCCTCCCCATATGCCATATCATTCCAAGGAAACCAATCCCCCTCCATCCTAAACTCTCTTCACAACTCCATTGGATTTCCTTGTACAATCTCATAAATCAGGTAAAAATTAGCACATACATTATTCATTCTCTACGCCAGCAGCAAAGAATATTCCAAAAACATCCAGACAACATTATCGGCGTTTTCATACAGCATCCATGTTCGATCAGCATGCAGTATCCATGTTAATCCAATTGACGTTGTATGGATGTCTGTCTAATACCCAAAGGACCCGCCAAACAACGTTGCAGCGATGTCCAATGGTGGACATGGAGGTTCATATTACAACATCTGATAGATATCTTCACAACATCTAATGAGTAGATAATGGGTGTGCTGAATGTGGTATTTGGTAATCCCCAGACATACAGACAAACATTTGCGATTTTCTGTTCTATACAGAACATATGATACCTATAGGTACTGTCAGGCCCGTGCTGGGCCGCCGAGACGTATCCCAGTGCGCCCTCCAGCCTGGAAATCTCTGGCGCCCTCCTGTTTCGAGACTGAACAATTTTGCACTCAGAATACCAACATTGATCAGTTAACTCTATTTCAATGATTTATCATTAAACAGCATAATATACACTGTCTTGAATAAAGAAAATAATAATTAAAATGAATATCATTCAATCAGGTATATTCAATTAAATTTCTAGAGAGTAAGGATTAAAATTTCACAATTTATTTATTTTATTCCACTCCCCCATTCCTCCTAGGTAGTCCTCCCCCTGCGTAGTGGTGGCGCCCTCTGGCCATGGTCGTCCACCGCCCTAAGATGTTGTCCAGCTCGGGCCTGGGTACTGTTCGGAATAACATTTTATTAATATCACGAATATTACAACTTCGATATGTAAGAAACGTTACTTTTGCAACTCGTGAATGTTAAAAAATAGGATATATATGTAACATCAAAACATTCATCGTGTAATAACAGCTTGTTTTTGGATAAAACAACCTTATTTAGACATCCGATGGATATCGTCTGCTGGTTGGGTATTGGGATCGAAATTCAGAATGGCGAAAGGTTGATACAGTCGTTTCACAAAAGTTTTGCATTTTTTGTACAGCAAAAACGAGTGTTCATGGTATTCATATGCATGCTCTTCAGGATCGAAAAAAGACATTTGAATGCTCGGAATGTCTCTTGAAAAAGCTTTATGATGGAAAGAAGTCAATAATCCCGAGATGGCGGAATTATCTGCGGTTCAATGGGCATTTCACTTTGCCACGCGGGGAGAATATTTTATTCTCGTCGAATATTTAAGCAGCCTTTGCGTCGTTTCATATAGGGGGAGGATAAGATGGTTTTCGAAAATCAAATAAATTTTCGATGAAAATACATTTTGAATGTGGGGAAAATCTTCCGCGAAAGAATTTGTTTGGCTCAAATTCTATAAAGTGGGCGAGATTTCATGAATAAGTTTTGCCGATTTTTTTTGTAAAATGAGGTAAATTACCTTAGTGTCCTAAGTTTAAATATTTAGGGTGGTTTTTAAAATTCGAATTCATTGATTCGAGAGTGAAAATTTGACCTATACATTAGCAGTGCTGCCGATTACCTCTCAAATCAGTTTCAATCAAAACCTTTGGTTTAATTCTGGCATCAATGTTGTGGGATGTGTAGTAAAATTCTGAACGGATACATTTTGTTAAAATGTTTTGCTTACCAAGGGAAATAATGTTTTTCTAGTTTTACTCTTTAGAATGTGTTTTAAAATACCTATTACCACTTAATTGCAATAATTTCTAAATATAGCGCCAAAAAATTTTCTCTTTAAAATATATCCTGGAACGCTTCTATGATTACATTTTAATAACTTTTTCTGTTTTATTTGTTTAATTTTTAAGGGAATTTTTTATATGTACCACATACGAACCATATTAAACACACACACATGTTATAGAAAACTTACATAAAATGGATACGTATCACATATGATACACATACTCATTGAAAACTTCTCATTGTCGCCCGTGCCTTAACTAATTACATATGATGGGGTGAGAAGCCAAGGGGTACAAGTGATTTTTTTCTCAACAGAGTTAGGTGAAGTTAATTGTTAGAAGAAATACACAAAAAATGGTTGCCAAGGGATACGAGTGAGTCTCAGTTTTGTGCTGACATCGAGTGGAAAATCAAATGCACTACTAAATATCTAGTCGATATCGTTTGTTTTCTATAGCTGAAATCTGTCCCTAAGTCTGTTTAGGAAAAAGAAATCAATTGTACCCTTTGGATTCCAACCCACTCATAAATAGATATCACTCGGGTAAATCCTCTAAATCGTTTCTTATGCGGGGAGCTTACTTCCTCCAACATAGAAGCTGATCACCTTTGGCACTTACTGACTGCTTCGAGAATACATAGTATAACGACGCGGTGTATCATATCAGGTCATATCAGATTCACCAGGCGTTAGAGAGGAATTAGAGAGGAATATAGAAGCAAAAATCGCAAAAGTTTTTAAGCAAAATCAGTATTCAATTGAAACGAAAGCATTCAACAAATTTTCTCTCAACCCACGAAAAATGTTGTGTATTAGTATAAGATATGTAACTAAAATAAAACTATATTTTCAAGGAAATAATCTCATAAACTAATAGTGCGCTGTTATAATTTTCTTAAAATGTTGGTTTCATTCACCTTTTCCATGTTAAAATGTCACAACTTGGCTTGCCCCCTCTAGTTATGATCCTGGATACGCCCTTGGTGGTGTATGATATATAATAGATACAAAATGCATTGAAGGGTTAAATTTTTACCAAGTACAAAAAGGGACCAGGGCTGATAATCTTATTTCTATCGAATCATAATTTTTGATGGGGGTACGGATGCAGCCACATTATGTTACCCTCACTCGAATTCATTGACTCTTGACTGAATGTTTGACCCGTAAATTATGAATGCTGCCGATTACCTCTCGAAACAGTTTCAATCAAGGCAGGATAATTTTTTGTAACCCGTGGAATCCCTTCAAATCCATCTGGGACTCTTGCGTTTTTGGAATTTTAAAGCGAGGGAAACAACTACACGGGAGAATGACAGATATCATAAAACGACTACATTCCTTAATTAGAGCATTCTCGGTTTTAACATTGGAATGCTCTAGAAATTGTTGTTTCACCAATATAATGATGTTGAGCCTGAATTAGAGCATTTTACGGCTATTTTAGACCTTTTTTCTCTTGTAACATGAATGTTATCGCTTTATTCCAAGTATATATAATTATATAATTATAATTTTGTACATTTTTAATCATTATTAAAACAGCTTATAGAAAGGTTTATAGATCCTTAGATGCTACTCCTGGATTGGTTTCATCCATTCTCACTCCATAATTTAATTTTCAATATCCCTCTACAATTATTGTAGTCGCGATCGATTAATCCAGAGCTGCTTCTGGGAGAAATTAAATTTCAAGATATCTCACTTTAAAAAAGTGAAAAAGGAAATTATTATGAGTGTAATCCATTAGAAGAAGGACTTGAGTAACCAACAAATCAGTATACTCTTATGCTAGGGAATGTGTTAGAAAATAATGGCTTTGAAATGTATGGCTTATATTCATATTTCACTGGGAACGGAATCAACTCTAAGTCCCCACCGTGTTTCACTTTGTCTTTCATATCTGTGCAACCGTACAGGTGAATCTTTACCTAATAAAGTTCCAAAATGTTCGGTAGCGATCAATAATTTTTAATCTTACATGCGAAATCAATACTATTGGATTAATTTTTCAAAATTTTGTCTTTTTCCATCAAAATTTCGCGCCAAAAACTTAAAGAGATAGCAAACATATAATTAGGGTGAATTTAAATGTAATTTCTGAAAAGATTTCAATCATCGGGAGAATTATAATTTATCTTTAGATTTTTATGGAAGAGTGAGACAAGTCAAACGATTTTGAAGTGAAATTTAACTTTTGCGATTCGTGACGTGGAATACCCCATACCAAGTGGTAAATATACGCCGACCTTTTTTTTGGCTTGGGCCTACAAATGCAGGAGAAAATCGATAATTGCCGGAGACGTTTGGCGGATAATGCCTGGATGATGACTGAGTAAAAGGTTATAAATTTATTGATCGACAGAAAAATAAGAAAAAGGGTAAAGGTCTGCTGAATTTATGAAAGCAATCAATGTATGACGTGGATTTCCTCCTTAGATTGTCGGGTTGCTGCAGAAATGTATATTTTATGTGATAAGCTACAAAATTATGTGGACAGTACATTTATTTCATCATGTCCCATTAAAATAAAATTCTATCCTTTTCGGAATGGAGCCGAAACAAATTTACGTATGCACGGTCGTTTCCCGAAAGAAATGAGTTTTGTAAATTAAATGACTCACTAGTATTTAATAACAGTTTTTATCATATCAGTCTTCAACTGAAATTGTGCCTTAATGATCTCGAGATTATAATTTTTCAATGAGGAAAAATCTTTTTAATTGCGTAATATTTTCTTACAACAAATGATTGCACCGTAAAGAGTGATGTGTATGAGCAGTTCTATGTTTGATGAATCGACCGATGTCTGACATTTTATCAAGTCATGCTTTCTAATGAACGTCGACTGGAGCAATTAACAAGTCCGTGGGGGAATAGCAAATAAATTTGCATCTAAATCGAAGATTTCTGTTTTCTTTGTCAAACAACCTTCGCCTGTATTTACTATTTTTTCGCAATCATCAAAATTCATTGATAATTTTCGCTCCCACTACTTACAATTGCTTCAAAACAGCTATTGTCTATTTTATGTGAAATTTAATAAATTCATATTTGATTATGAAATAAATTAATATTTGAGATTAAATCAATAAAATTAAACGAACTAATTGAAAATTATTTCCACTTCAAAATTATAGCATCTTAATTCACTTTCATCGAATGGGAAGCCTAGGAAGCACAAAATTAGATTAGAAAAAATAAAATAGGGGATTTTGTCGCAATCATTACCAGATGTCCACAAAGTTATGACTAACCGAAATATAATTTGATGACTTTAAAAAAATATAAGTAAAAAAATGTACCTCTTCAAGTAATTGGTTTAAATTCTTCAAATTAATCTCCTTAACTGACAACAATGTGGCTAAGGTACAAATTTATCAGCAAAATTGTAGATTATTTTACATGACATGGGAAAAACAACAGAAAACAGTATTTAATAACAGTTTTTATCATATCAGTCTTCAACTGAAATTGTGCCTTAATGATCTCGAGATTATAATTTTTCAATGAGGAAAAATCTTTTTAATTGCGTAATTCGTATGGGGATTGGTCTCATGGTGTGTGCTACAAGCTACTGAGTTTATCTGATCTAAAATTTCAGAGCAGGTAATTTATTGGATAAATATGTAATGGTATACATTACAATTTGAATTTAATTTAACTTTAAAATGAAGCACCGTATTATATTATTACGTTGATTTTTTCGCTGAATTTGCACCACTATGCCCCTCATTACCAAGCATTTATAGCGGTTAAGTTCATTTAATTGTAACGTTTGGACAAGGGATTCTAATCGGGAATTCGAAGATTTATTGAGTAACCGATATCGTGTAGCAATGCATCCATATTTACTCTGAATATATTATTAGCATAGCCCGTTGCGAGATATGCTTGCAAGAAATTGACGCTATCGGTTGTTTAACGCTCATTTGAACAGGAATTCAAGAATGCATCGACATTCGTTCAATTACAGCGAAAAACTCTTGAGACATAGAGAGAACTTAATTGGTAGTTGATTTATGATTATCAAGAATGGAATAGAAATAAATCAACAGGTAATGTAGATGGAAATTCTTATCTTCCGTTTTCTCCAGGTTAAGGTGAGGTGGGTTACCGATATGAGTAACTGTAGGGCTGCCCATTCTTAAGTTCAACATTTAGGCCACATTTTTATCATATGGGCATCTTTATCTTGCCCGAAATAGATGTTCTTTTCCTCACCATTTTTCGTTAACCGTATGCCAACCTCAACACATTCAATTTTCGCTCTGTCTTACGCAGTAATTTCATCTCTTCAGATTACTTTTCTCTCAGACCCTATCAAGACCCTATTATTTATCAAGCTGAAAATTTCAGAATAACTCAGAAATTCATGACAATGCAACACTATAACATTTTTATTATGATTTTAACCGGTTCTAGGTTGTTATTAACCATTTAGAATTAAGTATGGAGATTAGTTTAAAAAATTACCAATAATTCCGATGGCAGCGCTGCGATCATTTAAAGGAGCGGGAAAATTATAACAACAAAGTTTACATCAAAGTTCATAGAAAAATTGAACGAACAAAAATTTGTTGATAAAAGAAGGACAATGAGATAAAAAAAGAAGAGGAGAGGCAGGGAATTTGCAATGTAATTTTTGAAAAGTCTTCATAGCTTGTGCACAAATGAATAATGCCACGCTGAAAATTTTTAGTTCTTTATAGTTCGCCATGTAAAATTTATTTTCTATAAAAAATTATTTTTACTGTGGGAAAGGGCTTAAAGTGAATACGATCGAATATTATTAACGTTTTAATTAATTTTATGTCTGTTACTTCATTAAGATAGCATCAATCCAGAATTCTGATTCATCCCAAATGATCACAATCACGGAGAAAATGTCGGACATTTTATCCGGTATGGGTTAAAATTAATCATTGTTAACTGGAATTTTACCTATATAGGAGATGAAACCGCAACGGTATGACAAAAAGCAAGAGGAGAAATTATGATAGAAATTCCCTAATCTAATTCAATCAATGCACAAACCTGAACCGTTATAAGATCGTTTCGCTGGGTCAAGGAATTGACATCACTGAATTGCATCTCCAAAATGAGCGGAATTTTTGCTATGCGTTTTGCATACCTACTGGCTCAGGAGGTGGTTTCCGCCCCATAAATTAGCTTCGCAGATGCGGGAAACTAAACGCCAAGGAAAAATAGCAGTCACACATATCAAGCATATAGCACTAATTGCCTTCAGAAATAAATCACCCTTACAGGGATTCCAGGAACCAGGAAGGAAGGAGTTCCATTTTATTTCCAAATATTAACCGCTGGACATTAGCTGAACACGTTCTATTGTTTATTACATTTTGTATTTGTTGGAAATAAATATCTTATTTTTTTAGTAGATGAGCAAATTATATTATTTCATCAACTAAACTTATTTTTTTTCGTTAACGATATAATGATCGATCACCTATCCATATTTATCAAATTTTCATTTCTCGGGAAATGATATTAAATAACAATACTTTGATATCAAACCTTTTTCGGGACTCGCTTTGAAACGCAAGAAAAAAATTTCCGAAGCTGCCTCGGCATGCTAGCGGGAAAGGAAATATGGGTAGTTTCGTTGACTGCACATTGGCTCGGAAAGCCTGGGGTTTAATTAAGATATTTGTGAATTTTCATGGAGGCAATAATCATAAATCTCCTCTCTTTCCAAATTATCGGGCCGTGGCGACTAGGTGCTCTGGTTTTGACATGAGATTTTATAGATTGCCATTAAAAATCAGTGTGTTGGATTGTTTTCTTTCTTCAAGACAGAAAACCTCAAGAATTCCCTGTCAAAGACGTTTCTAGAGGGCCTGAACATCTCGGGCACTGTACTGCACATCTCCCGTAGAACTGGAAAAGGAAGCGGCTGCACAAACATGAGCATGTGATTCAATTTCATGCTGCAAAGGTACAAGCCAAAGGCTATGAGCTCTGGCTTCACCTACATAGCATACCTCGTTGGAATAGTGAGTAAAAGCTTTCTACGCTAGTGTCAAGTCGAATCATATCATACATTTGATATTTGTACCATCATATCAGAAATCAGTCAGCAATTCTATGCTGATGTGTATCTTTTCATATAAATTTTGCTGTCAATGTACAAAAAATTGAAAATATATAAAGTCGTAAGAAGACCTGTAGAACCTAATGCGACCAAGACTTTATCAAAAAGCGTTGAAGAACTCGAAAAAAACGAAAGAAATTATTTGAGGAGGTTATATGGCTGAATTAAAGGACACATGACAGATTAAAATGAATATGGAGATGAATGGCATTCTTGAAGAAGGGGACATAGATTCTCCGAGACACCGCGGCTGGCATGTTTGGGTCATTTAGAAAGAATGGAAATATAGGGAATGCCAAAATCAATTCTTAAAAGTAAAGAGGAAGAGGTCAAGAAGAGAGGTAGACCACGGAAGAAATGAGTACGGAATACCGAAGAAGACAATGAAAGTCACGAGATGGAGGGAATAAGCAAGAAGATGAGCTGAATTGAAGCACATTCTGGAAGGAGCTAAGGCTATCAACGGGCTTTAGAGCTATAGATTATGAAGAAATCATAGGTGAGTGTGAATCGAGATGTAACCACACCATAGTTACAATAGTTCTTGGTAAGACGCCACCGCTATGCAGTTATTATTACCATGTCAATAAAAATGCGGCCTGTGTCTTAATCTTACATGATAATTTTTACGACTATGTTTAAACACCTCAGACCAACCTATCAGGCATGCGTAGGGGATATGAATACCGTATTCCTCTTCAGTTAACTACAGTATAGGTTATTTACCTCGAAACACGTAAGCCGACTAAAATTAAACCCTCTACATAATACATGGCCTAATTTCCACCTCACTACACTGTCGTCAACAAGGCTAATGTGACCATTTCCAATTGCACTCCTTTATTTCACGACCCATCTCATCTCCCAACCTTGCTGCTTCCACCCTCACGGCCGCTCGTTCAATCAGGCGCCGCACCTACAGTGGAGCGGCGCCACCTGCGCTGTTGGCGGAGGTGGGTGTGTGGGTAGGGGGCGGGGGAGTTGCCGGGAGAGGAGTGGGGCGAGATGGGAAGAGTTCTCCCGCGCGCCGTGGATCGTGTCGACTCGGAGAGCGGACGAGGGATCCGATGCGGTGGTATTACGGGGAAAGCGAAGGAGAGACTAGCACAGGGCCCCCATAGCCGGCGGCGAGCGTCGCTCCGTACGCGTTCATCCCCATTTAAAAGAGAGGAACAAACAACGCCAAAAGGGACAAAGGAAGATCGGTAGAAAATCAAAATATTTCTCGTGGGCATCCTGCGAAGGAGAAAAAGGGTAAACAAACCGATTCGGAACCGGAAGAAGACTCGGCACGCCGGAAGTGTTTCCGAAAAAAAGAAACATCTCCATATCAACGGGGGAGGACTCCATAGTTTCCAAATCCCTGTTTTGAAAAAATCCCAGCGTCTTGGCGCAATTTTACTCCCGTGCAGTGAGTGCTCAAGAGATCGAAGCATATTTTCCCTCCAGTGTTTTGAAAAAAAATAATTTGACTTCTCTCCGGCAACGTCGGAGACCTAGGTCCCCTCCCCCCTCCCCCATCCTCCCGAAGGAGACCCATTCAACTCCTGAGGAGCCCTGATGGCTTCCTCGGGCCCCAAACAGTGACGGGGCCTTCCCGCGACGGAGACTGTGGAGGTGGGCGAGGGCCCAGACGGGGACATGGCGGCCCCCGAAGAGGCGCCCCCCCGCGACAAAGACTCGGTGGTCCCGCCGCTGCCACCGAGGTACCGCTTCCGAGACCTGATCATGGGCGACTACGCGTTCAACGACGACGGCGAAAGGTAGGGGGACAACGGCCGCGTGGAGCGCGGCGCGGTGTGGATTACGATTCAGTCACCCGACCGCATGTTCGAGTAATCCCTCTCCCCCACGACGAATGGTGAATCTGCACCGGGATCACGACGTTAAATGGGGAAGGGATGTGCTCGAAATTGATCGGATTAATTCAGATCGCTTACCATTACGATCGGTTGATTCGGAGTGGTCGGCGGACGATTTTTAATTCCGGAGACTCAATACGAGGCCTCGAGCTCGCAATGAAAAATTCAAACACAAAATTCCGATCGCGTTGCCAGCCAATCGGAAAAAAATGGCCAGTAATGACAACCTTGAGGAATCTCTCCCATTACCGATCGGTTGTCACTAAGAGCTGTTGTTTTTGAGTGCTTGACAACGCGATTGGAATAAGATGTGCTCGAAATTCTCCCTTCAATCAAGGAGTAACTCTTAATGAGTTGTCGGAATAAAAAATTTGAAACACCCCTATTCCGGTTGTTTTACCCCTAATCAACCACTCGTAATGACAACCGATCGCAATAACTGTGATTTTCTTTCCTTGTTAGGATCACGCCCCAGCGTTGTAGTGAGAGGTAAGGAGGAGGATTCAAAACACCATCGTAATTTTCGGGGTTACAGTTTAAAGAGAACCCCATCGTGAATGCACCCTCATACCGTTATCCAACCGGAAAAATTGCGTTTACTTCAGCCTTGATTTAACCCTTCCTTTGCATTGTAGGTTTGATTTAATTCATTATCATAATTTGTGAGCACGATTAATTTACTCTTCCCCCCCCGAGATGGATTCTGAGCCCGTGCTAAGATTACGACGTTAACCAGGGTCATAGCGAGTGGGGTCATGGAGTTCAAGCCCCTCGCTCCCCGATATATTTGGGGGTTATTAAACCTCCTGCAATAGCCTTCCTCAACCCAAAATGCATCATACCCTCTATATGGAAAGCAATAAATTCTTTCCGGCTAAGGCATAATGCTGTCCCTTCGTTTTTCTTGGCATTAATATGTTACGACTCGCGGAAATTGGGGAACGCATTCAATATTTTTCAATTTTTGACTACAACTCAATATGGCTGTTGTCGCACTGCCAGAAAAGCCCCAAATCAATTGGGCTGAGGAACATGATACCGTTTGAATTCAAGGATTGAATGTATAGATAATCTTTTCCTCTTCTTATTGGTTTTCATACAACTATTCTTATGTTTTTATAAAGTTTTGTTTTTTTCTCTATGTATATAATCGTTCATTTGTTAGTAGGCTTTCTTACCATAATAGAATTTGAGATGCTGGTGTTCGTAGGTTAGGAATCACCAAATGGAAGCTATGTTATTCTGTAAACAATTATGTTTCTCTGGACATTCTTAGCTAAGTCTAACTGGAAACATCGGTTGCCACTTCTTTGCGGTGTTTCAGTAAGGTTGGCGTTTATGTGTATTTTTCTAAGGCACACCGATTATGATCTTACCTTACGCCTTCGCAGATTTCTTCCGTGCTGGATACTCTCAATACACAAAAATAACTGGATTTTCGCTTATCCATTCCAATTTGAGGTACTTTTCAATATTTTTGACATCGGGGCCGTATACAATAACGACGTCTTAACTCTTTCGAAAGATATATAAATCACGACTGTATATATTCGCAGTCCATTTTAACATTTACTATAAGAGACAGTCATAGATTTCTATTCTTTTTAAAGTATTCCTTGATGTAAATAATAAAGAAAAGAGAGGGTTATCAATGAATTTAGAAGAATAAAACTTATTACCTTCATTCATCATCAGCAATTTATGATTTATTTCGCCATTATTTCAGCATAAAAATTCATTCGTCATAGTATCCGTTATTAAGCAGTTATTAGAAATAAGTCGAAACCGTGCAGCATAATTTTACTGCTAAAATTAAAGATTTAGATTAATGATTTTATTTCACGCGTAAATTTCGCGGAATGACATATGGATGAATATATATCCCCTTATTTCCCTATATGCTTAGACTAGTCTGATTGAATTGTTTTTAATGCTGCCGATGGATAAGTTTTTTGTTTACTGCGTTTCAGTATTCGATCGATAATTTCAGCCTTCCTTTCGTGGAAGTTATTAATGCATACTTTGAGCGATTCACATTCCCTTCGTGTAAATCCATACTTTTTATTTGCGACACTGACCGTTTCACCTTCTTTTGGTATCGCGCAACACGCACCTGAATATGACCGTAAATATGTATTCCCGAGGGACGGAAAGTAAAAATAGTGGGAAATTAAGACGTTTATATAAATTATTCAATATTGATATGCGTTGGATAGGTTATTTATTTATCCATACACCCTCTAAAAAAACATAAAATGGCATTTATATGGGGGATTAAAAATGTAACAATAAGGGCACAGTGATACCTATAACATTGATGGGAGTGACTTATCCTGGCGGGACTCGAACACGAGACCCCACGGTTTGTCAGGAGAGGGACTTAACCCCGTCGCCACCAAGGCCAAAATTAAGATATTAAGCCACCGATCTTGGATATATATTACCGTTAACCAGGCGTTACATCATTCTCAGGGACATTCCGGGGGCGATAGCTTACGCACCACGTTGGCCGAAAGCCGCCGACCCGTGAACGTTGTTCCTATCTCCGGGCACCCGAAACGGAATCGAGCGGACAGGACCGCCTCCACACTCGGTGCAATTCCGTCCCCCGATACATTCCTCAGGTGCCCGCGTATCTCCGCGAGAGGCGGGAAGCGATGCATTCAGGAAAAATACAGCCAGTGCCAGAAAACCAGCTTCCCGCACAAAAAAAGCCCCTGCAAACGGCTCGACAACGAGCCACCTACCACTCAGGACTGAGTGATGTTCGCATAATTTTTAGGTCGGTTATTTCCGCTCTTTGCTCCCCGTCGTCACGGTTTCGTACTGTGTATTTCAATTGCGGTCCCAAAGCGCTCGACGTAGCTAGAATGCGAATGCATCGCCGCGAAATACAAGGCTTATCCTCCATTAGTAGTGCACAAGAGTGAACTGTGAAATTTTCCATCATGGGTAAAGGAAACGCACGTTGAAAATTTACCGACAGAAATTTACGATGTGAGTTTAATTTCCTCATGGTCGCGCTTGTACGTGGCGTAGAGTGGAAATCCTCTCTCGTTCGCTTGTTTTGAAAGTGGTGGAACATTATGGTTTTCCAACTCAATTAACCCGCCCAATCCCTTAATAAACTCCTCAGTTTCCTTTGGGATTGAATCTATAATGAAATAACTAGGTATGTTGTATTTAAAATCAATATGCTTTATTTATATTTCGTGTCGAAATAACATTATTGTCTGAAGTTTAACGTATCAGGTTATGTCTTCCCCTGTGCCTTACGTGATTTATAACGAAGTTCTTATTATCAAAAAGTCACACCCCAAGAATTTTAGGTAGTAATTTTGGGGTTTGTTAGTTTCTATTTGGGAATCTTCTAAAAATTCCCTCGGCACGCCATGACCTAGGGTAAGGAACTGGTTCACCTACACAGGAAGCTTGAATTTCGCACGCATTAGGATTAAATTCAGGCAAGACCGGATTTAGTTGAAAAGAGGGCCTAGGCTATTCCAATTATGAGGCCTTTTCACCTCCCATTATTAAGTTTGTAAATTACTCGAGAGATAATAAAATACATCACTACTGTGATATATGTATATAAATATGTTAAACGTTATGCCAAATGAACATGACCAAAGAGCCAAACGCGTTGATCTTAACCATTCAATTTTTATGTTTTTAATTAGTCATACGCGTAGGCCCTAGGCTGAAGCCTAGTTAGCTTATAGAAGAATTCGGCCCTGACTTTGTGTCATCCACGCTCATCTATCTAAACCATCCTTAGAGTTGAAGAAATTCGAGTACGAGTCCAAAGGCTACATCCGGAATTCTCAGTTCCTTATTAAGATCCTCCTGTCCCCAACTCAGCACCTGCATACCCATCTCCAAATGAGGTGTTACCCAACAAATATCCTTGCGACTTGATAGGCAATTAGTGGCATTCTTCCAATATCAGAATATGTGTACCTTTCATTTTCTGATCATAAAAACAAAAATTGGCACTCATTAAATGCAAGTCCACGATATTGTTTCTTATGACAAGGTATTGAGAGAAAATTGAATGAACAGACTACAATAGTTTTTATATCTGTAGTTAATAATGAACCCTTAATGGAATAGAGTAAAAAGGCTTGATGTATTTATACTTTAATTCCGTGTTGTGTGGAAATAACATTGGAGTGTGAATGTCAAAAATTCTGTTGAATGGTTGTTCCTTTCCCTGTGCCTGACGTGATTTACCCGCGAAGGTCTTAAAAGCAGTTACTCACACCTAAACTGAAGAGATGCCATAAATGCGGATAATGTGAGACGATTAAACGAAACCATTTATTCATTTTCAGCCTGTGGTAAGTAAAGTGGATTGTGTGTATCTTTAGCCTTGCGTATCATGCGACGAATTTGGCCATAATTTCGTGTAGCTAGCGGTTTTTACGAACACGTAAAGAGCTAAATGTGCGTGTTTTCTCGAAGGGTCGCCATGCCGCGATGGGTTATTTTCGGGGGCGGACGCCTAGGGTTGACCACAAGGTTCTGTCGGGAACATGGCGCTCATTGATTAAACGACCCCGCGGCCATGCCGTGAGCACACCGTGCGTCGTGAACAGGTTTGTTGTCTTTAGGGATGAGACTGTCGCTCATGGGCGTCATTCAGCGCCAGGGAGGCGCTAGAGGAACACGATGAAGATACGAACCCGTGCTGTGCCGAAGAGTATTTTGAGAATACCCGGTTGTTACACACGTGTTAGTAGAGGTGGCTCAGAGGATATTATCCTTCCTATTGTCAGAGCACAAGGGATCAGCTGATTAGATCAGCAAAGTGAGTTAATGCTCACCTCCAACTGCTTTTAGCGATTATTTGTTGTTCAAGGTTGGGGACGTGCTGATTTTTTTTTGTTCGGGGAGATAAAGCAGGGTTGCCACAATTTTGGAGATCAGGGAATTAGGGAAATCTATAGGAAAAAGAACCTATTGGAAAAGCATGGAAAACTCAGGGGAAATTGAGTAATTTTTGAGAAAACTTAGTGTGCGAATGATGGATTATATCTGTTCCAGCTTGAATACTTAAGTTTCTGAAAAATAGTCGAAAAAAATCTAAAATATTCAGCAAGAACACTGTGGAAATCTCAGTCCCTACGACTCCATTGTTATTTCTGTAAAATTTATGCAAATTATTAAAGTTTGTCCTTCCTTTGACTCCACTTATTGGCTTCTCACATGCAGCTTGTGATTGATTTATTGTATTTAAATCAAATTTTGTACAATTGGATTTTTTTCCTAATTAACTTAAAGATTTCTTTTGAAAATGCGGTATTTTCCTTGTTTCTGCTTGGAAATTCAATTTCCTTTAATTTTATCCTATATTTAGACAGGTATTCTGCCGAAGTGCCCTTTGTTCATTGCATAACACCCATATAATAAAACTATTATTTGAGATTCTGAGGGAAAACAGGTCATTTTATTTGAAAGTCATAGAAAACTCGGGAAATGTCAGACGCGTGGTAACACTGGTAAAGGGTTGCTGGCTCTTTCATTTTCAACTAAGAACCAAGCTAAATTAACAAGGTGCGACGAAGTAACAAAGTTCTAAGGATCAATCACGATCTCGGTGATCATACCGGATTCAATATATTTTGCGAAAACAATGTCTAATTCTCCTGCCATCACAATTTCTACGAAGATCGACAAATTTCGTACAAGCATGCTTTTTATTCTTTGCTTTATCAAAAATAGATGTTTGGACTAAAAATATTAGTAGAAAAGTGTCTTTAGCGTTACAGCGTTAGGGTAATTAATATTTAATTCAGTAATCTGAAAATTTTAAACTTCCTGTTGTTAGCAATTTCATATGGTGAACAATGACTCAATCAATTGCTTTTTTACTGCAGGTGATTTCATTGAAAAGAAAGTCATTACCTAGAAATAGAAAAAACATCGTTCTACAAAGTTATTTACTACTATTGATCACTAAACTACTCCGTGTATAACTGCAATGGCTGAGTATGTTAGCGGAGAATCCAGCAAGAATTAATATAATACTTAACTTGTGACAAAAGGAGATGGAGTGGGGATCAGGGTGCTATTCATAAATTTCCATCACTGTGTAGGAAATGGTCATCTGTCTCTCAGGGATTGTATTTGGTGCAGTTCACTCTCAGATGGGCATGTTACCCACATTTATTTTATTACCAATTTGGGGCCGGGGTAAGATAGGTACTGATTTAACAACCCACATTCATCCACAATACCCAAGTCTCGGGCTCAAGCACTCTGACCACCATCGCTTATTGTGATGTGCCTAGATCATAGTTATATCTTTAGATATATGCCATCTTATCAATCAATGTGATACTTATGTGATATCGTTGATTACAACATTCGTCACACTGGTTTTTCTCCTAGCAAATTGATGAAATTGAATTTAATTTTCAAGGGGAAGAAACCTTTGTAGAAGATATGGAGACACGAAGGTTTGGATGAAGCGTGCTAAGCGGGGATAGGGATTTAAAACTGTTGGGAAAGCGGGGAAGGTTGGAGGAGAGGATAGATTTATTGATATAATGGAAGAGGGAACAGCCCCAACTTGAAATTAAAGAGGGAAGTTCAATTTAGTGATGGGGTAAAGGCAAGGTGAACGCAAAATGCTCCATGTAAACTTAACTTAACCTTTAGAACCCTTAATGATAATGAATACAGGTGTACAATACTAGGAATTTCTCAAAAATGTGAAAATTTCCACCGGTTAAGGTAGGTTTACAGGGAGCATTTTGTGAATCACCCTGCCTGTGCCCCATCCTTACAGTGTATGGAGGAGGGAAGTACATACCATGCTCCCAGAATGGAACTCCATGTTAGGTATTCCATGGAAACCTACCTTAATCGGTACAATACGTTAATAAATAAATATCATTCCCTTATCTCGTGAGTTTAACTGAAACCTCCGAACTCCGGAAGTTAAACGTTTCAATAACGCGAGAGTGGAGAGGTAACAGCTTCCAGTGATCTACAGCCTCTTCTCATTGTCTCCCTCATTGAGTAAACTAGCGAGCGCACTCCAGACTTTACTGCTGAACTCGACTGGAACACCCAAGTGCTCCCTCCTCGTCGGGGGTTTATGCAACCATTCCGGCGCTTTTCCGTTCCCGTGAGTGGGGAACCCATCGATTATGCGACCCTTATCGTTGTGTGTGCACTGCATCCGTCTTGATCTCTCCGATCTGACGAGTTTTCCAGTCCTTTGCCCTCGGACGAGCTCTCGGGCGGATGGCGCGAAAAAGTTCGATCGATCCGCGGGGTATTCATGCATAATTGCCAGCAATTAGAACGACCTATAACCCACCTCACGGCGTTGAAATCGTTACACACGCACCAAGGCCTCCGGCAGCTCACTCAATTAGGTATGTCAAGCCGGCAGGCGGTAATCGCGTGCCGCACGCATCCCGTTTCGATTTTAAAGTGGGGAAGGAGCTCCTAGTGTTTTTTTTTCCGCTCGCAAAGTTCGAGCTTAAGGTTAAGTTAATACTGGAAGTTCATTATTCAGTTCCAGCCGAGTGCTATCGGAGCTGAGTTCCATTTACTCGAGGTTCCGGCATCTAGGCAGCAATGATTGACATCTGTGAAGGGCGAATTTTCCTCTCATTCGGACTGCTTCAGGGAAATCGACAGGCTAATCAATTTCAGATGGGTTTCAATTGATGTCGTATGTGTGATTCAACCCTCTCAATGCTCGTTTGCGTTGCTGTCATCGAATAAAGTGACCGGAAAGCTGAGGTCACTTGCGCCATCATAGGTGTGTGAATGGAAATGGTAAACAATGGGTGCGTTTTGAAAAGGTATGAAAAAGATGGATTGATCAACTAATGGTTTGATTGAACTTCAGCTCTGCCAGGCTAAATACAACGGGAATTATAGAGCCAGCGTTTGAGAAAATGTATGGCCTTCATGTCTTAAAATTATCGCTAAGCGCTGTGGTGTGATTAACAGCTTTAAAGTATGCATAAAATTTTAAATGTGATCTTGCAGAATGCACCCTAAATGATTGAGTGGCCAATGAAACCATGTAAAAGGAAGGAGAACTCTCCGCATACGAAGAGCTAAGCAGTGAGACGGAAGAACTTCTCAAATACCGATAAGCGAATCCCAATTTGTTCTGAGATTTCCACAATTTTTTCAACTTTATGTTTTGATTCATTAAAATTAATTATTTTTCACTAATATTTTATGAATCTCCTTCGAGTATCATTTGTTTTGCATCAAGAGTTTTTTTTGTTTTTGTTTCACTTAATTTGACGAAGTAAAATTCGTGTGATTTGATTGACGACAGAAAAATTAAAAAAAAATTATTTACTGACCAGACACTATGATACACCTCCGTAAAATATCAGCGAGGAGTTATAAATAAATGGAAATAAACTTCATGACAATTAATTCCAACATTACATAGTTATAAATCAAAATGTAATATGACTTAATTTTACTATCATTACATAATAAAAATATTTGATATATTACAAAATAGCGAATAATATTAGTAAGAATTTTATGGAATAAATAAAATTATTATTTGAATGTTGCCTAGTCGTATATCAATCGATTCAATGAAAATTTTCAAACCATTCCATAATTTACATGCCTAAACCAACCGTTCATGAAGTGAAAATTACTGCAAATGAGTCTCCCAATGTATTTGACTGCTGGGAACTGAAATTTCCTCCTGAAAAAACCATTCCACGGCTTACCATGCAATCGGTACTGTAGGATGGATGCTTTATAGCTCCCGTGGGATACTGAGACCCCGTGCGGAATCTACTACCTCCGCCTTATCTCTATCATGTATTAACGATTCGGAGATAGCACTATTTCACTATCACTACTTGATTGGGCGTTTATTCGGGCTATTAATTGCTATCGCTAATCCATGGAAGGTCAGGTATTACCGGGTCTCGCTACCAATGCTGTACTATCTTCTTATGGCTTGTTAATGATGACGTTATAGCTGGCCCTTAGCGACGGAAGAACAGGAACATAAGCCCTGGCACGGGGTAGGCATAGATTGAATCCCGGATCACCGCGCCGCCTAAGCTGAGAGTGATTTGAATGCTAACTATCCTGACACCTATCTGTGGTGGATCTTTGGGGGGTGGGGGGGCTAAAGAGGTAACATCCCCATCGAGTCGAAATATACACAAGATAAAATTGAAATTTTTGAGGTTACCATTTTGCACTAAAATTTTACTATTAAATATTTACCGGTAAATTTACCTACCGCTGCAATTGATTTACAAATTAGTTTTAAGCTTTAGGCATATTTGTATGTTTTTTGTTACGGAATTAGCCTAAAACACCTGTTTTCGAGCCTTGAAAAACCAAAATTTCCAAAATTACCGAACCTCCCTCCCCCTTCGGCTAGGAGGAATTCCCCAGATTCCCACTTTGCCTCTCCCTAGGTCCAAATCTAGATGCACGACTGTAACCAATTAAGCATTTAAAGAAGTCTGAGAAACAACCTGGAATTTAATTTTGTCTCGCCAAACTTATTATCATTCATTTTCCAAAAGAAGTTAATATATTTAATTCAAAATTTGTCGCGACATAAAAAATATCTATTAAAAAGGGACCGGGACAAAACATAGTTGAAGGGAGGTTTTCTAAAATTGTAGTCGCAGTATAAAGTGACTTCTTTTTTCGACGCACCCTTATGTTTAGACCATATACCTCACTGTAGTGGCAAACGTGATGCGGCAAATACAGATGGAGGCCAAGTCATATCGCTCCTCCAGAAAAGTCCTAAGCAAAGAAAAACGGCTCTATTTTCCAGCATAATCCGCAAATATTACTTCTATCTTCATTGGATTGTATTCAATCTCAAGCGTGACATAATATACAACCACCAATCAATTAGCTATGTATGTTTACAAAATTACATAAGAGCTCCGAGCATAAAAATACTCTGTTATATTTTTGAAATCTTGTGACAAGATTCCATCAAATCCGCAGAAAAGGTTTCTAGGATGGTCATATTACTATTTGGACTAATTAGCAACAAAAATTTGATTGCATGATTGCTCATTCCGCGATACCCAATCATGGTACTAAACTTAAGTGTCGATTAGCTAAACTTCAATTGAACTTTCATTATGAAATGGTGGCTCCGTAGGACCAGTAATCACACTAAAAGTCATTCATTTGAGGAAAATAAATGAACTCTCATTTTACTAGTTGCACGTAATTTTCCATTGCTATTTAAATAACTAGTAATTTACCAATGCTAGCCACTTTTTTCTTCTCATGTAATTCAGAAAGGATTGAATCTCTACACAGCGTGTACGTCCATCTTCGTGTGTTGAAAATATTATTTATATCACACTTTTTTGGTTCAGGGGCTGGAGCCATTATGTATATAAATTTTGTGGCTGCGCATTTCCGCAGTGACAACTTTACGATTGCGTGCCACTCACCTCAAAGGTCAATCAATAGTGCGTCAATTTCGAACTTATTCTAATTTTAGGATAAAAATAATACAATACGCCAAAAATACCACAAAAATCAATGATTTTATCCTGAAAACTTTTGCACCGGACGGAGATCACGATTTTTTGATGGAGAGCAGTGCCGATGGCAAAATAACTCATCAATTATTATGTTCAAAACGAAAAGAGAATGAATTTTCAAAAGTATGTTAACCGATCCGATGAAAAAATTATGACTCCATATGTTTTTTGT
Source organism: Ischnura elegans (assembly GCF_921293095.1). Lineage (NCBI taxonomy): Eukaryota > Metazoa > Arthropoda > Insecta > Odonata > Coenagrionidae > Ischnura > Ischnura elegans. The sequence goes on along the minus strand of NC_060246.1, from coordinate 80,780,407 downwards.
TTATAGAACTGCAGAGATGCAATTACACCAAAATTAATTATAGATGATAATTGTGCTTGAAGTCATAAAAGTGTTGATGAAGTAATTAATGGAATACCATCGTAATTTTCACCATCATTCTATATGCTTCGACTCGTTAATACTTTTTATTCCAGTATATAGAACCCAAAATATGTATGGAACACATTGGTTTCGTACTTTCATGAGTTTGCTGGTATATAGCGATTGGGTTTGTTTTATTTCACGAGCTGCAATGGGACCATGCCATCAAATAAGTCGTTTAATTGGAATTTGAGAATGCAAAATTCCAGAATGGATGAGTTTTAAATTACGATTTATGAACCTGTAGTCGATCAAAACGTCCATTCAAATTATAATAAAGGGCCAAGAGTGACAACTAATTATTTGTCACACTTGACCCTGATTGATCCCAATGAATATTAAATTTTATGTCCCAAAATCGTGACATTTTATGGTCATTGCGCTACCTATGATCGAAATTTTAGGTTTGATCTTTCAAATAGGGTGGTTTCCTATTATTTTTTATGGCCAAAATCGAAAGATTATTACTCCTGGAGTACGTATTTCACACTTTTAGATTTTTAAATGACGATATCTATTTTTCGCAATTAAATGAAAAGTGAAAATTTTCAAGCGCGCGAAAACGCGACGGCTAAGTATGAATGATGGGAAAACACCGTGACGTCGTTCTGGTTCCCGCTGCCGCAAGTGAGGTGACCTTGGGGCGAGGCTTTGAGCGCTGATACGACGCAGGATGCTAGCAGGTAGCAGGGTACCCTGCTAGCAGCTAGCGCCTGGCTTAAATAAGGATTATTAATACCTTATCAAACGAAGGAAACTTTCCGACCATAGGCAGTTTTAATAGGTGATTGTTAAGGCATGTTTCCCTGAGCTCTGTGTCTCATGCATGCATAGGTAATCTCAGACGATGTAAAACTCCTATCTACTCGTACAGTAACTAGGTCCCTGTGACGTCACGTGGAGTGGCATCGCATGGGCGCCAATCTGGCCTTTTTCAAATGCAGTTAAAATTGACCATTGCCATTCGTCTGAACTGAAAATTATAAAACCAAATAATTAGTATATTATGAATACACTAATGGTGGGTAACAAATCGCAATCAATGCTTTTCGTTTTCGTTGATGAAGGAAACAACCCTATTATCAAGGAAGTTCCCTTTTCCACGAAAAGGCAACCCTGTGTAAAGGATTATCACTTGAAAGACCTCTCAATTTTATAAAGTTATTCCCTATCTGTATCAAACCATTGCGATGAATTACAATCGAATAACCGTAAAAAATTGGTGATGCTGGTAATTTTTGGTTGATAACTTGAAGGTACACGGAAATTTTCAATCTTACATCTTCATAGCTGATGGATTCTTTTACTTAATGTAAGATTTTTCTAATTCATACTCTCTTCCTCAAAAAATTCGCTGCTATTGAGATTGGATACATTCTTTTTGGCGGAGATGGGTAATAGAAACAACGTATAAAAAAATATTTTGAAGCTTACGATCTCGTTAACTTTGAATTCGCTGCAAAGCTGTAGATTTCTATTATGGCTACATAATGGAGTCAAGTCTACACATATCAATAGGTTGTCTCCCCGGCTCTTGTCTTATCCGTTGTGTTTATGGCAAGATCTGGTGATACCATTAATTATAAACACGAAAGAATGATAAAGAATGTACAAAAACAGGGGTAACACTCAATAAATTCACTGCACATGATGGATTTCAATACCCTCTTGTTCTCTACTGATTTGAATTTCGAACATTCCTCTGATGAAAAATAGTTGAGATTAGCTGTTGTTCTTAAAATATATTCTTGCTTCCCATTCATGCATAAAATAATGCATTAGCTTCACCATCACATTATGCGTGAAGTTTTATTTCCATTCATACAATAGGTAAATCCGACTTTAGTACTGTACGTTCTTCGGAAGGGAAATTTATGAAATTTAATACAGATATTGTGGAGGAACATTTTTCAACCAAATCGTAAAGGATAAATTGATGATAAATTGATCGCGTTGTTTATTTTTACAACCTTTTCATCATTGCAACTGAAATTAACACTTTATTATATCTGAGTTTGGCGTGATATCTTTGCGTAGCCAGTAGTAGACCCTCATTTCGTTAAGCAGGATGAAATGATCATAAAACACTCGAGACCTTAAAATTAATGGCATTTGGTGAACACTGGGCTCATTTTATCATCGTGAATGGGTAGTCAAGCTTTAATGGGTAATGGCCTATAGAGGTAGATCGGCCAGTAAATGGTTCATTGGATTCTTTACGCCCGCGGTCATGGGCGCAATGCTTACCGTAGCTTAACCCACCAACATTAAATGATGTGGTATTACCTTAGGTGTAAAACGCACTCTAAATCCTAATGGCACTCATGAAACCGTGGTCCTCTCAGGATGAGGAAGTCCAAGATCGCAGTGGGAAAAATAAGAAATATTTTTCTTCTTGGTGGCTCATAGCCTACAGGGGGTTTGGATGAATCGGTTTCCATATAAAGATCTCTATTCTATGCTCACTAGCATAAGAAGATAATACATTTTGAAATATTTATGTTTTCTTTTCAATTTTGACACATTAGCAAAATTCATAAGCTTGCTTATTTTTAAAATTATCAATATCAATTTCTACGTATCTATCTGAGTGCTAGAAAGATCAGATTAGGTGACTTGTAAATGTTGTCGCGCCGATATAATTTTTTAGCGCTCAAAGCATAGAATTACAGCAGAGTCAGCACATTCAATCTCACTTTACCACTGGTAGAAATCTTATTTGTCATTCCCTATTCATAACTATTTGCTTACGCAATTGCTTACCCTTCGAACTAGGCATAATGGGATCTACAGATCAGTAGTTTTTGGTTTAACTTTGCACTATTATATTAAGGTACATTCTTTCCGAGCACTATTTTTCTGCTAGTTAGGCCAACTTACGGATTTCTTTCGTCATATAAAATAGTAAATTTCATTATTTTTTAAATATTCTTAAAGAATTTTCCACAACGGCGTCATGATTTCTGCTAAAATATATTCACAGCAAAAAAAACTTCATCAATTTTTGTGTGCTATTTGGAGTGCACTGTGCATAAGCATAAGCACTGTGCAAGCTCAAATTATATGTTGCTCATTTATTCCTCCAGTAAGTTTTTTTTCACATCCATGCGCCATTTCATGCTTCACCTAGCGCAACTATAAGAAATTTACGAATACAATAAGAGTTTAACCGATTATTATTAATTATTAAGAATATAGGGAGAGGAGACAATTGAACTAGAAAAGTGCAAAAAAAACTCCTCAAAATTTCCAAAGAAAGAAAATTGCGACGCTTGGACAATGATTCTAGTCGGAAACCAAGTTATAGCAAAACGGGCACATTAATAATGTTATTTGGAAGAGTGTATCGGTAAAAAAGTCATTTATGTAAAGGAAATAGCTGAATAGAGGAACATTGTCTTAAATTGTGAAGAAAAGGCTACTAATGAAACGCCAGTAGCATAGCGCATTATGGTGTGGAAACTTGGACGCTGAGGAAGGAGTTAGTGAAAAAAGTGAAGGAGTTCGAGAGGTGAGTGTGGAAGGGAGATGCAAAAGTTTCGTCCCGGGTCGAAATAAAAAACTCCTTGGTGATTTTAATGTCGTGCGGGAACGAAACCAAACCTATGCCTCGTGTTTTCATTTTCCTCCGGGTCGAAACGAAGCATTTTTGTTTCGTTTCAATTGCTATTCTTGGATGAAGGGAAGGATCTTAGAGTACGTGGGGAATACAGATGAACGAAGCAGGGTTCATTATTGGAGTCAAGAGTTACATTGCATTAATGCGCTAAAAGTGGTGTTTCACAGGTGCAATTTTAAATACTTCGAGGAATATGTTTTCATGTGAATTATTATCATTGATTCATATATCTGCCGAGCTAAGCTATCATCGCTTCCAGTATCTAAATTTTCTCCCGAAAGCTAAACATATCGGTCGGTACAAATATGCCAAGCCTTGAGCGGAGAGGGAAATATCTTGAGGAAATATTTGTATAATTGCTTTGAATCCAATTTGGTTGAATTTAAATACATTTGAAATTGCACTGAAAAGTAATTAGGGTTCTTAGATCATAAAATCAAAGTCATATTGGAATTCAACTATCCAGCGAATAAATATCTCAATACCTGCCATATTTTGCGTCACAGCATCAGCATTAATTCATCAGAGGTAATTCTATCTCAACCTTGCAAGCATGAAAATTCATGTTAGCCGGGATGGCGTTTTAGGAAGGAAAACAGTATACTATATTCTCTGGTATGATTGAGACCGAAATTTTGTCTTAAAGAAATAAGTTTATTAGTTAATTAATCAAAATGTAGCGACAGATCTCTGAGAAATGAGAAGGTAGTATTACTTAACCCTTTTTAACCCAAAATTTATGGAGAAATATATATCGGCAATATATTTCATTTTAAAAATGTAAAATTCTCCGGCTCAATGATGATAATCACGGCAACATCATATATGCCATTAAATTTTTCAACATAATATGAAAATGACAAGTAGTATCTGGGTAAACTCTTTTCGGGATTGCCATCGGGTTAATTTATCCATAACGGCCAACGTTTCAAGCTCCGACTCGGGGATCATCCCAAGGGCCGAATGTTGTTTTATCTGTTTGTGGTTCAGATCTGTCTATAATGGAGCTGAAAATGTACACCTTTCAAAGAGATGGACACTCAAATTTGATGTCGGTGAGAAACGACAGTGGGTCATAAAGCAAGTGCATCATATTTAGTAGGAACTTCATTTCATGACGAATTTTATCTTTATAATAAAAAAAAAAAAAAGAATTTCAGTCCGAATAGCTGAAAATGATTTTGAAAATCGAGCGCTTAAAAACTGAAATTTGAGAATGAATTGAGAAAAATAAGGCACTAATAAAAGGATTATTCATCTGTAAATGATTATGGTTTTATTATTTAAGGAAGTATGTCAAAACTTCTGCATTTTTACCACAGATGCAGAATCCAAGGAGAAAGCAATCGTTAGAGAGGTAATTTGAAGTTTCGACGCTTTTAGCATTCTGCTCTCCGCTGGTGCGTAATTAGTCCGCTGAGAGGAACACACTACTGTAGCTTAGCTAAAGAACGATGGACTGAGTTAATGTATATCTTTCAAGCTTCTAAGTTTTTTTTGTCCTTTGTTTGGCTGTTTCGCGATTTGCTCCGCTGTTTTTAATTCTGGGCTCCAATTAAAATCTGTGTTCATCCTAAGCCGGGTCTTATTTTAAAGCAGCATTGGGTTGACAAGTGCTGGCGGGGACGGAATCAGATAACGTAAACGAAAATGGTTTCAATGCTCGACTGATTGCAAATGGAAAAAAATAGAAATTAAATTTAATTAAAAATTTTATCAAACTGTGTACTTTGAAAATAATTTGAAATTCAATTACTTAATTCCTTCTTCTGACTGAACAAACAGTTTAGCTAATGATGGATAAATTTCCCTCCGTGAGAAATGCAACGTAAGTGTCAAAAGACTTATGAAAGTTAGGAAGGCGAGGAAATGGAATGTAGAAGCGCTGAAGGGGGCTATGAGAAGAGAATATCTGGAACTAAGGGGGCTATGAGGAAAATAAATCCTGGTATTCTTAGTATAGAGGTAAATCGGTAAGGTTTGCGGATGATCAGGCGCTGGTTAGCCAGTTAGCGAGGGGACTGCAGGCTCTAGTGGATGCGTTAGACGAGCGGTGCGAGGAGTATGGGATGAGGATTAGTCACAAGAAGACTAAGGTAATGCGGTTTTGTAAAACATCGCGAGCGAGGAATGTGAGACTCAAGATAAAAGTAGGTGGGGAAAAACTTGAGCAGGTAGAGTAATTTAACTATTTGGGAAGCATATTAAAGGAAAAAAGACACCTTAGCATGGACATCAGGAAGCGAATTGCACTAGCAAAGGAGGCCTTCATGAACAGGAAGGAACTTCTGAGAGAATCGTTATATAACAGTTTAAAGAAAAGGTTAGTGAAGTGTTTGATCTGGAGTGTAGCTCTCTACGGTGCGGAAACGTGAACGCTGAGGAAAGAAGGCGAGAGAAGATTGGAGGCATTTGAGATATGGGTATGGAGAAGAATTGAGAAGGTGAAATGGACAGAGAGGAAAAGGAACGACGAAGTGCTAGATATGGTTGGCGAGGAGAGGCAGCTTTTAGATGAGATACGGAGGAGACAGAAGGTATGGATGGGAGGAGTACTTAGCGGGGAGGGGATATTGAAAATGGTGTTAGAAGGTAGAATGCTAGGGAAACGAGGGGGGGGAAGGAAGAGAATAGGATTTTTTGATGAATTTAAAGGGAGTAGGCCTTACAGTGAATTGAAGAAGGTAGTGCTGGAAGGAAAGGGAGGCTCCCAGATCACTTCTTTAGTACTCCATGGAAACCTACCTTAATCGGTAGAATACTATAATAAAAATCGATCTTGGATTTTCGCTTCTTGCCGAAAAGTTAGGATATTTTTAAATGTTGAATGTATATTCAGTTCAATGGAGCTGATAATGGTTTTAGAATCATATTTGAAAAATCTATAGGTTAGAGTTCACAAAGCCTTAACTCGAAGTGACTTGGCTCATTGTGACCAGGAACAAGAAATGAAATATTTAACCAATCACTGCTCGCTACACGACAGTCATTTAATTCGATTTTCTATACTTTACGATAGTTTTTAGGCCTAAAAGCATCCACTGGTATCGGTTAAAATTGTTATAAAGTTGACCTCAGCTCAAATAACGTTCACACTAATTGTTAGTCGTGTTAGGCCGCTTCATGTCATTGTGAACTAAGATACACTCTTTTCAAATTATGAACTCATTAATTAGGCGAAGTAAAGTCATTGTGAAGTAATCCTATTTGCTAGGGGAACCAATGCTATTTTCTAAATCATCAAATATTCTTATTTTTGCAACTCTTAAGACTGACAGAGTAAAATCATATTTACTTGGAACATCTATACCAGCTCGTCTTCTTTTCCCCCGTTGGTGCAAATAAGTTGCGAGGAGTGACGCCCAGACCCCGATTCCTTTTCCAAGCAATCGACCCTACGTCTGATCCACGCCCTATTGTTGTGTGCCGCTCGCTCAGCCTTTCCCGCCCCGCAGACATGGCGACCCTTCAACCCCAGCTGGCTGACCACATCGATTAATATTGCAGCGATTCCTTCCTCACTTATCTTTCCCCATTTCCATTCGTCTCCTCCTCCGCTCTCCATTATCTCCGCCATACGCAGACACCTCACTGTCCCCGGAGCGACAAAATACGATAAAAAAAAATCAGTACGCTTGAATGAGCACACCACCTTCAACAACTGTGTGGGACTGATCATCTCATTCCTCGTCTGACCCTTTAAGTTAGCTGAGAAAGAATCTAACACACTTATCAGTTATTTAACCGCCATAAGCAGTCGTTTCACAAAAAAAAACATATAAGGAATTTAGATGTCATTCTTTCTGGTTAAGTTATAAGGACCATAAAAAATCAGCAGAAATGAGCTTATTGATTCGCTAGAAAACCCGCATAGCCCCTATAGAACAAAGAAAGCTGGTGAAATAGAGTAAATATAAAATATTTAGCTTAATGGCATTGATGACTTTAAAGGGATTTATTCCTTCATCAATAGGTATAATTTGTTGACTGGAATGAACATAAATTCAGTCTATATGGATGATATTTTTCTTATGATAATAATTCAAATGCACGCGTATCATATGCATGTGTCCCTGATGGAAAAATCTGTTGCAAAAATCCTGCGCTTCTTGAGTTGGACCTAAAAGTTACGCGTAGAACCATTTTCAATGTTTAAAATCTAAAATAAATCCTTGAATTTTTTAATCCTAAAATAATTATTCAAAAACGAATACGATTGTTGATATCGTACTTCATTCTTGTTCTAATTTTAAAACTGTAGTCCTATTGAACGGCCTTTTTTAGGCACGGTTAAGTTAAAGAATATTTAAAAATTACAGACCATTTACCGGAAGCATACAAAATTATCGGCGAAAAATGTTTCTTTAGTAAAATTTAAAGTTAGTGGACGAGGTTGACCGATTGTGCGTTAATTGGTGTCAGCGGTAGTGAAAAAATATTATCTTCACCGATAAAATAATTTAAAGAAACAGCTAGTCTTCTGGAAAGAAAATACTAACTCAAATGAAGCTGAGCATACTTATTAATTTCATTGATAGCTTATTTTGAGATATTAATGGTGGGAATTAGGACATTTCAAACGTGTAGACTAATCAAAGAGCAGGATCCATTCATATTTTGCTTATGGATCGCAATGAACTAATCACGGGGTCGCTCCCACCTAGTTAACACTAATGAGATGGTTGATAAATTTTGCAATTAATATGAATACTGTACTGGATAAGTTTATTCCTAAGATAAAATCCAGTATTTGCGGAATAACTGAGTGCACTCTTAGTGGAACTTCTGGGATGCGATCGGCACTCATCAAAATGTTGGTCTAGACTCGATCTTTTTTACCGCTGCCACAGCGCGAGAAAAGATTGTGCCACTACATCAAGGCAAACTACAACTAATGCTAGCAGGAATTGCAAAATGTGCCATATTTACCACGTCACGGAATGAACTAGATATCACGTTTTTTTGGGGAACAACGTCAACTCTCATTCGTACTCTCATAGGCTAACATGTCTCGTAAAATGCTACGACTTTTGTCAGTTGACGCGTTTGCGGCCGATGGAAAAGTTTCAGATAAGTTGGTGCGTCTAGCTGTGTAGGATGACCCGTCGTTTTTATTGCCGCAGCTCGCTTGTGTGCGGACGGAAATGTGTACACAGAGCGCGGGGGCGAGGATTGGTTGGCCTTAAGTAATATCCACTCCCTTACCGCCACGGTCCCCCCCCCCCCCGACCTTTCCCCAACTTCCCTGAAACCCTTTTCCACAAGCCTCCTCTTTCCTTCTCTCCTTTCCGACCCCATCTACCAAATGGAGGAGGAAGCCAAAGAGGTAAAGTGACGTCACGGACTTAAAGCGAGCCCTTTAAAATATTCTCCATGCTGGATCAACTTACACGACGCGTCATATTAAATACATATATATCATATACGTAAGACTATGAAATATATTAATTAAGTAATGTTGATTAATATCTTTGAGTACTGGTCAATACTCGGAGTATAGTCTTAGACCTATACTCCGAGACGTTAATCAGTATTAAAAAATTTAGGTCAAGAAAAATAAATAAATCGATTAATAAGGTAAGTAATCCAGATATTCATTTTATGTCTGGATGACTTAATTTATGCCCTCCGAATCTTACTGTGATCTCCGAATCAATTCTGCTGGTGACATGTCCAGGTAGATTGGGTTCAAGTAAAAAAAATCGTGTAGAGAATGAGACAAGGGGTATAGGTAAGGGATAAATACTACCGAATATCGTTTTTGGCCATCACAAAAAATTAGTATAACGCTTCAGAACTTCTTTATTCTTGTCAGTGTTTGGCAAAGACTAAGCCTTGTGGCACAGTTGAGCACACCTTTAATTATACATGAGTGTATCTCATCGAGGCTGATTCTACGGTGAGTGGACCTCTATGCATTCGGTTCTCCATGTCGAACATTAGGTTCCCGAACTTCGTATAGTTTTTGTTCCTTTATTTAAGCAACTGCTTTGCTACTCCTATAGAAAGGATCTTCCGGTCTTCAGTCCACCACTTCAACTTTAAGGAGATCCCCGTAACGAGTGTGAATATTCCTCGGTTACAGTGGCGTAACTAGGAATATGCTTTGGGGAGGATGACATGGCCTGGGGCGGGAAAATTAAAAAAAAAATGACATGCCTGAATTTACATTTTACATAATTTTGGCTCTAAAAATTTAAATTTAAGCAGATGCAGTTCTTATATTTCAAAACTAGGCAATATTTTTTAAAAATTTTTTGTTTCTTTGATGCTTTGGGGGGGATTTATCCCCCCCCAAAGTTACGCCACTGCTCGGTTATGTTGTGATTTATTATTATAGTATTCTACCGATTAAGGTAGGTTTCCATGGAGTACGCAAGAAGTGATCTGGGAGCCTCCCTTTCCTTCCAGCACTGACTTCTTTAACTCACAGTAAGGCCTACTCTCTTTCAATCTATCTAAAAATCCTATTCTTCTCCTTCCCCTCCCTCGTTTCCCTAACATTCTACCCTCTAGCACCATTTTCAATATCCCCTCACCACTAAGCACTAACTCCATCCATACCTTCTGTCTCCTCCATATCTCATCTAAAAGCTGCCTCTCCTCGCCAACCATATCCAGCACTTCGTCGTTCCTTTTCCTCTCCGTCCATTTCACTCTCTCCATTCTTCTCCATACCCACATCTCGAATGCCTCCAATCTTCTCTCGTCTTCTTTCCTCAGTGTCCACGTTTCCGCACCGTAGAGAGCTACACTCCAGATCAAACTCTTCACTAACCTTTTCTTTAAACTCTTACATAACGATCCTCTTAGAAGCTCCTTCCTGTTAATGAACGCCTCCTTCGCTAATGCAATTCTCTTCCTGATGTCCTTACTACTGTATCCATTTTCGTCTAACGTACTGCCTAAATAGTTGAATTGCTCAACCTGCTCAAGTTTTTCACCACCCACCTTTATCTTAAGTCTCACATTCCTCGCTCGTGATGCTTTACAAAACCGCATTACCTTAGTTTTCTTGTGATTAATCCTCATCCCATATTCCTCGCAACGCTCGTATAACGCATCTACTAGAGACTGAAGCCCCCTTGCTGACTGGCTAATCAGCGCCTGATCATCCGCGAATCTCACTGATTTGGACATCATTCCTCCCACTTTTATTCCAGCTTCTAACTCATCCCATGCTTCCCTTACCATCTCTTCAGCGTACACGTTAAAGAGCAGCGGCGATAGAGGACAGCCTTGCCTCACACCTCGGCCAATGCTTGCCCACCCGGATTCTCCGTCCGCTACCCTCACTTGCGCAGTCTGGGCCATATACAGATTACGAATCAATCGTCTATCCCTCCAATCTACACCTATTCTCTTGAGAATATCCATTAACTTTACCCAGTTCACCCTATCAAACGCTTTCTCAAAATCCACGAAACACGCATATACGTCCTGGTCGTATTCTAGGTTCCTCTCCACGAGGGACCTCATTATTGCTATTGCATCACGAGTTGATTTCCCCTTTCTGAAACCAAATTGATCTTCGCCCAAATACTCGTTTTCCCTCGCCTCCATTCGTCTGTTCAATATCCTCAGCACCACTTTCGCCGCGTGGGATATTAAGCTGATAGTCCTATAATCTCCGCATTCCACAGCTTTCTTCTTTTTTGGAAGCGGAATTAAAACCGTCTTCACGAAATCTTCCGGCCAGCATCCCTCCTCATAGATCCTGCGCACTAGTTCGAAAAACCTTTTCTTACCTTCCTTCCCTAGATTCTTCAGAAGCTCACACGGGATATTGTCTACGCCTACTGCTTTCCTAGCCTTCATATCACGAAGTGCTCTCTCTATTTCCGAATCTAATATCCCCGGCCCAAGATTATCCTCCTCCACTGCACTTTCCTCCTCTAGAGTCAATCTCTCTGGTCTGTTCATTCCGTCATACAGGTCCTCCACGTATTCCTTCCATCTACTCTGTACCTCTTCTCGCTCGGTTAGCATCCTCCCATCTTTCGCCTTAATTTTAGACATGGCTTGTCCTCTTTTGCCGCCCGACAGCGACTTAACTTTGGCGTACAACGCGCCTATTTCTCCATCCTTCTGGAACTTTTCCATTTCCTCACACTGTCTTTTCCACCAAGCCTCCCTTGCCCTCTTAGTTTCACGTCGTAATCGATTATTCAGTTCCCTATACATTCTTTTTCCCTGTTCTGTGTCTACGTTCTTCCACTTCCTCCTCTCCTCCATTTCCCTTATCATGTTCTCCGTTATCCACGGCTTCTTTATCCTTCTACAGTCAACGTAACCAATGGACTTCTCCGCCGCTTTGACTATTCCCGTTTTAATATTATCCCATCTTTCCTCAACAGTCTTAGTACTTTCAATCTCCCGTATACTAATGTCCACTAGTTCCTGATATTCTCTCCTCATACTCCCCTTCAGGGCTTCTACGTTCCATTTCCTCGCCTTCCTAACTTTCATAAGTCTTTTGAATCTTACGTTGCATTTCATGAGCACTAGATTGTGGTCCGAATCAGCATCCGCTGCGGGGAAGCTGCGCGAGTTTTTCACACTATTCCTAAACCTCTGTCTTACCATAATGTAGTCTATTTGATATCTCCCCACATCCCCTGGACTTCTCCACGTGTACCTTCGCCCTTTATGATGATTGAACCACGTGTTTGTGATGAATAAGTTGTTTCTCCTACAAAATTCTGCTGCTTTCTCTCCCCTGTCGTTTCGTATTCCTAGACCAAAATCTCCTATTTCGTCCCCATCCCTCCCTTCACCCACTGAGGCATTCCAGTCCCCCATCACTACCAGATTTTTCTTACCCGGTGTGTCTCTAATTATTTCCTCGAGCTGTTCATACACCTCATCTACTTCTTCTTCCCTATGATTGCTAGTGGGCATGTAAACTTGGACCACCACAAGGTTGGTGGGCCGCGCCTCAATTTCTACCACCAGAATCCTATCGCTTACCTGGTCTATACCTACCACACGCTTACCCATCTTCCCGTTTAATACTAAAGCTACCCCTCGCTGACTCTCTTCCCCTCCACTATATATAATCCTATACCCATCACTCCAATAGTCCCCGCCATCCCTCCACCTCACCTCGCATAATCCTAAGATATCTATCCTCCCTTTATCCATTTCCCTTTTGATATTTTCTAACTTCCCCGCCCTCATCATAGTCCTCACATTCCACGTCCCTACATTAATAGCCGACTTCTTCTTTTCCATCTTCTTGGTCTTCTTTTCTTCCTTCTTCATTGCTGCAGCAGCTGATGATGATAATGATAAGTCTCTGCAAGGATTTCGCATGTTGGCGACCCCGAGGACCTTGCCGACCTCGCTGCCGTGCCCGACACCCGCCCTTTGCGGACGGGTCCCGGGCGATGAGATTCCGAGGCTCATTTGGTTGTACTCCATGTTTACAGGGAAGAGATAGTTGGTAGGGTTTCCCACTTCCATTCCAACAGTGTTTTTCACGTGACACCATCACGTGGACTACCTTTCGTCTGGCTCCTACCCTTCGACCTATCTGGCGTGGGTGGCCCTACCGGGAATAATTAAAATTAATCCCGCCAGTGCAGCTCTAGGGGTCATAGGAACGCGCAAGCCTTTCCACCGCGACAAGGTTGTAGCCCAAGGGAAAGGATGTTGTGATTAGAGGTCGAAAATTATATTCTTTTCGCATAGCCTCACGCTTCACATGAAATAAATACCGGATTTTTAAATGATAATAAAAATAAACTCGAGGGCAAGGGAGGCTCGAGATTATAACTGGAGGCACGGATGGAAAAATAATCTTCAAAACAGGTTGTTATCACTCGTGGATCAAGAATGCTTATACTCGCGCCATTTTTGTGGAATATGGTTTTGGGAATAATGTTTTTACATCAAAGTGCAAATAGAGGCTTGGTGTGATTATGTACGTAATGGTCATATAAATATGCAATCAATTTTATGGTCTATAAATGGTCTTTTTCATTTCCTACTATGAGGATACACCTTGAATTATTTTAAATAAACTCTGTAAACATTAATTGTTCCAAAAGATTACAATGTTTGCTCAGGCTAAATTCATTAATTACCCATACGGTTGCCTGTTGCATAATTGATATGTAAATGATGGATAAAAAAACATGGGTAGTTGATTCAATATAATTAAACGAAACCGATGGATTTCACCGCTATTACCGTGGTACGTTCGATTCTCAATTTATTAACAATGCCATTAACATTCATGACTCTCTAAATCGTATCATCCCATCCCGGAGACCTGAGCATGGAATTAAATAGTAGCACATCTGCCGTACAATTACGTAATGAGCGAAATAGGATATTTACCAAAATATTTCACTTTTAATAATTTTTAAATCCGTTTTTCATTTTATTCCTCTTGCAGTCTTCCAGGGCTGGGAAAAATACAGGCCGAGGAGTATTTTAAATAAAAAATGCCGCTCCAAACGTATTTTAAACGCAAAATACAAAATACCCTTGACTTGGGTATTTGAAAAACAAACTACAAAATAGCATTTTAAATCCTTTTTAAAATAACAAAGCATTATTATGAAACTAAGAGATATAAAAAAGTAAATCAAAACTTGAAGCATTTACGTGGTGGAAGGGTTCCATATTAACAATGAAAACACTTTGTTACTTCCACAAAATACTCAGTATAGTAATAGTATACACAGTAAATAGTATTTGAAAATGGTGTAATAGCCGAAACCGGTAATAAATAGAAACTGTGTATTTTGTGGAAGTAACAAAGCGTTTTCATTGCTAATATAAAGAAGTATATAAACTGCCTTGGCACGTTATGAATAGTTGCAAGCATGAAGAAAACGATTCTAACGAAAAGGAGTTAATCTCTGACGAATAACGTCACAGAATTGTTGTCAGAGCTTTTTTTTTAAGTATTTTTAAAATGTATTTTTTATTCTAGAATGTGAAAATACCAAAAATCTGTATTTTTATACAAAATACAAGATACATTCAGGTCGTTCATTTGAACTACCGAATACAAATTACAAATTTATTTCAAATACGCATTTTAAAATACTTGTATTTGAAATGATACCCTGTCCTGTAGTCTTCCAAACAATTGCAGAGATCCACTCTCATGCAGAGATGCGGAGGGGATGCTAAAGATCTCGCACTCTCGAGAGCATGAGGTTATAGTGCTTTGAGAAGTTCAGGAGAATAAAGGCATTACATTAGTCATCTCGCAGCTGGGTCCCTCCACTGCCGGACGCTGAGGACGGCGTATCCGAGGGGAATACATTCGCTGACGCGCTGGTGAGATGTTGCCCGCGACGCGGTCGAGGGAATATGCGGCGGCTTAGGGGTCGGAGGCAGCGTCGTGCGTGTCAAAGGGATCTATACGAATCCCTGCGAGTCGCAGTCACGTGGTGTCTCCCTAAGTGCATACTTGTGTGCTTGCCTCCTCCCTTGCTCTTGCGTTGCTCGTCCTCGGAGCTGCTGTGGCCGTGCGTCGGGGGATAAGGGAATGGGGGATGCTGTTCAGTAGGGCGACGGCGGAAGTTTAAAGTTTTTTTTTGCTCTATCGATCGCTTGTTTCTTTCTAGACCAAATATACAGTTGAGGTTAGGTTGGTACTTGATAGTCGGAACAGTGGTATTGTTGTTCCAACATTCGTATTGTATTAATTTCTTCAGCTCAGAGTCCATACCATTTAATTTATTTCTTTTATTTATAACAATTTTCTTAGCCACAAAAAAAACAATTTTCTTAGCCACATGTGTCGTTAAAAGACTTAAATGAAGGCTACAATTAAATTAAATGTACAATAAACATATAGAAAATCGATTAGACCAATTTATATAGCATTAAAACTTGTGGAAATTAAAAACAGTTAATAAATTTAGGATTTACTTTGCAAAGGAACTGGAAAAATATACGACAAAATTCTCCATTGACTAGATAAAAATTCGCGAATATTTTCGATATAAGTTCATTATTAAGATAAAATTATAGCCTTAATTATTTACTCCATCTAAAGCTTCTTCCATTAGAGCGCTCGGAAAACACTGTCAGTATTTCTGAATGACATAAAATGACAATACAAATAGCGACGATTTGGAGAAACTGTCTGTATATTTTTCGTAAAGACATTGCACGTATACGCATTATAATTTTCCTTCTCACCAAAATGTTAAACTCGGCTTTGTCCGAGAGAAAAACGGGCGTATTAAAAAAACTTGTGTACCTTGAGATAGCAATTTGGAGGGTGAATTTCATAGTATCATTTTTAATATGAGCTGGATTGGATGCGAAATTCTGCGTTCCGTTAACAAGAGTTTTTTTTTGTGGGAAAATATACCAAGAAATTGGGCTATGGATTTTCATTAGCCTTATAATTCCCGCGCTGGATATCCGAAAACATTCCGCATGCGATGATATATCCTCGGGAAAATCTTTCAACGGGATTCGTTTCATTCGGAAGATGAGAGGAGGCTAAATTAAAACGCAGCGACTGAGAGTATGATTCCATGAATATTGGAGGGGAGAAGCCAGCCTTCCCTTTCTCGGTCATATTTTTTTATTTCGATTACAGTGCCATGGTTACAATCGACCAATCGCTTACGACGTCATACCATACTCAAAAAGAAACCATCTAAGGTTGCTTTCCTCATTGATTTATGGCACCTTATGCTGCCGCTGTATTTGTCCTACTATTAACACAATCATTTTTAAAGAGAAATAAGTTAATTATTTATGAAGATAGTGCTAGGGATTTGACCTTAAACACTGAATTTCAACAATATTAGGTTATATACATGCAAGATTTGATTACATTAAAAAACTAATTATAAAAGTTTAAAAACTATAAATTCAGTAAAATTAAGCGGTAAGAACATTAAAAAAGGGGCGTGAGATTGATATGAAATTAAGAGAGAAAAGTTTAGAGAATGAAAAAATATGACAATTGTTAGTTGTCTTCAATATCCATATTTATCGGGATGCAATTCAGCTTCTTTTGCCAAAGTATATTTCTCAACTCTCCATCAGTGGGTGTCCACAGTTTCAGTTTAGTTTTTATAGATTGAACAATTGATGGCAAATATAACCAATTCTCCGAGGATACGAAATCAGCTTCAACTATATCAAATTCAAGTATTTTTGAATGAAGCGTTGCAATTTGGTGAGATCCTTTCTCCCACACTTTCTTGGATTTTCTTGGAGCTGTAAAAGACACTCATCATCATCATCATCATCATCACTGGTCAACAATCCTAGGATTGGTTTGACGCAGCTCTCCACTCACAAGGGGAATACACGACCTTCGCATCGCTGATCGAGCTCAAATTTTGCGAATCGGTAGTTCATGGGTACAAATGTAATATGCCGAAGCGAGACGACGCACTTCTCGTAAAATTCCGAGAAAAAAGCAATTAAAAATCGTTAAAAATGAAAGTACGCTATATAACCTGTTTTGAACGTTCATGTTAAACAATAGGGCGACAGCCCAGTGGATACGGTGTCCGACTGTAGAGGTGAAGGTAGTGAGATCGATGCTCGCTCAGGGGACTTTTTTTGTGTTAATTTTTAAGAATTTTATTGTTTAAATTTTTAAAGTTCGTTTTCTTATCTTCGTTACTACTATGGAATATATTTTTAAAATATTTAAATCAGGAATGGATCAGCTTGGGATTAGGAACTGAGGATGAGGGGTGGATAGAAACCCGGCGTCGGCATTAGCCTGCTCTTAACGAAAGGCGCCAAGGGGACCACGGCTTAACGTCCCATCCGACGGACGGTGTACTGCACAACTAGTGTAATCCACATTACACGCAGGGATTGAATTTAGGAATGCCCCTAAATTCTTTACCGAGATTTGGATGTGGAAGGCCAGTACACTGCCTCACCACTCCAGTTAATCCTTTATTTGCAATTTTCAGGATGGAACTCATCATAAAGACATGCAAAGCAAAGTGATTTGCGGCACCACGAACAAGCAGAAAAGGCTGATCTATCGGAATGTTGAACGCGTGGTTCGCAGCTAATATAATTTTTATCGATGAGCAGCTCCCAGCAATAGTGCCACGCACACGTTAACTCATCCGTAGGAATATCCAAGGATTGAGTCTCTATGTTCAAAAGAAGTGTGTACCACTAACGTTTAAAAGCGATTAAACCAAAGGAAAATATCACTTAACACACTGTATCTTATGTACATTCACTCCAAGATGGCTCTCTGCCTAACAATCTACTATTTATCTCTCCTCACCATAGTATCAAATCAGCAAAAATAAATAAAAACAAAAACAAACATGCTCACAGACAAATAAAACACAACAAATAAACTCAAAAACAGGAAACAAACCAAACACATACAAAAGTGATTCCGGTCATAAATACACATACATCACCCCTTTCCGCTCATGCCCGTCGGCCGCGAAAAATGGAAAAAATTTGCAAAACTTTCCCAAATTATTCGATACTTCTATTGCAGGTTAATCAAGTACCCACATAACATTATATGTTTCCGGGAAAATTATGGAACATGCATGTTTGCTTCGAAGCTCGATGGCACGAGACAATTTTTCGTAAATGTAAATGACGTGTGTTTTCCTTCAAAAATTATGGACAGTCGTTGCAGTTGTGGAAAAAACGCCTTTTCTACTTGTTCGTGGTGCCGCAAATCACTTTGCTATACGTGTCTTTATGATGAGTTCCATCCTGAAAATTGCAAATAAAGGATTAACTGGAGTGGTGAGGCAGTGTACTGGCCTTCCACATCCAAATCTCGGTAAAGAATTTAGGGGCATTCCTAAATTCAATCCCTGCGTGTAATGTGGATTACACTAGTTGTGCAGTACACCGTCCGTCGGAAGGGACGTTAAGCCGTGGTCCCCTTGGCGCCTTTCGTTAAGAGCAGGCTAATGCCGACGCCGGGTTTCTATCCACCCTTCATCCTCAGTTCCTAATCCCAAGCTGATCCATTCCTGATTTAAATATTTTAAAAATATATTCCATAGTAGTAACGAAGATAAGAAAACGAACTTTAAAAATTTAAACAATAAAATTCTTAAAAATTAACACAAAAAAAGTCCCCTGAGCGAGCATCGATCTCACTACCTTCACCTCTACAGTCGGACACCGTATCCACTGGGCTGTCGCCCTTTTGTTTAACATAAACGTTCAAAACAGGTTATATAGCGTACTTTCATTTTTAACGATTTTTAATTGCTTTTTTCTCGGAATTTTACGAGAAGTGCGTCGTCTCGCTTCGGCATATTACATTTGTACCCATGAACTACCGATTCGCAAAATTTGAGCTCGATCGGCGATGCGAAGGTCGTGTATTCCCCTTGTCAGTTCTCCTATCAGCTAATCTTTTCACACCTACGTATTTCTTCTCTTTCACATCCTTCTTTACTTGTTCCGTATATTTTGCTCGAGGTCTTCCTTTTCCGTTCTTGCCTTCGACTTGTCCCTCGACGATTGTCTTCATCAGGCCATCATGTCTCAAGATGTGGCCTATAAGGTTGTTCCGTCTTCTTGTTAAGGTTTTCATGAGGCTTCTCTTCTCTCCTACTCTTCTTAGGACTTCTTCGTTACTAACTCGGTCGTTCCATTTGATCATCATTCTTCTGTAGCACCATATTTCGAAGGCCTCTATCCTTGCTTTCTCCGCTGCGGTCATTGTCCATGCCTCACTTCCGTATAGGAGCATACTCCAAATGTAGGTTCTTATAAATTGTCTCTTTCCTTCCATATTTAAGTTTCCCGCTATAAGCAGGTCTCTCTTTTGGTGGAATGCTCTCTTCGCCTGAGCTATTCTGCTGATAATTTCTTTCTTACTTCTCCCGTCACTAGTTATCTTGCTTCCCGAATAACCGAATTCATCCACCTCTATCAGTTTGCTTCCCTATTTTAATGTTAGTCTTGACTTCTTTTCTTCTGCTGCATACTAATATCTTGGTTTTCTTCGCGCTTATTTTCAGTTGAAATTCACCCATTACCCTACCCATATTAACCAGAATATTTCTCTTATAAACACTACGGCTCCAAAATTGGTCCCTTGAACTGGGTAGACACCGTTAAATCATGCGATCACCATATAATCGTAAGAGCTGGCAAGGGGCCAATGATAACTTGCTTAGTTAAGAATTGTGTTAGTTCCACGATACAAGGAGTAAGGGTGATTGAAAATAACGTCGATTTTCACGAGGTTAACAAAAACTACTGTGAATAAATTTGTTTCGTAACGAAGTTTTAGGGTCGATGAGGTCCACCCACGTCTCTGCACTAATTACAGCAAGCCAGTTCAGTTCATCAGTTATCCAGTTTAAATCAGAGAAGGTTATCAATTTATCAGTAATGATTTTCTGACTTTTCTATTGTATATCAGTCGAATAACTGAGAAAGTAATTAAGCAGGATTGTTTATGAGTGGTATTAATGCTCAGGTTTTTACTCAGATGATAATACATATACGAAAGCAATTCTGGAAATGTACTTCATGAAATAAGACAGGTTATTAAAATATAAACGCCTGAAAGATCATGCAACATTTTATAAAAAAAAACATATGAAAATAAAACATGGACCAGCTTTAAACCTGTCTGTCACACTTGCAGTCGTCAAAGTGAGTGAATTCATTGATTTGTTGGACTGCTTGTTGTAGCTGTGGAGGTTTTAATGAGAATTTATCTGATACGAGATATAAATCTGCAAAATTTAAGGTTTTAGTTATGGTGCATATTTAATTCAATGTCTGATTCAGTTTTAGTGAGTCTTGCAACTAGATACATTGTGTCTGACGTCCACTGTGGACAGCGGCTGACGTAAGGCTCCCCTTCATCCAAATTTCTAGCGCCCTCGTTATCTCTTTGCCCGTACCTAATTATCCTCCCGGCCACGGAGCTTCAGGTGCCCGTGCGACGATAACTCACCCGGCCATTATGGACGGCGTTGACTGCCTCCGCAACATTTCATTCATCCTCTCACGCCCACTTGCTTCGAAGATGAATTATTTCGCCGTGTCTGGGACGAGACAACCCTTCTCGCTCATAATATTTTTTTCGCATAATTTCCGCTGTACTATCCCATATATGGTGTGACGTCTCTATTCATGTGTCATGAGCACATGGATCTTTACAGGGCCGCTTGTGTTGAGACTTAATATGCGCTTTTAGATAAACTTTGATTTAAGTTTAAAAAATGGTTGTAGCATAAGAGGCGATTTCTATTCTTAATTCGCCTCAGTCATAAGGCTCCCTTTGATGGAAGCACTAATTCTCTGTACATTCCCTGAATATCCGCCCTTGATATGTGTTTCGGGGGGAGAGGTAACTTACTGGGTAAAGCATTCGGCTGCTGATTCGGGTGGATTCTGATCCTAGATTCATATCCCGGGTGTAGCCTTCGGACACGCTCGAACAAATTCCTCAACGTGCGAGGTGTCCCGGGGAAAGGAACTGCCCCTTATGCCCTGAAAGTGTCAAGTTCACACTCCTGTGACCAATTGTGAGTTGAGCTCTACCCTTACCTATCCAAACCAACCTTCGGGTTGAATCAATGAGTTAGATATATTGTTTGTATCTTCCTACACATTTATTTGGTGTTGGATCCAGTCACTAAAAAAATTTGAAAACAATTTCTTGATAAAGACAAAAAAAAAAATCTTTACTAATTATGTAAGAAAGGAATGTAAAATACGCCATGTAATTAATGAAATATATTTAGTAATGATGTACCTTTTTCCTTTGCGTCTATTCTTTCTCTTCTATGAGGGTCCTCAGATTCTTGGTCTCTCGCTAAATATACACAGATATGTGTTTGAGATTTTTATTCATCACAGGAATATATTTTATGCAATAAGTTTAGAGCGAAACACGGTAAAATTTCCAAGAAAGCATCACACAAAATTTTCGAGGCAAGTCTCCTGAATAGGAAACCTGTCAACCGGGGTACTACTTGTTGCTCTATTAATAGGCCGCAGGGGAATTTTATACCACTACGGTAGATTTTGAGAAATACTCGAAGGTCTACGCTTGAACTACTTATGTAAAAGGCTCGGAAAAATCAAAACTCTGTGTGTCACGAAACTCATTTTCTCTGTCGAACACATTTATTCAGTTGTCTTTTAGATGATGAGAAGCAGTATAGATCCTAGAGGTGTTACAGAATGGCGTCTTTCAATGCCCATCTTGCTCATTTTTAGCTGCAGAAAGTTTTTTTTATCCGCTGGAGGTCCACCTTTCCCTGCACATTGGAAAATTTTCAAAATATCTGACAGTTGCGGATCTCATTTTGCTGGCAGAAATTGCTAGAGGTGTTACTGAAAGATGTATTTCATTACCCATATTGAATATTTTCAGAAGCAGAACTTTTTTTTACTTGTTAGAGTTCAATCTTTTCCATTGGAACCATTTTAAAATAACTGACAATTACGGACCGCTTTATACTAGCAGAAATTGCTGGCTAAAAATGTCATGTGGTGCCAAAGGGTCGGCGCTTAGCTTCATAGGAAGGGTATACACAGGAGTTTTTTGGTCTTTCGCATGTCTAACGACGGCTTCAATTTGAGGAAATCCCTTGCTTTCGCCCCAGAGACTCCAAGTCCGCTATAGCGACACCCATGTCCCTTATCACAGACCTCTATCCTCTCCCGTGGAAGGCGCGCTCATTCGTGTCCGACAGCCATTTCGTACCTCTCGTTTATTTTTTTTCCGGCACATACCCGCTTTTTCCAGTGGAAAGACCAGGGGTATTAATATTCCAAGAGTACAAGGGAGCAGCGCTGGGCGTTGCCACAGCGCTGTTGCGGGTGAAGTTTCTTTCGCCATGTGCACGAGAAAAGTGAATGATGCATGTTTAGTCCGGTATAATGGAGACGGATTTGGTGCGCAAGTGACCATGTTGCAGCAGAAGAAAATTTCGAGTCGACTCTTTCCGCAAAATTGAGACCAGAACTCATTTTTCGTATTTTTTTTGCTCCTATTTCCAAGTATGTTTCTTGAAACTGCAGGTATTTGGTCTCTCCTAAAGTTGTAAAAATGCAGCATTTCGTGAATTTATTGTAGATTCGTGCCTCTCTCATCCGACCAAAACGTATCCTTAAATATTCTCAAATTTAGTAACAAATATTCACATTGGTTTACCATTTTATTTCCTTCAAATTTAAAAGTTTTCATAAATTGGCGTTCACGGTAAGTTTATAGGAATTTAATTCAATTTATATATCTATTCATTCAATAGCCTAGTTTAACATCTCTAGAGAAGCGAGCAACATCATCTTATTCAGTTTTACATGCTCCTTTATGGAATTTAGTTTTGGTCAATTAATCACTAGCCTTAGTGTGTGTCTTTCGACTAGAATTGAGTTACAGCTTAACGAACTTGATAATTTTCCCCTTCATGTTATTTTTTAACTACAAATCGGGGCTCAGACCAAGCATCAATCGTGGAAGCGACTTTCGGTACTTCATAGGTTCTCCTTTGACATGACTATCAATCATATTCATAATCATTTGATGATGGCGAATCACAAGAGAAATTTCACCTTTTCTCTACTACTAACTCTGCGTAGTCGAATCACGCAGTTTTAAGTAGTTTTTAACCAGCAAATGCTCTTCCCAAGTTTGCAGCTCCACAATTACGCCACGTAATGTCAAGTTAACCCTTTCAGCCACGGCGCCCATTAAAATGGAGATGATCTTTAGAGGATTCTTACTTCTTGAACTGTACAATACAGTGTACATCAGTCCATAATTATGGACATGGACTACAAAATGTTTTTCTGCGTGAAAGATCACCAAATTATATGGCAAAATTGTTAAAAGTTATTGTAAGTTATTGTGTCAAGGTTAAATTGCGAAATAACAATCTCTAACAACATAAAGAAAAAAATGTGTTATTGAAAGGTTATTGCGAATAAGGCTTAACGTATTATTTTAAAGTCTCTGCATCTTCTAGTCTCTTTGTTACCATGGCATCACCCGCAAATTTCCCAACGGTACATTCATCCGGCTAGCTTGCAAAACTCTAGTGCCCGAGTTCCTATTCTGAGCTCACCCGCTCGATCTCACTCTGCTAGGTGCCCTACCTGTAATTATTCGCTGCGACGGGCGCAGTTAAGGGTTCCAAGATCATTATCACGCTCGGGTCTCCCTTATCCAAGCCTTGTCTCGCCTCGGAATCGTAGCTAATGTGAGTGGACAATCGGACATATGCAGACTCCAAGACTTAATTCCGTTTTAGATTTATTTATTCCTGATGAAGGTCGACCACACGGACGTCTATGCTCAAAAAAGAGGCACAAATCACCCTACCAGATTTAGAAAGGCGACGAAATCTCGCTCTCTCTCTCTCTATCGCCGTTTATCAATGTGACGCAACCTATTTTGCTGTAAATTGAAGCGGAAGTAGTAATGGCTTTAAAAGAGCATTTCTTATACATTATCTTCGGGGTGTAGTATTTTTGGACATGGTGGGAGATTTATACACTCATCATACCAAGATCGAGGAGTTCCTCCGTGAAAAGAGAATCATAGTGAACCAAAATTCAAACAATGATGAATTGTATCACATTCCCCAACGAACCAAGTTCATTTATTTGATATGGATTATTAGGCCAGTTCTTCAGTGAATGCTAATTTATTGTACGTATTTTACAGTCTATTTTTTATTCATACTGCTTATAAACAATATGAACTCTAATTGGCAATATTAATAATACTGCAGTGTACGAAGAATGCGATGGATTTCAAAGAAAGAGAACAGCAGCCTTGGTTGGCCCACCGAGAATATTTTCCGAAATTAAAATGAAGCTTGATAATCATTTCTGATAAACAGTTTAGGATATTACTTGAGTACAATTGCAGTAGTTATAGCAAAATAACTATATTTTTTCTATGAAATCTTTATTTATAGACAAGTGTGTCATTAACGCGCTCCATTAATAGAAACTCACAATAGAAGGAAACAACGTTTACATTTCTTATCTCGATTGAATTCCATACAATGCATGGAATATAGTGAGTTGTTATTTCCTTGATACATTTTGTCCTCTCATCAGCATTCACCGCTGCCCTTTTAGGATAAGGTACCTAAAAAAAAAACCTGCCCTCGGTGTGATATTGGCTTCGATCCAAGTGTTGGGGTACACCCGGTTCACCTTTCCGAGACATGCATTCAAGATAGCGGTTACCATGTAATGTGTTCTGAAATCGACCCTATGGCGTTAATTCCATTTGAGCCCTATCCCGTTTGTGGTCTAACCACAGCTTGCGTCCTTTGTACAGTAGACTAGATACTTGCACATTCCTCTGAGATAGCGAATTTTGCTAACATATAAGATATTTACCCCGTGCACTTTCCTCATTTAACTCGGAGAATGTGCATTTATTTGAACTACGATGAGCAGATTTTTACGTAAATACAGCAATTTATTGTTTTTTTCAGTAGTCATCATGACGTATTTTGGCCAAAAGTTCTCTACGTAGGCAGTATTTTTCTCGGAAGAGAGAGGTTATGAATTGTGTATTTTTGATTTAATGCTTCGATGGAAAATTTTGCTTGCATCGCTATAAAATATCGTTCCGTTTTCCGGAATTTATTTCATTATTACTATAGCCTGCATATTCCGCACAGGCGGAAGTTACCTCGTCTCTGTATCTTTATATTCAAGTTTAATCGTATAACTAAAAATACGCATATATATGGCATTTGAGTAAATATTAAATTACGTACATATTTAAAAAATATAGTTTTACATATGGTGGTGGCACGTGGTGGCTTAGAATGTGCCTCCGTTTGGCCGCTGTTCGAAGAGTCCTGAGTTCAGAAACCAGGGTGAAGTTTTCGGGAAATCTCACTCAATATGCCCACATTGCAAGTTTTTTTTGAGTTACTGAGCTAACTTTTTAGTTGTTTTATAGTTTTTGGGTGAAAGTTATAATCCCTAGATAAGTTCATTAAAGCACTACATGAATAAAGTGACTTTGTACGTAGTCACGCGAACGGTTGCAAAATTATGTATATTATTCTTGATGATTAGCACATTAATTAACCCTTTAAAGACCTAACTAACTTGTAAACTGATTTTTATTACTTTTCAGCATACCCTATTTACTTTAAAACTAATTAAGAGATGTTATGAAAGAGAACCCGAACAAAATTTTTTACACGCGTTTTCAAACATGTTCCCAAATGGGAACACACCACAAAATTTTGTTATCTCTTGAAAAATAAATGTACACTTGACCAAAAAACTAAGTTTAACAACGTAATATATATTGATCTTTTAAATTAATGAGCATTTGTAACTGGAGAGGGAGTGTTGAGAAAAAAATCGAATAAACCGCATGCTCACAACAGAGGTGATGAAAATAGCCAATTTTGAAAAGGTATAATTAACGACCAATTAATACACAATTGATGCTATTCACTTAAAAAAATACTTACAAACTTTATTTACATAATAAAAGCTATCAAAGTAATCACAAATGCTAAATATTATTTTCATGATTTTTTTTACAAATCTGTTCCCAAATAGGAATATTGGGCTGTAAACGGTTTACCAGGTAAAATGCCCACCTCAGTTTGATGATAATTTTCGTGAACCAAGTCCATTCAGAAAAGGAGCATCCAATTTTGTTTTTGATATTCGGAAGAATGAGTAAAAATACCAAAGATCCGCATGCTTTTCTCATGATATTAGATGCTTCGGTGTTTCCATAATTTTTTATTTGAAAATATTTTTTTTCATGGCAATTTAAGCATTATAAAGATGTTCCAGAATAAAAAAATTGGAAATAAAAGGTAATTTCATCACACAAAAACTTACATCATGATAATAGAAGTGAGTGGTGGACCATCTAAAATTGTCATTGATTTATGAAACGTTTTATAAGGAGCACTGGGTGTCGTTCAGCAGACTCAAGAATTCATGGCTATTAGGGGATAAATAGGCCATGGAAAATATATATCCCTAATGTCATTTTACCCTGCTGTATTTTGCAATAAACTTCTGAAATTGCTCAATATTGAGTCACTTGATTATGTCTCAGGGATCTCTTCACCTTGAGCAACAGGACTGATAAATATGACAAATATAAATTCTGTATTTCTCGTTTGCGTAAAACATAATCCTTTAGAATCCTGCCGATTCTTTGAATGGGGAAGCCGTTTTCACTACTATCGGGATTTTTGTGGAATTGTTCTCCACTTAAAGCACTTTTCTTGCCGAAGTCCCATCTTGAAAATACCATCTTTCCTCTCATCTCCTTATTTCTCGTTATATTTTTATCTTTTTTTCGAGACAAGAAAAATTATTAGGAAGAGTTAGCTCCAGCGTCGATCCTATGAGCTCATTTCGTTTCCTAATTTGATTTCACGTTGCGATATCCAATATTTTCGAGACTCGATCATCTTCCTAGCTTGGAGAAGCAATTATTGCTATTATTACCATTAGGTGGATATTCTTTTCCAACTTTTATGGCTGGGACGATGCCCAGCACAAATTCTCACTTGGAATCACTCCGCAGGTTTGACCACGGGCAAATTGATGCTATCACTTTATCGAGCAAGAGATATATGGACGAATGAATGCACGGTCAGTGGCAGACATTAATGTTCCTCAAATCGAAAAAAAGAATTCTCCTTTCGCAATCTATCACCGTAGTCATGATTGGCTGCTGCGGTTATTACTGCTCTATGTGCGCGAAAAAAGTTGTTTAATTTACGGTCCTTGAACCATCATCTGCTTGTGAGTAATAAAGGAAAAAGCGGCCGGTCACCGGTTAGTGGTGTGAAACGTATGAATTGCTGTGGCTGTCATAATTGGAAAAATAGGAAGTGTAGCTGCTCCTCTGTAAAAATATTTATTGACATACCATACTATCGCCGAGAAGCAATTCAGGACTT
The DNA here is from genome assembly GCF_921293095.1 of Ischnura elegans. Taxonomy (NCBI): domain Eukaryota; kingdom Metazoa; phylum Arthropoda; class Insecta; order Odonata; family Coenagrionidae; genus Ischnura; species Ischnura elegans. The sequence goes on along the minus strand of NC_060246.1, from coordinate 80,752,789 downwards.
GGATGAAAGATATTGATTGACATTAAAGGGAAATTGTACAATCACTGGGGGAGACTTTGGTAGTCGTTTGACGCTATATATGCATGCTGTAGAATAGCAAATGGGTCAATAAATAAATTTAGGAGATGACAAGTGTGGCTTAACGTGTACTAAATGAAAGATTTTGGAAATGTTTTGCTTCTTTTAAACATAATTAACAACTTTAGGCATAGGAAGATATAGTAAAGGAAATATCTCTCTTAGAGCGTTGCTGACAAAACTGTTCGCGTATGAAATCGTGTCAGGCTTGACGTGATGGAAATGCGATATATCCACTATAAAATATAAACTACAAATGATAATATTTCCACGTGGAAAATGATCACCATCCTCTCCTAAGAGCGTCTCTGATGCTTTGGGAATTATTTACGATTATTTTTTTGTAAACTAACGAATTATGTGTTTGGGGTGAGAAGCCAATGGGTACAAGTGATTTTTTCATCGAAACAGAGTTACGCACCGAAATTAGACAAAGAAAACCAACGATATCAACTAGATAATAATGTATGTGATTTTTCACTCTATGTCAGCACAGAACAGAGACTCACTGGTAACTAGGCCACCAAGTTTTTGTATATTTCTCCTATCAATTTCTGTGCATAACTTTGTTTAGAAAAAATATCCCTTGTACCCCTTCGCTTCCCACCCCCTCATATAATAGAATGCTTGTACAAATGAGGATGGATATCTTTAAAGGCGAAGCGGAGAACATAATATTAGAGCCGCACTATATTTCCAGTTTCGACAGAAGCAATAAATTAAAAGAGACGTTTTGCCGAACGGATAGATATAGGAATTCGTTTTTCCCCCGCACCATAAAGGATTTCAATAAATGCTAGTCGTACTTTCCTTAGGAATCTTCCTTTTTATTTGTAAACGGCTGGTGTCCTAACAACCCCTGCCACACGCCTTTTAGGTGGCTTGCGTGGTATTATGTATATGTAGGTTTATAATGTAAAAGCCCAATATTAACATGTTATTTTTACTAATACCTGTATCTTGGTTTCATCCTTCCCTACCGAGCATAACCCGAGCCAGTCGCTCAGGACACCGTCACGATGCATATGTTTTTAATGCCTCAGACTCCACTTTCATCCTAAAAGTGGAGGGAATAACATCCTTAAGCATCCTTCCCCGCATCACTCCTTAAAGAAAAGTTTGTTCACCGCTGAGCGCACACGGAGGGGCCCGCTCCCACGACGAGCAGGAGGCAAAACGGTGGACGGAGAGCAGACGGCGAGTGCGGGGAGGACGGGTCGAAGAGAATGGGGAGGGTGGGAAGGGAGGCAGATGATGGTGGCGATCCGTCTCCCCGTGGATCTCGTCCACTCGAGGAGGGAGGCAGGCGCTCGGAGTGGGCCGAGGTCGAGGGTCCCCTCAGTGAATGAGGGGGAGAGAATAAAGGGAGTGGGCCAGAAGGGAAAAACTGTGGCAAAAGACTTATACCTTACCAGCGCATGCGTAAGATAGTGTTACCGGGTTTCCCACCGGGTCGGTAATCGTCATCATCTTTAGCCAACAATCGTAAGATTGACTTTAACAATTCTCGGGTTATATATTCCATCTGCACCTTAGGCAAGGATGGAGGATCTAACCCGAAGGAGACCCGAGAACTGTTTACTAGGGTCATTTGCCGTAAGACAGTTAAATATTTAAAATTGTAGACTTATTTGACTCAGCTCTCTATTCCGTTAGGGTGAGAGCAGTAAGCTACTCGGAGGCTGCGCACTAGGCTTGGATTGCTTGAGAAATTGAGAATATATAAGATAGAGAAAAAGATATCTTTAAGAGGGACGCGGAGAACATATTATTGGAACTCCACCATATTTCTAGGCCCGACAGAAACGATAAACTAAGAGAGATATTTTGGCGAAGGAATAGGTACGGGAATTCATTTTTTCTTCGAACCCTGAAGGACTTTAATAAATGCCAGGCGTAATTTCGTAGAGCTGCATTCTTTTTATGTGTAAACGGGTGGCGCTCCAGCATCCCTCGCCACACGCCAATTGAGGCGGATTGCGGGGTAAGATGTAGATGCAACTCCTTTCGGTTTGGGTTGGGCCATCCTTTTCCCTTCTTCCAATCCACCTGTCCTTCGATGATTTTTTTTATCAGGACATAATTTCTAATGATGTGGCCGAGTAAGTTATCCCGTCTTATTCTTAGGGTTTTCTAATGACCCCTCTCTCTCTTCGTAGGGTTTTTAGAAGACCTCTTATCTCCCATCTTCATAGCACTTCCTCATTACTTACTTGGTCGAACTCTTTTATATTCAGCAGGTATGCAGTTGAAACTATACCCACGCGTAATAACGTCGCAAAGTTTCGTTGGCACAGTGTGCCATCGTATCCCGATTAATGGAAAAGATGAGAGACTGCGTCATCAAAGCGTTTGCAGTCCAGATGGTACTCCATAAGTCTGCTACGTCATCAAAGCGTTGGTCCAGTTACTATTCCATACCCGGTGAGAAACCCGAGAACATTGAATTTAGTATTAGAAGAGGGCGGTATGATTACCAATGGTGATGATTTTTCAGCCTTAGGGGACGAGTGGACGGTGAACGTCGATCGACGTCGCGACGCGTTGCAGTACCGGGTATGGAGGAGATAAAATTGTATTTCATTTGAATAAATATAGAGAGCGCTCCTTCAGTTCCTTGTAACCTTCGCCGAAGATAGCCTTGCATACCTGTCAAAGGTATTAAAACTAAATTGTATCATCCATTGATTGCATTCTGCGCTTTTGCTAGCAAAAGGCACTATGGAGAACTCAAAGAAATTCTTTCGGCTAGAGTGTGGCCTCTCTATATCTAACGTCTCATGTAACAGATGCTTTACTCTACCAGTAGAGAGAGTTCAGAGGTCTGCATCTAAACCCCCTCCTTGTAATGTCCTCCTAAAAACGTAAGAGTTCCAAACAATTTGGTGCATTGCAAACGGCCGAATTTTACGACCATAAGTATGTGGTGAAGATGGTAGTTTTAGTGATGGTAGTTTCTTGCATGAAGTCGTTCATGACATAGTTTGCTGCCGCTGAACAATTAAAGTACAGTTGATTTAATTGAGCGCTGCTATGCAACAGGTGGATTACCCGATTTCTTGCGAGGTGATTGGTTATATTTGATTTCTTAATTTTTCACGGTATATCCTAGTTCGTGTGAATGTATATAGCTTTTTTGATTATGCATCGCATTTCAAGCCGGAATTCATATGGAGAGTGTCTGAGCTTGCATACTCGTATATATAGTATCAATATGTTATTGTTGTATTAGGTTCACGTAATGGAATATAGATTCGTGTAATTCAATTTTTGTTTTTATCTGCCATCGAAAAGAATTCACATTCAGATCTTATTTCCAGGAATTAAACTGTAGGTTTTCCAGAAAATTTAAAACTCGCCCGTCATTGGGCTCGCCGCCCAAAGTCTATTTATACTTATTTATTTAAAGTCTATTTACGCGTATTTATATATTGTTGTTAGTACTTTTATTACTTATTTACCCTTATTTATACATTTTTGTTAGTCTATCACCCTTTTTATAGCTTTGCTCTTTCGTGGGGATCATATTGCGGGGAATTTATATTTTAGCTAGTTAGTTTCGTCTTTGCTCTCTTGTTGATTATTATCGTTAATCTATTTGTCCCACGTTAAGTTATATCTTAATTTCGTTAATTAGTCTTCTTTGGAACTATATAGTTTTCTAGTTTTAAACCCATTAATCGACTTAATCCATATCCAGGTAACTACATTCCCTTATTTACGTTTAAAAAGAGACAAGTTAGTAAGTTTATCGGTTTGTTTTACTCTCTCTCAAATATCTATTAAGCGTAAATATCTATTAAAAAGAGACAAGCTAGTAAGTTTATCGGTTTGTTTTACTCTCTCAAATATCTATTAAGCGTATCTCCCGTCAGGTAAGCTTTTCTGAAATCCAAAGTTGCGATAGTGATAGGATGCCTTCGAATAGGTCACCCGTTGCCGGAGTTGAAAACGCCGGTGAATGCGAGGCTCTCGGAGACCGCATTACCGCGTTGGAGACGATGGTGCGGGAACTTCGGGCCCAGTTTGAAAGGGTGGCTGATACCGCTGAGGGGAATGGTCCGAGGGGTGGTTCTTCGAAAGGTCGCCGTGCCACAGGGGCTGCACGGGTTCGCCCGATTGCAAATAGCGGCTGGTCGATCGAGAGCCTTCCTCGAGGTCCATCTCTCGATGACGGGGTCACGTCACCCCGTAAATCTGAGTTTTGGAGGGTCGTGTCTCGGAGGGACGGTGGTAGTGTCACTCTAAGACGGGGTTTGGGGGATGCTGAGGCAAATCCCGTCCCCGTCTCGAACAGGTACCAGTTGCTGTCGGATGGAAACTCCGAGGTGCCTGACGTGCCTACTCCTACCCCGAAACCGGCACCTAGGAAGGGGCGTCAGAGTGGGAAGGGGGGGATCATAGTGTTAGGGAGTAGCAATGTCCGTCGTGTGATGGTCCCGTTACGGGAGAGGGCAGACCGCGAGGGTGTAAGCGACCGTGTAACGTCATGGTGCATCCCTGGTGGCGGTGTTCCTCAGGTGACGCAGGCGGTTGGTGCGGCGGTACGGGGCACGAAGTGCTCCAGACTGCGGGTCGTGGCTCATGTCGGCGTCAATGATGCCACCTTCCGTGGATCTGAGGAAATTCTAGATTCCCTCCGGGATCTGAATTCCGAAGTGAAGCGGGTGGGTGGGACCATTGGAGTCGGCATTGAGCTTTCGATTTGTAGTCTTGTCCCGAGGATCGATCGTGGTTCTCTAGTTTGGAGCCGAGTGGAAGGCATAAACCAGAGGCTGCGTCGTTTCTGCACGGACATCGGAGCCTCCTTCGTGGACCTTAGGCCGGCAATCCGATCGTGTAGGATCCCTCTGAACCGTTCGGGAGTCCATTACACGGCCGAGTCGGCTAGTCGTGTAGCGAGTAGCATATTTGAGCACTGTAGGTCTTTTTTAGAGTAGAGAGTAGGGCAGAGTGTAGATATATTAGTGGGTTGAAAAATAAAGGGGTAAGTTCAAAACTTTTCACAGACAAAGATTCTTCCAGAAATGAGAATAGAGAAGTAGAGAGAAAAATCAGCGTTTCAGGTATTACATTTAAGCACGAGAAGCGTCAGTCGAGCAACACGTTCAAAGGCAGTCAAGGCTCAAGTCATTTTGATAGTGTGTCAATAAGACATGCATTTCCATTTATCAGCGGTATAGAGCCTGTGAATAGTCTATTCGACAAAAGCAAATCAGAATTATTCCCGAATCGCAATAATACTAGTTCCGAAGTTTTAATCGTGGCTGTGGTTAATTGCCGTAGTTTAAGAAATAAGATTCCCGAATTCCACCATTTAATTCATAGTACGAAGTGTAACGTCATTTTTGGAACAGAAAGTTGGCTAACAGATGATGATTCAGACAATGAGATCTTCCCAAAATCGTTCACTGTTTATCGGAAAGATAGAATTAATCGAGTTGGGGGCGGAGTTTTTATAGCTGTAAAGAATTCAATCGTCAGCCAAGCGATAACCGTAACTGAGACCAGCGTTGAATCTGTGTGGTGTTTAATTAAATGTCCAAAATTCAAAACTATTTTATTATGTTCGTATTACAGACCACCTAACTCAGATATAACGTCAATGTTGGATTTTCAAAATCAAATAAACAGCGTAGCATCCAAGTATCCTGAAAGAAACTTGATTGTGGGTGGAGATTTCAACGTACCTTCTATAGATTGGGAGACTTATAGCTTCATTCCTGGTGGGAGGGATAAAGTGATCTGCGAGGCTTTATTACACACTTTCACATCTAATTCATTGTTTCAAATAGCATCCGCACCGAACAGAGGAGAAAATATTCTTGATTTATTAGCGACAAATATACCACATCAGGTAATAAACGTTGGCACTGTCGAAGGAATAAGTGACCATAGGGTAGTAACTGCAAAGTTTTCTCTAAATACCGCTGTAAACTTTAAAAAAGAGCGTAAAGTTTTCATTTTTAAAAGAGCTAATTTTGATGGGTTTAAGAGTCATATGAAAAATGCTTTCCCCGAGTTTCAAGAATCAGTATTAAAGTTAAATGTAGAGAATACTTGGAAAGCTTTTCTTTCGCTCGTAACTTCGGGAATAAATAGCTACATCCCTAGTAAAATAGTAAAAGAAGGCAGCGAACCGAGATGGTACGACGCGGAAGTGAGAAAATCATTGAGGCGACAGAGAGCGTGTCATGCTAAAATGAAAAAAGTCAGCACGGATTTATCCGCTAATGAACGCGAGCTAATAATTAAAAAATATAGGATGACTAAAGCCGCCACGAAGGAAGCGTTCAGGAATGCGTTCACGAATTTTAAAAGAAAAACACTAGTAGAGCAGTTACAGGATAACCCAAAAGCATTTTGGTCATATGTTAGGGAAGTTCAAGGTAAACGATCTACCGTATGTTCGCTGAGAAACGACAATGGAGATGTGTTGACAAGCAGTTACGATAAAGCCAATTTATTAAATTCCTACTTTAAGAGCGTGTTCACGGAGCCTTCCGAAAACTCACCCGGGACCGATGACAATCCCTGTATTCATAAGATGCCAGCTATTGACATTAGTACGCTCGGAATAGAAAATATATTGAAATCGCTTAGTCCAAATAAATCTCCTGGTCCAGACGAAATCCCTTCTCGTGTATATAAAGAACTAGCCTCAGAACTTGCCCCCTACTTGCAGTTAATATTCAGTAAATCCATCAAGCAACACGAAGTACCTAATGACTGGAAAATCGCTAATGTAACGCCTATATTTAAAAGTGGAGACAAGGAACAGCCATCTAATTACAGGCCGATATCTTTAACGTCCATCTCTTGCAAAGTCATTGAACACATCGTAGTCAGCTCGGTAATGAAACACCTAGACGCGCAAAACTTATTAATGGGAAATCAACATGGATTCAGGAAAAGCAGATCGTGCGAAACTCAGTTAGCGCTTTTCGCCCACGATATTTTAGTCTCCGGGGAAGACAACATTCCAGTAGACGCGATTTTTCTTGATTTCAAAAAGGCATTTGATAAAGTACCCCACGGAAAGTTAATATTAAAACTGAAATCTTATGGTCTAGACGAAGATGTCATTTCCTGGATTAGAGAATTTTTGAGCGACCGCGTCCAAAGAGTAGTATTAGACGGTGCAGTCTCCAATGAGGTTAGAGTGACTTCTGGCGTTCCTCAGGGTAGTGTCATTGGCCCACTCCTATTCCTTCTTTATATAAACGACATTGGCGAAGTAGTGCAGAGTAAGTTACGATTATTTGCAGACGACGCTGTAGTTTACAGAGAAATTCGTTCCAGCAAAGATATAGATGAACTAACGAATGACCTTGCTGCTATCCAAGCTTGGTGCGATGCTTGGCAGTTAGAATTAAATTTGGAAAAATGCGTCGTAATGAATTTCTGGAAGAAGAATAACTCCCTACAGCGTAACTATGTCATTCGGGGCGCGCAGTTAAAGGCAGTTGAATCTGTGAAATATCTAGGGGTTAGACTCAATAATGATCTATCGTGGAATAAACATATTCGAGAAATAACCGGTCAAGCTAATCGTAAAATGGGTTTTGTCAAAAGAATATTAGGAAAGTGCGACGACAAAGTGAGAGAAATTAGCTACTTTTCCCTCGTTAGACCACATTTGGAATACGCTTCCAGTGTTTGGGACCCTCATGAAAAAGGCTTAATAACAGAGTTAGAACGCGTGCAAAGAAGAGCTGCCAGGTATGTGAAAGGTCGTTACGATAGTCTTGTTAGTGTAACTGACCTCTTAGATAAACTCGGATGGGAATCTCTGTCGGACCGTAGATTGAAAAATAGACTAAACCTTTTAGATAAATTCAAGAGCAGTGTCTTTTCTGACGAAGTTAACCATATCTTGCGGACGCCAACGTACTACGGAAGATCAGATCATATAAATAAAATAAGAGAGATAGATTGCAGAACAGACAGATTCCGAATGTCATTTTTTCCACGATCAATAAGAGATTATAACGGCAGCAATAGAACGCGTAAATAGATTGCATGACTTGTAGTGTAGCCTACTAACCTATGTAAAACTTACTGCATGTTTCTGAATTTCTATTCTATATTCTATTTCTAACAGCATATAGTAGTATAGTTTGTTATTATACGGGACGTTTCTTGGACGGTGTGGTGTGCATGTGGGAGTCCAAATGCATGCTGCATGCTGGTGATTGATCACCCCCTGCCAAACACCCTAGAGGTGGCTCGCAGGGTAATTTGTAGATGTAGATGTAGATGTCATAGCGTTCTCTGAAGTTATTTTAAATATCTCAGACAGAAAGCTGAATCAGTTGTAGCTTTTCAATTTTTTCGAAAGAATCTTTACTGTTGAATGGTACTAAGCTAGAAACGAAGCAGTAGCTGTTTGATTTTTTGGCATATTATCATCTAGGAGCGCGATTTATCACTATGGACACCTCTACTTTCCCTTAGTTTGCAACGGATATGCAAGTCATTTATTTGCTTTATAATCAATAAAAATATTTTGTTTAGTGATATAATGTGATAGAACTTTCAGGATACAACCATTATAATGTGGATTAAAAATATTTTAAATATCTTACGCAGTCAATACTTACGCACACACCAGCAGTATAGATCAAAGAATATTATACCCCCTAAAATACGCACCATCCTTGTACAAACATTAATCCTTCCACGCCTGGATTACTGCTCTTCGTTGCATAAAAATATTGACGAAGAAAACAGGTACAAACCAAAAGTGGCAATGAACTCAACAATACGATATTTTTTACCCCAAAAAAATGGGATCGGGTTAGTAGCTCGTATGCTCGCCTAAACTGGATGAAATTCAAACAACATCGCCTTTATCATCTCACCTGCCTTGCATTCAAAATACTTGATAGTATTGTTAGTAGTATTTGATAGTATAGTAGAAGTAGTCGATTGATTGATATTTGGATACGATGTATTGTTATAGAATACCGTGCCATTTCTCTCATCTCTCCGGGAGACATCGATTTCACAGTTTCTCCTTGAGAACAAAAGGAAAGACGGCGCATTAAAAAGTATAATGGAATTCCAACTATTTTAAATTAACTATGAAGACAAATAATTTTGAGATTGGGTGCGGTTATTTCTCATTTCTATTTCAAATATAAAGAAAAAATTTAAACTTAGTGGTTACACCGGAAAGTTAATTTTGGGTGTGTGAGGGCAGAGATTACCTCGGACTAAGTCACAGACTTGTAAATGTCCACAAAGGGAGTTGAGGGGTAAGTTCCTTCTCTCACCCCGCATTTAGAGGATTTTTGTTCGGTGGTTTGTCCGAAGGCTTCGCATAGGATTTCAACATGGTACTATTTGATAGACAGGCTTTCGCTTCACCCTGCTAGGCTACCACGCGGGGTTTGGAGGTCATTTAAATGTGAGTCACGAGAGCAGACCTGCGAGAGAGAAGTGCGGGCCTTGAAGAGGGGTCCTCTCCCTTGTGTTTCCCGGGTCGAATTCCCCAATGACACGTTCCTGCCTATGATCCCTGCCATCAATCCCTGGGCGTCGTTTTCCCACTCCAAACATTCTACACCGCCTCAACCCACCCCTCTGCAACCTACGAAGAACCCTTTTTAAGCCCCTTGTACGAGCATACATAATACTCTCTCCCAATTTCTTTTTCTTTTAACCACAATCTCCCACACGCCTGGCTGAATATTGACGATATCTCGTCTTATACTGAGGAAAATGTTGCCAAGCAAAAGTCAGTAAATTCGAAGGCCATAATGAGTTTTTAAAACTTTTCACTCGCTTTTCGTACTAAAAAAAGCTCGGTTTCATTATTAAATTATCAATGTTGTGACTAGATCTTGACTGCTCATAGCTTGAAGCCTGGATCTTGCCTTATGGAGTGAGGAAAATGGTGGCGCATGGGAAGATTTTTAATCAATTTGATTTCATGCAATGCCACCAAGTCTCCATTTAAGTTTTTAGTCCACATCGCTTTGGGTGCGTGCATCTTATTTATTATGTCCAGGAAAAAATAGTATGAAATTTTTTAAGCTTCTAAAAACAACAACAACAAGTGAATATGTCATTCTTGGAGGATTTTTGCCTTTAACTTAGCATGAAAATGATAAATTTAGTATTTTTACTGAAAAATGTTGCTTTTTATGCTAATGCTAATGCGGTTTGTTTTTTGCGCATGTTACGAGTCAAACTATTGGTATTGTTTTTTCAATTCCCATTCCGTTCACACATTCTATGAAGCATTTCTCCCATGGAAGTTGTCCTTTCGCACCGCGTGATATACGGCATTCCCAGCGGTCCCTCTGGGTGCAAGTGTATTCCCCAAAACATCCATACTCCCGTCTATCCTATGTGATTGCTATTGATTCCTTCTTCACTTCACAATCGTGGGCTGCCGAGGGAGGTTCATTCCATCGACCGTGTCTTTGAACGCTTTATACTCCACGTCCTTTGGGCTCGAGCAGATCTTAGAAGGCCGGGAGAATTATTGGAGGATAGCCACCGTTAGCCACTACGTAAAAGGACGATCGACACCTAAAAAATATCTTACCATGCTAAATAACTCGATTTTTCTTGATAAAAGTGCGCCAGTGCAATCAATATTTATACGTTCCATAAATGAAATGAAGGGGTATAAGTGAGTTTTTTCTTAACAGAATCAACTTCAAAACTTTGGTAAAAAATACAAACGATATCAATTTAATATTTAGAAAAAGCATTAGTTTTTCCACTCGATGACACCACAGAAGAAAGACTCACTCACATCCCTTAGCCAGCAAGTTTTTATGTTTTCAATCAATTTCTTAGTTCAAGAAGATAGATGATATTGAGATTAATGATTGGAGTAAAATATTTTAGAAGCTCAACTAGATTGGCTGCGGGAGAGTAAAACTCTGTGGGGTAGCCGAAAATAAGTTTAATCATAAAGCCAATTCTTAAAGTGTTCAATTTGTCGGATAATTTTGCTCCCTTGGATCAGAAAATGATTGACGTAAATTAAACGACATCTAGGTGTAAATATTTCTCGATAAAACATCAAATATTAATTTTCCATTAACATAAGTTTAAATAGAATTTCCGCGAGTTTTTACATTTCAAATTACATTCCTCCTATTGTGATTTTCAATGTCTCATTTGGTTAAGAGCCCGCTCCACTCCTGCTAGACTGATGTTTTTTCTTGAAGTATTATTCATGCAAAGATTTGCCGTCATTAGAATTTTCTGGGTGTATGGTGTGGATCTTTATCAGCATTTGCTGTGTCCAGAATTTAAAAATTTTCGTTATTTTATCTATTTTTAAAATTTTTATAATTTTCGAGATGTATGTAATTTCTGAATAGGGTCTACTTTATTACTATAGTAAAAACTTCTACCAATTATGGTTGGTTTCTATGGAGTACTTAGGAAGCATTCTGGCAGCTCCCCTTTCCTTTCCTTCTCTTCAATTCACTATAAGGCCTGCTCCCTCTCATTCTATCTAAAAATCTTATTCTCATCTTTCCTCTCCCTCGTTTACCCAACATGCCACCCCCTAAAACTGTCTTCGACATCCCTTCCCCGCGAAGTACTCGATTCATCCATACTTTCTGTCTTCTCCTTATCTCATCTTGTCTACTATATGTGCCCTGTAAATTTATGAATCACATGCGAGTAATTCGTCCTGAAATAAGACAAATTACGAGAAGTCACATGGGAGTGATGCGTTTTCTAAACGGTACCTATGTATTTTTTATCCATGGGGAACAGTTATCGCTTGTGCATTATGCATTATCGCCTGTATTTTAGTTATCTCATTAGCATCGCTGTTCTTCATCGTCAATGACAGCGTTTGCTCTGTTGGAGTTTTTATTTGGATGGATCAATCAGTGTCCAATCTTCCGAGGTCTTTGGTCATCAGGATTCTGTGGAGGGCATTTAGTTCTTTAGATGACTGATGTCCGTCATATAAAGTGGACGTTGAGTCATAGTTTTTTAATTACCGGACAGATTCGTGGTGGTTGCTGGTGTCATCGAAAGTTCAAACAATGAAGATAGTACGCGTGCATTACGCAAGTGTTAAGGATTTATTGGTAACGTACCGTTCATAATAGGGAGGAGAGCGTTGAGAGGAAAGATATATATTTTTTTGATTATCCTGTTTTAATAATCTTATGATAATTTTGGATGAAATCTTAGTTCTTCTATCACTTACCTAGATCGTCGGCTGTGGGATGTAATTCTCTCCTTGATGCCTTAGGCATTCCTTCTCTATTTTTTATGGTAAATATGGTGTTTTATTCAACAGCTGTTGATGAAGTTCGAGCCTATGTTCCCGTCTTAAATTCAGCAGCACAGCAAACCCTCGCACGTGTGGTCATCTCAGCATCTTAGGTTTCTCAAACAAACATATTCCCAGTCAATATCGAGGAGCCAAATATTACCCATTTCTAGTCTGTTTGACGAAGGATTTTGGTTTCGGTAGCGCACCATCCATAGAGTTTGCCCTCTCGATAATACGTTTCCTTATAATCCATATGATATTCCTGGTTGAATAACAATGAGGGAAATTCATTTTTGCCGAAAAAATATCCCATTCGTGATCGAAAGTCATCTCGATTATAGTAAAATCGGGCATATGAAGGAGCAAGGGATAATCCTGAGGGCTTATTCAAACCGTTATTCTTTGAGATTGTCCTAGGTAGGATGGTGAAAGATTTTTTTGCAGTACATATTTTACTGTGGATCAGCAACGAATGTACACAACGCAAACGTAGCAATTTGAGATGCTAGTCTATAATAGTTGGCCAAGGATGGGAGTTAAAATCGTGACTATTGAAGTGAAGGTTGATTTTAGTCTTAAAAATCCTATCAAATTATTAAAATAGATATTAAAGAGAAAAATCAAGCCATTCAAAAATTAAGCTTAAGTGTACATTACCGAAACGCAAGTTTTCCATGGAAAACGGAATATTCATTGTAATTTAGACTGATAAGGTAAAAAAGTTGTATTGAACGTTAGGATTATCGTTTTTTAATTAGGATTAAAGTAAATATTAAGGATTAAGTTAAAAAAATACCGGGGACTCATTTTGAGAGTGCATTTGAGGTTACATATGAGCGTATCTCCTAAAATTTTTTGATGATAGTTGAGAAAGTCTACTCATGTACTATAATGTTTCAAATGAAGATCTTGGGCATCAGACGATTTATTTATTATCTTTTTAATTTAGTTTCTTGGCAACAATAAATTAGCTTTGCATTTTTTGGCACATTTAATTCGTACATTCACGGGCCTCATAAAAAATTCCCCTTTGTTATGTAATGAATCACCTTATTTGCTTTAAGTTTTGAATCCTCGGTAAAGTAAAAAAAGGTGAAATCTCCTTACAGTTGTGAAGCTGATCATCTAGATTACAGGGACATATCGATGGCTAAGTTCTAACAACACGTACCTCAAATTCGTACGGTTTGAGACAGGTATCTTAAACAAGTTGTGTAATAACATTAAAAAATAAAATACAAGCAAAAAACAACTCTTTGTTTGCAAATGAATGGTTCTTTTTAGTTTTATGAACTTTTGGTTTTTAATTTCAGTGTACAAGTAAAAAAAAAACTAATCATTATTTTACTCTCCTGAAAAGTTGCTATTTTTGAGATACACGTGTTGTTAGAACTTAGCCATCGATATGTTAATTTTGTTGGCAAAATAATGTAATAGCAAACTCATTTGAAGCGGTAATTCTCCTCGAGTCATCTGCGTAATCTACTCAAGTGCCTGCATTCCTTTTATTACGGAATGATCGATATTTTCCGTTTGATCTGCTCCGCGCAATGAAGCCTCTTCTTTCGCCGTCTGTGCAATGTCGGTGACTCAAGTACCTACACTCGATTGCGATACTCATCCCTGCGTGGTGCTTGGGAATTTTCCCGCCCAGTGGCGCTCCAGTGCACGAAAGAATAAATGAGCGCATCTTTCTTCTCCCTTAGCGAAACTACTTTTCGATCCGCGCTAATTACCCTCTCGCGCGTTCGATCCTCATCCGGGTAATCCGCCTTCTTGCCGAGCGTCCCTAGCCCGCAAATGAAATGGGCGCAGCGCGTTTCAATTAACGTCGCGTGCGCGTGACCGAGAAAATTTTCATTTCGGCGCTCCCAGGTGGCGCCACGTTCGCTACTGCCATGGAGGGACGGAAAGTTGCAAATGACGCAGCAGCGGCTACGTAGGAAAGGAACGTAGGGAGACGCACAAATTAGACATGACGCTACGAAAAGCGGAAACAGCTCTGCGAAAAGTTGCGGAATTTCGGGGGGGGGGGGGGGGGGGGCGGTCATATGGGTCACGAACCCCCAAATTTTATCAAACATATTGAATTTTCGTTTGTGTAATAATTTTTGTATCCTTGTAAAGGAGAAAAAGGAGTGCATATGCAAATGCATGGCTACAAACGTAAGAGAAGTTTGAGTTGTAATTCTAGTAAAGGCCTTAAATAAATAAATTTATTATTATCTATTATTATGAGAACGCCTCTCTCTGCCGGGGGGTATTCCATACTCCCCGTGACAGGGTCATGACCCCCACAAATTCATGCTGAATCCGCCCCTTTTTGCGAATCCGTGACGTAATCGTAGATATGAATAACTCATAATCATACCCTTTCACGGCATGTTGCAGATATAAAAAAACTATGCAGCTAATGTAGTTATTGGTGTAGTTAAATTACATCTCGAATCCCTAATACCTACTTTAAGTCCTCGAAAGAAATATGGCAAATATGAAAAGTACGCTTTGAAGGTGACTTTCCATATAGAGTCTCCAAATTTGAAATTTAACGGGGTTGAGATTTATTTACTTCTATAGGGCTTTTTGAGCATCTCCGCACAGGATATTGAAACGTTGATTCATCATTCACTCTCCCCTATGCTTAAACTTACGCTGTTTTTCAAATCTTGATCATAATATAATTACAGCTTTATTCTCTATCTAAAAAAAGAATTCCGCTATTGGGAGAAGAGAGTTTCGAAATAACATTCTTATCGAGTTATGGTAAGTATATTTTTTAAACTATCTCAAATATGAATCGCGATCGTTGCAAGGGAAATCCTCTTACATAAAAAAACATTCTAGCAGAATGTCTGCGGCTTATGCCAGTGGCGCAGCGAGGGGGGTTTTGGGGGGTAACCCCCCCCCCTCCCAGAGCTCAGAGAAATTTTTAAGTTTAATCAATTTTACTTAATGGATTAGTATTACTTATAGATCAGTGCTAGGATTTATCAAATATCTCTCATAAAGCGGTAAAACTAGTCATTTCGAACCATTAATCTTAAAATTTTCTGGAGGAGGGCCCCCGCAACTCCCGCTTAACCCTGGCGGATATGCAAAACCTCCACACCCCAAAATATTAGTTGTACCTAAAACCCCCCTAATCTTAAATCTTAGCTTCGCCCCTGGCTTACGCTATGGTTATGCATGTGGCTAAAGAAAGCTGGAAATTAATATTTGTTCTTTTAGTTCAATCGCGTAATTAACAACAATGATAAGTGGCAAAGTGACTGAATGGACGCTGAACGTCTTTTATTTTAATTACTAGGGGAATTGCCTGCATTTTTTCGCTGTTGTTTTTTATTTGACGTTAGATTGTTAATCATAGGTAATCCATTGTGACTGATTTGGTTTATACTTATTCATAAATTTTAAAGTACTTTTATAGAAAAATGGTATGCCTTATTAATGTCACGGCATTAATTTTAAGGTTCTGAGCAATATATATCTTGCCGACCATACCTCTACCACGGATTCCTACTCACCGCGACGTACGATTATCAAAAGATCATGTTTCATAAGTCCGTGACAATATGTACTACATGCTGTTTGATTATTAAAATTAGCGGATGCAACATCTCACGTGTATCCATACTAGGTATGAAGGAAGTGATGTAGTGCCGATGATTCATTGACTAAAACTCTTTTATTCACTCGATTCATTGACTGGATTGTGACTCAATATTTTACTCTGAAAAAAGTGTAAATGTGAGGCGAGGATTTTTTCAATTTTCCATTACTCTCGTTTAAAAATGTCATAAGGGATCAAAATTGCGCATATTATTATTTCAGGAAAAAAATCAGGAAGACAATGCATTCATGGATTACTTGCTGCTTGATTGGAAACATTCTCACATGAATATGTAAAAGCATTTAGTGATGGTTTTGCGGGAGATATTGGGCATACATTCAGATTCTTCGCTCGTGTTTAGCCTGTAGAAAACGCTGAATTTAAGTTATAAAGTCTCTTACCTTTCACTTACCGCTCTAGGTATCTCCAGTTTTTCGAGTTAAACTCTAGTCAATCTTTAGGTATTTATTATGAAAGGTCGTACATGCAATAGTATGACGCGTTGGTGTCAATCGGATGAAATTATATAGGTAGGTAGATGCTGGAAAAGTAGTTCCTTTGGCTGACTGAGAGAGAGAGAGAAAAAGATTAATTTATGAGGTGGAGTGAATGCTGAGGAGGTCGCTCAACAGGTGGCACGTGTGTGCGTAAGTCTTGTCTCTTGCTCCCAGCGAGTCAATGCTGTGTGTGTGGATTTTTTGCCGCAGGGAGGCGTGCGGATCGCTGCTATTACAGTTTCTCTCGCCAACGCACGGTGCACGGCTGGAGGGGTTGAAGCGGTCGGGAGGCAGAAGGCATACGTACTACGTCCAATTTCGTTCTCATGTGATGCCCGGGGATATTGTTACCCGCCTCCACCACTCACTATCTACGCTCCTTTTTACGGGGTAAAGGAAATCTGGTACCTACCTAGTGAAAAGAGGGAGCGATGCGAGCGAACCAGGAAAATTTCCATGCCTCGATGAGTTATTTTCCGGCAGCGATAACAACGCGCCACCTACCCGATATAGCCTCAGTCGACTCCTCAAAGGACTGAGCTGGAGACTCATGATATGGCGATGGATTATTACGATGAATTATTCGGATTTAAAGAGGGGTTAAGTTACTCATATTGAATGCAGAGTCATGTTTTGAACATTTGATTATCATGTCGTTCATTCCTTTGGAGACATTACGTTTGCTATTATTACTTTGTCCCGTGACAAACGAAATTCAATTATCTTTTACAGGAATTATCTTTGCTATTCTCAAGCCGCTGCGGAAGCAATTACTTGAATATGCTCCCATAATATTATGCTGTGCCTTGCATTATTATGCCTGTCGAGAAATAATGTATAAATTGTATTCTATTAAAGTGTTCTCAGGTTATCGTTACGGACTCTTCAATTTGTAATTGGCATTTAACAATGCTTAAGGCTTGGTGAATAACAATGCTTTAGGTTCGTCTTAACATTTTTTAACGTCCTTTCATGATAATATTTATTAGTATTGGCTACTAGCATCTGGTACAAAGAGCAATGCATTTATTTTGATTTGACGGAGGGCAGGAACCAGGAAAAAAGTCCCTTACTTTTATCAATTTTTGTAATATTATTAACTTTTGAAATACCCGTTTCACACGCAGAAATTATTAATTCTTAATATCATACTAATTGTTATTGGAGACTTGTTTTTTCTTTCCACTGTTTAAAATGACGAAAAAATCGTTGAAGCTTCTTTGTTACGAGCATGGTTATTGAAATACAGGGATATTCACGGCAATTTATCTAAGTGTTAAACTATTTTTGACGCTATCTGTGTCTACTCACTCCCCATCCCCAGATAGCCTTTTCGAGAGCTTAGACTGCGAGGTTCAGGAGGAAATGCATTGCTTTGCTCGTTTATATGTTGTTTTGCGATTTTTTCGCATTAGTTTCCTTTGGATGGATAGCAGGTAGCAGGAATTTGAGTCCTCGGTTGACTATTAATGAACACGTGCACAATGTAATTCTTTTGTGATTAGCTAAGGGATAAAAATAGATGTGGGAATGGATGAACAGTTGATTTGCAATCTCCTCTGTTCTCAAATTCACTGAACTGTCGCAGTATTTCTCAGGACACTTTGGGTACATGATCGGAAGTTTTTAAGCACTAAGAAATCATTGTTCCATTGAATTCTCTGTCGACTTTAGGAGGGGAGGATCTTTAAAGATTAGATCTAGGTGAGACACGACTGCCATTACGATGGATTCCTCTACACCTGATTTCTGGCCACGCTTGGTCTTTAAAGCATGTTATAACTCATAGGAAAGGCATGAATTTACTTTTTTAAAGCATGACTAATTGCAACTTTCGATTGCTTTTTTCCAATATCTTAGAAATAACGAACAAGAGTGGCCTTGAATCAGGAGCAAAGTGTAGTACATCTCAGCGTATTGGAGACCAGAGGTTGCAACTCGATTGTTCATCCACTCCCTCAACTATTTTTATCCGTAAGCAAATCCTTTTGCTTCTCGTTGAAGAATATGTTCTCCATTTTTTCCAACGGGATTGGAGTACATTTAACCAAATATTCTAAAGATTCCGTCTCTACGATCTTTCTGGAAAATGGAATCAGTATCTGTGGCCTGGTGTGATCATAATTTCCATCGCAGTTCATGGATTAGGCAAGATTTTGAGTTCCAGGATGGAAATAGCCTCTAATTTTGCCAGCTGGATACAAATGACTTTTAAGTCGTAAAATTTTAAATTTCGAGAGCGTTTTAATAACTCGAGACTCGTTGGAAGTATGGCTGGGAGAAGGAAAACGTGTGATCAGCGGGGATGTGACAAAACGAGGGATTTGCAATCGCTTCGGATGACTGTAGCGGTGGCGCTGGGCATTAAGCGAGGTGGGGATAAGAATACCGTGGGCTCAGATAATGAAACCTCGTGGTGATGAAAGACTCTGGGGCGAGTTGTGTGTGGCCACTGAGAGGGATTTTAAAAAGCAGACTTTTGCCTCGGGTTGGCGTTTTTCAGGGCTTGGAAGTGGAATCTTAATGACGTCCGTCACATTTTTAAGTGTGGTGACCTAGAATTTTGAATTGTTTCGCGTCCGTTTACGTGGTGTCTATTACAATTGTGTGCAACCGTTTGAGTTTTTAAAGTTTTAATTCGGATTCAATGTGATAAGAAAAAGTGAGGGTGAACATGACGGAAACAAAAGAATGAGGCCTCGCGAGTAAAAGTAGTTGAACGAGCAATGTATATCTGCTAGGTTAATTTCAAACAGAAATTTTCAAGCAAAAATGAAATTCAAAGTAAATAATCCCTTCTATACTTCTTGATGGTATTCCAGTGATAGCAAAAGTAGGCATTATATCTGTAAGACCGATTTGTTATGGAGCCTTCGAAGGTCATGTAGTATAATAGCTGCAGCCAACTTCAATAGAAGTAGAATAAGTAAAAAATATTCTCTACC
Organism: Ischnura elegans; assembly: GCF_921293095.1. Taxonomy (NCBI): domain Eukaryota; kingdom Metazoa; phylum Arthropoda; class Insecta; order Odonata; family Coenagrionidae; genus Ischnura; species Ischnura elegans. The sequence goes on along the minus strand of NC_060246.1, from coordinate 80,733,391 downwards.
TGCTTAATTTTCAGGCCGGTGCAATGCAGTGATTACTAGAATTGAAATTCGCTTATGATATTTATCTTTTTAAGCACCTTGCCATTAGGAGAGGACCCGCTTTTTTCAAATTAATATAAAAAGACAAAAAGCAATAGTTTTCTAAAGTATCAGACACTGGGACGATACTATAATCTCAATTGATGGCAAACAAAACGTGACTTGAATCAGGAAAATGAGACGTGACCTAGACTAACCTGGAGTCTCGTATCTCAGGCCCTTTAAATAGATTAACTTAGGTCTTTCAACGACTCTGGCATCGAATGGTTGTGACTTTTAGCACTATCTTCGTAAATTTGTATTTTCATTTTAGTTTTGATGAGACCGAATTCTGAAGCACTTGTGATGTGTATTTATAGGACCTACTCAGTAGCGGATACAGAAAAAACTTGATTGGGGGTGGGGGAGGGGACGCAAAAGATATCTTGAGTTATCTTTACCTTTAATTTTATCCTAATAAAAAATAATCAAGTCACATGTAGAGTTTTGGAAAATTTTAGATGAATTTATTACACACATATACAATATAATGCCATCCTTATGATATAAAAAAGTTAAATTGTGGTTCTGCAATGTTTGGCAATACTGGCGGGCCCGCAAAGGGGGGGGGAGGCGCCGCCTGCGCCCCCCATCTGTATCCACCACTGGACCTACTCATAACATATTTTAGCAGTTGTCGAGTTCATTCTTTCTCGGCAAGCTTTGATACATGGCGAATCAACGAATGGTGTTGTTCAAAATTAACCAGAACTTGGCCACACATTTTAAGCCTCGTGGAACGAAAGTAGGGTGAATATTTTGAATACAAATCTACATCATTCCTCATGAATTAATTTTATGCCAAAATGTACTTGTTGCCCCGCTCAAATTCATCGCCGAAAATGAACAGTGAAGTTTTTTTCTTGAAACTATAAAAACAAAATGTCCAATGAAATGGACGACTTCTATCTTTTACCAAGGTTGGTGGTGATGTATAGGAGGATTTTGTCATTTATTTCGGCTGGGATCCCAAAAAATGTTTCGCTGCCATATATTATTTTTTAGATATCTTCCATTTTCTCACAGATTTTAGTGTCCCGTTAGAGATTTGAATACGTGTAGACCTCTTTATATAAAAAAATGAACTAGCTCACTAATAAAAATATATTACTACCTACATGTTTACATGGTATTCTTAAATGGCGTCAGTGTTTTTTGGATGCACTACAAAAGAGCCCTACTGAGGCGAGTTACTTTACAGGATTTTGTTGGAGATAGCGAGGAAAGTGTAGTTGAGCTGAGAAAAGTTGGAGGGTGCGATAAAGTGAGGAAATATGTAGCAGTATTTAGGAACCCAGTGGCGGATAAGTTTTCAAAGCCTTTTTTTTGCCTTGCATGGAGTTAGTTCTGCTACAGGGACTTTGCCTGAGTTAGAAGGAAGGGCAAAGTTCGGGCTATGTTTAGACCTCAGGAAAACTTTCGAAGAGCCGTATTTTGGATAAGGAATCTTGAAGAACTCCCTTTATATGAGAAACTGTCAAATTAACGTTTAATCTAGATCATCTGATGTTTCACTCTCCATAATATCTCACGAATGCAGTAGTCTATCAGGAGCTAATGCGTAGTGATTTTTTTGGGTTAATTTATTGCTAGTGGTTTTGGTGATTCTCATTAACTAGAACTCGAGAGTAAAACTTTTTCCTCGTCGATACGTGCGAGTTTAGAGAACTCAGAGATACCTCGAGATGGTGCTCAGTGGTTCAACGAGTGTGGTTCTTCATGGTGATAATTAATTAATCTCATTGAAAGTTACCCATGGCTTGACCTCGGGAATGTAATAAATCAACTTCGTTGGTGATCGTTTTTTCTCCTGTGTCTCAAACGCTGACTTTAGTTTTGTCCTCTCTTTTTTATTACAACGTAGTTTTGGAAGAACGGAAGGGGATCCGGTACGAATACCTCAAGAACATTAAATTGAAGTAATTAGTCGTGGAAAGATGCCTAGGGTCTTTTAGAATGTACTGAACTGCTCAGATGCAGCTTTTTTCTCTTAAAATGGTGTATCTGCGTTAATATTTCCAACTTTTGAGTTTACAATCAACGGCTGCTCACTATGAGCAAAGAAAAACATCAAGCCCTCTGAAGAATTAACGAGACTTTTTCCTTCTTCGCAGGCATATTTTAGAATTAGGCCACATGTTGACTGAATATTTAAGTAGAGTATGCAAAAGCTCTGAATCTAGGCAGAGTGTTGGTAGGAGGTGAAGGCAAAGTCCAAGGGGTAGTGGCACAAATTCATGCGGTTAGTTTACGATATTCACCCAAAATGCGACGACTTGCATGTGAAAGATTTTACTTTGAACCTCTAGTCCTTGAAAAGAACTTCTCAATTGCTATCAAAGAAAATATCTGAACCCGGACCAATGTAATTCCATGCAATCGTAAAAAATGGCTGTTAATTTCGTCAATTACATGTGACATTAGATTTTCGAAATGGCTTTTCTCATGCTACCTATCTTTTTTGAAAATAATTTGCTTGGAAATATCGTGGAACCCTATTTTTCATTTTCATCCATACTGTTTTAGTCGGGTCGGGCTGAGTTCCAACCCAATTTTCTCGTTTTCTTGGAAGAAATACAGTTGAAAGGGTTGATTACTAACCATTAAAATTTTTAGGAAACAAGTTTATTCGTAAAATAATTGCAGTAAAATTTTTGGAAACAAGTTCTAAGAATGTTTGTTTGTTAACTAAATCGTGCAGGCCTTTGTGTTAGGGCCTTGGGAACAAAATCAATTTTTTGTCGCAAACAATTTCAGTCTGACCCATAACCTCATTATTTTGCATTCATCGAATTCTCATTTAAACCGTTGTTTACATAGAATAATTAATTTTTCCATCTTTTTAACTAAAAGGAGCTTATGTGCTGTCATTGAGTTCCTTTTTCATATCCGATAATCAACTACGCTCTATAATATGCCTGAAAATATGAAAATTATTTTTGAAACTCTGCAAATTAAGATATTGATGATGAGATTGCTTCTGCATCACAGAAGTGGAATGGATATCTGTGAAAGCATACCTCAGTCGATTCGACGAAAGAGGATGAGAAGATCCTCGTGGCGACAGAAGTCGTTTCACACCTCCAAGTGCCTCGATCGATACCTTTAGAAAGAGGAGGAATCGGGTCGCGAAATCGGAATCGCGTTCCAACTCCTCCTTTTGATCTTTTGTTCACGTTTTCATCCCTCCGCCGGGGATTCGCCAAAAGGACTGGTATTCGACCTATTGCGAGAGAAAGATGTGCGATTCTGGGTGGGTGGTCATTTGAGGATTTTAGCGGCGGAAAAAGATATGGGCGCTATATTTAGCTTGGAGATTGGATGTTAAAGAAGGAATAAATGCATATTATGGAGGAAGAGAGGGAGAAACAGATCTGTTTTTAATCCCTTAATAACAGAGAGAGATGCATACATATACGGACCTTGAGGATGATAAGCTGACATAGGCTTCGCGGAAAGGCAGCGTAATCGGGTAATCATTCAAGTCGTAAGAGAAATGAGGAAAACTCAGGCCTTGAACCGCGGTGCGGAAGGACATTTATGGAGAATGAGTGAATTTATTAGGAAAGAATTATTTCTGGATTTGTAAAATATTTCCAGGGCATTTAAAACAAGCGAGGTGGAACGTTGTGAACTTATTGTCAAAGGTGTATCACCTGGGAATTACTTGCACCCTCACTGGGTATATTTTAATTTTAGTGCATAAAGAAATATGAAAAATGAAATCCATCGGAAGTTCAGGCCTATGGTTCAAGGTAAAATTCTAAAAAGAAATTAAAAACTGCTCGAGAGAAATAATCGTTTTACGACATACTAGATACTTGATTAGAGCGGTATTCCTATGCTAAATTTTTCGGAGTTTAAACAATCAAAGTGACGGCAAATAACCTCATTCAGCCATCGTATGAAACAGATTTTAGGAGCAAGGAAGGAACTCTGAGAAAGATAAAGCTGGATGGATGAGATGGAAGCCTTTGATGTGGAGCGTTTTGCCTTGGGCGTATTTAGGTATATCTTTCGATGAGGCCTCTTGAATTGAGATAAAATACAAACTACCGTCCGGTGTGATTTCGGGAACTGGATTTGCTGGTACGTGAGCTTTAAGATCGATTGTATAAACTTTTGTTCTCTTGTACGACAAATGAGGGAGTTATTTTCTTGGTGCCGAGTCAAAGTCGCTCACTTCATAACTGTCATACAATGGAGAGATGAAGGAACGATATGCCCGAGCAAAAAAATAATAATTCGCTCATCCGGTGTAGTTTGCGGTCGTAATGCGGGCTTTGTTCCGGGATTAACACAAGCTCTGTCAGTTTTGGAATCGTTTCATCTTCCTTTCATTTTTGCTGGTTTTTCATTCCTAATCTCTTCATATTCTTCTCTTCAGTTCATTTAAAAAAACAAAAAATGTTACTAGGACGATGTAGTCCCTTAGCATTTTATGAAATTTTTCTGATAAGTAGTTGGATTTCGGTGGGAGGGATCGGACATTGGTTAGAGTGAGGAACTACTTCAGTACCTTGCCCTCAAACAAATAGTGTGAGTCGGACCAAAGAAGCAAAGGTCTCTTAAAAAATGTTTTTTGTTTACAATGGCGAAGGATATAATGAGGTAGGACTCTGAGAATATGGATGAAGAGTGTAAGTATTTAAGACGTCACTGTATGTATTTGATAGTCGCCATCACAGGTTAAAAACAGTTTCGGGTGAGAGGAGCCCAAATATTATTTTCGTTACAATTTTAATTTGATTATCATGGTTTCGTCATGGGTTTTTGTCATCGTTTGCTATGACTAATGAGCTCACGAACTTATATTTTTACGCATGTTGGTAAAAAACATATTTGTGTTATTAGTTTCATTTAAATTCCATTTTAGTACTCCACTTCTCAAGACATAATTCTGATTCAATGCCCTTGAAAAAAGATTTGAAAATAGTAATTTCGTTTCGAATCCACAATATCTTCTTGAATGTGTCAAATTTTTGGTAATAGATTGAAAGGGAGTAGGCCTTATAGTGAATTGAAGAAGGCAGTACTGGAAGGAAAGGGAGGCTCCCAGATCACTTCTTTAGCACTCCATGGAAACCTACCTAAATCGGTAGAATACTACAGTAATAATAATGCTTTTTTGCGATTTTTCTCCTCGATGAAAATGTTGCAAGAGGATGACTCATTGTTGAAAGCGTAACTTCATCCATCCCCATCTACCTTTTCTATTTATCGATAACATATAGATTTTAATAAGTTGCGTCATATTTTAGGACGACAATCGAGAGAAGTCTGTTAACATAAAAAGCACCTGTAGATTCTTCATAGATGCCTCTCTAAGCCCTACTGCAAAGATTGCGCAACGTTATTAATATATCTTTGTTTCTATTATTTGTGAAATCTCTGTTAATGCTGCGAAGTTGCACGATGTGACGCAGCAGCAATTTATCAACTTTTTTCATGCATCAAGAGTTTTGGCCTTAATTATTTTTTAATAAGCCCCATTTCGCATGATATCTCTTTCTCAGAAAAAAGATCACTGATGGTGAATGAATTTGAGGTATAAATACCTATTCAATATGTAAAATTTCCTTGTGCAAAACTCAAATTTGCACATTGCGTTTATACGAATGAATTGACCTTTCGCAACAGTTCATTGTCAATCAACTCAACCTAGTATGTGTACCTCAAATCTCATCCTCTCATGTTCTCTCTTCTCGATCGGCGATGTTTTTGCTTTGATAAAGCGTCATTTCGTTTGTGGGCGTTTATTATTTATTTTCTTCCTCTCCGTCATAAGGTTTTATTCAGATAACGACGAGTCGATCCCCGAATCCAAGAGGGGATCGTTTTCAAAGACGAGTTAACCTTCTACCACAGAAGAGGAGGAAAAACCACCCACCCTTTCGTTCTTTGCGGCACAAAGGTATCGTGGAAACATCCGTGCAGTGGTGAAAAGGAGTTTTGAATACTGTGGAGTGGGAGAAAAGAGAGGGGGAGCAGAATGTTTGGGACAACTCGTTTATAAATAATGGCAGGGGTTGTGGCTGGAAATATAGTCAAGGTGGAGGACGAAGGAAACTTTTGAACCCGTTGGGGAACAGATGCTATCCTTTTGCACGCCTGAGGGTTGTAGATAAGGGTTAAATGCACTGATAAGTCGGAGAGTAGCTGAATATGAACAACTAAGAAATTTTCTATTTAAAGGGAGATTATCATTAGATCAAGGCCACTTTTTTTGCTATAGAGTTGAATCTACTCAGTTGATGTGTAAACGAAACAGTGAAAAACTACGGTGAGGAAGGGATACGAAGCAGCATTAGTAGCGCCGACGACGCGACGTTCGTGGAAATTGGAAAAATTATAAAGGGGGGATTTAAGGGATATTTTTCAGTCAGTCAGTGATTCAATCCCAAGGTTAGTTTGGATATATGAGGGTAGTGATCACCCTGAGCACAGCCGCAAGTGTGTGATTTTGCAGATTTAGGGTCACTCCTTTCCCTGGGACACCGGGAGCTTTAAAGATTTTGATTTGGGGGTGGACGAAGGCTCTACTCGGGATTGGAATCCGGTCTCCTTCGATTGGTCGCCTCACGCTTTACCCAGCTCCACCATAGTCACTGCCGAGAGGTTACCCCCAGCCCTCCCCCCTTTCTCAATCCTGGATCAGCCACTGCTCCATTTATAGTTAAAATAAAAGTTTTCCATGTACTATTGCAGAGCATGCATGGATTGAATATAAAAGTGCTGGCATACACAAGCAAAGAGTAAGATGTCCTTGTTATAAAAAAAATATTCATTTCTTAAGGGTTATTATTCAAACTGATTTTATTTCCTAGCTTTTGTGATACACCAAAAATTCCAGTCAAGTCTATTATAAAAGGGACCGTCCAAGAAATCCATGTTTTGTCTCTGATTTTGGAAGAATAATATTTATTTATTAATATAAATTATATAAATATAGTTAAAATTATAATATTTAATAATATTTAGTATGCTGTCTATTCTTATTGGGTTACAATTTTGGGCAAGTGGTGGAAACAGATGTTTCTTGAGCAAAAATGGAGACGAGAAAAATTTATAAATATAATAGACGAATGAAATAATTTGTTTTCAAATGTTATATCGACCCCGCTGAGGTATCAATAGAGGTTTTGATTTTTGACTCAAAGTTATCAAAAGTCTAAGTGTACCCTTGATATTTGATGAAGAAGGCAGAAACTTGGTTCTTCCTGTTTAAAGCTCTTACAAGTCCACAATCCGGAGGAAAACACAGCTTCAGGGTTTGCTGAAGCTGTGTTTTCCTCCGTCTGTTAATATGATTTTGAAAATTTGAATCTTCGCACAGAGCGTGGGGAAAACTGTCATATGTTTTGTTGTTCGGTGAAATTTCTCTTATCACCAGAGATATATCTAAAAGATCACCATACCATTAGTTCCCATAAAAATAGGAGTGATTTTCTGGAAACCACCCGTACGAAGTGAATGATAAGAATCGGAGGTCGGCGGAAAAACGTCAGGTTTCCTATTGTACACTCATTTGTCTTCTTTGGTGAATTTCATTTTTGCGTGTTGGACGCTCATATCCTTACATCGTTGACGTCGTGTTGAAAATAAGGGCAGATTATTTATAAATGATGGTATTTAGATGTGTTGCAAATACATGAAGGAAATTTTAAATACTGCGAAATGCAAATGAAAATTGTGCATGTTGACCCGTTCTTGAGGAAATATTCATAATTTGTAATTTTCAATAGGAAAATGAAACATCATTCTGTAATGAAGAATCTGAGCTTTTCCCGGTGAATAGCGTGGATGAAAGCTTCTCGGGTTTCCAACCGGGTCAGGGTCTGCATGGTGGAGGCCGACGTTTCGATGGGAGACTTTCCCAACATCCTCAGGGCTGATGATGCCGTTGTCGCGGTGTTTCGATATATATACCCTCCTCCTTCACCTAGGTGGTCTCTGATTGGTCCGGGATTTTTCCTCCTTCCTCGTCCTATTTAACGCCAGGTTCCAAGCGCTACTTAGCTGCAGTCCTCGATCTCTATTGATATTGTTGGGGTGAAGACGGATCTCCACGGCTTCTTTAGTTATACGGTCCCAATAGCCCCGTGTTCTTCCAAGTTGGGCAGTTTCTTCCTCTCTTCACATCATTTAGTTCACAGAATTTACATCATTCAGTAATTTCACGACTGCAATGCTTTAAAATTCTAATGGAATACATTATATTGAAATAGCATATCTTTGGAGAGAGGAACTTATGTGAACTCAGGTGACTCTCTTTCTGAGATCATTATCATAAAATAATACACCCACGACTGTTCTCCTTCTGCTTTAGCTGTGGTATTCCGCGGGAGTTTTGGTTGTATATCTTAGGACAAAATCCAACCCAAACCCTCAATGCTAATTCTCTTCTCATGACCCATAAAGGAGGACGGTATACTTCCTCCTCTGTAACTTTATAAATTTTCATTTTCATACATCTTGGATCAAGAAGTTGAGTCATCAAAGTTGTATTTGGTACTTGCTGCATCTTTCATTTTGGCATGAACGTCAGTTTCACACTTTTTACTAATTAAAAAGAGCATTCCTGGAAGAAAAACATAAGACAAACCCCCCTCCAAATAAATTATATGTAAATATGAGTCACGCTGACCAAATGAGGATCACTTTCCGAAACATCGTGTATTCCTGTATCATGGTGCACACACAAAAAGAATGAGTGAAGAAAGGATGCCTAAGAAGATTCTACATGGAAATATGGATGGAAAGAGAAAAAGAGGAAGACCGAGGAAAAGATGGATGCAGGATGTGGAAGAAGACATAAAGGCTATGAGGATTGTCAGATGGTGGGAGAAAGTGCAGAACAGGAGAGAATGGACAGGCGTCTTGAGGGAGGCCAAAGCCCATACCGGGCTGTAGTGCCAAGGAAGTAGTAGTAGTATGATGCACACTGCAGAATTGATTTTTTCCTACTATTCAAATGTGTATTTTGAGTGTTTATGGAATGAATAATAAACATGTTTTTATGAAAATCTTACTTTAAGAACCGTTGATTTCTTCGATTAATCGATATATTGGTTCAAATTGTTGTCGAAATTCGAGCTTTTCATTTCCATTAAAAAAAGATTGCTCAAAAAATCGATTTAGACCGACATTTTTGACCGACATGAGGTGCTTTTCTTTCAACGTGGATGCTCGATTTTTTTTTGCTATCAATGGGATTAACCGGACCTGAACATCCGAAGATATTCTCACGCATGGATATAATGTTTACCACTTGAATGAAACGACCGGTTTCGAATCGCTCAATCCCAATTCAACATCCCACGAAACTCAAGATCCATTCTATCCCCCACGTAAATTTAGCGTTCGCACCGTTATCAATATCGGGAGATGCGTGGGTTGTGGTGCACGCGCCATGCGATGATGTGCTTCTTCTGTCCTCGATTCCATGGGTCCGCAAGCGTTGCAGATAGGATGCCTCCCACTCCCAGGCGGGATCTTGAGTGGGCGAAGTAGGCGAGGAATTGAGAAGCTTCCGGAGAAGGCCGCTGAATTCGCAAAAGAGGCGGATTGGTTTAGAGAGGGAAGAGATAGGATAAATATCTCAATTAATTCTACTACGTGGGTGGACTTCTTATTAATAATTTAATGGCGTGTAATTCTACTACGCGAGTAAGAGGTAGAATGAGGGTAATGTCAGGGTCAAAGGTTACGTGGTGCATATTAGCAATGGAGCCTTTCCACCACGTTAAAGCTTCAAGTTTCGATTTAATTACGTATTAATTTATGTAAATATATTTTATTATGTAATTATGTTTTTTTATTTATGTAATTATATAACGATTTAATTATGTAAATATATATTATTTGGTATATTATTAACCCATATTGCTTAAAGAACTGTTCAGGGAATTATTTATTTCATTTCAATTTAATACTAGTGAATGCTCAAATGAGAACATTTCGTGCAATTAATTTTGTGGTCAGCGTCTGTACCCGATTGTAGATGCATGATGATGATGGTTATAGATGTATGGTCCACCGGGATTTGAGAATTCCCATAGGATTTAAGTTACTTACCCTTCCGGCTTATGTTCAATAATTAATACCATAATTCCGGCCATCCCTGTGTTCTTTCTCAACCACCAATGCTGCTACATCTGCCGGCGGACACAGGCATTTTTGGACCTTTTGCTATCACCAATTTCAAAATGAAAATAATAAAGTTAAATTTAATCATTTATGTCCTGAATTTAAGTTGAATTTTTCTATGCTTGTAATTTTTATATAAATCCAAGAGGCAGTATCAATTCTATTCCTCAGTAGTATCTTCGATATTGCAATTTTGGTCATTCTTCGACTTTGCATAGGGAAAGGTATTGCCATTAATGACGTATAAGAATATAATGCTGCTCATGACGTTTGCCATACTTACTTTTATTGCTGCCTTTTTCATTTTCCAAATAATTCTTTGAAAAGCACCCAGGTACTGGGAGTGTACTGTCATCAAATTATTGTTGCATTATTGAACTTAGGCCTATGTTTATTCATCATGATTCGCATTTCTCGAAAACGTTCATTTTTAAAATATTGGAAAATATTTTTCAAGTAATTTACTTATTCAATGCTTTCTAAAGCTCTCTTAGTGCCCTACCTTATGGGTTGTTGAATGTTCTTAAAGGCAGATGTTACGGGCGTTTTTTGATAGAATTTCATATTATTTTGCATGATATTTGGTGAATAACTTCAAGTATCTATATCATATTATAAAACTCATTATTTACCCATTTTACTTAAAGAACTGTTCAGGGGATTATATCTTTCATATCAATTTTATAATTGGTGAATACTCAAATGAGAAAATTTTGGACAAAAAGTTGTTGATGGAACAGCAGCGAAATCCATTGCAAAGGAACTGCATTTTGGCAGTGTTTTTTCCCGCTAGAATTTCCAATTTCCAGCGAAGCGTATTGCGTTACTTCCGGCCTTAATCCTCGGTTAAACACATTGCGTTGACCCTCGGCCTTTCGATCTGACGCGAGAACGCTGTTAACCATTTTGTTTCGGTCTTTCCCTGTAATTGGCATTTTGAAATTCATGATTTCTTTTATTGTGCTTGATTGTTACTAAAGGTAATCTGCCAGTGAAGGTAGGTTTACGAGGGGATGTTTGGGTAATCATCCCGGCTTGTCTTCCGAGCCTGTTATTGTATATTTCTACTAGCTGACCCGGCGAACTTCGTACCGCCTAACAATCAATGAACTTACAGTTTACTTACACCATTTATAAATCAAGAGCGGCTGTATTGTTTTTATTCATGTTTAATTTATTATAATAAAATAAGGATACAAATTCAATAAAACTACGTAAATGAGTACCAAAATTGCTTGTCAGAAAGACATTTTCTTTATTGAATCTACATAGGGTGAATCGGAGCACGTTAACGCGGATTTTTTTCAACAAATTTTCTTACGCTTTAGCTTAAGAAATTTTGGGCATTGTGGTTTAATAAAGCAGTTCATGAAATAAAAATTATACGCATTCAGTTGTTGGCTATTTGCGTTATTAGCTGTACAAAAATGTTTTTAGGTCCAAGTCTGTTGCATACACTTGGCCCATTCAGGGGGCAGGTTGACACGACCCCAGACCGACGCTTGACTGATGCTCAAAATCGTGCAAGAAAAGCCCCTATGAAGCAGCATTCGCATTTAATGACTTAAGGCGCGCCAGTTTTAGTATCTCTGTTTGGAAAAAATGCACTGCGTAAACGTACTGCATGCGTAAACGCACCACGGTGAGCCCTACACATTCGGGTTTAATGTCTTGCGTCAACCACCTTCTGATAAAAAACAGTTTTTGTTTTGTATCAGGCGCAAGATGAAGCGGATGAAGCTAAATAAATATAGCGAAGCAAAGCAGTGACGCAGCGAGGGGAGGCTTTGGGGGATAACCCCCCCCAAGAGCTTAGAGAATTTTTTTATGAAAGATTTTGTTATTAATATTTGGGGGACGGATGACTAACAAACAAAACATATTTAACTATTCACACAGCCACAAAACCCACTATTTTGAACCATTTATCTTAAAAAATGTCTGGGGGAAGTGCCCCCACACTTCCCGCTTACCTTAGCGAGTTTTCTATACCCTACAGACCCGTGGTATTAGCTGCGCCCAAAACCCCCTATCCTAGCTACGCACTTGAAGCGAAGGAAGAAATACAGAGGATGGTTTATCGACTCGTGAACATAGCACGCTAAATTGACCATGAGAAAATCATGGGTTTTCATTAGCACATGAGCACAAACAACACAAAAACTGAAAGAATGACCATGCGTTTTTTTAATCGTTATCACGAATGCAACACGAATTGTAAATTGAATACATTTAAGCTCAAAAGGGCACATGAGTTGAGATCATGGAATCTACGGAATGAGGACTTCCTAACCTTTGAATTTTCCTTTGAGTAAAGTTGCGTGAATCACATTCATCACTAATTTTTTTAATGATCAAACACGTTCCGTTGGATAGTTATGGTTGGTTTAGGCTTCGAAAGATCATGAGCACAGAAACTACATTTTTCTGTAAATCGTGCCTTGGTAAGCCAGGTACGTCCAAGGACTTAAAATATTCAGATAGATAGTTGGTGATTTCGTCTTCGTTTGTTACACATTTAAAAGATTCGAATCCATGCAGAGTACGAACTATTTGAATTAACCTCGTTCTAGTCATCCACATCTTCGTTCTTGCTCGCTAAATCAACCATCTTTGATTCTTTTGGTGATCAATCATATTCTGGAACTCTTTGCTGATGAGCTCACTGAAACTAATTAGTAATCATTCCAAGGAAATTAGTTAAAACTACTCGATTCCTCGACAGGAACACGGACATTACCGTTTGTCAACAATTGCTTGGAGATTTGTTTACAAACACGGTAGTGAAGTGTCAACTCCTCAGAGTAAGGATTGGGGTAGAGGGCGCTTTCAGGCTGCGCAGTAGCAGTTTCTTGTAGTCAACATGGTTACCACGTGATCGTGGGAAGTAGTGCGGGAATCCCTTGTGGGAAGAATTGTGGGAAGTGTGGGATGTATATGCTGTATATGCGGGATCTTGACTACATGCGCAGTAGCCAAAGCGCACTCTCCCCCATCCTTACTCTGAGGTCAACTCGAGCTGGGCCACGGCTGGGCTTACAATCAGCTCGAATTAAATTTAAAAAATGTAATTTCAATTTGATTAATATTTTGAATATATTTAGTAATTAAAATGTTATATTGTTACTAAATCCAGTTATTAAAGTGGTAAAAACAAAACAAATTATTTAATTTGTAGTTTTGACCGACTTATCAATTGTTGTGTTACTATAACTCCTAAAAGCATGTCCATAGGAAAGAGATGAATTTTTTATGTGAAATTATCCTTTTTTTAATGGCCTATATGTTAGCCCCGCCTGAGAGGAATCCAAAGAACCAAATCTCATTGAAATCGGTGCAGCCGTTCTCGAGTTATAAGTGTTCTAACTAACACGATTTTCGACTTTCTTTTATATATATAGATTAATATAAAAATCCCCTTCCACTCACAATGCGGCGTATTCATTATCATTCAACTAAAAAAAATTCTTGCCTTTCTCTCCCTTCCGCACATGCATAGTAGTGTTAGAGTTCAACCGGCACGAGCCGATGCAAATTTTCTTCGGAGCGCTATCATCGCTATAATCACTGGTCAACAATCCTAAGATCGGTTTGACGCAGCTCTCCTCTCAATTCTCCTATCAGCTATCTTTTAACACCTACGTATTTCTCCTCTTTTATATCCTTCTTTGCCTTTTCTATATATGTATTTCATTCGAGGTCTTCCCTTACCGTTCTTGTCATCTTCTTGTCCCTCGACGATTGCCTTCATCAGGCCATCATGTCTCAAGATGTGGCCTATCAAGTTGTTCCATCTTCTTATTAAGGGTTTCATGAGGCTTCTCTTCTTTCCTACTCTTCTTAGGACTTCCTCATTACTAACTCGGTCGATCCATTTGATCCTCATCATTCTTCTGTAGCATCACATTTCAAATGCTTCTAGGCAGCTGAGGAGAAATGGAAAGGATTTTTCCTCAGCTATCACTGTTTATGCCTCACTTCCGTAAAAAAGCATGCTCCAAATGCTTCATGCAACATATAAGTTCTGATAAAATGTTTCCTTACTTACTGAACGCTATATGGTCGCTGATGATTGAGTCAACAAGCTTTCATTATTTTAGTAGTACTCGCGCGTAGTACTCGTCGACCGACCAACTTGTCTTCTCCCTTTCTCCTCAAGATATTTCCTCTACTCTCCCACCGTGTCTAGCACAGTCTCGTTCCTTTACATATTTCTCCGTTTTATGCTCAGTGGAACCTAACAGAGGACTGGGGAAATATGTACGGGTATCGTCTACAGAGCGTGATAAGAGCACTCGACACAAATTAGAGGGAATCCTTGTTGGAATCCAAAGGTAGAATCTGAGTATATTTTTTCCGGCGTATAGCCTGAAGGAATGATTCTCGAGTTTTCCACCGGGTATGATTTTGGGTCACAACGTTTCGAAGGCTGAGTCTGCCATCGTCTTCCGGGGAAGAAAACCGAAAATTAGTTCGCTGCTATTCTCTACAATTTGCCATGCATAAATATATCTGCTATGATAATGTGCTGCCCAGTTTTTATGATAGGTACTTTGTCGGTTAAGTTGTGTGTACAGAGAGTATACGACCATTTTCCCTCATTAATTGTATCTCTTCCTATTCATTTTATAGTAATGCCTATTTTCCTTCCATCTATTAATCCTTTTCTCTTCCCTCCCGCTAACCGAACGTTCTTCCCTCTTAGGCGGTTTGTAAAATCCCTTTTCCGTCACATAAGCGATCCATCCAGACCCTCCTTCGCGTTTTGCAATTCTACTTTTAAAGCCTCAGCGTTTATTAGTAAAGCTATCCACGCTACGTTCCGTGGCCCAGATTCCTTTCTTCCAAATTTTTCCCCTCTCCGCCCGCCATATCTATCACTTCCTCGTTTCTCTTCCTCTTCCTCCATCTGACTTTTGTTACGACTTAAAAAGGTTAATTAATATGCATGAAACTTGTCAAATAAATATGAATTAAGAGAGTGACGAAGGAACTCAGTTTTATTATTATGGAAGTTGGAATGATGCCTGACGTGTGCGCAACTTCGCGTCCTCCGACCCGAGCGTTCGCTTGCGCCGGGCGTGCGTTTTTGTGATATAGGTGGTGGTATGGATTCGCACGGAAATCGATGGGATGGCAGAGAGATAGAGAAATGAAGGGGAAGAGGCGTGACGAGGAGAGAAGTTGCCCGGCGCGAGAGCGACCTTTGGCCGAATGAAATGAAGTGTGTGGCGGCTGTCAACTCTTTTGAGGCACAAGGACACGGGAGGATTTTGGGCCCGAGCATGCTCGACGTCAGCTTTTTGACTCTCTCAGAAGTGATGCTGTTATTCAAGGTCGTAGCAAAGCACCATAGTCCCTTACTGCTGATTTCGGCTTTGTGCTTGTCAGCAGGCAATTTGCCGGCACCAAATATTTGTCGGGTATCATGATCGCCGGGATTAATTTGGTTCGCCTCCATAATAATAAAGATTTATTTTTTATGACGGCATGTAGGTAATATATGCTTTATTTTGGTAAATTAGAAGAAAAATGTTTTATTTTTTCTTATTATTTCCTCTATGTTCGCGTTTATATTCAATCATCTATCACATGCTATCAAGATTCCGTTTAATATATTTTTTTCACTATTTTAAGGAAAAAGTAACGTTTGCTATGATTTTACGTTACGTCGCAGCCTGGTATCATTCATCACTTATTCATTGTAAACATTCTTTTAGGCATAGTTAGGAAACTGGGAACTGAATTTCATTCATTGGCTGGAGCGCAGTTCTGTCGCGTCGATAGATAGTTTTGAGTAACATGGCGGACGTGAGCAGATTCGGATGTAGGAATAAGCATCCTTCTTCGCAGTTTTTCTGGTATATCATCAGCGTTTATTATAAAAGATATCAACGGAGATGTCGGTGGTTATGTTTCGTTGCACGTATTCCTTTCAGCCACGATTCAGTTTCTGAAAATGGCGTTTCATTATTGGAGCCATGCAGTCACGTGAATGTGGCATTATGCCAAAAATCCTCTTCCTCTCATGGTTGGGATCAGGAACGGTCTGGACAGGTCGGCAATCGCCGGGGGCCCCGAGCTTAGGGCCCCCCCACAGCGCTCGCATCTATCCTTAAGCGTAAATGAAAGGCGAAATAAAAAAGACTCGGATTACTTGACCTAAGTTTTTTGCACTTAGAAAATTCTATGTTTTACAATAGTTGCTCTATAAAAAAATACTCTGTGTAAAAAAATAATATAAAATATAAAATAAAGGTGTCAAAAGAATAAAGATAACCTGATTCTTTATTGAAAGGATTATTCAGAATGATTATTTGCGAGGTTTTTTACATTTCAGTGCAGTTACCAGCAACGAATTCACTAAATAGATAAAAGAAACGTAATACATTATTAAGTTTTATAACTATAAAATTATTACTTTTAACAGTCTTTTTCTCACTTAATTGCTATTTTTATTAACTTTTATCCACTTTGTAAAATTAAGAATAGCGGACATTTACTGGAAATTTCATAAAATTTTCCGAGGAAGGACCTCGAATCCCTCCAGTAAGAGGGGCCCATCTTGAATAAAGACGAATATTTTGTTCCATTTACATTTTACAGACAATATTCGCAATGCATTTTAAATCAAGTGGCATACGATCGGGTCACATTTTAATGAGGAAATCCTTTTTGGTGAATAATTTTGAGGTAAAATTGAAGCGGTATACTCGTTAGAAAAGCGTTCTAGAATTCTCAGCTATAATTCACCAACTTATCTGTCTTTTTATTTTTATCGCACGTACACTAGATTTGTTATAAAATGCTGTTATTGCCTCATTATTTTACCAAGGATGAAGGTGGTAATAATAAAATCTTTTTTATCACCACATTAATTCATATTGGAGTTTTTATTGCCAAAATGATCAAATTCTACTCCTCGTTTTTTATTCTTGCCTTTGGAAAATGGAATGATTAGTGAAGAGTCTGATATGATTAAGTATTGAACTTTCATCATGCACAATGAATAAACTCCGCTTAATTACGTGTAACTCTCGTATAATATTAATCGTACACAACAGAATAATGGTTCTTTCAACTCAAAGGGCTTTCACGCTGTATAGGGGGATTAAATTTAAAAAAATATAGCCTTGGCTGGACGGACATCTGTCCCTATGTCTCTCTGTACTTTGTGCCTTGTCTTGCGTGCTTTAAAACCGCCGTAGCTTTAATGTTTAAATTTTATATTATTAGATCTATAGTGCGATAAAAAGTGTAATCCGATACCTAGGAATTTAACTTATTTGAAAAAAAATATTTGTCATTCCATCTTTTGTCACCCTCTGCCAGATACCCTAGAGATAGATTATTGTTCACCTTTTGGAGAGAAAAGTAACACCAGCTTTGGATCGCGAAGGCCATATGAATCACTTTTCTCCCTATTTCCGTGCATTAATATTTTACTCCGGAAATGCAAAATTTACCCTTCCTTGTATTTTAAATTTCACGTGACAATAAACGATTTTTTTTCTTGAGAACGGGTTTTGCATAAAAAATGAGGATAAAACGGAGAACTCTCGGATGACAGAAGAGGCCAGGCCACGTGCGAGCGCCGACGATCGATACTGCTTGTGTGTCCGAAAAAATGGAATTTTTTTGTCGCAAAATTTTTCCTTTTTATTCCAAGATTTTAGTAGTGGTCAGCTGAGAATCTGGGTCGTTTTGAAAAAAATCATCACGGTCGTTTCACTGGAATGATGATGCAGGTTATACCGGGTCGTTTTGCTTTTCGAGTGTCTGTTGACGTGCCCTCTTTGTCGTAAGCCAAACGTCCGGCAAAATTTCGTTCGAAGTTAACGAGACCATTAAGCAGAATCGCCCACATCTGTTTCCGCGACGTTAATTCAGTATAGCAGGTCGTTTTGTGTAGCATGATCCCTTGTACGCCATATTCCTACTATCCTCTAACACTAGCCCCCTTTCTCCTCGGGCAGTCTGCCGTGAACGCGCCAAAGGTTTCGGATTATCTCCCTGTGTATGTTCCTGGACACGGTTAGAATATTTTCTCCGGAGTTATAATGTGCCAGGTGAAGGGACGAAAGTGGAGATGACCGCGAAGAATACGAGTGTGAACGGACCGAGACATGGAATTCGGAGAGGTTAAAATGAAAACGGGTGAAATTCTTCCTCGTCTTGATGCGAGAAAAAAAAGAAAGAATTTATGGAGGTATTTCCTTGTGGAACATTTACACTTCTTCGTTAAAACTTTCGTGGCTACTGGTCACGTTAAATCAAAAACTTTAGGGCTATGTCGCCGCGTCAATTTTTGGGTGGCCCCAACGTTTCCCGACCGATGCTGATCGCTTACTCAAGGGAATCTATTGGATCAAGGGATTCTTTCTCAAGAGATTCCCTTGAGAAAGCGACCAGTATCGGGAAACGTTGGGGCCACAAAAATTGACGCGGCGATATAGCCCAAACGTTTTTATTTAACATCATTTACTTTTCGTCTGCGATTCATCTAGCTCGCGAAAAAGGATCATAGTAAAGCTTTGTAAATATTTGGTTCGCGAAGTAAGAAAATATCACTGGTGCTGTTTATGAAAATATTTTTTACAAGCATTACCAATATGTTTTTCAATCCTTTCTTGCAATAGTTAGCTATAATAAAAGACGTTTACAGGAATGCGTGGAATTGGAGTTGATATGGTTGCGTCATTTAATGGATGTGAAATTCCTTGCGTTCCAGTGGTGTGATGTTGTTAGAGATCAATAATTGTTATATTATGAAGGACTGACGTAACTAAATGCATGTTACTCATTACCAGTACATGGGTTTCTGGTTTTTGGTGTGACGTAACGTACATAAACTGGTAAAGCCTTTTTGTTATAAATATAATGAAATTCTCCGAAGGCGTTGAAAGATTACAATCGGTTTGTCTCGTAAAGGTGGTCGTTGGACTGTATGAATGATAAACGTACACACCTGCTTGATACTCTAACACAGGATCCGTTGAATCGTATATTTTATGATTCTTCTCTCACAATTGTTTGACATGAGTGAGCTGTGCTTTTAGAGGTTCAGTTTATCTCGATGTTTAACAAGAGTGACTATTCAACAAGGAGAATAATAATGCATGTACTTCATCGCGAGTTAAGAATTTTCCCTTTTGAACGGAACTAATAAAGTGTTACCCAAAAACAAATTTCGCAGGATTAAATGTCAGTCAATTTCCTCAATTCTTCCTTTATGAAGAGACGTCGGATTTGATAGGATTCGTCCCCGGATGGAACCGTGCGAAAGATTGAGTTAGGTTTTATTTCCACCGATACGCCGTCTGACGTGCAAGGTCAGGCGTCATTTTCGTTCTTTCATTTGCTTTCGATTTTTTTCAATTACCCTTGACTCTCCCCCTCCTACCACGCTACTCTGACGTCGCGGACAGTTTCGTCATTTTTATCATTTTTCTTCATTTTTCCGTCGCCAGAGTTTTCGAGTGGGCGTCATTTTAGCCTCTTGAAGTTAATGGAGGGAGACAGGCATGGATTCGAAATGAAACTAAACGATTTGCTGTGGTATTAAAACAGTGAAATATCTTATGAGCCGTGAATCGTTTTGGAAATTTTCAAAATGGTGGTCTAAATTCGATCTAAAAACTGAAGTAATGTTTGAACTAAGGAATATTGCAATAAACTCTTCTGAAGATAATCTTATTTAAGTATTAACCTCCAGCCTGCTTGATGCATGTATTATCTTATAGTATATAGGATGCTATTTTTATATTTTATGCAATTCGTAAAACTATACAGACTTCATCTGATAATCATATCGATTGTTGATGAGTTCCTTTTGTGGAAATTCATTGAAATATGATACAAATAGCTGTAGTAATTTTCCACAAAAATAGAGTGGAACATTACAAGAGCTGTTTGCATCTTCTTTAGACAATGGTGGACTCTCGAAGCTATCAACATATATTTACTCCGTGTTGATAGGTTCAAAATGAAATGCTAAATTCAATAAAAGGGGCAAAGAAAATAATTAATACTTTTTTCAACCAATGTAGTAGAAGGGATGGAAAGGTTATTCAGGGAAAAGATGAGGTCTAAGCTGCTTCGAGTCTTGCGACCATTTGTTAAATAACACGGGCTTATTAAGTTCCCTTTTAGTGCGCGGGAGCTTTTCAATTCATATTACCCTCATTTTTACTACTCATACGTGTTGGGTTTTCTAAATTCCGATAAATCTCTAATTACTGGTGAATATGTATCAATATTACACACTTTGGTGAGGAGCGTTGTTTCCAACATAAAAAAAGACAAATCAAGCCTGGTATTTATATTTTTGAAGCATGATATTCCACAAATATTTTATTTACCACACGATACGTGAACTTATATTAAATATGATCATAATTTCTAATGAATGGGAACAGTTTTCAAACAAGAAATGAAATAAAAGGAATACAAAGAATAGGATTCTGACAACAATGTAAAATTTTGATTTAAATTCCTCGCACAGCTAGTTAATTTGCAATACCTTTCTACAGTTATATTGGATATTATCATTCGGAAATTAACTTTTCATACTGCTCATGGGTGAAGTAATTTGTAATTTCATGATTAGCCTCATTTTACTTCGGTGAATCCAATGGTTATGTATTTTATTTTGCAAATAACCAATTAAATGGAATTTTTGGCCGGAGAATTTGATGGTGGATGAAAATTAATCGGAATCAATATAAATTTGCTTCAGCGAGGAGTGTACTGTGTTAGAACTTTTATCGTGCAATTGTTAGCAATAGGAATTTCATGTTGAATTCATATGACGCTTTGAGATCAATTACAGAAAGCCAGATTCACCAACTAAGAATTTAAATATAACCAACCATGAACGAGATCATCATTCTGGAAAAAATTCTCGGGCGACTGTGAATCATCAATTATTCAGCGGTGGGTTGTGGGAACAACGGTAGTAAAATCATAATATTCTAAGAAAGATCGCAAACATTCTATGACTTAATTAGGGTATTATATGAGTATTTGTTTGTTATGAACGTTCATTTTCAAATGTTGTAATAAATTTCCTCTCCTTCTATAATAATTCTCCTGCCTTATTACATCTTCTCGTGTTATCAAAAAATCAATTTAATTAATTTTAGCTGGAAAATATAACCTTGTAAGAAGTTTTGAATCAATAACCTGATTTTATCGGTTATTTTGCGGCTCGTGACGTAGGATCAGTGACGGTCGCTGAGTAGGCAAAAAAATGTAATCGACCATGATTGTTATTGTATCAAGCCTATCAAGTATCAGTGATATTGATTCACTCGGAGGTTGATTTATTTAGCTCTAGAACGTAATTGTTGCAATCGCGGAGTAGTGATAATTGTTTCATTTATGGTTTTTGGGAGATTTGTTCAATGTGTGGTAATTATTGGCATTATTACTTCTATTTTTACCTTTAAATTTATTTTTATAGATAGATTTTTTTTGCGTCTAAAATGTTTTTAGCCTCGATTGCATGTAAGCCCTATTTCAAACATGACATCAGAAAAATTTGCTGTTAGAATAGTTGCACACTTGATTTTGTTCGCTTATTCAAATACGTACAGCTCTTACTTGAAAACTATTGATAGATTGCTAGGCGAGTTTTTGATCACTGCAGTTTCTCTATGGAGAATTTCATGGTGTAAAGTTCGCTGTCATGTTGTGAATATTTATTCAATACATCTTTTGGAAGATCAGTGGTGAATTTTCATAATTGTATTGTTTGTGAAGATCTAAATAATTAAATTACTTGTATTTGTGTTTATCCTCATTTTTTATGTGAGAGATGAAATTTTATGGAGCTTGTAGAAGGTTTTTTGAACCTCATCTAATTAGGGAGTTTTGATTAGTAGTTAATTGTCTATTATCTCAAGATATTGAACACAGAATCATAATTACTTGACAAATAGGTTAATAAAATTATTAGGTTGAAATTCTTATATTTCAGACTGGATAGCACCCTGAAAAAAAGCAATTACCTCAGAAAACTTGAAAGTCTGAGGGAATGTTTTAACTGACTCTCCTGACTCTAGGTTTATGTGGACACCCTAAATATGTTAGTCTTAAGTAATACCATTACAAATAATAACGCAGAATATTTACTGCATCATCTATGCATCGCTGCGTTTACATGAAATATTTTTTGTTTCTGCCACGTGATAGGGTTAGGAAATTGCTATGAGTGGAGTCATCTCTGCTATCATGTGACGTTGGAATGTATATGGTACGTTTTCTATAGTATTGGGCACAAAGGTCCAGGGTGCGAGCACAGTTGAGGAGTTGTATTATTTGCGAGAAGATGTAATGCCTAAATGAATACCATTTGCGGATCCCAATACTCCCTCCGACGAATGATTCTTAAAACCTTTATTCCTTCGGTTGAGTGGTATGGTTCTCTTGCTTGGTAATTCTCATTTCACTAAATATTTCTCCCCATGGCCATTTATTTGACTAACCAAAGGGATAGCTTTTAATCTGAGCTGAGGGTCACTTCCGCCAATGTCCACTGCGTATTTCGATATTCGTGAATCTTGACACATGTTCATAGCGATACGAATTCGAAATTCCGAAGGTGTGCAACCCTAGCGTAATCATAGATTATGAAGAAGCATACGGTTATTGCTGGAGGAATGGGAATGATGTGGGCAGAAGGATATGAGTAGGGAGAGAGTGGAATTGGCAAGAGTGAGGGGAGATGGAAGTGAGATCGATGCACACGAAATGTTAGAAGGCATCTCGATTGATGATAGTTGTCTTCCTCCCCTAACCCCGTCTCTCTCTCTTCCTCTCCCTCCTACCCGTGTTACAAATGGTGCGCCATGAAGTACCTACCTGAGGAGGTCACTGGGGACAAGGGAGACTAAGGATCACATGGATGTGGCTCACGTCCGAGGAAGTTCACCCTTCTGAAAGAGACTCTAACCCGTGTGGAACTTAGTTCAGCGGTTCAGTTATTTTTTATTCATTATTCACAAAGAGGAGAAACGAAATAGAGTATGTAGATTTTAATGGTGGGTGACTGAATTTTAAGATGTATTTTTCTTTGTAAGGTTTATTTATAACTTATTCTAGTTGAGTTCTTGAGTTGAGTCTTCATTTATTTTTACATGAATACTTGATTCACTTACAAAGTCAGAGAGATATATGGTAAGAGGCAAAAACACTATTTTTAATTTTATACATCGGAATGACTCCCGTAACGTCGTTAATTAGTAGTAATTATAATTTTACATTTCTAAGCGATAGATTGGTCCCTTATGGGCGAAATCGATTAAGTGAAGCACACGGCTTTAGGCTCGATTCAGGGACATAATAAACTGTCACAATCTGGATCTGGAATACCTAAAGAGCAATTAATTACTTCATGACCCTGAAATATTGAATTGAATTGCATAAGAAAATATTCTAAAATATTTTATACATAAGAATATTTTCTCTATCATAAAAAAATAGATAAATGAATTTTATTTTATGCACATTGATGAAAAGGCTTTGTTTGGTTGCAATATTGGGCGAGCTCATTGTCAATAAGTATATTGCCTGCCGTAGGCAGATTTAGGGGAGGGGCACGGAGGCACGTGCTACCCCCCCAGACGCTTAATGCAAAAATAAATGAATTTTATATTTTAATATAAAAGTTATCAATAATTACATATCAATAATTTTTATATTAAAATTAATAGTAAATTTCGTAGAGTAATTGTTGCATGCTGTTTTTAATCCCAAATATGAGAAGACAGTTTGCCTGGCAGACCCTGGCGCCCCCAGAAAAAGAATCTGGATCCGTTCTTGGTGCCTGCGGAATATTTAGTTTAAGAAGCAATCCATCCTTAGCCTCACCCTCCCCTTATACCTAAAATCGTCTCTCTGTTCTTAGGAATTAAAATTGGGATTTTCGAACGAGGATGAAAAGTTGCATGAATTCGGGGACCGAGAGAGGAGGAAGGGAGTGAATGTGGAGGAGAGAGGGGAAAGTACACTGAGAGGAGGCGGAAGAGGAAAGAGACATAAGGGAACTGAGGCTGTTGGAAGAGGAAGTGAGGGGACGCCGCGTACGTGATGTCTCTG
Organism: Ischnura elegans; assembly: GCF_921293095.1. Lineage (NCBI taxonomy): Eukaryota > Metazoa > Arthropoda > Insecta > Odonata > Coenagrionidae > Ischnura > Ischnura elegans. Next base: position 80,709,064 of record NC_060246.1, on the reverse strand, counting down.
TTACACTACCCAAGGGACCCCAATTAGGTGGACGAAGGGAGAGTGACGCGCTTTCTTTGGGAAAGGGTTGTCATGCAACCTAACTCATTTCGGTTCTTTTTGTGACTTGACCTATTTTTAATCTTGAAACAGACTTCATATTTTATATCGTTAATAATAGTCGTAAAATATTGAATGACTTATCATAAGGTGCGGGTGACTGCGATTCATAGTGGATATTAAGCTCATGTGGTGGCTATAATTCAGTGAAAACATAATCTTCTCTTTAAAAACACAGAAAAAATCAACTTGACGTTATAAAAGTTGAGATGACGCATCACTCCTCATTGGTCGGTCGTGTTTTCATTAGATTTTTGGAAGAATTATTGGTCAAAAAAGTTACGCTGTTAGTTTCAGGGCAGAATAATTATCAATTGTAATAATAATAATAAAAAAAAATTTTTTACCTTAGTTCTAAGTTAATTTTTTATACTTAAGACAATGGCATTATTTTATTATTTTATTGTAAAATCTACATAGTGGTCTCTAGAAATTTTCAGGGTACTTAGTAGATATATAAACCCTGAGCATTTCAAGATGATAGCGTTATTTACAAACTAACACATGAGGTATAGTAATGGCAATGGTCCCGGTCAAACGGTATAGATTCTTACTCTTGAAATTATAATAGTTCCCCCTTTTTCTCTTTGCCTAGCATGGGGCTACTTTTTTCTTTCGTTTACTTACAAAAAAATCGTACTCCATGCCTTTTAACCCATAGAAATTAAACCCATAATGAGCCCAGTGATGTGAGATACATGTATAGACGAAAGTGAGTATATACGAATAAATATTGTGTCATGCATTTCCTGAATCATTATTGACGGGTTGGCCAACTCTATGTTTTTGTTATTCTGGCTAGTAAAAAAAATAGTTCATAATGTACTGCATACTTAAAAAAACATTACGTGTCAATGTATAATGAATTACTATTATCATAAATTTCAACAAAAAATCTGTATTTCTGGTATTTTGAGAATGAAGACTGGAAGAGTTGGAAGTTGAGAATCCGCAGCAAAATAACGTAGCGTAGCACTAAAGGTTCTTCACCATTTCTTTTACTACCAAGGTCAGGGTCAGAACGCGGGGTCTGTGTGCTGATTGGGCGGCATCAATGCTTTCGATGAACGGTCAGCAGAGCGATCGTTGGGATGAGGGTGATCTCAAATCTCGGCCGGGAAGAACTCTCCTATAAGGTTGCCAAGTGGCGTATTTGCCGCTTTCAGCTCGCAGTGGCGAGAAATTTAATCCCATGGTGAGTTCAATTGGTCAGGCTCGGCTTTGTCGTTTTCTTCGGTAGGGATGGTGGGCCGCGTTGTAATTTTCGTCTTCCCGCCAAGGCTTGGGAGAAAATTAAATCCACCATGTACTTGCGGAGAATCATCGCAGTTAGTTCGTCAAGCCTTTTCCGGCACAAAACACCTACTAGTGCAACGAGAGTACGTACATAAGTTTTCCTGAACCTTGCACATGCAAATGCCTTTTTTCCAATAACGTGGGTAAGTGCTAGGAAATATTTTCTCCAAAGTAAAAAATTCGATTTGAAAGGGATCAATTAAATTTATTGGTCAATCAATTAAAATCATGTCAAGTAAAAAATGATTGCACATGGCTCCCCTCCTTTTCCGCGCATATAATACGAAACGGACTTGATTTGTAGGGATTTCTAGGTCACAAATGCGATCGCTTTTTATTTTATTTTCAACTAAAAAATAAAGCCCTCCAGCTTTATATACATTTGCGGTGGTACGTTACTCAAAGATTTGGTTTGATAGTAGATACCCAAGCAGCAATGAGAAATCGCTGCGCAAAAAGGCTAGTTGCTACTTGAACCGTTAAAGGTTATTTTCCCTGTCATCGAAAGTAATAGTACGTGTGGTAAATTACTGAATTTTTTGTGCCCATAAATTGCCTAATGCGTACCGTCAAATTCCGTCAAGAGAAACCTCAAGTTGCTCCCTTTCGGTTTGCACATTTTCTCTGAAATATTATGGCTCATTGTATAATCTGTGTGAAATTTTATTTAGCCTCTTCGGATAAATTTATCTATACTGAGAAACTGGATCAGACATGACTTATTTCAATCATCGAATCCCTAATTATTCTGAAGACATTGACCTCCGTATTCATCGGTAGATAAAATTCCTTTTTAGCTTTTCAGCCTTGTTTGCTGTGTTTACTGCTCCTAAAAATTGTAAAAACCATATTTAAAAAAAAGAATATCAAGCTTTTAGAGAATTACATATAATTTATCAAGGAACTAAAACCCGTGTGACTAAATGAATTCCATTGTGTTGATGGAGTTGATATCAGCATATTAAAGTTTTTTTTTCCGAGACACAAAAATTGCCAAAGCTATTCCGTAAGCTACCTGAAGAGCTTGAAGCAGGCATTTTAAAGCAACAAGTTGTTTTTGGAAACTTCTTGATTGCATTATTTTTCGCAGTATGGCATGGAGTATATTTATGCGAATACATATAAATGAATATAAAAAACTTTGGAGTATAATAAATTTAAACTAAAACTAGATTTATTCCTTAGAAATTAGAACGTGAAGAATTGGAAATAGTAAGAATTAGGAATCACGAAAGTGTGATTTGATATAATGCATCATACCTCTACTATTGGATCTGAGCCGCACTTATCATGCTAAATATTTGTTTTTGACATTCTCATCGGTTCAGTCCATGAAATAAATCCTTCTCCTTTTCTGCTATTTGGGCTCTGCATCGAGCTGCGAAGCATTTCTCTCGTGTATCCGCGAGTATTAACTATAGGGGTGGCAAACGATGAATTGTTTATTGGGGGTGGGTTGGAAATACGGGTATCGGTGGTCGTCAAGGCAACCCATGACCTCCAAGGGGGGTGTGGAAGGTTTTGGTTTGGCCACGTATCCAGGGTAGGCATGCATTCACAATTTCTGATCGACCACCCCTCTCCACGATGCTGAATAATACAGCTTCAAGTCCTCTCCATCCTACCCACTCTTTTCTGTCGACAACAGCGCCCGAGCGGATTTAAATAAGTGGGTATCGACCTGGAGGACTCTCGTGCTATCGATTTCCTCTCTCCCTCCCGCATGCCACTCCATGAACTATAACATTTTAAAGTCAATTTATTGAGCTTAATTTTTGATGCTAGTTGTTGTGAAGTATTATTTTATGATAGGAGTTGAAGGAATAAAAACTTGGTTTATATATGATTTTACACTTTCCCGGCGAATAACTTTAGAAAAATCTTCTCGGGATTGCGCGCGGGTTAGATTATTTAAGAGCGCCGACGTTTCGGGTACCGACTCGCTACCCATTCTCACGGCTACTGAGAATGCCGTAGTCGTGAGAATGGGTAGCGAGTCGGTACCCGAAACGTCGGCGCTCTTAAATAATCTAACCCGCGCGCAATCCCGAGAAGATTTGTCTAAAAACTTGGTTTTTTCCACATGGTGATTTATTATGACTGTATATGGTTTCGTTACAGCGTAGCATTGAAACGAAACCATGGTCGGTCATAATAAATTACAGTTTGGAAAAAGTGAAGTTTTTATTTCTTTTTATTCCTACGATAAAGGATTTCCATCAAGTTACGCCCACAACCATTGGTTATATTACTTTATTTGTATACTTACTTTATTCATTTGGTCAATTACTTAGGAGATTTTTGGCCTCTTTCAGTGGTATCGTTTTTGTTGAGACATTTAAAACCAAAAGTTAAATTTAAAAATACCCTTCCGAAGACCGAGAAAAATAAATTGAAATCTTTTGTGGTAGTGAAGCGAAATTAATAAACTACAGTTGATCATATATCATTTTTAGTTCCGAGAAGTGTTTCATGACATAATTCATATAATGACTGTATGTAGCATGTAGCTTTGTGCCAGGTATTACTCAGACCCATTTCAAATTTCCTGTAACTGTGAAATACTCATTTTTACCCGCGCTGATAAGGCGTCTTTAAAAAATTATTTTCTGATAAGGCGACGATGTCTGGCTAATCTTTTGATATGGCTAAATGTGGTCAATATACCTATGTTGAAGAATATGCAAATTATCCACATTATTATTCTATATCAAATCATCTCTATGCCAACGTAAACGAAATTAGGTTTTTTCCTCTGGCTCGATATTTAATCCTAATAGGGTGTTGAAACGCTTAATCGGGACTTAAAGCCAGGATTACCTGGCTAGTCGCCCAGCATTATAGGAACAAGACAATGAAATATTTAATTCGCGAATAGCCTTTGTGGAAAAGTGGTCTCCTCTCGCACAAAGGGAACAATACCTGCACATACTAATTACACCATGGAAATGAGTTACCTTTTTTTACAATTTAATTCCGTGATATTTATAATCCTGCATTTTAAATCCATCTCATTATGCGGAAGTAATTTTCATCAAATGACTTTTAATACCTTGCACCTTGAGAGTTTTAGTATTTGCATGATATTTCTTAGATTCACATTCTTTTTTCTTAGTTTTAATATCAGCTACGGATAAAGTTGGCCCTATTTGGTTTCTGTCATGGAGAAGGCTTGGATTTAGAGTGAATAAGTTGGGATTGCGCTCTCGAACTTGTAGTTCCTCGACCTAAGCCCTCTATTGCGACCTCATACAATACACTTGTGTAGAGACATTGGGATTTCAGGTCAAGAAAAAGACATCGATTCGAGTTGATTAGAGAAGAGAGGGTCGGTGAAAGTGAAATGGAAAGAAAGGACTTGAAACCTGATCTTCTTTTGAAGACCTTTCGAACTCAATCAGCTGATTGGATGCGAAACGTCTGTCAGCGAAAAAGACCAACTCACACTTTCCAAAGTTGGTCGGGTTTTACTCTCTACTCTTTCCTTACTTCTATATTATCAATGATGCCCCAATCGAGTGCTCTCCTTAGGAGGAAGCATTTTTATGGCAAAGCTTATGATAAATTTCAGTAGATGTCCAAAAACAAGAATTCAGTAGAGATTCTGAAAACTATCGAATTACTTATTTTCTTTCGTCACTGTTCTTGTCTTGGCGTTCATTTCACTAATACGTTACTTTCACGTTCATTTTGATGATATCAACTCATCATGATGCTACTTTTCCTTAAAAATTTGTTAAAGGATAGCTTTGAATCGTGAAAATAGGAAGAATTGAGCAAGAGAGGAAAATGTAATGCCTTCAAGCCTATGCCTAATTTCTTCGAGAAAATGGGTATTTGGTCGATCGCGTAACTTTTTTGGGGTCATCTTTCATCAAGATTTTGTGATTATTTGTACTCTCCGAGGTAATACGACATTAGTTGGCTACAAGAAGATTTCTATGAAGCATGGTTATTAAGTTATGATACTGAGTAAATATTTAAATTATCGTGGAAGAGACGTTACTTTAGTTAGCATGAATTAGTAGCTAAGGTGATTAAAAATACAACTTGTGGCACGGGTTTAATGTATGAGTTTTCAGCTTATAATCGTTCATGTCCCGGATTAGACGCTAATTACCTATGTGCCACTCGTTGGATGCAGTTTAAGATTCGCACTCTGAGCAAACAATTTTATAACCTTGTTTCCAATATCGAATCCATAAGGACAGGGAGCCCTGCTTCCTTGTTTATAAATGTAAAAATTTCAGTCCTTGAAGTTTAACATGCCTCGTACATTTATTTTCGGGAAGCTTTCCTTTATTTGAGGCATCAACATTTCATGCTTCGGGGAATATCTCCCGATTAGTTGTTTTTTCCGAGGGCCTGTGGACATTAACAGAATTTATTTAATTATTTTGTAAGTGTTTGGCCTGGAAAAATTTATGGGAAAACGGAGGGACAGTTATGTAAGGCTTCTATTGTAGTGGCTTGTATGAAGTCCTTGTCGTGCAATACCTAATAAAGGCCAGTCAGATAATTTGGGTACCGATTTACCTCTCTAAGGTTGCGGATTGAAATCCTCGCTGTTGGAACCTTTCGGACACTTACTTAATCAGAATCTTCGACGAGAGCACAGTGCTCTCCATGACGGATTGGACGTCTGGCCATTGTTCTCTCCACACCTTTTCTTGGAAAGCAGGCTAACAGCGTTGGTGAACTTCTCTTCTTTCTTCTACCACCTTCTTCCTAATTACAAACGACCGTATTCCAGGCCAGGGAAGCGTATTGGCACTTTAAAGACTCAAAATTAAGGGGATGATTCACTCCCGCTAAACCACTAATTTTGACTTTTTTTTTCGACGTATTACTCCTTTATGATTCATGATTTCACGCAGAAATTCTCAGGGTACACGTATAGTAAACCCTTCGTGCGCCTCAATCACAAACATCTACACTTGAAAAAATATTTACCGAAAATGTTATAATTTAAATACTAGCAAATATTAAAATGAGGTCTGCTCTATCATCTACTCTGGGAACGTCAAAATGATAAAATAAATATGAAGCTAGTAATTCGTCCCTAAAAAGACCGGTCGAGTAAGAATGACAAATGCCGTTAACCTTTGATATAAGTGGGCCGAATATCCTCGGAAAAATCTGTAAAACTGCGAGGAATCGTATCTGTGCTCTCGGGATGGGAGCGCAGTGTCTCACCGGAGACTGACGTTTAAACTCGCCAGTTAAGATGCTGGAGTCAAGTTGTGAGAGCGGAGTTACAAGGGAAGGAAGAGATCTTTCGTGGGAAAGTACGTAAAACCATTTGTTCCCCTCCCTCTCATGACGTACTTTTTCTATAGTAGGCGGAGACAAGAAAGTGCTCTAAAAAATTCAATTTCCAATACCCACCGAAGTAATTTTCTGTATCATATCCTGGGCTACTCTTAAAGGAGTTGAATCGCCTCCATGGATCCAGCCACATATATGTAAGGGCATGTGATCACATTACCTCCCAGACTCAGCCGCATTTGTTACAGCCATATTACAGATTACGGTGCTGCATGGCCAAGATTGAATTTGCTTCATCGCCCCAGGATTAAGTGGCGGTGTGGCGTAGAAGAAATGAAGGTCACATTTCGGGATCTAATCCTCCCACCGTTGAACTCGTGCAATTCCCTATTAACCCTCGGGCAAAAGCGAGGAGTCATGTATCAAGGCCAAAGGCGCCCACTTTCCTCCCACTGACAAACACGCGCCCTATTTGTTTCTCATACAAATCAGGGTGCGTTGGCGTTGTCGGTTTACTTCTCAGCACTTTCCCTCATACATTTCGCTGGAGAAACCAAATTGGCGGTTTGAAAATAATCCGATCCCATGGCATTTTCTGGAAATAATTATACGGCCTGAGTACATATTCGTTTTACCGTCCGTTTGAAGATAACTACTTGGGTTTATCCAATGAAATGCATGGGTTACGCTGAGATCCCCGTTTTTATGCGCGTCTTCCCGGTTTTTATGGATTATTATCTCTACACCGGCCCAAATTGCGGGGCGCATGCAATAAACCCAGCAAAGGTCTTCAAGAGTTTACGGGTTTTGAAAGAAAGACTTATAATTGTATTCCATGGTTAATTTAATTTAAGCATCCATTAGGGTGTTGTAAAACCTATCATCAATACCTGAGTATTGGTAAATGCTTATTTTTTTGGCTGATCGGTGGGAGAAAGTTTTGTCTGAATGTTGTTTTGATAATTTTAATGGTTTTGCTGGTAGTTTATTTTATATTTTGCTATCGTTATTTGCGTAGCCTTCCCATTGTGGTGCATACACACGCAACGCCTAAATTATATAATATTTAAACAGTTTTCAAGAAAGTGAATGTACTCAACATATGTTATGAGGTATCTGAATAGTTTAGAGATTTGATGAGAGCTGGCTTATTCGGGCACAGGGAAAATTTTGGTGATTGATAACTTTAAAAGTGCACTTGATTTTTTAAAAGTGCAATTTGACAATATTTTATTTCATCATCATCATTGGTCAACAATCCTAGGATTGGTGTGACGCAGCTCTCCACTCTATTCTCCTTTCAGCTAATCTTTTCACACCTACGTATTTCTTCTCTTTCACATCTCTCTTCACTTGTTCCATATATTTTGTTCGAGGTCTTCCTTTTCCATTCTTACCTTCCACTTGTCCTTCGACGATTGTCTTCATCAGGCCATCATGTCTCAGGATGTGGCCTATAAGGTTGTTCCGTCTTCTTATTAAGGTTTTCATGAGGCTTCTCTTCTCTCCTACTCTTCTTAGGACTTCTTTGTTACTAACTCTGTCGATCCATTTGATTTTCATCATTCTTCTGTAGCACCACATTTCGAAGGCCTCTATCCTTGCTTTCTCCGCTGCGGTCATTGTCCATGCCTCACTTCCGTATAGGATGTAGGATCTTATAAATTGTTTCTTTACTTCCATACTTAAGTTTCCTGCTGTAAGCAGGTCTCTTTTTGGTGGAATTCTCTCTTCGCCTGGGCTATTCTGCTGATAATTTCTTTCTTACTTCTCCCGTCACTAGTTATATTTTATTTAAGAGAAACAATAATAAATTGGAATTGAAATAAAAAACAATACAATTGAAGGTGAAGCGTTGGCAAGGTCCCGCATTCCCTTCGATTTATACCACATATGGTTTGAGACCGATTACTAAATTTTTTGTGATTGTGCGTCATGTGGATTCCCAATTTCTACTCTCGGTTTGACCCACGCCACGCTCTTAGCCCCTCTTCAACTCCCTAAGTTCTCGATGGCGGAATATCGTGCTAGTTGCGATCATTTCTGGATGAGGCCAGCCTCCTTCTGAAGAGGCAATATACTTCCTACAACTTGGTGGATGAGTTGGACGTGATCCGATATCCAAGTGATCTTGCCGACCATATTGCGTCTCCTGCGATGTCTTCCCATGAAGTTGGACGTATCTGAAACAAGCCCACGCCAACTCAATCGCATAAAACCAAAAACAGGTATTGCTCGCACAACTTTTCCACCAATTGACGAAACTCCACATCTCCGTTAATCTTATTTTAATGAGGTCTTTGACATGTTTATGATAAACGAAATTAAAAATCTGCAAAATTGAGTACTTTGTTTCCCTAAAAGTCCCTGAAAAAGGAAGTTATTCATGATTTTTTTAACATTAAATAAGTTTAGGTTAAAAATCTCGAGTTGAAAGTACTAAATAACGAATTTTCCAAGTAGGCTTCCGCGGAGATTATGATGAATTCTGCTGGTTTTTCCGGGTATTCTTCCGCGTTTATCCATTTTTAGGACGATATTTCGCCAACGTTCCAGTTGGCTTCCTCTGGTCCACTGAAGTGACTTGACTGGAACTGGAACGTTGGCGAAATATCGTCCTACAAATGGATAAACGCGGAAGAATACCCGAAAAAACCAGCAGAATTCAACTAAATAATATAAAATAATAACGAATATTTATGAAGGAATAGGCTTAATTCCTTAATGCCTCGAAGATTTCCGGTTTCTTTATCCTTGTTGTAGTTGTTGATATTTACGTTACATTTCAAGGGGACTGGGTTTCGGTTCGATCAGGCATCCACTGAAAGGAAACTGCGCAAGTTTAAACAGTTCCTAATCCGTAGTCACAGTCGCGGGCCGTCAATTAGGAATGGTTTTTTGACGGAAAATAAACGTTTACTATTCAGAATAACTTATCGATTTGGTGAATATATGCTGAAGGTAAATTCTATGTTAGCATTGTGTGATTCGGTTTGTAGTCTGTAAATCGCTGACATCTTAGTGCTCGGGTCAGTGAGCCCTGAATACAAAATAAACTTTTCTGTGGCGCATACTTTGCGTTTTCGCTATTCCCTTCCGTACTCATGTATGGAGAGAAAAGTCCTCATACATATATATGTTTAAGTTGTTATGCAAGAAAAAATTTCCTGCAAGAAATGGATGTGATAGTGAGATAACCAGGAAATACCCCTCGCTTCACCTAATCAATAAGGGGAAGTGCGTGTGCGTCTAACCGCAACTGAATTACCGGAATTCGTGGCTTCCTTTTCCGCTAATTTAACGGCGTGAACGACGTTCCTTCCAATAACCCGGTGTGCTTAGTTTTGCGCCATGCTTCGTGGCGATGTCGTTTGAGGCGTGGGCGCACAGCACACGAGACGGAACGATGGAGTGCTCCATTCCTTCAAGGAATTTCACGGGGAAGCACCTTTTTCCTCTTCTTAACCGTGCTTACAAACACTAATGCCAAATTAAAGACGAAATATTTCCCCACTCTTGTCGAACATGAGAGCAAAGTTGAAACGTGGGTAGGTACTATCTTTTTTGCAATCGTAATCCTATGGCATTGTCACATTTTATTTTTGTTCCGTGAGAAATGAATCGAATTTTTTTATAAATTTATAGGATTATACTCTCAATCAATTAATTCACCGCTCAATTGTTTTTGTACCCATACGTAGTCGTGTTCATCACACTAATGAGAAGGTGATAAATCGGTAATTCATATTCTATCTGTTGCTTGTTAGTTTAAATAAAAAATGTACCTTTGAATTTTTCTAATTGACCACTGTCGTCTATCGTCAAATGTGCGAAATTGAAGAAAAAAGCTCCACGACTTGATATACTTGCGTGAAGACATCTTTCGCTAATGTTTTTTAAGTTGAAATGCGTGTCATATGTAATTCATTAAAAATCTTTTCCATAGAAATTTTTTTCAATGGCAAAACTCGTTACACATTACTGTAGCTTGTCCATGTCCATTTAACGCTATTTGTTCCCTTCATGCACTAGGGCAGTGAACAGTGTCTAAGTGTTGTTAAATGAGTACTGCGGTTGAAAACAAAAATCGCAAATATAGTTTGTTCTTTTATCACGAATATTTCGTTGTCTTTTCCTCAAATTAAGACCTGAAGTCACACTGTGTTTGTATCGGTGGCCCCGTTTTGCTGGAGAGGCGTTCCCCGCCGTGCCCTGCCTCCCTTCTACACATTCAAGGCGTGGTGCGCCGCGCTTAGCCAATTAAATAGACCGCCTGAGGAGAGCCACAGGTTGTTTTTCAGCTGTATTCTAAGTAATTTGCACAGTTATTGCGGATGCGATCGTGTGATGCGACTGAAGTAGGGTCTTAATTTATCACCGTACCATTTTAAGAACATAAAGTAAATATATAAGAAAAAATATATAAAGAAAAGAGGATATTATTGTTCAACTGACTCGAGATCGTCGCCTCGTTGAGATAACGCCCGATATGGGTGGCGTGCCTTGAGTTCAAATGGTGAGTTCAAACTACTAAAGTTGATTGAGGTCGAACAGGGAGGGTTGTGGATTTAAAGGGACCGGAAGTACATATCCATTAAGCAGGTCCTTATCTGTTAACATGAGAAAAAATGCTCTTGTACCGGGGTTTTATTCCCCATGATGTGAATTTCACCGTGGTCAACGCGGCGAGCTAGTAATATGTTGCACTAAGCAGGTTTTCATGGGAGGAAGGGCGAGGGTGAGTCGCAGTCGCTCTGAAGTGTGTGTATATAGGAAGAGATTCAGTAGCCCTGTTTTGTGCGAGCGGTGTGTATAAACGCGTGGTAAATTCCTCACAGATCATGTAACTTTGCTATCTGTACATGCATTTATTGAATTTTGCGGTATCTTTGGAGTAGTTCAAGACTTGAAATTTTATGTTATCGTAATTATTTGGTTTACTTTTTTGGTGTTTGCTTGAGGCATTGAATGTCTACTTTGATGATAATTTTTCTGGTTTGTAAAACATTCGTCTTGAGAGAGGCTTTCACGTGCAACTGGCGTGAGTTATTATCGACCTAATCAAAAATATTTACGGTAATATCTCACTTTTGGAATAACGTTGGGAGAAATAAAATATTTTGACTATGTTAATTTGTCGTCAAGTCTCTGAAATAGAGTAGCATACTATAATGCCGTGTGCGGTCAATCCTATTTGGTTCATAAAGATAATTGCAAAGGTGTTCCTGTGACTTCGTTTGTTAACTCAACTGCCCTACACTCGTTTAAGCGTTGTAAAGTATTTCCTTATCCTTTGTGCTAAGTAATAACAGACTGTATGAACTAACCAACGCAACATCATAATCAGAATGAGTCAGTTTTCCTGAGATGGGTATGTCGCAGCTCTCCACTCCACTCTCCTATCTGATTATCTTTTCATACTGACGTATATTTCTTTGCATCCCCAATAACCTGTCCTATGTAAGTCTATCGGGCTGCCCTTTCCTTTTCTTCCTGACCACTTGTCCTTCAATGATTGTCTACATTAGACCTTAATGGTGTAATTTAAAGTAAGATATTCCATTTTTGAAGTGGAAATTTATTTTGGGGCATCGATCACTTTTTGGTTGTGGTTAAACCCACGAAGTTACGATACTCTGTGATACACATATGTGACTTTTTAAGTAAGTTATCATGGCTGATTGACTGGCTGATAAATCAACGCGGAACAATTATATGAAATAATAAAATCGTAAAATTTTGGAAATACTTGCGTACCGAGGAAAATTCAGAAAGAATGACTCACTTTTTGGCTCACTTTTACTCCATTTATGATATCGATTGGTAATGCGTTGGTATTCTATTTTATCTATTATTCTATCACCGGAAAGGGTTCCTTGCGATTTTTTTGATTAGGTTGCGATCTCTTAGTTATATATTTTCGTTTATTTGATCCTAAATTTGGCATTTTTCTATACTTTATGAAATATTCTTAAATTTTCTGATTTATCTCCTTTAAAAATTTTCGGTGGTTTGGCGCGGGTCAGTCTTTATCTTATTTTAAAAGTTTTACTATTCACTGGACCTTCTGTTTTTAATCTGTTGCGCTCTCGTGCTCTGAAAAGAAAGAACAACTACCGAGGCTTGAGTCGAAAGTAGTTGAATTTTAAGGGAAATTCGTTTTATTTATCGGTCGTGGAATAGCTAAAAAAGTTCCTTTCAAAATCTAAATGTTACATTTTCATCGGAATGCCGCGAAACGGTTTAACTTAGTTATTTCCCTCCTCGATACGGCCGGTAAATTCTTCACGTGATATACTTTTACCTTTCACTTTTCTTCATTTTCCCTTCACATCTCTCCCCGATAATTAACTATTGACACGTTTTTTGCCTGAGTTCTCTTTGAAGGAAAGCTAAAAAAAATATTTCCTGAATGAGATTATGAATAGGAACTGTTTTGAACCTTTCATGAAAATATTTTTTATGGCACAGTAAGGCTCATTTACTAAAGAGTCATTCTACCTTTCTTATTGTGCAAAAGTTGAACATTTTTTTTTGGCTCTGATGAGAATATCTTGCAGCATGATTCACCAGGAATAAGATCTTAGTCTTAGTGACTTGTGATAAATTTAAAAATTTGAGGAGTTGCTTATATTTTATAAGTTCGAATATTGTTTTTAAACTAAAGTAACGTCGAAATTTTCAAATCGGTCCCGTCGAAAATAAAGATTTTTTTAATATTCTGATCTGGAAGTTTTTGTAAGCGTCATCACCTTTAAGCATAGAAAGAAAGAATTTAAAAAAATTATACGATGATAATAAAAATAGATCGCTCATGCTGCATACTTCAATGGCACATACCGCACGAACTAAAGGTGTAGACTACTTGCTTTGGTCCGTTCTGAAATACCAACAAATTTTCGTGACAAAATTTTTCCACATTTATTCGTGAAACAGTATAGATTCCAACCGTATTCTGTTACAAGGTATATTAATCGTAAATTCATGTATTTATCACATAATTTGCTTTTTGAAACGTCAATTTTGGTATCGGAATCCCTCACAAAAGTTAGTGAATTCATAGGAGCAATTTTCATGTCGCTACTGCCAAAATACTAAGTGAAGCATCGATGGTTTCTGCGGTGATGGGCTGTTGTCCACAAGCCAACTGACCCGAGAAGAAAGCAAAAAAAAAATAGCAGAGATCAAAACTAACTTTAGTTTTTGATTGTTTTTTTTTGCCTACAAAGCTCCGCTACGGCAATAATTTACTTGCTGAATGTAATTTATGCTTTTTCCACTTAAACTCTCCCAAAATCTCGTTAATTGTTGACATGAAGATAAACATAAAGTTTTTACGGGATTTTATTTGCAGAATTTTGTCGATATTTGGCTGTCCTCTGACCTTAAGGATCCTTTTTCTGATCAAAATTTTATTTCTCTCAACCGCAAGAGTTTAATTCTCAAGTTTATATCCTTGGCGCATGTTCGCATTCTCCTCCAATACGGAGTTACTCTAACTTATATGTTCAAGTAGCTCCTCAATCATAGACAGAATATGATTAAGGTGCCTGGATATTCATGCGTAATGGAGGTCCCTGATGGCGCAGAATTATGTGTGATTGCCTGTGATCGAAAGAGTGACCTAATGTAATGGCTTTTCCAATAGCCATTTAATATCCAACTAATTAGAATAAAATTACTAGGTATTTAATGTAGAGCATCAGTGGCGTAGCCAGGAGTTCAGTCATTCGGGGAAAGGGCCCAAAACCAACCGTATTCTGTAACAAGGTATAAATTATGATATTCATCGTAAATTCATGCATTTATCACATAATTTGCTTTTTGAAACGTCAATTTTGGTATCGGAATCCCTCACAAAAGTTAGTGAATTCATAGGAGCAATTTTCATGTCGCTACTGCCAAACTACTAAGTGTATTATACATACACAAGTGCATAATACATTATATAATGCATATTATACATATACAAGTGTATAATACACTGTGATGGACTGTTGTCCATAATATTTGAAAAATAGGGTACTAGGTAATGGGTTTGAAACTAATTTTAGCACTTTTCATAATAGAAAAAACTTAATTTGTTAAAAAAATACTTTGTAAATTCATGATTTCTCAAAATTTTGTTTTCTTTTATGTAGGAATAATAATCGTGCCTTTCTATTTCGGGGTCCGGACCCCCCGCATCCTGGCTACGCCACTGTACAGCACAGTGGATGCTGGTTCAAAATCTACTTTGGGAAGAATTTGAAAACTATTGATGTCAATGGATTTATTTTTGCTCAGTGCGTATGCTGAGATGATGGAGCTGTGCCCATTTGGAGAATTTATATTATTTTGCGCATATATTTATCATATCCATGGACGCTGTAGTAAAAAATAATTCTCTAAACAGTGGAAATTTTATATAGTAAGGTAAGTAATACACCCACGTTTCATTTTGATGCTCTACTTGAAACTTAGTCAGATGGTAGCAGCGAAGTTGGTTGTAGAGCAATAATGAAGCAAAAGACCAATTGAAGCAATGCTTCTCAAAATTTTCAATAGCCTTGAAACCCCTCATTCGTCTCCGTGTTTTGTTTCAATCTATAGTATTTATTGTGGTGTTAGTAGCGATGAGCAATGTAGAGTGCCAGATAAATTCTTTAAAAGTTTAATATTATATCCTCCATCCCACGAAAGAAAGACTCGTTTGCCCTTTTTAAATTTAAAAAGATATTTACTCTATGAATGTGAGTGTCCTTTCATTTCTTCCTTCTCTGCATCGTAAATAGTAGTGTTGATGATGATACAGGAAGTATTGTACCGGTAGTAGTTTTATGATACTAAAATATCATCTTTAATGGTAGTGTTTAATGTGAATGTTAGTGTTGATGATGATACAGGAAGTATGGTACCGATAGTAATTTTATGATAGTAAAATATCATCTTTAATGACTGATTTTTATGGAGAAATGCAGTTATTCCAAATTTACTGGTAAAAAATGGATTTTTAGCAAAATTAGTATGCGCTTAGTTCCTAAGATGATTTCTGGGTCTTTCAAATGGTGCTAATAATTTCACCACTTTAGGATGAGAAGGTTTGCGTATTAGTTAACCGAGGGAATTTTTTATCGGTAAAATTTAAATTTTGATATTCCACCTCACTCTATCACCGAAAATTTGATCGGATATCCTTACCCGAGTCCCTTTACCTTAGGTTTTCTCTAGGTTACCTCTCTTAGGTTTTTATTGCGGCTTTTGGATTTTACGAGCCAATTTCCCAAAAGCTGCTGGTCTCCGAGGGTTAGTGTATGATATTATCGAGCTCAAATTTTCTCATGATTATCCTAAGGTGAGGATATTTGTCTCCTGTTGCTTGAATCAATCCAATGCATATTAATATCGGGATATTGTGGTGTTGCCCTCAGCATATCTATCTCCCACTTAATAATGCGAAAGCTTCTCTTTAGCCGAGCTTGTTTGCGAATTTTCGACTTAATGCGAGTCATCCGTCTCCCTCGATTTTATACCATAAACATCTTCCAGATTAAGGGAAATCTTTCTTTCAGCCGAGAAATAATGCAGTATTATCTTACGGGATAAGGAAATGGGGAGATATTCGACTCGCAGATAAAAATGATTTTCAGGTTACTTCTCTCGATGAATAAATTGGGAATATCGCTACACGTGGAAAGGCGAAAGAGATGAAATGGCAGGGGAGTGAGAAAATTTTCTGGTCCTTCCTTGGGGCAATCTGAGTTTCAAATATTTTTAAAAGGGGGCAATATCTCCAGGGAATATATATATTTTTTCTCAGCCAATATATTTTACGTCATCGGTGAAAGGCCTAAAGGGAAGGGAGTTTTGAGCGATGGGCATCAGTATTCATCTGGGAGAAAAGTGGTTCGGGCCATGAACTCAAAAGTGAGCTCCGTTTTATCCCGCCAGGGTTTTGCTGAAGCATAAAGGGTGATTTTTTAACTCCTTACAAATTAATTTTAATTTTTTTTTAAATTTAGGCCATGAAAAATTTTAAATGTCGATTTTGTCATCTAGGTTTAATAATATTTGCACGAGTAATGAATAAAGGTAGGCTGCAAAAATCTACTAAAGAGTGATGAATATTTGTATTCATATGATAAACATGTTATTTGCTATTGATATATAGAAATGCAACACTCAATTATACTCCACTGTACTGTGTCATTTACTGTTCATACTGTTAATGTATGTGTACATTATAAACTTGGAAAAGGTAGAATAAATATTATCGTTATTTTATTCTTGCTATAGCAAAAATATCATGAATTTCATGCTGGAGTACAACTGTTCCAATATGGGCCGATATGCTACTCATCCCTGGTAAATGGCTAGATTCCTACTGAGGGTAGTCGAATCGTTTCTCTATTTTACGTCCAAATCCGTATCCACAGCGCTCTTCTTAGAGGAAACGAAATCCGTAGTTATACTCGCATATTTGATTGTAAAAACTGCACCTTCCTAATACGTATAAAGATATTTTTTATGAATATGGCATTAACATTGCCTCAAAACATTTTTATTTCCATCATGCACATATAGTATTTGAATATTTGCTTGGAAATTTGTCAGCTTGAAACGGAAATGAATCTATGATTAAAAATTGATTTATCATAATTTGAACTAACCTAACGCTGTTTTGATCTCCTTTCTCATTCGGAAATTACCTTTTGATGCCCATGTACTTACGGTTATCTTCATTGTCATCCTTACAATTTTCTCTTTCTGATCATTCCGTTTATGTTTCAGTTACGCTAATATAAATTTGTATGATAAGAAATTATTGTTATAATTATATCCTTTTTAGATACTAATTAAGTGAGAGCTACTGATGGAATTTATTACTGTATGGCTTTATGAATTTACTACCCTTTGTTGACTATATGCCGACTTTGGCCGTAGGAACTACGTTTACTGTCGGAAAAAAGTCCTGAATTTTAATTAAATTCTCTTTAATTAGTTTCCTAATTTACTCCGTGTTGAGTACCCATTCAATGTTTTTAATTTTGCTAAAAGTTTCCAAAGGTCACCTTTGCTAAAGACTGCTTGAAAATGTTTCCCTTGAAAAATGCCTGCTATTTGACAAATGATAAGAATTTGACTCAGCACTGTCTTCAACAATTACATGTTTAATTGCTTTCCGAGTATTTTTCGTGATCCTTTACGAGTTTTTGAGAAGGATTTAAAGACATGTGATCGTTAATTTGGTTTTTCGACATTTTGTAATTTCTAGTTACATGGTTAATGAACATTTTCTGTTCACGAAGTCGAATTGAATTAAATGGAAATAAAAACTGAATTTTTGCATTCATTATCGTGTCCATGCTCACGACCCTCTTCCTTAACCGTCGCAAACAAACCCATCGTGAAGATACGTAAGGGCAGTAGCGGATATTAGGCTATGCAAATGGGTTTTCTTTAGAGCGAATGCTATTCTGCCTTTGGACTGCTTGGCGCTTAAACGCCTTGCGCCTCTGCTCGCCGGCATTCTGTCTCTGAGACAGTCGAAGACCTTCGAAAATATTCGTGAAATTCGGTAGGGAACATCGTGATTTGTCCTTACTCGCACACTCTTATAGAGGTGGCAACAGAGAGTTATTTTTCGCGATTGCTTGCAGGACTCTGTCACCTACACAAACCAACCATTGGGGCGAAGCAATGAGTACTCTTTGAAAGAAAATCAAGTAGGTACTCGTTTTAAATGGATTTGTGAAATTAATCAAGGGGATATCAGGCTTCGGCTCAATTTTTCTTCCCCTAATCATCGCCGAATTCCAATTTCACTTGTGCTGGTTTTAGTTATAATAAACATAATAATCATCGTTTTTCGTAGAATCAAAAATAAAATATGAACTTTAAAATATAGACCGAGATGAGTTTGACCTGAGAAAGTAATTAATTAGATTGGACCGAAGCCATCAAATTGTCGGGTAACCCGTTACGTGTAGACAGAGATATTAATGTCACGTGTTTTAGCTCTCAAAATCATTATATATTTGTTGAAAACCCTTCGAAATATATTAAATGGTCCTTAATTTGTTCTGATTTTCTTTTTTACGTTTGACATATCATTCATATTATTTTTCATCAGTATATATTCAATGAGTTTAAAAATGTCCGTTAAGCATATTCAGAATGGTTTTTGGGACAAATAAAGCTAAAGACTCTCCATGGTTAGTTTTGCAAAAACTAATGCAGGGTGGCCATTGCGTGTGGCCGCAGCTTTTACGATGCGACAAAGTTTATTTTTCTCGTAGGGTTATTTTCCACCTTTTCTCCTCCAACGAAGTTATTCCCATTCGTAGAGGTCACGTGATGTATGATGCGTAAACATATCTCCATGGGTGTTGTGACGTTCAGTGCTCTCGGAAGGAGGTCGTATTTCGCGTTGTGTTCCGAAAGCTATTTAATGTAATTAAATACGTTTTTGCGAACACTATTACATTTATCTTGTCTCGTTTTGGTATCTTTCATGCCAGGAGTCTTCCGTGACGCAATTAACTCCGTAATTAAACGATGCATTTCCCTTCGGATGAGACATTTGGAACGCCTTTGTCATGTGAATCGTGAAACGTAGTTTTTAATTTCACTTTTTTGGGTCAGGTGACCATATTTAAGCAACACAAAAAGGCTATTACTTATTTTAAATGGTACTTGACCCTATCCCTTCTTTGATTATCTCACGCAATTATCCATTGGTTATTTCTCACATTTCGTGATTTTTTCTTCAATTTTTCCTCGTTCTCACCACTGTTTTTATAACTTTTTTCTGAAATTTGTACCCTCTTGAGTTGTTGGCCAAAATTTGGGAAAATATCCGAGAGCTTTAGCAATTACATATCGATTATTGTCAGTGATACGCTTGGAGCCTTTAAAGAGCTCTTTACTGACACTGGGATTAAATTAAAGACTTCAGGCTACAGAGGCATTTGCATGATTACCGGACTATTTAAAAACTTTTAATCTAAATATGATGCATTGAATGCTAATGTTTTGGGGGGTAAGCTTCAGTATTAAAGACAAAATGACAAATTTTATGTCGCGTAACTTCAAAACTATCATGATACTCGCACTCAATGAGAAGGCGTTTTGTTCATTTTCACTTAACAGCTCCTAAATAATATTATTTAAGCTTCGGAAAACACCGCCATTTTTGCAGCGTTACTTATTAAAAAAAACTTGGCGAAATATGCACATGTCACATAGTCTATGCATGAGTTTTTATCCCTATGTAAAGAAGACAGATTAATATACACTGAAAATTTGTCACATCCAACGAATCTATGTACAGTAGACATATGAGTTTTTTTTAGCCATTTAAGATAAAAAATAAACTGCAAATTTCAATTTCCACACTTGAATACAAAACTCCACTTCTAACCATGGGATGGACGTACTATGTCATTTTCAAGGTAGGTTAATGAAACCAGAGAATGTCAAAACCACGGTCGGTGGTGGAGTTTTTTAATCAACCCTTAG
Source organism: Ischnura elegans (assembly GCF_921293095.1). Taxonomy (NCBI): domain Eukaryota; kingdom Metazoa; phylum Arthropoda; class Insecta; order Odonata; family Coenagrionidae; genus Ischnura; species Ischnura elegans. The sequence goes on along the minus strand of NC_060246.1, from coordinate 80,688,901 downwards.
AGTACCATGAAAAGAAAATCTCTCGCGAAAAGTGCCAGGAGAGCGATAGCGCTCCTCCTGCAATGTCGCTCTTAAATGCTGATAGTTCACTATACAATAGTTAATTCAATAGTCAATATTACTTTTATTTTAACATGGGCTATCAAATATTCGTCAAATAATACATCAAAAAGATGAAACAACATATAATAAAGACTTCCTAAAGTTTTTGAATACATGCTTTTGGTTGTTTTTGAGATCTATTTTTTTCCTAGCCATCTGCAAAATCAGAAAAAATGCCTAGTCACTGTTAGCATAATGCCTGCATGATCGGTTGGCACTCAAAGTGTTAAAGTGGGAAAATTACCATTTTAAGGATAAATTCTATCATGGATATATTGCATTTTTTCCAAGTCAAGCCTGAAACGATTTCCTACGTTTTTTGGGCTTATTGAGTTTTTTTTCGATGCAACCACTAAAGAATTAAATAATCTACGTTCGGATGTACAGTGAATACGTAATTATATTCATTTTTAATATATAACGTGAGCCCACTTAGGTTGGTGACGGAGGCAGCACGCGCCTGCATTACGTTGATCAAACAGTTCACTGCCAAAATATCCCACTTACTGTGTTTTCATGTAGTTCATATCCATATGAATGTATATTTGTACACCGTCCTGAAATCTTATCGGTCCAAAGTCGACGGAGGACAGAATGATTACCAAAACTCTGGTTGCTTCTCTCCCTTTTTCATCGTCATCCCATTTCATCGATGCGTCAACTCGTAGTCGGGTGATGACGACCGTGGGCTATATTCACTCCTCTGTGACCAAGGAGAGACGACCCCTTTCAGACGTGGACTGCTCCAACTTCTGTCAAACCTCACCAATACACACCCTTTTGGACGTTCTTTCGCTCCTCTTTCGGTGAAAAGGTTTGCGAGTGTCAAGCAGTTCGCAGGGAAGGTCTCAAAAGCGGCGGAAGGGGTTGTGGTAGGGATGGTGAGGCGGGCACAGACGACTCAATTTCGTTGAGTGTGGAGGAGGAATTTGGGAAGGACGTCGTCTATCGAAGCAGGAGGAGTCGTAGTTAGTATTAAGAGAGAGAGGCGAGAAGTCGGCGTAGTTGAGACCTGAGGGATTAGAAAGACGTGGAACTGTTTGGATCCTCACGTCTTGGCCTTCGTCTTAGCGAGTGTTTGGGTAGTGCTTGGTGGTCCTAGGATCGAGTACTACTCCTCACTGAATGCATTCGCGAATGTGTTGGGAGACAAGTTGTCTTGTGGAGTGCGCCATCCAGGTTGAAATTTTCTGATGGAGCTGAAGATGATTGTTTCACATGCAAACAGATAAACTTTTTGGTAGAAAAAAATACAAAATTTGAAATATGTGGGTTTTGTAAATATCAGTTGGAAAATTTTTGTAACTTTATATATTATTTTATGTGCATAAAAATGCTCTATGGAAATGTTGACATCAGAAAAGGATATTTTTGGTAGAATTTATAGGTATAAGTATGGACGCACTTGATAAACTAATGCTCGTCTCATCATTGGGTATCATTTGAATAATTAGATTTTTGTGGCCTTCTATTCCAATGCGCAGACTCCTCCATTCCTTGATAATGTACTCAATACAATTGTAAATGCACCAGAATATTCATTCCTGCAACAGAAAAATATGGCATAATAAAAGGTCACAAGTCAACAGTTAGCCTACGAACGTGCGTTATCACATTCATCCGATGAAAAACATCTTTGTTTCCTACCATCAATTGTTAAACGTCCAATGTAACTCAGTCTTTGTACCCTTGAAAAACACATTTGTTTGAAAGATACGATTTTGCACCTTCCATCTGAAACTCCTATCGATTCTTTACGGGAAGGCCTTTTCTTCTCATCTCCCTTGGTTCTGTATGCAAATGGGAAAGAGACAGCGTAGATCCTGTATCACAAAGTTGGGATGAATTCTTTGCATGGCTGGTTTCCATGCCATTGTATGTATAAGTGAAACCGTTCCCACGGAGGAGTCGTTGGGCGTGTGTGGCCTTAATTTGTGTCAGCCAATAAACAGACAGGTGATTCAGAGTATCGAATGTGCCCTGCAAGTGACCTCGTAACACCCCGGAGGCTAATTACATTACGCTAATTACCCTTCGGGTTGAACAGGAAGAGGGAAGTTACGGGGAGGAGAAGTTTAAAGTAAAGGAGTAGGGATCACGTCGTACAGTGGGCCCAAAAGCCAATTCAGTGTGACAATAACCTTTTGAGTTTTCCTGGTTATCAGACAATTACTTATACCACTTATTTTTTATCAGAGCGCGACCCGGGTTTCAATGAACTATCATCATCTTCAGGCGCAAATTGATTTGTTTATCTTTTTATTGCTACCTAGTTACTTGATGAATTTTAAAACGGACGCCAGAATAGGGGAAAAGGATGGGTAGAGATATTCATTTATAAGAGTACTGTCCTGACTTTCAATAATTTTTAAAATTTCTAACTGCTCCCTAGAGTCCAGTTCACGGCGGTCATTGCAAAATTTTAAAATATTCATTTTAAAAATTGCTCCTATGGCAACCTTTTGACTTTTAACCCTTTGACCTTTTCCTATTAACCTTTTGACTTTTAAATTTATAAACTTAGCACACAACATTGCTAGGAAGTAGGCGATACACTAAATCATATCAAACAACTCTATTTCACGTTTTTGGAATGGGATTGGTATATTTTGCATGCCTTGATAGTGACCATACACCAGTTCTATTTTTCTCCAGCTTATCACTTGTCGGTATGTACGTTTGGTTTCTATTGAGTGAGGCTCATACAGGAAAAAATACCAATCTTAACTATCACGGAAAGCTGTTTATATAGGTGCCCAGTCTGTTGTCCATCTCTTGGAGTTTTATTTAATCATGTTCAATGTGTGTTTGATGAAATAATTGTAAATTTTGGAGATATCTTATTGCAATGGAGCTAAAAAAATCTATGTATGTCATAAATGCCATATTTAATAAGCATGGTGACTGATATGACTGATAACGTGGAAGTATTTCAAAATATTTAGTCTCACACCTCTTACTGCACCGTTAAATTACGTATGCCTTAATTAGTATTTCCATTCTTGAGACGTCTTGCGCAGTCAGATGTCTCTTTTACGCGTCACGTACCCTGTCTTTTCACGTAGAATGTGTATCCATTTCATAAAGATATTGTTTGTTTTACGTATATACAGTTAGTGAAGACACCAATTTACTTTTTATTTGAACGCATTTAATCCATTGCTAACTTGAAAACGCGTCCTCGTACCTTCGTAATATTCTTTTCACATTTAGGTGATTCCTTTACTCAAGAATTAATATGTTAATACCACTTTAACTCCTTGTCAGATCGGCAAGGTAAAATATAACTAAACAAAATCGGAAACGAAATATAGCTCATTGTTTAAAACTATATTATAGTGTAAATGATTCCTAATACGTGAAATACTTTAAATGCTTACATATAATATTATTTCTTGGGAAAAATTACTATTATATGACAAAGTCTTCACAATCAATAAACGCAACAATAGCTGTGCGAGAAATGGAATACTCACGTGTTAATGATCGCAGCCGACCCAGAAATTCAACCTTGAAGGGATGGTAAGGAAAATATTTCAATGAATTTAAATTGCTTTCGTTACCTAATTGATACATTTTCGCGTGACCTAATTGTTTTTTTACAATTTGTTTTCTTTGTTAATTTTTTTCAAACACGACCTTATGCCACATAGAATCTTGAAAGTGGATCACTTTCCGCTCATTTTAGTTCATGGTTTCCTTAGTAGATTAAAATGACGAAAATTTTGTTTAGCCAACAATCCATAATTCCTGGAGAAAAGAAAGTATGGACCGATTTTTGAGTTTGAAAATTGTCGAATGGGTACAACGCGGCATCAAATTGATGAACGTTCGGAAGTTAGTAGTGGGTGGAAAGAGGGACTTGAAAAGTTTCGATCCTCGATAAGGCACGCGGAGACCTAAGCTCTTGAGGAGAGTGGCCATGTGTGGATCAATTGCCTCTCATTGCTGCAGCTGAATTTACGAGGGCATTGGTCTTGTGAGAGTTCCAGTGAGGACCGGGAGCACTCGGATCTCGCTGTGCCTGGAAACACCTGCAGCCCCATAGATTCCTTAGAGAGCTATTGGCGAACAAATAACGGTATTTTGGAGAACTGGGGCACTCAGTATGAATGAGGGGGGGGGGGGGGGGGAACGCGTCTTTCTGTAAGTTTGGACCAATTAGGGTCAAACCCGGTTAATTAAAATGTGCTGCCCTTGCTGTGTCCCCTGTTATGCAGTAAAGAAGACGGTCGCAGTGAAGACTAATTACTTGAGCAAGTGAAGTTGATGACAAGATTGAGATGAAAACATTAAAGAAACATCTAGGCAAAATGAGGGAATTACGTAAGTTTCGTTCTATCTTGGTTTTTACGAATTAATATCCAATTCCATCGTTAGCAATTACATTCAAGCAATAACGATCGATTGCTCCGGTCGTTAGCGTAAGGCCCGATGGATTAGTTGGAGCTTAATGGTATGGTTAAATGAGTGCCATGGACGTGGAATAGTGCACGGTGTCCAATAAAATTTATTTATCAGAGAATGGACGAAGACTTAGCGTTAATAAAAAAAAACAGTTTTTCTGAGTTATGTTACGATAAAATTAATTTATCATGTCTTAGTTTCCGAGATTGTTACTTCGATCATCAAGCATTGAGATTTTAACGTTGACGAAATGTGCTCCAGTGGTATCTTATTGTACTTAAGAACAATGACGATACCTTATGTTGATGCAAATGTGAATCTGGGAAGGGGTATGTAATCCATTTATTTTCAGTTGGATAAATATCCATGCAACTTAAAATTTTTTATTTATTTGACTAACGGAGATCAATTTTCCTCCAAACTATTTTTGTAAAAAATCTTTAAATTGAAATTTATTCATTGCCGACTAATTTTGATGCATTTCCACATAACCTAACAATTTTTTAACAGTATTTAATTTTTTAAATTTTTTTTCCAAGCATGACCGTTCTTATGCCTCATAGAATATTGAAATAAACAATTTAATGGTGCAGTAAGACGCCTATGACTAGCTATTTAGAAATACCTGCTACCACGTCATCAGTCTTATCATTCATCTTGCGAATAAAATGCGGAATTTATGGCATATATAGCGTCTTTGTAGCTTCATCGAAGTACGAAGTCTCAGAAACTTAGGATTATTTTATCAAACACACAGTGATTTTAAATTTAAATTCAAACGAATCAGGCGATTACGAGGAAAAATCTCATCTCATCATTCTGTACATGGAAAAATTTCACTCCGTATCGCTGTTATCTCGGATTTTATATAAATCAATTATTTACATCTGAAAAACCATCTCCGGATATTAAAAAATGTGTTTCGGACAAATATCACCTTACTTCATGGATCAATCTTTTCCTCTTTTTTTAAATATAATTTCTACTTTTCACTCCTGTGCGCCCACTGTCCGTTGATATCTCGTTAATCTTTGATCGAGAAAATACCCGCTGGCGTGTATGGAAATCCATCAGTCCGCCACGAAGCGACAGGCAGGTGTTTTTTCGAAAGCGAGTGTCGTCCCATGTCAGCTGGCCCACATTTCGCTCGCGATGCCCCTCGGGGACTCGCTCTATGGATGCTCCACACGAAAACGTCAGGTGGATCCTAACGTTTTCGGTCGACAGAGTCAGGACGGAGAAAAATGATTGCGAGTGTGTCGGGATAAAGGTGTGACGGGAGATGCCATGACGTCACCGAGTCGTCTCGTCGTTCTAGGTCGTCCGCCAACTTAGCTCTTCTGCAGCTCGTCCATTGAATGTTGGATGCGTCGATGTAACGCACGCAGCCGCGGGAGGGAGAATGGCGTGCAGGGTGCTGTCGTAGCTTCTCCACGTCTCGTTGCGTCGTTTCTCTCTTCCCATCGAGTTTTTTTTAATGCCGCGAGGGATGATTGACGACCAAGGGCTTCTTCCAGTGGTGCGGAGAAAAAAATATCAAAATTTATCCAGTCAAACGTTTGTCGGGAGATGTGGAATTGCGAACTTCACCATGGCCTCTATTCCTGCAAACTTCATTGAAATGCAAAAAAAGTAGAAATCGGTCAGAACTCAAGATTTTCGGGTGAAGCGATTTTAAATCAATGGCTACCGTTAATAATCTAGAAAAGTTCTGTAATGCTACATGATATATTTAAAGATTTCATATTTGTTTGTATTTTTAAAGGTCGTTTCAAGGGCAGTTACTTGTAAACAGTATCCGATGCTCACGGGCGACGGCAATCCTTTAAGATATAATCCTTCCAAATATTTTTTAAGGCTCCACACTTACGAATTCTCATGTACTAGTGGAGCTCGTTATTTGTAATACCTTCCTCTGAACGTATTAAATATGCCAACTTAAAAACTCCCTTATATTTTGTTCTTACTTTTATCCGAATTTAAATCAATGAAACAAAAACACATCAACCATTTTCATTTTTAATATATGCCAATTCTTGCCATTCCTGCGAGGTGATTTAAACTATAAGCGCAATAAGCTAAAGGATGACAATATCTGAATGGATGTCGAAACTTAATTAAAGCAAAATATTTATCCACTCGTATCAAGGCATAAGAATTTCATATTTCTGGAAAGCTTATGCATCTTAGAACTATCTTAAGTCATAAGTTCGTGTGCCTTTCCTTAGTACCGTCAGCAACTACTTCCGTAAAATTATCATTTTTGATGCTGAGCCAGCACCCCATTATCGTCTATATCTAAAGCAAGCTATTTTTCCCTTTTCCCTTGCTGCGTATTTCTACTTTTTTCTTGGAATATGTTCTCTTGATACACAAGTTTCAGACGAGCATCGTCACGGATGGATGGTACCTATTTACGAATGATATCCCTTAAACATGTTCAAGCTTTGGTCGAAAGCTCACGCATAAGGATGGCTTTCCTCTGGCACTCGTTTCCATCTCTTTAAGTAGCATGCTTTGTATTGTCTCTGTCGTGGAGGCTTCTCTTCCTTAAAGTCAGAAAATCCGTCCCAAGCCTACATCCCGGAGTTGTGATTTATAAAAACAGAAGACGTCGGGAAGCGTCTCTCCGGAGAAATCTCCACGGTGGAAGCTTTAGGACGTGAAAGTGTTTGCTCGGCTATTCTTATTCTCTCCGTTTAGCTAGAGATAGAATATGAGAGGCATAAAGCAGATATTTACGCATTCCGAAATCGATAATACAGTATTTCCCACTTTTATATTCTGGCGACAGAATCCTAAGGGAAGACTCAAAATGCTACTCATCTAATCCTCGTGCTTATGAATGCGGATTGCGTAAGCGGATCTTTTATTTGCAGGTGAACTACTATCGGCGTAAAAAAGGCAGGACGCTGAACTTTGAGCATTTATATGAAATTCTGCCGAAGCTCCATAAGGTCGTGTCATATATCGTTTTACAATTAAATCATTAATCATTGGTTAAACGCAAATGTTTAGCTTCTACCGTCGACAGAGTGAAGAAGAACACACGAAAAAATATGGGAACAGTGAAACCAACGTCTTCTTCATCTCGTTTCGGGAAAATTTTTTAATGGGTACATTTCATTATTTATTATAGAGAGAACGACGTCTTAGCATTAAAAATAGCTATTTAAAATTAAATTTTACCATTTGCTGGTTTTTTAAATGGCCAAAAGGTATATTTCAATTTCCGAGGTGTAGAAAAGTACATGAATATCGAAGTATGCTAAATGAAAAAAATAATTCGAAAATTTTCATGTATGGGAATTTTTATATTGTCCCTCTTACTTAAAATAAACAGCAAAAACGAAAATCGCCCCGTGACAATGCACACTACCAAAATGGCGATTTTGTTTTTTTTAATGTTTTCAGATAAAAATGTTTATTTAAATGTCGCTTCAGCTATTTGAATTTGTCAACAGGTGTTAAATTTGATTGTGGAGTAAATAAAGGCATCGTTTATGTTATCAGAGTGGAGAACAATTTTTTTCTCCTTAGGGTAAGGGAAGGTTATTCCCCGACTCTTTGAAATGCTCACGGCTTACTGGGATATGGTATTTCATAAATGATTTGGTTGAAATTCGAAGCTCTTCTAAAGCTGAATTATACCCGTATCTCGGCGCGAGTTGCATTTCCTTCGAAGAAACCATACCCTCATTTTAAGGCACCATGCTCTGTGTGCGGTGGTGGTTTAACGAATTTTCTCAAGCATCAACTGAAAGAGTATTTCTCGGCGGTATTATATGGCATTTCTTGTGCATTTCATCTATAAATATGGTTCAATAGCTACGCGTAAATAGGTCAAAAGCTCTTTGGTGTTGATTGAAGGCTTTTTGGACAGGTATACGTCAAGCGTTAAACGTGTAGGTCGTGGTGTTTATTTGGAGACGTAGGAGTAATTTATTAGTGAATAACAAAAAAAAACATACAGCAGCCATTTATCATCGATCTTAGGAGAATATAATTTAAAGGTGAACTAAAGGACTCAAGAGTCAAAGTTCTTATATGCATTGGTTTATCAGGAATTATTATGAATGTGGTAGTCCATCTAGAGGGAGAGATGATACTTAAATATTATGATGGAAATATTGTTACAGCTTTTTTACGCGCAAATTATTTGCTAAAAATATGTCGTAAACCTATTCGATTTAGTTGGCATTTCTATTTTTAAAACTATATAGGAATGTATTCTTTTGTGACGTCCTTAATGTTTGCATGCACTCTTTTTCTTCAAACTCATTCCGTTTTTTTGCTATTATTTATATAAGAATTACTAATTCAGCTATTAATTATATACACCAAAACGTTTTATCCAGCAATGATTATAGGAGTTTAGGATGAGTATTTGACGTAGGATAATAAAGTGATGAACTTTTATTTGTCCATGGAATGTGATGCTGGTCGATATTAGAATCACGGAAGTCCTGTCTTGATGAGAAGGGTAAAATAAATTTCTCGTGCTTGATGCACTCATTAGAATGATTGGTGCAAATTGCTCAATCATGGTTTCGTGTGGTTATTAACCTCGGAATAGCTCTGATTGGCAGCAGAGTGTAATCCTTTCTTTTCTTTATTTTCAGGTAAGGAAAATCTTCTAATTGGACCTAATTCTGCTCGTTTACAAAACTGCTGCTATGGAGACCCACATGCCAACAAGGTTGTGGTAATTAGGGCCCCCGCGCACTGGCAACTTTTACAAAGCAACTATTTAGTTGCTTTGAGGAAGTCCTATGAAACACACGGCAGTTGCGGCAACTAAAAAGTCGCCTGTGTGCGGGGCCACAGTCAATTCCGTGTGTTTCATTTGAATATCCACAAAGCAACTAAATAGTTGCTTTGTAAAAGTTGCCAGTGCGCGGGGGTCTTTATAGAAAGAGATCTTTCAGCATAATTACTTCTTTTAAGAAAATTATATTTAGGGGTATTCCCACTTGTATAAGTTTTATTTTTAAGTGTTACAGTTTCTCGTTTACGGCGTCGCCTCATTTGCTTTTGTTTACCCTTATGCCTGTGATTTCTGGATGGATGATTGAATGATCGGTTCACTCTGAATGGGTTAATAAATCGTAACAATCATGGCAGGTGGGCGGTAAATTTAACGTTTTTTTAAATTTTAAACTAACAAAATAATATCTCAATATTTCCCCTTACTTTTTTTTCCTCCCATTTACCATATTTATGAAATAAATTACCCTTTCGGGCCTATCTGAACGACTCCAATACACCTTGCTTCCCAATTAATGTCTTTTGAACTTCCTTTTGCAGCCACATAGATTCTGTAAATATTTACTATATTCCGTTTCAGTTGCAAATTCTAGCCGCCTTCTTTGTATCCCATCATAATCTCAAGGTACGTAAGACCGCGTTGGGATTTCAGGGTTTTGCCTGCTTGCTTAATGATGTCGAACTTTCATCAATCAGTTCGAAGACAGATTCTAGCAGCGGATTATTTTTAAGCTATTTTCAATATTTCTCTTCTTCGATTTTATCATAACTCTTTAAAGTTGAAGCTTAAAGCCTGGCTTAAATTTTCGAAAAATGAGATAAATTATGGGCAGAAGAGGTGAGGAAACTTTTGGGGTAAAACGAAAGTAAGAACTAATTTTTCAAACCATAATCTAAACTAGAACAAGACTTTTCTTTTCAGTGATAAGCAACGTTGTTCTTTAATAGAAAGTAATTCTAACGCAATTTGAACTAAAATAAATACTTTAATGCAATAAAATTCATGATACTGTAATAAATCAGGTTTTAAACTTAATTTGCGAAAAAGGTAAACATACGTCCACCTAAAATGAATTATTATTTTCAATGTATTCACCGCGGTGCACCGTTTTGTTTCCGTCGTTATTAACTTCAAATCTCTGAGGGGTAATTGTAATAACCTGGTGAGACAACACATGGATTTTGAAAAGTGGCCCCTTGCCCTATATATGCGTGCTACTGGCTCATTAAAGGATATATCCTATTCTCTCCTGCCATACCATTATTTGGGACTCAGCACGAACAAGTGAATAATCGAAAAATCACGCTTTGAGAAACTTATGCCGCCATAAATTTCGTGGTATCAGCACTATGTATGCATTTAAGTGCTTGAAAATATCAATTTTTGCTGATAGTTTAAATCCCTAAATGAAGTTTATTCTTCGTGTTGCTTTCTGGGCGCAAGCGGAATATAAAGACGATGTCTTTTGTGTAACATGGTTACCATAAACGATGCGCGACAATCGTGGTAAATCTATAGCGAATAGGGGAGGTTGTACCAACCAGCGGGGATGTTTTTGGTATGGTACCACAAAAGATACTATAAAAAGTAGTGCTGTTAATTTTAAATGATTAAATATGCCTTCCAGGTGAGAAAAAATCGGTGTAGCTTAGTGGAATTTTTAAGTTTCCCGGAAAAAATTCCTTAACGAGTTCAGCGAGATCATCTGCTGTTAATTTAAAAGAGAAGATAAATGTGAATAATTTTTCTGTTGTTAAATTTTTTTAAGGCTCAAACATCACCCTTCCTCTAAACGCGTTATGTTTCCTTACAGCAACTAAGGAATGTAGGCTCTGAGCTCCTAGAGCTTTGATAGTGGGATTAACTGATAGAAAATGCTGGGAAAGCATTTTCTATCAGTGAATCCCACTTTTCTCTTGCTAGTCAATTCGGCCATTACTGCCTTTCTTGTCGTCAGCATACGTTGACTTTGATGCAATATTGATTCTGCTACATATTTAATTCACTGCCATTCTGTCGATTTTGACAATTTTCCTTTCCTTTTTTTCTTTCCTGAAAATATACTTTAAGACATCATTAGCGAGTGTGATAGTCGTAGGTTTGCTTTTTTCTCGAACTCTTTTTAATTGACTTACTGACTTTTGCCTTTTAAGTGTTAATTCTTTTTTATGATCCGGAGATTACTGGCAGATAAAGCGATTGAAAAGTATAGAGTCAATTCGCGAGTATGAAAGTGAAATAATTAAAATGGCTGATCATTAGTTACTTTTCGTGAAACTGGTTTTTCAAGCTCGTGTCAATGCCAATAAAATAATTAGCAATGCGTGCTCAAGTAGGGACGTCAGCTCGGTGGTTTAATTTGCGAGAAAATGCTGAGGTAAATTATTTCCAGTTGCACTCATTATTGGGGTGTGTGTCTATTATGTAGGTCGCTGATTTTGAAACGAGAATTTCTTCGAACTGAGACCTGAGTTACATTCGAGAAGTTGCGAAATTACCTCACTTAGTGACCAAATTATCTTGCTTTGATTTCGATAAGGACGTAAAAACTATTTTTTAAACTCGAAAATGTGTTGTAGCATTACTAACGCTATTACGGCTACGCCATTTAAAAAAGTGTTCCAATTTTTCGCATTTGATGTTTTCAAAATATTGCTCATACAAGTTTCAACCTTCGATGTTAAAAAATGGGATCAAAATTCTATGTGAGAGTGCGTTTCAACGCTATTTAAAGGAGCAAAAGTATAATTAATAATATTTTATAATCAATGCTCATTATGCAGTGTAAGTCAACTGTGGTGCTTTTATTTTCAATTAGTATGCTTCGATTTCAATGAACTTCATTGGTTTGCTTGAATTCATTTGGTTTACGTCGTCTGTAGCTCTAAACGTAGTTAGGTGGTATTTATATTTTACACTTTATCCTTCTTTGACACGTATTGATGCGTCTTCTATCTTTTTTTCCTGATCAGAAATAGATACGTACAATACAGCTGTAATTTACGTTTTCTCATAGGGTGTCTGTATCAAATCACAGTTTTTCAGAAATGAAATATGCAAAAAGTACAGAAAGGAAGTAATTAGTTGAACTGACTGGTAAAGTATTGAGGTTAAACGGGTCAACAAAGATATAGTTAGAAATGTTTAAGATAATGACTTTACCTGCAGTGTTTCATTGCGCAATCTCCATAACCTATGCTCTGGTCAAACACATTACGCAGTTGTGAATTCCCAAAGCAAGAGAGTGGATTCATCCTGCTAGTGGTGGCAGAAAGAATCAAGGCTGAGGGAAATATTTCTTAAGGCGTGCGTTCTTAAAGAATTGGAGTTTGTTCCGCGTGAAGGGCCCTTCCCGCATTGGGATAAGGAAGAAATTCATTCATTAGGTCTAACTGTGATGAGCTTTCTTATTTACTCAGATAATCTGGTTCCTTTCCCTTAGCTTCCGCTAATGATACGGCCGCATAATGTGTGGATATGGGAAAGGGAGGGAGTGAGAAATAAATGAAAGGAAAAATTGTTAGATTAAGAAGGATGAGACAGGGGGAGTGAGTCGTGCCTGAACATAGGGTTATACAGCAGAGGAAAAAGTAACAATTCGTCTGCGAGGCATGACGTGGGGGAGGGGGGATTCGCGCGAGGGTTTCGGGCTCGTGAGAAAGTCGAGAGTGGCTTTCCAGTTGCAGATATGAGAGGAGCGTGCAAGGAGGTAATATCCTTCGTTGTTAGAAGATATCCGTGGGGTTAAAGGGGAAAGAGTAGTGTGCAGAGACTGACTTTCCTTACTTGTGGTGCATGGGAGGAAGAGTACCTGCCACTCGTGGAGTTATCTTGCTGACGGTGGCTGGCTGATGTATTTTTTTAAGGGACTTCCCTCTGCAATTCTGCCTATCAATTCAACCTTGGGATGCGGCTGTTTAAGAGCCCACGTTGAAAGCACTTTGCTACCACTGTTGACATTTCGATTGGCCGAATTAAGTTCCATATCATGTCGGTCGGCGACGATTACTTTTATCACAATTTTTTCTGGTCATATAAACTATATCGCTTTTTACATTGTAATAATGTATTTTGAATGCAATTATTCTACTAAGTAATTTTGAATTTTATATTTACATGATAATTCGATGTCTTTTTTCTCTGAGAACTATCCAAGTATTTTTCATGAGTTTGGATTTATTTTCCCTATTTAAAAACCCATGTATTTCATCGCAACAGCTGGTAGAATTGATTATTAGAATTCGTTTCCAGTCTGTAGGAATGATAAGCTCGGACGAGCACCAGCTACAAGCGTTTAATGGGAATTATCTGTTCTTCAGAAACTACCGAAATACGTCTACTGCGATGAAATAAGTTTGGCAATTAAGTTGCAACTTTGAGAGCCGCTTTTATAATGCCAGATTCACTCTAACCATAATATAATACAGCCTTCAACCTTACCTGGTGGCTGCTGACAGTTTTGGTGAGTTTTAAGTCTCACGTTATATAGAAGATGACCAGAACTTTCAACCACCTCAAGGTAAAGTTAAATGCAGTAACATATTATGGTTAGCATTAACCAGGCATTATAAAACTGGCACTAAGTAAAAAAAAATGTAACGTTCTGACGAGGGTTGTGTTGAGGTAGGGAATGGGATGGTGGGAATAGTTGAATAGTTGAGGACGAGGGACTGCTCCGCTTCCCAGGTGAGGAGGGTAAAACTTAGGGCAAGATAAAGGGAGGCGCAGAATATGGCGCGAAAGGGCACAGAGATAAAGGGATTTAAGGAAGTCGTTTGGAAGAGAAGGATTTTGGAGAGGCATTAGGAGGAAGGAATACATAGGCGTAATAAAAGTGTTTGAATAGTGGTCGGATATTCTGCATAAAATAGGTGTTAATCTTATACTGAAGAACTTAAGGGGGTTTTAAGCGTAGATAAGGAGTTTTTATTAATTTTAATGCATAAAAAACAGCATTTTGGTATTTTTACAAATATTCCGTGGATATGAATTTGAAGCCGTTATTCCTAAATGAAAAATTTTTTGTTGCCAGGTTTGTCTTTGGAATTATTTATTTAGTGTTAAGTTTGACGATTCTTAAAAAAGGGAAGAGACCTAAGTTAATTGAAATAATGCAAAATGTATAGAATTATTCACGACGGCCAGTTATTAAAGTACTTTCTACGAAGTTAATAAGTAATAAGTAATCAACATAAAACCGGCCTTTTACAATAATTCTAACCTGAAGAGCATGCTACCTTCAGTCAAGGACCCCACTGACTCAGCCCTCAAGAGCGGGGTCTACCAATTAAGGTGTGGTGATTGTGACTCCAAATACATTGGACAAACAGGAAGAAGTCTGACCGTACGAGCGGAGGAACACCGGCGCGATTACTACAACAACACTGGGATGTCCCAATTCGCTACCCATCTTCGGGAGGAAGGCCACCAAGCGGATTTTACCCCGGAATTGCTGCACCGAGTCAAAAAAAGAACACAGCTGGACATCAGAGAACAGTTGGAGATTTTAAAAATTGTAAAGAGGAAAGAACCCATTGCTAATGACCACCTTTTCCCTTTCCACTCCCCCCTCCTAGACATTCCACTATTACACCCCAAAAAATCCTTGTGACGCCAACCCACGCTCTTCTTTGTAACTACCTCTGGTTTTTTCCCCTATCCCTTCCATCCTTCACCATTCCCGTCACTTACCTCTCCCCTTCCCCTCCAATCACCCGACCACAGAGTATATATACCGGCAAATTCTGATGTGTATCACTAGTCTTGAAAATGGTACAGTGTAACCGAAACTAGTCGGCAATAAAGTGTGTGTTTTTGTAGAAAAGCTAAAAAATTTCCTTCCAAACATTTAATAATAATTACCTAAATCGGTATTCTGAATTCGCGATCGCTAAGGCCACACCAAAAATGAGAACTTAACGTAGTTTGAAAACGAATAATTATCGAGAATTTTACGGGGAAAGCGTCGTCCTCATGCTAAAGCGATACTGGAAAATGTCCTCCGATAAAAGCCTTGATTGATCCAAAAACTTTTCCGTGCCTGCCGTATCCCGCTGACTTGTAGCAGAAACTCTACTGGAAAACCAGTAATGGCACCTTGACATGTTAAAAAGGGATGCTAATTCTTTTGTAATAAGTTTTCTTCAGAATATAGAGTGAATACGGGAGCATCAAGATTTTCTTTAGACGAACGCTGAAATCTTGCAGGTAATAAATTACAGTATGCAGATATTTATGGAGGATTATTTGAAGTGCACATAATGGTTATTTGCAGTAGACGCTGTTTTTTTCACTCACCGTCACTTTCGGTTAAGAGCCGCAGAAAAATTCTAGAGAGAATTTTTGTTTCAATCAATATTTCTTCCTGGAAACAAATAATCAGGGGAGATATGGAGTAAGTGTATGGGGTAGCAGTCGGTTTGGATTTTGCGAAAAGAATCGACCGTATTAGAGGAATGTTTAGAAAGAGGGATAGTGGTAAGAAATGTTTGTGTGAAACGCATAATATTCGTAAGAAATGATAAGTGGCAAGAAAAGGAATATTTAGAAAGAGGGAATGTGGTGAAGGGATTAGATTATATTGATGGAGGAAAATGGAATAGGCCTTAATGAGTATTGAAATGAAGACCAAATGCTTAGAATACCAGCTAATATTACGAAAAATGATAAATTGATTTATTAAAAGGTCAATCTGGAGTCATTTGGAGGTACCTACGTATCCTATGAGTTTCATGTCACCTGACCTAGAAGATCGAGCGATCACCTTTCCTTCTTCTCTTTGAGACTGCTGTTGCAGGTATTCTCCGGATTAGACTTGTGAATATGTCTATGCATTTCATAGACTGATGTCTTATCGATTAAAATTGTTCATCTCTGCCATCTGCCACTTATTTCTTCCTATCATCATCTTTATTTCGTCCAAAGACTTCTTCGTCCTCTGACATGCTCATTCTTTCTTCCTTTGTAAATTCCCTCTTACAGTTTGCTCCAACTACATCATATCGGATAACATATCCAATAAATTCTGTTTTTATCATTTCCATCTCCATCGGTGATATCTCTTCTTCTAATTACCTTGAATATTTTAATTTTGATTTTATTTCCGTTCCACTTGTTCTTGATATATTCCGCCATATTCACATTTTAGCATCCTCATGCCTACTCCTTTCCATTTTGCATACTGTCCAATTTTCGTTTACACACAGCCGTGTACTCCGTTAAAGGCTTTTATGAAAAAAATTTTAATATCAGATTTCATATGTTTAGCTGTAAAAATATGTCCTAGTTATGGCATAGAGTAAGTATATACTTACTCTATGGTTATGGTTATCCGTTGTAAAGAAGGAATGTGTCGTTATTCGCCAACTCCATTT
The DNA here is from genome assembly GCF_921293095.1 of Ischnura elegans. Lineage (NCBI taxonomy): Eukaryota > Metazoa > Arthropoda > Insecta > Odonata > Coenagrionidae > Ischnura > Ischnura elegans. The sequence continues at coordinate 80,672,251 of NC_060246.1, read as the reverse complement.
TACTATAAAATATTTCCTCATCCATATTTAAATCAAGAATGCCATTATTTTCATAATGAAATGCAATACCAATTGCGCAAAAATAAACGGCAGACGAGAGAAGCCTCTCGCTTTTCGTGGTTGGAATTAACTATGGTAAAAGAGACGACTAAAAAATAATTAGCTATCAAGTTTTGCCTGCGCTGTATTATATTCGAGCGTCATTAACATGAGTATTAGCTTGCATAAAAGAATATTTAGCCAACTTTGAATTGCATTGAGAGCTTCCCCCTAAATGATCCGGTGTTGAGATTTAAGGGAATAAACTCGTCGCTCACTATCATTTCCTCTTGTGTATAAGACTACTGTCACATTCGTGAAATGCTCTTTTCTTTGGTGATTATTATAGGAAGAGTGAAAGACCTCATCGGTATCCATTCAACGGATGTCGGAGAATGCCTTCTCGTTGACTTTTCTAATGAAATGTGATAGTCGATATGGTCCCGAACTTCGCTTTACGGTACGACGTGTCTCTCTTGGAATCTGATCTGGTTCTCGGATCAAAGACCTCAAGGTATGTGCAAAAAAAGACTGCGAAATAGTCCTTTCACACGACAGATTTTGATCAAAGAGTTTCGTTGAAGGAACTCATGACGAAGATCGTAGTCTGTTAGTTGGGGAAAAATCTCTTCGACACTCTTTCAAGGTGCTGAAACCAATATTGGGGCGGTGAAATGTGGAATGAAGACGACAAATGAGAAACATAGAGGGGTTTGATGAGAAATTGTGGAAGATTCCTGAAACAAAATGAGAGGGTAAGGGCTGTGAGAGAAAAATGTTGCGCTGGGAAAAAATGGGACGTAAAAAAAGGCGAGTGACGGAAAACATGGAAGAATTCTGGAGTCGTGTTATGCGGGATAGTGAACGAATAAAAGAGGACATTTTAGGATAAGGGTTAGTGGTTTCTGCAGACAGATTTATGGAATTTTAATGTAATTACGCGGAGTTACAGTCCTCATTTTTCATTCAAATAACATCATTTTTATTTCGCAAAAAAATTACTGTCGGAAGGTATGAATCATTTCTCGTACTTGTAAGAAAATGAAAATTTTAAACTTTTATCCTCATTACGGTAATGAATTTTGCAATGCGAGCTGCGCCGGACGCAGAGTATTTTTCTTGTAAAATTTTCGGCTAGTGTAACCGAGTGAACTAAAATATGCAGGGTTCTGTCTGTTCAATTTTGGATCTGTGTGCAGCCAAAATTGTTCGACGCAATCCTCGTTATACTAAATAAACGCCTGTCTTAATAATTTGAGTTGGAAAAGGGTGCGTTTATTTCTACCTAACCTCATATGCAAATTATAAAATACTGTTGGAATACGGTTTCGAATCGGTCTCCAAAAAAATGGCGTGCAAATTCAATGACTGACTCTTTTATTGTGAATTACAACCCAATTTTCCGTGTCCTCTTAATCGAATGACTCCTGAAGTCCATTTATTTTCCCACGGACTCATCCTAACTCATAACCTCTTTTATTTCCCAAACACGTGCTATTTTACTCTCGAGTCAAGTATCCGTATAGTTTTCTTGAGTTAATAGCATCCTTTCTGTCCAAAGGGAAGTTGATATATCTCCGGGGTGATGAATTCTTTTGAGTTGGTCCGACCGAGAATCTTTGGGTGTTTTCTCAAAGGTGGGCCTTCCTTTTGTTTCGTACGGAGCTGTCCCTGTATAGTCAGCAGGAAATGCCAAAGGAAAGCAGAGCACTTGGAACAGAAGTCTTAGTCAAAAAAAGCCTTTGATGAGTGAGAGAAAAGAAGTGTGGGCGAGAAGCATTCTCCGGCGCAGGTAATATCCGGGCTTTGTGAGAGGTAAAATTATTCCTTTAGCTAAATCGAGGGCTTTCATATAAAACAGTCGTTTGTAAGAGTCCTCCTAGAAATACTCTCCGATGTCATCATTGAAGGAATGAATAGCCTTTGTATAGGTAGAGATTTTAGCGTTGAATAAAAATCTTCAATTTTGCTTATGCTTTCGGAATACCAATGTCATCTGTCTTCAAAATGAGCTTCCTCAAAAGTTAAAAATTAGGAATTTTTATAATGTCCAATTTAAATTTTAGGTCGGAGGCTTTTACTCCTCAGGTCTGCCAAAAATACTTTTACTGACCTGAGGTCTTGATTCTAATTTTGATATCGAATCATAGGTGCTAGAAATTAAAAGCTTTAAAAATGCCAAGCAACTTTTGAAGCTCTATTTTGTTACCGTATGGAAAAACAATGAGGAAAATTTGATAAATATCCTATCGGTTAGCGAAAATTCCATGTTTAAGAATAATTGACTGCAAAATTATTGCAGTCCTTCGAGCTACAAAGGTCGGTAACTCATATGTAAGGTAATGGCAGGCCACTCGGCGTTCCCAGAGAAGTGGGTAACTTGGAACTTATGGTCACATAGAAGGATTGTCTTGTTTTCTCTTTGAGCGTGTCAAGAAGTGAGCCCAGTGCACTTCCTACTATTCAGGATAGCTAACGGCAGAAGTTGTATGACGTGACGTAACAAACACTAATGAGAATACGACGCAAAGGACGCGTCAAAGGCAGCCAAAAGTACCACTACGGGGCTCAATAGCATGAGATGCACCTATATACTAACTTTTTTCGCAATCCATGCAGCCGTATGGAAACACATAACAAGACGTATGTATACATAAGAAGACGTATACTATAAAAGCACCGACTTACCTTATCCGTAATTCTTTGAATAATCATAAAATTTTTACCTTTATTCCAATAAATAAAACCTAAGGTGGCAATGTAAACATGGTTAAGATTAGAAATCATGAGACTATAACGGTTCTCCACGCTTAGCGCCATTTATATCTAGCAGCTACATGAACTGCAGCATTTGTTTGCAGACAAATTATCACCAAAATAGGCAACAAAAGATATGAACGGAAAACTTTTATGTTCGGAACGGATACTTTTCCCTTCTTGATTCTAGTCCGAAGGAAGAAAATAGATTTTGGATATTATCTCTGTTCAAGGTTTGATGGCAAGTACTATGCTGCGTCCTATCCTTCCTCTTGCTTGAGGCGTTATGCCGTTCCCACTCCAATTAGCCCAGCACAAGGAAGTCTCGGGTTTTAGAGGGCTACTCTGGCAAAAATAGTTTAACCCAAACTCAGCCCTCATAAAAGGTTGACGCAGTTACTGAGAGCCCCACTCTCGCTTTTAAAAATTCAAACACCCCTTTTGGCCCTTAAAAAGGATAACACGACTACGTCCCTTTTTGAATTATTGCTTGCTTAAGTCTGAAATAAGTTTTTTGTATGGAATTTGTAACGTGTTTGTGGTAATTTTCCGCGGAAATTATGTAACAATAACAAATTACGATAAAGCCGTATTGAAAATGTGTGGGCTTTCTTTGAATCTTTCTATGGCCACATTTCATTGGAACTATATAATTTTGGAATATGTTGTAGGAATGGACTAATTTAATGACTGAATGGGTTGAATAAATAAAGGACTGCGACCAAATCTAGGCTTAAATGAGCACAGAATGCACGCCTCAAAAGAGCGATTTAAAAAAAATGCCTATTTGAAATTAGAGTTTATCCATGATTCATTAATCAAATTAAGATCATTTTTCAGAGCTTAATATTATTGATTCATGGAATGCACTTGTAATTTCAGAAAAACATTTTAGCATCACAGCTGGTGACCAAAGTTTATTTCATTGTAAGATAGATATTTTAATGCATCTTTTCGATCATCAATGGCTATCTTTTCAAGCGGTCGAATATTTGCTTTCGTTGGGTCGCTCTTGGTTATGCAGTCATTATTATTCGGCTATATTTTCACCTGCAGAGAGATTTTAACACCCTTTTTTCAAAGATGCTACCCAAGTTAGGTTGATAAAAATTCAAATATTTTGTTTGTATATGGTCAAAGAAAATATATAATTCACTGGTTGTTTTCGTTTTTTAAGAGACACTTCTTTTAGCATTATAAAAACTTTGGCATGTTAACTCTGTGATAAAACGGGTTACATCATCTTTTCCTCTTTCAAGAATATAAATTAAAATTGTGCGTAATTCACAAATTTGCGAATTTGTAATGCGTAAACTTTGGAGCGCTTCTAGGGGCTTGCCAGTCGTCAAATAGCCAGTTCGTTAAATTTTTAGCGGCGGGTTGCGCTGGGTTGAGTCATGGTATAATTTCAACCAGTCGCTTCCACTTCACATAAATAATAAACATCTGGCCCTTGAGGTTTGCGTGGCTCCGTGACCTAATGTCCTCCCGTAATAAAACCTCAAAATTTCTCTCGGGTAAAATTCGAATACGTTGCCCCATTGGCACCATCTTGCAACCCCTCTTATTATTCATCGCCTCATCCATTTTAACAGATGCCAGTATCGCACGGTGATAATATTTTCCTCTTGTGAGATTCATGAACTTTCTTCCGATGTATTTCACCCAAGCTCAGCAAAGTGAAATTAATTGTAATGACCACCGGGTTAATTCAAGTGGGCGGCCTGAGACTTTTACCTTAAAATAGGATGACAACTGTGAACCTTTATCATCAATAATTTTATTTTGTATGGCGTTAAATTATGCCTAGTAAAATGATAATGTGCATATTTTTGTACCTCAAGGCGGTTTTTTGTTTCCTTTGTCATTGAAACGTTATATCTATGGCTAAGTTCTAACAACACGTATCTCAAATTCGGCCGGTTTGAGACATGTATCTAAATTAAGTCTTATAACATTAAGAAATAAAATACAAGCAAAAAAAACCTCTTTTTTTGTAAATGAATGCTTCTTGTTCACTTTTATGAACTTTTGGTTTTTAATTTCAGTGTACAAGTACCGTTTTTTTCGCTTAAAATCAAGTTTCCCAACTTTGAGCGCTTGGTATTACCATAGTTTTCGTTCCAATAACGTGGAATTTTTATATAAGGAAGCCAGATCTAATAATGACAATTTGCAGAAAACAACTTGTTTATACCACGAAAATTGATAGACTTATTGTAAACAACGCAAATATCTACAACTTCGAAACCGATGGGTCAATTCGAAGTTAGCAGATATTTGCATTATTTACAACAAGTCTATCAATTTCCATGGTGTAAACAATTTGTTTTCTGCAAATTGTCAATAATAGATCTGGATTTATTATATTCCAATTATCTGTTTATTGATATAACTGATAGCCTAATATCTTATTCCTCTTTTGCTCACATTCAAGTAAAATGGTAATGTATAAGTTATGGCCTTATGTTATCATCGAAACTGCATCACTGAAACCTTTGCCTCTACAAATAAATTAGAAGTATTTCAAAATCGTTCTCTTTCAATTTTTTGACTTTGGAAAATGTTTGTTTGTTCGTTTTTTTGCACGATTGCTTTGGGCGGTCGACTTCCTTTGAACACTTCTCAGCAAAAACGATTCGTCCCTCCCCTTTCAGTGGAGCAGAAGTAAATGAACAATGATAGGATGCTAGCAACGGTCCTTCTGCTTTTCCGCTGCGCCGCATTGCGTTTGAGTTTATGCATTCAACCCTTTTGTTCGATCCACTGCTTCGCCGGAATAACATGGCAACGAACTATTGGTGCCGATTAGTTGATTATTTTTTTAAAATAAAGCCATCAATTTATGTATAAATTCAAATACAGGACCTGTATTCATTTTGTTATTTTGATACCGACTTTTGGTATTTTCCCATTCTAAAATAAAAAATACATGTGTAAAATACTTTTGAAGTAGCTCTGATAACACTTTTGTAACATTGTGCTTTAGAGATTACTTTGTTTTCGTTAGAATAGTTTTCTTCATGTTTGCAAATATCCATTACGTGCCTTAACGCAGGTTATATTTTTTTAAATTTCACTTAGCTTCCATACAAATGTATTTTGCATTGTAAATGGTATTTAAAATAATATTTTGTGGTTTGTTTTTCGAATTCCCAAGTCAAAGGTATTTTGTATTTCTAATACATTTGGAGCGGTACTTTGTATTTCATATACTCCTCGGCCTGCATTTTGTCCAGCTCTGCTCCTCCTGCATCCAACATAGCTTACTCCTCGCACGAGATCATTTGGGTCGTATTCAGTGAAAGGCTTCTCTTGAAGCCTGCATAAGCCTGTTTAAAGTGGTGTCATAGTTCCTTCCGTATTCACATCGCGCAATGCATCGGGGATTACTGAATGCGAATGAGAGGAGCGAGAAAGAGAGAGAGAAAGAGATGTTTTCGCGAAGAATTCGAGAGAATCTTCCTCGGCCGAAAGAGGACCTCTCTTTTCGCATGCGGACAAGGAGTTTTTATTTGGATCACATGGAAAAAAAAGAAAGAAGGAAGGAATCTCCTAGAGTGGACGGACGTGATAATTAAGAGTGCTCTTGACGGAGAAAGAAGAAGAAGAAAATAAACCTGGGGGTTACTGTGTGCATCGTTAGGAAAATGTTCTCCACGAAACCGGGATGTGGTTGAAGGGGGTTTCAAAAACGTGAGGCTGACTCATGATCCCGAGGGGCGGGACCCCGGACTTTTCCTTCGTTTATTTTTTTTGGAGATGGACGGTCGTAGCATACGTCGTCGTAATAAGGTCGCAAGACGTTGCATAAAAGTAAATGAAGACGATTGGGAATGCCGGGGCAGGAAATAGAACTCGGATTATTTATTGAGATGCGCGGACCCATGAGCGACGTACGTGCCGTTATGACCTACATTCTAGCCTCTGTGTAAGTTTCGTTGTACCTTTGTGATTAATTAAAGTGAAAACTTATTTTTGCCCAAGGAGACTCTCACTAGCACTTTGGAGGGATGAAAATCTTAGGTGTTACGAAGTTTGTTCATCATCACTCGAGGTTGTACTTCGTGATTCTATTCTTTCAAGGTTGCTCTACTGCTGTCATTAATCGGAATCAGTCAGAAATTTAACAACGTTAGATAAATTAAAATCGCCGAATTTAATGTCTATTGCGTTATGCTTCAGCTGGCAAAAGCAGGGTGGCTTCTTCTTTATCTAGATAGTATTTTTACCTCGCTGAATATTCACAGGGATTCGTTTCCTGGGCGAATGAGAACCCACAGAGTCAGGATTCATACCAACGACCTCTTAAGGGCTTTTTTCAACAGGACGATTTGTTTTCATTATACCTCTTGATTATACTTGTAAGGAAGAAGTTAATTTGTGCTTGAAAGTGACTCACATTCAGCGTCATGGACCTATGATCCTTTCTTTCACTATATTGAGTGAATGGCCTCGTCTTGTACTGTTAGATTTTTTATAAAAATCTGCCGTTATACGCCCGATTTAATTATAATTTTCCCAATTATCTCATTTTTTCCTGTGCCATTACATTACGATAACTCTAGTGTTTAGAAGACACTCATTCTTCTTTTGGAATCATTACTTTGCACCGTTGGTCAAAATGTAAGCAACCATAGGCATAGGTGATGGAAGATGAAGAGTGGATGCCACAGCTCTTTTTTCAGAATTCAATGGCTCCCGTTGAAAAAATAGCAATTTCTGCTTCTATTTTTGTGAGTGCTAAGGAAAAACAAAACACCCCAGAATTCCCTCAGCTGAGGTCCCTACAATAGTAGGAATTCAAGTGATGGTATCGATTATAGGGCTTCAATTTAAATCTGGGCTCCTGTATGTTGCGTTTTCTAGCTATTGCTTGAAAAACGTATCTGTTGCGGCTCAGAAGTGGGGTTAGCAATGAATAGATGTACTGCATACATCATTTATACCCGTTAAGGACCTCCTTCCTTTTAATTGCACGATAGCAATGTGAATCACACGATAAGTTCATTTTCATTAAATAATTGTATCTTCATTATTGCATTTTTATTTTCCGAATTGGTCGTAAACGACATCACTTCAACTTCAATATCAATTGTAGACGATGATAATTGTTATAGCTCCTAAAGGAAAAATCTCACTTAGTTTCCACATATTCCTATATATTGATAGCTCCTGTGTTCTTCTTACCAATCGCAGAAATTAAAATCTTCTCATGGAGCAATCGCTTGGCTCCTACCAAACTTGTGATTTTACCCAATTGCTGTACAGGCCTGCAGTATTTTTGGCTTTTTATGCATCTCTACCGTAACATTTTTAGTTAACTGTTTTCTGTTCAATGTATTTGATGATCCCAGATAATTATTTTTGTTCAATGGAAGCGTTTGAAGGGTCAGTGGAAACTCGCTTGTCTTAAAAAAGCATTGTTAAGTGTTATGATTATCAAGAATTATTGGCGATTAAATTTGGAAAATTTCATTTCCATCTCGCAAATATTATCTTCTATTCCAACCTATGACAAAATCTATTATGGAGTAGAAGTCACACTGTGCATAACTTCATTCTGCTTCGCAGACAAATGAGCATAGAAGTATGATTCTAGTCTTCGGCGATCGATCCTCATGCTAGGAATATCGACTTGGCGTGCCAGAGAAGAGATGAATGGAAGTGAACATTCTCTTTGAGAGAACCCGGAGAGCAAAATTTAAGCTCGCGACTAGGGTCCGCTTGCGGAGAGGCATTTCCATACGTAGGTACCTTCTTTTTCGATCATAAATTCCGATACCTACACCAAACAGAACGCTTTCCTTTTAGCCCGCAGACGGGAATGATTATTTTCTATCCTTTGTCGGCGCGGCCGTGAAATAAAGAGAAGAACATAGCGACCACCACCTCTCTACCTTTCCCCTTCCTTGTGCTTTTTTCCTCATTCCCCCAGTCTGCAAACCGCTCGAGGCCACGCGGCAAGGGCCGCGCGGAGGGGATTAAGCGCAAACAGACAACGCATACTACGCCTGTGACCCTAACCCCCTCCCCACATCGGTGGCGAATACTCCCCATTTTACCCTCTCCTTCTCCTCCCATCTCTCCCTGCCTTTTGGTGGCCCTGAGGGGTCGAAAGGGATCCGTCGACGGCGAGTTTGGTAGCGGAGGGTTGGAGAGGGACAGGGGGAAAGGAGATGGGAGAGGTTGATGCAATAGGGACGCGGAAAACCCACGATAGCGAGGAGGACTGCGAAAAGGGAGCAGGGATGGGAAAAATACAGGCCGACGAGTATTTGTAATACTAAATACTGTTCCAAATGTATTTGAAATATAAAATACAAAATCCCTTTGACTTGGGTACATGAAAAACAAACTAGAAAATAGTATTTTGAATAGCTTTTCAAGTACAACATTAATTTGTATGGAAACTAAGAGATATTAAAATAATAACCTGCCTTAGTACGTCATGGTTAGTTGCAAACATGAAGAAAACGATTCTAACGAAAACGAAGTAATCTCTGAGCACAATAGTAGCAGAGCAGTGTTATCAGACAAGTGTCATCAGAGCTACTTCAAAAGTAATTTACAAAAGTATTTTTATACAAAATACAATATACATCCAGGTCATGTATTTGAAACACCAAATACAAATTACAAATGTATTTCAAATACGCATTTTAAAATACTTGTATTTGAAATACTGCCCAGTCCTGACAGGAAGAGAAGGGGAATGGCGGGAAGAATGTGCGGTGGGAATGCGAATGTGAGGAGATTGCGTGGAGTCGGATGAACGGACTGTCCTCGCACCTCACCGCCCGTCATCACGGGAACGCAATCTTCCCATCCCCTTCCTTCTAACCCTCTCTCTGGAACGCGTAATAACTCGGTTACGCGATATGGCGGCGTAGACTTTCTCCGTAGGTATGTGCTAACGTAGGTATTGGTTTTGGAAAAATGTGGAGAGAGGGGGCATATTTGGAAAAAATATTTCTCAATAAAGGCACATTCTATCTATTAAATATGAGGATCTTCGTATATGAAAAACATATGGACACAAAGTCGACGGGTGGGGAATGATTAGAACGTGTTTCATACTAAGTACGGAGTTAGCCCATTGGAACCATGATCGGAAAGCAGTCTGAATGGATACCTAATACGTAATGAATACTATTTTATTTTTGATACTAAATTAAATTAACTAATGTTTTACTAATGATGGAGTCAGCTCTCGTGTGCGGAATTTAATCTGCTAGAATGTTTCTGGGGAAAGGGGAAATTTGTGCGAGTTTTCCACAACAGACTTTCAGAAATAATAACTAGGCTTATTCAATAAAGGTGGGCACCGGTACTCCTCTAATCAATGAAAGACTAGTTTTTATATCAAGGTGTTATTTACTGAGGTTAATCGAAATTCCTCTGCTGAGATTGAGTGTGATATCAGGGAATTTGTTCCATGATAAAGAATTTGTCGGTTTCTCGATTCACGTACTTTGATTTCCGTTTTTCAGATACCGTTGACCGGCCATGGAAGTTACGCAAACCTATGCTCTCCATATGCACACAAATAGGTACTATTTCCGTAGTCAGTTATAGAAAGATATCCTTCTTCAGCATTATTTGAGTTGAATTCCCTCATGCATTGCCTTAACACATTGCGTACCGGGGTATTCAAATTCTTAGGAACACCGATTTTGAAATATGTGCCTATTAGGGCGTAATGCCTTTTGTTTAAACATGGTTAAAAAGCTAATGTATAGAATATAACTTTACCCAATCATACATTATGATACATCAATTCATTATGAATAACGAACAACAACTGAAAACTTATTAACGAATACGTATTGTACGCTTTAAAATTGTTTAGGTTGACGCGCCTAAATGACGAGAATCTACGTCATCCGTCCGGAACGTTCGGGAAAAAATGACGAGAATTCTCGCCATCCGTACGCAATTTGTTAACATTTCCGTACAAGCGCCCTTTAACTCTTCCGTTTTTTACGCCTATTAGATTCAAATCTGTATTTTACGTTAATCTGTAACCTAAATTCAGGATTTTAAATTCACTATAGAATAAGATGATCCACTAATGGGTATTAATTAACGGCGGAATCAGTCTCTGTCGGTATGCATTTTGCTCAGCCACGTGATATACATGTCATCTTATCCCTAAAATCCCTTAAGGTATCTTCTAAAGTAGAGATTAAGCATTGCTTTTGTCTCCATCTTTTGAGGATATGCTGGGCATAGAAGGGCTACAGAACGATTATGTGAGAAAAACGCTCCGCGAATAAAGCCAAAATATTAAGGAATGTGAAGAAAGCGCACAAGAGCCAATATGAAAGTTTAGGAAAGGGATACATTGCCAGGACATGAAATGTTGGAGTTGAACCATTGGCAAAAGTACAATTTTGCTAATTTTTATAAGCCTAATTATACCGATAAGACCGTGAATATATTTGAAAAGGTAACATTGTCGAATATATCTATCCTCATGCTGATTAAAACACGGCTAAATGATTGAAAAATATTCAGTATGTAATCATTCAGCCAGTCAAAAGTGTGGATATAGTTTCAAATCCATTAAAAAATTGAAAGATGAATTTTTTAATGAAATTAATTTTTAAAATGTCCAGAGACTTAACCACAATCAATATGCACCTTTTATTTTTTATGCGCATATCATTCCTTATTTCTAATAAGATTGGTGCTAGACTCCTTTCGTAGCTCAAAAAGGGGTAATTGTACGCTTTCTTCGCAGTGCAATTTTTTTCGCTGTGCGCTTTTTTCGCGACACCTACTGAACGAGATTCGACGGAGCATATGACCTTGGATTGGAGAATGTGTGGGAATGGATGAAGGAGCGAGAGAAAGTGGAATGAGGGGCAGGAATATGGAAATTCCCAAATGCTTCGCCGCTCGCTGGTGGGAGGAGGGGAAGGGGAGCGGATGAGGCGTGATATCATGCGCGGGAGATGCGCGAACAACAATGCGTAACGGAAAGGGATGGGGGGCGAGAGAGGGATCCCTCGAATATTGCAAGATTCGATGCATGGTTTGGGTCGGCAGGAGTCCCTTTGGAAGGAATAGCGGGGTGGGGTAGATAAGAGATTGGGTGGAGTTAGGTGGTCTCGGACTGGTAGGGGCGAAGGAATATGCCGTCAGCGTAGAGACGTTGAATGCGCACAGGCAAATTCTCATTCTATTCGAGCACGGGAATTTATCGTTGGTGTTGCCGAGCAGAAGAAGGAATGGAAGTGAAGGGAAAGAGCGGACTAGTCCTCATCAAGCGTTAGAGTATTTTGATCAAAGTGATTCTTACCATTATTTTTATGCTCGATGCAGTGTTATGATCATTATTAGCACACAAACAGCTTCATGAAATAACCAATTTTTCATCTGCATTTGTGCATTAGAATGCCAAATTATTGCATGTGTGGTAGTCGGAGGTTAATTTGTTTGTGATAACGGGTGTTATTTTTTAATAGGGCAATTGATTAAGATATGAATAAGTATAGAATAAGATATTGGATGTCAACGGTATTTAAATCTACAAATTTAATCTTAATGAGGATATTTCACTTCATGAAATATAATTATCATTTATATATGAAGAATACAGTGCGATCAAAATTGTTTTAAATCTAACCAAATACATGACACTTGTGCATGAGTTGATGGTTGCCCCAAAAGTTTTCTGGCGAGAACATAATGTCAGAACATGAGTACAATGTTTAAGGTAGCAGAATTACATATCAATGACGCAAGCTTTCGTAAGAATTAACATATTTACTCTTCATCATTTAGAAATTGTTCCAATCACTAAACTGTAATAATTTTTCATTGAGGTAACTAGAGAAAAAATAATTTGATCATTCCAAAATAAATCAAATCTTAAAGGGATTTCAATTAAATACGTAGTGTCGTAGCTTTTAAAAGTATAGATTTATTGTAATATATGTTATTTCGCACTAAAAAAAGTAAAAAAAACAGACGATGTTTTTTCAACAATAAGCTCCTAATAAGTTTCCCAGACATTGTTGAAAACTTTGTCCTACTGCCTAAGTTCAAGAGCCGTTATTTTTTTCTTAGCTAAATCTTTCTTTCAATGAAATACGTAGTCTCGTAGCTTTTAAAAGTATAGATTTATTGTAATGTATGTTATTTCGCACTAAAAAGTAAAAAAAACAGACGATGTTTTTTCAACAATAAGTTCCTAATATGTTTCCCAGGCATTGTTGAAAACTTTGTCCTGCTATCTAAGTTCAAGAACCATTATTTTTTTTTCTTAGCCATTATTGTCTTTATTAGTTTCTTAGTACCTGCTAAGAATTATGAATTTGACTTCTTGCAATAGTAGTAGAATATCCTGTTAGGAATAAAATAACGGTGTTTTGATTAAAGATATTTCCATAGTACTTATTTCTTTTCAAAACTTATCGACTTAAATTTTTTTAGTTCTCATAAAAGTTATTCATTAAAACGTTGATTAATGGGGTCATGCTTCATCTTCCTTAGTTCCTTGATAAATCCATGGAATGGGAACGTAGATATATTCTTAACTATTCTTATTGTGTCATTATTTTTTATAATAATTTTTTAAGAATTTTACAATTGTCCTCGAACATGATTTTCTTCCTTGAATAACTAAGGCTAATAAATAATAATATTGATTTGTTCCACAGAATAGGGTTATGTATCCCTTAGTTTTGGAAACAGTCCTCTTGATGCATTCAGCAAAAAAAATAGTTACATTACCTAGGAAAGTACACAAGCTTACATTTGAATATGTTTAATGTACGAGTTGGCAGATCTCAACGGACTTGGTGTCTCTGTTTTTAGCTGCTTTCTCTGTTTTGTCTCTGTTTTCTGCTGAAAGGTAAAACATGCCATTGACGGATGTACGCCTCAGTATTCTTCTTTGACATGTAAAAGAGGCTTTTCTCAAGAAGAAAAGCAGCTACAGGAATGTCCCAGAGAATGGTATTCCTAAAATATATTCTACTCCCTTATTTTATTTCTTGTGTCCGTTTTCTTATCTGGACAAAGGCACCCGAGCAAGACTCTAGACTGTTAGTCGAAAGATCAATGAATCATTCTGAGAGGATGGCTAAGGCATTCCCTATGACGGTGACCGATTATTGGCCTTGGGAAGAGCTGCTGTAGAATGAATTAAAGGGGCTTGAGTTTGTGGACATTGGGCTATCTGTAAGAAATATGACAGTGTGGTTTTAATTTATCTTTAACTAGTGTTGAATAGGTACTCAATAACTTCGTAGTTGTGTAACACTCCATTATTCACTGCCAGATGTAAAAGTTTGCGAAACAATGAAAGGAAACGGGACATTCTATAAAAATACAATTAAAGAATGTATCCATTTGGGGAATAAATTATGCGAGAAAGATATCTTGGTGTTCAGCATTGTTACAAAATATTAATTACAATTCGATAAGATTACATTTTGGTATCTCTAGATTTTTTCTCATTCCAAAAACATGTTTTCGTGATAGCTTTTTCATACTTTTTATTGCACAAAATACACCAGTTCAGAATAGCTGTATGAAGTGGTACAATTAACCCTCCGTTGGTTCCGTGGCATCTACCAGACGCTAAGCCATTTTCTTTTCTTTCCCCACATCGTATTTACATAGCCAGGAAACTCATATTACTTGTATTTTATGATTCTGAAATATTCACCGATATGTTTATATGTTTTGTCACATTTATCGATTTAATTTCGATATTTATTTTTTAAATTTTTTTTTAAGCCTGGTAGACGCCACGCGACAACTTGAGTTACCCTACGTTACATGCTATCAGCTTCGTGCTTTTCATTTTAAAGTTTTTAATACGTTTAGAATTTAAAATAACAACTATTTAAAGCATTAAAATTTTGGATATGTATCTTATTGCTACGAACGTTTATTTTAATCAATTTAACGCCTGACTAAAACTTTTATTGCGAAGAATCTCTCTCTCTCACATTATTTGAGTGAACTTTGGCGTATAATACACAGCTTTCTGCTTTATTGCATACGCTTATGGTGGATTATTACATTGATGCATGACAGTAACCGTAAACATACTCATAGAAATTTTGTGGTTGCAGCGAATAATAACTTTCTAATCTGACAGGAGATATTTTGGTACAAGTATAACTAAACGCACTATCAATAAAAAATGTCTCCAAACTCATTTATATTCCCCAATTGCCCTGTAGTAAAAATTAATTTTTATGTTATTAGCAAGATCAGTGCTGTGAAACTGTGAAAAATATGTTTGAATTTACTGTCAAAATTAAAAATGATGATATAATTTCGGTGAAAGAAAAACTGTAAGAAACGTCAAAATAATTGGTATTCGGTCTAGTATTATTACAAGTATCTCAATAATTACTCTGCAAAAATTTGTTGTACATTCATAAAATTAAGTATTCAATGAATTATTTATTACAGTTAAAACAGTTATTTCTACTTTCAAGTATTTTGTTTAACCATTCCAAAATGGTGTCTGTGAGACGCCGCGCGACAAACAGTGTTCCAAAATGTGACGCGACTGACGAAGAGTTAAAGAGTTATCATTCTTAATATTGACCATGTTTAAAATGTTAAAAAAATATTAATATTAATGTTATACGAGCATAAAATGTCCAAGCCTATTTTAACATTTTACTTGAATTAACTTTTACACCCATGCATAGGAAAAACCTGTAGGTACTCCGGAAGAGGTATAAATGCTAAACATGCTGCCATGACGTCTTTAGTTAAGGTGTAGAGAGATTTTAAGAGGCTAATGAAAGGGGATAGGCATTTTGAAGAAAATGCTGCAAGCACAAAAAGTAAGCACGATGGATTAATGCATACATTGAATTAGATTAATAGAATGGTTCCGTTAGAACCTTAAAAGATCCACGGCACGGGAAAGGTAAGGAAAGCAAAATCATAAAAATACTTTGAAATTTTGTTGAAATTGAGGTTGGAACGACCTACTTTGAGACCTCTAACATTTTAGATCCATGACACAAAATTAGGTGAAAGGTGACGAAGAGTTCTCGGCAGTTAGATCGATGTGTTAGGTTATTCAAGGTGCAGATAATTAGCTCGGTAGAGCTAAAGAGCTCTACTGCCTTAAAACATACTTATCTTCGACGAAGAATAATTTTGGCATCATATAATTCGAGTCGGAAGTAGACCCCTCAAGCCGTGTTATTAGGCGTGTGGCGGAAGGTTTTAAAACACCATCGGTTTCTCTTTGAAAATTCCTGAAAAAAATGAATTTTCACATCGTGAATGATTTGGCTGCCTAAGCTCGACCTATATTTACTAAAATTCTTCATTTTTTTAATGGAAAAAGTAGCTACTATACCTATCCACTCCGTAAAATACCCATGTTATTTTGTATTTTCTATCGGACTTGGAAATGTAGTATGGTTTTATAATGATGCTGTTCATGTGATCTGCAAGATATCTGCCAATTCCCAACGTGGAGACCAGGGTTTGCCTTTACGTTACGGCGATATATTTTGTCTTCTTAAATTGATAATGCTTGCCCGATTTAAATTTAATTTCAATTGGAGCTGTCTAAGGCAGAAGGAGAATTTTTTATCCTCATAATGGCTTCTAGTTATTTAAGCAGTCTTATTCCGAACGTGGACTACATCCTGTAAGCCTATGACGTAGCCTAAGAGATATCGCTATTTCTTTGACGTCTGTAAACGTTGTCACTCCGATGAGCAATCGGCAATACTTACTTTATGACTCGTGCGCTACGTAAGAGCTTAAAATAGAGAGAAAAGAAGATGACTGAGTAATATTTAGAGACAAAGCTTGTGCGCTTGTGGCCGTACGGAAGGGAAGGTGGAGGCTTTACGCAGGGGAATTGAGGTCGGATATCACGCAAGCAAAATTCGTGGGGACGCACGCATCGTAAAAAATTGAGGCGAGTGCCAGGCAAGGCGCGAGTGTGGAAAGAAGGGGTTCCGCGGAGTGTATTGGGTTGTCCGAGATGGTGGGAGAAATTTTGCAATTCCGGAAGGGAATAAAAGAGTGAGGTTCATTCCGTTGGAGAAGGAAAGAGAGCTCGTGGAAAACCCTTGCGCTTCGACCTCGTTGTGTTTCCTTTTGCAGACCTCAAATGCATAGCGGGAGGCGTTTCTTTCCGAGACGTGAAAATCGAGAATGTTTCCCCCCGCCAAAATTACACACAGAGCGTCCAAGAAATTGCATTACGGCTGCATTCGCACTTCGCGAAAGTTTATGTTCCTGCTGTTTTCATGTTTTGTTTTCCTCCTGTTGCTACCTTTACTCTTTTCCAAAATGGCGAACGGAAGAAATACTGTTTGGTGTTCATCGCGGGAAGGCGGCCCGTGGTGGGATAAATTTGGTAATATCGCTTATGTCAATAAGTTGTTCTATATTTTTTCTTATTTGAAAAAAATGTCTTATTGCTCGGCTCTCATGAGGACAATAAGTTGGCTGAATTCTATTTTGCATTTACTTGGAAGAAAATAAAGCGAAAAATTATCGTTTTTTCTCACAATTTTATGATTAACTTAAGTGACTCATTTAAAATCTGTTAGCCAACCACAAATGGGAGAGTTATTCCTATCGTCCAATTAGTTAATTGAGCGTAGAAAAATTAAGTTGACTGTATAGTACCTACCCCTGAAATATCGTACCCTACCTACTAGGAAATCCTTATTAATTGTTAAAATTTCAGTATTAAATTTTTCTGGACTTAATTTCCTATGCGAAGTTAGAAACTTTTGATTGCACCTCAATGTGACTAAATGTGCTCACTTACCACAAGGGTGAGTATTCAATCTTGAAAGGAGCTGTTTGCGTCGTCATTCCTGCCACAAAAATTGGTCATCAGTATGACCTCTAGTCATGGCTTTTATTTTTAAATCTCGCAATTTTAAATTTTCGCAAGCAAAATCATTTTGTGATACGAAATCTGATCCATCATGGCTATAAGAGTTTATGCTATTTTTCATTCTGAAATGTTAGTTTAATGTGAATAAATTTATGTGATAGGAGAATATTTTTCGTTTTTTGTCCTCAACCATAACAGGAAAAATAAAATTGTTCTAAACCTCACGTACTCTCTACTATCTCGTAAGAAGTGTTCATTGAAGCACGAAGTTAAATATGATACAAAAAAAGGCTTATCGAGAGTCTCGATTCGAGAATCCCCCGAATAGTACTCGCATTTGATAACAACTAGACTAGATTTCAAATAATTTTATTTGTTTTTCAATATGTAATTCTCAAGTAAACATTTTTTTGCTACTTCGGCGGATGTTGCTGAGGTTACGATATAAAGTCACTTAAATACAGCTAAAATGATTGTAGCGCCTGCATTTTGGTGACCATTTTTGGAACTCCAGATTTAATTTTTATTTCTAAATATTACACAAAATACTGTTCCGGTCGTGGTTAAAGAATACTAAAATTGTATTTTCATCTTCTTCTGACCTATCCTGTAAATTTCAGCGCTCTAGCTAATCGAGAAGTGGTCGAAATTTGAGTTGCAAGATTTTTCCGGGAAGGGCAAACAAGAAAGTGAGTATAAGAAAACCTGGTGTATAAAAAATGAAGGCTCGCCTTCTTAGAAGTATCTGATTGTCGCAAGACCCCAGAACCTTTTCAATTTCTCCAACTGACATCCCCTCATGTTTCTGTGTGGGAACAAGGTTTTCCTCATTGTTTTAAGTTTTCCTGAAAACAGAATCTTGATGAGGGATGATACCCTCCTTCATAGCCACCGCCTTACAAACTTGGAGATGGCGTTTCATTTAAAAGGACAAAAGGACACGTGAGTGAAGGATGGATATGAGTAAGAGAAAATAGGAGCCGGGAATCGCGCACGGGGCGAGGGTTAATGGAAAAGGTAATATACAACGTAACAAGATTGAAATTTCTTTCTTGGCTGGACGGGCGTTGACTGAGGATAGAGGGTGAGTGTATAGGGTTTGTTTGTGTGTGAGTGGTTGGCTGAGGGTGTGAGGGTTGTTTCCGTGAGGTTGGTAATCATTTTTGTATCCCATGGGACTTGGATGATTCGGAAAGTAAGAGCTGAGCGAGTTTAGGGGAAACTAGCTATGGGATGGGTCGGGAAAAAGCGTGGGTCCGGTTGGAGTACGGAAAAGATCCGATCCCGGCAAGAAAACTCTGATACATGTGTCAATTACGGAAGTTTTGATTTTCCTATAAGACCCATCTCGTGAGAAGATAACTTGGGAAAAGTTTTTGCCTGGCGGAGATGCTGGAATATTATCTTAGGGAAATAAATGGTAGCATGTGAGATGGAATATTGCTGAAGTTGGAATAAGAGTAAAAATTGGTCTCTTTGAAGGAGGAAGACTGACTTGTAGGATATGTAAGCATTGAATTAAAATATATATTTTCCATAGATTTGTTCGAACCCACTTCAATCGTGTAAGTCATAGCGAAAGGTGCGCTATATTATTATTTTTTAAAAATATTTTACAATTGTATGTCATATCCAAATCGTTGTCTGGCCTAAAGTGATAGGTGTATTTCATATTCATTGCTGTGCACAGAGTGTGCAGGTTTTCATTATTGCGGTATTATAATAGCATTAATAGTTTTCTTTGAAGCCCGGTTACTGTCCATGGTATCGCGTAATATGTACCCAGAACCCACGCTCTTCTTAAGGGCCACTGATTTTTGGGTTAGAAATTTACAACATGCTTCAATTGATTGAAATAACCGTATTTCTAGGGCTATCTGTTCTCAGTAACCGGGTTAGGCGGCATATTATTTTACAAAAGTGTCTCCACAAAAGTGTCCCTAAAAAGTGTCTCCACTGGGTTAGAATGGCATTATAAGTCTTCTCATAAAAGCTTTCATGTTCCGCTTTATATGTAGCGTAACATAAACAGTCATTCCTCTCCGAAATGTTTTTTTTCAGGCTTAAAACCAAATTTTTTTTACCCATGTCTTTTATTTCAGGTGCTATTAGAGTAGGATTTCTGTTCCGTCTCAGTTACAATGATTTATTTCAATACACTATTTAACATTTTCGATTTTTAAGGGGAACGATTACGTTAAATAAACTATTTAACAATACCAACCTGAAAAAGACTCGTGTCGTTAGGCCTAAGGGATCCTAATTATTTTTTTCTCTCTTTTGGCTTTTTGCACATTGTTTTTGACGTTTCTTCCACTCCACCGTTTCTCAGAGGGTAACTTGACAATTTTTTTCTGTATTGTGAACCTATATTATTTTATACTTGGTATTCGAGCGATGGCACATGCGGTGGGAGAAATCAATATTTCTTTAATTGGATACCTGGTCGATACTTACTTGAATTTTTGTTATTTTGAATATTTAAAAAAATCAATTTGAGCAATTTTTTGATGCTTCAGATATGAGTCGAGCGCTCAATAAACCATGATTTGAGGGAGAAATATTTACTATCCATTCACTTTCATGTCCTAGATTCATATGAAAAAATGCCATCTATATAAATAGACATTATTGAATTTATCAATCCAATTTCAATAAATTCCAATCCAGCCAAGTGTTTCATTACAAATGTGAAGTTATGTCTTCCCCTCCTAGTTCAGCTCGAACTCTGATACGAGGGGTGAAGTGATGGATAAAATCCCTTACATTTAATGGCATTAGATATTTTTCCTTTTCGATGGATGGAGACGCGAGCTGACCAAACGTGGAGTTGCTTACTTTATTTTCGCATCTACATCTAGGTCGAAGTAGCGGAGGGGAGTCCCCGTCAGATGGTCGTGCGAGAAGAGGCTCCGAGGGGAGCGTCATAAACCTCGAGCGATAAAAAAAGAAGGAGTCTTGGTGGAGTGTACAGATGTGGAGGGAGGATGGGAAAATACGGCCTCGAGATCTGTGTCGCCGTTTGCGATTTCTATTCCTTTCTCCTCATCACTGAGCTAAACTCATACGCTCTTCGGCAATCCAAAGTATCGAGAGTATTGAGTTACGTGAGGAGTAGATTGCTTGCAATAAATAATCCAAATAGTTTGTGGATGCCCCGAGTCACCGTGAAAGAATATCCACATCGTTAGCGTGTATATTATATTTATATGGCATGCATAAAGAACTTGGATCATTACCACATTGTAGATTATGACATTCTTTTGTTAAAGTAACTGGAATATATTACCACGTTATATTTGACCAATAACATCGTTGCAGACACGGATTAATGTAACTTGGGTGGAGGGTGGGCGTAGGTCATGGTACTGGTGTACTGAAAATCACAGTAAAGACTTACCCTTATTTTAAATATCTCTTCAGGGTTTTCGCGTTTCGTTCAGAATGAGAAATACTGTTCATACATGCCTTAGAATCCTCCTTCAAATCATTTCATCATCAAGTACTGGTTGTGCATGGTTATTGCTTATGTATATTTGCTAGAACCGACGGGAGATTAGGTGGTTTGTTGATATTGGATCCAGATTGCGAAAGCTATCCGCGATATGCAATTTTGTGCTCTCTTTGCTAGTGATAATATGTTAGAAGGTTATGTCCCTTTAATCCAAAAGGCGAAAAGTTATTTTTAGTAATAAAATGTAAAAAATCATCGCGCACACAGAATTAAACGAGAGAGAAGGATTGCCGTCCTATCTATAGTCTCATATACCATAAATCATGCACCATGCGGAGTGTTCTCTCTCATGTCCTCCATTTTTCAACTTATCTACAGATTGCTATTAAGATTGAATTTTTTATTTTCTCCGTAACGGCTTCCCTATACTCCGATGCGATCGTAAGAGAGGCGAGGTTATGAAGTCACCTACACAGTTTATTTTTCACACGGGGTAAAACAGTTTTGGGTTTGACAGTCCTCGGATGCTACCAGCTGCCGAGGAAGAACTCTTTCTCTTTATAAGCTTCATATTTTCCTTCAATGAGATGATGACGTAATTTTGGCATCATCGGAGAGACCGAAAACTGGAGTATCGATAAAAACAATTTACTCGGCCTTACAGCCAGTAATGGGATATCGTTATCACAAGAGGTCTGCTGTGGTCAGTATCGGGGTTTTGACTGGTTTTATAGACGAAGGGAATTTCGGCACCTGCCAACCTCTTCTCAGGCACCCTTCGGGTCCCAACGGGCCACTTTCCCGAAGGGCTCCTTTTTGGCTCCTTTTCCTCCGTCACGGTCCTTCCCACGAGCCGTATCAGTCCCATAGCCGTGTTCGTTTTCACCCTTTCCGACACTATTTCCACTTCTTCCAAGACATTCGATTGGATTGAAGATGATGCGATGAGATGTGGTTTTAAATCGCTGGGTCCATTTTTGCCCCTCCCATCAGCCCCAGAAGAGGTGGAAAACAACTACTGTTTATCGCTCAATTGCGTTTTTCGCTTGGCCGCTTGAAATTTTTTCGACGAAGTGCTAAGAGCTGGTATGGAACCGTTTGGGTTATTTAAAATTAGTTTGACCGGTGGAGTACGGCTTCATGTGACAGAATCGCTCCAATAAATGGGATATCAGTGGGTTTTCCCTTGTTAATATATTTTTTTTAATTGAAGGGCGGAAAAATGGTGTAGGCGTAATCGAGATTATTCACGATTTGAGCCTCGTGGAAATAGCTTTTCTACATTCTATTTGGGTTCCCAATCATGCTTTGAAAGTGGGAATCACTACGTAACTTAGACTGGTCTCTTTTCTGTCATTTTTTCTATAAAAATGCTATATATAATTTGTGGCCTAGAAACTGAATCAATTAAAAAAATCAATACACTATCTTTAGTAGGAAGGCGCTCTTTGTAATTAAATTTCTACTTGATTCTTGGGTGATTTCTGCGTTGATTCACCAAAAACCCTTATTTCAAAACATGTTGTTGAAAAAACAATATTAGTATTTTTTTGACTAATAAATGTTGAATACACAATTACTTTCTCTATTAGTGGCTCAACGCCACAGTAGGTAGTACAAATTAGTGTAACAGCTCAACTCAGAAAAGGCAATTGATGTGTGAGCTAACGTGAATGTGTGCGTTTCAAGCAGTATTGATCGATCATTGTTGATATATTTAGCCGGTGAAGGGTAATACGAATTTCGATTCATTCGTTTGACATAGTTGTAACTGGCATTTTGGTCGAAGAAGATGTTATGTGGTATACTCCTATTTGAACTATGATCTAAATGAAAAAAAGTCACTCTCCCTGCATATTGGCAGAAAAATATCCTATTGCACTATCAATACCGAATTTCACAATTGTGTCATTAATAAATCGGTACAAAGGTATCAGAATAAATTTTCTGGGAACTGACGTGATTGGAGTCAGCACCTTGACAAACCATTTCGGAGATTTGATGCGAAAGTCAAAGTTTCCTCGCTCGCAAGGTCCATTGGCGGCTATGCTAATGTCGCTCTTCAGCAGCGCTTCCTGACAGTTGAACCCCTTCTCCGCTGCATATCTTTTTCCTGGGCTGTTCACCTCCCCTCCTCGCCAGCCTCTCCAGCGTGCTCCTGCTGCGCGGCGACTGAAATCAGGGCGATGTGACAGCGTTTCCCTTTTTGTCGGAGACTGGTTTACGAACGATGCCACCCGCTTTATTCCATTCCCATGCGTTTTCGTTCCCATTAAGTCAATCAAATTTCGCGCTACCACGCTCACAGAGGTGCAAAAGTGTAATTAATCGGCACGGATGGCAAGAATTTTAAGGTCGGTGACACGAGGATTTCTAATGCGTTGCCATTTGTTTACGTGCGCGTTAAGCCAATGAATTCTTTATTCAATTGAAGTTAACAATTGAATCAAGATCACATTGGCTTGGTGGGCACGCTAACAAATGGGAATGGAATGACGCGGGTGGTTGGTTGTGAATTATATTATTTAGTTCATTAAATTATGTATTATGATCGAGACAATAGGTACTTAATAGATGACTTATGTATGTATAAATTTATTATTACTGTACGATGTTCGTCTAATGTATTATTTTCTGGGTATCCTCTTGGACGGCATGGCTCGCAGTAACCAAAGAATCAGGGGGGGATTTTTAGATCGGATTCTGTAACACTGTCATTCAATTGTAGTGACGTGGCTTAGTGTTTATTTTCATCTCATTCAATTTGACATTTCTGTGAGTTAACATCAGTAGTGGAAGTTTATGATATATCTTGAAAATCTGAGGGATTGATCATCTCCAAATGATTTGCTTATTTATTATATTCAAGTCAATTGGAATAATTGGGTTTCACGGATGACGTGGGAAAAATGTGTTATGAGCAACGTCATTCATCTGGAGAGAGGCTGCAATGAAATATTTTTATTTTATTTTTTTCTTTTGCGCAAATCGCTGTCATTTGAAGATTGCGGATTTTGTGACTAATGAATATCCGTCATTTGAATCGTAAACCGAGTGAATCTCGCAGGTTTATTTTATTTTTGAAAATTTACTTCTTTGTCTGAAAATACTGTTGTGATTTATGCATGCTATTTCGTATTCTGGGTTCAAGGATCAACCCATTCGAGCGACATAAAATAAGTTTTAAATTCCTCTCCTAGGGAGTAATAACTTAGCTTCATATACGACGAGGTATCAGCTTGATTTAAATGTGTTGAACACGATAGGCTTATGGGCGGGTCCCATCCCTAAGATGAATGGCGTGTATAATTACTGTCTTTTATTCAATTTTTCATTCTGGTATGTGAACTTCGCCATCGTTTTGAACCGAACGAAAAATTTCGTGTGGTGAAAATGCAACCATGATTATAAATAACAGTTGTCTAGCTTTGTAACTTGGAAATTTAGAGCCGTGTCGGTGCGGTTTTAATGTAAAATATTAGTTTGAGAGTGAAATAAACACCAGGAGAAATATGAGAAGGAATTTTCTGGGGTTTCCGTAATATTTACGAATTGTAATAAGTATAAGTTTTTATGATTTAGATTATTGTATGATTATATTTTATTATTGTGTTTTTTTATTTTATGCCGTGTCTGTTAATCCTATATTTTGGACGAATTCCCAAAGTCCGATTTTGTTTTCGTATGTGAATAACCTTCATGACGCCTTTAAAGATAAGGAGAACCCAATTGAGTTGCAGTTAGTCGGGTTCCTTTAACGAGATGTATTGAGTTTTTATAATCAGAATGACCATTTCAATACTTTCTTGTTGATTATTCTACTACGGACATATTACTTCAAATGCCATGTGACCTTTGGATTTCTTAACATAAGCGGTAAACTTCAGACTTTTTAGTTATGGTACTAAAATATGCGCGTATTTTATTTTTATTATTATTGTGTTAATCACTTTTGTTGAGTTAAATTTTCGCATCAAATTTATTCCACATTTTGAGCTCGGTAATATTGCATTCTTAGGTTACAATGTAGTCAGTTACTGCAATTGTGACAGTGATAAATTATAAAAATTGCTTTTCATGGAGTCTCATGTTGATAGCCTAATTCAAATAGGATGATATTTATCTTTTCTATAAATTCAGTGAAATACGTAGTTTAGCATTTTTTTCCCTCAACCTTAGCAATGTATTCATGGGTTTGCTTAAGGCTTCAGCTCCCCTGCTCCGAAGTTTTGATTGCGCCAAAAGCTTTGCGTTATCGCCGAAGGATTTTGGACTCTACATTTGAGCTTTTAGAGGAACACCTCGGGTACTCGATTCAGTGATAGGATGCTTTAAATAGGCTCCATTGATGCCTTTGACTCAGCCTTACACCTAATCTGGAGCTGGATGAAATAAGTTCCCTAACACCAGGCATCCTACTAGGCGGGGCTCTCGTTTTCGGTTGCCTCTAGCGTGGATAGGCATTTCCCTTCATCGGCTTTGCAATTTTATGGCCCGAAAATTTCGCGGAGAAATAACATTTGCCTTATACTTGGCTTACAAATCAGCGGAAAGTGCGCCCATCAACAGGCATATAAAGGCCAGAAATAATTCATAAAAACGAGCAGGAAATCTGAATATATCTTTGCCTCCGTGGAATTTTGTTCTTGAGTTCCCTTATCGATTATAACGGTTAAGTTAATCGATAACCAAGATGCTGTTGTTAATATGACCTTATGAACGCGAATCATTTCCCCTGCAATGAATCGACTATATTTCCTTCGGGATTAATATACATGCTAGTCAGAATTTGGCTATAGAGTCTATACATCTTGGAACTCGAAAGAGTACAAGTCGGTTTTGGGAAGACAAAATTAGCGATTTAGAGAAATATATTTGAATATTTATGTAAAAACAACTCTATCAACACATAATTATGCATCAATGTTTTACAGCGATTTTTAATTTTAATCGGAGAAGTGATTTTAAAACTTGAATGTATCGTGAAATGAATGTGACAGTAATCTTTGAGATGATAGCCTTCCTAATAACAATTTATTTCCTTTGTTTGTCAGTTTATATTAGCGTTGCTTAGGATGCCATGCTCATTTTTATATTCTTCTGAGTTGACAAATACTGTAAAATGGGATTAAACATTCTGTTAAAAACACTATACACCCTATATGTGTCCTGTTTGCTACCGTTTCGATATTTTTCCAATATCTAACTGTGCCCACGATGTAATCGCATACAGATTTGGACCTGTTTTCGGTTCACCACTCCCGATCGGAGAGGAAGCCCCGGTCGAATATTTGCGGAGTTGGCTTCGTTAGTCACCGCCCTGCTTGGAAGGAAGAGGGCCGCGGTGGGAGGATGGGTGGGGTGAGGGAGGAGGGGGGGACTGCAATAGAGGGTGGGCATGAGGGAGGGGGAGAGTTTTGAAGACGAGATGAAAGTATATCCCCTCGTCCCATTCATACTCTGAGAGAGTGAATAGGGCGGCGATACTCGAGGTGACCCCGTGCTTTGAGGGATCGATCGCCTGCTGCCAATCAAAGGGGAACGACCACCGCAGCCCTCACTTTCCCTCTCTCTCTATCCATCCCTTGACCCTCCCACGCGATATATACCGCCTCCTCCTCCTCCTCTGCCCCCGTTTGGCGACGTGTCACGGCGGGGGTTTGGCGGCCGGTTGGCGAGAGAGAGAATGCGGCGTCGTCGTCTTCTGGTTATGAGGGTAGGCGCCGATGATAATTTCGTCACTCGACGGAGAGGGCGTCAGACCGACCGACCCTGAAGCATACGGCGTAGTTGTCATCGGTCTTTCCTCCCGAGGGTTTCCCCGTGCGTGTTGAGAATTCGGAAGAAGAAAATTGTGCTCCCACCACCTTACGTGGACGCGTCTTTTCCGCTCGACCGGCCTTTTCTCATGACAATATACTCGTTGACAGTGGCGTAGCGAGGGGGGAGGTCCGGGGGGTCCGCACTCCCCCAAAATATAAAAACACAATTACTTTCCTTCATAAAAGAAAACAAAATATTGAAAAATGATGAATTTACAATAGATTTATTTGGAAAATGAAGTTTTTTCGATTATGAAAAGTGTTAAAAGCGGCTTATAATCCTCTAATTTTAACCCTGTTTTTTTTATTTCCCCCCTTGTTTTAGAAATCCCCTCCCGCCCCCCTAATGAAATTACTGCCTACCCCACTGCTCGTTCAAAACTTAAGCTATCATGTTGAGGTTATCAGTGAATATAGAGGTCCATGTTTCTTTATTGTAATTTTTGAACATTTTACCTCAGAATACTTTCACAAGTAAAATGTTCATGTTTGAGGTACAAGCAAATATTTTCTAGGGTCAGATATATGAACTCGACAATTTCAACATGATAAAGCTAGCAAAGTGGGATTATGATGAGAATCAATTATTTATAGCCCCTAACTGACGCATCTACATCGGCGAAGATGGAGACGCAATTTGACCAAGTAAGGCAAACTTTGCGAGACTCAATTCAACGGTGAGCCCTGACGAGAAGTTGGATGACTCCCTTATTCGTTTGTCTATGAAAAGGAAAGACGATTTATGTAATGATGTAGGGTTAATTAGTTCTACGTTTTCAATTAGACTTTACATTTTGCGTTTTTTTCAACTCATTTTGTCTTTATTATTTGCTATAAGTGAAATGTATTGCAAAGGTTGCCGTAAATATACACCAAATTGGATATATTTTCGTCGGCTCCTTGAATAGAATACAGGATGTTGTGAAAATTAAAGTTCCCGTTCAATGTTTGTGTTTAAAATTGACGAAAGTTTCTTACAATCTTCTGTATAATAGTATATGAGACATGTATTGCTGTGTGAAATAATGTATGTATTATGTAAAACCGGAATTCCGGCCTCCCGATAGTTAATATTTTTTAACTTGTTGGCCATTTTCTTATAAATTATCTCGAATATTCCAAAATTAAATGGCTGTTGGGGGTTCCCGTAATCAATTCCTTTGACCATGTGCGTTAAAAAAAGCAGCAAATTTCTTAGCCTTGACGAAAAAGAAGGCAGTGACCTCTGTTACACGGACGTAGTAGGTCTTTCTTGGCTCTCAGTAACCCGGCTGGGGTTACAAAACCCTTCATTACACCACCTCTCCCTAGGGATCCGAGGGAAAGTTAATGTCTTGGTGGTAATTAATTATCCCTCATAAAGTTGGTTCGTCTCAGTTTTTTCCCTGGCAGAGTGAGGAAACGCTACTCATTCGGGAAAATTCGGGACTAATTCCGGTCCATTCGCATGGTAGGGTGCCAATTGAACGGCGCTGGGTGAAGTCGTATTTGTTTTCTAAGCGGCTGAACAAGAGTGAGCTGATTGGTAGTGACGGCGGTGGTGGGGAGGAAATTTGCTTAGAGCTCTGTTCTTGTGTAAAGACAACGTCAGCATAAATGAATGCGCCCAGGAGCATGATTAAACCTTTTTATTTTGTCTCTGATTAAGTACTTTAATCTCTGCGGGTGCTGCTTAAAATTCAAAGTGAATTACACTTCTACGAACTAATGCGGCATTTAAATGACGCGTCTGAGGACTAGATAAATGACTGGAAAGGAAATAGAGCAGTAGGCTACGTAAAGCGAAAAGAATGTTCTGAGTTTCGAAACACTACATTAGTTCCACTATGCCTAGATTACATAAATACTTCAGTATTTTATGAAAAAATTGAGTATGGATTGATTGAAGACAGGCTAACGGAGGAATATTTCATGCATACCAACAATCTCGGTATCATAAAAAATGGTGAATTAAATGGGATGAGAATATCTTGCCATGATTGGGCTATTTATTAGGCACTAAAATTAATTATGGAATCATTATTCTTTCATTAGAAAATAATGCGATCTGGTAATTTTGAAATGGCATGGTATCAAATGAGGTAGACAATATTTTACATTCCAAATTGTATTTAATTCATTCTCATTCTTTGATAACATATCTTTGTTTTGTAATGTATAAATAAACCTGATTTTGTAATCCCTGTTTTCAGCGGTGTAGAGGCGCGTTCACCACTTGGCCGTTGCCAAGAGTTTTGCACCATCTCAGTGTGATTGCATTGTCTAAAAGGTTATTTCTGCATTTTTTATTCTAAAGAGAGAATAAAAGAAAATCGGGTGAAATTGGGGAATCGGATGCGTTTCGACAGAGGAGGATGATTTCTATGATGTGAAATTTTGAAATAGCATGATTTTCAGCGGGTGATCCTGGAAAAGTCATACTCATGGCTAGTTGTCGTTTTTGTGGATGCTTTAATGCAAAAGCGCTTCTTTACTTGAAAGGTTGGACCCTTTTACCCAACTGTTCAGTTCCGTTTTTCTCGTGGGAATCTCTGAAAAATGCGCAGCATAGAAGCCTTGTACTATTTCCTGGTACCGTTCAGGATATAGGTGATTTCAGTGTTGAGTTTCGGTTCAGGAGGGTGGATTTAGCGATGTATTTTTAAAAATATTTCTTTCGGTTAGATTTCAAGTAAACGACTTTTTAAATAAAGAAAAGGGTAGGTCAATAACTTCGGTTTCCAAATCTTAGGACTATCGTTATGTCATGTGGTATGTTGATTAGTGGCAGAATACTTCTCTTTCACTGTTTCAATACTCGTCCTTCTCAAGGGGACATGTCAGCGTTGAGACGGGAACATAAATGAGATTAACAAAAAATCTCCCAAAAGTTTACGAATTTCAGTCCTGACTCCACCCGCTGTCTACGTTCTTATCCTTTTTACTGGAACCCTTGTCCGTGAAGAGAATTTTTACCTACACATGATGACATCACTGCCGTCAGCTTTCTTGTCTGAGTATCGAAGAGGAAAGATGAACCCCTCAGAGCACTTTTATGAGTTTTGGTTTCACCTCGGGAGGAGTTAAGAGTGTAGACACGAGGTGAACGAGTTCTCAGAAAGAGCAGTTTTTGTGGAGGCTGAACAGAAAACCCGGAAAAGGATACGGGCGGTTAAAATTACGTTCCTATACCCTCAGATATTATTTTCTATTTGATTGATCGCCCATCTACTGCCCTCTCCTGTTATTTATTTGTCGTGGATTAAAGTTGGTAACTTGGTCTTGAGGGTTTACTGACTGCAGTTATTACTTTTAAGGTATCAACTTCCATATAACTTGCCCCCTTTCGCAATATTGACCCTAGACATTGCAGCGAACTGGAAGCGTCAATGCCCCTTAACTTTTTCTTTTTGAAGAATCCTACCTTATAAAATAAAATGGAAGATAAACAAGCATGTTATAATTGAGTTTTGTTTTTCTCTACTCACATGCATAATATTTTGAAATTTTCATTTTTGATGATTTGAAGAAACTGAATTTACATAAGAAGTAGTTCTACTTTTTAATCATGAATAGGTTGAAGCAATTATAAATAGATTAGTTTCGTAATTTATGATTAAGCAATAAATTGACAACTTAACGGTTAATCATAGAAAACGCGCTTTTTCTTCGTTATACTTAGGCTACGTTCACCGTTGCTTTCATTGTTGCCGCTTGCGGTAGAGTTTGAAAAATAGAGAGACCCATATTTTTCCGGTTTTTGATCCGTCGTCTACTTTCCGAGTTATTCGCGGCAAAATATCGATGGGCTTTCACCTTTCCATGTTATTTTCATGATGTCACCGACTTATTTCAGTAAACCGGGACTAGCCACGGTGATAACTTTTACGGAGTCACCCGCAATGCACAAATGTCACTCTTGCCGAGCGGCTCACCGCTTCTCCGCTTACTTCTCGATCTCTCGCAACCACCTCATCTGGTTCGCTATCATCAGTGTTATAATGAGCGATTCTTTCCGTCACGGATCCGATCTCTATGATCGACTAAATGAATCATAAGTTTAATTGAGTTTTTCTTTCTCTTTACCTCAATTTGTAACGTTGATTAGTGTCTTGGAGTGTGGGTCTTTAGGAATTTAATGCAATATTTTGGCCAATTGCTCGGTATTTTTTATGCCATCATCAGGGATTTTTTTTGCAATGAAGATGATTTGTGTTGATTGATGATGTGTGTTTTGCAAAGCATATTTATTAATGACGTTTAAAATTGATAATTATTAAATTAAGTTTTTTAATAGAAACAAATCATATTCATAGCAAATTAGCCCCGATGAAGGTAAAAAATGCACCAATATGTTGGCTCTTAATTCATAAAGACCTACAGTTCGAGTCACTAATCAACATAAGTATAATGTCGTCACTAACACATGAAAAATGGGCGGTAACTTTTGTGTGGTTTCATTTTCAAGTTATGACAACAAGGCTGAATGAGTAAGGCTTTTATTTCGTTATAACGTATCTTCCTCATCCAACTATGGAATGAACTTATTAAATTGCGATTTTTGGGCCGAGAGAGTACCGCCATTATGTATTGGCATAAAATATCAGGGGTAGAAATGGCTGATTATATAAAATAACATTGGAATCGCTGTAGCAACCTAAAGACTGAAAAATCGGCTTCGCTTAAAGTTTTCGAACGCTGTGAAGTTAGTTTCTTTCACGGACAAGTTAAAGTTCAAGTAGTTCTCAGGAGTTAGATGCGACGAAGCGTGAGATTATGCTTCCGTAGTTAAGTGTATGCATGCCGTACGTTAGGAAAGAAGTAGCGAATACATCAGCTGCCGGGTGCAGAATTATGCAGATTAGATGAACCCAAAACCCATTTCGATTATTATTCATCCTCATTTGGAGTTTGCAAAGGAAGTCACTCTGCTCTCTCACTCTAGTAAGGAAAAATAGTTCCTCTTCCGCTATACGGTTAGTAAACTCTGGAGAATGGTGTTATCTTCAAGATATTATGCCCTCTCTTCTTTTAGAAGTTCTATGATATGCTTCGTTATTCCTGCGTAGGTTGTTTAAATAGTGCCAGTGAACGACGTCTGAATCACATCCCGTGCTCTATGAGAACCACATGTTAATGTAATAATGCCTATTACTGAAGTTTTTGAACGGTCTACCCAATCACTGTTTCCTACATATTTGAAACGATTATTATATTTCAACCGTTGGCCAACCAGTTGGAACAACAGGAATTAACTAGTGGGTAAACACGATGTTCAACCAAAGTGCGGGAATTTGGTTTCAAATTTGAAGATTCTATTCCTGTTAACCTGCCTTGATGAAGCTAAAATGATTTGAGGTACGTTGCATTTTTAAAGGGGTAGATATTCAGAAATGAGTATAGAAATTCAGTAGTGAGGCTTGCACATTGAGACGAGTGGTTTTAAATTTTAAAGAACCAATAACAAAATTCGCAGACGCCAAATATGAATTTGTATACAGCTGACTGTCATTCCAATCAGATTTAATCACAATTTTTTTTCTTAATCGTGGCAATAACTTATTTTTCGATTTTGAAAATTTATGACACCGAAATTTCAAAGTAATTTTTAATTACCCCATACAACTATGAAATCATCTTATAAAATTGCGATTTTTGGGCTGATTGAGTACCGCCATTAGGCATTGGCATTAAATATAAAATAAAATATCAGATAGAATTGGTATTGCTATCTTGTAAATATTTTCTTCCTGAAAACTACTAGGCGGAATTCTTATGTGCGAAGTTACGGAAATACTTTGAAGTTTCTTGTGAATTTGTTTTTTAAGGATAGTCGAGGGAACAATACGGAAAGAAGTCGAGCTTCGTCCCCAAGCCAAAGTGCATTGAAGATGCCTCGGAAAGGGCCGTTGAATAATGAAGTTCGCTTAAGATAAGTATGCAAATGAATGAGTTCAGTGAACGCTGAATACCGTGGAAAAAATCGTATTATTTTTAGTGGGTGAAAAAGCGTGGGTAGAAAAGTAAAAAATTAAAAAAACCGAGTTCCTTCCAATGAAATTATAATAGTTTTACCACTTCCGAGACTGCTTCGAAGAAGAAGTATTGCCGCTAAATATTGCGAATAAATGCACTCTTCGTAATATTTGGATATCGCACTATACATATCCAGATGTATTTGAATACGTGTCCTCCAACCTACACCAAATTTATCAAGAATGTCAGGCAGTTTTACTACCACAATCAACCTCATTAAATATTTACTTTTATCCACGAAATAAGATAAATTTAATGTAATAGAAACTGCATGTCCCCATATATACAATACATTAGCGCTGTAATTATTAAAATTAGCCAGAGGTATTTGTTTCATTGTATGCTGCTCAAGACACTCCACTATAGAATTGATTTCCGAGTTCATTGTTGTCATTGACCTGAAGATTGCATAGCAAAAACACAAATAAATTCTTTACATGCCGCGCTGACGCACATATATTTTTAAGAATAGCTCACGATAGTGAAAGTGTAACAAATCTGTTCCGAGGCTCAGCTGGGAGGGAGACTTTACTTACGATCTCAAAGTGATCGGGCCTCTTTATCCCCTACCATTACCTTGAGTGCATGTATCAGGCGTGGTTTCCCGAAAGACCAGGTGAACTGGTGGTGATGGAAGCTTGATAAATGAGCGGAAGGAAGGAAAGAAGGAATAGGGTCGTGGTTGACGGGCAGAGAAGGAAGTGATGTAGTTGGTTAGGCGGTGGTGGCCACGGTTGAGGTATCAATCAATCCGTATTCGAGCTCTAAGCATTTTAATGGAAAGGTCCCACTTAGCCTCCCCGTGGGGCAAGGGTAAGGCCTAAGGCTACTTAGCGATTTTGGCAGTCTTCCAAACTTCTTCTGGTCACCAATCACGCAGGGGCTGAATGAGGGAGCTAATGATAATATGGGTTTTCTCTGCTGCTGATCGATAGAATTTTGGATTCCTGCATCATTGGGCAAAACGATTCTTCTTATCCACCATAAAACGCTGGACTTCGGATTTATTTTATCCTCATACTATTACCCATGATGTTTATTTTCAAATTACGTTTGAATTTTCTCTTATTTTGCTATTGTATATGAGAAACATGCAGATGCTGAAGCCAACAGATTCTAAAGGGAGGAAAAACAGGGTGTAATTTACGTAATTAGAATTATCATAAAACTTGTTAATTACGAATTAATTACGTAATATGATCGGAAAGCTTTCCCTCGATTACGATAGGAAACTATTCATAATTCATTAGATAATTCCGTGTTAATTGGAATTAACATATTATTTTCCCTCAAAATTTTATGTTTGTTTGACCATAAGTGTGAATGAATCGTGTCAGTAACCAGCGGTGAGAACTAATTTAAAAGTTGCAATTAGATTTTATATAGGGGCAGTCATATTTTTTATTTTGCGCTTAGACATTTTTTCGTTTATTTTCCTCCATTTTTGCCTTTATCAACTTCTTGAAAGGGGGAATGAAATTATCCTCAGTCAATCACGAATATGAAAAGGCTTCCCCTTGATTTCGAGGATTGACTCATATACATATTTGATTGTTGACATTATATTTCAAGTTATTTTAATTATTTACACATTTTAATTTCTACCAGGAGGACGGATATGCCATTGCCGCGAAGTGGTACTCATTTTGGGCTCTCAAATATTTTTATTTCCATAGGTTTACTCAATCCCTCGGTTTTATTTCACCTCTTTGTGATTTCCAGTGAAAACAGAGCTCCTTAAAGTCAGTTAGTCAGAAAAATAAGCATGAGGATACCTTCCTTAAGGGAATAGGTTATGAAGCTCTTCTGGAATGATTAACGGGGTGAGGCCTTTGAAACTTCTTGCGGGAAAGTTACTCTTTGACTTTCTCCTCCGCGCTTCTTGAACTACCTCAGGCGTTTATAGAATATCGCAAAGCTTAATTTTCTAGTAATTAGCATTTGCATATGGTATTATGGAAACATGTTGAGATTTAAAGGAGCCTAAAGATTTGAGGTTTGAACATTAAACCCTTGAAGGTTATATAATAATCAGTCGAGGCTCAAATTGCCTAAATGGGAGGTATTCTACCTCATTGAATTAATTACAAAATTTTTATTATCCACCAATCTTCCCCTTATTTTTGAAATCATTCATTCTCGTTCCATCCAAATACCCCTATTATGGCGATCTTTCACTATAACCGTAGTATTCAAACTTCATGGCTGATATTCTAAAAATTATATGATAGTAAACTGAAAATAAAATATATTTACAGTAGTCAAGGCAAAAGATGCCTGATGACGGCTTCAAAACGGAAGAGATGGTGTGATGTCTTGAAAAATCTTCGGCCAATTGCTCCGCCCATTCATAATCTCATCCCCCTACTGACTCTGGTAACATTGTCACATACGGTCGCACAACTTCCTCTCTTTAGTCTCTTACGGAGTTACTGACCGCACATACCGTTGCTTAAACATGATAGCTGACATTATTTATTTTCAACAGTGGTAAAATAAAACAAAAAAAATGGGCTCAATTGTTTATTTTTAAAGTAACTCTCCCATATTCTGCTGCAGCATTTTTAGCAGGAAAACCCCAGATCAATTATTTCAATCGATTCATACTTTAT
This sequence comes from Ischnura elegans, assembly GCF_921293095.1. Lineage (NCBI taxonomy): Eukaryota > Metazoa > Arthropoda > Insecta > Odonata > Coenagrionidae > Ischnura > Ischnura elegans. The sequence continues at coordinate 80,636,692 of NC_060246.1, read as the reverse complement.
TTCTTATTTTTCGATTGCCCAAAAAACACTTTCCGACTGAATGCCTTTAAAATGAATGTGGAATTTGCATTATTTTATATGAAAAGTTCTATGCTAGGATAGTGAATAATGAGTCATGGTTTAATTCAAATCTATGTAATCAAAATCCATGTGGGTATTGTGCACGATTTTTTGTGTCCTAATTGCGAGAAGGGCTTAAGTAAGAGGCGTAGCGGACTCCATAACAATAAATTTAATGAAATGAATCGCTTTAAGTATTGTTAGTTTTAGTGATTACATTTCCTGAGAAAATACTGGTTAAAATGTATTTTATGATACCGCTAAATTCAAAAACATTGAATTATCTAGACTTAATGTCATTAGAAGGTTAATGTACCTCCCTTATTTTCCGAAGTAATCGGAAATTTTAATGCTGGTGAAATGTAATAGAATAATACCTAATGTGATACTATGATGCCCAAATGACTTGAGGTTTTGCATTTATTATTTCCTTTACTTGGAATTAAGCTAACAATGTTTCAACTTTATGTGGGAAATACATATAATTTATTCGCTGGTGATTATTTCCATTGGATACTCCCTCTGTTACAGTTCTCCGTTTGATTTTTATAATTAGTCTTCTTAATTTTTCATTCTTTTACACTTTATTGATCAGAAGAATGGGCTCAACCATTAATTATTTATCTATAGATTTGTTCATTCTGGGTGAAAAAAACTCAAAGTCAAAACTCCAGGCGATTGATACGCTGAACATTTTGCGCCTTGAAATTTTCAAAGCGGTTGGTTGTTTATAAATAAAAAAATCCAATCTTAAATAAAACACTTAGTAAACATTCGAAACTATTTTCGAAAGGGATGAAAAATTGGAAAGTATCTTTTTGGAATAAGAGTAAGCTGAGAGACGTTATCGGCCTTGGGGAATTAGAAAAAAAATTTCCGGGAACACGATAAGAGTCCGCTTTGGCGTCTTACTCACTCAGACGAGGGCAAGTCGAGCACTTGATGTTCTCGTAGCGCTTGCACTTCCAATAATGGCGTGCATAGCCGCTCTTGGAGTCGCTTGAGTGGTTCGCCGCAGGCTCGCTATTTCGTCTGATAGACGGAGGAAAAAATGCCCCGGGTATGTCTTGATCGCCTTATTCACTCCGTTGATTGCGCCACACTTTTCAATTTTCCCTCCGGTAATTCACGGTAAATATCCTGCTGACCGCTGTATCTGTTGAATCTCTCTTCCAATGGCTGACTTTTCTCTGGTAAAAGTATTATTGTGTTTATTTACTCCGACTGTCTGATCGAAATATTTCGCCACAAAGATATTTCCGTGAATTTTGTCCAAAGAAATAATTTCTTCCTTAAGCGTGAGTGAGTGAGTTACCCAGGGGTTTTCAATACCTTAGAATATGTGGGTATACATTTAAGAATTACATTTCTCTCCAAAATATTCTTATTCCTACTTATCTTTCGTGATACGTGGTAATACGTTGCAAATAAATTTATCCTTAAAGCGAATAGTAACGAAACGAAGCAACGATATATTTCAAAATTTCTCGTCTAAAAATGATCAATATTAATCAAAGCATAGTAAGACTTAATTAAATGTTGTACTTGTTTGATATGCTGTTTTATGCTCATAAGCGTTCATGGTGCCTCTTATAGTTCCTATTCTTCTCTGGTTTTTCCAGTTTTTATTAAATTCCGATAGTTGGACGATTCACGGATAATATCCTAGAGAGTAGAGTAGAGAGTTTATGAAATTAGAAATGCCTCAAAATAGCAGGAATCGTGAATCAAACCTATTCACTATAGTTCAGAATGTTTTATTTTTTTTGACATTTGAAGGGAGAATATATTGATTTATCATATTTCGCGCTGGACAACATTTTTACGCTATTTTTAGTTGCAAACTCAAGTGAGAGAGAATTTTACTCCACTCAGACCTACTCCTCTCATCGCGCACGTTTAATGTTCTAAGTAACATAAAAAGTGTATACATTCTCATCTCTATTCAGGAAAAATTTAAACTACGCGTTATTTTTTGCTGTAAAGTTTGATGTTGAAATATGTTGCTGCCACAATAATTATGATTGAGTAGATAATGTTCACTTTTTTAAAATGAGAAGTCTTGACATATAATTTCTCCAGCAGTAGCTCCTGGTTAGAAAGGATTAACCCCTCTATTTGCGTTTGTTACGCGGCTTCCTTCGACGGAGGAACTGGATTTTATCCACCTCTATTCAGAAAAAATTTAAACCACATGTTATTTTTTGCTGTAAAGTTTGGTGCTGAAATATGTAGCTGCCACAATAATTATGATTGAGTAGAAATGTTCTCTTTTTTAAAATGAGAAGACTTGACATATAATTTCTCCAGAAGTAGCTCCTGGTTAGAAAGGATTAACCCCTCTATTTGCGTTTGTTACGCGGCATCCTTCGACGGAGGAACTGGATTTTATCCGCTCAGCATCTGATCTTGCCTCTCCCGCCCTGCTCAATACATCCTTGGCTCCCAAAGGGCGAGCGTTATTTGCGTACACGCACGATTCGCAGAATTGCTTCAAAGGAAGAATAACGGGCGCACCTCAATGCCTCATCTTGCGTTCGGTTATTTACATTCCGACTGGTGAGTATTTTTGACGCGCTAGTAAAAAAGGCCGAAATAGAATCGTTCGCCTCTCGTCGAGCAGAGTCAGTGTTTTTTTCGTTTTATAACCGGACGTACATATTTTGTAGGATTGTACTGCTGAACGTAACTATTTATTGTGGAGTAAGTTTTCCACATCTTTTTAAACTCGTAATCAGGCTTCGCTATTCGCTTTGCTAAAACTATAATTTTATAAAAGTTGGCCTTTAAATTGTTTTTCAATTTGGAGATTTAAGTGGAATTTTTATTTTTTAGTTTACAGCCTGTTGCATTTCCATCTTTTTCGGCAGTTTTTTTTACTAAATTGGCTAAATATTCATTTGCTTGAAGGAAGCGCAGCGTATTTTCCATAATTGCGTTGAATACATTTCCAAAATCCATACATTTTGCTGCTTTCGGGATATATTAATCCTGCTCATTTTTATTCCTGCATACAATATACGTTACAAGTCGCTTTGTCAGAATTGTTACTAGAATATATAATCAAATTATCAAACGAATAACTCATTGCTATAAAACGGTAGGTGAGAGACATATAGCAAACTACGGGAAGGTTTTCAGGATATGTATTCCAATCAATCAATTCTAAAAGATCTCACTCCAAGTAACTGCTATTGATTTTCTCACTATGAATCACCTTTATTCATTTGCAGTTTTTTTGTATTTAGGACATAAAAATTGGCAAATGCGTCAATAACGTACACGGAAAGTAGGCGTTATTAGCGTAGCCGAGAAATGAATTAATCGTCCTCATCCGTCTGTTTCATGGCATATTATTGTGAGTTTATTTCATCATTTAATATCACCAATTTATTGCCAAATAAACACAATATAAATTGGTGAACTCCGGTGAAGCTGCTAACTACTTCGTAATCAGGTATTTGGTGCCATAGTGGTTGAACAAATGCTATCGTACGACGTCATGATAAATTACCTGCTAAGATTAGTGCTCAAAAGTATATTGAACCGTGTGTATTTTTAAAGTTGGGCGCTACGTGGATATTTTTTATGTAATGGTTCTTAATGGGAGCAGGCCTTACAGTGAATGAAAGATGGCAGTGCTGGAAGGAAAGGGAGGCTCCCAGATCACTTTTGTTAGCACTCCATGGAAACCTACCTTAATCGGTAGAATAATGTAATAATAACTGTTATTCCCAGACATGGCGTTAAGGGAAATTAACGAAAATGTTCTCCTGAACTTTTCACTGTCATTTATTTAATTTATTTATATTCATCACCCCGAGAACAACAATATTTGGCCTTTAAATTAGGGGGCCATAATAAATAAATATGAACGACCATAACAATTCCCAGGTGTGAATCGAACCCGTGACCTTCAGTTTGATCGGCGATGTGCGTACCCCGCCGCCGCCAAGTATATTTTTTCATCTTCCTCGATTGCGTATCTCAAATAGAGAGTGGAGACCGTGGTGTTCTGTTTCTACCTTAACCCCTGGGCAAGCTGGAAGGAATGGAGGAAACTGATCTTGCTTCAAGAGCTCAAATTGGTTTATTTGCCACCGGGAAGGATCCAGGGTCTTTCCGCGCTACGGCCGAGGGGTGCGGTGCTCTTGGTTAAATACCTTGGAAAAGGAGAGGGAGGATGGAAGCGAGCTAGAGAGAAAAATAAAGGAATGGAAAGAAATATAGGATAGAAACGCGTTGAACAACAAAGGGGAGTGATTTTGGCCAAGTTCCCAGTCTGCATGCCGTCATGGACCTTTTGAGAATGAGGAGGTTCGCTCGCCACTGCGCAATGGGAAAAGTTTAAGTTTTTTTGTTAATGTTGCTTGCAATTTTTGAATAAATATCTAAGAATGGAATTTTAGTAACAGAGATATGAGTACGTTAATTAATGAAAAAATATTTGAGGCTTATAGTATGCTACCTTTTTTGTATAAATTGAAAACATTCTATTCTCCTATTTATCGGATTTTATATCCATCATAAACTGTATTGTGTTGATAAAGTTAACGATCTATTGTTGTATGCATTTTTCCGCAAATGTTATTAGCTTTAAGTCGCCGCAAATCGAAAGTTAATAATGCTTTGGGGTCCAAAGAATACCTTGAGTATATATTCTGATTACCCTTGGCTGAAAATAACATTTTACCGAGAATTTAGAATCAAGTGGCACTTTATTTAAAGTTGACTTTATGAAAATACAGGATTAATATGTGAATAATACAGTATTATTTTTTATTCTTAGATATCACTATGAAATAGTAAAATATATTGGATTTTTATTTCTAAAGATATCGCAATAGAAAAAATGTTTTAACTATAAATTTTGCGATAAAAATTAAAGTTATCAGAAAACATTATCGTTGGTATTTATCAGAAAATATTTTCGTTGGTTTTTAGGAATATTGGAAGGTAAATATAATGTCGAAAATCTCGACCAGGATATCGAAAACTGATATCAGGGCCGTATTGACTACGGCAGTCTAGAATGACCGTAGAATCAAATAATTATGGATATAAAAACAAGCGATTTGCGTAATAGTTTGATCCAGAAGGAAAGTTTTACACATTATGGTAGGGATTACACAATAGTAAATCGCTGGTGTGGGACCTTTACAAGGCTTATGCTGCGGGGGTTGTTATTTCTCATGACATCCTTGCACTTAGAAATTAAACAGAAAGGATTGAGTTTGGTGTATCCTAAGGCTTGTCCAGGATTCGTACACGAACTCGTGATGTTCAATGATGGAGCGTATATTTCGAGGCAGGAACGAGTGAACACGTCAATCGCTCTTGCTAAAAATATATTTTTTATAGGAATAGCTAGTTCTCTCCTCTCTAGCCGAGACCCCATGTGTGCGCATAGCGCTTTTATTTTTGTCGACGTGGGTGGATGGTGAAACAGCGAGAGCAAGCTTGCCGTTTGAGTTTGATGGAAATATGGGCTCTTAATGCTTTGTTTACGCGATTAGCGTTTGGAAGAACCGTTCTTTAACTGCTGTAAAGATATGGAAGTTTGGAGCTTCTTGAGGCGTTTGGTGATTACGGAACTACTGAAGAAGATCCTCTTATGAGAATTGTACATTAATTCTTGGCAGTATGTTATTAATCCATGCAATGACAGTTGTATAACCTCTGAAAAATTGCGCATTTTTATCGTTTCCATTGCGTGCAAAACATTTCCCTCCATTCCAGGAATTAATATAAGAAGCCGATTTCTGGAAATGTATACAATGCTATATCCTATGCCGTTTATTGAGATAAATTTTAATCTTTTTGAGTGCGTATAAAAATTACGCTATGCTTACGTTGTGGCGATACAATAATATGCACAATCATATGCAACATATTAAATTGTGTGATCCAAAACGTTATTTCTCTGCATACATTTAATGCACGATTATAGGCGGTAGAAAGGTACAAGGTGAGAAAAATTTTCAAAGGTTGTGAGACAGTTAGAGGTGTAGCGTTCATCATTAAGCAGTCTCCTCATGGGGAGACGAAGAATGAAAGAGGTAAAGGAGGATTTCTCGCTTCATTTAACGTTTCTTTTACCGGCGTCAGCCGACTTTGCGAAATCTCTGTACCTGTGGGTTAGGGTGTTACTTATTTTTTTTATCTTTTCCCTAAAGAGGGTTGGCAGAAGAAGGGAGGAATTACTTAAAAACTTGCATTGATTTACATTGTTATAAATTCAGGAGACTGATTCGTTGCGAATAAGCAGAATAAATAGGCCGGTAGTGACGCTGCTGAGATCAAACAAATTCGTCAAGTTCAAAGTTGAAAAATGGAGTTTGAATCGGAACTCGAAGATCTTGCCACGATAGAGATATCCTCAATCTTTGATTATTTAAAATCGATTTTCGATTTTAATCGAAATCTCTTTTTTCATCTCTATGTGAATGTGAAATCTTTGCGGATGGAAGTGTGTTTTCGTTTATATTTAATCTGATTTCCCTTTTCCCTTCGCGTTCTGTTTCGACTCACCTGAGCCTCAAAATGCGTGGAGAGATCTGCATAAAGCGGGTGAATAGATGTTGTTGAGTACACGAACGCCCGCACCGTGCTTCGGAGGAAATTATTTTCAGGCGACCACTACTTATATAGTTATTTATCTTAGCTTGACATTTTTTAAAATTTGGCCAGAAGTTAATTTGGAAATGGACCAGCCATTTTGTGGACCATGGTTAGCAAGAAGCAGCTTTGGAATTTTTGCTTTAAATTGTTAAGTTCCAAACGTTAATTCAAAGTGGGAGTTCGATCGCAAAATTAATATTCGTCGTTGAAATTATGGCTGCATTCCTCGAGGAGTGGATGGCAGAATCAGTGAATTGTAGGAACTCGACGCATAACGTATCTATTCCTTTCCTGGCCTATTGGATGAGGAGAAGATGATTTTTGATACTGTGAATCACATCAAATTTACATCTACATACTACCCCGCAAGCCGCCTCAATAGGCGTTTGGCTGACGGTGTCAGGACACCAGCCGGTCGTAAGTAAAAAGGAAATGCGCTTACGAAGTTCCGCCTTGCGTTTATTTAAGTCTTTTATTGTCCGTGGGAAAACGAATTCCTATGCCTCTTCATTAGGCAAAATTTAATGCATGTATTTACTCCCATAATTAATATAACGCTATTTTCTACACGTGTGTGGACGATAAAGGATCTTTGTCACCCTAACATAGAGTTTTTTGTTCATGGGGACCATTTTCCGCTGAAAATATTTGACTTTATTTGAAAAAAATGTAATATTTATAATGTGATTGTTTCATATCCAAATGTGTTATAATTATGGTGGCTGATGGAGGATGAGGTCATGTAAAAAGCTCATGTTAACATTCATGAAAAAATCTATCTAAGTCACCATATATCATCATGCATTATTAGGTAAAATTTAAATTCTGTTATACAGCCAATGAGTTATTGGTCTAAAATTTGAAAATTGATGCACTAAAAGAAAAACTAATTTTATGAATGTTTAAAACGTTTTTATCGTCATAAATTTTAATCCTCTCAGTATCAGAAGCATTTAACCTTGTGTTGCTTTAAAATTCCGTAAATAAAAACTCTCAGCGTATTATTCTTTTGAAAATTATGGATTAAGCAGGTAACTATATTTTAGACAAGTGGTATGTTTTTGGCATGTTTTTGGACGAATGGAAAAGAACAATAATAATTTTTTTGGTTACCGTTCATCAAGAGCCACGATTAAGGCGAGGAATCCTCCTGACTCTTTCGTGACACTAATCGTTTTAAATCCATCGCGGTGTGGAATTCTAAACTGTTGGCGCTCATAACTTATGTCTTTTCGAAATGCTGCTTGCCGTTTGGGACTTGTGGGAGAGGGAGAATTTATAACATTTTTGCAAAGCATTAAAATTACTTTGAAGAGTTAGCATGATTGTTTTCGTTTTTCACTCTTAAATTGTTTCATTTCTTGGACTTGTAATATTTGATCCATAGAAAAAGGATGATAGATAATTGCATGTGAATTAATTGATTTACATTCGTATCTGTTTGGTTCCTTAATCAGTATTACTGTGCATACGGATATTTATTTCTTCAGTTGTCCGCTTGCCAAGGAGATCCGATCACTTTAGTGTAAGACATGTTTGAAAATATTATGCCATGCACGAATGCACGGCTGGGATGGCCCGAAATATACTTTCCATGTTTTACTTTTACGAGATAAATCCACTCGGCTATTCCAATCATATCCATATATCTCAATTTCATTTTCTCGATGGCAGTGATTTCTCTATAAATTTAACTTTTGCTCTCAAACCTCAATGAAAATAGGATTTAAATTTCAAGACTAAAAAATTGAATCTCAGCATTCGAGTAGGACAAGTCTGTAGAGATGTATTTGTCATTTGCTTAAAGTTGGCGGCAGAGGTTGTTTTTTACATTTCGAGTTCCATTGAGCGTCTCAGTGGAAAAGCAGGCTTCATATATCTAATTTAACTATTTTCCCAGGGGAGAGGAAGGTCGGAGAGAATATGCGGGGTCATCATTTCATTTTGTTTCGTTTATGCGGTGAGGGTAACGGAGTCTGTCATCCATTAATGATAGCGGTAGATCTCTTGAGAATCAAGCACGCCGTAACTCATCTCGCTCGCGGATGAGTTTATTTATGCCATTTTTACTTGTGGAACTTTGCATAGTTGGAGACGGTTCGATATTTGATGGCGTGCATTTGAAGAAATGAAGTGAAAATCTGGAGTCGACTGGGAAAATGAATGCTGAGTTGAACCTATGAAAAGCGTCTCGTAGATCTTTCGAAGAGTCCTTTTCCTCAGAAGTTCATTCTCGTTCAATGTTCTCGTTCAATACCATGCCGTCTGGCAAATAAATTCAGAGTAATGAGGTTAATATTAAGCCTTTTTTCAGTGGCTGTGGGATTTTGAAAATAAGTAAGTTAAAAAAGCAGTGTTTGGAAAATCATTTGACTCGATTGATTATATTATCCTGTTAATTTCATTGAAACATGCCTAAGAGGCCACGCCCATTCATTGGTAAATTCTCTAAAAACTTTTATTCAAATTCAATCTTACGTATCACAGCAATATGCGAATTAAAATTCTTCTCTCTGAGTTTTTTTTGAGCGGAAACTATTTAATTTTCCGTCAATGGGTTTTAAGACAGTTTTTACTGATCTAGCTTGAAAGCGATTATTTCTAAATTTTCGGAGTATAAAAGATGATCTTTTGATCCTAAAGCCTATTTGGATCAAGAATCAGAAATCCCCTCGGTAAATTATTATCGAGTCTATCCAAAATATTTTTATCGAAGTATAATTTTACAGTGTACATGGTCTTCTTAAGTGTATATTTTATTTTTGACGTTTTGACTCTATGTTGTTGTCAGCGTTCCGGCATTCTCATCTGCTGCCAATGAATACAAGCTCAGAAAAATAATGAAATTAACTGACTGGTGTGTTGCTTGCATTGTATTTAAAGATCACTCCTTCGAAAGTGAGAAACGAGCCAAGGTACTCTCCCGTTAGAAATACATCTGTATTCCTTGCCAACACTCCCCGACTCAATTTTACTTTCCGTCTATCCACGGCGTGATACCCTCCGCTCTTCCGTCTGAAGGAATCGGCATGGCGGTTGAAGTCAGAAAACAACATCGGGAAATGGGAATGGATGGGAAGCTCAAGAACAGTTTGAATGAGCGGTGACCTTTGCGATCGAGTAAAGAAAAATTTGGAATGAAAGAAAAAAACAACTAATGATGTCTGATGAAAGAGAAAACCATCGCAATTTGAGGATGGTGAAAGAGAAGTGGAAAAATTAGGCGTAAAGCCTGAGAAAGAAGCTTGAACTAGAGCTGGAAACTGAATGGTCTCAACATCAATTCGCCTTGAATAGTGTAATTAGTTTCTTTCAAATCGAATCACAGACTAGAATGTGATTCGATTACTCGTCGTGGAAAAACTATTCTTCCTTCAGTTTATTCTGATCAGATTTGACATTGTACTAACAAAAAATATTTCTAGTTCCGGAAGAAGAGCGAAGATAATCTGAATTTTTTAAAATACGTTGCATGAGGTTTATTGCATTTATTTATAATAATGTATTAGCCGATAAGTTTGTAAGAAAAAGAATTGAGATTTATTATTTAATCACGCATTATTAATCAAGTGGTCGGCGAAGGCAATTATTTTTGTCCTCTTAACCGGTAATTGTTCCACGCCTTTCCGCTATAATAACGTCAGAACCCTTTTTACTGCTGATAATACCATATCTTTTAATTGATTTGCTCAATATTATTCGCGTTTGAAGTGACTAAACATGAAATTCACCTCTTCTTTATATTCTTTGACCTTAACATTCCAATATTGCTTCCCACCCATTGTAGCATATGCGTCTATTCTTTGCTTATATTGCTTGCGGCAATGATGATATGGTTCATCGCACAAAATGGAATACATCTTCTATTATTAATATTTTTATTGACTTACCACCCATAAATATGCCTTACTTAATTTCGTTCACCGTTTGTTTATTTTCATTTTCCTAGTTTTTTGTCGTGCTGGATGTGAATCGGCACAGGTTTCTTCGTGGAAATGTCGTTGTGACTATCCCTTGGCTTTATGAGAATAATAAAGTTTTTCCCTGGTAAAAAATATGGTATACATTATTAATATTTTTGTTGGTTTATCACCCCTAAATATGCTTGGCATATTTCATTCACAATTTTTTAATTTTCATCTTCCTAATTTTTTTTGGTCGTTGTGGATGTGAAGCGGCATAGATTCCCTCGTGGAAATGGCGTTGCAAGTGACGTGTATCTTGAGGGGCCGCTCGCAGTGGGCGTTATCTTTTCTCCCTTTCCTCCCCTTGTTTTTTTCCGCGTCTTCGTCCCTCGCTTTTGTCTTCCGGACTGCCGCCGTTTCGCTCGCCCATTCCTCCTCGTTATCCGCGCCGAAGGTGAGCTAAAATTAGGAAAAAGGACGGTCGTCCTCGCCCAAGATTACGAGGCTCGCTCCTCAGTCTTCGCTCTGGTCCCTTGTGGACTCACGTCCGAGCTCATTCATTCAAGGCCCACGCTTCAAAGTGATTCAGACTCGCAGCCCCCGCGTTCTCCCTCTGCTTCCGTTAAAATTGATTTAAGTTGATGAAGGATTTAAATTGATCCGTTCCGTACTTCATCTATTTTAATGTACAAAGTACAAAAACGTTTCTAAAATAACTGTTTTATAAAATAACTATTCTCTGTAATCATGTTCGCACATCGCGAAATTTCTCTATATTTCGAAGACCCTGCCTTGCTTATTAAATGCTGGGAGAGGAGAAACTGCGTGGTGAAGAATGGAGAAGGTGAAATGGACGGAGAGGAGGTGGAGGAACGACGAAGGGCTGGACATGGTGGGTGAGGAGAGGCAGCTTTTAGATGAGATATGGACAAGATAGAATGTATGGATGGAGGGGATACTTTGCGGTGAGAGGATGTTGAAAACTGTGCTACAGGGTAGAATGTTAAATAAACGAGGGGGAGGAAGGAAGAGAATAGGATTATAGATAGAGTGAAAGGGAGAAGGCCTTATAGTAAATTGAAGAGGATAGTGCTTGAAGGAAGGGGGGCTCCCAGAATGCTTCCTAAGTACTCCATGGAGACCTAACTTGATTGGTAGTAAACTTGAATATCTCGCTTATTAGGCCATCAGGTTGAAGAGGTTTTACCGATTCGGTAACCTTTTAAAAATATTTAAGTTTATTTATATATACGTGTTTAAAAATAAGTATGTTTAAATCCCATCAATGCCATGAGGATGCAATGGCACACATTAGAAAAAAATAAAAAATAATTATACCCTTCATAATGGCTGACGTCTACCACACTTGAAAAAACATTTTGGAAGGTTTTCAATTTTCCAGTTTACCGGACTACGAATAATTAATTGCTTAGCTTCTCCTGAGCGAATTTCCCCCGGATGTATTTGAATTTTTATACGTTTTGAAGCCCTAGTGAGTGATTAACTAAGGAAGATATAGACCTTTTCACCATTTCAAATTTAGTCTAATGCCCTGCTTCCCTATTATTCATCCTTAAATTGGAATTATTCCAAGTCAGTCTCCTCGCCTATCATAATCATCCTACACTTTAACTTCATATCCATTTTCGTTAACATTTCAATCAGACACTAACCCAATTTTTCAGCATTTCTCTTGATTTATTTCCAAGCCAATCTCGTCGTCATCACCCGCATTCATCTTGTTGTCTTCTACTCTCTCTCATCCTTCTCAATCTGGAATTTCGATACCCTAACAAAATGCCAATTCATTCCCTACTCGAAGATTGGTATGATTTAGAGTTCATACATGGCGGAGCGTGATAGTATAGTGGGCGCTTTGTTGCTAACTTAAAGAATTCTGGCTTCAAACCCAGGGTGGAGTCTTGGTTGAGTGGAGTCAGGGTGGAGTCGGGAACCCCACTCAAATATTGTCGTAATGGGAGAAGGCCCAGGGATAGTCACTGACCCCCTTCCCTGAATGTGTGAATTCATGTGCATTTGGCTAAGCCCAGGGTGAGGTCTACCCTAACCTATCCAAAGCCAACCTACGGACTTAATCACTCATTGTTGGTTTATTGAAATACCTTACTTTCAACTCACGCTCACTAAGATGCATCAGAATTTTAAGTTGAGTTTTGATTCAAGTTAAATGAATATAGTGATTTAGTTAGACTGTGCTTTCCGCCAGTCCGATGAAAACTAAAACCATGAACTTTTAAAAGTTTTCATCACGATTATTATTTCTTTTTTTGTGATAACTTCAGTACTGCCGCGCTGATGACGATAAGATAATTAGCCTAAGAATCTGATTTTATCCATGTACTGGTTTCTCCAAAAGAGCTGCCCTTCAAATGTTGTTTTCGGAGACAATGGTGTCCTTACGTGAACTTGTACATGCTTTTTGAGCCTACATCTCATCTTTGCCTTCCAACTTCACACACATGCTAATATACGAGCTACCTCCTAATTTATATACACGAAGGATAAATTTCGCCGTGATAAAATATTTGGCATAGCGAGACAAATAATAAAATCTCCTTTTTGGAAAAAATAGCAGTATTTATGGGAGGAATTAAGTTTAATTTACGCCATTTCAAAATGTATTATTAGTTATTAAGAGAGATTTTTTTTCAATGGCAAGTCATTTGTTTCCCAGTGAATGGATGGGGGAGATCAAGAGAAAAAATTGAAACGGGGAGTATGGCATTAGTTGGAAGCGGATCACAATGATGGCTTTCATCTTCAACGAAAGCTATCAGGTCTAGCACAACCAGTGTATGACTAAACCCATCGAATTGAGTCCTGAAAGAGACCTTTGTATTACATACTTAAGGTAGGTGCTGCAGCGCTGACATTTTTTCATGCATACATCCCCTCTCTAGACTAAATGTGATCCCTTGTAAATGCATAGTGATTGGAAAAAGTTACCCCGTCTACCATCGTGGCCATGGTAAAGTTGGTGCTGAACATCATCCCTGTATGCGCAAAGGTAGAGCGTAGCTTCTACTAGAGGACACCTTCATCGCCATGCGTTCCCACACGATACCTCCGCGTCCATTTAGCCGAGGGTATGGTGCACTAGCTGAATGGGTATAAACGTTAATTGTGGACCAAGTCCATCGGTTTCGGTGGAAAAATAATCGGTTGAAAATTCGTAAATGAACAAATTGAAGGAGAAGGCCTTGCTTTTATTAAGCCTGCACGCATGCACCAAGTGCTGCAACGGAAATATATGTTTTGTATGATCTTAGGTTTTCCCGGCGTATCAGTTGCAGAAAAGTTTCTCGGGTTTTCCACCGGTTGATGTCGTCCATGTCTCCCGACGTTTCGATCCGCGACTTGCTGACTTGCATTCGGAAGATCCCCTGAGGATGATCAGCAAGTCGCGGATCGAAACGTCGGGAGACATGGACGACATCAACCGGTGGAAAACCCGAGAAACTTTTCTGCGAAAGATATGTTTTGTTTCGAAAGAATGAGTGCACTCCAGAGTTACTTACATACTCCATATAAAATTTCTTTCTTGAGCGTAGTTAGGACTTCATTACTTTTCCTAATACTGTACTCATACATACGTTCACAATCAACCATGCCCTGGTAGCAATTTTATTTTAAAGTTTGGATTTCAATCAGCGAAATTTGATTTGTCGGGCAAGGACACCACTCAGTCGACACTTGAGCTAGTTAAAGAGGACACTTATTACTTATAAGCGGTAGCTGTTTAATTTAAACACATGGGTAAGGGAGAATTTCATTTTTATGGATCGTTAGCAATCATCCCACATAGTTAAGAAAATCTCTTTGCGATAATTTCGAAAGAAATGAACAGAATTTCCTGGGGAGGATATTTTTTGCGGGTACCCAGAAAGGCATTCCCCAGGCATGACTCCAACCCAGGATCTATCAGTGATTTTCCGGGAATTCTGTCCTCAAAATAACAAAACCGGCCTTTCCTTTTCTATGAGGATTTATTTCTGTAACCGCTTGGATATATTTCTCCCTCCGCTTTGAAAATCCCCGCTAGTCAATATTGTCTCTCTTCGTGGGAAGTGCCAAGGAAAACGGAAGCCTTGCATGCCTGCCTAGTGGGATTAGGGGTGAAAGTGTTGGTGGGAGTCGAGAAGGGGGATCCTTTCCAAAGGATTACGGGCCGTGAGGGCTTTTAAGGCTGTCTGGGATCTTGCGTCGGCAGTGGAATTAATTGTCATAAGACCTCGTTCCCATGTGGAACCCTCCTACTAGAGGACATCGTCATCGCCAGACGTTCCCACCCGATACCTCCGCGTCCATTTAGCCGAGGGCATTAAAAGTAATGAAGCGGCGGTGGTGGCTGCGTGAGGGGGCGTCTCATTAGCCCCTTAGCGTTATCACCATCCTTGTGCTTTTGCCGTGTTTCGCGACGCTTTGATGGGCGTGGTGGTTTTTGAGCCGTGGTCGTCGTGTGACAGTCCCTTAGCCGTGTGATGTGATTTGCTGATTCGGTTCCGACTCGCCATTCGTCTGTTGTGTTCATCACAGGTTAATTGGTTAGGTCGCCGCTGGCGTCGTAGGCGGGGCTTGTCCACCTGGGATGGGCCAGTCTCATCCCGGACAATCGGGTGATGAAGTGTGTTCGCGGGCCTCGTAGTGTAATTAGTCGAATACTGAAATGGAACCAGGGTTTAACTCGGCATCAAAGGCGACGCCATCCAACTATCGGTTGGTCTGGCTGAAAATTTTCATTCTCCGACTTGATCAAACCCCGCTGAGTTCGCAACAAGTGTAGTGCTTGCGTTAAGAATGAAATTGTATTGATTTATGAGAATGAGCTCAACAGTGGAGGTGTAAGAATGTCATGCTCGTTGTTGAAAACTATTTTCTCATCGTGAAATTGGAGGGATGGAGAGCGGTGGAGGGAGTTAAGGAATGAGAATACGTTATTATCATAGAAATTGAGTGATTTACGTTTCCTTTTACGAATAAAATGTCTGGTACATTAATTTTTAAACAATAATGTCGTATGGAAAAATGCCTACGCTTTAAACGGCTCATTTTTTATATATTCCATGTTATCTCTAGTATGCTCAGCATTATCCCATTAGCGCCAAAAAAATTAATACTCGCACTTATATCTTGTTTTTATTCCTGTCCAGAATGCTGCAATTGCTTTAATTATTTTTTAGGCCATGTATTATTTTATTTTTTCACAACTTCGTATTACTGCAGACGACTGACACCATACATTTTTCAGATTTGCTTGTAAGGGTTATAAAAACAATGATATTGTGGAATATGAATCATTATACCTCAAGTGATAATCCGGACTATATATTATCAGAAAACCATTTTTATTTTAGCCATTAATTGCTGTGTGCTAGTAGCAACCTCAGTCATTCTATCTAAGAACTTCTAGTACTCTTAGAAATTCTGAATTTGGATCATATTTAACACTAGCTGTCGCTGGAGCCAAGGTGATGCACTTGAATCTAGGATTCCTTCATTTTTGAGCTAATGTACTGATTTCCTCTTTTAATATTTTTCAAAATAAAAAGCTGAATTTTCATTAGAGATTTGTTTAATTTAATGATTAACTCAATCACGTTTTGTTTGGTGTGCTTTTCCGTTGCGAGCATCACCGTCTTCAATAGTTCCGATGTCTCAGCCTGAGGTGTACTTGAGGGCTCAGTGAGCAGTCATTAGGTTCCTTATCTTAGTGAGGTGCAACACTTCATGGACCATTTAATAATCCCTTAATTTAATAAAATTAGGGGCAAGGCGGACAATTTGTGTCGTGGGAGGGAGGGGCGTGCTGAGAGGTGGATTTTTGCTTTTTCCATATTGCAATTCTAGCGAGTGGAAGGACTTTATTTTTTAATAACTCTTTTAAGCCTTCACGGAAGGAATTCAGGGAAGGTTTTCTGCCGTAAATTCATTCTCCGAGGGATTCCTTTCTTAATTTGAGGATGGCACTTTCATAATCCTCTCCGGGGCTTTATCCCTCATTCAGAAGACGCCGCGTGTCGCTGAACTTGGAATTATTACACCAAGGAGGGACCGGTGTGGGAGACGGGGGTGGGGAAAGAAAATGATGACATGGGGTAAGGGAAATGAAAGTGAAGTCCTAAGGAAAAAAGAGACGATTTTTACTTTAGCGCGTAAAAATATTTCCTAATGTTGGCAAAAGAAATTAGTTTGAATATCTTCATTGGTTTTCTGCCAAAAAACATTTCAATGTATCTCTTTTTTCTGCTAAATTTTATCTTAACCCTTGAAATTGTAGAACTTAAAGGTGTTTAAAATGGTAAAACCTCTTGCCTGACTCTGAGTTTGGATTTCATACGTACTACTTGATACCATGTGATTATGACATCGACAGTAGTAACCAACAATCCTATAGTTAACTTAGTTACAGTGGGCGAAGGAAATTAATTTGAATGCCTTCATTGGTTTCTCGGTTAGAAACCATTCAATGTATCTCTTTTTCTCTGAAACTTTTATTGTAACCCTTTTAATTTTAGAACCTTAGGGTCATTAAAGTTACAAACCGTCTTAAGTGAATATCATGTTGAATTTCACCCGCACCACCGGTACCATGTGATTTTTTTAATCAACATTAGTAACCAGCAATCCTACAATCTTATAGTTAACTTTCTCTTTTAGAGCTTTTTTTAAATGGAATAAAGCTTTGGCTCTATAGTTATCAGCACAGATTCCAATGGCCAAACGAAACTCTTATTTCGTGGCCGAGTATTACTCTCGTTATGGCTATTTTACGGTCGATTTCCTTGTTCCTACTTGCAGGAATAAAGTTCATGAGAGAAAAAGACTATACATAACAAGTAACTTTTACAATCACGAGCGAATTATTTGTTGGCGAATAAAAATTGCCCTACTCACATTACTTTTTTTTGGATTGTTTTACTCAATCAGAAAATACGGTTTTAAAGGAAAGAGGATGCAAAAACCTTGAAGGTTCCCGTTGTTATAAGATTTTATTCTTAAGTATCTGATAATTTAATCTTCATAATCATCATAAGGTCACTATTCGTTAAACGGAGTTTTGAAAAGGTGTAGAGTGAATAAAAAAATCTTCCTTTAGCATCGTCTAAGCGCCATACACGCAAATGGAAGGGGCTCATGTTAGGGTGAAGATGCAAAAATAGTTTTGCGATGAGATTCCCGCCTCTGATTGTAGAATCTGATACGCAACAACTTTCTATGGAAAGCAATATAGCCTTGTTATATTCTGTTAGAGATGGAATTCTGGAATTTCCCATTACAGCTCCTATTATTTCGGTCAAGTAATTCAATATTTATTGTTACCATTAAAATATTATGTGAGGTGTAATATTTATTTCAAATGATATATCTGAGGAAAATTCCTCAGTTTGTTAAAAATACAAGGCGTTTCAACTCACAGGGTCATCTTCAGGATCTGCTTCGACAGTGTTGCAGTTATTATAATCATGAATGCTTTCAACTGCATCTATACTGATCCATTTATAATATTTCTTTTGCTCATTCTATTATGTCCACTACTTTTTCCTACCATAAGTGTTATAAATGCCAATTTGTTGGTGGCTGGTGAGATGGTATAACGTAGTCTTAGCAACTGATTTTACTATAGAGTATCCGGTATTTTTGTGCAACTTTATTACAATCCCGTATTACAGTACGTTAAGGAAAATCTTATACGGCGTAACTTACGCTATGCTCGAATTTCTTCTGAATCGAGTTGTTACAGGTGCCGTTGCATTTTTGTAACCTGTGAGTTAAATGAGAGATATACCATTCTTTATATTTTTTATGGCATTTGTATTGCTTCTTCATATTAACCCATGTAAGAAATTTTTGTATTTTATTATCTATAATTTGCGTAAAAAATTTGCGTGAATCTTATTAGTATTTCTACTTTCCGTTTTAGTTCTAATTACTTTCCCCTTAGTGTAATTCAATCCAATTTATCTGCTTCATTACCCTTTTATCATCATCTCAGTACTTTTTGAAGAAGGAAGTCTCCTTCCAAATTTGCTTATTCAGAGTCATATTTGCTTTTTGTATTCATATTTTCCTGCAAAAGTATAAGTTTATCCAGTATTTTTTGGGAAAGAAAACCGTGCATAATCGGGAATTAAAACCAGAAATAGAGGAAAGGAGGTTTACTAATTGGCCTCTCGATATAATCGATGGTAGGAGAGAATCGAGACCTTTGTAGTCACATAAAAGTGTCTAAAGTCAGAAGATCGATGAATGCAAACTTTTGTGTCCACGGAAGGATATCGAGTTACTTTTTTTCTTTCGCTGTGACAGATTTTATTTTTGCTGGAACATTGCGAACGAAAGATGACGATTATAATTTTTACGAAGGGGAGCATTTTTTTAAATATTTTTTTTTATACCAACGAGGAGGCAGTGAAAAATTCTTCCTGAATAAGGCTCATAATCTGGTTATCGACCGATCCGAGAGAATAGCGTGGGTTCGTCCGCCTCGGTCATCGTCTCTGCGCTCCTGCGTTTTCTACCTTTCGCATTTTGCGCTGGGTCAATAATAACGATACTTGCGACTCATTCTTTCCCTCTCGGGTTTCAGCTCGTTTCCTGTGCAAAAACAAAATCCTCTCCTCCTCCGCCTCCTCGATATCGTCTCTCCATTTTCCCACCCACATGGAATGTTCCCATCCTTTCCTCTTCTTTCCCATCCGGCCGCCCACTCGAAAGCCAAATGCTCGCAGGGCCAATATAAACCCTACCCTCTCGTTTCGTTACTCTCGACCTATCGCCTGCCAACCTTCTCAGGAGAGTTATTTTTTTGTGATTCGGAACGCTTTATGACTCCTTTCGGAAACCTTTGGGGGTTCACTAAATGGTCGGTCGCATATCTCTCTTTGCCTATCATCAATCTCTCGCTACATTGGTTGCTGCACGGTTAAGTTTTTTTCAATGTAGCCCCAATTGAACTCTCGAACAACCATGGTTGAGGGGAAAAACGGTCCCTGACATCTTTGGTGGCACAGATTGTTATCGTCGTGATGAAGAGACAGGCGAATGCAAGTGAAATAATTTTAAAGTATAAAAATAAAATTGTATAAAATACCAAGTTTAATAAAAAAAGAAAAAAAAACGGGGCAGTCGTGGGACTGGCCGACAGAAGTGAAAACTGAAATCATTATTATCCATTTATTTTTTATATAGATTTAATATTATTAAAGAACTCATTTTTCCAGTTATACTCATTTTTCAACAAAAATTTAAATTATTTTTTTCAGCAAACTGTTTATTATTAAATAAATATTAAAAATACGACGTGTATGAATAGAAAGTAACATCATTTATATATTAAAATATAATATGCTTTCATTTCTTTTATTTAATATGCTTTAAACCTATAATTGTTCATTATGCACATAAAAGAAACTGCCTTAAATTGTACTGACCTATATTTTTATAGCGTGTACACTCTTCTGCACGTTCATGCACGGGCTCTTTATATTTAATGAACTTATACAATATACACTATTGATTTTTATTTTCAATTTTAATATTTTTAAAACAAAAAGATTTTAACAGTCTATATATTAACAATATATTAACAAAGTGTATATGTTAATCACTATTAACAGTCTACAAAATAATACGCACTGTATAGAAAAAGTACATATGTACAGTATAGAACCAGAAGCAGACAGATGCCAGTATGTAAAAGTATAGCGGTGACGCAACCTATACCATTGTATACACTATACACACTATGCATATGTATACCTCGCTGTAGCGATCGCGGTGTCGGGTCGGTGACGCTCACGCGAATTCTATGCTTTTTCCCCATCCCGCAAAAGTGCTTAACGCCGCTAAAGAAGTTTTCACCTCAATAATGGCCTACGGCCCAATAAGTTTTTGAAAATTTCAAATATAATCGATGAGAAACTTAAAATAAGTTTCAAAAGAAAATTTCAGAAATCAAAAACGAAAAACGTGGTGGACATGAGAGATTATAGAATTGACAGGGATGTGCGAGTAGAACTTTTTGACCTCGAGTCGAGTATCGAGTCGAGTCGAGTATGGTAATTCTTGAACAAGGCAATACAGCAATGCATGCTCCAACATATTCTCAATTTTTTCAATCCCCTTGTGAATTCCTATTTTAAATGCTTAGCTTGATGTAAAGAGGGAAAGATAACGAGGAACGTTGATGGTAATTGAGTCACAATTAGGAGATAAATGAAAATTCATGTGTCTTAAACAGTTCCATAAGCACAATTGAAATGAAGTATTATTACTCTCGACCTGGGACGCTCTAGTAATATGTCGTCCATGTACATATTCAAACTGCTCACAAGAACCCTCAATAAAAATACTTGTATAATTGTAATTAAGATTGTATATGTAAATGTAATATTTGAACTTTTCAAAAACGAAAAACGTGGTGCGCATGGGAGATTATAAAATTAAAACTTGCTGGTCAAGGTATATCATACTTGTCCCATAGCGAAACCGAATATTATTTATCACTAGCACCACGTTTTCCGTTTTTGATATCTGAAAATTTCTTCTAACACTTATTTTAACTTTCCCACCAATCATATTTGAAATTTTTAATAATGTAAGGGTCCGTAGGCCATAATTTTCTTCTGTTTTATGAAATGCGGTATTTCATAAAATGTTATTTTTATACTTTAATATTATTTTTGAATTTCTAGTTTTGTTTGAGAGGAATTTTGCCTTCGATTTGAATTTTAAGTTCAACCACCGAGTGGTTGTCTCAAATATTGTTTTTTTAATATACTATACACTTAAATTTATTTAAAACAAGACGCCAGAGCCTACTTGGTTGGAAAGACAGAATACTCTTAAAAATATCAAGTTCATGTCAAGTAAGATAATTATTATTGTCATTATGGCTGTATTTACTTTTCTTCAATTCATTTTTTAATTATGATTTATTTATTTTAAATCGACCGGAGGATTCAAGACATAATACAATTGTTCCATCTAGAGCCGTCTAGAGTTTCGTAATGGTTATTCCGTAAAAACTCATCTTGTGCATTTTCTGTTATGTTAGCATTAATTAAAAACAAATTCACGTTAGAGCGCTAATTTAATAAAATATTCTAATTGAACTGTTTATCTTGCAAACCTACCTTGTTCTGATATCCTGAAATTGATGTGTATTTTCATTCTGTTCCTCACTTTCTCTTTACTTTCTTTCAGTTCACTTTATTGTTTTGCGCGTCAATTATTTTTCCTATATCTTACTGGACTCGAATTATATGCTTTTTTTTAAATTTCTAGTATTTTAAATTGACAAGAGATCTCAAGACCTAATGCGACAGTTTCATCAAGAGCCCTGAATAGTTTTGTAATGGATTCTAATTAAACTGTTCATCTTGCCAACTTACTTTGTCCTGATTTCCTGAAATTGATATCTTAACACACTATATTATTATACAGTTCTTCACTTTCTCTTTTCTTTAAAACCAATTCATCTCTAAATTCCATTTAACTTCTTCCTTCAATTTGTAATGTGTGTATAGCAAGTGTTTGTTTAGTTTAATTGTTGAATGGTCACAGTGGAGGGAGAAGTTATATTATGTAGAAATTCCACGTAGCAATATAAAATTTTCAGGGCAAGTCATAAAAGGGATGGTTAATCGTAGGCTCCCATTTATGATAAACAACAAAAAGTCTGCGCTTTAAAAACGGATACTTTATTAGACCTATTGCAGCGCCTCTATTGGATTTTAGTGGCTATTTTTCGAACTCCATATTTAATTTTTATTTCTGAATTTTACTGGAGATACAGTTCCGATCAAGGTATAAGTGTAAGAATATTTCATTGTCATCCAGTTCTGAGCTATCCTGAAAATTTAAGCGCTCCGGCTAACCCGAAAGTGGTCAGAAAGAAATTTGAGTTGCAAGATTTTTTTCGGATCAATGTACTTCGCAAGTTACCCTTAACTCCGTCATCAGGGTTAGAATGCAACAAAATTACGCCTATGAATACTTTACTAGATTTTATTTGTGAGATAAAATTTTTAATCGCTTCATGTATCCATGAAAATCACATGAAAATGCCAACAGTAATTTATTTTTGCATCAGAGGAAAATATTATGCATATTAATTAAGCATTTGGTCCAAATAGCCATATCCATTTTTATTTAGATTTTACTCAAGTGACATAGAATTAATGGTGTGGGCATATAGACCATTCTATTTTAATGAAAACACTAGTACCATTTTCAACCAGGTAATTGGCATCTAAATTCATCTATCCAGTTTTTAGATAAGAATTTGTATCTATACGAGATAATTTTGATGCTTTGCGATGTGTATCAGTGATATGGGTACATTTACTGCTTAATAAAATTAAATAAAAGGGAATTATGTATAATCGATCATTTATACATAATTTATATCATTTTAGCGAGGAGTATGGGATAAGGATTAAGTGGGATGAGTAAATAATGCATTTCTTAATATATATTATACGTACTTTTTCTCCAATTTCAAGCAAATAGAATCATAGCACGCATAAAGCCCAAATTTACTCATCCACATTGCAATGCTGGTATTCTAAAATCACAATTTACCTCGACAATAATTAACTTTACGTATTGAGCTTTCGTAGCCCAACATCTAAGGGCGAATGTAAGATCATTTGTAGTTGGATTCATTTTTAGGCCACACGTTGAAGTTTTGAGCGGAAAATTACTTACCTGGGGGCATTGACATAAATATGGCATCGCACTGAATTGTCAGAACACAATGCAAATTCTTATTCCATAAAAACCTGAGATTTACCTTACCAATATAACATTTTGTTTCAAATTGTTAATGCCAGTCTATTCTATGTATTGCCATTATATAAATAGGCATTGTCGAAATTGCAACTTCTCATCATCCAAGCATACATAATGCATACTTATACCCCATGCACGTCGCGAAATGTAGCATTGTTCAAAATTGACTGCTACCTGAATTGGAGTGCGAATATTGCGTATTGCGGATGCAGTATATATAATCCATTATGTAAATCACATCAATAAGAGGGAATTCAACAAGTAAAGCTCTAAGCGTAATCGAGACAGAGTCGTAATGACTGGAGTTATTGATCAATAATTCGATTGAAAAGTGCAATATCCAGTACGCAAGCTATTGCATTTGATCCTTAGTGATCATAACATATTCTGACACTGCTTATTCGGAACTTTTCTCAAGGGAGTATCAAAACGGTGATATTTCCGTTGAAATTTTCACTCTTGATGCCATTCAGTAAAACAGTTTTTTAACTTACGTAGAGCATGTATGGCTGAATCGAGGTAATTGCTTCTCTCTTGGAGATTAGATTGGCCCGCCTCTCGAGGCCCTCCGAGCTTTTACAAACTTAGTTCGCCGTCATGAAATTAGACGAAAAAGTTCTGAGAGGAACATCAAGGGAACCTTTTTGCGACCAATTGAGGTAATTGAATGGGTAATGATAAATGACAAATGGGGTAATTGAATCTTTGAAACATGCTCGTGAATCAGTCCGAGGGCTATCAGTATCACTTGCTATCCATTATTTGGAACTGCGAGTGTGCGTTTGACACTGATCTGAAGTATTCCGATCAGCTTCCATAACGAGGAATTGATTCCGAGTGGTTATGAACGCGATTGGAAGTTATGCCGTTTGTAAATGATCATTCTGATGATAAGATGAGCCCTTTAAAGTAGTTGGAAGGCAAAATTTCAAACTCATCGACTTCCGATATTCGGAATCGACTGCTCTCGTAATGAGTATCGATCGAAATACATTCGATCAGTAACAAGCATTCCTTGTCCCCCTAAGGTTCGATAATACCACCAATTGGAAAAAAATCGTAGTAATCGATCCTGAGTGCTGAGATACGGATTCGAGGGCATATTATAAGAGTAATGCATCCGCCAAACGGGACGTTACAGCGTACCGTGAGGTCCTCTTCTCTTTCCGAGCGAAATGAAAGCTACGTTTTATACGGCGCAGGTATTAGCATGCAAAATCAATCAAGTAAAATCTAATTAAATATATTTGGTTATAGTTTTGGACTGTACGTAAGATTCCTAGTTTCGTGTTATGATTTCATGTCGATTATCTCACGTCTCCTACGTTTTACTACTTTCCATTTACCAGGGCCTCTCAAAGGAATGTTATTGTTTTATTTTTAACCTAGCTTTGCCTTGGAGTGGTGTGTGATCCTGTTCATTGCATAGCAAAGAAAATTTTCCAATTTCTTGTTTGAAAACAAATTCATATTCATTTAATGACAATCCTTTAAGTGCAGTGCTACCTTTTTGTGAAGTGATCTTAAGTTTAACTCTGCCGATGAAATCTTTCTTACCGAACCTGGATTCTCATTGAAATATGAATATATCTCAAGAAAGTAATGTAGACGCTTATTTTTACGTGAATTTGAATAACTTCATTCTTATTAATAGTCGTAAACTACTACGCTTATGAACATTCAAAAAATTTAAGAAATAAATATTGTGTTCTTGTTGAAATTTGTAACTTGGAACCAATAATAGTTTTCAGTATTTGATGATATGATAATATTAATGAAGCTGTTATATTGCCATCAGGAGTGGGGAATTTCTCGAATAATGCATCATAATAAGCTTATGGACAATCAACCAAACGAAATACCGGAACGAACCGTCTACTCAAAATATAATAAAAAATGTATTTATGTTTCCTTTCATTTTTACGCACCGTGAAATAAAATTGGTATCACTCATCTTATTAAGTTGTATTTTAAGGTGAAAAAGCTCACTGTTACTTGATTCTCACATAGTTAAGAATTTAAAGTTCTATTATCTGGTGGTGTAGAATAGCAAACAATATCTTCGTAAGGCATAATTTTTTTACTGTCATATCAAATTATTTTTGCGCAAGTGCACACTCATAATGTCCTGCATATAATAAGAATAATCTTAATAACAATATAAAAATATTTATCTCGAGCAATATTCAGCTTTCCTTTTTCCCTGAATCATCGCCGTTGTGGTGAAAGTTTCATGAAATAAGTTGGTAGATTTAGGGAAAATATGGAATGGCTCATGCGAGACTGTTATTCCAGTCCTCTCTCCCCTCCCAGTGCCCTTTCTCCTTTTATCTGTGAAACCGACGTATATTCCATTTTTCCGCATTCAGAATAGATCAATCATCCAGCTTCCATCCCTTTTCACCGCTCACCATTTCCATCCTTGTCCGTCCAGAAGTTCCCAGTGGATACCTTTCCCATGAGCACGCCCTCTCCTTGCTTCCTCGCATCATATTATTTCTTAGAACCTTCAATTTTCTTTCAAACGAACCAGTGATAGAAATGACCAAGTTTTGGAATATTTTAAGGGGATAGTGATCCAAGAATGTTACCTGCGGGGAGTGACAGCGTCGGCTCATAGACTAAGTTGCTTTAATTGCTTTGGGAAAAAAACCGTGCAGCCGTACAGAAAATACTCCATGTTTTGTGATACAAATGGATTTCCTTGTTTGTATTGCATGAGTTTGAATTAATATAAATTTATGCTCTCTGATTATTTCCGTGTGAATCCAGAAACCTAGATAGCGTTATTGTCTTTGCAGTGGCCTGGAAAGCAAAGATCCATGGTTTGATTCCTGGTCCAGGAGAATAATGTACCATGGCTATGGATAGGGTCGCGATTCACCTGGTAGGGAAAATAATTTCTTTTCATAAAGATACCCGCCAATTTCCACTTTGCTTTTAGCACCGTGGAAATTGGATGGAGACAATTCTTTTGCGTGGATTCCAAATAAACATTCCGGGCTAGCGAGAAGATTCGGTAGTCAAGCACAGATGTACGTCAATTGTTTGGAATAATTCTTTTCTCTTATTTTATTCCCAAACTTCTCAGTTTAAACCTCCGTGTTTCAACGCACTGCTTACTTTTTTACACTTCATTTTAACCAACTCCGTCACTGTGTAATCTCAGCTATTTGTCCTCCCCCCTGAGCGGTTAAAAAGGCGTAAGGTTTACGTACTAAAAATTTCAAATTTCGTTAGTGTAGTCTCTTCAGAGTAGTGAATTCCATAGACTGCTGGCGCGCTCACCTCCAGAGAATAAGGAAAAGATGTATTAAGCCGTGCTTTCATTCGAGATAAGGAGTGTTCTAATTTTTTTCTGTTAATATTGCTGGAAAAATGAGCTGCCAAGCACTGAAGAGTTTTCATCGTTTAAATAGCTTTATACCTTTTTGTGAGGTATGCTGAATTTACTTAAATCCTATTGGTGCATTTTTAATTATCCACCATCAAATTTTGGAGATAGCTGACTACTTTAGCCTTTTAAATTAGATTTAAGTAACTATAACAGTATTTGGAGGCTAAACGCTGGGCATAGGTGAATGTACTTATATCCAGAGGCGCCGACTTATAAAAAATATTGGGGGGGCCTTGCTCCGGGAAGAGGTTAAATTCAAAGTGTGTCGCAGCACCGAAACACTATCATGATTCATACCACTTGTTTTAAGTTAACCTGCGCACTACCTTATGATTTGTTTTAACACATTGTTGAATTTATTTTAAAAGGTAACTATCGTCAAGCATGGGAAATAAAAAATACCAATATATTTTTGTGATTTCACAAAGCATGATATAACTAAATTATTTTCCTGAATTATTGAGGGGGCTCCGCCCCCCCCAAACGAATCTTTGAGGGGGCTCGGGCCCCCTCAGGCCCCATGGAGACGGCGCCACTGCTTATATCTGTTGTTAATAGAATGCCTATGCAATAAAACTAGCACGATAGCTTACAGCCATGCGGGACGGGACATTTAAATTTGGTTGTCAATCTAGGAGAATACGTTTACTGGAGGTTTGAGTACGTCTATCAGGTGACTTGCAATTCTCTTACTTCTTGGGAACATCTTGCTTAGTGCAGAGAGCAACGATTAATATAGAAGACCAAGTGACTCGGAAATCACGTAATCATGTATCACATTTTTTTATGCCTCATTCAACTTCACACAGGAATGCTTACGCCATTGATATAATGTTGGAAGTCATGGTCTATGGAAAGATTAACTCGTGTCCGCGGTCTCTCGTTAAAATGAAGTATGAGTAACAAGGAAAGGGCGTGGAATCTTAATTAAAAATTATCGAGCCTTTTTATGAGGTGTCGTCACGGTCTGTTGAGGAAGAGGTGTTGGGGAGAAGAGGGAAATTTAGGTGAGCCCGGTATAGATCGAACACCCTAAAGTCGTTCAGGGTGAGCGATGATCCGTTTCCCAAAGGTTGGTTGGAAAGACGTGGTGCTCTCCATCATCCCCATTTTTACATTCAAATATCATGGGATGAATTTTACAAAAAAGGAATGAAACAAAGCTTTAGCAGAGTGGAAAGAAATACATATGAAAATGTTAGGGTGAGCGGAGGCTTTTTGGAGCATCTCCTATTAAGAAGTCTCGCAGAACACAATAAAGGGCATGCGATATAAGAAAGGGAGATTGGCGTGGAGGTCTAAAAGGGGCGAGCTATTTCTATCGTTCCGCGAGTACGGCTGCAAAATTTGAGTTTGTTACATGCTTTTTTTAATTGCAAAAATTTTATGAAATAATCGTTAAATCCATTAAATGTCTTTGTAAATCTTATATCTTCCCAAATATACGCAGATTGCATCTTAATCTTCCTTATTTTTGGAGACATGGCGTCTAATGTAGATATTTTATCGTAAAATTATAGTTTTACAGCATTGCCATATCTTGTAAACCGTTGCATGCATTGCAAAAAGACTTTTGACTTATAAGAATGAGTTTTGTTATGCAGTCAAATGAGGATCATTTGTCAAGGTGTTAATAGTGGTCAAGATCAGTCACTCAGAGAGCAATCATCTGGTTGAATTGGGGTTGAATGATATAAATAGATCACCATTTGGGTTTGCTATTTAATAAAACATTCGATTTTTACCTTCTTCACTATTTTTCATCTATTTTAGGAAATGTTTTTTCATTCCTCCCGGAGATCCCTGAAATGTTTTTCGTCTGAAGGTTTCATGTATGACATCCCTTATATTCCGATGTATTTCCGCTACAGTGGCCTTGCGTACCAAATCGACCTAAGGTTC
Source organism: Ischnura elegans (assembly GCF_921293095.1). Lineage (NCBI taxonomy): Eukaryota > Metazoa > Arthropoda > Insecta > Odonata > Coenagrionidae > Ischnura > Ischnura elegans. The sequence goes on along the minus strand of NC_060246.1, from coordinate 80,607,991 downwards.
TGCTTGCGGTGGGGAGACACTAATGAGGCCCTTTTGGGAAACGTCCCCTTCGAACCCACCTCTTACGTTCCACTCTCCATTTCTTAACTCCAAGTTTCTCTGATCTACTGTTGTGTTATCTCATCTCGGATCTGGGTTCCTTTACTCCCCACTCGGAAGAGCCGTTCTTGTACATTATGGATGTTATGGATATTCTTTTTCGGCTCTCTCAGACCCTGCGACGTAAAAATTTAGAGGCGTCTTGTCCCTTTATGCACTTGTTATCAATACCCTCTCCGCTTGTAGTCCTTTTCTCATATTCATCCTCTTGCTTTTATCTTCTTTTGTTTTCTCACGTTCGTAACAAAAGGACGAATAAGGGCCTAATGCATACTTTTATCGATATCGACATCCATAATTGCCTAAGTCCGTGAACTGAATGGAAGTAGGCTCTAGTGTAATAGAGTTATAGAATTGTAGGGAATAGAATTGTTGAAGAATAGGGAAGCCGATTCTGAGGTGGAGTATCAGAAAATCCGTTTATCATACTTTAAGTATTTCAATTAAGTAAAAGTGTTGTATTTTGCTATTTAAACTAAAACTCTAATTATGACTTGTTTCTGAAATAATTGATGAATCAGAGCAACGAGTAGGAGCAAATATGTATGGAAGTAAATAATTACGCTTTTTTTATACCATGTTAGCGTATGTGACTGGTATTCAAAATGGATTCCACACCACTCCAAGGTTTTTTTCGCAAAAGGGACCTTTAACCAATTTAATTTTATTTCGCTGTCGTTTGTGATGGAGTACCAACCATATACGTCACCAGATTTTGCCGAGTGGTTCACAAATTTATCGCTACTGCTAGACCTTGCCCATCGGCCTTTTTTCATGGTTGCTAGCACTTTTTTTACCGATTCCTTTCCTCATGAAAGTTGCTGCGTGAACGTGTAAATGAACCAGAAATCCAATGACATCACCGACTTATGATAAGTGGTCGGCGGCCTTCGGGTTTTTTTACTTTAAACATATCTGTACGAGGATGATAATTTTTTCGTCATAACATTCCTGTCTCTTTTATCTTCATAATTAATTTGCGAATTGCGATTTCTGGGATGAGTGAACGACCATTGTGCACTTGAATGTTATTTATTTACACTTAAATTAATCGCGGACAATTTAATAAAAATAATATGGGCCTATGACATTTTTTGAGTACGAATTTATTCAGTGTTAGTTGGGAATCATTGGTACGAATATTTTTGCGCTATCCTCTATGTTAACTGCCCGTGCCATTCGTCATTTGAAATTGACTATCTTGGATTAATAATTATTTTAAATGAGGAGGGAAATTTTTTTGAGTACACAATTATTATAGAACTGGAGAGCATCATATCGCATCTATTGTAATTAAGCCCTGATTCCATCATTTTAGATTTGGAACCTATGAATTGCTGAAAGCTTTACATACGCATTACAGCGCTCATTTGTAAGCATTGTACTCACTTCAGTATCACCCTTCAGAGGCCTTGTGTGTACTATTCTCTAACTTCCACTCCACTAGTATCCTTATTCAGGCCACATCATTTCACTGATTCCTGGTATGTTGAGGGTCATTATTCGCATTTTCACCTTAAGATTCTTCATATTTCCGCAGACGCGATGTAACCTCACGTTCTTATCCTCAGAATTACACGAAAGTTGATCATGTACTATTTTGGGATTTACGTGGAATATTTAATTAAAAATTGTTCTATCCTATCTGATATATAAATCAGTGGAGTAGCTGCCATTTCTCGAGACAATTCTATCTTGGCTTTCCCTCATCTTTCACATCTCAGTGCTACTGCCGTAGCAAATGTCACCACGCCTGTATTAAAATACATGTCACTGAAACAACCATTACTGTCTCCACATTCTCGCACACGACGAAGAACTGCTGCCTTCCTCCTGGGTGATGGGAGGCATAATATAGTTGGCGGCCTTCCATGTCCAAGTCGCGGCATCGTCACAGGTTATTTTCTGATTTCCTAGGTATATCATTCCCGAAGGTATACCGATACTACCTAAGAATGCCTTCGCTTTCGGTCCAAGGCTGTTTTTTCGGTGACTAAACTCGCTTATATCGCAGCTAGCCTCTATATGTAGAGGTCGAACCACCAATCGCAATCCTGCGAATCCATTTCCTAGCTAAACATAGCCGCGAGCAAGGTTTTGTTGTTGTAAAGGAAATCATTTTTGTGAATTGAGTCATGAGGTTATCCTTCCCGGAAGCGTCATTATATTTCTACCTTATGGCACCCTTTCAACATTACTAAATGGTTCTTTGTTTTTTTTTGGACCCCTTCCGTTTCTCCACATAATTTTTCTCGTGAAAAACGTATTTCACATTCTTTGTGGCAAAAAGGAATAAAGTTTCCTTTAAAACCGGATTAAGTGAACGATTTTCCTAGCAAGCTCGAATAGAAAACTCCTTGAAGCCCTTACGTGACGGTCGTCTTTAATAGAATTAAGTCTACTCTAGTGAGCATTGTGCTAATTAACGGTGCGGGTTCTTAGCGTTCTTCATTCCTGGATGAAAACGTTTTTTGCGGTATATAAGCTCCGAATATACATAGGCCCTGTGAAAATAATGAGAATTTTCCAAACGACCTGAATTCACGGTAAGTATACGAAACACTCGAAATGAAAACCTTATTCTGGTCTGTCTTGAGGATGACGAAAGGCGACGCTGTAATAACAGATTCCCTTCAAAGGACTTGGGAGGAATACTCAGCCGTGACAAGATCCTGGTGTCCTTTCAAAATTTGCAGAAAGAATGAAACGTGGATTCCCTCAAGGCTTAAGTTTTTTTTTGCTAGGCAGAGAGATTAATGGTAGTATGGATTACCTTTAATACTAGGGTGAAAGACTTGAAATTGGAGAGTACAGAAGGAGACAGAGAGGAGGTGGAAATGAAGTGAACTATAATACTCGGATGTGCGGTCAAGAAAAATGGTAAGTCCTTTCCTTTCAAAGAATTCAAAGTCCTTGGCAAAGGATTTTTGTGCCAGAAAAAGGAGTTACGGTGAGGATTAATTGGGGAAGAGACGTTCCAGACATGAATTGAAGGCAGAGGATAAATGAGCATAATGGAGAAATGTTTGCCCCTTCCCCTAATTTTCCGAGCGGTTATTCGTCTACATTTTATTTACAAGCCCATTCTTGGACGTGAGTAAAAGGGTTTTTGGGTTTGGGACGCCAAAAATGGTCGTTGAATATTGATAGCAATATTAGAGATGTATGGGTAAAAATTAATCTTCACAATGGAAAAAATGAGTCCCGATAGCTTTAGGTTATTTATATTCTCTAATTTTTTGGGTTCCGTGGGAGTGTAGTTGCGCGCCAGAATGATTATCTCAGTGTATGACTGTAAAGTCCTCGTTGTAGATGGTTAGATAATATAATTCTTATATCTTTATTTGGTCTCGATATATAGGCGTTTTTCGTAAGGCGTATCAAAAACGAGGGAGTTCATATTTTGTAAATACACTTTTCGATATTTAAAAATCATTTAAAACAATTTTTTCATTCATATTCAGGGAATTGAGTTTAAATGTCTTCCTTTTCTTTTTAATCCAGATGTAGTTAACTCGTAGATATATGCATCATAGCTCAACTCATGAGGGTTTATGACTCATGACCATTTATATTTTTACGTGACCGAAAAAAGTTGTGAATATGGCTTGGGATTTCAAAATACGTGAGATTATTCATCCCTAGAAGTTAATTTTAGCTTTTGCTTCTCAAATGTCCGTCTTTCTTTAAATTTCCTTCGTAACTGCGGCGTTGAAAATGTATGGGTACATCTTTCATGGAAAACATGCCTTCAATGATATTTCCCACCCTAGCTATGGCATTTGAATGATTGTATCACGAGTGTTGAAAATTTATGTAGGTAAAAAATAAATTATTTGACTTGACGAGAATTTCTTGTGTGTTTCTTGAATATATTTAGTAAACAACTTTGCCAATTTTCGTTTCAATTTTTGTTAGCTATTTTATATACCTGTCAATGCATTGAAATATTCTTTCTTTTTTAGTGAAACTTATTTGGAGGTGAAAACTTTGTAAACATGTAATAAATGTCTGCATTTGTACTTAGATGGGTGGTCACTCCAAAACAAAGCATTCTTTAGAGGACCTGATTCCTAATACAATACTGAGTATTATGTTGCATTATATCACATATATGAATAAAGTGTATTTTATTATTTTCAGAATATGATGGAGTATTTAAGTGCCATTTTTACGGCAATATTTTTTTTTCATTTATTAAAAATATAATCTGCTCACGGTGAAGACCATAAGTCTAAAAATGCAAATGGTATTCAATATCATTTCACGTAAATATAACGAGAAATTTAATGGTCACGCAAGTAAGCCAGTCACGGTATTCACGTAAGCCGTGATACCCAAAGGTCATGCATTTCAATAAAGCTTGGGAAGAAAATCCCTGTTATACATTGTTGATATGATTGCTATCACTGATTTGGAGTTTTATGAGACTGAGAATTGACTCTTGACATTTTTTGCTTCAGCATACATTAAGATCGGTGAAGGGTATGTTGGAGATGTTGATATTGAGAGGGAATATCCGCCAACCGTGAATCTGGATAAAATTGCCATGACAATTAAGGAACCCGTTACACTATGAAGACGTAGTTGGCAATGAAATTAACAGGAATGGATTTAAAATAGCAAATAGTGCTTGTCTGCTGGAAATCATATCACTCTCTGCAAAGAATTAAAGTCATTCTCTTACTAACGTAGTGATCTGCGCAGTGGCCCGGAAAGCCAAAGGTCCGTGGTTCGATTCTTAGTTAAGGGAAACATTTTCAATGGCAATTTATGTTTCAATTTCACCGCCTTTCCCGTGGTAGGATTGAAATATAGAACATTTACTGCAAAGCGCGTTGTTAGCGTTGGAATGAGATCCACCTTTGGGTAGTGGCTGCTTGAAACCGAATATTCCCTTGCGTTGCCACCCCTGATGGATCGCAAATGGCCTAAAACCTAGATGCGTGCATTTCGGTGGAAGTGCCAAGAATATTCAGGAACCTGGATGTAGTAGTGGGCCTGCTCGGTGATCCGGAAAGCCAAAAGTCCGTTATTCGATTCCCGGTGCAGGGCCGTGGCGTAGCGAGGGGTTGAGGTCCAGGGGGTCCGCGACCCCCCCCTGAAGTATAAAAAAACATGTATATTCTTTGTTTCATAAAAGAAAATAAAATATTTGAATTTACAAAAGATTACTTTGTAAAATGAAGTTTCTTCGATAATGAAAAGTGTTAACATTAGTTTAAAACCTTCTACTGGGTACCCTGTTTTTAAAAAATCCCCCTCCCCCCTGGTTTTGGGCCAACCCGAACGAAATTCCTGTCTACGCCACTGGGGAAAGGACATGTTTCTCATGGCAATTAAAGTAAACGCATTGACGATGATTTTGGCATCGTATGTCTTCCTCAAATTCAAGTTTTATTTAATGAGTAACGTCCATCAATGCTATTCAGTAATTAGGGAAATTTCCTTTCCTCCTGTCTTCATTTTTGTATAATTGCTGCATTGAGTGTCCAAGTTTACTGCATTGCATTCCCGGCTGAAGTAATCTCAGTTACTGGAGATGGGCTTTATCTTAACCCATGTTGTAACGAATATCAAATTATCCAATTTTTCTCAAGGGTAGGAATTGGCAATCAATGAATCGTAGCTTTCAAATGCCAACGGCTATTTATGAACCGGACAATTCAGTGTTAAATAGTTATCTAGCCGCACTAGAGTCAAAGTTTTTTTTGACCATGCTACTCTGATGTTAAAATTAAGAGAATGGTGGCTATGATTTGTAAATAATGATAAAGATCAAGCCTACTATCATCATTTGTTTTTTAATCCATCCCCGTTAATTTTAATGTTAGCTCCCTCTTCATAATATTACGGGTGTAACTGAATGATAAGCAGAAAGAATAGACTGATAAGTTTAAATAGTAATTAAATAATAAACTGATATTTATTACCAATACCATGATAAGCTTATTTGCGTGTTATATTTTTAGCTTATAAAAATGTACGAGCTATAAACCTCGATTTATAGTATATCGATGTAAATATCCAATAATTAATGTTTTGGATAAAATTACATTGCGAGAGAAAACAATTGTGACTTAATCAAAAATAAAAATTAAGAAAACCTCTTTCTACTTGGCTGAAAAATAACTTCCCAAGCGCTGTAAGTGTTCCAAACACACTCTGTTTCAATTCAAGACGTCATTCGCTGGATGTGACGAAGGTGGTGGACGACGTGGTGTTGTCTTGGGTAGATGAGAGTGGTGACGTTGCCCTCCTAAAGGGGAGACGGTGAGCGTCTGAGCCGGGAGTGATGGGTAAAGGGTTCTTCTTTGTGTGGTACTCCAAGGGACTGTAGTGGCGGAATGGGATTTCTGAAGTGGGTGACGTTAGTCTGCGCGCTTACTGAAAAGTCAATACGAAACGGAATTTCTTGTCATTCCCCCCTCGCCTTTTTAAGTGACTCCACGGTCCTCTCATCGCCGAGAACGAAGCGGAGAGATGCATCGTAATGTCCGTTCTAGATTGGTTCCTATTTTCTGAGACTTATACGCTGTATTTTAGACCTTGTTCGACTCCAATGCTCTGGTACTTGCGAGTGGGTGGAAAAATAATTGGGTCTTGAGATAAGTAAATATAGACAATTGTCTATTTTCTTTTACTACCATCGCATGCTGAGAATTCAAGCAGTAAAATTTGAAGTAAAAGTAGCAGCTTAGTGAGCGAACATTTTTGCATTATTAATTTCATTTCAAGTTATTATGACTTCATTTTTGTGTCACCAGTTGTAAAAACATTATTTTATATCTCATTTTACTTAATGCCTCTGCTAAGTGAATCTGCGGAGACGACGAAAATGCATAATTTTTTATTTGCCTTTTTTCTTTTAAGAAGGCACTCATTCTGCTGATGTTAATGGACCCTAAGGTTTTCCAGGTAAATGATTAAATTCAGATTTGTGGAGGAATCGCTCAGTCACAGTGGGACATAGCTTCAAACCTGAAATACAGCTGATTTTTTGTCACCGAATACGTATTCTCCATCTTCTGTCTTGTGCCAAATTAATTTTTCAGCATCTAAAAGTACCGAGGATGAGGCCTCACTCCTGGTGGAACCGAATATTATGTGAATAGTGTGGAATATATTTCCGAAATTAGAGTATATCGCTGATAATCAGAACACGAGACTTCTTTATTTCACGTAGTGTCATGAGTGCATGTCTTGGATTTGTGATTAAAAAATCCTCCTCTTCCGAGGCCAGTATCGGTAACCATAAGGTACGCTATTTACTACCTAACCTACATTCCATTATCATGAATAAAAAAGAAAGCAACGTGGATTTGAAAAATGAGAGACCTCAATGATAGTCTCGCATCTGAAATACCTTCGTATTTCCTCTTCTTTGGCTGTGCCTGTAATGGGAAACGGGAGTCGGTGGCATTCAATACCTGCTGAAAATTCGTCTCTTTGGCGTCTTATATTCATCCCTAAAATGAAAAGGTCTTCGTTTTATCCAGGGACTCGTTTGTTCCCTATATGTTTCTTCTGGGAATTTTATTTACCAGATTTGTGTGAACATTTTTTGACTGAATTCCTGGTCTTATCGCACCTGTAATTAATTAAATTCTTGAGATCGAATTCATCAAGGCTTTTTTACCCACTTTGTGCTGCAGAGCATTTAGAAAACGATATTTTTTTAACTTTTATATTTTTCGGGCCGGAAGAAAACAAGCGTACAGTGAACACAAGCTATTGACCAATTAATGTTTTCATTTCCAATAACTTGATGTTACTCTCTTTCTATAATTTGTATTGAATTCATCCCTTCTTCGCTAACCCGGAGTAAATATGATGATGATGAAAATAAAAATTATTCTTATTAAAAATGAAATAGTTGAAAATGCACTCCAGCCGATACTCAATTAATATAATGGAACGAAAACGAAACGAAAGTGTTATAACGACTTTTTTTGTATTGTATTATAACGATAGCAGTTTCTTCCGACGTTGGCGATCTATGCCGATTGATTTCATCCTTAAGCTATTTAAGAGAAGTGACCCCTTTTGTAATGAAAATAGTAGCATTCACTAAGAATAGCAATATAACTTACGACAAGTCAAGGTTTACCACCTCAAATACTCATAAATATTAAATAAAACTGCAGGAAATTCCTATCATACTTTCTCTCTGTGATAGGCGTACACCGAAAAACATTCTAGCGAGTGTATTTTAGTAATGGAGGGAGAGCGAGAGTGCTTATCTAATTACGCCCAAGGGCCACGCCTGCATCCGTCTGCTATTCATTTATAGTACCAAGCGTCAGATGAAATTTATCCGTCGCGTTCGCACTGTTTTCATATAAAGGCTAACGCCCAAACAGTGTCATTTAGAAACCCATGCGATATTATCATATCTTCAGTTCACTGCCTACAAGTTTATTTGGCTATTTCTCAGAAAATTCGTGCACGTTCCCACTTTTTGGTCCCACTACAGTTCGGACAAGTACTTATTTTTGCTCTTAAATGAAGATGAAGAATCTTCATCTCATGCAAGAAGAGTAAAAAACTGCAATGTGGATTTAAAAAATTGGGTATGTTTTTATAAAACAAATTTATGGATATTGTAAATGCCGTGAAGGTACATGAATGACTCATGTTGGTTATATTACAATGAAATTAATATTTTGATACATCTAGCAAGAATTGCATCATGAAAGAAATTTAATATATTCATGAAGGAAACCTATCAAAAAGAAGAAAGATAAGCCATTTAACGATTTTGAGGTCCAATTAGAATATTCTTGTGTGTAATATTTTTTTGCTTTAAGTATCCTTTTAGTAAGTGCATTAGTTTCAATATATGGCATCTAAAGTGTATTATGAGCAGTTTGCATTCTAATTACTCTAAAATTTATTCATTGGGGAGAAGAAGACATTCATTTTCTCCAACGTTATTACTACATTTTATTCCGGCTGATGGCTCCATATACGGTCAGAAGAGTTTTAGATTACGATGGGGCTGTAAAATTTTCTCGTAATAACAGGCATATATCCCGATAAAATATATTAGTCATCAAGAGATGAAGATGATTTTCGTTTAAGTCAATGTCGCCGCTTTGGTACTTGTTTTTCATTCATATTCTCCTTCAGTAAGCTCATAACTCACATTTGAGCGCATGGGCATAATAATTTGTAAAATTAATTCTTTCCTTACAGGGATATTTAAACGCATTCAAGGCAATGATGTAGCCACACTGTTTGGATATTTTCTTTTAATATAGAAGGCTTTTTAGTGATAAAATCGGAGTTGGAGTATTATTTCCTGATGGATTGTGATATGAAAGTTTAAATAACGGTTTTTATTAAAATTGCTAGTGGCTCAGTACAAGGAGCTATCTAATTAATAGCTATGGAATACCTTTGAAACTAGACATGTTCATTTTACATAGTCGTTAATGGAATTTTCGTCTTTTCTGTAGCAACTATGGGTAAACCTGGAACATCCACGTGGTTAGTAAGTCGTAACATCATCACATGAGTTTTCACGTTACGAAGGTTTGTTAATTAAAGTTGAGACGCCAAATCTCTCCCTTTGTAACTTGAAGTTTTTCATTCTCTGGATCAAGCAGATCACGCTAATTAAAAAAGTTCTTCGAATTTTTCCCTGCTGATATTTTTATGACTATCATGGTAGCTTTATGACTCGATTGTAAATGATAGAATGTTTTATCCATCTATAATATAAGTTTCTCCAAAAAACAACTTCCTAAAGGCGAAAAAATAAAAAAATAATCTGAGCGTTGGAAATCCGCAGTTACGTCCTTAAATTCACTAAAATGTTGGAATTCTGTTGCCTAATGAAGCAAGATTTATGACGTCGTCAAAACCTTTCCACTCTATTTTACCCGCACCTATCCAGGAAGATAGAATTGAAACCAAGTGGAACAAGTAAACTTGACTGAATCTTTGTTAAAGTCGACTGACTATAACTCAAAGAGGTCGCAATTAATTAGTGAAATTCCTAAATTTTGTCTTTTTTCCATCATGGAGAATTTTCACAAAATGAACCCGGAAATCGTTCGCTTTGTTGAACACAAATATATTAAAATTAAATCGTGTCTTGTTGAGTTTTAGTAATTTTTTTTTGAAATACGTTGGATGAGAAGCTTTTTCGTGCGCATTCATCATCAGAGAAAACTCGTGTTGGTCGATCGAAGAGGAAACGAGGGAAGGAATTGTTTTTAAAATTCTTCCGATAAAAATTAGCACAATATTTAATTGAATAACTTTTAAAATATGAATTAAGAAGAAGAAAATAAATTTTAATTGAGTTTAAAAATGCGCACTCATTTTACGGAAAGCTTTTTTGGCCGAGAAAAGAGAGAACGAGGAAAGGAATTGTTTTTACAACTCTTCGGATCACATTATTGACTGTATTTAAAGTATTAATTTTAAAATGGAAAATAAAATAAAAGAAGAAAACAAAATTCGTAATAGTCTAAAAATGCGCATTCATTTTTTGAAAACTTTTTTTTGGTCGATTGAAGAGGAAACGAGGTTAGGAATTGTTTTCAAAAGTGTTTGGGTAACATTTTGGACTATATTCACAAGTTACCTCTAGTCAGTAAGTTAGCTGCACCCACAGTATGTTTATTATTGTGTTTCGGGGTTGAGAAAAAAAAACCTCTTGTGTCGTCATAGGGGTCATCGTCGCATTTTATTTCACGTACGCGTGTTCTTTAATTTCCCTTTGCCCTCCCCTCTTCGTCCCTTTTTGAATGGACTCGAGCTACCAAAAATGGCTACCCTGCCTTATGAAAAGAGGGAGATGCAAAGCTAACCTAATCGCTATAATCTTCTTCCCTCTTTTTAAGTTTTGAATGCTTCCATTCAGCCTTTTACACGACCTTTATCGAGGTTTTTTGTGGACCTTTTTCTTTTCATGGGAATAAGTCACACTTTTGTGAAGGACAAAAACCTCGTTATATTAAGCAAACTGCTCTTCCATGACCGTTTAATTTTGTTCTTTTCTCTTGCGATGGCAGGGAATGCTTGCGCAAAATTTACTCGATAATTATCAAAGGTTGTATCTTTTGTATATTAAATTGCTATCTTTAGGAGAAGCATTAAATTTTTGTCGAAGGTTGTACGTCGTAAATTGTTTATATGTTTTGTATTTAGCAGATATTTAAATTTTAATGCACTATTATGTCATAGGGTTTTAATAATCTGAGGTGTTTTGTATAATATTTTGAGTACATTTGAATTTCAGTGGTCAGGAGCAAAGGAAAATGGTCCGAGTTGTATTTCCATTTCGGTGGTTGGTGTACTCCTAAGGATACACATCTATAAAAAAGAATTATTAGAAAAATATACGCGCTCTTTGAGTGAGTTACTTTTGATGTTATCATCAATTCAATAAATAGAGATTAGAAGTTTCTGTTTAACTATGAATGACAAATTTAGACATTTTCACATTAATATTAATGATGAACGTTGAATATGAATGATGAAGTATATGATGTGGTTCTGTGAGAGGGCATTTGGCTATATCTCTAGAACCACCCCAGGGCTGAACCACCGAGAGGGCTGAAATCGAAAAATGTACGACAAAACCTCAAAATGTTTTTTTTAGTACAGAATTCGAAAATTTGCACAATTGTTGTTAATACTTTAGTGAATGTTTTGACGCAAACTGTTTTTCAAAGGCTACTATTTACTTACTATCTATTTCAAAGGCTATTTCAAACAAATTTTATGGCCACAAAGTTGAAAAAATTCGCAAAAATTGCCCGTATCGATTTTTTTGTCGAAATTGAGAAAGTTACTACTGTGATCATCTTTTTAGAATCCTATATAAACACAAATTTTTGTCAAGAAACAGGGCATGCCATAAGGGAATAAGTTAAGTTATAAGAAATATAAAATGAATTTGGCACAAATATATTACCGCTTTGATACAATTCACTTGCTTTAAAGGATTCACTTTCCAACATCAGTCGGGCAAGATATTCCACGCTGCCAGCAGTGAGCGCCATGCTGTACCGCACGTACAAAAAATCGATCTTAATTTCGGCGTCGCTGGTGGTCGCAATTCATGTTTACGTATCGCAGGCATAATTGAACAGGCTTTGTATATGTGCTGTAAATATTTCGGGGCAACTCGGTGATCCTTTTTTCACACACAAACTTTCGAAGAAAAACAAGGTCCGCCATTTTGCATCGTATCGGCCGCAAATACAACTAAGTCGCGAAGGTTAATGAAATTTAGCAATATAAATCGTTTCATAACTTTTAAAATTATTTTTATCTTGAATTAATACTTAATTTCAGCACCGTTTTGAGGTTTGGTAGAGCATTTTTTGATTTCAGCCCACTGTGAGGCGGTTTAATATGTAATATTGTGGTTGGTATGATGTAATGAAGCAAAATTGGTCAATAATATTAATTGGTACAATATTATTCGCATATGTATCCCGTCTCAGCAACTTCACTTTTTTAAGTGCACTGGCGTGACTTCGGCGTTGAGGAGCTTGTTTGTTTGAGTTTGTCTGCTATTTTAGAAGCTCATAAAGCAATGCTGTAGGACTGTGCCTTGTCATTAGTTGAGAAAAGTGAACATTTCTTAGTTCTAGCCAAATTATGGGGCAGTAGTTATGGTTCTTGATTGCCATTGAAACTTAAGTGTGCTAAATTTAAACGACGTTAAAGGAGTGGTGAATCTTAGGAAAATCGTGGGGAATATGCTCCATGTTTTGAAAGTCTTCATGCTATCAATACAAAGTAAGCTCTAGCAGATATATGGTGGATTTATTCTTCTTGCTGTTCAATTAAAGCTTTCCTGGGTCATTCTCCCATAATCGTCCAAAATTATGTCCGTGGGATGCCATAAAAACACCAATTGTATCAAAACAAAGCTAAACTGGCTTATTATTTTATTTATTTTATTTTATTCTCAAACCACCGGATACAGCTCTTATTGGCCATTTTACACCGGGGTGTTCAACAAATAAATCAAGTAAACATAAACAAACAACCATGCCCTATACCGGGGAAACCTACCCAGGCGGGACTCGAACCCGCGACCTCTTGTTTGGCAGGCGAGAACGTTACCCCGCTGCCACCGAGGCCGGTTATGCACCCTTTTATTACTTTAAGTTATAAATTAGTAAAGAAAAAAAATCATATTTCACAAATTTAATGTCCGAACAGAATATAATTCGTCATGTCCGTGGATAGTACCGCATAGATTTTCGAAGAGGTGTTTTATGTATCTACAACGTTTACTAAATCATTTATCAAAAAATCCATAATTAAATAAGTAAAAGCATTATTAAATTTCCAAAATAGTCTTTTTGGGTTCCTGTTTTTCAAAATATTTATTATAAAATAAAGAAACATTTGTCCTACCCAAAAAATCAATGTCCGTGAACACACAGGAAAAAGGGGGAATTATTCATAGGAGATGGTGGAGATGGATAAACACATAATGTTCCTCTTCCGCCGCGACCGTGGACATATATATCATTTCCGCTGACAACACAAAAGTAAAAATAAAAAAACAGTGTAAATATTACTAACGATCTCCGCCACATACGTCATTAGATTGTATGAATGACAAACTGAAATTACGCTATTTTTGTTCTCATGTATGAGGGGGAAATAACCGGACGGAAATCGCTGCGCACGTAACTCTTATATTTTGGGCTTCTCCCATTAGATGGGTGTTACTTCATCACTAATGAGTCAGTAATGAGTCAATAATGAGTGTGTGAAATGAAGTCCGAGTCAGTATGAAAATGTGGGGAAAAAATCGTGCCCTTGTGCAAGAGGATAAAAGGCGTACCATTTACGATCTCGCTGAACAATGTGGTCTTTATTTTAGTTCATTGCAGTTAATTTAACCTTAAGATTAGCAAATAAGACGAATCGCGGCGAAATTCATCCACCATTTGCTGACTCCTGATCAAAATGCAACACGTGTTGCTGCTTGCCGCGACTTAAGTTTTCGGTAAAAACTTGTATGACACTGCTTTCTCAACCACTCTACTCACTCGCGTTTGTAACACAAAAAATTAAATTTTGAATTTTTTTTTAAATTTTGTCCGGTTATTAGTGGGTCCCCCCTCGTAAAAAATGTAAAATGTTTTAATTATGCCTGTAGAAAATGTACGTTTTTGGGAGAATGAACCCCCTAATGGATTTCATGCCGACTTTCGATTTTAGTTTGAAAAAATTGCAACATAAAGAGAGAAGGATGCAAGAAGGCACCGGATACTTATCCATTTTAGTTTTCCAATGGCAATACAAGCAGAAAAATTGATATTCAGGATGGAAATGAAACCTGGGATATAGAGGGGCACCGAGGGAATTGGATACGTTCTCCAAACTTTGGCCGAGGGATAATGGAAAATGGAGAGTTTGGAGCAGTGCTGAATGACAAATGGTGGAGAGGAGGAGGTGAGGAATGCACTGGATCTCTAGAGACAAGAATGAGTGTGAGGAGCTGGAGTGGAGGGCTTTGAAGACTCTGGGGCAAGAGGGTGACAAGAATCACGTGCAGTGTGGCGAAAGTTACCCGTGGGTCCTCGAGCGACTCTTTGGAGGAGAGCCGTGATGCAATGTGCCCACGACTATGCTCCAGTGACGTCTTCCCCTTGACTTGTGTTATATGTGGTGACTCATTCAGAATACCATGTGAGGTATTACGTACGTGTTTCATTAAATATACTCCAAATTGAAATTGCTTCTCTAATAATGTGACAAGGTATGAAGATAAAAGAGGACCCTTAGACTGACCTGTATAATTTAAGATACTGCTGGCATTTTCTTTTAATATCACACATTTCATACTTAGTTACTTCACTTTTGAATTTAAGATATTTTATTTGTTAAGTTATTTTAAGTTTATTTAATGCGGAGGTTGTTACAAAATAATTTGATGCGGGTATTATTCAAATTATTCGAGAGGTAAATAGCTCTATCATTCTTGTACCACTTTTTTTTCAAGCACTCTACTAAAACCTAATGATTGAATTAAAACTGTGCATATGGTACAAAATAACTTTCTTGTTAACAATGACTTAGTTTATATTTGAATTTTGAAGTTATTACTATTGAAGCAAAGGTGTTCAAAAAATTAAAAAAGTAACCGGAAGGAGTGGCCATTTTCCTTGTGCGTGAAGGTTCTACGTGGGGACTACGTTATGAGTGCTAAGCTTAAGTTATCAGACTTGTGATTTATATAACTCAATTTTTGTGGGAAAAAGGTGATTATGATTTTGGTTTTTACGTGACACTAAATGATAATAAGATCAATTGCCAAAATAAGATAAACATTAGGATTCAGTTAACCAGATACGTATGGCCGAAATCTAGTTCTTGTGCGAGAAACCAGATGTAATTCCCCTTTTTTGCTGTTTTGTAATTCATTATTCCATGTTTGGCTTGTGGTTTTTGCCGCATTTACGCTATGCATTAATGAATGTTATTGATAATATTCTTTTTTTCAGGTAAACTCCATGGCCTGAACAAAGTTGCCCTGAAGCAGTCAGTGGATTACTTAAGTACAATTATAAATAAAATTTCCTAATATAGGAGTAATACAGATAAATTTAAAAAGTATACTCATTACTCATATATTGACTCTGAAAAAGTAATTTTTATTATATGCACCGCTATCAGGCATTATAAAAGTGGTGGTAAATAATGAACTTGAGTTGAGAACTTCTCTTTTGGTTCTATTTATGGACGTTATATAATAACTTATTATTGCCCAAAAATGAAAAATTAGTGGATTAGATTTTTCATAGAAAGGAGAGAGATAGTAAGCATAAACCCCACAATATCACATCTACCTGAATGCACACAGTATACGCTGTTGCTTCCTTGACCTTCTGGCAATCTACTCCGCTCATACTCCTTACTTCAGGATTCCCATATTAGGGATGACTCTAATTCACGTTGAAAAAGTTGATTTTTTTGGTAAACGCGACACTGGTAAGAAATTAATTAAAATTATGAAATTGGACTTAAAGGTGCCCGCTGAAATTCAGGAACAACTTGTCTCTTTTACGAATACGATGTGATAAAACCCGAAAAAATATTGCCTAAGTTTTCAATACATTGCAATATCCTTCGCACCGACTACAGTGGCGCTTGCATTTCGTTTAAACAATGTGGTACATTTTGTCATTTCCCTAATAATCCTTCAACTATAGCTTATTATAATAGTATGCTTAAGCGTATTAGTTAATTTGCTTTTCGATTGAATTATTTTTTTACCATTTCAGAATTCAGAAGTAACTAAAATACAGCCCATGGATATCTTTAACTTTCTCAGCAAAATTATAATCAGTGCCCCTGGAACCACCTCAACCATGAATGCTTTCAGGTGTTGCTGTTGGAGGAGAAAACGCGGGGCAGTTCGTCACTCATTTACCTTGTTGACCTTTCGCAATCGACAATAACTCTCGAAGCCAATTAATTCTCCCTGTAATAATACAGGTGTGTCCCGAGGTTAGATCATTAACGGCACCATTAGCGGTATAGTAAACTGTATTGTTCTGAGCATCCACTCTCATGGAGTTAATTAAGTCACATAAGGTAGGAACTTCTTTTCTGCATCTCCGCACTGTCCTGATGTAAAATCGGCAATCTGCTAAACAGGCACAGTATGTATGTACTAAACAGTATGGCACTTTTTGTTGAAATCTTTGTTTGCTATCAAGCCAGGGTGTTGCAATCCGGGGGGACCAAGGGTTTTAACCCCCATCTAATTGTAAGAGGTTCTGGGATATAGTCTCTGGTGTACCCCCCAAATCCATTCCCTTCTAGTAGAGCCCCGAAAAATATTTCGCCTACCATAATTATAGTAGCTAACCCTGTAAATTTATCCGATTGGTCTGTTTGATTAAATTATGCGTAATATTACAACCAAACTATTAGTAGTGATCTTTTAATTTTTGTTCTATCTACCTTTGAAAATCGGAAACAGGTTGAAAATAGTACATATAAGACTATCACTCCAGCTCATTGACTTCATCTCTAATATTTGTTCACTTCTCTTATGCGATCGTGAATCTTACTCCAGTCCAGCAGCGATCTACTTCTCTTAATGTTATGCTTGGTCCGTCTTCATATTCATCGCAGTTCGCTGTCGATGGGGAGAGACTACGTGGGTAGATATAAATACTTATTGATCATGGTGTAAATTAACTGTGGTGCATGCCTTATAAAATCAATGACATCAAGTTCATGTTTGTTCAAGTGAAGTATGGGGACTGTTAATTTGTACTTCAGTAAGTTCAAAGAACAAAATGTTTTAGGTGGTTTGGTAAAAACATTTCATTTTCATGGGCATACATAACGGTTTTAATTTCTCGTATTTTCCTTGCCTGGTATACTCGTTTGATGATTTTATGTCTTAGTCAACCCTTAGAAAATTTTCGTCTTATAGTAAGCAAGGGTCAATGATTATTTTCATGGTAGAGAAAAAATGATTTTGTAAAGTATCCGAGAGCGATCCGCGAATATCTAGTACATCGATAGTTCAATGGTGATATAAAAATGTATGGATGGGAATCAGAGAACGATTCTTAGCAGAAATTAGCTATGAAGACATTTCGTTTGCGGTAGTCAAATAGACTTTTTATTAAAAAAAAGTGGTTAAGTAGAGGCAAGAAATGAGCTATTTGTTTGAACTATTATACGAATATAAGAATGAAAATAATGTTTTTATCTGGTTACTTCCGTTTATTTGTTTATTACGACATAATTGAGACAAAACTTATCTTAATTGAAAAAAATATTAATAAACTTTTCTTCTCTTAACATTTACGTGGCATTGAGGGTGTATATGAGGCACTAGTTTAATTTTTTAGATTCTAAAATGTATTGGTCAAAATAAAGGATAGTATTTTTCTGTACAGAGTTCCTGCTATATCCACTATATTGGTGTTAAATATATCATTAATGTTCATCCTGTTCATTTTTCTTGGGAAAACCCTCTTTACCATTTAACTTTACTTTGGAGTAAACGAAGTTATCTGATTTATTAGTTGGACATTTCAGGCTGATATGCAATACAATTCTAGAAAAATATAGCCCGTAAGAAACTTTGCCAGCATGATATATTTAATTATTATTGGCTACTTGAAGTAAATGCTGCGCGATTCATTCGGAGTCCTTTTGGATTCTGGTCACGAAAACTAATAATGTGTTGCTGGATAGGGGATTTGGCATGGGAGGCTTTAAGGACAAATCCTTGCGCGCTGTTGGCGTAAGCGTCCTTGAATCCGCATCTAATGAATTTATGTAACTCTAATCTGTTGACCAGTAATAAGCGTAGCGACCGACTGATCCGAGCTCTTTTTATATGCGCCGCAGCGCGGTGAACTCGCATAATTTAGGAAATCTCCTAGTGATTGGTTATGTAATGCAGGCTTCACTTCATTTCAACACGATAATCTAAAAAAGTTATTCCAACATATTTGACTCCCTCACTTACGATTTTTGACCTTGTTCTACGTCTTTCACAAACATTTTCATTGATTGAAACAATTTAATGGATACAGGAAATGTTTGAAAATGCAAAAAATTTAAATAGCAGCAAATAAATAACACGAATCTCCTTCCTGGATACACTGCAATTAGTAAATGCAATACTCTATCGAAATCGCCAGATCCATCGTTTCGAGTCAAGACATCCATTTATCACCACTCACTCACTTCGTAATTCAATCAGAAGGTTTTCTCGGATTGGTGAGGACAGAGCTCACCTCAAAATAAGCCCCATGCGTGGGAATTTCATACATTGAGGCTGGGGCACTATTATTAAAGGGCGCCGAAAGGTTCATCCGAGAACAGCAGTCTAGCGTTATACCCACTAGACTACCGTGCACCCTATTTTTCATCATATTTTGATTAACTCGTTCTCCGAGATGCTAACCCTCGTCAAACATTTTGTGTATGCCTGAAGCATAAAGGCAAAGCGATCTTTATTGTAAGCAAACATGGTGTCGAATTTCAGAAGACGTTCAATAATACAAAAAAATATATCCGTAGAACTGGTATTGCTGGCACTTGCGGTTTCTACGTGCTTATTTACCAGCTCTTACTTTCTCAGATATTCCCACCAAGGCACGCTATACTCGGGGAAACTCAATACTTTGAGCCCCTTCATCTTGCTTCCCTTCTGGTTTGCCCAGAGTGGCGCCTTTTTCCTTCCAAATTCGTCGCCAAATACAGGGTGAACCACATGGAGATGTCGAGAAAAGGCACGTGCGAGCTATTTCACGGATATTCCGGGCTCCGATTTACTACTTTGTTTTTATGGTGCGAGAGTGACTGGGGTCAATAGTCGAAGAGGCATGAAACCCCTCCTGTAGGCCTTATGCGGAAAACCTAGAAGGAAGCGAATGTGCTGGTTTGAGATTTGTGGAACGTGCCTTTTGGAAATTTTACCTGATAGGCACGTAAGCGGTAGTGGATAGACATCCAAAAGAACCTAATACCCAAGTAGCAGTACGTATGTAGTAGAAAAAACGTCCAAATGTACGTATTTCTTACATTGTTAATGTTTTATTCTTAGCGTCGTGTTCTGATGAAGTAAATACACGAGAAAATGTCAAGTAATAGAATGGGAACGGAAAAGTAAAATATATTGCATATAGAACACTATAGAAATGCGACTTATATCTTTGAATGGAAGAGGTTCTATCCTTGCTTAAAACTCCAATGCATGGGATGACGTCAGAGGTGCAAAATTTATTCAACATTAAGTAAACTTTTCACAGTTATTCTGCTTAAATTTTAATGTGCCACTTGATAATCTACCCTCAAGAGATGAGTAATTTTTAAATTTTTGACTTAAGCTCGAAATGTGCGAGGCTCGATATGTTCCATGTACTACATTTGCTTTTTTGTTTGATTACGTGGATAAACCTTATTATGATTATTGGTAACTTTATGCATGCATTGAAAGTTCAAGTCTGATTAAAATTTAGGAACAATTGAAATTGTGTAGCAGTTAAAAAAATATTATATTTTATCTCGTATTCACAAATTTCGTACCATTAAAATAATAAAAATATGTACTGACAGCAGTGCCATAGCCAGGAATTTCATTAGAGGGAGGGCTCCAAAACCAAGTGGTCCGGGAGAAAATTTTTAAAAACGTGGTATTAAGGAGAGGGTTTTAAACTAATGTTAACACTTTTCACAATCAAAAAAGCTTACTTTGTCAAAGAAATCTTTAGTAAAATCATGATTTTTCAATATTTTGTGTTCTTTTATGAAGGAAAGTAATTGTGTTTTTGTATTTCGGGGAAGAGGAGCCTCCAGACCCCCGGACCTCTCTTATAGCTATGCCACTGACTGATAGTATAAATCGATGAATCAAGACTTAAATGTTTCAAATCGAATCTGCACAGGTAAAATTAGTACTGAGAAGGTTAAACTAGAGGCGCAGGTAGAGCCAGTGGCGTAGTTACGGGGCGGGGGGTGGTTTCCGAGGGAAGGACCCCCCTTTGCCATGGGGTGTTTTCCATACACCCCGGAAGGGCCACAAAATTTCCGGTAAATCCCCCCCCCCATTTCAAAATCCTGGTTAAGCCAGTGGGTCGAGCAAGAGGACAAGAGAGACGGCTAGAGAATGACGGCCCCTAATATGCACATGCAAAGGTAAAATTTATCCCGAAGAAGGGATATTTTGGAGGCGACGGACATAATTGCGGCGGACCCGATAGCCTTGGGACAATGTGCCTTCAGGCAGTGTGAGGGAAACGGAGGAGAAAAATGATAACGCTCGTGGACGTCAGCGATCCTGGCCGCGATAAATAAATTTCTGTCGCAACTGGATATGAATCAATAGAAAGTAATTATTCAATTTGCATTGATTTCTAACTGTAATTGACGTTTATTCATTCAAAAAACGTTTTTTTAAGGAAGGATAGTTCATATTTTTCTTCGAATGGAAATTCTGAGATTATTTATTCTTACGAGAAAATGGCGGAGTTTTCTCATAATCAACGTGCGAGCCACGACTTTTTCGTGAGGATTGTTCCCTGGCGTTTTGCCACTTGAATGACTGATTTTCTGGACTCGTAACATGAAATTATGAGGATTAAACTTACACAGAATACCAAACCTCTGGCCTTTACGGTGTTTTTGTCATAAAAAATGAAAATTTTATTGATTTTCCTGTTTATCGAGTTGACTGGGTACTTCTCAAGAATTAAGATAGAAATCAGAAGACGGATGCAATAAAGCAGATAGCCTAAGACATTGAGATTACATAACGTGGGCTAATCAATCTATTTTAATATGGTAATTCCTGTGGAATTTTTGATTGATTTGCTTTTGAGATATGGAGTGACCATTTTCCTCAGGGAAATGGAAATTAACAGTTTACAAAAGTAGAGGTAACCTTTCGCTGCCGATTGGTGGCACGATAATTGGCATTATTACTCGATCAAAAGCCTCAGTTATTCCACGCATTCCTTTTATTTTGGTGCTTTTTTCTAAAAATTAAACTCAGAAAAATGTTCACGTAATTCATACTCCAGTCGATAGAGTATTATCGGAGAAAATTATTAAAAATGTTGATAAATTACGAGTATAATCGTGCTATTGAAAGATAACTATTCGAACCATTGATGGGCTAGGCGTTATTCACTAATTGTTCTATTAATAAGCGTTTAATTTTTTTGGCATGAATGGTGTTTACTAATATGTCGAGAAAAATGTTGTTTTAAACGAAAAAATCTTTTTATTGTCCAGGAAAATGTTGTTGTTTTTTCTGCTTTCTCTGGCAGCGTGGTAAAATTCATGCCTGCTACGCAAGAGATCACGGGTTCTGGTCCCGCCTTTGTAGGATGCCCCCCCTATCGAGGGCGTCGATGTTCTTGTACCTTTAATTGTTAAGTTAAAACCCCATTGTAAAAGGCCAACCTTTTTTTTGTGGTAGAGGTATAAAAAAAATATATCAATAAAATCAAAATTTATCACCCATTACACTTCTGTGAAATTTACATCTCAGGTCAGCTCAAAAAACAATGGAAATATAATGAAATTATCAATTTATCATCTTCAAATTGGATTGATAGTTTCATTTACAATTTTTCTCAGGGTTATATTGAATTATTGTGAAACGAAAAATACTTGGCGTGATGGCAGAAAAATCATGGTTAATTTTAACCTTAAAATCTGCTTGCTGTCGATAGGTTATTGTTATTTTCATTTTTGATTTGGGAATCAAAAATGAAAATTATTATCACCATTATTCAGCAAAAAATTGGGCAATATTCCACGAGGATGCGGGCTGAATATTGGGGGAAAATTAATAAATTTAGGTATATGCCTCGTTCACGTTCCGTTTACTATAATCGCCAGGAACCTTCGAAGAATATTTAAGTTTTTTTTAATTTGAGAAAATGAATTCATTATTAAGTTGCAATTATGATTTGACTGTCATATACGCAAACCAAAAAATTCTTAGTGTTAAAAATCTTTTAATTTTTTTCCTCCATTTCCTCACATGTTAAAAAATGAATTTATTAATCAGGCTAAATTATGATTTTATTGTCATTATACGAAAACCAAAAATTCCTTGGGTTAAAAGTTTACTTATTCTATTGCTCCATTTGCTTACCTGTGAAACTTAAGTTTTTTTTCCAATATTTCCTCTTTTTTCGTTCAGTAAGAAATTTGCGCAACGCTTGAGAAGTTGATGGAAGTGAATGCTGTGAGGGAGAGGAACGTGAAGGCAAAGATAACGAATCGCTTCGAGTGAAATTGCTCGCATTTACATTTCAGCCATGTATTCGTTTTGGGGAGAAGGGATACGGAATCGAAATGGAAGCACGAGTCTTTGAAAGTAAATATTTACTCGTGGAGGGGAAAGGGCCAGCTGCTGAGTAAACAAACGTCCTTCGACGGCCATTTTTCAGCCTTGAAATGACGCATCGGAGATTGGAAAATAATACATGTTATTTTAAGCCTAAAAAATATTTCAAATAAATGTTTCATTGCGATCAAATATTTATCAGTCAATGGAAGGTTTTTTCATGCTGAGTAAATCTGTACTTAAGAGAAGGCATATAAATTGAAGATGAATCGGGGTAACGGATTTAATTGCCTTTGTGTTTGTGCTACTGCTACTATAATACTATAATATATGTATTAATATAACTACTATATGCTACTACTGTATAATTTACTGTCGGTGATGCTGTTGCTAAATTCTGACTTTTCATCAAACGTGGTAGGTATTGAATTACGATTAAAGTTCCTACTAATTTTAATACTAGTTTTTTATTCACTCAAAGTACGTACACGCTTACATGCAGGAGTCAGTCGATCGTATTCTATATTAAATGCCGGTAGCTTTGTGAATTTCAACAAGATACTAGCACACGAAGAGTAAAACTTTCTTATTGGAGCTTTTGATCTTTGATTACTGCGAAAGATCATTTACTTTGGCGTTAATCCTCTGACTAAGCATTACGTACCTACTCTTCGGTCAAAATTCAACATTTCCGCCTACTTTGAAGCAACTTTTTCGATTACCTTCAGATATTTCGATTTATTTAAGGCTCTGTTTATATAGATAGGCTCTGTTTAGACTTCATGGCCAATTTCAATCCTGTATCCCTTAAATCGAATATTACTGCATCATAAAAAACGAACTTACGCACTAAATTGAACAGGAAATATGGGCTGAATCGATTTCAATCATAGCCTAGATAGCTTGCTCCGTTTCAGCTTCAATGGTTAATCCTTTTTTCCCTCAGCTCATTTCTAAAGTATGTAATTGTTTTTTTTTGGCCTTGTTACTTGATGAAAGACGCATAGTGATAGTTCAAAAAAGTTACAATAATTTCTAAGTGTCCTAAGAGCTTCAATATTTTAGCAGCGAACGATATTATGTTTAGCGTTCAACCTATTTTTTTAAGAACTGAGAGATCTTGCATCAATTTCGTGAAAACACTTTTGGACATATTTTTTAATCCTATACAACATTTAGCTTGTATCGTTCTTTCATCGATAGCTGCATTCAGAACTTTTAGTTAACATAACCTCAATCCTATTTCCCTTGAGAATTTTTCTGACTTCTTATATTTTCATTTTCTTCTAATTAAATTTCTCTATAAAAATAGGGATTTAATCTCTTTACTACCTTTGCAAAGGTTGCTTATTTTCGGCTGTCAAATTTACCTCTACTTTCTCAACAATAGCTTACGCAAAACGCATGACTTTTATCTCGTTCTGACACTGTTATTAGCCACTTCGATATTGTCTGGACTATTAAGTACAAGTCCTAATATTCCTTACTTTTTACACGCATGCTCATTTGGGTCTTTACCCCATGTGTAGGGAACTCGACCTATTAATTGAGTAACGGTCGTCCCTTTTCATTGCCCTAAGGAACTCTTTTGTCTTGAAAGTACATAGACATAATGCTACCTACACTGGATCCAATGACAATTTTCCCCATCAATCGATACACTTACCTCGTTCTAATTACACGGCTATGGTATGCACTAAAGCCAGAGTGGGCTCAGCCGCTGTCATTATCTAGCTGTATCAGGCTTAAGGAGGGATGAGAATAGAATGAAACTGGGCCACCATAAACAGGGGTTGGGGAGGACGGAATACGCACCAAGATCACAGTGGGAGCTAATGAACAAAAGGGTGAGGAGCGTGAATGAAAACGAGCGAGAAAGGGAGAAGGCAAGGAAGGTAGTGCCTTTGGAAATATGGCCCCTTAAATGGGAGAAAGATGCGTGAAAATCGGGACAAAAGGAAGGAATGGTAGGAAATACAATGCTCGGCCACAAAGCGGATGGAAAGAAGAGATTCTGTACAACGGCGCACCCCTTGGGTAACGCACAATCCGATAAATTTTTCCCCTCCAAATAATCACTACGCCCTCTCTTCATTATCCTCGTTGAGTCTGATTGTAAGATGTTGCTTTCTCAGTCTTTTTTTTGGCGCCCATCTGCTTTCTTCTCTGCAGTTCTTTATGCACCCTGCCCTGCGTTATTGAGAAGATGGAATGGTGTGGAAGGCTTTTCATGAGGAGGGCTAAGATTAGAATCTTAATGGTGTCTTAGAGGAGTTCTAGTTCTTACATTTTGCCTATATAGATTGCTTATTCCTCTCCACTATTTTTTCCTTTCATTGTCCATGATCTATTCCCTTCTTATCATTCATTCTTTACGATTTAGTAGTCATCATGAAAAAATTAGTGAATGCTTACTCGAATTACCCTCGAAAGATTAACATTAATAATCCTTTTATCCAAATTCTTGAATGGGTTTTTTATGCAGAATTTAAATTACTAGCTTTTCTGTCACTACATAATTATTAGTTATTAAATTTAAGGTGAATGATGAAGGTGTGATTATTGGTCGAAGTTTAAGCGTCCACTCTTATAATATTGAGCGTCTTCATAACTTCGGGGCACGTGATAACCCTACCATCATGTTAATCTCTATTTAAGTTTGCCAATTTACGAATAAACAATGAATAATAATTCAGAATGCAGCGGGGTATCGACGAAGGAAGAGGAAGGAAGGTTGGTCCCCGGCTTTGTTCATCTTGAGCCCAAAGTATTAGGCACAAACCTTTTCTTTGTTTGTGGTTGTTATCAATCGTACATACTAGGTAAGTCCTATTTAAGGATGATACACAAAGATGTCGTACTGTCAACTTAATTTCGAGTTCAAGCACTCAACTATTCGTGTTTCGATTGGCTTAGATGCTAGAGTAACAGGTGATGACTAAAAACCAATGGCAACACGTGTAGTAGAGTTTGTGAAATCATAATTAAGTGTACAGTAGGATATCTTTGTGTATCATTTAATATGCTGTTCCATGATATCTCTCCGGAAAAAGTTGACCCTGTTTTAGAGTCTTTCAAGTCTCGAGGCATGTTTGAATGTATATGGACTCAGTATTGACGGATTTTTTTCCAAGGGTCATCTCTTTTTGGCTGTAGACGTTGTGTTTGGATATCCTAGGTAAATATAGTTTTCCAAGGAAAATAATTGATCCGATGCTAATCGAATGAAGAGTTATTTCTTAGGAGGACTATTACTCCCGCTTGACCGTTTGTATCTTTTATATTTTCCTGACGTATGAGTGTTTTTTTAAAGACCCATTTAATCATCTACAAATTTCCTGGCGTTATAGATCAATCCTTGTAACTTAAATACCAAAATATAAACTCCGAGAAAAGCAAAGGAAACATTTCATTACTTAAGATACAGACGATTATTGAAAATCTTATGCTATACATTTGTAGAAACTTTTAAGACGACAGCTGAAATTTTTAAAATTAAAATAGCAAAACAAGATATGTCAAGCGGGACATATGCAAAACCGTGATCATGCTTAGGAAAAGCCTTCTCAGTGGCATTCTTAACTCGAGCTTATCGAGATAGATAGTAACTCGCTCACAGTGACCCAATTGTTCTCAACAATGCATTAAAGTTAATTTTTATTGTATATGCAATGCAGTCGTTGAAAAAACTAATTTTATTTTGGCACTTCGAAACTTTTTGTGCCTTGATTTAATTTTGTGCAAAGTATACCTTCCAGCCGTAGAGAATTCTGGTTTCAGATTCTCGAATGTCAATGGCTCCTTCATTAAGGCCAGAGTCTCATCGATAGTCGTGGTTTTTGTTCCATTGAAACCTTGCTCCAAATGCATCAACCTTTGGACCACATGAAAGCTCCAGCCTTGGGTCTTCAGGCGAGCTCATCTACCTTTTCAGTATCGACTCATTAACTTGAGCACTTTTTATCAGGTAGGGTTATTGGGTCTTTCGACTACTGAAGTACCGGCTGGTAAAATGCAAGCTCCTCCGCGGATAAAGTACAAAAAGGGTCACCATCTCCCATATTACTTTCTACGTAATGGAGGAAGGGCCTTATATTCCCTTCTTAAGGATAATTAGCTATGCCTTTTAAAAGACTACGAGGCTAGCCTTCGGGCCCGGGAGCTTCCCGAAATGAATTTTACGAGTTCACTACGGTGTTCTTTAAAACTATTTAAGGTAAATCTGTTTTTCTGCGCGAGAAAACTCTAGTTGTCCCTTCACGTACAGATAGCAATGGTGCTGTGTGAATCAACGTCCGTTTAAAGCAACAAGAATTTATTCATAAAATATGACGTAAGACTTTGGCGTGTAATCACGATTTTATTTTACGAAGGTGAAAAGGTAGTAAAATGCTTCGTCGATTTTTTCATGACTTTGTTATATTTGATGTATTTTTACGGTGATTTGACGAAGTTAGCTCTGAACGATGTTAATAAACATTCGACACTGAAATTTATTATCATTGGACGCACAATAGGTTCCATTTCTATTCATTCCTGGAATTATTGCAGAGGGGGACCCAGGCAAATGTGGAGAGGGAACTACCCCACCCTCCTCAATCCCACAAAATTACCTCTCAGAATTCAATGTATGGTTTCAGACCTTCTCGGTTGATAGGTGTATTATGAGTATTTTGGTTGGTTCATTTATGACCCCTGCTTGTTGCATCCCCAGTGTACCACATGATAATTCCCAGAAACTCTAATCAATTACACTCAATTGTGCCTTATTAATTCTTTGAACTTATCCACAACTAAAAGCATTTTCATTGGAAATAAGGCCAGGTTTCTTTTGATGGTCATCTATATGCTTCCCAGTATGTGTCTTATATCGTATTTTGAAATATATTTTCCTTTGGTCACAATAAAAACATTTTAATTATAGATCATGAATTGAAGAGCTATGTTCATAGGAGTATAATACCTCGTGCACTAGTTGATGCGTGAATATATTGATCTGTAAAACTTCCGAAGTCGCAAAATTATTCAAATTCTTTGCAAAAACATATCTCTTGAGCAGGTGGATTTTTTTGGTTAAAATTTTATGTTAACTTGGATGCATTTCAAAATATTAACGTTTGAAACTAATCTTGGAAATAGTTTCTCATGACTTTTTTATGTGTTTTATCTGTTACACAATGTGCTTTTGACGAAAAACCAGATTAAGTAACACATACCATGTAAACACGCCTTAGGCTGTGAGGCTTTCGGTCATGCATATTGGTGACATTTCTTCTTGATTTCGTTAAAGGCTATGCGTAGAAGGTAACATTTTTGAAGTTTTGTATGTATAAATCATACACATTTACTTTCAGTCCTCGCTAGGCATTCGCCATCATATTTTATCCATTTCTTTATTTTCTATGTTCCGATGATTCCGAAAACACAATGTGAGTGAATAAGTTACCTCCTCGTAGAGTGTTCTTCAAATTTCAAGGAAAACTAGTTATTTCATTCCTATATATCACTACATATTTCTTTTGGAATTAGTGGTATTAATGTAATTAATTTATTTTATAATTTTTAGTTTTCCTCGGGGTACTATCAACTACAGTAGAAGTAATTGAGAAACATCGCATTTGCTCGTAGAAGAAACACAATAAATGAGCTAGAAATATTTGAAACTTAAGTTTAGAATGCCTCTAATTATGCTTGAATTTTACGTTTTTTTAAACTTACGAAATATTCCTCTTACCTCAGACTTTCACGGATGCCCTTTAGTTGCACAAATAAAATTTTGGAATGTACGCTTAGCCTGCTTAATTGTTAGGATGGAGTTTTCCTGGTACATAACAGCTATGGCTGAACTTAATTGCTACTGAGACTTTCATCACTTTAAACCTTGAATCTGTTCTAATCAGGGCGCTGTGTCATCAATTCTCTCTTTATTGGGATTTGACTTAAAACCTTCATAGGATTTTAATAATACCTTTTCACTATTAGCTGTGCACCACGAGGGAGCGCTTCACTCATCAAAAGAGGAAAGTTATATTGTGAGGCTGGGAAGGTTCCCTGCTAGGAATTTGGTTTGCATGAGTCAATGATAAGGAATGGTAAAGGGAGGAGTTTAAAATCGGAGGATGAAAATGAAAGCTAGAAAATCCGAAAGTCTTCCTCAAACTCTCCTACTGTTCCGATTTCTATCATGAATCGCTGACACGTACTTCCTGGAGTGCTATCCACGAGGTTAAGTTTATCATTTTATACTACTAGTGACGTCAGTTTACCTAAATCTTTCCAAAATAAAGCAATTTCTCAGCCGAATTTTTTAACTAATCCTCAATCGTTTTATCATTTACAAGTGGAAGACTCATTTTTTGGATTTACTGAAAACTAACTGTAAAAATGCATTTTGTGAGTCCTTGCACCAGCATCTACAACTAGTATAAGGTAAGGTAGTGTAGGTACTTGATGCAGTCGTTGACAGCGTCAAATTTGTTATTCATGACGCGCCATTTCCACGAAAAAAATCTCTTTGAATGACCTCTGAGAAATGCAAATTAACGGAAACGTTAATTTTTTCACACCAATTAGTCTAGCAATCAGCTAAATTCTTTGACTGAAGTCAAATTGGTCTCTATATCACGACGAAATTGATCCTGGGAATGATCAATAGGAATGCGGTGGAAAGACACCGACTAATCCCATTACGATGGGAAAGGGGTGTACAAAGTGCTCAATTAATCGACTCGTGCTTTCCGTTAAGGTGCACCGTCTGCGGTTGTTAATCAAGTTTCGCTAGAGTTTCTGGGGAAGAGACAAGGCTGGTGAGGAAATAAACAAGGAATTTATATTCGAGGAAACGGAAACGTTTCTCGTGCGGGTGGAATTCGACGTGGAAATGATTATTCGCAGGATAGGAGGTTTGAGAGGGTTGCTTCGCGGATAAACCTTGTCTAGGAATGTTCTAATGGTGCGATTTCCGTGCGTTTACACAGATTCGTAGATCCAATGAGTCAATATTTGCGCGTGAATTACTCATTCCCCGGGGAACAAATATTTGCCTAAAATAGTTTTGATTGCCTTGTAATGTTGCTAAGCCCAATGCTTACTTTTCGTATTCTCGTTTGCATTTAACTCGGCTTTGGGATATTTGACTAGTTTATAAGAGCGCGAAAATCAGCTTTCCATTCTCTAAACTCATATAAATTATTTTCAGATGCAGAATTTCCGATCCTCTCCCGATTAAATTAAGGATCTTTACTCTTCCCCATGCATACAGATAATGGGACAGGAATAAACGTTTTCAATCAATGATGTTTGTCGGTTTTGACTGAAATTTACCGTAAATTTCATTCTTTGGAACATAATGGGTTGCCTAAATACTTATAGCATCATCGCTATTTTGAATTATTTTTTCAATTTACCTTAACGTCTATATACAGTGGAACTTGGTTATAACGTCATCAAAGGTACCAGAAGATTTTAACGTTATGTCCGAGTGACATTATAAGAAAGCAGCATAAATCTGAGTGAAAGGACAAAGTAAAAACGCAAATATTCTGCTATTAACAACACTGTTTATTGAAATCTACTCGTGCATTGGAATATGTATAATAAAAAAACGTTAATAAAAAAATGATATTCACAATTAAATATTGCAAACATAAACAAAAGAGTTGCATCCCGTCACCAGCTCAACGTCCAGCTTGTGACCTGTTTTTGCTTTTGATGTTTCTACACATTGTTTCTATGATTTTTGGGGCATAATACAATCACACTACCACTTTTACAACCTAAGAATCGCACAATTTTTGACGCAATACCTGAGCGTCGCAATATTTGTTGACGATATAAACGGGTTTTCGTACAACATAAAATGTTCAATTTTGGCTGGTCTGTATAAAATGTGACGTTAAACCCGAGTTGACGTTACATCCGATGCCGTTATAACCAAGTTCTAATGTATGTAAAACCTTGCCATTAAAGATCTATTGGTGAATGTTCACATTTAATTATCC
Source organism: Ischnura elegans (assembly GCF_921293095.1). Taxonomy (NCBI): domain Eukaryota; kingdom Metazoa; phylum Arthropoda; class Insecta; order Odonata; family Coenagrionidae; genus Ischnura; species Ischnura elegans. The sequence goes on along the minus strand of NC_060246.1, from coordinate 80,577,064 downwards.
AATGGTTGTTGTTCTTAAACGCTGTGGGAACAAGATCTTCTTTTGGTTAAAATCCCAGTACATGATTTGTGCCATGTTTTTAAGGTGTGTCGTGGTACCTTCTCGCAACGATGCTCACTCATCTTAGTCTCTAAGGACTATCTGCTTCCAGTTACCTCAGCCCCGTAGAAATTTATGGGCTTACGAATCAGGCGGAATTATTCCATATTTCCCTTATGTTATCCGATGGATTTTCAGAGAAATACCTAGATTAAATGGACATATAAATAAGGTTCACCGCACTTCTATTTGTGGTTAAGTCAATGGAAATAAATAAACTTTAATGTTTGACTGAAGTCAGTAAAATTAATAGAATCATCTCATCATTTATAGCACATCAGATCAGCTAGCTTTATTTTCCTCGGGTGCAACGAAGTTTTCATTTCTGTATTTTTATGAGAAGAACTAGAGGTAAGCATCCCTAATCATTTGTTTTTAAAGTCATACCAGTATGTACAACTCTTGGAGTATTCTGGACTGGATGTGTGCCTATTATAAAAATTCTGGAACAATGGAAAAGTGAGATTGCCATATTGAAGCGAAACTACGACTTTTTTCCGGCTTATCAGATTATCTTGATAAATCTAATGCTATTTTTACTGTATTTTTACCCTTTTCCAGATCTATGTTTGAAATCCTTCCAGGTTTTATAAAAGTGGACTTAGGAGCAAAGCAATAATCTTCAAAAATCTGCGTTAAAAGTGAAATTTATGAGAAAATACATAAAAGGGTGGATGCAACAAAGCGGGAGTTAAGCTAGAGAATTTTGCTGACCAGGTAATTTTTGCAGAGGTATAGGCAGATCACAAGAATTTGAGAGGTGGCTGAAAAATAGAATTTAAATATTGAGAGTCGAACGTATGGAATAAATATAAGGTCATGACTGTAATGCTCGAAGAAGGGTGGAAAACGTTTTAGGAGATGGTGGTCAGTAGGGGTGCTAGGAGGACAGGGTGCTGAAGCTGGTAGTGACAAAAAGGACGTTAGGTAGCCTAGGTGAGACTACGGAGAAGAATATGTAAAATGGCTGAGGAGGGGCAGTACATTTTTCCGCCGGAGGAACGAAATAATTCATCAAATGAAATAGATTTGATCAGATAGCGATAGAGTACTTTCGTTGTTAAATGGGAGAGATCATTAGATTTTCACGATTATCTGTGCCATTGTTGTGCCTGAAAGTATTTACTTATATACGAGATAAAGTCAATTATCATCCAAAATGTAGTCATAAATTTTGTAAGATACTACATTACTGTCTACGAATTTTATGCAAAATCATTCGTCGACGGAACCGTTACTAATTTGCAGGCGTTGTGCAACTTCTTCATTAGCACGACATTGGTAACGAAACTAACCTAGCACCTTGAAACTTGCGAAGAAACAACAACAATTAAATAGAGCGTTCGCCGTCGACGTAAAACGACTGTTCTACTAAAATAAGCAAAGATATAAATAAATTGCGGGTAATAATTGACTTGCCCTTGTAGATTGTTGCAAAACTGATTGTGAAGATGAGAAATGCCGCTTTGTTTAAAAATCCACCAGAATTATCCCAATGTATTTCTAATGCTGATAACTTTCACTGTAATTTCAACTTATTCGTAATTATTAAGCTTATTTATGTGATGTTATATTCTTTAAACGTCTACAGGATTAAACAACCCGAGAAATACGATTTCAAGTTGGGTTGCTTTTACTGTTCCGTCAAAGCTAAGAGATTGAACCTTTTTTTCCTCCCCGAAATTGAGAAATTTTTGCGTTGAGAATTAATAAGAAGGCGCTGAGATATTTTTAAACATTTATATTATCACGGCGGGAGATTTTTCTGAGAATTCATGATGAGGAAAATAAATCCCGCGCTTTCCATCTCTTCCTTTTGAATAGCAATCAAGTTTGTTGAGACGATGAGCTGCCAGAATTTATTTCATGGAAATTTCTGTTTTTTTTATTTGAAATAAGCTAACTTTCGCAAGGATAATGCCGAATAAAAGTTATTTATCTACGTAATAACGTTTTTCGTTGTTTTTAAATGATTAAAAGAAATTATAAAATTTCCAAGTTTCAGAGGTGCTGTGTGTGTAGTTAAAAAATTATTTGGATACATATCGATGGCTACGTTCTAACAACACGTATCTCAAATTCGGCCTGTTTGAGACAGGTATCTTAAACAATGTGTGATAGCATTAAAAAAATAAAATTCTAGCAAAAAACTGTTTGTTTGCAAATGAATGCTTCTTTTTCAGTTTTATGAACTTTCGGTTTTAAAATTCACTATACAAGTGAAAAAAATTTATCGTTTTTTTGCACTCCTGAAAAGTTGCTATTTTTGTTAAATGTTGTTATAAATTAGACATTGAAATATAAAGTTGTAATGAGCATCGTTTCAGCTCATCTCATCCTTGGTTCATAAGCCTATGTGTGTTTAATTCTTAAATCCCCTAGTAAGTTCGTTCCTACCTTTCCACCTGTTACACGTTGCCTCTGTGAGTTAATCTTGTGGTTGCTTGTTCACTGCATTCCGCGCATAGTCGATTTCTCACATTTTGTTGATGCTCACATCATTGCTGTGAATTTTCTGGCTACTGGAATGAAAGTAGTTTTTGTAAATCATGGTTCATTGTACCATATTAGAGATATTTGAGCTTTACGTAAATATTTCAATATGTAAATCGTAGAAATATAGCATTAGACACCATCGGTCATGATTTCGTTGATACATTAAAGCTTCATCTTAAGGCTGCCAATACTTCTTTACAATCTTTTTTTTGACGTTGGGCCCCCATTACTCTTAATTTCACTCAGCTATAAATTTTCTTTGTGATATGGTATTAAAGTGGGAATATTACTTAACCTTAAAACCATCCCAGATGCTTCGTGAGTTTAGAATGGGGTGAATTTCTATGAGAATATTAATTAAGTTATGTGAGCGAGAAAACTGTCTTCTCCACTCAACTATATCGTCTCAAGCTATCTTCTCGTTTCCAATCTTCAGCCGCGTGAACCCTTATTAAAGAGTAAGATAACGGTCGAGTTATTTCATACACGAACTCAATTGTTTCCCGACGATGAAGATAGAGTGCGATTCTCCTACCTCCGTGAGAAAGGGAACCAGGATATCGCTTGATTATTATGTAACACTGAGTATTGAAAAAACTTTCTAGGAAAACACTACCAGTTGTTGGCAAAAACTAGTATTCGACAGTGAAGTCATCCGGAGTGAGTTGGAGAGGTTTAAAGTGAAATTATTATGACTCATCTTTTTTTTTTTAAATATCCTGATTCAGCTTTGTTGGGAAATGGAATATTGATTTCTTTAGGATAGTGTAACTCACTAAGTTAAAGAAGGGGTCTGATGTGTTCCGGTTTATTTTGCTTACTTTCGAGGATTACGAAATATCGATGACTTAGCGGCTTTGGGTTATCGATGGCGTGCCTGTCCTCGATTATCGCCGACTTATCTCCGCGTTCCCGACTTAATTTATGCCGCATCGATTCATTTTGTGTTCTTAATTCTTTGATAGCGAAATACTTTCGGTACCATTCCCCCCTTCCCCCAAAACGCCTTCAGGCATCTGATGATACATAAACGGAGACTTTCCTGGTGCGCAGGGTTTTTATTGTCTACCTAAGTTGTCTGCTCTCATGTACCGCGGCAATTTCATGAATTATTCACCTTTAGTTTTGCCAAGGGACTCGGAGAATATCAATATCCGGAAACGCTTTTTGGCCCACACGCTATTCTTTTTATAGCTTAACTCAAAGATCAATATTCTCAGCATTGCGTCCCTTTATTTCAAAAAAAAATTGACTTGGAATGGAAAACTGAAATAAAAACAAAGGGATTCGTTGAACTTGATGGTTAAGATTGATTTATTTTTTTATATTTTAAATCTCTTCTTTAGGAGCCAATGGTAATTAAGAACTGTAGTAATTGCTTTCATTTAATATACGTATGTTATTATGTTTTTCCTGTTCACTCGATAAAAGGTCAACACAGTGTTAAAACATCATGAAAAGAACGGTTTTCAGGCTTTCATGGGTTTCATGATATATTAATTAAAATCAATTGAAGTTCTTCATATAAAAATATTTATAATAGGTACGGTAGTTATTTTTATTCATTTTTATCGCTCGCCGGATTGAAGCGAGAGATTTTCTTCCCAATTTAAGTAAAGGGTTAAGCACTTATGCTAAAGTTACTTGTTGCCTAGAACTGTCAATTTCTATCCTCAATTTCAAAAAATGGGTTGTAATCGTATTGCCAATGTATTGAAACAATCTGGTGCTGTCTAAGAGGGCTTGAGTTTTATGAGATAAGAATAAATAATATATCATTTCATAATAAATAGATAAATTAGTTTTTTAACAGGCCATTTCAGCTTCATCTCCGCATCGGGGTTTATTTACATTTCTAGGTATGTATATAGTTGGAGCCTGGTCTTGTGTTCATGATATTTTCCAGATAAAACGTATTATTAGAGCACTTTTTCGTTTTTTCATACTTTTATACATATCACTTCACACTTTCATTGTTCTACGCACTGCATCACACATAGATACACCTTGTCCCACGTTTGAATCAAATTTACTTCCACTTAGCGTGAACGATGAATGCTTAAATATTTTTGGTTAATTTTTTTGCATTATCTTCAGATGGATTACACATTTTCTAAGAACTGAAGGAAGGGAGGCGTCATTCTTTTTAAGGTGAGGAATGACGCCTCGGTAGCTTAACTGGCTAAAGCACTCGATCGGAAATTGGAGGATCCGGGTTCTTAAATTACAAAGAACTGAAGCTGCTCCGGGTTAATATTATGTACCAACATACAGTTGCATTGTCGGACGTCGTTGAAAATATATGAAAAATATTTTTCATAGTTTCTTCTGTTCGAAGTGTCCTTCTGAGACGGGTCTAATATATGGCATTAGTTTATTCTTTAAAGTTTCAGTACTTCTATTTGTATCCACCGTCGTACAACATATAACATGTTTCTTTTGCTAGGTCACAAGAAACGTCGTACGGAATGAGTATCATATGAATTATTTTTTTGAGCTATATCATATAAAAATGGAAATTGCAAGGAGATCAGCCGCTTATGTTGTAAGATTTTGTATTTCGATTACGTCTTTTTTCGTTTTTAGAGATTGTGTTAGTTTATGAATGTAAAAGAATTTTTGCAAGGGTTTGTAAGGAGACGTTTTGTTTTCGGGGATATTACTTCGATAAATCACCTCTATCATCCTCCCGTCGCCGCTATTGGGCGACTGTTTTGGTAGCTAACTGTTCCATGTTGAATTCATGCTACCCCCGGAAATTAGATCCAGAATCGACGTTCTCCGGGCATGCGGACTGGGTCGTCTGCTATTCGCCGTCGGATCGTGGAAAGGCATATCGTGTCGTACATGTCTTACATGGAATAGCACAGTTATTTACGTATGGTGTAGCGTTTTTCATTCATGTGTTGAAATGCAAATCCTTAGTCATAGCTTTCTTGTCCGGCAGGAGTGGCAATACTTTTTCATATTTTGTCAATTGTTATCAATGCAAGTAGTTTATATTGATACAAAATTCAGCAATTAACATTAATAAAAATATACTCGGTGTAAAGTGAGAATAGCCTTTACGTAAACATCATAATAAAAGTGGAACAGTATCAGAATCTATGATGAATAACAAAATAATTTGACCAATTTAAAAAAATAATTTTTTCCATTACTTCAATCTGCCTCTTCATGAAGGTAATGGTTGTGATATTCGGCATAAAATGCAGAAATCTGGAATAGTTTAATTTTAAATAAAAATATAAGAAAAAATTGTTAGTTGGATGTTAGAATTGAACGTTTCAGGTACTATGACCTTCGAAATGCTACTATGCTACAATGGTCACGAAAGTTTTTATAAATGGTTTTTATCTATAGCAGGAATTTCAAGTAATATTTATTGATAGAAAAAAATCAGAAAGAGGCATTTACGCGAATATTTTGCCGGAAGTTTCGAATTGGTGACATCAGTTTTTTTTATTTTGCCGTTCAACAACATTACAATGAGGCCGAGGCTGTCGCACCGAAGAGTCGTTTGTTGCTTACAAACACATTGCTTATTTAGGTGAAAAATAATAAGATCAAAGATTTCTTCTTCTATTAGTATGTTGAAAGTTTGAGGTATACATTTATAAGCTTTGGACAATAATAATTTCGTGTGAAATAATTTGTTATCGCTCTTTGTTGCCAAATTTGGCTTTCCGTATTTAATTCATATTTTATCCTTATGTCATAACGCCTTGATCACACAAGGCAATATCGTGCTTTTTTAAATAAATTATTTAAATAATTATGAACGGAAAAGCCTGGGATAATTTCAGGATTAAGTCTGTTTGCCGAATGTCGATGCGGGGGCCTCTTTTTTCTGCCTTCATGCACCAAATAAAAATGAAGAACATAGCAAGCAGGTAGACCTCAAAAGGAAGTTAATGGTACCTTAAGGGGATAAAATATCTGGATTTGTAATTTCTATGGCTATTATTGGATGTGTCTGAAAATTTCATCTCATCATTTTGGAAAGAACATAACGTAATCTTTAAGAAATATTGTTGAATTCACTATTCTTTTCTATAGTATTCATATATGTACCACAAAGTTTGATCAGTAAATCGTTTTTCTCAGGGCTGCGCAGTATTTCAAGTACAAGTATTTTAAATACATTTGTAATTTGTATTTTATATTTCAAATACTCGACGTAAATGTATCTTGTATTTCAAATGCACAATTTTGGTATTTTCCCATTTAAAATTATAAAAATACTTTTGAAGTAGCTCTGATAACACTTCTGTAACATTATACTCCAGAGATTACTTCCTTTTCGCTAGAATGGTTTTTTTCATGTTTGTTGCTATCCATAACATGCCAACGCAAGTTATACTTTTAAGATCTCTAAGTTTCCACACACATTTATTTTGTATTTTAAGAGGGGTTTGAAATACTATTTTGCAGATTGTTTTTCAAATACCCAAGTCAAAGGTATTTTGTATTTCATATTTTCCTCGGCCTGGATTATTCCCAGCCCTGGTTTTTCTAAACTGGCCGTCATAGTGGGAACCTGAATGCTTCGCCTTTCTTTCCGTCCGACTCTTATAGTCCCTGTGGCATTCATATCGGGATGAACGGGGGCGGGCCAATGTGTTTTTCTGCGTGACCCAAAACCATTCCGCCGTTTTTTTCCTGAGTGCGTTTCATTGTTTCGGCCGCGTATGTGTGTGCTTGCGGCAATCGCACCACATATGACCCTTCTCCTTCCGCCCTTTTCGTCAGCTCCGTCGCCTTCTCAACCCCCTTTAAGTTTTCATTTTAATGTTTTTCATTTATTATCTCTCTCTTTCGTCATTCTTTCTTCCTCCACCTCCCCTCGTGACGTTTATCCCGACGGCGAAGGAGAGAAAAAAAAGTGTATGACGAGCGAAGAGTGGAGGCGCGGAGGAAGTTGGCCTTCTCGTCGCAAGGTTGCTCCTCGATCGCCGTGGCTGCCGTTGTTTTCGCCTCCAGCAGGAAGATGGCAGTGGCGATCTTTCGATCTTCCTGGATGCACGCGATACAGGTCTCGCCTGTGTCGCACTGCGCGAGCCCGTCGGGGTAAAGCGGCTGAATTTGAATTTCTCTTATCCAGAATTTAGCCTCACATCCTGCTTCTCTGTGTCGTGAGCAGTCTTTAACTGGGAAACTCCTACGTGAATTCAACGCCATATCGAGTTGGAATTTACACACGTCAAAAGATTTTATCTGCACAGTCTTGAACTAGCCTTTTCTTTAAACTTGTTTTTTATTGTTTCCTTTAGAACTGATAAGTTTAATGGTCTGGGTGTTGGCAACGGTTAAGCCTCAATTTATTTCCTCATTCTCAATAAAAAAAATAATTCTAAATGTTAATCTCACGCTTATTTTCCGACCTAGATTTCGGTTATTAAGCTGGTCAATATGAAAGTAATTAAATAAAAAAAGAAAAGAAAAATAAAGAAGTGTAGAATTGACTAAAATCATAATCTTTTCGTGAGAATGAAGGATAAACTTCGTGTGAAGGAATAGAGCAATGCTCTTGACTTCTGGCTTGCTCTAGGTCTTAGGTCGCGGCAGTTGACTCGTAGCCTCTGTTCCAGTGTAGGGTGGGTTGAAATCAAAATTATTTTGTTTCATCCTAATTGTACTTTTTCATATTTTCTATGGATACGTTTAAGTAAAACAAAAATAGGCTTGGCATTCAGGATTTTAATCGACTGGGACAGTTTAACTTTCCTTCCGCTTTGCAGCCATAGAGGTTACCTCTATGTTTGCAGCTAGCTAAATGACTCTCGAAAAGCGATTCATGACTAGGCTGATGTCGATTACAATCGACACAGTCAAATAATACAAATGATAATGTCATTTTCACCTGATAAACTATAGCAATTGTAGGTAAAAAATTATATTACTATCGAAACTGTTCCAGACTCGTTGAAGTTGTCTTTTATTAAATTGCCTTTAACTCTAATGTTGACTGATCTTCACGGTCATCGTCACCGGGATTGGAATCTTTATATTTTTTTATCCTATCGTGATGGCAGTTTGTTACGTATTTAATGCAATCGGAAGTTTTCGCATTAACTGGTTTTAGTAATGCAAAGGAGAAAAGCAGGCGGGAGTGCAATCACGAGAGTGAAATAAGGGAAGTAGGTATATGTTAAAATGGTCAGTAAAACGAGCTATAATTAACTCGTTGGTAGAGGGCAAAGCGATTATGAACAGACTCTTTGCTACATAACTCAGGTCTTATTGTTTCGCAATAAGAGGAAATATTTACAGTAATCCCTTGGTATTAAGTATAATTAATTTGTGTTCAGATGCATTTAGTCAAACCCCTTCCCCAAGATTCAACTATTCTCTCCAGCAGTTATTTAAAACTTGCCAAATTATAATCAATCACTTGCGTTACCCATGCAAATGTTGGAAGTGTGTTCAGAGTGTAGCAGTTTGCTTTACTACTAACTAATAAAATATTGTCTGTCTTTCAGGTGAGTTGGGAAATTTCATCCTGTGAATTTCAACCTTCTAGGGGGATTTAATCTTTTGCGTGAGTATTACCAAGTAGGAATATTATGACCCCTCTGCTTGTGTGATTTATATATCCTGAAGCACTATTTTCGTGCTCATAGCCTGTATTAATCCTTTCCTTTCAGTGAGCCTGTGATTCAATGATTTTGTCCAATTTTTTTCTGGATTATTTGAAATAACTAAGTACACATTTTCGATTATTCGCACACCTTTTCCTGGCTGTGTCTGAAATTTAAGCTGATATTTGTGTTGTGACGTGTGACTTATCCTTTCTGTTACGGTACAGTTTTAAATACTAGATTTTCTTAAATGATGACTGTAATCGTTATTTGTGTTTATTATTCCATAATCGCTATAGTTTTGTGGCACAAACAATCTAGAGGTGTAGTTTAAGTTTAAGTTATTGAGTTTTTTTCACAAGTTACTTAAAATATACCTTTAAATATTTACTCATTAGATTTTATTATCCTTCGTGGTCGAAGAAGTATTTTCTCATTGAAATTGCCGTTTCTTACGATACGAGAACGTGAACAAGTACTTATTTCTTCATTGTACAGTATTCCAAAGTAAGTGGACTTCAGCATATTCTCCAATCCATTGATGGCCTTGGGGTTGGTTTTCTCTGGTGAAGACACCATACGATCGCGAAAAAAGTCTAAAATTAATGGAGGCGGAATGATGATGGAGGATTGTTTCCGCATGTCCAAATATTTATGTGGAAAATTGATTGTCCAAATATTGCGTGATACATCCTGCTGTATAGAGATAGGAATTTTACGCCTACACCCGACAATACCACTCTAGATCACATTGCTGACGTGGTGAGAGAGTTGGGATGGATAGTATCTGAGGATCCTCGTCTGGAAAATTTATGCAATCAGCATGCTGTAGGACGAATTAATCTCATACGACGGACGGATGAATTCTGTTGTGGATGGCCGGAAATTGTAGTTGGTATTGCTCCAGTGTCCTTCATTGTCGGTATAATCGAGATTAAACGAAAACGTAGTAGCATACTGTGATGATGCCAGATGAAATTCGTTTTCAAATTTCAAATTACGAACTCAGTCAGAGTCCTACTTGCTGTGATGGTCGTGTTGATGAGGATGAATTCCTACCCGAGAACATCGAATGCGATGAATACAATCAGTTTGTAAAGGTCTCGGATGATAGCACATGACATCAAAATATCCATTCCAAAGACAGGCAGGGATAGAGAATATTGAAATTTTGGTTTACTCTTTTTAAAAAAGAAAAGAAAATATCATTCTTAACAGAATTTCGTAGATATACGAATATTTAAAAATATTTTAATTCAATGAAATTGCATTCGGAAGATATAACTTATTGATGTATTTTATGCATTTTTGAATTTTAAATCAATTATCATCTAATTTTGGGATTCAGATAATTTTTTTAAGGATATTAATTTAAATACTAAAGGTACATTGAACTCTATCCGAGGGAAACATACGCAATGGAATTGGGATAAGGGTAGATTGAACGCAGGCTTTGTGACTGAACTGAAACTAAGCATACGGAGTGCCGAACTGAAGAAAGGAATATAGTCGGGCAGTTGAATGGGGATGCGATATGACTGACAATATCGGTTAGCCTAGTTTCAAATGTGGCCTTCGATTTGAGACTTGTTATTTTTATCCATGATGAGAAATACAGGGTTGTACATGTGTTTTACGTGCTTTTGTCACGAGGCGAAAGATCGTATAATTTGAACATTTTTAACGGTTTCCTATTTTCCAAGCCATTTCTTAGTTCCTTCTATCTTATTTTTGCAGAGGTTCAGTTTTAATTATAAAAAACTGGAAAATAGTGTACAATTCGAGTAATTTGGAAACGGCTTTACAATTCCTGGTCAGTTCTGATGTAATATGAAGCAATCATAAAAAGTTTAAAAAATTTACAGAATTGTTGATGAAAATCACGGTAAAGTAAGGAACCTCAGAAGATATGGCCAGATTTAGATTAAAATACAAGTACTGTTCAATCTGTTTCGCCAAATTTTAGCTTTTTATGCAATTTAGACGCAAGGATGGTAGGCGTTTGATGTAATTTAAATATAATAGAAATAATAAATAGGTAAAATTTGAAAGAATTTTAGAATAAAACGCCGGTTTCAACCTTGCTACCGTCATTGTCAAGATATCTTCCTGAGAATCATTTGAGATCATTGAAAATTTACTTCTAGCTGAATTATTTTTTGCATAGTCGTTTTATAATGCCAGCCATTAGATCGCGGTGGACTGAATTTTAATCTTAAAGCCCTAGAAATATTATATCGTAATGGCGGCTTGTCGAGGACTGGGAACGTGGGAGCTTGCGCGCTCGGTGATTCGAGATAAAGCGGCACGTAATGCACGCAGGGTCAGCAAGAGTGACCGCCCGGTTAACTCTTGAATAATTGGCTCCTGATTTAGAACGCGACCGCAATGCTACTGCAGTAAAATGCAGTCGTTTCAATTAGACGAGGTATGGTTAAATGTCTCCCGGGAAATATTAGGAACACAGTTATGCGACAGGTTCATCACAAAATTTAGTCTCTCGGTTACAGAACGATTTTCCCGCACATGAGTTGATGAATGAATGTGCTTTAGCGGCTAAGAAATATTTTTCTGTGCCATCTGCGTATGACAAAATCTATCATTCACATAGCCAAGATCGACTGTGCTTTAGTCGTCTAGTATTTGAGGGAGGAGTGAAATTATTCCTTGAGTAGAGTCCGGACTACGAAAATATCTCGATAAAACTTAGGAATAATAGGTTCCGGTTCATGATCAGAGTAATATAAATTTTATGAATATTACCCAATCATGCATCTGCGTGCTCATTGAATAAATCTTGCTTGCTCGTACTTTTGCGATAAGTACTCGTATTTTTGCGACAAGTACATTATAAATTTTAGTCTATCTTGGTTGCGGAACGATTTGATTACACATAAACCGATAAAATCAAGTGCTTCTGCTAAAAAATTTCACTATCTGCCATCTGGTGATCGACGTATTATCATCGGCTGAATCAAAATATTATTCGCACATGTGGCTGTATAATCTGAAGCCCCTAAGCTTGTCATGCATACATCACCCTACTGTTCGTGAATTCAGCGCGAGTTCGACGGTGATCTAATTGGGTACATCCTCAATTTCCGCAGACTGGACCGTTGAGTCCGACTCCTATTTCGTCGTCTCCTAGAATTTGATCAAACTCGATGGATACCGCTAGCATCCGTGGCACTTGCAATTAAATTTATTGCAGCTGAATTATCAAGGGACTTGAATTTAGAGTACTGGCCTCCACATGCATTCTCAAGTGTAGGTTAACTGAGGTTGTGATGGCCTTCATGATACCTTTCAAACTACTCACACTGTTTCTCCGTGTCCACGAGAAAATAGTTTGGACCGGGTAGTTATCTATTTATAATGATGCCCATTTAATTATCGTGATATTTTACAGTGGAATCAAAATGATAACCTGCCCCTAACATTGGATATTTTTTATACTTGCACGCATGGATTTTTTTTACATTTTCACTACGGGTAATTCATCTTTCATTGCGGGCGTTCAACGAATTAAAAAATAAACAAAAAGCGTGCTGAAGATTTTGCGTGATACTATTATTCTCAGGATCCACGTAAAAGCAAATTATTCGGCAAGAAATCCGCATTCATTGTATCGTGGACGATTTGACCCTTAAAACAGTGACATGAGACACGAATTATCATTGGATCAATACTCTAATTACGTTGTTTATCCCTAATGACGTCAGAGAGACTCAGCATCCTTACGAGGGAATCGGAATCCATGGCGTTGCACCTTTCGTCCTGAAAATCGTAGATTTATGCTTAGATGATAAGGCCCGTTTTGTTCTCCTCGCTGGAGAATTATAAAGAAAACGAAGAGTATTCCTTGCAGCGTTTCGATTACTTCATTCATATATTCCTCTTTTGCACTGTGTCTGCTAGTTTACTTGATAATATGCTTGTGCAGTATTCATTACTATCGTTATTGCAGTATTTGAAATGATTCTATGTACTACTATGTATTTAAAATAATTGAGAGTCTCTAAAGCATGATGAAATATGATGTCAAGGATACGCGCCAGGACTGAGAAGGAGTAATTAGAAACAGCTTAGTTCTGATAATGCTCGTTTTTTCCCTTTACACTTGATGCCATCAGTGCGAAATATTGTTAAAAAATTCTCTTGAGTGCATCCTATCTGAAAGTAGAGCCAAATATTGAAAACATAAGCAAAGAAATTTATAATGCTTGGATCGACTGTGTTTTGGTCGATTAGTATACAACGGAGGAGTGAACTCGAGAAATTTAAGATAAAAGGTTTCAGTTCAAGATCAGAGTAATACAAACTTTATACATATTGCCTAGTCAGGTATCTGCGTGCCGCCTCTTGAATTAATATTTCTTGCTGTGGGAATAAAATGCGTGTCAATACCTCCAACTTATCACTATCCTTGCATTTCTGTGAATTATGCGTGCCATTCAAAGGGACTCGAGACTCCTCAAGAAGGTTGACGTGGGAATGAAAACGAGAGGAGAAAAGGAGAAGGCAGAGGGTGTGGATTGGCTGGAGGTGCTGGATAGAATCTTGATTGAGCGAAGGACCATAGGAAAATGGAAGGAATAGGATGTGATCAGAATTCATGACGGAAATTCCGATTGGCTGCTATTGATAGGCAGAAAGAAGTAGAAACATGAGAATTTTGGTATCGGAGATCTGATTTACATTACTTCCGTAAATTTTCAGATGCTTTCGAAATGGGCGACGATTCTGAGCACGAAAAGTCGGCTGACTTCAATTTTCTAACCTGGTGGCGGGCCCGAGTAGAATTTGTATAAATAAACGATTTTATTTAATGACGATTTCCCGGCGAATAATATTTATAATATTTTTCCACCGGGAAATCGTGAAGTCGTCAAAAGTGAAAGACCCACTTTGTAATATGCGTATTCATTATTTGTAGGCTCGGGTTCAAATCCCGGCAGCGGCAGAGAATTTTCAGAGACTGCACGATCCCTGTTTGAATGTTGTGTGGAGGACATTTCAAGCGCAACACTCCGTCCGTCGGATGGGACGTTAAGCCGTGGTCCCCTTGGTGCCTTTCGTTAAGAGCAGACTAATGCCGACGCCGGGTTTCTCTCCACCCTTCCTCACCTACCCTTCCCTCATGGCGCAAATGACCTCAGCTGTCAGTCGCCTCCTCCAAATACCATACCATACCATTATTTGTAAATTGCTTATTTGAAAATTTTAGTGTTTCCTAACTTCCAGCTACTTTTCCCCGACCTGAGATGGATCTTGGAACTGCACTCAAGTAGTTTAAATAAATTACCCCGGTCATAATGACCCTACCGACACCGACACGATCCCCGGAGGAAAGCGTTTCTGGATTGCGGACTGCGGACGTTGGTTGACTAGGAAAGAGTGAGGGGAGTCCGTGAGGGGAATTGCGGTGCTTGAGTGGTTTTGTGCGGGACGGTAAACTTGGTTTTTTTTTAAGGCGCGAGTGCGCAGTTACGTCTCCTGAATCGCGAAAGGAGGAGGCAACTAGAAATCTTAGGCTTCATCCTGGTGGCCTTGTGCTTAGCCTCACTTCAGCAGAGTTACTTCTCCATCCATTTCTGGCCCTCTTACCTCATTACCCTCCACTTATCCCCATGCTTGAAGCCACTCAAATTATATCGACCAACTCGCTTTGCGTCGGATAAAAAAATAAGAGGCGCTAATGAGGGGTCGTTGAGGTGGGAGAAGTTTTTTATTTTCGTCCCATAATAGCAGAAAATGGGTTGGGGCAGATTTAGGTTGGCTATTATTCTCTCGGAGTCTTGGAGCTTCCTATGTGCTTGGGAAGAAATCTGGTTAAAAAATAAGAAAAGTTCAATTCTGTGCTCAAAATCGGGCATTGTGTTCCATTTCCGGTTTGGACTTCAAATCCACTTTGTAATAATAATCGAGAGGGACGGAAATCGTATGACGAAATCATATCATTCGACGAGGCCATCGTATGAATTGATTATATCTCGGTGCAAATGATCCTCAATCCTGCAAGTGC
Organism: Ischnura elegans; assembly: GCF_921293095.1. NCBI lineage: Eukaryota > Metazoa > Arthropoda > Insecta > Odonata > Coenagrionidae > Ischnura > Ischnura elegans. The sequence goes on along the minus strand of NC_060246.1, from coordinate 80,561,863 downwards.
ACATCCATCTTATTTATCTTAATTATAAGACCTGATTTGGGAGTGGATTTTCACTGTCTCATTACAGCGTACATGGGAGGGAGTGGATTGCAGCAGAGATGCAATCTTTGAATTAATGATCCTTTTTGTCGCGTGCGTGAAATATAAATTTTCTTTGAGAAAGACTGAGTACCACCTCTACTTTAAGCAGTACGCACTTATTTCCTCTCCGTAAAAATTTCTATTAGGATGCTATTAGACACAATGTAAATGGTGCGATAAACTAAAAAATAAAATCATTTATTTTTTCACTATCTTGCATAGCTTGAAGATTGGCTCTAAACAACCAGCTATCAACCATTGTAGAACGGGTAACTTCCAACATAATAACAATTGAGTCGTTCATTTTTCCTAATTAATCTCCGTCGTTTCATCCCAAAAAATTGGATAAAAACTAAGACATAGGAAATATTTGCGCTTATGGCACTTTAATTTCAATACTAATGCCATATGTATGCGAACTAAAGCTCCTATTTGATGTTTCGCAATTTTTACTGTAAATTTCCTTACTTTGTATTTTTGAGCCCTGCAGGCTTAAAACGCTATTTCTGTTATCATGAAAAGTATAATTGTTGATTGCACTTCTATTTCTTACTTTCTTTCCATTACTATTCGCGTGTAGGATAGAGAGCTATCATAGAGAGATTTTATTTTTTTCCATCTTGTTACCCTCAAAATAAAAAAAAAACAGATAAGTTTAGAATAAAATTGAAGCCATGATATGCCTTTATCTTAGGCATCTCTTTGATTACAAACATTAATGCATTAATAATCAACTAAATTGAACCTCATCTCGTTTCCCCTTGGGTTTATTTCATTTCCACCATCCAATTCATTATTTTCAATCCCCACCTTTCCGTATATTTCCCTTCATTTTGATTCTCCTGCTTCTTGACATTCCGCCCGCGCCCACTCACAGCCTCAGTGGAACCCTTTCACAATCTCATTTCCTTGCGCCGCATTTATATTTCTCGGAGCTAAGCTCACACATCCGTATCCTTTCATTTTTCGTCTCGGTTTCTCGTTTCTTCCTTTGGTTATGTTACTGTTGTAGCTCTCCAATTCATAAAATAAAATCATTTTTCTAAGATTGATCATACCGAAGTTTTCAGCGATACTTATCGTAAATACCCCTTCATTTTATGGGTCCTTGCTTAAATTTGTCACTTATTTATGTCTTTTGTGTAAATTACTGTCTTCGCGAAATGAAGGCATTCGTATAATTTCGGGATGGTTTTTATCTTTCCTCGTCAGTGATACGATTGGATGGATCTGATTTGAAATCTTTTTATTTTGAATCTTTGCACTCATACAGATCGGTACATCCTTTTAATAAGAGATCTTTTTCTGAATATAAAGATTTTATAGTTAATCGACTTTACTTTGTAATTGTGCGACCCATCACATGGGGTCCTTATCTTATTTGCTGTATGTTGACGTCTTTATCTGTGTATTGTTGGTTCTTGGAGAAATTTCATCGTATTTGCTTGTATTTTCGTTGAGTCAGGAACTTGAAAATTCCATTGAATACATTTTTATTCTCAATTTGGGATATTTATTTATTTTTTAAATTTTACTCCCTTTTTTATTCCCTTCATGCCATGAACCGTTTAATCCATGCTTTACGTACAAACGGTGGATTTACGGTTTTAAATCGAACCATTGATTTATGCCGATTGGTTAAAATTCTCCGTCAATTATCTTACTATTATAATTTAGAATCATTATGGCTGCTTTGCGAGCTATTGTTTTAGATATGTTAGTTACCATGTATCTTAAGCACTACTGTGTAAACATACTATGTATTTCCAGGTTAGGCCATGTTCCTTTACATCTTGTTTCTCCCTCCGCATTGTTCGGTTATTCGCATTGTACATTTTTTACCATGCCCATCTCCGATTCTCCCCGCTAAATATTTTGGTGGGGCGCATTGAGATCTTGGCGAATCAAACTCGTACCCGTCACATTATCATATGCTCCATTACTCTCGCTGGATTTTATCGATTAGACGAAGGCTTTGGACCTCATTTTTTCTTATTAAGAAGTTAGAATTGACAGGTTTAATGGAGTAGCGCTAATGCAGAAGAAAAAGAGTAAGTTTGAAATCGACATTCTTTTGTGCTGTCTTTTACTAAACATATGAATTGGAAATATTTAAAATTAAGAGGAAATGAGGAGGCATTTTTATTATTGCCACTTAAAACTTTCACTATTTTAACTTATTAACTACATTTTCTAATATAAAATTAATTATAAATATGATAAAGGCAAGCGATATTTATTAATGTATGCTGAAGAGAATATTTGCGATTTAAAGAGCTAAAATTAGCATTCTCATCCATTCCCATTCGTTTAATACAAAAAAAATCATTCAAAAATTTCGACCAACTTTTTACCAGACGCAAAATTTCATTTTGCTAAATGACCGAAAGAAATATCATTCATGTATTAATGCCATTGTATTTAGTTAGTATAAAAATGTATAGATCTTCAAAGAACTATGTGGATTAGAGGAGTATTGTAGATTTACATGGAGAAGTGATCATTTGAGATAGATGTAATGAGTTTTGAGAAATAAACGAGAGAAATAGAAGAGATAGAGAGAGATATATGGAACTTAAGACTAGAAAGTAATAGATTACAGCTATAAATTTAAAGTCAGGGTTAAAAAATTATTTGTAATTTAGGAAAACGTCTCCCGGAATTAGCTCTTCTTTCTCTAGTTTTCATTTCAACCTTTCCGTCTCATACTATACCCTTCATGTCGTCTGGAGAAGGCCGTTTAGACAATACTATTCTAACATTCTCTTTTCCTTTCTGGTATTTTCTCATTATTGTGCGGGAATACGTTTCTCGATCTCGGTCCCTGGAATCTCTTTTCTTTTATTCATTCTCCTTTCTTCAGCCGTTAAATTATACTTGCAAATGAAGCCGGATTCGAATTGTCTCAGAGTAAGGAACCCTAAGCGGAACCCTTCAGAATCTAAGAATGGTGACGAAAGTGTATTCTATATTCATTATCTTATTCTTCCAAGTTAAAATGTTCCAACTTTCTGGTAGTATAATGTGGAAATCTATCAAATCTTACGTCGACTCATATGGATTTTATGAATATTCTTCCTCATGCATGGTGATTATTTAGACTAGTTGAACTAAGACCTATGTTGAAATTTCTGTGGTTTTTTCGGCTCTTTGTAAAACAGGTCATCAACTTCTTGGTTTTTTTATATGCGATATATTTATTATTTTTTTCCATTATTGTCACGTATTGTCTATATAGTAATCGAGTCAGTTTTCATAATGTACTGCTCCGTAGATATTTGATATATCGAGTTTTATTTGTTACGTTATGTGAACAGGACATAAATATTTCTACAAAAAATTAAAAAATGCCGAAAAATTATATTCATTTCGTTAATTTAGAAAAATTGAAATTGAATTTCATTGGTATCAGGATGATAATGAGGTCGATACCTCTAGATTAGATACTTCTAAAACGTATTGAAGGAAACAATTTAAGATGTACAGATTGAAAATACATATTCATCCTCGCCATTAAAGGAGAAGAATGTATCATGTCAGCGGTAGATTTGATTTTACTTAATTTTTACTTCGAATTCTTGTAACTCCCCGCCATTCACCCATTATAATCCAACGTTTCTTCTAAGTAACATAAAAATGTCTTCATTTTCAGCCACATTCTGGAAAGATTTAAATTATGTTTTCTCGTGTGCTGTAAAATGTAATGGCAAATATGTAGCTGCCTAAATAATTATGATTGAGTAGAAAATTTTAACATTTTTAAAATGAGAAGTCTTGAAATTTAATTTCTCACAGAGGAATCTCTGGGTTAGAAAGGGCTAATGTTGTGCCGCGTGCAAAAACTACTTGCTGCTGTAGGATTTGGTTGTTAAATTTGGATGAAAAATTGCGCCATTATGACGCATCTTGCGAGTGAATAGGCAAAACATATTTCCTTGTTGTATCCTCATCCTTTCCTATTCCATCTTTAAAGCAGCTTTCCCCAAATTTCGTCCGACACTTTGACCCTCGACCCGCGGGGAAAATAGGTCATGAAAAATTAAATGAGTCGATGGAATGAGTCGGAATTACTCTGATAAAATCTCCCCCCCCCCCCCCCCGAGGGAAATTCCGTAAATTAGGTACATTTTTTTATGAATATCAATGTGGATGACGAATTAAATGTTATATAGTACGGAAGAAGTGGGTAAATGAAATTTTCCTCAAAATAATGATTATATCCATTCGAAGACCGAAATCATCTTGTAACTAATTCGATGTTCCAATCATTAATTAAATCTTAAGTGATGATTTTCCATCCATTTCATGATTAAACCCTCTTATTTATGTGATGCAAAAATCATCCTCCTTTTTATTATTGATTGACGTGATAAAGGGAGTTATGTTTTGTCACAACATAGTCGTATAGATTCTACCTCCGCGAAACAAACTATGCCCAATTCTATCTAAATTATTTATTGAAATATGGAAGTTTCAGAAGAAAAATGGGATTTTTAATTGGCCCCACTGTGTGCATTCGTAAAAGATTTCATTACTTTGATACAATAAAATACACAGATATAGTTTCTGCGACCCGTTATCATTTTGAATAATGTGTGAATTTAAACAAAGTAATGTTTCATTTCATTTATATACATTATCAATGTTAATTTATTCAACCCAAGATTACTGATGGATGTAGAGTCAATAGTACATGCTGTTACTGATGTAATGAATTCTCAGTGTGACACCGCGCGTTATATATCGTGAGTACTGGCCATAAAGACATTCTCTCATTTCGTATCCATCCAGGGTCGCGGTCCGTTTCACGCTTCAAGCGATTTGAAGCGACACCGCTCTAAAGGCCGGTCCGTTTCATTTCTTCGCTTTGAAGCGCTTCAAGCGAGGCCGTGAAACGGACCGGCATTTCAGAACGGCGGGCATTTCGACTTGGGTTGCTAGGGAGTTGTTGAATGAAAGAGTTTGTTTATAAACATGTTATCAATCAGACGTCTCGATCTTACCTTCAATCGCACGGAAATGGAATTTTTTTTCCAATTGCTAACAAGTATTTTTTGATGGCGAATCGGATACGAGTGATGACGCTAGTACAAGTGAGAGTGAGGAGGAATTGGGAAACGTCGATGAGGTGGATTTATTAGTAATTTATGCCATCAAATGATGGAGGCGAGGGGAAATCTGGCATTGAAGCCACGGATTCTATCTTACGTAGAAAATGTGGTGGGGAATTACAGTGCACTAACGTTCTCAAGTAATTTCAAATATTGTCATTGATAAGCCTGATCTTATTTAAAATAATAAATCAATTGTGTGGCGGGCAATGCAGCTACCGTCCATGACGTGCGGGTGTTAAAAAATTCACGGCTCTCATACATTTGAGCCATCAAGAGGAATTCTTTCCCAATGATACCCACATCATTGCAGACTCTGATTATAGAGTCGATGAACATTTGATGGTACTATTCAGAGATTTTACGGGTCTTGATGCGAAACGAAAAGATGAACAACACTGCGGGATGACTTTGCGTCAGAAACTCATCAATACTAAGTTTTCGAGGGCACGAAAAGTAATTAATGATAAAAAAGTAAGAGACAAATTCAAATTAATTATATGTGGAAAAGATAACGGTATTCATCTTGGCTTTTTGTGCGCTCCATGATAATTGTGAAGAAAGAGGAGGCGAAGCGCCCGATGTAGCTCCAACTGACGTGGAAAGAGTACCGATTAAATTTAATGAAAACATAATTAGGATGAGAGGGGTGAATAAAAGGCAGAGAATCATGATTATGAATTACCTCAGGATTAATTACATTTATATACATCTAAGAAATTAAATAGGTACATTATTTTTATAATACGATAACAAATTACAAGAACGTGTCATAAAAATGCATTGAAACTCTTCTTACTTATTTCATATCAATTACGTTAAAAATATTATGAAAACCCAATTAAAAAATGTCACTGATTTAAAAAAATTAGTTTCTTAGTCTAATCTATCACTGTTCTTTGCAATTCCATTTTCTCCTCGAGCCTTTGCCGCTTCTCTTCGTCTAATTTTTTCCCTTTCCTCCGTCGCCTTTTTTCTTTCTTCCCTTTCTATTTCGCGCTCCCGCTTGTTATTTTCCTTTTCCTGGGTGATATCTTTCATGAACTCCTCAATTATTACATCGACTCGCCCCTTCTTTGGCATTGCTTGGGAAAAATGAATTGATAGAGATTACCACAGGAAATAATGTCACTTTAGGGACTTCTAAGCTAATTAATTCAATAACCTAAAGTATCGTCACAGTAAGCACACTATTAAATAGAAACATCATCAATAACTATAACGCTAAAGTCATTAACATCTCTTCAAATAATTCATCGTTTCCATTCACTTACTTTCTGCAGATTTTGACAGCCCTTCACGGCATGGCGGCTTCGTTTAACCGATCGGGCATCCAAATTTAATAACATTTTTCTCTCCATTACTTTCAATTATTAACCAAAACCTTTCTCAGCTGCGCGGGTAATATCTTCTATTCCACAGCTTTATTTATTTATCTCACCAGTGCATAGTAACCGTGATAATATCGCAAACGATAAATCGCATTCGCTCCAAACACTTCACGTAAATGCTGGGGCGTTTGGAGCTATCAAACTTGATAATTTATGCTCGCTCCCGGGCCCCACCTTCTGTGCTTCAGAGCCCTCCAAAGCGTGAAACGGACCGACCTGAGGCGCTTGAAGCGTGAAATGGACCGCGACCCAGGTTAAGTTGCGAGCAAATGGGGGAAATTTTGGATTTGGAATGGGAGCATGTTCAAATATCTGCTAAGTTTGTTTGTTGTGCAGCGCGATTTTTAACCGATTGTGTTCGCACCGTTACTTGCCCCGGTATATATACCGTGTAATCGCGTTCTTGTAATTTTTCTTCACCCGCATCCTCAATCGTAAGCTGTAATCAGCTGATAATGCCCTGTTAAGTGCACCAAGGTTATGTTCCGTATTGGGGCTTACACGTATTCTCGTGCAAAAAAATCAGTAACTCTTGTGGTCGCACATTATTTAAAAAAATTTAAACAGGACAATCATTATTAAAACCATTTACCTAAAGGAATTTAATCGTATTGAAATGGAAATATTGCAAAACCTTCCATATCGCCGAAAAAAACTGTTTCATAACAGCTAATACAAGCTTACTTTCTCAGTAAATTCGTACATTGAATGAAGGTTTCATCGCCTGTTAAATCGTACCGAGATCAATTTCGATATATTTGGTAGAAACTTATATTTTCATTGCAACTCTTTGATTTTTAATGTTGCTATATTTTATGATGGGCGGAAAAACACGCAATTTTGGAATTACGGTAGGATTTCGTTTATGCTTACGGAATTTTTTGATGTTCTCATCTCCATGACTTGCCATGTCCATTCAAATTTCATGAAGAGTATGCTGCTATGATAATGATCTGAAGTCTTTACTTCCTTCATATAATAACCGCAGGATGGCGAAAGATGCACCTACTTTATACTTTTAATTGGCGCTGAAAAATTAACGAATAACTATCCTACAATATGCCAAGCTGCAGATGTTATGCCTGCCTACATGATACCCAACAATTGATCTCAACGAACCTTTCTGATCCTTTTTTCAGCTACATTATTGTTATTCTCAACTACATTATTGTAGATTTTTTGTAAAAAATCCGTTACATTATACTGCTCATAGGAACATAAGGGCCCTTATGGTTTGCAGCAGAATGTATTGCTGGAAATATTCCCCAAAACCTCCTCTTTAACTTCAAAACGTGGGTCCGAGGGTAGGTACTCGTAGAAACCTCAACTTTGTCCTCCTTATTCCCCAATCGCATCTTTGCATCTCCTGCCCACACGCCCTTCCCTGCCACCAAGCATGACTGTAATTCTTTTCCAACTCCGCTTCTCCCCAACTCCAACCACCTAGCTCTTGCGGTGGCGCGGTGCGGTCGCATCCACGAGGCTGAGCGCGACCGCAGAGAGGAGGTCCCACCTCGCGGCCCGTTCTTCTCGACCAGCCTGCCCTAAAATGCTCCCCTGCGGTGCTTCCTCTTCCGTGGGATGCTGCTGCAAAAGGAGCGCCTCAGCCCTGCCTTAATTCTTCCCTTCTGAAATTCCTCTACACTTTTAAGTTGTGTTTCTATTCTCGTTTACCCAGTTGATGTTTTCAAGGGCAAGTAGATTTTGATACAAGGGATGTTTCATATTTTGGTAGATTTTTATTTGATGTTTCAGATAACTGTTTCAGTTTCCTTACTGTACTAAATCATGCCAGTATTATAGCTTCTGTGCTCTAAAACGGGATCGCCATTGTAGGTTACTATTTACTCAGCAAAATTATGCAAGAAATGAGAACAATGAGTAATGTTTTAAAATTCGTGGTGCATAAAATTTTATTAGTCCCGAATGGGTAATGCTGGTGAACCATTCCTTAGCATCGGAGATAAATAAATCTGCGTTAGAAGGGAGAGCCTTTTCTTCGGTGCGGTCGAAAAGAATGTTACTCATCGCGTAAAGAAATTTTACTTGAAGCGTAACCTGATCAGAACCCTAAGAATAACCTTAAAACCTTATATATAATTATGATTCAGTGGTAGTTTTTCAAGATTGCATTAATCTAAACTATAACCCCAAACATATAATGCTAACATATGTAATTTAAATTAATGGGCACTCCAGATAGTATTATCACGGTACACTTTCTTCGTTTCCTCCATAGGACGATTAGCCTCATCTTTGTACGCTATTTTTCGTGTTTGCCTTGGCACTATCTATTCTATGAATATTATAAATTCATTTAATGGTATTCTCAGGATTTTTTTTCGTAAAACCTACACATGTTTTCTTTTCCTGAGAAAAGGAGTTGATTTCCGCTCTGTCGGCTCCGCTCATTTCGTGGAAACCCTTTCAATGAGACCTCATTCTTACTTCACTTTCATCCGTCATCAGTAAAGGCCTTGTTTCCTCAATTTTTTTATTTCCTGACGAGAGCCTAATGCGATAGCGGATAAGAGGGCAGCCCGCTTTCGGAACGCAATGAATCCGCTACGAATTTTCCTCGAGGTTGTTCCTGCACTCCAGTTTCGGGGTTGCCCGAAATGAGGTCACGGAAAGCTTTCCGTGCTGCGTGTTCGTATTAGGCGACCCGGGTCGATAGTGTGCTTGATATTCCTGGGCAGTTACCGCTGCTGCAGGGTTTCTGTTGTCCGTAGCAGGTCGAAGACCTTTCTCCTCGACGTTGTGTTTGTGCCTGGCCGTGAGGCTTTGATGGAGACGCCGCCGAGCGACGGAAACATGAATAGGTCCTGAATTCAGGCAATGTGTCCTCTCATCGCTACTAGAATATTTGTCACGAAGGATAACAAGGGAGGTTAGTAGAGCGCTGGTGGAGGAAGTAAAGTGGAGGCGACATTCACCCAGATTTTTTAGGCCCATTCCACCTATACTTTTTTGTTGGTTTGGAACGTTCTGTTCTGGTGAACGCGTGTTTCATGCTTGCCAACCCGTCAAAGACGGAGAGCAAAGGGAGATGTTTTCCCTGGTTGTTGTAGTCAACTGGGCTCAATGCCATGCATTCCGCGAAATCCTCACGTACCACCAAGGCTTTTCTTCTCAACAAGTACCAATAACTATTTCTTCGCTATGTTTACACTAATCTCTATCAGTTTTTAGCGAGCCGCAAAACGTTTAACCTACAAGGGGGCTGGTATGCAAGTAGGTATTGAAAAAGACGAATAAATGCTGTATATACACCACTATTTTTTAAAATTTATATTATACGTACAGTATTATTAGAGAATCTTGATGCATACTTTAAAATTCAATGTAAGCGCCTGCGGCATCGGCCAATCGTCTCTAGCGGCCAAATATGTATTTTATCATACCTACTTCATTCATTCACAGAACGCCTTCTTCCGAAAGCTCAGCACTCCGCAAAGTGTTATTTATGTATATCACCTTTCAATAATGACGTAGGTTGGCCTAGGAAAGATAAATATCGTAATTAATCTCATTTTCCGTTTCTTAATTAAAAAATTGATGCCAAAAGTTGTGACGAAAAGCATCTTTTGTCTTGCAATCAAATGTTAAATAACTGTCGTAATTAAATAATTGTTTTGGGTGTTGTGGGATACTAACGTTAGCGTCATATTACGATTCAAATAATTATGGAAAACTCATTTCCTCTCACCGTAAATCATCAATATTGTAATTTTTCTCTTACGCAAACGTGAAGTCGCAATTAAATCACATTCATTCAGTTTGGTTAGCAATTTCAGAAAGCCTGTTTATTTTCTCAACTCAATCGCTTAAAATTTTTGCATCTAAAATTATCCATTTTTCTTCATTGACGACATCGCCAGAAATTATCTCTTCATTGGATCAGCCATTAATATTCATTACCATCATGTTAGAGTTAGCCCACAATTTTTACTGTTTATTTTTATAAGCATTTATTTAGTTACAAATATATTGTTATGTTCTATGAAAATTTACTCCCATTTGTATCGCAGACATTTTTCGAGTGCATTTTAATATAATATATTAATTGAATTACGTATCATTCTTTACTAAAGCCTTAGTATTCTTTGGGCTCTTTGCTGTAGTGGTTAATTCGCTGAATGTTGCTGTTGACTTGTCATCTTTCTCTTTCCTTAATATTTTTCTATTTTCCATTTATTGATTAGGTTTATTGTTCACGCTATAACGTTTAAAACTTTGTCGCATTTAATACAGAACTCTAAGAAGGGTTGATGTTTCACTTTACGGTCTTTTAGTAAATCTTCAAAGTTGTTATTATGGTGAAATTGGAATGAGTCATTTATGTTCCAGGAAAAAAACATATAAAAGAAATATAATAGAATAGAAAAAGTGGTAATTTCAAACGCGCGTGCGCTAATCAATTTTCAATCTTCATAGCTCTTCATTTAGATGCGTTGGAAGGAGTAGGTTCACAGAGACTGATGATGCTCTCTACCGTAGAATTTTCAATTTAAAAATTCTATGGAATATGGGTAAAAAATTTCTCTTTTTGGGTGAATGTAGTTTTTTTGTGTTTCTTAAAACTTCATTATAGCTTAAACAATAAGTTTCTGAAGGTGAAAAAATGTTTTGAAACAACGGAATCGCATCTTACAAAATACTAAGTTCCAATATTAATCAAGTAAAGTTTCAGTAAGAAGAATCTTTCAAGCGTACTAGTGCCAATTAAAAATCCATGTAAGAGGAAATTTTGAGAGCTCCTTTTGCTCCTCTTTAAACTCGACGAAAATCGTTTCACAAAATATGCCAATTTATTTTAGACGACACGGAGGAGCTTGTATGATCTATTCAAAAGATGTTCTCTGTGTGTGCTCGAAAATTTTATTTTAACCTTTTTATTCTACCAAAATAAGCAAAAGGTAAGCCTCTTTCCTCACCGTGGCATAGAAGGAAATTCTATTTATCCCTCTCCCGTGCTCGTGCCCTCAACTCGAGCACTCCAAGCATAATGCTTTGGGGCGTAAAATTTCAAAGCTGGAGGGGAATCTTAACGATCCTGGAACTTGTGCAGATTAGGGAAGGGCGAAAAGAGGGTAATTAGGGAGGCGAAATGTTCTTTTTATCTTCAAGAGCGGTTGGTTGGTGCCTTATCAGTATCCGCAGCTTATTTGTATCATTATGTGGAGGGAATGTGCCCACGGTTGCTTGTTGAGGGAGCAAACTTTTGAAAGAGCCAAGGTTATGCAGTTCTTCCCTGACATTCGCAGTTCTTCGACTCCCCGGAGTCGCGTGTGGCGCCATGTTACGGTGACGCCGGTCGACGCCCTCGTCCAACCTCTTCGTCGTAACATTTAAACCCATCAATGTACGAACGGCTGTATACAAGCAATATTTTCATGTCCGTATTAAATGATATTTCTAGGACTATGGAGTCCCAGATCTTATAGAAAGGATTAAATTAGAAAGATAAATTACCAACTGAATGGTTTTAGGGACCCTGGGGTTTTCCCACGAACAAGAAAGGACTTCAATAAATGCTGAACTGTAGTTAAATCACGTTATCAGCGCACATCTTTATGTTTTTTACTACCTACATATTCTGGTTATTACCTGGTAGTACCCTACCATCTCCCGCCTAACGCATATACATGTAGATTGCGGGTTAGTTTACATTTATAGAGCATCGGTGTTATTCCATTACGTATTATAATACCGATGCTGCTTTTACACCTATGTCGCAAGCTAGCGGCAGGCCTTGCAATTCCTTGTAAATTGATAAATTTTGTCCTATATTTTAGTTAATTTGGGCATTTTGCATGCATGCAGTAATATTTTTCCTATTGAGTACCTTAGAGTGCAATTATCATTGGCGATTGTTAGTGATCCTTTTGCAGGATAGGAATTTTAAGGTTCTATCTCATGGTAATATAGAGTTTACTGATAACATATTTAGGTGTAAAAGATGGTTCATATCAAACGCTAATTTTAATGTATTTCAAGACAATATCGTTGTTATTAGCGATTGTTCCAGTCCTTGAGTGGTAGGTAATTCACGCCTATTTTATTGAAATGAATGCTCTTTATTTGAATATAATTAGCCTGGGCCATTATTGATAAAATGCTCAAATCTAATCGAATATACACTTCTACAAACGCAGGTTACGCTCGTCTTCTCTCACTTTGTATGCGGCCATCTCCAAATTGGCTTCATAATCAAAACTGCCAAGAAATAAATTCTTCTACTTTTCTGATAACGTCTTTAAAATCTGGAAAATGCGTTGATGATAAAAAACTCTGCAAGTAAAGATGATAGAAAATCCGCCCAAAGATGGCAATATAGTTCCATTGAAGCACCGCGTGGAGGTTCAGAGGTTATCGTTACTGTATAATAAATGCATTGATTTAGATGATATACAATCAATTAAGTTAAACCGAGATGCGATAATTAAATAAAAGTATAGCGTTGCATTCACTTTCAATGCACATTTTAATTGTATTATTAGTGGGAAAATTCTGATGTAACTATTTTACTTTCCATTAAAATATTCACTGTGAGTGAATGAAAATATTTTATAAAGGTATTTGGTCAACCGAAAACATTATCCGTTCGATAATAATCTTTTTTTTTAATGCTTCGTGATGATAATATTATGAATTCCACTCAAAATATGAATAAATTATTTGATTTCAGTGTTATGGGAATCAGTGTATGCTCAGCATTCCCGGTTTTAATTCGTGTTTTCCAATTTTTACGTTTCTATTTTCCCTCGGATACGTCATCGGTAGCAAATTGCAAATTATTTTACACTGGATGTTTTTTCCTGTTATTCACGAATTTATCTTGTTGGGGCATCTGTTTTGTTATAATAATGGCTTTTTTGACTATGGTGAAAGCAGTTAATGACAAAGCTTTTGAATATGAATGGAAAAATTTGAGGCTGATCCATTCACATATGGTATTTAAGTGGAAAATTTGGGTCATCGAACATTATAAGTCGTACAGCCAAGCTTATTTTTTTCAATAAAACAAAAATACTCATTTTTTAGCAAAAGGGAAATGTTCCTATCACTATTATGTCACCGCAGACAATGTATTATGATAGGATCCGTGCATTGGGCTTCATGTTTGTTTCGGACCACTTATTCAACATTACTGTGGCATCGAAATGGGATAATTAGCTGATAAGCAAACATAAAGCCTATTTATAGCGCAGAGGAAGTCAAAGGTGTGCAATTTCATTTTATTTTAATTTTCGTTGTCATAAAACGGGAAACGGCGTGACAATATTAATTGGAGAAATAATTTCATCAAAAAGAGACGGTTATTTCATTATTTGAGTTTATTAATATTCTTTGTTTAGGGACCATGCGATGAATTATTGATTTTTTTCCAATTTTGGGTGAAAATTTTTGGAAGCATTGGGTGCGTGTTCGTTAAACTGTAAATATCAATATTGAATTATATTTATGTATTTATGTGACTTTAGGCAATTTCGTTTATTCTCATAATTTTTCTCGAAATATAAAAAAAATAAGAAGACAAGCGAGTTAACGACCAGTACTTGCAGCTTTGGATGCAGTTTGTCCTATTTTTCTAATGTACTTTGGTATTTCAATGGCTGAAACAGTCGTTCAACATGAAGATTGATATGGTCAGTGGAAAGTAGAGTTAACCCCGGGTTAAGCAGTGATTAACACTCATTCAGGGGAAGGAGGTCAGTTTCTTTCCATGGGCCAGCTCACACTTTGAGGATATTGTATGGAGGCTTACGAGGGACTCTCCCTGGATTTGAACCATTGATCCTTCAATAAATAGATAAAAGTGCTTGCCTTCAATAAAGTGCTCTACCCCTTTAGCTGCCATGTTCCCTCTCTCTTTAAATCCAGTAGAATCTGGAAGGAATCCACATCAAAAGTTGTCCTCGTACACACTTAGGATACTTAACCGACTTAGATACCAAATATTTTGAAACGAAAACTATTGGTATCAGTAGGCTTCTCTGCATTCTATGCATTTATGTCCTTTGATCTCGTTGAGTTTAATGTACCGTTGCCTCCCTAGTAAAAGCTGTCATAATCATAAGAAATAATTCTAGGAAATCTGAAAATAATACTTGAATAGGTTTTGGTTCTTAAGTTATTTGACGTTTAGGAATGTCATATCCCTTGTACTGCATGTACCATATATGCTCTTCTTTTGCCTCGAAAAGATTTTTATCTGCAGGATATAACAGTTTTTTACGAAGTTATGGTGAAGCCACTACTTAAATGAGATCGTACTTGAATTCAATTATGGTTTGCATTACTAAATTTAAGTATACTTTCCTTAATCTTTTTTGATTCTTAATTGATTTGTGTGCGCATAAATCGCCTTGATTATCATGCGGCGTGCACTTTCGGTATTCTCCACTCGGTATCCTGAAATATTCCACTATATCTTCCATATGCAAAATAGGACCTCTTCGGACCTGAAGAGAAACATATTTCGTAGATATTAAGACGAAACATTTGAAAAAAGGATGAGTCGTCTGTCATGTAAACTCTGCTTCAACAGGTTAGTAATGACTCTTTAATTCCACTAATTTTTATATTATAAATAATAATAAACCTCTGCCTAAGTATGAATTATGCTTTTCAACTCCAGATTTAAAAAACGAACCATTGCTGGTATTACCCATCATTGTTTCTCTTTTTTGCTCTTACTTCATTGCATTACATATAATTGATACCGGAGAACACTACGGCTTAAAACGTACCTGTTTAGCTAAAATTTGGACTTCAGTAGGTATTATATGTGGATAGGATCCGTCTTAAATTCATACGAGTGAGAAATTATCAGATACCTAATGTAATAAAGGATCATTTACTGGGACTTTATTATTGAGGTAGGAGATTACTTGAGTTCTTTGGTTCGTAATACATTAGCTGTTGATGTTGATGAGTAATTAGAGCCGATGGTGACGATTGTGCGATCAAAAGGAATATTTATTTTTGACTAATGAGATTTAAAGTTTTTTTAATTCGCTTGCTAGACTCTATTTATCACGCCTGCTAAACGCCGACGGCTCGCCGCAGGCTTTATTCAATGTCACTGTCTGCGTATTTTCCCCTCCCTCCCCGCCTCAGACCCCACTCCGTCAAGTCTCTCCTGTCCTCTTCTTTTCCCTCCTTCGCCTCCTCTTCATGCTTAGTCTCGCTTCTCTTCATTCCGCGACTCTCGCCGCACTCTCACAATGTCTCTTTTGGCTCACGAGACTCATCGCATGCCTCTGCGTCACTCCTGAATTCCTACTCGCAACTCTCGCTCTAATTTTGCTCCATTCCTCTCTTCGTCCCTTCTCAGTTTCCTCTTTGCGCACATCGCGAGCTCTTTTTTAAATTTTACACCTACTCCTACCCTTTTCTTCCTACTCCTACCCTTTTCTTGTAAATGCGTGCTCGAAATTACCAACGGATTCTTTGAAATAATATTTTGTTTCAAAGGAAGGGTCCAAACATGTGCCCTGGGCATTCCAACCGGGCAGTCTTTGTCGTTTCAAATGAAATAAAGTCTTTTTCCTCACCATACCTTTTATTGCTCGTGGTTTCTCTGTAGTGGGTGATACCTCACTGTGGAGGAGTGGGAGGTTTTTGAGAAAGGAAGTCCTTTGAGTTTTTTTTTAGTATTTACTAGGGCTAATTCGTTGGAAATTCCGATTCAACTGTCTCCATTAAGAAATTGTAAAGTTATTTAATGGTAAACGGCTAATGATATTTCAGTAACTTATTGTATTCATCAGGTTCTGCAATTGGCGCCAGATACAGTTGATTCCATAGTAATGCATATAATAGGAGTTTTTTTACACAGTGGGATTTATTTAAAATGTTAAAAAAATCACCTTGAAAATTACGCTGTAAGGAAACCATGATAGGAAAAAAGAAATCATCATGTGGAAAAAGCAAAGTTGTTATTCTTATAACTCATACGATGGAGAATTTCCACCATGTTACGTCCGCTGCTGTTACTTATAATAGATATTAGCCAGCGAGAAGCCTCAAAGATGTTAGGTAGGACTTGCTTTTAACATCATTCATGTTGAGGCTACAATATGTCTTCATTCGTCATGGAACTATTCCCGTCGTAGCAAAATGGTTGATATTGGAACTTTGAAATTTGTAGCTGCTACTCCTATTTTTTAACGAAGAATATTTTCCTGAAAGGTGTAGGGAGAACCGAAAAATATCTTGCACACAACGCTATCTCTCATTTTCCTTGCGTCACATTAAGAGCTAGTTTAAATTGGAAAATTTAATACTTGAAATCCTATTGTATACTAGCAGGCCACTCGGCGTTGCTCAGGGAGGATATTACCCATGAAAGTGGGAAACTTGGAATCCATGGTCACAGCACGATTTTTAGGAAAGAAACAAAGTCGGTATGGTGACGGTATATCGGTATCAATTTTTGTATATCGCGCATGAGATAAGCTTGTATTCCGCTATGTTGCACTACGGGGTTTGAGAGCACGAGATGCACCTACGTTCTGACTTTGGTAGTAATCCGTGCAGCCGTAAGGTAATTCATATCGGACAGAAAAACAGACATACTTCTTTTATATATGTAGGTGAAGCAGTCAGGTATTCGTATTCCATCAGAATTGCAATTGCAGGATTTTGCAGCGACCCATGTCTTCATAGGTTCCGGCTTCTGCGGCTTCTTATCGTGATCAGCTCGAGTTTTCGTCGGCATTCCTATCTTCCTTCGATCTTCTCCTTAGTGACAGAGAGTATCGACTTTCACGACTTTCCACCTTGTATGGTAATAGTTTTCAAGCGTCGAGAACTTCTTGGAGCCTGAAATACCTTCCTTCGCGGCATAGAGCAAAATGATCCAGTCGTTTTTCCATTTTGATGACTCCTCGAATGAGAGAGAAAAGGTATACTCGTTTTCTCTCTCTTTTTGGATCGTTTTGTCGGCGTGAAGAACTACGGATGCCTATTATGGGCAAACTTGCCTAAATGCCTTAAATAATTTCTTAAAGTACGTGAAAATGTGACGGCCGGTGCTTAGGGACATCCTCTTATCTAGGTAACTTTCAGACCTTATGGCATATTAAGAGAGAACTATAGTATTAGATGATCAAATTATTTACGAATAAATTATTTGAGGTGCAAGCGGATAGATCGATATTTCTCCATGTTCTTTGTTATTCATAAGTATCTTATCATCTAAAACATTATGAAGTCAGTTGCACGTAAATTATGTTTCATAGTTTTATTTGGTTATATTATGCAACTATGACTTCTTTCAGTGGGTTTTCAGCCTCTCATTGTGTTTATCACTATCGCAGAATGGAAGGTCATAAGTAACTATATGCTCACCGATAACTGCCATTTTTATTCTTTTTTCTTTTTGCTCATTTGTTATTTCACGTAAAGAATCTGCTATCACAATACTGATGTGAGTGTGGAATTGTTATAAATCTCTTGGTTCAATCTTCTTCTTCCTATTCTTAAGTTTACTCTGACTTCTACTCCGAAAATGAAGGTAAATACTTCTTGCAGTAACACGCCCATTCCTGAAGTCCACCATTACATTCTTAAGAGTATTCACACTGACAAAATAGAATGTCTGCTTTACTGCAGTGCTTTATTTTGGTATTTTTGGACATGATTATTGGAAAATGACAATTATACGGTTTTAATTTGAGCCTTTAATTTTTATGATTTACATGATTCTAAGTTAATATGATGATGGCAAATGTGGCTAAACATTTTCCCCCAAATAAAAAATATGTTTAATCCGGAATGAAATATATTCAATCTCGGCTGGCTCTCCTTGATGTAGAAAAAATCTATTAAAATATTTTCTTGGTTCCTATTTCATGCTTTAGGATTTTTGTCCTTTCGATTATTGAGACGGTTGTGGACTCAAAAGCTTCCTTTTGCCCATCGTAATAAATTGGCCTCGGAATTTTCTCCCGTCGTGTTTGCGAGTCTCCCAAATGCTTTCAGCTGACGCCACATTCTATTCCACGTCCATTCTTTTTACGCCATCGACTTAGTGCTGAGCCTTGAAGATCTCTATGCCTTAAAATTCCGCGAGGCTTTCTCGCCCGACCCACCGCACGTCAGTCAAGCAAGCCATTCTCCTCCCCTTCATTGTTTTTTCCCTCAAGTTTTTGACCCCTCACCCTCGCGACTCCTCCGTGCCTACATTCACTTTTCTTCGAAACATGCTCCATAGTCTGATCCCTGCTTGGTGGCGCCGCCCTTCTTTCCCTTCCTTGGGCGAGACTTAATGTCTTACGACAAGATGTTAATGCGAGCTCGATCGCTTCCTATTAACGCAACTACCAATTATTCCGACGTCCCCCCGTGATTCCATTCAACTTCTATCCTTTCTAATTAATGTTAGCATGAGAAAGCTCAAAGTTCACCCTCATTCCCAGATTCCTTTTCGAGGTAAAATACCCCATTTTGTAGCACTTCTGGTCAAGAATGGAAGCGGATAAAATTAAATTGAACATTCTAAATGGATTCCCGTGTTCTCATTCATCCTCTATTCTTACTAGTCGATTCTAGCATGTGCGAGAACTCAAAATTTACCCTCAACCTCCCTTTTCTTGAGAACTTTCTTGAGAAAATTTCCCCATATTACGGCAATTTTAGTCAGGATTTTCGTCCGTTTCCTACGCCAACCAACCATTTTCTAAATTAGCATAATGAAACGGAACCTTAATGTCGTGGTTGGTTAAGGGAAAACATTTACGCCTTCCAGCATTCCACTGAAGAACAAATTTTACTGTGAAATAATATTTTTGAAGCCCTAATTTTGTTGTTTTCGTTTGGATATCCGGCAGATACGTTGTTGTAGCGAATTCTTTTCTATCTTCTTTCAATTTCATTAGTTTTTTTCTCATAGGGGAAACTCGAGATGATGACAATCTTCTTCCCCAACCAATTTATCCAAACGATTTTTCTTTTGATAGAGTATAGGGCTAAAACTAAATGATAATACTGATATAACAGCTTGGTTAATGTTTTTTAAAAAATTATTATTGAGAAGGTGAATCGGTATTACTGCTAATTTTTTATTCCAAATAGCAATGAAAATTTCATTATTCTCAAATACCGAATATCACTTGGGGAATTCCCCATTTATTTCTATTCATTGTATTTTATCGGTTTACTGATGCCTTGAAATCACCTGTTTCTATGCACATTTTCATATATTTTTACTCGGAAATTGAAGAGCTGAAATGGTAGAATTTTGCTCTCTTATTTTTTTCAATATTTACAGGAGATCAACATCAAATACACATTTTTCTGTTGTTGGAAGATGTTGGAAAGGGGAGAAATTTGTCTATAATGACGGGAGTGATGCAGAAAAATGGCGCAACATATATGAATTGCCATAAATACAATATCCCCTGGACCGGGAATCGAACCACGAACCTTCGGCTTTCCAGGCCACTGCGATAGTAGGGTAACCAATAAGAAGATAAAAGTGTATAGCCGTTTAAGATGCTGAATTAACATGAAATACTTGGACCATAGCTGCCTCCTTCCTACATGGAGCGTCTTGTGCTACCACAGTACCTACTCCGCAACCGCTCGTCTTGATCTCCTGGGAAATTTGTTTGAAAGGCAGAACTAGGTAGTTAAAATGCTCTTTGAGTACGCTAGCGCTGTCGCTTTCCTATCAGAGAACATTCGGGCGCGTATCAGTAAACGTCGCGTCGTTTAGGTTGCTCACCCCACTGCAAATAAATGGTGATGCTTAGAGGCATTCTTAGAGATCGATAATGCCAAAATGATATCATTAAAGCATATATTAAATATTTAAGCTGAATTACACATTTTATTTTTCCGAGAAAGTTGGGGAAAAGCGAAATTTTACTTGAATTTGTACTTAGTGCGTTGCGTTGATGTTTTGGAGGATTGGGAATGTGACTGACGATCAGAAACGGATTGGGATCGTTTTTTGGGGCGTTTTATCATTTTTCCAGTGCCTTGGTGATATACGATACCTCTCAGCGATATTGCTGAGGATGCTGAGGCCTAATACCTATGCCTAAACAAGCGGCGTTTAGCTAACCACCCATTAGATATGTGGGGGGGGGGGTACCCTCCCTCCCTATTAATCTGCCATTGCTGCCGGTACAGTCCCAGATGACCGAATGGCGCATGCGCGAATGCTTATCTACGCCTCGCACTTACGCCCGACTCAACGCAGACTTTTGAAAAAGCATCGCTTATCAGAGATGAGTGGACTCAATCATCTATTATCGATTGGGTTAGAGGTTACAAAATGAAGAGATATATTTTTCCGTTTTCCGATACATCGCCTACTTCTGAAGACGAAATATTGAAGGCGTTAACGCTTTCGTGGGCGAATATATCTCGTCATTAACTCCTTCGTATTTAATTGTGCCACCACCGCTCCGCTACTCTTCGGCCTTTTACATGGTAAGCGAGCGGTTTATTGTTGTTTGTATTCTCGCGGGTGATCCTATCTCCTCTACCCTCACTAGATGCATCTCCTCGATCGATTTAACGAACCGGAATTTTAATGGCTCTACAACTCATGAAGAGTGGAGGGCATCTTTCGCGTTGCCTTATTCGAGGCTTACGAGTGAACGTCTGAATAGTAAAGATTTCTTTTCGTCTTAACTTATCTTTCCGATTCATTTACCGAATTATTTTAGTTGAACGCGATCTCGGGTCTGAGTGATTAATTCATAAGCGTGTGATTAAGAAAATGCCGTTATTACCTTAAAATCGTGCTTAAGCTCTTAAAGCATAAAGATAAATTTTTGCATGCTTATTGGTATGCTACACTTAGGCCCCTTCACTTTTGCTACTACTATGCAATTATAATATGCTGTAGCCTACACATTATTTGCTTTTGTACTTCTAAGCTCATTACTCACGAGCCATTTCACTCCTTAGTTCTCCTTATCCCGGTCATTTCTTTCCTTCCCATGATTCCACTCTGCTTCTCTCTCTCTGTTCTACCCTTCCTCTAATCGCGAGGGCTATTACGGCCCTCGTTTTCTGGAAATGCCTCTTACTCTCCCTCCTTTCCCAAGAATTCCCTCTTATCTTCTCCTCCACACTCGTTTGTATCCGCCTTATTCTTCGCCTAGCCAATTTTTTCTTCAGGATATCCTTGGTCCCATATATTTGAAAGTTTATCGCCGGAGCGAAGGGTTGCCTTGAGCCTGGCAAATACGTCTCCAATCGCTCTTTCTTAGAGCCTCCGCATTTCCATTATTTTCCCCTAGGATGTCACACCCTTCTGTGCTCATATCTTTTCCACCTTGGCTGATGGCTAATTTGTACAAATCCTTTTTTCATGGTGATAGTGATAAAAAAGTCTCATATATTACTTTGGAAAAGCGCTAACAGGTTTCCAAAGTGAAAAAAAAGCTTAATACGTGTCAGAAACATGCGTAAGAGTAAAAAAATACGAGAATAGGTGAATAACATCGTTAAAATTTGAACTTTAAGGAAAGGATGAAGTGTTTTATTGACGATGAGGTGTTTCAGTGAAAATGAAATAATTCTATTCCTTAGATTTTTTAGTGATGACAAAAAATTTCATTCCTTTGTTTTTTGTTAATATTATTCGAGCAGCTGTGACCATTTCTGGTCACCATCAGATGACTCCTGCTAATAACAAAAATTGCTGAAACATGTGAAAAAAGTATGTTTAAAAAAATGGTGTCTGGAAATGACCCCGTTTATTTCCTTATAATAAAACATCCTAACTCCACAAGTGAGGTTTTCTTTCCCATTATCGAGTTCAATTTACGGTAATTGTTATGGTTTTCTTAGGATGCCATAAGATAGACGTAGAAAGTCTAGAGCATTGAAAAGTTACATAAAATTTTTAAATAGAATTATAATTTCCCAATTAGGTTTGTTTTTTATTTTTTTTGGTATTCTTAAGTGTGTCAGCTATCGTGGGATATCTATGGGAATGTCTATGATAAAGATTTAAAGTAAATATCAACTAAATTAGCTCTGCCTCTTTTTTTAAAAATAGTTTGCTCCTTTCCCGGCGTCTTTTTTCTGCTGGTATTAGTCTAAATCTGTAATTATTTTACCGAATATTCGCTTTAAACCTGTAAAGTCAAACTAGTTTGATGGCAGAGCTTCCATCCCTCGAAGCCACCACTGAAGGAAAAACCGTAAACCATTAATCATTCCCTAGACCCACGTTGGCATCGATTAATTCGTGCGAAGTTTTCTTTTCCTAGGATCAGTATCAGGCCCAGGTTGCCTGTAAAAACTAATGTAATTTTGTGATCTGAATGTTTCTGCTTGCATCCTCACCGTTTACACGGTGGAAATAATAAATATTTTTATTGAGGTTAAAGTGGAGTTTTTGTTACCCTTTCTTCTAATAATGAAACAAGGTATTAACTTATGTGTAGGAAAAATCATTACAAAATTTGATACTCGTCATTGATTGGAAACATGTATATCACAATCAGCCTGCCAATCGGTATCGTGAACAAATATTTTTCCGCCATAGATTTGCGATGGTAATTTGACAGGAAATCAAAGACGGCGACGTTGGAGTTTTTCGGTAAACACTACAGGAAACTAAGACTCCTAACATCATGAAATATGAGTAGCTCTACTTTTGACCTCGCAGTGTTATATTTTAACCATAGTATTTTAAGGAAAATACTGAATATATAGTGGTTAGCGGATATGAGAGAGAAATGGAGAGTTGCGTCAAACCAATCTTAGGATTATTGACCAATGATGATGATATAGTGGTTATAGCTCTGCTCCTGTTTCCTCACGCATTGTTTCCTTTTCATCTTTATTCAATTATTTTTAGTAATATGCCTAGTGTACATGTCTTACATATTCTGACAACTAGCCTTCAAATACATAAAGTTACAAATGGTAAATTATTGTTTTCTCTGTTTTCTTGCTTCCTTTTTGCACTTCTTATTTCTGCTTTTCCGTTTAAGTTCCGTTTGAGCACTTCTCTCTTATGACTTTTTGGCTGCTTTTCCGATTACTTCATCCTCTAGTTTATCTCGCTTCTGCCGGATGCTTTTCGCCACCTTCCACGATCCTAAAATATTCTTTCGTCTCATTATACTCGTGACTCACCAAGTTTCCGTGCTATTTTTCTTCCCGTATGCTACCTCTTTTTGCACATTTATATCCATTCGTCAAATGATCATAATTTGAAAATTTCCTTGAATATTTGGAATGGAGTAAATTTCCTTCTTTTAAAGAAAACAATCATTCTCTTATCAGGCGTATTTCTATTTCTTTCATGGAATTTAAAATTTATTGTTTGTAAAATGCCACTGCTCCTACAATTAGTAAGCGGATAAAAATTTACATAAAAAAATAAATCCCAGGTTCTGATTTACTTCATTTATTTAGTTTTTCCCAGCTTTATTTCAAATTGACGATGCAAAAATAGTTACAAGGAAATAGCAGGGTCATTGAAATGCTCGTCTGTATTCGTTTTTGAGTCTTTTCTCGGTGTGATGTTGATTTAACAGAGACTATTGACTTCCGATGGCAAAAACAATTTTTAATATTCTTAAAGAGATAGTAAATATTTTTTTTTGTTTTAGAAAGCTCAATGCTCGACTATAACGAATGTTCCTCCCGTGTTTATGTAATATTGATGCCTGCTCAACGCTTAATGGTCATTGAGTTAGGGAGGAGGAGGCGGAATAAGAACATTAATTTTGATCATCGTAATTGAAGATGAAGAATATAAATAGTTTGCTAATGACTGTCTAGATCAATTATAGTGACAATATTGACGAATCGAATGGTCAGATATCCTTGATGTCTCGGAATGAAATGTAATTCATTGGGAACATGAAATATAAATATAACATTATATTCCGCCGTAAATATCACCGGTTTATTTTGGTGATAATAAACCTCGTGAATATGTCTTCCGGGTTATCAGAATGGATTAATAGGATGAATAAACAGCTTCAATGAGCCAAAGAAATTCGGTTTTAAGGGCATTTCCCCTGGTGATCGAGAGAGCAGATTGCATAGCTGTATTAGAGAAAGTTCCGTTGTTTTCATAGTTAAAGAACGTATCACCACAGTTAATGCTAAGCTATAATGCCGTTATATAAACCTTAATAGAGAGGGGAAAATCTACCGTTTGCCAGCCGTCATATGGTATGATGGAAATCCTTCATCGCATGTCGTGAATTTTAATTCGTAGTTTGAGGCCGATAGAACTTCATGGAAGGAAGCTCGAGTGCTCGTATTACGCAGCTTGACGAATTGCTGCCTGTATCGTTCAGTCAGTTGAAATTGAGCAGCTTCAAAGCTGAGCAGCGGGATCTAGGGAACATGACGCGGATGCTGCGGCGCTGATTTTTATTCGTCCTTGATTAACAACAGCTGGGCGCTGGAATGACACAGCCACATTGTATGGCGTATGTGGTCCACCACGAATAACCGTAGAAATAGGTGTCGTATTAAAGTTCGCTCGTACATTCAGCGGTGGCCTTATGCGGCAAAAATATTGACGTGTTTGTATGAAAAGCCAAACGGTCGTATGTAGTCATCCCAGAGACGATATGATCGACGACCATTCACCACTAGCTATTGAGATACACCTCATCGTAGATGTTTGATCTCTACAATTGAGAGCCCTGTCCTTTGCATTAGTTGGGGGCTATCCTGCTGGCTGTCTATGTGGGCATGAATAAAGATAACGGATCGGGCTCTGAAGTTTTTTTTTACCGCGCGATTTGCGCTCTTTTTTCTCTGAACAGCTCGCAAGTGATAATGATCATTCAGAATCGATTTTCGTGTGGTTTCGTTCGCTGACGGAACTAGCGGACCCCTTGTGCTTACGTATTATCATCATGAAAATTCCTGAAGATCGTTTCGAAATCATCGGTCCGCCTCCTGCTTCTGCTCTGCTGCTGCTGAAATACACCTCATTGTAAAGGGTTGCTCTTTATACCTGGGCCTTTAGTCCCTTAATTTAGACCAGGGATTTGCGTTCGGCGCGGCGGTATTGGAATACAAGGATCCAGTTGAATGTGTCGAGCAATGTCCGAGAATTTTTTTACTCAACCTAGAACGCTTTTTTGCTCAGAAAAGCTCACAAAAAATATATCATTCAACCTTTCTACAATATTTTTAGGGAAGGAAACAGCATGTTCTTCTTTTCAAGTATTTTATTAGCTGAATGCTAAAGTAATTGTCTATGCGATATGCAACATTGTACAAAAATTTCGTCATGAGGTATATTATCACACTCTAATTCATTGCAATCCCTGCGCTGGCGGAGATTTTTGCCTGCCTGATCCCTGCTTTGGTATTTAGTGGAGGGAAATTCAATCACAGCACTCCGTCCGTCGGATGGCACGTTAAACTACGGCTCCCTTTGCGCCTTACATTAAAGAGCAGGCTAAAAGCGACTCAGGGTTTCCCTCTGCCCTTCCTCCCCTGTCTTTTCCGATGCTGGAAATGACCTGATCTTTAAATTGCCTCCTCCAATAGCCTAAGCCATACAATTTGCTTTATATGAGGGATTTTATGCCGATAGTGTATTAAATTTAGAAGCCAAACAAAGAGAACGGACTGCGTTTCAATTTTATTTACTTAACAAATAGTCAGGACAGCTCAAAATTTTAATTTTGTGCCGAATTTTTGTGAGTATTTTCGAAGAAGGGGCCTCCAAATTATTTTTCCTATTCCAAAGTACTAGATTGGTGGAATTCTATTCAGTGTCTAGGTATTAGGTCACATTATTCTAAAATTACGTGATGGAAGTGTTGGTAATTATCCGCAAGCGTCGCTTTTAGCTCTTGCTTGTGTCGTCCAAGTGGAATTTCACTTCTCGTTTTCTTTTTCGCATTCTTTTCATCGCTCCGCTTTAAGTCTGAAAAAAATTCCCCCGCCCCGAATGTGATGGTGGGCGTGAGGGCGGGAGTTTTCGGCCCGTTCCCCGTATTTCTTCGAGGCTCTTGTCAATAAGCCTCGCGGGCGTGTCGTTGCCTGGCGAAAAATGGATTCAATTTTCCGCCAGATTTTGACGGCGTTCAGTCATCTGCGGAAGGTTGAATGGGGAGAACTCCTTATTTATGCGTAAGCCTCTCAAGGTTTTTCTACCTAAAATAATGGAGTAGTGACACAATCTTCAATGATAAAATACCATTTCGATGTTTACCTCTTCTATCAGCGCCAACCAAAACCTCGAAATGTTGCCATTAAATCGTAACTATGAACAATATAAAAATAAAAATGAAGGTAGGTTATTAAATTAAGGATGAAAAGTCAATGAAGCTTAAGAGTTAGTTAGTTGTGTCCAAAAGTACAGTTATATTTGCAAGTGAAGAAACGAAAACCAGTTTTACATGATAATTCCTTAATTATTTTTGTCATACCTTTAAATAAATAGTTTTATAGTAACCAAGTAAGACCTTTGTTTGCATAAACTGGTGCTTCTAAGTTTCAGGAATTTACTACCAGTATATAAAAGATTAAAATAGAATTCATGTGGAAAGAAGCTATAAAATAATTTTGTAAAAACTTTTTACATTAAGGAGCCAACTAAAATTTTGGAAAATTTGTTGGAAAGCTAATCGGTTGTTCTTTTTTATGCAATTGGACAGACTGGACCGCGGGGGGTGTATAGGGATATCTTTATTTCATATTTATGATGCGCTTAGTGTAAATTCAGTATTCCATGTTTCAGCGCGTTATACATTAGGAACAAAAAATGATCCTGTAGCCGACAAATGTTACAAATTGGTGAAAGTTATCTTACTAAATTGCCACAAAAAATTGCGAATGCGATATCATTTACGATTCAAAGAACTTTTTTGTTGTAAAAATTGAACCTGGTCGTATTATCTAGAGTAATATTTCCTTCTGTTTTCGTTTTCATCGCATGCTGTTTTTCTCGATTCCGCCGGAAAGCGCCTGCAATTTTAGTAAACATACTTAGTGTATCATTGGTCAGAAGATATATCTCTAATTGTTGGTGATTTTTATGGCAACGTACTACGCCATGTGGGGATGGGGTGTTCAAAGGTCACTGCTGGAAAATACGCATATGCTTTTTTGAGTTACCCGTTTGCTTAATCCATAATTAAAGTCGAACTTTGGTTTGTGATCCACGACCGAAATATGATCCTTTTTCCACCTTTATTTTAAAAAATTCCTGTTAACTTTTGGGTGACGTTACAACATATACAAAATTTGTATAACATGCCTTTGAATGATGACGACATTCCGTTATCATTATGCATGCTTTTTTTAAAGATTCTTGTCGCATAATTTATTACTTTCCTCCGGTATTACCCAAAACTTAAGCGCTGTCCCACTAGTTTTTGTATTTGATTTTCTTTAATTTTCCTATCATCAGTTTCATAGAAGCATATAGACATTGCTTCAGAGTTAAATCCTCGCAAACTGCCTTTTAATCCTGAAAAACAATGCCATGGTTTAATGAAATTTGAATACTGTGTGAGTAATTGCTTTATATTTCAAATCTGACTTTTACGTGACAAATGAAGGCTAGTTTACGGAAACTTCGGTTCTGTTTCGGTTGATTTCGGATGTGAATTGCTGGAGATATATCAAAGTTGACCGTCATGGGTAAAATTCTGCGTAAAAACGTCGAATGGTAAATAGGGACCCATCCACATTCATGGTAAAATTTCATTTGCAGTTGAAATATCATGTTTTTATTACCATTGAGGCATTCGCGTAGCCAGACAAACTTTCTCAATATTTCAGCACCAACTCTTCCACCGTGTCTTAAATTTGCACTGCTATTTACAATGCTCTAAAATCCGAAATTCCATAGCAGTTTTAGAATTTCGTTGTTTAAAAATTCTCGCTTGCCATAAAGAAATTTTCTGCATAATTTATGAGAATCGTTTCAGCAGGCTTGTGAAAATGAGTAAATTTTAACATTCAACAGTGATGTTATAGGGATATTTATTACCACCGAGCGCGTACAGAGCGCTCATATAAAGCATATTCCATGTCATGGACGGGGAGGTTAACATCTTACTATCACAACCATGTCATCATTAACTATGCAATTCTTGGTATCCAATTGAAAATCACCTTCGCTCTATCTTAAACCTTGAAGATAGGTAGTTATTTCACTAAGGCTATGGTTTTTATGCCTTTACGACTAATTAGACAGCCTTTATTATCTATTATATCCTATCTATTATTCGCGAAACTACTGCTTCCATAGAGATGGTAAAATTGATGGTTTGTGGCGTGAATGGTACTGTATCCTGTATTTGAACTATGTCGCACTGCGACGAAACTAGTTGTTACTCAAATCATACCTGAAATTTACAAAGCTTTTTATTTAACATAGTGATTATATTTTATATATATTGAGTCAGATTCAAAATATATGTTTGAAATTAGAAGCCCTACTAATTGTTTACGTATAATTTTTAATAACGTCTTTAAGATTGTCCTCTTCTTTAGAATTATCATTCACATGGTTATCATCCCATGAATCCGTATGAAGCGTTTTATTTTCCTGATTAAAGTTTTCGCGCGGAACATTTGTGATATAAGTATCTGCAATGAACAACGCCGAAAATTGTATATGACATCAGTATAAATCTGATGTTCATGTCTGTCATGGAGTGAATCCTGGCTCATGCTAGTAGTAGCGTCACCAGAGGAATTCTCAAATTATTTAGCGTACCCCTCCCCCGTAAATTAACGCGAGAATAATGGCTATTGATAATGGCTGCGTTGAGCCGAAAAGGGGACTTTCAGTGGCCAAGCGAGCGTGAAATAGCGTCGCCAACTTCAACAGGCTACCGAGGATGGTCGGGTCTGTTCGATTCGCTTAGCACATCTGATCAATGGGTGAACATAATCGATTATTTCAATCGAATGCACCCATCAAAAAATAGCGATGAAAATGAAATGGGTCTCATCATTTTTCTTATTTTTTCATAAAAACCTTTGGTTTTTGTGGTAAGGTATCAATCGCAGTTAAGAAACTTAAGGACACCTTTTTCCTCGTTACTATATTGTAAACCCTCTTTGGCTGATGCATTTACTATTTACGTTTTGAATAAAGTAAAAAAATTAAACGACTATGTTGCGAATTAAATTTTTAGACCCCTCATATCCCTTAATGCTGGTAGTTGATACTACCTATTAGCGTCCATTGGGACTGAAGGGGTTGGAATAATCCTTCAAATGGTATGATAGTAATGGAGAGCTCTTCCTAAGGTTTAAAAAAAGCTGATGCATTCATCCGTGATTTAATCAATATATTTTCTTCTTTGCTATATGCATAGTCCTTAATCCATTCATGGTTGACCTTACTCTCATCTTTCCTCAAGTGGAGGTAACCTTGATCAATCATGATTCCAAGGTAGAACATTTACTATGAAAAAATCGGGGCAGGAATATCATTATTTATTCCTTTTCACATTGATATCAAATAATGGTTTTAAGGGAGTTGAGTTTAATGAGAAAGGATTGCGTTTATCCATTTGTTAATTTCAATATTTTCTGAATTACTTTTCCCAATAATACGTTTTGACTTAACTACTTTAAGCCTTTACTTCTATTCGTTATTTTATGGAATATCTACACGAAATAAAACCTTGAAGGAATATCGCTATCAGCCAATTTACAACTGTTGAAATCGAACTTTCACTATATTACACGTGAATCGGTCGAATTTAATCCACAAATATACTGAATTACGGCTTTGTCTTATTTTCATTTCAAGCAGTCATTTATCGAATCCTCAATCGCACATTCATGGTATTGTGAAACTTATCTCTGGATATTACTGAATTTGGAATAACTAAATCTCTTGACTTCGATACCACAATATTCCCAAACATTTTTTTCACCTTATGTTGAATTTTCCCTTTTTCCTACCTAACTACTGCCTTATCAGTAATGGATGAGCAATTTCCGATCATTCAGTGGCTAATCGATTCGACTCCCATCCATTGCCTTCCACGCCCTCCGCTTAGGCCTCAGAAGTCATACATATTCCCCCACGGCATTGTGGGAGATGGACAATGAGAGGCAAGCATATTGCGCAGGAATCATCCTTCATCCCCGTTATCTGTCCGTCATCACCACTTACCTCTGCATTCGTCAGCTGTAACTTTTCCTCATCCGGCAATCGAACGCCGTCAAATATTGAACTCGTCATTGCATGATGCGGACCATGCGTTTTCGGGTACGGATCGACAAATGATTCGGATGGGCGCGGGATATCGCCGCCCCGGTGGATTTATGAAGGAAACGTTCCCCGAGGGGATTTTTTTTTGGCCTTCCCTCGGCCATTGCCCCATGACGATCCCTTTCCGCTGAATCGGCCCCGCATCTCTGCGCTAGCCTCCGAGTGCCATTCCGCTGACACGACTAAACGATGGGTCCTCCGGCTCCATCGCGGTATGGGTGTGGATTATCAGGCTTGTCTTCTATTTCATTACGCCTCATCCTCTCACGTCGCGTCTGACACGAATTTAGCTCCGCGTGATGTCAGCTGGAAACCCGCTCCGAATTGGGTGTGCTTTGCGAGCCTTGCTTATATCGCTAATGAATTGATGATACTAGAAGCTAAGGGGTACGAGTGAAATTTAATAATTTTGGAGATAAGTAGGGGAGGGTGGTGTACCTAGGGCATAGTGTACCTAGGAGCACTTGAAACTATCGGCAAGTGCTGTGACCTAGTGGCTTTAAACTAAGCTATTACGTCAAAGAAGCACTAGAGTGTAGTATAGGTCAATTTGAGTTCATTTGGATTATGTTGGTAAAGAAGACGCTAGTTCGAAGTTTTTGACACTGAAAAGCAAAACTTTTTGGTCGCGTATCGAAGTCTTTTACCAAAAATTGATCACTCCAACAGTGTGGGTATCGTAGCATAGGTGAAATCGACATATAATGGTGATTAGTATTAGCTGCTTATATGGTATTTTAGACGTAACATTAAACAGTAAATTCAGCCGACATTTAAAATGTCAACCTCTGTACCAAGTAACACAAGCCCAAGATGTACCTGGAAACATAATTGTGCTTGTGATTTTTGTAGTCAGCCGTAATTTATGGTCTAATATTCTATAATTTACTTTTTTGTGCGATATTCATTATTCAATTGGACTTTAAAGAGTGCTCTTAATTTAGGAAGGTTTAACCTAATTTATTTTATTTATTTTTACTTGAAAGGAGTTATGTTTTAAAATTGAGATTTACCTAAGCTACGTTCATTTTCTTTCTAAGACACGACAGTGTATTTTCAAATTTAATAAACAAATCATATTTATTTCCATTTTTCACTTTTTAATTAATGTTCCCACCAATCTAACTTGTGGTCCTTGGTACAATAGGTTGTGTTTCTGGGTACATGAACCTGATGTACCTTGGAACAATTTTATACACTTTTAGTTGTTTCAATTAGATCCATTAATAGTAAAGGTACAAGTCTAAAATTTAAAACTTATGTTAAGTAACCCTGGTGGATTGAATTTTTACCATTACACTTAATCTTCAGTAAATATTATTTGGTTTATATAAAAAATTTGAAAAAGTGTTCCGTGGCACAACGCTTTCCCCCAATAATAGATAATTCATTCATTCACACGACGCCTTAAGTTCAAACATCCAAATAAATTAATTGGGTTGGAAAGAAAGAGATAAGAGCTCATAGCAGATATAGGGCGAGGTTCAATGATTCACATGTATCTCTTTACCACAGCAATATTTCGTACCCCTCCAACAATTTTTTGCACTTGTATCCAAAATTATGAAATATCATTTGTACCACTTGGTTTCTAGGGTGCTCAATTGAAGAATCATTGCCAGTGTAAACTTGTCTTTTAGAGGACCCATCGTTGACGCTCGACTGGTCATTTCTTGTGGTGTACGACTCGTTCAAAAATTGTATGCTATAGCCTTGAAATTTTCAAAGAATGAATAATTAATATTTGAAATTCAAAAATTCTGTCTTCTCTATATTTTCAGATCTATAATGTTTTATTCGAGTTAAAGAAAGCCCTCACTGTACACCTGGAAATTTTCAAGATAATTTCAGAAGTATGAAACAAGTGATACTTTAATTAAAAAAATGCGACCGATCGAAAAAGAGTGATGCGTTCTCTCAACACATCAAAGTCTAAAGGAAAAGTGCCATGCTGTTTTTCATTTCACCGCGCTATGGCAGACGCTGTGACGTATCTTTGCCCTTAATCTCTTTCAAAAGCGATGATACACCCCCTCATCTTCTTTTTTTTCCTTTTTTGGCTCTCCTGCACGTACATTATCTCGAAAGCCACCCTCGGCATGATGCGTGAGTCACAAAGCACTGCTGCGCAACTGTCAGAAAAAGCAGCCCAGCGGATTTTGCGAGCGTCTCCTGCTCGCTTTGCGAGCGACGGGCGCTGAGAAAAAATGCAGAGAAAGCGATCTCCCGAAGAAAGAGGGCCAGGCCTCAAAGACTAAACTTAGCCTCCGCTGCCCTCGTGGACGTAAACAACATCTTTATTTTTTCTCTCGAAATTTAATGCTCTTTTTCCTCCTCATTCTATTTGGCGAGCACGCTTCAGGGGCGAATAATTGGTTCGCGGAGGATGAGAGGGAGAAAAGGTGGCGTTAACTGGCTGCGGAAGCGCGGCTTCAAAAGTGGAAGTGACGGCGAGAGGCGCTGTAAATAGACCGTAGCCGCCGAAGCGCTCCCGTCCGCCGTCAGATGACCAACCCGCAATGCGCCCGTGGAAGCCATTTCCGCGCCAAAAAATCGATGTAGTCAAATTGTTTATTACAGGTCTTGCTTGTTCTTGGTAAGGTATTCGAAGGAGGTGACCGATTGCCGTGGCCATGTGCGCGATCATGGAAGGGTATGGAAGTATGAGAGGAGAAAAACCCGGCATCGACATTAGCATGCTCTTTACGAAAGGCGCCAAGGGGACCACGGCTTAACGTCCCATCCGACGGTGGTAGTTTTGCGCTTGAATTGTTCTCCTTATGACACTCAAGCAGGGATACAGCAGTGTCTGAATTTTCTTTTGGGATTTGAACCTGAGCCCTCGTGGTGGGAAGCCAACTCTCTAGACACCGCAACAACCGATCCCCTTGCTTGTTTCTCAAAAAAAGTTTTGACATCAATGTGAACGTGATAAATTTACGCCGTTTGTTGACTACTTCTCGGGTAATGGAAAACTTCTCTGGAAAATGCACATTCTTGGGTTCTCACCAAATAGAATGTGGAGCAAATATTGTTATAAATGAGTTATTACTAAACTGTTAGTGACAAGCTTTAAGGAATGCAATTACATTGTTAAGAGTTTGTGATTGAATTACTACACGAGCTATATGTATTTCTAAGTAAAAGCATAATGTATGATTATTTGGTGGTAGCCTTGAACAGGTTCTCCTTCAAGGCCACCTAAAATTACTCATCAATTGCTATTGAAATGTAATATTTTGTATGAAATAATAGAAAATTATTATTATAATGCATGCGTACGGATTTCTGGGACAACAGCAGCACCTCTCGTAAATATTTTTTTCACGCTGGAGAACTGGATTATCGTTTGATTTTGGTATATTAGAGTGTATTTAATAATTATACATCATTATATTGCCTCTCAGCCTCGTAGTTAGATGAATATAAAAGGTTTTTTAAAACGGCTCATATTAAATAAGTTATATCAGATCATTTGGGGTCAAAAAATGTAAAAATGTCAAACGCTCCCTTAATATGCAAAAGATTAAAAAAGGCTTTTTCTGTGAGGTAAAGTAAATTTTTATGCTTCCTTTTCTTTTTTAGTAAATCATCTATGCATCATCTGTAAAAACTGTACTTCTGATTGGTTTCGTTTTCGAATGTTAAGATTTGTTTGATATGACTTAAGATGTTAATCCTAATTTTGATCGTTAAAAAAAAAAAAAGATTTTCAAGCGATATCGCTGATGTCCCAGAATTCCGTTTGGATTACTCGAAAGGTAATCAACAAACGGGGTCAATTAATCACGTTTACATTGTAATGTATCATTTTTCCGCGGGATAAAAACAAGCAAGACCTGTTATAAACAGCCTGACAAGATCGATCTTTGCCCGCGAAAATGGCTTCTCAGACCACTGTGCGAGGCGAGGCGGCGGTGGTGCATTTTAACGTGCTTTATAGCCCCTAAGGGACGTGAGCTTTTCTTTTCCCTTCAGGTTAAGTTCCCTTTTAACTCGTTTAGTGATTAGAGAATCAATTTCGACGAGGCGAGTTAAGTTGATAACGAAGGTAATATGGCTGGACGTCTTTGGCGAACGTCTGAAAGAAAACGTGGAATGACTTAGCTCTCGCCCTCACTCATGCACGTGGTAATTGAAGGTGAATATTCCTGGTAGCTGAAGAAAGTGAAAGCTAGCGTGCTAACCGTTTCGCGTTCAAAACAGATGCCTTTCTCGTATGGTTTATTTTTGGAGATATCGCATGCTTTAATTAGCCGCTTGTAAGTCTCTGGCCACCGGATCGGTTTAATGGTCTCTATCGACATATTTCAAGGGGCAATTGATTGCCTGAAGTTTATATAATCATTTTCAGTTCATAAAAAAGGGTACGCTGGGAATGACTAGATGATTCAAAGCTATCAGAAAATATCAACAACAATTCAAAACAGCAAACCTTATCTTTGAGTGAACACACACATTATGGGAGTAACTGAAAACATGCTTCGACAGAAAATCAATTCGATATTCACAGAAGTAGTATATATTAAGGACTTTCAAACCGAGGATAGCAATAATGCGAATACCGATGTGATTTACCGTTGAAGCATGTTTTTAGTTATTCCATGTTTGTGTGTTCGATGTAATCGACAAAGATAAGGTTTGTTGTTTTGAATTGTTGTTGAAGAATTGGTCAATGGATCTAGTTTGCTGAATTCAGCACGCTTGAGCAGAAATTTTAGATTTCTCTATCAGTGCGATTTTCCTACGCCATCTTCAACTTTTTAACTTTTTGTTAATTGGGTTGGTTTTTTGTTGAAAAAGCAAATTTATTTTTCTTACGATTAATTCGAAAAATTGAGAAAGTATATTTGTTAATATTACACCTTTTAAGAATGTATTAGTCAAAGTTTTTTACTGTTATAAATGAAGTTATTGCGGTTCTAAAACTCAGCAATATTTGAATCATCCTTGGGAGTAAAAAAGAAATGAAGGCATTGATCTAACTCAGGAAGTGCTACGAAACTCGCTCATTGTTTATTCATTTCCCGCACAGTGTTGCTAATTTGGATGGACTCTTGCCGCTGGCTATGCGTTTGGGTACTCAATGGGAACCCTTGGCCTAGTTTCTGCAGTTCGCCTGGATCACATATGGCTGTGAAACTTGTGTAACTGCAGAAGCGCCTAGTGTCTTAACTCCGCACAGCTTTCGCCAAGTAGGATTGCTTCCCTTTTGAATGCATTCAATAATGTCATTACTAGTCGTCCGTCTGATGAGCACTATTCAATTATACACTAACCTGACCTTTATATGGTTGCAGCAAGCCTCGGTGTGCTTAAAATAAGAAATCGGAGGGTAGGGTACTTCTATCTGAATAGCATCCTTTTGATGAGAAAAATTCGAGATTTGAGTAGCTTACGCTCTGAATTGGTATTCCGGGCAGTTAAAAAGAATTAATTAGCCAAATTAGCCTTTGATTGAAATTTTATTTGAACGCATAAAATTTTTATTTTGATGGTTGATATCACTTTGTCGAAGTTTTTTAATTAATCCATTCCCTTGAATTTGTCTCGTTGTATTTAACTAAAAAAGGTTAATGTAGTTGGGTCGAATGGCGTCGGATTTTCAGGCTTCCATTTTTCAGATTTTGCCTCCAAATATCATTTTCATATGGTAACTTAAGTCAATTTTGGTAAAAAATTGATAGCTCTCGGGCTTTTTTATATTTATGCTATTAGTTAGTAATGAATAATATTTTCCGCACACCAAAGTCTTTGAGCTGATATCGGTAATCTTATGAAAATCTCCATCTCCCAGATGATACTCTATTTTATCCAGATGGGTAGCCAACGCTAATTATATTTTACCAGCCCGATCTGTTGCAATGCCATATTAAATAATGTATTCGTTTTCTATACTATGTGAATGAAAATGATTGTAATGTGTTCATAGAGTAATACTCTGAGAATGCGTACTATATAAACTGCCCCAACGTTGAGTGGTTGACGTATGTTTTGGTATATAGTCAATGCGGCTCTTTAGAACTCATATGGATTTAATGCAACCTTAAGTAAAGCAGTGCCTCAGCCGGTAAGCATTTACCAAGGATTTCGAAATTGTGAGTCG
This sequence comes from Ischnura elegans, assembly GCF_921293095.1. Classification (NCBI taxonomy): domain Eukaryota; kingdom Metazoa; phylum Arthropoda; class Insecta; order Odonata; family Coenagrionidae; genus Ischnura; species Ischnura elegans. The sequence continues at coordinate 80,524,960 of NC_060246.1, read as the reverse complement.
TAAAACATGCATGAGGATCATGTCAATAAACCATGTGCCCTTATGGAGGAATAGTTCTTGGTCTGCAAAAATTATCAGCGCTGAGTCCAGGCTGTCGGATGCCATCCATTCATCTCCGAGGAAAACTGGGCGTCCTCTTCGGTCCAGGATATTAAGGCCCGGAGGCACCGTGTTTGCGTTGATAATTACTAAACTGAGGCGCACGGCTTGAGTTCCTGGTATTCTGAGATCCAGCGTAGGCAAGTGGAAATACTACGAACCGCGAATATTAGTTTTAGTGAAGCTTAAGTGGTTCTTTTTTTCATCACCGGAATGTTGATCCAAGTCGAAAGCTGCTTAATTTTTTTTGTTGTAATGAATATTCACGTATTTGAAGATGTACATACTACCCCAGCTTGCCCAATCATTGTCAGTGCCATTTCAATATAAACATGCTTTGAGTTTTAGGATTAATTATATGCTAACCGTGATAACTTCTTCCTATTTTCATCGAATCATTTTATATTCAGGGGTGGTTCTGAAAAGTTAAATATCAAATCCATTCTATTCTTGAGGATTATTATTTCAGTGGAACCCGGCTTATTTGCCTTTACTGTGACAAGTTTATTTTTTCATATCTTAATGAGATCCATAATTTCGCGGGAAGGATAGATGAAGATACTATCATACATTTTATTTATGTGTATATTGATGATAGCTGTGATGTTTGCAAATGTTAAACTGAAGGGATGGGGCTGTACTATCTCGCTTGCTCTGTTAATTCCGTTCAGTTATGCTTCATTTTTTCTCGGACAGTTAGTTCATACACGGGTATATTTGATTCCAAGATTGTACATATTTTTATTTGTTTTTCTCTGATGACCATGTGAAGTGTTACATCCTTTTTTTTTAGAACAATTGGTGAATCTTAATCATTTAAAATAGAAATGTTAGTCCTCTGCGTTTGAATTTGTGTTAAATTATAGAGAATGGTTTGATAGCATTAGTAAGATGAAGCGAATGCAATATCTTAAACGTTTTTATTTCCCTTTACAGTGATATCGATTTAATAACCTTCGCCAAGGGTGGACGTTTCAAAAGTGCGTTTTCCAATATCCACGAGTTTAAGGGCCACTGTTGCTCCAGTTATGCTCCTATAATGAAGACTACCTCTCAGGATTCATTCATTTTTATAGCACGTTATTTCGCCCCATGGCAATGATTTCTTTCCATCGTATGCTTGCTGGAATTTAAGCTGAAAATAGTCTTAAAATTTTACTTCACCGTGCCCAGATATCAGAAAATGTTTTAGGAGTAAAATTTATGAGTGTTATTATGAGAGTCATATGGGGCGAAAAGGGAATTTTTGCGTTTTCTCTTTTTATTTTTGCTTCAAAACGAGTCTCGCGAACACTTTGGGGGCGGGATTTCATTAAAAACGAACCTTTTCGAATTTCCGAAGGCCTCGCAATCGACATTTACCGCGTGCTCATGCGAGTTTGTCTCCCATGGCACCCACTTCTCATCGAATGGCCTCTAGAAACGCACTTACTTCAATTGAGAGCTCTCATTAACTTTAACAGCACCTGAAATGCCATTCAGGATAATGTTTATCCTCGAACAATTCTGAACAACGGTTAAATAATGACAACATTATAAAATTTATTAAATATTATTATTATTAGATTTCAAAAATTGTTATGTATTATTATTATTTGTATTATTAAATTATTACATTAAATTACGTTTTTCCTTTAAAAAAGGTAATAACATTTTCTCTCTCGGTCATTACAATTCAAAGCTGAAAGTTTCACTCTACCATCTCATTTTCCACGAATGAGATTTAATCAGATTTTCGTTCTCTCTGCTAGTGGCACTCAGTTTAATTGATGTTTACCATGTTATTCATCTGTTCAGAGAATTAAATGTTATCGAAAGCTCTGTGGAATAGCGTGCTCATTCACGGGAGATGTAGAGTTCAAGAAAAGAAGCTACGTTTGTGCACCTTATTTAGCTCATAAAGCTTCTATTTTAGCAAAACAATGAGTAAATGGTGGAATTTCCATTTGCTACACGTTCCACTGAATAATTTTAATTAAAAGTTTCTCAAATATCTATTGAGAGAGAAAGAGAGATATAAGTTGATGCATGGCATTCAGATCTTCTAATTAGTAAAATTGCTGAGGAGAAATGTTATGGAAAGTGGAAACGGATTATTTGGTCTCTGAAAGTCAGTCCAGTCTCTGCCTGGATGTCTCATTCATTCCCCTGAGTATTGAATGGCATCGTCCATGGCTCATTTTGTTCAAGAAGACGTTTTCTTGGAGAGAGAGATTTCTCTCGCGACGTCTGGTGAAGAAACCTTGTCTCTCCGTCCTCTTCTTTTTCTCTTTTCTTTCGTATCCACATCCCCAGAGCTTGTTTTTCGCTGGGCTCATTTTTATTTTTCGTTTTTTTTCGGGCGCTCCATAGTTTCACTCAAGGAATCGGCACGGTTGTCGCTTCGCGGAGGGCAAAAATAAAGAAATATGTGTGTTTGCGCTTTTTTTACCATGGAAGAGAGAATGATGGGAAGAACTGTTGCTGCTCCTGTTTTCGAAACTCTTTTGTTTTTTTTTTCACATGTCATCCTCGCAATCGTTACATCAGGTTGATATCATAATCATATCACCCCATGTTTCTTTGATTTAATTTTCTATGGCCTTATATTATTATATTTCTTGCTGCGTAAAGGGAATCCTCAAATTCAGCCTATGAGTAAGTGAATGCTTAACGGGTTCTACGGATGCGTTCAGAGATAATATATTTTAAAATTCAGAAAGGTACCCCACGTAGTTTAATAGCAGTTTATATGTAGAGTACTACAGGAAGAGAGCTGTTTGCCTACTTGAATGCCAACGTCAGGTCAAATAGCATATGATAATGATAGCAAATATGAGTGTTTAAATGAGGATTATATCTGTGATCGTCAATGCGGTAAACTTCACCCTTCGGTTAACGGCTGTGTGAAGATATATGCTGAAATACGCCCACTATAAATACAACTAAATATAACTGCGATGAGAGAGCATTTGTTGGAAAAGGAAGCTTCAATATTTCCAACCTGAATGGTTGGTATTTCATAAGTAAGATGCTCGGATTGCGTAAAATTAGGAATAGTTTTGTTTAGCGAGACTTTCCTCCGTAGTCAGTATCCTGTTTCTTAGCTAATTGCACATAATGGACAATATTTATTTAGGAAAAATGATGGTGGTTCTTCTAACTTTTATGTCACTACAAAATGTATCCTATCGCTGCTTCTTGGTCTTATATATTGAAACGATGTAGTGTCAAAGCAATCCAAAGTTATATTTACGTCCTAATGTTCGGTTTACTATTGGTGTAACTGTTTTTTGATGGAATCATAGGTGTTAGCCAGTTTTAGTTGCCTTCATTTTTCGGTTGTATCGTACAAATTTTAGGCATTTTTCTTGCACGTAAATAAATACTCCAGATGGTCCTACCTAAAATAGAAAAGTCCATAGTCGTCAGGATTTGGGGTGTAGAAGATGTTCAACAATACCATAGCGATATGGCCATTCATTCGTTTATTATTTTTCGTTTGTTATTAGGACCATGATGCTATTTCTGTATGATAGGAAAGTTAATGCAAGTTTTAATTGTAAATGAATTAAAATATTTTAATTTAGCGCAGGGTCCTTGTCATCATGCTGTCTTAAAAGCTCTAAATGTCACGCTGGGTAATGTAATCAGACTAAAAGCTCTCGAGTTCCATCCGTTGTGTTTTTGTTTTTGGCATTCAATGGCAGTATCAGCAGTGCGAGAAAAAAGAAATCTTTTAAAAAAGGGATCAATTTGCTTGATTTATTTGTATTAAAACTTTCTCCATTATCCTTAACTCTTAATGCCTCTCATTTGAGTTGATGAGAAGCTTTAGTTTCCAAACTCAATGAAAGTGAGATGAGATGACGAAAAGGATCGATTATATCTACCATTTCTATTGCCTTTCGTCTTATGATTCTTAAATTAATGTATAGGTTTGATGAAAAATGTATTAAGGAGTATCGAAACATTAATCGTAACATAACCATTCTTCAGAATATAACCATTTTTCTCAATATAACCATTCTTCAGGGGCTACTCGCCAACTAATTTCACTCGCTTATACCTTAATCCATTCAATTATAGATATACTTAGCATTGAAATTTATTCTGGGGGATAAACTGTTTTTTCATTATGGAATACCTAATATTAAAACTAGAAAACTATAACTAATTTCTTCTCACCCATTTTAATATGACGTTTTCAACCGTTATGGAGTTAAACATTTTCTTTCTGGTTATACTGATGAGAGATAGCGTTTGACGTTGCATGCTTCTTCATGCATTTCTGCTTCGCGTTTGATTTACGGCGTGAGTTGCGCTAAGATAAAAACATCACCTCGCTCCCTTGTTTTGTTGGGATCCCTGGCATTTCTCGAATCCTTTTCATTCCTCTGCTGTGATGCTACTCTCGATATTCTGCCAAAACTCTTTTCTCTCTCTCCAATGCCCCTTTTCATGGCATCTCTTCCTTTCTCTCCCTCTCTCCGTCTCTCTTTCCAATACAATACTATCCTTACGAGCACTTCTTTTCCTTCTTCATTCCCCTCTCTTCCGCCTTAATCTCTATGAGAGTCATTTATTCAGGTGACCTTTATTCCTCTCAAACTGGGGACATTTAGAGCTGCTTTTCCCTTGTGTTAGTCAAATTTCTTTGCAATCTTTTAGGATGATGTCTTCTCGTTTCCTTTTGGGTTCTTAATTTTTCTGACCATTTTCATAATTTCTGGCTCCAATAATTTTTTCTACCCTCATTTATTCATCTAACTCTGCCAAAAACGACTAGTTTGTAAAAGACGCCTATATGTTGCCGGTGTAACTCGCTGTCATACTTAGTTATAATGTATTCCATTTGGTTAATTGTAATGCATGTGGATTTATATTTTTCATGCCTTGTCCTTTTGACCAAATTCCTAATTTTCAATGGACTTTGAAACTCTTTTGGTCCCAGTCTTTCATCCTCAGGCACCTATCTTCACATTTTTTCAATTCCAGAGGAAATGGTAGAACTGAGCTCTCCTCGCAAGCTATGTGATTGCTAGTGCAACGTGATTAACAATGTGGAAATAAAGCTTCGTCATAATTACTTACCTATAAATATAAATTTTGCACATATGTATAGTTCATTTCTTCATTTCTCTTTTTTTACCAAGTACCACTTTTGGAAGCGTATATTCAGTTAACTTCTTCACCAAGCTATCTGATAATGTATAAAATGGCCTCACGCGTAGAAAAGGTTGCCAAATATTTTATGGATAAAATTCATTGGTCCTTTAGGATAGTCATATCACTTGAAAAATTTCAATAAGGCACTTCCGGAGCATAAAAGATAGAACAACGTAGAGTATCGCAATAATCCTCGTACCAATACTTTTGAGAGTGCTAGTGAAAAGCTCCTAAATCTAATGGTAGATATGTGAGCCGTGCCTCACTCTATCGGTCGAGCAGCTTGGTGGGTGGTGAAATCCTCCGCCAAAAGGAAATGGCCTACGGTCAGTAGGGGCCTAACATTGGTGGTGGCAAATGGGCCCAAACCTGTGTAAAGGAATGCTTGTCCGCGAGCGGCGGGCATTATTTTGCAAGAGCTCTTGTCGAGTGTTTGGCCGTGAGGAGAGCTGCTCCCGGGAGGCGACCAAAGGCACCATAGAGACGTACTTGGAGGCCCGGGGGGATGCGTAGGAGAGTAAAGCTAAAAAAAAGGACGGTGAAACAGAGTATCAAAAAATTTAATAACTCACCAAAGCGGTCGAATAACAAAAAAAAATCGCCTTACTGAACTTAGCTGGCGACGATATAGATTAACGACTCGGGGAAAAGGCGAGGTAGGAAACAAGGATGGCAGTAAGAGGTAGCGGTGGTCAAAAATCTCATTTAATTCACTAATCTCGTTTAGGAACACCTTGTTTTGGTTTCCGAATTTCATAAGCTAACTCGTTTGCATAGCCATGGTGAAGTAATGATTTTTTTTCCACATTTAATTTTATTATATAACTATCAAATTTGCAAACGTAGTGGCTTACGACTTATTAAGGCTAAATTCATTCTCACCCTTACGGTACAGCATTACCACGTCCATCATAGTATTACAGCCAGCTAAGCAAGGCGGGAACTGTGGAAAAGACTGGAGCTAAAATTTATGGCCGATTTATTCCATCGAGGGTATGGGCACGCAATACATTTGTCACTGGTTGTCTTCAGCATGTGATTTACTGCCAAAGGTTCTTGTATTGCGTCCAAGAAATGTGAATTGGCTTATTTATCCCTCAGCTTTGAGCATACTGACATAAACCTGGATAGAAAACCACTTTGAAACAAATTAATAAATATAAATATATTATTGACTGACCAAAACTATCGTACAAGAAAGGGAACGGTCTAAATGTATTTTAACGGTCTAAATCATTTAAAATATTAATTATCGGACGATTAGTTTTTTTGTTAGAATACCCTGAATTAATGTTTCCACTTTTCTTTTCTATTAATTGTGTATCTCAAGGAGAACTCTTTAAGGTTTTCCGGATCAATTTAGCTTTTCAAATTACGTGTGATTATTTATTTCGAGGCGTTTTTTAAAATTGGTACCTTTCGATTATTCTATGAAAATAAAAATCTTTTATACTTTGAGGCACTTTCGGCATTATTTGTATTCAAGAAAACTTTTCTTGTTGGTAGAGGCAATTGATATATGAAAGATATTTCTATGGGTGAATGGATCGCGTTCACCAATCCGATTCACCCTTGGTTTTGTCTCATGATTGTTGAATGATGATTTTTATAGATTTTCGGTGATGCTATTAATTATAATGGCCTGTTCGTAGGACATGAAACAGTTTAGCGAGGGTGGAAATCTTCACACGGGTGGTATGTTTGTGTGACTTTACCAATATATTTGGCAGACACGTCATAGCCACTAGCCATGTGTGAAATAATTGTTTTTTTTGCCCATAGGTGATTCACTTTTCGTTGAATACTTGATATTTATGATTTATTCATTGTGTTTTGTACAAAACTGTTTCGGGTTTTCCAGCCATCACTGCATTCGTAGAAACATTTTGCCTTGAAAGTCATGCACTTTTTACGCTATCATGACAGGCAAAATGTCAATTTTCTGGAAAAATTAGAATAGACTTATTATTTAATTTCTCAACAATAATAATTAATCGTGAAAAGTGGTTGCATTTTTCTGACGAATTTCCTCTAATTATTAACTGATTGACTCATTAAATTCTTAACTTAATTCAATATAAAAATTATTTCTTGCCTATGAACTTAAACTAGCAGCATTTCATCATTTCTTGCTCAAGAAATGCCTTCAGTTTTGCCTTCGAATCAAAGTTTGGACTTATATACGGTGCAATGTGAAGTTTTCCTCCCCATTTTTTCCTCTCCGAGCGTTTCCTCCTTTCCTCTAACTTCGAACGTCTTTTCTTCCGGACAGTTTTTTCTCGAAACCGTTACTCCAGGCGTTGGTGCCGATTCAGTAGCTTCCTCATCCGTGGAAAGTTTACGACTCGAGCCGTCTGTGTACCCAAGCTCTGCTCTCGCTTTTCTCTCTCTCCGGGAGGGACAAATAAGTTTCCTCACCTGGCCATAATTCTCGTTAATGGAGAGTCACCGTTTTGCTCCGGGTTCCCTTCGTGTTTATTTCTTCCGAGATGCTCCTCCCGAATTTTGCTTCCCTTCTCTCTCTCTGTGCTCGCAGGAGATTTACGGTTCAGGATTTCCCGTAGCCCATGAGGTGTGCAAATGAACCATATTCGTCCGGAGATCATTGCTTACGTTGCTCTTGACTGATTAGGTGGCGGTTCCGTTACCTCTCGCTGTGTTTGCTCGCTCTGTCACGAAGCCAGCGTGCACGACCCCGGCCACAGCAAGCGGGATTGGTCTCTCCAAGTCATAATATTGTTTTTTTTCTGTTCCAGAAACGATCGTTTATTTATAATGACGCTGAATAAACAAAACTTACAGTGTCCTCTTAATCCTTGAATTTTAAATGTTATAATGTAGCAAGATGGATACAGCTGTAGATATTTTTCACACTTATCTATTATCTAAGGTCTAGAAAATGACACGTTAACGTTGAAACCGATTGAGATACAAAATAAGAGTGAAAAATTTATAAGGCTATTTCTATCTTGTTGTGTTTAATTACCATGAAGTAAACTCGTTGAAAATCGATCTGGTTATAAATTTAAAAACCTCAGGATTCATCGCATTCTCAAATATACTTAGTCGCCGGAAAATCGATGTGATAATTCACTCAAAGCATGCAGGTAACCGCACTAGTGCAGTACAATAAAAAGTAAAAAAATACATAATACAAAATACCAACTAATACCTCTCAAAATCGCACAATGCATTTATGCAATAAAATTTAGGTGTTGAACAAAATATCAAGTCGTAAAAAATATCAATTTCCTTCCCGATTTTTTTAAAAACTTGTTTAGAGTGCGTACTATGGGCAATAAAAAAGGGGAGTACTTATTATTGTTCAACCTCCTGGGTTATTCATAGAATAGTGGAGCATATCGGGGTCTCCACCGTGGTGTGTTAAAATTAATAGATTACTGTGGCTTACTTTGTTAATTTGATTTTTGTGATCTGCACTACAGCAGTATTTTCTAAAAAAGAGATAATTGAATGACTATTTATGAGGGTGTAAAAGGATAAGTTTATTTTGTATATTATCCATGTAAAAATGAATGTATATATATTTTTGGACTATCTCACTTCATGATGAACCTTGATGGGTGGTCAACGTGTGACCGAAAGAGTGTCTTTAGGTCACGGTGTCACGCGCGACAAAAGGAGATTTGCGGCTAATGAGACCGAAAACAAAAACAAAATGTTTTGGCTCAGAGACAGATTTCATGCGGAACTTGATTAGATTAATGCCTCGTCGCTTAATACATTATGTGACGAAAACAGCAAATATGTTTTTTTCTGCTGCTCCTTAAACCCATTTTGGTCGGCGAGTAAACAAGTCAGAAAAAAACAAGACAATTAATTTACCTGAGAGGAAGAAAAATATTTTCTTATATATCTAGTCCACATCTCATCATTTCAAAGCATCACGGCAGTTAATTGCGTATTTGAGCGAATGATATCGCTCAGGCTTCTTTATATGGAGTTGCTTGATCGAACCTTAGTCGCCATTAATTAATAAATCGGTATGGTGTTTACCTGAGAGAATGTAAGTAAACCAAAAATCAAGCCGGAGATTAATTTCGGCTCCAGATAGGCGGATATGTTTTTCCTTCCTATTGTGAATCCACCAGTTACGCTCCAATACGCTTTTCTCATACTCGTGATAGACTGGTTGCCATATACTTACTGCTTACTTATACTTACTTCACTGCAAACATTTTGAAATTTGAAGACTTGAGTGTTTGATTTTATTTTTCTTTAATATCATGTATTCCTTGTGAAATATTAATGCAAAGTACTAAATTTTCTTTAATTTCGTAATACGTGCAGACGTCGAGGTAGGGCCAAGTATGTCTGGGTGTAGAGTCCTTCAAACCCAAATACGTTCCATGCTTCAGGTGTTTTGTCATCATTCACCTCCTCTACCTCATTTTATCCTTTCACGGGATATCCTCCCCCCCATAAAATCAATTAGTCGTGACTATATATGTTGGAACATAAAAAAAAAACTGAGGAAAAAAATGGTTCCGTTGATATTTGGTGACGGTTTTATTTTCTTACGATATGATTCGACGGCAAGCTTACATCATAAAGTAATGACAAGGTGGGCTTAACTATGGAGGAAAATCCATGTGATAAGAGGAATGATAGTCTGGTTCGATCTACAGAATATCATTATTTTGGTTCAACTTCAACTTGACTCATTAAATTCTTAACTTAATTCAATGTAAAAATTATTTTTTGCCTATGAACTTAAACTACCAGCATTTCATCATTTCATGAGTCACCTGTTAGGGACTCTTCGTATACAATATTTTTTTCCAAAACTGGCAGCTTTATATTTAGATCTTTTAATGATACCGCAACGGGTGAATATAAGCAGTACAAATTTTATGCGGAATCGTAAAAATTAATATTGATCCAAGTAAAAAAAGGGTTGATAATTAACACTTTTTTCATTTCGGTACTAAATCCTCTCCATCGCTAACCCAACTTTGCCAGCAATCTTTCCACAACCTTCTCTCCCGTCTCCTCCTGTGACATCCAGTTTCTTTCGCCGGCTTATTCCGGCTTCCTTTTTCCGACTTTCCCTCTCGGTAATTAGAGGCCCGTGTCCAACCCCACCCCTCGACATGTGTTAGTGGTGTGTGACGCCCCCTGCCCTTTGGACCTTTTCCCTATTTCACTTACTCTCATGGTCTGCAGATGGCTCTCATGCAGGCCGCTCTGACGAATCTTTTCGAGCAGTACTCTGCAGCAGCTTCCCGAGGCATGACACACACAGTTGGCACGGGCCTATCTCCCTCCCATACCCTTATTTCTCTTACCCGGTTTTTGTTTGCGCGTTCTCCTCTTTGTTTCATTCCACCCACCCGGAGACTCAACTCTTTCATGCTTTCCTTTTTATTTTAAATGCCCTCCTCTGGCTGTAACCAGTCTGGCTGAGCTTGCTTTATTTTTTCAGGTTAAGGTCGCCTCATAAGTCATTCACGCTAACCCACATGCATCCCGATCTTCATATTTTTTTATGTGGAAAAATGTCTTTACGAATTCCGCCAGCTTTCACTGTCAAGAGATATTTTAATTTGCTCTGCATTTTTACGAGGTGGCAGCATTGTTTCCTGGGAGTTTAGTTTGGTAGTGTAAAAAACATCAAAGACCAATATGACGCACCTCGAATGCTCTCAAACTTATGGGATACTTTGCTGGTAGATTTAATCCGGACGCTAAATAAAAGGTTAGCAGCGAGATTCGTCAAAAAATGCTTTGAGTAAACGGAGCGTTGTGCAACATCTGCGAGGAAGCAGCCGCTAGAGACTTGTAGCCACGTAGTAGGCCTAGTCTGCTTGAGCATTTGATAACAGATATATTTCAGAGATAGACGGAGGACATTGACTTAGAATCATACTGCATCTCTAGGTCCGATATAAACAATAATTAAATTTTATATTTTTCTATCATCGGCAATAATTAATCAATTATCATAACTTGAGTTACACATGACTAGCTTACATTTTTTTTCCGTTATGTACTCTATCTATGGGAGCGGCTGATGACGCTACACTTTCTGCCACACGCCTATTAAGGTGGTTTGCAGAGTAATATGTAGATGAACGCTAATTTTCCCCGCAATAAATGCTTATACACTGCAGGGCAGTCACTAGGATATTGAGAAAAAGCAAATAATGGAAAATAATGGGCTATTTGCACCTATAATTCCTCAGTCGTTATCGTGTGCTTTTCCCAATCGTAAACTCTCTACATTTCATGTTTCATTAGCAAACGCATATGACATAGGAGTTGTCTTAGTCTTGATTGAGATTCACCATGCTTCAATCTCATAATAAGTAATATTGCCGATTCATTTTTAGTGTCATTAATAGTCATGGCGGTGGCTGAGAATGTTTCATGTGGAAAGTAGAGAGAAGAATTTTCAAGCCACAAATCAGTTAAAACTATAAATCATGCGAGAGAAACAAGAATCTGTTAGTCACTCCTGCATTTTTCTCAATCTTTTATCCTATCGATCCTAATCACGGAAAAAACCGTCATTACTCTTCTCAAATTGCCCATCATTTAGGGCCTGCCTTGTTTACAATTCCTCGCGTGACAGAGTCATCTGACAACTGCTTATCCTATCAAAGAAAATATACCCTCGCCGTAGTTTACCAAGGGTATAAATCTTTCGTTCTTGCTTATCGATCAAGTAGTTACTTTTATTCTTTAACTCCTATGACCGTGGTTTTTGTACATTATATTCGTTTTCATATGAGCAATTCACCCTTTGAATGGCCGTGTGTTTACCACCATGTCGAGGTTCGTGTGATTATCATTATAATCTCGTGTTTATAAAAACAACTCAAAATAAAATTACCAAAATATTATACTGAATAAATTATCTACTATTAACTTATCTAAATGGGTGCGTTTCATTTTAAAACTTATTTGTTTTTGAAATTTATTTTCTCTACCATGCTTGTACTATTTATATTGTGAGTGTGAAAACCAAATGCTAATTAGATTATTATTTGGTGAATTTCCTCATTTTACCCTTTATCTCACGAAATCTTTCCCACAGTTTCCCTAAAAAACCCACAAATTTCCCTGAAGAGTTTTCCAACGAAAATTATCGATACATTTGATTCGAAAAAATCTCATTTGCATCCCATTTTCCTCTCTCCTGCTGTAAGGTCGCATTCAGCGACCCGGGATGACTAAACCTTATCGAATCATCTCGAACCGCATTCCCAAGCCGTGTTTCAAACAATCCGCTCCTCTCTCAGGGAATCTTTCCCATCTCCCTTTCTCTTCGATACAAAATAAAACCCTCTCTTCCCGTCCGCACTGCGCGTCTTTTCTTTATCGCTTCCGAGTGAAACGTTGGAAGACCAGATGGCACGAAAGGGGGTTTTTATGGTCACAGTCGTGCTAAGCAATGGTCCACCCTTCCGAATGCTTTCAGAGAGCTTCTTTTGATTGTAGGCCCTTTTTCGGACTTCACCTACCCTTGAAAATCTTTGAAAATAAATGAATGTGCCTTTCTTACTTGTGACTTTAGGATAAATTTCGCTACTTTTAGGAAAATGTGACTATTTCAAGCATAAAGACTGCGTGCGAATTGCAATCCACTAAATTTTGAGTAAGCTTATCGCAATTGCTACGCGTTATCACTTATGCATTAAAATATTCCTGGAAATTATTGAACAACACTTAATACCATTAATTTATATTTGTTAGAGAAATTTCAATTTTCGTGAAGTCATAGGTACTTGTAATTTCATACAACTTGAGTGGTAAACCTTTGTTATTAGTGGATATTTTGTCATCATCATAAGTCAACAATCCTAAGGTTGGCTTGACACAGCTCTCCATTTTCCTCTCATATCCGCAAAACCTTTTCATAGTAACGTGTTTCTCCTCTTTTACATCCTTTACAACCTGTCCTATGAATAGTGCGAAAAATCCACAGAGGAAAAATCATTCGCCTTGACCGGGATTCGAACCCGGATCCCTCGATTTCCGGCCGAGTGCTTTAGCCAGTTAAGCTACCGAGGCGTCATTCTCCCCTAAATTTCCACAGGGGAAAATGACGCCTCGGTAGCTTAACTGGCTAAAGCACTCGGCCGGAAATCGAGGGATCCGGGTTCGAATCCCGGTCAAGGCGAATGATTTTTCCTCTGTGGATTTTTCGCACTATTTGTGCATTGCGGGTGACTCCGTAAAAAGTTATCACCGTGGCTAGTCCCGGTATACTTTCATCTGTCCTATGAAACTCATTCGGGGCCGTCCCTTGCCCTTCTTACCTCCCTTTTGTCCTGTGATTGTTTTCATCAGGCCATCACGTCTCATAATGTAACCGACTAAGTTGTCCCGTCCTCTCCCTAACGTAATTAGACGACTTATCTTTTCTTCCACTCATCTTAGCACTTCCTCGTTACTTTCACGGTCGATCCATTTTATCTTCATAGTGGACATTTAAGTAAGTTTATATATTTCCTTATTCAAAATTATCGACACAAAAATCTTATGCACGTTCTGGCTAGAGTTTGTTTTAGAATGTCGCATAGTACCCAAATATGTTTCTCCCTGAGTGAACCCTTAATAATACCTGTACATTTGAGCCTTAATTTTATTTGCAGAATACGTATCCTTTCGATCGTATTGGTAAGTTTTCGGAGTATAAGGTTAGCTAACGCGTGAGAAGGAAAATAGAGAGTTAGAGTTGAGCGGCGAGGGATCTTGGAGAAATCTTGCCCGTTGTCGGGAAAGAAGGAAATGGTAATGGAGAGTCAGTTTGTGGAACGCATGCGGTTAGTGAGCTTAACGAAAGATAAACCAAGTTATAGTTGGGAAAACATTCTGTACTCGTGGAACAGAAAATCAGTGCGTTGGATTTACGGAGTGTGGGTGAAGGAAGACGGGTCTTAGATCTGAAGGTAATCTTACATCTGAAAATTCCTAATAGTGCCAGTGGGCCGATCCAGCGGTGGTATGTGCGAAGCGTGCCCAGGGCCGATCTATCAGCCGGTTTTTTTTTTCACTAACGTCTTTTATTTTTTCTGCTTCATGTAATTTTGTAGCTATTTTTAGCATCTCTCATGCATTGACTAAAGGCCGGGACACACATGACCGCACCGAGCCCGCGCCGACACACGGCCGAGTGTTGGACGTGCTACGGCGAGAAAGGAAAACAATGCATTCAAACGCGTAGGGACACACACCACCGCACCGTGCCCGCACCGTCATCGTGCTTGGAGACCGCGCCGAGCCCGCACCGTCACCGACTAGTTCAGTTTACTTTTTGACGGTGACGGTGCGGGCTCGTGCAATATGGAGAGCGAGAAACTTATTGAAGAAGTGCGGAAATTCCCAGTTCTTGATTGATTTTCTCTGAATGTAACCATGGACTACAAAATAATCATTGTTACCATAAACAAACACCACAAATTAAGTTACGTTGAACTCCTGTGTTTCCCTTTTCTCAATTACTTAATACTGAATTTGTCGTTTCATTTTATTATAAACTAAAAACAGCATTGTAAATTTATATATTTATGCTTCCAAATTCTACTATCATATTATATTTAATTCATCCATATGTTTATCTCATTTTCTTTTTCATAACCAAGCCCTTTAAAAGATATACAATTATATCGAAGCGTTGGCTAACTTTGTTTTTTTTCATTTGGACTTAAACCCCAAGAACTCACAAAAATATAAAGAAATAAGTTTAAGAAGAGGTAAAGAAAGAATAAAAAATTAATAATAATAATTAACGCACTAACACAGTTGAATTTTCCACAGTTGAAAGTTGAAGTTCAAAATAATATCTCTACTTGTACGTTAAAGTCTAATGTCATTGAGCGTTAAATCTTGGGCGTATTATATTCCCAGTGCAGCCCTCGCTTGCCACTCTACACTTCCAACTGGAGAGTTAAATAAATCCTTGAGTTTTTCTCGAACAGCAAACGCTTCTCCTGTTGACCCTCCTCGTAGACGGGGTAGGTCTTGAAGATTGCAGGCCCTGCTAGGGAGTCTGGTGCTCTCAGTCCCATCTTTGCTTTCATTTAATGCTGATATGTTACTTCCTTCATTTTGTCTTATGAAATTGTGGAGAACGCAAGCAGCTAGTACTAAAGACGTAATGTTTTCAGAATTTCCTTGCAACCGTCGGGAGAAAATGCGAAACTTCTGTACCAAAATTCCAAACGCATTTTCAGAAATCCTCCTAGCTCGGCTTAGACGGTAGTTAAATATCCTTTTGTCATCTGTCAAACCTTTTCCAGGATAAGGTCTCATCATATACCTACCTTTTGAGAGGAAAGGCTTCATCACCTACAATGACCATTGGCAGTTAGAAATTTTTTCCAGGTAGTGCTCCACCCCTTGGAACATTGAGCTGGCCATGCTCCAGAGCTCTTCCAAAATTCGAGTTTTAAAAAAATACCTCCATCCGAGTTTTTCCCGTAAGCTCCGACGTCTACCACAATGAAGTTGTAGCATGGGTCAACTAAGGCTAGAAGTACAATGGAGTATGAGTGTTTGTAATTCCAGTATAGACTGCCTGATAACTTCGGAGCTTGAATTGTAACATGCTTCCCATCCAAGACTCCAATACAGTTGGGGAACTGCCACTTTTCCCAAAACTCAGATGCCACAGTGTTCCATTTTGCTTCATCTGGCACAGGCATGACCTCGTTTTGAATAACGTCCACTATTGCTTTACATTTACTGTGAATGATAGCAGCCACAGTCAATCTGCCCAGCCTATAGCTGAATGAAATTGTCTTGAAAGTATCCCAGGTTGCAAGAAACCTGAAAAAAGATATTTTGATAGATTTTAACATAAAATTATTATTCTAAAAGAATATTTTTTAGGAGGGCCGGAAGAGTGCAGGAAAAAGTGGGCCTCGTTTCGATATCAGCTCCGTTGAACTCTACAGAAGAGGAAGACAAAATCAGGACAAGCTGCAGCCAAAAAACAAAAGTACAAGTACGAAGACATTTTGGAAATTTTGCTCCATCATATTGTGGGGAGAGAAACCCTCTCAAATGTGCCATCAATAGAATACCAAAGGGATGATTATCAATTTGACCCAAGAGTGGAAGAGCCTGAACATGATCCCGAAAGTGAGCTTGAAAGCAAAACGATGTTTCTCAATATCCTGGTACAAGTTCACAGATTACAGTTCAGCCTACCTCTCTAGTTCCTCCAGCTGAGTCCACGCAAGCCATTTCTGGGCAAAGAAACCACTTCATTAGGCCATTGAATGCTACACGAAGGGGATCAAATTATAAAAAACCGGTGCAAGAGTCTCCTTCGAGCCAACTTATGGCGTACATATTAGCCGAAAAAGAGGCAGAAAAAATCAGAGTTAATACTTAATTGGACCCCGTATTACTAAACCAGGTAAAAACTTCAATTTTCACCACTGTGCAAGACTTAGAGTTATAGCAGTTATCAAAAAATGAAAGCGTCGCAGGCAGCAATGATTCCTCCACACGTTCATCATTCACCAATGAATCACCTCATTACAGTTCCCTTAACGAAAGCAACCAACAAATAACGAATCCACTTTCCGTGCATACGGTGAACCACGCCTCATTTTTTAAATTGTAAAAATAATAATATTAACATGTTAAGTATTAAAAATTTGGATATTAAAGTACTGATTTTTTGAAATTGTGTTTCTATTACCACTGGTGACTCTCTTATACAATTATGCAAAACTACAGAAATTAGAAAAGAAGAATATTTGGTCATGTGTGTGTGTTATATATATATATACACACACACATTTATGTACACCTCCTAAAAACGCACAAATATGAGAACATACCTTAAGCACACAGCCAGACGTTCTCTTGGTGGAATACATCTCCTCCAAAAAGTATCGTTCTTCTTCAGATGTTCTTGGAGCTTGTCGAGGAGAAGATGGAGAAGAAGGTATTTTTTGTCATTCGAAAATATCCGAAGAACTTGATTTCGTCATCCATGAGACGATGAAACAGGGTATTAAATTCTCCCTCAATGGGTCTTGATTTCCATGCACTGTCCACCCAAGTTCTCTTTCTTCGCCTCCTCAAAGTTTCCTCTTTTTCCTCTTCATCTAGAGCCAAGGCAATCGCCGCTTGATCACTGTCCCGAAAGTTTGAAAACATGATCGAGATCAGAAAAACACACCACGCTAGGAACAGAAATGAGACAATACTGACGGCCGTCGCACGGGGCAGTGACGGGCCAGTGTGTTCTCCTACCACCGTCACCAACAATCGTCCGTGCCGCGGCCGTGTGTCGGCCGTGTGTCGGCGCGGGCTCGGTGCGGTTATGTGTGTCCCGGCCTTTATGCGTAAGTATTGGGAGGAAAAAAAAGTATTTTCTGAAAATACATACTAGGCTTTGTATAAATTTCTAAATCTAAAGCTACATATTAGCCAAAAGAGCCCTGTCTTTCTTCAGCATACCACGCAAAATAGACTGGCACTAAAAGATACTGGGATTGCTATGGCTCGGGTATCTATTAATTAAAATTCTACTTAGGTATTTGGGAAAATCGTTGGAAAATTCACACTTAAACTGATATTGAGGGGGATCTATCTTTTCATTGTCCTATTCCAGTAGTTTTAGCTTCTTTGTTCATTGTACCTGTCATTTTCAACGGGTCTATTAAATCCTTCATTCAGCTTCAGCTCTTATTCTAATGTATCTCTAGGTAACCCTTCGTTGGAGCGTATCTCTTACCAAACGATTTCCTTTTTTCGTCTCGTAAATCTTAAGAAGCCCTTTATCCAACCCATAAGGGCCTGATGTTTGTGACCATCAATCCCTTCCAGGATTCTCCTTTGGGTTTTCGGCAATTCCTTTAACCCTCTTCTCGATTCCTTCTGTGTGTCTTTAACTGTCTTTGCCTTCTCCCTACCTCTTTTCATTTCCCAGTTCTGATGCATTCGAAGATCTTCCTTTGTGCCTTTATAAGTCTCCGCCTTCCCTCTCTTTCAAGATACGCACGCTGCCGTGTTTGAACGGAGATTTTTTTTGTCACCCTTCCGTCCACCTTCTTCAGCTTTATCAAATTTTTTTGTATTTGTTTTTATTTTAGTCCATGTTTTTCCACCAACTTAAGCTGTTTGGTACTCCTTGTTGTCCAGTCCTTTGTCACCGCTTATCCAACTTGCTGTCAACAAATCTCCTTGAAATGGCTCACAATCCCCAAAACATGAGGGAAATCTCCGAGCGGTGATTATTATGGAAGTAATAATTTCGAGGCAGCGTTTTCAAGCTACGATGCCTTTCCTATTTTCCTGCGTCTGTTATGTTGGTGTAACATATGCGACTGTAGTCATCTAGTTGTACTAATAGTGATGCTTAAAAACCAATATTTTAACATTTCTAATCGCCGCATATGTAATATAAATCCAGTATTCCCTCATCTTAATCATCTTCTTTAGTCAGCACATGGTTAAGACAAATCAAAGCTCAAATAGCTGGAGCAATGCCATCACCCATGCCAGGCTGATATGTACGCGTAGGTCTTGTCACCAGTTGTGGGATCATTACTTCCGCTGAAACACACTAACGTCTTTTAACATGCAAGGTAAGAGCCGGGAATATAAATTAAGCTGGCAATAAGTATGAGTAATTTGGCTTGTGGCACAAGCAGTGTTCGACGAGATGCGTGAATACAATCACTGGTAATAGAAATTCTATTTACTAATTACCTGATCAAAATTTGTATGCGATCCGATATCTTGCCCATCAGATTAGTTTCAGTAATATTTCACTAATACATGAATGCATTTGCGGAAAGTGTTGTCATAATTTGCTTTGAGTGACATCGAGAATAAAAATACAGAAAAATGAGCATGCGTACTTTTTGTCATTTATGCAATTCCTTAACCTATTTCATAGCAAATGAGTGGAGTTTAAAGGAAAGTTGAGGAGCTAAAGATATTTTGTCTATAAAGAAATATTCTTGTTCTATTTAGAAAACTTGATACAGTTATGACGGTTTCATTAAGTCTAAGGTTTTGTTGAAGCGGCTTAAGATGAGATAATCTTGTGACCCTGTCTGTGCATTGTTTATAGAAGAAACTCTAGAGATATGCTCTCCCATTTAATTAAACAATGTGGATGTTGGAAAGTCAATCATCAGATATGCAACAGCGAAATCATTTTTTTTAATTTTACCTCGAAAATGATTATTCTGATTCATTCAGGGGAAATTATAATGTAATCTAGTGAAATTTAACCGAACCATGGGATAAATTTCTATACTTTCGGTTTTAGATATTCCTATTACGGTTCCCTGTAAGAAAGAAATTTATTATTTTTATTTATCGTCAACTTCCCCGTAAACAGCACACAACGGCCTTTTACAACGAAGATTTCTAATATTAACAAAGTACAGCACAAGTATCCATGCCCTGGATAGGGATCACCTACCCAGGCGGGATTCGAACCCACGACCTACGGTTTGACAGGCGAGGACTTTACCCTACCGCATCAAGGAAATCACTGCCAAATTTTATAAGAGCCACAGATTTTATGGGCACGTCATGAAAAAAGGGGATAGATTTCTCGTGGGTTTAATTTGAGGGGTTCACTTGTGAGGATGTCTCCCTATTATTTCAGGGGGTTTTTAAACTGCTTGCTTCAGCCTTTATAGCATCCAACACGATTCTATTGTATATGGCTTTTATATTGCGGAATTTAACATGTACAATAATTAGCATTGCAATCATCAAAGAGATTCATGGTCTTAATCTACCACATTGGCTCAGGGATATCTGCCAGGGTTTTCTGCTTGGTATGCCAATATATTTTAAATGTCTCCCACCATCACATTCATTAGATAAATAACATTTCATTTGGTTATAAATTGTCAAATAGCGAATAAAATTGTCACATTTATCGCTGATAACGTATGAGTTGGCTCTATTAAATCAGAAATCATGTTGTGATGTTGAAATGGATTTTTGCTAGGGCTACCCACAAATTGAAGCCACGTAATACTATTTCCCGTTAGTAATGACCTCTTATCACTTTTCATAATGCAGATTTACTGTGGTGGCATTGTTATGCTTTCAACAATCAATGTGATATGGATTATTATTGGTAATCATACGTCGCATCGTTAGCGTAATTCACAGGCGGGAGTTTATTATATCGAATGAAGTGGGTGATCAATTGCCTGTTTTACTTATTGAAATCAGTGATAAATCCAATTTTGTGTTAATTTGTTCGGTTATAATTCGCACTTTATAAGAGGAAAAAGTATATAGACTTACGTAAAAAGATATAGATTATATCGATAAACTTCTTTTTGTAAGTGAGAGATGCTGCTTTTGATATTGTATTTTGGAGCATTTTGTACCGATAAATTATTTGGCTTTTATGCGGCGTAACGTTTTCATTTTCATTCATCGTAAATATGAACATCAGGCACATATTTAAGCAAGATTTATTGATCAATTATAGACTGTGAAATCCTTGTAAATATGTGTGATGGCATTTATTGGTTGATAAGTTAGACAACTGAATTATTTTTGGAGGTTTTACTCTAAAATGAGGCAGACCAGTCCGTTATCTTCTAAGTTCGCATTTCATTCGTCTAACTCATGTTACCGCGGGAACGGCTTAAGCTTCGCAATATTTTGGAACTCCTCTAACCTATTGCTACCCTTTGCAGGATTAAATATAAGAAAAAGAATAAAGCTTTGCTATCTTTTCTGTTACCGATGGATTTACTCAAACGAATCGAAAATAAATGAGGTTGAAGGAGAAGCCAAGAGTATACATGAATTGGGAAGAATGACATTGAAATGATGATATTTCCTTCGGTAAACTTAAGACAACTGATGGGCTGCATCATTATTTTCCCTGCATATCAAAGATATCTTTTGTTGAAATTGAGAATGCGTAGTTTAAACTTCGCTGACTGTTTTTCCAATCGTGAAAAGTGGGAAATTCAGCCGCGAGAACTTATGCGTTTCTCGTTTCTCCGGGTACATTCCTGAGGCCTAACGACAACCTAAAAATTTTCCCTGAACGTAGCGTAAATGCCCGCGCGCCACGGCTGCGGAAAAAAACTGCGCAATCATTTCTCACGAGCTTGCAACATCCATGCGGACACCGATTGTGCTCACTGCGCGTAAATGTGCATGCATAACTTGTATTCAGGATAATTTCGTCAGGAATGCTACTCATTCCACCGAGAGGCTATGAAAAGTCAACACCAACCATTACTTTCCGTGAATAATCGAGTGGATGTTGCCGAAATGGAGTGTACGTTTCGTACCTTGGGTCGTAAAGGAGGAAAACACTGCTTGAACTGCAATTAGTACTCAATGGATAGATGTTTCAGCAGTGATGCTTTACGCATAGTATTCCGGCACAGAAAATAATACCTCCATGGAAAGGTATCTTGAGAGTAATCGTGATGATTTTCATTTATATTGTTAATGTTAACCTCTTATACTTTCCATGATAGCTCCATCAAGCTTCTCCGAAAAATTCCAGATAATTTTAATTCAAACGATTTTTTTAAATTTATTAAATATTCTAATAACGTAAATTTGTTAGCAGTAAAATAAATATTTTACTTTATTATTTGTTTGATCTTATGTTCCCAACGATTATGAAAAATACTTGTATTGTAATTTCAATGTTAATTTTATAGTTCCTCCTCCTTTCTCAATGACCAGTTTTTTGTTTTGAGCAGTGGTATTCGATAAAGAAATGGTGGTATCACTTTTATAGTGATGATACAAGTTAATACACCGCAAGTTAGTCACATAAACTGAAAGCTTGTAAGCACGATTTTGAGTCCAATCAGGGTAGGTAGTTTATCAGTTCTGGAAGTTGACGTGCAGATTAGCTTTTGGACTCGAAAATTTAATGCAGTTAATAGCATTTAGTATGGAATTATATATATATAGATATAAAAATTAATCTGCCAATAACTTTTAGGTAACTGAAAATTTTATTTAAAAAAGTTTATTTGATACAAATAAGAGTATTTGGGTCTCATACATGCATTCAAGCTTTTGAGGATGAATGGGATGCAAATTTTCAGCTCATTCTCGGACACTCTGGCCTTAAAACGTGAGAAATATAACTTTTTGGGAGCTGGCACTGACTCAAAAGCTCTGGGCAGATCTCTTCCTTTTTAAAACTAACTTTATTTATTCAGTTTCACATTATTCTGCAATGTGCAGGCATTGTTTTCGCCGATCGATGGCGTATTCGCTTCAAGTTATAATTTACTATAGCCTTTTTGTTTTGTGTCCACAGCCCTTTGTATGATTTGATTATCAATTTGGTTCTTGGTTGCTTATGAATATTTGATCCCTCCTCCGTATCTTCAATTACTGGGTTTTCCTCTGAACGTGACTTCACTAAAGTGTGGGGGTATATTCTCTTGATAACTATCAAGTTTCTCATTTGACTTTCCTCACTCCTTGTTAACTTGGCCGCTAGGTGGAATACAGTCTGCTTCCTTCCGGCTTTTGTGATTTATAAGCCGTGTGTCAGTTGGTAGAAGTCATGATGAATTTCACCCATTCCTTTTTCAATACTCTTTTCTCTTATGTGTGCGAATACATATTTACAAGGGAATTAGTTCTATACAATGTGGTTTAGTGCTACCTTTCATATACATGAATGTAATTGACAACGATTAACGTTACTTTTTAATGGGAAAACGGATTCGTAGCACTTTTCTCTGTCGTTATGCGAATCCTTATACTTTCCAGAGACAACCATTCGGAAACTTTAATCAAATGAATTTGGACTCCGTTAAAATGAGATCTGGGGGTGCATCCAATATGGTTCACTACTCCTCCTAAGTGGTGCATTGGTAAGGATAATAAAGCTGGGTGGCGGCGTGGGGCAAAAAAATATTTCGAATTGGGCCAGACTGGGGATCAGTGGTTTGAAATGAGATCATCCGATTAAGGCCCTTCGTAGGCACTTATTTTCCACTCCAGTTACCTCATGGTCCTAAGTCGCTTCGAAATTCTCTGGGAATGAAAAAATCCATTTTTCATTATAAGGATGTAGCCTGTGTATGCTGGACGGGAAATTTTAGATATGGATTAGTAATGCAAAAAAACATGCGAAATTTTAGCGATTGGATTAGTAATGATGGGATCCTGCGCAAAAATGGATTAGACTTCACAACTAATGTAATTAGTCCAACGGAAATTGTGCAAAATTTTTTTCGTTGAGTTCTGAAAATTACCTTGGTTAGATTTACCACAGAGCAAATGATGAGTAAATTGCATTGAAATATTAAATAATAGCGAAGAGATGAGTAGCGAAGTGATAGATCAACTTTGATCCGAGAATATTCATCGCTTAGAAGTGCAGGGATCACGTTGGCATGAGTCAACAAATTACAGCTGAAGCAATACCCAAGAGAGATAATTCTACTATTGGAAAAAATACACACTCCGTTGTTTAGATTTGCTTTAAAAACACAAGCTGGAGGAGTTGAACTTACTTTGTGATGCATCATTAGTAATGGCAGAGAAAGGTCGAAAGACTAATTGCAAAGAGGGATTGGGAAGATAATTAAGTGAAAGTAACCTCGTCAGCGTATTCTCTAATGATCCCTCGTAATAAATGCAATACAAGCTAATGAATAGCGCTGCTAAATTAAATAAGTATTTGTTGCTTTAAAATGCATTGTGCAAATAATTATCCACCAACGCCTCCTTTTTGTGTATAATTTGAGTTACCAGGAAATCTATACATCTGATTAAGAAAGGTTGATCTAAGAGTTCATTTTGACGTGCCTTTGTGTAGCCTGAAGAGAGGAAAATGCATTTAGCTGAATGGATAGCGGCTATTATTCCATATGATGTTTAGGATCGTCTAAAATATAAAATAATGTTAAAGTTCCGCATGCACTTCCGAACTGTTTCCACTCTTTTTCAGCAAGGATGTGCATTGTTTGCAATACACTACTAGTTTCATCGCTGGAAACAGTCAGCCTTGGCCTTTTCACGGTCCATGCTTTCTATTAGCATTTGCTTAGCCACTAAACATTTCAGCGCGATATAAACTGTTGAGGCACTTGAAAATCGTCGAATGCCCTTACCAGCGCTGTACGCATGTTTACCTGCATAAAATTCGAAATGGTACCATTATGCAGACTGTTTTTTTTGTATACCGACTCTGGAATGTTCAGTGGGAGTGCGGCAGAACTTTTTAAAAAAGAGTTTCTTTTTTTGGTGAATTCATTTTATTTTTTTAGAACGCATTCGGACGATTATTCGGAAACCAGGGCTCAAATATTCGTGCGAGGACTGTCCGCATACCATATGCGCATATATATTTACTACCAATACATTTAATTGCTCGCTCTTTCCTTGCTAAACTTATATGAGTAAACTTATCGAATAAATCATATCTTGGATGAAAATTTCATATTAAATTTGTTTAGTGCACGATAAAACAATGAGCAGGGTTCATGGATATAATGCAGAGATCTGCCAAACTGAAAAAGGACTGTCGTAATGGTTTGAACACATCATGTCCCGGTAATTATTTAGTATTCTATAAATCAGTTTTAAAAGATTTGTTTGCGTTTGTGGGCCAATGTTTTCAGATTTTAATTTTAAAACATTGCTTATGCATGGAGAAGAACAACTACCATGATGATGTCATGGCGAATAAAAAGACTGGTGAGCAGACGCCGAAGGAGATTTATAATCATCATATCCCTGCAGAATCCTAATCGATGAATCAGATCCCTTTTATTAGTTATTAATAAAAAAAGGATCATGGTTTCACATCCTCCTCAGGGGACATTAAATTCTTTAAGTGGAACCACGGTGATGGGAATGGTAAGCCAGCTGATGACTGCAGACAAAAACACCAACCCATTCATACCCTTGAAGACGTTCGCGACAGTAAAAAGTTGATTCCTCTTCGTTTTTCTAGCCATGAAAAATAAATCCTCTCGTATCTGTTTCGATTCATTCTACTAATGAGGATAGAACAAAAGAGCCTTGAAAACGCGTCCCATTTCTCATTCCATATTTGGAATGTTGCCGTCTACTGTTTTTCCTGTGGAGTTTGAGGTAAGCACGCTTAGGCATTCTCAATTGTTTTTTTATCGAATAACTAGGGCATATTGGTCGCAAAATATGCTTAAAATATTACTCATATGCCCAATTTTGTCTTATAGAGAAATTATTCTAGAAATGGTGTAGTTATGATGCATGAAAATATTTTCTTAAGTCCCTTTCTCAAATGAGATATCTTATTCATATTATTTTTCCGAATAGATATATCATTCCAATATCAAGTTTTTCGTATGCGTTACAACGTTTAGAAACTAATTATTAAATATGTATATTTTTATTGGCAAGCTTATTTGTTTTCGTAAGTATTTTATGTGTACCTACAATAATCCCATCAAGTAATTAATTCCGGTCTCCTTATAATCTTAGTTATCAGTGAAAACAGACGCGAGTGTCCATATCATTCTATAATAGGTAGAGCGTGTGTGATAATCATATTATTACATTATTATGTATTATGTGGTCAGTAATGAGGTATGAATAATGTACATCCCATTATTCATGACAAGCAACCATATTATGGTACTCAACTTATAAACGTCTTCCCAAGGGCTTATGTCATAAATTGTGCATTCGAATCAATAGGAAACGATTGTGCTTCATATTTAGATAAAAAAATTTCTATAGGATCACTGTCTATGGTTCGGTGTTATCAAGTCCAGATATTTATGCGACTATTAATTTAATCTTATACTTAACTGTGGATTATAATTCTCAAAATCCTGTCGTACCAATTAAAGTGAAAACGGATAATAAAAAGGGGGACAATGTTAAGCTCTAACTGGAGAAGTGTGTCCCTCTACCAGCAGTTACTTAGTTGCGGCAAAAGCATGTGCAGGGCCGCCCTTTCAGAGTCAATAAAGGTGAAGTCGTCTGCCGCTGATTTCGTAGAATATGAGTTAATCGTTAAAAGTTTTGAGTTTTGAGCTTGATTAAACTTATTCCAAGGAATTAAAGAAACAATTTAGTGGGAATTACGTCAAGATCGATTCGAAAAATTTTTGTAACCGCAGTAGTCCGAGTTTTGTAGAAAAATCTAACCTTATTTCATGACAATGATTCATATTACCGATTACTAATATACCCACAAATCAGTTATGATTAGGCTTGGCGAAGCTTAGTGTTGTTACATTGAGTTTGGTAGAGTAGTTTGATCCCACTATGGCAGAGGATAGAAAATAATGGAAATGTGTTGGAATGTGTGGAAGATTCTCTGCGTTAGGAAAAGCGGAGTTTGAATAAAGTTTAAGTGCATTACTTTGAAATATTGCATTTATTATAATGTGGTTTGAGAAGCTCAAATGAAGCGTAAGAAAGTAGGAAAAACTGATTGATCACTCTTAGGATGAACGGTATAATTCGTATAGGGAGTACTCGCTAAGTAGAGCATCCATGATCTACGACCGCAAATAGTGGTTTGCACAGAAGATTCAGGAAGTAAAATACACCCCCTGTTAATACCAAAAGCTGGGATAATGTCGATCAAAAAAACGTTATAATGACCTCTCAGTGCGGGTCAAGATTATATACACTAATCTCGTTTCCTTGCGAAATGATAAGTAATCATAAAAATGTAATTCACTGTACATCATCAGTACGGTAAAAAGTCATCATTCAGCACGAAGTACTAACGCAATATGTGGTAGAAATAGTTGATTTAAAACATTGCTGATATATTTTTACATACTAAGATGTTATTAATTGAATTAACTACTATTTCATTTTGGATCAAAATCTGAACATTGATTATTTTGCCATTATTTTAAACATTTCATCGATTAAATTCCCTTTAATTTATCCCAATTTTTTACCTACGTTGTTCCTACAATTTTTCTTGGTTGTTTTTTGGCTGTCGCTTCAAATGCGGCCGACAAATCTAGTTTCGTCGTCACGTCGTATTTAGGGCTTTGGAACACGGCGAGGAAAGCGAATGCATGTATTTTCTTCTTCTTATTGGGCCAAATAGGACCGAAAGCCGTTCGTAGAAACGTCCTCCTGGCCCCGTTCAGGCGGAGAGCGCGAACGGGAGGCCTAGATGTAATTTTCGGGAACAGGAACTGAATTGGGAACTCAGCCCGATGCATGCCTCGACTCTGGATTTATTTTACTTCGGTATATAGACAACGATTCGCTTCGATCGGAATTGAAGTATCTAATGGGGAGAAATAACGTCCAGACACGCGACAGCAAGCCTTGGGGATCACATAGAAGGAGTGAGAAGATAAAATGTGCAGGACACGGACTCAAGGTACCATACTCACCCCTTCTAGTCCAGGAAATGAAGCTCATAAAAGTGAAAAACCTTGCAATTTTTTCAAACTGAATCGATTTGCACCAAAATTTGGGATTAGACTAATTATACCCCCTACTTCAAATTCTATATTATGCCGAAGGGCGCTTTTTATTTTTTAGGGGTGAAAACTACCCCTAAAAGCTGTAACTTAAAAAAATTATAAAGCTAAATACGTGTAAAATTTAGTTCAAATTATATGTATAATTATTTTTTTATGTTTGAAAAATAATTTTAAGGTGTTTCAACCCATAATAATCAACCCTTACTGGGGGTTAATGTAAAAAAGAATTTTCAAACTGAATCGATTTGCATAAAAATTTGTGTTTATACTAATCATACCTCCTTTAAAAATGTTTTTCAAACCGAATCGATTTGCAAAAATATTTCGGATTAGACTAATCATACCCCGATCTTCAAAATCTATATTATGCCGAAGGGCGCGTTTTATTTTTTAGGGGTGAAAACTACCCCTAAAAGTTGGAACTTAAAAAATTATATTTTAAAGCTAAATACGGGTAAAATTTAGTTTAAATTATTTGTATAATTATTTTTTTTTGTTTGGAAAAGAATTTTAAGGCGTTTCAACCCATAATCATCAACCCTTACTGGGGGTTAATGCAAAAAAAATTATTTACCCTAAAAATAAAAATTATGTATCACATTGTATCTTGTTATTCACTTTCTTACTCCTTTCATTATGTATTCACTTTTTTCTCTCATGATTTTAATCACAGCACAGAAAAGGTATAACAATAGGATAAACAGAACAAACTTCGTAATGGTAACATAAACAAATAAATGTACATTTTTGTAGACATTACATGAAACACAATAAAACGGAGACTGTATGGCTTCCAGTCTTCCCACCA
This sequence comes from Ischnura elegans, assembly GCF_921293095.1. Taxonomy (NCBI): domain Eukaryota; kingdom Metazoa; phylum Arthropoda; class Insecta; order Odonata; family Coenagrionidae; genus Ischnura; species Ischnura elegans. The sequence continues at coordinate 80,496,478 of NC_060246.1, read as the reverse complement.
CATGCATGCTCACAGGTCACTGTGAGCGAGAGCACACATACTCACATATGTGTATGTATATATACATCTTATGGGTATGTGTGTTTATTTTGTAGCAAATTTGAGTGTATCGTTAGCTTATAACGTAAAATACACGAAGAATATGCTGATTATGAGGAATATTATGCTCTGAATTGTGGATTTCGAATTTTTCGAAAATAAATTTGATTGGTATTTCAAACATAGCTCCTTTATTTTTTATGATAGAAAGTTCATTTAAATTGTATTTTGTAGAGTTTTTACTGACTACAAGGTCATGCGAATTAAATTTTTTTTGGAGTCATTAATTTTGAAAGGGGAGGGATTTAAGGGTTTAAATAAGGTGGAGCTCCCTTGGAAATAGAGGTTTTAATTATCAATATCTCACCAAATATTTATTATATAGAAAATTTAAACACACCAAAATATTTGAAAATAAAGGAGCTACAATTTATCACTCGTGCATTTTTTTCATATCTCCAGCTTTTTTGGAGTTATTTTGAAAAAAAGAGCATTTTTAACGAAATTGTAAAAAATGACTTTTCACTTTTTCCTTCAATTTTTTCAAAATTTAGAGTTTTAAATTAAAAAAACTTCTAGGATCAATTAACAATACTTAAATAAAGAGAAATACTGAAGGGCATTGATCAATTTTGTCTAGCGTGGTAATAAGGAGTTGTTTTCACTGATTTTTTCGTACAAAAAAGTAGGGACTGATCTTATTTTTAATCATAACTCGCTCAAATTTCATGATAAAAAATATTTTTTCTCATTATAAGAAAGTTTTTTAAAAACACTTTAAAACATATTACATAATCTTTCCTCGAAAATTACATTTTTCCCGCTATTTAGTATTGAATCTTTCAAATTTATCGTATGACAAACAATAGATAACCATCAACAAGTTGTAGCTCGGTCCGAATTGGTCATAAAGGAAATCTAAAATAAGATTTTTATTAAATTTTTTACAAGCTACAGTTTTGTAATTCACAATTTCCTAATAAAATAAATACTTTTCAAGTTATTTGCCTATAATCGATTAAAATCGTTGATTTTTTCGTCAAAAAACTGTTACTTTCAATCGCAAATAACTTGAAAAATATTAATTTTACGCAAAAAATTGAAAGAACATTTTATTCTTAGAATGTATTTTTCTATCGATTCCTGTGGTCAAAATATAATTAAAAATTTCCACCCCCGAGATGGGGTGGAAACCACCCCCAGGGTAAAAGCGCCCGTCGGCATGATATAGATTTTCATTCTTGGTATATTCCCTACTTATTATGAAAATTTCAAGAAAATCGATTCAGTTTGAAAAAATTGCAAGCCAAAATGCTTCATTTCCCGGACTATTCCTCCCATTGGATTCCCAGACATCGTTTCAAACTGTGGATTTTGGGATCCAGAGGAAACTTGCTTCGCATTCGGAAAATTGAAGTCTTCCCACATTCTCGCCCTGGCGTTTACTCCCCGTCCTATGTCTTACCTTCAAAGCTTTAGAGAGCATAACTGACGTAGTTGCGGCCAAATGTATCCCATTTCCTGAAGCGTACCACCATCCGAATTGCTCCTTCGCTCCATCATAGCGGCCCATCTATGTTCTGATTACGGTCTTGCTTTATTTTTGTTTCATACGCATTGGTGGTAGGATATTTCAGTCCGTCCGCCTTTGTTCAAACGGTGTGTTGTTTGGGAATATGAAAGTGATAGCCGAAGGATAAATGTTGAACGATATTCCTATAGCTCTTTTCTACAGCCTTAGAGTTTCAATAGTAAACGTTTTTATACATTTTGTACCTGTAGCTTTCTCTCCTAACACAGTTTTTCTAACTTTCCATACCCGTTAAATATTTATCATGTCATTAACATTCATGGATTAGGCTTGTGGAAGTTCATCCAATTTTTTAATCTTTGGAATCGGTGAGTACTTCAAATGATTTCTTTATCCGCCTTGTATTGTTTAATCGTACATTAATATCTGCATACGCAGGCCGTCTCATTACGCGTGTCACGGGATATGGTAGGAAATCAGCCGTTATAATGTAAGAGAATGCACAAAAAATTTAGGCGCGAGTTTTGAGCGATTTGTATACCTGAGTTCAAACTAGTATTTATTGAAACTTTTTTTTCAGTGACAAAACGAATTCTTTTTCTTATCTCATGGCGAAATATCTCCTTTTTATCATTTCTGTCGGATTTGGAAATGTAGATAGAAGATGGTTTTCTCCGTGTCGCTCTAAAAAATCTTCTTAATTTCCTAGTCGATCAAATTCTATAGCTTTTTCCTACAGACTTAGCTTTTCAATATTCAATCACTTTAATGCATTTCATGCCAGTTACTTCCCATCCTACCATACGGTTCTAAATTTCATTTATTCCTCCTTTTGCCAGGGTCAGAATGTTTTTCATTGCTCCCATACATGTTTTCAGGAGCTGCCTATTTTTACTTCTTTAGCTTCTTTTTCATTCGCAAAGTAAATCGAACGCTTACGTATTTGTTTGTCTTCAATCTCAGGAACTATTGGGGTTGCTCAGGCAGTGGAATGAGTGAGAGACAGCCGACGGCGGAAATCTCCTTATTTTGACGGATGTCGTTTCGCATTCGTGGTTTTTTCGACCCATCCAACGTAAACAGACAGATGCTAGATTTCTTACTAAGCTTGCTCCTGCAGAGATTCTCTTCAGGAAAATGAACCATCTACCTTACTTAAACCGGTGAAAGATCCTGTGCTGTAAAAAAATAAAAATATATTTTATCTCCGTGTTTAACAACGGTCTGTACGTAAATTTCGTTTACTCATTCCCGTTGTATTAAGTGCTCCCCAGTCGAGTATCGAATTCATTCATGGGTGTTTCATAGTGGTCAACAACCTTCCTTCGGTAATTGGACGCATTAACATTGGAAGATAAATGGAGGATATTTTTACGCATTATTTAGGATATTATATGAAGTTATTAAAGCTTTCTCCGGAGCAATGGTCTTCAATGTACGGTCTATGGCCCAGATTTTGCCCGCAAGGGCCTCATATCCTATCCGTGGAGACATTTTTATCTACGAAAAAAACTACCGTCATACTTCTAAGATCAGGAGCCTCTTCATGAACATTACGTTTGTACCGTATCAAACAGAAGTACATCATGTTCTACTGTAAATAAATAAAATATCTTAAGATACCCTGTATTAAAAATATTTAACCTTAAAAAAAAGAGAAGAAGCAGCACTTTGATTGTTAACTTAAGTTTTAATTATTCTTGATTTAGACCATGAGTATGTGTGTAGCTGGCTTCCAAGTTAATCCCTAATGCAATCGTAAGGCTGAAAATTAAGGCACCGCTGGTATTGAGCTTCAAGGAGGGAATTTCTGTCTGAAAATTGGATTGATGCGAATCTTGATTGGCTGTGATTGATAAGATAGCGATTGAGGTATTGCTACTCCTTTTTTTTGTTCTGGCGGTCTGGATTTGATTGCTCTTCTTGTTTGTATGGACGGGTTACAAAGGAGGTTTTTTTTGTACCTGTGCAGCATAGAAGCCTTCGATTGGTAAGCTATCTCTATAGTTAACTCTATTTCTCTCTTTCTCTGGTGAACAAAAAAAGGTTGGTCTCCTAATTACGCACGTCGGAGCACATAATTGGTTTTTATTTCCTCAATGGTGTTGATTTCGTTGCTTTTGATTGTGACACAGTCCTCGAGCGACATTTTATTTTCTTTCTTAAAGATTAATGCATTTAGAATCATCTCCGTATTACTTCGTCTGAGGCTCCGGCTTAAAGGAGAACGCTTTTACACCTGGATCCGCTGAAATCTTGCAAAATCGTGTAGAGTTTAGACAAATTGAATGTATTTGGTAAAATTTACAATGTACCACCATTAAATAAAACAACGTAAACATGAGTTTTTAATCGAAAATAGTTCCAATGGTGACTATGACGATTGTGTGATACTATTGAAGGGTAGTTCTAGATATGGTTATTTTATAAGAATGTGGTTAATTCCAATTTAATTTTAAATATCGACGCCCTTTCATTCTTACAAGCTGAATTTAATTAAAGAATCCAAATCCCTTTTACGCACGATATATAGGAACAAAATTCCGTCAATATTTAGTGAGACTCAGAGCTCTTATGAATATTAGTGTAGAAGGTGAAGCCACAGGCAAGGAACAAGAGATAGGTCGAGAATACCAATACTTTTTTTTTTTTTTTTTTTTAATAATAATAATATTTATTGCAGAGATTAGAAATTTTACAAAAATTGATAACATTAATCAAAGATGAAATGTCATTTACAAGAAATACAATGTGAAAAAAAAGTCTAGGTCCCGCTAAGCCTTTCAAGGCTTGTCAGCAGGTGCCTATTAGTTTTTTTTTTATTCGTGGTCGTACATTGTCTTTTAAAATTGTGTATCTCATAATGTTTCCACTATTACCAAAAACATATTATAAAATTATTAGGAAGCAAGAGTACATACATAAATACACATTAACATTACAGGAATATATGTATTAAATATTTTTTTTATATATAACGTGATTGCATTGGAGTTATTTCTTGTATTGGAAGAAAGAAAAAATATATATGACAAAATAAAGACAAAATATATGTATCTTTCTTTATACATGTATAAACCATAAATTTAGGTTAATTTTTAACAAAACAATGTTTAAAATTTTTAGCAATATAATGTAATAAAATTTTTTAACAATAGACTTTTTTATAATATAAGAAATTTAATGGCAGAGATTAGAAATGGTAGCAGAAAAGGTTATAATAAAACTTATATAACTGAGTAGTAACAGTAACTTATAACTTTAAGCAAAAGAAAATAAATGTATTATCACATTAGCAAACATGAATTCTCACTAATAATGTTTCCACTATTGCCAAAAACATATTATAAAATTATTAGGGAGCAAGAGTACATACATAGATACACATTAACATTACAGGAATATATGTATTAAATTTTTTTAAAAATATATAACGTGTTTGCATTTGAGATATTTCTCGTATTGGAAGAAAGAAATTATATATGTGACAAAATAAAGACAAAATATATGTATCTTTCTTTATACATGTTTAAACCATAAATTTTGATTAGTTTTTAACAAAACAATGTTTAACATTTTTAGTAGTATAATGTCATTAAATTTTTAACATGTGTACATAACATAACAAATTTTTAACATACATACAAGACAAAGAAATAAATGTATTATCACATAAGCAAACATAATTCTCATATATCGGTATCATTATATTTCTCTAGTAACCAATGTCTCAGACGCGTTTTTAGTAGAGAAATATTTTCTATTGATTGCAAATTTTGTGGTAGCGTATTAAACAATTTAGGAACTACGTGTTCCAAGGTTCTCTTCCCGTGAGCGTTGATGAAACTAGGTACATTATATATTCTAGTACTTCGGAGTCCTATATCGTGTGTTACATTTCTTACAGTTTTGTAGCTATTGTTAAAATAGTTGTCTGTTATTAATATGTAGTGTAATAAATCGCGTATTGGAAGCATGTTTAGATTTTTGTAAATTTTAAAGACATTTCTTTCTCTTGGATCCAATTGTAATACCATATTGTTTTGGATTTTTTCCACCTTTCTCAACAGGGTTTTATTTGTGGAGCCCCAGATCGTTAAACCATATCTGAGTACTGCTTCACCGAGACTTAAGTACAACATTTTTTTAAATTGAATTGGTAAGGTATATTTCACACAATATAGTTGGTACAAAATACATCTAAGTCTATTACACAAGTGATTAATAACTTAGAGAAATAATTAGTAATTCAAGGAATCACAAAATTTGGATTGGAAATTAAATGACTGCCATTAAAGACAGCGACAAGGGCTTCCTGATAATGTTAACAAATTTCGTAGAATGAATGAACTGCAAGTGTAAATCTTATAAATATGAATAAAATTATTTTTGTTCGGTGAAAAAGCTCTGCGTTGAGTTGGAAGATGATGAAAACTTTTGGGGCTCGAAACAGAGTTTTTGGTTAGAATGCCAGCTATCATAGTCACCCACAATAATCCCTGATAATGAAGAATAATTTAAAAGAATGAAATAATTGGTAATGTAAAGAGAAAAACATTGAAGACGTCAACCAACTTTCACCTACAGTTTGGTGATGATAAATTCTATGAAGATTTGAATACGAGGCCTCAGTCTAAAAGCCACCCACGATGATTTCTGATGACGAATAGAATGAATGAGTTGACCATCTAAAGAGAGATATTATTGAAGTAGGCGGCAAGGCACTGCCTTTATTACGTAGTATCACAAATATAATATATATCGGTAGTATTTCGTTTGATCGCTTAATAATTTCGATGTTATTTCTGAACAACACTAATAAAATATTTACTGCATTATTTTATTTTGGCATACATTTTCGTTTTTTGATGGTCGCTCAACTCTAGTCTTATGACCTTAGAGACCACCCAAATCTCCCTCTCCTTTTTTTACGATCACCTTTAAAATCAAAATGTTGGGAATAAATAAATGATTATTATTATTCTATCGTAAAAATTTCGGAATCTGAAATGAAAAGTGACAAAAATCGAAAAAATGAGCATAGAAAATATCTACCTCGCAACTATTGCAATTGCAAGATTCCAGTATCTCTAGTAATGGAAATGATGCCCTTTCAAATTCGAACCCTGGGAGTCCGATTGGGAAGCCAGTATTCTATCCGCCCGCGATAATCCCTATCTCTCTGTCTCTCTCTCTCTCTTCGCTTTATTCCGTTTACCGCACCGCGTTGTTTTCTCCCTCCTCCCCTCTCCATCCTCCCTTCACATTCCTTCTCCCCCCCTCCCCTCAGTCCTAACCCCTTCGCTCCTCCCCCTCCCACCTTCCCCTCCGTGCCTCCACCGCCGCGTAGCTCTACGGCATGGTCCTCCCAGCTGGATCGATGACGTTGCCGATTCGCGCCATTCTGCCTCCCCTCCCGCCTCTCCCTCCTCCTCCTCCTCCCCCCCCCCCCCCCGACACCACCCCCGCCTCCTTCACGTGCCGCACAGTACATTTTCGTATGATTGAAAGAGGGAAAGATAGAGAGAGATATATGCGCCGGAGAAAGTATTCACGGTGCTCATTTCTGTGTGGTGTCATGTGCTGTGTCATGCACGTTTCCCGGCATGCGGTCTACCCCGCGCCTCCCCTCTTCATCGCGACCTTGCCTTTTAAAAATAATAACTTTTCTTTTTCCTGCTCTCAAAAATCGTCCGTTTAACTCCCTTTCCTCCGCACTTGGGTTGGTGTACCACCAAAGAGTCGGCCTTAATCCCTTGCCGCATCGATTTCGTCCCCGTCACACGCGCTATACCAAGTTTTAGTCTCCTCTCCTTTTATCCCTTCGTCATCTGAGGGACGTATTTCCTCTTGCTCCTCGGATCTCCAAAATATGTTTTTCCGTCTTTGTTTGTGCGCTTAGAAGCGTATGAAGAGCTGGGTAGGTCATCATCAAGGGATATGGACACCCCTCCCTTGTGATACTAAGGACCTAGGAATTAAAAAAAATATTCATCTTAAAATGATGTTTTTGGGCTGAGACTTGAAATTTGCGTAGGAGTGACGTGTTTTTAATCAATGTTTTAAAGCATTGTCACGCAATTTCAATCAGTGGCCACTAATTAAAAAGGGGTCTTAACCCCAAAACTCCCATGTCAGGATACGTCTACATCATACCCTCACGTGTTTTACCCGCCTCAATCTCTTGGATATTGTCTCCTTACGTAGTTATCTCGTATTGCTCCAGATACTTTTATTATTCTAAAAGGATTATTATTAAGTTTGTCCATGGTTATGAGGGTCTCGTGTATGGAACGTGGAGGAAGAATTCGTGTGTTGCATTAGGCCCCGGCGAGAATAAATCCCCCCAGTGCGATTTTATAAAAAAAAGGAAGAATCATCAACGGTTTTGGGAAAGTAATTTGCCCTCCTGCCCCTGGCTGTGTGAAAGCCAGAAGTCCCTAGCTTAGTCTCTTGATTTATTCCCCAATCTTCACCGACCTAGATACCTAACGTGAATTTCTAGTGTTCGCTACAACTTAAGGTCCAGAAGCTCATGAAGATTATACTGTCGTGAATTTTAGCCGAAGAACGATAAAATATCCTAATTTCGAGAAGTTGATTTCGTAACTTGGTTATCGTTCTTGTTATCGTCATAAAAGAATTACTATACATGCTATTACAATACCTTGACAATGGCCTTGAGTTCAAATATGTCTTAAACTTTTATTGTTTTTTTTTAGCCTTTGGGATTCAAATACATAAATTATCTCACCATTATTTTATCATTGTCAGCCTATCGTAAAAATGTTTCAAAGCCTCTATGACAAGCAACCATTTAACTCTCATAACTGGTAAAAGGATTGGAACAGGGCGTGTTTTGTGCTAAAATGCTATATTCAATTATGCAACCGCATGTAAAAAAGTTATAAGGAAGAAGATCTAGGTTTCTACTACCTTGAGAGAAACTCAATAACCTAATATTTTGTGAAATTGGAAACAACTTTTTTTGTTGCCAGATAATGATTTTGCTATAGCTCTATGTGATGCTAGAATACCAAATTATTTGATTAAGTCCCTGATCATAGGAAATAGAATTAATAAAAGTATTTTCTATTTTATAGCTAAACTACATTTGAAAAGTACTTAGTAATTTCAAAATACATAGTTTAAACCAGTTTTCATCAAAGAGCTCTGCCCTCTTCCATACTCCCTAGACATTTGTTTGGCTAGTTACATTCGTGATTGATTTTTTATTCGAATTAAATTTACCTTCACCGCCATTACAACAATAATGTAATGACGTAGGTTACAGCTTACTTACTGGCCAGAATATAATCACTTGGCATAATTTATGTCGATAATACTTGTGCATTTGTAAACTGTCACTTGCGCCGACGGTAATTTTTCCGTTTCACAGTAGACTGGTAGCAAAAAAGGTTAGAAGATGTATAAAAGGACTCTTGGATGCATATTACATGACATGATACATACACTAGATATAGAATTGCTAACATGAACTTCCTAAGGAACGGCAGATGAAATTAAATTACCTATTAAGTAGTTACATACGTAACTGGTATAGTATTGGAGATAACAATGGTTTCACCTCATAATATGGTACTTTATCTTTACTTTTATGCAGTTTCCGAATTAAAATTGAGTTTGGATACTCTAATGTTGCAAAATTGCTGTTGAGAAATGTACACGAATTTGTATAACAAGGAATAAAACTTACGTTTTATCCCTCATACGGATTTGCGAATTTGAGTACGTTGATGATTTTTCGTCGCCGCAGAGATGCTGCAATTATTTTGTACAATTATTCAATTTAGGCCTATATTTGTATTTTTTTCAGTTGACTACTTATAATGAAATCTCTAGCTTGGCATTTTTTCCGGTTGTTGCCATTCAACTTTCCAAGAGTGGTCACATTCACAATTACATAAAAATAAATTTTAATATTTCCTATGCATTGGATTTCAAGTATTTTTTAATACAAATAGCTAAATACATCCGGCTTATTTCATAAAAATTATCTTGCTATAATATTTGTGTATTATACCAATTTTCTTACATTGTAACATTAGATACCTCAAGCTGTTCATAATGCGGGTGAGCTTTCGTATGTAAATGCTAAATGTTATGCTCAATCCTGAGTGTTTAAAGACTGAGTTCTTGCATGTTTGCAACAGAGAACAAAATTGAAACAAAAAGTGTCAAGGTAATGAAATATTTTCGCGGTTTCAAGGGCTACATTTTGGCAATCATGGAGGATGCTAAGGAAATTTTTGACTCTTTAGATGCTGCAATATTTCGAGAATTTGGGTTTAGTGATGTCCGGAGGCTCTACCTGGGATATGAACCGGAGGCCCTTCGATCAGGGGCCAAGTTCATTTGTCTATCATGAGCCTCTCCTCCGAAAATGCGGATCATGATGATCCATTGGGTGAAACGTTGGTCTGCTGATCTAAGGGTTCCGGGTTCAACTACAAGGTGAAGCTATCTGACACCCCTAAACCAAAATTGTTTGAAAGCAAGGTGACCTAGGGAAGGAGCTGATCCCCCCACAATTAATGTATATATTCACGCGTCCGTAGCTTAGTATAGCGTAGGCTCCACCCTCACTAATTCAAGGAATTCATCGGTTTGAAGCACTGATTGAGTGATCCTACAAGGTGCACTCAGAATTTCATTATATGGTGATATGGTGGCTGAATTTAAATGAGTTCATTTCACAAACAAACCACTACAATTCATTATTCCATTTAAATACTACTTATAATATGCTAATAATAGTACTCTATGGCGAAGTTATTAGGGCTCTTACATACCTACCAAATTGGTCGAAAGCATTAGAACAGAAATACAAAAAAATAATTATTAAAGAACTGTGATAATGTGAAAATACTTTTTTTATTCAGCAAGTTTACGTAGCCACCATAAGAAATGAAATGTTCAAAAAAGTGTGGCATAATTAGCCAGTATTTTAGTTCCAAGTCTATAACGAGTCTTGGTTGATTTCTGGCATACAGTGCTTCGCGAATTGTGAGACCTATTTCTTCGATTAACTGGCTACAATTTACAACACTGCACCACACACTTGGACTCGTGTACCCCTCTATTGCAAGTGAGTCGCAATCGGTATCCTCCGTAAGCCCATTTGCAACAACCTAAAACTTTGAATTTCCGCACACCGAACGGGATATCACGTTAAATACGTCGCCCGGCGTGGGCACACAGTAATTGCTTCATTGCAGCGATTACGAACCGGAATAACGTTAAGAATTTTTTTAAATGCCAGCAAGGTGTGAACGTCAGATGGCATTAGATCTGACTTCGTCTGACATGAAAATTATCATATCTATAGGACCACCTCGTAGGAGGTAAAATATTTAATATTTCCCTCTTAATTCAAGTAGACTTTCTTTTCTGGGGCAAGATTGAAAGTATGTCAGAGGTTTTACTGCGCGTAACGAGATTTTTCCGTTGATGAGGGTTTTTTCCTCAATATTTTCATTTTTTGAATAATTTTTTCAAATGGTCACAGATATTTATAGGTCCTAAAGTGCTGCGGTATTTCCGGAATTAGATTATACTGGATCAACAGAATATTATGCACTTAAGTTTCTTTTCTTGATTCCCAGGAACAATTCACATCAACCTCTTTGACTTGACATAAACTGCTTTTTTGCCCAGGATCATGCCATCAATATGAAATACGAGAATAGTTTTAAATGTCATCATGCACTTTGACGCACCCTGTTTTTCATGGATTCATATGAGGTCCGAGTGACATTGGCCACTATCAGCAGCACGGGAGGTTTTAGCAGTATCGAACGGCAGTAATGATTGTAAATTGGTATCCTTTTAGTATTCCACTTCCAAACTCATTTATTATGCATTATTTTTAGCTTGAAAATATGCCCAATAGGAATGTAACTTTAACGACTATTGATCCGATGCGTGATAGGAGTAAACAAGAAATCAGTATAAACATGAAAGATTGTCTGTGACTCAATTGTTAGTTGGCAAATCATCATATAACTCGTTTTTATTCATCTAAACTTGGTACTACTAACCGAATTGGTATTTAAAAAAATAATTATGTTTAATACATATTTTTACATTACTTGTATTTTCTAAAATACAATGTAAATGTATTTTGTCCGCCTCGGACGATAACCAGTGAGGTATATGGCATTCCAACCAATGGCCGCAGGGTTGCCATTCAGGCGCCTTACCGACCTCGACTACTCAGTCGATACCCTCTCCAATATTTCGAAATTTTACTCATTTTTTCGAAATAAGCTTTCTTCAATCAATATTCCCTTTTCCGTTTCTTCAGCTGGAAAGCTTCTCGTTCCGCGATCCCTTCCGTTACTTTCACTCCATTCCGTTCTATCGTATTCTCCGTTAATCTCCCCCGCTGTGCAATTCCCACGCTCCCCACCCCGAATACTTTCGAATCTCATTTCGCCTAATCACCACCCCAACCCCTCCAAAACACTTTGCTTTTTTCTCTCCTCTTCTGATCTCTTTCCTTTCTTGCCTCACCACTTGCTGCTTGGACCGTAAGGGGGCGGAGAAAGCTAAGAGCAGTAGTGAAACAAACTTACCGGCCTTATCCCGCTACCATTTTTATATGTATCGTCAGCAGCGAATGTTGATCCTCCCTTAGAAAGCCGTGGTTTTATGTGTGTGGACCCTATCATGTGAGGCATGTTGATACTATTCTTGATACTACAATGTTGACGCCACTCTTCCTCTCCGCTTTATCTTGCGCGTGAGGAAACAGATCCTTTACGCGGTCTCTGCATCTCGGGTCCAGGCGGACGCGTTTACACTGGCCATCTTACTATGCCCCGTAGCGCTGTCAAAAATATTGACTTCAGGATTACGCATCATATGGAATGAAATTTTTTTTCTCGCCATTCTGTGGAAACGGTGTTGAGCCTATTGTTGGAATATTTTTTTCGAAATTCGTGGTATAGTATCTTAACTTTACCATATAGCGTATCTGAATTTACAATGCATCGCTTAAAGTTAATATCTATGATAAAAGCCATCAAAAACTGATGTCAACATTGAATTCCTAACTTCGGCATTTTCATAGAAAACAGGAATGAATTGAAAATCAAACACTTGAAATTATTTTTTTCATTCTTATACTTGTCATTCTTCGAAAGTTACATGCAATGGAAATATGAATCACTTAACCAATCGATGTATTTGGAATAAGCGTATCAGACCTAGATCTTCATCTTGGATTTTGATATTTCAATATATTCAATCTTGGTGAGGTGTGCAGAACTCTAATATTCTATTTTGCTCATACATACTTAACGGCTTTGCAGCACTCCATATCCGAAATTGGTTTCAGTCGAGTGACTAGTGTCTAGGAACCTACATCGTGTCATAGGTATTCACTGGACCTAGTGGTTATATCCTTCTGATCATCATGTCTTGAATTCGAGGAAGCGAACCCCTGCCTTCCGTATTATTTTGGTGGTTTTTCGTTTTATGGGCACTTTCCTTCGCATTCGCATCGCTGCCATTCATCAAAATACGCAGCCTTATCGCTGCATCTCCTCCTTCTCCTTACCTCTTGGTCATTTTCGGGGCGACCTTCTGCCGCTGCCTTTCTCCCTTGCCGCCGCCTTCGATTTTCTCCGCTCTCCCCTTAGCCTTTCCTCTCACGTTTACTCATGCCTCTTTTCTTCTTTTTTCTTTGCATAGTCGACTTTAAATGCCCTTCATCTCCTATCTACCATCGAGTTCCTGGCTCTGCTATCGTTTTCTTTATTTCGTCGGAAGCAATTTTTCCGTCCTTCGTTTTAGTTTGCATCTTGATGTTTATTGCATTTTACCCCTCCTACTATGGATCTTAAAAACATTATCCGGTAAATTTCTTTGCACCATCTTATGAATGAGTGTCGTTATAAGAAAACGCGTAGTTACTGAATACGCAAATTTATCACCGTTTGCATTAATTTCTAAATGGATTGCTATAGTATATAACGTGCCCTAATTTCATTTATTCTTCCATTATACCTTCGCACAAATCCTTTTGTTCGGGAACATTTATGGCCTGAAAGCTAATAAGCTAATCAGCTTTGATTATGATTTATCCTCTACAGCTCTGACATTATTTATGATCGCATTCCAATACCTTTTACATCAAGGAGTATGATATTAGTGGGACGAATAAATATCTGTTATAACATTATTACCGAAATATAGAGTGGATTTGAGGGTTTGAGGAAATCAATAAATAAACCAATTGACCGTCAAATAGGTATAACTTCCATCATTCTTCGTAGGTTGAGGCACTTAAATTGTACCTCGAGCCATCCAGTGCCATTTTAAAAAGAGAGCCGTGAGGTCTTTTTTAAATTTCTTATGGTACGTAACGTCACAGGATATTCGATAACGTCAACCGAAGCTTAGCTCCCCCACCGCGGATATATTCTTCCACGCCCTCCATGGAAGTTTTTCCTTCACGATTCCCTGACCTCTCCTCACTTTAAGTTCCTTCCTTCTCCTTCAAAAATCCCCCTCCTCAGTGTGGCCAACAACACAATTTTTTCCCGTCTCCTTATCATCGCTCGCCACTCGCTCTTTTCCCCACCATACCTTTCGTCAAATCATCATGTTTCTCATCCCTTTAAATTCCCTTCCTCGTCCTTCTCGTTCCACCCTCATTTATCTCCTTTCCTTCCTCGTCTCTCCTTGACTCCCTTACCCTGAGGAGCGGATCCGCACTGCTACCACGCCCCCTTTCTGCCGCCCGTATAAGGGCGATGGAGGGGACACGGAGGGGGGTGGGAGGGACCTTCCCGGGGCAGAGGGGACGGGGCGGGTCAGAAGGGGTAGGTTTAAGCGGGGGTGGCTGCGGAGGGGAGGTTTTGCGGAGTGGCGTAGTAGGCGGGGGAGGGGGTTAATATCGAGGGGAGGGCGTAACGGCGTTGGGGAGCATCTGCGAGAGAGGGGAGGGCTTTTTCGTGGGCTTAGCGCGGGAAACGGTCGAATAGTTTAGCACGCCGGGAACCGTGCTCTAAGAAAAGTGGTGTAGGTAATGGTTGGAATTTGGCTTAGCCCGTGCCTATATTGCCTCGATCAAGGTTAGTATGGTGGCTCCTGGCAGTAAAATAGCCCGATTTGATGTGCCCGTATGGAGGAGAGAGTGAGGGCTTTGGCAAGAAGTTTCGTTTTAACGTTCACGGCCAAGTTTCCGATTATTCACGCAGCCTGCGAATGGAAGTAGCTTCACGTGTGTGCTTTCAAAGGGTCACCTTTAAAAAGTTTTCGTCGAGAAAGTTAAAGTTAAGAAACAGTTATTTTCACGTTGTGAGGATAAAAATCAGGTAGGGGAGTGAATCAGGTTCCTCATATGTGTATTTCAAATTCAGGACGCGGAGTGGAATGCATAATTCAACCCTCGCGGACGGAGTGACCTTTTGGGAGGGAGAGAGAGAGAGAAAGTGGTGCAATGCCAAGTTACGAGTTAAGATTGCTCGTGAAAAATGTTCACTTTCGCATAATATATATCCTCCACGCTTCCACGTGGAAGACAGCGCTATTATTCCTAGCTCTGATGGCGGTTTGAGTGACCTTCAGGCTAATAAAGTCCAAATTCTCTGAAAGACATGTGATAATTTCTCGTGAAAAAAATACATCGCCAACGAGAGACGCAAGCCAGACCGACAAGGGGGAAGATATAATATAAATTTCAGCACTGAGGATCTTTGGAGGCTGGGAAAGTAAATCCACTTGGAATAATTCAATTTTTATCTTGAAATACCCTTTATTTTTCCCCAGGGTCTCTCCATCTCAGTACGACTAGGGTTTCCCAACCATCTCCTTCCCGTTCGCCCGATACTGACCCCCCTTCTCTCCTTGGATTATACATTAAGATATAATATCAATTTCAGCACTGAGGATCTTTGGAGGCTGGGGGAGTAATTGTGCATGGCATAATTCAATTTATATCTTAATTTTATTAATTTTATTTTTCCCCCGTCTAGTGCTTCTCTATCTGAGAACCGCTAGGGTTTCCCAACCCCCCTTCCCACCCTTTCGCCGGTCACCGACCTCCCCTCTCTCCTCGGAGCACGCGTGTCCTTCGAATCGCAGGGGATGAGGAGGGGATGGCACCCTGGTGGACCGCGCGGGGGCGTGCCAGCCGTGCTCCTGGGCCTCCTCTCTCCCTTCTCTCTCTCCGCTCCCTTGTCACTCTCTCTCTCTCTCTTTCCCCGCTTCCCGCGCTCCGGAGCCTACGGGAGGCGTGGCAGTCTCGCACCGCTGCGACGCCGAGCACTTTCCCCTTTGGAGCCCGCTCCGTCGGGAGACTCCTCTCTCCCATCTCTCCATCTTCCTCGTCCAGTCTATCCGTCGTAGAATTATTGTTCGTGGCGTGAGGATGGGGAACAAGGAAGAGGAAGTTTGAGAGAACAGATAATAAAGAGGCGTATCCTTCTTGAGATGGGAAGGAAAGGATTGTTAATAGTCAATGGAGGTAGCAGATTTTATTAGCCTTGGAGAAAAGAAGTCTTCAAAGTTCTTCAGCCGTTCTTCTGGATGAATATGGTGGGTGAGGCTCGAGCTCACCTGTAACCAAGCCCGAGGTGTGTGAATTTAACCCATTCAGGATAGGGGCTGAAGCCCCTTACTGCAAGCCACCTTTACCGCGAGGATTTTTGTTGATAGTATCATAAAGCTTCACCCGAGATTTGAACCTGACCTGAGTGAGACTAACCTCTTCACTCAACGACTTCACACGCCTAAAAGAAGAAGGTGTGAACGACAAATGCGTGTGGTGTCAAACTGGACGGACGTATTAGTGATATTTCCTTTGACACAGAGAGGGAGAGAGTGTGAGTTTGAATGTGTGAATCTTCTTGGGTGGGGATGTTGGGCGGGAGCATGCGGTGGAGGACGTGGTGGTGGAGGGGCGGCGGTGTAGGAGGAGGCGGAGTAGGAGTAGGAGGAGGCCGGGCCCTATCCTCCTCATAGAATACTTAGCCAGTGCCGCGATCGACTCTGTCCCGCGTCTACTCCCCTTTTTAGAGGTCGACGCCGCCGCTGTCCCTCGAAAATATTTTAAGTGATTCGGTCACGGAAGCGAAGAACCAATCTTCGCCGACTCTCGCCTTGTTACTTCGTTATCGGTGGTGTTGTTGTTGTTGTCGCCGTTGAGATTCGATCCTCCCTCCCTCCACCCCTGTCGTCACAGGAACCTCCCACCATACACCACCACACCCCCTACTTTGGGATTATACAGTGAGTGGGGTGAGGGGTGCCCGAGGAAAGGGGGCGATTTTCGGTCACTCTCTGGCCTGTGTTGATGTGTGCCGCGGCCGTGGAAGTGATATCAGCTGATCGGTTGGATAGAACTTCGCGAGGATTTCTTTTTTTCTCCCGCTTTTGTGTGACGTGTTCGGCTCCCTTGTTCTCCTCCCGCCCGTGCGTCGTGGCTATCGCTCCTGTCCCCGGCCCTGGTCGCGTTTTTCAGTCGAACGTCCCTCCTTCTTCTTGCGGCGCCCGTGGCCATATCAAGCCCCGGTTTTCGGTGATACGCCGGGGATTCGACAGCTGAGAGAGTTGGTCGTCAATATTTTGTGGCGCAAGAACTGTGAAGTGGAATCACTCTAAAGCTACAGGGCCTTCTAATCCATTGCACCACGCTACCGTGAGGATATCCGAGGGAGAGGAAAATTAGGCGACTGATTTTCTTAGCAGTGCTTAAACCTCTGCCGTAGTGTAAAGGATTCCGTGCTCTTACACTCGACGAGTGTGATCCTCTGCCTTAAAAGTGCTAGCAGCCCTGGGTATCTAACAGGGTTACCACATCGAGGTTGGAGAGTTTGCTATTGCCATATCGAGTGACCGATTTAAGGACTGTGTGTGCCAAATTGGTCAGAAATTGATATCCCAGCCTTAGTTATCACTTTACCCTATATCTGGAGTATTTGCTCCGCAATTTACGTGCTGACCCGAGATCTTGCCACAGAGGTCAAGGAGTTAGGGTTGGAACAACCGACGATCGATCGCTTCACCGCGGGAAAACCAATCTTCGCAAGGATTGCGGGCTCATTTCGGATCGTCCGGGACCGAGTCGTGCTGGCTGAAGGGCCATCCGGTTCCGCCCCCTTTTCAACGCACTTTGGACCGCACCCCCGGGCGAAGGGGGCGCCCGCAGAGACCGGAGGGCGCCAACCCCGTGGGCTGGCGCCTGCAAGCCGTGCCGTCGCATCACGCTGCGGAGGTCTAGGTCCGAGCCGCACGTCCCGGTGGCTCCCAACGCCTACCCCACGGTCAGGCTGGCAGCCTCGGGGAACGTGCGGCACAAGCCGGGTTGGGGCTGGTACAAGATGATAGAGGACGAGGAGGACATGTCCCCGGTGGCGAGTTTCAACAGCGGGGGCGGCGGGGACGAGGCGGACGACGAGGGAGGCGGCGGCGGAGGCTCGGGCGATGTCGCGGCGGCCGAACGCCCTCGGAGGAGCAGTGCCTTCCGCCGGAGGGGACCGGTGAGGAGCCTGAGCGCGTGGAGTGACATCAGTCGATCTAGCTTCCGAATGGAAGAGAGGTGGGTTAGCCGTCTTAAATACACGCTTGTGTTTACTGGCCAATAAATATGCCACTAATATAAATATGGCTTTTGTGAAAACGAAAATCGGCACTTTTCTAGGTTAAAAAATAAAATAAACTGTAAATTCCACACACTTATTATTGGTACCCTCCGATCTGTTTCGACTCTTTCGCGTCAATATCAAGGCTTGTGGGTTAGCCGTAAAACTACACTCCTGTGTCAAGTGGCCTACCGTCATTACTTTGGTGAAAAAGTACATTGGTCCTTTTCTAGGTCAAAAAGATAAAATAAACTGCTGATTCCTCAAATTTATTATTGATACCCTCCGTTCGGTTTTGGACCCATTCGTGTCATTATAAATCCTTTTTATGTATCTTAGGCAATGAGATTTATTCATATAGTCATGAAGCCCAGGTTCCATAAAAATCTCACTAGTCATTGATGATATATATCACATTTGCCTTTTGATTAGTTAATTTTAGTGGTTCCCGTTTTGATTTTTTTGCGACATCATCTTTATAATGATCTGAGAATTGTCATCATGGTTGTGAAAAACGGATTTGCAGTCGAGATTGCATCATACGTGACATAGATAATTTTCAAGGTAATGGGGTACACTCATCCTTTTGTTGTCATATATTAAACTTCGTATCAATATCACATATCAAGGGCATTCCGAAAATTCCGTTTTGAGTGGTCTCAACCCAAGTGATGCATTCCTTGTGCCTTCTTCTCTCTCGTTTTAAATTTTCTTTCTCAAAGAAGCATAAATGAAAACGGATTAAAAACCTTTTTCCTTTAAGCAATAGTAGTTTCTTATGTTATTTTTTAGTCATTATCCTTGAATTAACCAAACACAACGTTTTGATGTTTAGGGATAGCGAATAAAACATGTTTTCGGCTCGATCAAGTGGATTTCTCATGCCTAGATAAACGGTAAAATATAAAGTCTCTTCGATCGATTGGCGGTTTTTATAACAATTGAATACTTATTATTTGTGACGGAGAGTAATCCAAACGTAATTATACACGGTTTTGTTTATCTGAAAATGAAAATAATCTGCAGGAAAAATGAAAAGTTGATAGTAATGCTTTTGCGTGGTCCCAATCCTCTTTCGGCTGTCCATTCGATTTCTTTTTCTTTATAACAGACGAAAAAGAGGATCATTGCATCATTCTTCTGTTGGGTAAAATTTAATCCTTATAGTATTGCTTTTAAAGATTATTGTCATAAAAATGATTTGAGATGAAGTTGGCATGGCAAACTGGTCATGGCTAGCCAAAAAGATGTGTCAGTTTATACAGGCGTTTCAGCACATTGAGGATCATCTCCGGAAATAATCCATTATATGCTAATTAGGTCAAATCCTTATTATTAACGTGTTGTTTATGTTTTATATGTTTTGAAATGTTTCTTCTTGTCTCTCTCGTAGGTGTGAACTGAAGGAAGCAAATTCATATGGCATCATCGAATATTCCTATGCCTGACGTGGTAGAAGACTGACATGGTTTTTACTTTATACTCTTTTGCGAAAGTTGGAGGAATGCGAATTTAATTATTTTTTAACCATTTTATAGTTCTGATTAGCCTTAAGAGAATAGTGTAGCACACAGTGCAAACTATTTAAAATACCGTCGGTGATAAAAAAGTTCCATAATTAGTTTTTGTCATCCTTCGTCGTGAAGTTGAATCTTGGAGTTGATAATACTTCGCGTTATAATAATTGAATCAATATCTGAGGGTGAAATGCAAGTTTTATGGATGGCCAGAACCTCCCCTTCTGTTGGAATTTTCTCTAATTACCAGTTCTGCTCTTATCTTGTAAAATTGGAATTTTTCGGGACTAAAGGAAAATCTGACCAAAAAAAGGACTCGGTTATGTTGATATTTTAGTGATAGGTAATCAACAAGCATATCTAATCAATTGCCGTAATATTTTTGTTTTAGAAATAATTTCTCCAATATCCCTCTCATATTTCGGCTTTTGGCAGCAATTAATGAAGGTAAAGGCTGCTTATAATTGGCTATTTATTAAAAATTGTAAGAAAACGATCATTAGTGGATATCTTTTCAAGTAATTGCTCTCACCCCATCTTACTTAAATCATTCCTGTGGCCAAATAATATTTTGCCGGTACGTTTATGTTGAAATTACTGGAAAAAATAGTCTCCTTAAAAATGAAAAGGAGATTTCGTTAATTTCCACTGATTTATTTCGTCCGTGCGACATGTTTCGAACCATAGAGGTCATTATCAAGTCCTGACTTGATAATGATCTCTATGACCCTATGTTGCTTAAATCATTCCTGTGGCCAAATAATATTTTTTAAATATTATTTGGCCAAACTATATTTTTCTACTATTATTTGGCCAAATAATATTTTTCTAATATTATTTGGCGACAATTACTTAATAAAAGTTCGAAGCATGCCGTACGCACGAAATAAATCAGAGGAAATCAATGAAGTCTACTTTTCATTTTCGAGTACTAACTTCCACATAGTTGAGCCTAATACAATTGAACGAATAGTCTCCTTCTATTTTCATCTTACTACATCAAAGTTAATGTCCACAATAGCTTTATCATTGCAGCGTATTTCCAGAGAATTGTTTCATGATTCACAAAATCTCTTTCGAAACGTATAATTTTAGCAAATAATCCATTGAGGAAAATTGAGACTAGCAATGCCAATTAATGATATTAATTAGTGAAAAAACTCCACCTCTCCATTTTTAATATTTCAAACATTTATTTTAACGATACAGTCTACACAGACACAATCACGTCAAATTACAAATCTTAGACGTATCTCTCCGCATTTCCAATTATTTCCTTTTTTTTGGAAAGAGTGGATACGTTTTAATGCAGACAAATCAAACGTTGCGATTATTAGTTTCGGTAATATTTTCTTGAAAAATTCCTTTTTTTAAATATCATATGGTATTTCTTTCAGCTTTGCTTGGCAGGTCTATGTCCTTAAGAGTCTTGATAAATTTAATATGATTGCACTCTTTTTGGTGGTTATCACCTGGAAACTTTTATAAGTTTAATCGTACTATGAATATGTATGGTTGATGAATGTTAAATTGTAAGGAAATTCAAGTTGAAAGTCTTTTTTGGTGTCAAGTCCAGCGCATTACTTTGTCTTTCATGTTAAATTATTTTTTTCGAAATTCTTGATTGTTTTTAGATCGACGTAGCAATAGAAATGGTGGCGAGGTGAGGAAACATCATGATATGATACAGAGCAGACATAGGGTTTGCAAAAGGATCGAGGAGATGGGATCTTTATAACCGTTTCAGAGGGGTGAGTTTTAGTTATGCGACTAAGGAAGATGTAAATAATAAACTTTATTGATAGAATGAAAGAGAATCACCATTGCTAGCCATTGAGGAGTGAAGTTCCGCAGGAGGTTTTTGATTTGTTAACTGCGTTTTCTAAACCTCTTCATCTTAGCTGGTAGAATTCCTTTCGAAATAATACACTTTTGTGTATTCCATGTTGGTACAAAGTTTTAATTTGATTTCAAAATGTTCTTCGGTAATTCGCTTTGGCGCAAAAATTCATGTTTTGTAATTATCACACATTGATAATCTCCAGTTTTTACGACAGTTCATGGTGATATTCTGAAATATTTTGCTGAAAATTTATATTGTAATTCTAAGAAACAAATATAATTGGTACTTTTCCACAGTAAATTACATTTTCACGACCGATTTCAACATTTTATTGCCATTTTCAAAAGGCTAATAATTCACAGGATGGGAGAGATCTTATATTTTGCACCGAAATAGGGGCGGGAGGGGAGGGAAAAGTAAAGCCATTGGTAAAAGGATAAGTAAGTTCCAATGCTTAACACATTGAAAAAATAAAAATCAGTAAGGATATCAGGAAGGGAAAACAGAGCTAATTTATGGGGTGAGGATAAAACTGGAGTCACAATCATCGAAGGCCAAAAGAAAATATTTATGGAAATTTAAAACAAGCTAAGTCATTATAGGTAAAATGTCAGTGGAACACGTCAATAAATATGATTTTAAAATATTTTCGTTCAAGGTCTCGGAGGAAAGGCATTAGAAAGAAAAACGGGGTTATATCATAGGATGAAGGGGAAGACGGGAGGTAGGTACTGGAAATCGAGGTCAATGGTGAGCATTTAAAATTTGTCAAGTCGTTTAAAGGTACAAAGTCAATTGATTGCCGTTGGGTGTAAAATGTAAAACCTCTACATATCCGACTTAAAATCTTTCTGTAAAACTTATGACATTAAGTTTCCTTGGTGGCCGGTCTCTACCAGGTGTTTGGCGTACGTGGATGTACATCGCTGTTAGTGGCAGAATGTTTAATTTCACTTATTCTTGTCTTGAATTTTCTTTCCTTTGCCCCACATGCACGGCGTTACAGTCTTCGCACTTAATCCATTAAACACCACTTTTCTGCATAATATATATGCATATGTGGTCTTTTGAATTAAAAATTAAGTTTTACTGTTTCACTGGGTTTCGAAAGGAAACATTTAAATATTTTTAGGTATTCGTCTGGTTATTTATTGTGTGATAATGTTACTTTGTTGCCACCAGAGATAAGAATTTGATCCCGGGAATATGAAACACTATAATTATTTGTAAAAGTTATGACTTAAAGTAGTAAGGCTTTGAATTGGTATAAATGCTTTTTTTAGAGCAGGTGAGCCGTTCGGATTGATCGAGATCAAGTTACGATTTCATTATTCCGTCATGAGTTGTCAGTTACTTATGTATTAAATCACCTACTTATTTGGAAACAGATCTAAAGTAAAAATCTACGGTTATATAAAAATGCGTACTTTTGTTTGTTGAACGATACGGTCGTCGTGGAATATGAATAAATAGATTTGTCTTTTTGGCTAAGCGTGAATAAGATATGCTATTATTTCATCACATAAAAGATATATTCTGAATTTCTCTCCTGTGTTACTGAAATAAATAGTAAAAAAATCCTAGTTTTCTTCCAATGTGTTTCAAAGTATCTCTTCAATATTTGCGTTACTCTAACTAGCTGGAAAGTAAGCTGCAATTGAAATGTAATAGTTTCTGATTTAGTGAAATAAACAAAAAAAATTGTAATTTTCTTCAAATGTACTTCAAAATATTTTGATAAGTCTCTCTTCAATATTTGTGTTACTCTACCTAGTTGGAAAGTAGCTCTTATTGAAATGTAATGGATTTCCAACAGATACCGGAATAGCAAATTGGTTGTGAAAAAAATTAAATAGGACAGTGTCATCTAGTTTCCCGCAGCTAATAGTCATGCAGGTGGCCAAGCATTCGAACTCTTGTTGCGCATCAAATCCATTTTCCGTGGGTGGTGAATGTTTGTTTTCCACCCACATAAGGATAGGGAATAGCCTGGAAAGTTGCCCAGTGTCGCCGATATCAGTCGATTTTTTTGGCATTTATATGTTCCGGAGGTTGCGCGAACGTTCCAGGTGTGGGGGCAGGGACATTATTAGTGATATCTTCTAATTTACTGCCTGGTGATTGATTGTTTGTGCAATAGTATTCAAATTACGGTTTGTGATAAGCATTCTATTTCCCCTTTCCTAGCAGAAAAATATAAAACAATCACTCCCGCGCCAGATGGATATTCAATAACGTCTACCTAATAGCCTGTATTGTTGAGATTCACAGGTCATGTTTTTTGGAAAATAGAATTGGAATGCTCTGAAAAATGGAATCAAGATGAATATTAATATGCAGGTAGTCAGCAGATTTAATTTTGAAATTGGTTCTCCTAATAAAACAGTGCTCAATTCAAAATAGTCTTTGGAATACTTTACACATTTTTCCTATCTGTGTGGTCTTCGTGCATTTCATGTTGAAAACTCCTGGCGTTGACAGGCTGCGTTCTAAAAGAGCTTCATATTCCGGAGCACTATTTCGGTCTCACTCAAGTTGCCAAATCCGTTGCTTTACTGTCACGACTGGCGCAACATGTCTTCCTGAGAGATTCTTTCATGCTACATTCCAACTATATTTACGAGACTGAGCGGTGCAATATATTGTGAAAATTCTACTCATCTACCTGATTACTATTACTTTTAAATTTTTGCTGAAAATAATAACCTACTAAATGGGTCATGAAATAATTGCAAACCCAAAGGAAAATGGTTGTTTAACGTTTTCATATTTAGATTATTTTCATATTACATATGTGTGTTTTCTTTTATAATTTGCAAATTTTAAAAATTGAGTAAAATCTGTTACTCTGTCACTAACATTATTATTTCAAAATGATATATAAACTGGATTTTTTCTTACTGTTAAGTCCTGGAAGCTTCAATGTTGAAAAATTAAGGGGCCAAAAGATCCTATGCATGGAATGATATGAATAACATACAGGAATCATCAATCAATCTCTCAAAAGATAGTTTGAGTGGCTGAGGTGGATTGGAGAGGAATTGATTGTAGTCATGTCGAATGGGTGTGCCTAGATTTCCCGAGAGAAAGATATCTTGTTTTGATATACGGAATGGATGGGTGCTAGCATTAATTTTATGGTTAATAAATTGGATCTTTGAAAAATCCATGATTTCAAAATTTGGCGACATGTTGTTCAAAGGCAGGTATTAGTTAAAAGTTTTAATGTGCTTTTATAGCAAATGTGGACGGTTTTTGGTCATAAAACAATTGAAGGCGCATCATTATTATTAATATATTCTATTGATGAAAGCAGGTTTCCATGGAATATTTTAGATGTGTACTGGTAATCTCCCTTCCCTTCATGGACCACCCCCTTAAATTCAGAATTAGGTCCCTTACTTTCTTTATACTCCCTTTCCTTCTGTCTAAAAATTATATTCTTCCCTCTCCCTCGTTTACCTAAAATTCTACCCTCTATCACAGTTTTCAGCATCCCCTCCTCACTATGTATTCGCTCCATCCATACCTTCTGTTTCCTTCGTTTCTCATCTTGAAGCTGCCTCTCCTCACCAACCATGTCCATCACTTCGTCGTTCCTCCTGCTCTTCTTCTATTTCATCTTTTCCTTTCTTCTCCACAGCCACATATCGAACGTCTCCAGTCTTATCTTGTAAATATTCCTGAGTTTCCATGTTTCTGTACCACTCTCCATATCAGACTCTTCACTTGCCTTTCTTTAAGCTCTTACATGAGGATCCTCTCATAAGCTCCTTCCCGTATATGAATTTCTCCTTTCCTGATGTCCTTACTGCTTCATTTGCTTTCCTCTAATAGGTGAATTGCCCAAAAAGGTGAACTGATATACCTGCTAAAGTTTTTGCCCAACTAATTTTATCTTGAGTCTCATATTCCTAGCTTACGATACTTGACAAAACCGCATAAATTTTGTTTGCATGTGATTAATCCTTATGCAACACTCCTACATTTCTTTTGTCATTGCCATCGCTATCCACGGCTTCTTTATTCTTTCTACTCTTAACGTAGTCAATTGACTTCTCTTCCACTTCGACTATTCTAGTTTTTATAAATTCCCACCATTACTCTGCAATCTCTGTATTTTTAATCCGCCGGATACTCTTCTCGACTAGTTTCTGGTATTCTCTCTTCATTACTCCCTTCAAACCTTCTACGTTCCATTTCCTCACCTATCATATTTCCATAGATCTGTTGAATCTTACGTTGCATATCATGAGCATTGAGTTGTGGTCTGATTCCGCAACCGCTCAGCTTGAACGAGTCTTTCACTCTATTACTAAGTGTATGTCTTAGCATGATATAGTCTATCTGATATATCTCCGTACACTTTGGAATTTTCCATGTGTACCTTCGCTCACTATGATGATTAAACCATGTTTTTGTGTGAATGATTTGTTTCTCCTGCAAAATTCTGCTACTTTCTCTCCCCTATCCTTCTGTATTCCTAATCAAAATTCTCCTATTTCGTTTCCATCCTTCCCTTCCCTGACTTATTCGTTCCAGTCCCCCATCACAACTAGATTTTTCTCACCCGAAATTTAGACTCTCTAATTATTTCCTCGAGCTGCTCATATATCTCATCAAATTCTTCCTCATTATGATTGCTTGTGGGAATTTAAAATTGAACCAGCGCAGGGATGGTGGGTAGCTCCATTCTCCAATTCCCATTATATATTTTCCAGAGATCCCCGCCCTCATCATCGTTCTAATATGCTATGTCCATAGATTCATGGCTGGGTTCTCCTTCTCTATCTTCTTAATCTTATTCTCTTCTGTCTCGGATGCTGCTGATGATGAGTCTCTGCAATGGTTTCGCATGTTGACGACCCCGAGGACCTTGCCAACCTAGCTGCCGTGAACGACATCCGCCCTTTGCGGATGGGTTCCTTTCGATGAGTTTTCGAGGCTCATTTGATTCAACTGCATGCTTTCAGGGAAGAGATTGTTGGTAGGGTTTCCCACTTCCATTCCAACTGTGTGTTCTTACGTGACACCATCGTATGGACTAACTTTCGTATGGCTCCTACCGTTCGACCTTCCTTTTTTATCACAGGTGGCTTACTCCTTAGTAAGATAGACTATATCATGAGATATCAATTTTTTATCATAGGTGGCTCTTCCGGAAGTAAAATGCGAATTAATTCCGTCATTGCAGCTCTAGGTGTCTTAGGAACGAGCAAACCTTTCCACCGCGGTATGGTTTTAGTCTAAGGGAAAGATACTAATGCATAAATGAAGTAAATATATTTTTAAAATGTGGAAACACTTTGAACGAAAACGATGAGCCCCTATCATCAAAGATAAAATGCATGCTGGTATTATTTTGGTTTACTCTGCCGCGTTGGGTATCACAATCTCTGTCACAAGTTCGATTATTATTATTGTATAAACTAGCTGACCCGGCGTACTTCGTACCGCCTAACAATCAATGAACTTACAGTTTACTTACACCAGTTATAAATCAAGAGCGGCTGTATCGTTTTTAATCAAGTTTAATTTATTATAATAAAATAAGGATACAAATTCAATAAAACTACGTAAATGAGTACCAAAATTGCTTGTCAGAAAGATATTTTCTTTTTTGAATCTACACAGGGTGGATCGAAGCACGTTTACGCGGATTTTTTTCAATAAATTTTCTTACGTTTTAGCTTAAGAAATTTTGGGCATTGTGGTCTAATGAAGCAGTTCATGAAATAAAAATTATACGCATTCAGTTGTTGGCTATTTGCGTTATTAGCTGTAAAAAATGTTTTTAGGTCCAAGTCTGTTGCATACACTTGGCCCATTCAGGGGGCAGGTTGACACAAACCCAGACCGACGCTTAACTGATGCTCAAAATCGTGAAAGAAAAGCCCCTATGAAGCAGCATTCGCATTAAATGACTTAAGGCGCGCCAGTTTTAGTATCTCTGTTTGGAAAAAATGCAATGCGTAAACGCACCACGGTGAGCCCTACACATTCGGGTTTAATGTCTTGCGTCAAGCACCTTCTGATAAACAACACTTTTGGCTTTGTTATCAGGCGCAAGATGAAGCGGATGAAGCTAAATAAATATAGCGAAGCAAAGCAGTGACGCAGCGAGGGGAGGTTTTGGGGGATAAACCCCCCCCCCAAGAGCTTAAGAGAGTTTTTTTATGAAAGATTTTGTTATTAATATTAGGGGGACGGATGACTAACAAACAAAACATATTTAACTATTCACACAGCCGCAAAACCCACTATTTTGAACCATTTATCTTAAAAAAATGTCTGGGGGAAGTGCCCCCACACTTCCCGCTTACCTTAGCGAGTTTTCTATACCCTACAGACCCGTAGTATTAGCTGCGCCCAAAACCCCATATCCCAGCTACGCACTTGAAGCGAAGGAGGAAATACAGAGGATGGTTTATCGACTCGTGAACATAGCACGTTAAATTGACCATGAGAAAATCATGGGTTTTCATTAGCACATGAGCACAAACAACAAAAAATCTGAAAGACTGACCATGTGATTTTTAATCGTTATCACGAATGCAACACGAATTGGAAATTGAATAGGTTTAAGCTCATAAGGGCATATGAATTGAGATCATGGAATCTTCGGAATGAGGACTTCCTCACCTTTGAATTTCCTTTGATTAAAGTTACGTGAATCACATTCATTACCAATTTTTTTAATCACCAAACACGTTCCGTTGGATAGCTATGGTTGGTTTATGCTTCAAAAGATCATGAACACAGAAACTACATTTTTTCTGTAAATTGTGCCTTGGTAAGCCAGGTACGTCCAAGGACTTAAAATATTCAGATAGATAGTTGGTGATTTCGTCTTCGTTTGTAACACATTTAAAAGATTCGAACCCATGCAGAGTACGAACTATTTGAATTTACCTCGTTTTAGTCATCCACATCTTCGTTCTTGCTCGCTGAATAAACCATCATTGATTCTTTTGGTGATCAATCATATTCTGGAACTCTTTGTTGATGAGCTCACCTTCCACTGAAAATAATTTGCAATAATTCCAAGGAAATGAGTTAAAACTACTCGATTCGTCGACAGGAACACGGACATTACCGTTTGTCAACAATTGCTTGGAGATTTGTTTACAAACACGGTAGTGAAGTGTCAACTCGAGCTGGGCCACGGCTGGGCTTACGATTAGCTCGAATTAATTTTTTTAAATTTAATTTCAATTTAATTAATATTTTGAATATATGTAGTAATTAAAATGTTATTTTGTTACGAAATTCGGTTATTAAAGTGGTAAAAACAAAACTAATTATTTTATTTGTAGTTTTGACCGACTTATCAATTGTTGTGTTACTATAACTCCTAAAAGCATGCCCATAGGAAAGAGATGAATTTTTTTGTGAAATTATCCTTTTTTTAATGGCCTATATGTTAACCCCGCCTGAGACGAATCCAAAGAACCAAATCTCATTGACATCGGTGCAGCCGTTCTCGAGTTATAAGTGTTCTAACTAACACGATTTTCGACTTTCTTTTATTTTAGATTAGAAAATGTTTGTATGTGAAAAAGCAAAGGGCTGTTTTTAGGGTTTTCCCGGCAATTATTCGATTTTTTCTCGCCGTAAGAACCATCCTTGGACTTCAACGAACATTTTAAAAAAAGAATTGGCCAAATTGGTCCAGGCGTTGTTGAGTTATGCGCTTACCAACACATTTTGCGATTCATTTTTATATATAAGATATTCCACATGCATGTCGTAGGGGATATTGAACGGCACGATGCTATGTGGTTTGTGCCTCGTTTGATTTAACTGCTAATTAAGTCTATTGGTTTATGGTCATGGTTAATAGTGTAAAAGCCTCTGTAATGCATATGATTTCATTTATTGCCAAAGCGTAAACATGATCAGTTCATTAACATTGACAGACTGGAATCTCATGCCTTGTTGAATATTACTTTTAGATGCCTTCCCAGCATTTTGTGATCTTCCGTTAGCTTAGTTACTAGTGGCTGGAAAAGGGCGTTGATCAATCAAAAGTGACCTAGTTCTGTCGTGTCGGATCTTGTCTTCCTTCGTGTATGCGCCAATCCCCATGTAAATTGAATTTTATGAGGCCTGAGAATCATATGCGTTCGATAGCCTAGAGGTGCTGCTGAAGATTAACCTTTTTTGTAAAGCACCTGGAAGGTATCTCATGTATTATAGATATTTTGTTATGGAAAATTAGTTATAGATGTCGAGCATATTATATTTTGGCATGAATATCGTGGTGGGTTTTCAGATGCGATCTTTCCATTCTCACCAGCCGAAGCAGTCTAAGGTTAACACTCTGATTGAGTGGTCATAAGAAGTGATTTTTTTAACATCGTGTTACTGATCACCAACTGATTTGGTCCATCAAATATTTTTAAAACTCTCTTCATCGCTTTGAAGTGGAGAAATTGATTAATGTTAGACGCGATTTTATCAAAATGTTTTTGCTCAAATTTACTACGGTAGTAATATCCCCATTTAAAGTTGGATTCAATTCATTTAGTTTACTTTTATTCTTTACTTTATATGCATATAATTTTAAATATTCTCAGGATTTTACTAACACATATATCTCAAAAACCCATAGCTTTTTCAAGTTAATTAAATTATATTTCATTTGGAGACGCCTAAGAATTTGTGAGAAATTTTTTGAACGAAAAGTAATAACTTTATTTTTTTAAACTGACCATTGGTAAACATAAAAGTGGTTTTCCTCTAAAAGATATGGGAAATAAGGAAGGTGAATGCTTCATAGTAGAAGGTCAATATGTCTGTTATCAATTGTGCGTTCGATAATACATTTTGATGGCTCATACCAGGCCTCCATCGAATTCACGGGACATTCAAGAACGTACATTGAATAAACATCGCCTACTTCCATTCAATTTTGATACGTGCTGTCGAGGGCAGTATTTAGACACAGTATTTTTGGTGAAGCATTAAAATTCAAAGCTGTCATATTGTCATTTGGTGGAGTTCTATGGAGGAAACAGAAGCTGACGTTTTCGTGTGATGTATAGTGGGAACCCATGCTGAATAAAATTTCTGCGTTGAATAACTGATTATCGATGGTATTTTTCCTCTAATATAAATGAAGATACACATTTTGACTTCAACTGCTGATGAGGCGTTTAACGTAGAGTCGCATTATATTAGCCATTGAATTCTGTAAATAATTACTCGTTAATTAACTCTTCAAAAAAGGAATAATACTTGCTTAAAGTATTCCTTTTTTACTTTTACTTTGTAGTTTATTTACAATTCTCTTGTGCCAAACTCAATAGATTTTTAATCATTTCAACAAGTTGTGTTACCTTCCAGGCCTCCCCTAGCAGTACTTATTCATTTTTCTTAGCCACCATAATTCATTCATTGAAAAACTTCAGATTTCCCTATCCAAAATAATGGGTTAACCAACCAATTTAGTCTAATTGGGTGACAAGTAAGAAAAAAGGATGTTCATAATTTGGATGACGCCCCAGAGTGAGGTGTCTAGTTTCAAAGAGCCTGGGGTAATTAGAATTAACTAAATTGTCCACCGAGAAAGTGTGCGACGTGAATGGAAGTCATTTCGTCGTAATGATAGGGTGTGGCCTGAGGGATTCAAGGGATTAAATTTAATAATGGACTATTCGCAGCGGTTCACCAGGGAGCGTTCGTCGTGGCTGTATCCCTGGAGAAGGTACGCGGTGGCGAAATAAAATCGTCTAAGATTGATTGTAATTTGGACAGCATCTCCATTCCCACGATCCCGTGCGGGTGCACCCTCTCTGTGATGGGGTGATGACGGGAAAAAAAGATGGGATCTTATATCTAAATCTTCCATTTTTTCCTCACTGAAGGCGTTTCATTTTGGAAA
Organism: Ischnura elegans; assembly: GCF_921293095.1. Taxonomy (NCBI): domain Eukaryota; kingdom Metazoa; phylum Arthropoda; class Insecta; order Odonata; family Coenagrionidae; genus Ischnura; species Ischnura elegans. Next base: position 80,465,049 of record NC_060246.1, on the reverse strand, counting down.
AAAATCGGTGAGATGAAAATTTTCTTATATTTGAGCAATCTCGACTTGATTGGTACATATTGAGAATAAGCGCCGGTAATGGATGGAGTGATTTACGGCTCAGTTTTAGGAATATTAAAGCAGGCAAAAGTCGCTCCCGAGAAATCATAATGTTTGTGTCAATCGTTAGAGTGATGGCATTCGAAGGATCTTCAATAAATTTTAAGGCTTTTTGGTAATTTTCTTAAGCTTTGTAATTTACGCATAACTTAAATATGAAACCTCTGAAATTATACATTTGGATGGTTGGGCAGTCATGGGCCTCAGGTATTAAGATGTAAGCGTGCATTCAGTACGATTATTTATAGTTTTCAGTGTTTAAGGAAGATTTTAGAAATTGAAAGAATATTTCATCGGGGTCGACTGGTTCCAGGTACATTAATTCCAAGCTATATGAATAACCACAGCATCCAGCGACGAATTCATCATTGCCACTATCATCACTATCAATATTTCTATCAAAGGAAGAATCAAAATAGTCATTAAATGCCGTAGCAATTTTAGTCCGAGTAGAAGTGATAATACCGTCTATTTCCAGTCAGAGTTCAATTGGGCTGCGTGGTATGCAACCGGTTATTTCATTAAGTATTTTCCATTGCATTTCTGAGTTCCCATTTGCTCCTTGAAATCTTTTTAAATAGTAGTCATTGGAGGCAATCCTGAGTTTCTTTTTTAAATTATTTCAACAGTTTGTAAATTCCTTTGCTAAACTTTCGTTCAGTGGATGGCGTCTATGTTTTTTAAGCAAATAATTTTTCCTTTCAATAAGGTTTAGGAGATGACTTGTTATCCATGGTTTCAAGTTTTTACTTGTGTCATAAGTATTGGATTTAATTCTTAATGCAGACAGTATACCTATTAAAAAATCATGAAATAACGAAAAAGCCTTTGATGCGTTTACTTATTCTACAAATGGACCACAAACTCCATCACTACTTTGATTTAAAAATATTGATAATTTTAGTTTTGGTAAGCGCAGTCGTCGTCGTTCATTTTTCTTTGCATAATGGCTCTTTCACACTACTTCAGCAGCGACTGAAGGGGTGATCGGTCATTGCTTCATGAAGCACTTCCGTTTGGAGGTCAAAAGTGCACATTTTAGTTAACATAGCAAACAAGTGATCTATTCAAGTAGTGGAGCTTAGTAGTGGAGTTAATTAGACACGCTAATCCCAAATAGCTCATTAATTTTATATAATGATCACATCATCAGAAGGTACCATTATATTTATGTTCACGTCACCAATGACAATAATATTACACTTTAAACTATACCTACATCAGCGGTCCAAATTCAGTTGGAAATTGTGGGACCGGAAAATTTTGATCTCTATAAGAGAAATTACCTGTAACTCGAAAATTTCAAGTTTGAGAGCCACATAAAAAAATCAGCAGTGACAGCTTGAATTACATTAGAGTAGCAATGTATTTTTCTTTGCAAATAATCAATAGTACCTCTAGCTCGATATTACTACATCGGGGAAAGTATTTATAACAATTTAATTTTTAATAGTTAATTTCATGTTCAGAAACCCACATTTTACTTAATGTGATTATTATCGGTAAATAAGAAAGGCTACGTTGATGCGTCTCAAATTAATCAAAGTTTTCTCTGTGACTACGGGTATTTTGGTGTATGATACTTAATATTCTACAGCGAAACATCTTCCTATTAGTGCATTCTGACATTCTTAATTTTATAAAAAAATTATATTGTCCTAACTTGTCAAAACAAACACTGGTCCTTGCCATCTTTTCGCATTAGAACTTTACCTCCACGTATCCATAAGTATTTATTAATAGCCTTCCTCATTTTTAGCCGCTCTTGCAGCATGCAGCACTTTTCTCCTCCCAGGACAAAGGGCCTCGTTTATGTAGAGAGGGGTGGGTGACACATCGAGGTTCAGGTGCCACGTAGAGAAGTCCCTCTTCACTCTTCTTTTTGCCAGTAGATCTTCTTTGATGTGTTGACGGAGGAACTTGACGTGGTTACCTCTATGCACACTTTCCGACTTGGGTTTGAAGCGGTAACAGCTCTCAATGTCATGCGCTTTGACTGTAACCCCCAACTCGGCTCCAATATTACAAATTATGCTCGGGAGGTCGCCGTTTTTTTTAGAGGGTAACCGTGAATCTCGACTGAATTCACTGAATTGCGCTGTTCAAGGTCACTTAAGTGTGTTTTGCAAGAAACGCTATTTTTGTTTCTTCATCGATCGATTTTCACTTTCTAATAAGTTCATTCTGGCATAGCACTCGTCGAATTGCTTACTAAGAGCCTCAAGCACTGAAGATAAATCGTCCAGCCGATCATAAAATTTGTGGCGGAACAAGAAGTCCGAACGCGACGGAGGCCTGAACTGAATATCCTTCAAGTAATATTGTGGTAAATTCTTCAAATTGTCAATTTATTTAATTTTTATTGTAAATTATCATTGAATAACTCATCAAATTTGTTGATCGAGTCTCCAAGATTAGCCTCTGTTGACTTTAGATCAGCTTTGATTTCTTTAAAAAGATCTAAAACTGTATCTGTTGGAAAACTCGGGGACGCACTCGGGGGCGCACAAGTAGCTTCACCATGCATTCTGGATCCGCGAACCTCGGTGCACTAAATGCATCGCCAAATTTTCTTGCTGCTTGGCTTCAATATCCTATTTGGTTATAGGATTATCTTAACAATTTCCGTGGAATTTGTTTCCACAATCGGATCACTTCAATACTAATGTGTTTCGCACTATCTTTCTGCAATTCTTGCGAGAACACATATCGGTAACACGCTTTCACGATCCAGTAAGTACAGAACACACTTAGCAAAGCATAACCTTGAGTCGAGACGCGGAACAAGACGTCTGAACGCGACTGAGGTCTGAACTGAACTGAATATCCTTCAAGTAATATTGTGGTAAATTTTTCAAATTGTCATTTTATTTAATTTGTTATATTGAAATATCATATTCATACCTCAGTATTTCTTGGTGAGACAGATACAATAAAATAAGAGAAATATTTTGACGAAGCAATGGGAACCACGCCATGTCAGGAAATATTTTTCCCCCTTGCTACCAAGGACTTAAGGAAGGAAATAAATGGAAGATGGGACTCTGTAGTCACTCAGTAGTCACACTTGATTCTTATTTGCTTATTTTGTAAACGGCAGTGTCCTAATCCCACCATTCGCATGTGAATGCCAAGAAACTTCTTGTTCTTCTTCAATCTAGTTTAGATTTATGTTATAAATTATAATTGTGTGTTCACGATAATAATTTTTAATAAGCTGGATGAGGACGTATAAATGAGCCAGTCTTTATTGATTTTAGTTTCGAAGGAAGAATAGGATTGTGTTTTTTGATTTAAGTGTTTCAGCGATTTAATATATAGTACTATGCGATGTCGATGCCCATCCGATCAAACTGAAGCAATTGGCGCTTTTACGCCGAGTTGAGATGCAGAAAGCAGTGAGGGTAGATTAGGAATGGAAGCCGTCTTCCTCGTCGGGGTTTAGTTTTGCCGGAATATTAACGCACTTTCACACCGTGCCTCGCTATGAGGGACGTCATTTCGCCTCGGGGACTCTAACGAGTTTTAGCACTGCCTTCTCTCCGCGGCCTAACCTCTCGCCCCGATCCGTTCATCGTCAATTTCCGCAGTCCCTCCTCCGGGAGAGTCGACAGTAACGTCAACCTTATAGCGTCAACGGCCTGTGGCTGCATGCGTCTCGGGGGAAACTTTACGAGAAAATTATTTCTCGCGTCCCATCAACGCGTATTACGATCCCCATGAGTTTCGATTCCTTGCTCTCCATGAAGTACAGACCCTAGTGGCATAGTGTTAGCTAATACGTTAGAACAAATGGTCGTCTACTTTTTACGTCTTGAAAGACTGGTGAATAGAGGATACTTATTTTATGCTTTGCATTTATTCCCACAATTTTCAGCCTTTGTGATACGAAGAGATAATTTTTTATACAGTGTTTTTGTTATAGCATTTTATTTTTAATATCGAAGTGGTTTCAGCGCGGATGTGGACTCTACCGTCATGATGTGTGGAATCATCGTGACAATTTTAGCCTAAACGTCACCAAAGGTCCTAACCTGGAAGGCATTTTTCCTAGTTTAAATTACTAGGAAGGAGTAGCCAGTTTTCTTTGGGAGTATCAATAATGTTGTGTAGAGTTAGTGTTGATTTTCATACACCAATGTTTAAGGTGCTGATTCTACCAGTTTCTATTATTGACTTAAACCTGAATATTATTTTTCACAGAATAACAGTTATCACATTATTCGCTGTTTTCATGGCGTTTTAATCTGTTGATGGTGCAAGTGAAAATTGTTCTTCCTTTCTGGTAGAGATAGATATCCACGGCCCAAAGACATCCCAGTTTAATTCTGCGAGTTCACGTAATGGAAGCATAACCTGATTTTTCTTTATCTAAAAAGAATTATTTTGATTCAGAAGAGGTTTGACATAACCATAATTATTATATTTTTCTGATTCACGCATTTTCTCGGGGGATGCATTAAAACGTTTATTTAACGCTGAAATTATTTTATTTTAAACTTAGTAAATTATAGTAAACCTAGCGAAGGCTTCAAAATCCCTTTCATTAATGATGCAAATAGCTATAGTAATTTTACACAAAATTTATTTGCCCAACCGGTTTCAGCAAATAGAATAGCGTGGAAAATTGCTACAGCCTTTTGTATCATTACTATCGATGAATTTCCACAAAGTGTAGTCGTCGACAATCGATCTGATCCCTTATATTCCCTCATTCATCTGCGGCCCAAAATATTCTGCGGTCTCTGCAATACGGACACCAGGCTGGATTCAGTAAAAACTAAAGAAAATAAACATACACAAATTCTTTGTAATTTATATCCTCCTCTTCCTCATTCGAAACGAAATGAATTTTGCAGCGAGGACGAGATCCAATCCATTATCTCGTCCGCACCTTTAAACTCGCAACGATCCCCTCGACCCCGCGAGAACTGCCCCTCTTATTGGGACGGGGCTTTTTGCATAGGGATAGGGGAAGGAAAGAGCTAGAGACCAAGGAGTCGTTTGGCTGAGACAGGAAGCGAGTGGATAACGCCAAGTGCGAATGTGCTCGGAGGTGTACGATAGGGATCCGAGTGAAAACCTGATTAGTTTTCGCACTCTGGGATTCCGTATTCGCTTCCATTTAACGCCGTTTCCCAGCTCGGCCGCAGTTCCCTTATCTTCATCGTCAATTGTGCCCCCGTTCCCCTAGTGTTAACTGCAGATCGTATTTTTCCTCGGTTCTCTCTCAAGAAGGGGACTACATAAAAGGGGATGAAAATCCAAGGGTCACAAGTGATTTTTTTTCTAAATCCAGTTAGGTACAGAAATTGATAGAAGAGATATATACAAAATTTGGTTGCTAAGGGATGCGAGTGAGCATCTGTTCTTTGATGACATCAAGGGGAAAATCAAATTCACTGCTAAATATGTCATTGATCTTGTTTTTTTTTCTCATCCTGTACCTAACTCTGTTTATAATAAAATGCCACCTGCGCCCCTTGGCTTCTCCCCCTTCATATAAGAGGCAACTGTCCATCCCATGGAGGCTTGATCTATGCTGTCACTTTGCACGCTTGTCAATGTCCACAGCGAGGCGATAACAATGACCATCTATTTAAAATGTTTGCAATACTTTAGTATGCCCACTCGTTAAGAATACCACTGTAGTGTAATGTTATCGAGCATTACTATCGTCAATATTTATATTTTGGCCAACAGCCATATTTCTACGTTTTTTCTCGCTGAAATACGGATCGTTCTTCCGTCAGTGCTGGGAGTTGCGACTTTTGTAATCCCAATACATTTAAATATTATTATTGTAATATTTTAGGTTGTAAACTTAATTTTTTATCGTTCATTTGAATTCTTTGCTTGCTTCTTCATTCATCTAGGTCTCCAACATTGCTTCCTCACAAATTTTTTTCGCACCGTGCTGATGACTTAACGAAACGGTACTAGGTGACTCATTGCTCATTTTCTTCAGCATGCTGGATTATCGAAAACAATAATGCGTTGGGAAATGAGTGAGAAGGATTGCCGTGGAGTTACATGGGTCGAATATTACCGGCGATTAATGGCGATGTCATAATGAAGAGTTATGAAGTAATAAACGGTTAGCCGGAATGAAAAGAAGGCTGCGCCAAATTAATGATCTGACTAATGGCCCTCGGTGAGGTTTTTGCTCAATATCCTCCCTATTTTCCCAGATCATAGCTCACCATGCAGATTGATCGCTCTATTTAACATTTAAGGTGCCTCATTGCTCTACATCGTAGGCGTTAGAATTGTTTCAGTTTATCCTATCTCCAGGCATCCATAGAGGATCACTCTAAGGCTCGCCATGTAGATTGATCGCAATGTTTTCCATTTAAGATGCCTTATTGCTTTACTACGGAGGATTTAGAACGGTTATAGTTGATGCTAGCATTATGCATCCATAGAAGTTTCAAATCACATTTCAAATAATGTAAGTGAGGCATTAGGGCTTTTATTCCTTTCACGCTCACGGGACTGGGCTTCTTTGAAGGCCTCTCCACCATTTGTTGCGCCATTTATTTAAATGAAGTTCGGGGTAATGAAACCGTTCTTAAATAAATATAAATTTTTTCACGCAAGATTAATCGTTATAAGGGAAGCGTAATGTGTATTTCATTATTCGGGAAGAGAACTTCACTCCGACTTTGGGTCATAACAAAATTTTTTATGCCATATATTTAATATTACACGAAAATTCTCATGGAAAAAGTACATAAAAAAGGCGAGGGGCTAAGCTGTGAGTGTTTGACTTCAGGTCGATTCACATTTTGGGTTTTATTTTGTTCACAGCTGATATAAATATTTGTATAGAGCCAATGTAACTCTCCTTGTTGTCTCAGTCGGATCAGGAGCTTTAGTTTTATTCCGAAATGGTATTCTTTGGGATACATAGAAAGCTGTCCATATTGAATTCCTTATTTGTTTAAAGCTTTGTGTTTCGCCTCTAAATTGCTAGCGGTATGGAATATTTTTCCTCTAAAAGCTATACTCTCTGGTGACTTTGAGCAGTTTTAACCAATTTTGCTTTCTTTTACGTTTAGTTATTGATCAAATTTAATCTACCTCTGTAGACAAGTACAAGAGAACGAGGTCTTTTTGCAATTTTTAGCGTTTTTTATGATATTGTAATCATTAGCATGATTCAATTTTAATCACATTACGGGACAGAAACCGCCATCACGTTATGGTTACGTATCTGAATGGGTCCCTTACTTTTAGACCTGGTTCTATATTTTTTTCTAGTAAATACTTTCTTTTAATACCATCAGTATGTTAAAACTGAAACTGGTGAATCCGTTTAACCATTTTGCCAACATACTAGACGAAAACGGGCACAGCGCTAAGGGTATCAGGAAGAGAGTTGCTTTTTCAATGGAGGTTTTTAAGATGAGAATGGACCCATTGAGAGGGTCGTTTTATAAGAGTAAAAATAAAATGTTAGTGAATGGTTTGATCCTGGCATTAGCGCTTTATTGTAAGGAAACGCGGACACTCCTAAAAAACATAATTGTAACTTAAACTTAACTAGCGACTTTAGGGATGTTAAAAGCCCTGAACTACGCAATGGGCCTTCAAGTGAACCTTCTCAATAAAATGCGTTAAATTCTTCTGTAATGTATAACTAATAACTTCAGGCTTTACTTTGTGAAACCAATCCATATTGGAAGTAAGGAAATAAAACTTTGTAAGGTTCACTGTTATTTAATTATGAGCATGACCCGGGTTTCGTAACTTGGTTACATCGTCAGGTGACTGATCTTGCATGCATCATACATTTATACACAAGTACACAAGTGACAGTGAGGACATCTATCGGAAAGGAAAAGGACTGGTTGAAAGAGCGGGGGTTAGGGTTGAACACGGAATGGAATAGGGAGAGAGGGGGGGAGGGTTAAGGGGGGAAAAGGGCATATAGGTTTCAGATTTCTCAGTCCCTATAAGGAGGCGGAGGGGGAGGGGAACGAACTGGAGGCGTGCGAGATGTGGATATGGAGGAGAAAAGAGAAGATGAAGTGGACGGACAGGAAGATGAACGAGGAATGGTAATACATGTAGGTGGAGAGAGGAAAGGTACCGAAGGAATGCGGAGAAGACAAAGGGTTTGCATAGAGCAAGCACTAAGTGGAAGGGGATGCTCGCAAATCGCATTAGAGGGTAGTATTCTAGGGAAGGGGGAAGAATAGATTGGGATTAATGACTAGATTGGAAGAAAATATGTCCTACTGTGGATAGAAGAGAGAAGTTAAATGTGAGAATAGGTGGATGATTTAACCCATTGTATTCCTTCGTAATTTAGTTACTGGTGACGAATGTCACGAAGAAATTCATGTATCACCCAAATCCAATCCTTTTTCAACTTCATTAATCTTAGAAAGAACTAAACAAGCATTTGTTATTTATTTATGCTGCCATGTTTGTATCCTGTTCAATATAATGCTTTATTCACTTTTCAAATAAATTTTTTATGCATTCCGTCTCTTTATTTTCAAGATTTTAAAGCTTGAGAATTTTTTCCCATGTACTATTCCATGTTCGAATGAAATCTAAAGAGTCTTTCTCTTTAGTGGTTGTATAATAACTAAATATATTATTTCTTAAAGATGTTACAATAATTCTTGTAGTTTAATCAATATTGTGAGGCTTCGCTTGGTGAAATTACTTCATTTTAGGTAAAAGATTAAAATCTAACATATAAATTAAATTTTGGAAGACCAGTTTCGTCACGGAGCGACGTCATCCAGATAATTTCTCATCGCATTGCAACTGGTCATCTAAAATTAAGTATTCGTTTAATTTGTATAGTTTTCTGTTTAACAGGATTATTTTGCGCCACTCAACCAAACTCTGTCGACTATGGTTATGGTTACATCTTATTGACTGGCCCCAACGTAGGAATCCAGGTACAACTTTTGTATTATCCCTGGATGAAGGTGTTTTCATCTTCTAGGCAGGAAACACCTTTCCACACTCGAGATGGAAAACACCTTTCTCCTATCCATTTTACGGCTTCGAACACTAGGATCGCTGAAAGTGATATTGCCGACGCTGCTGGAATTGGATTAAGGGTTAGACTTGAGCCAAAACAAAACGCTTCTGAAAGTTCCATATTTGTTTTCCTCTGCTCAAAAATGGAAAGAATATGTCAATCGAAAAAATCTTCAATGCTGTAAGCTCAGGTGTGCGTATTTTTTCCAAGGAAATTCAAGTATCATCTACATGATCCACTCCGCTTAATCATATTCTCATTCAACCCATGACCCAATCGAGGTAGGTGGCTGAGACAAAAATGAGTCGAATATTGTGGAATCCTTTTTTACTGCGAATTAATTTGTGCTGAATATCTTTAAATAATATCTTTAAATAATATTTCCACTGGTCTTGGGAAGGGTGTATTTTGTCAGTACAAATTTAATCTGCGAGAACACGGTGAAGGGAATTGCTCAATCCTCATTGTAAGTGGGAATAACGAGTGGGAATCGAGAAAAGAAGAGTTATTATCTGGAACTCTGCTAACATCACTACATATTTAGAGCCATAAATATATATAAATATAAAGGGACTTAATGGATGCTCATAGCCCTGAACTACGCAATGAGCCTTTACGTGAACCTTCTCAATAAAAATGCTTTAAATTCTTCTGATAAGTATAGTTTTCAGATAACGTATCCACCGGCCTTGAGAACCAGGGGCTTTGGATTCAATTTGTGAGCTTATTTTTGTGGAAAATATTATGAATTCTTTACGTTTCGTTATGGATCCGAAAACCACGCATTTCGCAATTTATTTTGTAATCAATTCTTTGGCTATTGATTATCCACTCTTTTGAAAGTTGACATCTGGCTACTTTATTTCATTACTTAACCAGGAAATCTTTCACTAGCGTTTTTTATCTGGCAGTTTCTATAAAATGGAAATGCTTCTGTTGTATGTCATCTATGTTTAATATATATATCCAATCAAACAATAAATTTATCGTCAAATTATGCATGAAATTTCTGCTGGTTCTTCTCCAAACCTTAAATTCAGATCGGTGGAATGTTTTTCAAAGGATCATCTGCTGTTCGTACATCAAGCCATGAATTTGATTGCCCTTGATTTTATTTTTTATTTTTTTTATGCGGTTTGTCGGGAAATGTTTTACACGACTAAGTCATCCGTGACCACATTTGAGCGTTTGGCTACAAAACCCATTTTTCGTCATTGGAGCCCATAGCTACATGGTTTTCTGATGTAACATTATGTTGGAGAGGACACTTGGATCTTTGTATTTACGCTTCAGTGCTAATTGAAAATCGAAGAATGATAGATTTTTGTATTTTAATTGGGCTGGATATTTTTATTTTCATTTTGGTTGTAATTGTGAAATCATCGCAATTGATTATTGTCTTTTCTTTTTTGCAAAAAAAATATAGTAAGCGTGGACTCGTGCCTTTTTCCGAAGCCCTTTTATCCTCTTATAAAAGTAATTTCTCATGATAATAAAATAATTTCACAGTTTTTTTGGAATTATTGCATGTATTTTCCGGGATTAAAGTCGTATGGTCAATAGCGGTCAGCCTATTGGTGCCATTATTAGCTCTATTCACTAATGTTGCTTTGCATCTCCGTATCTGCATATATCTTATATTGCACACATGCATCTCTGTTGAGATTATTTTCCGCTTTCATAATTTCCACACTTAAAATAGATCCTCTTTAATATTCATGGTACATAATGTATTTATCCGCAATGTTATGTTTTTGATACATTAAAATGGCTTTTATAACATTTTTATGCGTAAATAGTGACAAAATGACCGAATATCTGTATAGAAAACAATCAATACCCATTCGATGTACATTTTATATGGATGTGCGAGTAGCATTTTATAATTTCGTGTCGAATTGAAAATTACTCGCGAGTATCGAGTCGAGTATGGTAGTTTCTGGACCAGGCAATACAACAATGCATTCTCTAACATATTCTCATTTTTCCAATCCCCTGGTGAAATTTAAATTTTGAATTTGTGTCAAAGTTGGAAATAACCGGCATTGTCCCCCAAAAGCTTGAAGTTAGATATTTTTCTTTCTTTCGGAAATCTTAACAGTCTTCATCTATTATCACAGCGTTTGAATAAAAAAGTAAGGTGTGATACAAAAGTATCACATAGTGTGAGCGATGCAGTGGTCCACTCGGATTACTTCGAATACGCCGCCGAGTCGGAAGACGATATGCCGCCGAAGATGACAATAAGGTATTCGGCGCCCACATTGACGACTAGAGTGGTTGACTGCTACGTACTATACAGCAAGTTGAAATTCCTGGTCCAAGGCATTAGAACTACGCATCGACTTTAAAAATGATATCATTACATGAATTTCATGTTAGCACTTCATGTTGGCAAATTTTGTCACTTAATAGCCTCGAAAACCGAAACTACTCGACTCGACATTCGTAACGGAACTCGAAACACTCGAGTCGAGTACCAACTACTCGACTCGACTCCAATTATCGAATACTCGCACATCCCTAATATTTACTCTTTCTGAACCGCCTTCGCTCAAATTTTCCTTTATTTATTAAACAATACGCTTTTTGATTTTTCTATTGGAATACTAAATATTACTTAAGGCTAATTACGACCAGCACATTGTGTGTAACTGCCTCAAAAGATTGAGCATCCATCGCAGGAAGATTAGCACCGTAGGAAAGTTATTTCGTCGCACATTTCGCAAAATCCTCTATCCCCGTCCCATATTCCCATAATCCGTTATTCCCTCACCATCAGTCCTTTGCCCAACCCTTTGACGCATTTCTCCTCTGTGAGACCAACCAACAGGCTCTGGGCACCCCAGATCTTGTCTCCCGCAAAGTTCACCGCCATATAATTTCAATACGAACCAAATATAAAAAAGAATGACTGAATACATGACGAATTCATAATATTATCTAAGCCTTTAAGCGTATAACATACCATCAGTGTGATTCATCGAATCGAGTTCGTTTTGTTGGCCGCAGGCAGAAAGTGCTAAGAAATGTTCACTAAACATTTTTTCTTTTTATGACCGCCTTTATATTGTATGAATATCAGTTTTATTTTCATTTTCCTGCTCTTGACTCACTGAGTTATTAGTCCTAGTAGTCAATTTTAACGAGTATATTTTTTGTAACAATACAATGGATCCGCCTTCACTCAAATTTTCCTTTATTTATTAAACAATACGCTTCTTGATTTGTCTATAGGTATAATAAACATTCCTTAAGGCTATATACAACCGGCACATCGTGTGTATCTTCCTCTTTCTACTTTTATAATCCTTCAACACTATCTTCAATGAAACAAGCGTAGCGTGAGCACGCTAAAAAAGGCGAGACGGACTGGATACTCAAACTCGTAAGTCACATAGCTCGCCCAACTTCGCTTGAAAGCAACAGCATCACAAAATAGCCAGATCGTGCGTGTTCATCCCATGATTCTCTTGTTCACGATCTCTTCAGACCCTCGTAGCTTCGATGATCGTTAGAGGACCTCCCTCCATCGCTGCAGCCCCCTCCGCGGCTACACTGTCCACCAGGGTGGGCAGAAAAGTGACTTTTTTCGTAATAAAATTTGCCCTAAGTGGGGAAATTGTCTACTCATATCATGGTCCCATATTCGAAATATTTTCAATACCAGATAATGTTAAACACTTCCGACCGAACCCTTAAGTTTAAAAATTTGCGAAAATTTTGGTTGATTCCGGAGTCAAAAGCCTATCAAGAATAACTAACTGCTACTAAGCCCATTTTGAAAATAAATGATGATGATCTCTTAAGAAGTCGCAGGAAGGTATCGTTCCTGGGTGGAGAATATTTCAAATAACACTACCAGAGGTGTGTTTATTTGTAGCTTTTTTTTAGCAAAGCAGACAACTATTGGCAGATCGGAGGGTTTTTAAACTAACTTTGCCTAGCGACACTCAGAATTTTTTAGTTAGATAGCGTTGAAGACACCAATACATCATCCACTCGTCATTACCTGGAATCATAATTCGCGTGCAGTCTATCCTGCATTTTTTTTTGTAATTACACTCCCTGTATCAAGTGAGGACGTCCAAAGGTCGAGGAGATGGTGGGCTGGTTAAGTGCCCCTTCATCCGTTCCACGTCGTTTCCCCCGTTCTCCATCGCTTCCAATTCCACCCCAAGGGACTCGTTACTTCACAACCTCCCCCGCAAGTCACTAACCCCATACCGATCTCTGTCCCTCCGGAACCCGACCCTTTTTAACCGCAAATTTCCATCGGGCCACCAAGCCGATAATTCCCTCCCTTAAGAGCTCAGCCGGCCTTTTCACGTGGCCACTTCCTTCCCGGAGCTTTCCTACCATCTTATCAGCTCCACCCGCTCGCACACGTTTCTTCGGGGGAAAACGAGTGGTGCCTTTCGGGCATCTGGTGCCGTAATTACTTTATCGGTACATTTTTTTCGCTGAAATCCACTCTCTTGATCCAGTCCTATCATTTCCGTCCTTTCACCGAATCTATCAGTGAGTGAATTCAACCACTCGAAGATAGCTTCCGCTTGAAGAAATTCCCTGCCGAATATTCTGTCACTACGTTTTCGTAATTTCAATAAGCTTTTTTCTATTGAAACTGATTAAGTTACGAATGGAAAATTATAAAGAAAAAGTTTAAAATGAGATCTGGATCTTGGAGAGAGTGCCGATGAAGGCCAATCTTTTAAGCCATGAAGTGGGATCATCTTTCTCTGGAGTTGGTACGTGATTACATTTAACGTACGTACATTTAACGTGAATTCATTGTTAGACTGGACGAATTATCTCAATTAGCGAATCATTCGATGAGCGGAAACTGTTAAGCTATTTATCTATGGCCCATAAACCGTTTAACAGTTTAGAAAAATATTCTTTTTATTACTACTTTTGATGACTCATTACTATTTTTAATTTTGACTGTCCATACTAATCTTTCTGCAGTGCAGTTTAGTCGTTATACTTCGAATTCTGTTTCTCCTCCTTCTATCCGTGAGCCGGCGAAGTCAAACGATTTGAAATGAGAATTCAAGCATCCTTTTGGTGGTAAAAAGAGATGGCCAGGAAACGGTAACTTCCCATGTCACTGAAGGGCGTTGAGGAATCTTTTTCGGGGCGCGGAACTTAATGATTTGGGGTGGCTGTTAAACTGGAAGTGGCAGAGGAATTTAATGGAAGCATTAGATTCTAAAGGCAACTTAATCTAATCTAATGCCTCTAAATTTATAGCCGCTGGCCTGTTTCGCTCTTTGTCACTGATGCGACACTTAAATGTTCATCGGTCAGTGAAAGTAAATTCTATGTACCATCATCACCTATTTACTCTCTTTTTTTCTGATAAACTTCGTGCTTTAGTGTGGGTAATTGCGGCCACTCGCCTAAGCAATTGAATTTTATGATGAATGCAATCTTCTAAGGTGAATATAATCCTCTATTAATGATACCTAGGCGTTACGCTAATGATAAATTTTAAGTCCAACTAACTAACTAACTCTGAAAGGCCTTTTGGTAACGTAACATAGAGGGCGATGAGGTTCAAGGGTTTGAATTTTCTTTGGCTGCTGGTAAATATTTGGTCTATGCCAAAATTCGCCGTTTTATTGCCAAATAAATTGTATTCGGTACACTACGAAGATAACGTGTTACATTGTGGTAAAACTTCTCCGTAATCTTCATTTGTTGAAACACATATGAGAATAACGTCGTGCATCGAAACTCTGGCACACTTATCTTCATGATAGATTATATATTAAGTTCTCACATTTATCATCAATGTCGTTCCATTCCATAAAATATTTCCTTAATTATAACTTTTATGTGCTTCCACACCCTTAACCTTCTGAGGCGTTTATTTCAAGGCAGATAGTGAAGTGCAGTTTTGAGTAAGTAATAGCTCTCGCGTTTCTAGATTAGGTTCCTTAATACTTATTTCGGATTCCATATACTACTTTTGCCTTTTACATTTTACCGATAAGAGTTGATGGAGAAAAGTCCCTTTTCATAACTAAACACCGAATGACGTTGCAGCACAAGAAATTAAAAAAAAAATAACTGTATGTTACTCATTTATAATTATAATTGCATTCACCCGAGTTTTTTCAGTCACGACATCATCAGGAAGCAGTGTGACGCACAAAGTTATCGTATATTTTCACAATGCAGTGGACCCACCGAGTAATGCAGGAAAGAATTGCTTTCATGGTGGTAGAACAATTTTCCGAGAATTTTTACCTGCGCGAGATATTCGCAAATCCAATCGACCTACAATCGTTAGTGCGTGAAAGAGTGGCGTGTCGCGAAGCCTTTGTCTCGGGATAACTCCTGTCCTCCGGGGCCGGCCTCGCTATCGCGTGTTTGAGCGCCGTTTTCTCCGCCTCGTGCTGCTTACGATAAGCGGGCATGTCTGCGTGTCGCAGTACTCGACGGGAACGGCAGGTCTAGGACTGGATTCAAGATGCTCCTACTTCGACGATAACAGTCCCATGTGCCCAATTTTATAGCCAGCCCAGAGGATACCCCGCTTTGACTGCTCTCAGACGGAGCCGGTAAGTCGGAATTGGCGACGTAGCATAGGATATCGATGGAAATTATTTTGCTAAGTACAAATACCCCTAAAAATTCCCATGGATGTATGTGATCATTAATTCCTCCCTGATCAATCGCCTCATAAGAATATACCGGTGAGTGAAAGAAGGTTGGACGTAGCAGAAATGCAACCATGCAGAATTAAAAATGGCTTCTTCAAGTATCGTGGCTGTATGCAAATTATTTGGGCGTATTCTCAGGTTTCTACGTGATCGACTATAAGGATGTACCCCTCCGGATCGAGCAGTATCATTACCTGTCTTGTGATTACTTTCAAACTGATACTATTTTTTTGAAATTGTCAGGTTTTATATTGTTGAAAGTTGACAAAATTTTCATGAAGCTCAAATTTGCAAAATTAACTAGACTTATTCTAAATGCAATTTTTTTTACATTTGATACACATAAAAATTTTGATTCATGTATATTATGTTGCTCCAAACATTTAAATGTGTTGAATTAAGTTTTAAGAGATTAATACGTCACCAAAAACAAATAAATGAACGTTGCAGATATCATGTAGAAACGTCAGAGTGATTTAATTAACGATTTCATTCGATGTTTTTGAAGTCAGTTATGCTGGGATATTTTGAAAAGTATAAAAAGGAAAAATGTATTTCGTTTAAAGGCTTAATGGTATTCCCTTTCATTACATTTATCAATCCTATTTTCATACTTGAATACTTGGATAGAATGGAAGGGAACTGGCCTCGCTGATAAATATTAGGTTGTAAATTCAACAATCAGAACATAAAGTTATAAACATACGAAATAAGGTTGTGTATAATGATTTACATGAAAAAATAGGATAATATTAAAATTCACTCCCAACTCAAAGGAACGGTTGGGCGATCGCTGGCGGTGCTTGATGCATGAGAAGTGCACTGGGGGAAGAAGAGGGTAGAGGAGTGTAGTGATGCAAGGATCGACGTCAGCGTTCCACTCCACAGCCATCATGCCGCCATTAAAATTTGAATAATCACATGCGGTGGAGGAGGAAACTAGGGCTCGTTTGCTTACTAAGAGCCCTTTAAATCGGCATTATTGTCATGTGAGGGTAGAGTCCTCAAAGTTCGATCGCAAATCTTAAAAGATCTTTAAAAATTAACTCAATTGGGAGCAAAGAAGGCAATGTCGTATAACCTTAGGTCACGTTGGCTCATCTTTACCTATTTCTGCAAGTTTTCCATGCCTCGTTGGTTAATTATGTTGTTTGGCAGGAAAATTGATATAAACAGGCAGTGGATCGAATATGTTTATATAGCTTAATGTCCCTTTTTTGACCCTAAAAACGTTAAGTATATTTTAAAATGACAAAAAAATTCATGTTTTTCTCACAGCATTTTTTCGATGTAGTGGTCCTTTACTGCATTATAAGACGATTATTTATTTGTAAAAATTATTTTAAGGCTTATAATGAGGGTCTTGTTTTCAAAGTTGTAAATATGAACAGATTGTTTTAATTTTTCAAAATACATCCATTTTCCTCCATTGCCTGTGAAGTTCATACCTATTTCATACTTACAAGAATTGCCATGAGAAAAAATTCCCCTGGACCGGGAATCGAACCACGGACCTTTGGCTTTCCGGGCCACTCCGCAGACCACTACGCTATCCAGGTTCTTTAATTCTCATGGCAATTATACCGAGGCTCATGGTACTAGGTGTTAGGCCCTCGCGGTCCATCAAGGATGGCAACGCGAGGGAGAGAGGACTTCCAAGAAGCCACAACCGGTTGAGAGCCTCAAACCTGCGCTAAAGCCGCGCAAAGCGGTATGTGTAATATTTCGAACCCTGCCGCGTGAACGGCGGTGAAACATACAAGAATTGCCATGAGAAAAACTTCCCCTGGACCGGGAATCGAACCACGGACCTTTGGCTTACCGGGCCACTGCGCAGACCACTACGCTATCCAGGTTCTTTAATTCTCATGGCAATTATACCGAGGCTCATGGTACTAGGTGTTAGGCCCTCGCGGTCCATCAAGGATGGCAACGCGAGGGAGAGAGGACTTCCAAGAAGCCACAACCGGTTGAGAGCCTCAAACCTGCGCTAAAGCCGCGCAAAGCGGTATGTGTAATATTTCGAACCCAACCCGAACGGCTTTAGCGCAGGTTTGAGGCTCTCAACCGGTTGTGGCTTCTTGGAAGTCCTCTCTCCCTCGCGTTGCCATCCTTGATGGACCGCGAGGGCCTAACACCTAGTACCATGAGCCTCGGTATAATTGCCATGAGAATTAAAGAACCTGGATAGCGTAGTGGTCTGCGGAGTGGCCCGGAAAGCCAAAGGTCCGTGGTTCGATTCCCGGTCCAGGGGAATTTTTTCTCATGGCAATTCTTGTATGTTTCACCGCCGTTCACGCGGCAGGGTTCGAAATATTACACATATTTCATACCTATTGACTTCAATATAATCTTCATCAGACAGAATTAATTAAAAAGCGTGAAGTCAGCTTAAAAATTGTCAGGACCGATGTTCCTGCCGTGCGATTGTATCAAGATACATTATCTATTACAATTCAGTAGACTACCGCTATATGGTGTTGACTTTTAACTTGACGCTCCTTCGTCACCGGGCTTTCTATATATCGTTGTCCTCATGACTGGTCGCCTCGTCCTACTTACCGCCGATGGATGCGAAGGATTCTTCCCTTACGAGCACGTGCTGCCGCCGGAGAGGGTTGAATTATTCATGCTATGCGGCGGCAGCGGAGAGAACTTCAAGAGACACCCAGCACCCTGCGCTGAAGCTGCACGCCGCACACGACACCCTCCCCTTGCGAAGGGATCGTCCAACCCCGCACGCATCGGCTGCACGCATTGCGTGGGGACGCACTCGTGCATAAATGATGAATATTGCTCCTGGGTAGGCTTCGGGATGTTTCCCATCGATATTCGGCCGGTCGTAACCGTACGGAAATTTTCGAAGCCGTCGCGGGCTTCGATCCAAACTTCGGAATTGATTTTGAAATGAGTTAAGAAGGATTCGCGCTCTATTCAATCGCAACGAGTGAAGGCCCTTCCTTCATTCAAAAGATGAAATAAGAAATTCAAGAAGTCGTGCATGTGAGCGTATTAGGTTTGGCTTACAAGTGAAGTGAAGTTGTGAGTGAAAAATATGCTAGACAAAATAGAAACATCGATCGATGTCTAGCACAAAGTATTGGCAAATAATATAACCGTTTTATAATCGAAGTTACTTAGTTTTTATTATGAAATGTAAAGGAGTAATTTTTATCTCCTATAAATACCTATACTACTTGAGGTCAGGTAAATATTTTTTCGTCGGTCAGATGTCAAATTATACAAATATTTAATCGAGCAATTCACTGTCTCATTTTTGACATCTGCTCAACCGTGATTATTTTTTTGCGGATTTTGAGCGTTCAAGGAAACTTAATATGTTATTTATTTAAGTTATTATCCCCTTTGGCTAAATTTCTCATTTATAACTGACTCTTAATTGCCTTTTATTTTAATATGTGGTTGCTCTAAACAGTTTTCTTTTTATAAATGAAAAGTTGCTATTTTCCGTCTTATTTTGCCAAATTGACTTTTTCACATAACCAATAATGGCAACACTGAAATTATTAAAGACAAAATATGAGTTAAAAATTAAGTCATAACGATTTAAACGGGTATTTGAAATATCTGGAGGTATATATGGAATTGATAGATCGGAGCCTGAGAAAGAAATAGGTACTGTACAAAGGTGGATACAACTTATTGAGGGTTTAAAGTAATGAATGAGAAATATCTATCCAGTTTTTGGTATAATAACAAGAGGCAGATAAAGTAAATAAATAGTTAAAAGATGAGTAAATAAAAAGTTAAAA
The DNA here is from genome assembly GCF_921293095.1 of Ischnura elegans. Classification (NCBI taxonomy): domain Eukaryota; kingdom Metazoa; phylum Arthropoda; class Insecta; order Odonata; family Coenagrionidae; genus Ischnura; species Ischnura elegans. The sequence goes on along the minus strand of NC_060246.1, from coordinate 80,445,496 downwards.
GATGAAAAAATATGTGCCTGAATATTTAAAAATACATTCTGAAGCCTTTTCGTGCTGAGGTCCCGAAAACTGGAAAAATATTTTTAAACCTCTTACGTTTAGGAGTCATGGTAATGATGATCGAATCTGTAAAGCACCCTACTGAGAATGCTTAGAAAATCTTGGGCCCACTTTGTCAGATAATGAGCTGATGCGGCGAGGCATGTCCCGGAATTCAGCCCACCGTCACGGCGGCATTTGCGTCGCCTTTGTGGCGCGCCATACTATGCCGTGAGATGACTATCCCACTCTGCTTGGGTAAACGGAGACTTTCGTGCAATAATATGTGCGTCATTCGCTAATCCGAGCGAAGGGGTTAATCGTCCGCTATGGACTTCTCGGGCTCGTCGAGCTGCTAAAGGCGGCGCATAGTCAATCCGCTTGAAAGTCTGCGTATGAATGCAAATGTGAGTGGTTCCTCTGATCCCCTCTTCCATATCTCGCGATGATTGCCTCGCTCCGATTTACGTAATTCCGGTCACGGATCATTTATTTTTATGCTGCTTTTTTATTCTCTCCTTCATTCCTTTTATTTTTCACCGAAAATACCCCCAGGACCTCATGTTGGAGAGGCCTGTAGGGTTATTTCTACCGTAAGGAGGTCGCCATGGTTATAATAAGGGGGAAGTATGTTTGAGAGGAGAGGAGGGAAAAATTGAGGATAGGGAGGTGGTCCGCTTTAGGGTAGTCAAACAGAATTTCTCATTCTTTTGTGCTTCGGCCGAATGGTCGGGAGGAATACAAGTCCCTTTGGAATTCCCCCTCAGGTAATCTCGACGATCTCCGAGATCTCATTGAAGGATGAATTCCTAGAGGAAGTGTCTACGCTTTTGATTTGATTAATTATTCGCGTTACGTATAAAAGGAGATTTCAAGTCCCTCCCCCCGTCCCCTGCTAAAAATGCATAATATCTTCCTAGTATGTTCTATGCTCTAACAAATGAAATCTCTTCACGGGCGGTCTTGCCTCGTCAGCTGGAGATAATTAATTTCAAACTACAAGAGCACCGTGGAGAGTAAAAATTTTATAAAATCTGTTCCTGACCTCGTATGCTCAAGGAGTTCTATTTATTTGTTCTCTACTAATAGGTCTCCAGACCTGCTCGATTTTGACCGACTCCACCTTTGCAAAATTTGAAAATGGTTTTGATGTTATGCTACTCTTTGGAAAGCGGAGTGCCTTATTTTCTTTCGACCAGTTAATTTTGCTGCTTTTCAATCTAATGCTAAATATATTTTGCGTAAGTGAGGTTTTATTATTTGCTGATGAATATCTTGGCTGTCTTGAGTTTTTTCTTATTCTCCTCGTTCTAGATTAGAGAATACTGTTTTGTCAAATAATTAATTTCCGTCCCTCGCTATTCCATCGTAGTTCTTATACTCAAGGTTTTTATACCTAGTTAGGCATTTTACAGGCATGGACATAAGAATTGGGGTTATAATCAATGCCCTTGTAGTTGCAGGAATGTAGGATCTATGATCATATCACTTAAAATTTGTTTGAGAATGAAAATGAAAATAAATGCCAACAAATTTTCGTTCATGTTGATATGTTGATGGAATTGCTTGGCAAAATTCTTCCTTCCTGCATTCAACATCTTCCATATAATTATATACTTAAAACTCTTTCATTATTTTTGGTGGAATTTTCTCGTATTTATTCCTGCTTTTGCCTTAAATTTCATATTCGTAAACATCATCTTCTGTTCATATAGCTTTGGCTATTTAGCTTTTGGTATGATGATATCTGCGCTGATATACTACCTCGAGATGTCATTCACGCAAGATTCCATAATTTTCCTGCTTAGCAACATAATATGACAGCGTACTAGCATGCTTCACAGTCATATGTAAGGTGTCAGACTCTAACTCATGACTACAAACCATTACTCTTTAAATTTTACGTTATCGTCGCAATATGTGTCACACCACCTGTTATAAAACTTGTACCGCAATATTTTCCGTCCTAATTAAACAGAGGTGCTACATATTGGACGGCGTTTGACTCTCGTGAAGAGAACGTATTGGTGGCTTACATCCGTCAAGAGTTTATCGCAGAGTTTTTAATATCATGGTTAGTAGTAAAGATTACGCTGAGGGTGGATGCTTTCGGAAGACTATAGTACTCAAAAAATTTCCCGCGTGTTATGTAGCTCCATATTATCCTGTGCTGTCGGTTTTCAGGGGTTTAATATCCTGATCCCCGTGGTCACACCCTGCTCCGAAAATGGTACGCCTCACAGGGAAGAGGAGAGAAAACCGTAAAACTCACCCCCGACCCCATCTTGTCCGCCCTGCTGGAAAAAAATGTATCCGCAAAGCCCGGGGCGGGACAGCCGTCCTCTCTCTCTTATACCATGTCTTCGTCATTCATTACGGCCCCGACCACGGAGAAAATCTCATCCTCTGCGAAAACATTAAATCCTCCCCACTCCTTCCCTCCAACCCTTCCGTCGCCGCTCCGCTGGCCGGAAATCAGGGCGAGAGCCACCGAGAAAATACAATAACAACACATCGCAGGATAGCACGATTCCAGGGTTCATGATATACGAGTTGACGTACTCATGGCGCATATATAAATCGATGCCGTATTTTTTCAGCTGTACGCTCTGTCATTAACATATTATTCAGTGTGCCTTTCCAAAATCCTTCGTTGTAACGTCGGTGATAGTGTGCTATACAATCGCTGTCGGGAGGTGTTGGTTCTTTCAGTCGGACCCTCGTGCAGTGGTCGATTTTGCTCTTTTATAGAGGCAGAATTATAAAATTCTCATAGCCATTCTCATTTCTTTTGTTCTTCCTCTCGCAAATTACATCTTTCATTTCTGCGTATCGGTGATAGTGAATTTTCTTTCCAGACTTTCTTACATTTTCTTTCCAAATTTTCTTACATTTTCAACTACCATCATTTTTACGCTTGACTAACAATGAGTAAGTTGTCCTTAGTAATAATTTATGCTTATTTCATAGTGTTTTTCCAACAATAACAATATAGTTTAGCTATTAAGAATATTTCACTTGGGAATTAATCAACATTTGATCTGTTACGTTAGCGAGCTTTAGTCACTACAGCTGCTCTTTGCTAATATTTTACCCGTCAATAAATCTTTTTTCACTTCTTAGTTTTTTTTGGAAATTAGTAATGTTTTTAGTAAGTGCTTACCTAAAATTTCTTCTGTATCATTTAAAGCGATAGGACTCTCGTAAAATATTTGGCTGCCTTTCATTTGTAATAAATCTGCATCATTAGTCAGTAAATTGCCATTTAATAAACTGATAAATTTTGATGTCATATTAAACCTAATAAGTTCCATTTAATACTGGAATGTGCTCTCACGCTCCCTCATTGGATGTGTTCAGTAACCTCTCCTTCCATTAAAAGTGGATAATCAGTTTTTTTTTCTTCACATTAGTTAATTGAGACATTGCAATAGTTCCACTGGATTTATTTTAACACGACGCGTTTCGTTCACATCATGCCGCACATTATACAAAATATTTCTCTTGAATTTTTGATGCAAGTATGAAACTGTCCAAATTTATGATGAAACGTGCGGAGGAATCAGGTAGAAAATGAACTTTTATCTACTTAATGGCATAATTTTGTTACAAAAATACTGATAAAGGTCTCTATAGCTCTGACTACGATGGTATGCCGTCCGGTATCCGACATTGAAGAATCATAAGCCCTCAAGACTGAGAACAGTGTGATAAGCGAAAAGGAATCGCATTACGGAGCTAACACTCGAAAGACTATGCGCAGTTCTTACCCAAGGGCCTTTGACTTCCTCACCGAATGACCATAGGATGGAGGATAGATGACCGAGGAGCGGCAGCAAGGGGTGGTTGAGGTGGATCAAGGAATGGTGGTGAAGTTGGAGATGTTTTCGTCCTCGCACGTCCGGCAACTGCCCCTGACTCCGTCGCTCCTTCTCACGCGATGCGATTAAACTCAGGCGAGGGCAAAAGGGTTCATGGGACGGGACGGCATTTCGCCTCCACTTCGTTAGATATACACGCGCCGGACGTGTCCCACTCTGCGGTCGCAATATTAGCAAGAAGTTTTCCGGCTTCCACGTCTGGGAGCAGTAAGGTAAAAAAAAGTCTCACTGGAAGTAGATTGGTTATCTGGGATTCCTCCGATAGCTATTGGGAATTGCGTCGCTACTGGTTACGCGAGGGCGGGAGTAGCGGGTTGAACGTTGGTTGAACACATTGGAAAAATCTGCGATGTATACGCTTTTTTCGTTGAATTCGGGCTAGATTGTTTTACTTCGCTGGATCCGGTGACGGTGGGAAAGTTCTTGCCTGCCAAATAAAAGGTCGCGGGTTTGAGTGCCACATGGGTAGGTCACTATGCAGGGCGTGATTGTTAGTGCTCATGTAATTCCTAAGTTGTTGAAAAACCCCATGTGGCCAACATGTGCTGTTTTCGGTGGTATGGTAATAAAAACAATATATATTTTAACGGATTTTTTGGTTCTGTGGTGTTGTTTTCTAGACAGACCTTTTTTCTATTAGCAAAAAATCAGTATTATAACCTAGACGGTGGAGTAGATTGAATGATCGATATCGATATTACCTAAGAAACAATTTTCTTTAGAATCCTATCACGTGTTGATTGAACTGTGAGCGGTTGAAGGGTGGCTTACAGTTGGATGATGCACCCATTCCACGTCGGCAGCTGATATATCGTGGAATTTGAAGCTTATAAGGCCAACTTGAAACGTTATTGGATGAATGGAGGGCGAATTCCCGCACCTTTTCCCAAAAGCCATGAAAGAATCGGAATGCGAGTGATATTTTCGAGCATATGGACTAGAAAAATGCTCACATCATCCGTGCTGTAACCTTTTCCTGTTATCTTCCAAGAAAGTCGACGGATCCAGGCTTTCATTATTTGCTCGCACTATCTACTTGCACGCTGGGATATTCTGATCCTTCGCTCGGTTGTACCGCTATTGATATTTCTCGTGGAAGCTTTCCGCTACCGAAGGTATACGATTTTGACCTCAGTTGTGCGTAAAGACTGTCGACCTGCATGCTTTAGTAAGCTTTAAGTCTGCGAGCACGGTGTTTATAGCGACGTCCGCATCGATGTGATGTTAGTGTGTTTATTGAGCTTTCGTAGGTGTACGCTTGGATAGAATTATCTGTGGTCTGTACATTTATCAATAGCAACGACCAGAATGAGCCTTGATCCCTGAAAATCGAAGGTGGTATTTTGAGCTTGGTTGTTTCACGATGCATTTCAGTATGTATGGCCAAAAAATAAAAATCTGCTTCAAAAGGTTGGTTGCGAGTCAATACTGTGAGGAAAAGGGATTGAAAAATAGATTTCAATTTCAATTTTAATCGAAAATTGATCACCTCCGATTTTCGAAGTAATTGGAGTCAGCTCTTTGTTTTCAAAAATCCATCAAATTGATTATACCCGATCGATAATCAATTTTAGGCTTGCTGCTATTTGTATTTTGCCTTCTCGCTTTTCATGGCTTGCTTTTCCTGCAAGAGTATTCATAGGTTGGCTTTAATTTGATCTTAGTATTTTTGATTAATGAGTTGAAAACTAAGCTTAAATTTACCAATAATAGTGAGACTGATACTCCGAAAATACTGGGAATGCTTAAAAGAGAGAGTGAAGGAGAATGTATGCATTTGAAAGGAAGTGAAAATAAGGGGTGCAAAATACCTGTATATCATTCAGAACACAAGTTTATTTCGACAAATAGTAGAAGAAACATTTGGAAAGAGTAGTTGAAAATGATTACTTGCTATACTCTGCGAGAAAATACTGGTTCAAGATATTTACAAAATTGTAAATATCTTGAACCAGTATATATAACAAAATAAATGCACTCTTGCCCATTGGTTCATGTGGTATATTTTAGCTTTACATATTGTAAAAAGTCGTTTAAAAACAATAATAAAATGAGAATATAAGTAATATTAATGATCAGGTAACACTTGCGTTTTACGCTAAGTTGAAAGATTGAGTTGTTGGAAATATTAAAAAAAAGGAATTATACTGATTGGAAGTAAGGAAATAAAACTTTGTAAGGTTCACTGTTATTTAATTATGAGCACGACCCGGGTTTCGTAACTTGGCTACATCGTCAGGTGACTGATCTTGCATGCATCAGTCACCTGACGATGTAACCAAGTTACGAAACCCGGGTCGTGCCCATAATTAAATAACAGTGAACCTTACAAAGTTTTATTTCCTTACTTCCAATATGGAGAGGTTTCACAAAGTAAAGCCTGAAGTTATTAGTTAAATTATACTGATGTTATGCAAATCAAAAGGTAGTAAAATAATATATCTGTTATCAACAACGAATCGAGATTATAGTTTGGACTCGCCGCACTCCGCGGATCTCCGGATCCGGATTCGCCGTCAAAATTTGTGGGTATTGGAACAATTTTTAAACGAGTAACGGCTTCACCGACCAAGTGGGAGATAAAGGGTCCCTCGGCTGCTTCCACCGGCAAACTTCTCGAATCGGCTTCGCCGTTTCTCGAAGCTCAGTCCCCAAAGTCCTCGGGGCCGGCTTGGCGGGCCAGGGGAGAATGGTAGCGCCCGCCGCAGCAGGCCTCAGCGGCCAGGGGTGGAGGGAAACGGACCCTCAGTGGCGCTGCGAAGCTTTCATAATTGACAAAAAACATTCGCGCAGCATGATCGGTCTCCCCGAATTAAATTAAAAACCGGAAAACCGTCCCCAGAAAATGCGTTATTTCGACCATTTTGACGTCGTAGCAATGCGGAAACTTCGGATTTGGACATTTCAGCTCTCAAGCTTTTCGCAAAATGGTCGGGAATTTGTATCCATGAGTGAGTGAGTGAGTGAGCGAGTCATACATCGGGCTACATATGTAAGTGAAGACTCAAAGGAAATGTTTATGTTTTACATCTTCACGAAAGAGGGCGCACAAAGTTATCTAAAATTTATAATATATGTAGATTTAGATGTTCACATCAGGGACATTGCCTCTGCCGGGAAGGGGACGGGTTGAAGGGAAATATCTAGCAGCGGAAGTAAGTGATGGCGTACTTCGGCGGCGTCGCATTGTGAGGTAGCGCTGCGGGGTCGTGGAACGGATTGTGGGGAATCATATCTCATAATAGGTTAAAGATACGGCAAAACAAACGAAATTTTGGTTCAATGGGGCTCTAAATTCACGTTTTTCACCAAAACAGTGCCTTCCCAGCCCTAAAATTCCAATTTTGGTTAATTAGCACTTAGGGCCCCTGGGGCATTGTTTCCCATCATTTTAAAGTAACCAAATTTTAGTGAATGAATGCGAACTTCATTTCGGTCACTTTGAGAGAAAAAAATTGCTATCCAAATTTTTAAAAATTAGGGCCGGCCTAATGCAAATACTCTGAAATGAGCATCGGAACTATTTGAGTTGCTATTTTATTTGATGCATAATTGATAATAGGATGGTTTCCTATTATTTTTTTATTGCCTAAATCAAAAGATTATTACTCCTGGAGTACGCATTTCACGCTCTTTGATTTTTAAATGACGATATCTATTTTTCGCGATTAAATGAAAAGTGAACATTTTTAAGCGCGCGAAAACGCGACGGCTAAGTAGGAATGATGGGAAAAGTCCATGTGACGTATTTCTGGTTCCCGCTGCCGCCCTGTGAGGTGACCTTAAGGCGAGGCTTGAGCGCTGATACGACGCAGGCTGCTAGCAGGTAGCAGAGTACTCTGATAGCAGGTAGCGCTTGGCTTAAATATTAATTATTACTACCTTATCAAACGAAGGAAACTCTCCGGCCTTAGACAATTTTAATAAGTGATTATTAAGAGATGTTTCCCTGAGCTCTGTGACTCATGCATGCATTGGTAATCTCAGACGATTTAAAACTCTTATCCTCTAGTGTAGAAACTATGTCCCTGTGACGCCGCGTGGAGTGAAGTCGCATGGGCGCCTATCTGGCCTTTTTCAAATGAGGTTAAAATTGACCATTGCCATTCGTCTAAACCGGTATTTCTAAAACCAAATAATTTGTACATTATGAAAACCCTAATGGTGGGTGACAAATTGCAATCAATGCATTTCGTTTTCTTTGATGAAGGAAACTACCCAATTATACTTCAAGTGATATCAATGCTGCAAACGTTACAACCCTCTATATTTATTTCGAAAAACTGAGCTGTCAGCATTTTCCGTAATGTACTTTCTACTATTTATTCGTTGAGGCGTATAACATACCTATATTGTTCCTATCCTGAAAGCCTTTCCTATTCTTTGAACTTCCCCGACTGCCTAACTTCAATTTCTCCATCACTTATTCAGTATTCTCAGGACACACACCACCTCCTACAGCCTTTTCTTTATTCCAATTATCTTTTCTAAAGGTTTGCTCTTTGGGCATGTATGTATGTACTCCCTCGTTTGTCCTCATGGCCGTTAGTCGTAACTTTTTCCGCTTAACGCTACTCACCTCTATGGTTTTTAAAATCGCGTACCTATTTCTCATCGTTTTTTCCTGTACACATTTATGAGCTGCGAAATATACTTTTTATTTTTTCACGAATAGAGTTCAAACTTCAAGTTCAAAGTTCTAAAATTTAGTTTTAGAATTTTATTTAGTTCTTGTTTATCCTGATTCATATAATTGCTCGATCGTCAGAAGCCTATTTTCTTACTTCGAGCTATAGAGGTGGAAGTAGATGAAAGTTCTTCTCTACTTTTTGCAGAATGAATTTAATAAAGTTTTCGATGTTAACTTTGCCGTCGCATTATTTGAGAGGAGGTTGGAAAATTTTTGCATTTCACCAAGAAGTTCTACCTGTAATCGATTGGGAGAAAATTACCATATTTATACGGATGGAATGCTCTCCTTCTGGGGTAAGCGAGAAAAAGACTACGGCCATCAGGAGCGGAGACTGTGTTGGATGAATACTAATGTGTTGGGAAATTAGCATAACGCGTATTCTTGCGTGTTCTTCCCGGGCTGAGTTCATTCGTAGAAGAAAGGAGTGCTCAATTCCTTGTGACGCTACAACGTATGCGTTTTGCTTCCTAACTAGGCACACATTTTTAAAAACTGTGGTACTAAAGGCATGAATCTTTGATTATTCTTATTTTTTATGATTTTACAATTCAGTAAATTACGTTTATAAATTTTCTCCCCTTATTTTTCTCATTTTCTTTCAGTATTGCTTCGCTGGCTTCTTCACCACTCATCACGCCAAAAAAAAGGGGTGCAAATTATTGATCGTATTTCCATTAGTCATAACAGGGCCCAGCCGATCGAGTGAATAGTTTTGTAACGTTCATTTCATTGCCGTTATACATTTGCTGATTAATTTTCGGTTCTTTTTCAGCCTTTGTCTCGAGTTAGCTTCGTTTCAGGCACTTCACGGCCATTGCGATCGTGACAAATCTCTCAGGCTAAACATCCGTGTCGCGGAGGCATCTTCTTTTATTTACCGAGTTCGATCTGCCCGCAGAGAGATCTTTACGTTTATTTCTTCCTAGTCCACGCCGCGACATATTGCGTCCCCGTATCCTCGTAGGAGGGCGTGTGTCCTCGTTCTACATCCGCACTCCTGGCAATTTGGCGCAGAAAGGGGAGCTGTGGTGTGCACTCAGTTTGGAACTGTGGCGAGGGAGCATCATCCCTTCTCGATTCCCAGGGCGTGGGAAATGATGACTGTGGCGCTCATAACCTTTTTTCCGACTGTTTCCTCGGTCCGTTTCCAGAAATCCGGCGACAAGTCCTCTCGCAACGGAGAGGTTTTCTTCTTTTGTTCATAGAAAAAATATGCGTTGCCTTGAGTACGGTTGCGGGGGGGGGAAATATCTCTTGAGATTACTGGGATGCATAATCTTTGGCACCTCGGCCAAGTAGTAATAATGCATCAAAATAATACTTTCATGCTGGCTTGAGCGTGGCTTGGAGCTTGTTACGCATTGTGGTTTTATGGCCACATTGTCCTCGAGTGTTTCCCTCGTAGGGGCTCTTCATATCTGAGCATTTTAAACATTTTTTCACAAGTTTGGCCACTTTAATGTTATTCAAATTTAACTGAAAATGTATTTCTTGCTCTGAATGAATTCATGTACGAAGCATCTCCTTTAATAAACATTTGGTGGATGGTGTCTAATGTTCGCTTCATGATTAAAGGTTTACCGCATTCCTTTGAGTGCCAAATCTATCGCCTCACTTTGGAGGGCACACACTTACTGAGGAGAATGTGTGGCGCGGCGTTATGTTAGGAAATAGGGAATGACTTCTCGGGTTGCCAATGCTTTCAAGATATGCAAATAGAGTTTGCCTTCCTCTTGATGTCGTTTCCTTTATCGTTCGGTAGTTTGGAATTTTTCTGCAATTGAAATGCAGAGATAAAAAGCTTTTTTATATACGAATTTAAAATATATCTTTACCGTGTATGCAAGAGCACGGGATCTAATAATATTTAGTAGCGTTTTCAACGAAAAAATATCCATAGATTTTCAGAATGAGTGAAAAGTATCTACGCCTCAGTAGAACTTATATAACAAATACTCATTTTGATATGAATAACTTATAATAACTTATTTATTGTCACTTGAAGAGGAATACGCCCACAAAATTCCAATTTTTGAATCGATTCTTGTATATTTACACGTTCAGTTTTCGATTTGTTGTCGCAGGAAAAGACTAATTACAACGCATTATTGGTGAAAAAAAGGCTTTGAGATCAAAATGGTTGTATTTGCGAGGCACTACTTCGCACGTTGCTAATCATTCAAGGCATAAAATAAGCTAAATTGAAACTAATTTCACTCATACCTTGGAGGCTAAGTGGCGAAACGTGGAAGCCCGCCTGATATCGATCAGTCCTCATGTTAAGTTCTGGTTTGTGCTAATGACCGAAAATTGTCTTAAGGAAATTAATCAAGGGAAAATTCGATTCTGATAATATTTTTCTTGTATTCCATACATAGTTTGACATTCAACATTATTTTCACACTGGTTTACCAGTGAATTGCCCTCTCTTCCATTCATACGGTGAGGGTCTTGCCTGCTAGTCTAGTCAAGTCTGGTCTGTTAAGATCTTTGACCAATTTTCATTCCTCTCTATTCTATTTTATGATAAATTCCTCCATCTTCCATGGAGACAATTCCAGTCGTAAATAGGAAAGAACTGTTTTATTCGTATTGAAAATGGAATTAGTTCAATTGTTTTTATCTATTTGAAAGAGTCTATTTTGCTCATTTTCAGTTCATCCTGTACTATCGTTCGATGGTGTCGTTTCGCTGTTGAAATATAACGGTGAAGATTGCTGCAGGGGGGACGAAGACGTTGTTGCTTGAACATTTGAGCCGGAAGAATAGAATATTGACATGTACGTGCGAAGTTGGCTGGAATAAACCAGGCTTGAGGGACGCATTAAAAATTCCGAGTCCCTATTCCACGGAACTATCTACTGTTGCAACGAAACCACGGACTTTGTTGGCGAAAAATCAATAAAAAACAAGAGGCTGAAACAGGCGTCTTTCTCGAGAAATGTCAAAGGTTTATCTGATTCAGGAAATTTTCCATGAAAAGGTTCTAACATATTTCACAAGGCTAACCCTAAACTGCTAGCTGACTCTCTCCTTTAATGCGCGCTTAGCAAATTATTTTAATTTTCTTGGATCCATTTTAATTTAGGGGCTGTTGACAAGAGAGAAATTATTAAAAATGAAAATAACTTTTTGCGAATATCTTATTTCACCAATGTTATAGATCTACATAGGTAATTTTTCCGGCAATGCCGAGATCATTAAAGTCAAAAATCTAGTGTCGTAAGTTGGTTAGAAATAAGGAATGTGTTTAGTTTGTTACACCAATATTTCATATTAAGTAAATTATACCCGGAAACAGCATTTTAATAGCGTTTTTATTTGGACTATTTAAAATAAATACGCACCTTTGTAGTAGGACTAAAGGTTTTATGAAAATTATCACCATGAAAATGAAAATATCACGATAGAGCGGTCTCTTCGGAAAAATAATTTACTTTTGTAGTTCATAAAAGCTTATTGCAATTATTTTGCAGCATTAAGTTTGGGCACTCGCAAATATTGGTAACAAATCATCATTTCATACAATTGATTAGGTTGGGGTGAAGTGTTGCTATTGAAGCTAAAATTTCTTTTGTGAATGTTATTTCCTATCTGCTAAGCCTTGATGTGTGGAGTAAGGGTTCTTCCATTCGCTCCATTGAAAATGATGTCAATTGGAGTTGGAAGCTTTTGACCCAGCAGTAAATCCAACAGAGGCGATCGAAGGAGATTTTTTATGCAAAACTTCTCTGCGTGTAAGTTTTAGCCTGGGAAGTTTTAATCAAATAAAACTCTTCCTCTATCGAGAGAACAGATGTTTCAACCCTCGAATACACCGGTCGCACTGTTTTTGCTCCCACTGAGTGATTCCTCTTTTTTCTTCAGAAATGTTTTCGTAAGTTTCAAACGCGAGGCAAAGAAAACAAGCAGTTTGTGAGGTAGCCCTAGGGTCACGCAACGCATTGATTTATATTTTCGTGCCTCATTCCGTGCGATTTCGTGTCGTATCTTTCTCCTTATATCCCCGAGATTTAGGGCGAGGGTTTAAAATGTTTTCCAATGTTTCAACGGTGCATAAGTTTTACATCATTGATACCTATCTCCTTGCGAAAAAATCTAAGACATTTTCAATACTTTACCAGCAATGAATCTCCTTCATACGCAAGTACTGAAATTAGAATTTCATAACTAAGACAGCGTTAGCATTGAGAATTGGCCTTCAAAAGCTGGCGATTGTTTTTGTGACTATTGATATTAATATTGGCTGGAATCAGTAGATATTGAGATTTTATCGAGTGATCTTTGCTGAATTTTAAACTTCGCCATTTTATTTTTCTGTCAATTAGCAACCCATTCAGATAATTCTCAACTTCTAATTTGCTATAAGATGATTCCATGTAATGACTAGCAGATTGGTTGATGAGGAAATTCATATTATTGAGTCATTAAGGTGAGAATGAGAGCCCAGTGTGAGGGTTTTGGAATACTGCCCGATGGTTGAATGGGTTTCAAAACCGGGCGAAGCCCTAGGACACACCCAAACATAAATCTTTAAAGTGCATGGAGAAATGGGTACTTGAACTTGTTCCTATGTCCTAAATTTGCTGCAATTATACGTCATTGGATTGAAAATATTCATTGATTGATAACCTTCTCGGCATTGTGTAAATGGGATCAATTAATTTTGTGTTGAAAATATTCTTATTACAAAGTCATATTTACAAATTTTTTAATGAGAAAATATCCTTCTATATTAACCGGTGGTATTTAATCTTTTTCTCTGACATTTCCTGTCTATTACTAACGCACTTATCTAGAAATATGCATATATTTTGTACCTTTTCTAATAATTTATGTATCTCTTACATAAAATTTTTAACTCAGAAAATATTTAGCTAAAATATTAGTACTTTTAAGATGCGAGTAAATGTAGAAAAGGACTTACTCTCTTTTATATGAAAATTTCAAGTTGATTGCACCTCTCTCAGATAAGTAACACGTCAGGAAAAAGACAGGTTTAGCTTGAGTGACGCGTTCTGTTAAGGTTTTGCGGATAAGGTTTAGAGGCTCACGGAAATTCGGCGTAGAGATAGCTCACTACACCCAAAAGAACCTGTAATGGCCTAAGCGTTGTCCAGAATCCCTTGATTGGCCTCTAGTAGTCTCATCCCGTAACTAGTCGGTGGGAACACACGTGTCGTTTCGCTCGAATTCCCAATCCGAGACGCATCGGATTCGCTCCGGCGCACAGTGGGCTGAAATCGAAAAAAGCTGGACAAAAGTCCAAAATGACGTTTTTTGAGATAGAGACTTCAAACTTGGCGTAAATACTTATGAATGATTACCAACTATAGGTCTATGTGCTATTTTAGATCAATACGGTCCGTTACTGAGATACAGTGGCCCAAACATGACCAACTTTTTAAAAACACGCGCGGTCTCGTTTTTCTTCAGAAACCTTTGAATTTAAGCAGGTGTTGTTGCGTTGGCATGATTTTTATGGAATAAAAAACGCAATAATCCTTTGACTTGATGCTTTGCCTATACTTTCCGTGAATTTTGAAGATTTTGGTTCTCATTTGACTAGTTTTACAACGCAAAATGGCGGACCCGTTTTTCACGTGAAATTTGACATAAAGTAGACATTATCTTTCGTTTACGAAATATATAACTGGGGAAATTCATATCACGGTGTAAAGTAGAGATTTCTCAAGAACACTAAGCAGAAATCTTGGAAAAAAGTCTGCGACGAAGAAAATGAGAGCGATTTTTCGATCGCGAGTCAAGCCTGAGCTACACGCCGCGGGACCCTGACGCTCGGTAACAGAGGTCGATGTTCCAAGTTTTTTGAAACTTTATTCTTGAAAATCGTCATTTTAAGCACAGAACCTAGTCATTAATGACCTAAAACACTATACTGATGACATTAGCAAGGATTATGGTTCGACCGAAATGACCATTTAACGCGTTACTCGAGTGGAAATGCTTGGGATTGGATGTTTGTCGGAACCATTCCTCGTATAAGAAATATGCTTCGGGTATTGAAGTAGGGTTAAAAGATTGATTTGGCATGCTAAAGAGAAAGAAAAACAAACTGTTTTCGCGAAATGCAACTACCGTTACCCTTTTTCATTTCTACCCTCGCCGAGGTGGGTCGCGCGGAGAGGGGCGTTTTATGACAACGTACAGCCTTTGAAGGTATTCAACAGATTCTTCCTCAAGAGTTTTTCCCTTTTTTCTACAAATACGTTTCATCTTGCTGTGTTATTTTGAAATAGGTGAAGAAGTGCCGTCCTAGTTCTCCTAGTGTCGTTTCGTTCAGTAGTGTGATTGTCAATTTCGTTTTGACGGCGCAGTGATTTTTCAGCTTGAATTTTGTAAGGTGATTTTTTTCTATTCTTTCCCTTTCAAAGATGAGTTTGTTTTAGTAGAATTTCAATGAAATCTTTTAATTACTTATGTATTTTTACTATTTCTGCCTCTCAGTAACCATGGCAATTATGATCCGTGTTCGTCAATATATATTTCTAATTTTCAATTCACCTCGCAGGGTTTCGAGAGCTTTTTGACGTACAAATGTATTCAAACCAAGTTACTCGTTTTGAGTCTCATAATGAATTATTAGAAACGAAGGGAATGACATCAGGCTAAAAAATACACTTGTTGGATTTTTTGTAGCGGATATTAAATGTTGAGAGCTACGAGGCTGCTCTAGATGGTCTCCGTGAATTACTTAAGTTGAGATGGTGGTCTAATTACAAAAAAATGTGGAGACAATATTACTGGAAAAATAAAAGATTTTAGTGCTACATATTCGGATCAACAGCTATGGAGATGAATAATTTGAGGGCAGCATAGAATCGACTTGTAGGTGTGACCAAATATTCTTTTGGATTATCAACCTCACATTGCTACATCCGATTTTTTGAATGTGTGATACACATATCGTACTGGATAGAGTTCAAAAAATTGAAGGTAAGAAAGAATACAACAAAGCTGGAATCCAGTTCAATGGTAAAAATGCCTTTTAATTTCGGCCAACATTCTTTACAGGCCCGAGGATATCTGAAAACACTCCTTATACAGAGAAAATTTAGGTTTCAGAATACTTTCATAGGAAGGATGGGGTTTATTGTTGAAGTTCCAAGGCCTGTATCAGAGAACATGAATGACAGTAACACCGCAAGAGGTCTTTTCAATTCCTCAGACATGGCCGCTGATTTGACGGGCCAACGAGTAAATGTAGACTGCAATAGCATATGTAAACCATGCACTGTAAAGCAAATGAAACATTCGCGCATGTTTGCAAGTGAAATAGTTAAATACTTCATCTAAATTATGTTTTCATAGGAAAGTGTATTGTACCATAAGAGGAAAATTAATTTTTCATAATTACAGGTATCAATGTTGACCTAATCAAACATTTTTCCATCATTTGAGGGCAATATCAAGTGGCACAACTCTAAATTATACAGCTTTCTAGGAGTACTGCCAGAGAACTGCGGAGTTATTCACTAAGATGTATCCCTGGTATTACATAACAACCACGGTACATAAGGCCCTTTAGGAGAGAAGCGATTTTGCAAAAGAGTTGATTCTTCCTATGAGACAATTATCTGAAGAGGCATTAGGAGCCCAGAATAACGAGACACATAAATTCCGCCTGAAATTCAACAGAAAGCACTCTAGAGAGACCACGAATGAAGACCTTTTTAAACGACTGTTATAACGTCTGATACATTTCTTTTCACCATCCTATCAAGTCCAATGAGACCGAAGGAAATGCCAAAAGATTAAAGAGACCTGCTGATTTTTTTTTATAGTGTAGAAGAGGGATCAGACGGCAGTGACGAAATAAGTTAATCGGAGGATTCATGGTAGAAACTTTAAATGAAAAAATACAATTCATTGACTTTTAGGAAGAACAATTATGTGAGACTTACAAGACCACTAAAATATTTATATCGCAATTTATGATTCCGCATTGATTTTATTTGTAAGTTAAAGTTATACATGGATTTCCATTGCGGCAAATTGTATTTTAATTTAAATATCCCTTTACGAATAGAGCAAAACATTATCAAACAATTTACCAATGCATATATATGATTGGATTTCGAATTTTCATTTATTGGACATGTTGCCACGCATATTGTCTTTAAGATGGACGACCAAAACTGAAATTTTACCTGGTCAGGTTAACTCTTCATTTTATATTTTAGTATAACATAAAATTAATGAATTTAAATTTAAGTTTTTTTCATTTACACTAAAACATTGTATACATATTGGAAAGATTAAAAAATGAAAAACACTGGGGAAAGAATCTGTTGAATACCTTCAAAGGCTGTACGTTAGGGCGGATCGGAAAAATCGATTTTTTTCAAATCCATTCGGCCCAATGATAAAAAGTTGTGGGAACGATCAAAAATAAGGCCTGAAAAATTTGAGACCTCTAGGTGAACCCCTGACCCTCGCTCAAATGCAATTTAGGGGGGGAGGGTCGAAATTCGAAAAATATAGTATTTTATGGTCTTTCCCTATAGATTTTGCCGAGTTACTGCCCTACAGGGCGAAAATTTCGTGCATTTTGACGTATCTGCCACCGTTTAGCCACAAAATGCCTAATTTGAGTCCGCGTCCGCGAAGAAAATATTCCAACGCCCACGCAGCGTCGCGGATAGAAGAGCCGCAGGCCGATCCCTTCCCCTCCACGCTCACTTCTCCCCCTCCCACGCCTCCAGTACAGCAAAATTCATCCCGCGCATGCTGCTAGGAGGTCGTTTATCTTTGATAATATAAATCGGAAGATGGTAGAAGGTAATAAAGGAAGCGTAGTGAGACGACTTGTCCCTTATTAGGCGCCTCGTCGGCGTTAAACAAATCGATGTTACCAACTTTTAGAGAAGTGATAAAATATTTTTAGATCCGAGAACGCAGGTAAGGAGCCTACGGTCTATGAAAAGTCCTCTCGAGTGGCTATAAATGTGTGCGAACTTTGGATATGCGCTTCAATTTCGGCATTGTCCGACAGATGTGACTAAATGGATTTAGCGATACCACAGGAAGTACTTAAACTTACGGAAAATGCGAATAGGCCAAAAGTAGGGTTTTTGTAGAAGTACAAAGCTCAAGGACTTATGAAGGAACATTTTAAATTATGCGATATATTTGCGTGTAAGTGCAAGAAGGAGCATAAGGTTCCCCCTAATGAAGAAGTATATTGAGATACCAGCGGACGAAACTAAAGATGATGGCTGCTGGATAAAGTCCTAAAGAAACTCGACAACTGTGGGAAAAAAAGGGAATCGTCGGAGAGCGTTGAGTCGACATCGTCAATTCTTGTATGGGAAAATAGTATCAAAAATTTTCTTCATCAATTCATCCGAAGAAAATTAAACTGAAGAGAAATCATCCGATTTTTATCTCTACGTTCCTCATGAAATAAACATTCAGGACTAAACTCAAACTGGAACTTCTGCGCGGAAAATGCGTCTGCCAAATGTGATAGAGGTATATGCAAGAACCAAGAAACAGCAATGATCGTCCCCCATCTTTAGCTGACGCAAAAATAATAACTTTGTAAGATGTACCAGAATTACTTACGTAGACCGAAAAAGATACTAATCATTGTGAATACGAAAAGAGAGTTATCAAAGGGTGTCATCAAAGGGCTACATTTTGATGGAATGAGAGACTATACATTTGTCTGATGAAAAAAGGCAAGAGGACTTATCAATCCAAGTTTAGAGGGGAATGTGTGGTGTTAGTTGAAGAACCAGGGTCCCACTTGGGGGTTTGCCTCCCCCGTCGGAGGATTAGCAAAAGTTATAAAATCTGCAATTCTCGATTCCTTTCCTAGTGAAAATTAGATACACAAAATTAAAAAGGATTTGAATGCGATTGTACAAAGTGAATACCGCCCAAAAAGGAGGCATCATCCCTCTGCTACAAGCATAATTCCAGCATCCCTTGCTGTGTGAGTAAACTCTTCTCGGGATTTCCATCGGGTTAACTTTTCCATAATGGAATACCTTTCAAGCTCCGACTCGGGGCTCAACATCAGGGATAAATTTTGTTGAATCCCAAGAAGAATTTACCCACATCATTCGCCGAGAAAGCATCAAATCATATTTCATCCTTTACAGAGGTCTATTTGCTAATTTCACTAAGTTGACTTAGATTTGCGACATAAACATTGGGAGGGAAATCTAGGGACCGAATTTGCGTTGTTGCAAGGATGCGTTTGGCGGCCTATCCGAGATTTTGTTAACTGCTGGATTTTAATATCGACTTTAAGGACTACCCGCTGATAACATATTAAAGAGAGACCACAGTACCTGCGGCTATATGCGGCTATCTGACCTTAGTGCTGTGGATTTTCAAAAATCTATTGATGAACGTTCAAATTTGAAGTTAAATATTTCTTTTTATTATGCATACGGACGAGGGATTCGTGAATAAATTTTCCAAGACTTTGTTGACAACAGCGAAAGACGAGGAATGACACTGACATAAGAAATACAGATTGGAAAGCAGATAATTGAGTAATTATTTCGCGATTGTTCCTCCACAGACGATACTGAAACATTAAATATTAGTTAGACTAACGAAGAAAGACGCACTTGGTGTGAATTTTGGTGGATTTGGGGCGTGAGAGAGGCGTGCGGGGAGGGGACGCGAGCGTTCTTCGCCAAAAATCCATTTAGTCACATCTATCGGACAATGCCGAAATTGAAGCGCATATCCAAAGTTCGCACACATTTAAAGCCACTCGAGAGGACTTTTCATAGACCGTAGACTCCTTACCTGCGTTCTCGGATCTAAAAATATTTTATCACTTCTCTAAAAGTTGGTAACATCGATTTGTTTAACGCCGACGAGGCGCCTAATAAGGGACAAGTCGTCTCACTACGCTTCCTTTATTACCTTCTACCATCTTCCGATTTATATTATCAAAGATAAACGACCTCCTAGCAGCATGCGCGGGATGAATTTTGCTGTACTGGAGGCGTGGGAGGGGGAGAAGTGAGCGTGGAGGGGAAGGGATCGGCCTGCGGCTCTTCTATCCGCGACGCTGCGTGGGCGTTGGAATATTTTCTTCGCGGACGCGGACTCAAATTAGGCATTTTGTGGCTAAACGGTGGCAGATACGTCAAAATGCACGAAATTTTCGCCCTGTAGGGCAGTAACTCGGCAAAATCTATAGGGAAAGACCATAAAATACTATATTTTTCGAATTTCGACCCTCCCCCCCTAAATTGCATTTGAGCGAGGGTCAGGGGTTCACCTAGAGGTCTCAAATTTTTCAGGCCTTATTTTTGATCGGTCCCACAACTTTTTATCATTGGGCCGAATGGATTTGAAAAAAATCGATTTTTCCGATCCGCCCTACTGTACGTGGTCATAAAACGCCCCTCTCCGCGCGACCCACCTCGGCGAGGGTAGAAATGAAAAAGGGTAACGGTAGTTGCATTTCGCGAAAACAGTTTGTTTTTCTTTCTCTTTAGCATGCCAAATCAATCTTTTAACCCTACTTCAATACCCGAAGCATATTTCTTATACGAGGAATGGTTCCGACAAACATCCAATCCCAAGCATTTCCACTCGAGTAACGCGTTAAATGGTCATTTCGGTCGAACCATAATCCTTGCTAATGTCATCAGTATAGTGTTTTAGGTCATTAATGACTAGGTTCTGTGCTTAAAATGACGATTTTCAAGAATAAAGTTTCAAAAAACTTGGAACATCGACCTCTGTTACCGAGCGTCAGGGTCCCGCGGCGTGTAGCTCAGGCTTGACTCGCGATCGAAAAATCGCTCTCATTTTCTTCGTCGCAGACTTTTTTCCAAGATTTCTGCTTAGTGTTCTTGAGAAATCTCTACTTTACACCGTGATATGAATTTCCCCAGTTATATATTTCGTAAACGAAAGATAATGTCTACTTTATGTCAAATTTCACGTGAAAAACGGGTCCGCCATTTTGCGTTGTAAAACTAGTCAAATGAGAACCAAAATCTTCAAAATTCACGGAAAGTATAGGCAAAGCATCAAGTCAAAGGATTATTGCGTTTTTTATTCCATAAAAATCATGCCAACGCAACAACACCTGCTTAAATTCAAAGGTTTCTGAAGAAAAACGAGACCGCGCGTGTTTTTAAAAAGTTGGTCATGTTTGGGCCACTGTATCTCAGTAACGGACCGTATTGATCTAAAATAGCACATAGACCTATAGTTGGTAATCATTCATAAGTATTTACGCCAAGTTTGAAGTCTCTATCTCAAAAAACGTCATTTTGGACTTTTGTCCAGCTTTTTTCGATTTCAGCCCACTGTGCGGCGCCTTTGATCTCAGGGTCGACCTTGTTTTCCCCTGCCTTGTGGTCTTCCCTCGCCCCTACCCATCCTTCCAACACCACCTTATGTCTGTAGGACCGATCCTCTTCGGTGTTCTCTGTGGTCTCCCGGGACGACCTCCTCTGTGTTCCAGCGACCGGAACCATTCTTCTCGCGGGCGGAGGAAGAAAGGCGTGGAGGCCGTAAAACCCTTTGGTTGTGATCCCGGTGATGAGATTTCTCATTCGCACCATGCCACGCAACATATAATCAGAGGAGGACGGAAAAAGCGCCTTCTCGAGTAAGAACCTCAGGATGAGGCTAATCCGTTACATCGGACGTAAGGAATTCATTAAAGGACACATCATTCCGTTTTCTTCAGAAGCATTTTTTTTAGGTACCACTTGTTAAAAACTTAAGCTTCAACTTGGAATTTCCGGAATGTTTAAAATAGACCTTTTTCAACAACTTCCTGCACCCAACTTTAAATATTTGCCCCAACACGTCAGGTGCATATAAGTTGAATTAAATCTACTATCTGAAAATTTTCAAAATGATAGCTGACGTTTTTATCGAGCAATACGTAATGGAAAGAACTTGGCCAGAGGGAATGATGAGTCTTCTTAAATTGTAGCGTTGTTTACTTAGTAAGATAATTTTATTCCCGTCAAATTTAGAACTTACATGGGATAGAGAGTATTAGGCTATGATTTTAAACTAATTTAAGGTTTTATCTTACATTTTCTGCTGCAAAAATCCTATTGCATTAGTCACTGGCTTTTTCTATAGTCAATGTGTTTTAATGTGAGTCAAAAGTTTAGTTCATTGCGCAGAAAAATGTGGGGATCTTGAGTTTACTTACCCTGGGAGAGGAATGCGTCCGCGGCGTTCTTTGATTTAAATCCCAGTCGTGGATCGTTCGTTCCAACTTTGTAGCCCCACACTAAATTCGAGGATGGAGAGGATATCAGCAATTGGGGAGAGCGGTCGGGTGTGGGAAATATTTCTCGTGCCAAGTCGAGCCAGAAAAAGCAATTTAGTGCTCGTGGGAATGAGGTCAAACGCATCCTGCGTTTGAAAATTCCACGATTCGTTTTGCATTTATCGTTTCGCATTGTTTATATTTTTCACTCGTGCGGTGTTATGATATTTGATTGCTTTTATTGCATCCAAGTGATTTCACGGTTGGATATTGCGGGCTCTAAAATTTCTGATTATTTTTGATACATTGGTCTAACACGCAGCGTAGTTCAGATTATTTTTCAGTTCAGCGCAGTTCAGCTACGCTGCGTGTCAGACCAAGACCAAGCAGGTTATGTTCTGAGATATACTTGATATGTTTAAAAAAATAAAACTTTTTTCTTTTTCCATGGTGCCGTCAGAGGAAACATCCTTAAATTAGGTCCTTCCAAAATGTGCTTACAACAGAGAAAGGCATGATTTTATTTAGAGCGTAAGCGGAATTAAAATCAGTAGATATAGCAGAACGCACAGATATAATCGTCAACAAGTATGGTGTTTTGTGTCCTTTTACAACTTCTGGACGGATTTGGAGATGCAGATCTTTATTTCTTTTGCAAATTACAGATATAAAACACCATTTACGTGGTATTACGTATTAACTTATGCAATCTGTTAGATTTTCTGCTCACCTACTTACAGTTACTTGCTAACATAAAGCCAAATCCTCGATGGGTGTAAAAGTAAAGTGGTTCAATCTGTTTAATAGCTCACGAATGCATTCACTTTCGCCAGAAACCAATCTTTGAAAAGATTGGCTCCCCAATTCTCATCATTACCTGAGTACGCATCCCAACGTCTTGCGATTGGGTCTAGGGATCTTCTTTTCAATTCTCAGTCTGTCTGGACCAACCTCCCAACCTGTTTGCAAACGGGGGCTTAGCGGTTTGCTTTTGAGCTGGGCCTGGGCTGCCGGGGGAGGAGAGGCCGCCCGCCTGGTGAATGCCTCCGCTGGGAGAAAGGTCGACTGCGGGTAATCCTCCTCCTCCACTGCGATTGCGTCCTCCCACATCTCTCTCTATCTCTTTCTCTCTCTCTCTTCCCGTGATTGCCGTACTAGCGCAGCCCTCAGCCGACCCCCTTCTCCTCTCTTCTCTCAATATCTCTGAATATTCTCTATCCCGCCGCTGATCATCCTCGCCGCCGTAGTCTCCGTTGGTGCAAACATAACTGGCTCCCTTAGCGTATTGTTTGGAGTGGAAATCTTAATTGATCCAGTTTCAACTCTTTTATACGAACTCTATCACCATTCAAATGATTTTCAGAAACAGATGAAAGACAATTCTTCATTAGAAAACTTTAAGAGAAAGACTATCGCGCACTTACTGAATGACCCATTAATACTGACTTCATTTTTTTCCGATTGAGTTAAATAATTGATTTGTTTATTGTTGCGCTGTAAGAAGATATTTTTTTTCATATTTTTGAATGATTCTTTTGGACTCCTTATGGCTATTGTCAACGAACACCTTGTAAATTGATACTATATTCTGAAGGAGTTCAGACTCCTAGAACCATGAATGAGTTTGTTTCATTTTTTGCCTATATCTTATGGAAAATGAAAGAAATAAATTTGTTAAGTTTACGAATATATTTGAAAAAGCACGACCCCAGGTTTGATAACTTGTTTACATTGTCAGGTAGAGGAAAGTCCTTTTTAAAATGCATTAAAAACCTAACAAAGTTTATTCTTTAATTTACCACAACGAAATGAAAAAAATTCTTATCGCTTTTTGGGTGCGGTCTAATGTAGGAACTCGTGATTTATTGGCGAATCGATAAATTTAAGCAATGATACCATGATTATTAAAGTTAAATAATGTCAAAAATGTATTTCGGACCACATTTGCCAATGCTAAACTGGAGAAGTAAACGATAGGAATTTGAGGGAAAATGGTGCGCGGCTTACATGAAAATATGGAGGATTCGTGAAAATCGCGCACCCCCCTTTTTTCACCGGCATTTCCGGAAAAAAGTTGCGCGGGCTCTATGAGTAAATACGGTACTTGAGATACAGGTTAATGCTAAAAAGAGTAACCTCTATATGATAATATCATCAGTTTTAAACGAGTAATCCGTCGCAAAAGATAACACATGACCGGACGAGTGGAAGTGATGCGTCCCCTTAATGGTGTTATATGTAGAGTGTATGGGAGGTTGGAGTGCCTGGCTTGAGTTCGGGCTTCTTGGGGGAAGGAGAGAGTGAAGGGAGTTGGGAATCGTCAAAGGCGTGGGCTAATAGGTGAGGAGGGGAGAGGCGGAGGCGACTGATGGGTTTTTCCAGCAGACCACACCGAGTTTAAAAGTGACTTAATTCCCATCTGCCCGAGGTGATGCATTTATTTTCTCACCGTGAGCAAGAAAGCTGTTTATCTTTGTGTTCTCCCCTGCGGATGTTTGCGAAAGATCTATATTTGTAGGCGCGTCAAAAGCCAGAATCGTTTTTGGTTAGCTAATTCGAGTTCAATGGGTGGGTTGGGATGAATTAAAAGATTTGATTATGGAACCCCCGCTAGATTTTTCGGTTGATCACCGGATGTGAATAAAGGACGAGCAATTTTTTTTCCAAAAAGAGTGTGAATATGACCGATTTACCACCAGCGTCGCCGCGAACCGAGCCGAGCCACGACCACCGAGAGACAAGGCCTGAGCGCTGAATTGTGACGTCACGAGTCGTAGGCGGACGGAGGGAGTAGCGAAGACTGCCTTTGATAGCGCCGATTGGTGGGGAATGCGTAAGAAAACCAAACGATATGTGAACAGACATTTCTCCGGCTACAATTTTCCTTATATAATATCATATGTAACATACACTTAAATGATTTTAACAGTAAATCCCTACCTCGGGAAACATAATTGTCTCGAATGGACCTACGCCTTCGCCGAAAAATCTTCT
Source organism: Ischnura elegans (assembly GCF_921293095.1). Classification (NCBI taxonomy): domain Eukaryota; kingdom Metazoa; phylum Arthropoda; class Insecta; order Odonata; family Coenagrionidae; genus Ischnura; species Ischnura elegans. The sequence continues at coordinate 80,420,649 of NC_060246.1, read as the reverse complement.
TCGAAGAGAAACAGCTTGCTTCCAAATGCATTCGAAACCTCGAAAATATCATTAAAAGTCTTATATTCAGTAAAACATTTTTTATGCATCAGTGGAACTTATAACATAGAAGTCATAGGATTTTTACATCCTTCACGGGGCTTCTATTTTTTCAGCATCGCTGCATTAAACGATAATGAAATAAAAAAGTTATGTTCTTACACATGCACAAGATTAGGATAAAACTAGATTGTGCTTCTGTTAAATGACATAGGGATTGTTTTGATTAGACCTATCAGCAAACTATAATTTCATGGCAATTTATGCACTTAATGGGGCGAATTGTAACCTTTTAAGAAACGGTGAACTAGGATTTGCTGCTTTAAAGTACCTGGGGAAATAGTTTTGAATGGAAAAATACCATGTCCTACCTGATAACACAGAAATGTAGCATATATAACGCATTCAGTTGGGAAAATAATAGTTTTTCTTATTGATCCAGTTGTTGCGAATACATTTAAACATATGGGCAGTCAAGCCTTTAGAGTAATGGTCAAGAATGATGAGAAGGATGTGGATAAACTATACTCAGCCTTGGTGGATTGGTGAAGAGAGATACTGCCTTCCTGTTGATGGATTTGTTTTCACTTATAACACAAACCACATTCGGACCAACTTTTTCGAGACCAATGATGACTTTCTTCAGAATATCTTTTAGAACACAAGCTGACAGAGTACTCACTGGCAAAATATGGACAACATCTTTAAATGAATATAGTAAGTTCTCTACCGCGAACTCATGAGCACTAGAAGCTAAACTGCTGGAGTTATATGCAGGTTCTACTATACTCTGCCCTTGTAGTCAAGAAAGGGTTTCTAATGAATAAGAGTGATATAACGCTCGTGGCTCTGTAATGAGATACTCGGTGCTTCACGTAAGATAGAAACCCATGCTCATTTTTCTCATTAATTGGACCAACTTTAAAAGAAGAGCAGAGCCGTTTGATAGTAACTGGATGTGGGAAAACCAAATTACCAGAATTGCGAGCAAATATATGAACTTCAGGAGATACTAACAAAACATTGCAGCAAATACAAATATGTCACAGATGTACCTTACTTGCCTTCTTTTCTTGAACCTACTTACCTTTTTTTCTGGAACAAGAGACATTTGTGATTTGATAAAGTTATTCAAAGATTAATTTGCAAAGTCTTTAATTTTGCATTCTTCCAGTAGAGCTACACTATAGCTATAAATATTTACAGTTTGTGGAGTTTTTAAATTCTATCCAACACATCATTGGTACTTTTCATACATGAAAGAGGCTTGAAAAAGTGGAGTGAATTTGCCTATTGCTTTTAATTCCCTTTTTCAGTGGTATACTTTGATATTATTATGAATGTATTCTATTAATGAGTAAGTAATAACAGGTGGTGCACACTCTTCCAAATGCTTTAATATTATAGCACACGGCTTCACGACCACATCCCAAAATGCTGAATGCTTATTCATCTTCACCAGAGAATTTACGTTTCCGAAAGAGTCTAGCTTTTTCTAAGCCTTATATGCTTCCTGAATTTTCAAACTCTCAGCTAAAGCAGCTTCCACAGTAGCACTTTCAAGACGCTTTTCCCTCATTGATGGCGCATCCCTGGTCTGCTCTGAAGTGGTAAGGTACCCAGGCCAATCAGGGAAGATCCTCGGCATGGCACCATCCCTCAGTTTTGGGCTGTTCAATGGTACAGCCAGCAGTTTTCCTGACTTCTCATCGAAGTAGGAGCTTTAATGAAGCACATCTTCAACCAGAAAATGCCGGATACACACCTTAAAAACAGAGATAATTTTATTGGTAGACGGAAAATCAAATGTATTTCAAGTGAAGAATACCTTCGTCTGATAAGGGTGTAGTAAACAAGACTTAAATAATTCGCTGTGCACACAATGGTAGTTAGATTAACAATATTTTATCTAAAATGCCAACTTAGACATGGGCCATATTTATCTCGCTTGTAGGTAGCCCATTTATTCATCCCGAGCGTTTCACATGTTTCCATAATTGATTAACTACTGAAGAATCATTTATTTAATACCCTCGAAGACTTTAAGATTTCGCTCTCTACACAATCGTTCTCAGATTAACACGATTAGTTAGTACATATTACCTTTGTAAGAACTGCTTAATGCAAAAAAATCTTCTTTTCTAAAACAGTAATACTACCCTATGCATGCGTAAACATACAAATAATGTAAAATGCCGTCGTAGGCATGGGTCATATTTATTACACAAGTAGGTATCCCATTTATTCATCCCGAGTGTTTCACATGTTTCCACAATTTACTAATAACAAAAACTATTCATAACACCCTCAAAAAATCAAGTTCTTCTTAATAACAACACCTTAGAACACGAGGATAAGCGCCGTATTCTATTTAGTGTTGATATACGAAAATTTCAAAGACATTTAGGTACTATGAAATAATTAAAACCATTAATTATTCAAGCGATAACGCAAATAATATTGAAATCAACCTGCAAATACACTCGAGAGTAGAATTGTTTCAAGAAACCAATTACAATTCGTCTACCGGTCAATGCTTATATCAAGTATCTTTTAAATTCACTTTTAATGACGATCAACATTTACATTGTACTAACATTTCCCTGAATAATCACGCCGTCCAAATAGAAAGAAAAAGATAGTAACTCACCTTGGAATATTTCGTCGGCTGGAAGTCTTTTCTTGGATTGGTAAGCATCCATTTCCTCTTCGTCTCTTCGTCCTTAGGAAATTTGAAAACGCACACTTTCGTTTCCTCCTTGTATTTTCCTCTGTACAGAGAAAGACAACTTTAGCACACCATCTCTTGAACACTTATATTCAATACTGTTGCCCACAAAACCATCGCAAAAGCTTTAAAACTCCAAATAACTTAGCGTTCAACAACCCAATCACCATTTTCACCGCAATGGATTATAAATATAAACAACTGCAAGCATTGTCGGAAGGCGTGGTTGATAACCTACGGCTCGTGACGTCAGACAATTAGAAGGCATCAGCGCTCAGGCCTTGTCTCTCGGTGGTCGTGGCCGAGCCACGGAGCTGAGCAATGCTGTATGTATGTGCTCAGTGAGAATGCCCGGCCAGTGCAAAAGATACGGAATTTTGAGTAACTTACCGATCTACCGAAAACAGCAAAGATATCAGCAATATCTACCTCGTAATCAAAGTTTGAGATTGTTGCAGAAGTAATATTTAACTATCCTATCGTAGCACGGTTTATAAACGTTTTTAACGCATTGGTTTTTACGGAAAAAGTATATCATTGAATATCTAGGATTATTTTTTTGCGAAAGAAAAATGATTTAAGATATTTTAGGCTCGCATTTTCCATCATTACCGACGCTTTTTTACATTTTTTTCGATCGAGCAGGCATTGTTCAAACAAAATATTCAACGATAGAGACTTTTAAGCACTCATACTTCATATTTTTTGTAAATTGCATGGAGTAAACACATGGAGTTTAAAAGAGGAGTTGTTTCAATGCCCATGTATCATAAATAACGTCATTTTTATAGCCAGAGTAAAAGATTTACATATCATACATAGATCGTATAAAACGGAGAAATATAAAATAAGTTTCACTTAGCTCTGCTGAAGAGCTTTGGTAGACCTGCAATTGGTCTTTGAGGTGAGAATATGCGAGTAATTATCGAAAAATTTAGTACTGGATCCTCAAAATTTCTCTACTTCTCTTTGGTTTTGGAAATTTGGATTGTCAAAATTTCTATTCCTCCTTCGTCATCTCTAGATATATCTTCGTAGTCCTTGTTTAACCGCGCTTTAATCTTGCCACTATCCCCAGCGTACTCAAGTGTGATCCTCACTGGATGTTTCCTCCAGGGATAGTAATCACATATTGCAGGTGGCTATCCTTGTACCCCAGGATAGTATCCTGGCATGTTTGGATAGCTGACACCATGTGCTGACTGAGTTGGCTCCCCGTATTTATTCCTTCTGCTCCCCGGCAAATTACGGCCCAGACCACTTTGACCCCTTGAGATCCAGCTTCCCCTATTCCACCTGCTCTGTATTGACGTTCTGTTGCGCGGTACTGGTGCTACATCAGAATTCATATTCTCGCCAAATCAATCCGTATGAGCAGCTTGTCAGATTATTTGGTTGCACTCATGATTATGATTATTTGTATACTTGTATAGCTGTATTATTGGTATAATTAGTGTATAGATAAGTATGCATTCTAAAATTGTTCTAAACATCTTGGAATTAGGAGTTAAATGGTGCATAGCAATTATAGCTGCAGTGGGAATAATAATGAATGCATCAAAGTTACGTGGTATGCGTATACTGGATACTTTACTTAATATCGAAAAGAAAAGTAAGTAATAGCATTAATTCCTTAATTTTCGAGTAATCTTAAATAATATTTTTCTCTGTGATCAGGAGCACGGTAGCCTAGTGAGAAGAGCTCTGAGGTTTTCGAATTGGGGAAATTCAATGGTTAGCTCAAAAGTGTTGATATTATAGGTAAAAAAAAGAAATTGGTTCTTAAAAAGTTTTGTTTAAAAGAATTTTAAAGGTCTTTTTTTTGTTATTTACGCAATTGTAGTCCGAATTAATGAGTCTTTGCAAACTGAAAGTAGTATAATTAGATATACAAACATAAACATTTATGCTTGGATTTTAAAATCCTCAAAGCTCAATATTTATCAGCCATCATGTAGATTCGGTAATCGTACCTACAGTTAAATGGAACACTCTTTCCGAGTTTTGTGATCATCGGAAGTGCGTTTTAGTCAAGGGGATTTTCCGAGTTGAAGGGTTTTGGGTGAGAGATGTAGTTCGAGATCGTTGGTGCTGCTTCTGGAGAACCGGAATGAAATGTTTTCGCTGGACCAAGTCCAGATGAAGGGCGCCTCGGAGGCTGCAGAGGGGAGGGATAGGAGAGGGGCGGGGGAGATGGACAGCTCTGGGAGCAGCGAGTGAACCGCGAGAGGGAACAAATGAATGGCTCCGCTCGAATAACTGACTATTCCTCTTGTATGCGGGTGAAGGATTAGGTGCTGCCATTTTATTTTCCTCCTTAACCTTCTCCCGTTGTACATCGAGTCAGAAATGGGATCCGAGAGCTCCACGAGACTACTGGTAGGAGGAGAGAAGGTCAAGAATACAAACCCGCTTCGATAGCTTGTTTGTCGTTGCTTGTGGTATAAGGATTCTCGACTTAGATTTCCAAGGACAGCCTAGAGTTAGAAAAAGAAAAACAAGAATTTGCGTGTTAAATTCGTTGAAAAAAGCGTGTGGTCGATGAAACTGCGCTTGATTTCTCGTTAATGAGGTACTGCTAGTTTTGAAATTAAATTATGAACTGAAGAACTCCTAAGTACTGTTTGAAATATTTTCATGAATGATTTGAAATAATATTGTACATAGTGATAAGGCTATCAATAGCATAAATCCTAATACTTAGCTGTATGTTTGTGTAAATATTGGTAGCATCGGCTTGGAACTGTAATTTTATTCACTCAATATTCTATTTTTTATCGCAGCATCATTCAGCGTTAAGAAATGTATTGAAAGCTTTAACTAAGTATCATCATTATTGATTGAGTCATCAAAATCGGGAGATTATCAAAATACTAACTATGCATTGCTAAGAGAATATCTTTTTGAGAGTCAAAATCTGCCTCACTCAGGCGTTGAAATGGTTATTTTTTGGAGTAGAGAACGCATAACCGTAACCTAAAGGCCATTATTAATCCATTATGTCCATCTAGCGCAAATTAGCGACAGATTCTGATCGGGAGTTTTACTGCTCTGTGTCATTCTCATTTTATAGTCAGATACTTATGGACCATAGCTCTGATTAGCGGCGGATGCAAAAGGTACAGTGAATCGTGTACTAATCGCCACTGAGAGGGTTGAAGACATGAGGCTGCTAATCGACGTGACCCCAGATATTATGGGTTAAAAATGTAACGTTTATTGAAACGAATAGTGAAAAAAAGTAATTCAGTAATTATTATTTACCTGTAATTTTATCAGTTAACAGAACAATTGTTTAATTGTATGCCAACGACTACCAAGATTACTCGGATAGAGATTTTCTTTTATCTCACGTGCACAAGCCAATTCCAGGGACCGAATGAAGAAATCCTGGTTGCTGGACACGGAGGAGCGGCTCTTTTATACCAGTATTTTACATTTTAATCCATTTTTCTTATCACTAACTTTGCGGTAGCACTTTTGTTACTATGATGATTTTGATAATAAAGATATATATATTATTGAATCTAAATTATGTAGTACCTTTTCAACCTATTTTTGTGAATATATTCATTTTTATTACCTTGTTAGAGAATGCCAAAATTGCTATCATGGCGCATAGTAGTGAAATCAAATGTTATTAGCGATGCCGATTATTTATTCTTTAATAGGAAATTTAACTTTCCATAAAAATATGAAAGTTGTAATATTTAGTATGGGTAGAGAGATTTATTAATTCAACGCGTGCCTGCCTACAATCGTCATCATGCCTACATACTGGCAAAGAGAAGCTTATTTTCAATAAGAATACAATTCTCGAAGTGTTTACAGTGAAAAATATAAATGCTATGCTATGGGCTAAGGTGTTACGTGGTAAAAATGTATTTTCCCCCTCTCGTATAAGCGTTCTAATTATCATTTCTCAATGCAGAGCCGAATGTCATTTCTTATGGCTATTCAGGATATTGTGGCTTTTATTGATAGCCGTTAAACTCTGTGAAAAGTATTTTCTATTAAATAAAATTGAGGAAGTTGTTTTAGAGACAAAACTGACATCATAATGAAGGAAAGTGGGATAACTTTGTTTTGTCATTCTTGTAATAGAATAATGAATCCATTGATCAAGACCGTGAGTATTTCGTGGAAAAAATTCTTGGGTGGCTGCGATGACAAGTGGTTCATCAACAAGAGGGAAGTTGAGATGTATCAGAAGAAAGAGCTTTTTAGGACCGCAAAGTAAAGAAAGGTTTCCGTCCAGCCATCGAACATAAGAAAAAATCCGTTGGGGTGAGAAACACTTCCGAATACGCTCTTCATATTTTTTCATAACTCCGTTGCCATAACAGAAGGCGCGTAAATGGAGTGTGAAGCACAAGTTTAGTTCGAGAGGAAACAGTATTTTTAGACGAGATCTCCTTTTACATCAAGTGTCAGTATCACGCTTCCAAGAAGAGTGATGTTCTTTTATCATTCTTCCTACGCCCCTCAAATGTTTTGGGCCACCGATGAAAGAAATGTCTTCTCTAAAGAGTTCATCGGAGATAGAAGTTATTGTGGGTGCATGTCAGGTTAGGGCGCAAGATTTAACATCGTCAAAAAAGTGTTATTTTTCGTAAGTAGTACTTGTAAAAAACGTATTTTGCATTTTATTTTACTTTTATATGCGTTGCAAAATAAAAAGTGAATATAGCTGCTGTTTGCTTTAAATTTCTATGCTAAACTAATTATGAATTAAATATATCAGTTCGAATTTTTTTGGAGGTGGGACTCTTTCCAAATGCATTTTCAACTCATCTCCAATGTTTCCTTGAGGTTTTATTCATATTTTAGGGACTAACAATGGGCAGTTCAATTATTTGTTAGTAATAATACTTTAAAAAAGCTGAATATAACATGCCAAGCGTACAATTTTACATGGCAAACTGCCGCACTGCACCACCTTGCAGTCACTATTACTGAGTTAGTTATTAAAGTTCAAATTTTCACGGCTGGCCGTAAAAATACAATGTAAGCATTTCTTGATGATTGAATAATCCTATGATTTCATACATTCATGGATTTTTCCTTACAATAAATTTCTAAAAGGCTAAGTTGGTTTCTTGAGAGACGAATTGGGTATTGTTGATAAGGAGAATATCTAGGGTCTTCCATAAGGAAAGGACTTCAGATTGCATGGAATGGATTTCTGTCAAGGATTGTTTGATTCAGTGATTTGAGGGCACATAGAATCTGGTACTCACTTATGATCTGAAAGAAGGTTGGTAAGAAAGTTCCTTATGTCAAATATCTTCGTAGTGTGACTTCAATTAGCTGGTGGGTCTGAGCTCCTCGTGTTCCATATTTCCCAAGGGTTTTGGGGCACTCGAGCGTGGGGTTGCGATAGGGGAGCTTTAGTTTGAAGAGACTCCATATCCTTGGCTGTTTATGAAAAAATGCAGGACAAAATACAAAATTCTAACCTATTTTTTTTTACTTTTATGCCGGAAATGGGTGTAAATTTGTCAGTAAAGGTTTGTGAGTGAAGGCATGCCCTGACGCATTTTTTCGCAAAATTTTAATCGGCATCTAGATGCTTGGTAAGTAAACCCGATTTGGCACTGGCACTCTCTTTCTTTCGAGGTTTGAGGCGTAAAATGGAGGCTTTCATTCATATTGAAATTTGTTAGGCAATGTGGATAGTATGATATTTGTGAATGTGGATAAGTCTGAAGGAGGCTTCGATAAGATTGGAAGTCTTTCTCAATTTTTTCGATTGAAAGTGAAGTCATGAAGAAAAACTCAGCAAGAAATTATATTTCACAGGGATTGTTCGAGTTTTCTTGGTAATTATGAGGGAAACATTTTCCCCCGGTAAAAATGTTTTACAGTTATTAATAATGTTTACCAAAATATAGAAATTTGTTTTTTCCGTCATCATCGTCAGAAAAATTTTCTTCTTTTAAGTAAATGGCCCTTGTAATATTGTATGTTATTTTACTTTTTTATGAGTTGAAAAATAAAAAGTGAGTAAACATTGCCGATTTCTTTGATTTTCTATGTTAAGCTAATGAAAACCGAACACTTTAACTTGCTAATCTAACTACCATTTCCCATTCGTCTGATCAAATATCCTATTTCATGCTTTCGTTTCATATTTAGACAATAAAAATGAGGTAATTTATAATGCATCACTAGCCAATTTTTTCGAGTTGATTAGCATTATTATGCGACGCTCAGCGTTCGTGAAACATTGTTCTGCCAGAATAAATTTTATTTAAATGACGCATCTATGAATTATAACTCTACTAATCGCATAGTATTTCTGTAAATTAGTCAAATAAACACAATTTTCATTTCGTGTATCTAGAGATCTAGGACACAAATGGGGCTGATTAAATTTGACCTATATGCGTGAAACTTTATCGATAAAGGGAGGGAAATATTTCACCCGTTGGACGAGTGTAATGCCGTGTGATGAAATAGGGCCATCACAATATAGGTACCGCTGAGGAAAATATTGACCAATAAGCTATAAAGAAGCTAATCCGAAGTGACATTGCGCTTGAGTGACTATGCGTGTTTCCCGCTTCAATATTGAGAGGCATGAAAACACTTCATCCTGTCCTAAGAGGAGAAATATTCTTCTTCGACGAAAAGGTCAGACATAAAGATGAGTGCTAAAGATTATTATGAGAGGAAGATGTTATGTTAAAAAAAACCTAACCCAAACAACAACTATTGTTTAAGTTCTGTGACGGATTGAGAGGATATCCCATTGACATTTAGATGAAATTTTAGGAATTATTAGTTACTAATCTTGAAATTGCTTTCCAATGTGACGAATTTCTAATGCAGTAACGGAATCCTTTGGAAATGCTCTATAATGTAGTTATTTTCAAGTTCTGAATCAATTATTTAACACATAAGTTATTCTGAAATACACGTGTTGAACTATAATTGTCTTTTTTACCATTTCATGAACAATTTTTAATTAGCATATAGATACTCATAATCCGCGTCCGATATCACGAAGATACATCTAATTAGATATAAGAACGCATCAATGGATTACCCCAACAAAGCTTAATCCATACTGAATATCATCAGCTAATGCATTAAATCTAAACCTTCAATTCTTCTATTCTTACTTAAAACAGCAAACTCTTCTATCTTAATGGCCGTGACGTAATTCACCGTCGTTCAATGTCTTATTTCCTTGGCCTTTTTCATACAAACGCCGACAATACCAAAAAAGGATGGTCTTCGATAAACACACAAAGCACACTCCTTACTCTGGAAAAATCTGGGGCTACCCCTTCAGACAGCACTGAACGTTCTCCTTCTATATGTTGCGGGCAGATATTGTCATCCACGGGGCTTGCGTTGGGTGTGAGTGACGGTCGGAGGGTTCGCTGTCACGCGACGGTTTTTTTTTCAAGTACTCTCGGACGAATCAAAAACTGGACAATGGAGTATCGACGTAAATTGTTATTTTTTGTGGGCGCGTAGCTTTCGCGGTATCATATTATTGGATTATTGATTATTGGCTCGAGTGTGCGGCTCGGAAGCCGAGGGAAGGAGAGGTTGTCGGTGGGGGGGGGGGTAGAGTAGTGTACGAGGCTAGCCGTCCCGTGTCCAATGCCACAGACTCTGAAGAGGAAATGAAAGAAGGGGGAATGGAAAGAGAAGGGATCTCTTTGGTCTTCATCTCAATCCGGGTGACGGCGACAGCGTTGGAATCAAGTCCGCCTGTCGTCGGCTAAAATGACTCTGCGAAAGGAGCGAGGCTGAAAGATATTTTCAATCGCAAATGCATCACTGGTCGGGAAAAAGGTCTCCATTTTCATTCCTGAAGCTTCTGCAGCGCAAGATGTTTCTTTACCTTTCCGTTGAAATGTGAAAAATAGTTCCGTACAACGATCGATTGTCATAACGGGAATGATAGGATGGTGTGCCATTTGAAAGACGAGTAGTAATGTAATTTTTAGATATTTCTTGTGAAAATCTGATTCCTCTCTCATTGTGTGTGAAGCATTTTAAGTCGTTTTTTTGTAAAACATTGTCGGATGAATCGTGCAAAGTCCCCTTCAAAGAGTATTCATCTCACGGATTTAAATATTTTCGTATCTCCTATGGCACTATTTCTTCCTACAATCATTTATATGGCACAGCTGAGTGTGATTAATACGTCGTACAGTTATTACGACCTCTATTGGTACTCCTGTGAAAGTTTTGAATACTGCGAGTTGTCTTTTCGCGAATGGCTCCGATTAATTGCACTTTCAGGACAATGGGGGCTATGAGTTATTTTTATCGTGAATCTTCTTGCGACATTTTAATATTCTCATTTTGAGTAAGAGTCCATTGAATAACGATTAAATTGTTGCCATTGAGTTATTGTTGATTTTTGTGTTATCAAGACATACATCAACGTACTCAAATTCTTTTACCTCATGGTAACATTTTGCTAAACGTGAAATAAAGTTTAGTTCAAAGTGAAGTAGATTTGTGAAAGAATTATGTTCATTGTCACATAAGCTATTAGATTGTTTTTTTTTTTGTGATTACACTTCCCCTTCGTTGAGTTTTAGAATGTGGTTGTGGTAGTGGAGACCTTCAATGGTGCTATATGCTAAGAAAATGAATGGACATAATTTAATTTTTATTTTTAATTTGCATCTCTCAGTTATTTACCTCTCGTACCCATTTGTATGAGCACTTGCTTTTTTGTATGACTAACATAAGACAAAAAACACTTGAAACGAACACCCTTAAAATTTAGAAAACAATCATACTTCGTGCGTATTGAGCTATAGGAGCAATGTGGGTGATCGTATTTCCATTTGGTTTAATTTTTTAATTTTATTGATTTCATATTTTTTATCTAACACTAATATTTTTCATTGTTTGGTATTCATTTTATTTAAATTATATTTAATTTTGATAAACGGTTACATTTTAAGTGGACAACAGAGTATATTGATCTTGCGTCGAATGAAAAGTCAAAGCTCAAGAACAAACATCCATGTCATCGATCGATTGTCAATAAGGGTATGATGGGTCGGTGCACCAGTGGACAGATGTAATGTAATTTTTGAATATTCCTTTGTGAATTTCTTATTCGTATAATTGTATGTTGTACATTTTAAGTCGCTGGATATCTTATGTAGACGCATCAAACTAATAATTGTAACAGCTGTGGTAATTTTCCACACTTTTTTAATCTTTCTCGACCGGTTTCAATGATTACGCATCATTTTCAAGAGACAGCTCTTGATAATGATGCTTAAGCATTGAAACCGGTCGAGAAAGATTAAAAAAGTGTGGAAAACTACCGCACCTATTTCAATTATTATAATCCATGGACTTCCAAAAAGTCAACTCGTCGACAATCTGTCTGATATGCATCATGTTTACACCGATTACATTCAATTCTTTAAGTTAACACGATTTTGTCATCTTCGTTAAGAAGACTCAATTTTTACAGCAAATCGTTGGATGAATCTACAACTGGACTCTCCGAACATAATTTAATGGGGTATAGTTCTTATTCCAGCTCACTGGCCTTGACTGCTCTTCCAAAACTATACTTATTTGATGTCCACTTTGACGCGGAAAAAGAAACCACGTGTTCCTACATCGGTGAGTTTATTGGACAGCGTAGTTAGAGTATTTGGTAACTCGGTCGCCAAATGCTCATTTTCTTCCTTAAGGTTTTCCTGCTGGGCACATGGAGTTCGTGCTGTGCGCGATGGGAATTCTTTATCGAGCGGAAGGTATTGCGCCCATTCATTATTCCGCACCTGTGGGACGATTGCCAATTCAGCTCCCCGCGCGAGGCACCCGAGCTTCTCGCGGTGCGGCGTGGCGTCATAAATTTTGCTTCCGTCCGGCTTACCATCTGTTGATAGATTGTTGAAGACTTTCTCCTGACCATACGATGTAGGAGGTAGACGTATTATGAATTATCAAGGATAAATTGACTCACGAAGGTTGAGAAGACCTTCCGTGAGCAGAAATCTCGGTGATAAAGCATGAGCACATTTGAGCTCTGAGAGCTATTTACGTGAGCATAATTTTTATATGCTTTTGGAACATTCAAAATGGTACAGTTTTTAATTGGTTGGTTTATTTTACAAGGAGAAAATGAAAATTAGATCCGAATAGGAGAGAAAGTGTCATGAGAGGAGGGGTGTCCGAAATTCGTGCAGTCGCGTTTTTCCGCGGCGGGGAAGGTGTAATAGAGATAAGAAAAAAAGAGCATAGTAATACGAAGTAGCATTGCATGGGAAAAAATAAACCGTGTGGATTACGGACAAAGAGGCTAAAAAATGATTTAGTGAACTGACAAGGGATTTAATTTAGGGCATTCATTGGCTTTCCTGAAGAAGCGCACTCGATAACTCACGCTTGTAATAATTAATTATTGGAAAAATTCCCAAATTCTCGCGACCCGTATTGGATAAGTGCCAAGATGTTTTCGATGATGAATTCTCATTGTGGGGGTATCTTTTGATGAATTTGTTAGCTATTTTTTCGTGAATAGCACGATGATAAAACTACTGATTGGAATAATTATATAGTCATTTTTCACGTGTGCAGTTTAATTATTAAATTCCATCTCTTTTATGTGGGTGATTGAATTTTTTACTTAAAAGTTGATAGAGAAGTACCCGGCTTAAATAATAAACAAGCCTACTAATTTACTGAGTAAAATGGTCATACATTTTTAGTTATCTTTCTTTATTCATTGACTTTCTTAATTTTTTTATTTTGTATTTACTTTTTATCTTTAAATTATGTCTCCTCGTGTGTGGAAAATCAAAGTAAGTTCATCTTGTTTGGACCATAAAAAGATGACAACACTAACTCATTTACGTATGCTGAGGAAACATTTATTTGAAACGCAAATAGTGATGTCTTAGAAGTGAATTATGAATAAAATTGTGACTTTCGATCTTTTGTTTTGTCGGCATTATGCTTGATGGCAATTCAAGCATTTCTAAAACGCTGCGGCAATTGCACGCTTTTTCTATCTCTTCGAAGTATTTACTTGAACAACGTAAATATAATCTCATACCATCAAACTGTTTCAATATTTAAAATACTAGTTGAATTCCTGCCCATTGTTGGTGTAAGCGGTGTGTACAGTATTTTAGTTGAAATGTCACTCCTTTTAGTTTTGGTTTCCATTGATATACCACCTCAATTCTCTTTGCACGGAAAGCGTGAGTTATTGAGTTTTAACGTTACATTTTTTTTAAACGTGTGTCATTAAACCGTATTTTTTATCAATTATTATATTCTGGAGCGGCCTGCCCTATGCCAAGGGATTATTATTTTTCAATGCAATACATATAAATAGATTTTTGAAAAATTAATATTTATTCATAAAAAAATAAATCAATTTGCCTAAGTAATATTACGCATACTATGTATAGCTTGCTTATGAAAATTTGGGTTTGTAAGATAACCTTGTTGTCAGACGACCTAAAAATTAAAAAAATTCTGGAGTTGAAACGGTTAAAAAATAGTTCAGAGCTTTCTTTTTTTCAAAAGGCCTTTTTTAGAAGGCCTACCTCTGCGGGAAAATTCTTCCATCGCAATTTTATGGGGAGTCGGGACCGCCAACTTGGCAGCTTCAATATTTAATGTTGATCAATATGCACATTACGCTGTTTATGTACCTGTGAAGGAATTTCAAGTGAAAGAGAGATATCATCAACCTTGAATAGAGCACTGAAATATTTAATTTCTATGGAGAAACGTTACGTAGATCGTCGTGATTTTTCTGTTAGTAGTCTTTTTGTTCCTTAAACGTACTTCTCACATTTATAACTTGAATTTTTTTTCCACCGTGCATGGTGGTTATCTCGTCTGTTTCCTTTTGGCGATGGTGGCATACTCTGTTTTTCAGTCCGGCGAGAGCTGCTCTAGTAACCTGTCATTGGCGCAGGAGTAGGCAAACGAGAAATACCACATTCTATGGAACATTTAATTTAAAATATTTTGACGAAATAATTTGGACGCGCGTGTTCAAAGGATAATGGAAAAGTTTCTGGCTCAAGGTATGAAGGAATGAAGAAAGTTAAGCATCATACAGGAGTTGTTTAGGCAGTGGACCGTTGGAAAGTATCTAGGATGAGTGGAGGAAAGGAAAGGCATGCTATTGGGAAAAAGTTAATGATGGAGGGATGTTCCTCTCCGTCTGCCTTGTCAATAACACTCCACAAAACCGCGTCCTAAAAATTACGCGCTCGTATGACACTCAAATTCATCCCCTCACTTGCCACCTTATCGGTTACCCCTTAACATTCTGATGTCTTCCGTCAGGTTTTCCCCAATCGTCCTTGAGTTCAATAACTCATCCGTACTATGTCATACATACTGGTACGCTACTTTTTAAGTTTTCCCGCCTTTATTTTCCTGCGCTAACCCTGTCATAAAAGTTAGAAGTCAATTTAGCGTGAAAAACGTAGGTAGTAGAATTCCCTTATGCAAATTATAATATAGATTTTTCCTTTTATCCTAAGTTCGGGTAGAAAATAAGTGCTCTTTAGGATGTTCTCTTGTAAGCCAAATGCTTCTGTCATTTTTGTAATCGCTACCATCTCATTGCATTATGGAATTAAGATTTCTGTTGTAAACTCTTTGTGCACATCATCAAATCCTCTGACCATTGTGCGTTCTACTTGAATGTTTCAGTCTTGCTTTTCCTCCAGTATTTGATAATAATTCGAAGGATATTGATTGGTAGCTATTCAGTGACTTTTCTTTAGAATTATTACTCAAGATTCAGATTGACAGTCGAATTCCTCATTGTGAGCGAAAGCTCTTGGTCATATCATTGCGTTTGCTAATGCTTACTAGAGTGAACTTTCAGTTCTAGCAGGTAATAAAACATGTACTTCTTTTCTTTACCCGTATCTTGAAAATTTTCTCCTGAAATTTTTAATGACTCATTTACTGATTACTATTCATATGTAGTTTTAGCGGAATCAAGGGTGGTTTTAATATGAATTTTGTGGTCAAAATATCGCTAATCATTAAGGTTCATGCAAAATAACGGAACACTCACAGAAAAGTAACCCTAGCTTCTTTCCGTATTTTTACATTGCCGCAGTGCGGCAGATTTTTTTAATGCCTGGAGAAAGTTACTGAGCAAGCTATAATCAACAGCTTTGCCTTTATGTTGACGTACCCACATCTTCTTCATCTTCTAATTTCTTTTAGAATTCAAATCATGCCATCCTCCTTAATTCCCTTTATCTCTTATAACGAGAGAGATTTCACTGGTTGCCGAATATTTGTTTTCTTTTTTCAGGCGGCAGCAGCGAGAAATAACTTTTTCTCGGTCATTCGTTTTTAGCTAAACGTCAGGCTTAGGGACCACGGTTTAAGAATTTTTTTATAATGGGTACGAATGTTCTTTCGTCTGCGGAAATGAAATGTTTTGTGGTTTATGCTCGTCGACAGATTATGGGCCATAAATCATGTGTTTTTTCCTTTTAAGAGGGAGAAACTGGAAGATTCTCATCCCTATATTCTTGCTTTTGATATTTTTATGCCACTGATTCTAAAAGATATGGATTATATTTTCTTTTCCGTAACTATTTCTAAATCCGAAAGATGTCATTATTTTTTATTTAGAAATAAATGATCATATTTATTGTAAGTCGTTCGTATTTATTTTTCATTTGAGCATTTTTTCTGATTAGAAATAATAATGCTTTTCTGAAAAGGTTTTATTTGAATGTAAGATTAGTACGAAAAAAACATTATTTAACTTTTCTTCTCTTATTTTTCTCTTTTAGGTAAGACCTAAGGGAAACAACCCATTGGCCCGGTATTCCGGAGATATTTCATCTCCTTGAACGGAATGATTTGTGAGTTGCATACGGTTTCTCCCCCCCCCCTCTGGGGCAGCCTTTGCTTGTCCAAATATATTAAGCACTCTATATGTAACCAAGGGTGATGCTAATGACATATTGCTCTCTATGACTCGTATTGTCCTCCGGCGAAATTATACGACTTATAACTTTACGTACTATAATCTGTGTGGAAAAGAAATTACTACTTCTCTTGTTTTAAATAAAAGATGATAGAATTGAAAATAAATTGCTGATGAAGGGAGACCGCATTATGCTTGAGAACGCTATGAGATACTAAATCTTAGATCTAGCTCTCCTACGTCGTAAATTATTTCTTGTCCTTTTATTCTTTCCTCTCTTTGGAAGCAGTCTTTTTTATCCGTATTTGGGAGTTTTTATACCATCGTTTTCCTGCTGATTCTCCTTGCATGCTATAATTTTACGAACGGTCGCTGCCTTTGGCTCAGCGTGGTTATGTTTGCCAAATTTTAACGTAATTAGCGTACTTAGAGGAACTGATTGCACATAAATTTTGTCTGGATGCCAGTTTAAACAATACTAAGAGCTCTTGGGGATAAATTGCTTAGTGTTGGTTAGTTTCTTCTTTACGAGTACTTGCATCTGCTGCAATATCATAATCTTAAAACGTTGCTATAATACTCACCATGAAGGAGAACAATCATTCTATTTGTGTGTGCTGTTTGTTTACTCTTTTTCCGCCAGCAGCGGATACCAGGAAAACTCAAGGGGGGGGCGCAAAATACATATTGAGCTAACTTTGATTTTATCGTAAAGAAAAATTATCAGGTCATATACAAAGTTTAAGAAATATTTTTTTAACTTACTATACACATATACAAGGCAATGCCATCTTATGATATAAAAAAGTTACAATTGCATTTCTGTAATGTTAGGCAATGGGGACGGCACCGCAATGGAGGGCACACGCCCCCCGTGCTCCCCTCTGTATCCGCCACTGAATTCAGCTGGGCCTTTATCATATGTGCCAATCTTTTCCGCCGTAAATTCATAAAACTTCATGAAATCATTTGTGTAACTGGCCTATACTGTAGCAATCTGCTTCATGTGTATGTCTTATTCTTGCAGACAAGTAGCACACTAAGTTTTTGTGAACTGTATTTTATTTTCAAATTGTAATTTCCAAAGACATATTTCCCGTTATCTCTCTCATCACAGAAAACTTAAGACAGCATCGGAATAATTCTTGTATTTTACTGTTATTAGTTTATTAAAATGAATCACGGGTGAATTACCACCAGTGCCAACTGGAGCAGGAATCATTTCCAACATTCGTGACGAGATATTTCATTTCAAAAGTGGAAAAATAAACCTGCATTTACCGCCTACGCCTGCTTAACATTAATTTCATGTAATCATCCTTTCGAGAATATTTAATTTTTCAAGATTTTAAAAGGCCAAGTAGGATATCGCATGGAAATAAATTTATTTCCATTAAGAGGGTTAAAGATACTATCACTATGAGTAAACCCGCCGACTTGTTCTTTTAGGCTGAGATGTTTTTTGCTTGCCAGCATTCTTGTATAATCCTTTTATAGAATGCTAGAAGAATTTAACGGTCCATGTAATGCATCAAGAAGCGGATCTGAGCTCGAAAATATCCATGCTTTGGTCCCTCGTACTCGAAAAAATAATAGTTTCCACGTGCCAGATAGTCGTTTCCTGCCATTTTTCCGCGAATCAAGATGTGAATACCGCGCCAACAGTGCGGTCTCGAGTTTCAAATGTTTCTGGGCTGCAGTATGCTGGTGCATAGCCTTGCCCCAAAAGTCTTTTTCTGAGTGTCCCTACCTCCTTTTGAGGGGTGCATGTAACTTTCTGGAAGCGTCTTCTACCCTCGAGAATATTTCTGCTTAGAGTCATTTGCCTGCCATAGAACGCTTCAGTGCTGCCTCGTCGTAAACCGTTTCTTCGCTTCGAGTTCCTTAAACTTTTAGGGAGCGAGGTTTCTTTCTCCCAATGGCGGATGTTCTGGCGGCGTTTTATCCCTTATGCCTCCACCTACGGGGATTTACCACTTTCTCAAGGGTCGCTGTTCTCATCTCAACTTGGGCGCTTGCTGAGCTACACACGAATAAATTTAAACGCGTGAGTAATTTTATGCCCAGATGCACCACCGCGAAGCCTTAGGAGATCAAATTTTCATTTGAAAGGTGTTGCCTCAGGGATAAATTTAGTTAAAAAATTAATGAAATTAAACATGAAACTTTTTCCTTGGCTGTTAAAATGGAATGCCTTTTTCTTGAATTTAGGAACTGACTGAAAAAAGTCGTAAAATTTCATGAGCAGTGCCATCTAAAATAAGCTTGTTAATGACACGTGGTTTGAAAGAAGCCGTCCTTAAATATGACAGTGGATTTATTTGGTAGTGGCCTTAATCCTCAAGAATATTAATTAATGCTTATAAAAATATAAATCGATTAAGAAACATAAGTATAAAAATTAATGGTTGATAGAGAAAATGATTCCTGGATGTGTGCTAATGACGATCCTGGTAAAATATAAGAATATTCGGAATTATTTTTTTAGTGTCTCTTTGGTTGAATGAAGCTGTAAAAGTGTAGTCCTTACTATCTCTGAATGTTTTTCAAATTTAATAAATTCAGCGAGTGATATCAGCACGAGTATTCCAAAAGAATGAGATAACATGTACCAAAATAACTGCATTATTTTTGGTGAGAGATGAAATATACTTGAGTTATCTCCAACATAATCTCTATTGCATATATTTGTTTTAGTTATTTATTGAATTCGTTTAAATAATTCACATTAATATTATAATATGATGATTTCATTTATGGAAAAAGCAATGTCAATTTAATAAGATAATCATATCCTTCTATTTGAATTCAGGCAGTAGATGAAAGACAGTCCAAGGAAAGGGCTTTAAAGTTATTTAGCAATAATTTTAGTCCGATTTAATGAACAAATTATTATTATGAAATTTTAGTCTGATTAGAAAAGAGCGCTTAGTAACTTCATTACTCTATCAGCAATGTGAACTTAGGGCTTCGTCACCTTTGGAACTCCTAGAAAAACTGGTATTAACTATTTTTCTGCATTTATCTTGGAGTGAAAGTCTAATGGTCATAATTAACTTATCGTCGGAAATTATAGCACGGCTGTGGAAAAAAATATAGAGGGAGTGACGTAATTAACATCGAAATATCCTGGATTCAAGCAACACCTAAATTTATTGGAGGAAAAAACGAGGATAAAATTTTGTGCGGCTTCCAGCAGCACCTGAGACCCCACACGGCGCTTAGCGTTAGCGTACACCGCGGGAAGCCACGTTGTAGCTCGTTAAGTCTTTTAGTAATTATCTTTAGCGAGTTTTTTTCACCCTGGAAAGAAGGAGGCTGTGGAGAGAACGATAGCAATTTACCAAGAAAACCTTGCAGTGTTGGGATGATGGAAAAATTGTGAAAATTGGTATGGGCGTGGAGAAATTTTGAAATAAAAAAGGAAAGTGGGAAATTCCGGTTTCGGCAAAATTCGGTGGAAATGTTAAATGGTCCGACTTTGCGGCTCGGGGCTGCTTCAGCTGGTGAATTCAATTAAGGATCACGCACAGCAATGACGAGAGAAGTTAGGCTGCGGGGGAGAAAGGGAAGGAGAGTAACTTTGTCGAGGGTTGGCGACTCACACGTTCGGAGAGATGCTGTCGTTTGTTTGCGGGTGACTATGCCATGAATATTTAATATTCCCAGCACGTGTAGCCCAGTTTGTTGGCGAGTGTGATTACCTAAATTTAAGGTACAGTATCCTAAAATGTAAGCTTTGCACATTGAGAAAGGCAACACGGTGTTTGATTTAAGGGGATTGCGAGTAGAATCTTATTCTATCAAACCTCGTAGTGCTACTTTCGGTTGAGTCCTACGCGTCCTTTGCGTTTTTTCTCATTACCGTTTTTTGCTTCACGTCATACAACTTCTGCGGTTGTACATCCTGATAAATTGACCTATGACATGAATCTATGTGACCATAAATTCCAACTAGTTTTCAAATAAACGCAGTATTGAATATTTATTATTATTTTTATCCAAAGATAAAAATAAAACAATGTGTAGCTATTTGGAATTCTCTTTTTCACCCCAGTTTTACAAAATAAGTCACCTTTTCATGGTTGCAACAAGATACTGTAATTTTCTTACTTGTCAAATCGAAACAGGTATTGAATGCATTGTTGGGTCGATATTACATCACGGTTTCAGTATTTCCGTGAAATCTTATTTCCAAATCCTGCGCATACTTCTCTAATTGACTAAAGAAGTTTAGTATGTCTTAACATGTTTAACAATATTTCTCCTTAAGTATGCTGCATAAACATGTGGGAAGCAATTCCTTTAGGAATTCTGGACCTACAAAAGTGATATTTTTTTATTTTCCTTTTTGCTCTTTTAATGCAATGAATTCACTGCGAACGAATGACTTCTTTTTTTGCATAGCTGTATATTTTTAGGGATTTTAACAAATACCAACAAATAACAATACCAAATACCAAGCCTTTACAATGCTTTCACGTTAAAACCGACTTTATACTTATTAGTAGAGGTAAATGCGGACGTTTAACGTGCGGAATAACGCATTCTTATTTTGCGAGTCATTTTCCTCTGGATACCAATTGTGTTAGTTTTCACTAATGAAAGCAATAAGGAAATATTTTGTATCTATTTTTTGCAAGGGATATACATCTTGGAGATTCAATCAAATTAATACTGGTTTGTAATTAAACGATTTCACGATGGCACTCCGGGCGCCCTCCCATCCTCCGATTTATTTTCTGAGAGATGAAAATAGAATGTAGGAGTTCGAGAAGTAAAGTGTGGAGAAAAGTGAAGAAGGTGAGTTGGCCAGAGAGGGAAAGGAAAGAGGAAGCACTAGATTTCGTGGGTGAGAATTGATAGAGACACGCATTTTAATCCGATATGAAATATTTTCTTGTATTCTTCTCAAAATTTGTGTCAAAAATTATTTTGACGACTTAGGCTGCAGCAAAACACAGCTCCTAAACTCTTTTGAGGTTTTAGTAGGTTCCATATCAAATTTAGAGCTTTAAATACGTAGGAAAGCAGTGCTGCTAGATAAGTTCATTTTATCATTTAACCATACCTCGAATTTCGTTCCTAATGTTTCCGGTTTGTTGAGAGGGTAGAATGAAAGAATAAAGGAGAGAAAAGAGCGCGATGAATGTGATAAAATTTAGGGAACGTAGTCCTGCTAGAGTTTATTTATTATCGTCTAGGGACGAATTCAAGGCCGGCAAGATTGTTATCTCATGTCCTCACTTTACCCTCAAGGTGCTCTGTCCTCTTACCAGCCCCCAGGAGAATAATCGGTTGGTTTTGGGAATACAAATCCGTCGCATGCTGTTGTGATACCAACAGAAAGCTTGCTCGGAATACTTTCACTCAGATTACATCCTTGTCTTTGCATTTCCCATCGTTTTCTGCGTCAGTTATTCTGCCTGTTAAGTTTCAACGTAATTAATTGCGGCTAAAAGTAGCTGTTTCCTTTGTATTTCTGAATGTAAGTTCGTAATATCCGACAGTTAAAATAGTGTGTGATAATTAAAAATGTTACTGCCCACAATCAATACCCTTTATTTTTGTGAGTATCACTATGCATTAGAAGCTTCACTTTTCAAGTTTCTCATTCATAGGTATTTGACGTGGTCATTACAATTATTCCTTGGACTCCTTTTACGCTTCATTTTGTATTATTATTCATTTAGGTTAATTAAAGAGCTGTATATTTTACGAAATTCCATAAAATATGGACCGTGAAAACAATTTTCAATTTCAATGAGGTGAGATTCAACCTTTCACGTGCCATATCACATCAAAGAATGAGGAAGTCTCATTGATTTTTATAAAACAAAATGTGAAAATAATAATAGAAGAAAATCGTAATTTACTGCCAAATTACCTAAGATGGCTGAATAAAATTAAGATTTCTGTATGACAAATATATAATTCCAAGCCAAATAGCATGTGTTAATTTCAATATTATGGGATAAAATTCTCAAATATCAGTAACACAAAGTTTTCGCGGAGGAAGTTGTTAAGCATCTGACCGTTCAAAGAAAACTCCTAATATTACGGACCCTAACTACTTATTTAGATGTTCCATCCTCCTCGTCATTCACGTCATAAATTTACAGAAAAATTCAATTGATTATTTTGCCATTCACTTACTCTCATCATGTTTTTATTTTTATATTTTTGATAATTGGGGAAATATAATCGGAAAAACAGACCACTCGGCATTAAAGATATTTTTTGATAAATCTTGATTTTCATAAACGAATTTATACATAAGTTGAATCTCTCTTAGTGTACATTGTAGGCGTTTAGCCGGTCACTTAAGAAAACATACAATATCGTCTCGGCCAATCGTATTGTCTTCTTTCGTGTCGTAATACCTACTAAAAATATTCTTCATTATATTTCAATTTTCAGTTTTTATAACATAATAGAACCTTTGGTAATATTTACCAGTACCTGCCGAATATATAGAAATTTTACATTTGAAGATATAATGGGGTGAACTTTTAATTTCGACTTACTAATAAATTTTGACGGGACCACTCTTAATACTCTGAAGTTTTCAAAATGATAGGTTAAGTTTTCAACGAGTAAAATATCAACGAAAAAGATTAGTCGAGAGAGACTAATGCGTCCACTTAATGCTCTCTCTCTCTCTCTCTCTCAAAGCTGGCTCAAAAGACTCAAAAATCGAGTTTAGACCCTTTCTACAGTCCCATACCATGTCTCTTTTTCCCCTAAGGCTATGAGTCTATCCACCGTGCGAATCCCACCCTTCCTCCGACCTAGGATCCAGTTTATAGCCATGCCCTAAAAGAGTGCATTTTCTTCAGTCTCTTTCCCTCCCAGTCTCTCTCTCTCATTGTCCGGAGGATAATGTCATAACGACTGGACCTGGCCATATCGGAACTGCAGACTCAGCCCCGTTTCTGGAAAAAAATAAAGCATTAAGGACGCAGAGAACATCTGGGTATCTCCGGCGCGACCGCAAATTACCCACAGTGTAACGTCTCTCGGTCCTAGGTTCCACTAGAATCGTAGGAAATATCACTGCTCCACAGGTTATTCAAAAGAAAAAAAAACAGGAGTTGAACCTCGTCAGGGAGCTAGAATATACCGAGAAGAACCAGGGTGAGGGGAAAATGAGCGCAAAAAATATTAATGACATCCTAGGCGAACCATCTTGTCGGATTCCTCGGAAACGGACTCGCAAAGTAACCGCATTGCCCGAGGCTCCCTCATTTGCAGAGGTCAGCGAGCCAGTTTTGTCCTCAAGAGCTCATTTTTCAGTATTTCCTCCGCTTAGCCGCAAACCAGCTTGACACCCGGAATGCTTGGCTGGGCGTTGTAGACCGTCAAAACAGAGGGAAGTAGCCATTTTTAACCCGCCTGCTCCGCCTCCGGAGGGATAGGGCATTGTTTCTCGGACAGCTCTTCTTAGTCTTCGTCCGTGGTTCATGATTCAAAAGGGTACCCTGCGCGAGTTTCATGATGTGGGCGGGGTAAGCCGACAGGCGTTGTCATGATGCTAGATGGGAGTGAATATATATAAAGCGTGAAGCGAAATGGATAGTTGAAGTAGGAAGAGTTGGGATGTTGGGAAGGAGGAGATATTTCAGCGGGACGGAAGCAAATGAGGTGAACTTTGGGCGGTGCTGTTGCTCGGGCTTGTCTATTGGGGAAAGGAAATGATGTTTGTGGTTAAGGCTGTAGGTCTGAGGGGTCATCGTCCTCGTCATCCTCGGCGTCGGGTTTCTCGCTCAAAATTCCTTGCGGTTAAGTCTTGGCTAACATCGTTTATCCCTGTCTTGCTAACAGCCTGTGGATTTCATGATGAACAACTCATCAACTCGGTTTCATCGTATGTGAAAAAATTGATTTTGCATGGCTTAATAAGGGTGCAGTAACAAAAAACAAAAAAGTAAGTCAAATGGAAATAAATTTTTCTTAATGGATTCATACATTTTGATTAACACACTCTTCCTCAATCATGTACTAAGGTACCTACAATTTTGCCTTCTTATTTCGATAAGGAAATAATGCTTAACCTAAAATGAGCTCCTTCTATTTCAACTAAATGGGCTATTACACAGACTCTTTTGCCTCTTAATCTCATCAGTTTTCTCGGCAATTGTTTGCATAAATATATATGACCAAGAGATCCTTAAATCCCGAAAAAATAGGCTAATATTGGGGAACACTGTTGGCGTAAGTCGGCACTTGAACGGTACTTGGAATCGTAGCCACTTGAGGCTATTTTTATTGCTAAATTTGATTAAAATGTTGTCTATTTTATCAACTGTTATTGCAGTACTTGTCGTGGTTCACTGAGGACTAGAATTTCGTAATTTTTCGCAGTATCAATAATTGTAAATTTTGTTCAAGGTTGCATCCTTAAAACATATATTACTTTAAATTGAAATTCGTTTTCCAAAACTTATACCCTTACCTTTTACGTTTTCATTTTCTGGGAAATATGTTTGTGTTAATAGAAAGAATTGGCAAATCCTACACCAAAACACGATATATTCTATCAATATACCAAAACTGCATATTGATGAAACCTACCGTAGTTATCTCATTAACTCGTTATCAAGTTCACGAATTTCATCAAGTAGGCGATATTATCAGCAGGGTCGATATTGTTGTGTCCAAGCATCTTGTGAACAGTCTGAGACTACAAGATGAGACACTCAATGAGATGAAGGAGACAGTAATGTGGACGACAAACTAAGATGTTCATACTGTGTACCACCTCTTAAAAAACTGCTTAATTCATATCTCATACTATCTCATTAACGCAACTGAACGCGAAATAAAATGGTCAACCCAGAAATATCTTACAGTATTCTTCAGAATCCATATTCCTTAATTTTTTTCTTCGGAACATTAATAACTTTCATTCTAATATTTTAGCGGAATTAGATCATTTCAGCAAAAAAAGTATTATTTTAACTGAAAATAAATTTAAGACGGTTATGTGAGTAATCTTAACTTCTTTAATCTATTAATGTCCCCTATCCAGCCAGGAGATCCCAGATGGCGGCCGAGGCTTTGTATGAAGTAAGTCAAAGTTCCACAAAATCATCTCTAGAATGTAAAATATTAGCCAACAATTGAAAAAATTACTACCATTAGTAGCCTTGAGTTAAGGAATAAAAATATAAAGAGTCATGGTTCTAGGACTTTTGGCATTACTGAGCTATTCTTCATTGTAACTCCGGTTAATACGTAAAAATGTAAATTTGTCACTATTAATTTCTGAAACTTACACTCAGTAAGCTGAAACAAAGAAAGATACCCGAAAATAATCCACCAGGTCCACTTACTAACATGAAACATTTTCTCACCGGCCAAACTTTCACCACTGTTGAGAACCGCAAATAAATGGGGATGGTTTGTGTTTACAGCCAGGTACGATAAATTGACTAGACTCCGAGACGCAATGTAATTGGGAGGGAGAAAGATTACCTTCAACCCCCTTCCTCGCTACCACGAGACCATCCTGAGCCTTCCTTCTTGCTTAAAAATATGACCCGCAAATAAGAAATGGTGCTTCTTAAAGGTGCGGTTTGCTAGCAGCTTTCGAAAAACTAATCAGGCTACATATCTGCTATCTGGTGAAAGAAAGAGAAGAAAAAAGGCGAAGGGAAAAAAGAGCGAGATGGAGAGCAAGACGAAATCCCTCCCCGGAATGGCGAAATGCGGAACCGAAAGGAAAAAGGAATCGGCTTAAGAAAACAATGAATCAGCTTGAGAAATATCCGCAACGGCGTTAAAAACCACCGTCCATTTCAATCCATTACTTTACCTCAACACCCCACGTAGTCTCGTTAACAAAAGCCTTTGTTGAAAGTGGAATGGGATCTCCATGGGGAGAAGACAACTCTACCGACTACTACCGTATCCTCTCCTCCTAATCTTCAGCAAACCTCAAGGGAGTTCCCTCACCCCCTCGTTACCGCCTGTGCATCACAATATCACCCCTCCCCTACCTCCACCTCATCTTATTTCTCTCTCAGTTTGGGAGAATCTGGGTGGAATTCTTTAGAGATCCCTCCACCCCCCGGAGGCGCTTAAAATCTGTTCTCACCACATTCTTTGCCTTTCCCCGCAAACCACCCGTTCCCCTCTTAAACTCCATCGCTTTCCTCCCGAGTAAACATCCGGCACCTCGTCGCATATCCTTCCCAAGACTTCCCGCACCATAGAGAAGAAAACCCCTCGCGTCTAGGCTCCATTGTTATCTCTATCGACCGTCGTCTCCGACAGCCTTTCGACCCCTCTCCCACATCATTATGACACACCCCGCCGTGGCCCTCTTAATTCTAACATGCGAAACGTAATCGACTTGATTCCTGCGATAGGTATTTCTCATCTAGCATATGCTTGCCACGGAAAAATCCCAGCATTCATCAGCAAGTACATGCGTTTCAACGGAAATTATGAAGCTACAGGGAGGGATTAAAGCTAAATCTAGTCATAGGAAAAAGAAGAATGATATTTGGTGTATTGAAATTGCATAATCTTGCTTAGTTGTTGAAAGATAAAACTTGAGATATTTTCTTTAGTTCATTGTTCTCGATGGCTTCTTTATCATGCAAAAAACATCAATAAGGCTAATTATGTGAGTTTAGAGGTAATCTCTGATGACTGCATACGTACAGAATCGAACAGGATGAGTACAAAATATTAGTGGAAATTACGAAGTTTTAATTCTCAGTCAACCACGACAAGCCCTGCTATGATAGTTTAATAGAATAGGTAACATTGTAATCAAATGTTACAGGAAAAAATAACCTCAAATGACTACGACTGCAAGTATAGCTCAAGTCTCAACAACAACAACGCCAACAGTTACCCAATATTAGCCTATTTTATGGCACAAAGTCATGGAAGCAAATAATTACTTCGAAGAGAATCTCCTATTTCAACGTAAATTTCAACCCTTGGAATGGAAATACCAATTCTAGCATTAAACTAGATAACTTCCATAAAAATTTAACTCTTCTCCCATTAAAAATTTATTTTCTTCAGGAGAACTTGACATTCAGGCTCTTAAAAAAGGGTAAATAAATTAAAGGTCAGTAACGGACGGAACAAAGGCAAGGAAAAGTCTCAGAAGCCCGTATGGAAAGTTTTAATGCTTGAAAAATGAAAAAAAAACATCAGAATTTAAAAATGAGGAATACGAAAAGAGCTGGTGAATTTCACGGTTTGAATTCTTATTGTGGGGAAAAATTTGCCAAGAAAATTTTGTTCGGACTTCTTGGAGTGTGGTCAAAAGAGACATAAAGCTCTCAAAATAATATGAATACCTCTTGAGAAGGGAAAAATGTGACTGAAATGAAATGACCAAAGGTCGGGTTAGTGAGCGTATATTTATGGAAGTCCCTTTTATGGTAACGAAGATAAAATTTCGGGGCAGCGAAAGAACAAAAGCTGCTTAAAGTGACCTAATTGGAGAGTAGTCATGCCCCTGTACATTCCACTATCGTATATCAGAATCTAATGTCTTTAGGGCATTATTAAAAAACATGGAATATTAGTTGAGACTTAAGCTGATACTGATTTTCATTGATATTTTTAAAACCTCCATTAGTAAATCATTCGGACCAATTTTTTAATCCATTCCCATTTCAAAATAATTATCCCAAAATTGTCTTTATCTATGGGGGATAATAAGATCTGATTGAGTATAAATAAAATTGAATGTGTTATGGAGTCTTCGAAGATTCTTGAACCCATGCTGAATAGTGAGGCACTCACATTAGGTGGTCAAGGTGCTATTATAGAAGCCAGTTAATTCATACGCCCGTTGAATTCATTTATTTGTTATTTTCCATCTGCTCCATATTTGTACACAATTCTAGGCAGAAAGTTTCCGAAATCTGCCCTAATAAAATAAATGTGTGACTTAAATTCTCTAACTCATTCTTAACTGTGTAGTATTCCATTATAAGATTTCTTGGTTAGTCAACTGTTACTCATACCACTACTTTTTTTACATAAAACGACCCGGGTTTCGATGAGTAATCATCATCACGAAGCGTAAATTATTACCTATGTATTTATTTTACTATTGCAGCCTAGTTACCTAAGGCAGGAAGAGATGAATTTTGAAACGGTAGTCAAAATAGGGTAAAAGGATGGGTAAAGATATTAATATATTAGAATGTTGTCCTGGTTTTCAATAATTTTTAAAATGGATATTTGTAATGAATATTTTAAAACTAACGCCGCGAATTAGATACTAGAGAGCAGCTAGAAACTTACGAGTATGTGCCTATTCCGAAAAATATTTTGAATGGAGATATCCCTTTTATTTTTAAAAATATATAAAAATTATTACTATATTTTACTCTTCAAATTCAGGTTAGGAAATGAAAACAAATCGCGGGAAACATTACTCATCTCCTTTGTCTTCTTTGGGTCGGCATACTCTGCTTATGTGTCTGCTATCCCTTCCAAAGAGTTGTCTTCACCCTAGTACTTTTATGAGGATGTGTTCCACACCCAGACTTTCGGACCTTCACCCTAGATAATCCAATTTGGCAGAACACCACTCCCGCAATTCCGAGGAAAACAAATTTAAGAAAAAATGAAATCCCAACTCGTGTGGCTCCAAGGTCAGCGCGGGGAATGAAAAATGAAACCACTCACCGACTTGGCAATCCAAAATTATGTTGCCCGTTGACTAGGGGTATATTTCTTTGGCATATTTGAAGGAAGATATTTTCTATGACTATAAATTGCTCTTATACTAGAGCGTTCTTATATTATTTTTATATCTTCTATGAACATATCATCAACTTCTTTTACTGACTTATGAAAGCCGTTGTAAATTTTATTCAAGGAATTGTGAGGTTCACAAACGTTGGTTTCTTTATCCTTTGAAACTCGTGATTTTGCAAAATTGGATAACGGTGAGGGAGGCTGATAAGAGATATTTTATATGAGGACTTTTAATACAATATTTCATAAAAAAAATAATGGAATTCCTTCCAGTTGGCATGCTATAAGTGCCATAGGCAAGCAGAATTTGTTGCTAAGATATCGTAGAGAATAGCAACTGAGTACATTCGACGGAAATTATTAGTCTTGTTCTAGAAAACTTCTGTCAAATACTCTAACTATCCTATGAAATCCGTTATGAATCATAACACAGGGGTGGTGGTTTTTAGAAACGTAAGCATCTTTTTCCCTTAAAACTCGTACTTTTACGAAGTTGAGTAACAGGAATAAGTCTGAGGACTTTTTTAAGAATATATTTCATAGAAATTAATAAAATTCCTTGCAGTCAATATGCTATAAGTGTTGGAATCGAGTTTGGTTGCTAGGCTAGCGTAGAAAATAGCAATACATCTAACAGATTTGATTAATTCTTAGTCTTGTTTTACATTATATTCAAGCTTGCATAGTCTTTTTAACTACTACGTTAGTTGCACATTTTTTTATTAATTCCTCTCTAAAATGTGTTTCCAAGTGTCAAAAAACTCAAACGTAAGATTGAAATGCTCATTTACTCGCAATCTCCCTGCACTCGTACTTGGAGCTAAACTTTCTCGCCCCAACCGAGTCCCTCCCATGGTACACTGCTCGCGCTTTGATTTCACCGTGGTGTTTTTGGCCTTTGTGACGGACTCCACGTCCTTTTTGACCTTTCGGACGCACTTTCTCTTTTCCGTGTAAAGGTTGTTTCTCGTTCCTTTTTTGCGACGGTTGTTACCCGTTTGCTAAAAAACCTTATCGTCAGGGAGCAGACCACAAATCCTGGGTCGCGTCGTCATTTCACCGTTAAATTTTAGCCTTCTCCTCGCAATGGCCAGCTCATTATCTGTGCGTGTACGTTTCTTTCCACATCATTTTAGACCTCTTTTTACCGCATCGGACCATTTTCCTCTTTCCAAGCGACGCTCTTCATTTTAATGAGTGACATTAGTTAACCTTGCCCATGACTGGGGCCTCTCATCCTAAATTGTTTGCAGTCAATGTAAAGCGTGGTAATGTCTCTCCTCTCGGTTTATCAACTTGTTCATTTGTAGACAGCTACTTAGCTTCATCTTACATGAAATACCTTAATTAAGCAAGACTATTATTTCAATATTCCCTCATATTTAAGGGTCATTTTAGAATTTTAGCAATGGCTTTGCAATGACTAAACATTTCCTTATTAATGAGAAATCCAGGCACTTTCTGGATAACTTCCTTAATTAGTCACCATTTTGGTACTACTTCGTCAGCTTGTCTTCCTGTGTACTGAACAACCTGTGAGTATTTTTGCTTAGGTTTAAAATTTCCTTCTGATTTAAAATCTGTGAAATTTCATTTATTGAAATTGTAAATTAACGCACAAAGCCGCGTGCCGTGTTAGCTATGATAATTTTTTTCCATGGATTTTCGTATTTAATGGCCATTTTTTAAAGCTAAATTTAGCAATTAAGATTTCAATTTTGACACAAAAATGTGATTCTATTTTGGATTTGTTGGACTTTTTTGCATATTTTTAACATATTATTATAAGTAAATCAGCCGAAACGTCTGTAAACGGTATACTCCATTTATAGGAATATTTATCACATGGTTTAAAAGGCGTCGCTCACTGCAATGTTTAAAATTCCCACCATTTAGAAAGCACGCTTGCGTATCCTCCAATAGATGCCTCCTTTGTAATGGAGCGTGGTAGTAGTTCAGCGCGCTTCCGTCAAGAGAGCGTGAGCTCTCCGTGGCGACTCATTCCTGCTCTCACTCGGCAGTCGATCATTCGAAATGCCAGACCAGAGAGACGTTTCCCCTTCGTGTGCTATTTCTCTCTAAATCGTCATTTGAAGGGCGATAAAAATATTACCCTTACAGGAACAATAATCAAAACTGTTGTAACACAGACTTCATAATTCAATGTAGAACACTGTTAAATTCTAAACTGATGTAAATCCTGAGGATTATGTGGTTCACAGTCGTTTCCTTCTCGCATTCTTCTCTGACCAATTTTCGTGCATATAATTTAATAAATAATTACTTCGAAATGTTCCTCGACGAGGTAAATAACATAAAAATACCCCAGGATGGGCAGAAGCACAGGACACAAAAAAGGTAAAAAAACACAGTACTAAATTTTCGGTGGCACACATCCACCTTCCTCAGAGTTAGGTAAAAGACTCATAAATAAATAATGGTATGTTTGATTATCAGGTGACGTTATTCATCAGTTGGAGTAAGTAATCACACAAAGATTACGACCTTATATATATATTGTAACTTTTGGAAAACTCCATCTCCTATATCACTGTTATAAAATGAAATTATTTCAAAAAATCAAATGAAATGGAAAAATTGGAAATCATTTGAAAAATTGAGGTTGTGGAAAGCAAAAAGGGACTAAGGACTGAAAGTGACCCAAAATTGATGGTTCCTTCATCCCTCTCGTTTTATGTAGATTCAACATATAATTGAGATGGGGGTGAAGATACTTAATTTATGAAATAGATTTGAAGAGAATTATGCTGAAGTTAGTTATTTTCATTGGTTCTATATGTTTTCAAAATTTTAAAATCTTACAACAAAACAATGTATCTATTTATGGATACATAGACAACATTGGTGAATTCAGAGGTCTTTAATGTAGCCACTCACCATTTGCAAAAACGTGAAGCTACTACCAATATCTCTTGCTTAAAAATACAGCGAAGATTACTCAATCTTTTTCTCTTCTTCAATTAGATTTAAGTTTAAGTCTAGTTATTCGAGTGAAGAAATTACGTGAAAGAACATGCGCGCTTCCCATTACGGAAATCAGTGGCGTTACTATGGGGATGGAGGGGCCTTGAAGAAGGTCTAATCCCTACCCAGGCAACGGCGGTTCCGGGAAAATGTTTGAAAAATGACACGTTTCAATGACTCAAATCATTTACTGCCATGTCATTAATAAATGAACTTTAACTTTAAGCACATGCAGTTATTATATGTCAAACCTAGACACTAGCTTAAATATTTTTTGTTTCTCTGAGGCTTTGGAGGGGGGGGGGGTCTATCCCCTAATCCCCCCCATAGTTACGCCACAGATGGTAATCAACTGTCTAACAGTGCTGTCACTTCTTCTAATAAGCTTTGATTTTGATGACGTTGCGATATATTTATTTCCAGCCGTTTCGAGGCAGCAAGTACGTTTACGAATATTTTTTAGGGTACTCTTCGTTTAAGAATTGGAAGCTGAATCAAAGCAAATCATTCGGTGTCAATCCGTCTTATTTCTATCAATCATTTAAGTATTCTACGTGTTTAGATAGGCTTACATGGAGCATCTTGCCTAGAGTCCTGGAATGAGTCCTCTGCCGACTTGGATTTTTCATTAATCAACCATGATAATTTTTCCCATAAGATAGCTCTTTGAGTTATATATTTTTGGGTTTTTTTATAGAGTGGAAGTTATTGTTTCAATACGCATGTTACTATTTATTTTATGCTTAATTTAATGTTTATATTGTAGGCCTTTGGAAATTATTAGTATTATTTCGCACTGTTTTCTGATATGTTACAGCAAGTGAAATTTTTATTTACGTGAAGTCTGTAGTATACCGAGGGTCTACGAAAATCAACGATTATTATTATTACTAGATTGATAATACATGCAGCGGTCACTCTTCAAATTAACAAGCAATATCCCATGTTGTCAAGTTAAGAGTATTGACGCTCTAAAAATAATTCACTCACTCTCGTTGGATTCTGGCGCGAATAGCTCATAGACGAGCTGTTCCGTGGAGTTATTTCCCGTTGTCCACAGGTGGCAGCATACGCACCTCCGCGCCTGCAGTTCCTCAGGCTGCAACTTGTAATACACATCTGTACTGCGGGATTCACAGATACGCGGCGCTGTGTTCAGTAGAGGCCAGTCTCATCGCATGGATCAATCGTGCGGTTTTGGTTATCTAAAATGAATCACCCGAACTTAGAAACTCTGGATTTAGTTTTTCCTTTGTATTTAAAATTTCCTTAATCTGTATTTATTTCCAGAAGAAAACGTTTATTAAAGGCAGCAACGCGAAAGTATGAATTTGTCGTCAATGGACCTATGCTATCTCCTTCGAAGTACGCATGAATGGATAAGCTCAGCATGACGAATCGTATAATTAATCAGGCCTTTGTTTTTTAAAAATTGCTATATATAAGGCGTGGTAGGCGGGAAAGTAAATAAAAATGAAGTAAAAATATAATCAATATATGCGCCATAATTTTTAGTAAGATCCAACGTCAGCCGACACTTTCCCCCAAAAAGACCTTCGTTATTCATACTTCCTTTATTGTATTGCGCCAGAGTTTTTCTCACAAGGGGAGATTGACAAATTGAGAGCAGGAAGTGACATATGTCATTTCAATTTTCTGCCGATGGGAAACCCTCCATCTCGCAGAATTGAACGATGCAACTAATGATGTACTTGTGTGCCTTGTGTTCATTGCAATGTACATTTCATGGGAAGACTGGACAATAAGATGTTGACAGTAGGGATAACTCCTTGATCCTCTTTTTCAATGTAAAACCAGAATTCCTTGGGGTGATTTCATTCGGCTACTAAATCTTCGTCCATCTCCTGTGTTTTTTTAAACCTTTTTGCCTCACCTATGCCCAACATTTTCATTTTTGAATCGCTATAGAGTCCTAATTGGGTGAATAAAAGAAGATTTACAACGAAATAGATTTTTTGTATACGTATATTATGAATTCGCTGTTGGTATCTCTTGTAATTAGTGGTGTCGATTTATGAAAAACATTGGTAAAGTATTGTTGAACGTGAGTAAAAAGTGCAACTGGAATTTTTTTCCCTTAAATTTCCTGAAATGACTTCAAACATTTTAAATTCTTTGTGATTGTTTTAATAAATGTAACATTTATGTTAATATCATGGTAGAATTTATTTGTTTTATCTTCGTGAGCAACGATCTTTATCCCTTATGAAGTTAAAAATAATCTTTGTGCACCAATATGAATCAAACCCCTTGCTTTTGCTAATTACGAGTGCAAAACCGTTAGACACTTAATTGATGTTTTTCAAGAAAAATAGTACGAAGGTTTTCTTGAAATAACCTATACGTTTCGCTATCTTCTAGATTGCAATAGACGCGTGTTTTGTTTCTCGGATATTCAGTGATATCTCAAAATAATAAATTAGTTAAGTAG
Organism: Ischnura elegans; assembly: GCF_921293095.1. Classification (NCBI taxonomy): domain Eukaryota; kingdom Metazoa; phylum Arthropoda; class Insecta; order Odonata; family Coenagrionidae; genus Ischnura; species Ischnura elegans. The sequence continues at coordinate 80,385,774 of NC_060246.1, read as the reverse complement.
TCGAAAAAAGTAAAGAATTGAGCCTTCTTGACGAGGACATGCTGAAAACTCAATCTTATTCATTTATCATGAGCGGATTGATTTCGGAAAGAGTTGCATACGGTATCTATCTGCAATCTCTGATGGCTCTACTATCAACTGTTGCTTTCCCGATGTTCTTCGGACGGGATGTCTTCTATCTTGCTGAACTGAACGAAGCAACTAAGCAATTAGTCAACTTGTGCACACTGTAGCTAAAACTTCACCGGAAGTAGCATGAATTCTAAAAATAGAATGGGTAAATTTTCATCTCTAGGCTAGATAAAGAGGTAGTTACATCACCAATTGTTTAGCAATAAAAGATAAAGCAATAAAGATATTAAGAGGAGCAAAGAATCGAATGGTAAGCACAGAGATAAGATAAATTCTTGTGCAACGTTATTTATTATGTTTTCCGATACAATAAGTTACTTCATAGGTAAATGATAGGTAAAATATATAACAGTTTCAAAATATATCGTAGCTGGGAAAAAATCGACTTCTGCAGCTTTTACTGAAACTTTTACTCCGATATATCATGAAATAATTGAAATATCATGGAATTCAATACACATTATTATCAAATTTGCGGCATTCACAGAGTTGAAATATAATGTTACCTTCGGTTTTCATGTTTCATTATGCCAAGGGTAGTCTCGTATACTATTATCTCCATAATTTGTTATTGATTTTTTTCAAATTAAACTTATAAACTTATAATTTATGAGCTGAAAGAAAAATTTGTTGCTATATTTTCATCGCAAGTTTCATGGCGTACATTATGATAGGATATTTACGTCATGGCTCCTGAAAATATTTTGTATTGTTGCCTTTGATACCATGATGGAATCATGTATAATATGATGCATGCATAAGAGCAGTAGAAGAACCTCGTGAGTGCCCCGAAGCACGTGAAGTTATTTCAAGCGAATTGATTTACGGGAAAAAAGCAGTGGAGCTTGACACGGAAAATAGGGAGTAAAGGACAGAGCGTTCGTGGAGAAGGGCGGAGAAGGTTCTCAAGTGACATGGTGGGGAAAGAAGGTTGGAAATATGTATGAGGAGACGGCGAGGGCGTTCTTAAGACGATCGATTGGGTCGATGAGGACCGAAGGTTTGATTATGGGGTTACTCTCGGCAAAGGGCCGTGCCGTGAGTTTTGTTTTGCACGTTTATCTCTCCTAGTAGGATCCCATTTCCTCCATATTGCACCAGAGGAAAACTAAGGTTTGTATCTGCGAAGGACACAGATGGTGGTAAATCGTGGAGATGGCCGCATTGCTGTTCATTCCTAGGGCAAGTCAATATCCAGTTGCTCCAACTGCCGTAATTATAATTAGTTAGCGGTGGGAATAGTTTTCCATAATAATAATTTATATGAATCCATTTTCGTGCAATCTGTTGTAAATGCAACGGTTCAGTATTTTCCGGGGGGTGAAGTAATGAAATTACATCTTTTTGGATTGCAAAGCAACCTGTGAAATAAAAAAGCTATGAATATTTTACAATTTCCGTCTTAAAATTCCTTTTTATATTTGGTACATTTACATTAATAAAAATTCTTATTATAATTGCATCAAAATATGGATCACGGTATCAAATACCCGCAACCCCTTCTCTAGCGTGAGGCTGGAGCAGAAATATCTACTCTGGCTCTGAATTAGAATGATTATCCGATATTTCATCACTCACTAGTCGTAAACACCATTCGCACAGTTGCAGGATCTCTTCATTTTTAAGTCTTTTTCTAACACACTTTTAACATTACACCTTCAGTCATGACCTTAAGTTTTTATTGTTTACCTTGTTCTGGCTACTGCTTTGCAGACGCTCTGCTTTCTCCTCTTCGTACCTCCCTTTACTAGAATAGTCCACCTCTTAATTCATTTTCCCTTTTTTATTGCTCGTTATCAACCCAATTAGACGACTTCATTACAAGTCCCCATACTCAGGGTCCATCATAGCCGTTTGCTTACTTATGAAAGTCCGTGGGCCTATTATATGTGTTCTTTCTCCTCCTGACAATTATAAACATTTCAATTTCATATCTTTTCATAGTATTTTCACTGGTTCTACTTATTTGAAACTTCACCTTTTCGCTTTTAATGCAGACTTTAGGGATCAGTTTACTTCAGCGCATCTACTATAAGTCACAAAATGTTTGGTAAATAAAGAAGTCGCCCTGGTACTTAAGTAGATACTCACCGAAGTTCTCGGAACTGAATCTCTTAGGTAAATATGATGTTGGCCCATGTGCTGCATATGGTCTCTTCGTTAGTGATACTTAATTATTTACAGTCGGAGGCAGTTAAAATCTAATTTCACTATTCCCGAATAGGTTGAAGCTAGGATATCCAAAACTTTTAATAATACATGGAAAATGTGTTTAAAATTTATTTTCATCCATTTATTTTACCTGATTGGTTGGTAATAAAGGTGTCTCCAAATTTGAAAACTATCGCATCTCGTCCTTGACTAAAGTATTGCTTCTGAAATTCTTTCGTGTTTTTGTTTAATTCTATTTATTCAAAGTGGTTTTTGATGGTAAGTCTACCGGAGCCCTCTGTCAACAGTTAAGTTACCCATATTCCTCTTATTAATTCGGTCGAAGGAGACTTTTTTGAAAATTATTTTGAATAATCTAATGGATAATTTTATTAAACATTCCACATCAGGTTCGCCATCTCAGTCTCGCCAGAGCCCCAATTTTCTTGATTTTTCGGTACCACCGGCTGAGGAGGAGGCATCACTAAGATATTCATCTGCTGACTAATTCACTTGGGAACAAAGCCAGACCCCCTGGTTCTTGCCCCCACATAGGCAACGTTGTAACGTTGATTTCGTTATGAATGGATGGGGACAATGACTTTCCGCGCCGCCTTCTCGGGGCTCGAAAGGCAGCTGGGGGGTTTACAGTCTTGTGTTGAATGGAAAGCTGGAGCATCCGAGGAAGATTAAGTGCCCCGACGTGACAAATACCCTCGGAAAGAAACGAGAGGGAAAGAAGGAGACAAAAAAGTCTGCTGCTCGGAAAAAAAACTTCTCCCCACAAACAGTGATAGGTAAAATATCGCGGAAAAAATGGACTGCCAACTCAATTGAAACATTAGGTATTCAGAGTGTCCATAAAAGTGTGCTTGATATATTCCTTAACGTGTATGTCATGTTCCTCTACTTATGCAACGGAAATGCGTTGAATAGGTTACTTTTTATCGCTAACGATTCTCTTGTGCCCATGACGAATTCTGATTGTCATGAGTAGTAGAAATGGTTATATCAATTCTCGTGTTATTTGTGGATCAATGGCATTGCTAATTGTATGTTTTAATTTCTATAAATAGACTTCATTCATTCTTGTTTCGCCCAATCATTTAAACTGTAGTGAACTGCTGAAATTTCATTAGATCACTATAATTTTTATTAATTTAACAGTAGTACTAAATATATATAACAATAAAAATAAATTTCACTACTAAAGGGAACCTTTTATTGCCTTATTGCTTAACTGTATTTGCTTAACCTTTTTTGATGCCTCAGCAATAATTGCATAGTTAAGCAATTAATAATTAATATAAAATTTTATAAAGAAACATTTGTAGCCACTGCAAATAAATATATGTATGTATTATGCACATATATATAATGTATCTCCGTCATCCCGAAAACTGCAAAATGAGGCTTTTTATATCTAGGGGATCTCGAAGAACAATAATAGCCAATCTAAAACACTCTTTCCCATGTTAGGCGTAACATTTCTAAGTGGCGCTTCAAACCCCGTCCTTCGGTTTGGTGAGCGAGGACTTCAACCTGCCGCTAAAGAGGCCGGCAAAAAACTCTATGAAAGACGAAATTGTTCTGACTAAAGTAAATAAGTGTATTGTCCATGGCTTTTAATTCTAAAGGCAAACTCTTGCATGTTCTATCGAGTGATGTCTGAGAGCCTTAAGCTCTTCCTCGTGTAATCACCGCGTAGTGCCACTGCCCCTTATATTCCGTCGTCATTTCGGTCTCCTGTGTACGATATACATGAAGATCGCCGTAGTGCCAGCCTTGAGACCCCAACTGTTATTCTCTGCTGCAATATCATTGTGAGATACAAGATATGTCATGTTGGGTTGATGAAAAAAAAGAGGAAAAATTTCATCGAAGAGAGAATTGCTGCTCCAGTCTTGACTATCTACAGGCCTTATCTGGTGTTCTGACGTTTTTAGGTTGATTTTTTTCGTATGCTGATTGACTTCATTAAGAGCATTACATTTTTGTGAAAAGCATTATTTAGATAAATATGTTAAATGCAATGAATAGTAGGTTAGGAGCCCTCATTTATGTATGAATCAACTTAGCTGTCTGATGATTGGATTGTTTCAATAGATGAATGCAGGGAACGCTTGCTCAGATGTTAATATGTGATAAAGACAGAGATAGAATTTAGATACATTTTAATACCATTGTAAAAATGGCGTTTTCATATTTTCTAGCCATTCAATGTCTTCATGTATAGTCAGCCTGATTCTCGGCAATTATAATCAAATTCCATAAGAAAGAAAATTCGGGTATTGAGTTGTTGATGCTGGTTGTAATACCAAGCGAGGATTTTGTTTTAGAGAAAAATAAATGATCGAGGACTCATGTCAAATACGTAATTACAATATCAATCCTTAGAGTGACTGTAATATCCTTGTGAGAATCGAATCCAATGCTGTACCGCTTTGTACTCCTCCTCGTGGAAATAGTAAGGCGGGAGAGCGATCGGAAAAAAAGATTCCGATGCACTTAGGGGATAGGCTCTCTTGTCAGCTCGATCACTAGACCCGAGTGAAAGGAGACGGGGGGGGATGTGAAAGATTGGTTTCTTGAGAATTGGCGAGGGATTTTGGGCAGCTATGTGGAGTTGGTCCTCTCTGGGTGATGTTCGGTGGAAAGAATGTAGTGGAGAAGTGGACGAGAGAGCCTCATATCCATCGCCTCTTCCCATTCACCCGTCATGCAGACGTGTGGTGGAGAGCATATTACGTGAAAGAGCACATAAGTGGTGATATGTGAGATGAGAGATGTAAGAGGAGGTTTGGGAATCCAATATAAACGTATGTTGGGAGTGAGTTGAGCTGCGGTAGGAGTGTTCTTAAGAGATGGCATCTGGGTGAAAATAGGCTGTGGAGGCAGTGAGGCAGAAGTGGGCAAAGATTGGGAATAAAATGGCTCTAGAAGGAGTTAGAGGCTCTTAAGTGCCGAGGACCCTTAACAGGGGAGTTAGGTAGATTATGGATGATATATATGAGGGCAAAAACGATAGGGGATTGGGAATATATTGCTTATAAATCCAGTAATATATTTGAATGGAAAATTTTATTAAGTATAAAAGAGTAGTGCCTCATAAATATTTACGCCATGCAATCGCAACTGTGGATTTCTTTTTATTGGCTCTGCTATAAAATACAATTGATATCTCGTTTTAATGGTGAACTTTCTTAGTCTGCTTTCAATTTATGAGGAAGTGTTCCTTTCATTTTCAATTGTAAAAATGTTGGGAGTAAGCGATCCTAAAAAATACACATAAAAATCAGAAATTGAATTTCTGTCTGGTTTAATTTACCTGTTTATGAACCTTATTCCAATGAGTCTAATTTGCTCATTCTTAAGCGTTTCGTATACTATGCATCTTTATTTATAGTTTAAATGACTTGCTTGCAATATTGATAAATTAAAACGATTGCCAATGTAATGTATGTTTCTATTATCATCTTATTAAAACCTATCTAGAAGGCTGTTTAGTTGTTTATGACTTCGATAACAGCATTGAAAATACAACATGTGTTCTAAATATTTCTGAATGATTTACTGACTCTCTTCCCTTGAAGACCTTTGATGTAACACATCTAAGAGGTTCTTGATCCTATCTAATTCAGAGCCAAATGAGGCCCTGACGACCACGTTGGTGATTATCAAAAGGAATTCTGGTCCCCAACCTTCAAGAGCCTTAACGAATCATCCCCAAAATGTCTCGGTTTGATAGAGTGCCTTTTAGATGGAATTCTTCGAATCATTTTGACTTCTTGATTGACCCTCTCGTCTTTCCACACGGGGAGGCAACTGAAGGCGTTTCTTGCGGAGAGTGTGAGCAGTCTGGGAATGGAATCATTCCCTCTTATGGTGTTGGTGGCGTCGAGGAGAAAGTCGAAGGAGGAGGAGGAGGCGTTCTCAAGACGGCGACAAAGTACACCCGTAATTAACGAAGGAGCCTCTTCTCGTTTCGGGGAGTTGGCGAAGGGGGCGAGGTGCAAATTACGGGGGTGGAGTTAATAGGGAGGTGAACCGAAGTGAGAGCGGGTGAAAGGGATGGGCATGGCCTCGAAGGAATTCGAGATGAGTTGAGGCGAAGGAGGGCTTACGTTCTGGCAAACCTTTCTGCCCCCATGCCCAGCCTCAGATACATGGATATGTGAAGTCTTTTTTCAACCGAAACGATGTCCTTTTTCTGCTGATAATCTATCGAAGCGAGCGAAAAATCCACAGAGAAAAAATTATTACGCCTTGATCCCGATGATCACCGAGGCGAATGATTTTTTTCTCTGTGGGTTTTTCGTACAATTTGTGCATTGCGGGTGACTCGTTAAAGTTATACTAGTCCCGGTATTCTTAAATGTAGCTTTGATGGTTTACTGAAGACCGCGTTAGATAATCATCGATAATATGTTTCCTTAAAGTAACACCCCATATGCCTTGCATATCAAATATCGAATGCATATCATCGGAATAAGCTTCGCAATGAAACTCTTTTCAATGATAAGGTGTGAAAAATTTATCTCATTTTGAAAGTACACAAGTTAAATCTCTTATTACCCTCTCGTCTGATCGTGGATTCAGTATAACTCGTGTATTTATTTTAAATTATATATGAGCGCTTATTGTTTTTGCAAGCAAACCCATTTCAAAATTGATCACAGCTTTCCGAGTGTAACAATAATGTTTCCATCTTGCCTGAATTATCTGTCATTACCTATGAAACCGTGAACTTGTTATTATTACAATTTTAAGAGTCTTCAAGCGTTTTCTATCAGTTGCATGTCATGAGGAAATGACAGAGGGGGTCAGAGCAAGGGTTTGGAGAGTAAAGATGGTGGTGACGCTCAAATACGTGGTAGAGAGTTTTATGCATGACAGCCATACAAGGGGGAGGAAGACGACAGACTCATATGTGGAATGCATGTCAATACTTATCAAAATACAATACCAATTCAAAATGGCCTATCCAGGGTAAGACTAGGTATAAATCATTATACTTATAATTTTCCTATTTGAGTAAGTTTATATGGAGCATTTTTTGAATTCTGAATTTTTTGAATCCTATTCTCTTCCTTCCCTTCCATCACTTATCTAATATTCTTCCCTCTAAAGGGGGTTTTATAATTCTAATACCATTTATGACGCGATCCCTTCAGACAATTTGTCTCCTCCAGAGGTTTTCTCTCCTCTTCCACCATGTCTAGCACTTCGTCGTTCCTCTTCCTCTCCGTCTACTTCACCTTGTCCATTCTCCTAAAGATCCGCATCTCGAGCACCTGATGTCTTTTCTCTGATGTCATTCCTGTATGTACACATTTCCAAACCTAAAATCAATATACATCAGATTAGAATCTTCTCTAGTCTTTTCTTCAAAATCATACAGGAAGATTCTCTCATCAACCCCTTATTATTCATTACCACCATCCTTGCTGACGCTATTCGTTCCATTATGTACTTACTGCCGTGTCCGTTATATTCTAATGTGCAGACTAATTAGTTGAACTGGGATAGATAATTGTGAGTAATGAAAATTTTCGTGTAAATATAGATTACCTGTGACTTTCACGATCAGTTAGTTCGTCATCTTAGATGATTTCACCGCAGGCAGTTTTCCTGGACTATATCACCATCGCTGCGGCTCAAATCTCATCGGGTTCTATTTCTGTGCGTGACAGGAGGCAAGTGACGGTGGGGATGAAAGTATTTGAAAGGCAGGCCTCAAAGGATAAGGGAGAGGAGAAAGGATTGTGAGGACGAGGAGTTAGCTGGCTGCCGATGCGGGGGTTGACGGCGGAAACTGCGAGGGAGAGAGAGGGCGGCTTCCGATTGCGGGCGAGGTAAAGTTTGGCCTCGATGGGAGTGGAGATGCAGATGGAGGGGGTGAGAGAGATGAGAGTGTCAACGTGGACTCTGAATGACAGCGGATGAAGGGGTTGGACTCCTCGCGGGATGGGGATTCAATCCGAATGTCGTTCACCCGGCAACATAGTGACGAAGTATTTCTAGCCTTTTACAGAGGCCTACAATCACGGAATAATAAGGGCTTCATCTTTCTTTAAAGCTGTAAGAGTGGAGGAACGAATGCTGGCTCCATCTGTTGGGTCTCCTGACTCTGTAGAAATATCTGTGAAAAATTGTTTAATCCAGTGGCGTAAGTGTGGGAGGGGATGAGGCGATGGATCCCCACCCCCAAGGCCTCAAAGAAAAAAAAGTTATTTCAAACTATTGTCTAGATTTGATATTTGAATTTTTAGTGCCAAAACGATGTAAAATTTATTTTCCAAGCATGTCATTTTTCAAAAATCTTCCAGTACTTACTCTACTACTACTACTACTCCCCGTTGCTCCGTTTGGCCTGAATTTCATGCTTTCTTGTTAATTAGATGTTAACAAACAACATTAGCGATTTATTTACTTCTGAATGATGCTGTCATCTGTCAGGAAGCACTAAACATATTGCATTAACGATATATTTCTTAGCCAAGCGGTGGAAAAATTCATACGTCAGGGTACTGTATTCCATACGACAGGAACGTGGAGGTTATTCTAACGAAAGGTTTTTGGGTGCATGCATATCCTGCATTAAATGCTACATTTTTGGCATCTCAATTACCATACATACATTAATATCTTTTTAAAAGGAAACAGTGTATCATACGGATTATCCCATTCAGTCCGTCCATTTTACTCCAATCTCAATCCACTACAATGGAATACGTCAGCGGAATCACAATCCTCCCGCAGTGATAGCCGTCGTCGTCAGAGCCATTTCATATTGTGGTATCAAAATGGAAGTACATGGGTCGTTTTGTTGACGTTCTTTGTCGCAGGTCCTGAGAAGCATGAAATAAACCTTGAGAGATAAAATGTGACGTGGTCAGACTCGGTAGAAGGAAGGATTATGATCCATGGAATGGCATTTTTTCATTGAAAGGCAGATCCACGAGAAAATCCCGGGAATAATCGGAAAGAGACCCGAGGAATTGTAAGCTGGATGCGAGTGGCAGCGGTTTTTTACGCGGACTCATTGCAGATGATGGATAGGATAGGAATTTTGAGAAACTAGGATATTTCAGTGTCCCGGTTTTTAAAAAATTTATTTGAGCGTGTCTTAGTTCTTCCTTTGCTGCTAAAACGATGATGGGATTATATATACTGAAGAGACGTGATGTCCATAAACGGTTTCCATTTTCTCTCGCAGTCATTTCAATCCATCTTTGCGCAAACGACCAAGTATGTACATGTATGACATACTTGAGATTTTTTCGTATATTCTGGATTTAGGTCAACCATTTCATTATTCTCCTGCATATACCATTAGATTTTTCTCCCGCAAATCGTCCGTAACGCTCATTTTCCCCGTTTTTAGAGAAATTCCTTTCAAAGGTCAGTATCCTATGGAGAGGAGAGCCAGATAGCTCGGTGGTTTGTGTGATGTAGGGGACCAGTCTAATGTTAAGTAGCGGTAAACATTTTTGTATGAAATTCGATTCGTATTTCAGTGATCTCACATGTGGACCTGAATCCTTTGGATTTATTATTAAAATTAGGTATGCATACTTAAGTTTTTAATGAAGTAAGTAAGTACTTCTAGCATAAATAATCAAGTAATGCGTCAAATATCGTGATCCCGTTATTGCACTCATAAAATTATTTTTCCCAATGACGTTAGAAAATTGTGCTGCTTTTGAATTTTTTATCCGTCTCCCTAGAATGTTTGGAATCTATATTTCAATGCTATTAACACATTTGAAGTGTAAAATTGTCTCAAAAATTATTTCCTATGTTTAGGGGTTCTTCTATTATCTACGGATGCATTTCAGGTCAGAGAATTAAGTTGTGTAAAGATGTTTAATCCGATTTTCACTCACAAATATATGATAATGCTTGGATTTCAGAATATTTAAAAGCGTACCACTACATTATTTCAACTCAGTGTCTAACATCCGGATTAACGGCGTGTTGTAATTCTAACATTGCGGAGTGGAATATAAGTCCGTCCTTACGAGATTTTTCTGAAAAAAGCCATAATTAGATGTATCATACTGTAACTCCTCTCGAACTCTTTCCTATTTTTAGTCACAAATATCTTATTAATGCCAATTTAAAGCACTTTTAAAAGTTATCTCGGCGAATTCAATGGGAACGACGACGCGCAAACCCGCACGCCACAATTTTCACAACCATACTCCACATCCTCTGTCCCGCGCCGTCAGCAAAAATTGATCCCTTATAGTTTTGTGGTCCATTATGGACTGACTCACTGACTTTCTCCCATTGTCAACATTAATTGCTGCAATACTTTATCTCAAGGAATTTTATTTCTTGAGGACGAGGTCGTAACATTTAAACTCTCTCGCCAGTCTATCTTCATGGTTTTTTGACCTACATTTTTCGTGAGTTTCGTGCTGCGGTATTCTTAGCCTTCTCGGTCGACGCGTGGTAGGTAATGATGGAGGGAAATCGAGCTTTGTAATCGCAACGCCAAAATGTGATGAGCCGGTCTTCCGAGTATTATTCGAAGTGTAATTTGGGGTAAATGCCGTGAAGTCCGAGTCGCATGGCAATCGGAGCGGGTTGATTTCCCCTCGGGCTTATTGTTGGACCACCCAATGCCCTAATTGCAACGCGTGAAGGGACCGAACCAATTACCGGCGTTATCCGACGGAAAAGACGCCCGGCCCTTCGATTTTTAAGTTCAAGTTTGGTGACATGTCTCCGTGTTAGCGTCCGTTTGCAATTTGTATCCACGTGCTGTACGTGATAGCTCAAGAGCTCAACACGGTGACACGTTTTGACAGCATATCGATCCGCTGACTGTAAACCTTACGGTACATTGCTGGTCTTGAATTAGTTTGATTTTTGCTCTGCTCTACTTTGAGATTATTAGAACTTGCTAGCCAATTTATATCGACATTCTCTCGCTCTCTTTTTAGAATGATGTTAATTTACCTCCGAATTAATACGGCCGTAGACTTCATTTTGAATTTATTAGTGAAGCGTCTCATAAATCAGGATTTGTTTTTAATCATAACTACTATTGGGCAGCTATGGAATATTAGGCTAATCCAAATTTCTTCGATACTTTTGCTGTGTGTATACTCATAAAACGAAACAAGTGGAGAAATTGCATCTGCCACTGCCGTTAAAATGCGCCGAGCTTATTTTTAAACCACCGAAGAGCAATATATCCTCGCACAACGAAACCCATTTCTGTTGAATTTAGAGCGCGGTCAGGGCTGATGCAGAGTAAAAGTACGGGCACTTGAATGCTATAATGATAGTCATCACGGACGATAGGGTGTATTGGGCGGAAAAAAAACCTATCATTGACGTTCCTGCCTTGTTCTCTTTAATCCAGGCGGTATCAATTTCCATTAATGAGCCAATCATTCAGGCCGTCTCCGCTCTATTCCTCTGGCAGCCAAACTCCTGAAATAATCATCCACAGTTCCTCGGTCTCAACTCGTGGTTCTGCGCCCAAGTATTTCATTTAGCAAAGACCGCTCGGTCCCTCGTTATCTACGTAACCCCTTCATTTCCACTCTCTTCCTGGTCATACGTAACCTAATTTTTAAGAATACTGGAACTAGCCATAGTGATAACTTTACGGAGTCACCCGTAAAGCATATATGGTGCGAAAAATCCACAGAGAAAAAAATCATAATATGTCCTCATAATCATTAATCATAGACCGTTAGAGTCCTCAAATTTCAACCGAGAATAATAACGCCTCGTTAGTTTAACCGAATGAGAGATCCGGGTTCAAATCCCGGTCAAGGCGAATGATTTTTTCCTTTTTTGGATTTTTCGCACATTCGTAACCTCTCCTAATCCATCCATTTACCTTTCAATAGTTCCTAGTTGCAAATCTTTTCTAACAAGCCTAAAATTTTCGTACCTAGACGCATCAATAACTAGAAATTTCAGCACATTATGCTTAATTGAAATAATATTTTTGCTATTTTGATTTCATTGAAAATATTTAAAAAATATATAACTCAGTTACTACGTTGCCTATGAAAGTCGTAGTTAGCGGGTATCAATCGTATCTTGTGATGAATAAGTTATACGAGGTGAGGTGTTCATCAAGTTGTGTCCTGTAATTATTTTTACTTCATTCTACAAATTATTAAGGTTTAAATTAAACTTTGTGTTTCTGATGACGGTCTCAAGGCCCTTGAAAATGTGCTGTAGACGTATTTAAATGAACCTATATGACTCGCAAAGCCACATCCACCTCGTAATTAAGTTTCATGGGGTTATTCTATGAAATTCATCATGAATATGAATGCTAAAAATGAAGTTCTCCAAAGTTTAAATTCCATTCAAGATTAATATTCTGCAATAGTACTCGTATTTGGATACTTTTTTATCTTTTTAATTGACCAATTGCTTACTCCATCTCAGTGCCTACCAATGCAGGCATTGGACATAAATATTTGATACAATTTTCCTCGCAAACACCATTGTTTTCCTTTCTTGCATGAGTAATGAAAGTATTGACCCGAAAACGGCTTTATAAGTGCGCATGGTTGGGAAAAATTTTTTTTTCCTTTTTTTAACAGAGATCCTAAATTTGTCAGTCATCAAGAAACCTTGTCTTTTATTACCTATTGGCTCAGGCATAGTAAATAAAACTAATTTTTCATGGGTATAGGAATAAAAAATTGCACTCCCTAACAATATGTCCCATTTTATCGTGTATTTTTGCTATTGATACTTTTGTGCGCCTGCGTAAAGAATGTATCAATCGATTTAAAAGACTAATTTTTTCCATTTTAATTACAGAAAAAAATTTCGCATATATTCCCTTCAATTAGCGCGAAGAAATCACGTCCGGAGGCACTTCTCCAGACCCTATTACCTCTCCCTCCATTATGCATCGTCCTACTGGGTTCCCTTCGGAAAGTCGAGTCTCTCTGCTTGAAGTCACCCACTCCATATTGCACGAACCTCCAAGCGTGCAAACCTAAGTATCAATTCTGAAACTCTACCTTCCGTCGAGCTGCCTATATATTCTCAATTAACATTCAAATTGAACTAGTGGAAACTTCTTTGGAAACAATTAATGCAATTAATTATCTAGGGGAAAGTAGACTTTTGCCCTTGATAATTAATTGCATTTATTGTAGTTGTAGCCCCATTTTGAATTAAGTAAGGCTATTTTCTCTTAACTAATTATTTTATATTGTATTTCTGTTCTATAAATTCTTTTCAAAGTGATTTATCAATTTTCTTTCCCTCTTTATTGTTTAAGGAATTAATTGAAACTTTTAGCTGCATCATTTACAGAGCGCAAACTTGTGAACCGTGCTAATATCTACGCGCTAACTAAGTTACCATATTCTTATATCTAGTGCATTTTATTTTTCCCAATTTATTATTTTTAACGGTCTAACATTCATTTTTCGGATATATTAATTTTGGATTCGGGACCCGTGAAGATGTTCTAGTTGTATTACCTGACCACAGTAGGGCTTAGGCCTTAGGTTTCTTAGGGGTCGATTACTTAAAATATGACTGATGCTGTGGTAGTTAGAAATATTCTTATTTAGTTAGTAATGCTGTGTTGTGAAAATTTTCTAAACTATTTCTTAGGAAAGACAGCAAGCAGTGTTCTCTTCCAATATTTTTCATTCCAAAGGGATATAACTTTTGAAGGGAATGAAATGTTGTATGTATAGATGCTAAACGAATTTTTTCCAGGCCTTTATTTGCTTATCAAAGTATAAAAAACATGTTTTACTTAAGCCTTAAATAAAATTTGTATTCATAGCTCAAGATAACGAGGAAAAAATGCTCCCTACCTGTGATGGACGTAAGCGCTCGATGTATTTAGCCCCAAGAAAGGAAAAAAAAACCCTCGTATCATCCTCTCCCATACATCTTACTTGGAGGGGAGTCCTACGAGTTATTTTTTTCAGCCGAGAATCTCTGCTGAAAAGCTTGCCCTTCTTCTTAACGAGGTAGGGAAGTCCGGATTTAAAAAAATCGGGAAAGAAAGAAATGAGCATTATTTTTATGTGTGGGGTTCTTTTTAATGCGTGGCCGAGCCGCATTCACGAAGGCCAAGAGGAAAGGTTGAGGCTCTCATCCCCTTTGATGTCAACTCTTGAAGTATTCCAAATTTGGTCTTCGCCCTTAATACGGTGGTGGCATGTCCCTCTCTCTCGCTCGCATCGCCTCGCCTCTTAATTAATCTATAAATAGTCCGTCGAGAGGGTACCCTCAAGTGGGTTTTGCTGCTCTACGGCAGTGTTGGGACGCGGATGAAGTAGGTTCACGGCCGCGGAGAAAGCGGCGCTGCTGCCATTTCGGTAGTCAAATGGCGCACTCGGGAGGATCGAGGCCGAGCTGTGAGGTCCCATTCAAGGGGATCACGTGGAGTAGGTGTAGGTTCGTCCGGTTGACTTTTGTTGCCACTTAAGGTATATTTTTTAGGTTTTAAAAAATGCATGCCTCGCAGCGTGAAGTGAAAGCGATCCTGTTATTCTAAATGTTAACTCAATTATTAATCCAAAGTTTGGGGATCGGGTTGGTGTGGTAGCTAGAGTGTTGGCTTCCCACCCCGTGGGCTCGGCTTCAAATCCCGGCGGTGGCAGAGAATTTTCAGAGACTGCCTAATCCCTGCTTGAATTTTATGTGGAGGACATTTCAAGGAAAACACCCCGTCCGTCGGATGAGACGTTAAGCAGTGGTCCCCTAGGTGCCTTTCGTTAAGAGCAGTCTGACGCCGACGCCGGGTTGATCTCTATCCTTCCTTACCCACCCTTCCCTCACGGCACAAATGACCTAAGCTGTCGGTCGCCTCCTTCAAATACCATACCATACCTAATCCAAAGCAGTGCATGAAACAAGTGACTTTGTTTGCAGTCACGTACAATCGGTGCAAAGTTATGCACACCAAGGATGCAGTTCGCCATGAAAAGATATGTATCTAACTTTGCACCCATGCGCGTGACTACCCACAGAGTCAATTGTTTCATGGTGTTCTTTGAAATTCGTGGTCGCCGAATAGCGGGTTCTTAGACAGTGGCTTAGTAAGCACGACTTCCGTCCCATGTGCCATAGTGTCACTGTGCCATCAACGCCCTGTTCAATAAAACCGATCCTGAAGTTTACCCTGAAAACATAGCTATAATCTGTTTTTTTTAAATCTTTGTGAGTGAGCTGGTGTGGCTAAAGCAAGTGGGAGTAAGGGGAGGGAAAGTTTCTCGACATATGACTTTCCCTTTGTCAATCAGCAAACCATAGGCGTGGTCTCAGTCAGTCGCTCTCAGACCTCCGTCGAGTGAACATCGTGAATATGCTCGTGGAGCAGTGTTGCCAAACCTCACGTCTTCTCCTTGTACGTGTCTATACGTATGCCTTTCACCAGCAGTGCCTCATTCAGCGCGGTACTGTACGTAGTCACGTGTACTAGAGGAAAGTTAAATATAAATGAGCTTAAATTAATTATTAGTATTTGCAATCGTTAGGATTAGTATAGTAAAATAAAGCCATTTTTCATGTAAATGGATGTTATGACACTTCAACAGGCTTACGACCAGACGGTTTGGAATGTCGATCCGCGACACACACACCCAACTAATGAATACGAGCTCCCACGGGCCTGGGTTCAAATCCAAGCGGTGGTACAGATTTTCCCCACCTTTCTCTTGTGTCTCAAATGAACCCATCTGAGGGCCGCCTCCTCGAAATATCATACCATACCTTGGCAGTGAAGATTTATCGGGTCTCGTACCGGGTAAGGTCCTCTATGCCTCCATCCAACGTTACGATTTCAACTTGAACATTGTCATCAGTAATTCGGGAATCCAATGTCATTCCGTCCATGCCTCGGGGTGTTAATACAAAGTATGAGATGAGAGACCCAATAAATCTTCATAGCCATTGTTCGCCGGGAAAAAAGCCAGGAATTACAGCATGCCATACCTTCCTTCGCTAAGTGTTCGAAATCTTGAATTTCAACCCATTCACCTCATTTCTAACCCTACTCTACCACGCCATTTCTGGATTTTTTCTATTTCGGTAATCCATTCCACGCACTCGAAAACCTCACCCATCTCTATCGCCTCAACTCTAAGTGTCTCCACTGATTCCGTTGCTACGCGAGGGGGCACGCTCCTCAAACTTTGTCTGGTCTCTCTCCAGTTCTCAATTTCCCCTTTAGTCTGTTTGGCTAGGAAATCAAAGTCAATGTCAACACCTGGAAAAAAATGCCTACTCCTCCTTTTCTGAAAAGAGGAGGTATTTGCTTCGTTTATGAAAGTCGTGTAATGCATAAACAGTAGGATATCTACCTAGTCACCCTCTTTGTGTGTGTTTTTTTTTCGCTGAACACGCGTTCATAGTGTCCGCCGAGTGACCTCTGAAATTAAAAGATGTTGTCGTAAACCTTGGACTTTTCGTTTGGGAAAAGCGATTGCTTCGCTAAAACACAATCGCAATTTTATTTGAGGGTACTCAAAGGAAGAAGATTTAACCTGCCGTCTTGTAGTGGTTTTGTATTCTTAAGATGCCTGAAGTTCTAGGTAGCCCTGAGAAGGAACTGGCTTCCGTATCCTGAATGTATGAAAGTCATATGTCTGCGTCCGGATGAGTCCGTGGAGAGACCTCACTTATGCAGATCAACCTTCGGCTTGAGTGAAAGAAGAATGATTTCTCTGGGGACCAATTTTTAACACATTTTCTGTTGACTTAAATTTATGGGCTACCTAATGGTAAAATAGACCTGCTAATATCAAAGCTGTAGTTAGTTTTCTTCTACCACGTTAGTTTTTTCACTATTCCTTGTGTAATTGTAACCACACTCTCCTTGACTGAGCGTCGGCCACAGGAGGCATTATTTCTCTCCAATTGGCTGAAATTTACCTTATGCGACTGCTGCCGGGTAACTGACACCGCAAGAGGCCAGCGTCAGGTCCATAGTTATCTAGTTATGCAGGAGATATTATTGTCCGGCACAGGCATTTAGCCTAAAATTTTCTCCGTTGGGAAGTGTTGAGCGGGTTGCACACATAGATATTCTTTGTTGTCAATTTACTCGCATCGGTAAACTGTTCATTCATCGGTACCAAACCATGCATCGGCAATTATTCTGGAAAAGAAAGATAAGATTTTCCTTGAAATTCCTTCATAGACAAATTTTGTGAGATAAATGATACAAAAATTACGGATCAGCAGCTTAAAAAGTTGACGTGATAGATAAAAACTGAGATTATTTTCTCATCCAGAGGCCAAAAGTTAGTCAAAAACAAGTCTCATTGTCAGATCTAAAACTACAAATTGGTTGTTCCCCGGTGCTATATAACCTCCCTGTCTGGTTGTAAGATTGATAACTTTCTGCACTAACTCTGAACTTGATATCAATGGATTATACACTTTATGTACACTTATTTACTCGGGATTACTCCATATAGATAGTACTTCTTAGAGCGTCTTCATGGGAAAATTCTTCTTTCTTTTATCTTAAATCTGTATCTATCTCTATCGCACAAAGTGAAGATCACTCGCCTCAATTACAAAATTTTGCACATTTTCTGGTGCATACTAAAATATTAAGCGTATTTGCTACTATTTTGCTGGGCTAGAAAAACTGATTGATTGGTTATTTCATGAAATTCTATTAACTTAGAAAAATGCCTTTATGTATAGATACAAATATCTCTTACAACATGAGGAGTAAGTGGCTATATATTAAGATCGCTTTAGACTTCGTGTCCCATCTTGATATTGCGTATATCCTGTCATTCCTTGATGGTTGTCGAAGTTTTTTCAGCTGAAGAATGAGTGATTTCAACCGGATCGTAACTGGAAACGTATAAGAATTTACAGAGAGTAATTATTTTCCTAGGAACGTCGGAAATGAAGCTGGGAAACAACCATTGCTATACAACGTTTCCGCGATCAACTGATTGATCTGTTTCAGCGAAAAATTGACTGTATTCAGAGAAACGTTGTTATGATATACGACCTCGGTAGGAATGAGAAGCACCTCGCGTTGAATCTAAAAATTGGAGCGGGGACGCATAAGAGATCGTAAAACTCGCGGAGAATTGCGAGGTTTGGTTAGAAAAAATATCCCTCCGACCTTGGATCTGACCCGGAATAGATGGAAACAATCGCAGATGGTGGTGGATGTCGGTGGTACGCGACAGGTGATTTGAAGTGGTCATAAATGGGAGGGCAATAGCAATGGAGTGGTGACGTTTGGAAGGGGCATAATAGATGCAATAAATAGCGTTCCCGAGCGCTTGTGAGGCGATCCAAAAGGGCGAGAGGGCTATTTTAATCCTTATCATCCGAAACCATCTGGTGACGCGTTTACCGCAGCCAACTGTATTTGAATTTGTATTTCCCTATACTCGTATTCTCGTTTGCTCCCAGTCAGATTCATCTCACTCCCTTCAATGGATTCTTCTTTTAAGATTTCACGAATTATAAGCAGATGAGTTTTTATTATGTGAGATTTATAGAGTGCACTGCAATTCTTAAAAATGAATGACTAGGGTGATAAAACAAACAGTTCAGGAAGATATCTTATTCCGCCCTCTGTTTTTGTAATTTGCATTATGCATTATCCTTACATTATTAATTGATGTAATACTATGAAGCATTCTCTCATTAGGTAACTATCATTTTTATTCTGAAACCAATGTCATGTACAACGCTTGCGAAATGAAATTGTATTTACCTAATGGGAAAAGTTATTTGTTACCCTTTTTCTCTTTGAATATTTCTCCAATGACGTGGAAGTTATCGCTTGCTATTCAGAATGACGTTATTCTTGATCTTGGGCAAACTAGCTTCCATCTTATCTACTTCTGAAATGATTTTTTCTCGGTCATCTATCTTACGATTTAATCAAAGAACAATATACTGTAGAATTTATAAGCTTTTCGTCGGACGAATATTAAGGTACAACGATCAGACTTTCTTCAATAATTTTGTTGGCGTAATTAAATAAATATTTTGAAGTGTACCCATCCTTAAAGAGGTAAGTTTGATAATAAGCCCGATAGCACCTAAGATATTTGTTCTGGGGTAAGTGACGGAAATAATATTACTGTTGGAAATAATACGGAATATAGCAACACAAAGCAACTTTTACAAGGGACACATATCCTGAGATTAATAAAAAAGTCCGCAACTGCCTATTTTTCGTCTGCTATAATAAATGGGCAACTTTAAAAATGTCAAGTTTTGATATTAAAACACTTTGGAACCTTCAGTTTCCACAAACATAAAAAAATTTTGATATTTTATTGCAGTATTTTAAGAATTTGATCAACTATATTTTGAATAGTAACTACTTCTAATATCACTAGTCGTTTGATTCTTAGGGCTCGAATTTTACACCAAAAAAGGTTTCCTTTTTGTTTTGATGATGTTGCTATGAATTATTAAAGGTATAGAAAAATCAAGTAACGCCATATTTCTGCACGTTTCTGTGATATAGTTTCGTCTTCTAGAATGTATTCTCAATTACTTCTTCTCCATGGTATTTTCCGGATAGGATGATGCTTTGTGGATTACGCCTTGCCTTTCATTCCTCTTTATCATCATGCTTTCATTCTCTTTGGGCTCCTCTTCCTTTGTTTCCTCATGCTGTTGTTCTTCATCTCTCATCACACACCATTCATTTCGCAGCTTCCTCTGCAGGAAACATTGGCACGTCGTCCCTGACTTTCCTCTCTTCCAATCTTAACCAGGCCCCTTTTCATCACCCTCTCTGCGACGACGTTCTTTACGACCGATATATGAGCACCATTTCTATCTTTGTCGCGGGTAACCTTTCTCGAGGTCATATGCAATAATTACGACTCCGACCATTTCTTTTGCTCATGGTTCCAACATTCTTTTCTCTGCAAACCTTTTGCATTTATGTTTTACATTTTCTTGTGATGCTTGTTTCCCTAACTGCCAATAAATATTCCTCGTAATCCTCATTATAACTTTTCCCATGCTTATTTATATAGAGTTTTATCTTATCGAAATAGCTTGCCTGGTACCCGTATTATATGAGACCTAGATGTATTAGACATGGAGAAATTATTAAAATTGTGGGTAACAAAAGTTATTTTTTATTACATCAACCTTGGTGATATTTCCTCTCTAGCCGGTACCTTTGGAAGCTCTTTTAAAAGTAGAAGTTTATCATTTTTTTCAAAAGAATCGGTTATGAAAATCATATTCCATTGTAATTTATCTCTTATTTCAGATAGAACAAATATTACTTTAATGATCCAAGAGCTTTTTCATGTCTATACTTAAGTATCTATATCATATTGTATTTCTGAGGCCGTGGAGCCCATTTTCTCTTTTGTGTTTTTACTCCCATGAAACCGAATATTTATAACGGAATTCTAAAAAAATAACGTTCAACGTTGTTCTTTAAAGACATGAATCTCGTAGCATCATTTTATTTGAGGTTTTCATTGGAGTAGCCGAAAATAAGGAACAACATAATCATTTCAGCGCTTTGCAGCATTTACTATACATTAAACATTCTTCTTTTGTTATTAAGCTATTAGACTTTCAAAAGAAACAGTGGAAAAGAATTCATGGAGAAATAAACTGATTAAAACTATGAAGAGTTGTTCTGCGCTTCTTCTATGACAACTCACCGGTTAAAAATGAGGAAGGCGGCGTCCCATTACTGACACTTTTTTCCTGAATCTGCCCTATCCATTCGAAAGAACGAGATGACGAAGAGGATAATAAAGGAGGAGCAAGGGAAATCTTCTCTTTTCCAGATAAGGTCACTCCTCATCTAGCTCCCAAGGAGCAAGGGATAAGGGCTTTCTTTTCACGTCTAGTGAGAATAAAAAGCTAAGAGGTACTTCTCTAGAGCATGGAGTGAAATCGGAAAAAGTGAGAATGTAATACTTTCTTATTTACAGTGAAACCGAAAATATTTTGAACCGAATTGGTAGAATTTTTTCACTAACCTCATATCCCGTTAATGTGTTTTCTTTCAAAATTAATACTTTTGTTATAATGTGAGTTCCAGGAAATTTTATTGTTTACTGGCCAGTTTTTTTGGATTTAAAATAGAACGTGAGGCAAATGAAGAAAAAAATCTTGTAGACCATGCCGTATTGAATCAATTTAATCCCTTGCGTTTAATTTTTTTATGCGTCCAGATTGGTTATTAAGGTAATACAATTTACCCTTGACTATTGCAAAATTATGGTTTCAAGACCAATCCTGTTTCTATCCAAAAATCGTTACAGTGATGGCTTGATTTGGTTGGAAATTTTCAATTCCGGGCATGAATAATTCCAGATTATCGTAACTTATATTCTGCTTAATTCCTTAAAATATGTACTAAACATTTGAATAACTCTAGTTTGTTACATCCATTAAGGCTATTACAGAGGATTTAACTGCATTGATAATGACACTGTGTGATGAAACCTTGGTCAGTGTGTTTTAATCATTAAGTCTGTAAGTAAATAAACGGAGAGAAAAATATCTTCTCTTTGTTTTCGCATGTTCAGCAAGCATTTTCCGCTAAGGTTCTGTTATTCCGGCTGGGCGACAGTGAGTGAGTGTACGTTTTGTTCCAACAGTTATTTCCCTGACTTCCCCCGCCGCTCCCCCTCCCCCCAAAGCCCTTCCCCGGAGTCGGCGGCGGTGGTGCCGCTTTTCAGCGTTTGATGGGGCGCCTGTTGCTCACAAGGGATAGCACTCGAAAACGCGTCAATCTCGGCTCCAAAGAGTTCGAGAGCGTGTGTGTGCGCGCTTGCGAGTGCTTTTGCGATCTCTCTCCTCCTATCTCCTTCGCCATATTTCACTCTTCGTTCCTCAGTCACCAAGGGTACTGTGTCGGATGCAGAGACGTTAAGCGAGACCATACACGGACGGTCTTCATAGCCGTGACACGCGCGATGGTCCTCGCTGATAGTGACGTGGAAGATGAAGAAAAGTAAGGAGCAACCTGGAGAGTGGAGCGATTTGGAACTTCCTGCAAACATCCCATGGAAAAATCTCACACAAACTTCGATGAGCCGAAGTGCCGTTGGAAGTTGTCACACTTGCGATAATTTTTCTCTTGCAGTACACAATTCTATTTAACCCGTTATAACCCAATGTTGCTCCTATGCAACAACAGAAATGTATACATTTTTATCTTTACTTGGGTAACATCTTAACTAAGTATTATTTTTTAGTGTAAATATTACTGATGAAATATTTAGCTACCACGACTATTATGATTGAGTGCAAAATTTTTAAGTTTTTTAGAGAAGAAAACTTGAAAATTGTTTTCTCCTAGAAGCAGCTCTGGGTTAGAAAGGGTTAATGGAGAATGAGTAATGGAAGTTCTTTTTACTGAATTAAAGTTTATATTCTACATCTTTTGATCGTGAGTATAAATTTTTTCCGAAAATATTATAATTTATTTTTTAAATGGTGCTCAGTAGGAAGTGATTATTTTGTAGCTCTGATATTGGAGTTGATAATAATTTTTGGTCTGTTCATTCACGGGTTAAAATTTGTTTTAATATGTGCGACTTCATAATGTTGTATCATAAAATAGGGAAGTTGTGTTTTTTACTCCACTTTTTTGTTTTAATTCTTTTATCTAGTCGTATGAGGGTATAAAAATTTGTGTGAATTATTTATTGGGGTGAGAATTTCTTTTATTATCTTTTTTCCCCATAAACCATTCTCTTTTTCGCAATTTAAAAAAAATGAGTTGCATCCCTCTTCTAATGGTTCACACTGGCCTATTTGTGTGACTCATCTGACTGTGGAAGTCAGCAGTTGCGGTGTACTATGCACCACTATATGAATAATTTATGACATTTCCCTCTATTGGAATCACTTGTAGTGGATGTCAAAGAATTGATTGTAGGTGCACGATATTAATCGTACCTATGGGTGAGTGCATCACTTCGCACAGTATGATCGAAGTTCTTCGTGAAAATGAAGTACTATCGAGTTTAAATTTACGTAATATTAGAACTTAGTGGTATAACTATCTTCTATACAAATGCTCTTTTAGAGGACGCATCGCTTCAAGGTTTACTCCTCGTTTCATATCACTCGTTTGAAAATCTTTCTATAATCTTGAATGTTTAGAATACATAAAGAAGACCGAAGCCAAAGTTTGCTCTATCTCAGACCTTGTTTGATTTAAACAAGTTAGTGGTGGAAAAAAGGTCCAAATATTACCGTTCAAGAGTCAGTAATTAGTGATGGATCGTTCGCGATCGATTCGTTCAAAACGATTGAATCACCACGTGAATCAAAAAGACTCGTGATTCTTTTCTCGTAAGCTAGTCGATCATCAATCAGACCCACTTCCGGAAATAAGTGCCGGGACATCTGACGGAATTTGAAGTTTTTGCCTGATTGAAATTTGGAAAATGCTCGGGAATTGATCGAGAAATGGAATGTCACAATAGTGATATCATGTATCAGTTCCTTATTTAGAAGTGAAGGCCATACGATTTTCAATATGTGTAACGTGGATAGTGCTGATCATGAAGGATAGAACCTATATTTTGGTGACCACCGAATCCTTCGAATCTCGAAATAGGCCTTCCCAACAAGAAATGTTTTTGATAAATGAGGGGCCACAGTCGTATAAATACATAATATTTAGTATAAAAACTCAAAATTGCTATTATCAGCATCGTGAATGTGTATCACAGGTCTGGCAACAAAATTTATGCATTAAATACTTACAAATACCTTAATTTAAAATAACCTATAAATGTTTAAAGTGCATCCATCACACCTTATAACATATAAATGAATAAACTGCGTAGAATATAGAAAAGATTAAAAAAATCAAAATATTGCGTTTTTATCAACCAATTAATATGTATACACCAAGCCCATGACGATCGAGGGATCGTCATGGGCTTGGTGAACGAGAAATCGTGAACGAGAACGGGAATCGTGAAGGGGAACGGTGAATCACACATTAGAGAAGAATCATGATTCCTCTATGATTGAGTCAATTGATTGAATCATTTAAGTGACTTGAATCAAAATGATTGAATCATCAAAACGAACTACTCGCCTCATCTCTATTAGTAATGTGTCCTTTTAGTGCCAAGTGATATTTATTTATTAATTTCAAGTCGTATTTTGAACGCAAATTACGCACCCACGTTGACTTTTTCTTCACCCCCTGAGCCTTATACGAAAGACGCCCTAAAATTACGTACCTATCTGAAGGGAATCTAGGTCATGACACTATTTTGTGGACATATCTACTCTCAGCCTCAAGGGAATAACCCACGGGCCTTTACCTGAGTTACCATCTTTCCTCGGTGCCAACCGCAAGGCTTGAGTGCTTCTAAACGTTCTTTCAAGGTAATACATTGAATACCCTTGTCGTCCTGCACGTGCGTGATGACGCTTTCGCCTCCTCCTTATTTCAAGCCTTCCAGTCTACCTTGAGTGCCTCACAAATCCCGCTTCTACCCGTATCCAAGTAGAATTCCTCGAGATTTCCGAGCGTGACCATGGTATTCAGAAAAATCTTCGATAGATTCTGCCTCTTTTATCCTTTTCCACGTGGCTGAACTTTTGGAGGAAATTTATTTTCCAGGAAATCCGAATCTGCTCGTCTCGAAAGCTGCTGTCAATGTCACGATAATTGTTATAGATTGTTTCTCACCATTCGTATCAGAAGAGAATCAATTTTGCAAGCTACTGAGAAAAGTGCCGTCACAAGTATGCTATTTTGACTGCAGGTAATGCCAAGCTCTCTTGGTTAGTGATTGTTGCTCGTACTTGCGTACCACCTATTGACAATCCTTAAAAAATCTTTTCAGCACCCACCTTCATTATTGTATCATTTTGCTGTTCTTAGAAGTCTTCAATCGCTTAAAACACTCCAATCACTGTAATCTTCGCTATTTCTGTGCTATCGGCTTTCTTCTTGAATTATATTCTGAAGCCTATCTTTCTTTTATATTAATCCAAATCGCTGGTCTGATGTATTTCGTGTGGTTACTTACCATTCCTCCTCCTTATCTTTTCTATATATCAAATTCTTTTGTGTCAAATTTTTCCGATGAGATATCGTGGTATAGCATACAAATGATACACAAATATATCGCATTGCTCACTTAATTTTAAGGCCACAAACTCTAGTACACGTTTTTCGTTTGGCTTGAAATCAGCATCAGTACCTGATAGTGATTACAAGCCAATCTATATAGTAGAGTTTGTGGAATTAAAATTAAGTGGACAGTACGATGTCTTTGTGTATCATCTCTCTTGCGTGCTTGATTTTCCTTGCATGGCTATTCTCTCTCTATTTTTTCAATGTAGTATTCCGCTTGTCCACGCAAATTTTTCTATGCATTCTTCATGTTTAAAAAATTTAAAAAATCAATTATTTTACAAATAGTATTTAAACCTAAAACCATACCCGTCTTCTCACTCTCATGTGATCAATCGTTTATACAATTAATATCAATGGAATTATAA
Source organism: Ischnura elegans (assembly GCF_921293095.1). Taxonomy (NCBI): domain Eukaryota; kingdom Metazoa; phylum Arthropoda; class Insecta; order Odonata; family Coenagrionidae; genus Ischnura; species Ischnura elegans. The sequence goes on along the minus strand of NC_060246.1, from coordinate 80,360,010 downwards.
TTAAGGCACATTGGCTTCAGTGTTGAAACCGATGGCCATGAATATTTTAGTGAACTGTTTGCAAAAACACATCGCTTAAGCTCCTTGCATTGTGTCAATTATCACCTGACGCAATTCAGGTTACGCATGTTTCTTTGAAATGGATTTTTCTTGAAAAAAAAATTACATCTGCTAGAATCTATTTCCATAGAGGAATAAGTGATGTCAATTTTTCTCCAGTTTAACTATTCGATTAGGTCAAAATTCTAAAATTCCTAAATCAATTACGCCAAGCGAAAGCTTGCTATTGCTTGAATTATTGCTTGAAATATTTGCTTTCTAGCAGTGGGAGAGTTGGCGCAAAAACTTGGCGTTTGTGATTACCCATTCTTGGTAAAAGACGTTAATAGTTGCGAATCTTAGCTCGTGTAAAAGCTTACGTTTCCTTCCTCCGTAGTTCTAAATCCATTCTTTGGATTGTGATGGTGGATCTGGAGTCACTATTTTCGACTTATCCCCACTCCTATTTCCAACTCACCGTCACAGGTATTGATCAAGCGCTCACCCTCGCGCATTCAAAAGGAATGTTTATCTACCGCTTCCATCTGTCCCGGCTTCAACCCGTTGCCAGTCTGTCAATCGCCTTTGTACAGCCATATGCTCTTTTTGCGTCCAAAAGGCTTGGATTTCCAATTTCCTACCCCGCGTGTATCTATCAATAATCCTTTTCCCAAGCCAGCGACCAGACACTGACTGTTATACTTCGTCTCGTCACGTGATTTTGGTTTTTCGGACTTCGGTAGCACGTTGTTAAGGGGAATAGGCACGTTTTATCCGTGTGACTCGCGGATTTCAAAATACTCGAAGGAATTTCCGAATCAAGAAAACAAATTCCACGTTAAATACCTCGTTTTAAAAGCCTTCCTGCCAATTCTATGTCAGTAAATATTACATGCGTTTTAATTTTTTCGTGAATATTTGCTATGTGATTGGCTGAATTCATAAGGAGACGATTTTAATAGATAATTTTTATCTTGTCTTACAGATTTTTTTGTACTTGAGTATCTTTGCACAACAGAATCCAGCTTCATATGCAATATTTCGCCATGAGGGAATATTTCCTTCATCTTCTGTCCCAATGCAATTCATAAAAAACTAAATCTTGAGTAATATGTAGATTTGCTAAGGTGCTTAGCATCACCACTTTGCCCATATTTAGCCTTGACGAATGTTGCATTTACGCTGCACGTGACAAACATAGTGGCAATACCGGTGACTTTGGATAAATTTTCCCTTAAATTTTTAGTAAAACACATATTTTACTTTTTAATGCAAAGCAGGAGACAATCATCAGTATACCTTTCACAGCTTATGTGGCCATTAATTTTATCCTTTTTTATTTCGCTTGATCTATCCCTCCCTCAAATGTTACTTTGTAAAGCTGTGTAGGTCAAATGTTATTCTGAGGCTGCGAAAGCATTCTTCCTCCTCGATGCTTCCCACACATCGTAGTCACTTTTGACGGACAATTCAATGCGCCGTCTTTTTCCGCCTGTTATAGTGTGAGACCGGTTTCTATCTCTTTTGCAGCAAGTGTTGCTTAAACCCTTGACTTTTCTTGCAAGCGATGGAGACTCACAAAAGTTTTATATTAAGTGAACGAAGTGATAGAGTTTGAGGGGTATTTTTTTTACTCGCGTGAATGACTTCGCTTTGCTATGGAGAGGAAATTTCTCTCCTTCCTTTGTTCTCACACATCTTGTACATGTAGAGTATGCATCGTATACAGGGCCGCGCCGATTCTCTAGAGTCTAAAATATTCTGGAATGGCGAATTGCTGTACGTGTCAACTGGCGCCTCTAATGCTGAAGTCGCCCCTTGTTGGCCGCGTTGAATTCTTGATTTGTTGCCGTGTCGAATGCGTGACACCGCTGCCACTATAGTCGCCCGCTGTGGTCACCGCAAGTTCAAAATCAGAAACGAAAGACCCTATTTCTGGTTTTCATATAAACATCCTGTAAGTACTAAATATTAAATATTACTGATGAAGACTTATAAGGCAAATTCAAATTTTTGGTTTGGAACCATATTGTGAGATGAAAAGGTCAAAATTGTACTTTTGCTTACACTCAACAAAACTTATGACTTTTCCCCATAAGTATGACAATTTTCATTGCTGTTCAAAGCGAAGTTACCAAATTTAGAGGTCAAAAATGACACACGACCTGTAGGACAGTCTGTACATCTGTTACGATTAGATTTGTTCCATAGCAATCGAGAATGGAAGCCTTAGGTCTCACGGTACCGAAACGGAAATTTCAGGCTATAAGCGAAGAAGAGAAGAGTTCTTTCGAGTTCCCTTACTCGATCTGGAAAAGATACTTATGATTAGATTAAGAATTGAAAGGCAATTTCTGATGTTTTCTCCTTTTCTTTAGCTATGATATTTATATATTTATTTTATAGAAAACCTTTTTGATTTTGTAAGCCAATTTTATTTCTCCGACTCTGATGTGCCATTGAAATTATGTCATTTTCAACATCCCGAACTTATCTTATCTATTTCATTAGACAACATATTCTCGTAAATTATTTTAAAAATGTCATTGTCTGTTTTGTATACATATATTAAACAGGAAAACAACTTCTATATGAAAAATGCTGCGATTAGCTTAATCATTATGTTTCATTTACAAGAAGGCTATGAAGATTTTTACACTGAATAAAAGTTTGTTAATTTCATTTATGGGGAAACGTTTTAACACGAATCAAGAACCAATAGTCATTCAATTTTCGTCATTCGACCGTGTATTTTAAATTTGACCCTTTTACAATTTTTTGAAAATGGGTAAAATGCTAATAGGTGAAACTTTTAAGCAAAGAAAACTCATCTAACCCAGATCAGCAATCAAAGCAAATGTAATATGTCTTCGCAACAGTTCAGTATTAACTGATGCTCCCCCTTTTGCTGGATATCAGATTTTTTTCTCCCAATATAAGGAGTTAGTTTCGGAGCCGGTTTTTCCTCTCACGGAGACGTGCTGTGAAGAACCTGGGGAGATCTCTGTAAGTGTGAATTATACACGATTGGATGTTATCCAAGACGTTTTAACCGTGGCAATATTATCTGAAATGAGCATCTAATTTCTGACGAAGTTCAAGTTGTACTTAAAACTAATTCCGAATATATCATATTGATGGATGATGAAATACTTTAATGTATAAATGGAAAGTAAATTGCGAGTAACGACGAAAAATATATTTCGGTTGATCTGTGATTGGAATATGAAAGTAATCATAAAAAAGCGGCAAACTACGTCATAGGTGATATCTTCTCATCTACCACGAGTCAGAACATAAGGCATCTCCCGGCTCTGAGAGAAAAATACCAATTTTGAAGGGGTAATTCATCATCAGACCCCGTACCAATCAATCATTTCCCAGCCTTTTCTTAGCAGGTGTTGAACTAGATACGCCAATGGGTTTTATATTCTCCATTTCCGAACATCTCTCTCCCGACGTAAAAAGCGTGAGTGATTTATCCCATAGCCTTCATAACAAAATATATAAAAATATACTGAATCAAAGCCGAACCAGCCGGGTAGCACCGCGAGGAGAAATAGAGTATATGCGTGCGAGTTTTACCTTGTTGTCGTCTCCGTCTTCTTTACTCAATCTGGAACTCAATAGTGGTGAGAGATCTACGTCAAAGGTACCATCCCTGACAGAAAGAAGTTGGATGATGGAGAAATTAAAATCTTGAAATCTAAGGTTTGGAACTAGTCCAATGGTGTACCGATTATATGCTCCATATGTGCAATATACATGATTTATTAGAAAATCTAAAAAGTTTTCAGTCTTTTTATGTCTTAAGTTTCAGTATATCTTTTCTCCACTCCTAGGGCTATTTTTTAAACAAATCTATGCAATAAATGTGGATATCAAAAAGATACACAGAATGTCTCAGCCCAGCGTACCCACTTATGTGGCACAAAAACCTAATTTTTAAAATGATCGTAGAAACAAATAAAGCTACTTCATCAAATTTCAGATTAGCTTCTAGAAAACCACCAAATAAACCATGTGATATACGTAATTTTTACCGGTGGATACTGCTGATATCTCTATGTAAGGGAATGATTTAATGCAAAGTTGTCTAGTTTTGCATTCTGTTTTTCATATTAGATGTCTGGAATTTAATTCATGTTTAATATTTATGGGTGTGCAATTTATGTGATAGAAATTTTATGAAAATGTACCTAAGTAGTAAATAGGATTTAGGAGAGACAAGAGCTTATTTCCCATATCATGATCACGGAAGCACGAAGCCGGCTCTTTTCTCGATTATCCTTCAAGCTAACTTTGAAAGAATGAGTTCAACTCGAAGCACATGCTATTTTAAGTGTTGAACGAAGCTTAACGCTTTTGATTTCGCCCATGAAAAATGGCATGGTTCGCTATGGTGAGGTCTTTCTCGCGTTTGCTTCGGCCGAAAATTTGATGATTTGCATAATTTAGGTGCTGCTACAAAAAGGGTGTATGAGAAACTAATTTTTATCGATCGTCTCACAAGACACGTGGAATTGAAGTGAATAATTTCATCTCGTCCCTATCTTACCTTGTTTAACTCTTCCAATTTGCATGCACTAAGGCGTTTCCCTCTATCAAGCCTCGATTTTTCATCTCTCCAATGCCCTTTCATCGAATCTCAAAGGTCTCGACCCTACCAGGGTAGAGACAATAAAAGCGCCTTAATCCAATTATGTGCTCTTCTGTATGCGCTATCCTTTCGTCTCTATGTCGTCCATCGATACGAAAATCCGTTTCTTTCAACCCCCCCCTCCCTCCCCCCTTCGGCTGCATTCCCCTTGGGCTAGGTTCATTATTCCCTTTCATTATTTGGCGAGAGATGTTTCACTTTATTTTTTTAACATACACTCCTCTTATTCGGTATCGATCTTTGTTTTTTTCAATTTGTTATTTCGGTACACTGGATCCTTTCAGTAGTGATTACGCTATCGACTCCAGAATGAGGTCGAGAAGGTTTCTCCACATATTCACAAGACTTAGCACTTCTGTGCAACAACTGTGATTACTGTCTGGTATTTCATATTTATTCGAATTCCAGTGCAAACCTTTCATATTATGGTTATTCGGTTCGTTATTGGTTTTGATAGCTTTTTATAGAGCGTGCATTTAACTTGCCGAGGATATTTTTGCTCACCTGCCATCGCAACTTTTGTTAGTTTTCATTTCCTTAATTTATTTCAGGTATAAATTATGTTGTCATTGGTGATTTTATTACATATTTTTGAATGATTGTCTTCAATTCTTGTTGCATATCAATGAAAGCCATGGTTTTATTTTAACCATAGTACCTATGCTACGTTATTTTATGGGCCCTTTGCTTAAAATCGGCTGTGGTTATCATTGAAAATAATGAATGTGTCTATGTTTTATCGCTGTATTTATGAATTGTAATCTAGTGATACTGAAGTTCATAAGAGTTTGTGTTATGCAAGTCGCCTATACGTTAACTTAGCTGTGTTAGCATTGACGTAAATTTTTAAATGACCATTTGGTGGCCTAAATGGGTTAATATAGGTATATTCATTAAAGTTTGCTAGCGTATAAATTATGTGAATGGGTATTATATATAGGCAATCTTTAGTAACGTTGCACTCTGATGGGCCTCTCACAGATTAGGCTAATCAAAGATTGGAACAATTCACGTGCCTTACAAGTAGCTGAAATTTGTATGCATTGACTGTTAGTAAAATTATTACCTCTTTTAAGCACTTTTCGTTAGTCCATCTGTCTCTTCGGAGAACGCACCTGTATCGGGCAACGTTTTTTGGACTTGAATCTCAACAACGGTGCGTTTCTTTTTCTCCCGCGGCTCGCCTAAATTGCTGGACCATGCTTCTTATCTCCTTCTCGTTGAGAGCTCAATAAAATATTTTTCCTGAAGTCTTGGAGGATACAATTCGCCTGAATTCGGTGGAACGTTTTCGGAAGGGTATGAAAAAAAATACAAGATGAGAATTCGTGCCTTCCATTCATCGGATTACTATGAATTTCCCCCCCCCCAAATTTCTCCCGTGCGTTATTACTTTTGCGTCCCACACGACCCCTCCTTTATGACGGTGCTTCCGGAGGGGATCCTGAATTTCAATCCCTTGACAACATCATCCTTTCATCCACCTTCGTCGTCTCCATGGTGACCGATATCATGGTTTCCTTCCTGCCTCCAGCGTCTCTCAGCGGGAAGAGAAGAAGTCCTTACCGAGACCATAATTTGCCGACCGCAAACGTCGTTCGCATTAAATCCACTTTTTTTTCCTCGGCTCTAAATCGTTTCGTAATCGAGCGAGTGCACTCATACGCTCGTGCCTCGAGAGGCGGAACCCATGCGAGGGAGCGGTAAAAAGGTCAAGAGCGTCAGAAAAGTAGATCAGCCATCATTCGATTACAATCGGATCCGTGCATGTATACCTGAGGATGCCATTACTGTTTCACCATCTAATGCCAAGAGGTATTGGCGATGGATGACTACGTGATGTAATCTGTAATGCATGACAGATTCAGCAGTTATACAATCTCTTTAGTGATAGACTTAACCGACTCTATACTGGCGTATTGCATGCACCGTAAACTGTTTTACAACCTAATTCTTAGAGATATTGCTGGTGGACGACTACGTGATGTAATCTGTAATGCATAATGGAATCAGTACTTACGTGAATTATTTAGTGATAGACTTAACCCTGTCCTGGTTGCATACAATACATCGACGTTTGAATTTTTTTCCCTATTGGTTAAGTGAAATGTCGTTGTTGCAAATAGTTCTGTGCTTCCTGACAGGTACCATACAAAAGCATGATTCATAGAAATCACTAATGTTGTTTATTGAATTTAATTAACCAGAAAATATGAAGCTCAGGCCAAAAATAACGGTGAATATGTCCGAGGACTTGGGAGGTTAAAATAGTTGAGGTTTTGTCTTTGATAGTGGTGGGGTTGTCTTCGTATCCAATTTCTGCGAATTTGTATCCTGCATGTGTTAAAGCGTTTATGCTGTTTATTAACATATAATTAATCAGAAAACATGTTTCTCAGGCCAAAAATAACGGTACATATGTCCAAGGACTGAGAAACTAAAAATAATTTGAGGTTTTGTCTTTGGTAGTGGTGGGTTAGGGTTCCCTTCGTATCCGATTTCTGCGAATTTACATCTTGCATGTGTGGATCATCCCGCTTTGAGTGCATGGATGTTTGTAAACGTGTCAGAGTAGATTTTGAGTGAGATCATTGGTCGTAAAATGGCTAGATTAATGCGTCGTTGGTTGATTTGTGGCCTATTTTATTGCGGCATTCAGCGCCACACACATACATTTCTATCTCACTTACTCGTCTCTAGCGCCCGTTTCCAGCGCGTAGTCAGTTTTCTCGGCCGCCACACTCTCAGTAGAGCAGCTGTTATTCTTCCTGCCGTCGGGCTCGATGCTTCATCTCAGGAGGTGAGGTCGATCTCGCTACATATCCGCTGGGCCTCTTTGCTGCTGCTCCATGCCTCGATAAATAATTCACTGTCAGAAAATGGCGAGTAGACATATGATGAGTGGCAGAGTACAGCCTCCAGCTCATTCATTCCTCCCTTTGCATTTGCTCTTCCTTGTGCCCAACCTTGATATTCCCTTTTCTGTCCCCTTTTCCTCCAAGTTCCCTTTGAAGCACTGCGGCAGTCCTTCGTTCTTGCGCCTTCCTCTTGTGTCTCTCAAGCATGCTGCGTCATTCCCTTTTTTTACGACTTCTTCTTTGACCCGTGGCCATCTAAGCGGACCGTCTGGTAAAGGAAGACTCTTATGTAGAAGTCTCTGGATACTGGTCACTCAACTGTAAATCTGACTCCTGTTCATGAGTACTCCCAATACATTCAAAAAACCGATGTCCCAAGGGGAATACTTAAAGGAGTCGCTAGTTCGTCCGGTAAACCTTTATTTATGATTCCAATTCGCTTGCTTTATAATCTACTGTCAAAAATGTCCGCAGCACGGCGACGAAAGATGCATTTATTTTCATTGTTTGAAATAGAACACATGGACTTGCGAGGAATAGCATTGAAATTTAATGTACAGAACATGATACCATTATGAATTTCAATTTCGGTTGACAGCTTTAAACATGGGTTATTTTCTCGTTAAACTCTTATCGCTCTATTGCCAAAGCCGCTGCACTTATAAACCTAGGAACTAGGCGTTGGATGGAGGAGAATACTCTATTGTAATATTGGTTTGATGGACATGAACGGTGCACACTCATACCGCTAAATGGGAAATATGGGACTACTTCGAGGAGTTTCATAAGCCTATTCCAAGGAAATTACGAACATTCGGCGCGTTTATTACGCATTTTCCTCAAGAAGCAGTATTAGTAAGCACCGACAAACGTGGTCCCTTCCGGCGTGGTGCAGAAGACGATTTGGAGAGTGGAAAAGTTGATTCTTAAAACAATGGTGGTTTTACTGCTTAGGTTCTTTGAAATTTGTCGTGAGCTTTCAACGAATTTGTATGACACCAGTTAATCGCTGGTATTTAGCGGGTGTTGTCTCCTAATGTACTGAGGGAAACGGTGTGTTTCTGCTCCATTTTCTAAATAGTATTAATTTTTTCCCATTCGGCTTGGAATCTCATTTCTTTGATTTTACGTTCTCCATTGGTCATACTTCATTCTTCGTGCTCACTTCCCTTACCCACCTATCATTTTGCCTCTCTTATTCTGCGCATCTACAATCTGCGAGTTTTCACGAGGGCTATAACTATGCTTAATTACAAATCGTATTGAATCGGGCTCTAGGAATACTCGGGAAAACAATGGAGTTGGATTAATGTACCTTTCATGAAGGAACCTTGCTCTGAGGAATACCATTTCGTGCAGGAGAATAAGTTTTTAGAATTTAGCGCGTTATTCAGGGTGGATCGGTAGTTATTCTGTTGGCAAATTCAGTACTCAGCGAGCAGTTAAATTCATAAATAGCCAACTTAATGATATCGATTGTATGCTTATTATAACTGCGAAATTTCTGCACTTGATTGATAAAACCATTTAAATGATTCATGTGTGAATTTGGGTAGGAACTGATTTATTTCTAAAATTCTCCTTTATGCTTCCTGTATAGACTGTAATGTCTACTGTTTTTTCAAAGTATTCCCTATATGAATCGCTAACTGTAGAAAGGCATCATGTCCAAGTTGGATGATTTATCTTTAATTTTATTTCAGTTGTTGCTAGGTGCAATACTGAATATTTCATACTAAAATTAAACGTGTCGTGCTAATAACACCGAGCAAATGATTTCATAACATGTTTTATTTTAGTGGGAAACGTCGAGTCTTGCACCTAGCAACAACTTAAAGAAGAAAAAAAGAAAAACCGTCCTACTTGAATATGATGCATTTCCGCAGTTAGCGATTAATATGTCCCCTCTATATCCATCTGAATGTTGATCATATCGTTGAGTGCAAAGCGGGCGACCACTTGGTAGAGAATTGAGGACTTAATTACTGTCAGTCTGCGAGGAAATTTTGCTACGGGCGGATAGTCGCGCATATGCTTTTTTCTTAATGTTTTTTTTACATATAAACTAGAGATTAACTCTACCTTTTCCTGGGATAATGTATTATACGTGTAATTCTTTTACTTGCATTTTAATACAATAATCCTATAAATATTGAGAGAAACGAACTCAGAAATCAAACTCTTCAATTGATCATCCCAATTAGTTTGTTCTATCATTTATTTCAACCCCAAATATAATTATTTATTCTGAGGGATAGCGGGAGAGTGCCGGAGTAAAGGCTAAGATTGAATAGTTAATAAGGATTGTCAATAAAAAAATTGATTTCGTTAAATTTCTTCCGTATGTGAGTGATTATTTACTAATCCCGATTTAATTGTGTAATGTTCAGGCCCCTTTTAGTGGAGGTGTGAAAAGGTGCTTTTGCATCTGTTTTAATAAATGCTTCTCTTAATTTTTGTTTTTAAACCCCCTTATTTTATCGCTGACTCGGGAAATAAATACTTCTTTTAATTTCCTATCACTCATCGCGAAAACCAAAAGATCTTCTTCTCTTGGAATATCAAAATGGATGACTTATAAATGGTTTCAGTAAGTGCCTGTCATAAAAGCGAAGGAATTTATTTTTTCCTAAATGGAGGACGGCTCGATATGTTTGAGATACTTTTAGCCCAATCTTTACCCATCCTTCTTAAGTTCTTCGTGAGATCCGAATATCAATTTTGGCGGCTGGTCACTTGACATGATGAAATGCTTTTTTCTTTTCTTTTAATCATATCAATCTTTTCATCCAATTATTTTTCTTCCCGTATTCAAGGTTATTGACCAATGATCTTAAATAAACTTTTGGCTGGTCCGTGTGTCTGAGGTTTACTTAATCAAGGTATGGCGTTAAATTTACCTGATCAATTGATTCATGCAACAGTAATTTTCTCCTCGTAAAATAATTACAATACATTTTATCTTATTGTAATGAATTTACGACTTGATATTTCCATCTTAATGGTTTTATACTCAGTGCAGATAATAACATTTTATTTATCTTTCCAAAAGAACCTATATTTGACTGTGATAATCTAACCAAAAGTCATCTCTCTTTCTCTAATCGATTAGTATTCCTATCTTTAATGAGTATGCTTGCAAAACAGTATCATGTCATCTAGTAATGTTTTAATAGCCCCTATGTAGTTAATAAGTAGCACTGTGAGTAAAACGCCAGCATTACTGACTACCATCTTCAGCAAAGTGACATACTGTCTGCGAAATTGGCATTATTCATTTAATCTGACAATTAACTTTGATATTAATCGTACGAAGTACAATATTGATTTCAAATAATAATTATTCTCAAGCGTTAATATACAATAGAATGGCAGTAGTAACTGTTCACCATTGTATTCAGACACGAGGCGGTACTTGCTGATATTTTTCGGTGTAGTATAAAAATGCAGTGTATCCACGATGATTATTTCGTTAGAGGCGATTCGAAGTTAATTTTCGAACCTCCTAAAGTAAACAGTAGGAAAGAGAAAGCTATCATCATAATACCTCCTTTTTTGGTCCCATAAATGTTGTGTTGATAATATTGAGCTTTGATACGAATGCTACTTATTTTAATTTACATCAGCTGTACGACCTTTTGCCACTTTTCGTCAATCGTACATAAAACATAGAATCTGACCGAAATGAAATGTCATAATTTTTAGAAACTCAAGCTTCAGGCCGACCGGTTCTTACGAGAAAGTGGGTATGTTGAAACTTGAACGGTGACATAATTTAGAAAGATCTCATCGAAGCTAAAGAGACTGAACGTAGCGCGTAATAGAGGGGGAGAATATTTTTGGTGTTATTTACGCTATCAGATGAATGAGGATAGAAAGCCATTTCAGCAATCTCGGTTGGAGAGGTTCTTAATTTCCGTTTTCTACCAACCTTGCGGCGAAGCTAAGTGGGACTATTGTCTGCGAAAATTACGGTATTAATAGTGTTTATTTGTTCAATAAAGTGTCCTGTCTTCAAAAGCCTTTTTTGAACATTTTTCTTTAGCTCTCACAAAATTTATTCCTTTATTTAAGTATTTTTAAAAATATATTTGATATATATCTATTTCTACCGCGTCCTAAAATACCCTTAATTCTACTTTGTCACTTATTTCTATTAAACTCTACCAAGAGTAAATTTCTGCATTTCTTGCATAAACTTTAGGGCTTCTATGGGAATTGTAATGAGGTACAATATTGCGGCATGCGAGGTGATACATTTCTCTCGAGGCCTTCGCCTCGCGTTTGTTATTCAGTTGAATAGGAAGTATTGTACATTGCAGGCGTTTTCAACCTTCGTTTTGCTTTACGTCCTTTATCTATCTATTTGACTTTCCTTGCCTGAATGTGTATCCCGTTAATTCTTTTTTAATTTTCAAACGAATGGCATTTATGATAAAACATTGGTGCCTGACGAGTTCAGGTTTAGAGCAGAGTTGTTTTTCGGGACTTTGAAATGTGGATTTGGTTTTGATGACTTTCCAGGAGGAAATAATGGAGAATGCTTGCGAAGAAGCTCTTGTTATGGACGGTGGGTGAGCGATGGAATCAGATAAATGGACCAAGTGTCAAACATGGGGTAGGATTGTAGCCATCACTGGTAGTATGCAATGTTTGTCTTGAAAGGCTTGAAATTGTTTGCAGGCATTGGTTTTTCATTTAAACAACCCCTTGCTGACTTCGTGAAGAGGGAGAAAGATATTGGCTAATTACTTCTTGTGTAAACACAGGCTTAACTTAATTTTCACAGAGTATATCCCGTCGTACAATTCCACGGCCATACCTTGAGAATGTTGAGCTCATGAATAATACAAAAGAAGATCTTCAAGTCGTTCTCTAAATGTGTTGTCACCCACCGTGCATTTAAGTGGGTTTACAAAAGTCGCCACTCGCGACGCTGACCGACAAATCAATCTGAGTTTCACGGGGAGTTGCTAGTCGTAAGCAATGACAAACATTATGCTGCAAAATATTGCGAAAAAAGTGGATTAGATTGCACTCATCACCGCACGGTGGACATTTTTGAAAACCAATTAAAATGCGACCAAAGCGGCAACACGAATCAACCTCCTATGAGATGGAATTGGGCCCGCTCTATGCTGTTGAGCTGGAAGTTTTCCTTTCGCTCCGCGATAACCCTTATATTATTTCGGAATCGCGAGTAGTGTGCAAACAACAGCTGAGACGCGTGGTCTTGAGGCTTAACCCATGTTCTCTGTGTATATGGGCGCGGGGTATTGCGCCGGAATGACGACTTCATGGAAATTTAATGATCTCACGGCTGTGCCGGCTGGAGCAATGTCGACATTGTTCCCCCTCTCGGTTTGAATTAAATCCAGGCGCTATTGTTCCGTCGGGAGCCGTGTGTGGGTGATAACATGGTAAATATTGCACTTATTGTTTAACGTTCAAAGACTTCTCGTATCCTCTTGTTTGTTCGGCTCCATTATTAAAAAATCGTGGAATAAATTTCAATTACAGGCCTACGTGTCCTCCTCCTACGTAACCTGGCTATTATTTTTTTGTTCCTTTCCTAATTTTGTCCCTTGATAAGTAAATATGCCCTAAAACTGGGTTGAATCCCTTTTTTTCTCTTTCAGACAAAGGAAAAATCTGTAGCTTGCGTCCGCTTTGTGCGTCTTTCATTAGAGAAGATCAAAGTGTAGAGGATTTCTTGTCGGTGAATTATACTCTTCTCCCCTGCATCATATAAAACCTTCCACCTTTCTTCTTCTTTCCTCAAATCCCTTAATGCTAATTTTTTCAGGCTTCGTTATTCCGGGAGTTGGCTACGTTTCGTTTTTTTCTCCAGTTCATGTTCGCTGATGAGATAGAAAAAAATTGGAGATTAGGGAGAGGTAAGCTTGCGTGGAAGATATTGAGGGAGTGGGAGGCTCAGGAGGTAAAAAAAATGGAGGAAATGAGGGCAAAAGGTGAGGGATTTACTTCAAGTCCAATGGTAAACCTGAAAAAGACCCTTATTTTAAAAAAAGGTGGCGTGACAACCGCAAGTCTGGGTATATGTATACGCAATGAAAGTAAAAAAACTTTGGAATTCAACATAATTTTATTAATATGCGATCTATGTTTCGACGTGGCGTATCATCATCTGATTAACTTGAAAAGGCCTTTTCTTCTTTTCATTATGTTAACAAAAAATAATATTCATGAATTGCGATGAGAAAAAATTACCCCGGACCGGGAATCGAACCACGGACTTTTTGGTTTTCCGTGTTATTATAAACAAATAATATGTTTGAAAAACGGAAATGAAACATTGTTTGAAAAGCATTCATGATTTATTTTTCGTAAAAAATTATTGTAATTGACTGTACTAGCCTGGTTTTGAGATTCCATCTGATGCAGCTAATTTTGGTGAGTAATTATTAAGGACCTAATGAAAGCCAAAGGTCCGTGGTTTGATTCCCGGTCCAGGGGAATTTCTTCTCATGGCAATTCATGACAATTTCACCGCCGTTCACGGGACAGGATTTGAAGTATTAAACAAATAATATGTTTACATCTCATAGTTAATCTATACTTGTTCTGACAAAAAATGACTATTCTGATATTCTTATTTCTTTACTTCTTCCATTTCGCCATTTTTACATTTTTGATTATTGCTCGCAGCACGAATCTTTGATTAAAGTAATAAGCCTAAACTCTGACTTATTATTTAAACAAACCGCGCTCTTATTCTATGATAACTTGTAAATAGTTGCATGTTACTGGTAAAGGCGCACAAGAAAAATCTCTTTAAGGTTTTTTTGATACGTTATATGTTCTTTAGGTAAGCAAGTAAGTAGCATAAACATTTAAAACATTAAAAATTGTTAAAAAACAGAAATAAAACATCGATAAACATTCAATATTCATTTTTTGTAAAAAAGATTATAATTAACTGTGCTAGTCTGGTTTTGAGAGTCAATCTAATACTGCTAATTATGATGAGTATTTATTATAAACTTAATACGCCATTAGTGATGGTTTTCATATACCTTGTCATAAATACTTTGGGAATCGGGTTAATCGTTTTTTAACATTTGCTATTTTACCCTTTTGCTCTACTTAAGTAAGTTCATTCTATTACTAAATCACTATCTCTCTTTCTTTCAGGTAAGTTGCAGTCGTTAGAGGCGTCCAGTACTCCAACGGAGCTCTTTCACGAGGATCAGGTAGTTGTGAAAATTGAAGTTCCGTAAAATCTACGAATGCATTCCTCTGTTAATGGCTGCAATGCGATGCTAATATTTTCCACGCCAAATATTTATTATATACTTTCTCACAAGATATTATTTCGAAACTCTTAAAAGCATTTCATCATTATTATGAAACTCGAATAATGAGCACTGGTTCATGATGTGTTGCGATTGGTAAGTAGAGCGTGAACGTTGCATTCTGATTCTGCCTACAGACTCACACCTGCCTTATTATTGGTCATTATTTGGCCAAAGCATTGTATTTTAGTAGTATTGGGCTGTTTCCGAATTAAGAGCACAGTAATTTGAAGCGTTGCGATGCTCAAAATGCCTCTGCCGAGCTTTCCTTTCTTTGATTGCCGAAACATTAAAATTTAAATGCGCTTTTAAACACATTTTATAAATCAGCGATGCCTAAAAGGAAAAGCTATTATCCCACAGTTTTAGCTTGCCTTTTGCCTATTGGAAATTTGGTTCTCTAGTCTATAGCTTCAGGTTTAGAATTTGATACTGAGAGTGTGAAAAGAGTTTTTTTGCCACCTCATTTACAAAATTAAATCGAAACTTGAACTTTGTACGTGGTGGAAGGGCTTCATATTAGCAATTAAAAACAATTCGTTACTTCCAAAATTTATTTAAAAATTACAACCGATTAAGGTTGCTACGCTATTATCAACATAGCATATAATCATGCACTTTGATAACGGCGGAACAGCCGAAACCGGTTGTAACTTATGGATAAATTGTGGAAGCAAAGAAGCGTCTTTCATTGCGAATACCGCATTCACTTTATCAATCCATCCTGCGACGTTTGTTATTATACGGTGTGCATCCACTTATGGACAAACTAAGAAAACAAAACATTATATTATAAAAGAATTAATCAAATATTGCATATTTTCGATCCCTGTGGTTGCCTAAAGCTTTCTTTGAATTGGAATATACGTTGCAGTGTATTTCGCCCATCATGGATTTAAGCAATCATATGATGGAATGAACCAATTGTGGTTATAAAAATATGGTTTTTGTATTTTTTTTGGAACGCTTTCCAATCCTTAACCGTTGAGTAATATTTAATGTATTCACATTCTGCCTAAAGATACCTCTTTATACAATTGTGAATGCTATTCAAGCGATAGTTATCACGTCAGCAATAGGAAGGATCTTTGGAGTAACCAAATCACGTTTATGTCGTTCTGTGATTTACTTTGGCTAAAAGTATTTTAATTTAATAGGCCTTGCAAGTAAATGATACTGTACTTAATCTTCCCTCTTGTTAGCTCCCGATGCATCCAAATCTGTCCTATTTGTAGTATTCTATTTGAGTTTTGGGTGGTCAGATAGTGAAGAGAGAGGTTTAAAGTTTTGTGACGCGTTGTTTAGTTTGGGAGTCATGCCAGTGATAATAGAGTTGCATTTGTATTGGGAGCTAGTTTGCATGTCCCAGTTGCACTAATGGCCACTAGAAATAATCGGAGAAGTGCTCGCAAATAAGGATGAGGACAGTCCATTGTTAAATGCCATCCTTTCAAGTCTATCGGGAATGGATGGACGTGTGTGCCTAGAAGTGCGCCTGAGCAACATCGGCGTCGAATGATTTGAGACGGCCTCGGCAGGAGTTGCCCTTTGGGCTGTTTGACGGTTATAATGGAGCAACGTGGAGGAGGGAAGCAAACAGCTACCGCCGTCGTGAAATGGAACTTCCTCCGTTCATAGCGAGTCTCTGACTGTCGTCTTGATGACTTGGCGGTATTAGGAGGGATTTCATTTTACAATAGGATCGATATAGCTCTCTTATTATGACATGTGTACGAGTTTATTGTTGCACTCGTCAAAATGGAAGTATGTCACCCTGCAATTTCCCTTTGTTAGCTTCTAATTATAAGGTCTGATAATGATAATATGGAGGTTTAAATCGTCCTTATTGCGATTAAAGAATTAAGTATCATTTTTCTTAAGCATTTTATTGATTGGATAACTTGGATTACATTTGAGGTTATTCTTAGCATTACAATTATAGACATGGTAATTGCATTGCGATGTGGAAAACTCAATACCAATGTCACAGAGACTTTCTTAATTTTAAGCAATGCCACTTATTACGCTGATTGTGCTATGCATTCGATATTTTTCACTTTTTTATCGCTGAATCAGTATGAAATGCTGCTGAATTATACATTCAATGTTATTCTTTTTGGCTAATCAAATTATTATTCGACCACATTTTCACTGTAGTTGTATACTTACATTTTTCGGATTTAGTTATCCTTTTCTTGAAAGATACACCTAATCATTTGTTTTCAAGTGAAGAATGTTCAAATACTAAACATGATAGGATTACAGTTCCATTTTACCAATAATTGTAAAAAAAACAGAGAACACAATGCGCTATGACATTTAATAAGTATACTCAAGATTATGATCGTGTTTGGAGAATAAAAGTTCTAACCGGATACGTAACTCCGGATGTAACAATGGGTACTGAGTATTGCTGATGGTAACTTGATCTCGAACCCGTATCCTACCAACAATCTCTGGAGATACAGTCATGGAAACCGTTTCCGCTGGAAAACAATCCGCAAAAAAAAGTCGACAACTTTTCCGCCGAATCATTTCCAAAGCATATTTTCTAATTTACGACCAAAGATGAGAGAAGGAAGTTTGGTTTGTGACGTCGATTGATTTACTCGTAAGGCTTCTGTGTATCGGGAGATAGCTCGCATTCCCCCAGAAATCCCAGCCTCTCCTTCAAGAACGATTCCGTCCCTCCCCCGATCTCCTTGGTATTTCCACACCTCAGAGTATGAGCATTTTATTTTCACTGTCCGTGTCCTTCTTTGATATCAATGAAATCTAGATTGCACCTCAGAATGTAAGATTTCACTTTTTCCCGGCGTATGATGGCGGTGAATTCTTCTCGGGTTTCCATGCCGACGTTTCGATAGAAAAGGATTCTATCGAAACGGTCGGAAACAGCGATGGAGATGGAGCTCACCCGGATGGAAACCCGAGAAGAATGCACCTCAGAACTTTCATCTTTCTAAGGTTAGAGTGAGCGACCCATACTTTTCATGGAGAGGCTTTGCTTCAACTGCGGAATCATAATCAAGATAGGACTCTTGTTGGTGAACATCTCCCGCAGAATCAGGTGAAAAAGAGGCGTTCTTAATCCTTTGTGGTCCATCGCTGAATTGAACTCGGCATCTCATGCGACTATACAAGAGCAATGTTTCAGGAGATGTGACACATTGAAAATTTTCAAAGAATAAACTCTTTGACTGAACACGCATAATATTCCAAGCTATGAATTTATACTTTAAACATACAAATAGTAAATTAAGAAGATTGAAAAGATCAACAATCACTCCTGTTGATTATTTCTTCTTTCCTGAATATAACTTGCACCAGACTATTTGAATTTTAAAATTTTGACCGCAAAGGGTTGGAAGGTTGTATGCACTAAATGGTAGTAAGAGGAAGGAAACGTTATTCAATAATAAATTTTGCACCGTGATGAAACGAGAAAATTTGGGATATTTTTTTATTTAGGACACACCATAAACTATCGCGGACTACTAAAGGAAACTAAAGATATAATAAAAATTTCCGCGAAAAATGGTATCTTGTATCAGTTTTTTCAATTAACTTTCTATTTAATTAACTTTGACTTATTTATTAATTACTTTTTGATTATGTACTTTGCTAGAAAGGTCAGCTGTTCGCGTTTGTGGCTGAGCTATTATACCTAGAAGGAGCGCACCTAAGAGGGTAAATGTGCCTACTCATGCCTAGAAGTTGTCCTTGCAAGTGAAGTTGAGAACGAAGAACATTTTTGTGGGATTTTCTGGGCAAAAGTGCGTAAAAATCTCCTCTTATAATATTTATCTAAAACCCTTACAATTCCAAGTCCCCATAATACCTGTTTATTTTAAGTCAAACATCATTATCTATGGGTCAGGAAGAATAGCCTCGATTCTTCAATTATCATTTTATATCGTCTTTTAAGCTTCGCTTTTTTCTAAGGAAGACAATTGGTAGGAAATTCTCATTTCCTTCTGAAACCTCTTCGAAAATTTACCTAAATGCAATATTTTCTCATCGAATGTTTTCGCTAACAAAAGAACTAATTTCTTCAGAAATTCAAATCAATGCGGTTATTTTTTTCTCTATTAATTCTCTTCCATCTCTGTCTTGTCATCGAGATAATCATTTCTTAACGAGTGTCATATTTACCGAAAGAAACAATAAGGAATGACAGAAAAGAAAAACTCTCAACGTGTCAAATATGACGAAGTAAGATGAACTGCTTTGGAGACGAGCAAAGGGAAAGTGCGAGCGGAGATTCTTTGAAACACATTATATTTAACTATCGTCCCCGCAGAGAGAATGATCCCGTCAGTGTGTATATAACCACATCCCTCTCTCTGCTCATAGCCCGACGGCTTCACTACCCCGTTTGAGATCTTCCGCCGAGAGAAGCCTCTTCAAGTCGCCGATGAGTCGTTTCTCCATCAACCCGAGTTTCACGTTTTCCCCGAAGCCATACGTCGCTTTCTGTACCTTTTATCCACTACACTCCTTAAAAATGGTCTGTTTCTATAACAGTTTCGTCATCTTATCCCACTCGTCTCCGTGCCGTTCCTTTTAACCGCTCATGCTACGAAAAATGTCTAGGGCTCACACCCACTTCCATTTATTTAGTTCGTAATTTTTCCATGTTGCAATGATCTTAGTCTCAAATTTTCATCTTTAATTTTAATGACTCTTGTATTTGATATGTGAGCATAATGTCGCAATTTAGAATTGAGAACTTCCATTTGCCTCATTTGTTGTGGTGGACCTAGTCAATTAAATCTAACCTTAAACATGCAGTTCAAAAGCTCAGATTTGTGGGCGTAAGCACTGGTGATTAAAGGCTTTCTCTTTTGTTATATCGTTTTTTCCACGTGATCGAGGTTATCCTATTTCTTCGATAGAAATCATCGTTTTAATGACACTAGACACTACACGAAAAATCTGAATACTTATTTTCTAGTCCGCTCATCGATTGACCAGATAAATATGCAATCAGAATGGGAGTTACGAGGGAAAACTACGCTGATGCCACGATTACGAGATGAAACTTCAGAGTTGTTACTTTCCTTGGCGGCGACCATTTAATAAATATTTTCAGATTTGAAATCTAAATGCATAAGATTCCGTAAAAGAAGAAAAATAATTATTATTCTCACCCGTTCTCAGTCTACACGGAATTCTAACAATCCATTTCCATTTGTAATTGACGCATGCATGGATTTGCAGTGGAAAACTGAATCCTTGCCGTAGATATTTATTAGTCGGTTGTAATGTGTACATTTTTCTTCAGCCTAAACAATAAGTTTGACCTGGAAAGGATGATAATTACTCTACGTCTGTTGTGACAATTCCTATGCCAGGAGATATAAGTGAAGAGGTCATCCGTGCTTATGGCCTTTATTACATAGGTCGTGTATCTGGTTCTCCTAGCTTTATTTTGTATTTCTGGCATTCATTTTTATGAACTGCCTCTCAGTATATTTCATGATTATGGAGAAGGTCCACCGAAAGGAAGGATTAATTCTAATCTTTCTTATTTTTCGTGTTGCAAGTTGGGTGTTGCACATTTCGCCTTTTACCTTTGACCGGTTAGGAAGGTAATCAGTATTTAAAGTTGACAGTGCACAACTGTACGTCTGAGCGAGAGGAGAGATTGAAAGTTTTGAGTTGAGAAATAATAAATGGCAACCAGGCTTTTGAAATATCCCATGGGCCATAAAAGCGGTTACACTACTACATTTCACTTGTTCGTGGAAGCTACAAGATTTTTATTTCTTCCCACAGGCGAGGAAAAATCTGATACCTCATGGGTTTTTCGTATTTTAATGTACACCTTCGAGCATGAGTGGATGTTACACCCACAAAATAGAAATAGATATACATCGGGCTAATACATCTTTCATCTATTATTGTATTTTCTCCGGAATATGTGAAATTTCTTTCCATTCTTCTACTTGTTTTCCATGGAGGACTTTATTACTGTGTACCTTTTCCATATCTATTCCCATTTTGTGTTTGTCTCTTTTTTCGCATTTTTGGGCTTCCGTACCGCCAAAATGTCATCCGAACAAAAACTCAGTTTTGTTTTTGTCGTTAACTTTTAGCAGTAATCAATACTGACTCTGACTAATCACGCGCACGAATAGAAGTTACATTAGAAAAAATAAAGTGAAACTCTATGCAAAATTTTTCGTTTGCCTTCAAACTCCACATTAAAATGAAAATTATTTACCAAACAAAAATAAACATTAGCATCAAATCTCGACATATATATTTTTTTTTAAAAAAAGGAGAACAAGCATAAATCGCATTTCAAAAAATTACTTCATTTAAATGCAATTTAAGGTTCACTTATCCTCAATAAACCTTGCCCTTCAATTTTTAAGTTCCGCATATTTGATATCACATCCGAGAAAGATTTAGATGTGGTTTTATTTTGTTATCTCTTCTAAAGCAAATAAGGCAAAATGTGATAGGTGCACCCGATAATGGTGGTTACAACAGGAAAAAAAAGTATAAAATAAATACTTCTTTTAAAAAAATCTTTTTAAAAAACACGCTTTTTTTTCGCTTGGAACAAGTAATAAAAAAATATTTCGAAAAATGGACTAAAAAGTAAATAATAAATTTTTATATGAATAGTTCAAAGAACCTGGGTAATCCATAATATTTTCACTAATAAATTTTTGAAATGATAATTCAAAGAACCTGGGTAATCTATAATGTTTTCACTAAAAATAAAAGCGTGGGGGCCTCACCATAACATATTACTCCATTACATAAAAATACTGCTCCACTAAATTTCTATTACATTTTATATCCGTGAGGCCCCCACGCTTTTATTTTTAGTGAAAATATTATGGATTACCCAGGTTCTTTGAACTATTCATATAAAAATTTATTTTTTACTCTTTAGTCCATTTTTTGAAATATTTTTTTAATTACTTGTTCCAAGCGAAATAAAAGCGTGTTTTTAAAAAAGTTTTTTTAAAGAAGTATTTATTTTCTACTTTTTAGTCTTCACATCCTGCAATCATATACTTGACCACTTTCATAAGTTTTGTTTAACTGTAAAAGCCCACCTCGTATTTTTTTCGAAAAAATCCGCCATGTTGAAAATTCCACATTTAAAATTAATATGTTTATAATGATCAAAATACACACTTACAATGTTCGAAAGTGGTCAAATATTGTATTGTCACCGGGAATACGACTTCCTGTAAAGTTTCAGATCGATTAGAAGTCGGAAAGTGGTCGAATTTTCGATTGCAAGATTTGAACTAAACATACAAACAAACAGACAGAGTGAGTTAAATAAAAGCGTGTAATAAAAAATGAAGTCACGAAATTATCTGTGGAGCAATTCTAACTTTTTCCAATTACCCTAACACGCATGTCTCGCGGAAAAGTCCAATTCTCAGTCGATAAAACTTCCTTATTCATTTCCTTCCTTCCAGCCTGCTAACGATGTCGTGGAGCTCACATTAGTGCTTCCCGTCCGGGTGGATGGTCCGTAATACGACCTTTTGGAATGAGGAAAACGACACCTTATAGTAATTTTATTTCATCTGCCGAGATCAATGCAAACCTACGCTTCATTATTGATCTTCTATGAGGCCGTCCCATAGCTCCCTTGCCCACTCTTAGTCGAGGACAGCCGTTGTAGTGACGTAGTTTTCCACTATCCGTCGAATTCCATCCCTTCTTAGAGCTCTCGTAGGGCGCGAATGACCCTCGTGAGAGGAGACAAGAAGAAAGAGGAAAATTTGATAGAAATAGAAAAATTCGAACATTTGATTTATTTCTCAAGTCTCATGAATTCACAGGTGTCTCAAATATCCTTCGTTATAAAGTTAATTTGAAAATATTTATGACTTTATTTCTTCATATAGAGAAAATGACTTATTTTTGATTATGTCCATTTTTTATCGTCAATCGAAAAAAATGCCATACCTCGTGCGATACATGTTGTTAGATAAAATCCCAGCAAAAAAATGAGATATGGAAAATCAGTTGCCATTTGACAGTATGGGATTAGTAACGCAAGATCAATATATCCAGCCGTCAGATATTACTGAAACATACCTTTTAGAACGCAATATTCTCAGGTCCACCAAGTAGTTTTCATAGACTCAACGCACTGGTGAAGGTCTTGCTAATAATCCCTCCTTCCAAATCTTGCAAATAATCCCTCAATTTTTTAGCATGCATTACACATCATTTTTGTAGTCTAAACTATCAAATTAGGAACTCTAGTTCATTTTGAACTTATCCCTAAGCAGATAACGAAGTATCCTGTAGTCTGATCTTTTAAAAGCAATGATTTCATTCCCCTTCAAATTAAGGCAGATATTAATCAATACTAATATCCCTTATTTTAATTTTGACAGTTTGATTGGACTCATTTGAGTTAAATTCTCACTCGGGTGTCACATCAACAATACGGAGCCTCCAAATTGGAGGGCTAGGTTTATTGGGGATAAGTGAATCTTAAATTGCTCATAAAATTAAGTAACATTTTGAATGCGATTTATGCTCGTTCTCATTTTTTCTAAGAATGTGTATGCTGAGATTTGATGCAAGTGTCTATTTTTGTTTGGTAAATAATTTTCATTTTACGAGGAGTTTTAAGGGAAATGAAAAAGTGTACATAGTGTTGCACTTTCATTTTTCAAGTGTAATTACTATTCGTGCGCGTGCACAGTTAGCATTGGTTACTGCTTTGGAACCAGCGTTTAACTATTACTCTGGGCATTATCAGGGTAGTAAACGTCAAAGAAAATATGGCCATACCTCTTAGATGAGGGTATAGGAAGTAGTTAAGCAAACAAACGTGACGTATTAATAATACTATTTGAGCTTTCTAAAACCAGCCACTAGTCTTTCTAATATTTTCTTGGGGAATTGTGATGAGAGTTTCTCGGTCTTTCTCCCTTGAACAACAGCCGTGCAAGATGAAAGTTGAGGAAACCAAGATTTTCTTCAGGGCCAACCAAACCTGGCTGACCGTCCATATCTCCACCCTGCACAGAGGATCCCATTAAATCCCTCCCATTTCCGCTCTCACACGCTCGTTGATATTGGCTAATATTATCCCTTGCCCAGGCAACGCACCTCTTTTTACCAGCCTCACACCCCCGTGCACCTTCTCCCCGCCGATATCCCGAGAGGAGGATTTATTTTTTTCCACCCCTCCTCTCAGAGTCTCTCCTCTCCTTTTATCACTATCGCTCAATCACTCGGTCTACCCCTCCCTTAGACTCCCGGGCACCTCAGATTTCATCTGGAAGCGTTTACCACCCCCTCTTTCGGCCTTGAACTCATCGCTCAGCCCTCTATTCCTCCAGCGCCACGACACCACCAACGCTCCTGCTTTTTTTTTCTCCCACATGAGGCCGTACAACTCCCACCTCAAGCCTCCCCACCTTTCCCCTCTAACTCCTCCTCACCTTGCCTTCTCTCTCAATCCTTATCTTTCTCTCCCTGTCTTTCTCCTACTCTCTCTTCCCGCCTCGCATTATGAGCAATAGAAGTCATACGTCCCACCTGTATTGCCGCATTCGCTGCACTACTATAGGTTTTCTTCACTTCTTCAATGTGGTTTCGTCACCTCTTCACTCTCGGTTGTCACATGGGCATTTATACCTACGACCTATAGCAGTTCAGTCTAGGAATTATGGGTCCTACCCCGAAAGTTGTAAATACCGTTGGATTATACTATGGAGTATGGTTGAAATAGTGCCAACTTGAGTTTTAATAACTAGGAAGTTTTTTATTTTGATTTATAACTTGTACTGTACATATTTTATTTACGAATCTATTCTCGCAATACATTTCATTTATATCAAGAAGTCATGCAAAAGGTGTATATTCCAAAATTATTTTCCTTTTGCTCAGTGGCGTTCTTTCTTATTTTTCATTTTTCAGGTTAACACTCTCGACAATGCAAGTCAGCTTCAGCATATGTCTAAGGTTATAATATTGACCTTCTTTTTCAGTTTTCAGGTACGGTTATTGGTGCTCTAAAATTTTATTTGTTGGATACTTTCAGCCTAGATAACATATTTAGTTGCATGTTAATACATAGATTTTAGCTCCAAACTGTTTAATAAACTTGACTAAAAATGGTGGTAGAGGATTCTCAGCTGTAAGTAAATGAATTTTTTCCACGTGAATCATGGCCTATTTCTCAAACTTAATCATTTTTATATATGGCAGTATTTCTCGTTCATTAAAAAGAAGCAGAGGTTGAAGTTTGTTATCATTGTAAGACATCTTCATCTAAAGTCACTTGTGCATCACTAAACCCTTCATACCAGTCTTTAAAAATGTATGCTTAATTTTATTTATCAGTCTTTTCTGTCATACAAAGAGTGTCATGCTGGCCTCTCAGGGGAGCATTTTGTGGAGGCCGAAAAACCTTTTATCATTTCCAGATCTCTTTCCGTGCTCCCAATCAAATAAGCACCATCCGTCCAAAGCGAAGAATTTACGTCCTCTACCCCCCTCGCGGCATGAACTCAAATCCTCTCCAATCTCCCACGCTTCTTGGGCCACATATTAGATACTCCCACTCGCGACCCATTCCAATAAAATTTTCCTTTTTTTTCTCTCCCCTTCCCTCGCTTCTTCTGCCATTACACCTCTTCTTCCTTTTGTCCGCGACAGATCCAAACTCTTCCGCCTCGCATTCTCCTCCGGTGACCATGGAAACACAGTTCACCACTCCCCGTCAATCTCTCCTCTCCTTCCCTCTCTTGTTTGCGAACCCTCTCATCCCACCCCTATTTCCTTTTGTATCCTTTTTTCCATTCGCTCTTCTCCTCTTTCTCCTCTTCGGTCCACGGAATCCCCGTTGTAGTTTTTTCGTGTCCGTTCCAATCTTTCCCAGCGTGTATTCACAACTTCATTGGTCGATTTCAGGCCACTTTTAAAGGTCTTGGATGCCTTTAACCACTCTTAATTGGTAATTGGGTATTTTAACTTACGACAATTAGAATGTCGGCTTGTACAGCTTCAGACGTCTCTTGGCCTCTATACCAGTTGGGGGTGGGTTGTTCTCAAAGTGATTTTTATTTATAATTTTTATTATATTTCATACAAACCATGCAGCCAAAATGCAGCCTTCTAAAAGTTAATTTTCTTCAACGTTTCTTCGATATTTAAAAAGACATATTGTGCACATAATGAATTAATTATGTTTTATGGAAAGTATTTGCATATTTGTTTTTAGCTATTATTTGAATTTATAGTAGAAAATCAGCCTTAAAGGGTATTCACGCAATTTCGAGCGTAAATAATTAAAAAATCAATATGCAATGAAGGGTACACAAGGGATTAATTGTTGATATAATTGGTAATGCATGCTTAAATCCATTATTAAAAGTATGCTGCATAACTTACGCTGAAATACACCACAAAATATTGGCAGCCAGATAAATGCAACTTAATCACGCAATGTTACATGTGAATGCCAAAATTTTGCCAATGCTGTCGTATTTACTTTGCTCGGTACCTCACCCCTCCTCGCCCAACCGGTATCAAAGTCTTTCACTGATTCGCTGACTCTTCAACGGCCAATTGCCAACTAAGGATGGACGGACTATAAGCGATATAGAAACTAGTGCAAATGCACTCGATTCTATTTTTAAGGCATTTTTGATAAATTAAAAAACTATTACTATGTA
This sequence comes from Ischnura elegans, assembly GCF_921293095.1. Taxonomy (NCBI): domain Eukaryota; kingdom Metazoa; phylum Arthropoda; class Insecta; order Odonata; family Coenagrionidae; genus Ischnura; species Ischnura elegans. The sequence continues at coordinate 80,333,453 of NC_060246.1, read as the reverse complement.
CCCTCGGATGTTTTCAACTAAATTTAATATGTATTTATTATTTCGTGGAGAGTAATTGTTCTGAAAATGCTGATTTTTACGATTAACCATTAAAATACCTCCATTTTTTTGTACTATCATATGCATTGAATATACGTATATTAGATACGATGACAGGATTTGTATAGTTATTCTCCTGTAATGAAATAAACTCATTTATCAATAGTTTGGACTAGCTGAAATGAATACCAGATATTTTGACTGTATCGAGTTGGTATGTATGGGTTGGAATTTGTTCAACTCGTTCATTACTGTTGACTGCATTTACAAGATGCGACAGCCAGCTTTCCCCTCCTAGTCTAATTTTGTTCACTCACCCGGAGGAAACGACCGTTTTAATGTTGGCATTTGATGCAAGTAAATCTACCATTATTTGAAATTTCCTCCAGCTAAAGCCATCATTCAAACAAGGAGCAAACAATATTCACCACTAGTTAGCGGCTGAAGCAACTTTTATCGTTTTACGATATTTATAATAATAAGTATTCATTCTCAAAGTTTTCAGTTATCCCTTTCTCAAGTTTTTCCTCATGGGAAGGAGCTCTATCAGAATTTGCATGAGTTATCATTAAGTTATCAGTTCGATCTCTACTATTAGGCTTTTGGTGTGTTTTTCCCTGCGATCCATCATCGACAATTTTAAATCGGATATTTTGAGTGATGGATTTTAATTCTATGACTTCATTTTTAATTCCTTATTAAATATCCAATTATCTATCTAAAGTATTTATAATTATGAGGTTTCGGGTAAATGAAATTGATGTCGCTTGAAACTCCACTCCTTGAGTAATTGTGGGATGGAGCGCATTTAATTTTTAATCTCTTATTTTAAGTGAGTTGGGACTTATAAATATTGAATCTCATAAAAATAATAGATTGTATTCCAAAATTCCATCAACTTCCTAAAGTTTTATCATTCAATCGATTAGGTCGATACATGTATCTGCATTTTCCCTTTATCACTTCCCGTTAACTCGAGCAGTGCCATCGGGATGGTTAGTGATGAAAGAATTGGATGTCATTACTTTTTTTACTGAAAATTCTGCGGAATAATGCGCGAGCAGATGGAACCTAACTCTCTGGGTAATGCAATGAAGAGGGGAAAAAATCCGTAGCCGTGAGCCCAATTCTCTGTTCAATAATGGAGCTACGTCATTCGCGTCCGTATGATTGACGGTCTGCACCCCGTCCGGCAGATAAGGTTCTCCGTCCCGACGACAAATTTAAAATGTGGAGATAACAGGATTCCATTTTTCATATCGGCATTTTTATCTCTGCGGAGTGACACTGATTCATGCCCCCTCCTGCTTTTTGATGGGCTTAGCAATTTACGATTGGGAAAACATAATGATTTGTATTAAAAGGTTAGAGTTGAGGGTAATCGCGATGGATTGAGCAGAGCTAACTGAGCTTCAAATATTTCAGGAAATCTCTTCACCTCGTAATCGTATTTCCAGAAGGAAGTGGACTCTCCCAAAATTATTTAATTACACAATTATCTTTGGTGTGGTATCTAGAAAAGTGTTTATTCATATTTCAATAGAGTAGGGTGGCTGATGCAAAGGCTCCTGTATTATATTTTAGAGAGATAGCGAATGGTTCTGTATTCATGGTTTTTGCCTTATTTTCTTCTGCAATTTCAAATACAAGAGCTCCATTTTATCCCATTGGCTATTGTAGTTACTAGACGTGATTTAATTTTTCAATTCATCATTCTTTGTCAAAATTATCCCTAATAGTAGATATTATCATTTTTTCATTTATTTTTACATGTACATTTAACCCATCATATGAGTATTAAATATTTATGCACTTAGGATTCCTTTTATGGATTGTAACTTTGTATGTTATGAGGAATGGATTCAATGGACTTGAGATCAGGAATTGGACGGGTATACCGGCTCTTTATTCAAGTTGTTGCAGTTGCAGTTGTTATGTTGCAGTGGTTTTATGACAGTAACTACATGCTTGAAAAAATGGTAAATTGTGTAAAATTTGATCATGACGTGACCGTCAAACGAAAAAATTAAATTCTCAGGGACAGGAAATGTAACGTATGCGTTATAGCCAAATAAATCGTGGGTTATTTGATTGCTAAGTATGATGCATTCTTCATAAGGTGACATAAACTCAGTTTTTATCAGCCCTTCATCTGTGAATTCGAGAGTACCTACCCAGTTCTCTTGCGTAAATAAGTCTATAATGTATTCTAGGATGGATGATCTCCTGTTTAAGTTAGGTTCAAGCGAAAGCTATAGCAATCACATAAATGTTTACACACATAGGCCATTATCTTTCATCTTCCATGTCTTTCTTACGCTTAAAATATATTCTGCATTTCTTTGTTCTACCTACAAAGCATTGTAAGCAGCCTCCTTGTCTCCTTACTCTTCAAAAAGGCTATAATTATTCGTCAACCATGAGGTCTTCTCCTTTCTTTTACTCTCTTATAGTTTTACCCAAAACATTCTCCCAAATGTCAAAGTCCTTAATGATCCATACATACTCCTATTATATTTCCTCGGACTCCACGCCACCACATTAAGTGCGTATCCTGTCTTTTGACCAAATACCCAAAATTGTTTAATGAATCATCATTCCTTTGCCTTGAGAATTGGAAATAATGGTATTTTTCTCTGCTTACTACGTTGGAATCTAGGCTTTTCACATTTTTAATGTTGAACATGTCATTAACAAATACTCTGGTAAAATGTAAAAAATTTAATCGACCCAGTTGTATAACGTTTAAGTATGAAGTAATATGAGGTTCGATTTTACAAGCATCGGAGCAAATTAATGCCGTATCGTCAAGTATATTTTCAACAATTTTTTTAAAGGTTTAATGCCTGGCGACATCTGAATCAATTTCTTGATACCTTTTCACCAATAAAAGTTTAGTTTTTATTCTATATAAATCAATTAGACTACTCGTATTGAATAATTGTGAAACTTGATTTTCCTCACAAGCCGAGTAACCAAAAAATCATGATGAGTAGACGGAACCTCGTTTGTGTATCTTCTTGTAATTTTTTTACTTTGCGATTTGTTAAAAATATTTTTTCACTTAGGGGGACGTAAATTTTTCGCTCAAACGGTCATATTTTATCTTTTTTGGTGACTTAATATCGTTCCAAATTTCAAGATGCCATATTTATTGACATTAGAGAGAATTCGAATGTAAAATGTCCAAACTTGTGACATCGGTGAATTACTTATCACATTAATATCAAATATTTATACTATTGGGAATCCTTTTAGGGATTATAACGTTTTATGTAATGCGGGATGGATGCAATGAACTTGAGATCAGGAATTCGACGGGCATATCGGGTTTCAATTCAATGCTAGAGGTGTCTTAAGATAGCAATTACATGAGAAGAGAATGGTGATACGTGTAAAATGTAGTACGTCGCGAAAACATACCGCACCGATGCATTATCTTAAATAACAGGAAGACTCGAAATGATTTTTAAGGATGGTTACATCTGGAATAACCGCGCTTAGTCTTTGCTCGCATTCAATCTATCTCGTCCGTCGGAAGAAATGTTTGAGTGAGGCACCATGTCTATGCCACCGACGTATTTATTTGAAAAGTGTGATGCGATGAAATCGTTGAGGCCTCATTGAAGAAATAGGAGATGAGCGGAGGAGGAGGTGAAGTCATGAGGCTGAATGTAGTGAGGTTTAGCGGGACGGACTTTTGGGTCCGTTGACGCAGCGAGTGTTGAGAAGGGTGGCTTACGTTTCATCCTGAAACATGGCCTTCGTTATTGGCCTTTAAATCTTCCGCTGTCACTCTCCATTTCGAGTCCGTGGTTTCAGGGGACTGCGAAGGTGTGCACGGTCGACTTTATGCCTTGGCCATCATGGGATTAGTCTGGCGGCTGCCGTGGTACTTTCGTTTTAAGGCGTTCTGAGAGATATTTCCTTAAATTGATCCTTTTTTTACGATGTGATTTTTTTTAACTTTGTTATGAGCCTGGCTGCAAATAGTCAAAATTATAGCGTGTGCAAAATAACTTTGTTCATAATTTTACGATGGACTTTGAATGAATGAATGGCCTATTCAGAAACCGGAAGGCTGTGGGAGCTACATAACTTGGAATTGAAATTATATCTATTGTTCTTAATTTTCCTTAATGGAAGTCGTGATTTTTATAAAATCGTGTAATCGTGAGCTCTCTCTGAAGATGTTTACTAATGTGGAAAAGTTCCTTTCAAGAATTTATGGATGGTTTTATAGGTTACATCGTAGTACGTATGTATGTTTGAGGAAGTATTTTTTACCGTTGTGATTGAGAATGAAAAACCTGCTAGCTTATTATTATATTCCCTTTTTAATTATGTACAGTTTGATAATCAATACATCTCATGTCATCAAACCACACAAAATTATATCATTTTCCATAAAGTTATCATCTGCTGTCAATTACTTTATGTGTAACTCATCGCCTTGCTGGGCTTGTACTTCTTTTATACACATTGATTTCCATCGCTGCTACCGTTATATGTATTATGAAATATAATATTCTTATACTTTTTTTAAAAATATTCAATTTATAGAGTAGGAATTAGGACTGCACATTTATTCGCGTAAAAAGAAAGGACTGAAAGATGATGTATTTCCGTTTATCGTCGTAGCAAAAAATAGTAGCTTGGTATATTATGAACCATAAGCCCTGGGCCCAAGCCCAATATAATATAAGCCCAATTGGTTAAGGTTGATTCGGTGATACTCGGATGCATTTGAAGACAAGATCTCACAATGGTGAGCAAAAACTCATCCGTTTCCATGCAAATCGTGTACGACGGCATATGATGATGTGTTTATCTATTTATCAAAAGCTATTTTACTTCTTTGAATTGGATTCTTCATTTAGGACAAAGTTAATAACTAAAGGAAATTTATCTATTTAGGCTATAATTTTTGCTCTTCTTGTTAATTTGGTAAATGAGTCCTTTTTTTGAAATTATAACGCTAACGTTGTTGAAGCTGAAGTACTCAAGAGGTTGATTCACTCAGGGTATTCTGTTGTAGGCTCAAATAATGGTCAAAGATCCGCCGTGTATGCATTAATATCTGTGGTGGCGGTGAGTGAGTGAAAGTTGTTAGTGATTTTTTTCGGAAATTTCTTGGCCCCGGTCTTATAAATATATTTTTTACTATGAGGCTAGTCACCCAATATTCTTTGTGATGCTTGGCAAGAAAAAAAGATAGCATTCCGTTGAAGTGCCCATCAATTTTATAATTGAATTTATATTAAAACGACCATCGCATATAACTCGCTTTTTTTGATTAATTTCAAAATAATTCCTCTAACTACCCTACATTAACTTTAATTGCGGAAGGAGATTGACTTTTTAGGTTTATAATGGCAGTAATCCTATCCTCAATCCTAGTATAGTGTAGTAATCCTCAGATTTTTCTGTTTTTGTAAATGATGAACTAAAATATTTATTTTTTATCATAAAAGTGTTACCGTAAAATTCATTCGGAGTACAACGTATTTTCTCTAAAATAATAGGTATATTTAAACTTATTAGAATTCTTAGTGATCATCAAGTCCCCAAGAATTGAAAATAAAAAGAGTTAAATTCGGTATCAACACAGTAATAGTCATGTGTTTAAAATGAAATGGCATGATTTAAAAAATATGATATTGGTAGATTAGATTGACGTCTTTTGATTCATAGTTTCTCCGTTGGACCGAATGGTAGGTACCTTTCCTTTTTCACGTTCTCACTCCCATTCGTTGCTACTTTTCTAGTTTAACTCCCAACCTCCCCAGCACCTAAACTAAACCTATGGGCCGCCTACCTATTCCTCCCTCAGTGACTTCGTGATGGACCTCGGATACGTTCGTTGAATATTTGAGAAGCGAGGCAATATTAGGGTGCGTCCACTGGGGAGTGTTCTTCGCCCCCGTGCGGCACTCCTGCGAACTTACCTTTAGTATTTCCTCTCGCTTTCCCAGCAACATTTTCAGTCTCAATTCTTACACGGCACGCGTGGCTTGCTTTTCCTATTTTTCTTACCCCTCTACAAACGGCTCCAATTTTTTCTCAAACTGCCCCGCTGGGATTTGTTTTCCAACACCGCTCCCCTTTTTCGGGGCGGGGTAGAACTTTCCTTCGTCACAGAATGGTAACCAAACCTCCGCCTGGCGAGTGGGTCTTGCCAATTCGCACGTAATTCTATTATTCGTTCATTGTAGATGGTCCAGAAAGGATGGTTACAAATAGTCTATCTCTGAGGAAATGCAAATAATCATTTATTTTATGCATTTTGGGTTGTTAAGTGTTTTCAAAAAGCAATCTCACTGCCATATGGTGTGTGGTGTAAAATAAAAAATAACCGGTATCTTTTGAATAGCTACCAACGAATTGTAATTCCGAATTTATAGTAGGCTAATGTAAAATGTATCAATTTTGCCTTACGCAAATTATTCGATTTTGCCCCGTTATTATTTTCATAATTAGTTTTATCTTTCCAAATCATTGCATTGTTCCTCGGTTTCTTCATTTTCATTGGAACGGGAAAAGGAAATTAGTTGACTTGTGTGGGAAATAGTCTCTGAAGAAGGCGAAAGGTGTGGCTGTTTTTTGGCAGGCTTAATTCTTGCTTTACTAGAAAATAACATTCGCTTTGTTCTGTTCGACCTTGAAAATCACATAACTGTAGTGAATTGAAATATGGCTGGAAATAAATTATAAGTTTGGAGCGTACAAAGCGAATGTTATTTTCCAATGACGTGGTTCCTCAAAGTGAAGCCGAAATTTTAAGTCTTTCCTTACTTATGTCAGTATTACTACTGTCGCCATTTTCCAGGACCAAGGTTATATTTTCTTGTTAAAATGCGACTGTTATGTATATTGGGATTCACTTCTACATCAACGAGAAATAGAAGTTTAAAAAATTATAAATGAATGTGTAGTATATTCCATCGGTTTTTTAAATTTACTTACCGTGTTTCTGATCTCATTCATTGTTTACCGTAATGGAGGCAGAACTATATTTCTTAAATTTTCTCATTTCATAACTCAATTAATGTATTAAATGAAGTACTTGCAGCGTAGAAAATTTGCGAGGGACAAATGTTGGATGTAACCCTGCTCAAGGACTATGTTTATATTTTGGTAAAATGCCCCGTGTCCTTACTCCAAACAATCCTTACGCCACCAAGTTTTCAGACGTAGCTGCATAGTGTGTTTCCTTCTTTGATCGTTTCTTCTTTTCGTTCATTTAGCTTGTATCCTAAGATAGTCTTCCAGTGCGCGTACCGAACGGTCTGAATCCGTCTCACGTGTTCAATATTCGGTTTAGTTGTATGTACGTGAATAACCCCTTTCTTGCTAGAGAGGATTTACATTCAGTGATTAATAGAGTGTAAGGGTATAACATACACTGAGGGAGTGGTGTATGGTAGCTTACGCAGCTGATAATTCGGGAGGCAGACCGCCAAGCACTCACCGGATTTGGATCGATGGGCACATGAGAACACTTCTGAAAATGGTCTACTAGGAGATGGAATACTTAGCACTAAGGGGTTCCCTGAAACAAGCTTAGTCAATGAAAGGATTTGTGGGCCAATAGGAGCGAGAGAGGTAATTTCTGCATAAGGGATAGGCATAGTACGTTGAGTACGAGCGTGGAGGATGACTTTGTTCTGAAAATAAGGTTAAGTAGAGAGGAAGGTCAAGAGTGGTTTTCCTGCTTCCAGGATACGCTGATTATGGAGCGTTTTGTTTTTGTTTTGGGAAGAAAGGTGGGCGTTACCATGAATACGAAGGAGGAAAAATGCTAGGAGATGTGGTGCAATGATTTTGGGCCTGTCTATAGCTCTAAGTGAACACAAAAGGGTGGATTTTATTTAAAAAAACTGAGATGGATTTCATAAGCATCCCCAAAATTTAATCAAAAGCTTGTTTTTCAATATCCTGTGAAGAGTGTATTACTTTATGGAATATTATTACACATTTTAGCACTAGTTACTTGACGCATCTCTTATGACCCATGATGCATCTCATCCGGAGGTAAAATACATTAACGGTTGGGGTGAAAAACCTTTCAGCATAACTTTTGTACGCTATAAAACCTTTGAATCTGGGAGTTCGCATTATCTTGTTCTCATTCTTTCACCCTTTAGTGTATCCTTCAATAACCGGAGGAGCTCAGCTCATATTAGCACTAAAAACGAAGCTGCTCAGGGTAGCTACCGACAAAAATTCTACTTTCCGTTGCAGCAAGAGCAGTAGATATGTTTTTCAAGGCAGTTTAAAGTTGCGAAACATAATTTTCTAACAGATTCTCTGTCATTTTCAGAAGAACATTTCTTTTTCAATAAGGAATGCCAATACTTGTCATATTGGCTGTAACTCACTCCTTTAATTAACCCGTTGCTAGAATAAGCGATTCTGACCTTCTCTTTCCCCTTGTTATCTATTGCTTAGTGTATCCCTTTGCATTGAATTTACATTATCTTTTATTTTCAGTTTCTCCTAATTTTACTTGATACATGATCATTTTATTTGATTTAATACATATTATTTTCATTGAAATAGTTTGAATGAATTTTTCATGTTACTCTGAAGGGGCAAATTTTGTGAGAATCCATTTTTTACACTATATTTTAAATTTAGACTAAAGTGGGGAATGAAAGCTTTCATTACGTAGCGGTATTATTTGATAATTTTCTCAGAAAATACCCAAATACACATTCATAAATGCTTATTAGACTATCAATATAAGTACACATTTATGGAAAGCTTTTTTTTGTTTTACCGCAGTCATAAGCATCATTTCTCATAACAGTTTTCTGGTTGCATTCGTATTCTTTTATTTCGAACAGTCAGACGACGACCACAATTCAGGTGGTTAGCAGACTCCTGATAACCATATGATAACAAGCATTTTCGAGAATCAGCCAATGCAATTGAGTGTTAATATTTGTTCTTAAATCGCCAAAGGTGCAATTTTTTTCTGACGGCGTGCAAAATTTATAAATAAAATCTCTCACCCTTACTTTTCAGTAAATATATCTCTCACGTGACCATTGAATCATCGTATTATTGCGATATTTTTTCTGTTATTACTGCCTCGTGGGTCTTCTGTTGATAAATGCACATTCAGTTATTCATACCCGTTTTCCGTCACAAATGCCGACTCATGGTTTCCATTGGTTCCTTAATTGAAAGTCTATATCGGCTGTTGCTGGCCCTGAATTATTCCTTGGCTTCATCGTACCTTCTCTCTGTTCGTTGCTCAATAGAATTTCTCATGAACGGCTTTAGCATTCAAAGTTCATACGATTTGCGTCAATCGGTATTTATGAGAAGGAAACATATTGGTAAAGTTTCGCTGATATTTGTTTAGTGCAGCCGGTACCCTTTCCTACTACCAGTGGCGGATACAGATGGGGGGCGCAGGGGGCGCGCGCCCCCCCCTTGCGGGTCCGCCTGTATTGCCGAACATTGCAAAACCACAATAGTAACTTTTTTATATCATAAGATGGCATTGTATTTTACCTGTTTATAATCACTTTAAATAAAATTTTCATTTACTTTGCCTGTGACTTGATCATCTCTTATTGCAATAAAAGTAAAGACAACTCAAGATATGTTGCGCCCCCCCCCTTGAGTTTTTTCTGTATCCGCCACTGCCTACTACCTCATGCTGTTTGAATGTCAAATTCAAGGATTTCCGGCTGTCCCATATAGGCTATTTTTAGATGTGAATGGTATTGAAATAAGTTCGTTTGCCGATATTTCATAGCGTCGACTACAGAAATTTGAACGTTGTCGAAAGAAAGTGTAACGTGATTGAAATATCATGTTGCTCTGGTTTTCACGAGCAAGTGCTTCAGGAGACTTTGTTGCTTAAAGGAAAATAAGGCATAAGAAAAGGTTTTCTAACTACCCACCGTAGACCTCAATATTTTATGCCAAAATCATCTCCTTCGGTTATTTGGAAGAAAGAACTTTGTTAAAATTTTTACAGCGAGAATTTCATAGATCAACCCAGTTCTCCGAAAGCCCAATAAATGATGATGTTGAGAAGTCGGGTGCATTTAGCGAGTTAAATGTAATCTTCGCCAATCTTATGTAGAGTGCACCTATATTGATACCAGAGATTTGATGAGATGTATTTTGAATTTGACGAAATTGTCGAAAATTATTTAAGCCGTTTCATATTTTTACCTGAAAGTGCAGTTTGTTAGAATTCTCATATGACGTATAGGGAATTTTGTCCATTTAGATGAAATTGAAGATATTGTTTACCACAGATACAGTAAATTGTCATGTGTTTCAGCTGTCAGGCGTCCACATGAATGCAAAGAGAAGACAAATGAGGCTATATTTTTCAAACCCCCATTTTTTCAAGCTCTTTGCTCCCCTGCATGTCCTATCCTATATTGGTCGAAATTAATGATCGTAGAAGCATTAAAATTGGATGTTTAATCTTATTGCCTCACTCCAGCCCAATGTAAAATACTGGATTCACCGAACATCACTCAAGAACTGCGTGCTTTTCGTGCGGTTTACACAAGTGACAGGCCTCAACTTTGAATCTCAAATAAGCATTTGTGGTATTTGAGAAAATCTCGGTACTACCCGAACTAACGTGATTCCTTGTGCACTGTGTTGACTCCTTTTGCTATGTTTAATACAGATCCTATAATAAATAATTTTCTCAATGTTACGCCATAATAACTATCAAAGCCTAACCCATTAATTTTATTTTTTGACGTCATTTATAATTCTCGTACTCCATTTCACTCAATTTTGAAGAGGAGATGCAGGCTACCGTTATTTTCTTTTCATTTTGATATAAAATAGGATTCATGGGTTTGCAGAACTTTAACACGGTGAATTATGTCTCGTAACTCATTTTGAATTGCCATGTTGTAAGTTCATCAAATAATAAACTTGCTACATAACGTAAGGGAATAATTTCTACCCAAAAAAGTTAATTAACTGAGTCTTCTAAAAGCGATTTCGTATGGTCTCCCGTGGAAGGTATGCGGACAAAGGGAAATCTCAAATTGGCTTTGGTACCGTGCGCTTCAAGTTTCCAGCCACAAAATGGATGAGTATCCTTCTTCGCTACACGATGATAATCCAGTATGTTTCCTTTCCATAGCCCGTCATAATTTTTCTTCAATATTTTTCTCTTCCAGATTAATCCTCTCCTTTCCTTCATCTTATGAATAAGCTATACTTTACTGAGTCGGCGTCAATGATAATGCTAAACTGATATTTTAAAGATAAATTATTTCTCTCTCTCCTTTCGTTTATCTTATTACTCGAATTGGGCGTAGAATTTGCATTGATGTTGTATAAACTTACCATTAGAGTATCATTGAAGTTATTGGTCAATGAGTAATACTGATACTATTATTCCCCTTTTTGTTGAAGATCCCGATGTCAAATGAGCTATATAAAATGTTTTGTGTCCATATGTATTTTTGTGTATGAATTTCATCCTAATATTAATATGTGCCAGAATTAATTTGTGTTTTAAGTCTTTCGTTCACTCTCCTTTTTTCAAGAACCCATCAACTTTATCATTCCATCGTGGTGGAGATTATTTTGAATAATGTTATGTCACCAGGAATAGAATTAGATTGAGTTTGATAATTTATTGATCATAGTAATAAAAAAGATACCTTATTTTAACTACGTGAAGTTTATTAATTTGACCGTGAACTTCCCTTTTCCAAATGAATGACGTGTCAAAAATAAGATAAGAAGTTGTTTTTCTTGCAGAGAGCTCAGAATAGTATATCCCCTTCTCCGTCGAGAAGAATTTTTCTTCGGCCCTCTGCCGTGCAAAGTTTCCTCGTAGTCACCCATCGCAAAGAATCCGCCTTTGTATCCCTCCTTTTCTTATGCGTATGCATATTCTTCATTTTCTTTCCCTTGAAGATCGTCTCAGTTACATGTTATTTTCTTTCCATCACCCTCGTTAAAACCACCATACGTATCTCTGGCGTTTCGTTTTCTCGATACAGAAAAATGAAGTCATCCTTTCAGGCATATATTTCTCTTCCAAATTTCGTTCTCTAGCATCATTAAATATGCCGTCTGATATCTCTCAAATTTTTGCTAGAATTATCCTCAAAAAAGCAGAAAAGTCTGATATTTAAAAAAATATTCCCATCGCTTCCATCAGGCAACAAAAATCAACTGAATTCTTCAAAGACCAAATACTTTCTAGGATTGGATGGATTTGTTGAAACCGTAACCAGCTACTTTTTTCACAGTTCCTCCTTCCAGAATTGTTTGCTTGGAAATCTGAGCTCACATATTCACGCTAAGACGTAAAGAGAGGTTAAATATTATTACTGTATATATAGAAAGATATCAGCAGGTAAGACAAGCCCTCATCACAGCACTTGAACCGAACAGGAATTTCCCTGAAAATTGGCCGCAACTCAATGGGTACAAAAATAAGGCATAGGAACGAGAATAAAGAGAACAAATCATACTCTCTCAAATGGTCCTATTTTGTCTTTTTGGCGACCAACCACTCATAAAACTTACGCTTTCACACGTTCGCTGCCGATTCGGTCATAATGACCGAAACACGTACTTCATCTTCACGCCGTTTCGGTCATTATGATTGAAGAATGAGTCACTTTCTTTTTGCCTCTCGTAGCACGCCGTTGGTCATAGCTGTTTCAGTGCCGCGTATACGACGTGACCGACGCGGCGCACTCAGCCGAATGCACACGAAAACTCAAATGGAAAGGATCCAAGTATTGGAATGAAAGAAAAAAAAACGTCGGCGCAATGGGTGAATTCGTCAAAAAATCAGCGGTAGGGAACGCGTTAATATTGAAAATTTCAAGATGTAGAGAGTACACTCATTTAAAAATTTTCTTGTGCGGACTCTTAAAAAAATTTTTCGATACGGACAAGTATGGACGTATTGCCTTTTCTGTATTCCCAAAAAAGTTGCGATGGGTATGGATAAGTTTCAAATGACTGATTTGCCGCGAAAATTGATCGGACAAGCGAGAGTGATGCGTTCTATTAATATTCCAAATATATTTCAAACCTATTAACTTCCACTTTTTTCCTCTGTTGTTCCTTATCTCACGTTTTTTTTTGTAAAATTTCGCTAACTTTAGTCTAACAGCTTTTACCAGTTCATTTGTCTAAAGATTTATTCTTGGCTATCGCTTTTTTATCCTTTTATTGGTCTTGGAAACAAATCAATTTCAAATATACTTCAACCTTGGAAGCGTTACTTTTTACTAGCGTGCATTCTGCCGTCTTAACTGTAAGAAGTCTAAAAATGATAGATATGAGTAACCATTTTTTGCCCGCTGCTGAATTATGTAGAGTTTCCGTCTTTCCTGGAATGCCTTGTTCGTGAAGCTTCACAGATAATAATATATTATTTATTACTTAGTTTTCTTGAGGCATGGATCAACAATTAAACTCGAAGAATAACCCTCGAAGTGTACGGGAAATATGGTGACAGGATTAACAAAATGGATACGGTTGAAGATACTTGAACCATTCCAGTGGTGTTTAACATTTGGAATTTGCTCTTAGCCGTACCTTCCATTCTTTTTGTCTTACTTCTACGCCTTCAAAACTCCAAACGTTCTTTCCCTACTTTCACCCAAGTTTTTCCCAGCTCTTGGATCCGACCATCACCACCTCCCGCATCCAGATGCATGACAACCAACCTACGGTAATTCCCACTTTCGTTGTCATCCCCACCATGGGAGAGGCCACCTTCCAATACGTGTATTTTGCCAACTCGGACATCGAAATTAAGACCTTGTCACCCAACGAGGTGTGGCCGGTCTCCATTCGTGTTGAGTAAATCGTCTCTATTCCTTGCCCATCTTTGCTCCTTCCTCCTGCATTCTTTTATTTCCGTTTTGTCATCCCACACTGTTTTCGTATTTGTTCCCAACCTTCCGAAAATTGAAAGTAACCAGTCCCGTATCTCAAAATCATAGCTTTCTCCCACTACGTTGTTATCCACCAGTGGGAAGGCGTTTATTACGCCCACTATCACGGGGATAATCGAATAAATTTTGCCAATACACCGTGCTTGATATAGAAAAATGTTAACATTTCCGAAAGTAGGAACCCAAATGGGTACCAACAGCTTTGGTCAAAACAATGCAGTCAATACCTATGAACTGTACATATAGTCTTTGTCGGTCGCCTATCTGTGCTCCTTTCTCCTACAGTCTCTTATCTCCATTTTTCACCCTCTACCACTTCCGTATCTCTTTCGTATTCGTTTCCAACCTTCCGAAAACTGGAATTAACCTGTCCCGCAACCTGAGACCATAGTTTTTCTCCTCTGCATAGTTATTCACCGGTGGCGGACCTCCCCCTATTACCAAGACTATCGAATTAATTTTACTAAAAATGCCGTGTTTGATATCAAAAAATAGTATAAGTTGGGAGAAACAATTGAAGAAAGCAAACGGCTACCAAAACCTTTGGTCAAAGCGAAATAAACAATTCCTGTAAACCTTTTTTTGTTTGCCTATCTTTGCTCCTTCCGCCTGCTATCTCCTATTACCGTTTCATCACTCCTCACCACCATCTCCGTAACCCCTGATGTTTTTCTCCCGCCTCCCGTCCCTTGGAGTCAACCAGTCCCGCATCCCGAACCCTCAACCATCCTCCCTTTCCCACTGAGGGGAGGTCGCCCGCCACGACCTCTCCCCAACCCCCACCCCAGCACACCATTCGCCTCTCCCCGCCCAAACCATCCTGCGCCCCACCACGCCCCACTTCCTCTCTCCCCCCCCCCTTTCCACCTGCCCCTCAAAACTCCCCCTCCCTCCCCCGCGCCAACCTCCTCGGCCACGCTGTCGGCAGAAGAGCGTTGGCGCTGGGTGGCAAGAGAGAGGCCTCGGCCCAGAGAGAGAGAGGTGGCTCTATGTTACGGAGGGAGATTGGAGGAGGGTGTGAGGAGCGGCGGGTGTGGAGGGGCGGAGCGGGCGCGTGGTGTGGCGGCGGTCGCTACGAGAGAGCCGCATGCGGACTGGGAGAAGAATAAACCTCGCACATCCCTACCAAACCCCGACCGGCTGCCGGAGGAACGGCAGGCAGGCCCCTCGGTCAAGCTCCTCCTCGCCGGGAAACCCCGCGTGTCGGAGTACGTACCAAAAGGAAGGAAAGGGTCGCGGGAAGTCGCCGCGATCAAAGAGTCGAAACGACGTGCCATTGGATCAAGGAATCAAAAGGGTGGCGGCAGCGGCCGGAAGTGTCAACGCCTAAGATACAATAGAAGGAGAAAACCATTAATCAGCCCCACCATCACCAGGTCCAACTCCCCACTAGGTCAGTCAATGAATCAGCGGTAGTGGAGCCGAATCGTTCCTTTTATTAGTAGAAAGTTTTAGGCAGGGACAAAGATCGTGAAACTTATTTTCAGTCGACGGAAAAGTATTTTTTAAAGCAAAGAATAGACAATAATTAGATGTTACTCCGGTGTCCAGCCGTTTATTTTCTGGCGGCGCCTGTAGACTAAAGATCTTTCCGGTTTTGACGGAGGACGACGCATTGTTTGGCCGGAAGTCAACCCCGACTGTCGCGGCCATCTCCCCTGCCCGCGGCCGTCAACCTGTGTGCCCACAGCGAGAGGAGGAACGTCAGCCCTGTTTCCTCCGCCAAACCTTCCTACGTGTCAACCTTTTGCCGGACATCGTTCCTAGACTTCGACTCGTCTGCCAACAGGCTTGAAGTAGCACGAGCATCCGCTGCGCCAGTTAACCTCTCATCGGATACAACAAAGCGTGACAAGAAACAAAGTGAGTGTGACCTCGCAAAATGTAAAGTGCATACGTAATTGGGATTTCTTGGACGCTGCTTTCATTTGTACCGCGTAGCAGAGTGGAATGTGTTCGTGTTGTATGTCCTACTTGTTGTGTTCGATGTTTCTTACATTCTAGAGGAAGCTTCTTTTATTGTATGTGTTCACGTAACGGCTGTTTAGGTGTTGTCATATGTGTTTTCACTGTGGATCGAGTGCATGTTTTTTTAATATGAATGCCAGAGTTATGTTCAGTTTTCTTCGTCAAAGTAGAAACACGCATGCTCCACTCAAAAGAGGTTTCACCGAATAACACTGGCATCTCAGAATCACGAGGATTTACTGTCACTAACTGCACCGTGTATATATTCAGTGATTATATTACACCTCACACTATCAAACGACATAATTGGCCTCTCTTATGAGTTATGTGACTTCGGTTTTCGGCTTGTGATTTGGTTTTGTTTTCCTTGATCTGAAATTATCTTTAGCCTCATGCTTCTTCAAACAAATATCAAAACTGAAGAGAGATGGAAATAGACAGTGTCTGTTGTATGTGTAATGTAGACCGCATGCTTTACGTGAAGACCATGTTGTTCTCTGTACATATTGTTCCACTTGTTTCATAAAATTTATTGAAATCAATTTTTTCAATAGACTAATTATCATTTCAATAATGATAGCCTCTATGATTTTCTTCCACGAATGACAGTTTTTACATTGTAATAATATTTATATACCGATAAAAACAGAAATTAATGAATAAAACATCATTCATATGAAATTTCAGAGTATTTCACTCTTTTGTTTCCCTCTGAGACACTGACCATGCTAATATTCGCCGATTGATCAGTAATAGAAGCTCGGTACTGTGGTACAAAATTATATGTTTATGCCGAATCAAAACTTTTGCCGAAGAAAACTTCACATGTGTACATAATAAATGTTATCGCTGTATTTAGTCCCATTCAGGTTAATTATTTATATTTTTCAATGCCAATTAATTTCAATTTCTGCAGAATAATTTCGCTGATTTAGAGTTGGAATAAGTGTTTTTTTCATACATTTAACTATTTTTTACTTAAATCAAAATAGTAAAAGTATCTCGCGTTATTGCTATAAAGACGTTAGTACCTCATAAGTAATCTTTGATATGAATAGATTCAAACTGTTACAGCGCTATGATTAGAGAAATAAGTTTATTTAATAAGGATTAACGATGCATGAAACTAAGTCGCACTACGGGATCAATGCTTCATTTTTTCAATTATAAATCTCTTTTGTAAAAACTGTTTGGTTGAGAAACGGAAACCTATAGTTTAATATCGTATGCCTGATACATATTTGTGTAATGAATCAGTGGAGATTAATTGGGATGGGAAAAATGTCCACTTCTCTGCGACGTCATACACTGAATAAAATCATACCTGTCAAAAATAAATTTTAATTTCTCATTACCAAAATTGTAAACTTTGGTCGTCATTCAGACCGCATATTAACAGGTTTAAGTATCGATTCCTCCCTCGGCTATCCTCTTTCGACTTCTCTTTCGTTTTTCCTTTGTTTCTTTTATTCGGTATAAAAACTAGATTTATTGGGTTTATTTAAATTTAATATTGTAAAAAAGTGTGGAGTTTTTTAATCCGACACTTTCTGCTTACGCATTTAGAGCTTTAGGAAATTAAGATTTTTGATTTATCTGTAGGCAAGAAAATGAAGGTCAAGAAGACAATTATCTCAATCGGTAGAATAAATTTTCTTATTCTTAATTTGACTAAGATAACTGGTTTCAATGTGTATAAATATTCATGCTTTAAAACAGCTGTGAAGGGATAATGCGATATTGACGTAATTTTTTTATTTGGTAATTGCAAAGAATAAATTTAAAAATTGGAATTCAAGAATAATGCTGTACTAAAAACTTTTAACTCGTGTCCCGACGTCCTTTTTTTGACATTTTTTCTTACCTGTTGATACTGAATTCTGAATTTCCACTTATAAATTCATATTACAATGTTTACTATTGATCATATTAGATGCATTAAGCAGCTAAATCAAGATTAGAGCTAAATAATGCTTCACAGGTAATTGGTATCCTATTTTTGAATGTTGGAAATTAAAATATTTTAATTATTGCCAAGTTTATTATATGTATTTAGGAGTGGTGTAATCAAGATGTTTTTTTTACGATAAAGAGCATTAAATAAAAGATTGAGGAATAAATAGACGTATATTTTACAGTTTTTTGCGTAAAAAATAATTTAGTTACGAAGCTAATATTTGAAAGAGAAATTTCCTTTCAAGCACAAAATGTTAGTTCATCAGTCCATTCGTTATTAATTAAACCAATTAAAACAGAAAAATATCATTTCAGAGATAACCATTAGCTATTTTAATATCTACCTAAAAGAGGTTTAGCAAGTGATAAAAACAACGCGAAGCTTATTAATTGATATGACTCTTTTTAGCCAATTTTATTCTATAACGTTCCATGTTTACATTAGTGTTAACAAATACCATTTGAAAATGTATTTGATATATTATGAATACTCTGTCATCAATAAATCAAGTTACAAATCATCATGACATGATCACCTTTCTGGGCACAATTAAAGAAATTAATTAAACCAAAAATGACTCTAATTATACTCACGCAACGGCAAGATACTTAATAACTATGATTGAAACTTGAGTAAGTTTCCTTTTAAGTCCGTGTTGTGCATTTTAATTATCAGTTTCGTTTATCATCTGTATAGAGATTATAAGATCACGCGAGGGATTAAGTATAATTCAAAAAGCAAAATGGAATATTAAAAAGTATTTTGCGCGTAAATTTTATAAAAACATTACATTTTCCATTTTTTATTTAAGGGATCAGCTCTCAATATACTTTTCATTTTCGTCATCTTTCCTAGAGTAGGCAAAAATTATTTTAACAAAAGAACTTTCTGTCTATTGAAGAAATAGTGATAGCTGGTTAGTTTTTCTGAGGAAAGTTAAGGTTGAGGTCAGGACACATTATATGGAATGTTTGCATGTTGATGCCTATTATGCGAGAGGATTTCACTAAATTTTGTTATTTCTCTTTTTCTTACTCTGTTTTATGTATCTGAAACTATATTATTATACATTTAATCGTAAAAATTAAAATTGTTTTCTATCTTCAACACATCTTTCCATTGAAAATCAGTCTATAAATTCAATGCTAGATATAACATCTGATAGTCAATAAACTAAATTGGTATTCTGTACTCCTTTAAGTCACACACCTGACAATATTTTCGTTCAATGCTCCTTTGTATTAATAGGATATTTAATAGTTCTAATGGCACAGGCATTATAGTTTCAATTTTACTTGTATGAGATCAGGATTTTATTCTTGTATCATTAAAATCGTTGCTACCGAATTCTGTTTTTAGGGATTCTTATTTGGTGAGCAGGATATATAGTCAAATTTTTTTAATTACGTTGTCATGATGGTGGTGAAAGATAGAAACTAGTGAAATACATCAATTATTTAGGGATTATTTATTATAATCAATTTATCACCTCCAACAAGAATAGGAAATTCCATACACAGAATTAAATGGCATTTCCAAAACTCATTTCGTAAACAAAATATTATTGCTATTCATCTCTCTTAGTAGCTGTATTGATAGGTTTCTCTGAATCCCTCATATATGAAAATGATAAATTTTTTCTATACCTGTAAATATGATAATTTGTTATCTTAGAGCTTCCTGGGTTTTCTAGTACAGCTTGTAGTTGAAACAATGGAATTTGCATCTACTTATTTTTTTCTTCACTGTATTGATGATCATGGTAATTGATTTTTGTTAAGGTCAATTAATATTAATGACATTCCTAAGTTGCTGTGTCTTTTGAAAAAGTAATGGGTTAGAAATATGAAGTTGCGTCACCATCCAAAACAACGCCGAACCTTTGCATGCTAAATAAATACTTGGACCTGAACCCAAGTGTCCGTTCCCTTCCAATGTCATGCAATATTACTCATGGAGGACTCTGGGTCAAATGGCTTACCTCTTTGGGGATTAATAACTCAGGCTTGGACTTTTTTTGACATAACAAAGCTTTATTGATTCTGCATTGACAGTGAAAGCAGTTTGGATGCATAGAATAGAGTATGGCGTTACTGCGTTCACACCAGAATGCTTCTATCGAAATCACTTTTTTCTTGTGGGGAAAGGTATGCAACTGTAACAGAAAGTTGAAATGTACATTTCAACTCTCATCAGAGTTTTACATAACGTATTTTCTCTTTGTTATTAGCAAATCAAACAGATGGTTGAAATTTTTAGTATGAGGAAAGGAGGGATATGAATTGAAGGAGTTGGTATTTTTTTTAATTTACCATTTCCCTCAATTTATAAATTGGAGGAAAACGTCTTCCTTTAGCGTCCAATATACTAAATTATTATAAAATGCACGAAATTTAATTTAATTCTGTCATAATAACTAACTTGATTTTTTACTATTTGTATTTTTTTCAATTCGTTTGCGAATAATTAAAGGTAGTCATGTAGTTGACGTTAAATATGTAAGTAACCATTGCCATCTCTAGCTATTACCTGCGAGAGAGTGTGTCAATTATACTTAAGGCATATCAAATCGTAGGTGGCAGTACGATATCTTTATTTATCATCAGACAACATGTAGTATTTTCTCGTGAAACGGTATTCCGTAAATGTTTCTGAGGCCATCTTAATGTTTTTCCAAACATAAAGCTTTGTGCTGATGTTCCATCTTGGTACTATTTAGTGAGGTGTCTTGTTAATTCATTTATCAAGTAACATATTTACGCACATTTTTTTCCAATACGATATGTGGCAAAATGTAGCTATTTAACAACTTCCTATGAGAGGTTATGGTTTTAGACTAAGAGGAGATGGGTTTTTGAAAATAAAAAATAATCTATTAGAGTAACTTTTAATATTCCAATGAGATTTAGATTATTTAAGGGGATCTTATGCTATTCATCGGTCATGATATTCCATTATCATCGCCACTCGAGTGAATGGCAGTAGATTTTTAGGAGAAAGTGTTGAATGGTTTTACCCTATTTTCCAACCAATACTCTTGGAAATTGAAAGATAACACTTCTCCGGCAACTTATTTTATTTTTATACTAAAATCAGCGTTATTTTTGCAAAATACGGCAATGGGCCTATGAGAGAAATTGATTGTAATCCTGTTTAGTTACTATATAATTTTTCTTTCCCAAAGGATTTATATTTTATGCATGCGTGGATTTTAAATTGTTAAAATTAAATTGTTTCACTCATTTCCGAGAACTTTCATTACATTGTTTCACTTATTTCCGAGAGCTTTAATTGAAGTGATTTTTCACTCTATTTGTAGGCAATTTTATGTTACTAAATGTGTTTAATATTCTAATTCCCATGCTCGCCAATGCATACGATACATCAGCGCAGTTAACCCTTAAAACAGCATTATGGTTCATCCTTAGAGGGATTTTTTAATACTTGACGTCTTCTAATCACCCTCAGAGGTTCCAGCAAGGCTACATTGTGGAATATGTTTCAATAAAAAAGCGTTCCAATAGTGTTTGGGATGTATATCTATGATACAAATACTCATTCATTATTATAGTTTGTTAAAAAAAAAACAATTTAAAGGGGATTTTTGTAAAAAGATCGATTTTTTAAGGGAGAATCAGTAAAACTGTGTCATTTTATTTTTAGTGCTGGGCTGTTTTATAGTATTTTTATCCTGAAGTACGTGCAACATACTGTACATTACAGTGCTGCAGGATGCCTGTTGACGGATGCTAACTGGTGGCTCATTGTAGTGCGGAATTTACGTTTCAAAAGGACTCAATAAAAGCTTTTCTCTTTGAGTCCATTGATTTTTTCGTTCACCAAGGAAACTGTATATCCCATAGCATTTAAACTTCAACTTGCAGTTTGCGGTCACATTTTATGTTCCCTTGGTACTCGTGTTACATTTTGGTTACTTGGAAGAGTTCATTAGGTGTATCGATAAGTGATCATTGGTCTGTCTCTATTTCTACTTGCATTGCTCACGAAGGTGCGCTCTAACTTAAATGAAAGTTGGTTTAAATATACTTTTTTGTAGCAGAAGAAGCTTGTTTTCTAAATCACTCGGGGTTAACTATAAAACTCTAAGGGAATTCTGTGAAGACCTCTGTTATCAGCTGCTTATGAGACCGTAACATCTTGCACACGCATGAATTGCGAAGATTTATATTACATAATTTTGAACATTGACCTAATTATTCTTCTTGATTGGTAAATTGCGTATGATATGACAAACTCAGTTGTGAACAGTACATAAGTGGTTAGCTATATAGTTGTTTCATGGGGTTTAGGTCACCCTTAGAGGATCACCTGTGCCTCGAAGCAACAATTGTGTGAGCTGTTATACATTCTCATTTCTTGTTTTATTACCTCTCATTGGATGTTCGCCAAGTTGAGGGGATCTCGAGGCAATACCTTAGCTTCCAATAGAAGAGCCTAATAGCCATTGAGATATAATGATCTTACACAACCCTGTAATGAACTTTATTTTAGAGTTCACCTTAAAATTGCCAGTAAAAATCAGTTTTGGTCCTCGTTTAACCTAAATTAGGTTTCATCAGAGTATTTTCTTGCCGTTTTCATAGTTTTTTGAAGTAATACCAAGTCGGAAAAATGTAAGTGAGGACAATAAAATCACCATCTTTATTATGTCCGAAATATGTGAATAGGAAAATAATTTCATTCATAATAACATTGACCTCAATAAACCTTAACGTTAGACCTTATCCCAAAATCCTTTTAGAATTTCCGCATTGTTAATATTTTGCATGTTTAAATTCCCACGGTAAGGTTAAATTTGTTCTTTGAACTATTATTTGTACTACGACCGTGTAAACTACGTACAAAACATTTGCTTTTTTCTTTGTGCAATTTTTTCGGACAACCAGGTAATTTCACCACTTCGCATTTTCAGTTCCGTTAAATAAGTATCTATTCTTTAGTTTCCGCTATAAAACCTTCTTTCGTGCTTTTCCACGCTAATTATCGTTTCGAAAGTTTTGAGTTCTCAGCATCCGCTCCCTAAAATACGGAATTTTCATGCGGTTTCATAGTTCTTGAGAGCTTTTATATGTGAACGGTCAATGATACCCTTTGCTCCTGCCCCCTCATTAGCTTGTCACATACTTAAATTTTAATTGTGTATCTGTCATCATTTTCAACCTGTTTCAGAGATTGCCTTTCATTAAGTATGTTAATAATTATTCCTATAATTCGTTTAATCGGTAGATAATTGCATAAATGCAATCGTTCACCACATTTTGCGACATTACAATATCATCGGAGATAATTTTTTTCGTTGCACACTCATTACATTAATACTTGCATTTGTATAAACTACAACAAACCAGTGACGTAAATATGGGGGATATAAGGGGATATATCCCTCCCCAAAGTCTCTGAGAATTCAAACATTTATTTAAATATCTGGTCTGGATTTAATACATAATAATTGCCTTTGCTTAAAGTTAAATTATATGTGCCAATATGATGTAAAATGCTTTTTCAGGCATGTTATTTTTCAAAAAACTCCCCATATCCTGAGGGATTACCCCCACTTATCCCCCTCTTCCCCCCAAAGCATATCTCTAGTTACGCCTCTGCAACAAACTATGTATCTTTTATTCATCGGTTAAATTAAACAGTGCTTTGTGTGTTTCAATTTGAGATCGAACTGATCAATCAATATCGATAGTACATATGGATGTTTCAATTGATCATTAATGCATTAACTTGACGTCTTGCTGAAACCTGTTTTTGATCTACCATGAACTAATATACGTTGATTAGTCAATCGCAAAACTGTTTTGCCGTCTCATCTACCTTACAAGTAAAAATACCACCACCCTTGCTCAATCCTATGTTGATTCTCCTATCGCCACCAATTCCAGCTGTCCATCTGCCACTCGGATGGTGCTGACTAATTCATTTGCGGGCTTCGTTCCACACACCTGTCACTTTCGCCCTCCCATTTATATTGAAAAGCTCCCACTGTAACAAGCCCATGTCTTTTGACTCTAACCATGTGTTCTGCTTCGACGATCCCTGGAGGTCGTTATATTGATAAGGGTACCTCACGAGACCTCAATATCGTATTCACTCGTGTTCTCATTGGAAACAAAAGCTGGCACTCACCTTTTTATTTAACATATTCAGACTAATCTTCGTAGTAGGTTGCCCTCAAGTGTATTGGTTGAGTTACTTCACTATTTCCTCACTTTTTAGAGGAAGTTACCTTTCACTCAATAATGAAAATAACTACTTTCACTTTAAAACGACTTCACTCACGAAATGATAATATAACTTAATAATATAAAGGAATTTAGCATATTTCGTTAATGCCTTGAAGTAAGCCACGGAGTTAACCCAAATTCTTTTGTATACCTTTACCAAGATCTCTATACTATTGATATTTTCGTTTTAAGTTAGAAAGACGGATGGTCATTTATATCCCAGTTTCTTCCCCTTTTTAGTTCCAAGCCCCTTTTTCGATTACGTTCTATTTCAACAATCGCACCAAGCTCGCACCGATTCTCATGAGTTCTATCCCTTCATAAGTTTGTTCTTTTCAGCTATTACCGCATCTTTCGCATCCAAAACAAATGAGATGACCGCTTGCATGGTATAGATCTATAACTTTCAAAAGTTCTGTCGGTCAAACATTAATCGGATCATTGAACGGATACGGTTTGATTACCCATCGCACCGTAGTGAGAAATTATGTATGCCGGCATTGTGCATATACTTTTCGTGTTATCAGTATCCAAATGTTGCTATATCATGGTGGGCTTAAAAATGATGGTATGAGCGGCAATGGATGCAGCTATTCCCTTTATATCTTGCTTCTTCATGTTACCTACTATATTGATTAAGACCGTCTTTTGCAAATCCTAATAACCAGTCATAATCGATCCGGCTATTCGAATCTTAAACGATCTGTAAAAAATATCATATTCTAAAATGTGGAATGGGTTATCGGTTTTCATGCAAATGTCTTATCTGTCAGAATGACCATAGGCAAAGCATCAGTTGTATGAAACTCAAGAGAGATTTTTGCAGACTGTATTCGAACCACATTTTTCTTAAAGTGAAAATTACTTAATTTTTTGACCCTGACATATACATACCTTCTCATTTTTTCATTTCCTTTGTGTTATGTGTGGACTCTGATCATTATTTTTATGATGAGATCATTGTCAGATGCTCTGATTTGTTCCAATCAAAGCACAGTGAAGCATAAACCTTAATTAAGACTCCGCGCACTGTTTTATGAATTCGGTTTCCAGCTTTTGCGACCTCAGCTGAGAAACGTTCGGGTGGAATGAAAGTGTTGTGATAACACTCGGTTCTTAGAAATCCCATTCTTCCGTGCAATCCGCATCACGAGCAGTGAAATCCCGTTTTAGTCACGACCAGCTTCAAGCCGTAACTCCCTTCTGGCTTCGCCGCCTCATACGTGTCTCCGCCTCGCTTTTACTGTCTCCTTCAACTTGCCATAAAAATCCTTTGAAACGGTATTTTCCCCTCCTGCCTGGCATTTTCCTCGCAATTTTTTTACGGTCGGTAATCGCCCCCTTCTAACGTTCTAGTTTTATGGGTATCCAAACCTTCCTCCTCTAGCCATAGCCGCTGCTGCCGATTCGTGTCTATTCTTTACTTCTCCCGCTTTATTTATCTCCAGCAAATACTAGGCTCGTGGAGCGCCAGGTTATGGTGGCGACCAAACCAGTATAATACGCAATTCAGAACTAATTAACTTGGTATAATTCTTTTCCTCGGGAGTGGATTCATGGAATCGACTTAACATAATGAAAAGTAAAAATCTACATGATTCCACAAACATTAATTGAAGCACGCCCTAGATTTCAACGTGACACGTCATCACCTAGTAAATTTCCCACCTCCTTGGCCAAACCCCTTCCCTAGGAATTCCCTTCCTCCACCCCTTGACCCACACCTCAGACCGTTGAGCAGTGGGATTTTTTGTGTGACTATATATTCTCTGTATTTCATTCATATAATGAAGTTATTTGTTGTGAACAAGGCTTAAGAAGAGCGGAAGTGTGCCAAGTAGGCTCGAGTGTATGTGTACAATTACCCTGATGATATTCGCGTACCAAGGCAAGGACTCTTCTAGTAATTAGACAAATCGATCGGTTAGCGTCAACGTTTTCAAAAACATCCTTGGTGTAGACGTCGAGGTAAGCGATCGATTGCAATGGCGTAAAAAATCTGCCTGAGAGAAATACAACTTTTTTGTATCTGTGCATTCGTTAGACTACTTTAATGACTACATTATTACATGGATGTTGTTATGCATTTTGATTGCTTCATTATTTGTTCTCGAGTACATTGAGATCAGATTTAGTAGATCATGGTTTTGGAGTAGTTAAGTGATAAAGTCAATGTAGCCTTGAAATTCGCCAAGCCAAGAATCTCATTTAGAAATTTGAAGTATATTAAAATAAGCCAACCTATGCGAAGACGTAATTCGTAAGTTAGAATTTTAGTTAGTAAAATTGCTTCTTTTTAGAAATTTTCTTTTTATAGTAACCAGATATGTTGGATTTGGTTGCTGCCCCGCATGCTGCAGGATTGAGTTCACATTCCGGCAATGAACATATTTTTTTCGAAGGCTACTTATCCCTTTTTAGACTCTTGTAGAGTGTAAGATAATTATTGAACGTCATCGGCTGGACAGCTTGAAACCTATAACCAACGCCGTTTTTTTCTCCCCCGATACTTCCCTACGATCGGAAAACTGGGTAAAAGGTGTTTAATGTCAACTCGTTACTCCGAATCCCATCATTTTGTAGCTCTTTTTGCACCCATATTATGAATCATGAAGGCAGAATGAACACAGATCATCGTATGGAACATGGACTTATTGCGGGTTGTCAAACTCCGCTTTTTTTGAACGCTAATTGCTACTCAGAGTTATTATGAACAAAGGGGGTAATCGACCCCTGAGCCTACGACCAAGATTGAAATGGCTAAATTTCCAATCACTTCATTTTTTTGTAGTCTGATTGGCTGACTTCAACGATAGCTATTGTTAACATATCGTCCATTCCGATATATTCCGGTATCAAATTTTATTTTCATAAAATTTTAAGCTCTGAAAAAGAAAACTATAAGGATTTAATTAAACTCCATTCTTTTAGGTACATAGTTTAAATCGCTTATTTTCTACGGTAAAACTGCAGTTTAGGTTTTAACCTTGGCCTCAGCTTGGTAATTGCGCAGTTACTTTCGGGTATGCTTAATTCGCCACATTTTCCATAAGAAGCTACCTACTGTTGTCCCCGCACCTTCTGTTACACGTCTTTGTACGGGTCTTCATGGGTAGTATGTGGATTTTATGATAAATAACCGGCCGACGGATCTCACGGCTTGAATATTTGGGGAGTATGGTGCTCAGGTAACGTGATGGAGGGATGGATGCGAAGGGGTGCGAGTGGAGATAGATCCCTCATCTCGGCGCACCGGTCGAGTGGGGCCCATCCTTATCGGATGCGAGGGAAAGGCCCTTGTCCGCGCATCGACTGGCAGGTCGAGGGCTCCTCATCTGAGGAATCGCTGACGGTCGTGGAAGGGCTCACTCCGGATTTTTTACATGCGCCCACTCGATAAGGGCTTTCACTCCTTGGGGCCCTATTTGTTTCTCGACTCCCGTGTGGCTCGACCCTTAACCCGAGGGTGAGGGAGAGAAGGAAGGGAGTTAGCCTAAAGTTGAGCTGTATTAGTGAGTGCATCTCTTTTGACTTTGGTCGAATTTTCTCATTCCTTTAGTTGATCGTCGCTTATGACCGGTTCAGGTACGGAGCAGCGAAGTACAAGGCGGCGGCGAGTGCATCGACTACCGGTCAAGCCTCACTCAAATCACCAGAAGTGATGCTCTTGGTATAGGTTGGATTTTTTTGGAATTCGCCCATCTTCTGACCCGGTACTCTTTCAATTAATCATCGAAACGCGTTTAGGAGGAAAATACCGGTTTTCTTTGTGAAAGAAAATAGTATCCGGTATGATGAAAAATCTCCTAAAATGTATGCTTGAATAACACAAAAGTTGTCGAGAGCATTTAATGGAATGGTTTAAAAATATAAATTGTGAATTTTTTTATCCATGAAATATTTTGTACTAACTTCAATTTTATAAATTTATATTTTAAATCGTAGTAGGCAATTCAAAAATTAAGCTAAATCCCTTAGTAATGGGAAACTTTAAAAGAAGTGATAAGAAGTATTCCGTTTTCCTATGGTGGACATTTAGGCTATTTGTTAATGACTGATTGTTTCTGTTGATGAAAAGCTAACTGTTTTTCTGCTGGTAGCTGATAAAATAATTCGCGCCGAAGCTTTCTGGATATCTTCCTGTTTTGTTTATTGCTAGGTTTCGTACATGTTTTTCTCAATTCCACTTTGTTTTCTCGTCTGTTTTTCTTTCAACGGATTTCTCGATCAGATCTTATTAGCTTTCCATTCACAAAACACATTTTATCTTTCTTAAAGTCCCTTGTTTTTTTAAAGAACTTGCAAGTGTGTGAAAATTTATCCTTTGGCGTAACATCACCAAATTTTGTTGTGACATAATTTTTAGTGATTAGGCTCTCTTTTGGGGTAATTAGGTAGTAATTTTCTCTTAAACAGTGATGTAATTTCTATTTATACCGTTCAATACAATTTATATATCATGATCTGTTAGGAACTCGTGCATCAGTATTATTTTTTCTGACTCTCATTTGTTTATTTAATATTGTTTTAAAAACACTTCTTCACTCCAATATGTAAAATACTTCAATATGAAAGTTGTATTAAGGTTTATGGCGTTGTTTGATAGAGCTCTCTCCTCGAGGGAGACGGCACACTTTCCAGACACTTTCATTTAACTTTCGTTTTTAAACTTCGTGGAGGAAGCTATGATATTATAAATATTCATACTCCTTCTAAAAAAACAGTGTAAGTTCCGTTTTCATGGCCCTATTAACTTGGTAAATAAGAACCTCGTAATAAATTCATATTTCATCCTCGTCCCGTTTTTCGCCCCACCAAACAATTCTTCTGCCATCTTAATTTCTCTAGAGTTGCCATTCTTATTAATTCTTTGGTGTGGCGGTATTCAATTTTTTATTTTAAGAAGAAATTTTAGCCTTTGTACGCACGCGCGCAAGATGGATTATGCTTGCTTTTAGGAGATCCCCACTGGAAAACAGGCATTTTTTCGGAACGAAATGGCCCCGCGGTATTTTTCTCATTTTATAAAACCTAAAATTTGGTGAAACTATAAGGAGTGAGCCGAAGTTTAAGAAGTATTTGTGCACTTGCAAGTTATTTAAGGGAAGTCAACCCATTATCTTGGACTCTAACATGTGTCCCCTAGTGCTGCTTTCCATCTTTGAAAGGCCAATGGTTGTTTAATAAATTTCTTGTTAAGACTGCTTGTTTACAATAGGGTTACCGCGGACAGTACCTCTCGATTATCTGCAAAACCATCATGCTGTCAGTAGAGGGCAGGCACAAAAAGAAAAGGAATATGGCTCCCTGGAGGGTGCAGAGGAAATCTCGAGGAAAAAGCACGCAAGCAGGAGTGTCCTTGACCGATAGCCTCTTTTTCTCTTGAGCTTCCACGCGACGAACGCATCTGTTCCTGATCACTTACCGAAGGTCTAATGGGTCTTCTTTTTTTCAAAGAGATTAATGCGTCTTAAAACACTACTCGGAGTTTATTTTCCCCTCTCATGTTGTAATTGTCGCGAAACTAGAGAAGGGAGTTGGTCGTGGCAGTAATCCGGTGATGATAATAGCAACGAAATTAGAGTTTGTTGTCACGTGTCTATTCCTCGTATGTGCAATTACTGATCTTTTAATTATTTCCAATTACCAATCATGGAATTCCTTCTCTTAAGAGGATTTGTCGATGATTTATCATCGTGGAAATTCTCTCAATGTCGTATTTACAGAGTTATATGAGGACGCTTTAAGCGATTCCATAGAGCATTGTCATCATCGTTATCATACGTCAAAAATCCCAAGAATGGTATGTTTATCATAATTGTACATTTACCCATCCCATCTGTCCCATCTGGGTAGGTAATTCCTAATCAGAGCATGGTTTTTTGTGCTCGTTCATTGCTATTTGTCGTAATCCCCGATGTAAAAGCCAAATAGAGTTGTTTTCAGGGTTATTAATGTAAATAAAAATATAAGAAACGAAAATAAAGGTCAATTGTAAGGATATAAATTATGTATGTTTGCCCCATTGTACGCTATTTTACATTTTTACCTCATGGAATGATGCATCTATGAACCGGCCAGCCCATTTACCATGAGTATTATAAATTGTGAATGAATCGCGTGTCATCTGTTTAGCTGCCAAAGAAATTTAAAATATTCTATGGCACATTTTGCTCCTTAGGAGATCCGTTGAAATTTTGGCACTACGGAATGCATCATTGTGTGCTATGAAAACTCTCCTTCGAATAGTAAGACTTTTATGTTTTTGCTCTTGAAATCATCCTTTATTTTCTCATAATAATATTACTTAAGTATAAGTCATCCTTAAATCTTCATTTTTTTTAGTTATACCGATACAGTTGTTATTTCTGAATTTGTATCGCACAAAATACAAATAAACAAAACTTCAGGCTCTGCTGATTAATTATAGTATATGTATTACAATTTTTTTACGCTATCAAGATATTGTGGTTACTTGTTGACCTTAGTTTTGTACAATTCGACGGTTTCCGTTTTCAATATCAATTTCAACTCCATGCAACTAAAATCCTTCGGTAGTGAGATCCATACTGCTGGACTTTAGTGAAAATTAAACCGTGGTTCATTGAAGTGTACTGTTTCGGCCCTAAGGGAGTGACTTTTGCATACAAATGATCTAGTTCAGTTGGAGGCCTGCCTTCAATTGTGAAACCAACTTTTGGTTTGAAACAATGAGATACGCGCTCCTGCAAGAGTTTCGAAGTCATCAATGTTGGGAAAGTTTTCCGAGACCCAGGGAAAACCGAATGTATAGCGTGCTCGCAAGCGTCTTATTCTTCAAGTATGTATAATACACTGACATTTTTTATAGGTCTATTATTAACACAGGCTCAGGACCAAGTCTTTCTTTTTTTCGATCCGTTCTTTAACATTTTGTTCACGACAGTTTTCATCAAAGTTTTTTTTGCTCCTGAAATCAGATTCCATAGTAAATATTTCGACTTTATGCCCCAGATAAGTGGTCAACTCAAGCCTCGGTAGCGGCCTGGTAACGTCCTCACCTGCCAAACCCGAGATCGCGGGTTCGAGTCCCGCCTAGGTGAGTTTCACCACCTTGGGCGAGATTTTTATCTTATTTATTTTCATCGTGCCAAAAACAGCTCACTTAAGGCCTTTTACATCGGAGGAAATAACATGAAACAACGGCTATCGCACACAATTTTTCTTTGGGTAGGGGCAACCTACCCACGAGGGGCTTGAACCCGCGACCTTCGGTTTGGCAGGCGAGGATTTTAACCCCGCAGCCACCAAATCCGTTTGATTGCCCAACTTGTCGAATGTATGGGAGGACCCTATTTTCCCAATTTCGCAAGTTCGATATCATAATCATCAACTGGTTCTCTGCTCACTGGCTTTCCAATACAGGCGGGAATTAATATTTTTTAATTTAATGTTTTGGAACTTGTTCTTTCACCAAGGTCCACCTTAACCTTAACCCACCTTCCAAAATGCAGTTACTCTTTGATGTCACACAGTGATTGTTTCTACCCGGAGGTTTTCGTAGATAGGCGAGGGTGTAGGTACTCGGTTTCATTGTATACTAAGTCACGGGCTTGCGGATATCTCATTCACAGTTCCTTTCCCTGAGCCGTATCACGCAGCGAAGATTCAAGTTATTTGGTCCCAAACGTTTCACCCGAGATGTAAACCGAGAGCCCTTCGCACAGTAGCCCAACGCTCTTTCCAAGAGAACATCACGCTCCATATCTTCCATATTAGTAGTTTGGTTTGGATTACTTAAGATTGTGTTGGGCGTCTCCGGAATTGAAATCGAGTTCTACAGAGGATGCAAGATATAGGAAAGAGAGCGAAGGGCGTAATACGAAGGAAGTCTTGGAGACAAAGTAAGAAGAAGTAGATGGAAACGACGCGTCGTTTCCGCCTTCTAAGTTTGGAGAACAAACGTTAATTTTCAACAATGTATGCCCATGCATCTTTGGTCACTCGCTATATAATTACTTGAGAACGTATTCTCTTGGTTTGCCCTCAACTAAAAAATTTCTTCGTAAATTCCTGTTTTCAAGTTACCCTTCACTATAGGCACGTGTTGTGGAATGAAGCTGAGGTGTTGTGGAGTGTATATGCCCTTTCTGTCCTGCGTCCTCGCTCCCAGGTGCATCTACTTTGTTATTGCACCTTGAAAAATGTGACAAGTCCAAGAGACCCCCCCCCTCCTCATCGTCATCGCTCCGACGACGTGACCCGGGTCATTCCTCGAACCAACTTACGTCAACCTTCCACCCACACCTCGCCCATCCTCCTCCCCCTCCTTTCTTCCCCACGACATTCTTTCGTCAGACTCCGGGTCCCCACCCCCACGCTCACCCACACACACACCGCCTCAAGTGTATGCTAATTAACCCGGGCGCGCGAATTCAGCGGGATTCCTCAGCCCAAGGGCGTCCTCACTCCACGCTCTCTCTCCCCTTTCACTTCCTCCTCCCTCCCCTTACCCCCAAACAAAGGCTTTCCTAGACCTCTCCCACCTTGTTTCCAGTGTCTCGTCTTCGAAATTTCATTCCTCCTCCATCCGTGTCTTTTCTCTCGTCCTGACCCTCGTTCCGTCTCTACATTACACATGCACCCAACCCTGATCCATGATTCTATTCTCAATCTCCCTACGCTAGTCTTTATCTTTCACGTTTCCTTCATATTCCTGATATTCCTCTGCAAGATTCTTATTTGGTATTCATCTCCTTCTCTGTCCATTGCGTGCCACGTTTTCTTCCTTCCGTTTGACGTTTCCAACAGCATAGGGTTGAGAAAAAGGCGTGAGAAATACTTTGCCACAGATTCGTTCGCGTCACGGAAGAAGTGCGACAGTGGATGTGTTTTTACGCACTTGTATATCACTGCATCTACACTGCAAAACGTTTATGGGGATTACAATAATAATTATTGGAATTATAGCTGCTAATAATTTTTATTGCAATTATCCAATTATTTTCTCTGTAAAATTCTAGGTTATGTTAATGCATTATTGGATTATTACGAAAAAAAATAATTGGCAGTTACCTATACTTCAATTATTTTTATTTTATTTCACAAAAAATTCCTTACAGTGTGAGGTAGTCAATAAAATAAAAAATATCTGTTGTTAGGTTAATCTCTTTTCTAGGAATGAACACTTCACTGCGTCAATTCGTGCTCGTCTTGGTTGAATTCTGGCATCCAGATGTAAATTAAACGTCATTTGCGTATAATAGGAAGCATATTAAATCTGCAATGAGTTGCTCTTTGCCTTCAGTTTAACTATTACCAAGGTGTTTTCTGAGCAGAGAGAGAAGGCAACACTACGCTGCCACCTAGCAATAGTGGGATGTTACCAGCGCCTATACTACTCTGCAAAACAGCTTTCCAGACCTATCAACATTTATCCCTTCCTCCTGCCTCGTCCCTGTTTCCGTCAATCTTC
Source organism: Ischnura elegans (assembly GCF_921293095.1). Classification (NCBI taxonomy): domain Eukaryota; kingdom Metazoa; phylum Arthropoda; class Insecta; order Odonata; family Coenagrionidae; genus Ischnura; species Ischnura elegans. The sequence continues at coordinate 80,299,853 of NC_060246.1, read as the reverse complement.
CCCAGCGTGAACGTCGACGCTTATAGCTTCGTTATGCGCTAATGGAAGTGAGTTATGAATTAACTCCGCAGTAGAATAGGGAATTTCCATAAGGGATCCAAACGCTCCTCATTTGGCAGAAAATGATACAGTGCCAAGACGAGAATATAACGTCGTATAAGAGGATACATTTTCTTTTTGCGAAGCCAAGCTGTAGTTCTGACAAAAAAGACAAATTTTTGTTGTGAATTAAAACGGTTTAATTGTAAATCTGCCACGATTGTAGTGATAACCAAGACTCGAATGCGAATTTGTAATTACTTGTGCTTATAGGTCACACACTATATAAACCACAGTACAACCATTAAAGTAAATAATTTAATTAAAGTAGGTATGCTTGTTAAGGTGTTTACCTTTAACCCTGGAAAACTCGTGAAAATATGTTCCGATATTAGGTTTGCCCTTCTAGTTTTAATACTAGAACCTGTGCATGGAAAAATGGCTGGTACTCCATCTTCCGTTCTCCAAACCTAGGTGGTATCGTTTCCTTCTTCCCCTTCTCGCACCGCGTCCCCAAGACTTTCTCCGTGTCTTGTCTTCGCTTTCTTTCCTCCACCTCGTAAACTCCGTGGAACGCGATTCCAATTCCGGAGACGCTCAAGGAAACTTTTCTGCGAGACTCTCGTTTGTGGATATTTGACAGCTCGCGGTCTTCCATCCTCCCTTGCCCTGCTTCACGCCTTTTGTGCTTGCCTCACTTGTTCATTTCCAACTTCGGAGATGATTTCATGCTTCGTTCAACTCCCTCTCGAGAGTCTTGTTCTTTTGGTCTCAGAACGACCAATATTGCCAAGGATGACTTATAACCACCAACAACGGTGTGGATTTCCTCATTTATCGGTTGTTGGCTTCGACGCGAGAGGGAAATATTGAGAAGTGATACGACGCTCTTTGGAACCCACGCAGGTTCTCGTTCCTTTGGGAGAAGTACAATATTTTGTGCAAATTTCAAAAATATATCAAAAATCGATGTATCTCTAATTTGCGGAAAACCGTATGGTGCTCCGTGAAAGCTCTGCGGAAACTTTTTGCGAGTTCCAAATTTATCTCTGCCGCGTGAAATATCATATCTCTGATACCTTGATGAATGAACCATAAAAAATATGATGAGATGAATTTCCATTCCATAATCTCCCTAAACATAAGAATTATTAGCATCACATCGTGATTTTAGAGCATTATTTTCTAGTAGATTTTCCTAACACCAGAAGATGAAAGGAAATTTACGAAGTGATTACTTATTTTCATCCTTGAGACTTCTATCCAATATCATTTTTTTCATATTAAATTCACAAACTATTATTGCTCGTTTAAAAGGTTGCTAAAGTTTTCATGGGGATCATGTTATTCATGAAATCGCGTTTAAAATAATACTTTTTGTTGTTAAGTTTACCCATAAATTTTGTTTGCTAGATGCCTGTGGACTCTATTATGCAATTACCAATTGAATGCAGTAATTGGATAATATGCTGTTGATACCACCACTTCGGTAGAGGGCTCACGAAAAGGAAAATGGATATTTTATTTTATTCTCTAACCACCGGATACAGTTCTTATTGGCCATTTTACACCGGTGTGTTCAACAAATGTAACAAGTAAACGTACACAAACGACCATGCTCTTGACCGGGGAAACCTACCCAGGCGGGACTCGAACCCGCGACCTCTTGTTTGGGAGGCGAGGACGTTACCCCGCCGCCACCGAGGCCGGCAAATTATCCGAATAAAATTGTCCCTGAAGGAAGAAATAACATTGCTGTTCTAGAATTTGCAGCTCTTGTATTTATATTACGTTAGAAGTGTACTTAAAAATTACAAATTACCCTCTAATGAATACTTATCCACCCTATATTCATTATAAAAGATGGATTGTAAAGTAATAACTGTGATTAAATCCAAATGTAAGATCGATTGCGGATAATTGGACATATGGTAACAAACTCTATGTATTTTTAAGTTCTCATCTCCTTCTTATTGTCTGGGGAAGTAAGTTTCGCCGGGAAGCCTGCCAGAATTTTTCATTAGATAATTTTGATGCAATTTCTGACTAAACTGCTTCCATTTGGGGCCGTAGTTCTCGTCAGAAAATGGTAAAATTTTCCAATAGTCTAAGTAATTGGTCAGTAGATTCGTGGTCCTTTTTTTTGTCACGATGCATTGCAGTATAAAACTGGAACCGATAAAATTAAAATTATCGATTGCAAAACCAGCCGCTGTTCCACTTGCCTTTGAGAGCTTAGACACATGCAACTTGTCCATCATTCATCAGGTACGGTAGTAAATCATGGCTCATGTTGCGTGAACTATTTCACCAACTCGTTGCCCTAGCAAATGCCTAAGTACAGAGCCCCATAAGTTCTGAGCCCAGGTTGACGGTGAGCGATATTGGAAATTTTTTAGATCCTTCCATATTTCACGAAATCCTGTCATCCCGAAACTCTTAAAAAGTGAAGACGTAATTTGACGCGCGGGAAAGTGGGTGGCTGTCACTGGCCACCCTATAGAATTTACAGCTCCACTTTCGGTACCTTTCACTTCGCATTTATGTCGATTATATTTCAGCTATTCTTCATTTGCAAAGTACCTCCAAAGTACCACTCTATGCATAGTTATTTTTCACTGCTTCATGCCTCGAAGGTTAGCCCCTTTGCTTACAATAAATCCATGAATCTTCGTACATCTCACTCTCTCGCAGTATTAGAATATCTTTGAGCAGTGAATTTTATGGTACGTTATCGTTGCACGCGTAGAGGATGGTCTTCACGACAGTACATTAAATATGAACTCATGCTACTGTAAATCTAGTCTCAGTGAATAAAATAAGTATATGTTGTATTTTGCAAAGGAATGCGTTTTGTCAACATGAACGGAAAAGGGTTTTTGTAAGAATAGAAAGAACAGAAGCGCGCCATAACTTGCTTCTGTTTGTAGTAAAATCGTGAAGGGTCTATTTTTAGGGCGTAAGCTTTCTACAAAAGCAACGCCTTGTTGAATCGGTCGCTACAGATTATTCGCTGAAGTTTTTTATTCCCTCATTATCACTGCCATTTCCGCTATTACATATCAAGAGGATGGTCTGTCTATGATATTGAATACTGCTTTTTTACGCTTAAAAAAGGTATATAGTTATTACTGAATTACCGCAGCTGTCAAAGAGCTTAAAATGGTAACACACTCGTTGCGTTTGACGCAAATGATTTATTACAATATCATTTCATACCCTCGGATTACATTGAATTTTGTGTAGTGTTATTTATATGATGTATTCATTTTTATTTGATTGATTTTTTTAAGAAATATGCTTTATTGGAATTTACTTAAAATTGTACTATTTGCATTATTTTTGGCTGTTTTCAATTTAACTGATATATATGGCATAAAATTTCCCTTTCAATTTAATAGATTGGGATAAAAAATTTCTCTCTCTAGTCGTAAAAGCATTCAAAGAATTTTGCCTGAAATTGTTGATACAAGTAGGTCATTTTGTAAACAGTGCATATGAAATACACTCTATGCTGTACTTAACAGCTGTTATTTACTTTAAATCACTGTTTTTACTTTTTACCATTGTTTCCGAGACGAATAAATTACTGAATGTGGTGGATAATAACGCGATCGTTGACTAAGCAAACCTCGGAAAAGGTTAAATATAGATATTGCAGACTTTTAGGAGATGCAGTACTATTTTAGCCATTCAGATAACGTTGAATTATTTCATTTTACCGCTTGAATTCCACTACGAAATATTCTTTCGAACATCACGAATAAAAGTGATTCGCAGAAAATTCAAATTGAAAAGCGTATGTAAAGGATGCTGCACATTATATTTCTTTGTATTTTAATTATCTTTCTTAAAATTTGCCGCGATAAGAGTGCTAATTTTGAAAGTGGTGTTTTCAATGATATAAGGAGACCTTTTGTTTAGCCTTAAAATAAGTAAAGTTATTAATTAGGGATTAATTGTGAAATCACTTCTCCTACGGATTGAGGTTTTAATTAGAATGAATTGTGGATCGATGAATGGAAGGATAATTCTATTTCACAATTTCCTTTTATACAAATTAATGGGATTGATACGTGACCTTAAGCCGGTAATTTACATTTCCTAAGATCGGATTTCGAAGATATTGGGTTAGGAAACATTTTAATGTTAGTTGAGGAAGGGTGACTTCCGTTGTGTTCTACTGAGAAAAGAATGGTGCCTGAGAATTTTTAGAGAAACGTAATACCTTTTGCGTTCGACAAATAATAGATAGCATATTTATTCCAATTAAGAAGGAAAGACAAAATTGTTCGGTGATGCAAACCAAGCCATTACTAGTTATATTTCGGACTAAGCCGCGTGAGCGACTGTGGAATATACATGAATTTCCGTGAGAAAAATTCATCTGGACCGGCAATCGAACCACGGACCTTCATCTTTCCAGGTCAATGCGCAGACCACTACGATAGCCATGCCATAGGTCCGTAGTTCGATTCCCGGTTGAGGAGGATTCTCTCAAGGCAATTCCTGTGTAAGTCATTACTATTGAATACCTTATCTTGGTTCTCTTATTACGATTTAAATATTTCAGGACTGAGGTAACTAATTAAACTGTATAAAAACTGATAAAAAAATGTGGATTAGTCTAATGACGCTTTGAAAAAAGCAAGTCACGGTAATGGGAGATTAATAGGATGGAGGGAGGTGGGACCGGAGGATGCAATGAATGGAAATGGAATGCAAATCGGAGATTTCAGGGCCAAATAAATTGGAGTTTAGTTTCCCGTGGAATGGCGAAAGAGAGCGATCGTGAAGAAAATAATAAGAGGGAAGTTTAAGCCGTGCTGGAAAGGAAGTGGGGTCTAGGGGTTCTTGGGAAATGAGTATCGATGTGACATCCAAGGCATCAGGGTCACGATTAAATCGCTACCATGGCAACGTCTTCCACGCCCTGATTTTCTCTTTGGCTTAAGATGGTATTGAAGAGTAAATAGGCGCCTTCTCGTAAAATGAACTGCCTCTAAACTCTCGAAGGTGAGAGGAATACACGCCTCTACCTTCTTCCTCTTCAGTCTCCAGGCTATTTTGTTTTCTCAAGGTCCAATTTTCCTGGTGAATAAATCAATTTAAGAAAGTTTTCCTTTTCACGTAACAAGAAAACGAATTTCACTAAGTCAATTAGAAATCATTTGCTATTTTTCACTCTCTGTTGCTATTTTCTTAGCCTTTTCCAGAGTGAATTTTTTATATTGTGGTGTCACATTATGGCTGTAATAAAGCTATATGGTACTAGAGGCGTGATCGCTTATCTATGAAAAATTTTGCTTTTTTTATTCCCAATTTACATACCTTTTGAAGTTACTTATTTTAAATATTTCTATGGACTCACTTACGAGAGTTGGCTCAAAATCCACCTATACCCATCTGATTTCTGCGCAACAGATACTTTCGTTCTATCCTGGTTTTCATTTTCCCCTCAAAGAAATTTAAATTTTATATCCTCTTCGTACGGAATGTATGGACAATAAACATCCCTATTTTTATAGATGTTTCTATTATACTTGGAAAAAATAAAATTGCGAATTAAATTGCGAATTATTGTCTATTCTGTGTGTGAAATTTTTTATTGCTGCTATGAAAATGCAGGCTAAATTAGAATGTCGTCGAGGGGATGTCCTTCAAATTCATTCATTTCTAGAATACTTCGGTGTCACTTATGGATAAATTTAATTTTTCAACGAGGTTTTCACGTATTCCTGTTAAATAGTGCCTAGTGCATTGAAGTGGATCAAATACACCACTGTCTTTGGAGTAAAATATGATCTACCCCTCAGAGGACATATTTACTTGGGAGATTATCGGTTTTTGCGGGTACCAACATTGAAATGCAAATCCAAGATGATGTTGCGACCCCGATGGATTTAATTGGTTGAATACGACTTTATCCTGCGCTATTATGTAGATCATTTCGATTGTAAACTTAATTTCCAATAATTACAATTCCTACAAATAAGGAGAAGAGTCAGGATTTTTATAATATCTATTTAAAGGAAGTTTTTGTGCTGACATTTTCCAATCCCATAGTAGAGACGAAGTTTTAGGTTTTAATGTTATCAGCTTTCGGTTACTTCACACCTACCTTGAGCGGTCTTACACATTTGCTTCCAGATCTTCACCCAGAGGCTTGACGTCGTTTTCATCCTCGAACTACATCAGCCAATGCCTGAACGTATTTGTAACTTTTCAGTATCCATATCAAACGTGAATGCAAGCAAACTGTGTGGGTCTGTCATTCCGAGGGTACGAATTCCGACTGGCGATATCTCCGAGTATTCAGTTTGCGACTTAGGCGCGCCCTGTGGACACCTGTTCCAAGCTGCTTGCTCACTCCCGCGGGTGTGACATGTAGCCCTCTCTTTGACTTATTCAATTTGGAGAAGGTAATCGATGCTCTTGGATCTCTTCTCCCTGTCTCCATTCACCCTGTTTTCCTACCGATACGACCTATCCCATTGGCCACTTACGAGGTTGGCCCGAGCATTTATTTGTCGAGCTAAAGGTATTATATGCTTAGTGCGGAATTTTTAAAGTGAGGATGCTATACGAGCAGCAGGAGTGTGGAAAGAGAATATTGTTCTGTATTCAACGGGTTAGATGGGTATGGCTTTCGCTGAAAAGAAGGAACAAATGCATTCCCAGATTTGAGACTAGTGGATGTGTACACTAGGGTCGACTGGTTCAAAAGCTGCTCATGAACATCGCTACTTATTACGCTGCACAGGTATCATCATTCCCTCCTGAGTTTCTTTTGCCGGAAAGTTATATTGTTTTCTCTTTGCTCTGCGGATTATCCGCCTGAATGGATTATGGGACCGTCTTTTTCTCATAAATTGACACCTCATAGTAGTCCTAGGAAAAAGCAAATACTGTCGAGAAGATAAGAGAATCTGGAGACTGCCTCTCCTGGTATCTATGAGGAACCACATACTGATTTTTTTATTACTCGCTTATTCTTTCCCAAATTGTTGGCGAAATCCATGGGCACTAGGACTACTTTATATTTATCAAACGTATTGCCCAAGGGGCGCTGGGGGAATTTTACTCGGCCTTTCGTATTGCCCCAGTGAGCCAAAAACATGTCTTATGTGCGTGAGAGAATTATGTATTATATATTAAAAATACTTCTGCTTGCCTTCCGTAATCTTACACAGGGTTTGCCTTGTTATGAAAAATGCCCGTGTGTTCTCTTCCTTTTTCGCTTTCATTCTTCTTCTCGTCCTCTTCGCTGATGATCCTTTCAAGTCTCTCATTCTTCCGCCTCCTTCCTCCTTGCGTTATCCCCATTCCTTTTAGCTGTGAAATTTCCTCCTCAACCACTTCATTATCCGCGGAAGAGGTTTGACCCCGATTCGTCCCTCCCCTTGTCGCTGCCCCCCTTCTCTTCTTCTTCTTTTATTTTAGGTGCCGTCACAACGGCCAGTTTTTACGTCGAGTGCCTTTGGAAGGGGAAATGGAAAAAAGGGGGGTGCTCTCTCTCCCCCCTCCTGGATCCCCTTGTGCTCCATTCGAGACTCACGTTTCGTTTGCGATATCTTCACTGTTTTTTGTTTTGTTTTTTTTTTCTCTCTGCTTTGTCTGTTTTCCGGTCACCTACGGAGAAATCACGGTTCAGCTGTGCAAGTGTTTTGAATGTTAATGCCTATTATGTAAGGTGATTACTATCACTGCCAGGTTGCGTGGTTTTGAACTCATTTCCATTCAATTCAGTGACAATGCTATATCATTTTCAAGACAAAATATTTAATTATCAGCCAACAAGTCGGATTTCGAGTCACTGTAGCTTTTTGCTCATTATAGAACCCGTATCAACGCCCAGTTACCTTTTCATGCGTATTATATCTTTAGCTTATCTTGATTATTGGGCCTGCTGTTTGCTTCCATGAAAAATTAATGGAGCCACTACCCATACCTCATATGTGCCTGTTATTTAATACTTAATTAGGGCAACTTAATTGGGTGATTGCGAACCGTGTCATTTTGTGTGGTGAATCGCATCCTTCTAGCAATATCCTTTATCCTTATTCAGTGAATTTTATTATTAAATCATGAAAAATGTTTCCTTAGGAGCTTGCGTTTCGGAATTTGGTCTGATGAAGCCTATGGCTCATTTTAGAGGGTTCTAATTTCATTCTCTAGGCACTTGTCAAATATACCATGTACCTTCGTTTTTACGTTTTTGAAATTTTTTGTTTGGGTTCACTTTCATATATTTTGTGTCTTAAGTATTTTTTTGAGTCAACTTTAATTTCTACTAGAAATAACTCTTTGGAGTATTCCAATACTATGCACGCCTATGTTTTCCCGGCAGGAACCTATAACATCTGTTCTCAAGTAAATCTATTTGAGGTCATATATGATATCTGGCATGATGTGGTGGAAAGCCTTAAAAATGATTAAATTAGGCATTGAAAATTTAAAGGACAATGTTGCTGCTAAGTTTAAACAGCAACCCAAATCCGTCAAAAATCGAAACGATTGCTCTATTTTTGATTAATCTAAGGTAGCTCACGGAGTAGGTTGAGTGAGAATATTCTATGATTAGAAAATAAGAAAGAACACAAAATTATTTAACCTTCCTTCAATAATGAACGTAATTCGTTTTTATGAGATTTACACTTAGACATTTGTACTAGATTATTCTTAAAAATTTCAGACGTAAAAGTCATTTGAAGTTGGCTGGTTTTATTTCAGGGCTCTAGAAAACAGGTCCCACAATGAGATGTCAAAAGTTAAGCAGTGTATTGGTGGCGAGAGCCTTCTATTTGCTCGCCATGGAAACATTAAAATTCTCTTCCGCGTGCCCTGCCCTCAAAGCAGGCTTTCTGCTTCTAATTACACGAGAATGTCAACGACAAATCCTTAGCCGACATTAAAGACCTCTTCACTCTACCTTTAAGTTTTACTGCTCCATTATGAACCTCTCTTTCCTAGTCTTAGAAAGACCACAGTATGTATTTTTTTTTCCTTTCGGTCAAGTGAGATTCCTCTACTCTTTGTAATTTTATTTGACTGTTAGAATTACTGCAATGCTTCCATTATGTTCTAGTCTTCCATAAGATTTATCGTGTAATACTGTGGAGATTTTTAATTTCCATTATTTCATTCTTCATTTCGTTTTTATTTTCTATATTTGGTCAAGCGCTCCCCTTTACTCCTACGGAGATACACTGTGTACTCTTTTAGTCAGATTTTATGTTGTGATACTGTTAGGGTTTTGGTGAAGAGGGATTAGATACGATTACAACATAGAGTTGCCGTAACGTATCACGTATCAGAATCACGTCCGAAAATAGATTTTCTATTCTAAACTATTAATTTTAGTTTTTGCAATCTTGGGCGCCATGGAAATATTTCGTCTATTGCATGAATTCTCCTAATTTATTGTTTGCGATTCAACTTAATAATATAGGAAGAAGTACACAGCCAAAATACAAGTCGTCTATCAATTTGCTTTGCCTTTTTAGTCCTCGTTTTTCATACGGGGTCGACCTTTAAAAATTAAACTATTGCTGGATGTTTTTCGGCACATATTAATTACAGTCATACTGTTTTCTAGAAACCTTCAGATAAAATGTAGATTATATGGATGAAAGTCTAAAGAAGGTTTAAAAAACAAATTACTCTTTAATCAGAAGGCTTTATGATTTAAAAATTTGAAATGCTTAATAAATGCTTTAAGCAGAAGGCAATATTCTGCGTACACTTCTCGAAAAAAAATTAATTTTATAGCAAATTCATTGCCCGTGACCAAGGTGAACTATCGGTAACGTAACACATTCATAGGCAAATTTAGAATAACGCTTGGGTTTACTCTAGCTTCAAGAGTAAAAAATTCTCGAATGGTGTATAGGAAAGGGTATATTGATTGTTAAAAAGCGGCGAACGGAGGAGGATGAAAATAGATTGAGGCAAGAAAACTAAATGGTGGTGCGAGTGTGGATTCAAGTGCTTGGGCTTTTGGATCCGATAGAGTTTGCTCAAGCGAGCGTCGGAACGTTTTGTTGGCTCAAGACTTCTCTACTCGTCCGATTCAGGTCTTTGAAGGTATTGAAAGCGTCCAAATCCGGGTAAAGGGAGGATGAAGGACGTTTCGTCTTGCGTATGTGTCACTGGAGAAAAAAATCAAGACTTATTGAGGACTCTGGCTTTGAAGTTAATGAAGTCATCATAATGTAGTTTACCAGCATGAAAGATTGGACGAATACAAAGGGGGTACTCAACAAAGGACTGATGTGTGGTAAATCGGGGAGAAAATAGCAATTCTCAAGCAAATGATTTTTTCTTGATTGATTCTTCACGCGCTTTAAAGATCTTAAGCCCTCCTGAAACTAAATGTCACTCACTATAATTTATATTAGATTTAATCTATGCAATAATTTTACAGTTCAGGAAGGTTTATAATATTATATTAGGGATGAATGGGATGCTGTTAAGTGTTAATGTTCCAGGCAAATTGCAGAACATAAATCGTATGTAATCATTTCAGGCTTGACGTGGTGAAAATACTAAATATCCACGATAAAAGATAAAATAACAATACAAATTTCCACATTGCATATGTAAGTCATTGTATATTTTATCGTGGTAGAATATATGTTAAATTTTCTTAGTATAGACTAACTGCAATTTTTCTGAACACTAGCATGCCTGACCAAACTTTACACCATATTATGCCGTAGTGGCCAGTATAATGAGGGTTAAATATTTAACTCAAAACCGGTAATTTCTTCCAATTTTTTATTAATATTATCTAGAGAGCATTTGAGAAGGCAGCAAGAATGACTAAAAATATAAAATTTTTACTGTTCCACAATTTCTACGGCATCAAGGAAAATTAATTTCCACATGCTTGTGAATACGTATCTCTTTGAATTATTTTGGGGGTACAATTAATTTCAATGGCATGAGGTTCAAAACCGAAAATTAGCAATTATATTTATGGTATCAAAATCGTTAATAGTTAACTTTTTCCTGCTGTTTTCCCATGAATACAAAATTTAATTACAAACCTTGAATTTCAGACATTTTTCGATCCAGAAAAATGCCTGAAATTCCAATTTGCACCCTTCTCTTTAAACAAGAAGGAGTATACATACCAGCCTCAAGAATAAAATAATAGATTGATTAGGTCAAAAAAAAAAACATTTATGCAAATTTGTACATAATAAAATGGAAACAAAATAGAGCGTAGCGTTTTATCAAGAGCCTCACATACTTAGAATGGTGGGAAGTAGCCATATTGCTACGGTGAGCGGAAATGGGTAAAAAAGATGTGCAACGCTACAGCTATTGCTTTGCTCAGTAAAAAAAATTCCGGTGGATTTATCTGAACGAAGGTTGCATTTTTGTTTTATTTTTTATTTTATTCCTATTGCCGGAGGTACCGACGTAGTCGTGCGACAACATGTCCGACGTTTTATTGACTCCTTAACCCTCTTTGCCCGCTGGTAGCAGCCTATTTACTGAAAAGGAAATACAAGCTATATATTGCGCGGGAAACATCTTTAATAAAGATAAAAAGTCACTGATGCCAATTCATTCATTTTATCAGACCTTTTTGACTTTGCCTTTTCTATTAGGTATGATAACATTTCCACGGTTTATTTCCATTTTCTTGATCTAAATTTGTTTTTCTTGCGTCTCTAAGGTTTTCGTTATCCGTAAAATAGTATTTTGGTTATAAATCGAAGAACCGTCAGTAGACAATGGCACCACGAATATCGAAATCATATCTTAAAATAGCATTTACTTTTGCGCAATATATTTTAGTGAATTCCTTGCAGTTCTCAATACATTACTTCTGATGGATTAAATATAAATTTTTACTATATCAAATGTTTTAGAGTGCCAGTAGGTGTTTGGGAAATGTTCCTGATCAAAATTAATTGTTTTTATGGAAACGAAAAAACTTTTATTTTATTGATTTTCCATAAATAGTTTTTTACTTATGCGGTGATGTTTCACATTCAAAATAATCACCGGGATAGGATTTGGATTTGTAATTACATCTCAGCTTTGAGTTGTGTACCATTCTAAGAGGAACGTTTTATGCTTCACTCATTATAATGCAACTAGATATTTCAGGCGTATGAAGGGGAATTTAAATTGAATATTAAATATTTTAATACCTCTATTGAACATCAAAATTGAGAGGAAAATACATACCTTGGTCATCTACTCCTATGTTTTCAAAGGGATACACTTGCCCGTAATGAACCTGTGCCGAAAGTTTTCAAAACCGTTACCACTCTCGAAAGACCCTTAATTTTTTGTTTAAGAGAATAGAAAAATGTAAAGGAGTAAATACCTTTTAATTTCTTGGCTATTAATTAGATTATAATATTACGATTTCTTTAATGCCTGATAATGATTATTCTGATTGGAATATCAACTTCTAAAAATTATGCTCAATATTTGAATGCAAGAAAGTACTCGTCGGAAGATGGATTCGGATGCAATAGATTTGAAAGCACCAGCAACGTCATCCTTCATCAAACTGTAACTAAAGAGGAGACTTCGAGAAAAGTCAGACGTTCGCTTCGTGATTACTTCCCTCTCCATTTTTTGTGGGTAGATTACTGCGGTAGCAGGAAGGAACGCGTTCGAAGGGAAGGTTTAGCGGATAAGGTCGCAAGTTCACGAGCTCTTTTCGCAAAAAAGGAGTCGGACCAATTCCCTACTTGGCGAAGGCCGAAGAATTCTTCCCGCCGGAGTCTCTTTCTATCCCTGAAGTTCAAGGCGCGCCATGAAGTTGATTGCACAGAGTGCTGTCCACGTGTTGACGACGACAAAAAGTCTCATGACCCGATTCTGGAATCGAAGGTTGATCCCGATAAAGTATTTGATTATTAAATGATATTGCAGTGATAAAATGGTTCTTTGGATAAAAGTAGTAGAGTTAAATATGGATGTAGTAACATAATATGTAAAATATACAATTTGATAATTTGCCACTATGGAAATGAAATTAATTTATTAGATATTTAGGCCTTTAAAAATTACAGCATATACTAACCTTTTTAAAGATGTCAAACGCAAGTTGGTGGTTTTCTGTAATATATTTTCTAATGTTAAATATCCTGAACGAATCGATAAGAGTATGTACCCTTTTAAATAAAATTATCAGACAGTAGTCGATTGGAGCTAAATAATTCCATCATTTCTATTTAAATACATTTCAGGTATCTGTCTTAAATTAGCTTAATAAATAAAATTTTATGTACACTAGTAACTTCTTTCGTCGAAAACTCAGTAAATGCCATTTCACCCATGCTAATGCCGAAGTATCAACTAGGATTAGCAATGACGAGGAATAATTTTGATTGAAATCTAACTTATGCTGAACTAAAAGTGGAACGAGGAGTTTGTTGATGACGCATTAAAGGCACTAGAAATACCTGTTCTAAAATAACCTTGACCAGCACCTCAATTAATATCGGTCGCCACATCGGTCGCTCATTTTCTTTTATATTTAGCCTTGAAAGAGATATCGGCGGCGGATCGGCGTTCCAAAAATTCCCAGGCTTGGAACTGCCTACCATCATGCTCGAATGTCATTTCGAACGTTACCATCGCGATGAATAGTTCAATGAACGCCCATATTCAAATCTGACCCACGCGGACCTCGACTACTTCGGCGCCGTTGGTCCAACTGGTGACTTAGTTATGGGTATTGCGTTCGCCGTGCATCCGCGTACCCGCTGCCGCGGTGACGCGGGAAATCAGGCTTTCGCGGGCCTTATCATTCCAGCCACACTCCCGCATGTTTTGCGTTCGGTTTGCAAGCTGAGAGGTCGACTGTGGGAGGGTTCAATGAAAAAAATCGATTCAGAAAAAAAAGGATCGCATTATTTAGTGAGGGAGTGAGTTCTGAGGATCCACCCACTGGTCAACGATCGACACGAGTCGAAAACACAGGCGAGCCGAGTGAATGTTTTTAAACTTAGCTATTTTCATTGAAAGATGTCGACTCTTCTTTTCGGTTCGCCGGTTTGGTTTCCAGAAATTGGCTCGGCAGTGTGATAATAGTGCTGGTAATACACTTCAATGTGAAGTAATTTCAATGGTATTCAATTCCTTTCACGAAGAAAGTCATTTCTTGATGGAGATGCAGTCCTGTGTTGATAATTTAAGAAAGATTAACCAAAGGTCACTCCAAATCATTGCGGTGAATTGGGTAAACTACTGGCGATTATCACTTCCGACCATATTAAATTGCAGCACGAAGGGATCGTGTTGGTGTGGTAGTTAAAGTGTGGGCTGACCACCCTTTGGGCTCGGGTTCAAATCCCGGCGGCGGTGGCAGTGAATTCTCAGAGACTGCCCGATTCCTGCATTCAGAATGCCGTGTGGAGGACATTTCAAGCGCAACACTCCGTCCGTCGGATGGGACGTTAAGCCATGGTCCCTTTTCGTTTAGAGCATGCTAATGATGACGCCGGGTTTCTCGCCTCCCTTCCCTTCCATACCTTTCTCTAATGGCGCAAATGACCTCAGCAGTCGGTCGCCTCCGCCAAATACCAAATTATGCCGTACAATAATTATAGAATCTCTTACCATCTCAAAGCGCTAGAAGTACTATTTAAAAAATACCATGCACCACTCTACATTTCCCAAAAAATACGCCTATAATTTATCATGCCTACATTATTCCTATAATTTTGGGAAGTGGAATATAAGTCTTACATGAAAGGGTTGCCCTACAGTTACTTACACTTGGATTCGAGTCTTTTTAGAGTCTTATATATAGCTTGTACGTAATCGTTATACTCCGAGGTATATTTTTGAAACATTCCATTTTTTCCAAGGAATCCAAATTGTTAATTGGTCCCCTATGAAAATTTCTGTAAGCCCTCAGTTTATCAAGTTGTGGGTAAAAGTTTCTGCCCTTATGTGTTTTCGTGAATATTCGATGCTGGCTGCATTTTTATAGTCTCCTTCGTAGAAAAAATAACTTTTTTTGTATGAAAATGCTTGATTATACGGTAGATCTCAACACAATATCTATGTTAGCTATGCCTCTGCTAAAACCCTTGCTCAATTTTATGTGATACACGTTCACTAAGCAATCTCAGTGAGTATCTTATTATCACTTTTATCATTGAGTCCCTGGAGAAATAAGTATGATAATAGTACTTTGGAAATAAAATATGAATATAATTATGAGGAAAAGTTTGGCTTTTATTTCGGGCATAGTTGCAAATATGAAAAAAAATGTGGTGAAAAAGTGAAAAAAAAAAAAATCGTTTCACACTAGGTTTGAGTAATTATATGTTTAAAAATAGGTAACGAGAAGACATTTTGGTTGATTGGTTATGGTATATTCGTAAGGATGGTTTATAAAGGAGGTTAGTGAAGATCTGAAATTTTACTGGTTGAAAAAGTCTCCTTTGAGAAATTAAAATCTCTCCGAGTTCACGTTAGAAAGAAATGCAACAAAAGTTGAAGGTAGTTACATCTACATCTACATCTACATAATACCCCGCAAGCCGCCTAAAAGGCGTGTGGCAGGGGGTGTTAGGACACCAGCCGTTTACAGCTAATTAAAAAAAAAAATTAGTGCTCAAACGAAGTTGGGACTAGCGTTTATTAAAGTCCTTTATGGTTCGGGGGAAAAACGAATTCGCATATCTATCCGTTCGGCAAAACATCTCTCTCAATGTATCACTTCTATCGGACCTGGAAATATAGTGTGGCTCTAATATTATGTTCTCTGTGTCGCTCTTAAAGATATCCATTCTCAATTGTTCAAGCAATCTAAGCCTAGCGCGCAGCCTCCGAGTCTCCAACGGCTCCCAGCCTAACTCGCTTAACATCT
This sequence comes from Ischnura elegans, assembly GCF_921293095.1. Classification (NCBI taxonomy): domain Eukaryota; kingdom Metazoa; phylum Arthropoda; class Insecta; order Odonata; family Coenagrionidae; genus Ischnura; species Ischnura elegans. Next base: position 80,283,955 of record NC_060246.1, on the reverse strand, counting down.
GGGTAACACTGTCTGTACGCCCGTAGCAGTTTTTGACGAAACGCGCAGCCTTCCTTTGAATTTTATTATGTTCGCGGATTAAGTCTTTCTGCACCGGATCCCATATGCTCGCTGCATATTCAAGGTGCGGTCGGACGAGAGCGAAATAGCACCTTTCCTTTACTTTCTCATCCGAAAATCTTCCCACAATACGCTTGACGAATCCTAATTTCTTCAGGGGTGTACATCTTGATGCATCTAAAATTTCATAATTCAAAAAATTGAAGCCTCCTATGAGAGCTATTTCCTTTGAATAGGATAGTTAGGCACGCGTAGGCGCTGATCCCTAGCTGGCCGCACGTGATCCTGACTCATATTAATGTTGCATTTTCAATTACTTCGAGCGATGCGAAATGTAAGTGGGCGCTTAAACCTACTGGAAGCTCTAGGACATATTATTGCAGGATTAGCCCTCTTTTTTAGTTAGTTTTGTGTGAGTGTAAAGTTTACTTGAGTGTTCGCGGCGAATGCTACATTTTGCGCGTGTGGGGTAATGTAAGTGATAGCGACTATCCTGAAGGCGAACCTTGTTAATTAAGTGATGTGGCTGGCTGGTAGCTTAGTGTTCCCCCGAGTAATGGCAATTAATTCCGGGTGAAGCTACTTGCGAGTTAGCCTCGCATTTCTGCGGTCAATTAAGGGCGATTCATACATTCTCATTGATACTGTGTTCTCCTTTTTTCCGAGACAAAAAAAGTAAGCACGAGGGTGTCCTACTCTCAACTGTATCCTAGACGGCCGTAATTTTCTTGTTTTTGCTCCAAATCGTGGCAAGAACGTGAAAACAGTAGAATCAAGAAACACTGGTAACGTCACTGCTTCAAAGTGTTATCCCAATTTCAATTGGATCCTATAAGTATCTGCCGAAGACAAAAAAAAACATATTTTCGCTGCAATTTCCTCAATTTTCTCTCAAGAAGCACTTGTTATACATTTACCTTTTTTGCGATAATTCTAGTGTTTGCATTTGCAACCCCTCCAAGAGAAAAATCTGGGGAATAATTGTGGCATAATACTTAAAAATAGTACGATAGGCGAAACTTCAGTGTTTGCAAGGTGATTCATGATGTGTATTAACGGTTAGTAATTAATTTATTTAAATACTTCATTTGAGATAATTAAATTCAACTTACTATGCCCAAAAATTAATTGAAGTAAATGTAGGTTTCTTCGACGTATATTTGAAATAGCGAACTAAAATTCTGGCTTAAGCCAAAGGTTTTTTTTTGCGTTGAACTCCTCCATTAGATGGATTTAGATCCTAGTTTCCGGCATGGGGGATATGAATCTGAAAGCTTCCGGTCTGGGAAACATTTTATTGTATTTTTTCTCTCGGTAAATGCCGGAACTACACATTGCCATGACTGTTTCAGTATTTTTCTTTTGAAAGTCAATCAATGCCAAGCTTAATGGTATTCTATCTCTTTGTCCTTGTTAGCTTACGCTTTATTTTTTCCTACTCATTGATTTATAACGAATACGGCCCACAACAGGTAACTTGGTGATGGGTTCCACGGGAATCATTTCCTGCGTAAGCGATTGGCGTTCCTTTTTCCACCAATCTAGGTCGCAGCGAAATTAGTGGTGCGGAGTCCTTGCTACGGCGTGCCTATCTCAACCGTACATCTTAATGGCCATTTTCAACGCCGAATTGAAAAAGGAAAGTTTATCATGAATATTTATTCTGCATTTTAGTTTATTCATTTATGCGAAAATCTGCATTTCAGCTCGGTTTGCCTTGGTGAAAATGAAAAATATCGCCATTGAGATGCATGATGTGAAAGTGAGGAGCACGTCATAAATTTCAATTTCACACCAGTCGTTACAATATCACTCGACAAAATTGGAACATTACCACGCTGCCCCTAAGGAGCTATATATTATTATGGAAGACGTCTTAAATTCCTTGCGTCACTAATTATTTAGCATGTAAGCATGTCAAGCAGTATTTTAGATTACGCTGAAAGAGTATTTAAAATAGCAGTTACGAACTGATGTAGAAATTATTGCAAATGTGCCATAAATTTGTAGTGTCAAGGTGGTGTTATGTATTTTTTTATTGAAAGGTAGCCTTTGAATTAATTGTAATAATCACTTTTCAGGTTGAAATTTATGATGTCTCAAATATTTTGAATATTTATGCAACCGAAGCGGTTTCCTGAAGCACTTATGGTGGGAGGTGTTCGATATTACTTTTAATTCGTAGATAGGAATCAGTATCATTCTGACTTTTCTTTTCTTACCTAATTATAGAGAGTAAAAATTCCAAAACTAATATTGCTTATAATTTTAGCCTTCATTTAATTCGCAAAATGTGGTGCACGTATTTTTATTAAGAAACGCGAATGAATTTAAATCTTCATAATAAATTATGGCATCGGCCTTGAATTTTTTATAACATACTCTTTCTTTCCGTAATATATCTTGTGCTTTATCAATGGAAAAAATTGCATGCATTTCTATGATTAGGTGGAAATATTTTCCCGAAGGAGTATTTAATGAGATAATAGGAATTGTTAAATTAGGTCCTATGTTTCAATACACATTTCCTCTTCCTCATAAGGAGGATTTTTCACCAAGTTACAGAGCAGTTAATACGAGTTTCAGTAATGAGAATTCAGCACGGGGGCTATCTTCTGTGAAGCTATGCATTCAATTATGCATTATGAGCTAAGGTCATTTGCACCAACATTTTCCCGTTGCGAACGCTCCTTGTGCGATGCTCTTCCTAGAGGGTGAAGCGGCTTCAACTTTTCTCACCTCTCTCAAATCCTTGTTGATTTCTGCTTGGCTCTCTCATGCGTGTGCTATTTTCCGAGCCACTCGTGGAGTGTTGTTTCCCCAAGTGAAATATTCCCAGGAAGATATTTCCGAGGTGTATAGAGAGCGGCCGATCCTGTTGGCGAATAGCCCGGCCCGTAACGGTGTGTGTTATTGTGGCGCCGTCGTGGGGGGTGGGGAATATGTGTTATGTCATTAACTTCCGGGCCAACGATGTTCCGGTACCACTCCTCTGTCCTTGCGTCTTCATCGCTTACACCACTCGTCGAGCACGCGATGCTTTTTGCAGAACTTCAACGGTTTTGTTTGGTCCTCTTGCCGTCTCCACACCACCTTTTTACTGACCTCATGGTGGACTCATATCGTATGCAAATCCATCAGTCTCACCTGCTTTCCCCATTTTTTACGTTCTTTTCATGGTAGTTTTTCTCTTGCCAAATTGTTTTGCACCCGTTATTGAGAATTGTCCCCGTTCCCTCTTCCAAAATTCCTGGAAAAGTTGCTCTTTTTGTCTCATGATTAATTACAAAAGTGATGAGTAGTTTAAAATTTTACGCTTTTTCTGTTTTTGTTTCATGCGCATAAGATTAAACACACCTTTGTGAGCTCCCACTTCCTTATTGCCTCGGTCAGGGTAAAAAACGTGAGGATAGATAAAAAGACAGTGGTTGGCTAGCGCTCCTGCATCTGCATGTCAGGAGTTGAAGAGCCAGGATTTAATATGGATAGTTACCTCTTACTATGTATTTTTCATTCATGAGCCTAGAAAAAAAGCTATTTATCATTTGCTTTGAAGTAAAATGCATTAGGAAATTGTGTACGAGAGAATACGGGAACTGTAAAATTTATGTCAAGAAAAAAATTGGCGTAAAACCACGCTCGCTATGCTTCTCCTATCTATCACTATTTTCATATTCACGCCGCTGCTAGACTGCGAGGGTATGGCCTTGCCAAGAGTTCTCGTTATTGATTTCCTTTCAATGTAATTACTGCATTGATCATATGAGCCCTGATGACTAATATAAATTTAAAATAAGCAAAAATAAATATTAACTCCCCGTATTTAATAATATTTCGGAATGAATTTTAATCCACGTTGCACATTCACGGACAAAGCCAAATATCTGGGAATCTTCGTCAGCATTAAGGCGTCATCCAAGTGCTTCTCATCTAGTCTTATTTAGCTTAATTCTTGTTGATTCACAAGGTTTCCTTTATTTTTACTCCTCAACTCTATCGACCCCCTCCACAATCTCCAACTCTTCGTACCTTGAAACTCGAGAGGAACTGTCTTTGAGTCTACGGTTAAAATAAAGAAGGTACCTACCTTCCAGCGCTAAACCCGCGTCAGTAGTCCCGTCTAATTATATTAGCCTTCGTACCGAAGGTAAGAATTAATTGCATACAGGCGGGAGAGACTCGGAGAGAATTTCGTCGGTTTATTTCGTGGAACAGTACCCAGCTAACCGATAGAACACCGCAGCTGTATTACGTTTCATCAAAACTTCGTCGTGTCGGCTATTTTTCTTTTTTGTTCAAAACAAAGACGCTACCAAAACAATGCATCGCATCTTTTGCGGAAGAAGGATCTGAGTTTGGCTTAATGTAATACACAATGTAGTGTTTCTTTTCAAAAGGTATTTTTTCATATTACGCTGTCATTAGAGATTTTTAAGTAACAGGGAACTGTAAATACGTCTATCCTTTAGGCTAAGTAATTTTGTTGCCGTCTCAATACACATGTGAAATATTTTTCATTCATTATTTTCTGATATTTAATATTTATTGAAAAAATCTTACTGCAAGACTGACTTTGTATTCTATGTTAAGCTTGTCCGTCCCAATTCTCCTGCGCGTAACTATACCGTCCAGTTTCTACGTCCATATTTTATTCAGTCCTTTGCCCAGTAAAAAAGATGATAAATTATCCTCTCCTATTGATATTAGTGGTTTTACCGTGAAAATTATTTTTTAGTAATTATTTTAATTATTTTTAGCATTTTTGCGCTCTTGATTTTTCGTTTTTGTAGTTGAAATCCAATTTTAAGATTTATTACAAATTTTCATATTTAATTCGGTTATTTTATGAATATTAAAGCATCAGTAACTTACCCATCTCATTATGAAGCATTTATTTTATCTAATTTGAATCGTTACTCCCATAACAGTGCTGAACAGAGCGTCATAAATAATGTAAACATGTATTTTAGTAATTAGTCTAGTTATTGGCACTACCTAGACTCATACCATGTCAAAGTTGATCAATGATCCATGGAGTTTTTGTTTACATTTTTTTAGCCTAATCAAAGTAGAAATTGGAAACCATCTATCGTTGATTGAAATCTAGGTAGTTTCTTCGTTTGCAGCGAGGTTCTTGAATGCAATCGATACGTTTTGGTTTATGGCGAATCTGTCAATTACTTGCCAGATTAGTCTTTTGCAGTAACTCGGTCCATTTTAGAATTAGAAGAAGCCCTCTCGACCTTTATCTCATGACTGCGTAGCTTGGTTTTGAATAACAGCCACTCTAAATTGCAATACTGTGTGCTACGAAGTATTAATTTCACTCCATAATAAGGTCCCATCTCTGCAACTGATACGAAATGTGGAGGCAATAAATCAACGTTAAAAGGCAGTTCATTCCAGAGAACGTAACTCATTTCAGGTAGACAACAAAGCTTTAATGTGAAATGTCTTACTAATAAGCTGTCAATCCTGTCCTGCTCCTTCGAGCTTTGAAAATTCATTTTCTTTGATATAAGGATGGAATTTATGAACCCATTCCTGCATGATTAAAAATCAATTTTGAAGCACCGAAATCTCTTTGATTGCAATGGATGATCTCTTGAAGTATCCATTACTTTGATTGGATCATGAAGGTCATTTCTGTACAATTTTTCGTCTTCCTTTTCCTTGAATTCCAATGAATTTTCATCTGCAATGATTTTTATATTGGGGAATTGGAATGTTATTCGACTGTATCGTTCCCCCTCTTGTTTGTTTAAAAGAGAGGTTGTTCTTTACATAAAAATGTAACTTGAACGTCCGCATGAGTATTCTGGCATCAGGTTACAGGCCTTTGTTTCGTGTTATTTTTCTGGAGAGTTTGATAATCTTGTTCGCTTCCTCAAAAAAAGTTCATTTATGAAACATGACTACGTAGATGTGAAAATTTAATTTTCTAAACACCTTATATAATGAGATCGACCTGATACTTGAAGACTTGTCATCACTCGTTCTTTACCGTGAATAATCATCCAATAATTAAGATATAGGCCCATAGCCCGTCAAAAAGTGGTAATAAACAGCATAGTATTTCATTCTGTGGATTCTTCTGGAAACACAAGTTGTTGCCCCTTACAATCTGTCAGCGTAAAATTTTTCATGTTTTTTTGTTTTTATGTAAAGAATGTAAAACTATGATAATAGTCTCAGTGATGGCCTTAAAAAAATTAATCGATTTATAATAGTATTTCTTTCCGTACTAAAATTCGATGGCGTTAAGGTAATTAAAAAAATCCCTTGGAAAATCCTACTGAAGAATTACTTTTGTGGTGAGAAACTTGTAACAAATTATGTGATGTCTAGTCATTAAAATACGACTGATATTTTAACATAATTTTTTATATTTAATCTATGAGGAGCAAAAAGGAAAGTTTCGTTGAGCGATGTGAGTATTGTATCCTGAATATTCCTGAGTCGTCCTTCATACTTTTATTTACGAAAATTGTGTCTATTAATAGAGGACTGGGATGATTTTGAATTCATCTTTCCCGTAATGGAAAATTGGGAAATGGTTATTTGAAGCCTCAAACCTTTATAGATCAAATATTTTCTTAATGGAGAGCGGATCGATTGAGGATCGCGAAGTGATCAAATGGACGCTCCTATGGAATTTCACGATGCGAGACCGTTCCTGTTCACTGATACACTGTGCTGAGAGGCACTACGCTGCCCGGCAGAAGTGGACGATTTCGAGAGGGGTACTTTTAGGGGGGGTCTGTGTTGGTGCAAGCGGACTGTGAGGGATTGGTGACCGTGCCATTCACAAGGGCTTCGAGATGGCTGTCAACCTAATTGGATATCGACTCCGGAGGGAAGGGTGTCTCCTTGGGGGTTCAAAAAGTCACTGGTCTCGATGGCAACCACCTATGTCTCGGCATGTTGTCCCTTTAAGTCGGCTGTTAGCCAGATCCCGGAATTAATTACTCGGCGGGTGGGTTCATCACATTTCGCGAGAGGGGCATTAGCTCCTGATGGACCCTTGCAGTCTTAATCAGTGGGATGGGTGAAGTTATTGGGGTCGCTCATAAATAAGCGTTGTTCATGTAGTCTTTGAGTGCTTCTTCGTGATTTTTTGAAATGGTGATGTAAGAGAAGGTATCATTAAATGCTTAGAATTCCTCGTAAACCTCCATGTTTACAGATTACTTTCACGTTTGTCAGTACGGAAACATTTTCCCATTAGCAAAATTTAATCTATATAGACTTGATTATTACGTTAGCGTTCATTGTTTGTATTAGAATATTTCTACTACTCTTTCTTCTGCAAGGTGGATACTGAGTGGTACCCATATCGACGTTTTGTCCTATACGCTGACGTGAATTATTTGTTACAAGCATTTTTCAACCTTTTTACCCTCTGCATGTCGAATGCAGAACTTTTTTTATCGTGAACTTTTTTTTATCAACTTTCTCAAATTAATTGATTAATGTGGTTCATTGGCCTCTTTGAATTTATTTTTTTTTCTCAAAATTCAAGGAACATATTTAATTTGGAAAAATCACTATGGGAAAACCAGCACTGAAAACTATACTCATTGTTACTAGCTATTGGTTAGAAAAACCTTTTCTCGAAAACTTCCTGCATTCGAAATTAGAAATAGTTATTCCTTTGTCATCCATCATGACTCTGTCATATAAACTATTTTTTTTACATTTGTGAAATAATATAAATATCTTACAATAAATTTTGTTCACTTAGTAGTTTTAAATAAATTTATTTGCTCTTTTCATTCATAGAAATTGGCATCGTTTCTTTTGGAGGAAAATTAATCGATTTCCTGTATGGTGAGCATGCTTTATGGCATTATTGCTCTTTATATAGGATATTATTGACTCTTAGGCCATGTAATGGTGAACTCAGAATTATTGTAACTATGTTGATTCAAAAGCAATGTGTTCTATCAAAAATTGAGAAATTGATATTTTATTTGGTCTTTTGCACGGACTGGAGAAATGCACCAAATTATTTTCTTTACTTAATATTTCATCCGAGGCATAAAAAGGGAATCAAATTTGTAACTCAAATCTACAGCGGCGCCCTTTAGTCAAGAGGGTAGGAATATAATTTATTCAATAGAGAGAAAAGGTATGTATTCTGTACCTCTGGAATCCCAGGCCTAGAAGTTGAGAATTCTTTTCGAAATAAAATTATCCCGAATCGAAAAACATGGCTCAGAACGCTCTTGGCAAACATTCGCTCAAATTCAGCGTACACCCTAGCTTTTGAACCCTTTCCGTATTTTACCACCCCTTTATCACCTTTGCGCAGCCATTCTTGAGCCGGGGTCATGCTAAGTTTTGAGAATTTTTCAAAGTTGATTTACTTCTTTAACCAATGTAACGGAAGGATCTCAAGAGCACTAATATCTAGTGATCACGGAAGAGTACCAAAGCGATGTTCCACCCACATTTTTCTTTGATGCCTATATCCATTCATTACATATAAAATTAAAGGTACTGTTACAGCAGTAGCTGGAACAATGTCCTTTTGCGAAGTAGTTTGCTCTTATAAATGCTGAAATGGTATACCATGAGATGGAGCCGTTGTTGTTGTCATTCAACGTTTTAGGTTGTTAGGGTTAAGTCGACTGTCGGGAATATTTGTCTGAATAAAAATTTTTGCACGATACTTTCGCAATATAAATTTTCCATAGCTATAAATCAAACAATTTGGTGCATAAATGTATTCATATTGAAGCTAAGAAACTTACTTATAGCGTGTTTTAATGAGTAATGCTCACGGCATGAATAGGTAATCATAGTCCTCAACAGTGGAAAAGTAATCACATATAATTCCCGGCATATTTCATTCCCTCGTTTAAATAAACATTGATAACTTCATTTTTCTCTGGATAGGTGCAATTTCGCGAATTTCAGTTCGAATTGCCCTGTCCTGCTTTAAAATTTAATCGAGTAAATGGGACATAACGGGCGTCATTCAGAAGAAAAGTAAACTCGATGTCATTCAAATTATAGGGGATACTCATATACTCATTCAATTTACTTTTCTGCGAAGACAGGCATTTTGCGCTTTTTTTAACATTCTCCAATTTAAAAGTTGGAATAGTGCTATAAAAGTGAAAAAGTTGGCTTGATGGACTTCGTTAGAATTGGCAGATTTCGAGTATAGAAATCATTCACCTTCTGCATGATAGATGGAAAATTTTACCTACAGAGTACATACGAACTGTGGAGGCTCAAAATGTGCATGTTAGCTATAGTAAATTGAATAAAAAACATTTCCAATTCTACCCCAAGGATATAGCCGGAAATCCCCAAACAGCACTCCAGAGAAATATCAATTATTTAAATTCCTTTTGTCGGTTTCTTTTCAATGGGTTCTCATTGAACTAAGAGTTCTATTTCTTCGTAGTCTACATGTTCGGTCTAATATTATTCTATAAAAATGATTGTGAAATCCTGGAGATGCCTCCTCAAGCAAGTCTACTTTGGCTAACAATCGCCCTCGTGGAAATTCTGGAGTAAACCATGACATTGGGAAATAGAGCATAGTTGGTATCGTGGAGAAGAAAACTTCTCACTAATATGATAAGTATGGACTTCTTCAGGATACGTGCAGCGATGTTAATGCACCATAGAGTGCATTTAACGACTTGTCGGCGTGGAAGTCTCTCTAGTTATCGCTCGACCACGTTCGAGACACTTCTTTTTTAATTTTCCTCCAACTTTTCTACATTTTTTAACGACCTAAAACGCCTTCAAAACATCCACCTCCTTGAATCACGGTGAAAACTTTTATCAATGCATTATCTCTGAGGAATTTTGGCAGTGGGAGACATCGTTTAAATTATACCATTAAAATTTAATTGATATAATAAATGGGTGGATATTTTAAGCTCGTGCGTAACTTGGAGATTGGGAATATTATATCTCAATTGTTATGAATTGGGCAATAAAAAAGGGAAGGAAATTGTTTACCTCAATAAAATGCGCTACTTTTTGTTTTGTACTAGCAAAATAAGTTGAATTGATATTAGGAATTTTGAGTTATGCAGGGAAAAAGAAATTTAACATTAAAATAATTTTTAAAATGTTAAGAATTTTTTTATTATTTTCGTATGCAGTAAATTATATTTCAGCAGTAAAGATAAAAATATCATTGTTTTTGGAATTAATTTATGGAAAAATCTTTAACAGTGAGGTAAACAAACTTAGGTGCTTGTATTATATTAGGAAGGTTATCTTGATTAAAGAAGATTGGTTATCTTGAAAAACTCAAAATATGGAAAGTTAAAGGTAATCCATGAGATAATTCCATTTGGGGTATTTTAAAACGCACGGCGGAAGGCAGGCGCAAAGAATTAAATGTAGTAATATGAATAATTAGCTATCTAAGAAATGCATAAAGGTTAAATTGGGTTTGGAAAAAATTTAAAAGGAGCGATAACTGCATTCTGTGCCAGCAGACGAGCCTGAAAGTGATTTTTCTTCGATCGCGTCCAAGTTTGGCGAAAGAACCCGCTTCGCCCGGTTTGAGCCGGCCGCTAATGACGGTGACACATCTCATCATGGAAGAAGCTCTTTAATAGTCGCATTTTTTTATTCGTTTTTACGTCCCTTTCTCGTCCAACCCCTTCTCTCATTCACTCCGTGCCTTGCGCCGGAGTAGTCGGTTCTTTTCCCGCGTTCGCGGCCCTCAGTTGATCCATAACCTCCGGTGACGTCAAAGGATTTCGAGCGGTCGGGTTGCGGGCTGAGTGAAGAGATGCGAAAGAAAAACAAAAGAATATTATTCCTGCCCACCCCGTGGAGCATAAATAAAACCGAAAGAGTGGGGGAGAGGAAGTTGCTTGAAACATTTTAAATAATTGCGTTCGTGGAGTGGGGATTATTTCATTATTTTTTCATCCCCCCAAGGGGTTTACCACGGTTCATTGCTTATTTTTATTCTTTCCAAAGTCCTTCTTATATTCAAAACCACATGCACCCCGATGCGGTGGGCATGGATGGGGTCACCGGGATTAAATCTTGTCATTTTTTGTTGAATTTTTTTTTTAACGAGACTCTAAGTAAACTATTCATAACCCTTTCCCATCAAATGCGAATGAGGGGCTGGGTTTTATGTCTCTCCGAGCTTACAGAATGTCGATATTACTTATTCCTTGGAAGCTGCTTGTTTCGCAATTTCGAAAACATGGCATACTTGACTATCCTACGCCCCTCACTTTGTTTGACAGATACTTGTACGAGTTTCCCCCCTGCTTATGATAAGTTATCATTAAATTATGCAGGGTAAATATTTTAATGACGATTCGCTAATACATTTTCTCGAGAAAAAAGGCGTGAGATGTTAGCCTCAACATCGCTGACTCAAATGTCTCTCGATTTGACTCAAATTCTTAAAAATGATATTCTCTAGGTGTCTTCAAATTGCTATAATTCGGTTTTATTAGTTCATCGAGGAAAATTATGTGAACTAGCTATAAAATAGAATTTATTTATAGCGAATGCACTATTTGTTTAGATGTAATTTATTCTCATTATTATCATTCCCCTGAACTTACCCTCTAACCCCAGGAGTGAATTGAAGAAGAATATCATGGAAGAATGGTAATATTGCACTAATATCTTTTCTTAGGCTACACTCTTGAGTTTTTATTATCCATTATTATCCTGTATCTATTCGCGAAGAAGCATTTATTGGGCCTGAATGTAATTTACCCATTCCACTGTGCTCATCCTTCATTCCTATTAGGTGTATGTAATGTCGGGAAATTCCTTTTCAAAATTTTCTCAATTGGATATGTGATGACAATGGATTTATTTTGTCAACATGTGGTCGCTGCTATTCGAATAGAATAACAAAAGTCGAAATTCTATTGAAGGATTTGCCTTTTTCCTAGTTTAAGCTTCGCTATTATCTGTTCTTGTGTTGAGTTCCTCCCTTCATATCTATTTAAAATTCGAGCTGGTCTGTTTATATGAACAGAGAATATTGTTTCGCCGCTTCTCTTTTGTTATCCCATCGTTTTAACGTGTAATACTTACCGTTGATTTATTGGAATGCTCCACTTTCTTTCATTCGTCACATTCGACCGAGGGTAAAACAAAAGAGAATCAAACTAAACTGATTCACCCCTTCACCCACCTCCTCCCTTGCCGCTAATTTCCTGCGTCCTCCGCCTTCACCTCAGTGTGGCAACGGAGAGCCTGCCTGTTCTCTCCTCTCATCGCGGCTTCGTCGCCTCGGAGATAAATAAATACCGCGCGAAACTTTCAGACGATTTATCCCTTCTCGCTCTCCGTTACACAAGCCTCCTTGCGTCATCGCTCCTAACCTATCTCGTATCCCTCCACTCCAGCACGTTCCCTTAGACTCAATTTCTTGAAATTGGTGACGCAGACAAGGTGCAGAAAAATCGACGGATGCTGGCCTGAAAGATAGGAAGGAAAAAAAATCATTCGTGGATTGGGGGTGTGTGGAAAATAAGTTTTTATCCAAATTTTCTGTGTTATGAATAGGAGGCGTTACATTGAGATTTCTGATTGATGAATTACTGAATATTTAAAAAAGCTACATAGGTATTGAGCATACCTTCAAATTTTCACGGATTTATCAGCATACATACTGGTGCTCCGTAAATTATTCCTACTTTACCCTTAAAATATTCTTGTAGCTGGGGCTATAAGCTATGAAAGAGACTGAATATTGCCTACAATAACGCAGCAAGTATTAAGCTGCGGAGATGTAGGTCATAATGTGTAGCAGAATCAATGCCTCCATAGTGGAATTGTTAGAAAGAAGCGTACCTCATTAATTGAATAATGTAGATGCTAAGGATATGATGGAATGGAGAAAGAGATTGAATCTATTTGTATCATTTAATGAGGAGAGACCGAGTAAGTCTCCGGCGAGACTCTCGAGATGTTATAACAGCCGTGGGAGCAAAAGAGACTGAATGTGGTTTAGGAGACAGAAGCTTACAATAGCAGGGAAATATGTAGTACGCTTACACCAAAGAATATCAGCTAGAACTTCTTATATTTCTTACCCCTTAGATATTGGTTTAATACGAAACACTTGTATTTTTTGTGAAATCAGTTCAAAGAAATGGCTATATAATGCAGTGTGAGAGATTTTGTAGTAAAAGGAAATTTTCATCGGAACTAGCCTTTGCTCATTGCAAATAATATTCTGTTAACTTACGGCAAATAAAGTTAGAACCCGCATGCTGTTGATATTGTAAGATCAGACAGTATGTAATGTGGGTAAAATGGAGCTACAAAGTTTTAGCTGCTTTGAAAACGTGTGGTATGTGAAGCGCATCGTATTCCCGAACTTTAACCATCTTATGAGGTTCTTCCTGGGCTGACAAAGGACTCTAAGATGATTTCTTCCGCCAGGACGGAATATATTCAGATATTTAATGTTATTTACTGCCTGAATATGCATTAAAAAGTTATCTTGAAATTGAAATCGTGACGAGTCCACTTAAATAAGTTGTACCATCCAAAGAACCTTAATATAAAGCAATGAAGGAACAAGTGACTTTGTACGCAGTCACGCGCACGGGTGCAAAGTTAAATACACCAAAGGATGAAGTTCGCCATGTGGCGAACTTCATCCTTTGGTGTATTTAACCTTAATATATTTATTTTTATGAAATACTAATTGAAACTCTCGATGCTGGTATCCATCCATTCCGATGAATGGTAAATTACGTTTAACGCAAGAGCCTTCGCGAGTAAATTTTCACACGTTATCAAGGTCTGCAAAAGTAATAAAATTAATAAAAAAATGAATGAAATCAAAGTAAGTCTTGAGGATTATATTGATAACCATTTCCATAGCTTGCTAATCCGGAGGTAATATTTCTTCTGGATAATTGTGAACGTTTTTCTTGAAGAAATTCTTCTCAATTACAAGCGTATCCACACCAACAAATTATGACATAAGCCAATGAGACAACTTGTAAGCTAGTGCGATTCAGTTACCGGCGCAACACTACTCTACCAGCGAATCGGACTAAAGTGAACTAATAACGTCTTCACCTCCCATTGAGTTGAACCCCGGCCTTCGTGGTAGGAATCTGGAATCAGGTCTCAATATCGATCACGTCAGGAGACCCTCTCGAGATCCCATTGAGGTGTCGAATATCCTCTCAGGAGTCGCGTAGGATTTGGCCGCCGCTGAACGATAATACTCTGCCGTCGTTCACCCTCCTCTTTCCAAGAAGCGCGCAACGCGTCTCCACTCTCTGTTACCTCTTTCCTTGACGCCCCCGCCTCGAGAATGTCGCATCCTCAATTGGGGAGCCCTTCTTCCCCCGCCCTCTCTTATAGGCGAGAACATCCTTTTCTACCTCACCCTCATTTCGCCTTATCCATATTCATCCGCACGCCTCTTCAAGGCTGTCGATTCCCATCCCCTTGCCCCGAGAGCTGTTTTCTGTTTCCACCCACTGGTTTTTTTTATGCATAATTTTTTCGGGGCGTATTGATTCATCACCTCTTGCAATTGCAACGTTTGACACGTTATAGAGAATCTACCTATGATATATGGCGGTTTTACAGGCATCATAATGATATATTTTTTACAAATGCTTTCGTTGGGTTTCAATCCGCATTCTTTAGTATTTGTTTCTCTTCTCAGCATGCAATCTTATTTTTATACAATGTTTACTGTTGACACGACTTAAGCTGTTTTCTGATCAACTCCCTAGTTTTTCATTCTTGCTTATTTTTTGTGCCGTATTGATTTATCACCTCTTTTGAGTGCAACGCTCGACAAATCATAGTAAACCTACCCATGACATAAGGTGATTTTAAAGAAATATTTGTGTTAAGATTATAATATAGTTTTCACTGATGTTTGCGTAGGGTTTCAATCTTTATTCAATAGTATTTGTTCCTCTTCTCAGCATAAAATCTCATTTTCTGCAATTCTTATTGTTAGTGTGATTTGAGCGTTTCTCCTTGAATGGTACTCTCGAGTTCATACGGCCATTTTAATTTTTACCGTAACGTCTTTCCTCATTTGCTTATTGTTTTTCCTGGTTTAATATTTTGAGAATTGTGCATATTTAGAAATTTTCAAATTAAGCTTTGAGGGCTTAATTTGAAATGCAATCAAAGCTTGTGTTTATCTAGTTAAACCCGAGCTTGGCGATTTTTCTGAAAAGAATACCTCCTGATGGCACCATGAATTAGCCATCAGGCATTATGGGTTGAAAATTTCTCTCAAATGGAGTTCAGCTGTGCTTTGATTGGTTCATTCGCCTTTTTCGGAATTAGCTGAAACACGTAAATCTTCTTCTCTGTAGTTGTGTTTTGATGGGATTTTGATTTTTTTTCAAGCAGAATAGGAGAAAATGCTGTGTCTGTAGAGGTTATTTCTTTTCTAATGTGAGTAACTTTTGCGCGCTAAGAATCAAGCGGCAGCCATAGCAGCATAACCAGCTAATCTAATAATAGCTGGATATGGAACTCCTTCCGCAACCCAAAAGACTATTGACGTGTTTGAAACTTGAATTTCCGTACCGAGCCATGACCTTTTCCCGTTCATTTCATCAAATAACTAGCTTAGTTCTCTAGCATTAATGTTTTATCTGTAATATTCGTATTTCTTTGAACGTGAAGGACTTTTAAGCATTAAATTATTCACGTCAATTGCGTTATCGTTCATTTCTTATTTAATGTGCGTTAGATAAATATGTTCTTCTTTCGTGCTAGGCTCGAAAATTTTGTTCGCATCCACATGAATTCTTAATTGCTCTTCAATGAAGGTTTCAGTTGTTTGTGATTGTATTTAGAACTTTTAGAATTGAAAATTCGGCCGTCGGGAGAATCAGGCGTTGTATGATATGCGAATAAAGTTAATGTATAATTAGATTAGATCTTCCGAAAGACATGTGTTTTTACTGGCGACCTCGTTTAAACACATGTTTCGTAGCACCCATTATTAGGAACCATGGTTACCGTTGTATGCTTCAATTTCCAACTACGGGCCAACCTCGTAACTTCGTCACTTCACTTCTACTGTGATTTTAATATTCCTGTTAGTGAGTATTATGCTCATAATTACAATTAATTTCTGAGCCTTTTGTCCTGTATACTTACATTAGTAGCACTTAATGCTAAACTCATCCACGATTCCTACTCCATTAAAGCGACAAAAATTATATCATCCCATAAAAATTATGTTTTATGGGATTATTTATAGTATTTACAGTTTTTATAATTTGCCCTATTACTTTCCGTCATTTATCATGAAACGACGACGTTAAGTTTTAGATAAAAAAATTATGGTGATTTTAAGCCGTCTAATGGCATTCCACGGAAAATCATTTTGATCGCTTAAGCGAATAATACCAATCTAATGAGGATAATAATATCCATTTAATGTTTAATATTTAAATCAAGGTTTCTTGAGTGACTTTATTATCTCAAATTTTCAGTGCGAAATTTGTTTAGGTAAAATAAAGTCGAAGTGTTCATAAATTAGTTTTTGCTATAGTCAGCCGGGAGATAATCTTAAGTGACGTGGCACATGGTTGAATGGGGCATATATCAAGTTACATGACAATCAAACTGATAAGATAATGCATTAATATCGATAGCCTAAAGGTGACATTTGCTATGACGTCAATGGTTGTCATTGGTTTGCTTATTGCCGAGACGTATGCTACAAAAAGGAGCCTTCACTCCGTCAATATGCTGTAAATATGTTGTTGAGATACCAGCTTGTCTTCCCGAGGGTCACAGCTTTTACGGGTCGATAACAGCTTCCAACTGGCATGCTGTCATAACTGGCTCGAACTAGAAAAGGCTGTCATTTTCACTTTTCCTCTCTGCTACGTTCTAATTTCTCGGATATTTTTGTGATATTTTTAAATTTTTAATGGCTGTAAATTTGACAAAATGCATATTTATATATGCCTAGATATTAAACTATAACTTTACATAGCATATTAAAATCAAAGAACATCTATTAGATGTAGAGTAGAGTATAACTTTCAATTATAATAATAATAAGTGTAGAATATAACTTTCAATTATATATTTTGAGTAGGGGAATGTTTGATACTGTTGAAACAGCTTAAGATGAAATTATCCATATTTATAATGATATAAACCCTGGTAATACTCCACACTTATCTGAAAAAAGAAACCGACATTAGTTTCGTCAACTCAGTGCTGTTTCATCGGTGCATAGTCGTGTGGTGGCTAGGTTTGCTAAAGTGTTAACGAGTGAGGGTGGTAGGGTTGGGGTATTGAAGGAGTCGTCATCGCCCCATCCATCTACCACTTTTCAACTGCATAGACACTGCACAAATCTCAATCTAAAAAGTGGGATTGAATCACCCAGCCCCGGGTCAATTTTAGTATTGAATACCTGCGGAAGAAAACCAGTGTTTTTCATCATGAGCATACAGTCCAAGACACCCTATAAATTATATCCTTTATTTTCCACATTTGTCATTCATGGAATGCAAATGATCTAATTGTTTTACAGTCAGTTTTATGTCATACATTAAACACGAATGATGCAACCAATTTGTACACGATTCCGTTTATGGCGTATAAAACTAAGTAGTATTTCGTTTGGCCGTTCGGCTGTTTTATTAGGTCAAATTTGCGTCCTCTCAATTGGTTCTCTCTTGCAACAAATATGTAGTTAGACTTGGGCGATGAAAAATCTGCCATGATAGGTTCCGAGCCCTCCTTGTTGGGATAGCCCAGTGAGGACATTACTTGACCGCAAGGAGACAGGTCATAATTGTATAATAATATACAAGTCATTCAATTTTGTATTTCATATAGTGGGATCAACATCGTCTTTTCTTCCAATATGCACGCATACAATTCATTCGTTGATAAATTATGTTCAGAGAATTTAAATTATAAAATTATTTCGTGTAACTTATATTTGTAAATTATCCCAGAATTAATCGTAGATTATAGTCCATGATACGGAAAACTTTCAGGTTCTATGATCGAATAGCTAGCTAATCTTTAGGGTTGTCCATGAATTTTCCTGCGTATTTGTATCGGTGATTAGTTTCTTGCGACATGTTTCCAGTATGAAAATTTTATGGAGGAAGGGAGGAGTGCTTTTTTGTGTTTTGATGATGAGGATGTACGTCAACGTACTCAGACTGAAATTGATGCCACGCAAAACCTGAATGTTGATGACTCAAGGAGAGGTTGAAGATACGAAAACTTTTTGAGAAGTGCGCCTCTCTCTTGAACCCTCTCTTGAGAAAAGGAAGACGCTTCGTCCGTTCCTCTTTGGCCAGGGAGGCTGGCCGTGAGGCTAACACTCCTCCCCTTCCAACAAACTCGTAATCCAGCACCGTAATTTATGTGTATGTTAGCAAATTCTGAGCGCTCAGCCCACCACTCTCCTTACGGGCGTGCAATCACGAACTTTACAAAATATAAGACGGTGCAATCCGCTTTCACTGCATACTAACGAGAGAAATGTACTATTCAAATCGAGGCACTTACGTGCGTAAGTAATTTATGAGGGGTTCACCTCTTAAAACGGAAGTAGACACTCAAACCCATGTATCGCGTTCATATGTACATCAGTATTTCTTCCTTAACGCCTTAAGAAAGTCCTATGTGTGGCAGCTGAGCGAAAACATGGGTACTTGAGAAGGAGAAGAAGGGGGAAAACCTGAAATGAAATTTTCAGGGTTTTTAAAAAATTCACGGGGGATTCGGAGTGCTCCTAACGTACTTTGACCAAGATGGGAGTCTGTCTTAAGATGTTCTGAATCTTCGCTGTCTATCCTACCTCATCTCCTCACTAACCTTTCTTTCCTTCTCTTCAAGAGGGGCAGACTAAAATTCCTAAGTACTTAGCACCTTATCGTATTAATTCATTTAGTCTTACTACCATGAAAATTTTCTGGAAGACAGATACAGTACCAACGAGTTGCTATAAGGAAAAAGTTACCTGAACGCTACTCTCCTTAGGATAATCAATGATGTAAGGATGTACTATGATGTAGAATTCATCGTTACGAAATTACCTGAAATACCCAAACATCTGGGATGAGGCAAGACAAAATAATGAAATAAAAAAATATATACTCTATTTAAATCGCAAGATAGATCAGGGTATTTGGATATTTTTTTTTAATTGTGAGGTCTATATGGTGTCAACTTACTTTAAAGTAATGGGATAAATATAGGATACGTGAATACTGGGATAAATCCTTGTAAGATTAAGAGGAATGTTTTCGCTAACCCCCCTCTAATTCATTTAGATGACACGATGTATCTATAAACTACATCGTTCCATCATTATTCAGGACGCATCATTTTACCAAAAATATCTACATTTTAATTTTCTCATTATGATTGGCAGAATGTATCACCCAGTCTGAAGAATAATTACACAAAAAATGTGTTTTTTTAAAACTTACTATCGGCATTTTTTTGAATGCAGTATAAATACCTTTTATGCCCTTCCTGTAACTATCAAATGTGGCCTTTTTGATGTGAGCTCCCTTCAGCACGAGCGCGGTGTGAATGAGCTTCTCTTGTATCTCCTTCATGTTGGAAAAAAATCGTCACTTCCGCCGCAAACAAAAGACGGCGGTGCTGGCGAATCCGCGAGGACAAAGAGACACGTGGCGGATTCGATTGGATCGGAAATTGCTATCGTCCCTTTCTGAATCACGCTTGGCATCCAGGATAAATGTATGCGAGCGAATATTTGTGAGAAGGAATTCGCCGTTAGGATGGCATACCTATACTCTCTATACATAAACTTATGCTCTCTATGCCACCCTCGATCGAATTCCGCCCACTGGAGGATGATGATACCTTGTCTGCTTCTTGGAAGCGACGTCGGCGTCGTGGGTGGAGGAACGAGTGCGACACGTGGTTAGCGAGGCCAATTCACGGTATCATGGTATTAGTGGGCGTCGTGTGTCACGGTATGTCGGTGCCAACCTAATGGGCGAGTTGGACAAACGGAACTTGATATTCGCAGTAATTTCAGCCGCTACTAGGAATTCCGCCGTATTAGGAAAGGATTACTGCGACAAGACCGTGACTTAATGTTTGGCAATTTTCCATTACCAGGTTTAAGGTTTCTACCTGATGGCTGTGCACTGCAGCGAAACGAGGTGGTAGAGGGAAAATGCATACGGCGGAAGTGTTTAATTCTCTCGTATTAGGAAAGGATTTCTGCGGCAAAGGTGTGATTCAATGCTTGATTTTTGCTACCACCAGGTGAAGGATTCGCAGCTTATGGTTTCGATTCGCGACGTAAGCCGATTTTGTAGTGAAAATGTCTGGAGAAATTCTCTTAAGCTCCAATATGGTCCAATTCCCTTATATTTCTTAAACTGGCATTGCTTCAAGGTTTGAACTTATTAAATCAGTATGTCTTACTCGTGTTTCATTAATCATTCTTATTGAGGATTTCGTGGGGAGATTTTGCAGGCTATCTATATCCATAGCCGTATTGAACGAACGATTAACTCTTGCATCACTATTATCTCGACTTTGAAGTCTTGTCCCAGTCTGGTACATTGTCGAAATGGCTTTTTCGATATGATAAATTGGCATGACATACGAATACATGCAACAGACAATTTATTGTTTCCTCTACTGTATGCCGATAATATTTCACATTGATATTTGTAAATTTGGATTATACTTGCTCAGAGATCACTGAATGCAAATATGTATCAAATCAGGAATTGCCATTTATTAATGCATTCGGTGAAATAATTGGTTGCTACATGGCAATTTTGGTATTTTACATAATAATTATCTATTTTTGGTGTATTTGGTTCTATGAATTTAAATGCTGGTAGACTGCTGCATTAATTCACCAGTAGTTATTTCATTCCCGCAATAATTTATTTTGCCCCAAGAAAATTGCAACGCGATATTTCGTGAGCTCCTGAGGAAATTCGTGGTAACAACCCGAAATGTATCTGAGCAATCAACCAGACGAGGCATTTAATTTTTTGCCATGGCCATGCACGCTTATGTAACGATTTTCGCAACGAGCAAAGATCGCCATTAATTCAAATGCAAAATGAAGAGAACTGGAGAGAGAAATTTCACAATTAATCGTTCAGCTTTTCAGAGTAACATTGATTGGAAATCCTCGTTAAATATTTTACCCAAGCCCTAGAGGGTACCATACGAAGTTTCTTATTGCTTCGAGAAGAAATATGAGATGCGCATTTGGATCTACGGTTGCTGTATTGCAGTTGTTTATTCAATGCCATCCATTGACGTTCGCATAAATGGAAATACCCATGGATAAGAACATTTTTAGTATTAAAGACTATGGCACTTTAATTGGTGTGATTTTTAAGTGCTCCTAGATCAATTCTTTGAGCCATCTGGATTTACTTGAAGGGAATCATTCAGACTTATTAATTGAAAGTATTCTCTCTTTAAGTAATTTTATGAATTTTTGACAATTTTGGTAAAATTTCCGTATTGATTTGCTTGCTTATAAAGTTAATTCCATGGATGACAATGTTGCCTCCTACTTAGTTTTCCTTCTGAGGATTATATAGCTTTCCTTCAACTTTTATCGAATACATTCCAATAAAAGCTCATTTCTATGAGCTGAATTTGTTGGCATTCCTTTTATTTTCCTTGGATGCTCTTTAGCTTAACTTTAATTAGTATTTAACTATGTCAAAATGTTAATTTAAAGTTCATGCATATTTTTCCTTATCTTCAGGTCATAAATAAATAGTTATTTTTATATTAATGCCCAACTTACATTGTTGTACGCTTCAAGATCTCACAGGAAAGAGAAATGTCTTGCTTGAGAATTATCATTAAATTAATCATCCCGAATTATTAATTCAGTTACCAGTTCAAATACCAATATCATTAAATAGTTTGCTATGACCATGCTGTTTATGCTTTGAAAAATTTATCGTTACGGATTCCTGTCATGGTCTGATATTGATAACACCACCATCTAAAAATCTATCTTATGAAACTCGAGAATGCAGTCGTCACAAACGCTTCCCAACTGCTATCTCGAAGTGTATTTTCGGAACAAGTTTAGTTGTACAGTTTCATTTCTCTTCCCAGTTAGGTTTGTTTTCATGCCCGATCCAATCCGTAATTATATTTCGCGCTGAACTTGCCAAAACTGCAGTTCCGTTAACAGTAGAAAGTCAGATTAAATCCTAACCTGACGCCTAGAGGCTAAATCGCATTATGGCTTAGTTTGCTTCTGAGTGATTAAAATTTTTATCCCATTCATCCGTAACTGGGGAAACCCTCACGTTTCATCACTCCCTTGCAGGAGACGCTGGACGTCACCTTTAACTCCTCTTCGTCGACAGCGGATGACGGGAGAAGGGGAGAAAGAAAACGAGGGAAGGATTCGCAGAGTGTTGTGGGTCACACCACGCCCCCTTCTCTCGGAGCGGAGAGGCCAAAGAGTTTTACGGCTTGCGAGAAGAGACCCATTACTCCGCGTCGTTCTCCGCTCGTGGAGAAGAAAAAAAAGAGCAGGGCACAATGTACATAATCAAACGCTCTCGGATCACTCTCTTTCTCTGTTTGCGTCACGGAGATGACGGAGGGAAATAAATTGCATAAATCGCTCCTCCAGGTTGATGGGCAAGCGGAGATGCTGAATCGCCGTAGTCCCTATCAAAACAACAACAAGACTCTCTCCACCTCATCCTCGTGTGGCATGTGACATGTGCTCAAAAATATACTGGCGGAGCGAATACTTCAAACGAGGATCATCAAGTTGGCCTCTAAATGTGTTGTCAACCACCGCGCATTTAAATGGGTTCACAAAAGTCGCCACTCGCGTCGGTGACGAATAAAGTGATACGAATTTCACGGGGAAATAAGGTATGATTATGGGTGTTAACCGAAATTTATACACATGATGATGTGATATATAGCAAATGCATGAAAGCTGAATTATATTTCTTGCAATTACAAAAGTTATAATGCAAAATATTGGAAAAATAAGTGAATCGTGTTGAACTCATCACAGCGCCGCGGACATTTTTGAAAACCGATTGAAATGCGACCGAAGCGGCAACAGAAATCAGACTTCCGCGGGATGGAATTGGGCCACCTCTATGCAGTCACCTTGACTGGAGGAGTGTGGATCGTGATGATGCTTCGGGAGACCGTCGGCGTCCTTCAGAGGAGTGTCCCTGCTATAATCGAATTAAGCTGCTGGCGGGGAAGCGGTGATACACGCCTAGCCATCATACCAGGTGGGCGTAGAATCAGTTGTGAGAGCTGAACCGTCTCAGTTTTACTCCACCGTGGTAGGGCGTTGAGAATGAGGGATGCTTGAAGGTGCACGACTAAAATCGTTCGTTGCTACTCGTAATGCTTAGGAACATGGAGCGGAACTCGGAATCTTCTACGTTAATATGAGTGGATGGGTTTCTGATGAGGAACCTATCGTTATGAGTTTAGAGATGAGTGGATGTGTCGAGAGGTGAAGACTTCAAGCTCAGTATTAACGGTAGTAACTTTGAATCCTTAGTCTCACCTTCCATTTGATGGGATGAGTCCATAACTTGATGTGATCTTTTCACAATTATCAAGAATGGAACGGTTGCCCTCCGATTAATCGTCATCTGATCCTCTTAGCCAACTCTAATTCGTACCAACAAGAACGGTTTTCTATTAGTTGTAATATGATATAACTGTAATTTATATCTTTTGTGGACGTTAAAAGTCTTGTTTATTTCATTCTGATCGTTTGAATGTATGACTGCAATATTAATTTGTGCATATGGAAGTTATGGCAAAAATTGTTATATGCTATGTTATTTACGAGTTTATCATATAAAAATCATTTGATGAGTGCGAAATAAATTGAAAGGCTAGTGAGAATAGAGAGTCTCATGATTTATAATGGAGGTAGCGTGTTGGAAAATGAGTGACAACACTCAAATGAGGAGGTGCATGGCTTTAATTCTTCAAAGCTAAAATTAAATGCCCGCTATTCTAAATAACATCTTAAAGTATACCGGGACTAGCCACGGTGATAACTTTTTACGGAGTCACCCGCACTAATTTTCGCACTAAATAACATCGTTTATCTAGCTATTTTTAGGCCACCGACCGCCTGATGGAAAACGTTTTATAGCCTATGCTAAATACTTTTATGTGCATGAATATACTGAAAGCATGTAGTTTTATAACTTTGATCTTAAAATTTTTAATTCCATTTGCTAAGCCTCAAACTGATTATTTGCGTGGGTACTGTCTAAATTATTCCTCCTCCTATGCCTTTCCAATTGTAGTAACGTTCGTTTGATCCATAATATCTTCAACTTTCTTTCTACAGTTATCTGATTTTTTCGCAATTACGAAGCCGATGAAGTTAGTAAACCTATTGTCAAAATTTAAAATTATATTTTTCATGATTTTACATTTAAAAAATCCAAATCCTAAAGCAGCCGATAATTCCCTCCGGTCTAAAGAGCCTTCCTTTCAACCTTGATTACGAAATCAACGCTCAAAGGTTAGGTTTTATCGTACGGTTTCCTTTTTTTGATATGTGACAAATGCCTATCATGGTTTCATTGTGTCTCTGAGCCGTTTGATGTGTCACTAAATAATATTTTGGAATCAAACGCGAATCTGATGGCACGCGTCGCGTTGGTCATAAAAAGGGAAAGCCTGATTTCTGCCTCGTATTTTTGCGAGTGAGGATCAGCACTAACTAAGCTTGGATGTATACCGCGCGAAGAGAGAGCTCCCATTCCCGTTTATCCACTGTCCGCGGCACTCGTTTATATATTCAACCCGTCGCATCTTTCCCTTTCCGAAAAAAAGTATGACCATGCGATCGTGGTAAAATTAACAAAAACCGCTTTTAATTTGTTCACTGCTACCTGAATCCGAGAGAGAGAAAGAGAGAAAAATGCCTATCATGGTTTCATTGTGTCTCTGATCCGTTTGATGTGACACTAAATAATATTTTGGAATCAAACGCGAATCTGATGGGGTGTTGAATTGGTGAGGTTGATTTGCCACTTTTTATACGTAGTTCGAAGCTCGATACCCGAATGCAATAGTTCCTTTTTTGTAATATTCTAATCCCTACTTCTTTTCTTAATGGGAAGAGATCCAGATTTCAGAGAAGTGTCATGGATGGTACAGACGATTTGATGCGCGTACATTTCATGAGTTTTGGTTTTTGGAATAGGTATAGGCACCTTTGCACCGTTGGGGGCGCTAAAGTGCGTAGATATGCCTTTATGTATTTAGTACTACGCCGGTAAAGGAAAAGAGGGCGCGGGAAACCATTTGTTGGCCGACGAATGCAATGAAAGTTTTTCTAATCGATTGGCATAAATCGCTTTATTATGTGAGTAAAATACGTAACTTGTTGAAACTAAATTATAAGATTAGAAGAAAATCTCTACGTATATTCTACAAATATATTATATTACTTACTTTGATATTATCATTTATTGCACAGAAGTTGACGCATGATATTGACCCAAAATCGGTACGAAAAACAAAATGTCGAAATAATATTTCAATTGAACAATTTTAATCTCACGGATTATTTTTTCGAATGGGACCACATGAATCATCCCACCCTCGTGTATCTTTCAAATTACGCGTGTTATCATCCCTTACAATCCCTTTAATTACTGCGATTATTTCCGAGGGGACGGCTTACGCATCACGCCGCTTCTTCCGTCGCCGACGAACCACGCCCAAAACGATGTGCGCGATACCCTCGGTGCCCACCCGCCAGACGACGAGGTGGCCCATGGTATCGCCCGACGCACCACCGAGAGCGACCACCCACACACCGCCCCTCCCCATCGCGCCTTCGATACAAGCTACCCGACACACGGAACCCATCCAGTTGCGGGCGTTGGGGGACGAGAGGGTTACCGATGTAAACCGGTGTTGCCTGGGCTCCGCTGCTGCTCCCAACTCAACTTCCCCCTTACCTGCGTCCTCTCCCCCACCCTCCCTCCTGTCTAACTTCCGCCCCCACCCTCCTCCGCTCTCGCAATTAAGAAGAATGGCGGAAGCCGTGGCGCGTCCGTGTTGGTGGGTCACTATGACAACGGTGTCCCCCTTCAGGTGGGGTGGTGGCGGCGGTGGAGTCGGGGTGGGTGACGGCGATGTCGAAGCTGCCATTTGCGCGAGAGACGTGACGGGGACCAACTGAAGTCGGGGTCCCACAGGGCATTGTCTTCGCCCCTGGTATTCTGAATCCGGCGCACCCGTTTGCTCAACGCATGCCGCAAACATCACGTTCCCGTCGGCACTGGTGTTTTGCGTCTTATTTTTGGCCAATGTACTCGTAGATGTCGGCCATTGTCGTGGCATGAGCTTATTCATTGTAAACAATTGTTTTTTTTTCAAACCCTTGTCGGTTGTGTTTGAAATGTTTTCATACTTCGTGGATGCGATACAGGAGGCGCTGCACTGCATTGAAAAAATTTGTTGGGAATACAAGGGTGCTAAGCATTAAATGAATTTCAAAATTTGTCCTGCGGTAAAATGCATTCATTATTTTAATTAATAAAGACATTTTAATTCTACCAATTTTCCCGCAATAAAGCACAATTTCCGTGCCTGTTATTTTACTCGGCTATATCCATAATTAGCGCAGATTATGTCCTCACTCAGTTTATGCATTCATTTTTACGTTGTTTGGGCACGTTTGGGCACTTTTCGATCCAAGCTAATAATGCGTCGTATGTTTTGTGTTTTTTTCTGCTTTTAATTCTCTCCCTCTTTTCCATTTTACAGTGCTTTTTCTAGATTTAGCGGCATAGGTGATGTGAATACGACGTAAACTCGTGAGTCAAAGCATTAATAAAACATAGTAGATATGCTGCAGGAGCAATTTTGTAAACAGTGAAATTATTACCCAGGATATTTCATCTAGGTTTCTCATGCAAGCAGTATAAATCGATTTTAACTATATTTTTTGCTTCTCCTGAACGTCTCATTCCGATACATTCAAAAAATTTGATGACTAAATATGTGTTTTTTATTAATCTGTTGATATTTTCATTCGAGAAATGAACATCTGCATAATTATTATAACTCTTTGTAAGTTCCTCTTTGATGATGTCAGGTGTCCATAAAAATTACATCATCTGGATACTAGACCATTAACTAACAATCGACTTCTTTGACGCTAATAAAATCATAAATGCATAATAGAGCATTGTACTTGATTAGTGTTTCCACATCTGACTGCTTTAACTTAACAACCATTCCAATATACCAACTCGTGTTACTTCACCGATTCCGGCGAAAATATCCCGTTTCCTCCATTTGCCAAAATCTCTAATCCTCTCGCCGTGGTGTTTATTTTTTCTCGCCTACCTGCCTCACCGTCACCCATTCCACCCCCATATTTTATGGGAAACACGACTCCCTTTGATCCTCTTTGCAGGATCAATACTTTGTGTCAAGTTTTACGACGCATCGCATTATCTTCTCTATACGAGGAATTACAACTCAATGTTTCCGAGATGTGAAGGCGAGAAAGGGAAACACTGGAGGGAGATAGGTGGTAGTAATCGGATTATTTCCCGGTGCGGCGTAGGTCACTGCTGGGATGCATGACGTAGCAGCTGTAGTGGAAATTGTCGGTGAAAAGGTGAGACAAAGCCAACCTATACTGTGCTCAAAAACGTGCGTTACCACGCCTCGAAGCTAATGGAGGTAGTCATCGCCGTATTTTCGTTTAAAGACGAAGTCAAGGTCTTTAACGTTGTTGGAGTATAATCTCTATTAACATTGGCTCCGTTATTAAGATTATTAATTGAAGCATTGACGTTGGAAAGTCATAAAAAAATCGAAATTTCGTTTTTTTCAGTGAGAAGATAGTACATGCACATGCCTATAGCATGGACAAGGTAGAAATTCAATTCGTGCAATATATCAGTCAATACGTTTGACGTAGTTTGTTCACTAATATAGGCTTCACAATGTTGGCAAACCTCTTTTTTTCGTCTCCTGTAAAATTCACATTTAGCGACCTTTCCCATGCCAACGCTCCAATTATTATAAGGTCGATTTCAAGACTGTAATTTTCGGTATTTCAACGATTTGAATCAACCTCGATCTAACAATCACATATTTATCTTTATTTCTTTCTACTGTTGTCATGGTATCACTAATTTTTATGTTTGCTATCCGATGTCAGTGGTTATAAAATGTTATCATTAATTTGTGATATGATGACAAATGTTGCGCTGATTTTAATAGTTTTTGTTTTCTTCCAAACCATTCCGCACTTTTTTGTATCCTGGAGCATCAATTATTTCATTTATAGAGACGTTCCCACAGAAAAGCCATCATTTGAGGTTCATAAAATCGTATGTTCACGTAAATGTAGTTAACGCTTTTTTATGCGAATGAACATTGTCGAAACTCACATTAAAGCTCTGGAGGAGTGGAGGGTGGTTAGAGTGTGTAAAGTAAGCCCTTAAGCCGGTGATTCGTAATGGTTGTTCCGTTTCTGTCGAGGGACATCTCGTGCACCTACTTTAAAGGTCCATCACCGCATGGCTACATTAGACTTTGACATCTGAAAAATCCCTCGAAAATTATCATCAGTATCATTATGGTCCATTTCATTTTTAGGTCGCGTTTAATTGCTTATGTGCCAATATTTTAGGGCTCGTGAACTTATTTGACGACTTTATTCTTTCCCTTTTTCGCCGGAGTAGTCGTTCGCTACCACGCGATTAAAGATAGGCATAAATGATGTATCACGAAGTGCTTTCAGATTTTGGCTTATTATCTCAGATTTTTATTTTCAGTTATACTTTTTTGGTATAGGTATGGTATGGTATTTGGAGGAGGCGACCGACAGCTGTGGTCATTTGCGCCATGAGGGAAGGGTAGGTAAGGAAGGGTGGAGAGAAACCTAGCGTCGGCATTAGCCTGCTCTTTACGAAAGGCGCCAAGGGGACCACGGCTTAACGTCCCATCCGACGGACGGAGTGTTGCGCTTGAAATATCCTCCACACAACATTCAAGCAGGGATCGGGTAGTCTCTGAAAATTCTCTGCCGCTGCCGGGATTTGAACCCGGGCCCTCCGGGTGGGAAGCCAACACTCTAGCAACCACACCAACCCGATATATTGGTATAAATATCAATAATATTCAACAAACGGTTGTCTCTCAAGGTCTCAGAATTTCGTCAGCCCCGAAGTCAGATTCATATAAAAATGAGGTCATCCGATACTGTTGCTTTTATTTAACCCTTGGAATCCTGCTATTTCCGTCCTTTCCTCAGGGTTTTGAGAATTAAAATCAGTTAGTAAAAATCGCTTCAGAGGCCTCTCCTTTTTCGGGATAAGGGGTAACAAATTGTGTGGACTCTTTCTGCAAAGCTGCATGAACTTGACAAAATTAGAACACACCAGCATCGGTCGAGTTACAGTGGCGTAGCCAGGAATATCGTTGGAGGAGGGGGTCCTAAACCAGGGGGGAAAATTTTTGAAAAACAGCGTACTAAGTAGAGTGTTTTAAACTAATTTGAACATTTTTCATAATCGAAAAACTTCATTTTTCAAAGAATGACTTTGCAAATTTTCCCTTCGCTACGCTACTATCGAGGTATGATATATTTTTAAGGCAATAAAGAAGCTTTGAACAATTCCTTGAACTATTGTTAACTACTGAAACTATTCCTTATTGCTGATGTACGTACAGTTCCATCTCGATGCATTAATGTCTGAAATATTTTTCCCTCTATGCCATCTCAATTCTATTAACGTTCATTTGATCCGTACTGTCTCCTACTTTCTTATGATGTTAACCACGTCCACGTATGTGCAGTAAACTGATTTTTCTCGCAATTAGGAAACCAGTAAATTTAGTAAACCCAGTGTGGCAATTTTAAATTGTATTTTTCATGGTCGCTCATTGGAACAATCCAAAGCCTTAAGCAGCCAATAGTTCCCTCCTTTCTAAAGCTGTCCTTTCAACCTTGATTACGAGATCAACACTCAAAGGGTGGGGTTTAACGTACAGTTTCCTTTTTTTATTTGTAAAAAAATACTATCATGTTTTCATTGTGTCTCTGAGCCGTTTGATGTAACTCGAAACGATATTTTTGGAATCAAACGCGAATCTCATGGCACGTGTCGTGTAGGTCATAAAACGGATATTCGTGATAAAGTAACCTTATTCTGAAAAATCCAGCGGTAAAGCTGTATTTTACGGACCATAGCTGACTTTAAACAGCAAATTTTAATCGCTGAATGACACAAAATTTAATAATTTCATGAAAAATTTATTTTTTACCATCCAAACCTTTTTAAGAATCTATAAAATGAAATTATTGAAAAGAGACACAAGAAATCACAAATTTCTTATCTCTACGTATTTTCTTTTCTAGATACAAGGAAAAAGTAACAAGAGCATGATATACGCTCCTTTAAGCGTGAAATATTATACTATATGCTAATGCACTATATTTCTTAGGAGATATGGCTTGTTTTCTATTAAAATTAACAAAAACGGGAATTTTTTCGTTGCAAAAGATTATTTTAACACTAATTGCATCGCATCTAGAGATAAAAAGAGCACTGTTTTCGTTAGGATCACTTTTGAAGATGGTTAAAAAAAGTGCTTATCTGAACCAAAAATTCTATACAGCTCTGTCTTGAGGTTAGTCAAAAGCATGCTGTTCATGACATAGATGAGAAATATTGGAGGCGTTTACAGCTTATAATTAAAGCTGTAAGTCATATTACTATGGTCTGGATCACATCTACAGACTAGTATTGTAAGCTTATGATCCATGTTTCCAATAGAGGAGCCGAAACGCCGCGTGGGAGAAAAGTCTAAATGCTTAAATATTTTACAAAAATCCTATTATGAGTTGCCTCTAAATTTTATATTTTGAAAAGTATATTAGACTAAAGATTTTCCTTCCCCATCAAGAGTTTCATCGCTAATGGTTTTATTATTATGCCTTACGCAGTTTTTTTCTTAGATTTTTGGACTAAGACTACATCTGGTGTCAAGCAAAGTAATCACCTTCATCTTAACGTAACTTGCTTTTACTTGGGCTAGCTCTCCTTTGTTGTCAGAAAGAATATATTTATGAAGTCTTTCTTATAAATAGCTGGGTGCATTTCATCTGCCATATCCTTTCTCAGGTTTGCATTTTATAAAGCAAATAGGAAGTCTTGCCATAGCTCCCTTTAATTCCGAGAATTTCAGTGGGAATCCTATAATTCTCCTCACATATGAACTGAATATCCGACCCCATACTCGTCCAGAACCAAACGCGCGCTAGGCAATCACATATTGAAGTAGCAGTCTCCTATCTTAATGGCTAAATATCATAGACTTGATGGTTTCCACAAGTGATCTTTCTCGTGCAAAGCTGTCTGGTAGATTGCTTGCCTTTTGAGTAGCATGGAGGAAGCGTGGTTAAAGAGGTCGTCTCATGGTGTTCCAGACATACCGCACGGGATATTTTTTAAGTTGACGGATCATTTCTTGACTCTTCTCCTAGCTCTAGTCTCGACTCACTTTCAATATATGGACTGGAAAGGTCTTATTCAGTTATTCAGATATTAAGCAAGTTTAGTTATGACTTTGAGACGTATTTTCCCATATCCTCTTTAAAATAGCAGAAAGCTGTGGGACTCGCTTAAAAGTCTGTCTGGGTGTGATTATTAATTTGATCCTTTTTGATGGCCTATTTTAATCTTAATTTTAGGGACATTTAATGAGGTCAGAATACATCTAAGGAAACGTCTGCTATGCATATGACACTAAATTATTTTTCAAAAATTATGTAATAATTGCACTTTTATACTTGCTACATCGTGAAAACGCTATTTTGACTGATGCATTATTTATTAAATTTTATGAATTTAGTTTTTCATGTGATTTTACGTTCAATGTTCTATATTTTTGTGTTTTTCAATTGTGAAATTTTAATGTGATAACAGGTGTACTGGTGTTAGTGTATTAAACTATGTAATTTTTGTAATATCTTATCAGAGAACGAGTGGCTGGGAATTCACATACTTTTTGCTTTGCTTCTTCTGCAACCAAGAAAAATATTTAGCGATTGACCACAGACCTTTCGTTCCACAAAATGGATAGTTTTAGCGCCCGGTTGTTAATTATCTCCTAATAGACTCGATAAATGAATCTAATCGATCTCATTCCAAACGTCTCTACACCTAAATACTACTCCGCTGAGCGCTTCAAGATGCGTGTGGCGGTGGGTGTTTTAAAGCAGCCGTTAGTAAATTAAACGAAGATCAAATGAGGTTCCGCCTAAGATTTATGAAAATCTTTTATTGTTGGGGGAAAAAGATAATTCCCACTCCTATCCGATAGGTAATATATCTCTCTTCACTTCGTTTCTGTCGGACGTGTAAATATAGTGGGGTTCTAATATGGTGTTCTTTGTGTCACTCTGAAAGATATCTTTTCTCAATTACTCAAGTAATCTGAGCCTACACGCAGCCTCCGAGTCTCTTGCACTCCCGGCCTAATTCATTTAACTTCTATATACCCATAGTAGTTTTTGACGAATGAACAAATTGGGGCCGATAGTGCTTCCTTGTGGGACATCTGATATCTTTTTCGCTACATCAGACCTAATTCCGTCAATGACTACTTTTTGATTACGATCACACACAAAGCCGTGACAATTTAAATACTTTTTCGATTAATCCGTATGTTTGTAATTTGTATAAAAGTTTTACTTTTGACATCGAAAGCTATCTTAAAATCTAAAAATAATGCGTCAAATCGTCTTTTTGATTCACCAGATAACGTCATGAATGAAGAGCGCGAGCCGTGTTTCGTATTTTTCTACGTATCCAGAAGCCGTGCTGACAGCCATTTAGGGAGTCACGATTGTCCAGGAAAGGCATGATATTGCTGACAACTAAACTTTAAAAAATGGTACTTGAAACACTTTTTTTCCAGGATATTATATCCGATAGGATATTTTCTTGGAAAAGATATTACCGATATTTCCGGGAAGACGGCCATGTTTGACGAGGCCTCATCAGGTATGTTGTGTTTACATCCTCGGGGTTTCCGATATCGTAAGCGAGAGGGGCTTCTCTGCCGCGAAGGACGGTGAATTTGAATATCCGTCTTACTTATTTTTTTATATTTTATTATTATCGATTTCGCACCAATCTTCATAAATTGCGGACCATTTTTACGTTAGCTTTGAATTCCACAGCTTATGTTAAAAGAAGGGAGAATTTGACTCGAAGAAAAATAGTTTCATGTGAAAGAAAATTGAAAATGAGTCATCATGTTAGTGATAAACATGATGACTCTATAGGGTATTGGGTTGATTATTAATTCAAGGAAAAAAATATTAATTCCGGACAAGGTTTTGTTGTCATACTGACCCTCGCTATTTTAATATTGCTAAATCTTTCTCGGAGATTCAAATTAATAAAAGTCTTATGTATCCATGCGAGAGAAAAATACCTTTTTTGGGACGGCCTTAATATCGTAAACTGTTGTCTAAGTCTGATTGAAGGGTGCTCGGGTTCAACTTCCGTTCTTCGGGAATCCTTCAGTCACACCCAGATAAAATACTTGACGTGGACCCAGGAGAAGGAGTTGTCCGAACTCTACTTTCATCAATCCAAATCAAGAATACAGTTAAATCGCTTAGGTTGAGGTAAAAGTATGATGATTTTGGACAAAGGAACGTAAAAATACTCGCTAACATAGAGGCATAACCTGTTAGTTCTCTCCGACATTTAATATGTTGTACCATTAGATAAAATCTTAGCGTGCAAAGTAGTAGTAACACAAAACAACCGTGGGGAAACACATAGGGGCTTAAAGGGAAGTTCCCTAATATATTTTAATTATGCTATGCATTATTTAAATATTTTTATTTAGAAGAAAAGTTATCTTTCGGTTATACCATATGTACTCGAAATTCACATGGATATGTTACATAAAAATCTCAAGATTGGTGTCAACTAATATTTATTTACGAGTACCATCAATTCTTCCCTTGCGTGGAGACATTATTTCACGAGATAAACGTCACTAGAGCTGTTAAATATTTTGATTTGTTTTAGATATCTTTTATTTTGGTACTCTCAATTCGAAACTAAATAGCAATAATACTTTCCCATAATTTTATCTTGTATTTACTCCTTCACTGTTAGTAAATACAAAAAAGCTCATAGAAACATTATCAAATAAACAAAAACATTTTAACAGAAGGTTAATTCCTCAAAGGCGTGTGTTTTGATACATGTTTACTATCAAAAGCGAAATATTTCATTATAATGTATGCTTAAATTAACAACACCTAGAAACTGAACTGGAATCAACTTACATTTTTCTCAGGTAAAAGATACGATGGATATTTTTCTGAAACCTTAGCTATTGAGCATACGGAATTGAGATCAAGAATAACTATAGCATGCAAGAATTTATCTTGTTAAATTCTGCTGTCTTCTCTTATGGGACTGAAACTGGCGCATTCTTAACATTTTTGGAATCTATTTTATCTAGCTTGAACTCTTATGTCGCTGGAATATGTACTTAGGAAGAGCCGTATCGTTCTAGCGACACAAATGATAATGCCGTATCTTATTTACTTTGAGTCAAGAAATCGCGAAGAAACTTCCTTAAAGTCACAGACAGACCGCGGCGTGCTTGTTAAGGGTCCACGTGAATGAATGGGCCATAAGAGCCTGGTTTGCCTGTAGACGGCTGAGCTCTTCAGGCAATTACGGGGAGACATTCGGGAAGCGAGTGATGGAGCAACGGCGGCGAAGGGAAAGATGTGTACGCAGGGGAGTGAGTCTCTCACCGAAAGGTCATGGGTTAGCCGGAATAGGTGGGACGGGAGGAAAGGGCCTATGGAGAGAGAGGGAAAGATGTCGCGAATTTCCCGGTTAGGTGGAGGTAGGAGTATTACTTGGATAACGGTATTTGAATGCCCAAACGGTGGAAAAGAAACTTTGCTCTGTAGGTACGTGCGTTTCATAGTGCGCTCACTCACTTTACTCGCACTGACCGTGGTTTCGATTTGAGATCAAGATCTTCATGTCCGAACTATGGTTGATGTGAAAAAATGTCGCTGACTGTTAAGTGCGGAAATAAGTTTTCTTTCCAACAGAGGAGTTCCACAAATTTTAACCGCAAACGCTAAACTGAGTACCGACTGTCTATATAATTGCCTCTATACATCGGCGCCATACGTGTGGGACAAGTTCCGAGCCCTGTTTCTCATAATTAAATTTCTCTTGCTTGTTTCGATCAACGCTTCCTTACCTCATACACTCTTTAGTCTCCAAAACCTCCTATCTGCAACAAAATTGTGGTCCTTTTCTTCGGAGCCAAGTCCTTTTTTAAGGTGGGCTCCTGGGGATATAGCTTTTTTCCCCTGCCTATGTTTGAGTAATTCTAGCCATGATACTTAATTAAGGAGCCTAGCGCGCATCCTCCGAGTATCTAGCGGCTCCTAGATAAATTCATTAATCTCTGTGTAACGCTATCTGTTTGCCCTTGGTAGTTTTTGACGAATCTTGTAGCTTTCCTTTGTGTTTTATTAAGCCTAATCTAAGCCTAGCGAGCAACCTCCGACCATCTACCGTCTCCTAGCCTTATTCTTTTTAACATCTGTGTAACGAGTTTATTTTTATGCACCTGATCGCGAAGTTATCCATGTTGAACGCTTCAAAATCGGATACCGCAACTGGTTACATGGACAAAATCAACTCGAATACCCGCACTAGAGTATATTTGGCACACTCTTTGGTTTAGGTAGTGTGAGGGATGGAGATTTTGGTTTGGAGTGCTCTGTGAAGGTTGGCGCTTCGATGAGAGGTGCTTTTGGGGGTAGGAGCGAAAATGCCTCGAGCGAGCTTCGGGGGTGAGAGGTCGAAGTGGAGGTTGCTGGGGCGAGAGAAAATGTGCGTGCCTGCGCTTTTGGGGGATGGAAATGGAAAAGATGAGTGCCCACCACTCTTTCCTTTCGCCTCCGTTCGTCGCTCGCGGCCATCAGCGCTTCAAGCTAGCGGGAGTGATTCGCTCATCGCATCCCCGTTGAAGTGCTTCCGAAGCGCACTCTTACCTAGGAGAGCCTAGCCTCGCCTATTCTTCTTTCATGTAAATTCCCCTCTATTTTCACTGATAAAAATAGGATATTTCCACGGATGGAAAGGCTGTGCGGATCAGCAGTCTCTCTATTAACATTCCAACTCATTCGCCGAAGAAAAATTAAAAGGCGTGTATGGATTAGCAGTCATTCAATTAAAGTTTGAACCCATTCACTGAACAAAACTTATAAGGCATGTACGGATCAGCAGTTAACTTATTAACATTTCAACCCATTCACTGATTTATAAAGCTTGTAGGGATCAGCAGTCACTCCATTAACAATCAACCCATGCGGTTGGTAACAAAATGACAAGGAAACGTTTGTATAGTCTACAGAGTTTAATTTACCAATTCAGGTTTCGACAAACTTTACAACTTTCGCATACAAGTATGTCACGTCGAAAATGGCATAGTTTGCCGCAAATTTTTGTGGCTGTGTCAATAGAAATCAATGTACGTACCATACAAACATCACTCGCTTTCGCTCGCTGGGGAGCTCTATCCCCCGTGACCCTCTAGGAAAAGGCCTTTGACCTCATCTGGCCATTCTGCCAGTTTTGCACTCGTTGCCGGTGCGAATCATTGAACAAGTCATAATGTACAAGCACTCTGCAAAATCGCGAAATGCACTCCATTAAGGATTTTTTAACAGCCACAACCGACCGCAATGGTACTACTGATGATTTTTTCTTGCTTTTGGGGAAAAGTTGAGCAAGCTGGACCCCATAACTCATTGCCGCATCTCCCTCCGTTGCTGAGATAATAATTCACGAAATAGTGAAATTGCACGATTTGGCCAAGATTAAAAGCTTCGATCTAACATTCCTTTCTCGACGTATCACGTGGTCTAGATTAAAAGAATGACATTCACAAAGTAGTAGGATAGAGTCAATTGGCGACACTACCATGGATAGAAAAGTTAGTGCTCTACAATTTTACATTATGTTTCAAACGATTTTAGAGGTGGTCGATTCGATGACTTTCTGTCGTACCTCGTTCATCCCAAACATTTGCAAGGCTCACTCAGTCAGTCAGTGGTTGAAAGTGGGTTTTATAGTATATATAACCAGTCATTATGCTACTTGTTAGACGGCTCCATAAAATACCGCCATTAACTCCAAAGCTCTTTTAGTTGGTGTTGTAACCGAGCTTAGTGGAAGTCATTGCTGCGTTTTAATGCGTCCATTCACCACATTTAGTTTACCTCCTATTTTTGACTATGTTTGACCGTGTGCTGCGAGTTTTCCTTCCTCTAGTTTTTTCTCCTTTAAGTCCGTACGAATCTATACTGAGTTGTTTCAACCCCACTATTAGCTTGATAGATGTGGACTATCTCGGTCCAGACTAAATCAGTGGAATGGGATTTATCGTGTTCAGGATAAGGGATCACTACCGTAACACTTTCAATTGTTACGGTGATTAAAATTTGAGGGGGATGTTGGGGGAAATTCCGTGAGAATCAGCGCTTATTCTAGTTTTTTTCTCATAAAGTTTGCTCGATAAACAGGTGGACTCTTCAAAAACAAAGCTACAATTGCGTGAATTAGTTGTTATCAGAATTAGGTTTCTTTTTATTTCTCTTGGTTTCCTGAGACTTTTTTCCTATTGTGACATTAATTATATGACATCTTTGCTAATCCCCTGTTGTGACTATCTTTTTCCTTTTATTTTGGTCAAACTGTGACCAAAAGCGCTTATTTAAACTTTTAAATGCTTAGTAAGATTAATGAGTCAATTTTTGTGGAAAATTGCCGTTTGGAACTCAATTAATTTTTATTCAAGTCGGTTTGAGTTTTTATATTTTGTATTTGTAATAAATATCAACAGCCCAATACATTTTCCACAAATATTTACGTCATTTAAGAAGTTACGTTGTGCTCGAAACAGGGTATCAACGCCATTCTGTAGATGCTCACATCATAAAATGGTGTTTGGTTCATTATCGGTGCCAACAGCACGTGAGATTCAAGAACTCCTCGAATATTATCTTGAGTGGGAACTCATCGTTTGTAGTGACTTGGAAACGTAAAAGAAATTCCTTATCGGTCCATCGTATTGGAGCGTGAGAATTTCGCCTGGAGCCACGAGTGTTTGTCCGCTCACTTGAAAGGCTCGGGAGTGTTTGGGTCTCCTTAAGAGATGGCGTAGGTGGAGATAACGGTATCGCCACATACGAAGGTAGTCACCCGTAGGAAGAGAAATGTACGAAGCGACGAAGCAGGAAGAAGTGGTGGGACAAAAGGGAAACTCGGGGAACGTAAAAGGACGAGGGCATTAAAACTGTTGGGCGAGTTGCAAAAGGGAATCGGAAGAAGAAAAGACGGTGGGTGTGCGCAAGGGTGAAAATTAATGGTGAGGGCGTCGGAGCGTGTGACGACGCGGGGGGATCAGGCGATCCGGACGATGGGGGATTTACTTCCGTGTTTGGGAGGAAAAGAGGGTTTAGGGACACCGAATGCGATGCTATGCGAGGCAACCGCTCGCGCTACGTTTCCAATAATCTTGCAATCGAGTACCGATGACGCTGTCACCGAGCGCCAATCCTGTTTGCAGAGGTCCTTTTTATTTTCGTTTTTTTTTTGTTGTGTTTTTTGATATTTTGCATTTTTTTATTACATCTATCTGATATCAAAGTGAGAGTGCGAGGAGTATGGGATGAGGATTAATCACAAGGAGACCAAGGTAATGCGGTTTTGTCAAGCAACGCGAGCGAGGAAAGTGAGAATCAAGATAAAAGTAGGCGGGGAAAAACTTGAGCAGGTAGAGCAATTCAACTATTTAGGCAGGACATTAGAGGAAAACGGATAAAATAGTAAGAACATCGGGAAGCGAATTGCATTAGCAAAGGAGGTGTTCATGACCAGGAAGGAACTTTTGAGAGGATCGTTATGTAAGAGTTTAAAGAAAAGGTTAGTAAAGAGTTTTTGCTCTGGAGTGTAGCTCTCTACGGTGCGGAAACGTGGACACTAAGGAAGAAGGACGTGAGAAGATTGGAGGCATTCGACATGTGGGTATGGAGAAGAATGGAGAAGGTGAAATGGACAGAGAGGAGGAGAAACGACGAAGTGCTGGACATGGTGGGTGAGGAGGGGCAGATTTTTAATGAGATACGGAGGAGACAGAAGGTATGAGCAGAGGGAGTACTTAGCGGGGAGGGGATGTTGAAAACGGTGCTAGAGGGTAGAATTTTAGTTAAACGAGCGATGGGAAGCAAGAGAATAGGATTTTTGTGAAGAAGGCAGTGCTGGAAGGAAAGGGAGGCTCCCAGATTACTTCTTTAGTACTCCATGGAAACCTATCTTAATCGGTAGAATACTATAATAATAAAGGTTAAAAATGCCTTGCCTAATTCTAACTTCAAGATAAGCGTAATTCCATAGAGTTACCCTGTCCGTTTAGGTTAGCTACCTTTTTAGTGCTTATGTCATAAAACATAAATATGGAGTTATTAAATAGTATTTTTTTCGTGATTACAAATTTTTCTTCTCCATTC
Source organism: Ischnura elegans (assembly GCF_921293095.1). NCBI lineage: Eukaryota > Metazoa > Arthropoda > Insecta > Odonata > Coenagrionidae > Ischnura > Ischnura elegans. Next base: position 80,244,276 of record NC_060246.1, on the reverse strand, counting down.
GACGGATAATCAAAAGTTATCTAGTCTTAATCCCTTATTTCTTTAGTAGCATTGAATTGGAGCGTCAATACTTTCTCGATATAATTTTTACTATCACTATACCTATTTGGTCGCTAGTGTATCTCAAATTCGTTATAGTGCCAAATTACTCTCTCAGTTAATCGCCTCGCCCAAAATAGTATACTAAGCAAACCTTCAAAATGCTCATCCGTGTAATCAAGTTTTTAGAAATGCATCAAATTAAGCAGCGAAGACAAGCCGCGAGTCAGCATGTAGCTGTAAATATTTATTTTAAACAAAATATTTTTCATTATGCTAGAACACCAGCCATCCTTCCTTCAACATATTTTTAGGTCTCTGACATGAATCATTATTTATAATTTTGGAGCTCTCTTGACTGTGCTACTGTATTGTATTGATTTTTCACTGGAAATTAATTAATCGCTGAAAAAATTTTGGCTTCGAATGCGGTAAAACTACACTGTTTAAAATTAAATCCTAGATTACTACATTATAAAGTTTTCATTAGTGGCTAATTGTACAATCGAAATTGTGAAACCAGGGTACCACTATGTAGTGAATGAAGGAGTTTCATTTAGTCTTATTTCTTTTCCTTCTCAAACCATTGAAGAAAGTGAATATTCTACATTTTTTTCGCAGTCAATGCTACTTATTTTTTGGTATCATTGTACCATTTACGGACGCTTCTGACGAATACAGGTATACGAATGTAGAATTGCATTGTGATTAAGAGTGGGAGTATGACGGTAAATGGCAGCAGCATCAGGTTGCCGGGACGATGCCATTGCTAATAGCTATCTTTCCGGATGTTTCCTCATCCATCGTCGTCGGTGGCGTGCATCCGTGAGTGAATTTTAAACGAGGAGCTTTCCGTTGCCCAAGATCTCTGAGATCCCCGAAATCCAGTGCTTCCCTGCTCAGTCCATTCAGCGGTCGCCTTCATTATCTCGCCTCCGCCGACGTGATCTCTCTCCCATCAAAGGCGTCGAGGGACTCCTAATACTTGGGTAAAGGAACACGAAAGTCCCTTAAGTTTTCTTTCTCGAGTTTTCTCACTTATTTCGGTTAAATCTTGTGTTTCATCCATTCCGTACCTTTAAATTTACCGCAGCAACGGGATTTCAAGGCATGAAGATAGTTTTTATGTTTTTATTTTTCAACAACCGACCTCAATTTGTTCTTCATATTCATTCAGCATGGAACGCAGAGATTTTAAATAGTTGCTGTAAGCGCCGATTGAGTGTCTAATGAATTAACGCTTACGGAACCATTATACATTATATTATTGTGTTATATCCATGCCTATCTATTTACTGGAGCAACGGAATTCAAAGGCATGAAGATATATTTTATGTTTTCTTATTAATACCCGACCCAAATTTTTCAAATTTATCGATTATGTAGCGAAAATATTTTAAATTGGCGTCTTAAGTGTTCAACACCGATTAAAATTTAATTAGTTGCGGTAAAGCTAGCTACTATAAGTTTTCACGATTTTCATTTGAAGAAAGGCAGCATCAATACATTTTCAAGATACTTAGAATTAACCTATAGAAACATAGAATAACTGTAAGAATCTTTGTAGACATTCACATGTAAATAAATATTATAACATGACCCCAGTATTTTCGCTGAGTAAAAATTTTAATACGAGAGGTAAAGGTAAATACGGAAAATGTTCTATACCGGCACGCTGAAAATTTCAAGATGATGGCGTAAATTTTATACATGTAGTTCAATAACAGTCTAGATGTACTTTCGAGTTTTTTGGGTGTACCCCCCGTACTATATCAGCTGTTGTCCCACATTTCATGGCTGCTGTTGAAGTGAGGGTAATTCAAGGAACACCTCAAGAGATATTGTGGCTTCAACGCAAGCACCACATAAGATCGATCCAATCGTGAGTGATGCTATTGACATTAAAACTCCTTGTAAATTTCTAACATCTAACTTTCTAGCCTTCTAACTTCTCCCCTTTCCCACCACTTCCCCTCCATGGACGGTTTTAAGTTCCCTTCACTGAAAAGCTGATTTATTCACTTCCGAAAAAGTGACTAGCCCACGCGGAGTGTACCCGAAAACACAAAATAGAGCTACAATTACCAGCGAGAGCTTTCACTGAGAAATAACATTCTTGGCATCAAGACAAAAATTAGGTGAAAATTACCGTGCCTTTATCATTTTCCGATACATCATCACAGTATTTATATCACTCACTCGGCTTCTTCAGATTTATGAAAACTTGAAGAATCGATTGTAATTGAATTATTTACTGTCCTGAACACATCAGGAATGATGTCGAATTATGTTTTAGGGGAAAACCGTTTTAAAGTTTCATATTTAAAATATACTTGTCTACCTTGATATTTCATTGATATTTAAATGAAGAAATGGTGGAAAAAAAATTCCATCTATCAAGTCGTCGGTGGGACTTGATCCGGTGACCACCGTATTAACAAATTTTTCATTTACTTTCAATGATAAGAAATGGAAATGGGATAAGACATTGAAAGGGGAGGACGACGTGGTTCCACAAGTTATGAATTTCCTGGAGCGCGTCCCCGTGGAGGCCGGAAGAACTTCAGGGAGCTCCCACTGTCCCTTAATTCCTTCGACATCCACTAGGCCACAGAACCAAGACCACGCCGCGCCGCCCTCAAACAATTACTGCGGAAAATCAAATATATAAACATCGATCCGAACGGTCGCCATGGTAATGAGTAAAAGGCCCAGTCACGCGGCTGGCCTTTACGCGCACAATTTACTTCACCAATCTAAAATGCCAACCTGATTGACTTAAAATTCCTATATATACGCACATGATAAGAAATGATAAGACCTATGCCTCAGTTACCCCATGGTCCCAATTACCCCCGAGCACCTTATACCCTAACGTCTGAAGTTGTGCTTAATTTATGCCGGGATCAAATGGATAATTGTGACTAATGAAAAATTTTTGCTTTTTAATTTAATAATATCTATTAACTTATCTTTGTTTACGCGAGGTGATAGATCATTTGTTTTTAATTCATCCACCATAGTTATCCTCCATCTATGCTGCCGATCTATTTATATCTCAATGGATAATAAGTGGCTTGAGAGAAGAAAACCTTTCCACCCTTTGTTTCTTTCTGTACATGGTACATTTATCCTCTTCAAATTAGATCCCTTTCCATGCGTTCTTTCTCTCAGAATAAATTGTACTATTTACGGAAATTTTCTGCTTGAAAAAAACGAGCAAGCTCCAAACGCAATGCTCCCTTTCTCTCAAAAGCTCTCTCTGTCATATTTTCCTCTTTTGCTTTGAAGGATTCTCCTCCCTAACGTTTTTTTCTTCCAATTTTGCTTTGGCCTCCCGACCTCACTTCTTCTAGCATTTCACCTCACTTCCCTTCCAGTTCGCGTCGTATATTTCTCTCTCTTTTCCATCTCCCCCTCTCAACACTGCAATCATGGTGCTTCCACTTTTCCTCGTCAACTTCCGCTGAAACTAACCCTGGTTCCATCCACGCACAAAATCTGGGAGGCGGACGTACCGTTTCGGTAGGTATGATCCAGCTTACCCCTCCGATCTCTGGCGCCTTTTTTCCTCTAACATTCCCTCAACGCCTCACTGAAAACCTTTGGAGTAAATTACATTGTCTGATGCCCTCGTTGTTGACTTATGGCACTACCGAAAATCGTGCTTCTTCACTCGCCCTCTTATCTCAGACTGGAGTGCCCTAATATATCTTCAGACTGATTGGCCTCCCCTCATGACTCAGGCGCTGCTTTGATGGCCTTTTGTGATTGTTTTTTTTTTTGTTTTCCGGATTTAGCATGTAAAGATATGTCTTTTGGACTGAGCTGTATGCGCTCATATACTTTGTTAGATGTGTCCAAAAATAGCCATAGATATGCGAGTGAGGCATACTACGAGATTCACCAAAATTGTCCAAACCATATAGGTACGTATTTTAATTTAGAGTTTTTCTTGCCAGTTTGTAAAAAAATGGCTATAAGGAAGCCAAATCAATGATTTTATTCATAATACTTGCATGCTTAGATTCCCCATTTCTTTCTTCACGCTTTTTATCACACTACCATATGCTTGACATAATTCCTTCCATCAGAGCGTGATCATTTACAGTGAGATTTTCTTTTCGAGTACCATGATTTGGTTTGTGTATAATGCTGTTCAAATATCACTTAAGGTGAACCATTCGGCGTAGTGCTCTAAATATCCATTGTGAGAGTTTAATTTTAGGTTGGCTAAGAGTAAAAACATATTTCAATGGAGTTCAATGAGTATTTTTTTCGTATTCATTCTGAAAGTCTGTTTCATTATTGAATTATTGGTTATTTAGCAGGTACGATTGATGGTTAAGGTCAATGATACTCCATTGGGGTGGGATTGGAAAAGAAGGATGAAGCCTGTCGTCATTGATTTTAGTCTGCCATCAACTAGGATACTATGCGGCCATGGCCGAACGTCCCATTCGAAGGACGGTGGGCTGTATGTAAAGCACCTTCATTCTGTACACAAAGCAGGATAGGGTTTTCTTTGAATTTCTTTTCCACTATCCAGGTTTGCGGCGAGATTTGACAATGGGTATCCTAACATCATCACCATCATATCAACGCAATCTCCATAGTGATCAGCAACACTGACCAGCATTAGATTGTAACATATTTTCTTCTGTCCTAAGATAGTTATCTTAATGCTATTTTCTCACTTAATGTGTAACCCGATTGTTGTACGAAGGATAACGCTGTGATTTCCGAATGTAATGAGTTTCTCTCATTATTTATTAGTGTAGGTCCCAATAACTGAATGTATGATGTACAAGACGGCTCAAATTTACAAAAAATTTCTCTTTACATGAATTCGGAATGACCAGTTTTTTTATAGTTTTGGGTCTGAAGAACGGATATTATATCAAGTAATGTATTTAGTCATAGGGAAAACGGAAAATAATGACTTTGGCAGCTTTGATGATATTTACAGAGAAAGCTTTCCTACCTAAAATGTCGCTGAATTTACTTTGCTTATTTGGAATTCACCGCATTCTTAATAGTGTGCGTATCCTCAATTTCAGTTCTTAAATCGAGTGCATCAAATTGAATCCGTGATTTCCCTAGTAGCCCAAATAAATTAATAAAAATTCCTGAAAATTTTTTCTCTGTGACAGATACAGGAAAATGTGTTAAAGAAATGTATATTCACTGGAGATATCAGAATGATAAGTACGTTTTACATATATATTTCGTCACTCAAAAGTAAAAAAAAAAGTCCGTTCAAAAAGGAGTGATGCGTCCCCTTAATTCGTAACCACCGTGGATGCTCATCACAACCTCTCCTTTCATGAGAAATAGTATTTAGTACAAGAATCCTAGTCGTATCCCCTGCCCTACATTCCCGCTATGATACAAACCGAAGATCCTTAGCACTTCCTTACTTCTGAGAAACTCTCCATATCAGTAATACTGAGGGTTTCCCCGTCCGGCCTTCCCACTCTGATCTAGTTTCCCTTCCAGTTTTACATTCGCCCCTTTTAGTGCCCGTTCGACAAGCTTCCTCCCGCTTCCACGACGACAACCATCTTCCCCTCCTCTTCCTACAATCCTCTCTCCACCAATGTTCACCCGGATCAGCCTGTTAGGGGAACCATGTATTCGCTTTCTGACCGAAAAATGAATTTATGAAATCAAATTTTCCCTATGCGGGAAAGTTGAGGATTTGTATTAGGGCCTCGGATCCGAAAAAAATGATATAATATTAATCACACTAGGTATCCCGAGCCTCAAAGTTAAAACTTTTTCGAAAATTGAGGTTGATTTTGTAGACAACAACCAATTGAGAAGAAATCTCTGTAACTAACCCCATTTCCTGAATAAATAATGATGAGTATATCTTTAAGTATTTTATATACGGAGTTAAAAGTTTATTTAAGGAAATCTATTGTTTTGCGATGGGTGAGACTGGTCAAAAAATTTGGAGCTTAAGCAACCCGCATAACATCCTAATTATAAGGCTGCTTGTGGCATCACTTCATATAATGTATACTCGCATATTTATACGTGGCGGTTTTGTTTGTCGCTTGGGAGAACGGAATGCGGCATCTTCTAATGGACCTCTCAATTGCCTTTTGACGTTTTTTTTATATTCCTAGCTCTTGCCACGTGCCGGTTTTTTTTTACGAAAATATGTTCTGTTGTGTCACTTGAAGACGTAATTTGTTGCTTAGGACTTGGTGCGTTTTCCCATGTGAACTGCTTTCATCGCCGGTGGCGGCGGGTTAAATTCCTCGCATGCCTAACCGAAGATCGCGGGTTCAAATCCCGCCTGGGTAGCTTGTCCCAATCCAGGGCATGGTTGTGTGTGATAGTCATTGTTAAACGTTATTTCTCCCGATGTAAAAAAAGGCTTTCAATGAGCTGTTTTCGGGGCGATGAAGATAAATAGGCTGCTGGTGAAGTTCGAGGGATAAGTATATTGAAGTATTCTACCGATATAAGTAGGTTTCTGTGGAGTACTTAGGAAGCATTCTGGCAGTATCCTTTTCATGTACTTCCCTCTTCAATTTCCAACGAGTCGATTGGGTGCTTGAATTCTTCAAGCGGGTAATTAGGAGGGTGGGAACATTGTTGTGTCACGTGTTGTCAAGAATTGTGTTCATAAGTGTTTAAAATATTCAAAAATTTCCCTCTTGGTTTTTGAAAGGGTAAGGAACTTAATTGTTTACTTTTAAAATTATTTGTTATTTTCAATATGATTTCATTTGACGGATAGTTCATTATTTGAATAGGCTAAGTTTAGCACTGAGACATAATTGGAATAAGGTTTTTAAAATTTCAAGACAGTGATGATTTTGTGGTTATTTTTCAACTCTCAAAGTCCAAAAGCGTTGTGATAAGCGAAACTTGAAAATGAAACGCAGATTCCTTAGGTAAATATATAAAGATATACCACTCGCAAAACATATGTCCATAATGCAGTGTGTAAAATACTAAATTGTAACGATTCCCCAAATTTCTTAGGTACTAAAAAATAGTTATTCTCAAGATATTCCAATTTGAAAAAAATAGCTTTGGCATATTTGCTATCATTATCGTATCGAATTATCAAGTATACTGACACGTGTATTGAAAATTCGCAATCCTGTTCCAGTCTTCGATCATCAACCCTAAAATTCCTGGTCAACTATGTACGTAGATAGAAAATACTGTATGTAATAACGATTCGATATATTTTAAGAAAAAGCATATTCAATATATATAGATCGTGAGACTACACGCAAAGCATATTTCCATTGGGCATTGTGAGGAAGACCAAGATGTACCCATTCACCAAATTTCATTGGTCCAACGTAAATACTAATCATGTTATGCCAATTCGCGTATTTGCTACAATTATCGAATCGATCTTTCGATAAAACTGCTATCTGCACTGTAATATCCGCAATGCAGTAGATTTTAATTCCAGTTAATAGAAATCTTCTCTAAATTTCCTGGTCAACAATGTCCTTGGATGTAAAATCCTATATGTTATAGCAATTCGACATATTTTAAGAAAAAGTAGATTCGATATACATCGAACGTGAGACTAAACGCAAACAATATTTCAATTGGGCATTGTGAAGAATCCCAAGATGTACCCATTCACAAAATTTCATTGGTGCAACGTATATACTAATCAAAATATGCTAATTTCAGCATTTGCTATAACTATCGAATCGATCTTTCGATTACACTGACATCTGCACTGTAAAATCCGCAACGATATTGATTTTATTTCCACGCTATGGTCATCTTCTATATAATTGCTGGTCAACAATGCCCCTGGGGGTTAAAATCCTAAATGTTATAGCTATTCGATATAATTTGTGAAAAAGCAGATTCGATATGTATCGAATGTGAGAGTACATTCAAACTATATTTCCATTGGGCAATGTGAGGAATACCAAGATGTACCCATTCACCAATTTTCATTGGTCCAACGTAAATACTAATCCAGTTATGCCAATTTGCGTATTTGCTACAATAATCGATTCGATCTTTCGATTATACTGACATCTGTACTGTAAAATCCGCAACGATATTGATTTTATTACCACGATATGGTCATCTTCTATATAATTGCTGGTCAACAATGCCCGTGGGTGTAAAATCCTAAATGTTATAGCTATTCGATATAATTTGTGAAAAAGCAGATTCGATATGTATCGAATGTGAGACTACATGCAAAACATATTTCCATTGGGCAATGTGAGGAATACCAAGATGTACCCATTCACCAATTTTTATTGGTCCAACGTATTTACTAATCCAGTTATGCCAATTTGCGTATTTGCTAAAATAATCGATTCGATCTTTCGATTATACTGACATCTGTAATGTAAAATCCGCAATGACATTTTTTTATATCCAGTCTATGGTCATCTACTATATAATTCCTGGTCAACAATGCCTGTGGGTGTAAAATCCTAAATGTTATAGCTATTCGATATAAATTGTGAAAAAGCAGATTCGATATATATCGAATGTGAGACTACATGCAAAACATATTTTCATTGGGCATTGTGAGGAATACAAAGATGTACCCATTCACCAAATTTCATTGGTCAATCGGAAACACTATTGAAGTTATGCCAATTAACGTATTTGCTATAATAATCGAATCGATTTTTCGATCATACTGACATCTGTACTTAAAAATTCGCAATGTATTTGGTTTAATTTCTGGTCTATGGGTATCTACTATATATTTCCTGGTCTACTATGTCCTTAGATGTAAAATCCTATATGCTATAGCAATTCGATATATTTTAAGAAAAAGTAGATTCGATATATATCGAGCGTGAGACTATATACAAAACATGTTTCCATTGCACATTGTGAGGAATACCATGATGTACCAATTCACTAAATTTCATTGGTCCAACGTATACACTTATCATTTTATGCCAATTTGCGTATTTGCAATAAAATTCGAATCGTACATTCGACTATACTGATTCGACTAATGATTTTTCGCGTGCAGGACATTTTTCGGAATTTAATTATGAATTAACCAAGAGGGTTACGGCGAAAGTAAGCTCAAACGTGAGGGTTCGGAGAACCCTCTAACGGTTTTTCTTGGAGATTCCAAATTTTCATATGGCACATGTCTCAAGGCTGAAATCCGAGTTTGAAAATTCGCCCATCACGACAATGTTAAATCGAAATCGTTTATTCCTCGGAATTGTTTCGACGTACGAAAATTTTAAGATAGCCAAAAAATTAATCAAAGAATTATCTAACTTTTTGGCAAAGGAATTTGTCGTGCGATTATTGCAAGTTGGTCAAAAAAATTCCTAAAGTTTTCCCATAAGAAAAGCATTGAGAGCATTCAAACAGTAATAAAAAATACTAAATATCAATTCGTCGCTATGACAACCACACCAAAAAATCGACCAAAAAATCTAGTCCATGTCCATTGAATATCATGTTCCTTGGGCGTTTAAAAGTACAAAATAAAAGCGAAAAAGTTGTAGTCCCATAAGGCTCCCATGTTAATTCAAGTCGATATATCTCGAAAACTAATCGACTTTTTCAACTTTTCAGATTTTTCCTCCCGATGAATTTTTTTTTACTTTTACGTCCAATATTCCATATACCCACACCTATCACAGTTTGGGCTACTAATTTGTGTCAATCACCCAATCAATCAATTACTTTCCCACTTTAAATATGTAATAATAAGCCTACTCTCTTCTATTCTATCGTCCACACCGTATTTATTCGCTGCGAATTACTCGTTTTAATCTTTGGACTATTATTACTATTATTAAATTTTTCTACCGATTATGGTAAATTTGCATGGATTGCTTGAGAAGTACTCAGGCAGTCTCTCCTTCCTTCATGTGCTCCCCTCTATAATTCACAATAGGACCTACTCCCTTTCATTCTTTCTAAAAATCCTGTGCTCTTCCTTCCTCTCCCTAGTTCTCACAACATTATATTCTCTAATATTGTTTTCAACATCTCCTCCCCGCTCAGTACTCGCTCCATCCATACCTTCCGTATCCTCCGTGTCTCATTCAGAAGGATGAGTAGGCTCGCAGAAAATCTCTGTGCGATTAGCACTGCCTAAAATGTTCAATTCTCAAATAGAAATTCATTTACATCGTTGTGCCTGCTTATTTTAAAATCTAGGGTTGTGTTGGGCCTAGGAGCAGTACCATAATCGACAAGATTCAACTTCATGGTGAAGCATGTACGACAAGGTTTTCAGAAATTAGCCGTAGGTACCTACTCCTTTTTCGTGGGAACCATGGGAACTCCGAGTATTGGTCTCAACCTCAAATCGATCGCCTCTCTCAGCATCGGAGCACTCTATGGGATTGTGGAGGATAAGAGGAGAAATCCAGGCATCTAATATATATCCTGATTTTATTTGTGCATAAAAAAGAAAAAATATAAACATGCACATATGTATATAAGAAAAACATTTAACAGGCTACAGGAATGGTTTGCGATCGCATTTCTTCGTTCCGTGTTCAGAGGGGTTTTTATGGGAAGGAAACCGTGTAATTCTATATAAGAAAGAGAGTATTAGATGCATTTCCCAGGCAGCCAACCTCGAAATACAAATAAAATTTCACCTCTAGGTTGATAGAGTGGAAGTAAGAATGGGTGAACTCTAAGCATAGTATCTCTTGCTTTCAAACCTTAATTTAAACATATGGGTGCATACCAGTGGTGCCATGGTACCGGAACACCGTTCCGGCACAGATTAAGAAAAGACATAACACCCAAATAAGGCATAACCCTTTTATACAATTTGGTGACTCAAAATTTATAATACATACATTCGTAACCCAAGCAAAAAATTTTCAAATAACATTTAAATAATATCTTGTAATAAAAACAGTGTAACACTTCACTTGTAAAATAATTTAGGAAAGTATGTTCCGGTACTGCTTGTTTTGCCATGATACCACTGGTGCATACCTGATGAGTGAGAACTAAATAATTCTGGAGAGCTGATCCGTTTAGTATAGATACAAATATCTATATCGAATTTATATCTATAAACACCCCAAATTCTACCTTTCGGAAATGCGTGAATCCATGTTGCTGCTGATGTAGTGCTTACATCGCAGAAAATATTGTAGAAATGATATTGCTGGTTATCAGGAGTATGTGTCTGACGTGAGAAGTGCTTACATTTCCATCTGATGGGAGGCGTCTCCATCGGCTATGAATCTGCACGCCTTCCTCTGAATGCTAATTGGTTGTTTGGATAGAGGAGAGTTTGTTTTCTTGACTGTACTGGAGAGAGATCCTCACGTAGCACATTTACTGTGCCTGAGTTGCGTTCCACTCCACTGCCTCGTAGAGCCTCCTGTAAGGATAGTACTCAGATAGTACTTACTCGCCTATGCAGTCACGTAACCCAGCACAGAACGACTGGAACCCCTAAGTACATATTTCAACCGTAAGCTTCGTAATCGCTCAAGCTTTGCTTTGCTCATGCACCTGTGTGGTACCTATTCTATCCATGCTTGATGTAACACACTTTCGGCGAATAATATGAATGGTTTTCGGGTTCGCCACCGGGTAAGAATATTAAAGTCAGCCAATTAATTTCATAAAATGCAATAGATTTCCTATAGAGTACAAGCAGATTTATTTGGTGGAAAGTGATATTCGAAGTCTCATAAGTTTTTGTCATTTTACGTTGGCTGACTTTAATTATATTTCCCGTCTGCAATCCCGAGGCAGTTTATTGATATACTTTGCTTCTGCCGGAATTTTTAAAATTTCTTTTGATTTAACTGAAACTTTGCCATCATTTTCCATTCATAGTTGACGAGTTTTTCATATTTTTTGAGTCAATAATCATCATATTAGTTATCTAACCCTTGTGTTAAATAGCATGTCAATGCCAAATATAATTAATTTTTTTAATTTTAATTCTTCAAGCATGGCGAGGTTCATTTGAGTGTTTTTGGGTGAAAAGCGGAACATCATCTCTTTCTAACAAATTTTGTGCCTGTCGTTATTATGATTGATTTTTTCTTATTTTTATTGTTCTGTTGTTTTGTTTCTTTTGAAATTTTATTATCATTATTAATTTATTAAGTATTCCAGATTAAATTCTTGATGGTTTCAGCACTGCAAAAGTAATCGGGTGCGACTACAGTTTCTTTAAGCCATAGGCATGTGTTTTCCGAAATTGATTGAAAGTTAATCTTAGAAAGTTGATTGAAACTTAATCCCCAAATATTTCGTGGAGTATAACATAACCGTTTAATAAGAAGAAACTTGTCTCCGATTTCTGATCAATTTTCTTAATTGAAAACGAGGATATAGGATTTCTTTTGCTGATCTGTTATGCATGTAATTGAGGCGAAACCATAGTGTTAGAAAATATGCTGGCTGTCAAAAACAGTTACTTCCTGTGAGTAAAATAACGTCAATTGGGATGGATTTTGTTAAACAACAGGTTTAAAAATGGCACTGCTAGAGTTTCCAGGACTTGCCAGAAGTATATGTTAGTGTGTCAGTCACCAAGGCTTACCTTATCCATGATTTGAATTCAATTTATAACAACCGTCTCATAGTAATTATTGAATTGTGGAAGCGTTGCCATTTATGAGCTCGAAACATTGTAACTCGAATCTGAGCCACTCTTTTTATTCATAAATGCAATCCGTGCCCAAAAATTACAGAGAAAATTATCAAACAAACATTCTTGGAACTCCGTAGGCATTTATTTTCAATTTTTTTTTTCAAAAACATTTTTAAAAGTAAGATATGGATTGCTAGGGTCAGCAAATTTTTTTTTTTAACTAGACCACTTGTAAGTATGGAGAATTTACTCTTTTTGGTGGTTTATCATCTTTAGTTCCTTCATCTTATTTTTGCCTTCGTTCCATTTTCTGAGCGCTTCGTTATCAGGGCTCGCAAGGTTCCTCCGCGGTCAGGCGCGACGGAAAAGGGTGACCTGGAGCTAGGAGGGGCTATTCAGCGTAGGATTTCGAAGGAGAGTATGGATCTTGGAAAAGGGCAAAGGGTTTGTCCCTGGGGTCTACCAAACGGGGTCCCTTTTTTTATATGTGGCCGCTACTTCACGCGATACGGCAAGGAGGGAGGGTTCGGGCCCCTTGGGATTGTGATTGGGGTTAGGATTCACAACCCCACTTCTAAAGCGGACCGGCCGCACGACGCGACTTTTTCATATGTAGAAGAGAGTAGGAAGGGTCCGCGGTCGGCGGAGCCACCTAGTAAGATTGTGCGGAACGGAATTTGCATAGCGCTGCGTGAGGAGACGGATAAAGAAAGAAAGCCTGCGTCTTCAAGAGACCAGGCCAGCCGTGGATTCCTTCAATCTACGCTTGCATGGTGAAGCATTACCTTCTCAACGTCGGAGCTCGATAATAAGGCTCCCTTCCTGAATTTTTCGTCCATAAAAGCGCTCGGACTCTTGAGTAAAGCATAGTATATGCTCAAAGCCATTTCGATTTTATCCTAGATCAGGGGTACTAGAGAGCTTGTGAGCCAGATGTGAAGCTCGGGTGGCACATAAATGTTTTTCTTGCATGGCTTACACGTTTTGATGGTGAATAATGTACATTTGAAAATGGGGGGCTATAATTCGGATTTGCTGTGTGGAATCCGTAGAGGTATGGCTATGCAATGCGATGTATTTTCATACAGTGGTAGTGACTCATAATTTTTTACGGTCACTGGGTAGTTCTGAATCCATATGGATCTTCTTTTTAAGCGTGCGAGTTACAGACTTCGATGGCTTCTCAGGTTATTCAAAGCATATGTCGTTCTTGTACCCACACGAAGTCGTGTGCTATTTGAAGGGGTTCAATTCCACGCTTATCCCTTTTAGTCATCCGAAGCTTCTGGGTAGATATTTTGAATATAAGTCGTTTTATTGATGCAGGGATTAATAGCACCTCGTCAAATGAGCATTTCTTACATACGAAAGCCAATCAGGTGATAAGTAGAAATTTGACTGAAACTCAGGCCTTTCGAAGTTTTAATAATCACCTTGGCGGTTCCTGAAAATGATTACAGAGAGAGTAAAATTTAAAGCCAGTGACAGGGAAGGCTTTTTTTAATATCTTTAAACATTTAAATATCTTTTAATATTTAAATATCTTTTAATATATAAATATCTTTTAATATTGAAATATCTTTTAATATTTAAATATCTTTTAATATTTAAATATCTTTCCAATTACAGCTTACTTAACCCATATAACCCAATGGTGCTTCTATGTAACATGAACACTTTGCACATTTTCACCTATATTTAGGAAACATTTATACTACGTGTTCTTTTGTGCTGTAAAGTTTAATGACAAAAACTGTTCTTTCCGCAATAGTTATGATTGATCATAATATTTTCATATTTAAAATAAGATGTCTTTAAATTTTATACCTCTGAGATGCAGCTCTGGGTTAGAAGATTTTAATACTTATAAATAGATAGTTGTTTATCTATAAGGATCAGCAAATCCTCATTTGACTTTAAAATTTTAGGATTACGTTTTTTAATATTTGATTTCACCCTAGGCTAAAAGGGCGATGTATTTATCTACCTATCTCCCATCCCTTCCACAGAGAGAGTGGAAAATATACTTTTAAAAGAGATGAATATATGTGTTTGAGTTAAAATGAACCCAAGTGTAATGAAACACATGTATCATACGCCGGAAGCAGCGTAAAATGCGGCGATAACCTTCAAGGCTTCAGACTTTTGTCTCCACAGTGATCTCGTATTACAATGGTCTCGTGTTATTTATCGCGTTTCCGTTATGCCCTTTCACGGAAACTGTCACCGCTGAAACAGGTACAAATTTCCTGATAAGTACTGTTTTTCTACCCGAGATTGGTTTTACGGATAATGGTTTTGGGAATGTATGAATTTACCATTTTAATAGGTTAGGGAAAATAGTTTAATTGAACCTGATGATTGAACACGCGTAGGTTGAGTGGCCTGGCTGCGCAGCTGCATCAGATATTAATCTTTACCGAAATTGAAACTTACATCTTTGATTATTGAATGCTGTTCTCTTAACTTTCCGAGTTTGGATAATTAAGCATACAAAATGCGTATATTTTTACTAGCATATGACCTTTCCTCTAAGAATATATTGTGCCTCAACTTTTCGATAATTTATTACGGCAACGATTAAGGGTAAACATTTATTGTGTTAATAGTTGGATCGGTCGAAATATGACCTTATGGTAGGAGCAGTGGAAATTACTCGGGATATCTCCTATTTTATTGTTAGTGTATTATTTGTGTAGTTGTATAACTGTAAAGTTATTTTATATAGTTACTGTATTATATCATGATTCATTGATAATACTTGTGGGGACACACCTGTTCATTTACCAGCATGTAGCGGCTGAAATCTGTTTATGAAAGCCTTCATTTTCACCTTAGGAAACAGATACGTCTGTGTAACACCCAGATAGCTTATAAAATAAAGTTGTCCTTGGAAGCGGGATAAATTCAAGCAGTAAGTGATCAAGAGTATCAGCGTCAGCGTGAGGATTTGAGGCAACTAGATCGTGAAATTGAGATTTGATTCCATGATACGCGTCAACCTTGGCAGTGAAGTCCTAATTAACTTCATCAAACTATTACTCCCCTCGTTCAGTCGTGCTGTTTATGTTTTCCCAAAATCTGCGTCTTTTAATTCGAATTGGAAGCAATAAAATACAACCTTCCCACAATAGTTTTAATGTTTAGCGTTTAATAGTATCTCGGAGTATAGTATTAGATGTTTACTCAGAGACGCTAATAAGCATTTAAAAAATTGAGGCCAAGGTAAAGGAAAAAGAAATCGATTTATTTAATGTTTATCGAACGTATCTGGGGAGTTATCAACATCTAGGCTCCATGTAGTCTATTGGATCCTTTGAAAGTGTTCAATTAATCTCGTTTTCTTTGATCCTAATGGTCATTTTCCGTTGGGAAATTAATATTCGTGCAAATGTCTCATTTAGTAATGACGGAAGGAAATTATAATCACTTTAAAAACTTCATTTATTTGTATAACACTGTGGTATCTTTTAGATAAAAGGGTGTATAGTATTAAACCCCCCAATAATAAAAACTCATAAATGCCAAGCCTAGGTGTAAATAAAATAAAAAATCCAGACACCTTCATCCGTCGAAGAAGTAATGCTTAGAATGTGCTGAACGAGTCAGCATCATGAAAAAATGCAGTGATCCTCTCCGCGATACAAAAGGGAAAATAAATTTGAGGGAAACGTGAGTGGCCATCGATGCAAGAGGAAAAATGTTGCACGTGCGAGAACGAGTGCTTTTTAATCCCCGCTATTTGTTGGAGGAAGGAATTAAGGGGAAAAAATCAGCAAGTAAACACGGAGAAGAAATAAAAGAAGAAAAATGTGGAAGAATTTCCATATCGAGCGAGGATACTCGAAAAGTGAGATATTCGCCAGTGGACGAGTCTATAATGGCAGAGTTGAGGCAATAAAGAAAAAAAAACGTATGGAAAAAAACAAAACAGAAAGATGATTACTTTTTCAGGGCGGGAATAAAATTGGTTGAAGCATTCTCGGTCACGTATAGCTTATGGTGAGAGAGCGAACTCCAGGGGACACGCGATGTATTGTCTGATACATTTTTCGCCTTACCCTTACGGTGTCTCTCTGAATGCATAAGTAATTCGCGAATGCCGTCATTCCAGTAGATTTTTTGCGCTGGAAATGTAAGGAAAATAGCTCCTTCGACGTGTTAGCAAATATGCTTTCCCAGGAGAAGGTGTCGTTTCGGACGGGTGTGGAACCGTTCATGGTGATGATAAAAGATTGTGATTATAAACTCCCAGTTGTGCGTGAAGGAAGCTGCTGGAATTTTATTTTCCTTTTGCACGACTGAAGTGGTTTTCTTTTGTCAGGTACTCTTTATTTTGCTCTTGGTGATTCGTATAGACCTGAATACTTGTCCATTGACATGAAAAATCACATTTATTGCACATAGGGAGCATATTTAACATGTAAATATGCCATGAATTTTTACTTACTCCAACTTTTAAACTTTTCAAAGTAGTATGTTCTACGTAAAACTAATTTCAGTGGCATGGATAAAATATTCTGAAAAACACGCCTACAACTTAGAGCCATTTCAAGAGTTTCTGTATAGTTGATGAAGAAGGAAATGGTTGGTCGAGGTCTGATGAATTATATTAGAGTACGAAGTTTCCATAATATCAATCAAAGCATCCCAAAAATGCTTCAGCAATGTTTCTCAATTCTCGAGAGCAAATATCAGCAGAAAAAAATGCGTTTTCGCCCCATCACAGGTTTTTTTTGTTGGTCCTAAGAATGTCTTAGATCCTCATTGCAGTTTGATCGTTGTGTTCAGGGGAAATTTCCCGCGGTGAATTCGTGCGCAATACGGCAGTAGTAAAATTAACTCATATTGAGTGCACAGCGTACATCAAGGAATTCAATTTCCGTTATCTAAAGTACTGCTATCTACAAGAAACCTAATCTTGGATCATATTATGGAGCGGTAGTACCAACAGCAAAACGTAATTTTCCCCAAATATAGGTACATTTTTAAAGCTAAAGGAGACCCAATGGTATGCCAAGTTTTACTTGTATATTTAACTCATCGCTGATGAAATTGCTTTTATAGACCTTGAATTTAAAATTTTTGAATGCATGAAATGATAACTTGGACCCGAATAGAATTCTGACGTTTCCATTAGAGTATTTTATTACGCAATGTTTAGATTGGATTGCATAGGGAATTTGAAAAAATTTGAGAAAAATGGTGGTGAAGAGAGTCTCGCTGATTCTCCACACCACCTCTATGTATACTTACAACTAATCCCATCGCTCCTGTAGTCCTCAATACCCTCTGTCTCATCTCACACAGTCTCAAAATATCTTCTCTCCATATTTTACCACCATTTAATAGTCACTTCGGTCTTATCTCCAATATCTGCTATTTTAGTTTCACAGACAACGTCCACATTTATATTTTAGGTTTAGAATGATGCCCAAAAGTCAGTATACCAACGAGCGTGAAAGTGTACACTCTTAAGTATTTATGTCAAAAATCTCTTATAGAATTTTTGCATTAATTGCTACAGTTTGATTTATACTCTGGGGTAAAATTTCCTCTCTTGCTGTTTTTGGGTAAATAGTGATGTTTAAAACTAACCTCGGTCACGTAAGGAGTACGTTAGAAAGAATTAAACTTTTATGTTTTGTTATGGTATATAAAGGGAAATGAGTGTTGGTGTAGTTGCTCGGCCTCCTACAAAGCTATTATTTTGCTAATCTAAAGCTTAAGTAATCGCATTTCAAGCGCTTCAATCAGCGAAAAAGTGATTCCGCCGGATGGTATCCTAATATTGGTCCGATATAATTCGATTCGATTCTTTATTTTTATGATTTTTCCCAATGAAGAAATTAATGTAAAATGCTATAACGTTCACGATGCTACTTGAATATTCATCACGGTTTATAATTGAAAATAAGGATATTTTTAAGCTAATATTTATTTTTTTAAGCGAATATTTTAGTTTTAAGAAAGAATGGGGACTCAGGTGGTTTGGCGTGTCCTCTCCTCCCATCTCATGAAAGAGTCGATCGGCCGAGAGTGACCAACGGACCAATTTTCTGCAGGGGGGCATCATCAGCACGCAAGCCACGCGTCACGCATTTTCCCCCACGTATCTCTCCTCTCCTCCCCTTGCTTGAACTCGAATCGCCGCTATCGCATGCTCCGACCGCGTTCCCTATCGCTCGGCGAACCTTCCTCTTGTTATCTTTGTCCTTTAACTCGCACCCTTTCCCTCGGTTCACCCCGGGTCGCCCTTTCCCTAAAATATTTACGCGCGGTCGAACCCGAAGTTGGGCTGGCGTTCGGTTCGGAATACCTCACGGTGATGTTAAAGCCTGCGCCCGAGAACTGACTGCACAGACCCACGCGAGACAGCAATGGAGAGGGGTTAATGCTGTCGGGACCAGTGGCGTATCTAGGAATATGCTTTGGGTGAGGATGGGTTGCCTGGGGAAAAGTTAGGAGTACTTCTGTTTGAAAATTTTTTATCGATGAGCAAGTTTATTAGTAGTTGCTACTTTGGTCATTTCTCCAATGTCTGCTTTTTCACAGACTTCGTCTACATTCATATTTTAGTTTTGAATTACCCCTCCAGGCAAAATTTTTTAAACCCGACATGCCTGGCAATACATTTTACATCATGTTGACACTTAAAATTTAAGTTTCACTCGTTATTCCTCGGGAAATCACCACAAGGAAATCACCAAAGGGAAAAAATTACTATACTTTAAAATTTTCACTGCACTCTAATTTTCAAAAGATAAAACTACATACTTTAAGCAGATGCAGTTATTATTTGTCAAAACTAGACAATTGTTTTAAATATATTTTTTATTTCTCTGAGGTTTTGGTGAACTATCCGCCTTATTCCCCCAGTGTTATGTCACTGGTCGGGAGGGATGCCTAGGTACTGATCATCTCTGGATGAGAGGATGTTTAAGTGAGTTTTGTTCGAACTGCATTCATTATTTCTCTAGGAATATGAAGGATCACATAAGTATAACAAAATGCGAAGAATCGGGAGAAAAATAATTTTTTGGGGAATTTTGAAAGATTAAATGAACGGAATTGGATGACAGAATATAATCCTAATACTTTCTG
Organism: Ischnura elegans; assembly: GCF_921293095.1. Classification (NCBI taxonomy): domain Eukaryota; kingdom Metazoa; phylum Arthropoda; class Insecta; order Odonata; family Coenagrionidae; genus Ischnura; species Ischnura elegans. The sequence continues at coordinate 80,224,553 of NC_060246.1, read as the reverse complement.
TATTAAAAAGTAATACTTCTCAACGCGAATCTGCTGTCAATCAGTTATGAAGACATCTCATTACCAAAGGAACGGAGTTCTTTGTTTCCCCCTGCAAGGTATTGATTAATTTTATCAGCCTAGAATGAGCTCATCAAATTTTTTAGAATCCCCTTTCTATGCTGCCTGCAATCCTCTTATCAGGGAAATGCTAGAATGTGCGAAAGATACTTTTCTCATGGTAAAATTGCATAGTTTATTTTTTCCATATTCACGAAAGATATATGTGAATGCGTGAAATTTAACAAATATAAAACATTATTTTATGGCTTCCAAGTAGTCGGGGTTTCGAAACCGTTTTCAAAAAACATTTCTTGTCTTCAAATAGTTCCCGCGTCACTCGCTGAGGCTTCATTCTTCGGTGACCCTTCCGAAAACAATGAAGTAAAAAGGGAAATGCATATAACATTTCTAGTCTCTATGGGTAACGTGAGCGTGACTGGAAAGAATTATTTTTTCCGAGGGGTTGGATTAGGATGCTTTGCGTTGTTTGTGATGATTGGGTCCGTCTGGGTAGGATTGTGCGTTGTTATGCAGTCATCCTTATCGCACTTTCTCCCTCGATCCAGAAGGAAGTGAACCACGGCGGAGGAGGGAAAGATTTTGATACGGACTGGCTGAGTGGAATTGAGTCTGCTGGAGATTCCGTCCTCGAATGCAAGGGGACCCGTGAATACTGGAGTGACGGTAGCAAAGGGGAATTGTGGTATTCCAGTGGCCACGTATTGTAGTCGTGTGATCGTGAGGCCATTCTCCCTGGGTAGGCGTGTACGAAGAAAGGATGTCCAAGAGTGTGTCCTGGCTGAGGGCTTTCAGGACCGCCGCCCACAGCAAATGGCGTACTCGAGTCTAGGTTTTCCCTCGACTCATTTTCGACTGCCCTTTGGCTCCTTTCTACATTTTCATCGTCTTGCATTGCGTGACCCAATCAGCAGTCCTTCCCGTCATTGTGCACGGAACGTGACGATTCTCCCTTCACGTTTCCGGAGTCAACAGATTGCTTTTTTGATCATGCTTAGTGTTGATGAGTTGCAATAATTATGTCTGATTATCAAATATTGCGACAAAAATTGGAGACACTTGTGATTTTAGAAGTTCAGTAGCAGAATTTTCAGGAATTCCAATTATATCTGAGAAAAAAAATGGGAGTTTGACCCTACGCTAACATATTTCCCCTCGTAAATTGTAAAATATATTTGAATACATCAGGCATGTCAAATAAAGCTTTATACAAAAAATTATCACGTAAAGGGTTTCAAATGCGATTATATTTTTTTTTGAAAGACCTAAAGAGGTAAGGTGGTCTTGCTGAAGTAATTTAATCTTGTAATTTAGTGCCGACTCAATCTCTTAACAATACTTCAATATCCGAAGTATACTTCTTAAATGTAGAATGGTTCGGACAGTATATCTAATCCTAACAATCTTCACTAGTGCAATGCGTTAGACGATCAAGTCGTTCGATCGGTTATCCTGTTAATAATAAGTGCCATGCTTCAAATGACGTTTTTTTTTAGAATTTGTTATGAAAAAAACTTGATAAATCGACCGCAGTCACCGAGCCTCATGGTCCTGCGTTGCATAGCTCAGACTTGACGTGCGATCGAAAAATCGCTCTTATTGCCTTGGCCGCAAACTTTTTTCCAAGATTTCTTCACCGTAGTCTTAAGAAATTTTTACTTCACACCGTAATGTATATTTCCCGTTTACCATATTTCGTAAACGAAAGATAATGTCTACTTTATTTAAATTTCCCGATTACCATATTTCGTAAACAAAAGATAATGTCTAATTTATTTAAAATTTCACGCGGAATATTTCGTTTTTTATTCCATAAAAATCATACAACTGCACCACCACCTGCTTAAGTTCAAAGGTTTTCGGAGAAACACGAGATCCCGCGTGTTTTTGAAAAATTGGTCATGTTTGAGCTGCTGTATCACAGCAACGGATCAAATGTATGTAAAACGGCATGCAAATTCATAATCAGCCATCATTAATGAGCATTTATGCTAAGTTTTAAGTCTCTATCTCAAAAAAAGTCATTTTGGACTTGTGTCCGGCTTTTTCCAAATTTCAGACCACTGTGCGCTAGTGCGGTCCCCGGAAGCAGGAGGGAGAGCATGGCCTCGTGAGATGCTTCCGCCTTCCATCGGCGAGAGGGCGAGCAGCACTTCGGAGGCTGCGGGAATGCTACTCCGTTCAACCCCATCCTCAGCCAAACTCACTCACTCCCGCCGCTGTGACCACACAACCCCGTGGGCTCCCAAATTGTCTCCTCCCCCGCTAACTCCCTGCTCACGGGAAGATGCGAACCCTCTGCACCTCACTTCACGCATTACCTTTCCCTTCCTTGTGGAGCGTTAAGACGAGGAATCACTCCCGCTCGGATGTTTTTTTTGCGGCTTATCGAAATCGATGCGTTTATGTTAGGGTCTTGATTATCTCTGATTTCTTAATTTTTTTTTCTCATAGTTCTTCCCTTTTTTTTTAGATAGATCTGCCCTGAAGCACATCTTAGTTGCGAAAAGTTATACGCTCGTGTGATTCTTATATAAGCATCTTGAAATTCTGCAAAATTCTACACTTTTCCGTATCTCAAATTTGAAAAATTTTCCTCAATATTTTTCAATTGCATTTTTTCATAATTGAGAGTTATGGAAATATTTAAAAAAATCTACTCTCTTGTCTCTGAAAATTTCAAGCAGAAAACGTCAGCATTTAACGGGCAATTTAACACCTTGCTTGACAAAATTTTACCTCGGAGAAAATACAAAGGCTGGATTTTCATAGTTATTTAGAGTTAAAATAACGCAACTGGTGAGCCTTGTATTCTCTGGGAATTTTTAATCGCGTTACTTTTAAAGTTTTGCGTTAATTGCGTATAATTTCAATTACACTTAAGAAAATAGACCTTTCGATGGCAAGAGATGCCTTCTGTTAATTTTTTGAGACAGCAATAATCGTCACTTGGTTTTCTGCTGCTAGCATTGCTAACAAAGATGCGGGTCTCCTATTTTAATTTACCTTTTAACAAAGCTTTTACTTCATTTTATTGTTTTCTACTTAAGGCATAATTTGTAGCTATAGCAATTAGCTGTGTGGATCAATTACTTGAGTCCTTTAGAGTACTTCGCTGAAATGATTTATTTTGCCTTTCGTATGGATGAGCTTCGGAGTACATGGAGACAGAAGCGACCGATTCAAAAAGGCAAAATATTCCCCCAAATCCAAAAATAGGTGATGACTTACTTTTTCCTTATCCGTGCTAATATGAATTTAGGTGTTTTAAATGCCGCCAGATTTTAGCCTCCGCGTATAGCAGTCTTGTTTATATTTACTCCATGTACAAGGCTCGATTCCTCCTTTTATTTACTAAGGATTTTTTAATTGCTCTTCTTCCGAGTCAAATCGTCTCTTGAAAACTTAAACCTTTATCGGTTCTAATCAGTTGTCGACTCTTTTTGAGTGGCTGTTTTGTGGTGGATGGGGAATGACTCACCTATCTTTGAATTAATTTTCGTGGCTTGGATAAAAATGAGATCTTATTTATTTTCATTAAAGGTGTATGAGATGATGATGCAGAAGTTAGTAATTTTGGGTTTATGGTTTGGGGCTCGTATTTGTACAGCAGCCAATGTGCAGCTAATGTCACAATTTTTCGATTTTACTGTTGAGATTTGAATTCGTTTTAAGTCACATTTTTACCGTAACTCTCATGACGTAATGAAGCCAATTAACAACTATGCACGTCAGTCAATAAATATATGAAGACGAAGACACAATTACGGTAGAAGGGAGGGAGTCAGGTCTTCGAAGTGCGGCTCGGAGGTAGACGTCCGGGTGACCTTTCGGAAAAATCCCTTCCCAAGGATTTCATTTAGTTTTTCGCGTATCTCACGTCTGTTGCCCATGGGGCATCTCTTCTTGCGGACGCGATTTCCATGCAAATCGAAGGATTTCTCCGCTCAAGACATGCAAATGAAGGAGGTATAGTACCATTGAGGGGAGATTTCTTGTGGTCGCTAAAATTCTGGCTTTGGTCCCACGAAACTTTCTTGCGTCCCCTTTCCTATGATTGCCCAGCCGTGGAAGATTTATGTCGGAATTTTTTCCGTTAAGGATCTCTATTCCATAAATACTAGCTTTTGGTTAGTTACAGAATGGAAATTTCCAGAGGGATGTTTAATACATTAAAAATCTAATAGTAATGAATACATTTTTTTGTAAAATGAGGTAGATTTCTAAATATCCGACGTACGCTCGTATGTTATCATCGTACCATGTGAACTCGTAGTAAGATTATAAATCATCAGATTAGAGTGATATTATGTGATCCCGAAATTTTTTCTGGTGTGCTTTGTTGAACTTTTTCTACCTAGGCCATTGTCTTTTCCTCTTTTAAATTGGCTCGGGGAATAAAAATGCCGTCCTATATGTCGAGTTGCGTAACAAAATCAGATTGAGGAATTCTTTCATGCAATATGGTTTTAATTTTCTCCAATTTTTTCATTCGTTATTTTTACTCAAGTTTTATTTTGCACAAAGCTGTTAGTAAACTTCCATTTTTCAGATTTACTCTACCCTGAAGCTCAATTTATTTGCGGAAAGCCAAGTATCTACTTAGGCTCCGAGCTTTTGTCTTCATTTCAAGAATTTTACGTACCGAGCATCATTTTGCGTCGAATTTCTTGTTTATTTAAGTCGGGTATGGGTTACAGACAATTTAGAAAATCGATCAAATTATTTTACGAATAAAATAGCTCTCTTTAAATAGTGTATCATCTGAATCGTCTCCACACTCACGATCAAAGGTGACGTCATACGTATAGTATAGTGTATCAGATTCTATTTACCGATCAGTATGCAACGTTTTTCCCTCTAGTCTATTCCCATTAATTTTGTTTTATTTTTATTGCGTAGTGACATTGGAAAGTTTTATTTTTTCCTATGTCGCCCGATGTATCGATTTAAGCAGTATCTACAGTTACGTCAGTATTAGTTGCCTTACGTCTGAATCCTAATTTCTTTGAGGATCTTTGCGGTTTCGATGAAGAACACCAAAGTGCGGATGGCATCCAATTTCACTAGCGACGGTATGGATGTGCAATTAACAATTCAAGGGTTTTAATAATTCTCTTGCTCCGTCCCCAGTGCAAGTGATGACAAATAATCCCCTCAACCCTTTATCCCCCAAACAACTCTTACGGTTCAAAGGAGACAATCTTCCCTGCATTGGACCATGAAGAATGGTTTTCCTCCCTCAAAAGCGAGGGAAATGAACCAAGGGTCTTCCATGAATTAATCAGGCATACTTCGGTGAAAGAATGGCTGAACAAAAGGGTTGGGGATTGCGAAGGGAAGAGTCGAATGCGAAAAAGCTTCCGGAAGGATTGAATTACGGTCCAAGTTTGTCATCTGTTTCTGAAACACGTGCGGGTTGTATCTCAAGATGACGGAAAAAGTTTGAACAATAGCCCTTTATAGCTTAGTGTTTGAAGTTATCAATTCTCTTGGAGCTGCACCCTGTTGCTAATAATGGAGAGAAATTATCTCTCCTAAGCAAAGCCCTTTTGGATTCCCGCAAGAAGCTCACTTGATCTGAAATAAGGTAACGTGGCTACGTCGAACACAATAGGAGAAGGTAATGTGATGCCATCGAACACCAGTATGGAAGGCCTTTGTCTTCGTATTCTTTGATTATAATGAGCTGGAAAGAGTACTGATTAGCAAAAGAGTGAAAAATATTAGCGAATACCTTGATCATGGGTCTATTAGGAACATTATCCAGTGCTAATGGTGAGGGTCGTCATTTTGTTCTCATAATGATAATCATGCATGCGGTAGTCAGAATTTTCTTTCTCTTGCAGGTCTGATCTCTTTTATCAAAAGTTATTTGCATTTACATTTTTTATGCGATCATTATATTTTTCAGTCAGCCGAGCATCATATGTGTTTCCTTCTTTCATATAAAATGATCGCGAAATATGCATATACAAATCCTTCACCTTTCAAGCTTCCAAAATTTTCCCCTGTAATTAGCCGCAGAGCAGGGTTATCCAGCTGGATAATGTCATTTCATCAGCTCTGTATATTTCTCTACCATATTTTCTTTCGTAAGACAAAAGGGATAGTGCCATCTATAATATGGGCATTACGTGTTCTGAAAACCGACTTTTTCCTGGTCCTCTGTTTGGGGTACCCAGTGAAAGGGTAAATAAATCAGGGATATGAAACAGATAACCTGGAAAGTATCAGCGCAAATAGAAATTAAATATAGGAGCTTAAATTTTAAGAGAAAGAGGTATGATGGATATAGTATTTACATTTTAAATACAGTATTTCAATCATGATTCATACTGTAGACTTTAAGTGCAAATTATGTAAAATGATCTTCCGATCATGGATAGTTAGATTGTGTGATTATGTTATTTTTTTGTGGATTAAGATTGCTAGAATGCCTACTCAAGGATACATTTTTTTACCATTGCAACACATTATTTGATATATCATTGCTTTTTCTTTGGCAATCGAGTAGAATAGGACCAAGTGTGCGGTAGGTGTAAATTGTATGGATGCTAATTCAATGAATCGTTAGAAGTGTTAACCAGTATCTTGCCGTGTGGTCTTCCCCGTCAAGATTTTAATTTTCCGATTCAAACTCTCCTTAGGTGGATAAAAGCCTTGGAATGAGATGGAGTTCCTAATTTTTATACATCAATATTGTTTCTAAAACTTTGGTAAAATTCATTTAATAATAGTACTTCAAAAAAAATAATGATATACAACAACGAAATCATTTCTCTCCTTCCCGGAAAATTTCTCCTTTTGAGTGAAACATGCGTAGTTAATTCAGAAAAATAGTTATTGTTAGCATAATTTTTGTATAAACCACAGTATTACTTCCGTGCTCAAAAACTGCCAAAAATTGACTTTTTCCTCATTGTAATTTTTAAAAATATTTCTTTGACATGTGATCTTATGAATTTATAATTTTCCAACGGCATTTCTTGTAGTTTTTAGGGTAACCCACAGGATATGGTTGAATCTTTCAGAAATTCCAGTAAACATATTTTTTTATAAACTCCATTGTTTCTGGCTTTACTTTGTGAAAATCCATTCTAAACAATAAAAAGTTATGGTACTTTTTCACAGGATTTATTCAATACGACCGGTTTCGTCGCAGAGGTGACATCATCAGGTACAGAAATCGTTAACGATTAAGATTAATCGTTAAATATTAAGCAGAATGTAACGGAAGATAAAGAACAAGTGAATTGGAATAGAAAAATGAATGCCAACCTGAGAATTCCGTCAACGGATTCCATTTCCATCTAAAAACTCGAAGTGAATACTGCAAGCATGGAAATTATTCTATTGAAATTAATTATATGTCATTCAATTGCAACATTCTAAATTTCAGTAAGAAAATGGTTCATCAAAAATCATGATATGATACACTGGCTGGACCAGTGAAGATTTCATTTTGTCACAATACCAATGCTATTGAATAAGGACAAAGTATCCTTTAATTTTGATATCGTTTTCCTTTTTAATTTATTCAAACTCCCTTTTAGTGTACCCAATGTCTCATTCAATATTCCAAGAAGTTTCCTAACCAACTGTTTATTTGAAATCACTATAATGAACACAAACCATAATTATGGTTTTCCAGTGATGACCGTGGATTTAAGAGAAATTAAACATAATCAGAGGCTTATTTATTGTAAAAATGGAGTTACTCTCAAGTAAATGAAATTTTAAAGATACTTTAAAATATTCGCCAAAATTCAAGGATGGAAATCACTCCGGCACGCTTTTAGTGAACTTTGATAACGTTTGAAATAAATTTGACTAGCGACTCTTCCAATTGAGCATAGTTAAATCATTTTTGCTAAACAAGGTCACCCACAATCTTAATAAGAACGCGATTTTCCTCATAAATTTATAAATAACAAGCAAAATTCCATCTCTAAGATGACATAGAAAGGGAACTCAAAGGACCTCATCAAGATAGAATGTTTATGTGATCGTTAGTAGAATATTATCATAGTTGAGAAAACGATCCCCAAAAAAATCTGGTCTACGTTATACTTAAAATCACTGAAACAAGGAAATAATCGTTTCATGAAATATTGGTTGCAGGGAACATCTTTGAAAAAAGAAAAACAAAGGGTGCCCCAAAGTCTTATGGAATTCGAATAAATTTTAATTCGCTCGCCTCAATTAAAACGCGAGTTCTTTTATTTGTGATTCTTGTCTTCCGAAATAAAGAGCAATAAAAGATAGGAAAGGGTTTTGACTCAAAAGAAACAGGTGGAAAATATTCATAAATTCTTTTTCCCATTCATAAGGAACAGAAATTAAAATTCGCAGTCATATTTCTCGACTTGATGAAAGATCTAAGATGAAAGACGAAGTTGGTATTTCTTAAAATGTTCGTGCTTCTGGATGGAAGATCTCATTTTAATCCCATTCGAAAAAAAAATGTTTTCAGTTTACCAGAAACACAAATGAACTATTTTCATCAATAAAGGTTTATGCATTTTCAAACATGGCATGAAAATTGAATTCTCTCCACTCTTGCAGAGGTCACTTCCATTTTCTTTAACCTTGAAAGAAACCATCTCAGAAATTCATCAGCAAAGTGAGAACGGTTATGGAAAGGGTATAAATATTAAAAGATATTGTGGAAGAAATAAGTCGAAAAAGGCATTTGTCTCTTGAGAGCATCCTGAATACCGTATAACTTGGAATATACAAATTGTCAGTGCAAATATCGGAAATACACTACTCACAAAAGAGAATACTTTGGTATACTTCAGTAAGAATTCACTTAACCCAAGGAGAAATTAACTGACTTCAACCTAAAAATTGTCCTCCAAAAATGCACAATGTTAACCAAAAATATGTTTGAACAATAAAAAGTTATGGTACTGCTATGAAACTGAAACGCAGCTTACAGCTATTCAGCATTTTTGCCTCGATAATTTCGATCTATGTGTTCACCAAATGCGTATTTTCACTCTTCACTTCCATTCCTGTTTCTGGTAAATAGTACCTGCGTTGCGAAGTGTTGTTCCAGTTTCTCCTAACCCAAATAATTATTTCTTATCTTCACTTTGAAGTATGTGTCCTTCAGATTATTTTTCCAACCATGAATTTGTTCGTCGTCATCCTGACATCCTTTCTTTTCTCATGGAATTTTTTATTCGTGTCCAATCATTTCCTCTCAATTTATCTTCTGCTATTTATTGATCCTTGTGACTGCGGGAAGGGTTATTCTAAGGTCCGTTGCTCTTTCTTGACCTATGATCAATTTTCCGTCTCGCTCTGCTTTTCTCCCCTTCGGTCTGCTCGCACTCTGATGGCCGACGCGGGTGGTAGACAGCTTTATTGGTGGGGCAACCTCACATGGGAATGTCTGTTGGAAGGCGAAAAGGCTGCATTGGCCCCGAGGGCAGACGACAGGAATTGAATAAGAAATCGTGAACGGAGGTATAACAAAGCGGGATACAAGAGCGACCCCATTAATCAATACCTGCCGCATGGTGGGTCATTCTTGGCTTCACTCTCGTAACAGTTCTGGGCTAATAAGCAGGAGATCGATTTTCGGTGCCTGTGGAATCTAGATGTCGTTGGCACTTGTTAGTAATAGAAAAAGCAATTTCGTTTCAACGATAACACAAACTTATTCCAGCCTTAAATGATGGAGGATGTAAAGAAATCTAAATGACTTTATTTTTCATCATTTTTCAAAATTTCGTCGTCATTAATTGGTCGCCAGCACGCTTGCAACTTATTAAATGTTTAATATTCATGTAGATAAACTTTTTAAATAATGCCCACATACCGCATGTTGGCAGAGTTATAATTCTGTCCACGTAGTTGAAACTTAGGTAGCTCTAAGTTCCCCAGTTCTGTATTTGGCAATTTAAATCTTAAATTAGTAAAAATCTATATCTACTTTTAATTCATTAGTTTCATTTAACCTCTAAATATTTATTAATCTACTGAAGGAAAGATATGCTTTTAAATATTCTTTTAAAATCCAGAAACCAATAAATTTAGTCACAGCGGAAAGGACATTTCTATTCGACGTGATAGTATTTAACTTTTAAACTAACATTCAAGATATTTTTAACCTAAGAAAATGTCAAGAAATAAAAGTCGGGTTAGTTTTATGGTATAGATTTTTTTATACTGCAATTATTCATAATTTCACGGACAAAACCGTGCCTTAACATAATGCAAAAGTTAAATATTACTTCTTCCAATCGACTAATTGATAATTTTATTTTGTTATCTTTTAGCACCGAATTAATTTGTGAAGATCACTTTTTATTCCTATTTCTTTAAACTCTCTGAAGTGTGAAAATATAGTGGATTAAATTGGAAAATTAGATATCGAAAATGGATAATAATTTTAATTATTTACATTAAGCTAAATCACAATTGCGGCCGCTAATATGATTTAGTAAAAGCACAAAATGCATCGTTGCGTGGAGGCAAAGTTCAGGGAACTCATGTGCTGCGCGGAAATGTCTTCTCCCCGTCGGAGGCGTCGTTCATTTTTCCCCGAACAGCGGGAGAGCGACCGCTTGTATATTTTTTTCTTTACGGCTCCTGGATCTCCTGGGAGGCGTCACCGCGTGCTGAGACCCGACAGTCATCCCCCGCTGCTCTTTAGCGTCGCCCGATGAGCCCCAGTCAGCGTTCCGGGCCAAGAGTCAAGGCGGAAAGGTTGCCGCCATCGACACCCTCGCCTCTGCGTTAAACAAATTAAATCCCCACCGCGGGCGTTTAAAAGGGATCGATGGGACAAAATCGCGTTTGTGACTCGACGTGTGCGTGAAGGGCAAAGTGATATGGCGTCCATGCGATGAGGACGGGCTGAGGCCGCCGATATATGCCTTTCATGCAGTGAGAATGCCTTTTAACGATTAATTTATTTTAATTATTCTACCAATCAAGGTATTTTTGCAGGAAGTATTTAGGAATTATTCTGTTAGTATCCTCTCTCTTCATACATCTCCCTCTTTAATTACCAATAAGGCCTATTTCCTTCTTATTCTATATTTCACCCCGTATTAATTCGCAGCGAATAACTCGTTTAAAACAATGAATTTTTATTATTAAAGTGTTCCACCGTTTAAGGTAGGTGTCCATGTATCACTTTATAAGTATTCTGGCTGCCTCCTTTTCCTTCCTGCTTTTCCCTCTTCAATTCACAGTAAGCCTACAGTCTTTCGTTCTATATAAAAATCCTATTCTCTTTCTTCTTCTCCCTCGTGTACCCAACATTACCGTTTCCAACATCCCCTCCCCGCTCAGTACTCGATGTATTAAAACCTTCTTTTTCCTCCCCATCTCAACTAGAAGCTACCTATTCTCACCCATCTCCTCCTTCGTGTTCACTTCACCTTCTCCAATTTTCTCCACACCCATGCCTCGAACACCTTCAGTCTTTTCTCATCTTCCTTTCTAAGTGTTCATGTTTCCGCGTAAAGTGCTACACTCAAGGTAAAACTCTTCACTAGTATTTTTTTTGGATTGCTAAAAAATTAAAATATTTTGGGAAAAATGAAGCAATTTATACATTTTTGTTTGAAAATGAAGAAGGTGAAGTGAAGGAAGAGAAAAAGGAACGCCGAAGTGCTACAAAGTGAAGTACGTGGTATGGGAGGAGAGGAGATTCCTAGATGAAATACTAAGGAGACTGTATGTCAGATGGATAGTGACTTCAATAGACAAGGGGTGCTAAAACCTTTGTTATCTAGAAGGATGTTGGGTAAGCGTTGGAAGGAAATAAAATTTATAGGTAATATGTAATAAATTAGACGTTAGAGTGAATTTGAAAAGAAGGTTCAATTTGAAAGTAGAAATCGGACGGGGTAGTTCGTTATTAGCCCCATGCAAAACCTAATTTAACAGTTAGAATACTTGATTGATAATAATAACATCCCCGGAAAATCTGTACTTCGATCAGCTGGATGTGGACTGAAGGGATCTGGGTTACCTAGTAGGTAAAGCTTCTGATTACCGATCAAAGGGTCGCGGCTTTAAATCGTTGGTGAATCCCTTGGACGCCCCTCACCAGTACGAAGTGGTCCAGTGGTACTTTCCCTGAAATTTGTACGCCTGAGAGTGATTTTGGGGCGAGCTTTACCCTTGCCCATCCGAATAAATCTTCGCGTTCAATCATTGAGTGAGTGTGAGAGATTTTGGAGTATACTGGATGTGATGGAGAAAACAAAAACCCTTAAAAGTAAATACAGAGTTCCTGCGTTGAATCACGTGGATATCGAATAAATGCCAAGACCAGGTATCGCAGCCATCCGATTGTCCGCGTCCAAACAGTGACTCACTATCCCTCATGACGCCTGGACTATCGATCGCATCTGCCAATAACATGCCTTTATTTACCTAGTAAAATCTTCGCTTCAGCGTCCGATTGCCTATCTATAATGACAAGGTCCCTGATATTTCCCTCAGTAAACTCTCACCATCTTTTGTCATATTTTGTAACACACTGACGAATCACACGTTCATCGTTATTATTTACCGCTATTGCAACTAAGGCACACAAATGCATTTACGGAAACATGTATCATATTCCACCCTCTCCTCCGTTATATTTTACCCAACCTACATCTTCCTGCAATATGTATGTAAATAAATGAATAAATTATACTTCTTCTTTCCCTGGGGTGGGCACACAGAAACACTTAGTTATATGAAAAATAAACGAAAAATAATAGGAGGGAACTTACGGGGAGTAGTTAATTCGAATGTTCGATGGGACGCGACCCATCTTTCTCAAGTGAGAAGAAGAATAAAAGTGAGGGTAGAATGAAGGGTGCAAAGGAGAGGGTAAAGATGGAGGGAGGAAAAACGGTTGACGGGGATTGGTGGTGGTTCAGTGGGCACGGTTGATCCCTGATGCAGAAAAAGCACTGTATATATACCGGGCTTGCTGCTCTTCAGTTGGACAGCTCTTGATAATGATGTGAAAACATTAAAACCGATTGAAAAAATTGAAAAGCGTGGAAAATTACTACAGCTGTTTGTATTATTACTCTCCTCCGTCTTCAACTCCATTATTATAATAAAGAATCACTGAGCTTGGTCGCGAAGAAGCAATAATTGGAAGAGGTAATGACCAGTTCTGAATACATCCATTCTTTATAGCTGGTGACCTTTGATGTGTAAAATGTGATCTTGAAAAAACTCTTGAGTGCGTCGCATGCAATCGGTCAACTCGTAAACCGTTATGTGTTTGCAAAACGTGATGCACGTAGAGTCATATTTACTCCCTTTTCACCACGAAAGCGTCTGTATTTAGCGATAGTTGGACGATGTTTCCATTTGTTTCGGCCTCAAGAGCCCGCCTTGGCGCGCAAAGTGGTAAATAGCTAATTGTAAATAGCACTTCCCTTTCGCTCCAAATGCTTCGCACCTCAACGATTGCGAAGCATTTAATCCGTTTATCGTGTGTACCCACGTGTTTAGCGGCTGTTCGACCGTAAAGGATGGACGGTTACGCCAGAGTTGACCCAGTTTAACGCTGTTGAGTTCTCTCTCGATAGATGCACTAGCGTTTCGGCGCCATTCCAAGTTTACATCAAGAATCCACATTTTACGCAACTTATTTCGACCATTGAGGTCTGAGCGAATCAAATATAAACTTCTCCGTAACCGTTTTTATGCTTTTTATCCTATTCAAGCATTAATGTAGACTTATGTGCTTAACAAGAATGAGTCAGCAGCTTCTCGAAAGTAATGTCGCACTTGATTCTAAAGTATGCATTGAAATGTCAACTATTAGTTGTAGAATAGTTCGTAAATACGTTAGTGAATGGAAGTAAATTTATCTTGATATTTTAAACCAGGTCACTTCGCTTCCCTAAGCTTTATTCTATCAAGTTGTTTTCCTGCTGCGAATTCACCCGGATTTGATTGAAACTGTTACTTTTATCTGTAAGGGGTCGCGGTCTTGACACCAATTATTTTTACTGTCGAAGAGTATTGCGTCGTGTCGGTTGGTTTTAAGTGAGGGACTTCATGGAAGATAAAATATCCTACTTTCCGGAAAACTCTTCGGAAAATCGGTTTAGATGACTGAGTGTCTGCTGTTGACGTGGACCGCACTTCGCGGTTTTCGTTTAGAGCAAACTTCAGAGACTCTGAGAGACTCTCTAGTGATTGTTATTAGGTACTTGCAGTGAAGTTTTCGTTTTGACATTTAGATCTTGGTGTTTCGTCAATTAAGTTTACAATGTTGATAAATGAAAGATTGTAGGTTTTTCTATCTGAATCTGTCACTGATATATAATCTATCATAATCGAATCCTAAATAAGGACTGACAAGGCTTCCATCATCTTCCATTGCGGGGAGTTCCTGCCGTTTCGTGCTTTCTCGTTATTGCAAGACCGAATCATGCGGCTAGTTGGCGTTGGATGCGAAAAGAGATCGCGGTACCGAGCCATGCGGTTAGTTCGCGGAGAAAATGAAGAGAGGTGAGTTGTGAAAGTGCCGAGCTTGTGCTCGTAAATCTGTACGTGAAGTGTTGACCGTTTACTGTGATGAGTTATTTTGTCCTTAAGCTTCCGATTTTGGGATGAAAATCGCTGGAAACTTCCGTAATGTTGAACGCAGCGACAACCGACTCGTCGTTGTTTGCTCCTGTGAAAATATTGAAAGGTAAGGTCATTGACTAATCTCCTCATTCGAATGCGCTCAATAGCTATGCCAAATTAAATAGGAAACGTTTCAAAAGTGCTTCAATAATAACTTCTCCCCTTTATATTCATTATTTACATCATGAATATTTTCCGAATGAATTTCTTGCTTTAAATTTTGTATAAAATGCCGTTCATCGTCAATATTGTGTGCTTACTCCGCCAAACATTTTATTACATACTTTCATTCACGTTGGAATTCAGTGCCATTTTTCGGCGTTTTAAAATGCAGTTCTTTACATTATTATCTTCTCCAAGATAGAGGAAAAGTAATATTGGTTCCCATTCACAGTCAAAAGAAAAGTTTCCACATGAATAAGTTTCAATTCAGCATAAATGATCGTTCTCAAATATGATAAAACGTGACCTTAAAGAATTTGATGAAAATGTTTATTATATTATTTTTTGCGTTCAATAGTACGTTTCGCATTGGTATATCTGCTTCCAAGTACTAACTACGGTTTGCATTTTTCCTGTCCCCCGTGGATAAGTTCTTCTCTCTAATTCTTCTTTTTCTCAAATGGCTTCAGACTACTTTCTCGGTTGCGCAGTAATTAATAACATTTAGATCAATATTTTGGTGATGAACTGAAGCCTATCGTTGTATTTTTGTCGTTCGACTTCTGAAAAGATTTCAAATTAATGAGTTACTTTGTTATTCAATGATTCAAAAGCGGCTTTACGTAACGTAACGTAACTTTTTTGACTCTTTTCTAAAATGCCTCAAAAAATGAATCAATTTATTAATAGTACCACTGCAAGTTAGATTACCTAAGGTGTATCATCATTAACTTCTTTAATAATTTCCTTGAGACCGAAGGCTGACGTTACAAGTGTCACACCACACACAGTAAGGGAATATTTGTGCTTGCGTATTGTGTTTTTTGCAATGTAGGGAAGCTCTCAGAGCGCGTCCCAAAAGACTAAGACCCGTATCATGCGTACAGTCCATACACGCACCAAAATTGTAACCTAAAGTAAACACTACTTATACGAAAGATTAATTGTATTTCGGTAATTTTAGGAGTAATTTGAGCCCAAACTATTAACCCTTAGAATGCGCTCGCTTTAGTGATTGTGAATTTTGACTGCAAGCCGGGCTGCGAAAGTGTGAACCAACTGAAAGGTATCAAAGGCTCTCACTCTGATGCATCGAAACCTAATTTAACACTTACTCTGTGAATAATCAAGCAATACATCACAAAATCCCGAGAGATTATTTCTATTAGGCTGGAGCTAGAATCCGTTACGCGAAACTTAGAAGAAATTTGGAAGCAGATTTCCTTCATCTCATAATACAACTCGATATTTACAGCAGAAAGAGAGTTTTTATGGCCACGAATTTTCGTGAAGGTGTGTGTGTTTATAGTTTTCCCCAGTTGCCAGCATAATTGTGCCCTTGACTGCTATATGCTCTTATAAGGTTATTTCAATGTCAGAGGCGAAGCACGCTGAATGGCCAAGTAGTTAGTATATATTTACATGTTAGAAAATTTAAGCATTATTTAGTCAAAGTAAATTTGAAATCATATGTAAAAATTATGAGTTTTTAAATCATTTTAAATTTGAATGAAGTCGGAATGGTTCGCATGAAGCCGGCACACACCATAATGGGGCCTCAAACATTACGTGTAGTTTTTAATTAACAATTATCAATTTTATCCTTTGTATCAGTGGTGCCGACTCCAAGAGGCCTGAGGGGGCCCGAGTCCCCCAAAAATTCGTTACAGATGTGAGGAAAAAATGTATAAGGCTTGTCGATTTTCCTCGGAGTATCCAGATATCGAGATTCGAGTGATCAGGGTTCTAATGTTGATCATATGACTCTTCTAAAATGCTTAAAAAGTTAAAATTCACTACTTATAAAATTTACCGGGACAAGATCCCCGGTTTGGGCCCCCCCAATATTTTTTGTTAGTCGGCACCCTTTCTTTGTATGCTTCTTAAAAGACTGGCTGAAGGGTTTTTAAAAAATTTTCAAAGACTTTACTTAAACATGTCAACTTAACCCAGGAGTTGGGAATTCTGGCTCATATATATTACATAAAGTATTGTGGACTCATAGTAAGTAGGGGATTGTCAGCATTAAAACACATAATAATTCAGGTAACAGAGAAAATTATAAGCATATACATCCCCGTAGTAACGCAGAAATTTTTGCATTAAAACTGCCAAACATTTTTGATCATCAAAACTTCGAATAAGTCTCCTGAAATCTTTGAGTGAATATTGGAAAATGTCACTGGGAAATACATGTGTGGAATGGAATAGGAAAAGTGAGGCAGCTGTATGACGATGTAATGGATCGTGAATTGTCATAGTCAGAAAATGCTGAGAACTGATCGTGAATAATGAAACTCATAAACGATTCGTAATTTAGAAAATTTAATGTCGGCAGCGCGGGAAAGTGGAATTAGCTTTGATAGTCTTAAATGAAACGCTTTCGCTGACTGCATTTGATACTGAAACAGCTGCGAAAATTGTGCTGTTCATCAGACATCGCCGAGTAGCGGTGAAACTCAAGTTTTGAGAGTGATGGATAACCGTTGGATCTCAAGGGGAGACAAAATCAAATTTCAACTTACTTTAGCGTTCCAATTACGAGTTGGCTAAAGTGAAATTAGACCAATTAATCCCCAATATACGAATTCAAGTGGAAATCATAAAACAATGGTGCGTGATGACATAATGTGAAGTAGAATAAAGATTTGTGTCGGGCATGAGCTTTGTTAGTTGCGAAAAAGTGACTTAAATCAAACTCTAAACGTGCCATTAAAATCGCCTTTATTGCATTTTTACTTAACGGTGATAGCAGTCATTAACTTGAAACTTAATTAAGAAATTGTATTTTTTATGATATACCATAAGAGTACGGTTCAGTAAATTATGCTTAAAGAAAACTATGCTGCGCATTGCAATGCAGTTGAAATTAGTGATACCAATGCGATTACTTCATAGTTCAATTACTATAATCTGTGGATTTTTTAAGAAGTGGCATCAAACTTTTTCCGATTAAAATATATGGGATACATATTTTACTTACCATGGCCGTTTCAAAACTAATAAAATTTGATGATTGGATAAGGTGCGAGGCCTTGAGATGATATTTTTTACGAGAATCTAGATATGACCTTTAGTTCCCTCCATATCTTGAGCTATTATACAGAGTTTAGTAATTAGTTCTTTAGATAAAGGTGAAATCGGGTGTTGTTGGGTCGATTATAGCCTATTTTATCTTCACCTGTCATGTCTTTATCATGCTTGCCCAAAGCTTTATTTGATTTCCATCCTGTGTCTTGCGGTGGTTCATATATTTATTTTAATGTTAAATTTATTCAGTTTTCCATTATGCGTGGTGGTAATGATAAACGTAGCATTATTCTTCAAAATAATGATTTCCTTTATGATAGCTACGAAGGTTCCTTGGTTATGACGCTGAAACTATATAAAGGCAGAGGTATTGTGTATTGCCACGCACACGTCATGGAAACAAAAGTCAGCTTTCATCCGTGGTATTTTAAATGATTATCATTCCTGCTTATGCCTGCTCAGGTGCTGATAATCGAATCCCAAATTAGCTAAAGTTATTCGTTGCTCCACTTACCCTTAAATGCTAATCAACATCCTTTTGATCGCTGGCGTTGATATTGTATATAAAGTAAGATATAAGGTGAAAAGATATTTATATTCACCGTGTTACATGCTCTCATACGTTACTAAAGTAGCGTAGCATTTGAGCTGATAAAAATCTAAATCGGCACTAACTATCAATAATGGGATCTTTCACCGTTTTTATACATTGCCGGATATGATAGGGAATCAAGAGACCGTATTCTCCTGTTTTCGGTTCGTCGTGCACTTCTCGAGCTATTCGCTTCAACAAATCTTAAACCGTGACCCTTTCTCAGATAAGTTGATGACGTCAACTTATTCTGCCTAGTGGGTCGCCGCTTCTCCCTTTGTATCGTCCCCGGCTGATTCCTTGTTTTTTGCACACTGATGGGCAATTCCTTTCCTTAATGAGCGCTTCTCAGTGTTCTCTTCTTCTGGACGAGTTAATGAAGCGGACATCTTAAGGAATCACCAACTCATGAAAAGTCGGCGGCAACTTTCGCGCTGTTTCGTATAAAAATTGTAGTAAATTCGCTGAACACGGGATATTTTTCATCCCATATTGAGCAAAAAGGATATTTTTACCGTATTTTAACCGATATTCCCGTTTCATCTGCCAACTTATTTTTACGAATTTTACGATTTCGGGTCCTAAGTCTGTCTAGATGTCATTTTTGAAGCAGATACATTCCTATACAGAGAGTTGATTCAGGCTTAATATGGTGAAATGCTAAAATATTGTAAATTAAACCTTACCATCAATATTCGACAGAATTTTTTTTTCACTCTACCAGTTCCAATACATTTCCTATTATCGTCGATTGCTAGTGTGGGTAGTAAATTTTAATTGGCAATAGAGACATTCCACCCACCTACACTGGCTCTCTCCTCCCTCTCTCATGGAATCATTAAATTGCCCGCAGGCTTTAATTCTGCCACGACGGACACAAATGAAATTTTGATTTCATATTCCACGACGGTTGATGAAATCCCATGCGGACGCGGAAAACTTTCCGCCAGAAAGAAGTGAAGTTGGGTATAAGATTACACTTTCTCGGTCGTTCTGCGACCCCCAAGCCCCCCCACATGAATGAACTTTTAGGAAGCATTTACGTATATATCCTCGGCGTCACAAGTGGACCTAATCGCGACGCTTGGAATGGAGTATCTTAATATATAAGGCCTATACACCTGGCAGGTCCGTCCCCTTCTCTCCTGCACTAGACCCAGCTCATATCACATCCCTCCGTTTCTTTTCAGGGGGCCGTTCATTCCCGTGTCAGTCTACCCTAAGAGCCTGAATCTCCTGTTATGTCCCCTATCGCCCAAACCTCTCCTTCATCCGTGACACGTTCCTCGAGAGAAATAGAATGAAAAGGTTTTTGTCCTTCCTTCATCCTGGCAAAATTCAATTTTGGCGTAGCAGGGCATGATGTGTTGGCGTAATAGAACTAAGGATGGCTAGCTGAGCGAGCTCTGATGGGGTCGTTGCGACTAAGTCTGGCTCTATGACCACTATCGTACTACGCAAGCCATCCAGTATTACTATTCTCGTATCATTAAATGCTGTGAACCTAAATACGTCATGTGTTAGCATACAGTATGGTCGCTATCAAATGCAATACCGTTGACGTAGTTTATCGTTACGGTTCGTTATTTTTCACCATCATATTATATGTGGTAGTGGGTTTGGGTCTGTCCTAAGGATATGGTATTTCGTAGAGGGGATTGAATTTTTGTGAAGTAATAATTGAGTTTATTGCTGGAGCTGATTTTTGTGTAAAAAAAGATAAGGCATAGGTGTACGTTGACGTTGCTATTATTTTAATCGATATCACTGTTACGATGCTTACGCGACGGTCTCGCGGGAGTCTAGTCATGAATGCTCTTTTCCATAAAGAAGCTTTTATTAAAACTATCGGGTATTTAATATAGCGAAGCACCAACCTAGCAAACGAGGCGTGCTTTTAATTTTTCAGGCCGAATGAAACTCTCCTGCTGACTTTATACTTGGGATTAGACTAATTTTATCTGCTCCATTTTGTTTCAATCAGCCTTGCTTATATTATTGATTTTTTCCCTTAGGCATCCTACTGATATGCTTTTCTACGTGCCCTTTTGAGATTAATTATATTGGAATGCATAAAATATTTTATTTTTATCTTGCCACCATAAGATGGTCAATTGAATTGAAAGGGTATATCATTTACTCAAATTTTATTCCATTGATTTAGAGATAACTTTATGGACTTCATAATATTTAGATTTGCAGGAATTTGTGGCTATCCTTCTGCGCATTAGAAATTTTTTCTTTTATGTGACCTCTTTCCCACACAATAACCTTTTTCAACTGACGCTATTGAATGAATAAATAATATGTTTTCCCTTCCCTGATACTTTTAACTTCGCGTTTACGCCATTTATTTATTTAATTCATTGTTTCGGAATTATTTTTATAAAACTTTATTATGTTATGAACAATTTGAATTTGACTTCAATTGCTAAAATTTTTTATTTTTCCCATTATTTTTATTATTATTCTTGAAAATGGAAATCAGAGTATGAAACTCGAGGGCAACATGAAAAGAATCAGAGAGGGAGAGAGAGAGAAAGAAATGGAGGAATTATGTATATTTTTACATCTTTACTTACATCGTTTGTTTGCCTGTTTATCGTTGGTTTACATTTTGCGATTAATTTTTAGCCGTTAAAATGTTTAGATGTTGTTTACACTTTGACTTCACGCATGTTGCATCGTTTAAGGCTCTTCCATTTCGCACTTTATTTGAGGAAGTTATTTGGTAGCCTTATTGGCCTCGATTTCATAAAATAATTCAAATAACTTTAATATGTATAAAAATTTAATTTCAAACTAACATTTATGCTCTGACTAAAAAGAAAGAAACAATTTATTTAAAAAATATAAAATGCTGTTTAAAAAAATGGTAAAAAAATACACTGAAAAGTAGAAACATAAGCTTTTAATCGTTCGGGGAATAAGCGTGGGTGCCAATCCTTACTCATTTATTAAGCTCTTCTGCAATCGTTTCCAGAGTCCTGGTTACACGGTACATAAACACGTACCGGTTAATGTACGTTTGCGTGAATGATTTTTGTGGACCGGAACGGAACATGTACGAATGCATGAACCAAATTAGAATTGGTTCTATTTTCTGTGCATGCATTCGCACAAGTTGGGTGGTTACACGGTGCATTTTGGCGTTCATTCTCGCGGTCATAGATGTTGACATTAACCCGTACGTCCTAATGCATCGTGTAACCAGGCCTTAATAAACTTGATCAGCAGTTTTTGGAGAAAGCGTTTTATTATTTAGCTAACACCACCATCAGCACTTAGGCCTTTACAATGGTTTATATAAACAAAACAAGTTATGTAAATATAACAATAAACGAGTATAAAAATAATACCATAAACAACAATAATGTTTAACACATACAATACGTACAAAAGATTGAAATAAAAATGAAATTCTTTGCAATTGTCTATTGAAACTGGTGCGGGAGGTGAAGAGGTCAAGGAAAGAAGAATTATTTGAGAGGGAATTCGAAAGAGATGGTAAACGGTAGAAAACGGTTCTATGGGAAATTGACAGTCGGAATTCGGGCTGGTGTAGAGTTTCAGTAGTGCGGGTTTTGCGGGCTTTGTTTTTTGTAAATCTCTTTTCATCCATTTATTTTTATTTTGCTTGCTTTCGACACCACTTCACCTAATAGCGCATGACACGAATTGGGCCTATTTTCCTGTGCATTAACATCGGATTCACAGCCTTCGGTCTAGCAACACGTTTACAGTACATTACCGTGAGCGTAATTACTGAAATCTGGCTCTTTGTCATCGCGCGTAGTCTTCGTCGTTAAAATCTGCTCTAAGCCCTACTTCCGCATTCGACCACCCCATTACACCTACCCTATTTATTGCGAGCGTCCAGCATTTCCTAAACAGCGGTCGTCTTATGGCAGACACTTCACATTGAGTAAATGGGGTTTTGAATAAAGTATTTCGCCAATTCAAGCCTCTCTACATTCAAACATCTCGACAAACCCTGAGTGTACGTGTTTATCACCTCGTCGTCCATGCATGTTTTTAATTATTTCCATTTGAGGTGTGTTAATAAAGTTACTTTGGCTTAACAAACATCATCAAGAAACGAAATTTCACCTTCCCCGACTCCAGAGTAGCCAAATAATAGCGTTCCCGTGCATATAAAGCGGGATATTCCAAAGCAAGTGGCTGTGGAGATAATCTGCGGCAGAGGTCCGTTGTTCTCTTTTGTCATTCATCATTCCATTAAAATCGAGTGGTAGGATAACCTTTATATTCCCACTATATTTTTTAGCAAGCTAAGTGTGGTATGAAGAGTGGGAAATCCAATTATCTCCGGCTTAAAATTGAGCCGATAAAAATTCCGAGGTAATTGGTGTTTCAGCTGTTCAATATCATTGTTACGCTTCTGGTGAAGTAGAGAAAATGTTAACCCTAAAAGGTTTTTTGTGTTGGCGAGGGAAATGATTTTTAAAGTATCCATATCATTAAAGGGAAACACTATTGAGTTCGGTAGAGAATTTTGAAAATGGACGTTGACTATCAAAAAGCCCAGATTTTACTCTACTGCTTTTGAGCTATTACAGCACTAGTAACACTTTAAATTCCGCAGGGCGGATGAGTAGGCAAACTAGTTGCAGCCTACTTCACAGTGATTGTAACGAACGGTCCTAACTAACTGGAGCTGGTTGGAATTACGCAAAGAACTGATTTTATTCGATCCCAGTGAAGAATCCTCGAAACGATGTTTCAGTGTAGACTGTGGTACTGTGTTTGATCGCTCGTGTCGAGCTATTGACCTTATTTTGCCTATAAACTTCCATTGTTTTGTATTCGTATTCTCATCTTGTTTATATTCTCGTGGGTTTCTTGATTATATTTGGTATTTTCTTTGAGTTTTCTCTGACGCTCCCTTTCCCAAGACAATCAATGGTTGTTGTACATTTGCGCATAGTAGAATATTTCTTTTCTTGTGAACTTTTTCCCAAAAAATTAACTTTTTTCGTGTAACGGCATTGAATGAATGAATAATCTGTGTTTCCCGTTCACTGGCATTTTTTACTTCGCTTTTACGCGATTCATTTACTGTTCATTCCATTCTTGCAGATCTATTGTCATTAAATTTTACGCTATATATTTATTAAACCGTATTTTTTCATCGGTATTTATATTAACGTGGTTATTTCTTTCACTTTTGCTATTGCTCTAATAATTTTGAACTTAACTTAATATTACAAGTCTTCAATTCGTGACTTCTTCATTGTCTAATTCAATGTTAAATTTCTTTCCCTACTTATTTCCCGATTCATTATCAGAACTGGTAGAACCTGCTCAATGAGCAATATAAAATAATTGTGGAACATTTAGCGTGACAAAATAGGACTATAGGAGATATTGAGCGCTATATAAACTTTCGGAACAATGTCGCCATCTTGGATTAGTGGATCCTCTGGATTCTGGATTTCATTTCGAGAAGCCACATAGTTGGAAAGATATCTGGGAGGATGAGGGACGCTCGATGAGGATTAAGTGCAGCAAACTTCGGAACACGACGGAGATGGACTATCGCGGAAACTCCCCTCACCCTTCTCCCACACCACTTTTTCTGCCATCACCTCCGAACATGGAGTAGTAATCCACGGCCTATTGCGTGGCCCTCGGGGGAAAAGAGAGTTCGTGGACGGCCGCGTGGTCGACTCGCCGGCGATTGGCGTGGCAGAGGCTCGGACGTGAGGGGGCGTGCGTTATGAGGGTCGCGAGAAGTTTAGGAAGTTGATCATCGAAATGGGCCGGGCAGATTAGGGTCACAGGCGGGTGATGAGAAGGGGAAGGGCGAAATATGGTGCGGGAAATTACTGCCGCCACTGTTTGCTTGGGTTGTGCGATAAGAATTCATCTTTAAAGCATGTTTGCTTTGTTTTCTCCTGTTCATTTCTCTCAGTCCATGATTTTGATAGTTTAATGAATACATTCTCTTAGGCTGTAGGATTTAGTGGTCAACATAAAGGATTGGTGTCATGGATTGATAAGAGTAGCTAACAATGGAAAAGTCGTCCAAAACTTGAGTGTGTGACCGGGGATGGGTTACTTGCCACATTCTTAATATCTGTTAGGCGATTATGTTCATGATTTGCTTAAAAAAAATTACATTTAATTTTTTTTATTCACCAAACACACAGCCAATCAACTTTTGCTCACCTATTTTCACGGTGCTCCAATTATTCGTGTAGATATAATTCAAAGATTCATTAACTTTATTATCCTTTTCTCTCCACTAGTAGTAAGTTATGGTGCTCGAGTGATGTAAATCGTGCCTTATTTATTAGATTTCCCAGAAGCTCTCGACAAGTATCTGCAGACGCTTTCCGTTCAAGCTCGCTTATGAACACGTTTACCGCTGCACATGCATCATGATCGAAATTAAACTACCTGTCTATATGTTATTAAGATTCGCTGATGCTGCATTTAGTCTGTCTCATTTATTTAATGTTCTGTATTTCAACATGTGGTTAGCCTTCCTACTAATGGTGTAATTATGAAAAGTGATATGATTTGAATGAAATTTTGAGTCATTCTAGCTAAAGTTCTGATTTTTTCCGGGTCCATGTCAGTCCAGCTCGGAGAATGATTGTTTTCGATTTAATTATATTACTATAATAGTAATTTCGGTAGAGTTACCATATCCATATCCATATAAAGTTTCCATATCTCTACTAATGCGCTATTTTCGACGTGCTGCGGCTTCCGAACGCGTAAAAATACCTCTCTATCTGCTGATATTTCACGCTCGAAGAGATCTGAGATTTCTTCCCTTCTTTACAGTAAGACGGCACCTTTCTTTTCTCTCCATACACCCGCGAGCGTCTCTGCATACATTTCTCTTGGATAGGTTTTGGACTCCTCAGGTGGCGACGCTGCGAATGGATTTATTCCGAGGAGGAAGGAAACATCATCTTCTCCACTTTCGCTCTTTTCGCCCATGGAAAACATCTCACTCTCTCCCTTGCGCGGCGCCGACCGGAACATGGCGGACACGTTCCCCTCGTTCATTTCCCTTAGGCAAATGCACACAATAGATCGTGCCCTCGAGGAGAAAGCTTATGCGAATATTTTTTTCCTCCCACCTCCTCAGTATATTTAGCTTTATCAAACGTAGAGCTCTTCCATTTCCTTCATCTCCACGACGACCGTCGGTGGAAGGAAAAACAAAAGATTTTACGTTACTGGGAGGTTTCAGTTTTCATGTTTTTTCTCCACTCGATTTTCGCCCATAAAACGTATTCGCAAGTCAGGCGTGACTGCATGAGCCAAACGAGAAAAAGAGTCCCTCCTTTTCTGAAATCGATCGGGTGAGCCAAAAAAAAAATGCTTCGCCTATTCTTGTATATTGCCAAAATATTTGCTCCCTGCGTCCCGTGTGTTTGCCTTCTATATTTCTTTACGCGATAAATTGAGATAAACATGGTGCTGATTCCTCGAATACGTTGCCCCTCATTCTTTCTGTTGAAAGACCAGATGATTTTGATGAAAGCCATTGTTATTCTCTCCCATGTTGATGCCTACATTTTGATTTTTTTTCTAACTTCTAAGACTATTTTAGCTACTAAGATTGCTACTTAGCAATATCTTTTGTACTATCTTTTTTACTCATTATTTCCATCATAAATGAGATATCGATTTGTTCTACTGAAATATTAGCTGCGGTTTATTTAGAATTATCTCTTTAAATAATTAAGATATGCATGTCTATTAGTGATCCGTTTACACTATTCTTAGCAATTTCCGTTAGTTTATCCTTGTGCATCCATTATCTTGTTTCAATGACATAATTGTTGAGAATTTGTTGAGAATATAGAGAATCTTTTCCATTAGGTAGTCTTTTTTATCTTCAGGAAAATTCCCAATTTTCGGTGGGTTTAATTTCTGGTATAGTTTTCTTTTGCCATCTATTTCAATTATCGACCTCACCAAAATCGTGGCCATAGGATTTGGCCGAGTAAATAAGGTCGAAACTGAAACATTACTGAGCCAAAAAAATTATCCAAGAAAGCGTAAAAGAGCCGAAAATGGATGGAGGTTGGGCTTGGGAGGAGCTTATTACGTTATACTACCCTCGGGGCATCAAAATAATGAAGGGGTATCTGGCGTCATAAAGAAAGGTCTTTGAACGAGAGGGAGACGGATGAGTAGGTGCATGGAGGGAGTTGGATGAGGACGGCGGCTGCGAAGGTAGGGTGGATGTGAAGGCAGTTTCGGGATTGGCGGAAGGAGAAGGAATATCAGGTCGTGGGGGAGAGGTGGTGTTTCTCGAAGGGGTAATAAGAGGGTTTAAGGGATATTTTGTTCGGGCCCTGGCAGGAAATGGGGAAGAGAGGATGTGGATTGAGGGATGGGGGAAGGAGTACTTTTGTGGGTAAGGGAAGAACCGGTATCGCTTGGTAATGAGGGACGTGAGGAAGAAAGGAACCTGGCCTCTTTGTATTGTATTCTTTTCTCACTACCCATGAGGCGGGTGGCGTAAATAAATACCGTTGTCTACAATTACAGCAATATAAGGGGTATAAGGGCCCCTGGGAAACTTCGATATCAGAACATTCCCTCCCTGCAATCAAACAAACACGGTATAAGTCATTAAATATTTCCCTTTGTATTGTTTTCTTTTCTCACGAAACATGACGAAGATGGCGTAAATAAAGAGCTTTGTTTACAGTTACAGACATATGCGAGCTACAAGGGCACTGGGAAAACTTCAATAACAGGAGATTCTCTCGATGAAAATATTAAGAGAGGGTAAAATGTTATTTAATATACCATTTTGCATTACTAAGGAAAGGATAAGATGATATTGATTCTTTCACGGTTCATAATTCACATTTGGATCCGTATTTTAGTCCACGGTGGCATTCGCATAACGCTATTTTATTGCTTTCTTTTCATACCTATGCACATGGTCATGTGTGGAAAGGTGTAAGTGCCTGTTGATAGGTATCACATGGAGACCAGCATTTTTTCGTCAAACCTCACATAGCCTTGTTAATACAGGGTGTCGAACAATGTGTGTCGAGTAAAATTTATTTTGAATTCAATTATCATGTAATTTGTTTTAAATGCAGTAATCTGCAGCCACACTGTTTATGTATTGGTGAGTTAAAAGAAAAATAGTGTACAAATGTAACACTATGACTCAACCTTTGTTGATTAATCTCAATGGTTGAGAAGAATGAAATTCTTGTTGAAGCCCCTAGGGAGAAATGCATATCCCTGATACTATTTGGTTGTATACTAAAACATGAAATCTACATTTATTAAAAATAATTCGGAGTATGAAAGTGAAATATAAGTTGCAACGAAAACAATGTTTTTCATTCAGACATTTACTTATCAGTTTAAATTTATAATTACGAGAAAGATGCAACCCACTTTTGATGGGTTGGTGTTTCTATAACAGTTTCGGTTTACATACTCGTTCATAAGGAAACAATCATTAAGTGAACGAGCCGCTCAATAGAGAGTATACTGCAGCAAATCATGCGAGATGGATGCGAGGATGGGAGTAGTTGCTAGGAAGCGGTTATCCGCTAGGCAGAAGCGCGTGTCGTCATCAACATACTTCATAATATTTAGATCTTCGAATTTTTGCCACGAATAACTAGAGAAGTAGGTGACGGATAGAAAACTGGAAAAATATGGGTCTCTTTAATTTCAAATCCCTATCATTATAGAGCAGGAAAAAAATTGTGTACGGCCATATTCATAATTTCTGATGAACATACCCAAAATTCACAGGTATGAAGCGCGCGTTCTACTTGTTTTAATGCAAATCTTTTGAAGCCATTTGATGCGCGTAAAATGTAAGCGAGCAAGTACATAAGTACCTTCAAACATTACTTTGCGTGAATACTTCAGACCAGGGGTCTTTAGCCTTTTTTTAAATCAAGGGCCAAAAATCGATTTCACATCGTCCGGAGGACCACAATTCCCCACGTCACTTTAGCACCACATCAATAAAATAAAAAAAACGTAATTTCAAATTCCAATAATCTTTATTGCCATAAAGTTTAATCAATCAATGCTATTTTTTACATAGTTTATTTTGACGAGTGAGTCAATATTTGGTTCGCAATACAATATTTTTCTTTAGTCTATAGGGACCGCAATAAATTTGCCAGCGGGCCACGGTTAGAAGACCATTGCTTCAGATTATGCAATGCCGTAATGAAAAAAGCGGATTTAAGTGTTTCCTAGAATATGAAGTTTCAGTATTAAAGGTATAAATTCAGTAATCAAGGTTCTGAAGGTATTTTGAGCGTAATATTCGAGTGCGCGTTGTACGTGAAATCTGGAAAACATTCTAGGTTTACCTGTGCGTCATGCATGATAGCGCTCTACACTTGGGAATTTTGTCAAGGTACACGTTTGCGTTTTAATATCCACCATCCGCTCTAGGGCATTCTTAAGGAAAGTTTAAGAGAAACTCTCATGGAATGACGAGAGGGACGACTCAAGATGGGCGATAGCGTGGGCAAAAGCCATCTTCTATTTGCGGGGCAATATAATCATTTCTCTCGGGTCGCCAGGGGAGACCAGTGTCTCTCCAGGGAGGAGATTCCTCGCCTCGTTAAGCGATGGATCGACCGGCGTGCCTCGTACCTTCTCATTCCGACTGATCCACTTATTTCGAGAAAGAGAGGTATAAGCTGCAAGGAAGCAATGCGGGCGAGATAGAGGTTTTCATGCACTGTACATTGCGTAGAAGCGTTTAGGGTCGGTTAAAAGGAGGAGATTGTCCCGGGTTGGTCGGGAGAGATTAAAGGCGAAGAGATGGAAGAAACTTCTCCGAAATTGGGGAATGGAGTTAACGCTAAGGGTCGGCCGCCCGAAAGAGGGAAAGTTTTAATATTCACTCTCGGGAAAATCATCTCGTCTCTTTGGAAGGTTATTTCAAGTTTTCACGAATCCGCATTCAATTTTAAACGATGTGCCGTGGAACGATCTTGTTCTCAAAATTTTCTCAAAGTTCAGTTTCGTACCGTCATCCTGGGAAAAGTGTAAAAATTACTTTCGTCGGGGGATGGTGTTTTATTTTAAAATATACCTCAAGTTCGCCAAGTATACGCGTGTTCTTTTCCAAATCCTTGCTTTACTTTTCAAATAGCTCTCCAGGTTCCGTCCTCACAAATATGACATAAATTGAAATAAATCTAGGACTCATTCGCATTTTCACTTAAGCATTGATTAACAAAAAATAGCACGTATTTTTTTAATAGGCTTTCAATTTGGGTTTTACTCGAAGTAAGGATTGGGAAACTTCAAGTTGTAAGAGAGATTTGTTAGAATCGAAAGGAGTGAAGTTCTTTCTCTGGAACTAATTCACCTATTTTTTTATTTTCGATTTTACTAAAGATAGCCCTTTAAACCTGTGTGAGGTTGGAGGAAATATAGAGACAGTTCATCATTGTGATTTCATTTTATATCTTTATCATAGTGCAGTTTCATCTCGTTTACGTGATTGCAATGTACGAAGTTTGATGGGATTGCGCCACAACCGTGCGCAAGGGGAATTGAGTTCATGAAGTGGTACCAAGAAAATAAAACGTCCACATGAATGAAGTATGTGAGAGCTTTGAACGTGCACGTAGCTTATCAGTTGGGAAATGCCAGGCATCAAAAGTATTGACAATCAAAGTAAGGTAGGTCAATGATAATGGAATTGAATTCTCATGCTGGTATCCCGTAGAAAGTAGGCCAATTGTTAATGAATAAGTTATGAATCCCGCTATAAATCATTATGTTAAACAAATATATTGAAATGCATCTTTTTCCCATAGGCATGAGGTAACAATTATTATTTTAGAGTTGAACGTTTGACCCGTTTTCTGCATCGATTGGATAAAATTTTGGGTTTCGACTTTAATTAGCTCCTTATGAAGCCATGCATTGGAACATTCAGGTCCCAGGGCATGGATTAACAAGTAGCATATGGAATGTTAGAATTTTTGTGAAATGAGAGAAGAGTAAGAAGCATAATTAACCCCAGAAAAATGTTGCAGTCTACCCTTTTAGTTTGTCGGACTGCTATAATTTCGTAGATGTTATGTAACGGATTCACTTGAATAGGTAATTAAGTCGGCCGGCCTCGGTGGCGGTGGGGTAAAGTCCTCGCGTGCCAAACCGTAGGTCGTGGGTTCGAATCCCGCCTGGGTAGGTAATCCCTATCCAGGGCATGGATGTTTGTGTTGTACTTTGTTAATATTGGAAACCCTCGTTGTAAAAGGCCGTTATGTGCTGTTTACGGGGGATGTGATAAATAAAAAAAAAATAAAAAGTATATTAACTTAATTTATGTAAACATTTCGATCTTTTCCACGAGTTTTACGTATATTTACGTGATTCAATAAATATATCGTGCTACTTTTCGATCATACTATCGGAAAACGTTATTAAAATGTTCGTAAGTTCACCTCACCCTTCATCTTCATCAATTTTTTACATTCTCCATGGTTGGTGAATGGATCTGGTGGTAAAATCTACTCCATGATTTCATGATAACTATGTGTATCCCAAAAAATGTGATAAAATTGATCGACTCAACCATCTGGTTGTCATCTGGAGATCTGATTGGGCGCGAAGGTGTGATCCTGAAAGGAGTAGGTTGGGAAGGGTAAGGACCGTTGGGATTGTCAAAAATCTCATTAGTATTTTTTTTCAATCAGTATATAATTATTCGTATCTAGTGCACTGATGATAATATCCAGAAATTGGTCCAGTTTAAGTCATACTATCTACAGAGTAGTACAAAGTTTTTCTCTATTGCCATCAATTTTGGTAGTTGCGCACTTAAATTATCTGCTCCCTATGCGTCAGTATACTTTACCCAGATATATACTTTTCATCGAAATAATGAAAAACCAACCGCTTCTTGCAGTACGTTTCTCCTTTTTACCATGGGGAATAAAAGATAGCGGTCATGATGTCTATAAAAGATAATCTTACCCCAATCCAACTAAGATGCTAGTCATCATCTACGAAAAATGTCCAAGCATGCTAGTGGGATAAAAATTAATAGTATTTGGGAAACATTTGGCGCCTCAGTTTAAATTGCTCGATGAGGTCTCGCGTTATTTGCTGGAAAAGATTATACTCAAGGAGGAGGCAGTAAGTGAAGATGATGTAACCTAATATGGATGCGGGCATTTAGGCCCTCCGGAGCTTGTGAACTGGGGTAGGAGGTGAATGTACCCATGTGTTTCAATCGAACCCCTCCCGAGATGAAAGGCCTCATGATGAGGTCGACACCCATTCATCAGCGCTTCGTCGGGAGAGGGCGCCCTAATCACCTCACCTGCTGCGAGAGGGTGCCGCGCGCCACCTATCAGGGTACTCGCGAGTTGCAAGCGCGGGGTGCGGCACTAACGCCTAGGCAAGGCCTCCGGGAGGATGAGGCACGTAATTGGATAATTTACAGACTGTGCGACAATTTTTTTTCATCTTTTTGCGTGAAAGTCAGAAATACGAGGAAAAATCTTAGGATTCAATAATTACCTTTATAATTTTACGTAAGGGAGCATAATACCTATGTACACGCATGTGTATGCATAATAAGAATATCGTATGTAGTACAAAGCTCGCAAAAACTAGTTGCTATTGCAAATGCTTCAGAATATTGTTGTAAATATTTCGAATTATTTTTATTAATTTTGGATTAAATGTAAATTCTTGAAAAGATTATTTTTCATATCGGTATCGCTTTCTTTGCCTACGGTTAGTGACCTATAAACTGTGACAGAATTTTATAGCCTCGTGCATCATATAGAGCTGTAATTTATTTAGCGATTAAATAACGAGAGAGCTTATTCTTAAGGCTCTGATTAAGTTTGGTACATCAAAAAGCTGCATCTGCACTTTTTTCTCTAATAATCTTCCGTGGAAATATACCCAAACCTAACGCAGATGGTCAACCCGCAGTGATTGAGTGAGGAAGGCTAGGTACCGCTGCTGAGGAATCAATTGCAGATGTAGAATTGAATACGATTAGCCTACAATCGATGACTGTTGTTGATATAGCTCTGCTCAATGAAAATAAAAGTGAAAATATAAAGAGTACTTTTCTAATTATAGCAGTATTAATTGTGACAATCGTGAATCTTTCTCCTTCATCTTCAGAAAATTAAAATCTTTCTCCAAGTGTGCTTTCTTCGTGCAAGTATGTTAGTGATATTTTCGAATTAACACAATTTTTTTCCTATGACGAGGCCTAACAAGGCAGGCATTATTGTCCCGCCAGCCATCGTCTATTGACGTGACTCCTTGCCATGGCCGTGCGGAATAATCGCTAGATGCGCGGTCCATTTTTGAAACTCCTGTTACACGCTCCGGAGAAACCTATTAATAAGCGCACATTATGACATCAGCAGAAGGGCGAGTTAAACAATGCAATCCCAACTTCAATATTTGCTTTGGAAAATGAGAAATATAGTGATTAAAATAGTTAAAAGTAGATTTTTAAACATGATTATTCTCCTCCTTTATATGCAGTATATCACTTATTGGAAATAAAATTAAATGACTTAAAAACTAATGCTCCTGCCACGGTTAACAAATATAACCCATCGTGTGACCTTGGCATTTTAGTACTGCAATCTTGCTACCACGCGTAGTCGCCTATTATGTCTCTTAAGCGTGTTTACTCTTCAGATTAGATTCTAGTGCAACATCAGATGTGCTTTGAGACTAGAGGACGCGCATAGATGTTCGTCACAGCTTCCACGGGGGCATTAATGGGATGCAAAACTTTATATACCGTTCTTTTCTTCGTCCCAACGGGAGGAGGAGATGGTTCTCAGAAATGAATTCCTCCAGCCAAAGGCGCCCACGACTCGGGGCTTTGGAAGTGGCGTTAAGGGAAAGATGGGATGGGGTTAAGGCTTCCTTCAACCCTCGGTAAATATTTTTATTCCAGCCTTTTCTGGTTTATTCGGTTCTCAAGTCTTCTCCTTTTTCTAAAAGGTGGGGACGTAGCAAGATGTGGAAGGGGGAGAGAGAGAGAGATGTGGAGAAAGGCAGCGTCCATAGTAGGACACGACGATCTTTTTATGACCAGTGTTTTATTTCGCTTTTACATTTCTCCCCCTGAGGCCTTCTGAATGGTTAAGTAGGGTTTTATTCATTCTTAATTTAAGACCCATCAACCATTATTCATTTCGAAAAAAGATTATTTGGGTTAGAATTCTTAATTTACCTCTCTGTGTGAAATGTATCCATTTCAATCACAGTTATTTCATATCATTTTGGCGTTAACAGTCGTTTATTTATCTGAGAATCGGCGATTGAGAACGATGTAGAAAATTCTATCAGTTTGGAAAGAATAGCGCACAGTCGTATATCACTCCACGTTACGGAGAAAGCTTAAGGAAAGGTTATTTAATGGGAGTTAATTCTTTTTGTTTGCTTACTGATTAATGCCCCCGAAGTTTGGTCATTTTAGGGCTTTATACCTTTCAGTTTACTGTGAAAATCATCGTTTCAGCAATTAAACTCGTTCGTTCACCCTATTTATTGCTTTAATGTAATGAATGATAGCTTTTCATAAATCTTTCGCTAACTCGTAAATAAGGTGATTTGCATCGTTTTCCACGCATAAGTACCCAATTCTACGACATTTTTTAAAATGTATCTTCCAACTTCGGCTATAATTGATATCCGACCCTTTCTTATGAGCTTTTTTCAAACATTTAGCGGTTGTAAATCGCGATTTTTCCGGGCTCCATTTGATGCTCGTAGACCTTGGGCATTCCACCCTGAAAGAGCAATATAATTTAAGAGCGTCAAATTTATGTTCTCTTTAGGCTAGCGAGGAAATGTGAATCTAAATTCAGGTTAATGCCAGGTGATAATTTTAACTCTTTCTCCTTCCCCCCGATTTTCAATCCATTAGGATATGTCTGTCTGCCACAAAATTTTTGAAGTCTTTCAAATTCACTATCAAACGTACATTTACCACCATCCTCTTTTTTCGAAAAGTAATTCCTCGTCAGATGGCCTTCATTATCTGCTTCCAGTGCTCCAATGCAGTATACCTATCTCATAACACGAAGCTTCAATTATCATTACAAATTAATGATGCTGAAGTCAATAAATTTTTCATCTGCCTCTTCTATTTTTTTTTGCTCTTTTTTAAGCTATGCGCTTCAGTCACTCTGTAATACTTCTCCTTTATTCACTAGTTCTACCCACCTTATTTTACACATCCTTTTTTATAACTACATTTCAAAAGGCTGTAAATCATTCGTCTCCGCTTTTTCCACAGTCCTCTCACTGACATTCTAAAAAATATACCCCACATAGAGCTTGAGTTACATGCGCATAAATTAACCGGTTTTTGTAGGATGATGACCTTTCAGAGGAATGATTAATATTCATTTCAATTTTCAACGCCTTCTTAACCGGCCAGGGAATATACTTGGCATTTTTAGTTTTAATTATTTTGTTTCCATGAAATTCATTTGAATTGCATAATTGAGAATGCCACTACGAAAAAGTATTAAATGCCGTACGTTTTATTGATTCAGTAGATTATAAAGTCGCCAGTGAAATACATATTTTTTGCTTTGGTGTAACTTAATTTACATGTTATTTTGGCACAGTTGTTTGAATTATAATCTCAGTGCAATGATAAAATTCCCCTTTCAATATTCTTATGTGGAATTAGCCTGTTGTGATGCTGGTAGCGGAGATACTATATTAGTAATTTTTGATAATATTATAAGAAAGTTACATTGTAATACATTAATGATGTAATTGCCATACGGCAAAAATGTCACCCATGATTAGGTGAAGAGAAAATAAAATTAATGTTAATTATTCTTACTTGTTGAAGAATGTAATACGTGACCTAGATAATCAACCAAGGACCGAATTCAATTTTCAAGTAAGTACATCCATCATTTACAACATATCGGGACGAGTTCTTTTTTAGCTTCTCGATCCCTAGTATTTTTTTGTTTACTCACACATTATATAGTAATTCTTCTTCTATACCTGCCTACTACTTTTCAACATTATCTTTGCCAAAAATATCAACGGCGAATTCCTTTGCGGTGCAGCCCTTAACGGTATATTCTCCCGCGGAGGAAGCGTTCCCGAACTTCTCCCTTCAAGACGAATAAATTACCGATCGTGACCTCTTGGACCCATTTCTGATCCCCTTGTCCGTCTTTTAACTCCCTTTTCCCCCGTCCTGAGGTAAATTTTACGAGCATCAAATCTTGTTAGTGAAAAGAAGCGGCCGTCCCGTTTTATGAGGACAGCCGAAGAGGTCGACCTCAAGTTGAGCCAGGTCAGCCTCGAGGACCACGGGATGAAATAGCGAGCCCAGCGCAGTAGGGAGTATGGCATGGAGAGAGCTTGGGGAAGGGGTGCGAGGGCCCGAAATGGAAGCAACCACAGGAAATGAGACTTGAGAGGGTCGGCTTCGTTTAGCAAAGGAATAGGAAATCAGTTGGCAGAATGGTAAAGCTGGCTTCAGAATACGTGTCACAATACGCAGTTTCTCTCCATCCACAGCACGTATAATATTAATTCTCACTCCGGCCGGAATATCGAGATGCAAACGAGGTAACGGTAAACATATATGCACTAAAACTATTGAATGGTGCCTCAGGTGTACCTCGCGTCTTATGGCTTTTGTGATTTTCTTAACGTATTACGTATGAGGCCCGCAGGCACAAAATTTCTTCGGCTTGTCCTTTGTTGGCATTCAGGTTGCCTATACTGAAGTTTTTTTGTCCATTCTCAGGCATCGGAAATATCGTACACTTCATTTAATCAGTTATGTAATTAGTTTGCTTAATGTTGAATGCAATTTTCCTTTGCGCTCTTCTGAAGTACAAATTCATCGTTTGTTGCTGGCAGAAATTTTGAAATGTGGCGATATTGAAAAACGGAGTGATAGGAGATGCCCCTGGGCTTCTGGTGTCCTCAGCATATGTATCGTGGAGAGTCGGTGAAAGGTAAAACATTTCAGGAAGGAGGGGATGCCCAACACCCTTGTCTACGTGCCTGTGTATTACCATGTCTTATTACTTTCGTGACTCATCCTTATGGCGTTACTGGTCAGGAAAGAGATGCCCCAGTCCATCTCAATCTTTAATAGACTGTGACTGATTACGTACGAATTCAATTTCTTCTGAATATCACTCTCATGATAAAGCAAGCTGATTTTGTGGTCTTTGAAGTATTATAATCATTTTTGGAGTATATATTTAAGCTTCATATAGTAGCATTCTATTAAATAAATATTAATGTTCTAATTTTAACTCCGATAAAATTTTTTAAAGATTTTTCGTCCCATTTTTTATTTACACTCACGCATCATTTTCGTACTAATGCTCATGAGAGACAGGTTTATGGACTCCAACTGTGGCGGCAATGAATTAGGTAAAGTAAAGCCTGCATGCTGCCAGATTCGTTTAAGTAATGGTTCAAAATTTATTGAAAGATCATTCCGAAGACCCTTTGAAGAAGGGGAAATCATTCATGGTCGGGCTAGAATTATATAAGAGACAGCAAAAATATTTATGGCGATTAGGTATCTTTTGCTATCACATTTTTTAAGTGGCAGAGTTTCTAAGTTCGAATAATTTTTAATATATGGTATTTATATGATATTATATTATTTCATTACAGGCTTCTAAAATTGCTCTTCCTCAAAAAGTATTTTACGAAAATTTTTTACGTTGATTAGAATCTCACCATGTACGGGGAAAAGAAGTTAGTTTCAATACTTTCATTCTCAGAAAATTCTCTGTGTTGATATTTCTCGCGGTATCGTTGCCGTGGAAATAAAAAAAATCAGGAAATAATTTTGAGCGATCAAAGCATAGGGCTATCTATTCTCAAGAAATGAATTATTTTTTGAGGTTTTAGAGATCAAATATTACCACTTGCCATTGGTTGAACTTTTGATGATTGCCTGGTTAATTTATAATTATAATTATTGAGTCGTTTAAAATAGATTTTCAAGAGGCAAAACAACATCTCTAATAAAATTATCAGTTATACGGTATTTTAGTCATAGTTATGAATAAATTCATAAATAGATTCATTAGTTATACGGTATATTTTCGGGAGAATCTGCGTACCCAAATATTTTGCGTGCATTTGCTTTTTGTTAGCGGCATGGATAATAGTCTCAATTAAGGGTAACCGATCAGCCGTGGGAACTTTAGAAATCAAGGAATAATTGCGGATTCACGGAGAAAAGGGAAATGGAGGCTGTGGGCAAATGAATGACGTCACCGAAATCTGGAGTGGCCCGTAAATTGGGAAATAATGGAGAAGGGAATTCGTAGAAACCCAGTTTGCAGATCGCGAGAGAACATCGCCGGCGAAGGCCGCGGTGGAGGGCATAAACCACTCTTTTGCTTGGACTGATTCCTTTTTCGCCGATCCGTCCCATCCTGGCAAATTGAATTTCGGGCTCAGAATTTTCATATTTTTCACACACCGGGGATATGACACTCTTGATTTATAGGTCCCCGATCTTCTTCTCTTGGGTCTGTATCAGGCGCATGGAGGTCGCTTATATTTTTTTCATGAACACAAAAACGCCTTAATGCAAGCTGAACCGAATCGAAGACTGCAGCGATTCATCTCGTCATTTCCATCTCAATTTTCTTCGGGCTCGGCCTTTTGACAGAGAAGATAATCCTTCTTTCAGCGAAGACACGATTCTCCGGATGGTCCTGAAAAGGAAATAAAACCTTGGCATTTTCATTTCTGAAAAGATTCGTCCCGAAGGGATGATAGTGGGTCAATTAAAACTGCCAGGCAATTTGGCTGGGTAAAAGGTTATTTTTCAGTCGACAATAACAGTATTTATGTAGCTGTTATTTGAAAATTTCGCAGAAAGGAGGTACAATATTGCTTTTTAGTGGGTCACCTAACAACTTTATGTGATTTATCGAGAAGGTGCTAGTTATTTGTGTCAAGATCTGCGTTGGTCTCTGTATGTTTATTCCTCTGATTTTTACCTCTGATGCCATTTCTAAATTACTGTCTTCCATTCACACTTTTTGGTCATATGAATGTCCTTATTTACCAGACAGCTTACAAAAATCCATGCTTTCAAGGCTTACGTATGATTTTGAGTTTCTTCTTCTTATGCAGAGTTTTAAGCACCTAAATGAAAAATCTTTTGATTACTTTCTAAATATATAAAAATCAATTTGTTTACGGATACATTTGAAAAACAATTTTATTTGCATTATTCTTCTCCATGTAAAGCATAGCGAGCGAAGAATGTGAGACTCGAGATAAAAGTAGGTGGGGAAAAACTTGAGCAGGTAGAGCAATTAAACTATTTAGGGAGCACATTAGAGGAAAACAGACACAGTAGCAAGGACATCAGGAAGCCAATTGCACTAACAAAGGAGGCGTTTATGAACAGGAAGGAGCTTCTGAGAGGATCATTATGTAAGAGTTTAAAGAAAAGTTTAGTGAAGAGTTTTATCTGGATTGTAGCTCTCTACGGTGCGGAAACGTGGACACTGAGGAAAGAAGACGAGAGAAGATTGGAGGCATTCGATATGTGGGTATGGAGAAGAATAGAGGAGGTGAAATGGACGGAGAGGAAATGGAACGACGAAGTGTTGGATATGGTTGGCGAGGAGAGGCAGCTTTTAGATGAGATACGGAGGAGACAGAAGGACTATAGGGAGCGAGTGGTCAGCGGGAAGGGGATGTTGAAAGCGGTGTTTGAGGGTAGAATGTTCGGTAAACAAGGAAGGGAAGGGAAAAGAATAGGAATTTTAGATAAATTGAAAGGGAGTAGGCCTTACAGTGAATTGAAGAAGGCAGTGCTTGAAGGAAAGGGGGGCTCCCAAATCACTTCTTTGGTACCTACTCTATGGAAACCTACCTTAATCGGTAGAATACTATAATTGTAATCATATCAATAAAACATGGCATTAACCTTGAATGACCACGCAAAACTGTGTCAGTTAAATAGCCATCACTCTTGGAGAAAGGAGTTTACTTTTCGATGGCTTTCGTATCATCTAATCGCAAAAAAATTGCTTCTTTAATGATTGCCGAGAAAGGTTGGAATATGCATTCGTTTAAGCGCCTTTCCAGCCTCAATCCATCGTCCTATCGGGGTGTTTCACCTGTTACCATTTCCCTCTCTCTCTTGTTTTCTGCCTCACGTATACCCGAGTGGAGAAATTACTTGCGGGTCAATTTCCTCCGCATGTGCCTCTCTCACCGCGGGAGGGCGCGCGGTTCGCGTATCCACGTCGCCGGAAATGACACGCTTTCCATCAATTTCATCCGAGTCATTCGGCGAGCTGAGTGCGTTAGGGACGTCGAAGGGACCTCCTGGAAGGGTCAAGGGGATCGGTTACGGACGAGGATAAGCTAGTAATGTACGGATGGTGAGGAGGCTCGCGTAGAGAAAAAAACGCGAATAAATGCTTCTTGATTAAAGAAAGACGGGAGAATAAAAAATAAGCGGATATAGCGTCTCGAAAGAATGAATGGATAATTTTATATAATATATTTTATGGTACATATCCCCGATAGGACATGATATATTTGAATAGGTTATATTGAGATTGAAATGCTTTTATACGGTGAATTTATATTGACTCTTATAAAAAGCTTTCATCTTCAGATTCTGTGTGAAACACTTAACTCTGAGGTCTAGTATTCCGGTAAACGTTTGACCTTTAATCTTCAACAATGTTTCATATACCACCTCAGGAAAGCCAACCAAGATTATAACTGAATAGTTTTATTTTGCGTGAAAATTAAATTTTAAAAAATCGATGGCTTCCGGCTCAACTTTAGTGTCAAAATTTTTTGCTTTAAAATAATAATTTTGCTCTTTTCTACCAGCAATACTTCCTGGTTACATTAACTGAACCAGATTTCATATTTTAAGAAGCGTTAACTATTTTACCATTATTATTCAAAATAGTTTGAATTTATTTTTTCAAACTATTATAGTAATAAATTTATATCCTTTTTTCAAAGATATTTGACAAAATATTGTCTTATTTATGATATTATTCCTATCCATATAGCCCCTGTTCACGGTAGCAATATACTGTAATTGGAGTGTGTCGATCGAAAAAGTCCATTATTATTGTAGACACACGTCTAAGTGCATCAGATTCTGCAATATGGCTTATGTTACCAATCGCTTTCATGGAATAAATTCATATCTAATCATAGGTACTCCAGAGTTAAAAATCATTTGGTGAATTATTAGACATTTACAGATTATTAGACACTCAACTTAAAATACGGTTGATTTCCTTCCTTTAAAAGATTTCAAATATTATTTCTCTTATTACATTAAGCACATATTTTATTATCCACGAATTTTCGCTAATAATTCTTTTAAGGCTAAAAATTATCTCTACACGTCTGTACATCGCTTGTAAGTTTTTTCATAAAAGAAACACTGGGCGTATGATCCTGTTTTTAAATTCTGCCAATTCGCGGCATTGATCAATTTGAAATTTGCCTTTCCAAATATATTTTTTGGTCAGTTTTCCTCTTGGTTTTGTTTCATTCAGCGCATTCGTTGACACGAGCCAAGCCTTTGCAATAAAAATGATCACCCTTTTCCTCGCGAAAGTCCAACTGTAGAGAACAATGGTTTTCAGCGCCAACATTCAATTGCGAAACATGTTCTCTAAATAAGGCGAGTTCTATTCAATGCCGTCATTGTTTTGGTGAGCTTCGAAAAAAAATGACGAGTAAGCTCTAAAAGTTTGGGTTCGAGCCAATCCATGCGGAAGAGAAGAGGAAAGTTGTGTGAACACGATTATTTGCTAAAGAGATTACCCTGCTTTCATATGAACGCAACGAATGCAATCATGCATTCTATTTTCCCTTTTGTTTGCTTGCTGCCGAAATATGGACTTAGCGGGAAATAATTAGGTTTACATCACTGCAAGGCTCGCTCATTTAGGAAAGGTTGTAATTTTAACGAATCACCTACGCAGAATTCTGGGGCAATTTGCAGTTTTAAGGCATCAGAATTGTTGGCGTATGTTTCCAGGATTTATGGTGCTTCCTCATTGATCACATTTTGCGCAAAATTAAAGCTTTACCTACTTCTCCATTCGTGTCCAAAACCTATAAACTCGCATGCTATGCATGCTTCTTTCCATTTAAAAATAAATAGAGCTATTGTGAAATGAGTGTATTCCATGGTAAATAATGCGTAAAATATTTTCTTGTTTTTATGAAATGTGAAAATGGGTGTCGTTTGAAAATTTTTAGAAAACCTTATGCTAACCTAGTGAATATAATTCCATTTCACCATTTGGGACAAATGGGAGCACATCAGTTGGAGATAAAAAGTTGCGCGGATACAGGGATTGAAACGTGCTTAGGGTAAAATTGGTTTCATTATTTTCACTTTTATTCCATTCAATACCCCATCTCCCCCAAAGACAGATTTATCTGGAATAATTAAAAAATGATCTAATGACTAGACACCCGGGGAAACTCAGCTCAGCTTTATACAGTTCAGGTCAATAATATGCGGAATATTGTGTAATTATGCATCCTTTTCATTCATTCTAGGTCTTCCTGTATACTCTGGGCTTCAGTGTTGTCTTTCATGGTCACCTACGATTATAGACCTTGGTAAAATGCAGTAATGGGGACAATGGTAATGGTATTGCCCTGATTTTCATGGCGAAATTCAGACTTTCGGACCTATCTAATATTTAGCTCGGTAGGCACACCCATACATCGAACTCTGAATGAAGGGAAAGCCGCCCATGGGGTATTTGACCCTACGATCTCGGGAT
Organism: Ischnura elegans; assembly: GCF_921293095.1. Taxonomy (NCBI): domain Eukaryota; kingdom Metazoa; phylum Arthropoda; class Insecta; order Odonata; family Coenagrionidae; genus Ischnura; species Ischnura elegans. The sequence goes on along the minus strand of NC_060246.1, from coordinate 80,182,268 downwards.
TCTCAGGCGAAGACATTACCTCGCCACCTCCGAATGCACTTAGATGGTACGCAGTAGCCTGTTAATCTAAGGGCCCGTGATACGATTTTTTGTTGCCGGGGAATATTTTTCATGATTATAAATTCAATTGGTAACCAAATATCATTTGCCTTCATAAAACTGAAAATCATTTTCAAGTACTTATGATGTCTCTGCTGAAAAGGAGATAGGTTTAGACTTTGTTTTTTTGAGTGCTAATCGTGTGTTCTTTCATTTTAAAAATCAAGTTTTAAATTGAAGCCTCCAAATTCAAATTATACCTGTTTGGATTTATCTGGAAATTCTGTGTAGATATATCGATTTATTTTATTGATGGAAATGATGAAAGTGAATTGGTCTTTCAGAATATACGAGGAAATTTCAAGCTGGTGGGGGATGGAGGTATTGGTTCGAAAAATATCCAATGTTAACCCATCTGCAACCCGCGCGCGCCCGTGATTTAATTGTTATAATAATTCCGATACTACAATGATTTTAACGATACAAAAAATTAGTCATTTATCAAAGTTGTACATTAAGAAAAATGTTTTCAACTCTTTTCATTTTATTCCTCATTCCTCTAACTTTATTATTGTAACCCGGTTTATACCTTTCTCGGCGTTAAGATCTATTAATCCGTTTTCTCTGCTATTTCATCGCATTTTTCAGGTTTACGAATTAAGTGAAGCACGCGGAACAAACATTGATTTTGGACGGTTTCAAATACGATATTCGCATCTCGGGAGAAATTAAGCGTTCACCTATTAATCGATGGTATCTTCCGAGCTTGTGTTAAGGTATCCGAGGAGACTAAGGGCTCCCGATGGAATCCACTTGCTTGCGTCCCATCCTCATAATCCCTGGGCGCATCCCTGCTGAGCCAATAGCGTCAGACCGCAGCTGATGCTCTCCAGGGAGCCTTCAGCCATTCTCCTTCTCCTTGTCACTCCGTGGGCCAATTCACCCAAGATCTCTCCGTCCCGCATCCAACCACCTCCAATTCCTCTCTAGAATCCCTACCAACATCCAAAGAGTCACTCCCCTCCACGCTATAGCTTCATCTTCCTACTTGAGACAGTAATTTCATGTGCCCAGAATAGGCTCGGAACATTCTTCCGAAGCAAACATGTTTCCAAACATGATCGGGGCATGCTCAATGGTTTTGCTGAGTAGATGCTGGGCCTATTGGCCCGAATATGCTAATTAAACTCTCCCAAAGCTAATAACATGGTTGTGCAGAGTGGTATCCTGGGTACATTATCTGCATCTATAGAACATGCTTGAGACATACGCCAGGCATTATGTCGAAGAACCTCCTCGTAACTAGTGTCTTAACTTTGGATCAAGCTATATTTCAAGACTCAATCAAGCATTTTTTAATGAATTTAGGATGTTTAGATCCAAATAATCATAATAATGGTGAACATTACGGTTATGATTCATTGTTATAGGTCCAACAATGGCTGATGTTTGTCCAACAATGTTTGACTGATGGCCTGAAAGTCTACCCTGACGCGCGTACACTAAGTATACATTTTAATAGGCCAAACGATTACCATACTTTGATTCGCTTCGAAGCGATTATAGTTTTTTTTATTGCATTACTTTGATCTCTTTTTTCGGTGATTTCGAACCAAAAAATATATATTCGACTGAGGAAAATAATATATATCACAAGGAGTGACAAGTATTGGTAAATTGGAACATATAGTTTTAATGCAGCTTCGGAAATGACCGCGGGAGGTATTTTTCTCATCTACATTGAGAATGTTAACTAATTTCCTAATATTATGGCTAACTGGAACTCTCAGTCGGAAATTTCTTGTTGTTCCATGTTTGAGTATTAGGTATGCGACTGATAATAATTTATTTTCCATATCGAAATATATTTAAATTCTAAAAAACACAATAGATCATGGTTGCGTAATGGGTAAAGCGCTAGGGCTCCTTCCAAATCCGGCCTCGTCCTAGGTATAAATTCTTGGTGAAGTCTTCGGACACCTCGACGAAAATCCTCGAATCACATGGTGGCTCAAGTAAAGGACTTAGCTTACCATACCCTGAATGTGTAGAATTAGCTTGTTCCTTCGACGAGGGTGTTTTTCCAGCCTTTATATCAACTCACCAACCTGTCTGTTTGTTTGTCTGTTTGTCTGGTACAAATCTTGTAACTGAAATTTGACTCACTTCCTGTGAAGCAAAAACGCTGAAATTCTGCACACTTCTTCATTTCCGATGACAATACATGAAAATATAACTTTTTCTCTCCAACCCCCCTTTAACCACCCCCCAGTCAATCTATAGCCCCCCAAAACATTTATATTTATTTTTGTACACACTACACGAATCTTTACAATTTTCTCATTTATTCACATATACATTTAATTTGTGAAAACTGTACAACAGCTAATTATGATCTTCATATATTTATTAACAATTGTAAGGTTTTGTAAATGTTTGAATATTGTTTTACCGTTACATAAAACGTACGGGGTGGCATTTTTAACATAGGGGGGTGGCATTTTTAACATAGGGGTAGGCATTTAAAAGAATAGGGGTGGCATTTTGAAACATAGGGGGCTTACCATTCACTGAAAATTTAATAAATATAGTGACTTTTTTAATACGTCACTTTTGGTTTTTCGGGGTCACTGAGTTTTTTTGCTTTGTGTCATATATAAACGTTGCTCATCCCCTGTAATCTAAATATAAAGGCTGGTTTAAAAAAAAATTTTTTTTATAAGAGCTTATTTTCTCTTCCCTCGCAAATCCGAACCAGCCTAAGAGAAGATACAGTTGCTGTTTGATGGAGAAAAATATCATCGTCAAGATACAATGACTCCAACCTTATTTCTATACGGAAAATTCGTTCTATCTTTTGTTTTCTATTCGTTCGATCCTTCATTATCTTTGCTTCTCTTTGAGCTGAAAACGGTCTTTCAGTAAATTATGGCCACCGCATGTCGGCAAAACGTTTTTGCTGTGTCTAGGTCTCCTGACTCCGTCGTCTCACAATCTCCAAAATATTTTACGGTCATTTTAGAGTTATGAATTTGCAAATAAACCAGATAATCAGACTTTTTGCACATTGATCGATGACATTTTTCATATTGCGTAAAGTAAGCTCAATACTATCATATTATAAAATTACCACCCGATTCAGTCCTGCATTCTTCAGTTTAATTCCATCGTTCTATGTGTTATTTTTTGCTGAGAATCATACTTGCGCAACTAGCGCAAGGAACTGAATTGATTATTTTTTTTTAAATTTAATTATCTCCAAGTTAAAGGGTTATTTCTATTCCGAATCAATGTGACAAAAAACTTCTACAGTAGCTAATTGCAGTTTATTTACTATTTTCATTATTTTTTTAGCTCGTTTTGTCGATGCAGAATATATGTTTCATATTTAGCCATTGAACATGAGTTCTTTATGAACGGTATTATTCTAATTATCAATTTTAATAGTTCATAATTCGCATATTTTTATGTTTAAATTTTTCACTCTAATGTGTCTAATAAATATTTTCATTCATTGATTTTTTACTATGCTCATCGGATTTGTATTTGATACTTACTTCTCGTCATCATCATCATCATTAGTCAACAATCCTAAGATTGGTTTGACGCAGCTCTCCATTTCTCTCTCCGATCCGCTAACAGCGACGTATTTCTTCTCTTTTACATCCTTTATGACCTGTCCTATGTAACTAATTCGAGGCCGTCCCTTACGCTTCTTCCCTTCCCCCTGTCCTTCTACAATAGCCTTCATCAGGCCATCGTGCCTCAAAATGTGGCCAACGAAGTTGTCCCGTCTTCTGCTTAAGGTTTTTAGGAGGCTTCTATTTTCTCCCCCTATTTTTACCACTGTCTCGTTACTTACACGGTCAATCCATTTTATCTTCATCATACTTCGGTAGCACCATATTTCGAATGCATCCACTCTTGACTTCTCTGCTGCTGTCATCGTGCAAGCCTCGCTTCCATAGAGAAGCATTAATTAATTCTATTATCCTTTGATGATAGGGTTAAAATTTTATCTTATGCTTAATTTGTTTCCAAACCTCTGAACTAATTTTTTGAGAGAAGCATATCATGGGAATAAATTGAAGCTACTCATTAGAGAATTAATTATTCGGTATTGACTAATGTTGTGTTAATTGAGCGCGAAATTATCCACTATTGTGCATATCCTAATTGAGGATTACACCTTTTACGTGGAGCGCCTAAAATTTTGTTAAGTAAAATTTGTGGTTAAAAGCTTTTTGACGATATTAGTATAAATCATTGGAACCAAACCGTGCAATCATTACATTTCTTAAACCTGCATTTTTATTGAGGTACTTAATGTTTTGGTTTTAAATTAATGTTTTTTATGCGTAATTATTAAAAAGCTAATTAGTGAATAAATGAGGGAAACTGGTAAGCATCGCCGCGGCGCGCCGTAAATAGTGAATTAGTCGCCTTCATTATAGTGAAAATTCACCCCCGTGTGTCAATAGGGTATTATCATGCGCTGCTAAAGAATATCAAGTACTTAGTGATAAAATATCCTGGGCCTGTTCTTATTGGACTTAGCTGAGAGGGGATGTTGAAAACAGTTTTAGATGGTAGAACATTAATTAACCGCGGGAGAAGAAAGAAGATAATAGGATTTTTAGATATATTGAAAGGGAGTTGGCCTTATCGTCAAGTGAAGAGAGAAGAACATGGAGGAAGGAGAGGCTGTCAGACAGCTTCTTAAGCACTTTATGGAAACCTATGTTAATCGGTAGAATACTTCCATAATAATTCTTATCGGGTGACGCGTTCATCACACGTAAAAGTCACAAAAATCGCGATTTTAGAGAAAAATCTAATTCAACTCATTCATCTGAACCGAAGCAACAAATATTGACGTCTGAAACGAGCTAATCGATGCAGTCACATCAAGCAAAACGGGATGAAACTAGAGTTTCTAGCCGACTGTGCCTACGTGATAGTATCAAACCTCAGCTCACCTCTCTTCCGAAAATTTTCCACCCCCTTTGAAATAAACCTCTCTTGTTCTCACGGTGAGATTTTTCCGGAACTTGCCCTCTTGCCTGGAATCTCTTAAATGCCAACTCCTTCATCATCAACTTCTCTTCCTGCTGCTTCGCCGTCATTTTTCGAAACCTCTTAACGTCAGCCGTCACCGTGACAACCTCTCCGGAACCGAACAATCACTTCAGAAAAGTCTTCGTTACTCGGGCCACCACTCTTTTCTTTCCCTCCACTGAGCCTTCCCGCTCCCTTCTTCAACTCACTTCTATTTATGGCCACATCTCCTCGTTACTCATTTCTTCCTCTCCTCGAGTTCATTCATTTTTTTATTCATTCCTCACCTTTTTTCGCATTTCTTTTTTAAATCCGGGTCTCCTTTTGCTTTTGATGCTCATCACTCCTCCTTTAAGGCCTTACACGAGAGCGATGTATTTTCACTTCGCTTATTCCCCCACATTAAGAGAGTGGCAAAGCTAAGTCTTGCCTAAGCTCTTCCCGTCGCCTTCCTTCTTTCGCTTGAGCGGATTTCAAGTGATTTTCTAGTCGTCCCAAGTCTCCCCAAAAATCTTTCGCTGAATACGGAAGCGTCGCGTCTCTTATTTTGGTTTGGCCTTGTTGAAAAATGCGGCGCTCGTGGAATAAGGTTTCATGCCCATGGAAAATACCTTACATCCAGCAGGGTTAATTTTAATCCGAGTGTTTTGATAATAGGTATGCCTCACTTTCCTCTGCTATAACTTGCATTAATTATTCCTATATCATAATACGTGGAATCACGTTCTCTTAGAAAGTCTTTTATTTTTCGGAAATGAATAAGACATTGTTTGATGTACGCTATTTTTATTGATGTTTTGGTGATAAAATCGTCTATGAAATCTGCATTCTAAGTAAAGTTCCGTGAAATGTCTAAAAAAACAAATAGAGTTGCAATATTGAACACTATTTCATGCGCTTCTTCCGAATATAACTCCTGGTTTTTCCTGCCCCCCAAAATATATTTAGATGATGATGAATCACTTCCGTATAAGTTTAACAATAATGCACTTCTTTCACTGTGACAGTTTTTCAACTAATTACATTAATGGGAAAAAATACATAAATAATGGACAAAATTATTTCAAAGTTCTGATGAAAATTTAAATGCAGTCGTAGAAATCATTAGTTGAATATAAATCATCCCCAAGGTTGAATTCGGAAAACTCTGTGCACAAAGAAACCACCGTAAACTGTCCTATCCACAATTTTCTTTCAAAGGTTGTATTTCCTTATCCAATTTTGAAATAATGCTCACTCTTTTATCTACCATCATCTAATTCCCCCTGTAATTTTACCTGAAGCTAATATTGGAAGAAAATTCTTATTAAAGAAATAGAATTTTCTGCAAGTCGAATGACTTAACACATTTTTTGTCTTCGTAGCAATTGTAATTCACTTGTTTATAACATGGCGATTGGACTTCAATGTGGCAACAATTTCATCATACCATGTCCTTCCTCTGGTCATCTTGAATTTTTCAGCGAAGCCAGTTGTGTTTTACCTTCCAACCTCTTTAAATTTATCCCCTTACCCTCTCTTTTTTATCGCCTTTTCACCCAAACTTCGCTGATGTATTTCCTTCCTATCTTATTTAGTTAATAGAGAATACCACAAATGCTCCTAAATAAATTCCGTGCACTAAAACTTAGTTGAAATGAATTAAAAAGTCGAATATGATTTTATCGATTGCTCTATTTTTTACCTAAAACTTCCCTATGGTTGAGTACCTTAAAGGTATCCCTTACCTTCTCTTGCACTTTAAAGAATTTATAGACCTTAATGCTTAATATTGTTCTTTTTTCTCTTCGAACTTAAAAGTTCATAAGTAAGGTCGAATATCTTAGTTATGTCAGATGACGCAGGATTACTTCATTGCTTTCAAATTCTTTCCCGATAGGTACCAATACCAATGTGCATCTGATATTGAAGACAAAAACGTTCAGGTATAAAGTAAGAGACTTCAGAGATCATGAATTGATTTCATACCGTAATACATTAATTAAATTGCGGTCTGATTAGGGCATTGATCCGAGAATACTTCTGTAATGATGTGAAATATGTGGGAAATGTATTTGCTACGTTTACAAATACTATAAAAGGTTACAAAAGGTCAGCTGATTTGGAGTTTGGGACACCGATGAAGCGAGGAGATGAGAACGATACAGTCTTCCCCATCTGACGTGATTCCAAGCCGTTCGTAAGTTCCGGAATCGGCTATTTCCGAGGTGGGTGGTGTAAGAAGGAGGGAACAGCGTGAAGTGGGCTACGAGGGGTTTCTTTCTCGATCAACTTAACGTGTGAGACGGTCAGATGAACGAGCTCGGATATCCTGAGGCCCTCAACCGCTGAAAAGCCTCTTCGCAATCTCAACGACCCATCGCCGGTATCCTTGGCGTCGATCACGAATTCGCTCATCCGATGGCGATTATTACATGCTTACCAAAGGATGAACCCCCTAATCGTATTACCATCAGCCGTATCAGAGCTCTCAATTTTTTTGTACGAAATCCAATCCCAGTATCAAATTGACGGATCCTATGATCCTTTTCAAATATCACTGCGACTGGCCCTGTCGTGCAAGGTCGGAATTTATCGAGCGGCGTCATGGCAGGAGATGGGGCGGGAAGAGAGAGGCGATCGTTGCCATATTTTCTCAAAAGACTTTCTCAGTGAATGGAAACGAAAGACTGTGTCAAAAACTCTCTTTCCACCTGATAACACTGCTAACTTACGAAACGTACACCACGGAGGCTTAAAAGGGAATGTATTCCCCGGAGGTTAGGCTCCGCCTATCGCATTTTGGTTGGTTTCTGGAAGTCACGAGCCCTCGACCCTCACCCGCCAACAGATTTGGTCCGGCCTCTCAGTCGCAAAGATATTTGAAATGAACTATAGTGGCCCTATTGAGATATTGGCCGATATTGATTTTAAATATGCGAGTGGACTGAGGATGCTTCGTGGTTAGTGTTCGAACTATCCAACTAAATAGCAAATTGCATAAATCTATTGGGGTTTTTCATGGACATTTTTTGTTTCAAAAATCAGGTATTAATTTGTTTTTAGAGGTTTACTTAATAAAAAATTCAACAAATTCTCCTGTAAGGTCATTCAAATGACCTTGAGCAAGATCATTCATCGAGTAAAACGGCCGTTAGGAATATTGCAGTTCGGAGACCGCAGCTTTAACTCGTAGGATTAATTAGGAATCATAATACTTAGGAAAAAAATAAAATGCTGAGGAGGCGTAAGTATTTTATTCGAATGCTATACTCATGAATCATTAGAATGCTGTTCTCCATCCAAGAAGCTGTCGTAAAACTTCTACTTTTCGGTATTCTTGAGCCTCTATTACGTAGAAAATTGAAGGTTGTGTAATTGTACTAAGCTTACTTTCCCATAGATTGGATAATCTACATACTACCCCGCAATCTGCTCAAATAGGTGTGTGGCGGGGATTTTTAGGACACCAGACGTTAATATATAAAAAGGAAACGCTCTAAGGAAATTACGACTAGAATTTATTGAAGGACTTTATTGGGGAAAACGAATTCCCATGATTATCCGTTCGGCAAAATATCTCTTTTAATTTATCGTATCTGCCAGACCTGAAAATGTAGTGGAGTTCTAATCTGATGGTCTCCATATCGCTATTAAAGATATCCATTCTCAATCGCTGTATCATATGATGACCACTACCATTCCCATTTGGTCTTGGACATTGTTTTGTAGAAGTCATATCTTCCACCTCAATGTCCATTCAAAACAGATTTTATTTCTGGTTTCGATACTAGGTGTGTCTTCTTTTTCTTGTTTTATTTTAAGTACTTTGCTTTTTCCCCAATTTTGAGGACGAATAAGCCGACTAAAAACATTCTAATTACTGGTTTATAGACTTCTCATAGATTGGATAGCTCAAAGCTCTTTTTTATGAAAGTCGTAACTATCTTGGGACACTTAATTGTTCTTCTTAAAGCTCATAATTTATTGCGATTGACAAATTTCAGGTTGTTAGTACACTTTGCTGGTTTATTACAGTTCGCTTTGAATTGGGAACTCCACTTACTTTTTATTATTCCATTTACAATTCCATCCTTTTAACTGTTGGTAATAGTGCGTAATTTTGGCCCATATATTTTAAAATATGTATTGGGTATTACATACTAATATAAAAACGCAATACGTGATCCCTGTTTGGTTAAAAACAGTGTAGTTCCACGTTCATATTACGTTTAAACGGAAATTTAATTGAAGAGTTTATGTAATTAGTCTAGTTGTATCTACTGTGTGAAATGCTGATTATCCTTTAGCCTCTTCTGTTGTGCATGAAGTTTGTTATGTATTCACACGGTATTTAAAACTTATTTGCTAGATGCATGTGGGATCGAGCATTTGCCTGTATTTTCGCTTCATTCTGTACAAATGAATCCATTCTTCCATTGTATGATTGCTAAATGTGTGCTTACTGTGATGCATTGTGTTCTGCATTGTCCGTATTAAAAATTTTTGTACTTGAATATTATCTGAGCTTGTAGTTTGCAGGTTACTATAATCATACTAAATCACTCTCATTTCATTGCTAAAATTTCAATTCTCAAGAGTACATTAATGAGCAGATTTGATCTGAAAAAATTCTTGTGAACCCATTCAAATTAACAAATCCATTCATTATTATCTGATATTTACAAAATTTTGCTTGTCGATCGGGATCAGCATTTAATCGATTGCCTTCCGACCCCATACCATTGTTTTCAATATGAAATCTTAATTGGGAATTCCGTTTATCTCGCATTGATTTCCAGACGATGACTTTAAAATCTCATTTGGACATCTATCACTGCATTTTTATTTTTGATTTGGAAGCATAGTTATTCCGTACTCTCGGAATAATTGAAGTCGCTTGCAATATAATCGCATACTCCAAAAAGCTGTGATATGCTTGTATTTCTTCTGGTTTAATTTTCTCTCTCTAGCAACTGCCAACCCTTGCAGTTTTTGCCACTAGTCATAATGTTGAAATCTTAATAGCAACACTATCCTTTCAATGTTTCACCGTCACGCGACTCTGGAAATGGTCCAATGTTTTACTCAGCATAAGGAAACGGTCGGTTGGCAATCAATTTCTCGCTTTGGATCCACCCAAAGATACTGATCCAGATCCACGTCAAGACCAGTATCGATCTGCGTAACTAATGGACGAGATCTCTCTTTTGCCAAATTCCCTCGCGGGTGATCTAATTCCGCGTGGCGCATCTTTGGCACCACTTCTTACTCTCGTCCAACTACGCCCCACTTTTGCTATCGGCAATCTCGGCTTCCCATTTGAGCAATGTTGGGGAGACCTATATGGTCGCCACTCCCGTATTTCTGGTCCCTCGCCTTTGCGGCCAATACGTCCGGACGCGCCCGGGCTTGCATGCGCGAATGAATGACGTTGTGTAGGGGCTTGCCTCGCTAATTGTGTTCACTTGTCCGGATACTTCCAACCACCACCACTACATCTGCGCGGCGCCTCCGTCATCCAACTGTTCCGGCGACTTCCTCCGACCCGACAGAAAGATGTCCGTGTTCTTCTTCCGGTTGCATAACCTCCGTCGCGAAGAGGAGAAGAAACGAAACGAGAAGAAGAAGGGAGGCGCTCGGAGGGGGCGCTACACCAATGCCCTGACCCTGGCGCCAAGCCGGCTCTTCGAGAGGTCACCGCTCACGCCCGCGGACAGCCTCGACGAGATCGCACAGCAAATCCCCAGGTGGCGTACTAGGAGGGAGTCGTGCTGTTCTTGTTGTTGTGGTGGAAAGGGCTCCCGGGTGGTCCCTAATTCTTCTTGTTTGTGCATGTGTGTTTGAATGTACTAGTGATGGATTGAAGGGTAATGATTAGTGAGTGAGTGAGTTATTAAGCTGGAGGGGTCATGTGTGATTTAGTGGTCACGTGGGAATATATTTGTCCTTCAAGGGATTGTTTTAAGTCTGTGGACAATTTTTCTTGTTATAGTAACCAATAAAAATCAAATTGTGCATTTGCACATTTAGCTGTGACGTATTAGGGTCTTCTTTTTGTCACCGGGGAAGGCATGCGGCCGTAGCTACGGCAGATAGTTGCAAGCTTACATAATAATTATTAAAATTAGGACAATCTCATGAGTGTTTCACTGCGTAGCCAGGAATTGTTTCTTCTGTGAACGATGCATTAGGCTACCTTCTTCGGGAAAGATATGCAGAGTCTCAGTATATTGCTAATAATGTTTTTCTTTCCCACTAAGTCATCCTATATTCAGCAACAAGGCTCCATTTTAAAATCCTCCAAAGCGTGGTTGTGTTGAGGCCAATTTTTGTTGGATTTCGTTATTTTGTCATAGGAATTATCAATTTTACATCGAATTACTTTTCTTTTTCGTGGGAAACTAGTCTTGTGATTAAAAGGGCAACTAGCTCGTCACGATGAGAAGAATCTCGATTTTTCGGACTTGATTTTGCTATGACCAGTCATGAATATAAAATCGTTAATGAAATTTCCGAATTTTTTCTTTAATCATCAAATTTAATTTCGTTTGAGAATTGTTAACTTAATACGTTATAGATTAAAGCATCGATTTTGGAATGAAAAATTTTAATTGAGTAACTCTTTTGTGTTATTTTTCGGGCGGTTCTCCGTAACTTACAGTTAGGCACACAGCAGCAGCAAGTCACGTTCCCTTTTGTTTGACCTTGGCTTGTAGTATTGGCAGATTGCCTTTTCTTCTCACTTTCACGTTTTAATTTGCTGGCAAACATTTCTCAGTTCTCATTTTTTCTTGTTAAGATGATCTGTGGCTCTTAAATAACCTCCACGGAACTACATTAATGGAATAATAAAAAGTTATTAAGGCAATAGCGGAATATAACACGTTTTTTTTATATTTTAAGCTATGCATCAGAGCTAGCGTTTGTTTTATCGCTATTTGTCATTTTTCCTTGAATGATGAAGAACCTGATAGAGAAACATAGCTATTAGAGATATCACTTCTTAGGCTGCTAAAATATTCTTGCGTAGTTCAGGACCTTGTTCTTCCATGCCGATAATGACTGACTTATTTGAGACGGTGCAAGTTCTTGTATTAAATGCCATTTGTCACTTACGGCTAAATTTTATAAACTGTGTCCAACCATTTTAATTAACAATCCTGTATAACTTTATCCAATAATTTTCATGTTATAATTTATATAGCTAGTAAAAATTCAATATCTGCAATAAGCTAGCGATTTACGAGCCGGAAACTAGCTGTATACCTGTGTGTAGTTTTGTATGTGGCCCAACTGTGCATGCTAAGATTAAAAAAATAGTTAACGTATATTTATTTTTATATCTACTTTTCGTCTAAATAGGTAAATATGTATTTCCTTGTGCCTTCTTTCTTACTTAGATTTGAAAATTAGTTTTTTTTTTGTTTTTTAGTCCTTATTGTCTTTTATGACTTTATTTGACTAGACATTTGCTGCTTTATGCTTCTATGTTGTCTGAATGACTTTACTTTCTTTGAGATCTGTTTCTTTCATTGCAACTTAAAGAAGGAAACATAGGTTTAACGAACCCATTTATATTATCCCATGGTATTAAAGTAAGAACGTAATTTTTTAAGGATTTTTGCGACTGAGTAAGAAACTAAATTTTTTCTAGAATTGCTTTGTAGTACGTATAAATAAGCTGTATTTAACACATTTCCATGGTCGAACGGTAATGGGAGATCAATATTTAAAACCTTATGTAATTTAGCTTTCATATAATGGTGTACTTCTCCTCCATTATTTTACATATTTTTATCGTTTTTCGTAGGGCATAAATGGGCATTACTTGACAGAGTAAAAGGAAATAGTGGTGTTATATGTCCTATGCTATATCATATTTATTGCATCGAGTGATTAATTTTAGACTAGTCTGGCAGAATTTGAATCCTATTTCTGTTCTTGGAATTAGCTGCTTGATAATTTAGTGCCTCGCTAAAATTCATGCGAGGACCCATCTTTTTCTCTTTTCTGTGACGGAAATATAACGTTATTTTTTATTCTCGATGAGATTGGTTTCTACCCGTCTGTAATATGCATGACCCTCCATCGATTTCTTTCGTTGAAACCCAATTTTTGGACATCCACTGATCCCATCCCGTGAGTTGGAGGTCACTGGAATTAGCGTGATATTGAACCGTTTTTTGTTGTATTTTATCTTTTCTCATACGATTTCCAAAATGGAACATTCTACTGCTTAAATTTATGAATGTGACTTTATTTTTGCGCAGAAATGAAAAATTTCTCCGAATTTGACGTTGGTGAATGTGTTTTATGTACAAGCTGTTTGTTCATAATTTTCCCTTTATTTTTCTCTTCCTTTCCTAAGAGCTACAACCTTGGCGCGTAGGAAAGGCTTGAGATTACATTTAACCCATAGAGCTACATCGGTTGGATTAATGATCAATAAATCCCGGTAAGGCCATTGTATCAGATTCTTATTCGTAATCTTTATATGACCCAGACGCAAGTGAGGCTAGCGGACGGAGAATTTGGGTGGGCAAGCATTGGCCGAGGAATGACGCAAGGCTCTATCGCTACTGCTTTTAAACGTACACACTGACGAGATGGTACAAGAAGCGTGAGATGAGTTGGAAGCTGGAGTAAAATTGGGAGGAGTGATGTTAAAATCAGTGAGTTTCACGGATGATCAGGCGTTGATTAGTCACAGGATAGAAAAAGCAATTGTTTATTATAACTTTTATTAAATTACTAAGGCTTATTCTTTCTTATTACCGCTAATTTCCACGACGTAAACTCGTCGAAAATCGATCAGTTGATTGGCCAGTCTGTGAGAGGGCTACAGGCTTTAGTGGATGCGTTAGTCAAGCGTAGCGAAAAATATGACCTGAGGATAAACCACACGGAGACCAAAGTTATGCGGTTCTGTAAAGATTTGCAAGCTAAGAGTGTGATAGGTTTAAGTATGTGGACAAATGCTTGAGCAGGAAGAGCAGTTCAACTATTTGGGCAGCACGTCAGAGGAAAACGGATACAGGCATCCCGAGTTACGTAAGAGATGCGTTCCGGCAGACTCTGCGTAAGTCGAAATTTACGTAAGTCGAACCTTTTCGATAGTGCTTCAGAGATTGCGATCGGCGCGGTGAAATTCTCAGTGGAGAAATGCGCGGTAAATTCTCGGTGAAGTTTCATTCAATTCACTGCGATATTCATGAACTCTACCGGGTATTCTTACGCTATTAGATACAAAATCGATGAACATTAATGTAGTCTGAGAGTTGCATCTCGAGCATTGTCAATCAAAATGCGTAATATTATTCCCAGAGTTGACCGATCGCGTGGATTCGTAAAAGTACGGTATCTCAACGCTACATTACTAAACTGAATACTACAGCAGTAAGGACATCAGGAAGAGAATTTCGTTATCAAAGGAGGCGTTCATGAAGGGAGAGGAGCTTATGAGAGGAACGTTATGAAATAGTTTGAAGAAAAGGTGAAGAGTTTGATAAGGAGTGTAGCGCATTTCGGAGCGGAAATGCAGGCTCTTAGGATGGAGGACGAGAGAAGATTGGAGGCATTCGAGATGTGGGTGCGGCGAAGAATGGGGAAGGTAAAGTGGACAAAGAGGAGGAAGAGCGACATAGTACTGAGCATGTTGTGTGAGAACAGGCAGCTTTTAGATGCGATACGGAGGTGACCAAAGGTTTGAATACAACGAGTACTGAGCGATGAAGGGATTTTGAAAATAGTATCAGAGGGAAGAATGTTGGATAAACGAGGAAGAGGATGGAGGAGAATAATGATTTAAGGCGGAATGATGGGGAGTAGGACTTATTGTAAATTGAAGAATGAACTCCATGAACGGAAGTCTTGAGCTGTCAGTATACTTCGTGAATACTCCATAAAAGCCTTCACAAATCGATAGAATACTTTCACTTCACTAAAAGTTGTCATTCACGTCTTTTTCAATCACCCCTCTGAACGTGCAATATCATTTTGCCGTAGCTTTAGGAATTGAATCACTCTTAATTTGAGAATTTTTTGCTAGCTTAAATGATTCATTGATGGCACATTTTGTGCCATTTAAGTATCATCTTGAACCCTATATATTCTCAACTCTTAAATTGTTCGTGAATTTTTTCTTTGCAAGTAAGATAGCTTTTGAGCAGATTCTTTTGTCCCTTCGCGGCTTCCGCAGTAATCGTGTCATAATTCCTCTCGGGAATTTTGGCTATTTTGATAAGCATGAATGTGTTTGTATGACTGCAGCTTCAGCTTAATTTTAATTCGTAGTAGATTAATTACTCATAAAATTTTTAAATTGCATTGGATAAAAATTCCAAATCGAATCTGGACTGGATGTTTCAATTGCAGCCTTGAATGAAGTACTGCAAACTCTGAAAGTTTCCCAATATTACATTCTTGTTTAAAATTATCGTGAATTCTACAACTCTTTTAGTTCATGCTTAAAATTTGATGAATTTTGGAAGTACCTTATACTGCAATCACCTAGCATTAATGTGCATTCTACATCGCCATTCTTCTTTGTTAATCCGACGTTTTTCAATTTCATCGTAAACCACAGTAAAATAAGTTTTGGTCAATTAAACCTTTGGGTAAGAGTAAGATAGTATTATGAATCAATCCTGCTGGCATTATCTAAATATTTTCAATCTCTTAATGAGTATCTAGCAAGCGTGTCTACAGTTTGAATGACGCGATGATATATTGATGATTTTGAGACCAATTTGTTACTCTATATAAGAGACATCATCAGGATGTTTTACAGTCAGTAATTCCCCTGAGCGATTTGGCGTCTCTGACACAAGAATCGATGCGAATTTGTCGAGATTTTTTTCCGTCGGATTTCGTCCAACGCCTCATTTATATGATCCCTTCCTTTCCACTCCTTTTTTTGTGCCGAGCTGACAACAGACGCTTTCTCCGCAGCGACTCGTCCCTCCCTTTCTCCCCTCGAACCAATTAATTTCCACTTCCAACTCTTCTCCATCCGTCGTTACCCTCTTCGCCTCACCCCCTTATCTACCCAATCGCTATTGTTTGCACACTTCTCTCCGCCCGTCCTCCATATCCCGCTTCTCCCCCACCTCTTCTTCCCGCCCTCGAGCCCTTTCCGAGAACTTTAACCCCATCCCTCGAAAGGAGTGACAGAGGACGGTGGGATAAAAAGGGATAAGGAGTGCCAAAGCCTAAAAGATGTAGGAAAAAAGTTTTTTTCGTAATATTCGGCGGAGAGATCATACTTCTCGAAATCACCTGCAAATGAATTACCGTATTTTCCCGTAGAAGCCGCTCACCATTTATCCGGAAATGCCGGAGGAAAAAAGGGGGTGCGCATCTTACACGAATCATCCAAATTTTAACTGCCACGTACCATTTTCCCTCAAATTTTTTTCATTTATCTCATCAGAGTTTAGCATTGAACTAGGAAACCTTCGCAGGAATAACATTTATAACATTATTTAACTTTATTAATGACTTTAATGTAAATTTATCGATTAAGCAACGAATCGCGTGAGGCTGTATTAGACCGCACCCAAAAAGCGCTAGAAAGTTTTTTTTCCTCACGAGCCGACCCAAAAATGGGGGTGCGCGGGTTACAAGCTTGGCGCGTCTTACACGGGTAAATACGGTATCTCCTACTACATCCACAGTTAGGTTAGTTAAGTTAGTTCTACTCTCACGCCATTGCATCTACGCGTGAAATTACAGGACATTTTATTTACGTACTTGTGTTTCAGGTGTTCTCTGTTACGTTTGACCCGTTGAAACGCTCAATACATATGACGTTTTTTTTGTGTGCTTAGGACAAAAAGAAAAGATAAAATCGTCTCTTGTAGACTTAAAGCTGGACCCTTTCCAACTTCATTTCGTTGAGGAAAATCTAAGGCAAATTCTTTACCTTTTAATATTTGGGAAACTAAATTCCTTAATTGTATGATATCCTTTCTACGCAGTCTCATTATTTTCATTTACATCCATTCATTTTTATCTGACTTTGGAGAAGTCGTGTATATCATGTCACAACACCTCTACAATTCATGAGAGTTAGAGCTATGGTATTAGCTTATTGGTGTGCTCTTAGCAAATGAATCTCCAAATTTCTAACTCCTTCTTCAACCTTACTGTCAGCTTTCCCCTTAACTTTTCACTCACACCAATTACGCATTGGCTTTTGATCTTAGCACGAATGATTGACTAATAGTTCATTTACCCCTCAATTTTATCTTTTAACCACTCTTGCCTGGAACAAATGCTCACTATAACTTTGCTTATCATGTCATCCCAATCGATAGGAATTTTTTCTTTTCGAATCATACACTTTGAACATTTGTGCTTCCGTGATGATTTTGACTGTTTACAAAAAAAAATGTCCTAAGTATTCAGGTAACGGAAAATTTTATCATGTATGGATGTACCATTCTATAGCTTAACATGCATCAAAAATGTTTGGCAATTTCTCCCTTCAGCATGATTGATAAAACTGCAATGGATGTGTTTATGGCAAAGCGGCTTTATAAACTTGGAAATGGACATGCCAGCGTCCAGGATCCTACGAACCCTGGTCTCTCAGGGAAACGTTTTTTATCTCATCTGCGAGCTGAATAACGTCTTATTTTCCGTGAAAGACGGCCAGAGGTATGGGCAGTCCAATTGAATTTCCATCGGTCGTCCGATTAACCGTTTTTGTAATCACTGCCGGATGCGTTGCTTTCACAGGCTTGGAAAGATCACTCAATCTACCTCGAATCGCCTAAAATTACCCACCGTTGGAGAGAGAGGGGAACTGGGCGTCGCGTCGCTGTATCGGACCCGTGATATATTGCATGGCCCTTCGGTTATGTGCTCTCTCTCTCTTGGAGCCAAGTGTTTGCCCGAAACTGAATGGCCCTAGGCGGATTCGTCTTCCCTTCTTCGATGAGAGGGTGGAATCGGATAAGGGTGCGCTTTCAGGAAGAGGGGAAGCGAAGGGAGCCAACTCAACAGGTCCGTCGGCCATGCTAGGTTTCAGCCAATCGGCGCGTCCTCCCCCCGTTCTCCCGCCAAACACCGCCAATCCTTGCGTCTCCCTCTCACACTCTTCTTTCCCGCCCTAACGAAGACAGGAGATGCCGTGTCAACCATTTCAGCCACCGAAAACTATTTTTTATTTCTTAATTCGTCGTTTATTCCCATTTTCTCTGACAGGTTCATGGTTCGAACGAATGGTTCCGATTTCCGACATTTACATACATGTGACCATTCATCTGATCTTGGAAATTTTACATGTACATGGCAAAGGTAAAAAACTAGATTTAATGGAAACTTTTGAATAGGAGTGTATTCTAAGTTTTTTGGGGAAAGTCTGGTTAATGAGGTGGTGCCAACGATGAACTCACCTTCCCTTAAGGTGAGAGTTCCTCCTCCTCAAAAATCTTGTCCGATGACCATGACTAGACCTCTGTCACCCGTATGAGTTCCCAGTCTAAACCCCGCCCCTCATTTCTACTTCAAAATTTTATCCAACCAATAACTTCCTGCTATATTAATACCAGTTGCTCTTTATTCAGACAGTTCTCGATAATGATGAGTAAATGTTGAGCAGATTAAATAATGCGGAAAATAACTACAGCTGTTTGTACTATCACTTCTCGGAAATGTTTACCAACTTTAAATAAAATCGTACAGTTGAAATCCTTTAAATCATGAATCAAAAATGACACACGATCAATGGGACAGTCTCTTCATGTGCCATGAGGTGAATGTAAAAAAGGTACTCGTTTGGAGAATGGGGCGTGTGAACATGGGTAGTAATAATTATCGCATTGTCTTCCACGGGAAACAGAAATAATCAGTAACCTACCTCGAACAAAATACAAAATGCGTTTGTCATGTAATGTTAGCCTCACCTCTGACGGTATTAATGTTATTTTCTCCTTACGGGGGCGCTTTAATTCTTCCGACTAAATCCGAAGTCTCTACAGAAACTTCTCGTGTTGGATTCCTTCCCCTCGATTCGATTCCTCCTTGAATCTCGAATCTTCTCCGGCCTCAACCCCTCCCCTCTTCGTCTTATTTCACTCTCTCGCCTCCTCGCCGTATTCGCTCAACCCTCCCCATTAAAAAATTATCTATTTCCTTATCTGTTTGGTGTTTCTCATGAAACTTGCCGATATGAATCTTCCCCTCGATTGCAATGCTCGTATCCTTTCCAAAATTAAGTTGGAAATCATTTTCCTTGCTCCACCTTGTCTTTTTCACTGTCATTCGTTTTTTTCTGATATCTGTTCAATTCTACCACAGGAATTATCTTGATTTATTTGCGGATATTTCTGCTGCTCTTCTCTGTTTCATTCTACTTTCAGCCGAATTCATGGCTTCTTCATAATTCTATTAGAATTCTTTTCCCACCTGACTAGATTTGTCTCATAACCAGCGGTCTTTTATCATGTTTTGAATTACTGATAATTACAATTCTTTGACTTGAATATTTTTTCAGCGTGTGCGTAGTGTTTTTATATTGTCTTTCTGGGATTTCTACTTCGTTGGTTTTCTTATGTCCGGGTTTTTTTCCCATTTTATTTGGATATTTATATTAACAGTGAGGGTAAAGTGTTTTGCGGCAAAACTTCAGGATTACTTACCTATTTTAGGGCTTGTGTTCAATAATCAATTTAGGCTGTTAATGGACAGCTTTACCTCACTCCATCAGTTTTAGAATACGTGCTAGACCACATTTAGGACAAAATTTCTTCATGGTTTCTGATCGGTACCTGGCTGATATCTAACCGCTAAAAATATTAATGCATCATATACTATGTAGTTGTAAGTCCAATATGTAAAAATTCATAAATATAGCCAATCAAATTGAAGCCTATTGGGGAAAATATCGGTGATTTCGTCACATCTAAATATGCAAAGGTGCATTTTGTCCATCAGCAGCAAAAGATACAGCTGTATATTCATCTATGTTCATAAAATTGAAATCACTTTTTATTCCGCGATTAAATTGCATCTTGTTTCCAATTACGAATGATTGTATTCCTGGTCCAATACATTTCTTTCTCGCCATTACTCATTCACATTCTGTGAATACTTTGGTAAACCATATAAGATCGTTCTCTTTGAAATTAAATGTCAAGTTTGACTCTCGTCCCTGCGATACCTCCATTAGCATTAGATAAAACAGCTGAGAATTCGAAAGTCATATACATATAGTGATTTCCTTTCTTTCAAGGCTGAATAACTATGTCGTCTCGAAAACATGCCTGCAATTCCAACCCACCTATGTCATCACCCACCGTACTTTTGCCGGCCTAGTCAAATCTTTTCCCCGTCAATTTGCCCCCTACCGCGCTTTCTGCTTCCTCCCTAAACCTTCTATCCTCTAATTGAGTTGAGGGGAAGCCGCAATTTCTTTTTTTACCAGGATTTTATTTTTTCATCATCATCTCCTTTTTTTGTAAATTCAGAATCAAATTTTCTCACTGCACCTTCCCTCATCTTTTCCTCGCTCTTCTTTCCTTTTTTTCTTTTCTCTCATCAGCGATTGGATTTCGGATCTCCAAGAAGAAATGTGCGGACGAAAAAATGTTTCGATAAGAATTCGATATTTCGCCGAGAGGTAAGAGAGGTGACCTCGAGTAAACTAACTCGATTCCACTTAGTGAATTTCCTCTCTTGACTCGCCCCTCTCTCTCTCTCTACCTCTTTCTCTCTTTCCCATCCAAATCCTTCCTGTTGTCCCCCCCTTCCTTCATATCCACTCCTCATTTTCTGAGGTCGACTTTGCAGATCCATTCATCACTCCTTAATTCGTATACCATTCAGAGAAAATGAGAATTTTGGCTAGAAAATGGCCGCTATTCCAATCGTGAGATGTTTTTCAAAGTCAAAATCTCATTTCATGAATAACAAATTTTGTTGTTTTGCGCAATATCTGATATTTTAATTATTTTGGATATTTCTGTGAAGTTCTTGAGAAGTGTGTTGCTGAACTATGTCTATAAGGACGACTTTGCTCGATGTGTCATTGCTTTTCTTTTCCGGTTTTCACCTTAAAAATGAATCCTGAATTTTCTTGAATAAGAATTAAAGAAAAACTTGTACAAATGTGATTTGTCACTGTCTCTCATAATGATTTTTTGCTAATCACTGCGTGCTGATCAGTATTAACCCTTCAATGACTGTACCTAGAAAACTTGCACGAACGACTGTGTAGGGTTATCTTAGGAAATTTATAGTTTGTAAATTTTATGTTGTATTTTAGTATTACCTGTAATTCAACGCCATGGCTCTTTTTTTTAATGAAATAATATCTTCTTCTGTATAATTTATAAACATATTGCAGGCTACATTTGGGTTTTTACATTGATTCTGTGTGAAAAGTCAGGTATCTTTCATATTTTGCTATTGTAACTGTGCGTTGACTAACGTTCTATGAAAAAACAAGTACAAAAGGTGCAATCATAAAGAATATTGGCGTTACTGAAGTTATAATATAATAAAAGTTATTGCATTCAACTTTTATCCCTGCGCTCATATACGATAACAAACAAGTTTTTATTTCTTTCTGTCAACAGCTGTGCGGGGTAGCTCAGTTACACCTGCTGATAAAAATTGAAGTATTAAAAAACAATTCAAGTGTAAAAAAAGCATTCGTCACCTAAAAGACGACAAAGTTGTTGATCTCAAATCCAAAAAATATCAAAGGGACAAAATTTAAAAAAAACTATGCAACATTAACATAATTTGGGGTAACTGAGTTGCCCCACATAGTGACGGAAGGGCCATTCCGGGTGCAAATATTGTGTGCTTATCATTGCCCTTGAATGAATAGGTTCAATAGGCAAGAAAACGTTACAAATTTAAAAATGCATAAACTTTTAACATCGAATTTATGACTCGAATTCAGTGCTTCAACTCGAAGATAAGATTTATTTGAATACGTGACGGCAGATATCACTGCAGAGTTGGACGAAAGCGTATGAATTCCAAACATTCAGCTTAAACTAGAACTCGGTTCCTTGTAATCTTGTAGAGAATTCATTCTAATCACCAATCCCATGTATTGACATTGCTCACATTAGCGACAATAGCCTTTGGTCCACCTTTACCTCGGAAATCATTTCAAAGGTTTCTTGATTAAATTTTCCTAGATGATGATCTGCATCGCAATTAAAAAACTTATCATATTTAATATTTAATTTATTTTTATATTTCGTATTAAAGATGTCGAATTTTGTGTGTTAAGCAAAGCTAGGCTGAATGTTTGAAATTTACACGCTTTCATGTCGCAAGAATGCCGCCGTAAGAATGTATCTAAGGGTGCCCAAAGGCTTCAATTACATCGTAAAACGGACCCTTCGATCAGCGGCCTTTTACACCTTTTTAATTTGGTTACCATTTCGCCTACTCTAATAACTGACAATACCTTTTTGAAACTTTCTCCATTTATTTATCTATTTTTCGTGCCTTTTGAAAAATTGGGGAACCCATCTAATCATTATTTTTTATCGGTTTGAATGTTATTAAATAATGTTTAATAAATAATAAATAAATGTTTCTAGAGTGTAATTGTGGTTTCAAGAGTTGATCGTCCTTGTTGTCTGATAAAATAATGCATCTGCTGCGTACATTGTTAATTACAGAACCTCTCGCGAAATTTAATCACTTTTATCGTCACCTGAGCAACTGGAACGAACAGAGCTGAGGAGTCTCCGTGGTGGTACCTGTTAGTAGTTCCAACAGTCGTTCAGAGAGAGAATTAAAATCATGGTAGTTAATTGGGTCAGCCAACAATTAGATGCTGAAATCTCGCGTGCATTGAGGAAAGGAGCTTGCTAGGTAATTTGTATCCTTTATTCGTCCGTGGGCCTTGATGACTTGCAGCGTTGCAGCAGTTTTCGTAAGCATCCAACTGGAGGTGACTTCAGAGAAACTTTAACTAACAGTAGCTCTTTTCAAGAATCCAGCTCAAGAGAGCTTTGCAGATTTTGCTGTATCAGTGGAATCAATCAGACGAATAGAAAGTTTAGTCAGTGCATTTATTTATTTTATGTAGTTCTAATAAAAAACAATCTACCTACAAAAATTGAACCTAAAACCTATAGCTCTAAATTCAGCCACATTTTACTAGTGGATTCATAAGAAGATCAGTAATTATATTTCCATACTCTTCCACGGCTGTGCTGTAAATTCTTTTGATATTATGACACATTAGACATTTCCTAGTATTTTTACCCACTTGATTTATTTGTTTATGAGTAATCAGTTAATACTTGGGCAACTCTAATGATTAAAAAAATGCTTTAATTTTTTAGTAGGTTAAGCGCTAGCCCTGAGCAGTCGGTCGTCCTGTGGCCACTCAATCTAATCCCATCTCCGAAAACCTTTTTAAAACGCTAGCTTCATCCACGAACTTTTACGTTTCATTACAAAATGATTAAAATTAAACCCTATGCGAAATTAATCAGATGTGGCTAAAAGCACCCGCGGGTTTGACCGCCTCCATCCGCCATCCCCAATTTCGGCGCAAATCCGATTAATTCTCGGCAAGAGACTCGACGATTCACGTCAGCACTTAATGCTTAACGCTTTAGAACCTCACTTCGTTCGACGTCGCCAATTCTTTTTCCAACTACTTTCTCTCTTCTTTCCCTGTCCTCAATCATTTCAGTCAATTCTTAGCTACCATGGAAGCTGGTGACAGAAGTCTATACAATTGCCACGTATATTTTAACTTTAAACAAATTTTACTTTTAGGTTACAAATCCTGAACGTTTTCTGAATCGAATCAAACTATTTTGTGTTACTGCTCTAGTAAAAAAAAGGAGAAATTAACTCCGATTTGTTCTTCCTTCATTTATAATGTGTCCATTTCTTCTTTAAAAGTAAAATTTTTTTCCTAATTATAAAACTTACAAGAAAGTGAAACATTTTCCATGTACTTTATCTACTTTATTCTGGGAATTATGAGATTGATCAAGTGTATTTAACCCACATTGCGAAAATATATTTAAGAAACATGGAGTAAATTCAAGCTCTATTTATTTAATTCGTTGGAAAATAGCACAAGGCTAATTACAAACGACTCATGCTAACAAAGAAAACAATTAAAAAACAGTAAACAAAACGTAGACAAAAATGAAAAAAATTATATTTAACACTATTTTAAAATAGTAAACAAAGAATGAATTTTTTTAGTTTCCAGTAATTTTGGTTTGTTTAATGCAATTGAAATATTTTATGGCAAAGATGACGGTTCTGGGTATCAATATGTGTAAATATATAGCCTAATAGCCCAAATAATTTCTTACCGACTATGATACATCGCGAAATTATTACCAACTAATAACACATTTTGCAGCACAGAACATGAGTTGTTCAAATAGCTCGAGGCCCTTCGTCTACCGAATACTGGTGTTTTATTAACAGATTTTTATAGCCTTCACTTTCCTCTTTCAATTTATTCCTCACATTTGTCGATGTCTTCCCCACGTATTGTGGCTCCTATCGTAATTCTGATCCGGTCGGAAACCCGAAAAAACGTTATGAGAATCATCGACCAGTATATTACTACATCCTTCCTGGGGGGGCTTGGGTTTTAAACGCCATAAAATCTCCATCAAAACATGTCCCCGCTGTAATAATGCGTTCTTTTGTGAGTGTTGTCATGCGCACGGACACGTGGTTGTCGTGAACACATGACCGGAACACATGGTATCTTCCCCTTCCTCCCAGCCACCCACCCTCCCACTCTTCCGATCGATCCGATATAAACGGGGAATCCTCACCCCTCCCCTCTTCTCCTCCTCTCACCCCTCCCCTCCATCAATATACCCTCCCTCCCTTTCCGACCCTTCTCCAAGTCCTTCTCCAACCCCCTCCATCCGTTGTTCCGCGGCTTACGCGACGAATGTCCTCTCGTGCCACCTGTCGGTCGAAGCGGGAAGTACGCGCACTCTCGTTCTTACGTCTTTTGTTCCCATGCACTTTCTCATATTCAAGGCTGGGCAAAATACAGTGGTATTTGAACTAAATAATACTAAATACCGCTCTAAATTTATTTGAAATACAAAATACCGCACCAAACTTATGGAATGCAAAATACAAAATATCTTTGGCTTGGGTACTTAAAATAAATTAAAAAATAATATTTTCATTATCTTTTAAAATACAAAATCCATTTCAATCGAAAGTAAGAGGCCTTAAAAAATATAATCCGCTTAGGCACGCTATGAATAGTTGCAAACATGAAGAAAATGATTCTAACAATAACGAAGTAATATCTGAAGCATAATGTTACAGAAGTGCTATCAGAGCTACTACTTCAAAAGTATTTTACAAATGCATTTTTGTGCTACAATGGGAAAACACCAAAAATCTGCATTTGAAATATAAAATACAAGATACATTCAAGGCGTGTATTTGAAATACCGAATGTAAATTATAAATGTATTTCAAATTCGTATTTTAAGATACTTGTATTTGAAATGCTGCCTAGCCCTGCTCATATCCTCACTATTTTCGTGCCTCCGTCTCGTTCTCTCTTGTTTTACTCTTACTAACTTTTTCATATTATCTCATTCTCTATCGCCTTAAATAGTTCCGTAATTTCCCTTTTTTTATCCCCGAATGAGAATGAAATGCTGATAACTTCGAGCTGGCGATGATGGATTTCTATAATGTAGATTTTTTTCCTGAGACAAAGTCCTGCTAATAAACTCTTTGGTCAAGCTTAAAATTTGGACATATATCCTTGCATATTTTAACTATTAGGTTGAAAACTCTGTAAATTTTGATAATAGTATTTTCGTCTTCATTCAAAATATTCTGTATTGTTGCTCTTGTTAAAATACAGGAAAAAATTAACACCCTTTCATTCTTCCAATATCTGTTTCGTGTCCATTACTGGTCAAAGGGTTTAAATCTACTAAAAAAACTTAAACGAAAGTCAATAATTTTCCATGTAGGTTATGATATGATTCACAAAGGACCTATTCAAGGATATGTGTACCACATTTTATTACTTATTATTAATAATCGTGCCTTAATGTGTTTTGAGTGTTAAAGTTAGGTATACTTTGCTTTCATTTGTTTAAAATTAATGCACTGGATGTTGGTGAAAGATTCTATGAACTTATTTCATTAAATGTGTTTTTTATAACTTATTTCCAGAATTAACTTTGGTCATGTGCTTTCCTTTTTTCGTGTTAATTTACTCCAGAGGCCAATATTTACCACGTTGCACTTGCATCCGGAAGTCAATAACCTAAATTAATTTTAACACCTAGAAAATTGAGTATTTCATTTCATTTGCTTAGAAACCCCATGATTTTACCTCCTCATCCTCAGGTGATTTTTGATGAGTGGATTTTTTTATACACAAAAAGGCGATCTTGAACGATTCTCGGGGAAAATTTCCCTGCTATCCTTAAATGTTAAATTTTATCTTTTGCTGAGACTTAAAGTTTAAAAATTCTCTACAAAATCAATTGCACAGATGTGGAATATATAAAACTTATTTTGTGCGAAATTGATCTTGAGTGCACTCTTAAAACAGAGGAAGGAACTTGTAGGTACAAGACATCATAATAGAGTTAAATTTTTATAATATTCTCCCCAATATCACATGGCAAATATATTATTATTATTTATTCCGAAAGAAGCAACTTTGTTATTTATTATCAGTCTAAGTTATTTTATTATTATTTTTGACACCGCAAAGATCATTGGCCCTGTTAAAGCCTTAAACCGATGTGAGCTCATTTCTATTTATACCATATCAGTGTTTGTGGAACTAATTTTAAAACTCTGAGTAAACCATGGACTTCCTGTAACACGATCTCGTTCCCTTCTTCTATGTGTCTTGCGTTCTACTCTTGCCGATCCTCATGATGTGGCATAATATTTGAAGAGGCTCCTACACTCCGGATATTGTTTCTTGAAACTCTTGTAGAAGGCCGTGACTTTGATGGGCTCCTTTTCCCTCATTCTATCAATTTAAAAGTGAAGTGATCTATGAGAGATGCTTGTCATTTTTTACCCCTGTTTCTCGGCATATGGGATGAGTATGTAGTCATCCAGAGTGAATTTAAAATGCAGTTTAAATTCTTTTAAGAAACTTGGCAGCCCTATCACTTAATTGACGATTGAAATTTGAGGCTATTTAGAAATTTCGCATTGATAATGGGTTTAAGTATCAGTCTTCTGGGAATTTCCCTCTTAGTAGTTTACTGATGCCATCATTAAAATGGATATTGGATGCCAAAAGACTCTAATTCTTGATCATATCAAAGACAAAATTCTATTTCCGACTGAATTTTTCTCTATTTTTGATCAATTTATTGAGGAATTCCTAAGCAGAAAATTCTTATGCTTAAAATAATTAAAGCTCGTCCATTTAAATTTTTCGCACAAAAGACATTACTTTTCAAAACAGGTTTGATTTCTTAGTGGTTATAGCACTTCACTGTGAATTTTGTGTTTCTTCGGATTTTTAATGTGGTTAACGACGAGATGTTTTAGCGACAACATTTTGGGAGTAAGAAGTACCTGACATACCTTTCCAAGCGAATGAACTCTTCTGACATGCGTTGGTGATATTTTTCACTCTCTACAGCGCGTCCGGAGAGAGAGTGCATTCCCTTTATCTCTCCGGAAAACTTCCACCGGGCCATCCTTCACAGTCTCATCTCCTCAGCCAGCTTGGCGAAGGCTCTTCCTTTCGCTGCTAATGTGTCATGTCTCCGCGTCATCCCATTCCCACCTGCGGGGAAGAGATAGGTGACCGCCTTCCTTCGTATCTGACGAGCCGCTGCCTAAGGCGAAAAGACGTGGCCGTGATTTTTAGACCTGCATTGCAAATATTTATTTTTCTACTATTTTTTTTCATTTCATATGTTTTGAGTGAGATTACTGAGACGTGATCCCCCTCGTTTTATTTCTTGCTCTAGTGGTATTAGTATAAAGGCAGCAGTTTGCGTGTTAACCTGTCTAGGTGAATTGACCTCCCACGAGGTCATCCGTCGTTTCGGCGTCCAACAAGGGCAGCGACTCTACTAATGGAATGCTTTGTGAAATGTTGACATCACAGAACCGCTGGTTTAACTCTCCTGATTTGATAGCGAATCTATATTATTAACTATTGTAAGAATTTATTCATTGTTTATTTTTTATAACTTCTCCAAGGATACAGTCATGGACTCTTGATTTTTTTAAGGCGCAATGTGGAGTAGCAGTTAGGTTTTCGGAAAGAAACTCAGAGAAGTTAGTACACTTCGAAATATGAAATAGCAAAAAAATATCATTGAATCTAATCGAAACATTGAAATCTATGTATCCATGTACCTTCATGATTAAATTATCTCCACTAACTTAAGAAATTTATAATTCGGTAAGGATTCATATTTTCACCTTTCCTGTCTCGTTTAACATGCCTCTGCATTGTAAATAATACCACATTGCACTTAATTCAAAGATAACAGATTATCTTTAAGGTCTTTTCGCAGAGCATACCCGCATTAAAATTTCTCACTACAGTCTATTTTTGTCCACGGCGCTAATTTGTGCCAAATGATGATTGTTTTCTGTAAACGGAGGGCATATTAACCCAATTGTACCTCAACGAATGGCAATTTGTTTATTGATGCTAAATTCTTGGATCCTTTTTAGTTCATGTCGGAATAGTCACTGGATATTTCATGGCGAACTGGAATTCATCCCAAATATCAAATGGTCATGTGGCTGTTGTCCAGTTATCTTTTCGGACCGAGGAGGCTTTGATAACTGACCCGTTTCTTGAGAATGTCAGCGTTAACGCATTCTGTAAATCATAAAAATGTGTGCATAAATATGTGTTTAAACAAAGTTGTTCTCATGAATACCGACCAATAAGGGTCAAGAATATAGAAATATCGGTTAACAGCAGTTCTCTAAAAGTATCTGATTCCATAGAATTCCTTAAACTTCAGAAATATTGTGCGAAATAAAACCACCAAGTGAAGTCTGAGCTTGTGATATAACTTCAGAAAGATTTTATAGGCTATTCGCGTGCTTCGCGAGTAAGAGTTTTCTTCAATTTTATTATGATACCATTCACGCTTCATTGTATTGAAAAATAGTTCGGTTATTAGCGTCATTCCTAGATACGTATCTCTAGAATACTGAGTAGTCGATTTTAAGGTTATATGGGAGCATTAGTGATAATATATATCCAATTCAAAATAGGAATTTGGAATTCAACGACCGACAGTTATTTTAGTGATAAGCTATTTTAGACTTAAAGTTAGCTGATATAACCGATAACGATAGATATTATCATATATTTTATCGCGAAATATAACATCTTCAAATAAAAAATCTGTATGATAAACGCAAGGATTGGTTGACCCCTGGGGTCAGACTCGTTAGCATTTATATCACTTTTTCGATAGGACTCCGCCATTTTTTGTGTAGCAAATCTTGGAATCTTTTAATTGGGGAGTTATAAATATAAAGATGCATAAAACACAGAGAGGAAAGAGGCAAAAGTATAAGTAGTAATGAGTGATTTTCCCGATTTATCCATGGTGAGCAATGTCTATAACCAAAACCGCTACATTCTTTTCAATGCGCAGCATCCAAGCGAGATATAATTTATATTTATTTGAGAATCTAACACCTCAAGATGCCGGTTGAAATGATCGCGAAATCATTTGAAACCTAAGTCAAACGCGTAATAAAACCCGAAATCACGAAGAAATCACTAAGTGCAGATCCAATTCACGGAATTGTAGATATCAATTATAGTTTACGTTTATTTCGATTTTCTAATAACTAAGCATTAGTTTCAAGAAAAAAATTATTGAGCTTTTTAATCAGTTTGAAGACTTGTTCACTAAAATACATAACTGTATCTTATGGGCTCATTATTTAATTAAGGGAAGGTATCTTATTTTGACTTTGACTTTGTTACTTTGGTTTTTATCGGTTTAACTCTTCCGTGACTGTGCCTAGAAAACTTACGCGAATTTATAAATAAATTGTAGGCTACATTTAGATTTTACATCGATTTTGTACAAAATAGCAGGAATCTTTCTTATCTTGCTATTGTTACTGTAAATTCACTAACATGCTATAAAAACACAAGTACGAAAATGTGCCATCATGCAGAATATTGTCGCTATTGA
Source organism: Ischnura elegans (assembly GCF_921293095.1). Taxonomy (NCBI): domain Eukaryota; kingdom Metazoa; phylum Arthropoda; class Insecta; order Odonata; family Coenagrionidae; genus Ischnura; species Ischnura elegans. The sequence continues at coordinate 80,152,017 of NC_060246.1, read as the reverse complement.
AGTAATTATAATATAATAATACAGTAAAGTTCGTTTCATTCAACTTTTGTCCCAGTACTCATGTAAGAAACAAGTTTACTTTTCCTCCCCGCCAACAGCTGTGCGGGGTCACTCAATTACCCCACCAATAAAAATGGAAGTTTTCAAAAACAATTTAAAAATAAAAAACCATTCGTCACCTAAATAACCTCAAAGCTGCTGAGCTAAAAAAACAGCAAAGGGCCAAAAATAATTATGCATCATTAAAATAACATGGGGTAACTGAGTTATCCAGACAGTCACGGAAGGGTCAAGAAGATGATATTTTCAAGATATATTACGATTTGATAAACAGTTCTTCTGTTCCTCTTTTTTAAAAAATGAATTGCGTTTAATTTTTGATTGTCTCTGTGCAGATACATTTCATAATAAATCGCTCAAAAGAACGAATTGATGCTGACATATATGCATAAAATTGGATAAACTCTGCTGGCCTCGGGAACTGTGGGGTAAATTCCTTACTTGCCAAACCGAAGGTCATGTGTTCGTGTTCCGCCTGGGTAGGTAGACCCTGTTCAGAGTATGGGTATTTGTACTGTGCATTTTAAATGTCGGAACTCTCGTTACTATGGCCGTTATGTGCTATTATCAAGAAGTTAGAAATTAATAAATTGTCCGTCTCCGCATTGGATATGCCTCACGTTTAATGCGTCTCGTGACCTCAATTTTAAGGTGATAGAACTCTTGATGATTCTAAAATATCTATCGGAGTAAATGACGAAATTATCGAGGGACTTAAATCAATAATTTTTGGCTGGTTTTTGGTTGCATTGTATATAACTATAGGTTGAACCCAACAAAACCTTAAGATTGTTTTCTTTCCGCGAATTTTTTCGTCGCGTTCACAATACAGGCACCACGCTCAATGTGTAAATGATTGTTCTAGTCAATTTGTGGACGGATGGGAAGCGGGTAAAGTGATTTTATGCCCCCATTGTAGCCAGGGAGGCTAGTTAGAGAGTAATATCAACGCCAAGCTGGCTTCTGATTGTGTGTACTACTAGCGGGTTGAATGCCTGGGGGGGTGGGTTGAGAAGGATATGCTGCTAGGTCAATATATGCCTCCTAAATGGGCTGAATATCATGAAGATGAGGCCTGGGATTGTGTGTAACAAGCTGTGTAGTCGTTTGATTGGGAATTATCTCTTTACCTCAAATATGAATGTGAGGTTCATTTGAATAACATGTTCTAATTAAGGTTTATATTTACAAATTGACCGTTTTTCTCGAAAGTTTTACGCGAAATTTATTTTATGCTTTGAATCGATGTCATGATAACTAACAGTTAATTATGGCGGATCAGTTATTTAGAATTTACTTGTAAAAAATATATCTCGATAATAGCCAATATGCTAGTTTTTATTTGTAAAGTTATTCAAACTTTTCCAATTTGCAAGATATTTTGTAAAACAAATAACATCACAGCTTTCTACTTGCAAGCTAAAATGCTTCCAGAGCAATTTAAAATATAAATCAATGTCCTTTTATCTTCCATTGTAAATTAGAGTGCCATAGGTTTTAAGTTAAACTCAATACTATTCTTTACATTATTGACCTGCGGCAGGACGAAAATTTCCTGGATGACCTTAATCGTTTTCAACTTCGATTACTTTAATGCCTTACGGATGATATGCTACAGCATCATATTACTTGCTAATTTTAGCACTAATCCAAGATTTTAACGTTGAAAAATGTTTCTACTCATTGCCTCACTCTTATTGCGTTTACAGTAAATTCTATCATATTAGTAAAAATAATAACAATGTGAGTGCTCAATTACAGAAGTGCAACGGTAGCATCTGCCACACATGGGAACTAATTCGGGGCTAATAATATTTATTTCCAGGTACATATTTATGTTCCCATTGAAATTTTACCAGCTCATAACACATGTACCCTACTTTTTGATGCATTAGCTCTGATGAGCTTATTTGTCATTTTCCTCCAATTGCGGTAGCATTGCCAATAAGTAGGTATTCAGGCAGAGTATGATTTGACGCTTGGATAAATTATTAGATCAGAGCGTAAAAAGTGTTTTGATTGATCGAGGGATGACCACGTCGTTGGAAAGAAAATATATGTGTGCATTTTTTTACCTCGTGATCGCCTTATGTTTCATCGAGCTGTCTTCGTGCACTCAAAAATAAAAGTAAAATATGCTGAAGTGAAAGTTTTGCCTCTGGAAAAATGAACGTGAGTTTCCGATCATCATTTCTCTCGTTGATTACCACTTCATACGTCGATTTTAAAGATCTTGTTTACCATGCCCTTGGGCCTGAGAGAGAGAGAGAGAAGGCTGTAGCTGAACGACGTTGACAGATAACTACCGAAGGATGAGGGATTTATGTGAGTTTGAAATTTTCACTCAGAGTCACTGCACTTTACATGGACTCTATTTGCAAAAACAAAATGATTTAAATATTCATTAAATTTATTAAACTAGTATTAATTAAATAAATTGAAATTAAATATTAAAAATAAAATTGGAAATTAATTAAATAAAATAAATGCATTAATTATTCATTCAATAGATAAATTCCACTCTCTCAATACAAATTATTTTAACTAGGATATGAATGTAATATTTATTAAACCTAATTTGACAGTGCGAGGGTTTTTTTTTTCTTTCCCCTTACTCCTAGGTATACCTCAACCAGTTAATAAATGTCATCATTTACTATGTTATAAATGATTCAAGAAATTAATTTCACCCTTATGCTAATAAAATATAGTGTCACCTTTCTGTAATACTTGCAAATTTAATATTAAGCACACATTTAAGCTATATTTTTATAGCTAACATACCCATACACTAGGAATCAGTTGAGTAAAGACGTACCTATCTCAACTGATGGTTGCTTTAGAAGCCCAAATAAGTGGTGTGATTTTATTTTCGGATTGTTTGAATTTTGCTAGAATACAGAAATATGCCTCTGATCTTAATACACGACGCAAAAAAGAACATGTTCAAATAAGTTATATCGACGAAATCCTGACGAATTTATGGTGAGAGGTTGTCGTGAATGTCGAAATTGTTGTCCACGATAAAAACTACAAATTGTTATTTCCACCTTAATTCGCAACTCATATACCGACAATGGTTTCAACATATTATGTCATCCTTGAAAATGACATCATTTGTCGTAACCATGGTCGGGATATGAGTTTTGTATGAAAGTGTGGAATTTACCATACGTACTTTTTATCATGGATGTATCGAACTTCCACCAAATCAACCGTGAAACGATTTTATACGGTCGAAGTTGTTGTCTCACTCTCTTCTCAACCTCGTTCCGCTTTCCCTCAACCAACATGCTTTCCCCCGTAAAACATGGAAGCGTTGTTGCTAATTCTCCGTCCCAGGCACGCGCACACCACTCTGCGGAAACGGAAGGCTAAGATTAGAGATGAAATATTCATCCGGACGCGGAGAGTTTGTCCCTTTTCCCTCTCGTCCCATTGCACACGCCGACATTGACATTAACTGCGCAACCGTCCAATGGCAAACTCGACCCTTCTCCTATACACATTGTGCCCGTTCCTAAGACCCTGTTGAGTAGGTAATCCCCTCAGAGGTCACGGAGGCGTTTCTTCGTCGATCTGCTGCCCCCTGCGCTAGTGCTACATCATCGCAAAGACTGAGCTGCACAAAAACAAAGAGTGCATTGACCCTTATGGGTAACCATTCAAAATAATGATGTTTTGACGCTCTCTGCTTCGTTAATTTCGCCAGAAGAATAAGAGAACTGAATCGGAAATGGAGGCCAGTTTTATATTGCTATGTTACATTCCTTAGGATATTTTACCTAGACGTTCTTAGAAAAAAGGGCATTATGTTGATAGCATACAAACTGGTTGATTAGGAAAATTTGAGCCTTTTTTCTCCTTTACTTGAGTACTTTCATATGTGGCAGCGGAAAGCAAAGAGATATAAGTGGCAAAAGCAAACTTCTGTGCAAAAATAGTTTAAATTTCCAACTAATTTGAGTTTTTAAGTAGTGGTTTTAAATCCCACTCGGTAACGGCACCTGTCAAAGCTACCACTGATGCCCCTTTCACAACAGAGTAAGCTCTCCCCTATAACATGGGCGTACCCAGCGAGGGGCAGGAGGGGGCAACCCCCTCCCCCCTACTTGAAGCAAAAATCGCAAATGCCTTTAAGGAAAATAATATTTTTTCAAGCAAATAATTTTGAAAATTAATAAAGAGCTGAAGGATCTCAGGTTTTCCCGGCGAATAGACTGTAGAAAGAGTTCTCGGGTTTTCAGCCGGGTATAAGGGTTTTTCAGCACCGACGTTTCGAAGGCTATGTCTGCCATCGTCTTCAGGGTGAATTATTGCTGGTGAATGGTGCTGAAGACGATGGCAGACTTAGCCTTCGAAACGTCGGTGCTGAAAAACCCTTGGACCCTGCTGGAAACCCGAGAAGTCTTCCTCCTAATGAAGATCTGTTATAGTTTCCTTAAAATGTTGATTTCGTTCACCTTTTCCATGCTTAAATCTTACTTACAACTTGAACAACCATGGCTTCCCCCCCCCCCTCCCCCCCCCCGTAGTTTTGATCCTGGGTACGCTCTTGCCCTATAATGCGATGTAGTTAACTCTTAAATTTTAATTGTTGTTATTTACACCCCTTTGCTCCTCACTGTCTCGTATGATATTTACCTTGGTCGATAACTATGGTACTACTACCGTGTGTACTATGTAGTTGCATCATTGTTTGGATAGCCTCATCTAAATCCTGTGATGTTACTGTATCTACGCGTAGACTCCTAAAACGTCTTCTTGATTACTATATATTTTCGTCTCTCTACCGTACTCCTTGCTCTCGACCATTAGAGGGGCTAAAAGACGTATATTGTGGAAGTCATTCTTAAATATACGCCTTTTATCTCAGTTTTTCCTTAAGAAAGAATTCTCGGTGGAAGTTGATGAAATAAATCTTCATTGAACTCTAGCAACTTAATCGTATGTCATCCCAAGGTCCTCTGCCTCAATTACTCGCCGTACATTTTCCCTTCCAGTCCAATCTCATACTCAAATCCGCAGTAATATTCGCAAGGTCAACAACAACTTCAGTCGCTAGAGCATAATCCACGGACGAGGGGTAAAAACGTGTCCTTTGTCATTTCGGCAAAAGTCCGGGAATGGAAGAAGCTAGGGGTCGTTGGATGATAACCTCGGCAAAGAACATATATGTACACAGAGTGCGTAACTGCTAGCGGCGCGGGCGGAGGGCTTGGTAAGTGGAGGGAGGGGTGTCGTTGATGAAGTCTTCTCCTCCGAGCAGAATGTAGCTGAGCAGCAAGGCCAGGGGAGTTGATGGTGGCGGCGGAATTGCCGGCTGAAACGGCATCTTCGCGTAATGGAGGGGAAAATGGAGGCCTTGCATAGGATTGGTCGACTCAAGTGGATAATCCTACGAACCTAGGGTGGGCGAAAATTGTCCCCAATCATTAGAAGGAATAATACATTCGAATCACTGCATGAAATAAGCATCTTTGTGCGCAGTCACGATCACGCTTATATGGTCGTAAGTTATATGCACTAAGGATGAAATCCACCATGAAAAAAATTATTTGGGTTTGCCGGAGTTCGAACCCGGATCTGCCGTCGCGTTCGGAGTACGAGTTCGATTCTCGGCTAAGCCAAATGATTTTTTTAATGTCGAATTCCAACCTTCGTGTGTGTAATATATCTTCGTTGCATAATCAAGGCCTTTAATAAACAAGGAAAATATGAAGAATATAGGATCACAAGCCTCCTTCGAGGATATGGAGATATTTCGCTTGAATTAAGCTTATTAAAAAGAGCATTCACAAAAAAACAAGGAGTAATCCTTTGAGTTTTCCCAGCGCAGAGCGAATTGAGCTAATTAACAAGAATGTGCGCTGTAAAAAAAAGACGTTCAACCTTGAAAATTTTCTTTGGAGGATACATAAAAAATTGCCTCAGAGGAAATATAAGTTGGACTCAAATTTCATTCCTATTCACTACTTGAAATGATGAGGGTTTCTTGGAATTATGTATTAATAACGTATCTTTTTGGCTAATTTGGTTATTGGTTACGAACCAAAGATGACCGAAATTTTGCTCATTTAAGTGCGCATCCTCAAGGCATGAGGATTTGAAATTTAACTCGGGTAACTCTTAACTACTCAAAAAAGTATGGTAAAATTCTCGAATAGTTACCTTTGATACATTAAAAAATGTTCAAGCCTTCAAGATACGAAAATAAATGTGCGTAAAGTACCCAAGAGGATTACTGAAATTTATTAGTCACCTATCATCAAAATAGCAAGTAAAGATATATTGTTAATCTAAAACGTCAGGAAAACTTCATCAATATAAATAGTGGACTGAAATGAGATTTCGTCGAACTCATATTTTTACTGTGAAAATTTTTTATTCATTCTAAGCAAAAATTTTTAAAATATCCCCTCATTATTTTCTTTTGAATTTTCTGGTAACTAAGATTAATTTATGTAAAATATCTGCAATCCTAGATAGAGACTTTTGACCGAATATTATTAGCTTTTTTGTCTAGTATTAATACTGATTTAACGCCATCCTTTCCCGAATTACGTCTGCTCTTTTGGAAAAAATCATTCATAAAAACCACTTAAAAAAATAAGATACCGTCTATAGAGGCGTGAAACGAATATCTGATGGGTCTATCGTGAGTGATTTAGTGCCGAAATCACTTTGTACGCCATTCAGTCGGCTCTTATCGGTAAAGAGGCTCTAGGCCGTGACATGCGGTGCAGGTCTATTTAGTTCGAGATAAAAGCATGAAAGCCTGAGTCCACTTAACAGCTAGGTCACAAGCTATGAGGAAGGTCGCTAGCATATTCCAACGATCCCATTGCAGGTGTTGGCCTACTCAGTACCTCTCTCTTTGACTGTTACCACTGTCTACTGCTTAGGCTATCATAAAATAAATATGGAAATGGTAAATAGGTATGGAGTGTCTCTCCAATAACATATGAGGGGGTGAGAAGCCAAGGGGTACAAGTGATTTTTTTCTCAGCTGAATTAGGTAAAGTCAATTGTTAGAAGGAATACACAAGAAATGGTTGCCAAGGGATACTAGTGAGTCTCAGTTGTGTGCTGACATCGATTGGAAAATCAAATGCACTATATCAAATATCTAATTCATTTCGTTTGTTTTTTGTTCTTAATTTCTGTACCTAACTGTGTATACAAGAAAGAAATCACTTGTATCCCTTGGCTTCCAAACCACTCATATACTGGCTTTCTATCCAACGCGAGTACGTTGTGGGCATTGGGTTGCAGTGATTTTACGTGTGATCGCTTCACGCAATTATATTCCTTGCACCAGTAATCTGATTTTTAAGTTTTTTAACAGCCTGGAGTGCGACGGACCATCTAAGAGCTAAGCCTCTCTCTCGCTAAGATTTTCATCTGCTGTTATTGTCCAATGCAGTTATTCCGCAGCACATTATTTATATATTTTTATCGATGTGATGCTCCCAATACCTAACGATACCCGCCTGATGTAATTCCAGTGGCTGGTCGGATAATTATTTAGTTAATGGCTCAGATAAATATTCAAAAATTATTTTATTATTTAAATGGGTGATTTATCACTACTATGATGCCAAATAACCCCTAAGGAAATCTAAGGGTCATCGGTTCAATAGCCAGGACCCTAATTAGGCACCATACAACTCCATGTTCTATTTTAACCTTCTCTTAATCAATTAATCTGTTAAACTGTTTTCTAGTGGAAATGAAAACATTTACCATAAAAGTATCCCGTCGATTTTTCCTGAGTAAATACTCAATAAATTGAAATGGGCCTCTATGCTCATTTGACTTCATTCGCTGGCTATCTTTCCATGTTAACAACCAACCATTGTTATTTTTTTAGGATCTTCCCAAGATATGCCGAATCTAGTGTGAGATGGCTACGCTTTTCATGTTTTCTTTCATTCCTTGAGGAGTACCCCGCAATTTCGATGCTTGAATGTGGGAGGGAAATAAACATCTGAATTCAATTGGGCCACTAGGAACTTTTTTTTTCATTTTTCCCTTCTCGTGCGCCTGTGTGTTTTGCGCTTCGGATGAAAGCGATCTGGGAGCAGAATGAATATTTTAAGCTTCAATTCTCTTTTTATTTACCACGCTTTTCTCTCATTCTCTATTTTGCTCTTGCAGCCCGTTCCCTGAGCGAAAAAGGAATTTTAAATGCTCTCATGCTGCGGGCACCTGGTCTCACTGAGGAAATTGTAGCGTAGAGAGTTCTTTAAACCATGCTAATTAGGCTCACGGTATCTACGGAGAAAACAGCGGTCCTAAAAATAAATGAAAATTATCCGTTTGCAATATTTTTATCACAATCCTAATGCCCTGCTAGATGAATATTATTATTATTATTAATTTACTGCTCCAAAACATTGAGCATCTCTACCTTCGTTGACTATTATCATGACGTGGACATGTTCGGTTAACTAGCGCAGAAAAATGGAAAATATGGCAACAACTATTTGAGTCTGCATTTCAGTTCACCAGCAATTTTATTTCCGTTATATCTTATTTTTTCGCAAATTTATCCAAATTAGATGCACAATTGTCAAGTAGACTCACGTCAGTTGAAGTTTACAGAAAATTATAGCATTGAAACTTGATCTCACCTGAAGATAGTCGTGAATTTTCGTTCACCTGATTGTATTCTATGAGGTACTTTACCAATATGAGCGAAAATTTTTAATTAATATTTTAGCAAAATTAATCTGCCAACATTAATGGATTAATATGTATTTCACCCGGAACTATCTATGCTAAATATGACTAGGTTAGGCTTGTTATCTTCCAAGCCTGAAGGCTTTCAATTTATTGTGCAAAGTGTTCATAAAGTGTCCTTTGTAAAATCTATTTGTTGTTATTGTTATTAATTCACTTATTTATAATTCCAGTCTTAAGAATTTTTGACTGAGATCAAACTAATGTGTTTTTATTGATTGTTTTTCAGGTATGACCTCAGCATTGAGGAGTTCAGATAATTTACAAATCAGTTCAAAAGGCAGTATGGAAATCAAAACTCAAGCATCTTCGTATACATATTTAATCACCTGGAAGAGGTAATATTATTTATTTTACTTGGTATCACATGCCATAAAAGGACAATACTTCAACATTTCTCCTGCTTTGGAGTACAAGGTAATCCCTAAATACTTTCGATTTAGTGACGTGAAACCTCTTTTTAAACCTTTCCTTATAAATCTTTGCATTTTTTAGTTCCCTTTCCTTGTTAATATCCACAATTCTCGCCGTCCGCCATAAGCCTTTGCCTAACCCATCTTGTGTTGGAGATGGCCACGGTTTCTTTGTTTAAATTCTTGTGTCTTAATTTTAATTTACTTAAACATTCCCTCTCCTTTCCTCTCTGAAAGCCTAACGCCTTTTCAAGGCATTTCTTGATTATCCATTTTTAGGCAAGAAATTACTCCAGCGTGTGTTATATCTCTCAGCGTGACGCTTCCGCTGGGAAAACAAATTGTGCGTTGAACTCCTTTCTTAGCTCCCATTTTACTTCTTTATCAGAAGATTAAAAAATTCAGTTACATTTATTGTTTTGGCCTTTTATTTTGACGTCTAAGCAGTGCCTTCAAGTTATTAAATGATGATTTTTTTGTATTACGTCTAAATTGAATATGCATTTCCGGTTTTTCTCTTCAAGCATCCGTGCTTGAACGTTTATTTTATATTTTACAGAGAATGTATGTCAGTATTACTGTTTAAGAAAATTTACTGTCGCCAGAGTAAGATATTACTTATAAGTGTGTGCATGGAACAAAGATTTTTCTGAAATTTGATATGCGTCTTGCGATAACGTTATAGCGTCTTTGAGAAATCATTATGCATGGGAATAAATTAATTTTAATTGATTAACGACATGGCATATTTTCATTTAGTAAGCTATAGTTATAATGATTGATTGAAGTTGCGTTATATACCACAGTTACCCTTGCAAATGCCATTCCTCATTCCCCAAGCTTGTTGTTTTAATTCATCTTTCATCGGAGCGGAACTAAACATCAATGAACTTGAAACTCAATTTGCAACATTTGAATCTCTTATTCATTTACCAAACACACCATAGAGCGTTGGTAACTTATTCATGCTCGAGTTTCATACATAATATTGATAACTTCATTCCGTTTGGGGAATGGAACCAATTGCCGTCCTTCAATTAGTTATGCCGTTTGACCCAACGCTTCTCGCCGATCACTTCCGAAAAAGTAATGAAACCAGATGATTTGATTATCAATTTTTAAAGATTTATATATTCCCGATTTGATTCTAGGTCGACATCCTTTAATTTTTAATTGGCGAAAATTAATTCTATATCGCTTCAGTGTTGAGCGTGCGTAACTAAAAATTTAACGCGTTTCTCCTTTCCGTGGATATCTCGGAACGACGTTTTTACGGTTTCTCTATTAAATAAGCCCTAAACATTTTCATCTGAATATTTTCAGGGTACTGGAGGGGCATCGCCAAAGAGTCGTAGGAAATTTAGTGCTATGTCCACGTTGGCCCTTTCAATTTCCTTGCGGATGGATATAAAAAATATATGTAATCCCAATAGATTTCTATTATATTCGGTTGACATTGATGCGTGCTTTTGCGAAACTTCATCCGAGGCAGCTCGGTGAAAATTTATTCCGTGCGATGGGTAGTTGCAATCAGAACATCAGTGCAAAGTCAGCAATTTCTAATGCAATAATACTACTTATAGCCCATTTACCATTTTTATACGTCATGGGCAGCAACATCCGTATTTGTTTAAGTAATGAACAGATGGGTCCATCTGGAATTCTTTGTCTTTCTCCGATAATCTATTTTAGGATGCATCTATCGTGCTAGGTTTCGATTTCTGGAGGAATTTAGAGTAGACACTTTTTTTTGGAAGAGCAGCGTGTCATAACCTCACGATATTTCTAGGCCTGATAGAAACGATAAACAAAAGGAGATATTTTGCCGAACGGATGTATGAGAATTCGGTTTTTTCTTGAATGATAAAGGATATAAATAAATGCTAGGTTGGACTCAGTACACTCATCACCTTTTATTTATTATCTATTTATTTGTTTATTTTTTGTTGACGGATAGCTCCCTCATACCCTACGCCTATTATGGTGACTTGCGGGATAGTATGAAAATATATCACTGTTCCTGGATTACGATTCTATTTCGGAGAAGAGTAAATACGACCCCATTCATGAGTGAATATCCGTAGTAGTCCGGTGATGAAGATGGTACGATAGTATATAAATGTATAGAAAGAAAAAAACTTTGTAAGGTTCGCATATATATTTGAAAAAGCAAGACTCGGGTCTCATAACATGGTTACATCGCCAGGTTGCACCTGCTTTTCCTAATATTATTTATATTAGCGAACCTCACCTAGTTTATTCTTTCATTTTTCATAATGGAAAGGTTTCACTAAGTTAAACCTGAAATCATCAGTAGTAAAAATGTATCCTGTTCACGGATTACGATTCTATTTCGGAGAAGAGTATATACGACCCCATTCATGTGTGAATATCCGTAGTAGTCCGGTGAGGAAGATAGTACTGTAGGTTTTGCGGAATGTTATCTCCGGACTGTCGCTCCGAAACACCCACGAAAATACGAGTCGTGTCCGGTGACGTAGAAAGGCCGTGCTGTCGGCCGATGGCATCATCCGGGAGGCCATCAATCGCCCACCCGGCCTACCTGACTCCCCCTCGATACATTTTACCCTCGTCCGCGATCGACGCAGTCACTTCACCTCCCCCTACCCCGCCTGTCCACACCTGTACTACCCCTCCCACTCGTCCCTCTCACCCCATCCCCATCACCCCACCGGGTTCGTGGGTCGGATGTCAAGGTGGGCGTGAAAGGGAAGGAATAGGCGAAGGGTCCGGGGGGGGGGGGGCAATCTCCACCTCCTTGTCACACGCCTTAGGATTCCCACGCCGTGGCTCTCCTATTAGTTAACCTCTCTCTCCATCCTATCCTCGCCATGTTTTGGACCTCTCATCATCTCTCCCAAATGTCCATTTACCCTTCTCTACCTCCGCTACTGTTACCCGAGGGAAAGCTCCCGCTTACACAAAGAGGGAGTATGCACCCGAGTACAGTACTCGAAGCTACGTTAATAATCATCATCTTCTTCATCACTGGTCCACAATCCTAAGATTGTAATCTGAGGTTTCAGGCCAGAGGGAGTGGAAACGGAACATAATGAAGAAGCAGGAGCAATTTCCACAATTTAAAATTTATTGGTACTACCGGTTTCGCTTACAGTATCATCAGGTACCTGATGTAGTACCTGCTTCTTCATTATCCTAAGATTGGTTTGACGCAGCTCTCCACCCAATTTTCCTATCAGCTAATATTTTCACACCTACGTATTTCTTCTCTTTCACATACTTCATTACCAGTTCCATGTATTTTGTTCGAGGTCTTCCCTTTACGTTCTTGCCATCCACTTGTCTCTTCATTGACGATTGACGATTGTCTTCATCAGGCCATCATTTCTCAAGATGTGGCCCATAAGGTTCTGCCGTTGCGTAAATAATATCTGTGCGGTGTCGCGTCGAGGCTGCTTACGATCCACCCTATATGACCCACTCACTTGAAAATATATTTTTGGATCAGCGGATACAAATAAGTTAAAATGGTCTTAATTTCCATCCTAAAGTCTCGTAACCGAGCAAACTCTTTTGAGGAGGAATATTTTTCTATATATAATAAAACCCACCTCCGAACACCCACTCATTCATACAAATGGTTTGGGTGAACGACTCGAGATACGATGAAAAGCCATAGAATCGACGTCCTATATAATCGTCTGAAACCCCAGGAAAAATTGTAGAAGGACTAAATTTTCTATCTATCATAAGGTTGCCAAATGCCTCTCTGCCTCTAATTTTTGTGGGGATTTGGGGTTTTCAAAAATGTCATGTTTCGAATCTAGACTATGTGATGCGTCGAGAAACCAATTTGCAGACCGATCGGAGACTTTTAATTTTGACCAAATCGAGCAATCAAAGTATATATTTTGTGAATTATTATCTCAACAACGGAGTCAGATATGGAGTAGCGTCTTAGAGAGTGACCAGAACAGACCGCATTCCTTTCCGGGGGTATTGACAACTTGGGTCTAGAGGAGTTGAGTGAACGAAAAAGTCCCAAAGTTTTTGGCTCTTAATTTGAGTCAGTTACACGAATTTTTCAATGGGAAAGGTTTCCCAATAAAAAATTGATTTTTTTCAAAGCACCCTACCGTACACGAATACATACATTGTGGTCTTAAGTATTGTTTTGTGTTCGTGGAAGTAATCGAGTTCTCACCGAGGTATTCAATGAGGCATTTGCCCACTCCACGGCTTTTATGTAGCTGCTAGATTATTCATCGGAGTACTTTTTTTAACGTATCTGGATAACATATGGGTACTCGAGTACATTTGGCTCCCAACGTACACAAAACACTGTTCCGTAATACACGCACTTATGGATCACGTACCGGAGAATTTCGTCCCCTACCACGCCATAAACCAGAAACCGCAATTCAGGTGGGGAGGAGGGAAATAATACAGGCCTGTGTTGTGCGCGAGGATATTGCCTGGCCGCACTACGGGTAAGTACTTAGATAATAAGTGGGTTAGATTCACTAGCACAGCGCTCTACCTTGTGAGCCACCAAACTGTCTATTGGATGTTACTACGGCTAATATCGTAATGCCTTCTTGCCTTACTCTTAATTGAAAATTAAATCGCTTCCTACTGACAATGAGATTGAAGCCTTCTATATAGGTGATCGATCTTGTTCCTGTATTTTCACAGGAAGGAAGTATCTGGTATGGCTTCCCCAATTCCATTCTAGAAGTGTTTTGATATTGCCGCCATCATATCGACTATTCTTCGTGTGGCTTCTGCTCTTTGATATATCTACAAAGAGGTCCCAGGGTGGGAGCAATTGATATCGTTCCCGACGATACAGATCTATTGATTCATAAAGCTAGTGAGTTCTTTTTTTCCGCAAGGTTAGTAAATAGCAATTACCTGCATCAGTCCTCCATATAGCTCCGATAGGATTTTTCTAGGCTCTTTCTGCGAGCGTCAAAAACATATCTGGAAGTTTAGGTATTCGGACAAAGAAGCATTTCCACGCCAGTTGGCGTTAAAAGTATCAACATTAGTTTCTTTGCAAAACTTGTAACTACACTAGGGATTTCCCGTTGGAGATTTTATGCATTTATTACAGTGCGGCCGCGAGCTTACCTCCCAGTAAAAATGGTAAATGCCAATGAATTTGTTTGACCCTGGAGTCATTTTGAATAATGAGCATTTGCTTTCTGGCAATTGGTAAAAAAAGTCGACTTTTTGCGGAGAGATGTGGTGGAAAAACATATCTAATGACTGACAAAGATATCGTATTGCCCAAAATGTTGTTTAAACAGAAGACTACTACACGAGTTTCGATTTTAACACATTCATCATTAGCTACCTGATGATGAAACATTTGTAGTAATCCGTTAAAATAAAATTGTGGGCTTCATCATTATGGGTTAAATATGTATGGGTAGCACCATGAATTATTAGAGAAACTCACCCTCTGTCTAACACTTGCAAGGAGAGGGCAATCGATGGCTTTCCTTACGTCACATTATTAAATACAGCAAAATCATTCTAGAGTAAATGCAATCGTAATAGTATTTTGTTCCGTAGCGTAACTTATACACCAATTGAGCTCTCTTGTAAATATGGTATTGGAGTCTAAGACTATTCAAGACATATCATTTTATTGTAGTGAGTGAATTATCAAATGTTTAGCTAGCTTGAAGAGTAGGCTTTTAAGATCGTTTTACACGGGGCACGTCATTGCGCAATCTGACGTATGTACGAAGGCGCAATCAAAATTGCGCCGTTGTAAGCAGTGAATTGCTAAAACACATGCGAGAATGCCTGGATGCGTGATGGCAAAATAGTCCCTGCTCCAATTCCAAGATCGTATTATCGTAATTTCAACATGTTTTCAGTGCTAACCTGCGCAATGACGTGCCTCATGTAAAACGACATTAAAGCTTTTTTTGTCCTTTCGCCCTGACTCTGGACCAAAGTTTCCGTTGTAGAATATACTCCTGAGTTGTACGGTAACCCTTAGCAAAAGTTGGGTTAGGAATAGGAGCATAAAAGGTGTTACGGCCCCGTTCGTTGCCCCTAACCCATTCTCCCCTTTTGGGCGAAGACAAGAGTTCCGAATCGACTCTTCCGGCTGCTATCGCAGTCGATTCCGCCTGACAATCGGGTCGATTCCTACGCTTCGAAAGCCCTTTTCTTCTCCATTCTTTCGCTCCCACGGCCACATCCGAAGGCGTTCCTATCCCACATGCATCTACTTCGATCATCCCTCCCTGCCTCCTCCTTCGCAATGCGCGCCTACCACACTCACCGCCGTGTTGTCGGCGAGAGAGATGTGTCACTCGCCTCTCCCCCGAAAATTGCCCACGCGTCTCGTCGTCGTCTCCCCCCCCCCCCTCCCGCCCAATCCTTCCGTTTGCCTGCGTCCGTCAGTCAAATGGCGCAGCGGAGCCGCGAACGTCAACTTCGCCCTCGACGGGAGAAGTAGATTTTTTTGCCATTCTTCCGTTGACTTTCTTTTCACACCTCCTCCTCCTTCCTTTCCTTTGTCATATCTGGATTTGTGATGCCGAAATTCTTTTCTCGCTCAGTTCACTTCGGGCATTGATCTCTCTTCTGTTCGCTTAAATCTATACATCGACCTTTTCAAGGCTCTTCACAAGTATTCTTGATACCAACTTAGTAATTTTACCGTAGCGAAAAATATTTTTTTAAATTCATAGTGTACCTGAATATGCTCGTGGTGGAAACTATTGTACCATTATTTAAAACATTTTTGGAAAACACACGGAGTCATAATCATGGGTACGAAGTTCTAACGCGAAGCAACATTAGAATTTGGTACACTTAGTGAATTAGATTTTTGTTTAAAATGTATTTTATGAGTACAAAGCGGGAAGGAGACATTAAAATCGCGTTTGAGGGAAGAATGCTAGGTAAGCGGGCAAGGGGGAGCTGAAGAATAGGATTAATCGATAGGTTGAAAGGGAATAAGGTTATTGGTAACGAAAGAGGAAAGATCAATTTGAGGAGGACAGGCGAGGTCATTCGCAAAATGTTCCATTCTTACTTGCGTTAACCAGTGAGTTGCCTTTAAAAAAATGTGCTCTATGCAATTGTCTAGCTGAAGGTGAGCTTCTCTCATCATTCACTACGCTACTAATTGCTTTTGAGGTACCAGTGCCAACACATGAACGCTGTCTACTCCGCTTCGCTTACATCGGCCTTGATTTTCAGGATCAATGTCATGCACAATATTATTCTATGGCCCTGTATATGATTAAAGTATGTTCATGAAATCCTTGCTGAAGAACTCTTGACGTTATCGAAAGTTGCTTCTACCGGACCACTCAGAAAATCCCAGACGAATATTTATCACTTGGGTAACGAATTTTACGGCACAATTTTTACGCCTTCTTGGTGCCAACTGTTCAGAGTATAAAAATGACTATTTTTTATTCCTTAACAATTAAACTCAGGTGTTCTAAATCTGACCCTGATCTGATCTGAAATGGTACAATGGAAAATGTTACACTTCTTTTGGTGAAGATTTGTTATGTGATTATTTCATACAATTATTTTATAATTAACATCTTTTCGGGCTTTTTGAGCCAACAATTGAGTTATTTTCATCGATTGAAATAATTTGACTCGTTTCAGCATATAATATCCAATACTCGAAAGTTATATCTTGTGAAGAATTTGATTTATTTTCATCGTTATTGTTTAGTTATTATCCACTTTATTTCTTATTTGTCTCGATATTTATATTTTAATCGTCATCAACAGGTTTCCAATTGGAGTTAATGACGTGTTTTTTTGGTTGGCCAAAGTAATAAAATAAATACGGAGCTAGGGGTCACTGGCCAATTTGTGGGCGATAATGGAAAGGGAAAAAACAAGGTGGTGGAATAGGACATGAAAAAAAATGGAATTGCGTTATGAAAAGAATCGTGAATCACGGTTACTGCAGGCTTAGGAGGCCTCTGGTGGCTAGAATGGGCATCAGCAGGCCAGCTTAGTGTTGATCTTGAAGTAACTCGTGGTCACCATGGAAGGAGGCTGAGGAGGAAAAATTGGGTGAGTTACGTAGGACGAAAGAGATAGGAAGTGGGTGGTGAGGACATGGGAAATCATCCACAGTTTCAAGAGCCATGCTGTCAGGCTCTCCCTGATGAGGATCTGGAACTCTTAAGGATGATTTAGGAATATATTTTTGGGATAGGGTTATACTTATTTTCGTGCTATACACTTTCTTCCACTAAATTCTGCTTTTTCGTCCCATCCCTATCCTCTTGCTCTTTCCATTAAATCCCACAGATTGACCAGTGACACCTATCTTCTTATTAATTTTATTCCTGTGCAAAAATTTATGTTTGCACTCTATCAACTGACAACAATACTATTGGCTTTCCGCGCCATATTTTCTGGATATTGTCATTGTAAATCCGACTTCATATGCAGACCCTTTTTTGAGTGCTCTTCTACGTATTTGAAAATCATTGATTAAGATTAAAATATTAATATTGCGTACTATATTTGATGTGGAAAGTTCAAAACAAACCATTTAATATTAATACCTTTCTTAAGATACTTGAGCCGACGATTGAATTGTTTTCATCCGTGAATTTTATTTGGCTCCAATTTCAGTTTCAATTTTTCAGTAAACCGAAATTACTGTTTGAGGCCCTTTTGATTTCTTACTACCATAATTTTATGACACTAAGATCTTTATATATTTTCCGTCGCAATATTAATATTTTAATCTTAATCAATGATTTTCAAATACGTAGAAGAGCACTCAAAAAAGGGTCTGCATATGAAGTCGGATTTACGATGACAATATCCAGAAAATATGGCGTGGAAAGCCAATATTTTTGTTGTCAGTTGATGGAGTGCAAACATAATTTTTTTTTATTTTCATGGAATGAAGTATTACTTTTTTCTCTCTGCAATTTCTAGTAGTCCTTTTACATACGCTTTCCATAAGCAACACTCCATGATACCTCAAGTTCAACTTTTCACGTAGTTTCCTTAAAGTGTGAAACAACTCATATTGATAGGAAAAAGCGGTGAGTAGGAACCTTGATTCTAGTGCGCTGTTAAAGAGAAGTCAGATGTAGGGTCCTTAGACTGAGGAATTTTATTGAATAATAAAGGAGTGCACTTAGGCAAGCTCCAGCAGCTGATGGTGCGACTGCGGAAACTGGTCCACTTACTCTTAATGTCCTTGAGGTCACAGTGTTTCACGGGATTCTTGCGCAAAGTTCCGCTGACATCACCATTACCACCATAGTGTAGGGTGACTCAAGCAGAAAATGCGTTTTCAGTGAAGTTTCTTTGGAGCTAAAAAAAATGAAGACTTATCAACTGTAAATGGCTTCTTAACATGAGGCAAAAACTTCAATATTAGTTAACTTTAATCATGGTCCTCCAGTTACCGGCTAATTTATTAAAGGTGAGTGGATTGCCTAAGGTGCTCACGATTCGATAATTAATTATGAAAAATCGTGTGCTATTATTCCTACTTTAATTACATGCTCCGAGGTCATTACCAAATTGCGAACTTATAGTCTCAGTTTTTGGGAGACATGCGGGTAAAGCGTTTGGCTGCTTAACAGATTCCGGGTTCATATCCCGCGTAAAGCCTCACTCAAATCATAAATCTTCGAATTATGTAGTGACCTAGGGAAAGGAACTCGCCTCTTCTAATATGTATTCTTACATGTAAATATGTAAACTTCATACACATGTGACTTTTACTGGGGTGAGCTCTGCCATCTCCTTTTAGCATTCGGTGGTTTGAGAATAAATAAATAAATTCGGATCGCTGTGTCCGTCAACGACACGAGTGGCGACATTAATAAACGTATTTTAATGCGCGGAGGCTTACAACATTTCTAGAGGCCAGCTTTATAATTCTCTTTTGTAATATACGTGGTGATAATCTTCACTTTACGCCAATTTCTCCATTTTGGGATTGGGATCAACAATGCCGCAGATAAAATTTCCCACCCCGGGTCCCTCTATATATACACACGAGTATTTCAAATTAATTTGAAAATTATTAAAATCACAAGAACGAATTAACAGAACGAGTTAAAGGAACGACGGAGGGAGCCAGTTTGGCTATGGCATGCCGTCGTTCTAGTAAAAATATCATTGATTTCCTAAAAACATTCACACTGCTGATAGCTGACTGCACAAAGTTAAAGATCTATGAAGTGGATGAAAAGTCACGAAAGGCATTTAAAGAAATTGGCGAATAGAGAGAAGGAACTAAGTTCACTGGCTCACTCCTTCGTTCTAGTGTTAATCAACCTGCTACTAGTGAAAAGGGAATACCTTGTAATTTTAATGAAGTGCAAAGACTTGTGGTGAAAATTTCAATCTCTTGTCAAAGTGTGATTCGTAAGGTCAGTTTTTAGTCCAAATGTGTCGAACTTAAACTCAAAGGAGTTGCATGGTACTTTAAACGAAGAGTTAAGTAGTGAAATTTCGACCTTTGCATCAAATTTGCCAGAGATCTACGCTCAGAAGTCAAGGCGAGTGTGGGTTTTAATTGTACTCAGGAGAACTGCTCCGCAGTCGTCAGAGTTTAGCAGAGCATCCGGGATTCTTTCAGAGTGTTCCTGGAATATTAATAAAGTCGACGAGTTTAATTGCTCCGTGAGTTAATCATGCATGGACCACTTTTTTGCATTCCCTCGAGGACGCGAATGGAAGCGAGGTCCATTTTCTCAATCCATTTCCTTCACTTCAAGCCATTTTATTTCTCCCAGCGTCGCTCATCACCATCCATTCCGGTCGTAATTAAAGTTTCATTACCACTAATTCCCCCAAACATTTCCCCTCTCAAGCCGAAGTCCTTGATGAATTCCGGAAATCATTTCGGTTATTAACAGGACTCCATCCGTCATCTTCCTGACGCCAAATTGCCCTTTTTATCGGAAATATTGGAGATTTATGTGCGAATGGAATCTTTCCAATATTTCTTTATCTCATCTTTGTATGTATGATGTAGGAATATTATTACAGCATTAAGTGTGTCACATAACACCGAATAAATTGTGTATAGCGTATCTTTTGCTTTCTTTAAGAATTGAATACTATTTGATAGATAAAGATTAAACTTTGTGGCATTCCACACAGATATTTTAATCCACTCGACAAGTTTAAACCTTTCCAGGTCATTATCGAGAGGTGAAATTGATGTAAAGATAGGGCGGTATATATGTAGGGCTCTGTATATCTATTTAGTCTATTAATAATGACCAAGAAATGATTGTGTTCTGTGTTTTAGGATCGAGTGTTTTAATAAATGAGAGTGGAACATAACAAAGTTTAATTTTTATCGATCATGTCAAGATTCCACCAAGTAAACTTGCCGACCATTGTGTTAAATATTTACTTATTGCTAGGCACAATAGATGGAGCCAAACGTTTTTGAGTTATTTTGCGGAAGTATAAAACAAGTTTTATTCCACTGATGAAATTGTGAATCCAAGTATTTAACGTATGAACCCGGTGGCTGAAATGATGCAGGTTTAATGTTATATAGGTAGCCAAGTATGGATCATTTGCTAAATTTTGAATTAAATTCTTAACTGAAGAAGCAAACTCGTAAACGTTTGTTGAGCAGCGTTGCAACACCTGAGTACCTAAGTAACGTAATCAGGAAATTAGTTCTCCAAATGAGTGTGCCAGCCTCTACCCTGGGTATTCGATTTAACATAGCTTAAAAATGCTTCGTTTGGCAGCAATTATTTGATTCTTGTTCTGTTTCTCGATGTCAGTATCTAAACGAGAAAGAACTTGCAGACCCTTCATCTCTATTCATTCCTTATCCGTCTTGTGTTGTATATACTCAAGCGAGTAGTTTCTGAGAGAATTTTTCGCTTTGCATTTCTTGGTAAAAAGTATAAGAAAAATATTGCGGCTCCAACAAGTTAAATCCCAGTCTGGTGAAGAAGGGGAGTGTTTTTAATATATTCCTCACCTACCGGAGTGAATCCAGACCCACCACCCTCCCTCACTCGCGCCCAATCAAGTTTTGAAGGCGCCCCTAATATCTTGGCGGAACAGTTGGCGTCGCTATGAATCCGGCCTCTCGAGAGACTAGGACGTTCTAGAAATGAAGGTTGGGCAAGTTTTGGAAGGCTAGAGAGAGAGAGGGAGTGGGATGATTTTCGGAACGTGCCCACTAATCGAATAGAAGAGAATCGAACAGAGTAGCGGAGTGCTCTCGTTCATTGTGCATCCGTCGATTTGCTTAACCCTTCTTACCCCCACCCTTCACCTCCGCTGAAGCGAAGCTGTTTGCATTCATTTGACCTTTTTCTCCCATTCCTTCTATCTGAAACTCCACTCCCACCTTTGAACACGATTCATCCCCTTCCCATCTTCGAACTGGAAACCATTCGTGTTCCCTCATTCCATCTGTTTTCCTCACTGTACCCGCCAATCATTTGGCATTCTGCGGGAAAAAGTATCTCAACAAATAGTTTTCTTCGCTCTACCTGGCTAATAATCCGGCACTCTGGGTAACCTAAAAAATCTTATGCCCTCTCTGTCGGTCAACGATAATATTAGTTTCTTAGCCCAATTCATGGCGAGGGAAATTCAAACGCATTCGAATTAACAGGCATTCACATCGCCCTCCTCTGATCAACGCACAAGTTGGAGACAGAGTTCACCGAACTCGCCTTCCCGAATAGTAATTCTTACTGATCTCCAAAATGGTGGTGTATATTGTATTTTGTTATTTTATGCATTTGAAAATTCTACGATTTCTAGTTCTGAGGTTGCTTCTTAGTGAATCATTGAATCTTGCCCGAATACGAGATAATATGCTAGGTTTGACGAAACAGAAGAAAGGGAATGCTCTGCCTCGTTAACGGATTACAAATCAACCTTAAGGCCATGTGCCATCAACACCCCTTTATATGTAACGCAACCGTGCAGTATCACAGTAGCCAAAATTTGCTATTACAATCTCAGTGTTTACTGCATGGAATATGTTTTCCCAATTTTATGACAAGAGATTTAAAACATTTCACTTTCACTATAATATTACTTTGTGGCCTATTACCTTCTTTTCGCTACTTTTCAACATTTTAAGGGAAGTGCATATTATTTTGTATCTCCCGAAGAACCTTCAAAAGCTGCGAAATTTTAGTCGCGCAACTATGCATCGCCTTGAAGCCAATAAGTATTTGCAATAAAAATTAAATAAAGGAAATATGTCTCATGGAACCAGTTAGTATTTTAATATGGAATTTAAATGGTGTTTTATTTCTTTTAATAAAATGGGACCAACATTCAATTCATACGCCCAGGATATGATACCTTAGTCTTGGAGACTATTAAATGAAACTCATTGAATACTTGATTTAAGTCTACTGAGTTGACAAGATTCCTTTTTATTCTCACGATTCGACGTCTACCGCTACAATCCAAGTTTTAATTCAGTTTATTTATCGAAAGTATCTTTCGGCCAGTGCAATACTGCGAGGATTATTTTGGCCTGAAATTTTAATTGCCCAAGTTGTGTAAGAACGGAGTTCAAGTTTAAGCTTTTAGGTCTTTAACCCAAAATACACAATCCATTACGTTTCCATATTTAAATGTCAAATGTAAACGACATTACTCGTAATGTATGCTTTTGAATTAGCTGAGTTGACCGGATGGACAGAAGGTCTCCTTGCATGTTATTTAAAGGGGATACAGCTGAGGGAATATGTTTGAACTATTTTATATTAATTAGACCGAGCTGAAGCTTGAAGCCGAAATGGATAATATAGATTTCGGAATATAAACATAGAATCGAATGCTTATGCTTCGTTCAAACTCGGTAGCTTTGAAAATCGCTTGAATATTATTTACATTAGAATCGCATTTGTTATTATGCATGGATAAAAATTCCTTTTAACGTTATGAGTATATTGACAGACTACTTTTTAAAGTTAAATTTTATTTTTAAAATAGTTACTTGCTTTTAAATATGTTTTTTTTCATAAAAAATCCCCACTTCTTACCGTCCCACCTGATGGCGTCATGCCATGAATAAGTTGCCTACTTGAGCTCTTCTCGGATTGAATATTGTAGATATTGTCACCGCATGAGAGAGCTAACCTTTCCAGTGTGAAGAGATACGTCGATAATGCTCCATCTTTCTCCGCTTCATCGCTCTTTCGACTCGATCGAAAGAATCCTCCTCGCCCACATACTTGGCTCCGATATTAAGTTTACCCTCGCCTTCACAATGGTGAGCTGCCTGCGATTCCCATTCACCCTTGTTCTCCCAGCAAACCGTATCTCGCACTCATCTCTTTCTATCCCCGCTGTAAACAATCCTTGCGCTTACATATGTGGGAACCGAATTCTACGCTGCGGTTGTAATACTGACGTCGCCTAATGCTGTGTGGTTTATAGATTTCATGCTGACGTTTGTATTGCACTCTAATACGTACGCCCTCGATAAAAATTCTCTTAATCCTTCGGCGTGATCACCTTAACGGTGAAATTATGAAGTCAAATATGTTTTCAATATATGTAGGTGTTAGCAGGGCAGAACAGGAAGATGAATGTATGAAGAGACCGATAGAGTGGAGGGATACGATAAACTGTAATGGTGAGTAAGCGTAATCACGGGGTAATCCTGTGAGTCGCAGGCCATTGTTATCGCTGTTTTGCTATACAATGAATAAATATTGGTCTTATACCGAAATTTTGAAGTAAGTTTAGAGAGAAATCCGAAAATCAAGAAGTTTTTCCGCGGTATGAAAATCATCGTTCGTGTAACGCACAAATTTACTAAACAGCCCATCGTCTGCAATGCCACAGCCTATATCCAAAGTCAATTTAAAGTATTTTCAATAATGTAGTTCAAAGAAAATTCGTGTGCCAATATTCTGGCCCACGTCATCTGAACGACTCACTACGTAATTTCTTGATAAACCTATTATATCAACCTTATTTGTGACGTTTGTTTCACCAACATTTATGGAATATAAAAATGCTGTTTCTTACTATCTCCTCACCCTCTCTTCTTTTCTTTCGGATTAAAAGCAGAGAAATGTCATAAGAAGCCTTCACCACCACCTCCAGCTCGTCATTTCTTATCTGTAACAGTGATTGTTGGCCAGGTAGAAATTTCCTTTTTTTAGAAATAAATTCGGTTTCATGCTGTGCGTGATCCGACCAGATATTTGCTTTTGAAATCACAATGCAGTTGTTGTAAATGTCGGTCCAGGTTGAATTTTTTCGGCACTGCGATACAAGCCCCGCAAATCCAACATACAGGCTTGGAAACATTTTGATTCGTGAACAAAAATTCTTCTTCCCAAACAGTTTTAAAACACAAATCGCAATATCCTCTTCATTTTTTTCAACATTGAAAGTTTACTCATGGACAGAGTGAAAATAAACATTTTAAAACAATAACACTTGTTCCGCGGGTTGGCCATCCATCCCTGATCTAAAGAAAAATAATGCGCTTTGAAATACACGTTTAACGTCTAAACAAGCCAAATTTAAAATCAATTTATAAGGAGAAAGTTTAAAATTAAAAATATATGTATTTGCTCTTAGAATAAAACAATATGTTCCAGTCACAAATCGCTCACATATTAGACGTTTACCGAACTAAGTTGACCTATAAAAATGTTGCTATTAAATGATAAATATCAAATTAGTGTGTCGAAACGAAATAGGGGTGAGTTTATCGATTTTTTTATTATTATTTGTGCCCAAAAAAAGACTCAAGGGCCAAAGCCATAAAGTTATACTTAATATGAATAGCTCTGCTTTATAATCTATTAACTATGCCTACCCATTCCTGACATTGTAATCAAATTCTAGCTATGTTGAAGGTATTCCTGTGAAATCCTGATTAGTGTTCACCATAACAGAGAAAATTTTATTTATATCAAATTCTGTATCAATCGGACAGTGATGAAACCGTGACCCTCTTAGGAGACTCATGCAGACGCCAAGGCATGTTGGGCAGACACGCTTTGGGACATTCTGTTAAATATGAACGAGATTTCATTGAGCTCCACTTCTCCAAAAGAGTAATTTTGCTGTAAGATTTTAATGGCAGTTGATGGACGAGGACGACGTCAGACTGATTACTTTAGGGGTTCTTTTTAATCCGTTTTCCTGACTATTCTGCCTCTTTTTTATTATTTAGAGTGCATGAGCAATATGAATATCAGTTTTCATGCTCTTTTCAGGATTTCTTGTTAATTAAACGGGTTTCATCCCATTACCCATGCATGACATAAGAGCCTCAACTAATCGTTTTGTTGCTGCCTTTTCTGAAATCTGATGCCAGTGATAGTTCATGAGATTTAGTCCCCATTCATTTGGGTTTCAGCTGGATGCGTGATACATTTCATTTTTGATGGAATTCCATTTTTTATAATATGTAAAGTCCACTAAAGGATTATTAGGAAGATATTCCCAGAGATCTTCAACTTTTGCTTGAGAGATACTGAAGGAATTCTAATTCATTTTCCTTAACCATTTATTTATTTTAGTAGTTATTTATTTCACTATTCACGGTCTCGGTGGCGGCGGGGTAACGTCCTCGCCTGCCAAACAAAATGTCGCGGGTTCGAGTTCAGGGCATGGTTTTTCGTGTGCGTTTACTTGTTACATTTGCTGAATACCCTAATGAGAACTGTATCCGGTGGTTTTAAAATAAAATAAATAAATAAAATATAGGTATTCTGTAGCTCATATAATCTTAGTTCGAGATTACTTTTTCTGAATTCCTTGGGCGGACTTTCTAAAAATTTTGCGTTGAGGATATAACTGTTTCTTCGTATTTGATTATTTTTAACCGGTGTATTACATCTTAAAATGAAAACCTCTTACCTTAGGCGTCATTCAGTCGTTTGATTTCCGGCACTTATTAGTTCTCGATTCTTTCCAGAGCAGCTTAAAGTTATCGTGATAATTTTTCCTCATGTTTCCTTACGATTTGGACCGCGGCTATGTCTGGTACTTTTCCTTTCTGAGGCTCTGTTATTTTATGCTCATATGGGATTGCGTAAATTCCCACATCTCTCCGTCTTAATCTCTAAAAAAAATTCAGAAAAACCATGTGACCATCCTTATGATTTCCCTCCGCCTTGATCGACCGAACATTCTTTCCTTCCTTGACGTCACCATTGTTTACTCCTAAACCTGCCCTCTCCTCGTCTCATCCCTCTTCAAATAGCACGCCCAAGAGCCCTTTACGCTCGCCCCGCGCTGACCCCAAACCCTTCAACCCCTTACTCTCCACGTCATTCCTACTCTACGGCCTAATTACGTCATCTCTCCCTCTCACCATGCGCAGCGCCTACATTCGTGTGTTATCTTTTCACCTGATCGCTTGCAAGGATGTTGGTTATGATGACGGTTGCTTGGCTACCCAATTAGAAATTTTCATTATTCAACGTTCCCTCATTCGCCGCGAGGACAGAAGGCACAAGATTCAGACACGTGGAGACCTGTGGGGTTCGCCAGCTGCGAGGATCGTAAGTTCGGAGTAGGTTGCTCGCTTAATTGTTTGTGCGGATGATTTTTATTTATACCATTTAACTCATTCAAAACCGCGTACTGAAGGTAGGTGCCACGGAGGTGGAGATATTTCTTTTGAAGGAGATTATTTACATGATGACCGTCGTGTACGAACTTGGCAGGTTCTTTTTCCCTTCCCATACTGAAGAGGTCAGTAATGGCTTGATTTACAAGTATCGATATTGTAAAGCTTTCAGCAAATGAATGACATAATAATGTTAATTCGGGGCATATTAAGTGTAAATGAGTATATTATTACCTATTTTAAACATAAAATGCCAATTAAGGTATGTTTACATGGGAAATTTTTCGAATCACCCCAGCTAGTGCTCGCACCCACGTTGAATTTTCCAATTTTATCATCAACATTGACACACCAAATGCCGCAGAAAATATATTTCTTGCTTTAAATTTTAAGAAGGGTGATTTGAGAAGTAGCTCAAGGTTATGATTTTGCCTTGAATAATACTGATCAGTGGCAACTTTCATTGAGCTTTTTACGCTAAATGGTGGCAAAGAGTGCCTGAAGCGAAATTCGTATGAAAAATAAGCCCTTTGTTCAGATGAAGTCAACACTGAATTCAAGGCCAACCGATATATAGGTATGTCATGTATGGTCTTTTTCCTGAAATTTAAGCTCATTCTGCACAGTGTCCTCACGCTGTTGAAATTATTTTTTTTTGCCCTGCTCTGATTTTATAGTTGCTTTTTTTCGTAAAAGTACAATATTCTAATTATATTCCATTCCTTTCTTTGCTATCCTCGTAATTTTAAGGTTTTTGGGTGACGAGGAGCGAAGTAATTTCCCGATGGACGCATTTTTTGTATGAATATAATGGAAATGTTTTTTGCATGGGTCTACATGGAGGAAGGTGTAACGTTTCAATTAATTTCACTTCGTTTTCACGTTACTTTCAAACATTTTATTTCACTTTAAATAATACATACTCGGGAGCGAGGGAACACCCGTCCGCCATAACTATCACAATCCGACTCCTCTCTTTACTTCCTCTTGCGCCGTCAACAATCCCAACAATTACCTCACTCCACCTCTGCTGCTTATTATTGCTTGTATTACGTCACACCAAAAACCAAAACAAACCACTCAAAAATAGGTGTTACATTTGCCCCATTGGAAAAGAAAATGGAATGACATGCAATTTTCTTTTTCAAAGCCTTCAAAAACAAAGTATTATGGGTTACAGGCGCGGCCCCAACGCCTTCAGTTTTGAACTTCCCCCTTTCCATCACACAAACACAGTTCACTCCACTTCACATACCGGCATTTCATTATTCCATCTGTCACACTTCTCTTACTTATCACTCCCCTTCTCCGTTCACTTTACTCATTCATTCATCACTGTCATCATTCATTCCAAGCATATAAATACCAACCATGCACTTAATAAACAATCAACAAACACTCCTGCAATCATCCATATCAAATTATTACACATGTATTTACCCTCACTTTTCTCCTGTCACATCACCCTTCCACCGTCTCTCCAGGGTGTAACCACTCTCGCCACCTATCTAATTGCCCCATTTTAAATTTTACTCTCCTCCTTTTCTCCTTCCTCCTTCTTCTCTCCTCCCGACCTTCGTCCCTTCTTACGTTACCTTCACGTATCCTAAATATTCTCGCGATCCTCTCAGAGTCACCTTCTCCTGCCGATCCAAGCTCGGTTATGTGACTGCTTCATTCCGCCATCATGGAATTGACAAGGTGCTGTCGCTCCGGTTGGCGCGCCTCCGCTACATTGTTTAGTGCAGGCCGCTGATCAGCTGATCTCTCGCCCGGCCGGTGAAAGTATCCATCGCCGAGAAAGTCATTGTCTCGTCGTCCCTCTCTCTGCTGGCTCGACGCCTGCCACTCCTGCTGCTGCGACTTCCTCGAGTCCCATCCGTGCTGCTGGTTGTGCTGGAACGCGCCTCCCGACGTCCTCCACGCACTCTCCTCACGGGGTCCTGATGTATGCCTCCCATCGAACGTCGGGACCTTCAACTGTACCGCGGATGCCATTGTGACGCTGGGTCTCGTGTCTTTCTCACGCACGATGCGTTGGACTGCTTCCTCATCTAGCCCAGCTGCCTTTGTGGTGGATTCTTGTCCTATCTCGTCCGCCATCTTCCCGGGCACTTCCTCCGCTTGTTTTTCCTTTCTCCCCTCACATTCTCGCCGAAACGCCGCTAGCCCTTTGTTGATGCTTTTCATTGTCTCCTCCAACTTTTTGTCTCTTTCTTCTTGTTTACTATCTCGCCTCTCCCGTTCTGCTTCCCATTTTCTATCTCGACTCTCCCGTTCTTCTTCCCATTTTCTATTTCGACTCTTCTGTTCTTCTAGCATCTGTCTTAGTAGCACCCGTAGGTCACTGTATCCTTGGTCCTGCGTCTCCATCTCAAACTCATGTGTCTCTATATCTACCCCTTCTTTTATCAAAAGCGGTTTTAAACGCTCTTGCAGCTCAAATTTCGCCCCTTGGGTCGTCGATCCCCGATCCCTCAACAAACTTTGTAAATCCACCTTTTTCAGTTCGTAAAATTTTTTCACTCCCGCCATCTTGAATTCCCGCTCTCTACGACGCGACTCGTTCCTCAGGCGTTCCGTGGTCTCGATCCTTTCGAGAAGTCGTGCCCTACACGTTGCGGCGCCAAAATGTAACGTTTCAATTAATTTCACTTCGTTTTCACGTTACTTTCAAACATTTTATTTCACTTTAAATAATACATACTCGGGAGCGAGGGAACACCCGTCCGCCATAACTATCACAATCCGACTCCTCTCTTTACTTCCTCTTGCGCCGTCAACAATCCCAACAATTACCTCACTCCACCTCTGCTGCTTATTATTGCTTGTATTACGTCACACCAAAAACCAAAACAAACCACTCAAAAATAGGTGTTACAAAGGGAGTGGTAATAGAATTTGATTTAAAGTACTTTTCGACATGGAAGGTCACTGCGCATCGAATAGGGTGTAAATTTGTTTACCTTTGAAGCTTTAGGTTATCTAGCGCATAATTATTTACCAGTGGAAATTTTTGCTGCCAGCTCCGCAACATTCTTATGAAGAGCATTGCTACATATCATGGAGTCATAGAGTCAGCAAAAATAAGGAAAAGTCTTTCGGAGTTTCTCCCCCACCGAACTAAGATTAGAATTAGCCATTATCTTAGTAAGTTGAAATGAAAATTGCACTTGATACTGTGTAAACCTTCCTAGTAAAAAAGAAAACTCGTTCAGTTATCAGCATAAGCTATTGTAACAAGAAAGAACCATATGACGTTAGAGCAGGTTGCTGATGTTAGAATTAAAGACTATTGAGGAAAATATCGCGTAGAAATCATCAGCGACGTTAATGATAGAAGTCTGATAAGTCGCAAATGTATAGTGCTTACCTATATTTTTTAATCGCTACACATCAATGTGGAGGACTTTCCATACACTGTCGCAATATTTGGTTAGAATTAAGAGGCATTCTCTTCTTCTAAATTAACTAACATTTTACTAGTTCTAAAAATTATAAAATTTTGTTGACCTTCACACTGAAATGAGTTTTTGACGTGCCATTAGTTGGTGTCTTTGTAATTGGCTGTAAAGTGAAAAATACTCAACAATATGGAGGTATATAAAGTTGTCTCAGATTTTGCGAATTCGTTCATCCAAATGAATCGTTTGAAGTATTTGTTGGTCCTTTGCAGTATTGCCTGCTGCACTTGGGTGGCCGAGTCCAACAGGCAATATGACGAGTTATCTTTGGAATCGGATGGCCGAGAAACACGGTCACGAGAAACATGGCCGGTCTGTATGCTGCAGTTGTGTAGTGGCATTTACCAGAATCTTCTTCACTATCTCGACAATTCAAAGCGTAATCTTTCCAAAGCACAATTTTTTTTTCTCTGCCTCTTTTTCATCCCAAGAGTGGATCGAGTTTTCGTCCGTTTCTTCAAATGAGAGAGAATCTATTCACTCCTCGTTTTCCTTTGTGTGTTTCACTGGTATGTGACGACTTTTATCCTCTAACTGCTAAAAAGAGGACGGATTTACAGCGGACCATGGCTTTGATGTTTCGCGTCTATGATTTATTCAGACTTGAATCTGAAATTTTTTCATGTTTGCCGGTATTGGCTTGCATGTTTCCCGTATAGCTTTGTTGTGAGGAATGGGATTTTTCTGCCAAGGTGTCGTAGCTCAAAAGAATAGTCTCTGTGTCGTAAAAATTGATGAGTACTCGTGGTAAAGCTGTGATGAATCTAAAAAATCTAATCGAAAAAAGGAAAGAAATTAGTGATCTTTGAATAAAATCTTTGTTAAAATGTAGTTCACTTTAAATAAGCCGAAAAGATAGTTCCTTAAGATTCGAGAATCGTCATATAGTGTTCCAAAGAAACGAATTTCTATTTATTACTATATTTTTTCGACGCTTTAGGTTTATGTTTGGATATTATCAATTTCTTAAGCTATTAACAGACAGCACAATTTATTCTTCGATCTTAATATACATGGACAAAATTTAGTCTGAATAAAGCCCAGAGCGGAGCTTAACAGGAAGCACTCACTTCCGCTTGCTGGGGGGCTCTTCCTCCTCCCAATTGCCCCCGGAATTGTGTTCCAAGTTCTTACAATATTTCTTAAACCCAACAACGCCCAACATGGTTTCTTCTCCGCTGGTGAGATAAATAATTCATGTGGATTGATTCAAGTGAACGATTCAAGTAAAATTTCAAGATTTTGCCAAAATTAAAAGTTCTCCGATGGATATTGGTTTCTTGACGTACCACGTTGCTAAGATACGACAAATGACATTTTTGAAAAATCGATTGTTTTTACTCCAATAAATTAGAGGCATATAATCAGTTGGCCACACTTTAAATGGGAGTAAATCTATCGTTTCGATTATTTTTTCTGGAAGTTCCGGTGGTTTTAGAGTGGGTCGATTCTATGACTTTTTGTCGTATCTCGTCTTTTTCCCCCAAACATTTGTATGTATCAGTCAGTCAGTGGGCGGAAATGGGTTCAATAGTATATAGATACCTTAAAACTTGCTTAAAACTTAGTTATACCATCGTCTCGATATGCTCAAGATAAAGACAATAGATCCTGCAAAAATTTCTTTGCATCCCAAATTCGAAAATTTTATCTCAGTAATCCCTCAGATATTTATGCGTCCATTTTAAATTATTTATTTTCCTTAACAGTGTCAACAAAACTTCTTGTGTTTCTCTCTTTTCTCTGCCAGAAATTTTATTCCTGCTTTATCAGTTAGATAAATCATTCCTAATGGAAGCGAGAATAGTTTCGTGTTGGTATTGGAAGAAACTCATTTGCATTACTTCATGGAACAGTTCTCTTTCGATTTGTTTTTCCCCAGCCATACCCTCTGGCGGCTGAATACTGAATATTTTGGTCGATAGAAAGTAATATCGCACAAGAGTTTGTAACAGCTTCTCCCCTTATCTCTTGCGGGAGCTCATTTTATCGCCCATCGCATCATTTTCAATATTTTTTTCTCCGTTTTCCAGTCACTTTATTGGCTCCTGGTCCCAATATACCGATTTCTCCTTATCTCTGAACTTAACGATATTTCCTTGCTTCTCGCTTTCACACCAAGATGTTGGACTATCTCGACTCGAGAGGTGCTGGTAATGGATTTTCCTGCATGCCTTCAGGTCTCTATTGCCATCGCATTAGACGAGGTCCTTCGGAATTCAGATAGTATAAGTCCGTCGGAAGCCTACTCTATGCAGTTCATGTTGTACCTGATGAAGGGAGACACTACCACTCAGTCTACGTTGGGAAAATCAAGAAAAATATAATTCGAGACTAAATTTTCATTAATCCATTATAACCCAATGTTTCTACTTAGAAACATCAAATATGTACACATTTTCAGCTTTATTCACGAAAGATTTAAATTTCGTTTTCCATTGTGTTGTAAAGTTTAATGGCGAAATGTGTAGCTGTCACAATAATCATGATTGAGTGGACAAATTTCACATTTTTAAATGAGAAATGAAACGAAATTTCATGAAATTTAATTTCTCGTAGAAGCAGCTTTGGGTTGCAAAGGATTCATAAGGCTCAATATTATCATTGCCAAACTAAATCCTTGTTCTCATGAAAAGAGTACGAAGTGTTCTATAGTGAAATATTCAAGTAGTCTGATATGCCGTGGATTAATCAGGCATGTAATTTAGTTGACATGTATTCATCGTAGTATTGAGGTGCTGAGACGAATAAATAAATCCTCAAAAGCAGACGATTCGAAAAATTCCATCGTCTTGAGGTGGATACTTTAATTTCTCCGTGTGCACTCGAAGGCCTCCACAAATGCAACTCGGCTCTCAAGTGAATCACTTAGGGGAGTACGTCTTCATTTGAGTTTCTATCTGGGCAGTGAGACCTTGTCATAGTAATCGAATACTAATAATTCGAGCTCTGACTGTGTCCTCGAATACATGTGCAGTTGAATATTTTTGTAGTCCCTAGTTCACATCGTTTCACTCATCCTAAATTATCTTCGGAATACTTGTTCATGGTAATTGGTGAAATTTCTAAGTAGACTCAGCTCGTCCGCGACGTTTAAAGTCAATCTCAACTTTGCTGAGGCTCGCGAATAAGTTTACCGTCTTCCGGATTCTTATCTTTGAGGTAAAATTTTTACTAGCGAGAATAATAAGAAAGTGAAGCATGTATCGAAACTTTTCCTTCAAGTCTCTATCGCATTTAATGAGGCCGTTCGGAATTCCAAGAGTATAAATCCGACGGAAGCGGTGTGTTCTCCATAGATACTCACCTGAAACAGTTCATATTGTACCTGACGAAGGGATACACTGCCATTTGCTGAATCTTGCTCATTTGAAGTAGTAGGATCTCTCTTCAAGGTATCTTGTGTGAATTTGCCCGTCGTTGTCAGACCTGGTTACGCGTTGTTGAGATACCGATAAGTTGAATCAATGCTACGTATGGTCCGTCACCCAAAGGTATTCTTTGCCTTCGACAAATATCCTCCCTGAATATACTTTCTAATACCTTGGAATTTTTAAGAACTGCTTAGTTTCGGAGTGTGGGAGTATCAAGACATCGAAAATTACATCGAAATTGTTCTTTTGTTTGTCCGTCAGCTTAAGTAAAGTGGATTAAGAACCTTTTACACAAATACCTTTGAGTTTAAAGTAGGTTTATTGGTTACTTCTTGAATCAATAACAATTGGGCATTTAGAAATGAAGGCAAGGGAAACACGATTTATGAACTGGTACAGTGTGTACCTGTTAATGCCAGAGTGAACATCACCGTGTAACCAACCATATTACTCGAAAGGATGAACAGGTGATAATATTTGTTTTAATTTTACCCACGAATTCGTACCAGTTCCGTTCCTTTAATTTTAAATCCGTACATGCAAACAAATGTGAACCCATACAAATCATCGTGTCGTTAGCCAGGTCTTTACAAGTTGGATTTCGAGCTACGTGCATGCAAAAATATTCTTTCCGGTGAAAAATAAGACCGCAAAGGAGTAGTTTGCTGAAGCACTCCTCACTCATCCGAGGTCTTTGGAAAAAGGAACCACTAAGAGCCATTCATTTTTATCTTCCCCGCGCGTGCCATGAATGACTTCTTCATAGGCGAGAAGGGATTAGAATTTTAGATTGGGAATCGCGTGTATGTGGGGAAATGTAGCACCACGCTCACTCGGAGCGCTCTGCAATTTTTTTGGCCCCTGAACCGGATTCCTCGACTTCTCAAACGTCTCTAACCCTCCATCCCACCAACATCCGCTCCCGGCTCAACCTTTAACCTTTGCCTCGACGCTTTCCGATCGTCCATTGTCTTTCATCCTGCCCCGATCCCCTCCCCAACATCGCTGTAGCCCATTTTCTCTCCACCCCGTTTCCGCTGAAAGCCTCGTCGAAAGTCCCCTCACTCGAAATCGGGCATCCTTTTTTCCACATCGAAAGTCTTCAGTATTTTCGCTATCCTAGGTTAGGTTCATTTTATATTTAAAGTAGTAGATTAACAATATTTCCATATGCTATTACAGATTATGTGACCTTAAATTGGAAACCGGAGAGAATTACATATTTGCCACTTTTATATTACAAAAATTTTGGAAGCAAACTAGCTCAGTGCATCATCCAACTCTTCCAGCCTTGAAGGAAAACATAGATGTTGCAACCCGAATATCACCTAATAATTTGAATATCCCATTCCATCGAACCATACTCTCAATAAGTCTTCTAATATGCTGGCCACTTCCCGAAACAAAATGATTTATAAAATTGTATTGCAGGAGAAGTATATTTCGACTGATTCATTTGCTCGTTTTCACTTAGTAGTAATTCTTTTTACTCAATCTTTTTACACAATATTTTGAAAATATTTCTTTACTCCCGAGCTCTCATACTTATATTTTTTTCTTTTTAGACTGAGTGGTCATAGTAAAATAAGTACTCACTCACCTCTTGAACTCACTCCAAATCACATTTTTAACTATTGAACTAATGAAAGTTTGAATTGTAGCGATTTTACATCATTGATTTTTTGCTAAAGACTAAATTAATAAGTTAACATAGAATATTTTCTTAGTGTTTAAAATATCTTCCAGTTGAACTTATTTTAGAGCGTATATTTACTAGTCACCCGGACAATGTTACTGAAATATTCTCATTAGTTTTCTTAGCTGGAAAATTATTTTATCCCTGCTAATGAACTTGTTGTGTAAAATAAGGTAGAACTTATATCTATTATGACGTAGAGCCGTCTCTATGACCCTACAAGGGCCCCCAACAGGGAAATCGTGTGAAAGATATCGCAAGCTGCCTTATTATCCATTATTCAAACCGGGTTATGCAGACAATAGTCGAAACTTCTCGCGTTAGGGATACGGCTCACTTGTTCTCTTATCGACGTTCTAACTCAATGGCGAAGAATCGAACGGCAGCGAACAAAAGAAAGGCAGAAGGCACGGAAAGAGGTGTATAATGATGACCCGGGGCAGTTTCCACCATCGTCCAACGCTTCTCCTCTCTTTCTCTCATCGGATAGCTGTGTCTCTCTGAGGGTTCGCTACCTGGAGATTCCCTTCGTCTGTGAGGAGCGGTCGGGATGAGGGTCTATTTGGTCCCTTTACGTGGTGAAGCTGTGAGACCCTCTCCAGGCACAATACACTTATACTGGCGAGGATTCTAGGGAAACAATTATTTTTCTGCATCACACGTTTCGGGCTGATGCTTTAGAGGACCCATCACTGACTTTCCACCTGTTATATTTTGTGTTTCTTTCGTGGAGAATTACGCGTTTTGAAACTAAAAGTTTGATATTGAATCTTTCATGATAAACAGAGTAAAACATGGCCAGCATTTTCCTGTGTCTCAAATTTTAAAAAATGCAATGCTTTGTGGGAACTTCTTGTCGCACTTTTGCTTTGTAATTGAAATGGATGAAAAGATGCCAATGTCAATGAGGCGAACAATGGGTTATGTATTTGTAGGTTGAGCAGCTTCTATGAAAGGTTTTATTGCGAGATACTCACCGTAAGTAATTAACCTGGCAATTTCTAATCTGGTTCGTCTGTTTTTAATGTTTAGATTGGTTGTGAACTTAGTATTTCATTGAAATCGTGCCCTGTAATTTCTCCGTCATTTTTAATTCTCTCGGTCCTACATTCTCCGCACTCTTTAGGACTCCAAATTGTATGTAGTTTCCTCTCAAGCGAAATAAGTTATCTATGATACCGAAATCATTCATCTAGGCTCATGGATGACAACAACCTTATTCTCGTTTTGATGGAGTAGGTATTATTTCAGTTAATGGAATCAATTTAATTGGCTTGCTTAAAAACTGTCGTAGTGACGGGTGATATTTAGGGTCGGTAAGCAGAACGATTGGAGAATATTAAATGTGGTTGAGAAAAATCCGTAATTCTAGTAAATAGTAAACGAATGTCATCAATTATTCCACTGGCGTTTACGTGCAAAACAACTTGAGGAGCATCAAACTTTAAATGTCTTCCGTAGACTGGCCTCTACGAAATAAAAATAATAATAAATCAAATTTATTGGGCGAGATTGGGGCTAGAAAGTCCCATCTTCCATTCAACCCCTCATTATACATTAAATTGTTGCAGTTAAATACACTGTTAAGTTGCTCCTGTAGTTACAACCAGTCAATTATGGCAACAGAGATATAGAAGTACGCTTTTCTACGAACGAACAAAATTATAAGTCTACAAATTAACCATTTACCAATAGTAAAAAGATGTGAACAAATGTTACCAGCTAAGAGAAATCGATACCAGTGATAAAAATCTTTATCCAATGTCCTTGAATCGCCGTCCTCCAGTAGTGGATAATAGATCTCGATAATCGTATTTCTCATTGGATCATTTTATAGGCTTAATTTTGCGCCCATCACGTTGGCGAACCTTGTCAATTCTATTGGCCGAAGAAGTGGAGCGCTCTCACTAATGACCGCTTTCCTGCAAAAGGTCTGTAATTCTCGATTGACCTCCGCAAGAGCATATTGATTTTCTGTCCACCATATTGAGTGGCGTAAATGAAAGCACGCGTAATATTCTTCAGTCTCGTTTCTCCTCTTTGCCATTTTAGGTAATTCATTTTTGTGCGTCTGGAGAAAATTAAAAGTGAAACTTCATTCTATCACTTATTACGGTATGCCTTGCACCGTCTCTTTTTATTTTTGTTTCAAGTGGGTTTTTAGTTAAAAAGTAACTATAGGCAAGCTGGAATTGTGCGTCTATTTTCCATATTTAGCCGAGTATAATCATCGATAACTGGATTCTTTCTCTGATAATGATGTGGTGCAGGGTCACTAATTTTCTTTATCCACCTTTCGTCAAATGATTTGATTGTACCTTTGATGTCAATATAATATCAACTCAATTTCTATTTTCTTGTCACCAATACATTCGTATTTCCTCTTCTAAGTTCAGTTCAGAATTGTATTACAGCCAAGTACTTAAAGATTCATTTTCCTTCAATCCACTTAGGAGACACATTGGCACGCTTATAACACAATTGTACGTCTCCAGATAAGGAGACATTGATTGATAACATAATATAGCGTAATACGCTGAGATGGACCAAATCACATTTTATTGGGTCGGCATAGTATTTGTTTTATTTTATCTTTACTCCATTGGCGCAAAATTTTGCCATTCTGCCGTTCACATAAAAATTTCTCTGGGCAAATAAAGGGCACTTTTTTCCCGTGAGTTCACATCAGGTGATTTGAGGAACCGCCACGAAATAATTGAATAAAAACTATGATGCTCGCTGTTTTTTCCCCCTACCCGGCTCACCTAATCGTGGAGACACGAAACTGCATCCAGCAATAGAGTTACGAATGAAAACAAAGAGGAATTACAATTGATTTTTCCAAAAGGCGCCGGAGTAATTTTATCGGGGCATCGCCGAAGAGCAGCAAATATCCCATTCAGAGCTGGAGGCAACCATCGCAGTCGCGGGATAAAGCGTTGGAGATGCTGGAGCGATGGCGGCTGAAATATGTATGGACCTCTCGACTACGAAGCCAGAGGGGAGAGAGGTTACTTTAAAAGGTCTGATGGAGGTGAAGCAAGTTACATGGATACAGATTCCATAGCGTGAGAGAGAGAGAGAGAATCCATGGTGGAAGCAATATTCAAGGGTGTCCCAAAGAGATGCTTATCCCCGTGTAAAAGGGGTCACGAGGCTCAGAGGCGAGAAGATTAACGAAGAGAAGGTCGTCGC
This sequence comes from Ischnura elegans, assembly GCF_921293095.1. Taxonomy (NCBI): domain Eukaryota; kingdom Metazoa; phylum Arthropoda; class Insecta; order Odonata; family Coenagrionidae; genus Ischnura; species Ischnura elegans. The sequence goes on along the minus strand of NC_060246.1, from coordinate 80,113,498 downwards.
AAGGTATGTTCTGTTGTCTGTTTTGCACCACGGAGTCTTTCTTTTGCCGTCCATATGAGTTCAGGAAAGCTCAGTTCATGAATGCCTTTTCCCGCACTCCCTCCGAGAGTCGTCGCATTGTTTTCCGATACAGAGCCTTTTTCCGTCACCGTTCCAAAGAATTTTCTTCTCCTTGGAGTTCCTTCATTGATAATTTTCCAAATGTGACTGTCTGGTATTTTTTGTTAGCTCTTGATGGCTTATAATTTTTTTTTCTCTGTAAAAGAAATACGTTAGTGTGACGTTTGATTTTTGCTTTTTTTCATTTCAGAGGATTTGTATCCGAATTCGTGTGGAATTTAAGATCTCTTAATAATTTTCTACCATTCAAAATCAATGTCCTAATAATTTAAATGATGAAAACTTACTAGTTTAGGTTACCATTTCAAAAATGCAGTCTTCCTTTTATTAACATGACCTTCCTATGTCTTCACGTACCATATACCAACACCAAACCATTTCTCTTTCGCCAGAAATATACCCTTTTTCATTGTTTCGTGTATGCATATGATAATGGCACATAATGAGGCCCAAATTGGTGAAAATATCTTATTTTATTTCAGTAACAGGCATTTTATGTAAAGGAAATGAATATACTTCTATTTTTCACTTTAGAAGAAGATGATCCACTTTTCTGTACTTGGCTATATCCTAAGTCTTCTTTAATGAGAAAGATTCCATCGGGCGGCTTGCGTACGGCGGATTTTTTAAACTATATTTTATTTCTGCTCTTGGACGACGTTTCAGATTTCCCTGTGAATTCCTTTGGCCTTCTGCTTTTGCTATTTTCTCCAAAACCTGCTTTGAATCCTAATTTCCTCACACTAATTCATTCCCATCATCAGAAACCTCACAATATTCATTCCCATTAAAACTTTAATCCATGTTGGGTGATGACGATATTTCATTAAAATAAGTCAATCAGTAGTTTTCTGTGGGACAGTGAATCTAAATAATAGGATTTGTATAACTTTTTATGGAAGAAAACCACGAAGTGAAGCAAAATATGTTTTTACCATCTTCATGACTCGCCTCAAATCCAATTGATGAAGTCAGTCGCGTAGTATATTGATTATATTATTCATAAAATGATATGCACCTTAACACTGTTCATCTTTAACTCTGGATTTTTTTGTGAATATCGTTGAAAGTAGGTATGCGCTTTTTAAAATTGACTTATTCAACGGTTAATGTCTAAATTTGATAGGAATGGCCTAATTATTTCTCGAATTTCGCTATAATTTTTCGCCAGCTAGTTACTTGAATAAATGAATAAGTTTTCAGTCGTTCGTGCCAGAAAAACTCATGAACTCAGAACCGAAACATTCTTCCTTGTTCAATAAGCTTATCACTAAAAAAATTTTAACTCCTGGTAGCAGTTTACCGAGAATTCACAATAATTGGAGTTAAGTCCTTGTGGTATATTAAAAATATCAATGGAAGATAATTAATATCGAAAAAAAAACCAAACACCTCTCTAAATCAAAAAGCACTGCTCAATCATAGCTTAGGTAAAAATTCGATGATTTCAATGCCGCCGCAATAATCACAATAAAAATCACATGTATTGAGGAAGTAATCATGACCTGATGAATACTCGGTAGATGTCTACGTTACACTTAATCCCTATTCCATCTAATATGTAGTGAATGCCTCAATTGTTATTTGATTAAAAAGGTCAGGCTCCTGTTTTAATATGCTTGCTCCTGTTTCATTCTTTTTTGCACCGGAAACTTTCATCTTATTCATCAACAGATGATGTAACACCCTAACAACCTAAGTGTTCTTTACATGTACTCTGACCCAAGGTCTTGCGGAAATACGGTATTCATTGAAGCCCCACGTTAAAACTCGGAAGTCCCAAGGTTCACCAATGGTTGGCGTTACGCAATGCGTCTATTAATGATCCAAACGTCCTGTAAACAATATTTCCTTTAGCCAAAATATCCCAAGTGTCCTCGGAGCGACACAGTGGGATATCCCATGATTATGTTGTTTTCGCCGTCGTCTGCCGTTGACCACCCACTTGATGTGTCGAACTCGCCCACTCACCGGAGGCACTTTAGTCGACTCACGTTGCGAGCAAATCGCCCAATTTTGGGGAATCAAGGCGGCGATGGTGAGGATGTGGAAGAACGAAGAAACAGCTGGACCGATAGCGTATCTTGAAAAATGAATAGGCTTTTTGCAAACCAATGTAATTCGTAGTAGCAATTGTCCGCGTTTTTTAGTTCTTGGCATCATCTGTGTTTTCTTTTTTACTCATAAATAAGAAGTAGGTATAATGCAATCAGTCCGTAAATTGTTTGTTTTTTTGTAATCCATAATCTTCTTTCTATCTGTGAATTTAGGGATATTCAAAATGTATAGCTCACTCTCCTGAGTATCGTTGAAATATTCGGAGTAATTGGAGTGATATGGTTGTTTCATAAACTTGTCCGAATATAGGCAAGCAGGAAAAAAAAACTCTTGCCAAAGATGAACCACGTGTATTATATTTTTGTAACCATTTCGCTTAGTCAAGTCAAGTTTCACAAGGACAAATTTTTTTACATTTATTTAAAAAAATTAATTCTATACCGCAAATATTGCGACATACCTCCTCTCCTTCTTTTGCGTCTTCAGGCAAATTGCCTGAGTTGATCTTCACAGGTTACTTATGCAATCTGAGTATCATTGTTTTATTACTATTTGTGATTACAATAAAATTATATTATTTTTTATAAGAAACGTAAACCAGATGGAACAATGCATACGGATGGGAAAATTAAAAATAAACAAAAAGAGGATGAAATCTTGCTTAAAGGAGAGTGAAGTTGGTGGTTTTAAGTAGGATTTGGATGCCTTTTAAGTAAGTGTTACGAATTGGAATAGAGAGGGATGACAGAATAATAAACTACCTTTTGGGAGCCTGTGGAAACGATTATAACCCACCCTCATTTTGTCGTTGCCTTTGTACCCCAAGCCAATGAAATGTTTGAAGATAAACGTGGGCCATGGAATTTCTCTCGTGCATTCTTGGCGCTCGTTTGTCGGGATTCATCTCGTTACATTCGGGACAGAGACGGTAGCAACTGGGTGGAATGAATGGCAATTGCTAAGATTTATTGAGTGATGAGAGGAATTCAATTGCATTTTCTCACCGAGGTGGTAGAACCGTTTAGGTTGAGGTGAATGAGAACTGCGATTACTACTTCTCGTAATGAAACGTATTATAAATGCCTGAACGTAAATCAAGATATTATAATCCTCTTAATGAAAGATAATTATACCCGGAATATTTATAATAAATTAATAGGAGCTAGGAAGAAAAAAAAACAAACAAGGCCGGTGAAATGTTGCATAGTTTCGCGCTACATGGTTCTTAAGATATCTTTGAAATTAAAAATTATATGCCAAAAACAAAGTTTTACATTGTTTACGATCTCTCTATAAAACAAATATTTATAGTTGTTTCTTACCATTTTAATAGAAACAAACACGGCGTTTCAACTCGTCTTTTGAGATAGAAATCGTTCATTTTTTTCAATGAGAGGGCGTTAAAGTAAACGCCGTAACTAAGGAACTATACCAATAATGTAGGGGCATGGTACATGACTATTTTAATAAATTTCAAATGAGGTGCGTCATTGTTGTCATCAATTACAGTGGCTCCCTATATCGCGAAAGTGTAGGTAAAGGAAACTTACATGCTTACCTTCTTTGGTTGAAGCTTTCGCTGGTCATTGTAGCTGTTGGTGATGTTTATTCGAGTGTGTCCCGCGAACTAGTTCGGTTTGTCAACTGACTATTCATGGCCGTTGCTGGTCGCTCATTCATCGGGAATGAGGATAGTCTTTCTGTGGAGGGTATTTCCAAGGAAGGAGGTGAAAGGAAGGGGGTGAAGGAGTTGTCATTTCATTTGCAAGGTTTCACAGCTGCATCCAACGTGCGGTTGATTTTTAAACCACAGTCCCCGTTGAAATTATGGTCGTATTTCTTTATCCCCAACGCCTAATATACTTGTGTTGTTTTTAATTCGGCGCATAACTGATTGAATGATGAAAGGAATTTAATTTCATTTTATCACCGGAGTGGTAGAACCGTTTAGGTTGATATAAATGAGAACTACCATTACTATTATCGTAATGAAACCTATTAATAGCACCATGCAATAGTGCTCGGCAATATTTCCCCGGCCTACTTTCATTTTTCCTCCCTAGCTCCTATTTACGTATTATAAATATTCCGGGGGTAATTTACCTTTTATTACGAAGATTATAATACTTGTATTTACGTTTATTTAATATGATCACTTCCGGAGTTACATTCTTCACGTGAGTAAGCGGTAAGCAGAAAAAAATCAAGGTGGTACATTTCATGGGCCATAGTGCGATGAAAATAGCACGTAAAATTACCCCACGCGTCGCCCTTTGAGGGTGGGCCGGCGAAATAGCGCTGTCTGTTGGGCCAAGCATTAAGGGGAACCTAGGTGGAGAGGAGGTGGTGACGACATGAGGGAAGAATGGAGGTGGTGGTGGGGGGGCGTGGGAGGAAGAGGAGGAGGGGGTGAAGGGGTGCGTAGGTGGGCAAGTGGGCGGGGGACGTTCACAGGCGGTAGATTAAAGGATAAAAATTTCAGTGATCCACCGTTGGAGACTCGCTCGACTTCGGAACACGTGGGAGCGGGTTTGGAGATTAGGGAAGGGGTAGGAAAGTGTAGAAATATTCCCGGTGGAATCAGATGCAGAAGCCTATTGAAACGGAGGGATGGATAAAGGGGAAAGGTGTATTGGTACTTCGCGAAAGGAACTGGAAAAGTAAAGAGAGAGAGAGAAATATGTGTCACCAGGGAAAAGACGCTCACCTCAATTGCATCAGTATCAGTGGAAAAGGTGTTGAATGTTATAATTTGAAAGGTTAACAGGGTACATAAGAGAATCCAATGTTTTTATTTATTTATTTATTTATTTTGTTTAATGTTCGCCCAACATATACATAATTATAGGGCGAACAATACAGGAATATAACTACAAAAAAATTGAAAATAAATTGGTCACAGCCACAAAATAGTAACAATCATGATAACAAATGCTGAAAAATATTTACTAAATACTATCACAGTCGCGAAACATATTCTTAACATCTTTTGACATTCTTATTCTTTTCAACATGTTTTGTCCGTGATTGAATTGTGGTATGCAGGACTTAAAAGTGGAGTTTATTAGCCTTCAATCCCCTACACTTCTTTCAGACGAGAATATAGTTTTCGCTATTTTTTGTTTCCATTGCAACTACGGGAGGTTTGATTGATCTTTGATTAGTACCCATGCTATTATTGTAAATTAAACCCCAGTAATTTCTAATACTAAGCTGGAAGATGATCTTAAACACTGTTTATGATAAAAGTAAAAATATAGATGGGCGGGAAAAGGAGAGAGAGAATTGGAGTTATAGCTATAATTAAAGGGAAATGGCCAAGCAGAGAAGTGAAGGGGGAAATTCAATTTGGGGAGAGGGGAAAAGTGGGTTATTTGCTAAATGCCCCCGTGCCAGTATACCCTAATCGATAAATTACCTCTTATAATAATACTTCAATAACAAGCTTAGTACCCTAATAATTTCTCAGATTCCCTAGGACAATCATTTACATTTATAATGTAGTCGTAAATTAAATACTTGTCACATCGTAAGAAAATCTCTAAATGCGGAGCACAAAATAGCGTGAAATCGCAACATAAGTATTGCGACTTGGCGTACACCCACCATAAGTATGCTTGACCAACATCATCATGGCAAGTCAACAATCGTCAGATTCGTTTGACGCATCTCTTCATTCTGCTTTTCGTTCTGATCGCATTTTTATAGAGGCGTATTGCTTCTCTATTTTATGCATATTAACCTGTCCTATTTAACTCATCCGGGGCAGTCCCTTGCCGTTCTTTCCATCCACCTGCCCCTCCACGACTGTCTTCGTCAGACCATCATGTCTCGTGATATGGCCGACAAACATTAAAGTGCCCCGTCTCCTTTTTAAGTGTTAGGAAAGGCTCCTCTTTTCTCCCTCTCTTCTTACAATTAGCTACTTCTTCATCAACACTTTCTAGGTCAATTCACCGGAGTAAAATCTGATAGAAAAAATGAAATGATAGCGATACTAATGTATTCAATTATATTGCACCTGAATTTATCTATGAGTAAAAAAAGAGAGAGGAATGGTGGTGCATCATTGGCAGCTTGGGTGGTTGATAAGAATGGGGAACAAAAGGTAGTCCGCTATCGGGTAGAGGGGAAGGCGATAGGTACGGTGGAGTGGTGTTGGGACGGAGGCGGAGGTAGGTGGAAAAGAGAAAAGAGCGATTGCTACCCCCTATAAATTATGCACGCCAGATGTCGATCGGAATCTTCTCCCTCTCTCGGAGGAGAGTGCGATTGGCCACGATAGGGCAGCAGCGGGCGAAGTGCATGCCTACATTCAACGGGATAGGAGTTGAGGTTTCCTCGCGGATTGAGGAGCACTGAAAGCAATGTGATCACCCACCAGTGGATGGCGTGCAGGTATTGTTCTTTGCCTCGTCTTTTCCAATCCTCGATCGCCGTCGATGCTTCCACCTCGTCACGGAGTGCTGCCCAGGTTTTGTTTCAAAAGGGGCGCATTGAATAATACATCTCGAGCGTTTGCATAGTCTAACGTTTGTATGGACGTGAAAAATAAATATTCCCATTCTTTTTTGGGGAAATATCGAGACTTTCCCGATTCTGGGATTAAGAATGGATGGCTTGATTACGGGGAATGTGCGGAGGTGGTTTATGCTTGGGGCTATAGAGAAAAGGTTCACTCAGACCGGTGATCGCAGTGTATTGAAAACATTCGGCTCTTGAAAGGGAAAGATAAGTGAATATGGTGAAAAAATCTTCCTCATTTATTCATCCTTTCGTAATTTTAAATTAATTAAACACCGAAGTCATCGTCCAAATTTCTTTAATCGGTGTCATTAGGAGCATATTCAGCATCAAATTTTGGGGGGGATGGGTCATGATCCAAATCCATACTCCCTAATGCTTAACAGGTTGGGACGCAGCTTCATTTATTTTTGAGCTCTTTATTTGCAGTAGGGAGTGCGACGCTAAACGATAAATATAACTCAAACTTCTCTCAAGTATTGGACCTGTAGCCATGCATTTGCAAACCCACTCCCATTATAAGGATGCAAAAATTATTAAACTAATTAAAATTTTTACTATTTTATACAAAAATTTGGGAGAGTCATGACCGCAGTGACCCTCACCTCCGAAATCCGCCGCTAGGTGTCACCATTAGAGTTCTGGTTAATATACTCGTTCAGGAAATCCTTTTTCCTGCGGGAAAAAACTTCTCATAAGAGTGTAGACAACAAGGAACCATGCGAGTTTAGTTTCAGTGCAGTGCTGAAAGAGAAAAACGATCGTTTCGTAATGGTCATTTTTGGTGAGAAATCAAAAGTATATCTGCTTAATTTCGAGGTCAGATAGGCTCCTCATAATTCTGCATAAATTCCAAACCAGAGGTTACAGAATTTTTTGGATGATATTTTAAGCTTGTAAACAAATACTCCTCGCTTGGAGTAAGGGATGATGATATCACTATGATGATATATAAGTTTGAGCACTTATAGTTAAATCCCCAAGAAGAGCCGACATCACCTTCTTAGATACTAAATAGCAAAACTGAGTGCTAAAGAGGAGGACTGTATAATGGGGTAAAAGCCAGGAAAAAATACATAGTAGGCATCACAAACGATTCGAATTCCTTACGATTACCATTGTGGAACATGTATAAAGTGATAAGCCCAATCGAATGGATTTGAAATAATAGGTAAAGGAAGTTGAATATTATGGTACAAATAAAACTTTTATTCCATTTTTTATTGCATTTAAGCATCTATAATTTGCATTTATTGGTAAAAAAATATTTTTTATTGTTGGTGCTTAATATTATGCCCAATAATATCCATGGACCTTATTGTCTCCATTCGCTCTCTTAGTTGAACCAATTACGTCGTACGTCTTCTCTTCTTGGTGTTTTTAACTTCTTTTTCCAATTTCAACCTCTATTGGTCATTATTAAGAGGATGAAAGCAACGCATTTATGGTGTGTATGCACCAAGAAGAACCTACATGATTACGACTGCTTATTTTAGGGGTCAGAAGTCACGCTGTAACACTTTGGGAACCGATATTTCGTCTTAGAATTTTTTATACCTCTCTCTCTCTCTCTTATTTTGAGAGAAACAACGTTATGAAAGTAGGTATTGATAAAAAAAATATTTCTCCTTCCTCCCCTTCACGACGTGATCGACGTGGGGCTGTCCTATCCAATTTCATCCCGTTCCTTTGCTGTCCATCGGCTGTCCGATCTGCTCCAATCGTTTCTCTAAAAGGGAATGCATCAAACTAGAGGAAGCGGCTTCACCACATCAGCAACTCCTGCGAAAGGAATCAACCGAAGGAAGTTGGGGCAACAAAGTTGGCTTCTTTGTTCCGTGACTCTTTTGGGAACCAATTGCAAGTTTTTCTCGTAGCCATCTGTAGTCGACACAGAACACTGAGAAACTGAGACAGAACAAAGTACCTATAACGAAAGGCTCCGGTGAAAAAGTTTGTTTCTTAGGGTATCGAGACGGAAAATAGTTTTTTTCACTGATTGTTTCTTCGTTGCTCTAGGGTTCTCGTTCGCAAAATGGATGCTTACATTTTCTAAGTCATTAAAACCGATACCTTTCAGGTATCATGCGCTTGGATTACTTACTTCTATAGGTGAACTTTTGATTATTTTAGGATGGAAAGAAATTTCATGCCACTTGAGGAGATTTTATAGGAACCTAGTGCAGGAAGTGTAGGTTTTTAAAAGGAAAAGATTTACTTGCAGCTGTTCAGCAAACTATTTAAACCATGATTTGGGATTATGATGGAATACCATTTTGTTTTTTGACTCTCTTATTGCTAATTTATATTTTTTCTCATTTAACTTTCCGTACTTGTACGTTACTTTTATCCCTCATTCTGTCTCTGAGGCCATTGTATTTATATTTTTTTCTACCTTATTGTCGCCTTGTAATGCATTCCTGTCAAGTTGGCATATTCTTCCCTTTCTTGTAGCACAAGTTTAATAACTTTCTCTGGCGTTATCTATTCATGCATTTGATTCATTTTGCGGACACTCGCTGAGCCGTGAGCCTTGCTTCATTCTAGATAGCTCATTGCCTGTCACCCAATCACGTCCTGCCTTTTTAATCTGATATTTGCTTTTCTCATGCGCAGCTTTCACTTTCTCAGTGGTGAATAAAAAGTTGATCATTCATTTGTCCTAATCGTCTTAGATATAAATACTTCTTTTGTTGCTATATAAATTTCTTCTCTTCCAATTTCCAAATCCTTCTTCTGCCTCTGAAGCCCTATTATATTTATTTTCAGTTCTCTCTTTTGGTCATCATGCTATACACTTTATCAGTTGCCAGTTAATCTGTAATAATAATCTTTCTATACAATCTTAAATGGTTTTTTTATATTTCCTATTATCCCTCGCCCCATTGGAATATCTTGTCTAGTGGCATTTTCCACCGATATCAATCCTTCACGTCTATATAGACTTCATTTCCTGAAATTAGCATTCATTCCGTCCTTTTGCGATAATTTGGATTAACTCGTGAACTTCAGTAACACCCCTCATAATTATGTAAGAAAAAGTGAAACTTGGATGTTACAGTATTATGTACTCTACTGATAGACCCTCCTTCACAATTTCAATTTCACCGAACTCTATCCTCCTCCCTTCTCACCATCAGCCGTGATCTGTCTCAGACCTTCGTCTAATAGGGCAGGTTTTAAATCCTGCGCACAGTGGGCTGAAATCGAAAAAAGCTGGCCAAAAATCATATATTCCATATAATTTTTTATAATTAGATCGATGAAAATTTTCCTACTAATCTTGTTTAGGCTATATAGCATGAATATTATAACATTTTGCCGAAAAATTGTTCCGGGGAGTTTTTTTTAAACAAATTCGCGGAGAGGGAAAAACCGAAAATCGACTATTTGGACCGCTTCAGTAGAGAGGAGACATTTAATTGAAATTAATAGTTAAGAATAAAAAAGTATGTAGGTTAACATTAAATTTAATAATTTAAATAAAAAATCATATTAAATACATAAAATAATTTTTTTAAACATTATTAATGATTGAATCAATTAACTTTGCGTCAACATTTTTTCTGAGAGAACACATAAGAAATCACGTAGCAAACACTTTATATCGTAAACCACAATACTGCATAAAATTATTTATGAGCCATAATAAATTAAGATAAATATATAAAACATAAGAAAACATAAGGGATAAATTTACCAGCCCACCACCAGGTTTCATCGGATTCCCAGCCGTCACTGTCATCAGAAGTTGGCTCGTCCAATACAAGTGAGTTTCATATATCATTTGATACATTTGTTTTAGCATGTATACATACATAACTGTTGGATTGTTAGAGGATTCGGAGTAAGGAGAAGCCTTCGGAAAAGATCTCCTATTTCAGTTAAGCGCGAAATTTTTCGCGTGTGGTGTGCTCGGAATCTTCTGATGTCTTTGTGGCGAGATTCCTAAGCTTCCTCCGAAAGTTGGCCAATTGGAAGCACTGCTGCCTTGGCAGTGATGCTCCATGAAACAGCTCTTTATGCACCGTGGGCGGCATGTAGTACCACGGATACAAATCCACGAAAAGGGATGCAGTTTCTGGGAAGTATTCGCTGAAATTGGCGTAATCCATCTCAAGCCCAGAAGTCAGAGCTTTTAACATTGAGGCAAACCTCGAGATGAGTTCCTCGTTAATGCCTATTTGAAAAGGAAAAAAAAGTCCTCACCAAATCCTTCTTCCAAAAAAATTCTAAATATTCACAACAAATTTTGGAATTAATAAATTAAAATCTTTATAATTTGAGTTTTTTATGGCAAATAAACCGGTAATTTCTGATGTTAGTTTAGGATCATAAAAAAAACGTCGGGCAGTGCTCCCATTATTAGTCGTGCCTTGACCATGCTTGTACCGGGAGTCTCCAGAAGAGAATCATCCATATATTTAGGGAGCGGTATATCCTTCTCTAACAAACATAAAAATTTTACCTCAAACCTGACTCTGGTTCTCTTGCATTCTTCCCATTTCTGGATATACCTATTGAAAAAGTATTTATTCATGGCGTTTTTCGACATTTCCTTTGTCTTCTCGTCTTTCCCCAAGTTTAACTTATCATGAACATATTGATGGGCGAATTTTCGTTTTGACGACAACGAATTTCCACTTCCATTAACAATAACGTCAAGTATTTCTTTTCGGGTCACTTTCGTGGGCTCCATTTTCTCTCATCCAAAATATCAACAATCTAAATCACGGGACAAGGAAAGCGAAATTAGACCATAATTCCCTGAATAATACACACGATAACTGAGATATTTTACTTGGAAAACGTACCTATTTATCGTTACGAGATATCCTTCACAAGTGTTAGTTCGGCCTCAACGCTGAAATTTCACGATATAGGGAAAATAAACCCTGGTTCTTCGCTTCCGAAGCACAAGCACTGAGATCCTTTCGCACTCAAGAAGACAAACTGACTGAATTTATCGGTAAAATCGTGAAAGAGAATATTTTTCAACCAATTGGAAAGAACCATTTATAGAAAACCATGTGCGAGCTACTTCGTAGAAAACGTTTGCGCGGATGTCGAAGGAAGCGATCTTCAACAGTGCAAAAACCCCTTCATAGACCGGGGCAATAAAGCAATCCGCGGTATTTCTACAAAGGGACAAGTTATGAATCGAGTACAGAACTTCTTTAACGCTAGATAATAATCATAACACGGTTGTTGGTTTTCGGGTACAATAGGGATTAACGAGGTCGGCAGGGTAATGGCCGCCGCCACGGCGGCGCTCCGCCACGCGTATGCCCTTTCCAGTGTTTGAGCCGATGGGAGTTATAAAAGGCCCAGGAGGGCGTGGAGAGCAAAATATGTGAGTGCATAGTGTATAGATTTGGGTTTTCCAAGAATTAATATATAATGCTTTGCAGCCGCCCGCTTCCCAGGACAAGAATCTGACTTTACGGCGCAATCGTTGAGTCCATTATGTGTCTTATGAAGGAAATCGTAATGTGCCGTGGAAAAATTGGATAAATAAGACTACTATGGCATTCTAAATGTTTGCAGTGTATGTAAGCGTAGACAACTGTGATTTCGTCCCACTTTTAGCGAATTATCATCGACTACAGCTAAGTCTGAACAAATGTTCGCATCTAACCACCGCGTCGGGCGGTTGGACATAAATGCACTTAACTTGATAGGAGAGGCGGGGTGGCCAATTGGGGCAGGTTTTTTTTATGGATAACTAAAGTTGATACTTTATTTCATAATGTGGTGCTAAACACTTCGTGAAGCAAAGAGAAAAACATAAAGTTTTTCTCTCTATTATGTTAAAAATACGTGAAAATAGAACATTTTAATTGTTTAAATAAAAGTAATAAAAATAAAAAATTTCACAACAACGGATTCTAAAAACGTTCATTTCTATTATGTAAGGATTTTAAAACTGAGGATTTAAAAATAAGGATTTAAATTGAGTCATATTAAAACATAACGCAACAGTGGCAAAAAACTTCGGTCAATTAAAAAAAAATGGGAAAAAAATTTGAGACCATATTTCATTAAATTGACAGAGGTCTCCTGCTTTAAAAAATGAGTTATAAATAAAATTATTTCAATAATGTGGTCACTGATTATTCTGTAATTTTAAAATATAATAGTTTTTTTCCAAATTAATAAGTGAAAAAAATCATTTTGGCCAGCTTTTTTCGATTTCAGCCCACTGTGCTGCGGTAGCTTAGCGGGTGTGTTGGGAAGGAATTGCGATTTATAGCCAGTGCGTCTCAGGGGCTTGACTCGATTACCATCGGATCGTGGCTACCTGCGCGGGCCTCCTGGTTGACCCGTGTGGCGGTCCACGAGAACGGTGTAGCCTTCGCGATTTTACATCTCAAGAGCCTTGCATCATCGCAGTTGTTTTATCTTTTTTCGATCTCCTCTATAACAGTTGCACCTCATATTTGTTCTACCTTTATCAAAGCATGCTAAAATATTTATTGGTAAGGTTTGCATATCTCATTACAAATGCCACTGGTGATTGCAAAAAGAAGTAGAACATTTTATTTTTATTTTTGCATGTATACTTGCTGATGCAGGCTTATTTCAAAAGCTAAAACCCGCAATTAGGGTTTAGCACCGGATACATACTATATTCATTCGTTGTTTCTTAATTTATCTGCTGTTGTCGAAACTTCTCAACTGAAGCATACACCCTCCCTTCCCTTTTTCCTGCTTTTATTGTGTTCTAACTCATCTCTTTCCCTTTTTCTACATTTTTCCCATGACAATTCTCTTCTTTTATTTTCAAAGCCATTTTTATTGACTTTATTACGATTTTTTTACAAGGATAGTATCAGTCACATTTATTTCATTTAATTTTATTTTAAGCTTATATTCCTCCCATCCAATATTTTGTCTTTTTTGGTAATTAGGCTCAATGAAGTTGATACATTTTCCGCAACTATTAACGCGGGCTGTCGATATTTAATGCGCCAAAAACTTTGCTAGGAACGTATTGGTGCCGTGGCTTGCATAAAAGATTGCCTTTGAATAAGAAGGTGAAACACCGGTAGTGACAACGAGCTTTTAGTATAATCCACATCGCTCTACTCGAGTTACATCAGGAGAGCACCTCAATTAGTCTGGTCGTCGAATGCAAATTTAGCTTGTGGATTAAATTCACGGACCCTAGCCTAAAACCCCACTAATGCCAACGCTGGGCTTCGCAGATCTCGATTCTCTACTCGCTTGCGAAACTTTTCTCAGGTCCTTAAACCATCTATACTCCAAGAAAAATATGATCTCTAGCTGGTTCCCGCCGCTCCTGGAAATCGACCCATTAGATTCTTACTTATTTACTGCGACGCCAATAGAATCACGAGCACATTGTTTTACTCGCGATGCCCTTACAGGTAACATGTAGGGTCGGGTGTAGAATAAGATCACCTTTATATTTTATAATAACCAATCGAATACCGAGTAATGAATATCTATTTTACCGGTGGAAGGGAATCAAAAATATGCTAATAAAGGCCCTAGTTGGACATGTTTCATTCTGAGAATAATGAGCGAGGTGGCTCATTAAAATGTAGGAAATGGGGAGCCTGCAATTCAGTGTGGGTATGTAAAAACGTGGATTTAAGGTTAACATTTAAAAAATCAGTCTCATGCGTTTCTTCAGTATATTAACGGTAATTTATTTAAGGTACATATTATATTTCCTCTTGTGATTGAGAAATAGTAGTAATGTTGAAGAAATAAGAATAATGAAAATTTCAATGAGAATCTTATACTTAATTTCTCTAATAATTCGCATCAATATGAATATTAATAAATTTACGTTCCGTGTTTTGTTAAAGAATGAATAAAACTTGATTGTTTTCTAAAGCGGGTTAGTTTAATTTTGTTGACCAGCAACTTGCTATGAAATTCAATTTTTGCATCAGGAGCAGGAGGCAAACACGCCTCTAACCTCTGCAATGCAATGATTTAGTATTAATTAAATTTATTATTTTAATGAATTTTTTACATTAAATTTTACTTTTCCATAAATTAAAATATGAGGCGCATTGCAAAGAGGTGAACTAAGTTTGCTTTTAGAATAAAGATTACCGATTCTGTTCCCATCGACATCGCTAGTATGTACAAGCTGAACAAATTTGAATTTTTATGACCAGATATCATAAATGAACTAATACAGGTTTAATGTAAAAATATTGACTGTTGGTTCGCTTTACACGATAATATTCTGCTACAAAAAATGTTCGGGTTTCAAGATTATTTTCAGCTTCGCGTCAAGACGGAATTATTGATTTTACGTCGGAGCACTGTGGAAAACTAATGAAAGGGATTCCATATTTTATTTTTTTTCTTAGTAATTCTTTCATATAGCACAGTGTGAGCAGGCCTTCTATTCAGGCTAGCGGAAGAAAATAATTGAGACGTCATCAGCCCGTCAGTAGAGCGTTGCAGCGTTTCATTATGAGAAGTTTAGTATTTGTATTCCCCTCATTAATGCAGGGCGATGCTCGCTCGGGCTTTGTGCAGCTATGAGACCCAAGGAATCAACCCAATCGTGGCTACGAAACATCGCCGTTAATTAGTGAAGGCAGGCAGAGATTTCTTCGTTGGGTGATAGTCCATGGGTATTTTTATTTCATTACCCACTTTCAATCTAGGTCTCTTTTCTTATGAACTTCGTAAAAGTCTGTCAGTTAATGGGACAGGGTTAGTTGCAAACAAGGAATCTTGGAGATGGGAACCTCACCATCTGCCTAGTGTGGTAGTCTTTTCATTGCCTCCTGCAAGCATTGGAAGTCGGATCCTCAAAGTTTTTGTTAATTAATGCAGTTATACTTAGTTGGAGGGGTGAACTATGGTTTCATGTTTCATAAGGAGGTAGTAATTTTGTAAAGCATTGAATTTATGCGAAAATATTATGATGGCAACTCATGTATCATTTTGAAAATTCATTACATTGTTTAAAATTCCCACGTTGAAGATGAATACCGGTTCATAGGCTTCTATGTCTCTCGCCATTGTAGGTACGTATTTCATTGTAATAGCCGAGATACATTCTTTCATATCAAGGCACCATCAATTTTATCAACCGATTAGTTTTCATGAGTGCGTCGGTCTTTGTCTTCTAGCTCACAAGCTACACAATCCGCATTTTCCGCTTTCTTGCTAAAGATTACACTCTTCCATTCTTCTTGTAGTAGAATTTTCATCTAAAATCATCATTTTTCGCGCAGCAGGATTAGGTCATCATAAATTTTGCTGTAAACAATTATTTAAATCCGTATAATACGTTATTTTTTACTTTTACTTCTCTTATTTATCAATACATGGCACCTATAAACAAAAAATGCCGATATTTTCCTCATTTTAAATACGGGAGTACTCACTTAACCCCGTATAAACTATACGATTGGCTTCGGCGCGAGCGGAACGCGCATTGACAGAGGAAATCCTCAGGCGGCCGAATTCGCTCTCAAAGCCGTAATCACAGGCGCAAACCACGCCGAATGTCCGTGGAAAATCCCTTATCCTCCCCTCAAAGGGCCCTCACGTCCTCCCGCACGACGGGGTCCATCAAAGATTTCACCACCCACATTGGCACTTCTCTCGTTGCCTCCGGCCGCAAACCCTTCCTTCCACCCACTCACCTCGGGACCATTCCCCGCCCTTCAAACGGACCGCTGCGCCGCCTCGAAGGGACCCTCGACTCCCTTCACTGTGCGGTCTGTCCTTGCTGATGCCCCTCGAAGTGAGTGAGGATGGGACGGAGTGATTTCTGTCGCCTGCGCATGCGGCTAAAATTGAAGTGGGATACAGAGAGATCACGTGATCCTCACTCCGACCAATGAGAGGTTTGAGAGATCGCTTATTAGCATATTCACCCGATCGGATTACCTAATCAGCAGTAGCGAGGTTTTTTTTCATTTTGGTTACTTCGAGTGAAAATTTAATTTCCTTAAATCAGAAAAGTAGAAATGGGATAAGGGTTTGAATTAAATATACTATGTTACCATTTTTTTTAAATCAGTATCTGAAATAATATCGGATTTTTTTTTAAATTTGATTTATATCGACTGAATATTTAATTTCCCTGACTAGGACCTGAAAATAGGAATGCTAGTTTTGTGATTTGAATTAAATATTATTAAGTGGACTTATTTTTTTTTTACTTTTTACGGTATCCAAAATAATATCGTGGCTTTGGAAAAGGTGGGGTTTTTGTTTTTGCTCTCAGATTTTTGTTACTGCGTAGCTCAAGGGTGAATATAAAACGAGCACTTAAAAGATGCCGGCAATAGGTCAAAAGCTAGGGTCGATGATGAAGACAACTCCCAAAAATTCCTATATGGAATGGAAAATTGCTAAACGTAGTATATAAAATCCTTACAGATATACTTAAGTCCATGCCTGGTGTCTATCCTCGATCGCGAGTGTTCATTTTGATGGAAATATAGTTTTAAATATCATTAAAAACGTCTATGAAAGCTCAATTCTACATTTAAATGATAAAATATTAACACCAATAGTAATTTCCGCCCTTTAGTATGTAACTCCACTATAGACAACGTTTTCGGCACTAAATGTCATTTTCAAGCTGATGAAACAGACACTCTCACATTTATTTATATCAGAGCCAAGGAAGGAGGAGGGGGTATATGGAATGGTCATAAGGGGACTGGAAGGGGGAGAATGAATATTTTATTACCTTGAAAATGACATTGAGTGTCGAAACCACAGTCGGTAGTGGCGTTATATAGAAAAGTGTGTATATTTTTATTGATGTTTATATTTTATCACGGATATATCGCATTTCAACAAATCAAGCTTAAAACTATTTCATACGTTATAAGTTAAACTATGCGAGAGACCGATTTTATTCGACGACATTCCCTGAAACGGGTATGTTGGACGTGGAGGGATCGGGAATCAAGTGAATCGGGTTTCGGCACATTTTAGTCATGGGCGTATAAAGTCATTTGAACGGGTCGAGCATAAGTGGTTACATCAGGACTAATTCTTACGCGAAGAAACCCTATTTTATGAACGCTGGAAAGGAATTTTGTCCATTTTCCCTCTCCAGGGAAACATTCTGAGCACGTTTCGTCATTTATCGTCTCTCTTATTGCTGCCTATGTCATTAACACTCGTTCCCGTATTTGGAGGCTCACGAGAGAATGTGTATTATTTTTAATCTATTTTTATGGCAGCCACATAGCCAGTATGAGTGGGGGTTTTGGGAGATTCAACATACTTTCTACTTCTACACTCGTAATTTTTTCCCTTGAGGCGACTACCAGAGATTAATCGGTTGAGGAGACCATAAGCCCGGGGGCATTATCCTCTGACACTCCACTTTTTCGAAGTAGTTTATTCGCTTTATAATTTCTGCGAATAACCAGCGATGAATTATACTTTCAGCATTATCCAAACGAAATACTAAGCTGATTTAATTAAATGTATGGTTTTCCAATGCGTTCGAATTGACAGCAAAATATAAGTATATGAAACCCGTATGCCACCCAAGCCACCTCCGAATCTTTATGGCGCGGAAACATGGACAATTAGGAAGGAGGGCGAGCTGCGTACATCGCGACAATTGGCTACGTGCCTTTTTCATTGATTCAGGAAAATGTTCACAATATTTGTATTTCTCGTAAAATATACATAATCAAGAAAAAACTCCCAAACGTTCTTTTTTGCTACACTCAAGCATCCATTATGCATATCTACGAAATGATTCGGATAAATCGGGTGGCCGCGTAATGTGGTCGTTCACCCAAGCAAGGAATCTCAGCCAATTAAAATGATGCGGCTGGTGGATCGAAAAAATTATTTTTTGACGAAAAAAAGAATCTTGCACATCAGAGAATCTCTCATAACTATAAAATGAAAAAACGCGAAAGTTGACTTCTAATTTTCAGGAGCTAGTGACTTCATTAGAGTCTTGGTTCATTTACTCGTTCGTGGTGAACAGCTCATTGAGGGAAGGAATCGGCTACAAAAGTGTAAACAGCAGCAAACCACCAGAGGCCGCTGTGCAAGCCCAAAGAGTAGCTGAGAAGCGGTGGACCGTTCGGCATGAGTGCGTGAAGGCATCAAATTATGTGCGAAATGGTTGAGGCCGGTAATTTATCGTCACAAATAGCTTGGGAAAATTCAACAAATGGTGCAGGAACGTAGAGGAAAACGGATACACCATTAAGGTCATCAGAAAAGAATTCCGTTAGCAAAGGAGGCGTTCGTAAATAGGGAAGAGCTGGTTAGAGGATCGTTGGGTAAGAGTTGAAAGAAAAGGCAAGTGAAGTATCTGATCTAGAGTGAAGCGCTTTATGGTGCGGAAACATGGACAGTTAGGACGGAGGCCGAAAACGACTGGAGGCCTTTGAGATGTGGGTATGGTGAAGAATGGAGAAGATGAAGTGGACGGAGAGGAGGAGGAACGACAAATTGAAGTGGATGAGGAGAGGCAGCTTCTAGAGGAGATACGAAGGAGACAGGTTTGGATGAGGCGAGTACTGAGCGGGGAATGGATGCCGAAAACATTTTAAGAGGGAAGAACGTTGGGTTAGCGAGGAAGTGAAAGAAAGAGAATAAAAATTTTCAGGTAGAATAAAGGGAAGTAGATTGTTTCTGGCTTTACTTTGTGAAAATCCATTCTTAATAATAAAACTGCTGAAGGATGGACTGCTTGGAGGAGTTGGAGATAAGGAAGCATATAAAAAATGGAATTTTAGCAAATGAAAATATTTTTGTAAACTATTCCCCGCTCTTGGAGATTCCCCTGAAGCTGAGTGACGCTCCAACCCCAACGCAACCCTCCCCTACCAACGTAATAGCAACCAGATAAACAAGAACAAAATAACTGTTATTATAACGGATTCTGTACCTGATGATGTCGCCTCTGCGACGAAACCGGTCGTATTAATTAAATCGTGTGGAAAAGTATAATAACGTTTTATTATTAAAAAAGGGAAGTAGGACTAAGTGTTAATTGAAGTTCATGAAGGGAGAGGATGCTACCAGAATCATCGGTAAATACTTTAATCAGGCCTACGCCAAACGCTAGAATACTTTTATAATAATAATTGGTCAAAAAGTAGGCGAGTGATCGTAAAACGGAGGTTCAGATCTCCTCATTTTCTAGATCAAGGAAATCGGCAACTTAAAACGAATTGTTGCACGAGGCCTTTGGGGCAAAATTAACCTGTCCGGATGCGTTCAAGTTAGTCGAGATGCATTGATATACTTCTGAGCCTCCAATCCATACGTGGCCGTCCCATTCTCCTTCTTCGCCCTGTTGATGGACGTGCCTCGAGTAGCAACTTCACCTTTCATCCGACGCCTCGTACCCGTCTCGGAATCTCTACGTAAAATCGTCCTTCTCTGTCTCTCTCTCTCTCTGCGCTGGTCTTCCTCGCACCCTCTTGCTACAGGGACTAGTGGCGGAGAAGGTACTTCGATGCCCGCGCGGTGCGCAGCTTATCCGGGAAGAGTGGAAGGTTCATATTCCAGGTCGGCAGTCGGGACGCAGCAGGGGTTGGTTTCTCTTCGGATTCGCGTTTCAAAGCAGAAGAGTTCAAGTAAGAGGTTTGCCCACGCATGTAGTCATACGGCGATGTATAGAGTCATTTCTTGGCCGTAAAACCTTCCCTTTCCATAAAAATAAAATATTAAGCCCATAACAATTTTTTTAATGAACAAAATTTGATTGTGCGTAAATAATTCCTCCGGATACGATAATTAAGGGGAAATCAAGAAGAATATGGTATCACAGATTAATACTGTTCATAATGAATGCTTTAATTTGCAAGGGTGCATTAAATCAATCCTCGGGTTGTAATTAAAGTGATTAACCTAACCTGATTTCTATCCCACTTATCATAAATATGCCTGCCTGATATGGACACGAAGCACATAATTCAGCTTACCTTCAAGCCGTATATACACTCTTACAAAGTATTCTTTTAATTTTCACGAGGGGAATATCCAGACAAAGAATCCTCCCGCAGTAATTTTACCTAGAAATTCAAATCGTTGAATACAAGTTCATATCATTTCTTACTAGTAGGAAATCTTGATTAAAAAGACTAAATATTAACTAAATTTAATATAGACTTCATTAATGTGGGCTCATCTTCAAAAAATATATTTTATTCCAAATTCTGTATTATTATTTATATTCTGTATTATTATTATATTGAAAAGTATTTTTTTTTATAAAAAAGTTTTTTCAGTCAGTTTTCCACAAAATGTGTCATTCATGTCACCCAGTCATTAATCTTTTTGTTTTAAAGGAGGAAAGTAAATGTCTTTATTTACTGCTCCCATACAATTATCAAAAAAGTTAAGATGGCTTCCTCGCCTCTCTGGTTTTTTATTTTAGAGTGAGGGTTGGAGCCACATTGTACTCCGTGAATATAAAATTTGTGATTTTATGTCTTTTTAACGTGCTCCATTATACATTTTACTGACAATTTGGTAGGTTCTTGAGTGATTTCGGCTAGAGGCATGGCTTTTTTAAACCCTATTTACTCTTACAATTCATCCTTTGTGGGCAGTGAGGGCAAAATTCTTTCTCTCGGCTTTAATTCCTTTGCAGTAAAGTAGAAAATCGGTTCTGTTGTGGGCAAGTGTGTTTAACACATAGGCGATATAAAAGGATTTTACCAAAAGTTATTTTCTCATGCAAAACTATTTTCAAAAGTTATTTTAATGGAGTAAATTATCTGTTCCTGAGACGGCTGCCCTTTATCCTTCTTCATTCATTGCAATAGCAAGCCAGAAACTTTCAAGTTAGCCATTCTATGTGAAGCCCACTCGAATCAATTATCAGAGAAAGTTGACTGAAATAATTCGCAGAGTGATGATTTTTTATTAAATAATATTTTTAAATTTTATAAATAAATTAGGTAAAATTTATATCGTATAAAAATATAGAGACATTGTGATACCTATAATAATACTAGACATTATATCATACTAAGGCCACAGTATAATCAATTTATGCCCTTGTTCGAAGAATAATTAAGTGTATCGTCTTAAATAAGTCATCGTTAAACCGTCTGTCTCCTCCACATCTCTTCCATCCAGTGGCGTAACTATGGGGGGGGGGGGGGAAAGTGAGGGAATAGATCCCAAAAAAACCCTCAGAAAAATAAAAAAATATATTTAAAACTATTGTCTAGTTTTCATATATAATAACGTTTAACCTAACCTATTAATGAAACCCAAATTTTAAGTGCCAAAATGTTGTAATATGTATTTCCAGTCATGTCAGTTTTCAAAAAATTTCCTGGACATCTGCTGCCTGGGTGGAGACGTCCCCCAAGGATCCTTTATCCCCCCAAATCATATTCCTAGTTACACCACGGTTTCCACCAATGTTCTCCCCTTGCCCACCATGTCTAGGTCTTCGTCTTTCCTTTTCCCTTTTGTCCACTTCAACTATTCCACTCTTCTTTACAATCATATATAATTACCACACCGTCTTTATGTGTTCTCTTTCCTTTGAATGGGCTCGGGAAACCGTATCAACCGTCAGTTCTCCGAAAACATGGAGCACAATAAATTTATTATGGTACCAGTAATTCCTTTATTTTCTCGTAGACATTGGTCATTTGTGGATTTTCATGGCCACCGCATCCACCGCATAAAATGCTTCCTCACAGCAGGATTTGGCAATCCACCTCATTGTAACATTGCGTAGAAATTGCACACCGCATCTCCAATCATTGCAACGTTGCCGAGTTTTAGCTGGAAGGACCCCTTAATTAACGCGGTTTCCTCCGCTCCGCTGCCGAAGTTCGTCTTCCGTCAAAAATTAGTCCCGAACCAGCAGTTGCCGCACTTCATTTTTCCTCCAACCTGGCCTACTATTATTTTTTTTAACGCCACCTCAATTCCAACTTCCCTACTCCGGGACCCAAAGCAGATCCCCACCTACCTTTACCTATCGCCCTATCTCATGTTCCTCAAAGGAAAAAAAATCTCCCACTGAAAAAAATACCTCTACCCTAAAACACACTCTTTCCCTCATACCGACCCGGTGCTTCCGCGGGAAGCTCTCGCCCCACTCCTCAAAAAATACCCTTCCTCCGAGTCCCACTCTCTTCTTCCGTTCTATACCCCTCTTCCCTTCCACCTCTTTCTTCCCCCTTACCCTAGCACCCTCCACAAGCCCTAACCCACACCCCATATTCACCCTCCCCTAGGCCTCCTGCACGCCTTCCACCCCCGAATCGTTCTCCACCCCTACTATACCCCCACTTTCGTACCCTTATCCCTTCACTACCCCTCTGCCTCCTCCTATCTTCCCCGCCAAACCACCCCCTCCGTCCGCCCTCTACGCCGGCAGCGCCTAGCGGCAGAAGCGGCCGCGCGGAGTTGGTTTCTGTTGCTCCGTGAGAGCGCGCTCAAAATCGCCCGCCGCGGCCGCATCGCCCTCGAAGTTCCGAGTCGCGGGAATTGTATCGTGGGCACCCTGTTGATTTTGACTCGAGACTGCCGTGTTGAGGGAAGCGGTCTGTGTTGTCATTCGATGTTGAGGAATTGAACCTTCTGGGTCTTAGGTTCTCGCCGGTGGGCCTCGGTCAACCGACTACTCAAGTGGAGGAATGGCTTCTGGAAGCTTTACTTTGGAGAGACTCCATTAGGATGTTGTAAAAGCGGTGATATTTATCCCTTGCGTGGAAAGGAGAGTGATTCTTGTAGGCGTCTGCATAGCTTAAGTACAGAAACTCTATAACAGCTGAATTATCAGGGCGACACCGTTTTATCTCTATCTGGCTTGACTTTGCTGAGTGGACGTGAGATATTTTTCTCGTTATGTCAAATTCCTTAAAGATTTCAATGCTGTGAAGCAATTAGCATTCCCACTTCCAACAATATCTTGTAAGACCTTGATGGACATCGAGATCTTGTTTTTCATTTATTTTGCATCATTGTCGTTTGAGTACAAGGAAGATACTCGAAATGTTCAGAAATCCATTGTATGTGTGACTGCTTTTCACCCATAAGATGAGTTTTTTTCCCGTATGTGGATAACCATCCTAGAAGGCAATAAATAACCCCGCACCTGTCATCTCAACAATAGTGGCCATCTAAACCGATTCGTCTCAGGACGTATGGCAAAAGCAGCCTAACAACATCTGATGGTTGACACCACCGCCAAAAACAAGAAAGGAAGAGGAGAATGAAAAAGAGGTCCCGCGAAGATGAGTGTCTGCGGCTTTTGGTCGAGGCTTCAGCAATGGACTCGCTCTGGAAGAGGGGACGGAGGAGAAGGGGGCGGGAGTGAAATAGTTGAAGGCTCACGGGCGCAGTACGACGACGTATCAGGAGCACGGGAGCTGTGCGGAACTTGTGGTCAAGTGCGAGCAACTGGAATATCCGAATGAAGTGGTCGGGGTCTACGTCTGAAATTTAGATCGCACATCCAGTAGATAAGACACGGACAAGGTGAAATTTCTGCTGAAATCGGCAAAAAAAATCGTCTCCGTGTGAATCCTCTAAGCTGAAAGAAAGGTGCGAGGATAATTACTCAAGACTCAATATCGTGTGACCTCTATCCGGACAAAGATAACAACGCGCTTAACAACTTTGATGTTGGAATTGAGAGGTGAAGTGAATACGAAGATGAAGATTCACCTATTTCACTACGTATTTTAGTCGTATTTTTTTATTTTCAACGTCTCGTCTGACACCCTCGTTAAGTATGCGGGTCGACTGAAATTGGCGTCTTTCCACCCGGAGGCGCCGTCAGACTTTTGAGGGAACAGGCGAAGTGAGGGAAAAGCTGAAAGAAGGTGCGTCATTGTCTGCAGAAATATGGGATCGTCCAATCGGTACAGTTCCTACAACTGCCTCAACAGCTGGGACAGCTACGACCGGATTCCTAGGTGAGGGTTGTTATATTATTGATGAACCTTCAGACAGCAGTCGTCACGAGTTTGTTTTGCGCCAGCCCATTCTCACGGCATGGGCGGTCGAATAATCTAAAATTCTCATGTTTATTCATCGTTTATTCCTTCAAATTTCGTATTTTGCCTAATTCCATTTATTTTTCATCGCTAATATCAGTCTTAAATTTTTTATGCTTCTAAGTGGAGGGATATGATTATCAATAGAGGGAAATTTTTCGGAAAAATACATTTTCATCCTCGTTTTTTAGGAAGTGACGGAATCGATGGAATGTTAGTCAATAAAAAGGGTTTTCCCATCGCTATCGAAAATAATAGGTTCTCTCTTCATGGGAAGTTTTATTCTTTTCAAGAATTTTCTGTGCAGTTGATCTTGGTATAGACCCATTTTGATTTCGCTCGGTACAAGAATTATTTTATCGCAGCTCTCTATGGTGCTTTCTGAAACCGTGATCCCCTTATTTGACTTATTCATCTGGCCGTGGTCAGATTCTCGAGGTACCACTCGGTTTTTTTCATCACTAATTAGTGATTTTCGAAAGTTTCCCGTTTTTTATGACGTAGAATCTCATAATTTCGTCATAATTTTAAAGTATATCGTTTTCATGCTATATTTCTGTTTCCAATAGTGCTTCTTTAAATCAATTAGTCCTCGTTTCCGTGCATGCAAATTAAAAAAGTAATACGGATGCAGTTTTTGGTCATTTCTTTCTTGTATTTAATTACGGCGTTGATAAACTAATATTCGCATTTTTAACAGCTCTTGTTCTGCGTATTTATTCGGTCTTTGAAGCGAGTTTAGAAAAAAAACAAATATAATATTCATAAGCCCATCACAGGTTTTTCCACGGAATCCAGTGACCTTGTGCCATCGCATTTTTAAACCAAAACTTTTGGCATTTAATCCTGAAGTTATTAAGCACCGTAGGGTTATTAATGCGTTATATTACGTCATTAGCTGGAGG
Source organism: Ischnura elegans (assembly GCF_921293095.1). Lineage (NCBI taxonomy): Eukaryota > Metazoa > Arthropoda > Insecta > Odonata > Coenagrionidae > Ischnura > Ischnura elegans. Next base: position 80,087,913 of record NC_060246.1, on the reverse strand, counting down.
AAAATTTGATAGCGATGCTTCAAATCAAAAAAGTGTAATTCAATTTTAATGATTCTAATGTGACATCAAAATTAGACGTATTATTATTATCTCGTATATTCATAAGGAAACACAAAAACACTGCTAACTGTTTGCAACGTATCCTTAGAATTACCATGTGTTTTACATTAATTAGTTGATGGAGAGTTCTTAATTCATTACCATTGAGTCGACTAAATTCATCTCGTGTCAAAACCATTTTTGTTATTCCATTTTTAATTGATGTTTGCTTTGTAGCTACAAATTTTGTGCTTAATAATTTAAGTTTTTCACGCCATGTTTCACTGTGGTATTTTCCTAATCTTCTCTACGACGGCACCGGAAGGTTCGTCACGCGTTCCTGAATCATACCTTCCCATCTCGTAGCCTGCTCTTAAGGTCTATTTCAGCTCCGAAAACGAGCATCTGATTCTCTCGTGGCTTTCCCCCTAGCGTCATCAAAAGTCAATCTGACAAAAAAAATCCCTAATGCTTCCCCAGCGCATCCATGATCCGTTCCCGCTCGGCGAAACACTGCTGAAGAGCGGCAAGAGTTACACGGCTGTGCACTCATCTAACTCCCCGGCGGTACTTGAAGTCCCGTCGCGGGTGTACGCTCGTTCGAGTCGGAGGATAAAAATTGTTTGCGTGAAAGAAGGGCTGTTTCACATCCATTTTTTTCCTCGCGTAATGGGGACGAGGTGGAAAAGGGCTATCCTTCAACAACATGGCGTGTGAACCCTGGCTATCTCCCGCTTTTATAATCGAGGTAGGTGTCGCCGTTTCCTTTATTTGGGCATTTCTTTTTTCGTTCATTTCCGTAGAAATGCGCTCATTTTACCTGGCTCTCTCCCGTTTGACACGCGAGGAACCGTGCTCTCGAAGGTGTGTAGCTTGGAACCGCTCCACCCTTTCTCAGAGAGGTTTTATCCCCCTCCTAATTCTCATTTCCGTCCAACGCCTTGCCCTACCCTCAGAGAAATAGTAAGTCGAAAAAACAGGGGAAGTTAAGTGTGGGAATTGGAAGAGTTTGACAGGACGTCTATAAGGGGCTGGTGACTGAGTAAACAGCGAATGGGGTTCGTTCATATTAGCCATGGGCTTAATTTTTTCGTGGCAAAATTTTCCGCGAAATGCTGACGGTTTGGGTTATTTGGAGACGTGAACAAAGAATGAGGTCACCTGATTCATTACCCAGGAGGGTCATTGGTAGAGCATTCAAAGTCGGAATGGACTGATAAATGGAAGATTGCATTGTCAACAGAGGAAGCGCGAAAAGTAGCCAGGTGCCTGGCTTCGTCAAATCAAACGACTTATCCCTGGAATTTAGGGACTTTACTTTTCATTTGATAGACAAATGATTCCTTAAGATGACGCATCTCTTTTGGTCGTTTTGTCCACGCATTATTATATTTTTATTTCCATTATTTTAATTATTCTGCGGCCCCTAATGACTTACATAGGACAGTTTATAAAGGATGTGAAAGAGAATAAATACTTCAATATGAAAAGGCTAGCGGATAGGAGAGAGGAATGGTGAACTGCGTCAAACCAATCTCAGGATATTTAACTAATAATGATGAATTTTTTTTAAATGTGCAATCATCTCAAACTTTTCAGGTCATGTGAAATAGATCGTGATTGGCCTTTATCTCTAGTATAAAAATTTGACCTCTTTTGATTATTTCGTAATTTCAAAAATATTTATGAGTTTAATGTAGCAAAATGTGAAATAGATTATACCTTCTATGCTCAGAAAGTTTCAAGATGGTTACTCAATTTTTTAATGAGAAACACATCACCAATGAGACAAAGTATCATCTGCCGAGTGGGAATGACGGCCATTTAATAATGAAAAAAGTGAAAACGAAGTTATAAATTTTCCCAGTCTATTATTTAAGGCAAAATGACGAGTGCTTTGGTTAATGGTAAGGTTTAAACTATTTGCAATATTTATTACAATAACCTAACAGCTATCAATGATATAAAAAATTACAGAGCAACTCATCACTTGTATGGCTTTAAGTAAATCTGTAAAGCTGAAAGGTCAGTGTAATAAATTTAAAAACCGTTAAAACCTCGCTTTCATTCTGAAACACCCGGTATTTTGGAAAAATACTGTCTCCTTTTCTTCTACAACCACTTCAATGGGCAATTTCGTAGAGTCAAAGTAATATTATCCTCATCATTCGGAGGGAAGATTAATCCTCTTGCTCTGGGGACATCAATAATTCTTGGAAGTACAAGATGTAATTAACTCCAAATAGCTGCTATCCATTAGTTGTATCAAACTCGCCTTTTAACCGTAGGAGGTATATAGCATGCTATTACTTCCCGTATTTCATAAACCACGAAACGTTCATACCTAATGTTTCATTTTCAGACGAAGAAAACATTAAAAATACCATGATCAATGTAAACCAAATTCATAGGCCTAATTTATAGGACTGGAAGTTTACCCAAATAAAGAGGACTATTCTAGAGCAATCGCTCAAGAGCTAATACTTTTGGGATAGTATTGTCTTCTTTCGCAATATTATCTCGAATTAGATTTATGAACCTCAATAAATTTACTGAAATTACTTCATCTCCTAAGTCACCTTTCCTCTGATTTTCCTGTACGTAATATTCTATTTATTTTAATATCAAAGTTATTAAAATTAAATTAAATGGTTGAGAAAAGTATTTCTAATTTTTACCTGCCCTCGTGCCCCCTCCCTTAAATCCGCCTATGACCATCAGTTAATGCTATACTTGAGGGACCCAACGGTGTGAGCCTGTAGGCTACGGGTACAGCAGCTGGAAAACGGTTCTCCTTCGTAATCCGTGAAAAAAATGAAGTGACCCGTTTATCATTGGTACAAATGAAATTTCCTTGACATGGGGATAAGCGATTTGCTGCTGAAATATGCGGCAGCGTGGACGGTTTGATTAAGGTTGAAACAATAACCGGTGATAGATGTCCTGATCCTATTTTTTCCATCACTGAAGCCTCCAGCTTCTCTTTATTAGATGGTAGTGACCCCTACTAGACAGTTATGATTTTAAATTCAAAAATATATGTCAAAGATGCCCTTACGTTTCTAGTAGTTGATGTCATCATTTGTCATATAGCACAAAAACACTGCATACGTTGCAGCCGTGATTATTCAATCTTACAGTAATAGTGCTCACGACCGTATCTATCAAACGATTACCTAATAGGACATAAGGAGGTCATAGAGTTTCACAAAAGTCTTGATGAAGACTTTTTCACATTTATTTTTTGTCGGTATAATTTTTTCTCACCAATAAATTAAATCCGTCACCGATGGAACCAGCATGAATTTTCACAACCAGGAAATTTCAAGTAAATATAGATTTTTCAAAAAAAAGTGTTGATTCGAGTGATTACAGTCTTTAATAGTTGGTAACGCCGAGCTCCGTAGGTTTTAATAAATTTTAGCGTAGGACGATTTTTAACCTGTGATATTTTAATTATTTTCTATTGAACAAATTATAAACTCAACTTGCCACGTAATTTTGTACACATTCTGGGAAATTATTTTATCAGATTGTAGATATCAACTAGACAATTCAGGGCTTCGAACATAGTCAAAATAGGAACAATTAAAGAAACTTTTTTTTAATGGCCTAGGGATACCAATAATTTTTTTTAATGTAATAATTTCTTTCAAATCCCTCCTCCCCATCATTACCATTTGGAGGTATTTTTCCATAATATCCGTAGTGAGAGATTATCAGAACTAGTTTAATATGTTGTCTATCTTTCGGCTCCTACTCGTGGGCCATTATTTCAATATTTTGTATTAATTATACTCTAACTTTTATTTGTAACTTTTACTTAAAATTGCTTGCATTTCAATTGCTTCATTTCGTACCATTATTCTCTCTCCCTCAGCCTCATTGGCTGTGCTTTCAGCTTTTTTTAAGAAGGTCAGTTTTATTGGCATTTCTCTTCGCTGATCTATCATGAGGTAATTATATGAATACTTTAACTTTTCAAAGGTTATTTAGGCCTTTGATATTCCCCCTGAACTCGGATTTAATCTGTAAGGCTAATCTTATGATAATCCGTACTAAATAGTTTTAATCGTCACAATTAGTCAATTTTTTAATTTTTTTATCTTTCCTCTTTTGTAAAGGGCCGATGTAGCAAAAATATATTATATGCAAGCATAATGAGGTTATTTATTATATTACATGGTAGCTTTGTGTAATTCAATAAATAATTGGAACGTAATTACAAAGAGAAGGCAACTGAAATAGCTAGCACCAGTGAAAAAGACTAACTACCCATGGCACACAATAGAATTTTTCTAAATTCGAATTATTATTGGATATTAGTGTGAATAATTATATCCATATCATATGTACTACACTTATTTAATTAATCATTCGTAATTACGGCAACATTTAGTGGGCTTTGAAAAAACTTTCCAACCTATTTTATTAACAATGGACCGCGGAAAAAACAGGGAGACAATTAATGGGGAAATCAGAATTAAAATTATGGGAAGCCTCAGCAATGGGGAATCAGACAAAACTAGACATTCTGGGGATGTAGCTTGGCCTAATCTTAAATCCAGTGCCGTTTGGCTACTTTGTGACGCCGGGGAAGGGGAGGGCACGTAATGCTAAAACTCGTAAACGCGGCCAGTTTTACGGGAATCAGTTAATACGGTGAGTGCTTCAGAGGAAATTTCCGTTGAGGCTGGTAGCATTTTATTTTGGCGTGCCCCTTGCCATCCCACGGTATGCGTCAGAAAGTAGAGCGGTGTCGTTGACCTGTGGGCAGTCCCAACGCCCCCACACTGAAGCCTACAGCTACAGTCCATGATCGCCAACTTCCTATTCTTGCCTTTTTCTTTTGGTGTGAGTTCCTCCAGCCAAAGTTCCTATATTCTCGCTCTACCTTTGCCGCGTTTTATATTTTTCGATTACTTTTTGAGCGGGGCAGCAGCTACCGCCGTGCATTGCAAGTCATAAATTCATAGTCGCCTCACCAGATGCCTCATATTTTCTTGGATGCGACGCCCCAGGTCACCGTTTACTGTTTTACGCATGTATCTGTAGGTTTCTCAGAAAAATTGAATAAAATAAAATACCTTTGTGGGAGAATCTTCATGTATGTTCTTCTTCCTATAATTTTCTAGGGTGTAGATTTTTAAAATCTTGGGCGCAGGGTAAGATAAAAATGATAGCGACCATTTCTTTCGCATAAGGACGGTCAGAAATAATAAAAATGTTCACCTTTGCTTTTACATAGACAGGTATACAATTCTTGTGGGCGTGTATCGAAGTAATTTATGACCTTCTTAAAATTAATGAGTCTACTTTGTCTACTATTCTTGTCTACTTTCATAGCTCCACTATAAATAGGTATTGTTTTATGGACGATTCGGAAAAACATCTTAGAGTTGCTACAATGGCCGCTTTGTATCAAATATTTATGGCCTAATTTAGTGGAGTAAAACGGGAAATTTTCCAAAGCGTATCGTATTTTTTAGAGCATATTGAATAAAAAAGTTTTCAGTACTTAACGACTTTTTTCATATTTTTGTGACCATGAGGTGAAACTGGATCGTAATGAATATTTTCTTCATTGCAAACATTTAGATAAACATTTGGAATATACAAGGGGAGGTCTATAAGTAATTAAACACATTTTTTCTGAAATAGGGGTTATTTTATTCTGAATTCAAACACACCAATGTATTCCCCAATCTTTCAACTACACAACACTATTTTTCAACGTAATCTTCATTCAAAGCTACTGCTTGACGCCACCTTGAAGGGAAGGCCTACATGCCTGCACGGTACCATTCCACTGGTGAATATCGGAAACAACGTCGTACTGCATCAATAAATTCTTCATCATCCCCGTAGCGGCAATGATGAAGCACGCATTCTTTGAAGACTCACCGTGCTTTCATCCACCGCTGCATCATGTTACCCTGATGTTAAGCGAATTAGTCTAGGAACCGCTGGAGACTCGGAGGCTGTGCGCCCAGCTTAGATTGCTTGAACAATTGAGAATGGATATATTTAAGAGCGACACGGGGAATATAATATTAGAGCCGCACTATATTTCTGGGTCCTACGGAAGCGATAAATTAAGAGAGATTTTTTGCCCGAACGGATAAATCTTTTTTTTCCCCGAACCATAAAGGATTTCAATAAATGCTAGTCGTAATTTTCTTTGAGCACTTCCTTTTTATTTGTAAACGGCTGGTGTCCTAACACCCCCTGCCACACGCCTTTTAGGCGGCTTGCGGGGTATTATGTAGATGTAGATATACATGTAGATCGCTGTAGAGTGTAGACCTACTGCAAGCGCATATGAATGTGTGGGATATTCTGATTTTCCGTCGCAAGAAACTAAATCACTTCCCTGTGTTTCGAGCGCACCTCGGTTACAGACGTCATTTTAACAGATCAGTATAGCGCGGTCACCTATCGGAAATCAATACAGCTATACGAAATAGAGCGGGAATGTTTGAAAATGTTCCCTAAGAAATGTCAAATTTATTTCAACAAAAGTTGGCAGAGAAAAAAAAATATGTTGCATTACTTATTGAAATCCCCTCGTATAATTTCTGCCACCACAACCTTTCTTATAACAATTTTTATACTTATATTAAAGTTTCTGAACGTGTAGTATAGCTCTTTAGATGAAACAAACTCTCCCGGCTGTTGCCCGGACGTTGCTCAGATTAGTTTTCAAGTCATTGCATTAATGGAGCAGTTTTGAACGAATTATCTTCTTTGTTCCATTTGACTCTTAATCAAGTCACTTTTTGATGGGAATTCAATTTCCTCCGACGCCGTTCTGCCGTCCGTCTTCCTCAGAGAGAAACGTTCGCGTAGCTGTTATCTTCTTACGTCAAACTGTATCAATAATATTATCTGCAGAACGGAAGCAGGTCACCATAGCGATCGATAAAGTTTAGACTATTGGTTTTGAAGCGAAAATGCTCCACAATTTCGGTTCCCTAGGCAGCTATCACATTTAGGGAAAAGGTTCGCAAATGGAGTGGAGATGTGGAATTTTCCATTTTCATCCAACTATCTAATCATTTTCCATGTGATCACGCTTCCAATTTTCCATATTATAATACCCAAGAAAAATATTTTTTTTTCTATTTTGTTCTAGCAATCTTAGATCTATTCTTAGATGTAACGTTCTTAACTTTACTATCGTATTTAAATTTAATGGGACCAGGTACAAATTTTGGATTCTGGCCTCACTATTGAAGTGATTTTCCACCTGCATCATTGACTCCGTTCTTAATTTTGAAACAATGATATCTTCTTTTGAGTCAGAATTGGCCGAAACTATTTTAAATATGATTAAATACATTTTCTTTATGCCAAAGTTTTTGCCTTTCTTAAAACCATGATCGGGGCTTAATTTTTACTCTTAATAAAATCTTTCAATTAACTTATGACACACCTTCTTTGCCATCGGTAGCCATATTTTACGACTAAGCAAATCAACATTTATTCTACTGGTGATTAAGACAGGAATTAAGCAACCCATTTATTTTATTACTAGGAAAAAACTCCTGAAGCCTCAAAGATGGATGGCTTTTATTGAGACTGAAACGTTTGCCTAAAGAAAAGATTTTATTTTTTAATTGAAAAATACCGACCAAACTCTAAGAATGCAGATATCAAAAGTAATAAGAGTGTGGTCAAGACAAAAAATATGGTTTTGAAAGATTTTTTTCACCCGAGTAATGTTTTTCTCCTTTTTCCTTTAATTCTAATATTGGTATCTTGTCTCTCAAAGCTGTCCAGAATATACCAATGATCCCGATACGTAAAATAAAAATTGATTATCCTGTCGTCTTGCCCTTGAGTTTCCACTCCAAAAACTCTTCCGCTTGTATCAACGGGTAATATCCAGAAGCAGTGGACACGTCACACTTGACCGTGTCGCGTCTCCGAAACTCGGTTAGGTGGTAACCACGTGCGTCATCCAAGTATCGACGTCTGAGGATTCCCCGGCATGACTCAAAATAAATATATTTCTTCAGACAGAGTCTCATAGCGCAATTCACGTGATATCTGGGAATATCCATTCGGCCACGGTAGCCATGCGCGTTGAGCATTTCCCAGTATTTCGTTGAATCCCTATTTGATTGAGTGAATGCATAGGAATTCGACTCATTATTAGTTCGTGATGCGTTACCGATAGATGAATACCGAAAAATACAAAATAATAAATACCGAAAAATTCAGACGTCGTTCAAAGTATCTGTCATTCGTACGCGCTCTGATGCGTTATCCTTTCCCAGGCAACCGAAAATTACCTTGATATACCTGGCAATTGGCATATTGAAACATGACACATCAGTAGTCAAAATTCGGGCAATTTCAATGAAAGTAATTGATTTTGGGGTTCATCGAATCATTCAAAATTTCCCTTCATGATCAATTAAACGGACTTGGCTAAGCATATTTAAATAAATAAAAGATCGTAGCACTTTTCCGCATTTTTTTTACTGCGTACAACGCGTTTCGGCTCACTGAGCCACCATCTGGTACAAAACACTGCAAAACATTTGAAAATTTCACTATAAGGCCTACTCCCTTTCATTCTTTCTAAAAATCTCTTTCTTCCCCTCCCTCGTTTACCTAACATTCTACCCCCTAACACCATTTTCAACATCCCCTCCCCGCTAAGTACGCCCTCAATCCATACTCTCTGAATCCTCCATATCTTATCTAAAAGCTGCCTCTCCTCACCCACCATGACCAGCACTTCCTCGTTCCTCCACCTCCTCTCCGTCCACTTAACTTTCTCCATTCCTCTCCATCTGAGGTTTCATATGCGTGAAAAACTAGCTTTTTTCATAGATTATTTTGAAACCTTTTTTAAGGTGATGAAAGAAGGCCTCAAAGATTATAATTATTATTATTATTCCAGAAATTACGTTGGTGGAAGGTGCTACTGCCTTCTCCCCCTTACTGCGCCTCTGACGGCGTTGTAGGTTTTATCGAAACAACGATCGGGAATGATGTATTGGTGAGGAATACACGGGGTGAATTTTCATTTTGTATTTCCTGGTTCCTCAAACGGAAGCAGGCAAGCGTTAAATAGTGCTTTTATGGATTATCTCCGCTTGGAATACAAATGACAAGCGTTTCGCTTGCGTTCTAGCAGGCGTCTTCAGGTCTTTTAAATCGATGAACAAGGTCGGAAACCTACGAAGATGCCATTGATCAATTTTTATTATGTTTATAATTACGATTATTTTCTCTTAAAGTTAAAATCAGCTCCAGTGCTTAGAGTCCGCTCTTAGCGTACTTAGCGAGGGCATAACCGGAGGCTTAGATTTCCACTAGCAAAATAGATTTTTAGATCATGGGGTCGATCGCAACTCTACAAGATCTGTCCCTACTGTTTCCGTCGACGTGTTTTACTGTATATCCATCTCCATCCGTTCCTCCCACTGACTCCCTGTCCTCCCCTTAACCCTAATCACCCTTCCCGAATGCCTTACCACTCTCATTCTGAATTCTTAACTTTCGGAAATGGAATAGGGGCCGCATAAATGCGCACTGTATAATATAGTTGGCGCTCGACCGTCCCCTCGGGTCTAATAACGCAAACATGCTCCGATGCCTGCCTCTGCCGTGATTGTTGAAGGCTAGCCGGCCGCTGGCGTAAATATTAAGCCCTCGCATGGCCGTTTCTCCCTCTAGGGATCACTCTCGCTTCCTGTCAACCTTCTCGACTGCATGGTCGAGTGCCCGCGTGTAATTCTCTAGGAGTTGGTGGAGACAACGCTGTGATAGTGTTTGATTTCATAGAGCAACGGTCTTCAACCCGCGGCCACCGGACCGCATGCGGCCCACCGGCTACCGGCTAATTTCTTTCTACCCTTAGAGGCTAAAGAAAATATTTTATCGCGAATCCAATATCGACACAATTTTATTACATTATTCGACCGATTAAGGTAGGTTTCCATGGAGTACTGAGGAAATGATCTGGGAGCCTCCCTTCCCTTCCAGCACTGCCTTCTTCAATTCACTGTAAGGCCTACTCCCTTTCAATCTATCTAGAAATCCTATTCTCTTCCATCCCCTCCCTCTTTTACCTAATATTCTACCCTCTAACACCTTTTCAACATCCCCTCCCCGCTAAGTACTCCCTTCATCCAAACCTTCTGTCTCCTCCGTATCTTATCTAAAAGTTGCCTCTCCTCACCCACCATGTCCAGCACTTCATCGTCTCTCCTCCTATCTATCCATTACACCCTCTACATTCTTCTCCATACCTACATCTCGAATGCTTCCAATCCTCTCTCGTCCTCCTTCCTAAGTGTCCACATTTCCGCACCGTGGAGAGCTACACTCCAGATCAAACTGTTCACTAACATTTTCTTTAAACTCTTACATAACGATCCTTTCAGAAACTCCTTCCTGTTCATGAACGCCTCATTTGCTAATGCAATTCGCTTCCTTATGTCCTTACTACTGTATCCGTTTTCCTTTAATGAGCTGCCTAAATAGTTGAATTTCTCTACCTGATCAAGTTTCTCCCCTCCTACTTTTATCTTGAGTCTCACATTCCTAGCTCGCGATGCTTTACAATACCGCAGTACCTTGGTCTTCTTGTGATTAATCCTCACCCCATACTCCTCGCACCGCTCGTTCTACGCATCCACTAGAGCCTGCCGTCCCTTCGCTGACTGGCTGTCAACTAATTTCGACGGCTATAGCGTCATTCTCGCGGCAAACAGAACAAGCCTTTTCGTCTTCTGACAGCTCCATAAAGTTTGTGAAACTATACTACGTTTTTTTGTTCTACCGTGAAAGCTGTCCAGATATTTTACGAGTTACATCTGGTTGAAACTCTGTTCGGTCAACAGTTAGAAAAATCTTGTTTTTACAATAATATATGTATATCATGTATATAATTTACGCTATTTACATTTAATCGTAAGTTGCTAATATTTATTACACGAAATAATGTAATTGATTCAATTTTAGATGAAATGGATATTTGACATGACACTTTAGTTTCTTTTTCACTCGGAATCGTCGCCTCGTTATCCCGTTAATCATCGCTCAACATCGATGTCACCATTCAACTTTCCGGTCCTCGAGTTGCTTGTATTAAAAATTATTTTAATTGACTTTTGTAATTCTTTGGCGCTTGGAATGAGTTAATTTTTAAATTAATTAATCGTACGTTGTGATTGATATTAATATCTCCTGCCGTGAAGATCAAAGTCTTAACGAAATGATTTATTTAAACATTGCATTAAACTGGTGTAAACATATTTAGAGCGACCCAAATGTGCATATTTCAATGGTCTTTCAGTCAGTTACCAGGAAATCCTCTCTCCAATCTGGTGTATTAGCACGTTCTTAGGGAGTCTGTTGTGCAAGTAAGACAGCTGACATCATAAATATTTCAACTATTCCGTGTGCCGATTCGATTCTGTTATTTAATTTGCCAATATATAAGGTTGAGATCGTATGAAATGAGGTTTTATTTATCTTACATATTCGAACGCAATCGTGTTTTTTTAAATGCTAACTTGAGGGCTTCAGAACTTCTTTTCGCCTATTCATAGCTGGACGATTTCCTCTCCTTGGTTATCTTTTGTTTTTGTTTTAACACTCATTAATTCCCATTCCTTCCCATTTCACCGCTACTTTGATTTTGAGTGTAGTTAAACCAGGTGTAAATCATTGTCTCTCTCGTACAAAACAGATTTAGCGCATAATATAACATAGTATTTAATAAATCGTAACGAAAAGGCAGGCATTGGTTCTTCAATTTTTAAATTCGTTATGTAGACACTATTTACTCGCATAATTTCATTTTACTGGGATTTTGGTTGTGCGTCAAAAATTTTATAGCATGTTTGGCACGCGTTCGTCTTTTCAAATGTTTTATATATTTTTTTATTTCGAATATTTTCAAATATTTCGTCTTTTGAGAATATAAACTTGAAATTACCTATGCGTATTTTATTAATCACATACTTAAATGCATGTCAAAATTTGCCAAAAAGTTATGTCATAAAGGTGACTTAGAGAATAAAGTACTATCCTTCAAGTTTGCAGCCTCTATTAAGACCTGCTAGATAGATGCCCGGAATCACATCATTTTGAGAGTATAAGGCAATTTTGCTTTCTCGTACTGAAAAAATTAGCCATAATATTCTCAGATGGCATGTGATTGCTTCCATGATGAGAAATTAATTCCCCTTGCTCTTTATGCCTTTCTTTGGAGGAGCAATTTCCAGTATTCGAGCAGTAGGATTACTGGCTAGAATCTATACTTAAGCAGGAAATTGGTGGAGTGATTCGTGTTGCTAATTTATACTATGTACATGTGCAGTATAAACCTTCCCCTCCCAATAATATCCTTTGAAGGCTTTAGGCAATAACGTTACGCGGCCAAGAATGTTCTAGATCCAACCAGTGAGCCAGCGGGCTCTGTGTTCTCTTTACTCCTTTTGAGGCAGCACAAAGACAGTCGGTAGATGGAATTTTGAGTATGAGACATGAAGAATGTGCCCGAAGTGCCCCAAGACCGCATACTATCCCATATGACTTATTTTCATGGACAAATATGAATACGGGTTCATGTTTTATTCGTTTCATTTTTAAGCTCACCAAGTCGAGGAGTTTCAGGGAAACATCCATGCGTTACATGCATGAATGATAAACTCTTGGGTGGGTGCAGAATAGTTTCGTTTTTATGATGAATTCACATACTTGCAGCTTCAGCTTCTTCCTTCTTCTTACCACCAGCTCACGACTTTCACTTGCAGTTTTTCAGCTGAATTCCTACCTTATCTTTGAAAATGCGCTTTGGAGAGTTTGTTACTTCGTTTAAAATGTACTGAAATCCTCTCAAAAGAAATCTGACATTTTGTGCTCCTCGCGAGGGAAATTGTGATATTAACAAAAGGTATGATTCTTTTAAGTCTGTTCGTGAAACCTTATGAATATTTAGGAATGAAACACATTATATTATTTATTACTCGCTTTGATGCGAGCGTGTTTTAAATGTCTTTTTTGGATGAAGCGAATGTATTGTAGAGACGGCATAATATTTCCTATTGTAATGAGGCAGTCAAGAGAATCGTTTGAAAATATTATTACGCAATTGTATTTGGATCGGAGTGCCTCCTACTCGCCGTTAGTATATTTTTAGCATCTTCCCCAGAATTTCGTATTTCAGAATGGCTTTTGAGGAAGGAAACCTTATTACGGCGCTCTTTGGGTATTATATTTGTAATATGTGAGTCAAAAGTTGTCTTCAGTCCTCAGTCTATAAAATATTTCATGAGATGAGAAATTGGGAAATAATATCAGCACATGCATATATTTATTTGCTAAATTTTCAAGTTACAATTTCGTTAGAGATCTTATATCTTTTCAAGAATAGTTATCCATATGTACTAACATGCTTGCATTACTTCTTACAAAAAGTAGCTTTGACTTGCTTTTGATTTAGTTCGAGGTTACATTACTTTTTAAGTCATTTGACTTTCCAAATTCTCTGCAAATCAGTCAGATTAAATATGCTGTTACGCATTATATTCTTCCTCTATTCATGTTCTGTTTCAAAGTTATAATTTAAATTTATCATTTTGTCATGTCGTATTCCACAATTGTTTCCCTGTCATTCAACATGGCATCCAGATGATTTTAAAAATGAATAAATTGTAAATAAAGCTTATAAAAGAAAATATTGAAAGTAAAAATCGCTATTCACCATTCGAGAATGTCTCATAAGATCTTACCGCCAAAAATCGGTAGCGTCCATTTCTGTAGGGTAGTGCGACTATCATTGCTCATATTGAGGTATTGTCATTGTTCTATAATATTTCAAAATGTGTCTGCTCAGCAACGCCAGTTTTTTTTGCAAGAAAAATCAATTTTATAAAACTGAGCTTGGCAATAAAGAATTAATTTTTTAAAATTAAATTATTTTAGTGACAATTAAAATTAGACATGTAAAGTGAATTTTTTAAGAATAATATTTCAATAATGCTAAAAGTCTTCTTTACTCACATTTTAGCCTCAGAAAATGTCTCTCGAGATCTTCATGTCATTGTTCGTCATCGTTACATTTCAGAGGATGGAGCGATTATTGATACTCAAGTCAAATTAATTATATCCTAACATTCTGATGATCCATCAGTTCATTTCTACACTACAATGCGAGCAATTCCTCAAATACAGGTGAATTATAAATATTAGTAAAGGTGAGCAATCACTAATTAATTAAAAATAACTTGGAAATTTAAGTAATTATATTAACCCTTTGAGCAACACATTTTCCTCTCCGTGGGTATGAATAATATTTTTGCTATTTTAATTAACATTTGGTATTGTGAAGACTTATTCCAACACGTTTCGCCATTTTTCATAACGTAAGTGTTGGTGCCTATATGCTCGTTATTATAGACAGATGTACTTATGAGGGAGCAAGAAACCCTTAAAGGTCATGTCCATTTTTATAGACATTATTACCGAAAGGGTTTAAAATTAGGAATAAATGAGAGTGTACGTAGAGAGAAATTTATATATAAGATTTGTATTCCAAGAATATCAATTTTCATTCAACGCATTCCATCCTTCGAAACGTCTATCAAATTCTTACTGCCAATCCTCGGCATCGCTCGGTTTCATAAGATTAAGTGTTTCTGATGCCTCCCTTCCCTCCCAATAGATGGTCCCCTCGCATTAAAGCGATATCCACGTAGAACAAGGGACGTTGAGAAAGGAAGCCATTGGGATGGATCTGACGTGCATTGATCCGATGTCCCTATTCTCCATCCGTCTCTGCCATGGCGACCGCATCCAGCCGCGTCCATGTTCCTTCTCCCACTCCAAATTCTCCCGTATCTAATAAAGTGGGAGAGAGCGTCCTCTCAGAAGAATCGGAGATGTGATTTCCAGGTTTCCATAAAGCCTTCTAACGACGGAAATTCCTGGAGAGAGGTACGCCGAAATGAACACGTGACCCGAGAAGAGAAGGAAACGCTCCCGTGCTTATCACATCAATTCTGGATGATGGAAGAAAAATTTCATTCATCACGAGCAAACAAATACATACTTCCCTCGCACCGAAGGAAATGCTTTCCTATTTATTAACTGGGTCCCGTATAATTTTTTAAAGTGAAACTGTGGAAGCGGAGTCGTTTTGTGAATGGAACCTTTTTATCCCTGTAGTTGTTGTATATTCCCATCATTGTGAAATAATAGTGTTGACTTTGAGAATACGTAATCTCTAATTCAACGTGTATATTATCAATTCTGAATTGTATTTTATTTTTATTCCCGCACCACCGAAAACAGAACCATTGACCTTTTTTCATCGGATTTTTAACTAAACAAATAAACTTGTACGAACACCCATGCTCTGAATATGGGCAATCTACCCAGGGTGACTCGAACCCGCGACCTCTTGTGAAGCTGGCAAGAAATTTACCTCGCCGCCACCGAGGCCGGCAGTTATTACATTAATTATTTTTACTCTACTCTAACGTCTGGCATTCAGAACATACCAGTAATTCCAACACTGTCGCACTGGTTTAAAGTTTCCACTTGTGCCTCAATTCTTTTTTTTTTACTGTAACCACATAAAAAAGTGGGTTGAAATATGAAGCACAAATCTCTTTAAACTATTGTTTTTGATTTTATTGGCAAGTTTCAGGGATGGTACAAATGTGAATTGGAAAATTTGCGTCACTCTTAAGTTTCATCAAGAAATTTGATTTAATTTCCATCCCTCACTAAAAGTCGTCCCAGCTGCTAATAGCTGGATTTGACCCCAATGAGTGGGACTTGAGTAATGTAAGATGATCTTTACATTTATTACTTCAATCCCAGTGGCCGGAACTACCTTCTCTCACTCTAATGATTTTTATTCCCTTTTTTATCTCTTATTTACACCTTTTCTTTCTACAATATCTGACTAAGTATCAACGTTTGAATGGATTTTTAGAATGCTATAATTTTTATTTCATTCCCCGATAATGTTAAATTAGAATATAATATTATCATTCCTTTATGTTGTTTTTAGTTATGAATGGCAAATGCATTTCTTTATTTTTACGGTCCCAATTACATCCTTCAATCTTTTCCCTCTTCAGATTAGCTTTTTCTCATCGTACACTTAATCCTACTTTTAACCTTTTGTTATCATCGTCAAAAAAATTCCTTTCTCTGCCTTACTCTGCAAGCTATATCTTACGCAGCATATTCTTTTATGCCCCGTAATCATATACCCTCGTAAAATTCCGGTTCTCTTCATATATTTAAATCTTTATTAGCTCTAGACAACTGTTATCCTTATTATAACGGTTCTGCTCTATTATATTTCTCCATTGTTCTTTTGTTTCACTTCACGGAAAACTACCTCTTTCCATAGACCTTTCCTACATCATAACAACCTAGCATTTTCTTTTCCACGGAGCTGTGATTTCTCCCTAATCTCTGCTCCATCTTCAAACCTAGATCCCTCTCACGAAATTGTTTGCCACTCCTCTGCTGCTGCACAAACAATGTTCTTCAACGTTTTATGTCGTGAAACTGTACTTGTTCCGTAGGCTCTCCAATCTAGACTAAATTTGATTTGAAAATTATTTTCTAGAGTTCAATTTGGCTAAATATTCCCTTCCTGAGTTTACAAAATTTTGTCCCTTTTAAATTGACCTCATAAGGAAAAAATTTCCACTTGCGTAATTTATTTCTTGTTGAAAATAATATATTAAGTTTCAGAGAGAAATACAAAATTGACCTGCGCCTCAGATGAAGCTCCTTTCGACATTTTTACATGCCTAATCTTCAATATATATAATCGTGAGAGACAGTATGTAGTCTCTTCCTTTTTCGCTTAAGCTATACATCTTATGGATCTAATTAAACTACCGTTATAAATATTGGTGCATTACTATCATTATATTTTTTTAAATTTTTGAATGCTTATCGAAATGATGATTATCCAATCTATTACCTCAGTTTGGTGCTCATTATGTGGATTACCAAAAGAAAAGTACTGTTTATCATAGAGGGTCGCAGCGATATTTTTCATTTCCTCATCTTCGGTTTACTGTACGTGGACCAGATAAGGTCACAAGTAGTACATGACCATAAACTAACTCATTTTGATGTTATTTTTTCATATCATTATTAAAATACCCTTCATGCATTTTTATGAGGATACCTACCGCAGTGGAGTCTCCCGTTGGAGAGGCGTATTTCCCAGTCTCTACGTTGAAAAATATACCTATGGCCGCGTCCGCTGGCCATATAAAGTAGTATGACACGATGAGTTTTCGAGGGAATGGTGTTTCTAGTCCCTTGTGACCAAGGAAAAGCGCCTTCTTAGATGGCAAACATAAGAGACAAGTTAGAGCTGAATTTAGAAGGTTTCCTTACGGAATCCCATCCTCATTCGTGAGGCGATATGAATTTAGATTCGAGGGTTCATAAAATCATTTGATATCCAATTGCTTGAAACTTCGTTGCCATTATATTCAGGGAATATGCTTGATTCAAAAATGGACTCCTTATCTGAAGTTTTTACGGAAGTAAAGGTCAAAGGTTTCCCTTATGAAAGTGCCTTTAAATAATGCTTTTTTTGGCGCCTGACCTCGAGGAGGTACGTTAAATGATTTGCTAATGTTTGAAATTTGTTTTAAACTACACTTTCATGCAGTCCTTTGATTGGATATTAATTTAATTGATTTAATTTGGCATTTAAGCATGAATAACGATAAAATAATTTTCATTACTGAAAAATTGTTCTGTGAACGAATTGTGAGAATTAAATAGCTATTTGAACAATGTGATTAGAAATTCGTTGAACTGTGAGAACCTGACGGAGAATTAATTAAAGAAAAAATTCTGTTTATGGGCGAAAAAGATTATTCCATTTTTATATTTCAAACTGAAATATAAAAATAACAAATTCTCTTCAATAAGGGATAAAAATTCCAGACAGCAGTTGCAAGGATTAATTTTTCTGTGACGTAATTTTATTTAAGACCCAGTGAAATCCCCCGACGTGCACTTTATCTCAAATCTTTTATGTTCTTCCAAGTACTACTCTCCTGAAATCATTCCTAATTCAGGTGGCTGGCGTGAAAGAATGTGGATATAGATAGGAAAATTCAATTTGTCTTTCAACAAGTGAGTGGATGCATTTACTATGGTGAATGGTAATTATGACGCATAACCTTCTTAACCTTCTTTTTCAAATTGAAATATCTTGCAGATTTTAGTGTTTTGAAATTGAAATAATTGCCAATAGTGCACGCGTATTTATTTTGGATGGTTTGTTTTAATAATTTCGTATTGTGATACATCGATTTCAGTGATTTCAATTCATGTTTCACTTCAAAGTTATCCGTCGTCAACGGAATCTACCTTTTTATATCCTAAGTTTTTCTTTGTATTTTTCAACCTATTGAGAGGTGACTGAACTTATTCATTCGGCTTTCAGTGAGAACTTAATTAATTTGAAAGTCGCCTACGTAACTTCATGTCCTTGCGAATAAAAGTAAAATGACAAAACCTTATTCCGGCTCTTTTTATGGGTTCACGTAATGCCTTGATTAAATAAATAGCCGCATTTAACTTTGTATCCATTCAGATGGATAATTATTCTCTTTTCATTGTCTACCTTTTGAGAAAGGAGTTTAGAATTATTCTCTTTTAAGAATTTATGAGACCTTTCTAAAAATGTTGAAATTAAGTTCCATACAGTTTGACCTTGTGCTTGTGCGTTGTATAGTTCATTTTAATATGATAGAGGTGTTGAATAAGATAAATCATAAGCCGTACATTTTACTGTGATGCAAATATTTTTATTGGTCTTTTTCTAGTAAAATCCAGGATCATGTTTCAGAAAGAGGAATTAAAATTATTTAATCGAATCTTTCAATAAGAGCTTTGGAAGTTTGCATTGAGTTTTGATAAAAAGCTAAATACATTTTCAAATTAAGGATCGATATTGCTTTACGTTTTTCAAATTGAAAGATCTCCCAATAGCTATTTTTCACGAAGTCGATCAACTAGGCATTCGGATAGCGAACGATTCCTATATCTTTATTTAATATTTTTGGTAATGCAGATAGGTGTCTCGGAAAATTTTCTTAATTTTATTTCCCTTTGATAGAAACTTTTTCAAGTAAATATGGCTGAAATGTTCCATGAAGATAGTAGAATTAATCTCCGGCATAGATTGCATGTGAAGACGAGATCTCAAGGGCCCAATTTTTTTGTATGTAATTCTGCAACTGCCACTTAAATCCTCACAGCCTAGATTAAGTTCCTTAAATTACTTTTCTTGATGAGATAAACTCTCCTGACTTGATATTTTGTGTTCCACATCTTGTGACAGATCCTCTAGGTATTCTGAAATAGCATAGTGCAGTCTGTTCCCATTTTACAAGTACCATAGAGTCGGATATGAAAATTATGTCTCCCAAATTAATAGTTTTCTCAGTAATTCTTACGTGGTAAAATTTATGTGATATATAAATTAACTATTTTATAAACTAAACGCGTAAGTAATCAAATTAAATCTATTATACGTTCTCTATTCTATTATAGATCTCACACAATTGTAAATGCTCCATTTATTCCACCGATTTTCTTTACACCTTTCTTAAGTTTTAAATCGAGTAGTATAATGTATCACACATTTTATCGTACTTTTTGGATAATTGAAAAAGACAAAACTCGTATTACCTCCGTATCTCTTTTTCACCGGCCGTTGTAGGCACTAATGCAAAATATCATTATCACTCTTTATGTTTATTAAATACGTCATCACCAAGTTTTTCCAAGCTATGGAAAGCATCCCAGCTAACTTATAGCGATCATTTCCCTGAGGAGGTCTCCAGCTGCGGAGATGAAACTGTTGGCCAGTAATCCAACCGAGACGCGGTTACATCCAAAAAAGAATACCGCTGGACCCTATAGCTGAATTAATTTTCCAGGTGGCAGCTGGTGTTTCGCTCAGCATCGTTTCTCCTCAATGTTTGATAACCAATGTTGATATCATCGTGTATTCAGTCCGCACTTCTTAGAGGATAAATGAAGTCATATGTGGAGCATTGGCGTTCAGTTGTCAAGTATTCTACCGTTTAAGGTAGTTTCCATGGAGTATTTAAGAAGCATTCTGGGAGCCTCACTGTCCTTCAAGCACTTCTCTCTTCAATTCACTCTAAGGCCTACTCCATTTCATTAAATCTAATAATCCTATTCTCTTCCTTCCTCTCCCTCGTTTACCCAACATTCTACCCTCTAACTGTCTCCTCCGTATCTCATCCAAAAGGTGCCTCTCCTCACCCACAATATCCAGCACTTCGTCGTCCCTCCCCCTATTCATCCACATCACCTTCTACATTCTTCTCCACACCCAAATCTCGAGTGCCTCCAGTATTTTATACTTCATAATTATCTTTTTTCCTTACAAAGATTCCTAACGTACGATATTCGCTGCGCCAATTCGCTTGTCAAAATCGATAAGAGCAAACTAATGTGAAGGTGACCTCCTCGTAAAATTCCCCTCTTTGCTGATGATGCTTCCCTTTAACATCCCCATCCCGCGTAGGAGATAACCTTGACTAGAAGACGCTTTGCCGTGACAGCATTCTATGGGCGCGCGCCCAAAGCGCTCCGCGTTCCTCGACACAGGAGCGTAATTCTACCCCCTTGACTACGCCGTGCCCCTCTTCCCTCGCACGGCTCCACAACCTCAGCTTGTTAAACCGTCATTCCAGCAGGAAGGTCGGTCGTGGGTTACGGGGACGTGGGGAAGGCGGGGGAAGGGTTGCACGGGGGAATGTTTTCGGTCGTAATGGGAAACGGGTTGAGCAAGGGGTGAGGGTGGGCGTGGCCGGAAGGGTCGGAGGATAAGGGTCAGGTGATGTTAAGAGGAGGAGAGCGCGACCCCGGGTAAGGGTTCCCAGATGACGAAGTGAAGTTGCGAAACAAGCCCGCCGCTCATTCACGGGGCCCGAAGAAATTGGTTCCTTGGCCTTAGATGGTGTCGTCCTACGCTGCTGTGTCGCCAGCGGTTGGCTATCATCGTGTGCCATCCGATCCCGGGGTTGATTGACGGTAGCCCTCGATCTCTCTGCAGTTAGTGCTCACCTGAGCTTTGATGCGCCAGAATTGAGTGGGTCTGATGCATATATATCCTCTCCGTTCTCAACTGGCGTATCCGAAGGTGATACTCAAGCTATATAGGTCATATTTTGAAATATTTCGGTTCACTGGGCGAATTAATCCCGAGGTTGATTGATGATAGCCCTCCACATCTCTAACGAGCTTCGCTCTGCTTTGATTCATCACATTATAGAGAACCAGTCTCTTATGCCTTTTCTGAGGTCAACTGATGGACCTGAAGATGACACTCTAACATTGAGGATCGCATTTTTTAATACTTCGGTGAACTGATTGCGAATAAATCCCTACTTTGATTGGTGATAGCCCTCAATCTTTGGTTCAAGGCTTTTCTTTGATGCACCAGTATAGAGAAAAGCTAGAGAACCGTTCGAGATTTTTTCGAACGGGAAAAGCTGTACATTTGAGCACGGTATTGCAGTGTTCGACGCGTTAAAAAATCTCAAACATTTTTCAAAGTTAATTCTTAGAAGGAGTCTTTGCTCTTTGAATAATTCTTGCTCTGAATATTTTCGAAGTATCAAACACTACCCCCAAAATCCATATCCCGTGAAGCAAATTTACGTGGTCCACACATAAAATGGTGGATAATGGCTTTAATATTTCCCCTACATTGGTCTTTCTTTACATTTTTAGTAACGTTAGTCATTATATTTTTACAGGTAAATGCATCAATTACTTATTTCAGAAAATATCCATTTTGAGTATCATAACTTCCGTACCTTGTAGCCATGACGATTAGAAAACGCGATTAAATATCAAAAATAGGTCACCGAACTTTGATCTTGAATCTTTCCATTTTTGTATGATGTTCCACAAACTCTGAGGCAATTGCATGTATAGTGTGCCGATTAGATGCTTTGATGATATTTAAATTTGTGATTTTTTTTCCTTTGGCTCCTTTTTCACCTATCTCTCGGGGATTTAAAGTGAATGAATGATAAAATATAATCGATGATGAAATATTTTAATTATTTTATTTTTAAATTCATCTGGTTAATGTTACGAAATATAAACTATCCCTGAAAAATCGTCGGAATAAGGTCCCAACAACGCCAATAAATGACCATTTACGCTCGTCACATCATTCACGCACGGATTCATTTACGAGAAAATTAATATTTCAAGGAAATGAAGACTTTTACATTCACGGACTCTCGGACCTAGATGCAATTTCACTCGGATTTTTCTTCATCATGTGGGGATTGTTGAATTTAGCGTAATCCGTACTGAAATATTAAAATCGATCCCAGCTTCTCTTACCGGACATTGTTGAGCGCTTTTACGAGCAGTTCACTTCAAACGCCCCCTCTGAAATTCTTATGACTTAGATCTTAATTACAGTTGTAGCGTGAGGGAACCCTAAAGGTGATGTGTACGCTTGCTTGAATTGCACGTAAAAACTATCGCCATTTCCTGGAATGATTAATAGTCTTGTAATTATTCATTGAGCTCATAGGCAAACAAATGGTTTTAACAAAACATAAATCAAATAGGAATTTATTATATAACTTATTTTGAGATTACAAACCTTTGATTCATGACGCGTACATTAGTACGGAGTATGATTTCTACCAAAAAATACCTGCTACTATTGCTGAAACTATGATTTTAAATTCCTAAGAATCGCATTTTTCACCTGATTCGCCAATTCTATACCTTCTGTCGAGTATTGCGGGTTACTAAATCCCATTGCTAATATTTGCGCCAAAAATTTTGTTTGAGAGTCGAAATGAATGTCAATAGCCATAAGGATGTGCCATCAACAGTTTCTGACGGTCCCGATGTGAGCCCTTCAGTTCTACGCACCCGTAGACCCAAAACGTGGAAATTAAGTTTCGACACTCGTGATAGAGAGGTTGGTTTTCCAACTCACCGCCTCGCCTCACGGTCGGCAGATGGCACTCAACGCGGGTGTGACGACGGCAGAGACCCGTTACCGAAGCCTCAACTCCCCTAACGAGTCCTCTTCGGGACTGCTCCTGGGTGCACATGGCCATTGCGTTGAATTCTCCGCTCTTCCTCTATAATTTGGCTATTCCGATCACCAGCACATCATGTATCACGAGCGCTAGGACGAGAGCATTCGAAGCTGAAGCTGATGCTTGACCTTTGTCCTGCACGGTGCGGTTCTTGCACGCAAGTAGGCCAAAATCCCCCAGCCAAATTCTGACCCAATTATCAATTTCATCGGGCGTCCGCGTCGTTCCTTTGTGTAGTGGTTCTCGGTCCACAGTACTCTGTAACCCTTTCACATGCCGAGCTATTGTTACTTTAGGTTTTTGTAAACAATACTTTTCTTGAATTGTTGTGAGAAAGAAGTACTAATTTTTGAAACTGAGTCAACCCTTTATATAGTCGTTATGTAATAGCCATCAGGATTTTGAAATCACGATCCCCAACTATTTAAGAAAATTATACTTCACGCTCTCTTTATCTCTTTTCATACTTAATATCTCGAACTATGAAAACATACATTTATTAGTAAAATTGTTTCCTCTGAAATTATATCTCCTAGAAGTGATAGTTTTCAGACAACAAATTTTGGAGTGTGCATGCACTCTCTGCCGTTTACATACCCTAAAATAAGTGATTAAATGTTGTTCATTGAGATGAAAATGGAGGTTTTTAATGCGGCTAGTATGGGAAGGAAACCAATCTCTAGCTGTGTATTATACCCTCATTGTGCCAATGCCTAATGAGCCTGGGAGTTGGTTACATGGATCGTTCCTATCGAGAGCTCATTATGCTCCTACTTCAATCTATCTCCCGTTACAAATCTTCCGTAATGATGTCTGACTGCATTCTAAGATTATTTCTGCATTGACTTGGTGGCAAATACTATTAATATTTCTTGTGGGAATCCTAAGTTTTTTATATCGTCTCTTCGAAAACTCTGTAATTCGTCATTGGTATTTCGAATTCAAAGCTTTCAAAGATCAATTATTTCGTCACTATCCAGGCTCTAAAATTGGAAGCCATTTGGAAAACGGTTCCCAGGTATGCGAGGTATATGTTACCCAGTTACTTTGCGCAAACCCTATCCTCTAAATCGTGCATGTTTTTCAAACTTCATCGTTACTTCCTCTTCCCACTAGTAGCGACGTATAAGAGAAAAATAGTTTGCGCAAGTACGAGGTTCCAGGATTATGCCTCCTCTCAACGATTGGATGAGTCTATGCTTACGTCATTGAGCTAATACTTTTTGTGGTCCTTACTTTGACGAA
Organism: Ischnura elegans; assembly: GCF_921293095.1. Lineage (NCBI taxonomy): Eukaryota > Metazoa > Arthropoda > Insecta > Odonata > Coenagrionidae > Ischnura > Ischnura elegans. Next base: position 80,063,482 of record NC_060246.1, on the reverse strand, counting down.
GGTACAAAATGCTAGTTTTTTTTATTCAAAGCCTAGGCCTAGATTAAATTTTTCCGTGAACATTTAATTATGAAATTCTTCCAAATAACGTATCTTTCATTCAAGTCTAGGACACATTGCAATAAAAGTCGCTGGAGCATGCAAGGTTTAGTGAAATGATATCCTGATTAGTGAATAAGAAAGATGGTAATTTTCCACATATTTATTTAAAAAAGCACGACGCGCCTTTACTTCCAGGTCATTTTCAAGTAAAACACTAAAATTTATTATTTTCAAACCACAAATTTAGAATTGTGCACCCTCTGCTGCTTACATACCCTTAAGTAAGTGATTCATTGTTGTTTATAAAGATGAAAATGGAGTATTTGTGCATTTAATATATTACATGTAATTAAAGAGTACTATTGCTATATTTTCAACCTGACAAGCCATATTTTAGCATTTAAAAGTTTTTTTTAAGTTCTCCAATAATTACGGTACGACGGTATTTAACAAATCACGACAGTCGAAACGCGCCGAGCTTGGTTAAATAAATTTGTGGAAAATTGCCATCACTCTTATTCATTAATCTAGGAAACGTGTTTCTTTTATCTTAGTGACTGGAGCCGCGTGGAATATTCTGCGAGGTCTCATTGGCTTTGCAGGTCGAGGGTGAGGTCGACATCCCTCCTTGGGAAATGGACTTATCGCTCGAATTCAATCCCCCGAGGGGATTGAAATATCTCATCGACCGTAACCAAAGCTCTCCTCTCCAATCCCTTCACCTGTGACTATCTTCTCTGTGCTCTGAACGTTGGGTAGAGGAAGAGGGTACTAGAGAAGGATACACAGACGCTGCGCCGCCGGAAATTACAGTCCTTGCTAAACCTCACGGTAGGTGTGCCAATGATGATTTAATGCATGTACCTGTGTCTGAGGTCTGCTTTCCAAATATTTTTTTTCTGGAGATAGGAAGGTTTAGCTTTGCGTGAGAACCATCCTTGGCTCACTTGAAGATGCCTCTGAGCCTTTCAAAATTCTTCTTATCACGAAAATAAATTTCAAGACAAATACGAGAATAATTTTAATAAGTTTCCTATTTCATTTAATTACTTATCGTTTATTCGAAATGATTGCAAATGTCTATGATAGACTACCTTTTTTGTTGCCCATTTATGATTTATTTTAAATTAGATCTGTCAAGGCAAATGGCTTTCTTTCTCCCCATATTCTTCTTCGAAAAAAGTATTACCGGGCATGATATGCAAGAATTAGTTCGCAGAGAGTTTCACTTCTATATTTTACATTGTATGTGACTTAAGGGAATTGAGTGTCGATGACATTTTAGTCTACCAGTGGATTCGAAAATCGATCTATCCTATATTTATTTCCACAAATTTATTTAACTAAGGTGCTGTTAACGTTTCATATTTATCCAATAAAAAGATTTAGTGTAATTTTATGTTTCGGATAAATATTTTCATTCATAGCATCCTCCGGAGAATTTCAAATCATTTACATGGGTATTGCGGTTTCATAACGATGTACTACGCTTTACTCTGAAATATTTCTCTCATTATCTCAAACAATCAAGGATAGCGCATAACTTCTGAGTTTCTAGCGGAGATTCGGAGGAATTCCTTTGTAAGAAGTCCATGGGCGATGCGGCCAGGAAATTCGCCGCACTGCACACAGTATATAGGATAAATCGATTGTCGAATCCACTGGTAGACTAAAATGTCATCGACGCTCAATTCCGTGTCACGTGGCACGCACGACACGGAGTCAGGGGCGGTAAGCGACGGCGAAGCGCCGTGTCGGGAGAAAATTTGTTTGATAGGAACGTTTTCGTGATGGGAAGGCGTGGGCTGGAGTAGGCAGCAGCACCTCTGGGTCTCTTGTGCTTCCGTCAGGGGCGTATCCCCGTTCACCTGAGTGTGGACAAAGGAGCCAGGGCGGGTGGGTGGATCCAAAGCATCCATGAGCATGTTGTTCTACCTATTTCGAGCTGCGGGTGTCTGCAAGTGGGGCGATATTTTTGGAACCCGCAAAATAAATGCGTCGCGTCGTGGGTTTATAATAGAATACATCAATCACATTGATGAGGTCTGCATTATGGCACAAACGTTCCAGCGTATTTTTTTTATTTAGAAGGTGAAAGGAAATGTTTAAATCACAAGCACTCAGTACTTCCTTGAGGCTGATGGCGGTGGTATTTGGTGGAGGCACCCGATTGCTGAGGTCTTTTGCGCCATGAGGAAAGGGAATGGACGGAAGGGTGGAGAGAAACCCGGCGTCGGCATTAGCCTGCTCTTAACGAAAGGCGCCATAGGGACCACGGATTAACGTCCCATCCGGTGGGCGGAGTGTTGCGCTTGAAATGTCCTCCATACAACGCTCAAGCAGGGATCAGGCAGTCTCTCTGGAAACTCTCTGTCATCGCCGGATTTTGAATCCGAGTCCACGGAGCAGTAAGCCAATCACCAAAAAGCCACCGCACCAACGCGAACCCCCTTAAGGTTGATGCATTTAGGCTACAAACGTGCCATGCTGACTCCATCCGAATAAAGAGTGAGGTGGAGAAGTGGAGTTATTTCCTTTCCCTTGATCACCTCGTGGCGTGTTCTTGAAGTGTCCCAATGTTTCGCCCCGACGTTGATCCTGCGAATCATTTCGGTCAGTTGCCCAACGCACTACCCACTAGGTCTTTGTGTTTCCTAGATCATGCGTTAAACTTTTTTGCTAGGAGGTGTGTATTGACCGGAGGAATTGAAAAATGGAGCATCATTATATAGCTACAAGGTGTTATAGTCCGAAATAGGGTATCGCCTGACGGGGGTAGAACTCACATTCCACTAAGTCAACGGCGTGTGAATCTCTCATCATCAGGGTAAAAATCCAATTCTTAATAGAAATATTATAAATAAAAGAAAACAATTAACATGGACATTCCATCGCAAGGATTTTTTATGTGGGCGTGTAACTGTAAGTTTGAATTCGGAACATGTTGGTCGATATCTCCGCACTACACGAGGAGCCCATCTTGCCCTTCATCAGTCCACAGATCCACATAATAGGAATAATATATATTTAACCCACAGTTTCATATATACTTTTATATCATTATGATTGGATATATAAGTCATTCTGTATGTAAATACCACCGCTGGCATTTATGAAATGCACTCTACCAAATCTTAAATTTTAAAAACGATTTAAATATGCGTACATACGATTCGCACTTGCATGAAGATTGGAATGCAATAAGCTAATTATTGGAGCATATGCGCTATATTATTGCAAAACGTAAAAAAATTGCTTAGAGAAACACATGTGCGATTCAGTATGTTCAAATCGTTAACAAACTTCATAAAACTTACAGGTAATTTACAGCCAAATATAAAAACGAAATGATAATACAATCATGATAGTTTTGAAACAGTACTTAAAGTAAAAAAATTACATCCGCGCAAAAACTGTACATTATGCATATATGGTATATTTTGCGGGTTCAAATTGATTCTGATTTTTGGTATATATTCTGCCTCTCTTTGATCTTTTTTGGTTATTCAAGGGAGAATTGTTGTCAGCACGGAAGGCTAAAAGTAACCCAACCTCGTATCTCTTCCTCACTCGCAGCATTTGTCCGCTTCGGTATGCGCTCTGGCCTGCTTTTGTTTCTATTATTATTTCAGAGGTTTCCCTCCCTATCTACACCCCTATACCCCCTCCTCTCCTCTTCCTCCGATGTAATATTTTTTTAACAAATTGCCACCATGCTAGGATACTCACGACTCCGGAAACAAAAGGCTTAACCGCGGGTGTAATTTTTTTATCTCATCCACGAGCACACATTCTACCATTACTCTGCATGATAAATTCTATCCACGTGGATTTTTTCAGTCACTTAGCAAAGGGTACAGATATCTAATCTTTTGCGTAGGTAGGAACCTTTTTCTTGATAACCACAGTATTTTTTTGTACCCGAGTATATTAAATGTATTATTTACGCAGAGGACGCCATTAAAATATATCTCTACTTTATAGCAATGCGGTTGTAATGCTTATGAAGAAATTTTGTCAGTGAAATAATTACATCTTCATGAATAAAACTGGTCTATGCCCAATTTCAATGACTTGAGAGGTTGATACCGTGATTTGACTTACGTGTTATCGGCTTATCAGCAGGGTAAGTAGCGATGAATATATCAAAATTTGATTGAAAACACTAAAAAACTAATATCAAATGACAATGACCAACGCAGTTATCGTAATGCATACAATTTCATTAACAGAGTAAAACATGTGTTTCCATAGTTTTAATGATTGCATTACAATTGAAACACGTTGAAAACTCCTACTCTGTTAACAAAATAGTGGGAAATACGATATATTCGTTGATCATTAGTTATGTTGTTCTACGACATCTCTCCTCAAAAAGTTGACTTTATCGAATGATAATTTCAATCCAGGTTATTGATTTATATCAGATGCATTTTTTAATTTCTTCTTATTCATGGATTAACTCTCTACAATTATGATGGCATCCTTTTTTAATGCCTTAACCAGCTATGTAGGTCCAAAGATTAATTATTACCTCCACTTTCATTTATTTTGTCCGAAGCAATTTTCTTTTTCTCAATGAAAAGCATGAAATACATTGATTTACATGAAACGAGATGAGATACCTCGAATTTTGCTTGTGAGTCCGCTCTCGAACTCCACTCATTAACCCCATCGATCCATGGGCCTATCAACTCTCCTTCAACCTATGAAAGATAATAAGAATAATTAAGTGAAGGAGCCTGTATTCCCTCCCCCGGTAAACAGAAGAAATGGTGGAGAAAGTTTCTAGAGAAAAAGCCAATCTACAGAAGTAGGGACAGATTGAAAATGGTGGTATTTTGCCAAAATTAGTCGTTCTTTCGGAATTATTTTTGCGTCTAGTGTGCCGGCTCGAAACAGGATTTCTGCCCCAACTTTTAGCCATTTGGATGGCCGCCCACGCTGTAGCAAGTTTTTTTCAGTTCCATGGCTATTTATGTGCATACTTTCAAAACGATTCATAATTCCATGTATCACCTCTTGCCGCACGATTGGTTTCTTATTCAGACACAGAGAAGTTTATTGATATTTTATTCACAGCACGTGGCATTTAAATGAAGGTAACGTTTTTATTTATGCACTCATATTCATGACCTGATATTTCATTGCAAGTAAACATAAGTAATTCTTACGTCATAACACCAGTACCTATTGTTTTCAGCCTCATTAAGCATCACATTTCCGGCGCGATGTAATTAAACTGAGCAGGGTAGTAGCGTAATGGTTAATGCTTTCGGCTGCGGAGCGGTGTGTCCCGGTTTCCCTAGATGGAAAACATAAAATAGATGATGATATAATGCAACAGATGCAATTATAGTTTTTGACTCTCTGAACTTCTTTTAAAAAATCAGCTTGGAAGAAAATAGCTAATAAAATTGACCCCGTGGACCCTGTTAGATGCGTGGACACCAAGGGTTTAGTTCGAGGCGAGTTCTGCCCTAAATAAAAAACCACACTTGGGATTGAATTTTATCTATAAGGAAGTAACCACGGAATAGACATCATTAAAAATTGGTGGTTGGTGATTAACTTTATCACATTTAGTGAAAACTTGTTATATCTTTGCTACGCCTACCATAAACCTTGTTGGACATATTGTCATTCATCTTGTTATTAAAAACATATTATAATGAAAACTACGACAGGAAAAAACCAGCAGCCTGCTCACTGCACGTGCCTAACCACTGTCAGCAGAATTTTCCACAGAATCTATGAATAACTCTGCAGAACCTCGGCCAACACCTGGACGCGATAGGGGTTAAATTGAAGGGGTCCAGTGGTATTTCAATTACAACTGCACTTTCAATTTGGAATCAGCTTGTGTGTGTGTGTGATTCCTTAATTGAAGTAGCCTTAGCGAGGCCCCCCAAAACCCTCGCGAAGGTTCCTTCGGAGTTAAGCGAGTGATTGGGTGTGAGTTTATTCAACGGAAGCAGCCTTAGCGAGGTCCCTCAAAACCCTCGCGAAGGTTTCTTCACTGTTGAACGAGTGTTTGTGAAGGGTTCCCAGTTGAGAGGCTGGGGTTGGTCACTGCAGCGAATCTTCCCGTTTTAGCATACCAACACAGTGTTTTGTTTATACCGGTGGCGAGATCCCCTGTTACGGCCATTGGAGTTTTTAATTTCCCAGTTGAAGGGGTTCTTTTAGGGGGTGAATAAAGTCTAATTATTACATTTTTAATGAAATATTGAATTGAATTATATTTAATTATGTGGTTATACTGGATGAGTGATTTATCAGTAAAGAAAACATGGAAGATTATTGAATGACGATTACCATTGTTTCCTGAATGCATGAGAATTCACCTCGGTTAGTTAGAATTGATCTGATGAGATCAATTTAGTCTACCTTTTTGCGAGGCAAAAAAATCCGTTCTTTCAATTAATTTTAAAATACATCCCCAGCTATCTATGAATAAAGTATGACATCGTTAATTAAAATCATGAAGCTCATTCGTGCAGAGTATTGATGAACTCTTGAATTCAGTTAACGTATTACCTCTTTTGGCTCACAAAATTAGCCAAGCTGTGTCAGTAAAGGTTTTTACGTGTAAAATTTTCCCACGTTAACAGCAACAGCCTTTCAAATTAGGGGGAGATAATTTGAAATACGATTTCATTAACTAGCGGTGTGTGTTAGAACGGTAATTTCGTATGAGTAATTACAAAATCCCTCGTTTCCTGAATTCCTTTAAAGGTTCGCTCTGCTGCACTCTCCTCTCTACTCTACTCGTGTCTTCTACACATTTTACCTTGCATGATCTTTAAAAAATGCTGTCCACCTATCAACGTTAGTAACTACCAGCCGATTTTTTGCAGTTTCAGCTTCTGATTCATTTTGTGTGTCTTATAATAAGGCCGTAATATCATATAAGTTTCTAAGTGCGCTCAAGTCAACGAACGAGTCATTTGAGTCTAACCCTGGCGTTTTTGTGAACGGGGACATTGCGCTTTGTAGGCATTTCAAGGGGTCCGTAAAGCTTATCCTAACATGTTACTTTGCTATAAGGTGTAAAATAAAGCGAGTGCAAACGTATTTGCAAAATTATTACAGTATATCAGTGCAATACGACTCAAAGATCCTACAATGCGCTAAGCAAACGTAATATCATTTCAGTATTGTATTCAAATTCTAATACGAAATATTTTAGCAATTTCCCCTCCGTTCATGTACTTCCCTCTTCAATTCACAATAAGGACTACTCCCTTACATTCTATCTAAAAGTCCTATTCTTTTCCTTCCTCTCCCTTGTTTACCTAACCTTCTATCATCTTAAAATTGTTTTCAACATCCCCTCTCTGCTAAATACTCGCCCCATCCAACCCTTCTGTCTCCTATGTATCTCATCTAAAAGCTGCCTCTCCTCACCCACCATGCCCAGCACCTCGTCATCCCTCCTCCAATCCGTCCACTTCTCCATTCTTCTCCATTTCCGCATTGAAACTCGCTATTTACACCTTCCCGCCTTCGGTCTTTATTACACGAGGTGGCCAGGCCACGTCGCCATTCACGCAGCTGGCTGCTCCTCTCGTCATCGGGTTCTTATGGAGGTTATTACACGGTAGCCACCGGCATTGCAAGACTGGCTGCCGCGCCGGCAGGCTACACCTCGGTCGTCTGATTGAATTTCAATTGTTTAATTATGCAACTCCGCTTCCCCTTCGCCGGCAACCAGTTGCTTGGCTGCATGGATTAGCCACCTTGTTTTAATAATGGCCGCACACGGTGCTTAATTGCACTTTCCCTGGGTGTTAGCCACACGCTTTGATATTCTTCGAGATCATCTAGCGATTTGATCGATGGATTTTTCTTCCTCGTAGGAAAATCCTCTAAAATCGCTGGCACATAAATGGCTTTGCCTGGTTTCGCTATTTAGTTGGGCCCTCTTCGCTTCTATAGCGTTCAGGTGTTTTTCCCCGTCCCATCCCTTCTGAACCTATCCCACCCCAGACGCATCGACGGGTTCCTATCGCGGCGGCGCCTCTTTCCTTTTCCCTTCCTCTCCTCCCCCTCCCCGGGTGATCGGGCGTATAAGTCTCTGACTTGGTTCCCGGCCCCGGTGTGTTGTATCCATAAAGGGCTCCCCTTGTGCCCTTGAGCCATTTTTCAAGATCATGTTAATCGTTTTACAACGCCTTACCTCATATAAAAGCTTATTTAATGATCTTCAATTCCCTAATAAAGTGTGTTGACACGTCTTGACCACTTATATCTTGGCGATGCATTTCACTATGCCTAATACTCACGTATAGCTCTCATGAATTTCGACACATTGTATATTTTATCATTTTGAAATTTCTCCAAAACTATAATGTTTCTCAATAAACTATAACTATTTTCCTATTTATGCATCGGGAGCGCGGTAGTTTAATGGGGTTGATTGAGGGGTCCTGGATTTTAATTCCAGGCAAAGGTACCGCGACACATAAATTCTTGAAGTGCAAGGTGGTCCAGGGAAAGTAAATGCCCCCCTACATTGAATATGTGTGGTTTATACGTTTGTGGCTTCATTTAGGTTGAGCTCTACTCTCACCTTTATAAACCAACCTTTAGTTAGAATAATTGAGTGTGTGAGTGAATCAGGTTTTGACTTTCTAGAAGTAGACTATTAAGACTTCTTAGAAGTAGACTATTAATTATTTCTGACTTTCAGTTATGTGGAATCTTCAGGTGAAGGCTGACACGTAGAACTAAAGTTTTAGGGATAAGAATGAAACTACTCCTTTCGGTGTGGACAGAAGTTCATTTCTGAAGTGATTCGCGGAATTCTCAAATTCTCTTAAAGCGAACCCAATGATACCTTATAATACGATCGATAGTTCTGTCGTGAGATCTAGTGTTTGACGTTTCTACTGTCATACCATTTCCTATGTTGATTTTTATATCATCGAAAGATTATTTTTTTTATTAAATATGGTGACCGATTGGTCTAACTGCATTTTTTTCTTTCACCCCGACTCAGAGCTCAGTGAGCTCAGCGCTAATATGGAACGTCATAAATATCAAATTACTCGTATGAATTCCCCCCAGATAAAACGAAGCCACTTAGGAGACTTTATATGGTTGCGAAATTCCGTTCACGGGTCATTCGTGATAAATGTTGAAATTTCTCTGGGATGTCGTATTTGAATAATTAATACCTAAATGTAGTGGCCAATTCATAAAGGCAGAATGGGGAAATGGATAACGTTATTATATATTTAGTGTCGTAATTAACCATGCATATAATTGTAGTTATTCCGATATTTTATCCTTAAATTTTATAGATGCCGTATAACCCCGATGTAAAGTTAATTTTCACATCTTCGAATCAAGTTGTGTATATTTTTAAGTCAATGATAATTTTTGTGACACTCTAGTCATATTTTTTGTATCATTATTGCGTGATAAAATGGGAAAAATATTTTAAAATTGGGTTTTGGTTACTTATAACAAGGCCCATTTTATGTACCTTTGTTATGATAGATGTTATATAGTTTCTGATGATATTATACTATTGAATATTTTGAATACATGTACAGTTTTCGATGTAGAATACTTTATGAACCGCTTCCTATATCCTGTATCACCGTTTTTAAATCGGTTGCGTTTACTTCATCGGGAAAATTTCTCTTAATTATCATAATATCAACGATTTTTTGTGAAAGTTCGTCTTATATATTCGTCGTCGCTTTAAATATTTCCTGATGATAATGACCTCTCCATCATTTTTATTAATTTTCCTGCTTGCTAATTGAATAATGTTCTCTATCACAATGGCATTCCGTTCATTTAATAAAGGTATCTATAACTCTATGCGATGTATAATTAAGTTTACTGAAACCAACCGTATGAAATTCATGCCTTTTTTGAATGAAAACGTAGTAATTGCATTCGAAAACACATTTTATTGGGCAGTAGAAAATCTTAGAGAATTACGCGCTTTCCAATGATTGATTTCAATTTAATATCACTCAATTAAAGGTTTACCGTTAAAGGTGTCGTAAACTTCACTTATTTTTATTCGGAAGGACTTTTAGAATCCAAAAAAATGCTTCTTTATTCACCAAAACGGTCCCCGAAAATGTTCCTCATCGTCAAACCTTGTTAGTGATACAGTTCTAAAATCGTCAAAGAACTACTTTTTTTCCAATTTCGTGCATACCTTCCGCAGTATCCGATTTACCTTTCACAACTTATTTGACCAAAATATAGAGTTTCCGCCTTCAAACATGTAGATTAATCCTTTCAGATACTCTCCGCTGGTCATTCAGTATGCAATGAATATTCAGTCGTTGGTGCATTTATCCTGTAAATAAAGAAAAAAGTAATCTTCGTACCAACAAAAGCTCAATTTCATGTAATCCCATGCAAAAATTTGAATTTCATACGTGCTTCCGATATTTCAATCTCCCTTGCTGTACGGCCTCGGAAGGGTTTGACTAAAATAATAATCACAATAGCCATTTCCTGAAATTTTCACCACTTATTCATTCCATCTCCGAATTTGCTTCAATTGTCAAATGAATCAGGAGTAGGAGCGTATTTATACTCATCCATTGTGACGAATCAACCATCCTCGTGAAAATAGGTCATCATTGTGGCCTCTATGAAGTACCAAAATCATTACTTCAGCACAATGAGCGCAACCATTGATTTGTTTGAAATGGGGAGTCAATGGCTGTAAACGTTGAGCACACCTTATTTATGCATTATTTTTTCATATGCATCGTTAAAAAAAATGAACTATCATCTGAGATTATTTTTATGAAGAATTCAAACGAAACAAAAATATATTTCAAATTCAATGCCGTATGAATGGCTGGCAATCAGTTTTCATGTTAGATTAGGAACTCACAGAACTAATTAGTTAAATTTAAAGATATTTTCCTGCTTACCGTGGCCTATTTGCAGGTTATATACTCTTCATTGCTGTGTAGGGGCTGCAGTTTATGGTTGCCAGCAATAGGGTTTAACTGTACACATGGTTTAGTACCATGTGTGTTAATTTTCAATTCTTACGTGGCTCTTAGGCCTTATCACTTTTTTTCTGATCTTGAGATAAGTAATACCCTTATGTGTAGCTTTGAGGCTTTCGTTTGGCTAATCAGTTTTTTTATGCAACAGTTGGTACCTCTTTAGTTGAAATAAAAAATATCTCTCAGTGAAGTGGTATTTCAATTACAAAAGGGTCATTAAACGATTGATACCCAGAAGATGACGTTTTCCTTGATAGCTGGTAATTGCGTTTTTTTGAAAGCCCTTTGGTAGTTTTTTACATCTTATTCCGTGTTCTTATATTTTTTCGATTGAGCTTAACATGATAAAGAAGTATCCTTCCTTTCGTTTCCTGTTGTCATTCCATACCTTTAAAAATGGCGACTATTTCCGCTTGTCAGAAGCATCCACTTTACCCAATATCAAACACTCTCGCCCTTATGACTCTTTGAAACGTCCTCACAACTCTGTCTAAAGAAATGCTTGATAATCATATGGTTTTAATAAAAGTAGTTTTAAAGAATTTAATTTTCCATACGCGTAAGTGCAGAAATCTAAAATATTTTTTTGCCTTTGTGAAACTTTTTTGTGTCTTATTTGTTTACTCTTTAATTTTTGAGACTTTTAAATTTACAGAAAAAAAGATACCTCGAAATATTTTCACCTATCCATTTCCACTTTCAAAAACAGTAATTTACAAAATCATCAGCTCTCATGGTGCTACTTTGGCTTGCCTATATTGCTCATTTAGCTTGTTATAACTGCTAAACTTTGCAATATGCTTAGCCTTCTGACTGTTTTGCCGGTGTCACGTTGTTACGTGAACCATGATGAATGAAAAAACGCTGACCAGTGGAACGGATTCAGGCCTTTTGACTTCGTAACGGACTCGTATTTTTTAGAGTGTGATTACGAAGAACCTTTATTTGAAAACTGCGTTGAACAGAACAAAAAAAAATCACCTATTAGGAAGACATAAAGTTTAGGTGAGAGGAGTTTGAGATTTTTATATGAAGAAGAATGGTGAAAGTGAGTTGGACGGAGAGGAGAAGGAACGAGGAAGTTCTCGGTAAAGGGGCTGAGTGAAGGATATAATTGTTCAAATGGATTCACGGGAGGTAGTTGATGTGAAAGGAGAAATTCTAAGTACCTCGGAGAGATGTTGTATAGACTGGAGGCGGCAGGAAAATAACAGGATTCATGGATAGAATGAAGATCAATCGGTATTATTATGAATCGAAGAAGAAAATACAATTATGGGGAATGGAGTCTGGCGGAAGTGATGAATAACATTGAAGCGCTACCTTCCTTGTGAGGCCGCCAGTATCGGAAAGTTACGGCTGATAATGATAAGCTTAAAATGTTCAGTCCACTTCCTTGTGAAAATTTGTCAAGCGAAAAATAATCTCTTTAATGAGATAATTTGTGGAGTATCCATACTGTCATCACGAGTCGCCCAATAGGACTTAGATTTGTGCTGCTTGTGTGCCAATATTAATTGTCCGTTTAATGAAGCCATATGTACCCCAATCCCTCTTCTTGAGGCTAGTGTGCTGTTAGTTTTTATTTATACTTTGCAGTGACTTTTGTTTCGTTTCACCATCAAACGCTATTGTAAACGAAATACTTATCCCTAGATGGAAAATTGGTTCGCAGTAAATTGGTTCGTTGGTCTTCCTAGATATTAATTAGATGCGCTCCTTGAGTTCATCGCCTAACAACAAGAACCCGATTTTTATCGAACGGAACTAGTGCGCCTTTTCTTGGTGGAATCTTTTTTTTTTCGCTTAATAATTGAATCGGGTGTCTAAAATGAGCTTTTCTAATAAGGCTAAAATTGGATTCTCCCTTCCAGCTGCTTTTATGACTTTTGCTGGTTTAACGGCTCGTTTTATGTGAATGGGAGGATTGAGCTAAACAGTCACGCAGGATTGAGGGAATCCCTCCCTAGAACTAGAAGACCTAGCTAGGCCTCTTAATCTAGGGGTTCTATACTGTGACCTATGCCAGTTGTAATAGACTCGCATTTTCAATATTTCATAATTAATGGAATTTCAGTACATATAAATTTGAATCGATCCAAAAAAATGCTGACTACTTTTGTAATTTATTTTCCCTTTTATGTTCCATTGTAAAATCCAGTCAACGAATGAATTTCAGTTCATTCCAACATGTCTGAGCTCGAATTAATGTAACCTGGGTGTGTTAATGATTATGAAGGGCTCAATACGCCGTGGAATACATTTTTATTCCTACCCTAGAAATATTTACAGACCGTTAGATAGTTTTTTCTTGAATATTTTAATGTTTATACAACTATTCTCCAATGCATACTTCCACCATAACCATTCACCATATTTTCAGTTGTGATTATTCCATGTGCACATCTTATTATTATAATTGCCTTAAATATAAGTTAAGTAGAAAATTAATGGGTGAGGGAGGGAGACAGAGATAGAAATGTCACTATACTGATGTTTACATTGAGCTAATTATGCGAATTTCAGCATCTTTTTTTTCGGAGTTTTTAAGCGGTTATGCATATTGTCCCAGAGGGTAAGTTCTGTGTACTTCGTTGACCCTGACTGTGACCTCTTATCCTGTCGCGAATGACCTTCCTCCATCACTCTTTCCTTGTCTTCTTGACAACCCTACGCACTTACCAGAAAAATGTGCTCCAAGGCGGTTTCGGTGCAATATTCAAGGCCTAGCCCAGCACTAAAGGCTGCATCTTTACACCTTTACATTGTTCTTGCAAATACCATGCGATCTGTATTCTGTAGATTCGGCCAGGTGCTTTGTTGTAACGAGCCTTGGATGGAGCACAGCTAAATATTTGCGGCTTTTCTTCGCAGAACCACGGAATGGGAAATGAAAAACCAAGTTTGACATACCTCCCCAACAATGTATTCCCGATTATACCATACCTTTACAATGGCATAATACTGTCGAAAGGATGATCAGGAGTAAAGTTTAACCGTGGAATGTACAAATTCAATTTTCACTTCCTTGAATGAAAAGGTGGGGTTATGGCACACCAGATTTCCTGGGTAACTGAGTCGAGAGCATTTTCCTTTGATGTGCGTGTCATTTGTTTTCCATAATTTGATACATTAGCCTAACGCTATTGCATTCCAGGAAAACTAAATCCTCCAAATAGCTGTGAAACATCATCCAATATCTGGAAACGAATTAATAATAAGCAACGGATTTTGCTCAGCATAAAGTAGAGATTTTTCGTAGAGGTAATGGTTTTGTATAATTAATAGTTTTCCTCAAGTTTCTTTTTGCCGAACTCAGTTGAGACTTTTTTCTAATTTTCAGGCGTCCAATTTTCACATGAAAACTAAACGCCTCACTCCTTGGAATTGATTATATTTCTACTACTCAAAATTATATCACAGGTTTTGGTTTTGGAATGTACCTGACATTCATTCTCCTTCACCGGATTTCTACCTTAAGCTCACGTTTTTAAACCTCATTTTTGCCGTAATTCTTTTTCACCAGCAGGTAAATTTGTGTACATTAAATTATTGCAGACTCCTGTCACATCTTTCGTTTTGTCCCTAATGAAATATCTTTTGTTTGAAGCATGTTTAATATATAACGCTTTTGCTGTTTCATGCAAAATTTAATTATGCCTTATTTTACTCTCTTAGGAGGCCGTTGGAATAAAAAATTACCCGGCATCTCAAACTTCAAATCCCAAGCTCGGAATAGGTGAGCTTAATGATGTCGCGTTATAATTTAGATGTCCTCAAAAGACCGCTCCGAATTTTCCTCTTTAATATTCGTCGAATAGGAGGATAAAACCCTAGTTTCCGTGATTTCCGGAGGTACTCTGTCTAATTATGCTAATTTTGTGGTCTCCGTCCGGTCTCTGAAGTTGATTAAGCCAGGCCATGTGAGTGGAGAAGAACTAGGTGATAGAGGAAATGGTGCAAGACCCTCGCAAACAGCTAGTTGCCACAGTAGTTGAATGAATAGCTTAATTTTGGAGATTGCGATTTGTGGATGTGAAAAAGTGTGATTCTTTCTTCGTAGCTATCTCATGGATTGAGAATTAGGCACATGTACCAAAAGGACCTTGATCTAAATATAGTAAATTCTAAATTCGCTTAGACTTTAATTTTTACGTTTATATCTTCTCTATGACAAGATTTTCTCTGTGATAATTCTTTGGAGCGTAACTCTCAAACAAAACGACAAAAGCTCAAATGTTAGCTGGGTCTCATTTGGTAGGTACCATGTTAGCCTTTATGCCGGAAGAGTAACCAGACAGAAAGTGTTCTTTAATTGTGTTGTGCTGCGCTGCCAGTTGCTACGTTGTGAATTGCTTTTTACCATCACCCCTTCATAACCAAATGAACGCGTGGATCGCATGGCCTGGCTTAATCAACGCGTGAACGCGTTGGTAACAGTATTCCTGGCCCCTGAGTGTAGCTTAAAATGTGGAAAAGGACTCTAAGAGGTTCATTATCAAGGGAGGAACTTGCTCACCGTGATTTCTTAAACAAATCGTCGATGGTTTGTTGTGGCAGAAGATATTTCTTACCTAGTATTCAGGAGGAACCTTTTCAGATAATGGAATGGAATGAGGAAAAGACATGGTGGCCAAAATTCTCGTACTCAACTACGGCCAACACAGAGTAACTTCTTTTTAAGTCCACTGTGCAGCTATTATATAAAGTAACGTGACGGTGCAACACTGTGGAAATGAGAATGTGGTGGAAACTATTATAATTTACTCGAGCGACAACTAAGAACTTCATGGAAAATGGAGTAAAATTTCGGACTGTGGTGCTGTGTTTTAAATTGGGATCCATACTTCTAGCTTGAAAATTCAGTCAGCAAACTCTCAGATAATAAAATACTCACTGCATCAAAAAGGGAAAAAGATTGCATAAAAATTTCTTGAAGGAAACTAATTAACCTTCCAGTTCATAAATCATCAGCTACACACATCTGCCACAGTTTCGTTTGGTCTGGCAAATTTCTCGGTAAAACGCTGACTTCTGATGACCGCTCCCTGCATATACGTCTTTCTCCTGACCTATGTCGGTAACAAGGTCGAATCATCCAAGCCGAGCTAAGGGAGAGAAATAGGAAGAGAGAATCGCGCAGGGCTTGTTTTATTTTGTTTTTGCCGAACTTTGCTATGCGAGAGCGAACTATATCCCAGTCGGCATCACGCATGTGGAGCTGGCGAGAACTTTCCAGAACTGCACTTTGCCCTCCCTAACCAACTGATGGAAAATTTTTGTGTGAACTAGAGCTGTTGAACCCACCTCGATCTCATAGCGAGTATAACCTAGAGTGATTTCAACTTCCGCGCAAGGGACCAAGATTAAAAATAGCTAAATCCGTAAAGGGCTCGACTGACTACAACGATACAATTTACTTTCAAGCTGCATATTTCTATTGGAAATTTTAATTCCATTCCGTTTAATAATTACGAAGAAGGAGAGGTATCAGGATTTTAATGGAATTTATTCATAAGTAATAAACGATTTTAAGTATTTATATGTTCTTAAGCATTTTATATGCTACCTTTATCTATTTCATATAGTATTACTGATGTTCAAGTTTTAATGTAAGATTCAGCTTTTTGTTTCTGCGCTGGTGCCTAGAGCGCTCTGGTATATTCATTCTGAGCCTTATGGACACTTCTTCCTTCATATCTTGTGAGATGGAGATTTTGTGTGTGAGCGATAGCCGTTGAACCTGTCTCGATCCTTCATAACCAGAGAACCCCCGGCCTACCCAAGTAGCTCCTTGTCCCTGGGGAGGTTGTCTCTGACGAAATTATGATTGAGCAAAGCGCAGAGCAGAGGCTGTGTCGCAACAGACTGCACGGACGCTCAGCTATCGCCGTACGCTACCGCACCGGAAAGCGTTCCTGACTTTGTATTGAGATGATATCATTTATTTATTTGTAATGGGTAACTCTTTTAAGAACAATGATGGGCAAGTCCTGGAAATTCTTCTTTGATTGTCGCGAAATTACATGTAATTAGAAGACTCATAAAGACTAAAATGACAAAAAAAAACAGGAAATTATATTTATTACGCGTCCAAAAAATGAAATTCGACCTATATAATGACAGTAGGGGATGAATTATATAAACTTGATATTTTCATTAGGTGACATGATGGGTTGAGGTAATAAATATTTTTTGAGGAAGCTCATCTTTGTTAATAAAATCAAATGATTTGGGCGTTACTTGCTGGAACGATGAAATGTTCATGGTGAAACAAAGCCCAGTACTATTCCACAAACTTTTTATTATTAGCTGTCAACTAGTTTCGACGTTTATACCGTCATTCTTAAGACTAACAGAGCAATAGCGTACAACGTCCAGCCTTATATACCCAACATTAGGGTGAGGGAAGGAGGGGGGGAACTAATTGAGGAGGAGGGGGGTTGGGCATTGTTGGTTGAGTGGAGGGTAAGAACATAAAGTTTAATGGGGAGGGGAGGAGGAGAATTGTCAAGGATGAAGTCAGATTTTAAAGAGTAGATAAAAAATGAGAACATTTGAATACAGTCATATCATTTAAAATTCTGGTGTTACGTGCAAGAGTGCATTTGGTGATTTCTAAATTTTCTAAAATATCCAGTTTTACACTTTTGTCATGTGTATGTAAAAGTTTAACATTAAAATCACTGTTGTGGCCGGATTCGGACAGGTGCTTAGAAAAATGGGATTGGAGTCTTTCAAACGAGTACTTATTTTGTATTCATCAACTCGAGTTTTAAATTTGCGGCCTGTTTGACCGACGTACACACCGTTGCACTCATCACATCTCAGGGCATAGACACCACTTTTGTCTTCAGAATGCACTTTGTCCTTAGAGTTAAAAATCACTTTACCTAGGGAGGTCGGGGAGTAAAAACACACTCGGTATTTGTCTTAGGGGATGTGGTTGTGAAGATTGTAAGTCAGGGGGCCAAGGAAAGGTAATTTGCACCACCGTTTGGGTTCTGTTTAAGGGAATCGGCAGCGAACTGGTTAGGGTGGGCGATACTCTTTTTCGGGTTTTTTGGCCAGTAGTTTACGGATGAGGTGATCATTATAGCCGTTATTTGAACATATTGATTTAATTACATCAAGTTCCTAGTTGAAACTTGAATCAATCACTGGGATTCAAAGTAGTCTGTTTAACATAGTTAATGCCCGCAATCTTGTGGGAGTAAGGATGGTTTGAGTCTGCGGGGATAAGTATATCCGTGAAGGTACTTTTCCGATAGATTGCGAAGTCATGTTTGCCTTCTTTGAGGGAAATCGTGGAATCGAGGAATTGGATTGAGTCACCTCCGAGTTCAGAAGTAAAATTGATGAATGGGTGGAGGGAATTGAGTAGACCAAGAAAGAAGGTCAGTTGTCTATTGCTAGCGGTCCACAGGCAAGTAATGTCATCCACGTATCTAAAGTAGTAGCACACGTGTTTTAAAAGAGGGTGAAAGGCCGTGATTTTGTCTGTAAAACTAGTGATTGAATTGAAAATAATTTTGGTTCACGCACACTGATAATAGTTTTTTTAAGTCACTCACTAGGTTGTTATTGACGGATGATTTTCTGAGCTAATCTAGAGTTAGTCCTACAGCTTTTTTGGCTGGTACGGAGTTAAAAAGGCTGGAAACATCAAATGACGCCAGTTTTCAATTTGGCGGGGGGTTATTGTTGAAAGAATTTTTGCTAGCTCAGAGGAATTTTCAATGCTGTGGGTAGGCTTGAACCCCGAGAGGTTCCGTACGAGTGTATTTATCTTCGATGGCGAGGGAAATAGGGGACGAGGAAAATACTGGGAGTGGAGGAAATGGTAAAATTTAATCCCCACCCTATAGAAAGATAAATTTTTATTCCGTAAGTCCAATTTAAGAATAATAGCTTTCCTTGGGCAGGATTCAAACCAAGGTGGCCAAAAATGGAGTATTATTTATTGTTTACCAAATCCGTTAAAAATTCTTCAGCGGAGGTTAATTGTAATGTAATCAAGCGGCTAAGGTACCAGTTAGAGCTAGTACACCAATATTTCAGATTAAAGGAAAGAAGATGGAAGATCTGAGACCTGGAGGGCCAGAGTACCTGACGTTTGACAGATGTTCCAGCAAGACGTCCTCGCCAACTTCGTCTAGTTTTTTAATATTTTACATATTTATTTGTATATATTTTTAGATCCGGGTATGATGCAAAAAAGAATCTGCCCGGCTTCATCGAATTTACCTCGTGAATTTCGCGAGACTTTCTTCGTTTCCCTTTCGATGTATATGTTTTTTTTTATGATCGATTGGGATCGAAATGAGAGCCCCCTAATTCATTAACATTCAGTGTTAAATAAATCAGCGAGGAATATATATGTAATACTGTGTTATACTGCAGTGTATTCCGCCACTACATTCTTAATGACTTCATTTTCTCCGGGCATACGTCTCATTTTTTTGTCGTACTTTTTTCGGAAGCTCATTATGCGTGCCCCACACTCTACGCATCCCTTCCTGGCACTCGACCTGGTCGGCTTGTTGTACATGTGACCCGTATTTCGGGTGGGGAAGAGAAAGGGAAACATGTTTGTCCGGATGACATGGGACAATTTGCTCTCTCTGGCTTCACGTGCTCCGCGAGAGGTGTCTCCTTGGTAACATAGGTACCAGCCCTAAGTCATCTTCTTTGTTGTGTGCACGCGTCAAATTCGTCAACGCGGGCGATGAATTGCATCAGCTGAAAATTAAATTTCGTGTTTCGGTCCTCCCTCGTTGATCATTAATGGTAGTTGACGATTTCACGAGGCTAGTTTTTCCTTTCACCTATGGCTCATGTTAAGTTAACCGCATTGTATTCAAGATAATATTGAAACATATATCTTTACTAAACATATCCAATTAGCACATAAATTACAAACACAATTTTTCTGGATAAGTCCTCACGAAGACAAATGGTGAACGAACGGAAAAATTCTTACGTCAAAAAGAATTGTAACAATATGAGCAACTTATTTTTAGCCAATTATAAATTATGATGAGAGGCAACCAGTTTTATGCGCAAATAGATAAACGAATTTGGTCTAGGAATAGAAATAGCTGCATTCTAATTCGGTAGGTATTGAGGTAATGAGGTAATGAATTCTATAGATGGAAGGGAAAGATGACGTACGGCGAATAAAAAAATCTTCCCTATTCAGCCATTCTCGCATAATTTAAAATACGTAGAACACGAGAGACTTGCCGCATACTATTCATGAGTTTGCTACGTCATTAGATTTGTCGTTGTTTAACTCGTTCGGGGAGAATATTGATATGAGTGAAAGAATCGCTTAATATAGTAACGAACCGCGCGAGGTCTAGCCACAAGACCGAGGAGTAGTTGAGTTGTGGTGACACGCCCGACATGAATTCGTGATGTCATCAACTTTACTGCAAAACGGTTATGGCCGGCGATTTTTTTGTCGTAAATAGCTCTAGAAGTAATTGACGGATCAAAAAATGGAAAAGTACAGTCTCTTCATCTTTCAAACACTTCCTATATGGAGAGCAATAAAATATTAGGAAACGAGCTAGTGTTTTCCGCCATATTAGTTTACCTTAACCGGTAGATTCTTATAATGGCTTTCCCTTAATAATGCCTATGAAGAGCAGAAAACCGTTTTGGATTGTGAGTTTGTATTGTACGGCTTATTGAGCTTTTTGTGTGATTTAAATTCCCATGCCTAGTTTGTACTGCAGGAAAAAAACTTTTTTTGAGATTTGAGGTATCTATTATTATGTTGCAACCCACGCATCAGTAAAATGAAATCTTGCGATTAATTGGAGGATTGAAATTTGCTTTTCTGTAAAATTATTTTTCAATGTATGGCTTTTTAGGAGTATATGCACCAATTTTATAGTTGTAACTAAATCCGTTTTCCTGGAATATTTTATATTTTAATTAAAAAATGAAATTACTCCAGCTCAATTACGCGTTTTATTTTTGGCCGGGTTATTCTCTATTTCAGGTCATACATTTCAAAAGGTCCTATTCGATTCATTTCTAATCATACTAAAATAATTACGCCCTTGCTCGCATTCCGCTACAGCGACTGGCTTCTTTTGTAACTTTCTCTGGGTCATGTTTCAATCCGCGATACGCTCGCGATTCTCTTCGCGCCAGAAATAAACACTGAACGGTTCGTGAGATGAAAGGTACTATTGTGAATAGTGAAAATCTTCGCTGCCAGTCGCGGAAAATCTAATGAGCGCGAAAAAAACAGTCGGTTGCGTAACACTGCGGCCTGCACTCTGGACTGGTTTTATCAAAGTCGCTGCAATTTCCCTTCCTTCTCACCCCAAGAAGGTCAGGTGGGGTGAAAAGAAAAAAAAAACCAGGCCCAATGGGAATAATTAGGTCACGACCGAATGCCGAAGTTCGTGGAAGGTCGGAGTGGGAGAGAGCAGCTCACCTGCAACCAATTATATTCTCAAGTTCTGCAGCTGACTGGGAGGCTGCGATAAGATTGAAGGGTCCAATACTCACGGTTCTGTGACTCGGCGCATCCCGTGCATCCCCTTCACGGCCTACCTTTTTCTCTCGAACAAATCAACTACCGGGAAAAGGGGCTGTCTACTCTATGAACTCTTCCCCGAATTCTCATCATCCTCATCTTATGTTCTACTGTTGGGCTGCGAGCGACTTGACGGAATACAGTGCGCAATTTGAGTGATGGATAACACAGGCCAACAAAAAAAATTTGTTTGAAAACATTTTTTATTTTAATAGCTGATCTTTATAGATTTTTATGTGCCGAATCCAAACCTGGCCTTAGTTTTTTTTGTATCACCCATAGTTTCCAAGCAATATGTATTTAATATTTAGTCTAATACCCCTATACGGTATATAGGGAAATCAATGAAACACTGTGTTACATCATAAAATTGTTTGTATTTGCCGTTCACTACATCGCGATAAAATTGTTTGTATTTACTACAGCGTGATAATACAGGGTTCACTTGTCAGCTGGAATTGGTCTACATTTTCTTTCCGTTTTTCCTTGAAGCTTCTTGTGTAGCTTTTTCTGCGATGAATCGCTTGCTGAAATTCTCGGTGAAGTATCAACAGTAATCCCCCATTATCTTCGTTCATTAGACCTACCTTTTCAATTTTATTAAACTATAAAAAAAGCTGTTAAATTCTAAGAATATTGCTTGATTTCATAAATTTAACTGTAAAATGTGAATAAATGGTGGGTGATACAGCTTTAAAATTATCATATTTGGATTCAGCAACTTTAAGAACATAAGAATCAACAAAATACTTCGCGCATTTGTGTAATTGTGCATCAATGATCGTGATAATAAAAATGCGGCAGAAACATCGAAAAGATTTTGCCTTGAGATTATTTGGCATCGTTTCACCAATGGGGTATTATTTTCATTTCATTGAGAGTGTTGAAATAACATTGCGAAACAAGATATCAGGAATATTTAGCATTCGTTTGAGGAAATTTGAATCATTTTCGCACAACACCATCACTGAATTGATGTATTCGATACCTGGGTGGGTTTTAAGAAATAATTAGTGAGTGATAATTCCATTTTACGAATAGATGTTTAACTTTTTATTGCTTTTAGGTGCTTGCTTTGAAAATATTTGATAGATATTTATTTTCTTCCTGAACTTTAAAAAAATGTTCAGGTGTCTTCAGGGAATATCACATTACCTTTAGGGTTTATATTTTTCCAAGAACACTGAAATAATCCCAAAATCCACTGTGTATTTTGAGGGCTACTTACAGAAAGGAATATATCGTTTTTCCTTCCGTGATTAATATTATCATCCCATTCTCATCGCACCACGTAGTGAGTCAGTCATTTTCCCTTCCTTTCAAGTTTTTCATTTATTTCTCTTGATCCAATTCTGGTAATATTCTGTCCAGATCAGATGAATAAACCATGTAAAAGGTGGTTCCTGCGATGATATGTGTAGTTTAATTTATGATTAGGTGACAATAAGTACCTAATCAACGTGATTTATCTGTCTTTAAGTCTCATAATCACATTAGTTGTCATTAACGGCGTCATTTCGCACACTGATTGGTGTGGCTGGCAACCAGAATTATTGCTTTTGTCTTCTCGGAATTAGCCAGCTAATTATCATGCGTAAATGTGACTCAAGTAGACCACGTAGCGCTTTTAAATTGATTATGGGTTTTCATCAATCAGAATTATCACCAATAAAAACAAAATTCCTTTGGTCGACAAATCACTGCCATTGTTTCCATGCAGCCAACAATCATAACACCTCTTAGAATATTTCATACTAAAAGCTTTTATTTTTATTTCATAAGATAATTTTTAGAATTATTCAGTTAAAATCCCCACCACATGGATTACTTTCCCATATTTTTCTATTCGCCTTATTTAGTGGCATCCGCACTGAACCTACATACGATTGTGAATTTCATCTACCTACGCAAATAATTAACGACGGTCTTTAATTTTTCTATCAATAATATACTCATGAATCTAAGAAAATAATATGAGCGATTGTATTATTATAGAATATATTGTAAGTAACACAATTATTTTATGTTGTATACTCTTTGTATGTTTCGGAGCTATAAGAAACATATAAAATCAGTACAGAACGATTTGACGGCGCTTCTTTTCTTCTATTCATTTTCTTCTAACATCCATATACTCTAGCTTTCATTATCGTATTGCATTATTTCCATTATCATTATTGAATTATTATTTCCAGTTTTCATTACCCCAGACACTCTACTTTATTTCCCATGAATCAGTTCCCCGAAAATTTGGTTATTCTTTGCGCTCAATTATTTACGTGTTACATACACGATTTATTGGGGAAGGTAATATGTACAAACAATATACGCAGTAGTCTTGCGGTATCGTAAAGCTTCTTGCGACGCCTTTCCCCAACCAATAGGACGCGAGAAAGTTCTGCTCCCAATGGCGAAACAGTATTGTCGTCACAGAATTAGCAATGGCGTCCCTGATTTTGTTAGCGAGAAAATTAATGCTCCCATTGTGGTAAGATCGCAATGGCTAAATGGTAGGATAGTCTCAGTTACGTTTCCCGAAATCGCTCCTAGCTCTGCTCATCCGTGGATCCCAGAGACCGATTTCCACGACGAGACTCTGGAAACTGTCCACAGCACTCGCTACGAGCTCCTAAATTCGTTTCCGTTGCCTGCCGGAGAGCGGGAGATTGTATTTAAGATCCTCCTTTCACCGAATTTCCCGTAACCGTTTCCCTCAGTCGTCAGTCCACTTGTCCCTTTCCGCACCCTTTCAGCTCAGATCCAAGTCCATTAATCCGTTCTCTTCCATCTCAGCTCCTTTAATGTCCCGGGGGAAGAGTGGACTGACTGCAGCGGATGGCGAGGGAGGGACTGGGGTAGCGCCGGAGCATGCATAAGACGCGCGGACAGTGTGGTTCCTTACTTTAAACTCATCCGGGAGGAAATTAAATCTCCCGTTGCGATTTCTTCCAAGTTCCCACCTTCCACCGTCTTCCCACCTAAGTTTTTAACATGTCCACCGAGGAGGATCGTCAAAATTTGAATGCAGTAATATTCCTGGTGTATTCAACGGTGTTCGGCGAGATGTTGTGGAACATAATGATACAATGGTAAATGAAGAGCAAACTTAGTGCATGTCCACAGTAATTTTATTTGGTACGACGCGTTTCAGCGACCTTACTTCGCTATCATCAGGTACAAAATGCCATATTTTCGTCAAGAAGTCATATATATATATACAATCATGCAAATGGGAGGGGTATATTTATGAGTCGGCGGAAGTGGGAGAGGGTTTGGGGGGGGGTAAAGGATTGGGGAAGTGGGTGGGGAGGTGGTTGGGATACGTAAGGATTTGGGGTTCGGTTGAAGGTTTTGAGAGGGGGGAGGGCTAACAACGGGGAATGACTCAGGAACTCAATGTCATTCAAAAGATTTTCCTTGCGTTTTCTCCTCCTGGTAATTTCCCATTGCTCGAGTGCGTCGAGCCGACGTCCTTTTCCTTCGAAGGCCAGTATTTTAGGTTGGAAACTGCATGAATGGTTCTCCTTGATAAGGTGAGTGGCTAGCTGGGATTTGGTGTCTAGACATTGTCTAGCTAGATTTGGACACTGGCTAGCTAGATTTGGTGGCGATGCCTCTCATTCTGTTCTTTTCGTATCCCTTGTGCACTAGGTAATTACTTGGGATGAACCCGCGTTGTCCACATCCAAAAACATCATGTTGGCATAGAAAATTTAATGGCAGTAATGACAAAAAGTTATGTTCACTCAGTCATTAATTCGACCAGAAGGTTAGTTTGGATACTTAATGGTAGAGTTCACCCCGAGCTAAGCTACAGGCGTGTTAATTACGCATTCATGATAGGGAGGGCCAATTCCTTTCTCTTTAAAATTTCAATTCCTTTCTCCGTCAGAAGTTTCCATTACTTTGAGCTATCTCGTAAAGTATTATTGTTGTATATGTTCAAAATTGAGCTTAGTTGAGACGTCTAAACAAGCGGCTTAGTTATTTTGAAATTTTCCCGGAGAATGGCTTCCTGGGACATAAATCCTTCTACTGGATAACTTTGAATTTCAAAGACTCTTTGAGTTGACTAGCGTAGATTTCTATCATTGTGTCTCGTTCTTATGCAATCGATCGAGTTTGACTGTCATGGGAGCAGGTTCATCGATGATTCAAGTACTCTTATGGTCCAGTGAACAGGCTTTTCAAGCTAGAAAAAAGACTTTTTAGGGGATGGAAAATTCTCGTACTCCGGTGAGTTTTTCTATCCAGTCAAAACACCTACAGCTAACGCAAGTGCGGGCTATCATTATTTCGCTTTTTCTTTGCTTGGCTTTGTGTATAACTGAGAATTACTCAGGACAAGCCCAGCCGTGTTTATCCTACATTGCAAACGCCATTTACTAGAGTAAATGGCGTTTGCAATGTCCAGGTTGTGGGTCTCCAGATGCAAAACAAAAATTGGGTTACCGAACTACAAACTGTGATTTCTTCTTGTTTCGTAATTATATTCTAATCTAAATAATGATTTTACTGCGACCTATGGCACGTGGACACTTTATACCTGTTTTTATCTAGGTTTGTCGAAGTTCCGTCAAAACCGTGATTCTAAATGTTAGCTTGGCCCAGATGCGTGGAACGCAAAATCAATTGTAACAATAGCGTTAGAGCTCGTAGATTTACATGAAATCTAACTAATATTTTATTTATTCTTTTATTTATGTATCGATGACACATTCTGTTTTTCGATAGGATAATATTCTTATCAGTGCTCATGCTTTGAATTCATATAGTTCATTTTATCCATGCAGTTTTACACGTGAAACACTCTTGGCCCATAAATGGAGATAGAAATGAAAGCGAAGAGTATAGCTAAAACTATTTTACAAATTAAAAACTGGAGATAAGGCTAAAAAACCACAAATCGTGTTTCAATTTTTTGGGGGGTTATTTTCCATTGTTGAGGTCTGAAACTTTGGGGAAGCACATAATTTTGGATGCACTTTAAGTGTATATTTTTATTTTTCAAAATATCTGGGGGCACCTTTCACCATCTTAACCTGCTAGACCCTTTCCTCAATTTCTTACTAAAATCAGTGTATCATCCAAGGGCCTATTATTTGGTCGCTCTTTTCCCTTTTGGTAATAACTAATCCACTTACCGTAAGCAAGTAAAATATAGTGATCTTCTATAGTATACTTCAATTCGTGATCTTTTCGACGCGATCCACATCGCCGCGTCTATTTGTTTCCAAACCATTCATTTGTTTCTATCCTAGTTTGATATCTCGTGATATAACCTACAAAATACCAGTACAATCTATTAGATAGTGAATATTTTTTTTATAATCGAAAGACATCGCAAAACAGGCGATTTGAAATATTTAACCAAAACCGTTTTGTACACATCCCAAAATGTTTGTTAAGCTCAAAGAGGGACTAATTGAATTCTTGGATACCTGTGTCAGTCGCCGAATGAGTTTTTCGGTTGAATGTTCATTTCAGCGAGGGAAGACTGGGTTTGTAATCAGAATGGCTCGCTTCCATTTGCTGGTCTTTTGTTACTCATGTAATTCGACAGCGCGTGCGCGACGTGACGCCAAATTAGGTCAAAACTGCCTCTGCTTTTCCATTGGCCTGGGTCTAATGGAGCGAGTGTTTTTCTTTTTCCATTCCCATGATTTTCTCGACCGTGGATTATGGGGCTTACCTCGGAAAGTAATTGCTGTTTCACATTTGTTCCCTCATTTTCAGCTTGGCATGAGAAGTGATGGACAGCATCAATCCATTTAACAAAAACGTAATATATTCTCATATGTTATTTATTTGGTATTGGATCACGTTTTTTTCATATGCCCTTTCCCGCAAACATGCTATTTCTGTCCATAATTTCACAGAGTAAACTTTTCTCATATAAACTAAGCAATTTTTCATTGTTTGACTTTTAATCTGGCCATAATACAGTAGTTTTTCCAATAGAGTATTGCGTCATAAATTTCCAAGCCGTTAAATACGATGATAAATACTCACTCCTCTGTATTACGTCATTCTGAAAAGTTTCATCGGTGTACGCTTATGTCCAATTTTATCTTTTGGCACAAAATCATTCTTTACATAGGAAGAAAATAGTCCTCTTGACATGTAGAGGAGGTACTCTCGTCGTCCGAAAATCTAATTACACTCATTAATAATTTATTAAAACATTATTATTGCTTGGAATTAATTAAAGCTCTAAGAATTTAAATAAGGTTCTTATCATCAATACCGCGTCACTGTGTCTTGATGATTGAAGAGTTTTTTCCATGTTTTTAATCCTAAACATGAGAATACCGCTTGCCTGTCAGACCCTGGTGCCCCCCGAGAAAAAATCCTGGATACGCCCTTGATTATCATTACTTTTAATGTGACCATGGTTCTTGGACTACTGAATACTAGTTTCTTGGTGACGAAGACCTTGATCGTGGCAGAGGACGAGGCTGCATTATTGCCTTGCATTCTTCATTTAGTACCACCAAATTGGAACCATTGATTGCTGATGGGAATAGTTTAGCCCCGGAGATCGGATACAGGCTGGTCAGCTAGATCCTAATATTCTTGCGAGTGGATTGTGCTTGGATCTTGGAGTGGAGCGTGGATTGTGAATGTCCCAATGGAGTCCTACGCCGACAGTACCGCTTTCCCGTCCCATCTCTGGTCATATCAGTCTATTACTCCTCTCTCCCTCTCTCTCTCTCTCTCATGTCGCACTTCCTCTGATAGATGCATCCAATTTCGGCTGAATAACCGCTCCTCTTCATTGGTCTCATGTCCCCGGTGGATCTGTGGGCAGGAGCATGGATTGAGCAAACCTCTCGAAGGAGTCACGCAGCGTGGACCATGCATTTCTTCAAGTTTGTTCCGTATTTTGCTCGACAGTTTAAGTTAGCAGCACAAGCACCATGGTCGCGTGTATGGTAATGATAATAGCAGTATTTTATGTGAATACCATCATAATGGTGGCATTTCGATACCTCTGTAGTTCTGTAGTAGCTCTGTAGTAGCTCTGAACCCCTTCAAGTGAGCCTTCAATATTGTTTACTTCCAAGTCATGTTTTATAGGATTTTTCGTGCTCTAATTATTTTATTTTTTATGTTCCATATAAATGCCATATAATCTCCGCCAGCTCTCTAGGTAATAGACAGTCGAAGAATTTTTAATTCATTCGGTGGGTTTTTTTTTATTCCATCCTAGTGGCTAGAACTTCAAAATTTTCTTATGCGAGATCCTTATTGGGCTAAACCTGGTAGGCAATATTACTTTACAGGGAATATGTCAATTTTAGATGGTAAAATAGAGGAGATAGGTAAAATAGAGGAGAATAGAGGAGAAGAGATAGGTAAAATAGAGGAGAAATCAATTTTTCTATGGGAAGAAGTAGGCCATATTTCCGATCTAGTAAAAATGAGTTCAGCTGATGCGTTGCTTCGATCGTAATATTTTTGAATGTCAAAGAAGGACATATTATTCTAAATGTCTATTGGTACTTAAATGAAATAATAAATTCTAGTTCCGTAGAAAACTAAAGTGTGGGGGACAGAGACACTTTTTCTCCCCTTTCCCTCCGTGACTGCGTCACTGGGTGGAATTCCTTTGATGCCATGATTTAATGACTGACTTGGAGGATATTGCGGGAGACATTTGAAAATCTTGATCTACTGAGAGTAATCTCTAAGAGAGAGAGAATCTTTCACATTGAACTTGGTGTGCTAATGAATTAGATCCGAGTCTGGGAATTTTGTGAATATGGGTTAATGCGATGCCTTTTGCGCTTGCATAGCACACCAAATGCGACTCTAGCAAGACAATTTTAATTGGTAAGTAATGCCTTCTCTTTAGCGTTGAGTTATGCCCTGTGTGTAATTGGAAAATATCTCTGATTTCAATGTTAACCAGTGAAAGCTTCACTTAGTGCGAAAAATCCACAGAGAAAAAATAATTCGCCTAGGCGAATTTTTTTTATCCATGGTTTTTTCGCACAATTTGTGCATTGCGGGTGACTCCCGTATATTTATCTCCGTAGCTAGTCCCGGTATACTATCTTTATTTATCTTTATTTATTTATAGTTATTTTATCTTGAGACCATTATTAAAATAAACTAATATTTTTTTGTAGTTTTTTGCTGTTAAACAAACCGTTAGACTTGTTAAAGTCATTATTTCATGAAACCACGTTGACTTTTTTATCTGCTTCACAGCCGAAAACCATTGATTCCCTCTTTTTATTAAAATATTGCATTATCTATCATATTGACTATGTTTGAGTGTCACAGTGTTTATACAATTAATTTGGAAAGGCCTTTTTTTAATCATATCAATTGGCTATAATAATTACGCCTCACTAGGATATTTCATTAATTCCATCGGCTCGTGACGGAACCTTAATGACTTCGTGCATTTATCAAGCCGAATAATCATAACTTTTGCTCATAATTTCAAATCCCAAAATGATTTTTGATTGGCAGAAGTTCACATGACCTGGGAACAATAGCGCAATATTTATACCATTTTTTTAATGCCGTAGTATCCAAGCGCTGCGAGAATGTTTAGCCCAGATGATCGAGAGGACTGTTTTGTCCCAGCAACGGAGGAATCAGCGTCGATGAGAGTTGAAGCGCTGGCAATGCCTCCCTTGGTCGGTCCGTTGATAATTTTGTGGTTGCACTGTCAACGTGGATGATCATGAGAGAGGCGTGGTCATCCACGCGTGAAGAACTCCCAGCGTGAAGCCGCGGATCTCGCGTGGGCGATCACCATTCTATCTCGGCCAAAAACGCCCTTTCCAGCCAATGATTTTCATGCTCGCAAAATACACCAATACCACGAACACGCCTTCGTAGCAAGTCGAAAAAATAACTTGTTTTCTCGTTATCCCCCTGGCTATAACAGAAAATAATTGTCGAGAGTTGCATGTATAGGATATGCAGGCTCCATCTCCGTCTGTGTGGTATGGAATACTTCCGGTGGAAGCGGAGAGCTTGTTCTTGCCCACTATTTTAGTTTATTTGTGGACTAATTTTGGATATCAAAAATTAATATTTTAAAAACTAAAATCGAACCAATAATGAAACCATAAATCGATTAGTCGAATTTTCCGACTTTCAGAAATTATGTAACATTCGTCAAATTGATGGTAAATCAAGGTCGTTAATGAGGCCTCGCTACCAACGAAGTGCAAACATCGAAAAACTCATTTTGCAAATTTCGATGCTGTATATTGAATAATTTTATATACATTAATTCAGCTGTTCTACACATTTTAAAAAATATTTCGCTATTAATGATGATATACTAGAGGTAGAGAAGTAGATTCATGTCTTAAGGACGCTCATTTTTTGGCAATTACGTTTCAAGTGGTACCTTTCTTCAGATAAAAGACGGATTCCACGCCATTTCATCGTAAAAATTGCATTGTGATATTGACGTTATTCATTCATACTTTATAGCCCATGGCCTTAGGGATTCAAAATTTATTGCAAATTATATTCCGCTCCAGTTAGCTGCCTGGCGAAGCATTTTTGCTATGGGATGATATAGTATTAATCTTTGGTAGTTAAACGTTGATGTGATGGTAATGTTCTATCATTTGTTTTTTAATGAATCGTTCCAAAAGAGTAAAATAATACTCCTTTATTCCTCAGTTTATGAAAACATTATCCTTCTTTTTGATCTACTTCTTTATAAAATTCGATGGTCATTTTGAACTCATTGCTTTTTAATGATCTGGCAGAAAGCTAGAATAATTCCTTCATGATCGGAAACCTGTAAAACTACCATAAAGTCATAAACATTTATAAAATTTAGAAAATATCGTATCGTTCTGTGGTGAGACTTCGTCCTCGTTAATATATGGTATTTGAAGGCCCAAACCATGCCCGTGATTCAATATTTCTGTGTCAATACGTTTTATGGTTTTAAACTCCTCTTTTTGCAGCCTCGGGAACCTAAGCGAAATCCTAGCCTTGGAAAAAATTTTAGCCACTGCTCGAACGTTTTTTTTGCCTCGCCTGTTACAAATTGTTCTCCCATTGTTATCCCATCCCCCAAGGAAAACGTTCGCCTATACCTTTAATACCCGCGTTCTTTTGTTCATCTCTCTACGAACGGAAACTGAATACAGGGATACCGATTCCCCGATCCAATCATGCCTCGTTTGACGAGAGAGTCAAATGGGTGACAGGGGCGCTCCGATTTTCTCTCTCCATACCCTCTTCGTGTGGTGCACCTCACTGGTGCTAGCGACTGGAATACCATTTCGTGCGTTGCCTTGCTGTTCGAAAATCGGTGACATCGAAAATAAAATTAGTGACAGCGTCAATTAACGTGACATTGTCCCATCTCTCTTCATTTATACCCCGCCACGCCAAATGTAGGGAACCTCTCTGTGTTTTCCTCAATTGTCACTCTCCATTTTTTGGCGATTCATACCATAGAAATCGTAATCGTTTCGTTAGCGAATAGTTTTCAAGCGCAATCGTGTAATTTCCGGGTGAGTGATGATTTATCTGTCTGTCATTGTGTATATTTGATATGGATCTGTTATAAAGTCCATCGATACGATGCGGAGGAGAAATTTTGCAGATTCTGGTTAGGATCCCATGATATTTCGCACTGAAAAAAAGTTAAGTAAGAAATATGAGATTCTGATGAAATCAAAGTTTTCGGTTCATATAAAACATTGAATATTTCGGTTCAAATGACCAAATCATGCGTGATGAAAGTTTGATAAATGCAGTTTCATAAATTAGTTCAAAATGGCCCTTGCAGTTTGATAAACACTACTAACAGTAAGATCAAAAGTATTATTAAAAACCACTGAACCACTTAAGTGAGCGCATATGAAAGATTCAAGCAAGTACTTTCGTAAAATCAATCATCACTTCGATGAAAGTTAACAAACTATGAAGCGTATCGAATTAATGCAGTTAGTTTTACCAAATTCTTTCGTACAATTGACCAAAGTTTGAAACTTCGAAATTTTCGATAAAATTTATCGATAACTTTGGATAAAATAAATCCAGTGCTTCATTATATGCATTAGAGTTGAACTATATTTAACAAAGCGACTCTCTATCATACCAGTTTGATTGTTTTTAGCCAATCTTTTTTTCCGTGCATGTAGACTTTTGCCAATTAAACTGTGAAGGAATCATCGGTAAGGGTAAGGTCTAACAAAAATATTGTGCTTCATCGTTGCTTATGTCATGAGTATTAACCTCCAGTTACCTTCGAGTAAATATCGTTTTCGCATTCTGTGTGTGACCAATTTTCGCAATTATTATCCCGTGTCGTACTTCGATGCAGTTAGATAGCAGTCCATTGCTGTTCTATCTACTGTACTCTACTGTATTTCCCTATTTATACTATGTCATAATTTATCTTTCGAAACATTTAGTCAATACTAATCTCAATTGTTGATTAGTTCATATTTAACGGCTTAAGTCGGCATTTTGTGCGTTATAATTGATGAATAGGAATTAATATTCAGACAATTCTTTCCTAGCATGTTTTCAAAATAGCTTCAATTAATTTAAACGGTAATATTTTAGTGTAAATTATCCTAAGTGTAAATAGCATTACATTACCTTACATCGTCAGTGGATCTTCGCTATGATCCTAGTTAATATTTTTAAACTTTCCCCATTTTCATTTAAAGTTCGTACATCGAAAAAGTACGGGAGTAAACTGATTTTGTACACAGTAGACTATTAATCAAGTATTAAAGCTTCACTTGGTAGAAACAAATATCTATAGTATGAAATTAATCACTTTGTAATCTTTCACAAACATTTGTTACAATAGTTTTTGTTTTAAACATAAATATAATAAAACTTTTATGGAATATTGCAAGGTGAGTTATCTCGCACTAGACATATTAGACTAAATAGCTAAGTATAGCTCATAAATTTTCTCCCAAATGCCTAAGATATTCAACCACGGCAAAAGAGGAAAATATTTTAATGATGTGTCATTTATAGAAGTTGTTAATTAAGATATTGTATTCATGCTCGAGTCATTAAATACCAAAGATGCCTTTATTATAAGTGATTAATTGAGGTTGGAGTTCTTAGTCACATCATAGATTTCATTCAAACCTAATGCTAGCAATATAACACTGGGAATGGCATGGTTGACGTTTTGTTTTCATCAGAAAATGGAACTGCTTTTGCCGCTTGACGTTGTGAGTGAGGGAGAATCCGCAAATCGCATTCCATTCGCATGGATCTCTCCAAAAGATGTCGCCACCAAATTTGTGATTACTCCTCGTTCACGCGCCGCTAGTCAAAGGAGATGCGTGAAGGGAGAAAATTGGAATATGCGCAGATGATGACTTCTCGGCGCGCAATCCCTCTTTTTTTATTATCCTCACACTTTTCAACGATTCCCCTCTCTCGATTTCATCTTGAGACTCATCTATTCGCCTCCCTTGGTTCTTAATTAACTCATCTCCCTCTCTTTTTTCCAGTCAAAAGATGAGAGTGTTGCTTTGGAGAGGGAGTTATCTGTGCTCATTCACTCATCTTAATGATTTTGCTACCGTCTCTGGAACCAAATGACATCGTTGATGATGGCAAGAAAAATCTGAGGAATCCCAAAACTATTTAATTTTTTTTTCTTTCTTCATATCTGCTGTCAAGATTGCCTTTTCCGAAAGCTCAGTCAAGTTACTGGTTCGCGTATTTTGATGGAAAATCCTATTACGGTACGGGGTAATGAAAGCTTTCCGAATTATTGATAATTATTCTTAATAATTTTGATTTTGAAACCTGTTTTATTCATGAGTAATTGTCATAATACGTACTAACTACTTAACGCAATTATTATGAGATGGAAAAAGGGAAACTGTCGTGTAGGTAGGCGTTCAAAATCTGGGGAAAGGGAAGATTGGAAAAGGTGTTGATGCATTGTGGGTCTAGTGGCATGAAATTGGTGAAGGTATTGAAGGAGCTGAAGGTTTGGATGCATCGAGTGCTATGGATGATGATTAGGTATATTATTTATGAGAGTAGAAAAACCGGAAGTGTGAGTAAGGAATGGTAGTAAGGATCAATAATAAGATAGGTATTTGAAGGAGGCGACCGACACCTAGGATCAACGGCGCCATTAGGGAGGGTAGGGTGAACAGAAACACGCCGCGAGCATTAGCTTGCTCTTAACGAAAAGCTCCACGGGGGCCACGGCTTAACGTCCCATCCGACGGACGGAGTGTTTTACTTGAAGTGCCGCCCCCCCCCCCCACAAGACACACAAGCAGGATTCGGGCAGTCTGAAAGTTTTCTACAAACGCCAGGATTCGAATCCGACTCCCTGGCAGGGAGACCAACACTCTAATCACCAAACCAAACCAATCCCCAAAATTATGAGGTTAAAAAACGCTGACAACTATTACAAGCCAGAGCTTCTTGTTGGGGAAAGTGTGAAATGGGAGATAGAATTTAGAGTTTACGGGTATAGTGGAGAAGAAATTATTTTCAGTGCGGAAAACTGGAAAAAATTATTATATTTCATAATGGAGCTTGGAAGGGTTGATGATTAGTATTGGAATTTCATACTCCTTGTAATCCTACCATAGCAATTATAATAACTTTGGTATAATTTTATAGGAAATTGTGAACATAAAGTCTCTGCAATACGAGCGTTGCCAAAATATTCTCTCTACATGAAATAAAAAAATTAATACCAAGAAAATTTGCAAAATGAAAATCATAGCAGTAACTTGCGGAGAAACAGCATAGTCTGCAAAGGTAGAGCTATAGCCTTGGATTTGGTGAAGTATTATTTTATCCTGCGACGTTAAGGTCCTTTTCATTGGTCATTTTTTCAAGCTAATACAATACCAAGTAAATATTTTGTACGCAGATTTCTACTCTGTTTTTTATAGCTTGGATTTAATAAGTTTCTGAGTTTAACTGAGATGAGGTTTATGGCCGATTTTAATTTTTCTTAGAACGATATAAACAGGAGTCAAGTGATATACATTTTACTATTGTGTGTAATAGTCATTATTTTTCAGGACGGTTTTCTTTCTTAAGCTAATCTCAACTTAAATATTCGTTGAGATTAATCTTCGAGGCATAAACTTAGATCTTGGCTAAGTAGTGGTAGAGAAATAGAAGTCCATATAAAATGAAAACGAAGCAATATTTTTTTTAATATCCCTCTAATCTCAACTCCAACTAAGATACATACAATGTAAAACGTCACAACTACCGCAACGGGTTGCCTGCAGTCATATTTTTTTCCCTCCGGGAAATTCTTTTTTGAATTCGTTTTGCACCTAACTTCAGTAGAAAGAAACTCTTTGCGCGTTCTTCTGCCGTCACAGACAGCTACCCTTTTTACGTTAGAGTTTCCGATATGAGGTTATCGTTAAAAAAATTTCCCTCGCGTCTAGGCCGTTCCTCTGCAACACTTCGCGCATCACATCATTCCACTTCACCATATATTCACCTGCAAACCCCACTAGTGCTTTTACACGTGCTTTTTTCTCCATTTTGCTCTTCCATTGTTAAATATTATTATTCCCACAAGTTTTTCTCATTTTTTCTTTCCCTCTTTAAATTCATGATTTATTTTGTACTTGCATTGTTGTAATTTATAATTGTTTAATTTACTTTTCTTTATTCCACTCATGTACAGCACACATTATACATACATTTGAATATCCAAATAGTTTTTGTGACATTAGATTTTTTTTAATGTTCATAAATCTGAACCATCCGCTGCTTTAAGGAAATGCGTGATGGTAACCCCAATTCAGGTTAACCTACATTCCATTTTACTGTTTCATTTATTGTGTATATGCACCTTGTAATCTTTGAAAAAGTGGAATAAATACTATCATTATCCTAGTTTTCTGACCCCGGATGCGTTGATGAAGGCTTCTTGTTCCACTCTGAAAATTCCATCCTGTATTTCGTGTCCCCATTCTCGAAATTCTATCTCATTTCCCATGCATCACTTTGCAGCTCATAGACTTGCGTTATTTCCCTAACCTACTTCTTCCACTCAGCGGGGATGAGGTTTGGCAATAAAGTTATTCCCATGTCTTGGGATCTAGGACACTGTAAAAAAAAATTGATCATAATATTTTCCGTTTGTAGTACATTGCAGGTATTTCTCATTTTTTGTTGTGGAGTTGGAATG
Source organism: Ischnura elegans (assembly GCF_921293095.1). Classification (NCBI taxonomy): domain Eukaryota; kingdom Metazoa; phylum Arthropoda; class Insecta; order Odonata; family Coenagrionidae; genus Ischnura; species Ischnura elegans. The sequence continues at coordinate 80,026,716 of NC_060246.1, read as the reverse complement.
AAGGGGAGACGAAATCGATTTTCGGCGTGGGAATTTTTGTGTTGACGTGTGTCCGCTCATGTTTCTCTGTAGACTTTGATTTTTAAGGTTTGCTCTTGAAAATGTGGCTGAACGGGCCTGAGAGTTTGGATATGCATTCGACGTACTGAAATTCTAGTTTATTTGTCTCTATGATACTGACAACACGCCATTATATACGATTTTAATTAACTTACCTCATACTGCCTTTTCGTGTTACATCAACCGGTCATCGCGACCATATCGGGGTCACATCCTACAATCACTCAAGCGAATTCCGTAGAACAAAAATATTATGGACACAGGAAATTGAGCTCTATGTCCTTTTAATACAAAAAATGAAATACACAGGGTGTTTCAGGAGACATTTTTAAAAATTTTTGTCCATAAATATGGGGCAGTAGCTCTTTAGTTACTACGCTATGCCAATGGAAACATTTTTATGCACTTTGCAGTTAACATGAAAACTGTTTTTATTTGTCATCCAGCCTTTTCGACATTTTATTGATTTCTCTGTATTTTTTAGGACATTGAATAATAAAGAGTGGACGAAAATGTGCGATTATAGTTGTCTGAAAAAATTGATCTCAAAATTGGTGAGATTACGCAATCTCATTGTTGATACTCGCTCAAAGCTCTCATTTAATTAAATTCATAGATTAATTGCCTCCCCTATCACCTCCTCAAGTACAGCAGATTCCAACTTGAACGGCCTGAAAAGAGTCTAAGGGCCTTTAAAAGTATTTCTCCTAACGCTCATTTGATTACACAATAAAGAATTATAGTTATGTGTGAAAGAGTGATAGTTTCACTGCAGTGACCGAACGCCATCCTCTAAAAGGGAATTTTTCCACACATGGGCACACAAGGATTCTTCGTGTGGGCTGAAGGGACTCCACTTGGGCTTCCTAAGTTATGCCTTTGGATTCTTCACAGGACTGAAGGAGCCATGTTTATAAATTAGTGACGCCAAATGAAATTGTGTCTCCCTCATTAAATATGTTGCAATCAATTTTGTTTACCAAGTCCAAAATGTCCTTTATTGAAGGTTAATTTAGGAAATTTCACTCGGAAAATTGATTTACGGTCCACTTTGACAAAAATTACGCGAGAAGAGAGAATCAATTTCTGAGAGTATAATAGGGCAGCCTTCTTTATGAACTTTGGAGACACGATATAAACTAAGTGAAACGTAGGTTGGGTACTGAATGTTTAATGCTGTTTAATTAATAATCATTAAGCACGATTTTTACCAGAGCTATTACTTTGTTCGTAGAATTCTTTTTTATCTCAATGCATAGGTCAGAAGGTAGCAGGGTAGATGATTTGCTAAAGTACTCATCTTTATTTAAAATGAAACACAGTTTATCCTGATTATATTTCACGTAAAAACAATTTTTAGAGTCAGGACAACCTCTTTAAAACTGGTTGGCATAGGCCTATTCGGAGTTAAGACAATCTTAAGATTGTTTCTTGTCTATTTCTCATGTGTCTCTCTAAAGTTGTCTTTTGTGGTATTTTCAAATGGTCTTATGCGAGTAATCAATCGTTCGATGGCCATTGGTTTTTGCGGAAATTCTAAAATTCAAACTGTAATTTAGCGATTTTAGTTCTTTGAGTGTGACCTCTCATTTAGTTTAATTGCAGACGTCACACTCAGTGCTCAATGAAAATGTGGACTCACCGATCAGTTTGTACAAATCACGATTAACGCTCCGAGCTTTGTCCTGGGTTTTTTTGTTGCATGAGCTTGGATTCTCCTGTCAGCCTGTAACCACTCAATTCATTATGTCTTTGAAACAGGAAAACTTTACTGGATGTAAATCAAACATTTACCACCCCAAACTATATCTTGTCTATTCCAAAGCATGACACTTGATTTTATGATTTGATACATTATGCTGCAAAAATATGTATTTTTTCATGGCAGATCAAATATTGAGAAAATTTTGATTCCTTCGCTAACTTCGCCAGTCGACATCTTTCTGAAATCCTCTATGTTTGCTTGGGTAGGAAGTAGCTTCCAACTAAATTACAATCTTCAACGCAATGTTTATTCGCTAAATTTTAGTGGCAGAGGAAATGTGATTACCTTACCGTCTAGCATCTAATGATTTCTTCATTTGCATTAATATTGGTTTAAGCCTCGATAAATATTTAATATTATTGATTCGCCGATCCTATTTACGCTTTTGTTAATTTTGAAAGGTCAATTTTATTTTTTAATCGATTTTCTGTTTTAATTGGGATAAAAAATCTATTTGCAATGGAATTATATGTCGTAGTTTCTTAGTAATGAATTCCAGTCATGTTTTCTCGGTTAAAAATAAAGCTTGAAATATTGCAAGTTATATTACTGTCTGAGAAAATACGGCGAAAGCTCGACAGGAATTGCGTCGTAAAAATGCTGCTGTAAGGAAGATTGTGCACGCAATATAGACAAAATATAAATAATAATATAAATGGAAATAAAACAAGACGGAAGTGTATTAAGCCGGCAAGTTATATTTCTGAGTGCGGAAATATGAATATAATACATCAATAATAAACTACGACATATAGTTCAAATGCAGCCAGAAAATGTAAAGCACAATAAAACCAAATATATATTATTGATGGATTCAACTCATGTTTTCTCGGTCTGAAATAATACTTACCGGCTTAATACCTCCCTATCTAGTTTTTTCTAATTATATCATTATTTATTTCTTGTGTATTACGTGCACAATCGGCTTTAAAGCAGCGTTTTTATGACGCCATTTCTGTCGAGTTTTCTTTCCCTTCCACCTTTTCTCCTCCTTCGACCTCCGCCTTATAATCCTGCTCGGGATCGCGTCTCGCCATTTTTCTCGCGCATTTTAATAAAGAGTCCGTTGTTAGCCGGCGGACTGACGTCTTTTTCTCGCTGGCACGCACCCCTGTGTTTTTCGGAACGCCCCCAACCTTCTCCCCATTCTTTTCAGACGCCCACGAAATAACCCGCTCCTTTCCTCACTAAAATCTCTCGTTCGCACGAAGGCACCCTGCAGGTTCCGAGGTACACGCTTCGAAAGTTGGCTGCGATTCAAGGAGAAGTAAAGTCGAAGAAGCCTCCTATTTTTCATCCACCTGAATCCAGACCCTTCATATTTCGTTTCGAAGGTGCAAATATCCGTCTGACTAGTTTCAGAGGAATGGGAATAGCGTAGAATTTTTTTGAGATTATTGAGGAGAAGCGACCTCAAGATAATTCATCTACGGTCAACAATCCTAACAAAACTGTTCTTGTAAGATTGGATTGACGCTACTTCCTGCTTAGTTGTCCTACGAGCATTGCATTTATTCGAATTAACTATTCTTTTTCATAACTTTCCCTAGATTTCTATGTAGTATCGAAGATTTTCACGGCATTGATCAGATGATATTTGCATTTTCTTCGGGTTCCCACGGCGTTCATTGGATTTTTGTTGACAATAGTTTCGCTGACATTCCAGTCAGCTTATTCAGGTCGAAAGTGACGGAATATTGAAAACTGCAGCCTTATACAGGCCTTTTCATCCAGGTGCTCCTCTCTCACTGCTGGAAGGTTGTAGATCCCTTTTTGAATAGGAAGAAAAGCGACCGGACGCGGTAAGAACCCAAATTTAATTAAAAACTCACTTTAAACACACACAGATCTTTATATTTGATACGATTTCTTGCTTCTTTGTTCATCCTTTCTTAATGTCCTCTAATGATTTGCCTCATGATGACGCCGAAAAGGACCCTGTCTTCTTCTTTCGATTTTCCTAAGACTGTTCCGCTACTCATCTTTAGACTTCCGCTTATATCACGTAGTATACGCATTTGATATCCATCATTCTTCAGTAACAACACATTCGGAACTCCTTCATCTTTGACATTCTAATTCGTCCACGCCATAATGCCATGCTTCAAAAGTAGGTTTCAAAATGGCTTAACCCATTATAACCCAATGTTGCTTCTAGGCAACATCAAAAATTTATTCATTTTCAGCTCTATTAAGGAAAGATTGCAACTACGTCTGCTTCATTGTTTAATGGCGAAATAGATAGTTACCGCAATAATTCTGATTGAGTAGAAAATTTTCACATTTTTATAATGATAAGTTTTGAAATTAATTTCTCCCAGAAACAGCTCTGGGCTAGAAAGGGTTAAACAACATAATACGGTGATGAGGAGAGGATAAGATTGAATTTGAAATGCATATTTCTCAAAATAAACCGTTTTAAGGATTAAAAAAAACATTCCAACTATTAAATTGGAAGCTATCCTTGAATATCAAGCGGTGAACTTTTACGCTACCCAAGTGTATTTAGGAAACTTACTGAGAAAAATTCGTTTTCCTTTTCCCGGTTCCCCGAATTCGCGCCTAGTTCTTCCCTGAACTCTATCCTCCCAAGCAAAATCCTTAGGGGAAAAAACCTTTGTTGGTGTGATTAGTTGAATCTCAGCTCTTGGGGATTTGAATACAATTTCCGGTCTAAATCAATATTTCTTCCTTTCCTTTTTATGACGGAATGCATAGCTATCGCTAAACATGTAACTTAGGGTCACCATCACCATAGGGTGGCTACATAATAAAATTGTAGCTATATATGAACACCTTCTGTGTGCCATATTTGAGTTAAGTGCCTTCTGACCGCTAGGAGTGGAATTTTCCAAGGAACGGTAAAATATCTCAGGTATCTTGATTCGGTGACTGGGTAATAATTCTCGATTTCCTCTTTGGAGGGAGTATTTAATACACTATTCTCTCTTTTTTTACTTCGAACTTTCTCTAATTATATGTTTCCCATGGAAATGCGAAGGATATCAGATTTCTTGCCTTATTGGACCCTAAAATATCGTTCAATCCAAAATATATGAAAATTTCAAGCCATCCACTCACATGCAACGGTGACGATAATTTGTTTGTTGAAAATGTAAATGTGAGCGAAGAACTGTCCTAGAAGGACTATCAAATCGAAACCCAAAACGGTATCGGAATGAGAGCAGAAATAGCACGCAGTAGCTGACCACATATCTTTTACGTGAATAAATTAATTGGTAAAGATGATTTTTCATCCAATTTACCCACTACATCCTTTTGGTTTTCAATTCTTATTTCAACTCGATACATGTTTGAGGCAATGAAGAGGGTGCATTACTCTCCCTCTTTTTTTCCTATTCTCTAACCTCCGCTTGAGTACGACGTACTCTATTACGACGCGCGAAAATTCCACTGAGTAAAAAATCATTTTCTTTGCCTGTGATTCAAACCTGGATCCTCCGTGTCACCCTAGAAGCTGTAACACCTTGAACTGGGTCCAAACTAGAATCTGAATCCGAATCTCGGTTTAAAAAATTATTTTTTTTTTTAATTATCGCACTTCACCGGCTATTTACAGCTCCCGTTTTGCGAATTACTGGACGTAAATGTACGCTGGCTGCTATTCCGCGATTCTATCCTTGAATAAGTGCGCTATCTTCTTGATTTTTTTGAATATATGAAGTTAACGCTTGTTGACGCTTACCTTTTTTGTTCTGAGGTGATGTTCTCATATTTGAGATGCATGGGTTTATTTCTTAGAGTCTAGATACTATACAGAGGGTTTCAGAAGGAATCTTCAATGCTTCAGTAGGTGGTAGGGAAGATAATTATAAGCCTGTTGTGCAGGGATGGCAAGTGAAACGAAACGAAAATGTTATTTCGACCCGGAGGGAAACGAAAATACGAGGCCTAGGTTTATTTTCGTTCCCGCACGAAATTAAAATCACCAAGGAGTTTAGTTTCGACCCGGGACGAAACTTTACTCTCAGGAACGAAACTAAATTAATCGAAACTCCGCTGCTCATAGTTAAGTTTTAATCCCAAAAGTTGAGTGGAGGGGGATAAGAGGGAATAGTTTCCACCCATTATATAGAGAGGTTTAAACATCGAGCTTAAAAATCGAATGGCCAGTTTGCGTTCACCGCTCTCCTGTTAGTGGTAAAAATATGAGAGCCCCGTGCATCTAATGGTGGTAGGTCGAACCTCTACTTCATTCAACCATTCTTGAACTCGGTGTGTGGGTCGAAACTAAACCATTCAAAGGTGAAGCACGAGGTCCCTCCGGTGTGAAACATTCATCTACGTTTCGTTTCGTCCCAGAGGTTTAGTTTAGTTTTGACCCGAAGTAGTTTTGACTCCAATTTCGTTTCGACCCTGAGTTTAGCTCACCGGGTTTAAACCCATTTCCTTTCGTTTCTGCATTTCGCTCTCGGGAACGTAACTATTGAAATTTTAATTGTTTTGACTTTCGTTTATCTTCTATTACCATCCTGCTTTTTTCCTATACACATGGCGTCTCATCTCCTTAGTTTCGGAGCTCTAGCTTCGCAATAATATTTTTAAATTCACTTTGCAGTTACCATGAAAACGGTTTTTCCTGGGATCCATTCTTTTTGTCATTTTTTTATATCTTGAAAGTTAAGAACATTCATTGAGGTTGGACGAAAACATACAATTATAAGTCTGAAACAATCTCAAAATGGATGTGATGGCGCAATATCATTGTTAAAACTCGTTCAAAGCTCTTTCAAAGATTAATTGTTTAAGACAATTATGGTACAATCGCACATTTTCATCCAATTTTAATTATTGAATGTCTTTAATAAAAACCAGAGTATAAAATATAATGACGGAAAGGCTGGATACTCTAGAAAAATCGTTTTCATGTAATTGTAAAATGTATCCAAAAATAATATTTGCGTTGCCATAATTCAGTAACTAATGAGTAGTTATCCGATGTTTATGGATAAAAAATGATTATAATAATCTCACTACCATAACCTGAAGTATTACAAATTCCTCCTGTAACACCCTACACATACTCTGAAAAGTTCAAGTTGATGGCTCAAGCCTTAAACAAGTAATGCATCTCTTTCGGAACCTCTTTATAGGCACGCGTCCCCCGTTTCTCCAACTCTACCCTTCCAGTTCGTATTCCTTATTTCTCATACAATAATTCCAAGCCTCGCCTCCAACGGCCTCCGAATTCGTTTTTTTTCCTCCCACATCTCGAACCCATTTCTCCATCCTCAGTCTTCACTTAGTTCCGCCACATCTCCATCTCGGGTCACCTTGGGAAATCCCCGCACCTCTTGCGTCGGGCAAGTCGAGCCCACCGAAACGGCACAAAAGGGTCAAGTTTTGTAATCCCCAGCGGAGAGGGTCACGTGAGTTGTAAGGCCCCCCGCGGGACCTTGCTAGGCGAAGAGGGCCTTTTCTCAGAGGCTGTGGGAGAGATTTTCTCCTTCCTTCCTTCCTTCCTCAACTCCCATCCTCCCGTCTGCTCTTCGCTTCCTCCGGAAGTTCGTCTGCGCACCTTCCTTCCCGGCCTTGAATGCGTGGGTTCTTTTGAAGTTGGATGGTACACGACTGCGTTGTTGAAAACAAACACTTTTCGAAACTGTCATTAAAATTAAAAACACTGCTATAACAGACGAAGTCCATTCCATTTAATTGGAAAAGATGAGCACACATAATATTTATTATTCAATACTTTTTATCATTTAAGTATTCTACCAATTGAGCCAAGATTCCAGGGAGTGCTTAAGAAGCATTCTTGGACCCTCCCCTTCCTTCAAGCACTTCCCTCTTCAATTCACTATTAGGCCTATTATCTTTGCTTCCATCTAAAAATCCTATTCTCTTCCTTCCTCTCCTTATTAATTTAACATTCTACCCACTAACACCGTTTTCTACATCCCCAGCCTGATAAGTTATCACTTCATCCGTACATTCTGTCGCCTCCGTATCTCGTTAAAACTGACTCTCCTCACCAACCATGTCCAGCACTTCGTCGTTCCTCCTACTCTCCGTCCACTTCACCTTCTCCATTCTTCTTCACACAGCACTTTTTATATGTTTTACTTATTATGGTCATAAGAGTTATTTAAATATATATTTTTAATATTTTTCCAGCTCTATCAGTCGCCCGTAGCGCCATTATCATGTAACTATAATTTGATTTCAATCACATTATCCATATTACAATGACTTAAAGATTAGAGTGGTGACGTATCTACCCGCTTGTTTTCATCATAACAGTTAGGGCATAGCGAACATCATATCACACTTTTGTTTTAATGGCATATACATTCAAGCTGTAATCAACAATTTTTCTACGCATAGAGAAGTCTCACCTTAAAGTCCACCCTTCAAAATTGCGGATTTTCGTATTCAAGTCAACCACGAAAGGCGTATTCCTTTTGCTGTGAACGGATGAAGAAATTTGGTAGTTAGAGAATTTTGAGAAAAATGACTAATCATTCGTTACTCCCGCAACCACTCTTGACAAGTATACGAATAGGACCTGATTGGTTGTCTGAGGTGAGTTCGCGGAGTGTTTTTGCATCCCTATGACAATATGCAAAATTTAGATGGAGCAAGCCTTGGGGCGTACTTACTCTATGCCCGTCGAGTCCACAGGTAATCAGGGCCGGCCTTAGGGCGGGGCGACCGGGACTACCGCCCCGGGCCCCGCGCCTTGGGGGGTCCCGCGTTCGTGAAAAAAAAATTAAAATATACGAATATACGATACGGCGTAATTACGAAGTCTGAATTTGGGAGGGGAACACATACTTAGCCAGAGAGTGGTAGGGATTCAAAATGCTCGAGTTTGTAGATGGGGTATAGAGTTTGATATTTTAAGTGAAGGGCCCCGCACTGAAGGTTCGCCCCTAGCCCCGCACCTGCTAGGGCCGGCCCTGCAAGTAATTACCAATTTCGAACGACGCATCGCACTGACGTGGAGTTCAGAAGTCAGCGGTTTGTTTGAGGAGGGATGGGGCAAGGAATATGCTCTTGGAAGTACTCGTTAATTTATATGGTAATCATCCTCGAAACAGGATGTCTTTAGAGGCTATTTTTCAGTCGTTTTGCACTGTCGTGCATGATTTTCAATCAGTCACCAATACGTTCATTATAATTATTTTTCCCCTTTAATAATTCATTTCTGTCATTCTCCCACAGTTACAAAGAAATCTTCATTTTTTGTGCTGCATTATTTCATGTTGCAGTGAATCTTTCGCCTGTTTTTCAAACGCAATGTACATTGGTGTTGTGATTTTTTTTAGCTTCGTATTTATTTTTCACAATTTATTGATAGATTTTTGAAACAGCAACTTCAAAGATTAATTTATAGTGTTGCGATGTCAATGGAAGTTGATGATGACCCTAGAAATTTGCAGGAATTGTACCATGTATCGATATGTCCTATTAAACAGGTGTTATCGCCACAGCAACCGACGCGGTAGTAACCGAAAATGAAGAATTTCATCGCATAGCACAGAAATATCCGTTATCAAATCGATGTCCCTTATTTCATAATTATATTTTCGCTTTTTACTTTAATGATTTTCTGTGGGAAAATAAAATTAAACCAAACGTTGAGGTGCGTGTATATTTTTAACGGAACTCATATTGAACTCAGTAATTGCATTTCACGAGGATGAAACAACATAATCATAGTGGACTATAAACTCAGAGGATGCACTCTATTTCTCATAACGTAATTACGTACTGAAATAAGTCCCGCATTTATGATACCGCATATTGATTTTGTCCTTCTATCTCTCAAACATGTTGCTTGAAAAATCGATAGAGTTTCGAACTTTAATACTAATTCAAAATGTCAAAATGGCAACCCTCTGGTAATTTTTAGTCGGTCAACCGAGTGAAAATAGCCTAATATGGATCTTTTGTTTGTTTTTCCCAATTTATAATGCAACACTAAAATCGTATAACGGAAATGTGGTTCAAATTGACATTCCCAATACGAAATTCCCACGGATAAGTAGGTGCGCTGCATTTTTAGGAAAACCTTGAGGGGGCTATATTGTGTGGGAAGTGTGCCCTCAAGTTACGAGGCCAAGGTGAGATCACATCACGTCGTTCGCGGCGCCAGCTGTCTCCCGATGCAAACCTCCATTCCCTATTCCCCAATCCGTTTTCCTCATATCTCACGCGCTTTCTTTATCCCCAGGGACATTTTACCTCCCCAATGTTTTGCAGATCCCTTACCTCTCTTTCCGACCGAACAATAATCTCCAATAGTCTCCGCCTATCCTTTATTTTCACCTCTTTCTAAGTGAGCTAACTTGCTCGGCCCATCTTTTGATTATAAATAAATATATTTATTTAAGATTTACCACTTATATTGTGAATATTTAGTCAAGGTATATCGTGAACAGTTCTGTATGCAAACGTTAGAAGCAGTGTTGAAACTAGTCAAGTTGACAACTGTAAATACCTTTTTAAAAATAATTTTTGACTTTTTCATTGTGCTGAGGTGTAAAAGTGGGCTCACATTTCATTTTTAATTATTTTTTTTATTTTCATTTTTTATTTTAATAATTTAATTCTTTTGTTCACGTTTTTCTGCGACTCTTTTGCGTAAATAATACGTAGCCCCGTTACTGAGTACGTCACTTGACTTCAGTCGATACCGCTCTAACCACCTTAACAGCCGCCATTGGTCCTTTGTCTTCTTATGAAAACAGAATAAATGACTAAGTTTATGAACATATAGAAACATTATGGAGTACATGCACGCATGTTGCGAGCTGTTTTTCACCGGCACAGTAGAAAATAAACTCGAAAATGCGTTCGTACATTCCGTGCCGTAGCTTTATATCCATAAATTCGCAGTTGAATACTTTTGTATGCGGAAATTAAGGAGCAGTCTATGTAGCTATTACTTGATGTACTTTTTGCGGTCAGGGACCGCATAAATTTCTGTTGAAAAATAAAAATAAACGTTGCTTGTCGCCGTCGTATTCCTCAACAACACATTTATACTGCCTCAAGATCGGATCACATGCAGAACAGATGCATTTTTTTCTAAGATCAAATTGGAAACTGGTGCCTCAGCACCATCATTAAGTCATAGATCAAGGTTGTTCAACCCGATGCCCCCGGACCGCATTCGGCCCGCCGGCTAAATTGTTGTGGACCCTAGAGGCTAGAGAAAAGGTAGTATCGCGAACCAAATATTCACATACTCGTCAAAAATAAAAAAATGTCAAAAATCGATTGATTGGCATTTTTAAAAAATACAGATTTCATCACCATGAAATTATGTGTTTTTTTTACTATTTAAATTGATTTTTGGCCCTTACAATAAAAAAAAGTCGAAGACCCCTGTCATACATTATGAGATGATTATAGAAAAGGGATTTTGTTTAGGTCTCCATCAACGCTCACCGCTGAGGTAGTGAATCCCTTACTGAGGTTTTTCCTTCCTCTATCTAAACAGTACGCTTGCTCTCCCTCCTGATTCTTTCCCCACTGCGCCCATAAACAATGGCAACAGCCCCCTCTAACATCATATCACAGCCATGAATCCGTTTTGACCCAGAGGCCTTGGAGTGCTGCGGGGTTAGCTGCGAGGGGAAGGAAGGGTTATTCTTTTTATCGAACAAAGAGTTTACTATTTCTGCCGCCCGACTGGACGTGGGCGTGGCAACGGACGAGTGGGCTTCGGTGGTGGCCACGTCTCACGGGAAAGGAAGAAATGATGGCGATGATGATAGGGCGCGCGGAGACTTGAACGGGAGACCACTTGGGTCAGACGCGATCTTCGAAGGCTCTACTTCTCATTGTTTATTTCTACTTTTCTCTATCCCTAGCAGTTTTGTCATCGGCTAACCTTCCAGGAATAATGCCTCAAAGGATTTATGGGGCAGACGATGGAAATGTATGGACAACTGGCCAGATGATTGCTTTAGGATTGTATTCGATCTTCGACATCAAATCCATGAAACTCAACCACATTTGACGGGCAAATATATCACCGCAGCTTTTATGAAAATTATACACCAATTCGGAAAGAAAAAATGTAATCCAAATTGACATTCCCAATACGAAATTCCCACGGACAAGAAGACGCCTTGCATTTTTTACCCAGTTTTTTCTTTCCGTATTGGTTCTTAATTTTTTGTGGTTGCGGTGATATATTTCTCCGTAAATTATGGTTGAGTTTCATGGATTCGATTGCAAAGGAAGGCATTTTGATGGCGGTAGACCACCCACTACATTAGCCCATGATTGGGAATGGGATCAAGGATTCTTTACTGTGGACCAACGAAAGGAGTATTAGATTGGAAAGGAGAAAGTACTCTAAAGGGAGCTCTAAGTTTGATATTGGTTTTCTTGATAAAAACTTTCGCGATTGCCAAAAATTGACCCCAAGCCTCATAAATGAGAGTACAGTGATCTGGTCATAGTATTGACAGGATTATTATTCTCCTTATATTTTGTTATTTTAGAGGTCATTATTAGCTTAATTGACTTTTCTCAGGCATTTAGAGGTTGGAATATTTTAAGCTATTACTCTGGTGATACACATTTTATAATTGGTGAGTGACTATTTAATAAATCCAAAGTTATTCGCTCTAATCTATGCTAGATAGTTTACATTAGGAAGGAAATTGTCTTTGAGAGTTCAAATATTATTTTTTTCGATCGGAAAGGCCGACTTCTCCTCGTCAAAATAAAATTAAGTACTTATACAATTACTGGAAACTGCGTTAGACTTATTTCAAAAAAATTAATTGGTATCGTAGTCATTACTGCGTCATTGTGGACCCATAAGAGAAATATTTAAATCAAATTAATGCTAAGTAGATTAAAATATTCAAATGCAGTCTCCCATCTTTCAATCTATGTTCCGTAGAATGAAAATTTTCTTTCGCTAGGAGTCATAAAAATAATTATCAAAATACCTCACCCAAACTATTCAAATTTTGAATTCATTCTTTGGATTGATTTGCATTTAATTGAAACCATTAATCTTGATTTGACATCTCAAGAGGGCTGCCGTGTAGTCGCATAGCGTATTACTGCAAGCGAACCCAAAAAGCGAGAACGGGAAATATTTTTCAACAAATTATTTGTTACGATTAGTTTGCGGCTAATTGAGTTTTTCTTTATTCTGAGATAATGAAATCAAGGTATTCAAAATAAATACTGTCGATAGTAAGCTTCAACAGCAATTTTAATGCAGAACCTCAAGTTTTTCAACAGTCAAGTTTATGACCCTGGTTGAAAACACATTTCGGCTTGAACAAATATTGATATTTCCATACCGAACAAATATCGATATTGCATTATGTATATCGCCTTAAGTTGAGTGAACTCCTCACGTTATGTTCACCAATTAGTCACCTTATAAATATGCTTCGTTAATTTTATAAATACTTTTTTTCAAGTATCCGTGCAAGCCCATACACGCATGTCGTTAACGGCTTTCCAATCCAATTTTTTTCTATTCATTCGCAGTTTCCTTCCAGATGTCTCTTCTCCAATTAATTATAAACTCTGAACTTAATATCTTCGTGTCATTAACACTCGCTTTTTGTGCCCCAATGAATCATTTTAGCTTTCATTGGGAGCTATTCCCACTCAGCAAACAGCGAACGATTGAAGTATAAACAGTGGCGAAGCAAACTTCAGTAGAGGGAAAATCAACTACACACTATTTTCACCCCTTACTGCGTGGTCTTTCGCAACTATTCACAATGCAAATTTACTGTTCTAATGAGATAATATACAACTGATTTGCTAAAAAAATCTAACTAAGGTTTGTTGATAATTCTTTATTATTCGACAGTTAAAGTTAGGACCACTTATTTTCATTTACTTCACGAAGGTTTTTTGTTGCCACACTCTATTTTCGGAAAAGGTAAAGGAAGAACCGATTTTTTTTGGGAAAAGTTATGTATTTGGAAGTTTCATTTGTGCTTAAGCATACCGTGTTGAATCGAAGTGCGTACGTATGCTACTGTTCCATCGTTTCAATAAACAATTCGACATACCTTGATAAGATCTTGAATTTAGGCCATAAATTATACTCAAGGTAACTTTGGTTCAAGATTTCTATTAGAAACGAGTCGTCTACTCAAGAGATCGTTGAGTAGTGGAAGAATGGCACCTGGAGTCTATTTTTTAATGGGATCCCCGTCATTGCAGTATCTGCAACCTGTGTCTTGATTGACAAAATTTTTATGCGTGTAGATTTCATTTTCTTATACTCCTTGTCGGTCTTGAAACTTTTTATACAATATTCCAGAATATTATGTGTCCTGGGGAGCCATTTTGTAATTAGCAGTGCGCTGCTAATACCAGTGTAGTAATATTTCATGAAAACAGAGCAGGTTTGTAATGAGGACTCCGTTAACTGACCCATTTTGAATGCGCGTGTTGTCTGTTTACGGTTGGCCATAAATTTCGCATACGCGTCGTGTATAAATACATAACACATGCTACGAACCTCGAACTTTCATATTCTAATCTTGGTATGAAACTGGAAACCTTTTAATGCATGAAGGAAACCTCTTAAGAAAATGAAGAGTAATTTTAAAAACTCATTTTATTATATTATTTTAGTATATTTTTGAAAAATGTTTGGTCGTTTGTATTCAGATTCGATACTTAACGTTCATTCTTCAAGGAGAGTACACGAAATCAGGTTAACTTACAAAAACTAAACCTGGCTTTCATTATTAAAAATGGATGGTGAAATTTTCTCTCTCTCTGAAAGCTGTAGTAGCATGGTAAAAAACAGGCTATCTTTTACCTCTTTAATTTGCTACTCATGTCAGTCAAACCTGGGCTCTTAATTATTGTCTTTCTTTTCATTTTCTAGTGTCATATTTTTATCAGCATTAAATCAGGACGCTTTGCATCCAGAACTTTCCGCTATCAAGGAAAATCAAGTGCGAAATTCCATTTCGTCGGATATCGACAGCGTGAATTACGGTTTTGGAACACAACGTCCTCGCGAGTACGTTACTATTCTCTGTTCATGACGCTGCAATACCTCGACTTCACTTGAATAATTGGGAGAAAATATTTTGAGGAGAGAATAATAATTCAGGCGAGGAAAAGTGGGAATACGTCGAGTGAAGGGAGCTCGTGGCATTCTAGTTCGAGGGAATGAGTCTCCGGTTGTCTCAGAAACGGGGCACCCTCACTTGGCACGCCCACTGCACCGGGAGGGAGACTTCGTGAGACGAGGTCGTCCCTCAGGCTTAACGATCGCCTCTTCTCTTCTCTTGGAGGCAGGGGATAAGAGGTGTGTCGGAGATTGAGTAGCCCGAGACGACGGAGGAGGAAAAGAAGGCGCCCGCCCGCCGGTGACTGTGCTGTCCTCTCCTCCAACTCCCTCGAGGCAGCTGGCGTTGTCGTCATCGTCTTTCGATTGGATGAGGGAAGTTAAGAGGACGCGTCGCTCACATTCCACCCTTCTCTTTTTGTGACGAATCACGTGTCCAAAGCTATACTTTGTTGTCACTTTGAAATGTCCATGGCTCCAATATTACAAAAGAGGATAACAACCAACCAGTTTTCAAACCAGAATTAAAAAGAATTTAAACGAATTTATAATTTTTTTAATTTATAATATTTTTATATTTTTTTGGTTATTTTTTTATTTTATGATATTTTAATGAATTTCATTAGTTTTAATTTTAAGAATTGTTTTTATGACCAGTTTTCCAACGGTGCGAGAAAAAAATGTTTACATCTTCAGTCTCCTGACGACGTTCTCAGCAGGGGGAACACGTAGAAAGAATATTCAGCACGCAGTAGTACACCTGGAAATGGATTGTCGTAGGATCCTCAAGTTGGCCTCTATATGTGCTGTCACTCACTGTGCATTTAAATAGGTTCACAAAAGTCGCCACTCGCGTCGCTGATGGACAATGTGATCCGAGTTTTAGGAAATAAGGTATAATTTGGGATGTCAAACATAATTTACATTCCTGATTATGTGAGCTATCAAATTCATAACTTTTCCATGCTATTCCTCACTAATACAAACATTACACTGCAAAATGTTGGAAAAAATATGCATCGCATTGCACTCATTACTGCGCCGTGGACATTTTTGAAAACCGATTAAAATGCGATCGAAGTGGCTACAGAAATCAGCCTTCTGTGGGATATAATTGGGCCTCTCCTATGCGTTCCTCTATAATCGGTGCAGTCAAAAATACTCAATAGGCTATTTTTGTTTCCGACGTATTTTCATCGAAGTTTTCCATTTACGAGTTTAAATAGAGCGCTTTTTCTCGACTTCCTAATTTAGGCATGTCATCGCCAAATCCTAAAGAATTTCAGGTTATGGAAAAGTTTGCGTACGAGAGGTGCCTTTGGTGAATCTAATAGCCATCCGGTCGGGTTGTTTCCCGCATATTATACTTCTCTGTCTCTCAGCATGGCTTGGCGGATTCGGGACAATACGGCTGTGGCACTCTCCCGTAAATAGGTTGCGTCTTTTCAAAAACGGGGCAACATGGATTTTTTTCTCTCTCTCTTTTACCCGTGCCATGACCTACCTGCAGGAAACTGGATCCCGTCTTTATGCCTGTCTTTATTTCCGGCAATAACAGTCATGCATACTCCACTTCAATCCACAAAGGGAGACGAGCAAAGCTTTATACCTGGAACCTTTTCCACACGTTGCTGTTTTTTTATCCATTGGTTTATGAGTGCCTTTGACGCGAGAAAGTCAGCGGAGCGCTAGAAAATATTTCCGATGCCATCTACATATTATTTTATCAGGTTTCATTTTTTTAAGAACTAAATTTAGTCTTTTCCGCAAACATAACGTCCGAGTATGGCGTAATGGCGATAATTTTTCAGAAATTCCTGTAATGTTTTCAAATATATCTGCTTATGAGTGAGATATTCTCTTCTTTTTCCCACTTTGAATTTCCTTAGCATCATCTATGAAATTGCGTTTCAAATATTTTCCATACCAACCCAAAGTCCAGTGTGTTTCGTATGTGCTCGGATCGTTTCCATGAGGTGAGGAATTCTGGCCCAATTCTAACAATGTACTCTCGTTTTCAATAATATGTAGACACCCACGAATCCCATTTTATTGATGAGACCGGGTCGGAGAAAACTTAGAGGATTGGCACTCACTGTACGCTACATCTTTTATTACGTCGCCGAGAGCCGACGAGGTGGGACTCGGATACCGTCGGGTCACCACAATGGGAGTCAAAGTCCAGGAGCAAAAGCACAACCGGATGGAACCCTCAGGAAACTCACGTTCACGCGCATGATAAGCCGTGGGAGTGTTTTCTTTCGGAATCTGAGAGGACTGTTTTTCCTCTTTATAGATTCATATTTGCACTCACCGTATACGTCATGTGAAGACGTGGCTCCGTAGCTGAGTAGTTCTATTCTATGGGCGGCTGTTGCGGTGAAATTCTGAGAGGATTCGAATCCATTGTAAACACAATTTTCCCATTTTGTAAAAGATTCATTATTAATTTGATAGGGCCTTTTCTTCAGAAATTTGATTCCAGCTTCAGTAGCTCAGTCGCGTTCGCGTCCGTCTTCGACGACTTTTGGTGCCATAAAGACAAAGGATGCAGATTGATTCATGTGCCAAACTTCCAAGTTTTCACCGACCCATCCCCATTAGTTAAGTAGGTCAAGTTACTGTCTACATATTATTGCAAATTAAATCTTTCTCATGACAAATCTACCTGACGTCTTTTAATTCGCGAAAATTGGATATTTTACGAAGCTACCCATTTTTGATAGCCAAAGTAATACTTTTCTATCTTTAATGAGCCAAGTGATCGCGTGATGGGCCCTTGAGAATTCATGGAACCGAGAGCATTCGATCGAACGATGTTTTTCCCATTTTCTTTGCATTTTAATCTTCAAATTTTCCTCCAATATACTTTTTAGGCATTCAACACCTCTGTCAAAGGCGCACACTCAATTTCACTCATTGTAATGCTTTGCTTTTGGCGAGTTCATTTATCCGCGAAGAGTAAAATCCTTCCCTCGCCAATGAGTACAGTGTGATGAATGCCCATAACATTACTGTGAAGACCACATCTTTTAGTTGCAGTCTCAAGTTATAAACATTCCATGACACACTTACTTAGATGGAGCAGAGAGTAAATTAAGCTATGAGAAAGGTAATCTTCAGCACAAGAAGGGAAAACTCAGTAAAATTCTCGGAATTTACCAAAAAAAGAATTTAATTTGTTATAGCTTTTCATTTTATTAAATAATGATCGAAAAACTAAAGTATATAAATTACATAGGGTTTGCTTGGTACTTGAACACTGGAATTCCCCCTATAAATGTCATAGAGGAGCCTTTCTAAACCTAGCTTTAAAGCCTCTTTGCCCTCCTTTTTGAGTTCGACTCTACGGAGAAGACAAAGCGCATCTGCGTCAATAGGAGGGTACGAATTGCATCGGCTGCTTGTCGAGCGATTTTCGTGTGCCACACGAGGCGATGGAATTAGAGTTTTCAGGTCAAGGACTGAGAGCCTGCACGGGAAACGATATATTTTTCGCAATGTCCTTTCCGGATGGTGGTTGGCGGTCGTGTTCGGTACGTCTCGCAATTCTGAGAGGCGGAAGATAGTAGAAATGTGATTGGACAGTAGCAGTGGACATTCGAGAAGAAGCTGGAACACCTCGATTCAACCACGATGCGAATTTCTCTGTGGGAGGCCTTGGGATATGAGGTTGTGACTCATGCGTGTCAACTCTGCACTCATGGGCTCATGGGCGTCAGCGTCAGCTCTGTATTCATACGCGTCAGCACTGTTTATAGCAATACCATCCTGCCCATACTCATGCATTAATCTTTTCAGTCATATATCTTTCTCCTTTTTGGTGAATGTTATTTTTTTGCTATTTAACTTTATTGCCGGTCTCATGAACACTTATGCTAAAAGGTTTGGTTTCTCGTAATAACTTGTGTGGTCTCTGTCCATAATTATGGAACTGACAAGGATAGTAGAAGGTTAAAGTCCCCTTAAGCCCACGTCGATTTTAATGGACTCTATGACTGAAAGTGTTAAGCGATTAGCAGCCTCGAAATCCCACGCTCAAAAGTCGTTGAATGAAATTGTTCCTTAGACTCAAATATAATACTTCGGCTCAAAGAAAGGAGTCGTTTGGAACCAATAATAATTACATTTGATTCAACTCAAAGGGTTCCTTGAATGAAGGAATGGATTTAATTTTCGATTAGCTTTAACGTCATTTTTGAAGGTCACTGACTTTGGTAACGACAAGAGAGACGTTGTAAAATTTAGAGCAGATCGAGGATCGCTTTAGTCCGACAAAGCTTTGAATATTCCTATTCATTAGTTTCATAGGAGAATTATTATGGACCCAATTAGTTTTCTTGAAGTTATGTTTTTTATTTATGAGGCTAGCCGAGGCTGCTCTCGCCATAAAATAGGATGTTCACGAAGATAAGAGAATGCAGGAATTTATTTGAAAAAAACAGGCGTAGGGTAACGGCCTGTACTGAACGAAAAACATTCAGGGGAACCGGGTCGCGTTCAAGGAAACAGAATATTTCATGCGGCAGATAGTGTTCTGATCAACTCTATTATTCTTGATGTGCCTTCCACGCATTATGCAAGTAGGGATAGGGATATTAGCGGGAAATATCACCCTCTGTCGGGACTCCAACCGGGACATTTCCCCTTTTGGAACCTCCGAGTATAAAGCAGCTCTGCATCCTGATCCCTAAAACGGGTCCAAATCCGAAGACGGGTCGAAATGAAATTTCGGGTTTTGGACCCGAAGACGGGAGCTGGAATTCGCCCGAAACTGTCGCCCACCAAATATGAGTCGACGGGGCTTTAACCCGAAAATCAATTATCAAGCAAATAATTATATTCTTCCGCTGCATTGTAATGCGAGATAGAAGATGCATAATTACTCACAGACTACAGTTTGTCTCACTATACATAGCGCCTGACTTCTACTGAATCTTTTTTTCTCTTTACAAATTTGACAAATGCAAGCTTTTTCCCTAGACTCATTCCTCTTTATGGTTTTTTTTCTGAGAATAACTCTACCATGTTCATAAATGTAAACTACCGCGTGCTAATTACCTAGCATGAGGTAATTCGCAGGAGTGCTGATTGAGAGCGATATCCTAGAAAGTTTCGCAAATTTCAGCGCATTGATTTTCCTCTGGTTGAGGGCTGCTTAGAATTTTGAGCAAATTTGGGCACTCTACCATGTTTATAACTGTAAACTACCGTGTGATAATTACCTTACATGAGATAATTCGCATTAGTAATGGTGGAGTGCACTACCCAAGAAAGTTTCAAAAATTTAAGAACTTTGATTTTTCCTCTGGTTGAGGGCTGCTTGGAATTTTGTGCTAATTTGGCCACGAGACGAAGTACTGAATTGATAAAAAGTCCACGAACCGATTCCCTCCATTCCTTCAACTGTGTGCGATAGGAAATAATCGATAGCCTCCAAAGCTATTACATTTTTTTATTTTTCGGCCCCATTTGACGCTCCCGTTCTCTCAAGCACTCTCTCAAGGAGTCGTGTTACGCTAAATGCCTCTCTCACCCTTCCATGTGTAACCTGATCGTTAATTACTCCTACCAACTTCTCTGTGAAAGCTGCGAACTTGATATCAATGGAGAGAAATGAAAAAATAACATTCACCCCGGAGTGATAAACATTAAAGTGCACATACCTGTCGTAAGACTGGAAAAATACAATATTTTACTGCATTTTTTCGAGTAAACGATTTGCATATATGGTACCGGCCCATTAGTGGCTCATATCTTTTTTATCTCCTCAACGCAACACATATTACGTGTTTTATTTTTCATAACTGGAACATCATTGAAACTTTAGGTACTCTAGCTATGTTTCAGCCTAATTCTTTGCACATGTTCTTAATGTAGGACTTTTTCTTATGCCTCCTATAGTTTCTTAAGAGATCAAAATATGTTGTAGTATTTATATTGCAAACCATTTTCAACGTGAGGGCTTGATAATTGTACCAGGCACGCATACAATGTTCAGGTACATAATTTCATTTCTCCATCCGAGTATAGCATTTCATTTCGGTGACTACTATTATATAAAGGAGAGGAATGAAAATAAATTTCAGGGGATCAGGGGTTTAGGGTGTGAGGAGTTAAGTATTTCGGCATCTTTACTTGAAATCATCCCAGATTATAGACAGCACTAATTTAATGATTTGATGTGTGCTATGGAATTGGAACAATGCTGTTTGGTGTTGATGAGCCTTTCTGAGCATCTAAATTTTTATTTATAAGATCTTCTTATACCTTTTCATGATGATTTTTAGCAATAAGCGTACTTCTCTTTGCTGATGATACTTTGCTTCAAAAGCTGTATTTTTTGAAGTTGATAACTGCTATTTTTATAATGATTTTAAAAAATTACCATATTTCTTATCATCTTCACCGAGTCAAATCTTGCTTCTGAATTTTAAGATACTTTCCTATTAGCAATCAAGCTGAAATTTACACCTAAAGCAGGATAACTCGGAACCAGATGACCCTTTAATATACGAGCACTTACATAATGATTGGAACTGCATCTCAAGTTTTATTAAGAGTTTGAAATTAAATGTGGAGATAAGTTCAAACAATGGCCACTAAGTCCGATGGTGGCACTGCGATTTTTAAAAAAAGAAGGAGAATTATGGAAGATAATAACAACTTTGTTGAAATCAGTTTTTCTTGAAAAATTTTCGCGAGAGAAACGTTTCCTTATAAAAAATATTTTTTATAACATTTATATTATTCTTCAGTTGTATCTGAATGTTCATTATTGCAAAGTAGGGTTTCGGCAGAAAAGAATTCATTAAACATCCACATTTCTAAACTGCGTTGAAGCAAATAACGTAACAACGAAGCAAAGCTTTACGGTTGTGTTCTCAATCTTGTGATTAAAATATTTAACTATGCTAGAGGTAAACATGCAGTGAAATTTCAAATGATTCTGTCGTCCTTTTCGGTACATATTGTGATTTTTACAGTTGTGTTTTCAATCGTAACATTTATTTGTCAATTTTTGGTAGAAGAGATAATTGTATTTTTCCATTGTGATACTATTAAATTAGCTATTTACTACTTTCGTACGATTGGTTACAAATTTTCATTTCAATAATATATCCTCTTTAATATAATACTGTGTATTTACCGCTTTTTATTTTATCGAAGTGAATTTTCGTTCATAATGCACATACATGCGTTCGTTTTACACATTCTTAGAATGATATTATTTATTTCATTAATGCTCTGAAACTAGCGTCAATTTTACCATTTAGAGGTATTGTTCACTTTTAATTTTAATGGGTATCGAATCTAACGAATGCATTTGTATCTCATGTAAATAATCGTAATTGATTGATATTTTCTGGTCATTTCAGAGTTCGTGTGGAGTACTACGTCAATGAAAATACCTTCAAAGAGAGACTGCAGCTCTACTTCATCAAAAATCAAAGATCTAGTAAGTATAAAGTTAATTGTATTCTCTTCTATGAAAATTAGCGGTAATCTTAAATTCTTCCCACTGATTAATAAGTAATTACTTTAAACAAATATTGAAACTTGATTTCCACCGAGATGTAGAGCGTAAGCCTTTCTCAATGATACTTTTCAATTTTTTATAAATACGAGGTAGCGCATTCAGTCGTTTTTTTTTCTTTTTCAAAGGTCGCCCTCATGCAATGCACTTATTATATCCAAGTATTATGTTAGAATTCCGAAGATATTTTTGTCATATGTCTTATATCATCGTTCTCATTGCATATTGCAATTGAAGGATATTTCGTTTTAACAGGAAAAAATCATGTGCTTATGGTACTAATCAGAAAATGTCTAAAAGGAGGGAAAATCATAAAATACTTGAGAGGTAGTTATTATTTAATTCTTATGTACTTAACTTCTCATTGATATAAACGCATTTTGATTCATTAAGTTTAGATACTCTTGAAGATCTAGTCGCGTCAATCGTATCAACTACCTCTTCGCGTGTGGAAATTTGACAGTGAATGACTAATGGTTTCCATATATGCGAGCCACTGTGTTCTGGTTCACTTGTAATTCTCTGAGTCGGGATAAGTAATCAAAATCCAGTATCTCGAAAGAATATTCCAGTCATCCCCCTGTTCGTTTTGTGTCAAAATTTCTCTCACAGTTTTACACTCCATTTTGTAATTAAATATTATCTAACTGGTACGTGTTGCTTGCAACGACTCTTGTGAACCGCATGTATTTTACTTTTGTATTTTGGGAAAATGCAAGTCGAGATATCTCAGTCTGCTCTTGTTGACCTCATTTGTCATATGCTCTTTCGCTTGCATTGGAATATTGGAATGAAGAGGAGCTGAGGGTCGACTAGAATAAAGGTTGAATAACACATCGCGGACTAACCTATGCAAATCATTTGCTCTTTAAAGGAAGAGACTAGAGAGGCACTCCTTTTTTAAGCCTCTCAGTCATCTCCCATAATTCCTCCTGTTACACTCCTCTTTCCTGCACCTTTCCCCCCCATCCAGGAATATAAATACGGAATTCAAGCGAAAGAGTAATGGCTGGGGCAGAGAGCTTGCGTTTCCGCGCCGAAAAATGAGGTAATGTAAATTCATATCGCCGCCGTGGTGATTCGCAAGTGGGAAGCCCGGTGCTGAAACTCGGCCATAAAGTTGACTGCTGGGACTATTTAAACTTTTCTCGTGCGGATTAAATTAAAAATAGTAATCCGAGTCCTGCTCGAAAACTTTAATGGCATAATCCTGCCAACTGAGACTTTGACGCCGACTCCTAATTAATCTTTAAATGCTCATGTTGAGGGACGTCCGAAACTTTGCGAGCGGAGTTTTTCGACTCGTTTATTATTTACTATGCTTTGTGGGTTCTGCTACTAATTAAAGACTTATGCCTCTCTTGTCCCTTTATTATCTTTCAGGCCTTCGAATCCGTATAGCAAACCTGCTTTTCAAGCTCCTTACTTGCGCCTTGTATATATTTCGAGTGGTGACGGAAGGAAACCCCATTGAAGCAACGTGGTGAGTAATGCATGAGAAAATCAATCGCGTTTAAATCCTTTCATTTTCCATCCGCCGAGGTCAATTTTTTAAATTTTTGAAAGTTTATCTATGATTAATTTATGATAATCAATAAAATTATATACCAGCCATAGAGTATAGTGTAGAAGAATAATGTATTCAACAATCTATTGTATCGAATATGAAATTCGATAGAGGGCATTTTGTCCCAAGGTTCAAATTTTATTTTTACTCATGTAATTGAATGTGTCATATTTTTTTAATATTGTCCCCTTAGAAAAGTTTGAGACGATATTATTTTTCACTATATTTTCATAAGATAAGTCAATATTCTAAAATTTTCTATTCATTTAAGTGATAACTTTCGTTTCTGTGCAATTACATATTTAAATAATATTTTTGAAGAGGTAGAAAATTTTTTATGATTCTGCGCTCTTTTTTTTGGAAATCTATTGAGGTGTTATTCAATGAAATACAAAATGTAAAACTAAAAATATTACAAATTTTACAAAAACACTGGAAATAGTTATATGCACTGGTAATAATACAATAAAAATCAATGTTATCTTTCCTTGGTAGCTAACATTTGTCTTAGTTAACTGATTATATTTATGTCCAGAAAACTGCTATCTTGTTACCGAGCCTACCACTCAGAGGAATTCATATTTGCCTCTTTTTATTCATCCATCGAAAAGGGGCCTATGGTGTTTGTATGTTATCTCTCCTATCAAAAGGGAATGATCTCTATAAAACATCATTCTTAGGTTTTTTTGGATCCTTTAATGGCTTGTATTACCTAAGATCGTATCAAGGAGAAACCGATTTTCTCACTCATTTTCACTTCTCTTTTCTATCCAGCTACGAATGTCTGCCCGGGAACAAAACAATCTACATTTTGTCGAGCAACCTGACCGAAGAAGAGTTTCAGGAGAACCCCATAATCAACTGGGAAGCCATACTGTGGGTGAACAGATCGCTGGAGCTATGGCTCGTCCAGGTGGTGCTAGCTATGGTCAGCCTAACGGAGGCCCTACTCCTCGCCTATCTCGGATACAAGGTAAATGCATCCTTGAACGTAGAGTCCCTCCACTGAAATTTTCACTTTTTTCTTTGTAAGATAGTATTAGCAGTGCGGATATTTGCCTTTAAGGAGCTTTCCGTCGTAAGTCTATTGGAAATTGTTTGCGGCACATAGGTATGTTGGGTTATGATGAAGAATAACTTCCAAGAAGAAATAAAGCGACCACAAAACTTTTCTTGAAGGAAAATAAATGCTTTTATTCCTCTCCAAAAATTGGAATTTCGAAAAATTGGCGCACTAATGATTCCCATTATTTTTCGTCGAAAATATTTTATTTCATTCTGTACAATGTTATTGCTAAACATTTTTCATTTAAAGGGTATCTTTAATTTTAAGTTTTTACAAAATTAGCATCAATAAGTATGATGGGTTGCGAGTTTTGATGGAGATAGCTACGCGTTACATCTCTCGATAATAATTAATTTAATGCCAAAAATGGAAGTCTCAAAGACAATCTCATCCGTAGTCGTTACGTATGAGTGACGCAATATACCACGGTCGGTTAGTTTTATTGATTTGGAATTAACACTACATGTTTATTTTCACGTTAAAATCAGAAGATTCCGCCATGAAGGGGGTGTGGTACTGGAGAGCTAACTCTATTTTTTTAGTCATCTTGTTGGTCATAGTAAACAGTGTGGCTATTTTATTTCATTGTGACCCTATGGCCTCCTTGTAGTGGGATTAATTCATATTGATTAAGCTCTGTTTTTACACAGCAGATAAGTATTCAATCAATTTTTAGGTATTAGGTAAATTTTTATTAAAATAATATACTTGATGTTCAAATAGAAATTGATGAATTAGTTGATTTAATACCAAAAGTAAGAATGTGCAAAAGTTAAAAAAATATTTTTTTTTAATTTCTTTTGTTTTATTCCTTTCGTATTGAGGAACATGTTTAATGGGTATCTTACCTACGCATGTGTTATGCCTTCAACTAGTTAAATCAATATCCCAGCAGTGACGCTTGCATATAATGTCTTATACATTAAGTCTTATTCCTTGTACCGTATACGTCTTGGGAAAATGAGTGAGGAGAAAGGTTTGCATAAAATACGTGTATTGTTTGCGAATATAAGGAAATCGTTATATGTTTTCATGATAAGTAGACGATAATGCTCTTTTTAGTCATGAGGGAAATTAATCCTTCCGAAAATTATTTTGAGAATGACGCCTTGAAGAATGAGATCAGGGCAAAGTATCACCGGAAAATCTTCCGTTTGTTTATTAAGAATAAATCTTGAGTTCTGCAGTCGCAGGGGGTAGCAAAACATTCATATTTGATCAATAAATCCACCGTTGGCGGCAGTGGCATTGTATCAAAATGTCATGGTGTTCCTTTTTGACGCGGTCTGTGAGCATTAATTCATGGCTGATCTGGATTCACAGCCATCCGGCGTGGCCGAACTTACCATTGTGGATTCATCACGTGTATCAATCCCGAAATATGCCGCTCCACCTTCTGTCAAAAGTCTGAAAGTCATGTGCGTCAGGACCTATGACAGTCGACGTTGACCCCAAGCTTGTAATTAGTGCATGAACCTATCTTTCTTTATTTTCTCTTCACGGATATTTTTCGGTGGATAGTGATCTAATATATGCTGTGCTAAGCGGACGCATCATTCACGCTCGATCATTATTTATTCACGGCGTATAGCTTGTTAATAACTTTGGATGTCAGTTTAAAATTTTCAGGATACATTGAGGAAAATCTTGTCATTATTTGTCGGTATCTTAAATTTTAAACTTTATCCTCAGCATATACTTATGTGTATTTTTCGCATTTGAATGACAGGAAAATAATTATATAGGTATACTCTACAAAATTTAAATATTCAAGTTTATAATAGTAGATTTAAAACTGTCTTTTTTCGCGAAAAAGGGAAAAATGGCGGTTGAGAGCGAGAGATTTGTCCTCTTAATGCATTTCTTCATTTTTTGTTTGTTTAAAGTTGATTAATGAACTTGAATCAAAGAATTTTCTTGCACATAATTATTTTTTCTTCATTAATAAATTCTATAGGAGGCATAGCCTTCATTGCTATCCGTTTAAACACTCCATTTGTTGTTTTATTAACGATTGGCCGTTGGTCATAATCGTTTCTCTCAAACGGTATGAAGAGCATTTGTCAGTTTCTCATGGGAAGATGTAGGTACTAATTAAAATATGTTCTAATTAATGTAATATAAATATTTTATTGAAGGCGTTCATAAAGAAACGAGCTTGAGCCTGTTCTGCGCAAAACACTCACAGGATGGTACCCCTCAATAAATAAACTTCAAGGGTTTTATTTTATAATCACCCAGCCATAAGAAAAAGAAACTCCAAAATTTGATCGTAAGTTCAGCAATTACACGTAATTATAGACAGGAAGCTGGAAAAAAGCATGAACTTGGAAAAATCCATGCTCCAGTCAGAACCTTAACTGAGTTGTCTGGCTAAATTTGCCTCAAAATAAGGCTATATTTATTTTAATCGGTATGTAATTAGATGGAGACACCGTCATTCGTTCATTCTGAAAATGTTTCGAAGAATGAAAAATGCCTTTGATAGCAAAATACCCAACCGCCCTCTACGACGTCATTGACCTCCGATATCTTTATATACTCCGATTATCCTGGCAACTAATATACTATTAACCAAAGTTGGAAAATTACTTCCATATTTTTGCATTAAATTTTTACTTTTTCACGCGTCACTTCTCAATTCCCTTCCATCGATTTGCTTTTGAACCCTCCCATTCCTACCTTTTCTTCCCACTGTTTCTTAATGTTAAATGCCAACTCCCTTGATGGAACATTCAAAATTCCGGCCTTTGGGTGGAAATTTCCATAATAGCTCATTATTTCCTGCAAATTCGAATCTATTGGGATAAAACTTTAACGATTTATCCGCTCCACGCCGCCAGTTGAAATGGGTTTTCGCGCCCAATTCGTACTCCCTCAAGGTCGACGAATTGAATTTTATCTCTCTTACGTCATCAATTTTATTTCCATTCCATTCTTTATATTTATACGTTTCGATTGAGTCTTTGTGAAAATATTATCCCATTTTTATTTTTTTTCATGCTGAACTAAAAAGTGGAAGGTTAATGCGGTCAACTTTCATTCACCTCTCTCAACATCCAAATGAAGGTTGACGGTTACTGTAGACGGATTACAGTCACCTAATTATTTTCCCCCATCTTCATTGCGAAATTTAATTTACTTCGCGGGACTTGGAAGACTTTTTGTTTATTAATGTACTAGTAGGACACCCGACGTTGCTAGGGAAGGATAGTACACAGAGAATTGGGAAACTTCGAACTTGGAAGTTATGGAACTGGATTTTTATGTTTTTTCCCTAAGCGTTTCAAGAGATGTGCCTACCTGTCAGATTTACCATCCGTAGAAGTTGTACGTGGTGAGTTAACAAACTAATAGTGAGAAGAGGACGCAAAGGACGCAACCTAAAGTAGCACTACGGGGTCTGGGAGCATGAGATGCACCTATGTGCTACCTTAGTTCGCAATCCGTACAGCCGTTTGGATACGCATAGCGGACAGACTAATTGACATCCTCTTTTATATATATGGATAATTCTACATTTTGAAATGCTATTCTCATTTCGTAGGCTACTAAAGTGAGAACTGACATCTTTTCATAGATCTTTGGATAATATTAGCTTTCAATGTTGCTTCGAACGAAAAATTTGGACGAATATTATCTCCTGAGTAAAAATAACGCTTGCTTCCACAAAGAAACGCATCTCATTGTCTGCTTCTTGGATTTTAATTTTAGCTCTCAAACTTTCCATGGCTGAAATATGGAGATAATTGATAGTACCTATCTAAAAATTGCTTGGCTCAATCACACGGTCAAGAGAAAGGCTTTTTGATATGTCAGACTTCCTGGTGGATAAATTCATTTAGCACCCATCGCTCCGACTCTTTTCGTTACCCTTTGTCAATCCATCTGATGAGTAACTCATCGATCCACTGCAATGGATACATATATATGGGCTTTAGTGGTACATACCGGGTCATATCAATCACAAATTCACCACTAGCGTCGCGTCAGCGGTGCGACTCATCTCACGTGGTATCTAAAGTCGCGGAAACCAGCGATTTGTGGTATTAATTAGCGGCAGCGAGGCAGTGAAACAGATACCAATCATTAATTGAAGCTAGGCAACTTCCACAACGGGTGGGAGGAAAGCGATTGGACCGTGAAAACGTGAAAGGTAACTCCTCGTGTGCCTTTTCACGTACTACCCACCTGCGTGAAATTTGCGTTGACGTGGGAGTTTCTGAAAAATTTTTGGCGCAAACTTTTTCCATTGTCTCGACTCACTCTCCTCAGTAATGAAGTGTTTGGCAAGTGAGTGAAATAAAAATATCTTGTCGCTGAAAATCCTGTCGCCTTTGTCCATGATCTGTTAACGTATGTGCCTTTTGTTTCTCATCAAAGAAAGCGATATCTATGAATTGTGAGTGAGAGGTCGAAGGATGAATATCGCTGTGCAAAATAAGGAAATTATTTTTTCTAACCGTGCTTTTCTTTGATATTTTAATTAAAAACCTCCTACGCACAATCGCTTCATTGTCAGTGGACCTCTCACCGAGCGTTCCGCATGGCTCCTACATCCAACGTGAAAATTATGCGTTCGCACTGAAAAATAGCGGGGCAGGCATAATACTCCGACTACTACCGTATGTAATGAGAAAGCACGACGTTGGCTGGGCGTGAGCAACAAAACAATGGAGGTCATACGTGAGAGCTGAGGCTAGATTCAAATTTGCGCGGCCATAAGTTTTTAATTTTGTTTCATTTCATACCTACTGTACAGGATTCCATACCTACTGTATAGGGTCATGGACATGAAAAGAAAAACTAGCGGCGTGCGTGCCGAATAGAATTATTAAAACCAGGGATTTTGTTGGCTTCAAATACAATGGTTTGTTTGAATGGAAAAAAAATGCTGTGAGACATTTAAGCGCAAGTAAAATTTCAAAGTTTTTTCCCCAAATTTTCGTGAGAATAACGACTGATATTCGATGAATTTTAAAATTTTCTTCATGCCTTCCTTTGCGATATTTGCCTTCTCCCCAGCATGAGAGAGCATTTTTATAGCTTGAAAATTACGAAGCCATAGTGTGAACAGGATTTTCGTCGGGGGCGATTGTTGGTGCTCCGCTCGGAAGGGCAGGGACTCCTGCTCCAGTCACTTAACCACAAGCATTAATCTGTTCTCAAAGTGTTGGATTGCTGGTAGGATTTAGAATTTTGGTCCGTGAAAAGCTGGAGACCAGACTTTTTGGTATTTCTATTTCATACAAAAAACGGAAGTCGTTGGAAAAGCAATAAATGTGATGTTTCCCTCACTGAATATGTTATGTTAACTCCCAGCATTCAACCCTCAATTGCTTTTCAATTTCAGTGGTAAAGGGAAGCCTGACGTCATTATTTTCTCAGTAGAATCGAAAGGTATCGGGTAATCCACAGTTTCGCAAGTGATTTCAACCGACGTGTGATCATTTTATTTGAATTTCCACGGCAACATTCGACCAAAAGCAGAATACTGATTGAGGGAGATTTTCGTGCTTAAAAATTTTTTATTTTGGAAAATAGATTGATATGCCCTCATATCTCCATCCTCATTATAAAGAATATCCCCGCTCATTTCCACTTAGTTTTCCCTGCCAAAATTGTGTTTGAATTAGTGTGAATGGAGTTTACGTTTTCTAAAAGGCGTGTGAAATCCACCCATTTGGAGACAATTTCTTTCCCTGGGACACCTTGCAAAATGAGGATATTTACGTATTAGCATGAAAATGCTTCCCTCGGATTTGAACCCGGAACCTTTGAATAAGTTGCCAAACCTTTTAGACGGCGATGCTTTCCTTCAGAATATTTTTTTAAATGCTGAACACTGGTGAATATAAACTCGGCAGTCTCATGGAGATTATCCTAGACTCGTAACTCTTTCAGGTTTTCCCCATTTCCACCCACCATGGTTCACAGGATGAAATGGGCATAATCCCTACATTTACTTCTGACCCCATTACCCCTTCGAGGAAAAAGACTTCTCCGGAGAAAGGGAAAAAAATGTTAATTCCAGCTTTTCCGACTCTCCCAAGAAAAATTCGGGCGAGCGCCTTTTGCGCCATGAATTTATGAGTGGGAGCAGCGGCGAAAAGGCCGACCCCTGCCCTACGCTGAGTGCTCTACGTACGAGTTTCGCTGTGTACGCAATGTTTTTTAACCATTCCCCTCTCTCATGGTCTAGGCGAGCGCTTCAACTCTGCGAGTGTACAGTGTAGAGGCTCGGCAAATACTTCTCGCCTACAACGAGGAGGAGATGACTGGGGGTGTAAGAGTTTGCGGTGCGGAACGCCGCGAGGCAAAGAGGAGGGAGTTGTTGTAAGAAGAAAAAAAAGAAGAGCTGAAAGCGGGGAGAGAGCAGTTAGCAAAGGAGGAGTGTTGCGAGAGAGTGACCGCTATCTCCTGAATGTTTAATGCGGTGTCCCTACTTCTCCTATCTTATCCTTTTCTCCCACTCTTTCTCTCTCTCTCTCGTATCCTTTCTTCCGAGTTCCCTCACACCCCATACCCTTATAACTCTCTCCCCCAACTCCCCTTCCCCTCTCGGCACCTTTTCACCTCGGAGCGGGCCCTTAAGGGATGATGAATAGAGAATTCAAGGATTCCGAAAGGGTGGAATTTATGAAATATTCTCTCCGCTGCCAAGTTGAGGGTGCCCCTCGTGTAATTTCTCGACCTCGCCTCCCCCCCTTTATACCCTGGGTGGCGGAGTCTACCTCGATTCCATTATTTACATCGTCAATTATTTGTCGGACAGGCCAGAAAATTCCCTCTACTCATTTTCCCCTCCTCCTCTTATCTGTTTGGCCTCCTTTCCCTTTGTCGACCTTTTTCGCTCTCTAAGCCGTGGAAAGCCGTCGTCTTCGCCCGCCCGACCCCTTCTTCTCGCTGGTATCAATCCCACCCCCCCTCTTTCCCAGTTCGTCTCCTTGCGATTTTTTTCGGCTATCGTGCGTGTCCACAAGTTCAGGATATCACATCCATCAAAATATTCCCCCCAACAAGAGGTTCTTTGTAGCTATTCCGACACGCATTTAATCTGGAACCGTAAGGTTAAGAAATGTCAATCGATGAAGTTGATGGTTTCTGACGATACTTAATGGATTAATAATTTTGAATGAAATTTAAACTTTGTTTTTCAACATAATATTTTTATTAGTGTACAGAGTATTTTATTAGGTGTACTAATAAAAATATTTTG
This sequence comes from Ischnura elegans, assembly GCF_921293095.1. NCBI lineage: Eukaryota > Metazoa > Arthropoda > Insecta > Odonata > Coenagrionidae > Ischnura > Ischnura elegans. The sequence continues at coordinate 79,994,451 of NC_060246.1, read as the reverse complement.
TAGGAAAACAAAGCTTAATTTTTCATTCAAAAAGCCAATAGATGTCAGCCTTCTACTTATGTGAATTTTTTCTTGCTTTCTTCCGGCAATTGGTTCGTTATTAATCCATGCACTGGGATAGTGGTGCATATGACATTGGTCCCAATATTACTGAAGGTATGTAACCTGCTGTACTTTTCTAAGAATCTTATTTCCTACAATTGCAGTCTAATTGGGCGCATTCTTATAGGAATTTCGAGAACTCATGAAATTAATAATGCGTATTTTTTATGTAAAAAATTCAAAGTGGATATCCTATCGTGATCGCCCTCTCAAGCTAATCGTCAGAGGAACGAAATCAACCTTAGCAAATTATTACTACCTGTAAGTAACCCTCTGGTTATTTTATGAGTTATATTCGATGCATGTCTTCTACATCACCACACTTTGTCGACAGGCAAGCACTATATGAATAGTTTGATCTAATCTTGATCTAAGTCGATCAAGAGCTCTATGTATCACAATTTTTGATCGATTACCCATCCATCTTAAGCCTCCCGGCATCTTCTTAAGGAACACCTTTTCCGCCTGTGGACCCGGTAATGAATGGGCATAAAAACTAAGTGTCCGTGACTGACGGGGATATAGCTCGGTAGTTCCCTTTAGAAAATACCTTTTTTCTTCTCTTAATCTTATATGCAATATTATATATTCTCTACACAAAATCTTAAATCCGAAAATGTACCTGAACTTGAAAAGTTATCCTAAAAAGCAAGATTAAATTCCCGAAAACTACTTCATTTGCTTAAATGACGGAATAAAATCCGAAAGAACTACTGAAATTATTTGATAAATATCAAATATTGAATTCCTCGGAATACTATCAATCCCTTATACAATAAGTGAATACTTCGAGGTGGAATGCCATCTAGAGTAATTCGGTGCATCTTGTTTCCCACTATTTAATCCCATTATTTTGAATTTAATAGCTTGTCATTCTGTATTTACATTATCTGTTTCTACCTGTTTAATAAGGCATCAATTAACAGTGCATATGGTTATACAGTCGAACCTTGATAAGTGAGATTCCAAGGGGTCAGTATTTATTTCTCGCTTATAGAGGATTCTCACTCACCCAGTTTCTCACTAACAGAGGTTTTAGAATGACGTCTCTAACTCATAGAGGTATAAATAAGGAAGTAGGGTGATGAGAGTGCAGGAATCCAAAATTTTATACTTATTATGAATGTAACTATCCATAGAATTTAAATTAATTAAAATGTTTATTTAAAAATCAGCTTACTTCTTTTGAGATTCTCTTGTGGTAATATTAATATTTTTATCCCATTTTTGTCATCAAAAATGGATTGTTACTTAAATGAACCGACTAAACAAAAGCATGTCTCGATTTACTGGTTGCAACAATGTAAACTTTTGAAATTTTCTTCGATAAAATGTCACCGTCTTTCAACTTCCGTCAAAGTGTGTGGTGGTAATTGATAGAGTCACGAAGAATGTGTTCCCTTCAACTCAACATTAACGAAAATGTATACAAATATAAATTTGGAGCGCGACATAGCCCTTCATTCCGTATTGAGTCGGACAACGTGCACTCATTTCTCCACCTGAAGTCGGCCAAAAAATCTCTCACTCATAGATTTCCCAGATTCCTAGGTTCATAGGTTCCTAGATTCTCACTTATAAAGGATCTCAAGGGTAAAAATGATGGGAATTAGCAGAGAGTCTTACGTATAGGGGTTTCTCACTTATCCAGTTCTCGCTTATAGAGGTTTGACTGTATTAGAATATATCCTCATATAATACTTGAAAGACTTATTATCGTGTGTTTTTCATCACCAACCATGGGGGATGGGCGAGAGTTGGTTGATGAAAACTAGGCCGGAGTTCCCTCAATTTTCACTCGTCGGCTCCTCACTTCCGCCAGGGAATGAAATCAAACGTAGGATCTTCCGGAGTGAATTGGGCGTGTTTGTTGAAACCCCGGAATCAGGCTATCGACCGAATTCGCTTATATGCAAAGCACGAGATGAAAGTCGCTGAGTTCTGATCCCCCATCATGCATCGCGAACGCTGGAATTCAAGCACACTCATGATCATTGTTCCTTTGTCCCTCCGCATTGATTGCAGAGTAAAACTGAGTTTTGAAGGATTTATCGTATCAACACCAGCTGCCGTTTGTTAACTTATCCTCGATTACGCTCAACCGTTCCAACAGTAATGGAATCGATAGGTGTTAAGAGAGTGTGCCCAATATTTCTTCATTATATCAATGTTAAAGGTGAACCAAGTTCGTAACTGCTATAAAATTTCCCGTTTGGCATGCGTGATAAATATTTTTTGAATTAAGGTTTCTTTACATGTGTTATACTACTGAATTAACGTACCGGTTCATTTTTTTGCAAAAAAAAAAGGAAGCAAATAATCCCCAATTTCCGTATTTCTAGTCTTTTACGTAAAAGATTTCAATCTTCATTTCTTTCTCTTTGTTTATCTCTTGATTTTTTGTCCATTCCGAAAGTTTTCTTGAGCTGCTGAAGCTAAAATATTAATCCTGCCTGAAGTCGATTATCATTTGGTTCTCAAATTAATGGGTTATCCTACTCTTTACCGTTTGTCATTTTCCAATTGAATAAGATTTTCTTTCAAAAATTCTCACTACTGGCTTCAATTCACAATTTTACAGTAATTGCAATCAAGTTACAGTCCATTCTAATCCAAAAACTTGATTTTGTATTATTTATCCCAGTTATATGAGGTGGATAAGTTTTCTCTACAGTGCATAGAAAAAATTTTGTTTCCATTAGAAAGATTAAAAAACCTTTTTACGGCTGTGTTTATGCAAATCCGTGTGTGATCATTTCCCCTGACTCTTTGGATATCAATGTTACCAGAATTACATTTGATGAATAAGTTTAATGAATCCTTGATAGAACGAGGAACTACAGCCTTCAGATGATTACCCAACATAGTTAGTGTTTTGGGATATCTTTAGAATGTAACCGTGGAAATTCTATAGAATAACTTATGGGGTGTACCTAATTGGAACGTCATGAATGGAACTAACTTACGCGAAAAATATTCTTAGTTCTTTTACATCTGCATTTACCTATCTCAAAGTATTTTAAATAAACTCAAAAGTCTTTGAATTATGAGCACGATATAGGAAATTAACGTTGTCGATATAAGCATTTGTAGAGTGCAAGATGATGGTAGTACGCAGTCTGTTGGAGGTCTTGTTAGTAGTTATTTTCGCATTGCCTTCATATAATTGACGATTAAAATCCACGGAAAATACTTATTTTAGCCGCTGCCTTCATTGTTTAGCCTCTAAGCGGCTATGAATCTTTATTTTTCACCGGATATTAATCGTCTTAATTAAAATGGGATATTTTTCGCCGGACTTTATATTTTTACTTTCAAATGGTTCACATCTCAAAAATCCCTTCAGTTTATCAATTTTGCCTCAAAATTACTAGCTCTCGATACTGTCAGATAAACTCGTGAATCAAAGGGATGGGAATATATTTTCGTGTGACGTAGGGCCAATTTCTGGATAAAATTTTCCAATTTTAATGGCGTTAAATATTTCATGCGGAGCTCACAAAATAGTAATTATGAGGTTTAATGAGAGCTGTCGAATTAAAATTCAAATACTCGCCTGAGACCGTAACTTATCGTGAATTTATGATTTTTTCCGGTCGTTGCATCACTATTTTATTTCCCTGAGAGCTTTTCAACGGGAGCAGGGAAGCTCTGCGGGAATTCATAATGCAGGAAGCGCTTGGAATTTAATGAGGTGTGGCTTGCCTGGTTTTTAATTTTTGGTTGGCATGCATTCGTTCCGTATCACCAGCGGATGCTGTAATATCTCTATCTTCCTTAATGATCCCTCTCCTTGATAGAGTGCTGTCTGACATCAAAGTACAAAAATTTTCATTCCTACGCTCGGATCAATAAATAGAGTAACATTGATCGACGCATTTGTGCAGTCTTCGATGATCTGATCAAATTAAATCTGTATCTTCATGTACATAATACCCTGCGATCCACCTATAGGATGTTTGGCAGGGGGGTGATGAATCCTCAGTAGGCAAGAGTGTCCCCACATGCACACCACGCGGTCATAAAAACCTAACTCACACTAACAAATAACACTTCCTCATCCATGCAAAGGCAAAACTCGCCTGATACTCATGAAGGCAATCAGCCAATAAAGTTAGAACACACAAAACATGCCGTTAGAAATACTAAGATAAGTAAAAAACATGCAGTAAGGAATACATAAGTTAGTAGGCTAAACTGCAAGTCATCTTAATCTATTTGTAATTTCTAACGCTGCCGTTGTAGTCTCTTATTGATCGTGGGAACAACGACATTCTCAATCTGTTTTACAGTCTATCCTTCTCATTTTATTTACATGATCTGATCTACTGTTGTACGCTGGCGTTTGTAAGATATGGCTAACTTCGTCGGAAGTAACACTGCTCTTGAATTTACCTAATAGGTTTAGCCTATTTTTCAGTTTGCGGTCTGAAAGAGATCAACGGTCTGAGAGAGAAGTATAATATATTGCTGTTTCTCATACATTGGATTTTTGCGTATTATGAAATGAGAACATGCCGAAATCAAATTTTCAATTTGGATAAGAAATTTGGATCTTTTTTTGCTTGATATCCGCGCAGTGACGCTATCCTTTCCCTAGAACTGACGCTACGTCCAAGTTACCAATCTTCCTAAGGCCCATTTTGAGGTATTACGGCTCCATTTTACATATTTTCAGCGAAGTAACAGAAACATTGTTGCTAAAAGGAGAGATAAACCCTTGAGCTGCGATAATTACATTAGAAATTGCCCTCCGAATTCGGGCATATTAACCGCAACGAAGAAATCGACGTATTAATTTTCCTCTAATTTAGGAAGATGATATTATCCTCCATCGATTAATTAAGATATTGATGAAATCACCAAAAGAGTCGAGAGTAGTTGCATACTTAAGTATATTTGCTTGTAGTTAATTTTATTTAATCAGTTTTAATATTGAGCGGTGAGTCCTTTGAGCCAACATGAATTATGATTAATTACCCTGGAATTTGCTCACGCTCCAGATCTCGCCGTTATCTTAATTTGGCCACAACCTATCTTGAGGCACTTGTTGCCATGCAAAATTTGTATATGTAAATAAGGAGTACGTGGCTTTCTTATTCAGCGGTAACCGTGAAAGGAAAAGCGAAATATTTAATGGAGTGCTTTCACATATGTGTAAATACATACGCAATTTTCTGAGAATTTACGCACTGTATATTTCATTTCAAAATGGTTTTTCCTCCTTTTCAGTTTCTGTCACGTTGAACATTTACCTCTAATTATATCACATAATTATCAGGACTTACCTTTTCAGAAAATGTGACTATCAATAAATCGGTCATGATTTTCAAGTTAATATAGGTAGTCGTGTAATTAGGTAATCATGGTGCAACAGCTTTCTATCCTAGCGCCAGATTTTCACCGGGGCACTAGGATTGGCTAGGGTAATAGAATACTAAAATTGGCTACTGTGATGAGGGAGGACCAAGTATAACATGTGGCTATGAAACATTTATGTTCCAATAACAGTGTGGGTTCATAATACGAAGTTTGTTGAAGGTGAAGGGCATAAAGTACAGAAAAGTACTATATCATTCACTTTCTCGACCACTAGTGCTGTTAAAACTCTCTTAGGTCCACCCTACACCGTGAAGCAGCTGCTGCTGACGAGTCGACAGTTGACTGCGACGTTACTACATGTAAGGGCCTGTATTATATAAGAGTTAGCAATATCAAGGACTCCGAGTTTTTGAACTTGATGAGATAGAACCAGCGAAAAGTATGTGCTATCCTATTCTCTAACACAAGAGGAATACGTCATTCATTGATACTGCTTCCTTTCATAATGTTCGCTCTTTATTTGTGATTTTCGTGTGTGTTGACAGAGAATAGGGGTAAACTTCTCTCGGGATTCCCACCGGATTAGAATCTTCATATCTGCCGACATTTCGATCTCCGACTCGAGGCTCATCCTCAGGGATAGTAAATAATTATTGATTATTATTCAGCAGCCCTAAGAACGAGCCCCGAGTCGGAGCTCGAAGCTACGGCAGAAATGGAGTTTCTAACCGGGCGGGAATCCCGAGAGAAGTTTACGGACATAATTATCCGGAACAGCATCAAATATTATTTAAGAAAAGAGGGCCTCTTTTTAATTTAATTTAATGGTCTTGGCCTCCCAGTAACGGTATAACTAATTAGACTAGTGCATATACGGTGGTTCATTTTTTTTCCTCGTTTTTTTCTTTATTTCGGTTGGAATCTTGGTTCTCCATACTTTTATTTTTCGGGAAGACGTTAAAGTACCCTGAAAAATCATTTCATCAATCCCACTAATTACTTAAATCGAGCCTACTACTCAATTTTATTTCTTTTTCCCGGAATTTCTCTGGCAATTGACCCATTACATAGGAGCCCATTTACCACAAGGAATAATTACGATATTTTCTCTTCAAATTCTTGGTCTTTAAAACTATAGATAAATAATTAGTGCGGAAAATTTATGGGGGATCCAATTTTCTCAGACAATTCTCGCTCGTGGAATCATTACGATATTTTTTTCACTTAATACTTAGTCTTAAAACTATGGAGAAAAAAGTTGTGGGAGGAATTCATAGGTGATCAATTTTCACAGTCAATCCCCGCTCTTGATGTCCCTCTCCATCTCAACTTTCGTAAAATCCCATTCTCGGGCGGTCTCGAGGGAAGTGCAGATGTGATGCATCTTACTATTCGAGTACTGTGATCGGAAGAAATCTTCCCAAGGTCTCCAAGGCGAATAAACTGGAGTGCTCTGCTCTGCTGAGTATCGTCGTCGCGTCGCGTTTCCTCCTTCCCTTCCCTTCCGTGAAGTCCCTCCGCCTCCTCTCACGAGACATTATCAAGGCCTCAAGTCTATCGTGATCGATTCCCATCATGTACCGAAGTGAGCCGAGTCATTCTTTTTCTCTCTACCATCTCTTCCCAATCAAATCTATAAATTCAAACCATGCAGAAAACAGATATTGCGCTCTGACCGGGAAATAACGGTTTGTATTACAGAGAAATCTTCTTCCTTGCTTCGCTTCGATCAATGAGTCACAGACCTCGCCTTCGGTATTGCGTTGTTATCTTTAATTTTTCTGATTAATCACATCATCATCATTCATTTATATTTATTTATTTCATTTTTTAGTTCTTTTTGAGGTTGAGGAGGGTGGCCCTTGACCGCTCTCCGTGGTTCGATTTCGTTCTATTTGAACGAGAAATGATTTTCCGCTTTAACCCATTGATGATTTTTTTGCAGTGGTCTTAAAAACATCCACTTACTTCGTTAATTTTTTCTTCCCTAAATACCTATTTTATAGATAGTACTTTGGCACTTAAAATGACGCGGTGGGGTAGTGATTCCTGGACGTATTGTTAGCGCTGGAAATGATGAGTTAATTTCAAAATTGCCCAATAAAAGGAATCAATCATATTTTATTTCCAATTTATTGCGAGGCCATTATGGTGGATGAATTGATTGATGTTTTAGACCCCCAATGGTGAATGTGCCTTTAATAAGCCGTTGTCAACATCAAATTATATTTGTTGATTTGGTTGGGATGGTTATTACACTAATTACGGAGGCGTAAGCGTCAACAAGAAAATATTTGTCTTTCATCTGGAATGAGCTTTCTCGGAGGTTGGTGTGCCAAATTTATTCACTCCCTTTAAAAATTGATAAACGAAATTAGTGATAAGAAATAAAAAATTGAATCTTTTATTTCTAATCACTATCATCTTCATTAGTTATTTGAACATCGACGTACCGCGAATATCTCATTAATTGTCATTACAATATTTAATGTCATACCTATTTAGAATTTCCTTTTCATGTTGATTTTGTTTTCACAGTTACAGTTTTGTTTATCTGGGCAAATGTAGTCGTGAATCTGTGACTTTTTCTTTTGTACCTTGTATTCTCAACAATAAACCGTTTATTGAGAGATTTATTACGTTTTTAATTTAACGTCATCAAAAAATTACAACCACGATATGAAGAAATATTGAATAGGCATCATTAAGTAGCGCTTTCCTTGCGTTTCCACCGTTACTCCCTTAATTAATAGTCTCATAGTTAACAGGCACCATACTTTTCCTTCCGCCTTTCCCCACGACCCTTTCTATCCAAGGAGGTCCCTCTAAACCCTCTGGCAGGATGCAGAATGAGAAGATAACGGGGTCACGTTGAGACGCAAAACTGGCGACGCAGGAGGACTCCGGGCCGGCGCGGCGGTGGGGGCCGGACACGCGGGGTCCTTCAGAGGCACTCCTGCCGTAAATGGTCCTCGGCCAGAAGCGATGGGAATTGAGGGAGCGCGTCCCATCCTATCTGAGCGCAAGTGTTCCCCGCGGAACTAGAACCATCTCCCGAGCCACCGGGGCGGGCGGAGGCGGAATTAAACTCACGTGGGGAGACGGGATAATATAAGTCGGGGCGACCCAGATGCTGCCGCTGCGATGGAAGGAATTTCCCTGTAGCTGGGAATGGCGACGGGCGACGTATGGGTGGCGGGAGGCGTGGACGTCAATCTTCGTCAAGGAGCGTAGCGCGACCTCCGACCTCGCCGATTGGAGTGATGCTGCCTCGTTTGCCGGTGGGTCTCTGAAGATGCCGCCCGCTTAGGGGAGAGGAAGCGTGTGGCAAGAGGATTCTCCCGGCGAAAACCTTTAAACGGGGAATTTTTTTCCATATTATTTTCTTTTCATCGTCGCGTGCTCTCCTGTTACATCCACGTGCGGCCTTCCTTTTGTGTCGCGATGAAAGAGTAGGGCGGAGTAGTTCTCATTATTAGAAGTCTGCGTTGCTGTTGTCGTTATTTTGGTGAAGGAACGTACGTTATTTGAGTACAATAAATGTGTGAGCACGGTCGTTACTGTCACAACATTTCCTTTTATGTCTTAGCTGAAGCTTATAACTTTTGTGCTGGAAATAAAAACATTTCAAAAATACTAAGTAGGTATATCAATGATAACCATGTGGCCTACCTCTGCATTTTGAGATCCTTAATAGAACTCTGTCCTTGTTTTAGGTCCTAATGTACTTACATATATGAGTAAGTTTAAAATAGGTCAAATACTTTGCACAAGGAGTTTTCATATTGAGAGTCATATCCTGCAGAAGTTAAGATTGGCTCGACACCTGATTAAAGATTCATTCTTCATGATCAAAGTGCTTAATCTGAATAAATTCATCATAGTTTCTATTTTTCTTTCTCGCATCGTCTTCAAGAATACTGCACACCAATTGATATATTCATAGAACCTCATTCATATCAATTGAAACCTCAGCTTAAAACGCTATATGTGGCCAAAATGAAGACTTTTCCTTTGAAGGGAAAGGGCCTGAAAAAATTCTTCTAGAATTATTTCAGGAAGGTTTTAAGAATTATTCTTCAAGAAAGGGCATTCCTACTATTCTTATTTCTAATTAAACTCCATGAAAACTTCTTAATGCGTTTGAAAATTTTACGAAACCTTTAAGTCCTCATAGGTGTCTGGTAACAAATTGAGCATAGAATGAATGCATGCCTGACTATAACCCCCTGGTTATTGAGCTTAGTAATACATCGTTGTATTTAAAAAAAGTAATCTCAGCGTAAACAAAGCTCTTGAAAACGTATGTAATAAGAAGAAAAATTCTTCCCTTTCGGATTTTGTGTTGTCAAACGGCTTTAATTTCCAAAATCAAATGACTTGACTCATTTACTCTTTACGATCTTGACGCTTTAGTCTTGAACATATAATTGCAGTATCCACATCGCGGAGTTCCATGGCTTTGATGTTCATCTCAAGTGAAATAACGAGTTGTTTAACATGTAGCGTCCAAACCCGTGACCTTGGGCATTTTCAGGGACGTTCCCCAAACAAAAGAGTTTCGAGCAAATGGAGTCACCTTTGAACCGACCCCTCGCCTTCCTCTCGACCCAAACACGGAAATCTCCGCGCCATAAAAGGAGGATTCCTCTCGCCAATTTCGGATGTGAAAAGCGGGAAGCGCAAGGATACAGGGAACCCGACAATGGAACCGATCGAGCGAGGGGCCTCGGATGCTCACTCGTCCGTGATGCCAAACTATGCGGAGTCGTATTCGAGCGTGCTCCAAAGGAGCCACAACATCCCCCCTTCCATTGCTGCTACGATCGCCAGTGTGTTTTCGCGTCCAGGGAAACAGCTTCTGAAAATTCTGGAGCGCTCATTGCCGGGAGAATTCCTATTGGTCCCCGGTCGGGAATGGACCTCAGTAAGGATAGGAAAGAGCGAGCTTTTGCTCTGGTGTGCACGGCCTAGGTACAGAAGGAAGTTGCCAAACCCATCTTTCTGCAACAGGAAAGACCACTGTTTGGCTGATTCCTTACGGATTAGCTTTCACTTCAAGCGGCCAGTATGTTTATTTTATGGGAGAATTTTATTTTCGTGGAATTTAGGACTCGCGATAAAATATAAACTGTTGAAATGAATCTATTTCAATGTTTAATATTTCAGCGTTTTCAATAGTAACAAATGCGTTATTTCGAATTAATCTTTTAAGCGTTCTGTTTATACCGACTTTGAGAAATTTGAAGTACTATTGCAGGAATTATCTTTTTCTTCATTGTGGTAATGGTGGAAATGCTATGTAATAAGTATCAACCCAGGAAATGGGTGATAGGTTAAACTAAGATATATTAGTAGAAATCATGCGGAGTGCCCGGCTAGCTCAGTCGGTAGAGCATGAGACTCTTAATCTCAGGGTCGTGGGTTCGAACCCCACGTTGGGCGATTGTTTTTTTTTCAAAATTGTAAGCGAGTTACTGTTTAGGCACTTTTAGGGAATTAAATGTAGGGCCCCTTCGTAGTATTTTGCTCTTGCATTCTGTTATCGGGAAATTCAAAAACGCTCCCGACTATAGATCCTCTTAGGGAATTCAAACAATATTCCAACGACTAAACCTGTTATTTTTGCTGATGGATTCATTTCCTTAAAATCAATGCTAAAATTAATACGTTTCGAAGATTTTTTGTTTCGATGTTTTCTTCATTTTCTTCGGATTCTCACCGCGTCCGTGGGCTTACGTAGAAAATAGTTTTGGTGAAACCGTCGCAGAGGAGTAATACTTCGACCTGAAGACACTGACTGCAATGTCAGTGAAACGATTCTCAACAAAAGCCAACGGACGCAGTGTAAATCCGAAGAAAATGCAGGATCATCTAATAGTGATTAATTATTTTTAGGGTTAGTTAGTTAGTTACTTACTTAGTAGGGATATATTTTATAAGGAAAACTTTTTTGGCATGTATTTAGAAATAAATGCAGTGAAGGGTTAAGATGAAAGTGTAAGTAAATAGGAAAGATTAAGCAAGTAATCCGTCACTAAAATAAAACCTAGCAAGCGAGAGGTATGCAGGCGTGCACGGCCTAGATACAGAAGGAAATTGCCAAACCCATCTTTATGCAACAGGAAAGACCACTGTTTGGCTGATTCCTTACGAATTAGCTTTCACTTCAAGCAGCCAGTATGTTTATTTCATGGGAGAATTTTATTTCGTGGTAGGTATGCAGGTCTTCTAAATATTGTTTAGATTCTTCATAAGTTTATCCAAGCGTTGGAGATAGAATTATAACTCAGCAAACACCCGGAAGTGAAATTCCTTCGTTGGAAGTTTAACCTTCCCCATTTGCTCGTAGTGGATGAAGTTAATGTAAAGGTTTTACATATTATGAGATGTTCGGAAGGCTCGATAGCATCAAAGATATCGTGGGGAACGCATCTATAAGAGGAAAAATGTTTTTGGAAGAGCCCTGAAGGAGCGAGGGTTCACAAAGTGTGTTAAGAAGGACCTTGGACGTAAAGCGAAACGGAAGATTCGTCATAAATTGCTGCAAATGAACATCTCCCGATCACTGAGCTATTACACAGGTCAGGATGGGAGCCACTAAATACCGGAAGCTATGTGCTAAGCTTTGGTTGCTTGAAAAATGAAGAACAGATATATTTCCGAGTGACAAGGAGAACATCATCGTAGAAATGTGCTATACACCTGATAGAAATGATATTATAAGAGAAATTCGTCGACGAAAGGACTTGTGGAAGAATTCGCACTTCAAAAAATTAAGAACTAAAATGAACCATAGGGTGAACTCATAAAATCAAATCTATCGCAACGCGCACTATATTTAAGTATAATATCACTCGGCAGAATAACCGAAAGAAATGTCTTCGTTTAATACAGTGGTAAAGTACCAGATCCTTGAGTTATAAGTGGCGTCACCTGGAATAGTTTCTGGGTCAACCACGATACCTATGCCCACCACTAACCGCTTGCACTCGGTGTAACAATACGCGAAGAGCAGGAGGTTCATCGCGGGGGAGGGCGGTCTACTTTTCCGCCTCCCACGCCGCCCCCGCCCCTCGACGAACCGGGAACAAGTCCATCTGACGCTAATGAGGAGGCGGAATGCCGTGCGCATCATTCCTTGCTTAGAGCACGATCTCGGCCGGACCGGGAGAAGAAGCGCGGGTATGGAGAATGGGACTCGAAAGCACTGAAACAGACGCTTCGTGGATTATTCTTTTCTCCATCTGCAAGATGATGGAGTTGGTCGCTTAGTTGGTTGCGTCACACACGTTGGTGTAAATGCGTTTGCCATGGGGACAGGTGCACATCGTCAGCAGGGTTAACTCCTTTCACTAATATTTTAAAGTAGCAAAACAAATTACTTGCGATCGGTTTCGACTGATACTGTCACCATCGGGAACAACTTAAGGAGATTCTCACAAAAAATATAAGCACAAAAAGAGGGACTTATATATTTGCCTTCCTAGTTTTGAGAATCTTCTAGTCTTGTTCCTGGGGATGACCTTCTGGTCAAAAACGGTGTTAGTAAACTTTATGTCGCCTAGCAAAGTTTTTGCTTTTATTTATTTAAAATTCTAAGCTTATTTCACAAAGGTTTGCGTGAAAAAAATCAATTTCTTAATCGAATTTCGATTCTAGCGAGTAACGAAACTGTGGTAGTGTAGAAAATGTGAACATTAGGTGCTATTAGTTCCGGAATCCTCTCACGTTCACTCCAAAAATTCGAAGCCAATTTCCTTTATTTTCTTATTGTTTTGGTTGGACATTAAGTTTGAAATCTGCGAATATTAGATGAAGAAATAAAATATGTGCCTGAAGAGATACACTGAAGGATATATAATTTACTTTTTACCTCTTCTGAGAATACGGAAAATACTTGTATCTCTATGCATCGGCAAAGAAACTAATGAACTTTACAATAAACTCTAATCTGTTAACGATAGTGTGCTGATTTTTTTTCTGATTAAATTTAAGATAAAACTGAAAGAAGATTAAATTATTAATTTATTTCAACATGAATTTATGAATGCGTGCATGGTGTTTTCGCGCATGTATCATAAATATAGTCCAACTCCCACCCTTTTCTCATGTAATCTGCTTAGTCAGGAAAATAAAAGATTTTAGGCTTTTGTTTCGTACTTTGCATCAAGTGTTGAGAATGACTGTTAAAAAGTTGAAACGCGAATCGTTTAATTTTTTATCGAAGGCTATTAGGTTTTATTTTCCTAAGTGAACTGATTCCTTCCTATGAATATTACCTAAGAAGTTACACTTCAAACTAATATATGTAGTTGTTAATTATTACGTATAGTAATTATTTTGTCAATAAATATGGTTTATCTTAATGATGTGTTCCTGTTCTTTTCAGGGCAACATATGGCAGCAGTTACTGTCGTTTCATTTCATCTTAGAACTAGTCAACACAATCCCTTTTACATTAACGGTGAGTAAACTTTTCCTTTTATTGTGGTTAATAACCAATCATACAGTTTACATTAGCCTTTCACATTTTGATTTCAGTATCTTTAAGCCGTCTGCTCAAATGAACTGAATCTAAAACTAGACAAAAATATAATCCATTGAAGTTAGTCAATAATGGCTTAAATAATTTCTAGCAGAGTAAATTAAATCTTATCTTTTGTCAGTGTAAATTGGGTCTGGCGTTCTCCCAGCTTACAACATAGGTTCCTGCTTTCTCTCTTGTTTCTTGGATTATTTCAGCTTTTTTAGGCTATGTTGATATTGCTATTTATATATATTATTGCTAAATATTGCTATTTTTATCTAATTTCTTTATATCACTAATGATGATCTCATGATGGCCCATAATGTATATGAAAATGTGACTCCAATAGCACCAAAGAAGTTTCTCCATTTTGCTTGGGAGTGTATGGGGTAAAAACTTTGGCCTTGATTCCGTCTGTATATCATGACGACATAACGCCAAAGCATATAAGGATAAAACATAAGGATGAAAGGAATACGTGTAGATTTGCAAATCCTTTTTTTTTTGCCTTAATTTCCGAGGAAAGATTTTACTCTGGCTTGGAAAAAACGTGCACCACGGCGAGAAAGCCACATTCTATCCTCCCTTAAGAAACATCTTGATTTTGAGTATTTCTAAGAAAATGGTACGATGTTGCCATCTCTAAGTACTATACCTTTTTCTCGCCCTTGGCCTCAAAGATGTTCATCGTAATCCCGAAGCTCGGGGCGTCCTTGGCCTACGAGTGAAAGGTGAATAGGAGCAAGTGAGCGGAATGGAATAGGTAGTACTGTGATATCGGGGTACCGGATAAAATTCAACTCGGCTGAGGGAAAACGGCGACCTCGTTAGAAAGAAACGAAGTCTCATTCTCAAAGTAAATATTTGCCCTGCGCTTTGCCAGGCCCCACTCCGCGAAACCCTCTTTCTTCACTTTTTTCCTTGAAATCCTTTGAGTAAAACTTTTAAGGCGTCCGCGTTAATCGGACCACGAGCTGTTGTCTTTTGAGCTGGGAGTGCTTGAAATGTCTCACCTTTAAAGTATAGAGTTTGCTTTTTAAGCCACGTATCTTTTTTTAATTGAAGAACTTAAAAAAATCATCATATTTTCAAAACTTAATTCAATAAATTCACCCTTTTCTCAGTATTCCTCATTGAAGCTGCGAACATAATTGTATCATTATCGTCATTATTAAATAATTTCTAATTGTTTAAACTCTAAAAATTGGTTTATAAACAGAGGGCACATTTAAAATCCCTTCTTCTGTTAGATCATGTGTATCATGTTGCAGGATTCTGACCGTGAGAACTTTGAAGAAATCAATTGGAAACTTGAAACTTGGTGTTCAAAATGATGCATACCTCCTGCTCCTTAACCTTTACCTTTTGGTTATTTTTTTGATATATTAGATATTTTGTATGTATATTTGTAAACAGACATATGTTGAAAGGATAATATTTGAGAAACAGACATATGTTGAATAGAAATTATTTAGCTGCCTAAGTTCATTCTATTGCTTCTTGCCCTAAAAATTACGATCATAGCATATGTTTTACCTGAGTAAATCCGTCACTAAAAAATCACTATCCAGCGGGAGAGATGCATTCCCTTAACCTGAAAACTAAGAATATATATCTACCTATTTCTACCTATTTACGGCGGCGCAATTAGTCGCTTAAAATCTCAGGCACCTTAAGCATTGTAAATTATGCATCTCTATATTTTCTGGTAGGTATTTTTACGTTACATTTCGTATTGTTTGGTCTTTTCGTATTTGATCTTATATCATAAGTCCCGTAATCATGTATCGATGTCTAAGTTCTAGCAACAAGTATCTTAAAAAGAGCAACTTTTCAGGAGAGCAAAAAAAAGGATAATTTTTTTTTTACTTGTACACTGAAATTAAAAACCATAAGTTCATAAAACTGAAATAGAAGCATTCATTTGCACACAAAGAGTTGTTTTTTGCTTGTATTTTATTTTTTTCATGTTATAACACTTTGATTAAGATATCTGTCTCAAACCGACCGAATTTGAGATACGTGTTGTTAGAACTTAGCCATCGACATGCTATTCATTTTTCATGGTAGAACAAAAAAACACAGTAATCATCCACAAACTTTATGGTGCTGTCGACTAGTTTCGAAGGCTAAAGCGTCACCCTCAAGACAAACAAATTCTTCTGTTTATCCTGAGAATGTCGCTATAGTCTTCGAAATTGGTCGACAGCACCATAAAATTTGCGGAATTTTACTGTGTTTTTTGCTCTACCATGAATCTCTCTCCGCTCCACCAAGTCACGCCGAAATCAGTTGATTTCTATTCATTTTCACTACTTTTTAGATTTTTTATAATTCAGTTGACTCATTGACTGCAGCATCCATCTAAAAATATAAAATTTTTCAATGTGCCAATTCTATTCCGACTTTAGAATAAGAAAGCAACACTATGGCATTCCCACTATTTCAGGGCAATTGAGGCTTCTTAAATTTTTGTGGATCATACATTTTGTGCCCAGCGACTAATTCATGTACATCTACATACTACCCCGCAATCCTCCTAAAAGGCGTGTGGCAGGAGGTGTTAGGACACCAAACATTTGCACATAAAGCGGAAATCATCAAACTAAATTACAACTGGCATTTATTAAAGCCCTTTATGGTTCGGGGGAAAAAGGAATTCGCATATATATCCGTTCGGCAAAATATCTCTCTTAGTTCATCGCTTCTGTGGGACCTGGAAATATAGAGGGGCTCTAATATTATGTTCTCCGAGGGGCTCATAAAGATATCCATTCTCAATTGTTCAAGCAATTTAAGCCTTGCACGCAGCCTCCGAGTCTCCAGCGGCTCCCTGCATAATTCGCTTAATATCTGGTTAACGCTGTCTGTACGCCCGTAGCAGTTTTTGATAAACTGCGCAGCCTTCCTTTGAATTTTATTCAGTTCGCGGATTAAGTGTTTCTGCACAGGATTCCATACGCTCGCTGCATATTCAAGGTGCGGTCGGACGAGTGCACAATAGCACCTTTCTTTTACTTGAAATAACATTCTGTTTCAAATCGACTTACATGACCGCTACATCAATTCATCAGTCTCCAAATCGCATTGTATCACCAAAATAAAATTCATTGGTTAGGATGCAGTTTCCAAACTCCCGGCTCTGTATCACCGTGATATAAGTCACATGTTGGATATCTTCGGCTGATTCGCATGGCTTTCGTGTCTTTCCTAAGATGCACATTTTCTCGGGTGAATATTATTTTATTTAACGGAAACTACGCTACTTTACCCTAATCCTTAATTATCATAAATATTAATTCATAAAAAATTAAAAATAAAATTCATATAGTAAAAACAATTATACAATTATTTAATTCTTCTCATCTTAAAAAATCATTTGTAAGCATTGCAGAATCGTTTCAAATATTTCTTTTATGGTATTGACTTTATGATTGAAATTATTTATTGCAAAATTTTCTATAATAAATTACCCATGCCTACTTTTGAAGTGCACTTCATTTGGCTGAAACCTTTCCTATTAGTTTTCGAGCTTTTCATCCATTTGTGAACCATTTATCTCCTTTGAAATGTATCTAAATTGCCTTATGCTATATGCTTTTCTTTACAGTTATGCTGGCCTCCCCTAAGGAACCTATTTATACCCGTATTTCTGAACTGCTGGCTCGCGAAACATTCATTGGAGAATATGTTCGTAAGTACAAAAAATATTTTTAATGGTCCTAACTCTCAGTCATCCAATTGCATTGGGACCCTCTTGTTCCAGATAAAATTTCTAATTTTTAAGATCAAGGCTATCCATCAAAGGTGTAAATTTTCCTTAGTTATAATTAATCTCTGGTTATATTCTTTTTAAAAAATTCAGCCAAAGGCCCAGGTACATTACCGAGATAATTATATTCTTTAAATTTGCGTTACCTTTTTATTGAATTTTATGCTACATCATGAACTCATCCCAATTTCAAAATGCGTCATTATTATTTAATAGTTTTAATGCAACTGGGGAGTAATTCTATGTTATCACATCTCTTTATTCCCTTTAAAAAAGGAATTTGGAAAATCCCAAAGAGAGAATAGGTTATTAAGTAAATTGGAGAAAGTGGGGGAAAATTTCATATTTTATTCAAAGGTCAATTAGAATTTTTCTCATATCCGACTCACCACCGTCATTACCACCTAAACTTTTTTAGTTGAATTTGTTATGGCGATGTTCTTTGACATCCCAAAAAAATGATTTTCCAATCAAGAAATAAAAATTTTCAATTTTCTGATAAATTGACTTAGTTGCATTAACTTTTTTGTTCAAATTCGTTACATTCGATCATTTTTTATCTTTACAAAACAAATTTTTCCTTTCAATAATTTTTATGCTTATTATGCTGTGACTTAACTTCATAATAAGTCCTAATTAGAACTACTTCTCATGCTTCCCCAAGTAGACGGGTGACTTAGCATTTGGCTCCGCAGCCACCAGTTTCACTGTATAAAAGCTGTGTCTTAGATTTTTTGATTCGTCGCATTATAATTTAAAAAGTTTTACTTCTACGCGTATCAAGAATAATGCTGCCAAAAAGTATTTTTGAATAAGGTTGAAAGCTTGTATTGCCCTATAACTTAGGAACACTGGTATTTAAAATGAATACACTTTCGTTACTGTAAAGAAAATAATTCGAACCGTCTCCTCTGTCTCTTTATTCCCTTCGTATTTCTGAAGACCCATTTTACAAAATTTTTGTCTTAAGCTTAACAGTTAATTGTTGAGTTTATTCATTTTCAATTACATCAAAAAATAGCGATTATTTTTATCTTTTCCCATTGCCTATTCTTTTTTTAACTTATATTCCTTGGATTTAACAACATTACATGTGCGCACAATGGGGGTACGCACGTTGGTTCCCCCAAAAGATGTTGAAGTTTTCTCCGCTGCCATGGTAACTGGCGGGTGCGCTCTCTAACTTTTCCTTTTCTCGCCCTTCCTCCCGCAGAACGACCTCCACAGGGCGATGCAGAAATCCCAATCGGCCCTCTCGCAGCAGCTGATGATCCTCTCCGCCACCTTATTGTGCCTAGTGTTTACGAGGTAAGTACACAGTAACAGCACACGGTTCTGTGGGACTGAAAGGGAAACACAAAAAAAAGATGAGAAGAAGGAAGCATTTATTTGCTTTAGGGATGTAGCCTAATATTTAGCGCTGCTTATCCATGATGAATCTTTATGGAGGTTTGGTTAAATTTTAGTTTTTGAGTTTTGCCAACGTTGATTATCTTGTTTCATAAATAGTGAGAATTTGTATGGTTTATTTCATCATTCATATTATCAGTTTTCCACTTTGTGACTCGTAATGTCATTTTCCTGTGATTTTTGCATCTTTAACCTTGAGTTTTGAGAACAAATTTGCCGAAACTGGCTATTATCAAGAAATAAAGTTTAATCAAACATCCACATATATTCATCTTAAGTGGTTTTTGAGAATATAAAGATTTTTACTGTTTCTACATAAAAAAACTGAATTTTCTAGCTGATGAAGGTCATTAAATATCACTTTAGTGATTTCCTGTCGAAGTTAAAGAGAAAAATATTTTTTCTTGAGACAATAACGTTTGTATTTTTATTACGAAATAAAAATTTCAAATTGGACCAAATCTATTGATGACGCGCCGAATTTAGTCCAAATATTAAATAAGGTGTTTAAAAAAATTAATAAGAATAAAATTTGTCTCGCGGCAGACGTAAAACTCTTCACTAAGCATCCAGGTATGCATGGCATATTGTCCAAGATGAGTCTACGTCCTCTTACGTTTGTTACTATATTCCCGCCCGCCTTGACCGCAGCCTGACCGACCGTGAGGGGGCAGCGGCGACGGACAGCAAGCACTATGTGTATAGTCCGTATACCGTAGAGTGGCGCACGTGCCCGCCGGGTACCTGAGTCGGTCCCAAAGAATTGTTATGGTTGGTCCTTTCCTCATCCCGGCGATCGCGGCTCGCGGACCGACTCAGGTAGCTGGCGGGCCTGTGCGCAACCCTGCGGTATACAGACTATAGGTGCGGGGCACGTGGCTAATGAGCACGCGAGAGGGCGCCTCCGTTTGTGCCGGAAATTCCGCTCCCGTCCTCCGCGCGTCACCAACGGCGACGGGCTAATCGGAGCTCGATACCGTGTGGGTCCGCTTCTCCCCCGCCATTCAATCGCGTTAAGTGCGAGGCGGCGCTAAGTGAATTAAAATTACGACCTCCCCGAGGGAATATTACGCGGCTGCCCCCAAAGAGGGTGAAGAAGGGAACTTGTGCGTGTCCCTTTCGACGCTGCCAACATTGTCACTTTCAGGTACTCGTTTGTGCGCTCGCTCGTGACTAATAAATGAAAAAGGTGAAGCGGCTAGTTTTCTTCCTATTTATAGAATGCGAAATTTTACGTGTCGTCCCGTTCATTCCTCGTTTTGGCAAAAATGGTTAATGAGGCCGCGGGAAGTCTTGTATATCTTATTTTTGGAACAAGTTATTACTTAATGAGAGTTTATTAGTCCTCGCTGAGTCATTGAGTTTCGTGACTACGTGAACGGAATAAGAATAACGAACTGTTTTGAATGCATGTCGTGTGTAGTGGCGTCATGTTAATTTAATCCATTGTTCGCCTTGTTTTCTGCATTAGCCAGGGTAAATTTCTTATTTCCTTTTATGGAGCTCCATTTCCGACTTCCCTCTATCATATGTAAATGACCGTACATTACGGTATTCGCTTCACATGAAATATCATTCGGGAAAATGCACTTTAAATCATGTAGCTTATCATTAACTCCTGGAATTTTTAATTTTCTTCAAACTCCTCTCCTCAAAACTATATATTTTGCTTACGACTCTTCGAAATGCATTTTAGATGCTTGAGTTGACAAAATAGACCTCCTCTTTTGCAAATGGGCGCTGAAGATTCATTCGCATATTTGAAAGCATGATGTCTGAGGACTAATTTCACCATTAAATTTCTAATGCGGCTTAGAAGGAAATGCTTAGAAAAGTCATCCATTCAATTTAATATATTTCCAATATTTAATCATCCAATACTTCAACCCTTGTTCCATCGTCTGAACAAGATGGGACAGAGAGAGAGAAAGTTATTTTGGGAATGTATAGTAAGCATGGAAACCATGCTGCTGAATTAGCCGTTTTATTTAGTACATAACTGGAAACCTAAATATATAGTAGTGATCATGCCAAGTATGAGAAGCAGTGGTTAAACTATTATAAGAAAAATAAGCCACATCCATCGATAAAGTATTAGTAATGGATGGTACATAAACTAAAGCTCACGTAATCTGGAGGAATATTTTTTTGAGCTTTCATGATATATTTCATGAAATTATTACAGTTAGTGATTAACTTTTTTTGGTGAACTATATCTTTCAAATCCCATTTGGCATCCCATATGGGCGCCATTGGGAAGATGGCGTGGTATTTAAAGTTGGTTATCAGGCAAACTCACTTCTCAATCATCAATACATACAGGCATTATTATGTAATATTCATGGCTCTCCTTCACCACGGCCGCTCTGTGCTCAATCGATATCACTCATTGACCAATACGCTTAGGGTATCGGGACCGTATGGGGAGAATTCCTGCTCTGGGGAAATTCAATGGAAATACACTTCCCGCCGTGTGCTATTGAGCCGGGATAAGCCATCATTTTCCCGACGAACCTCGACGAAAACAAAAACATGGCAGTCTAAAATTGTCGGGAATTCAATACAAACCCAGAAATAGCGCGTCGCTAATGCTTACAAAAGGTATCGGTTGATCCTCAGATGATTATAATGGAACACGCGACCACCGATTCGTCCATAAATAACCCCAAGTGCGATCCTAAAAATGGACAAAGCGTCTATTTTTGAGAATGTTGCGAAACGGCAGCAGCTTTTTTCGACCCGTGTCCGTCCACATTTACCGCAGTTGAGCCGAAGAATGGACTTGACAAATGAGGGCGCGTTGTCCGGAACCATGAGACCACATGAAATGGAAATACATTAGTTTTCTTTCATTTTTACTCCCCAAATATTCCACAAATACCTTCCATTCCGTTCTTTCAAGAAATGGTTTCCACTCTCAATAGAAATTCCCTCGACTAAGTATTGCTCAATATTTCAATGTTATGCGATCGCTATTTCGGTGGCAAACTTCGATTTCTACCGTGGTGTTTCGCTTACAAATTTGCTTCACCGTTTTGTTTCTCACCGTGCATTTGATGCATTGCTCTGTTCTTTGCACAGGCTTATCGGCTGAAACCAGTCTTGCCTCAATTGAAATGAAATTGAAAGGTTAAAATGAAGGATGGGTCGTTCCCTCTTTTTTATTGGTTCCTATTACAGCTCGATTCCTGGCTTCGGTTTTCGGTTCCAATGATTAGTCACGTGTTTCATCTCCATCGCTTAATTTCAAAGGGATTAATGATTTCTGTATAATGAAAACTGCTCTTAATAGCAGATTAAGCGAAGGAGCCTACTGAGTAGAACATTAAAATTCTGAATGAAGGGTTCCGGGTTCGAATCCCAGTTGAATCCTTCGGAAACTCCGAAGTAAAACCCTCTAACTGCGAGTCAGCCCTGGGAAAGTAAATCTATATTTTCTTCACTGAATGTGTGATATTCACGAGTTAGGTCTGGGGTGAACTCTACCCTCACGTATCCAAATGAACCAATAGGTTGAATAACTACGTATTTCTGCATAATACCCAAAAAGCCACGTCTAGGGTGCTTGGCGGGGGGTGATCATTCACCAGCAGGCAAGAGGGTTCCCACATACTCACCATACGGTCATAAAAAAGCATGCAGCACCCAAGAGGAAATTGAGAGAAAGAACACCAGTCTCTTTGAAATATGCCATGAAATTATTCCCAAAGAGATCCAACATTTTCATTTAATGTTATTTTTACTCGGTATATTAGCATTTATAATTACACTGGTAATTAATTCAAGGCATTATTCTTCAATTTTATGTCGTCAGGTAATAATGATTGTACAATATTGGAATTAAATAGATAATTTTTCATACGATCTCGGATTCTGAAATCATCGAAATTCTATTAGTTAACATTTATGTAGTAGAGTTAATCCATACTTTTTCGGACTCCAAACCACCTTTTTTCCTTAATTCCTTCAATGAAACTGCATTATGGACGCTTAAATCTCTTTTAGGTTTAGCGTATTAGTGCCCTTGTGGCTTAACAGTCATACGGAAATCAATTCTATTGAATGCTATATTTTTGTGCTCACAAAACTTTTTTAGTATTATCTCTCTTGCTCTACTATAAAATTTTTTACCTTTCCTTGTATGTTTGTTACAATATGTTTATCGTTTTCCTATTTGTTATTACGATGAAATTCGAAGAGTCTACTTACATTTGGCTGTGTTAGGCATTCCTAACTTATTTTCTCCAATAGTTTCTCGTTTTCTCAAATATGTTTACGTTTGTTCCTTCCCCATGTTTTGTCTTTAAGTTCAGTGGTTGCAACTCCTCCTCTCATCTCATATTCACATTCAGTAAAAATGTATCCCCAGCGAGAGAATTTCAATTTGACTTTTCCCTTTCACTTTTCCGCTGGCCTTCAGCATTCTTTTGGGTGCCCTGTTCCTCATCCTGAGAAGTGCGGCAAAAATTCATGAAGGAATGTGAATAAATTCCAGCGCTAACTTTAGAAAAAACTTCTCTCAAGAAACTGTGGCTACTTCTGCCGCCATACACTTCAAAAAATTCACAGTCGTCTCGGAGGCCCATGCCTTAAGATACACAGAAGAGGTACGATGAGATGTGTACTTGGGGTTAGGGAAAATAATAATGGGGAAATTGTTTGTGGGATTTTAGTGGCAGAATGGCCAAAATATCTATTGTCTCAAATTAGGTGTATAATTTCGATCCGTTTTGGAAAAGTCGATTCGTCGAGTCGTATCGTGAAGTTTGGAGCTTGCATCTAAACGTTTTGCGGCGACGAGCAATAATATTAAAAATATTATTTTTAATGCGATATATTAATTCCATTCCGATTTTAACGCTAGAGCTTTATTATCCCCTCCCCTCCAAGAAATAAACCCCCTTGTGAATTGGTCCCCTTGATATGCTGTAGCATTGAATCCGTTTTGGTATCATATGTAAATGCATATCCTTCTCAATGAATATCTTCTAGAATAGTATTTCACAATGCTCTTGTGTTAAAATTTGCATTGGTAAGTATTACGCAAAGCAATTTCTACTTTTCTACGGGGGAGAGAGCCCATGAGAGAGAACGTAAGATTTCAACGAACCCTCCTACCGAATTAATGCATGATGAAGTTCGCTCCTTCCCTGGGGAAATAATTTTAATGTCTGCAATTCTTCCCTTCCCTCTTTCGTCGTTCACATTACACTCCTTTCCACCACGTATGTAATCACTTACCAGCCTTTATCTTTAGGCTTCATCTTTAGTTGCTAATTCAGGAGCTTACTCTTATTGGAAGGTAAATAGTTTATGATTTTAAGATTCTCCGTAATTTATATTATCAGTTATTAGCTACATTACCTTTTTTAATTTGGCTTGAATCAAGGTCTTCATACATGTATGTATGTACTATAAGGAAAAGTTAATGACTTACTCGTCGACTATTTCTCAGCGCTAATATTAGACTCAACTCTCGTGTGTGATAAATGTATCGCGGCATATCTTCCCACCATGGCAGCTCTCATATGAAAAGATGTATTTAAAAATATGTAATTTATAATAAACATATTTGCTTGAAATCTATAAAATTCTACTAAAATTTTTCCTTTATCATAGTGCTTGTAAAGCCTCTTTGTCGGTAGTCTACGCCTGTCGTTTAATATTATTTAGCTAAGGTAATTATAATTAATTATATAAATGGATAATAGTAAATAAATTACATAAAAGTTCCTGGAATTTTATATAAAAAATTATATGAAAATATCAGGAACTCTAAAAAATTTATTTTAATGCATTGATATTCCAAATTCATCTCTAACCTCCATTTTTCCTCCAATTTCACTCAGGCTATAATTTTGTAAATAATTCCTGCTCCGTAAACCTCATGTCACATGGGTGAAATAGTTCTCCTGAATTGCGCTGCGCTCATCACTTTTGTTATTTAATCCTGGAGGACGCAATTTTCCTTGAACTAAAGTCCTCTCTTTTGCAACTATATATCACTGTTTAATTTTTCCTTCTGTGGCATAGTACGTGACTATTAACCTTATCACCTCACGCAATTGTGACATTTATCGCTCGTTAGAACGCAAACTCAGGTCAGCGAGATAGTACAATGCTTTTTAAAGTTCTAGGAGTCATATTTATGGTAAACAAACTTTAAATTACAGTAATATTTTATTAAAAATTCTTAATACAGCGGATGGTAGGGAATGAAACTTTTCGAAGCTTGGAAATTAGCGGCTTACTGTCCTAAGAATTTTTGTTCTAAAAAATTTCCTGTATTTAAACTTGCGAGCGGGTTTTTTCAAATTTCATTTGCATTTTTACAATGCTCCATTTTATTATTTAATGGTTTTGATTGGTTTTTAATGGCTCAGTATCGTATTTTGTTTATATTGGGCGCATTTAATTTATTTCAGTATCATTTTAGCCTACTTTTAGGTTATTTTCGATGCTAAAATTCCTCATTTTGTTGGCCTTCATTTAATGAGCACTCACGCAAATATTTTATCCCAATAAACGTAAAGTATTGCACCAGTGAATGAGACTTGTTTTCTTCAGCTTCTGTATCATATTCACAATGAGGACAATCTTCCATCTATGTGCCCACAGCTTCTTCCGGAAGCGAATGGTAGAAGTAAGGCACGTTACGGCAGCCAGATCTCGATGCTTCGGGCCACAACCCACTTTTTATTAAATTCATTAATGCTTGCCCAGGAGTATTGTTACCACAGTGCTTCGGACGGTATGGTATCTATGTGTAAAATTTACTATCTTGCCGAAGAAGACATATTACTCTTGCTTACTCAGTCTCTTTTCGCGACAGATGACTAGTTTAAAATCGCAATGCTACAGAATCTAAAATTTCACTGCATTCAAAGGAGACATTGGCGTGAATCTAAATATTGAAACATTAACCTCTATATCTTCCCTGATGTAAACTTATAATTTTAACCACATCAGTGTTGTAAATGGTCTACTTTGTAAGAGGTGAAATATTCAATATACCACCTGAGTTTTATCGCGAATTATTAACCTCTCCAGACCGATGAGTCTCTGAGCTGTTATATAAATATTTCAGGTTCCTTTCGTAATCAGGGTAGATGGAAAAAATAACAAAACAGTGAAATTTGAAAGAAATATTTATCAACAAATAATTTACAGTATGACACATATATTTGCACCTTGGGATTTTACAACAGTATGTTTATGCACTACGATAATACAAAGAAATTATTCCCATCAAAAATAATTTATTATCATTCATTATTTTTAATTTATATAATCTTTACGAACACTATTTATTAGTTTTAAACAATTTAATACATGGCTTAGTGAAAAAACCGGATGACGCACACTCATCTTGCTTGCCGTTTTGCCATCCTTCATTTTTTACGATGCAAAACAAAACACGTGGCATTTAGCGGCGGAATCGCGTACCACGAGGTACAAAGAAGTGCAATGGCGGGTTTAAACGACAAAAATTCACACTTGAATGATTTTAATGATAAAAACGAGGAGGTTCACGTATGTGTCCCTTGGGTCTAAGAGGTTAAAGACAAAATACGGTCGATTGAAAGGGAGTGATGCGTGACAATTGATGCATGGGATGCGTAAGAATTGGATACCGAGCTTGGTCACGTGGATAATTTGACTGAGAAAAGGGATGATGTCCTATGCAGGACATGCGCGAGAGGGAAATAAACGCCTATGAATGTGGTGGGACTAGCCGTGCGCAGTTGCAACGAGATGGCACAGAAAGGGATTAAATTTCGCCAGACATCCCGGGGGAATCTCTCGTGGACGAGAAATGTTTTTTTACGAGCGCAACGACATACCCAAAAACATGTTTAGATGACTTCCGTTGCGTGCTCATGCACCATCCTCGCTTTAAACCGGCCCCCCTTTCTCCTTTCTCATCCCATGAACTTCCGTCAGTTCTCTGCACTCCCTCCTATCAGCTGCATCTACGAATCCATGCTTCGTAGATCATGTGGTAATAATTCTCATTATTCAGTACAAAAATTAACCGCATCAACTTAATTTATCATTTTTATGATTGGATGTATAACTAGCATTATCTCATGATTGTGATGAATGCTCTTATAGAAAACATACATTATTAGCTTCGCTCACGGTAGAATCTTCGCCAGATAAACATTGATTCACGGCTTCAAATCCTTCTCGAAAATAACTATATTTTTTTACATTTTCAGAATTGATACATTCATAAAAGAAAAGAAAATAAATAAATAAAAATTTAAACAAATGCACCCTGTGCGGATTGCCGGTAGCAAAAAGAAAATTCGAAAAAACAATATTCACAACAAATGAGAGAATATCACACTGTGATATAACAGAGTAACTGCAAAAATCTAAGTTGGCAATTCATTATGACAATAATGTCAAACAAACAATTTTTCCCCATATGATATTAAGTTATTCCTATACGTGGAAATGGTGTTTTAAACATTCAATTGTTTTGCAAACTTTGACCGAAAATGCAAAAATCCCAACGGTGCTGTTCGGCGGCATGGAGTTTTACTAAACTACTGCATGGAGTTAATCAATAATAACTCCATGCCTCTGTACCTTACCTACCCTCTGTATGAGTCTAAACAGTGAATTGTGTGTTTTAATTCGTTTAAAAAAGGTAAACGACGGAGTGACAAATATTTGATCCATACCTAAATGCAATAAATTTCCTTGCGGTGTTGAAGACTCATAAAATAGGAAAAGATCTTATGAGTACTGATGAAATTTAGGAATGAATTAAATGAAAATATCATTGGGCAGTATCAGGAGAAACTTTGTAACTAGCATTTAATGCAAAAATTAATCGAATTAAGGGATCTTTAGCTTAAAAATCGTATATGAGATATTTCCTTCCAAAACAACTTACAACTTTGGTACGCGGAGGCTTCCGCGGTGATTAAATTGATAACTGTTTTTGAATTAGTGCCTCGTTATTTATATTGGTGGACAACAGTTTCGGGCACATTCCAGCTCCCGTATTCGTGTCACGGTGAGTCAACGCGGCATTAACCCGGAAAACAATTATCAGCTTACATCTTTCATTGGATCATTGTTGGAGGAGATGCATAGTTGTAGCCATTTTATATTCTCCTTAAAATTAGTCCAAATATCTATTTTTGATTCATCTAATTCTGAATTCATGACGTGGCATGTGATTATCAGAAGGAATGCTGTTTTCATGAGAGGGGGAGAAGATCGATAGATAGACGAATGGATTGGGACTTAGAGGAATTTTAAATAAGGAGAATATATTTCGCGGGATAATTAACGATAGTTGAGAAAAAGGATCGGTTTTTAGATCTGAGTCGCTCGTTCCGACTCGGGTAACCTATGAATGTTTTGACTGTATGTGCCAGCGGGTGGAATGGCAGGTTTGACTAGCACAAGGTTCGGTGGAATGTGGAAGGATTTGTTTTTGATGGACGGAGACGTGTTTGAGATCCCAATGAGACTGGGGAAGGGAAACCGTTCGGTTGAGAAGGCAGGGAGAGAGGGGGAATGTTAGGGAAGGACGTGGCGGTTCACTGCGCGGTCACACTTCATCAATATTCCCTGAGAGCAGCGCCTGAGCGACGGCATTTGTTTTTGGGGTCTGATCGTTATCGTCTATGTGAATACTTGATTGGGCTCGTTCGCCATATTTTTACTGCCTGTTGAGATAGAGTTTGAAAAATATGGGGGGCCATATTTTTTCGTTTCCCAATCCACTGCCTACTTCTCGAGTTATTCTCGGTGAAAAATCGACAGCCTTAGCTCTCTCGCAGATAAGTTGATGACATCACGCTCTGGCGGAGCTAGTCATCGCTTCTCAACTACTCCTTGCAAAATGGCCTCGCTTTGCTTGTTGTTTACTCTCTTGTGAGTGATTATTTCACTCAATGAAAGGCCTTCCCAGAATGAGCCAATGAACTGGATTGCAAATAATGACAGCGACTCATGAAATGTAGTCGGCGACATTCGTATTTTTTAATTGTTTTAAACTTATGACAGAATGACTATATGAGGTTGTCATTTTTTCATCATAAGTTACCTTTTCCCCTCCATCTACTAAACTCTGTTAATACGTTAGGATTTCGTCTTTCAGTGAACGTGACCTCAATGGTGGTTTGGAATAATCGGGCAGTAGTCCAGTGCATTTTTCTGGTTGACTTAATGTCTCATTTATCAAATTAAAACTTTTTTACGGAAATATTGTGCTTTAGAGTTGAAACTTTAATTTTAAAACGATGTGTACTTAAAATAGATGTGGTAGTCCAGTATAATTAGAAATTTCCTGGGTTTACCAGCGAGCCAGGTTTTTCGTACTGGTTGACTATTTGGTGCTCCACTTATACATTAAATTCACGGAAGTTTGTGTCACTTTTATGAATTTTAATATTATATTTTCATAACATGTTTGTTAAATGATTGTTATTTCATATGCATCCAATTACTGCTGCGCTCATATACTCATCAGGTTTTTTCCATCAAGGCAACTGATTCAATTTTGATTAACTAAAAGGCATTTAAAGAATACCGCAAACGGAATTACATTAGTCGACATGATAGAAGTCATTAAACTTTCTGAAATTCATACTTTTTGGTAATATTTGTCGAAAATCGTCAATCAGCTGGCCTAATGCCCAATCATTGATAATGCCTACCAGCTACCAATACCAATCGTCAGCATGAAACTTTTATATAACCGATAATTTTGTCTCTAATGGGATTTCATACGGGTGAACTTTTGCTTCTACTTCTAATTCAGACTCTTTCGTCGGTTGGCCAACATAATCACACGTCAAATCCCGTTGTTAATCTTTGTATCTAGATGATTCAAAATTCTCTCGCTAATGGTTTTTTGGAATTAAGGGAGTTGTTTAAGCTCAATTGGTGAACACATTCTACACTCAGACAAGACTTGATTTTTTGTTTGAGAAAATGACTTGTACATACAGAAAGCGCTGAGAAAAAATCTGGAGTCAAGATTTACTCGTTTTTTTGCACGTATGACTTCCATTCTTAGTTCGTTAGACCCGATGAATAATTGCTCTGGGTCAAGTGATTTTTTTTTTCAATTTTACCTGGGAAAAATGAAATGAAATTGAATGATATTTTCGTGTTCTCCCATATGTTAACCTTGGTGTGTGTTACATTTTTGTTGGGAACAAATCTGGGGAAATATTTTGTCTAAGCCTCAAATTTATTTAACCCTCCATTGATCCCCAAGTTCCGAGCAGTAATATTTTTTTTTAACTTAAATTTTAAGTATCATATTTCAAAATTTGCACCATCCCATCGATAACTTATGTTTTAGAAAATTACCTTTCCATCGTAATTATTTTACATAACGTGTACAGAGTGCAAGGCATTTATTTTTGGCAATTTTACCTCGAATCTCTCACAATATTTACGGCCTCACTCACGGTTCGTAACGTCAAGGCTACCAAGCCAACGGGCTTCACATATCATTGACCACATTGCCTTGGGGAATGAATGCCCCAACCGACGAAATCTTGGTGGGGGTCACCCCCGCGGAGAGATGGATTCGACGTCATTGAATATACTTTAGAAGTCGCAGAAGACCGTCCACAGTTACCCGTAGTCGACCTTAAGGCGGAGACTTTGATGCGAAGAGGGAAGGACGTTTATAGCCTCTACGACTCGGCTCGGAGCTCCGTGACGGCAGGCCGTAGACCGTGTTACACCGTGGTGGTAGGCGAGAAATCCAATTTTCACTCCTTATCAGCCGCCATCCACTCGCTCTCAAATCACTCCGTCTCTTTACCACTCCCCCAGCTCCCTTCAATCTCACGGTTCCTCATCCTCCAATTCTCGCGATTTAATGCATGATACGAGGATAGTTCGAGCATAGTGCGTTCGCGTGTCCCCCGGACCTATTCGCGTCTTGCGAGCATTCCTCTTGGAGGTGAGCATTGCCTCTTCTTGCTAAGTGCCCTTTGCAACGTGGCGTTAGTCGTTGGAGGAAAGCTTTAAAGCCGAGTAAGAGTACGGAAATTGTATAATCGGGCTGCTACTTGGGAAAGGTAGTCGTGAGCCTTTTGAAATAGTGCATGTTTCTCCTTAGTGGGGTGGTTAGTTAGGTCTTTCTCGTGAAAGGGCGATGTGTCATGTTTGCGTAATCATCTTCATAGCTTCCGCACCCGTAAAATTTGCTTTTGTCAAGCTGATGCTGGTATTTAGTACTAAGAACAAATTAGGTCAATATCTTTTTTCTATGCGCATTTATTTTTGGTATTTAAAATACATTTAGTTATTGAAATTTTTAAAACAAGTTTCGCGTTATCCTCTGGAAGGAAGTTAACATAAAACAATTCAACGAACCAAACGTATGCCAGCATATCATCCTTTCTACCGAAGGACCAGTAATAATGAATAGGTAGTTACCCATTGTTTTTAAATAACCTTATGATTCCATAAATATATCACACCAACTTACTTAAACCTCAAGATGTGATTACCCTCGGAGAAGAATGAAAAGTACATCATCAAAACAGTAGCAATTCATCTCATCTCCTAGGGGATAAGATTTAGTGAAAATTTCATTCCTCCTATCATTAAAAATTCCTCTCACCTTCCGTGAAGGAGTTCTTTTCTATTTTTAGGGCTATCTTATTGTCAGCGCGCGTGCCACAAAGTGGTAAGGCTGGCGGTAGCAATGCACTAAAATCAGTCGACCCATAACTTAATTCGGATCAACTATTTCTACAACGATTGACTATTTCTACACATTGTTGTTCGGATGTATAACGTTTATCGAACGGTACAAATCACTCTGCATGCTCTCCAAGTGGCATCCAAAGTACAACTGCATCAGCGGTGCCTTTGATGCCCGACCGACCGCCTCCTTATATCTGCAGCAGCGTCACGACTCTTTCTTTCCCACCGTCAAACCTTTTGGCATAGTTTACCTAACTTATTTACGGATTCCTAAAAAAGCATCATTTTTCAAACGGTTTAAATTACGAATGCTTCGAATTTTCGGCGATAATGATTTTATATCTCTCAGGTACCAAATGGGTAAATGACTAAATCCTGCAGAGGGCGCCCGACTAATGGTCATGTGCACGAATATTACAAAAGAGGATCCTCAAGTTGGCCTCTTAAAGAGTTATCATCCATCGCGCAATCAAATGGGTTTACAAAAGTCGCTACTCGCTGAGTTCATGGACATGTGTGATCCGAGTTTCGCAGGGAAATAAGATTTACTAAAACGGGGGTAAACCGAAATCTATGTTGATGATGATGTGATCTATGAAATTCACAAATTTTCATTGCCATTCCTCGCAATTACAAATTTTTTACTGCAAAATATTGGGAAAAAGTGGATTGCAACTCATCGCCACGCCGCAGACATATTTGAAAACCAATTCAAATGCGGCCGAAGTGGCAACAGAAATCATCCTTCTGTGGGATGGAATTGGGCCTCCTTTTGCAGTCCCCTCGGACTGGTGAAAGATCGCGTGGCGTCTCACAGACAGTGACTTTTTTCGACTGCGTCGGCTGCAAGTCTTGGAAGGGCTGCGGGAGCGAGGTTCATTGTCCACCGAAAGATATTTCCCATCGCGTTCTTATCAGGGAAGGAAGCATTGTCCAATGGGCCATCCCCTGATGGCCACTTCCTCAGGTGTCATTAGCTTCCACAAGCGTCCAAAGGACTGCCGCCCGGTGCCTATTCCTACTAATGGAAAAGGGAACCGGAAAATGTGATGAAACACCTGTTCCGTTTTGCCCCTTTTGAACCAGTTATTTTTCATCTCGTTCCTTCAGCGTCTGCGGCATCCAACACTTCCAGCGAGCCGGCCACCGACATCTCAACCTGTTCCAGTCCACTTACTACGTTGTGGTGACCTTCTCGACGGTCGGATACGGAGACTTCGTGCCGGACATATGGCCGTCGCAGCTCTTCATGGTGATCATGATCTGCGTCGCGCTCATCGTCCTACCCACCCAGGTGAGTGCACACCGTCCCCTCGATGCGATTTTCCACGCCGATGAGACTCGCTTTCTGATGGTGCGGAACGAGATTTGATTCCAAAACAAGGGAAGGCTGCTCATTCACCCGAAAAGACGAGGTGCTGAGTTAGGATCAGGAGCGGATCCATCGGTCAGGCGTGGGAGGTTTAGTGTCTCTTTGTTCCCTATCAAAATTGGGGAAGAATTTGAAAGGTATGGTACGTTATGGTATTTGAGCAGGCGACCGTAATTTTTTCCGTAAGAGAAGGAAGGGTGGAGAAAAACCTGGCGTCATCGTTAGCCTGCTCTTAACAAAAGATGCCAAGAGGTACGCGCCTAAACGTCCCATTCGACGGACGGAGTGTTGCGCTTGAAGTGTCCTCCACACGGCTCTCTTGCAGGGATCGGACGTTCTATGAAACCTTTCTGCTACCTCCGGGATTCCAAACCGGGCTCACCAAGTGTGAATCCAACACTGTAGCCATCACACTAACGCGATCCCCTAGGGAAGAATTTCTTTTCCCCTAAATCTGCTTCCTTTTTCACTATTTAACACACGCTGAACTTCATTTCTTTCCAGCTTTCAGAGAATAGAGATTCCTGTCTCGAAGGATTTATTACCCCTGACCCTTAAAACGGTATTTTTCCGGTAAAGGAGGGTTTACATGGAGCATTTTTCGTGTCACCCGGACTGCTCTTAAACCCAAATCGAACTTTTTTCTTCAATTACCAGTAAGCCCTACTCCAATTCATTCTATCAACAAATCCTATTCCCTTCCTCCTCCTTCCCCGCTTGCCTACTATTCTTCCCTCTAACTTGGTTTTACACAACCCTTCCCCGCTCAGTATTCGCTCCATCCAAATTCTCTCTCCCCTTCCTATTTCTTTGAGACATTTTTCTCCTCGCTTACTCCATCCTGTACTTTATCGTTCCACTTCCTCTTCCTCTAAATCACGTCTTCTCTCCCACACCCACTTCTAGAACGCCTTCAGTTTTCCTTGCCCTCTTTTTGCAGGTAGTGAAGCGAGCTTGTGGAGGGAAGAGTACAACATCTTTACTCTCATTGGATTCCATCATGCATCGGGTTAGAACGATATTTTGTCAACACTACGGAGCCAAAGTCTTATTAATGGTGGAGTTAGTGACAAGTTACTGGCAATTTGACGTCGCCTCACTCCCGTGATGTTTTCAGGGAAGAGAGAGACTAAAGCTTGTGCCGTAGTATCTTCCCTTGAATCTTCTCTCCTCTTATAAACTGAAGTTGACTCCGTTGGGTCATTTGCTTTCCCATTCCTTTCTACATTCCTTCCCCTTCCTCTGACCTTCTTTTACATTCTCTCTCCGTAGCCACTACGAAAGGAGTATCTCATACTTGATATGGTGATACTAATCTCTAACCACGTAAAATACCATATTTTCTTAAGTAGATGAAAAATATATAGGTACTCTGTATAAATTCATTTCTTTCACCATGGTCCCAGGGTATGAAAAAAGCTGTTGAAATTCTCTGACTTTTTCATAGCTCTCGTTTATTTATATGTTTTGGTCACTCAGCCCGCTCTCAGCACCTTCCTCGCTCTTTCTCAAGTGTGAATACTTCTCAGCCCTCCGAGGCACCAAATTTTGAAAAATAAATGCACGTTTTGGTTTTCTTTTCAACGAAATCTCTTCAGTGAATGTATGAAAAAAAAGGCCACCGGTACTTACTGCTAAAGAGTCCTCACGTCTTCTGAGACATGCTTGCCTTTAAATGCTGTTCTACCATCGTTAAGAAGTTACGAATTCAAGCTTCACTTCATTTTCTTGTGTGAAAATGGCATAGGTTCCAGGATACGTACATTTGAGGTTTTAAAGCCCACGAGAAATGTTAAGTATAAAGTTAATTTTCAATATTATATGGAGGAATTTATTTATGACAACTTTTTTCTGTCACGTATGCCTAGTTTCGCGTTCATCTTGATGATTTCTGCTGTATGGCGTTCATGTATTACCTGCTGTAAGATAAAACTTTTAAGTAATTACCGTAATTCCTTGTCATATTTCGTATTTTCTTAGTCCCTTGGGAGGCTATATCTGAACTGAATTTATTCAACGTGGCATGTCAATAAGATAACACTATTGAACGAATTTCATATCATTATCACATATAATATTTATCGAGGAAAATAAAAACTTTCTCAGCGCAATTCAATTGAAATGAATCCTTTCAAGTGTTAACTTTTGGGAAAATCTTAAAGCTACCGTACTTTTTCACATTTGTATTCTAGTAATCATTTATATATTATATTACTAACAAGTTATTGTCCGTAAAATTATGTGTGCTACTTGAGTAGTGAGTGGTTTTTGATTTTTTGGATTGCTTCTTATCAAAATGGAGGTTGAAACAAAAATTAGTAAACCTACATAGAACTTTATATTTTTTAACCAAAATTCAACTAAACATTAGTATTTTTCATTAAAGTTTTTTTTCTTCCGCAATAGCTGTATAGAAATCTCGTCAAATTTAATTTGGTACTGATTGACAGTACGAAGTTTAAATTTTTTAAGAAATAATTGTTTATAGCTCACTCTTATAGTGATATTGATGTGATAGCTTATGAATTGCAACGAAAATTTTGTTCTTCTCTCGCAGTTCGAGCAGCTTGCCTTCACGTGGATGGAGCGACAGAAACTCGGCGGCAGCTACTCGTCGCACAGGGCTCAGTCTGAGAAACACGTTGTGGTGTGCAGCACGACGCTGCATGCGGACACCATAATGGACTTTCTCAACGAATTTTACGCACACCCTCTGCTACAGGTGAGACGGGGCTAAATTTATTCTTCTCATTGCTTACTAATTTTTACGAGACCTTCTGGAGTGCTTCGTAAATTTGGAAACATTGAATTTTTGAAGATATTTGGTGCAAGTGGGCTAGTATGATATGGACAATGGGATATGGATAATGGATATTGTGCATTTCTGTGAAGGCTACCTTGTAAAAACTTTATGCTGGAATGCTGAATCGATAAATATTATTTTGCGTTCAGTAAAGGGTCCGAACATTTAATGTGAAAATTAGGGAAAGCAACAATAGCAGATTTGTGATCTGAATATTCTTTTTTTTTGTGGGTGTGTATTAAAGTTAAATACTACGAAAATAACAGCGTAATTACTTATAGTTTGCGTTATAATAATATTTAAACATTTTTTTCGTGATCCTGCATGATATATTTTGGGAAGTGCAATGAGTATCGAAGTGGATGTTGTTTCTTTGTTCCAACGGTTACTTATTATGCCTGAGTATCTCTGACCTTTTTGATTCATTTTACAGATACAGCCCGTATAAGTTTATTTTTCCTCCATTATTATTTAAAGGAACATAACTAGGAAAGGTGTTATAGGAGCTTAAGGCCCCCCACCTCCCAAATTTCTTTAAATTCCCCAAAAATATTTTGTGCGACCGACTAAACACCGTTCGTAAGTTTATTATCATATATATAAACACTTGTTTATTTCATGTATGTTATTTCTGCAATTTCACCAACTTATCTCAATGAAATGGTCTATGCGGCAATGGAATTTGTTCACTTTCGACATTTGAAGGGAACAGTTGATTCAAATTAGACTTAATCCTCCCTCTCTCAGTTACATTTCTGACTACTTGAATAACTAATTGTGATGACTTTTCTACCCTTACAACTAGTTGAAACTAGTAGTGAGGGTAAATAAGTCATATTGAAAAGCGTTATCCAAGTTTCAATCGCGTGAACTAACCAACGCAACTACATGTATTGGCATTTTTTGGGGTATTGATAAAAACAAATTGTTGATAAGTGTGTGATAGGCCAGAATATCTTCTTCTTTTTTTAGGACTACTATGTGGTGCTACTCTCGCCAATGGAGCTGGACACGACAATGAGGATGATTCTTCAAGTGCCCATCTGGGCGCAGAGGGTCATCTACATCCAGGGCTCGTGTCTCAAGGACGGTGATCTGGCGCGGGCGCGGATGAATGAGGCCGAGGCGTGCTTCGTGCTGGCGGCCAGGAGCTACGCCGACAAGGCCGCCGCGGTACGTCTCCCAGAAAATAATGAGCTATATTTGCTATACTTTTTAGAAATTGTGTAATTAAGTCCGCATTTATACACAGCCCCTAATGTAGGCACATGTCTGAGCATTACAAAATAATTTTTGATTCACATATTTCATTTTGATGCAAAACCGTTATAATTTTTGTTATGATATAATAATCATGATAAAATTAAGCTTAAGCTTGTTGCCGGACACTTTTTTAAGTTGTTTGAAGTCAAATCACGTTTTTTTTTTCACGTAAATGACGTTAAGGTTATCTCAACTAGTTGGAAAAAGTGTTTGATTAGCAATATTAGGATCGATTGATCTGTATTCTCTTTACCCTTATTTTTCATTTTAGCTTCAAGGAATGTAGTCTATGAAAACAAAACCTTTTTTGAATGACGTACGCGGGAATGATTTTTCTTGAATCGCGTAGTCACGAACCGACCTCCTTAAGAGTTACGCTGTCATCTTGGTATCTTCAAAGTTTATGGAGTCCTTGTACTTGACAATAATAACATGTATCTCAATTGCGAAAATTTCAACTACCATAGAGAAGAGTTGAGAAATACGTCGTATTTTTCTCCCTCATTTATTCCTCTTGGAAAATCTATTAAGACCGATCAAACGGTCGTGATTATGCCGACGATGAATCGGTCGAGTCTTGTTAACATTCTTATCTCGATATCTTTTCCGTGTGCATGGCCCAACAGGACGAGCACACAATCCTGCGCTCGTGGGCCGTCAAGGACTTCGCGCCGGTCGTGCCGCAGTACGTCCAGATTTTCCGTCCCGAGAACAAACTGCACGTCAAGTTCGCGGAGCACGTGGTTTGCGAGGACGAGTTCAAGTACGCGCTGCTCGCTAACAACTGCACGTGTCCCGGAACGTCCACTCTGGTCACCCTCCTGCTGCACACCTCGAGGGGACAGTAAGTACCAACGCATGCCATCCACACGGTGGGAAAAGGAAAGCTCACAGATCAGCATGTTCTGTAGCCCCTTTCTCACCATCATCATCTTATGTCACGATAGGTTAGATGCATATCTCGACTTTTCTCTCCTACCTGTCAACATTTTTTTCTTTTTTGCATCCTTTAAACCTCTCCTATGCAACTCACGCAGGGTTTTCCCTTCCCTTACTTCCCATCAACTAGTCCTTTTACGATTAAATGATGCACAAAGATAGCGCACTGTGCACTTAATTTTAATTTCACAAACTCTTTAACGCGTGTTTCGATTGCAATCATCATCAGTATATGATAATGAGTGCATGATCAAAACATATGTAGCACTGTTTGTCAAATTAAAATTAAATGGGCAGCACCATATCTTTGTGTATCGTTTAATAGTGTTCCACGATATCTCTACGGAAAAAATTAACTCCATTCCACGATTGTCTTCATTAGGCTATCATGTCTCATGATGTGCGAGATAAAATTGTCCCGTCTTCTTCTTGGGGCTCAGCACTTACTCGGCAGATGAAATTTATCTTCATTATTATTTGGAAGCACCACATTATGAATTATTTCATTTTTGACTGCTCTGCTGTCGTCAATGTTCATGTCTCGCTCCCTGATTGCCCCACGCGCGATAACGCGAGTGGTAGCCATACGCTAAATAACTCATTTGTTTTACTGTGCGCCATTATTGGAAGGTGTGTTATTTGAATGGTTGTTGGCCATGAATGTGTGAGCAAGGTTTTTTTTGTTTGTCGTCGTATGAGTGGGGAGCTCTCGAGGTGCCGCCGCCGCTGTCCCAGAGGAAGTCACCTAAGGACGCCCGACAACCGAGCAAGTGTAGATTTTGGAAATGTGGGGCTCCCAGAGGAAAGAGAAAAATGTAAAACACAGTCCACAAGAAATATCAAATTGAGTCTTGTCGTGAAAACTCCAATAAAGGAGCATTCATCTCATGAATTGTTTCCTTATTTGAAAGCTTTTATTTTCACCTGGTTTAGGTTCTCCTTTTTGTAGAATGCCCACTTTGCCTGCGCAAGTCTACTGAGGCTACTTGTTTCTCTTTTGTTCATCGCCGGTTACCCCTACCCGGTTCTTTCGAGCAATACATCCTTTGCAAAAAATATCGAGTTCAAGGAAATTCTTCTCCAGCCTTCATTCATCTTTTAGAAAAATTATAATGGCTCCATTACACTGTTCTTTCCTCTCGTATGAAAACTAACACACACAAATTTCCTGACACCACAATTGATATTTTAGGCACTTCCAATTAATAAAGTGCATAGAAGCATCCTTCCTGCTTCCTTTCAAATTTATTTAAACACAATACCGATTGTGGCGTGGAAGTAGCAGTTCTATTAGATGGCAGATGAACTTGATGTCCGTCAAAAGCAGTGCGCAGTAATTGAGTTCCTTTGCTGCGAGAATGAGACGGTCGGAAACATTCACATAAGAGTGAAGACAGTGTATAGAGATGATGATGTCGATCGTAGTACACCTAGTTACTGGGGTCAACGATTATCTGATAAAAACGGGCACACCAATATTGAAGATCTTGTGCGCAGCGGTAGAACCCATACTGCACAAACACCTCTCATTGTTCAGCGCGCCGAGTCAGATTTTTACCGAACAGAAATCAGGTATGGCAAGGGAAATTAAACGAAAGCCAAAACAAGTAAAATTTCAATAGTTACGTTCCCGGGAGCGAAATTTAGAAACGTAACGAAATGGATTTAAACCCTGCGAGCTAAACTCAAGGTCGAAACGAAATCGGAGTCAAAATTACTTCGGGTCGATGCGAAACTAAAACTCTGGGACGAAACGAAACGTAGATAATGTTTCGTACCGGAGGGACCACGTGCTTCACCTTCGAATGGTTTGGTTTCCACCCATAAAGCGAGTACAAAGCATGGTTGAAAGAAGTAGAGGTTTGGCGTGCCACCATTAGATGCATGGAGCACTCATATATTTACCACTAACAGGAGAGCAGTGAACGCAAACCGGCCATTCAATTTTTAAGCTCAATGTTTTAACCTCTCTACACGTTTTTCAAACGTAATGTGTCGAAATTATTCCCTCTTATCCCCCTCTACTCAACTTTTGGGATTAAAACTTAACTATGAGCAGCGGAGTTTCGATTAATTTCGTTTCGTTCCCGTGAGTAAAGTTTCGTCCCGGGTCGAAACTAAACTCCTTGGTGATTTTGGAACGTACTATCGGACAATCTTGGTGCGGGAACGAAACTAAGCCTATGCCTCGTATTTTCGTTTCCCTCCGAGTCGTAGCGAAACATTTTCGTTTCGTTTCACTTGCCATCCCTGGCAAGAATATACGCCTTAGTTCCAAGGTGGCGGAAGGTTATTGAAAATGACGGCGATAACGTTGAGAGGTGACATGGTGTTTCTATAGGATGTATTAATACAATGTAAAAAGTTGGAGGTGCCTAGAATCAAGGTTTTGATGTCAGAAATTTTGGTTCATTAGTTATGGAATGACCCTGGTATAATAAGAGTTTTCTGCAATCGTTTTAACAATAGTCTTTCTTGGAATTCTTGCATAATAGTTTAATGCCGTTGTCGAGGAAAATGTACTTAGGTAAGAAAGTTATAGTAGATTTAATTGTACTAAGGGAATTTTTTTCTCATTAAATACGACACCCTCCTGCTCGCAAAATTTTAAACACAGCATCTCCATTTTAATTTTATGCAACTCCATACGAAAAATTACTGTCGCAAAATCGTTATACTCGTAATTTGTGAATATGTTTGTGCTTTCCACCAATATCCGGAAAATACCTATCAGCCCTTGCATATCAATGTCATTCAATATTAATTCGGAAGAAAACATCACGAATTCATTCAGATAACTACAGGTTTACCCAACCTGAGGTGCTAAAAATGAGTTGGACCAACTAGAGTGCTGAGGAAAGGTATTCGCTCCGTTGGATTCGTTGGGGCTACAGCTTGGCTTGAAACTGTTTCCACCAGAGCAGTTATCCTAATGATTATGCAATTTAACATACATGCATGTAGCATATTTTTATCCCCGATATCCTGAAAGGTAGGTATTCTGCATTCACTACGCAACCTATCCTAATGTGCGTGCAAAATTGTATTTAATCGTGTGTTTCCTTCACTCCGAATTCATTTTCGCCATCACGATTCATCTAGCGAATTCTTGGCCGTCGCTAACTTCACTTCCGGTGATCCCTATTTCATGCAAATTAAGTTCATATATTTATTTGAAGTTATTTTATGTCAATGTAGTCTCTGTAGAACGTACTTTATTTAAGCTATCCCATCTTTTGATGATTTTCTCAAAATATTTTATGCATGATATTTTAATCGTTTTTTATAGCATCTGCTGAATTCAACTCCTTCATGAAATAGCTCTTGCATTAAAGCAGGACTGTGAATCAACTTACATGCCTTCGTTCAGGGGATGACTCTTGTCCCATTGAATCTATCCAATTTTTTGCATGCCACTCAGCCCTCCGCTCCGTCCATTATCTTCAACTTGCCCCACTCCTAACCCTTTTTCCTTCTTTTTCTTCATCTATGTATCCTAAATAAAATAAGCCGCATTGAATTTAAGGGTAGCATGGAAACAGATGTACCCTCTGCCCCGAAAAGATAATGCACTCTTTGGTGATCCCTAAAAATATCTCAAGTTATTTTTTTTCTCTCTTCCTAATTTCAGAGAAGGGCAAACATCTCAAGAGGAATGGCATAGGCTGTACGGAAAGTGTTCTGGAAATGAAATATACCACATAGTCCTCGGCGACAGTCGCTTTTTTGGCGAATATGAAGGGAAGAGCTTCACATATGCCAGCTTCCACTCGCACCGGAAGTGAGTTTTGAAATTTGGTCAAAAGAGTCTATGTGTAGAAAATATTATAGTGTATTCAAGAAGTAGATATATATCCCAGATATTCATTCTGATCCAATTATGCCTGTTTAAAAAAAACTTATCAGGGAGCGTACCATGGATATAGGATCAAACTGAATGGATAATTCAATTATGGAATCCATTAATTGGATCCAATGAGAAAAATCTCAGTTATGGCTCCAAAACTTTAAGTGAAAGCTATAGAAATAATAAGTATAGAGTACCTAAATCTACATTTTATTATACTTCGAAAGTATTACATTTCCCTAGATTTAGCTGTAATTTAAATTTATTATTATTTTTCCAGAATCAATTCCAAAATGACCAGTCAGAATTCTGGCAAACATTAATATTATCAGCATGAGATAAATTTTGTATTACTTTTTTCTGGAAATGAATTTTACTTATACATTTTTTTGTGTGGTTCAGGCGTTATTTAAAGGTAAAAAATTTACTGTTATTACTAGATAATGCAGACAAAAACATATTTGTCGGGTTCAATCATATGA
This sequence comes from Ischnura elegans, assembly GCF_921293095.1. Classification (NCBI taxonomy): domain Eukaryota; kingdom Metazoa; phylum Arthropoda; class Insecta; order Odonata; family Coenagrionidae; genus Ischnura; species Ischnura elegans. The sequence goes on along the minus strand of NC_060246.1, from coordinate 79,951,907 downwards.
AAATGTAAACATTAAACTCAATTTAAAATATTCTCTGAGCAAGGTGTTTGTCATGTAGAATTATGATAAACTCCACTAAACAACCAAATATTTTTATGTGGTGGTGAAATATGATTTGTTTTTTGTTCAACCAGAATGGTGGAAAGAAATTATAAGTTCTGATTTGCTCAGCTTTAAGAGTTAACAATGGGAAATACCAGCAAATATTTACTAGACCATCATAAAATTACAGAGATGTATTGTCACTTTTCTTCAGATTACACAGGCCAACAAAAAAATTGTTTGAAAACTTTTTATTTTAAGCTGATCTTTATAGAGTTTTATGTGCCGAATCCAAACCTGGCCTTAGTTTTTTTGTATCACTCATAGTTTCCAAGCAATATGTATTTTAATATTGAGTCTAATACCCCTATACGGTATATAGGGAAATCAATGAAACACTGTGTTGCATCATAAAATTGTTTGTTTTACTGTTCACTACATCGTGATAAAATTGTTTGTATTTACTACAGCGTGATAATACAGGGTTCACTTGTCAACTGGAATTGGTCTACATTTTCTTTACCTTTTTTCCTTGAAGCTTCTTGTGTAGCTTTTTCTGCGATGAATCGCTTGCTAAACTTATCGAAGTACCAACAGTAATCCCCCATTATCTTTGTTCACTAGACCTACTTTTTCAATTTTATTATAACTATAAAAAAGTTGTTAAATTCTAAAACATATATTGCTTGATTTCATCAATTTAACTGTAAAATGTGAATAAATGGTGGGTGATACAACTTTAAAACCATCATATTTGGATTCAGCAACTTAAAAAACATAAGAATAAGGTATTTCCAGTAAAATGTTTTTTCATTGTTGGCCTCTGTTATTAATCACTTTTTTGTTGTAAGGTATGGCGTGGCACTTGTCGGCGTTAGACCAGCACAGCTTCCAGAGTTCTATGAAGACACAATCCTATTGAACCCTGGCCCAAGGCACATAATGAGGAAGTCGGACACGTGTTATTACATGAGTATCACAAAGGAGGAGAATTCGGCATTCATTGTGGCCAATCAGAATGGTTCAACGTCACCAGATGCAGAGAAAAAGGCTGCCGCTGCAGCATCCGCCTTGGCTGCAGCAGCATCTGCTGAGAGTGGGGGGTGTGGCTCTCAGCCGCTCAACCAATCACAGGACACTTCCACTTTGGGAAACTCCATTTGCCTCAGTAAGAAACAAGTTCCTTCTTTTTTACACTTTTTTCCTTGCCGTAACTTGTTAATGAAAAATAGATATAGCTGGTGCCGCCACTTTCATGTTCACTCAATAGAAATTTCAATAATCACGATTCAAGTGTTCCCATTTAAATTGCAATCATGAATTTTCTTTTTAACCCATTTCTTCCCAACGTTGCGTGAACGCAACGCAAACTTTGCGATTTTTTTTCTCCGTATTTGTTATTGATAAGTAGTTAATATTTTTAACATAAGTAGTTCAATGCTTTTTAAAATTTTGTGAATTTTTTCACGGAAGAATTTAAATAACTTTTGTTTTTACAATGGCCTTTTCATTTATAAGTAAGTCGTTATTTTAGGTTATCTTCTAAGTTTACATTTTATGTTAAATCTGAGGCACTCGATGATTATATCTCTCTGCAAATACAATGATGCATTTGTATTCTAGGCCATTGCAACAAATTGGGTGAATTTGACTTAGTGGTTTTCAAATTATTTAAGAATAAAGCAAGTGTTGCGTTCACGCAACATTGGGAGGACCCTGGTAATCTAGGGAAACGGCTTGCCGCGGCGGTAGTCGTGTAGAGCGTTTCTTTTTGGACTGAAAAATGAAAAGCTTATCAAGAATATGTTACCTTTTTATGGTGAAACTTTAGTTTCAGGCAATTGTACAGTATTTTAGTCCTAAATATACATCTACATAAGTGTTGAAGGGTCTTTCCTAGGAATTTTGGCAGGTGGTGAGTTTTCACTGAGTTGTGACTGTTTGATATTTTTAACTTCACGTATCGAGCAAGATCAAATCAGCGTTTACTTGTGCTACAGTGGAAATTTACTGTGACCTAAACAAAGGATGCATAAAAACTTTGCTATAGAGTTGTCCAGAAAATATAATGATTACTGTAGGCGTCTGCAATTTCAAGATATACTGGCATCCTAAGGTAAGAACGATCTGCTTACCACAGTTGACAAGTATGCAAAAAGCAAGTGAGTATGTGAGGGTTAGCAAATAGATCGTAAATTCGTATTTACGTGGTGTTGTTGACTAGGATCCAAAGGGAAGGTAGTGGGAGGGTAAAAAGCATAGTTAGGCTGGGCGGGGATATCCCGGCACCAATGGGTCTCCGTGCACAGCGGGGGTTGGCGAGTGAGAAAATGAATGGAGAGATAAGAGGGATCACATTATCGCAGTATTTTCTGATAAATTCATGCCCACTGGCCGCTGACGATAATGAGCAGATAAGGTTCCACATGAGGGTGCAGGTCATTTCGAAAGAAATTTTTTTAGAACTATGAGTGACGATGAATGCATTGGGATTCCAAGAAAAATATTTCTTGGTATATTGACTCAGGTAAAGGGCTTTCTGGGTATTACGGTATATAGAAGGGGCGATGTTCCGTTCCATCTGCTTTTACTATATCTATGGTTGTCTGTTGAACAATCGTTCCCTCCAAATAACCTGAACTCACATTTGCAGCCTAAGTTGTTCACTATCGCCAGTGATCATAGTGCGTGAAATTCTCAGAAAATATTCCAATAGCGTGGTATTTCTTCCGTTCTGATGTTTGGTGGTTATTACACCTTAGCAAAAAATATTACTGGAGTAAGGACGCGTTCCTAATGTGCGTCAAACGATGTCTCAGAAGCGTTTTGTTGAACCTAAAATGTTCTTACGCCTGACTGGTGACAAAAGTTTGGACCAGGGGGATAAGTTTTCTAAGATACGTCCATACTTTACGAGCTCAACCAAATATTTCTACGGTTTGATGCAATTTCTCATAAATTATCTTTTGACGAGAAGATGATGCCATATTTTGGAGAAAGTGAAGGAGCAATTACTCATTATCAATAGCAGACACTTTGTTACTTCCGCGATATAAAAATTCCTATTATTTGACCGGTGTCTTTATATTTTCTGTACATAATAATATTATGATGGCAATTTTCAGTTATAATTGACATTTTTGTCGATCAGGTACCTGTATCTCATTATACCGTATTTAAACAAAGGTTTGTTAACTTATAAATACCATGTAAAAACGAGCTCAGGACAAATGCTTAAATGAAATATTTTGCTACCGGAACGCATACCCACATATTAATCCACACGTGATTTTCAAATATAAGCGGCCGCCAACTAACGCTTCCGATTTTTTAAACTTTTGATAAAAGCCACAATAAAGAATCATGTTTTACCAAGTATAAAAACACGATGATTTTTTTCACGTAGACCAATTTTCCCTGAGAGGTGCCGGAACGGTGTTCTAGTGCCTTCCTGCCGAAATAAAGCACTGCTAAGGACTTATCCCACTCTCCGAGTCTTTTTAGCAATGCATTTGCTCTTTATTATTAGTATTTTAATCGATTCAATCCCTCATAAAAATTTAATGTGTGGTAACGAGCCCATATCCTTTTGAGGGAAGAGATTCCTGCTCCATGTGGCATGAATATTTGCTCTTAGGCTTAATTTTTTTGAAACCAATATTTATGACCAGTTTATAGCCTAAAGAAATAGTAGTTAATAAAAGTTTTCCATTGCATGAATATTCCTTCCTTCCTCCAATTCGCAAGTTTATAGCAGTGAATTGGGAAGGTTAATACGCAGGCAAAAATCACTGATTTTTTTGTTACAGCTGCACCAATGACAGATCCAAATCTAAGTGATTCAAGAGAAAGACTAAAGGATTGTTCGTCTGCGGCTTTAACTCCTGACTCTGGGTCTCGAGGGAATCATTTGGATGTACCAAGGGCTGATAATCCTAACCTGTTGAGTCCAGAAGCCCTAAGTCAGAGGAGAGGTGAGTATTCATATTTCTTACACTTTGTGTAATTATTCTCTTAAATATAGGTCTTTATTTCATTAGCGTATCTTTCATGTTATTTAACCCTATACGTCCCAACGTCCCTCATAGCAACTTTGGAATATTTTGGTGAAATTTTCCGGAGCGTCTCTTGGTTAAAATATAATAATTTTAGCATAATAATGCTTTTGCTGTTTCTTAAATAAAGACTGCTTGGTAAAGAGGAATTTTTTCTATAACCAGTAAAAGTTTCAGCGAATCGTTAGAAATCTTAAGATTGTATAGATATTTTGGTCAAGGTTTACATATCTCTATGAAACAGCCTGGAAATTGTATCCTGAACTTTATTGGAAATTCTAAGTGACAATGAAAAGGTGAACCCTTCGGTGAATATGATGAATGTGTGTCATCTTACCCGTGGGTCATAGGCGCACCCAGCGGGAGCACGAGGGGGCAGCTGCCCCTCTCCCTTGAAGCGAAAATAAATTTAGTTCAAAACGAAATTTTTGAGCAAATTTTCTTTTAAATAAAAAATGTTAGTATGAGATAGGGAACGAAAATAAAAATCATTATTTTTTCAAGAAATTAATTAGAAAACTAACAAATCGACGTCATAATTTTCTTAAAACTTTGGTTTCATTAACCTTTTCTGTGCTAAAATGTTACAACTTGAACAACCACGGCTTGCCCCTCCCCCTTCCCCCGGTTTTGATCCTGGGTACGCTCTTGCTGTAGGTTGCTTTTATCTCTGTGAGCAAGTTGAGATTATATTATCACTACGAATATACCATCCTATCTTTCATATGAATAAAATTATATCCTAGGGAAAGTCTTAATTAACATCATTATCACCATCATTGATGATAAAAAACTCAAGAATACATATACATTAAAATCTCTATAACGAACCCCTAGAGAGCGAAATTTAGAGGAAGCAACCCTATTTCGAAGTAATTGGCCCAATCCCAGGTATTTCCAATGGTCAATGCATGCAAAAAAAAACACCCGTAACGAAACTCTCTAAAGCCCTACTACGAAGCCTGAGCTTGGGTCCAAAACATAAAAAGTACCTCTTTAATGCAAATTATTCATAGAAAAACGTAGTATTTCACATTTACAGGTAATTTCTTTCCGTCGATATTTAATAAGGAGGACGTGGAACCGCATCGGAGAGTACCGCGTTTTAACCGTTTCGCTCAGGGATTCAAAGGAGCTCATATCTGAGACCTACAGAGCGGAGGGCACGAAGAAAACTTGACACTCTGGATCCGTGAAGGCCAAAGTCAACTCCAATGGTTCCTACCATAAGAAACGTGCATGGCAAACCGAAGCTCCGCTCAACGCATTTTCGTCTGCTGTTCCGCTCCAACCAAGAGCGCTTTACAATAGGGTGGTTTCCTATTATTTTTTATTGCCTAAATCGAAAGATTATTACTCCTGGAGTACGTATTTCACGCTTTTTCAGATTTTTAAATGACGATATCTATTTTTCGCGATTAAATGAGAAGTGAAAATTTTCAAGCGCGCGAAAACGTGACGGGTAAGAATGAATGCCGGGAAATCTCTCCGTGTGACGTATTTCTCGTTCCCGCTGCCACCCTGTGAGGTGACCTTGAGGGAGGCATGAGCGCTGATACGACGCACGCTGCTAGCGGGTAGCCGAGTACACTGCTAGCTGGTAGCGCTTGGCTTAAATAAGGATTATTAATACCTTATCAAACGAAGAAAACTTTCCGACCTTAGCCAGTTTTAATAAGTGATTATTTAGACATGTTTCCCTGAGCATGCATTGGTAATCTCAGACGATGTATAACTCCTATCTACTCGTATAGAAACTAGGTCCCTGTGACGTCACGTGGAGTGGCATCGCGTGGGCGCCAATCTGGCCGTTTTCAGATGAGGATAAAAATGGACCATTGCCATTCGTCTAAACCGGTATCTCTAAAACAAAATAATTTGTATATTATGAATACACTAATGGTGGGTAACGAATCGCAATCAATGCCTTTCGTTTTCTTTGGTGAAGGAAACTACCCTATTTAGCGTCTTGAACCGCCGCGCCGAGCCGGTTCACAAGACGAATGGCTAGACAGAATGTCCGCAGAGCAACTCTTATTAAATTTCGATAATATCGCATTGAGCATCCCTTATCGCGAGTTCCATTCCAAATTTTTACAATGTATTATTACCGGTATAACTGGAGTTTTCGGATCAAGGATCTTCGTTCGTCTACTTGGTTTAGACATAGGTCTTTCTAGTGTCATAAGAGACGATAAAATTAGTGGGATCAGGTTCTTTTACATGTTTTATGGCCTTAATTGTTAAAGTAAGACATATTTAGTTCAAGTTATTATGCTTTAACGAGCAATTTTTCCAGATTAATGGTTTTAACCAGCAAACGGCGCACATTTCGGAATTAGACACGTTCTGCAAATAACTAAAAAAGGGAAAACCTGACTTAACATTTTCTTCGAGTATGAAGAGGTAATTACTTCATGAACGGCGGCAAGGCGTGGATTCAAATATTACCTGGCATGCTCGAGGATGGTAATGCGATTTGGCATAGAATATCGGGTGTGCCATTAGAATACCAATCGTGCCCAGCTTTTGTGAAGTCATCATCATTGCATTATCATCTAAGATTGCCATTGTGACCTCAGTGCATTGCCGAATGCCACTTTTTTACTCGTGCGGTAAATAACTCACCTCACCTAACTTCCATAGTCGTTCATCGATATCTATTATATACTGGTCATGAACGTAGATATTTATCGGTCATTCCATAAGATTCAGACAATGCATTTTATTTCGTAAGTCTTAAGGTCAACATGTGCTCTCTCAAGCTAAATTTCTGCACAAAACTTTCAACTGATATCGATTTAAATTATTGCACTTAACAAATAGTATCGACTACGCACTGAGTAAAATTATGGAGGAATTTGAAAATACGTAATCCACGAGCAATAATTTAGGATTTTTCTTTTAATACCTGACCGTAACTAAAGTAAGCGATGAGGGGTAGAGCAGAATGGACGAGAAAAACGATAATTTCAGTTAGAAATACGCAGTGATAGCCACGGAATTTTATAGCTATACCATTTTTCGGAACTGACGGCGGCTGGGTGGAAAATAGACACTAGCCAATGAGAAGCGCTGCCCCTTCCACTTCTCCGTTCCCCTCCATCCCCTTCCCCCTCCATCCGGCCGATCGGCGTTGCCAGCCTTTGGAATAATGGTACTTTCGGGGGCTGCAGAACGAGCGCTGTGCGATCTCCAAAGATTCGGCTTGGCAACACTGCTAGCTGGAGAGCGGTGTGCACTGCACGGAGTTCGGAGAGAGACTGCGGGCTCTTCCACACTTTCTCCTGTCGCTCTTCTGTGATTGGCTAGAAGAGTGGGTGGGTTTCGAGCACGCTCAAGGTCAGCCGCCGTCAGTTCAGAAAAATTGTATAATAATAATAAGTATTTATCATCACTATAGGAAGGCGTTTTATAGTGAATTAATCAAGATTGAGAAATTCGATTTGCATCGTAATGCACACGAAAAACTTTAATGTCCCTGTGAAGACGCAACCCGCACATCAACCCCGTACAACGGCACCCCCAACAGCGAGGTCATGATTTTTCCGTCCCAACGAACTCTTTGAATGGTTTTACTGTATTTATGATGTTTCCTCTGAAATTCGGCAATTATTATTCATTTCTTTTCAAACCCAATGTCAAACTTTGTGATTTGACTAGAAACTCGAGCATTGTTTGATACCCTACCTATGGAACCGCCTTTTCATTGCCAAATTTAACAAAGGAAAAAATGTGTCGGGCTTGTCGATTTTCCCTGGAATATGCTGAATTCGAAATTCGAGTTATCAGGGTTCTAATGTTGATCATATGACTCTCCTAAAATGCTTAAAAAACTTCAAACTCACTACTTATGAAATTTCTCGGGGCAAGATCCCCGGTTTGGGCCCCCCAATATTTTTTGTAAGTCGGCATCCATGTGCTGAAGGATAGGAAACTTAAGTTCCAGAAAAGAACCGTAAGTTCTCTAACGTTTCCATGGCAGGAATTTTCAGTACTTTATCCTTTCCAGATGTAGATCTTAAGTCATTTCACTTACAAAAGTTTTGTTGGGGGTTGCTTGAAATCTCATTTCACTCCTCTTTTTCTCAACTTGATGTTAGGGAGTCGCCGGCCAAGCATCCTCCCCGTCCCAGATATGTTCACAAGCTCTTCCCTGAGTGTTGCTGCAGATGACCAAAAGGACGATGATGATGGTGATGGAGAGGAGAGTGAGGATGAACTTGGTGATGATGTGCCTTGGAGGTCACCGAGTGAAAAGATTGCGTGAGTCCTGAGATTAAATCAAAGTCCCATTAACCTTTAGAACTCAAGAAAATCCTGTCCTCCAACTAACCTGCGCATATAATAAAATGAAAAATATTTCCCTAGCCATAAATTTCCCCCTAAACGTTCCAGTTGTCTGATAAAAAATTGCTATTGCCTTAAAATGGTTTTCATTAAAAAATTGCTTGGCTCAAATTTGCCTCTTGCTTGGGCTGAGGATAAAATTTTTTTCTTGAGTGACACATTCTGTCTCCAAATCATAGAATTATAAGTTGATTGGCCAGCCTTTGCTAAGATTTGTAATCGAAAAAAAATGTGGGGTTAAGAGTGCAGGGGTTAATTGTTTTGAGGGCTCATACATTACTTTTGGAGCAATGAAGTATGTATTTATTATCAGTGATTCTCACTATCCAAACACGATGTGACTGCTTAGAGCTGAGGGGGATATTCTATTATTTTAGCTTCAAATGAATTGCAAATTTTCATTGCTCTGGTTTGTACAACATCAGAAATTCTATGTAAAAATTTATTCAGGTTTGTTTTTTTGCTTATGCACCAGTAAATCTTACTTGCTAAGCACACCTCATTCTCCCAACTTAAACATTGAACTAAGGGCCTCCTGAGGACATTCTACTGTGACAAAGGCACTGATTAACCCGCCTTTACTCTAAAATCAGGATGCAACCCTTTTTAAGAAAGTATACTTCTTTCAAATAATACTTCTCAAATCTTAATTCAAATGATAATTCTGCTTTGCTTCAGTTCTTATAAAGAGATAATATTTTTTATTGTCTATTCCTACAAAGCATCTGAACACTACCAAGTTCTAAGAATGACTCTTAAATGTGTGCTCACTTGTGTTGGAGACATAAGTACATATGTGCCACTCTCGGAATTGTGTCCCTTATTACACTTAACTGAAACTTAACTCTATTGTCAGGCTACAAAATGTAAAGAGCTTTCAATTCAAAAGAAATAGTTCAGTAGAGGTTAAATGGACAACTCCAACATCATAATTGCATCATAATTTATTTTATATAAATTCAAATTTAGTCATTCTTCAGGGTTAAAATTAACAATGTATCAATTTATTCCATGAAGTGGATATTATTGGTTTTAATAGGGTATCATATTTGATATGTATGTCCTTCCTCTTTATGGTAAAAGTATTAACAGCCATGAGGAATTCGTACATAAATATTTTTAGCCGCTTATAAATTTTTAAAGATTTTTTAAATATTTGATATTACATTACATATATTAGTTAGAATATCAGCTTTTGGATGAATGCAAGCCTAAGCACATTTACATCAAAATAAATCATATTCAAGGCTATGAATACATTTTTCTATGCCTATACATAAATGCATTTGCATATCTTTTCAATCTTATGCTTAATGCAATTAAATATAAAATTTTATTTCTTAAATTTTAACCTTGAACCATAATGCTGTAGAAAACTTTGGTAGGTATTTCTTTCTTCAATTAAGAAGTGGTTACTCTGATAATGAAATAAACTTAGCTATTTTTTTAATCCTAATGTAATGTACTAGCTTTCTGCAGAATATTGGCATATAAGCAACAAAGCCTTCCATATTTTTTTTAAGATCTGTACCCTTGATATGATGCCTTGAATAACCAATAGAAATATAGCATGCATCCATCTCCATGCACAGATTCATCCTTTTAGTGTACAACAGTGACAAGTTGAAATATAAGGCACAAGCACCCTACCCTGTTACCCTGGCATGAATGTCATCTGAACCTTACACCTTGGGAAATAAAATAAGAGTTCAGTCTTGGAAAGTTCTGATAATTTCATTGATAAGTAAGTGCGTATACATACATATATGACTAGTATCATGCCCAGAAAAGAGGCATGAATGTATGGATTTAAAGTGAAATTATAATTCTCTACTTTGTTTTGATGCAAAATTCCTAACTTGTAGAGTACATAAAAGCTGAGAGGATGTATTTGATTTGCCGTTCAATTAAATATTCAATGAATTGGACCTGAACGCGTCTTTTTCTGAAAAAGAAGTAAATACAAGGATTGCGTCATGAATAATTCTTTTAAATCCTCCCACTATTTGTTACTTACAACCCATTAAATTGATCTAGTATTTCCATTTATTGCTACTGTATTGTGAAAGATCTGAAATAGAGAATTAAATTACCCAAATATCTTAGGTACCTTTACACTATAGATATCATATGCTTACATTAATTGTTATAGTTTTTATGATGTTCTCTGATTTTACAAATGGATTACCTATTCACCTTCATGCCCGTACAAATATTGTTAAATGCCAGTGGTAACAGTAATTATTTGGCAAGAAGCTTAGCCAAAAATATTATATTCAGATTTTCTTAGACTGTTCTCACAATTATTTCCCAAATGAAGTCTATTTGATTCCTTTCCTCTTGTTATCAGATGGCTGCCATGATTTTTCCCAGTACATGTGACCTTTGTGTCTGCAATGATTCAGTAGATTTCATGTCATTGATTTCTCCCAAGATGCCTTATGTGAATTTTTTTTACTGTTTTAATAAATGCCTATCCAATACTTTTACCCTTCCAAATGCTTCATATAGTACCCATTTGTTTTTGAATTTTTGTTATTGAAATTGACGTTCTGAAAAAGTTGACAAAATCATTTGTGTATTATATTCGTTGCATTATGTTCTGTCAAGTATATATGTACCTGTGACAAAGCTATATTTGTCTTCCTGTAAATACATATTTATAATTATCAAGGATTGCTAAATAATTTGGAAACAGTAATGGGTTCTGTTAACTATTATTTTCGGTGGCTAAGAGTAAAAAGCCTGATAGTTTCCTGATTTAATCAGCTATTTACTTTTGAGTCAGCCTTCTTGTCTTCCAGTTCAAAAAAATTTTATTCCTTCAGTGAATATTTCTTTCTTCTGTAATTTTCTTTCATTTGCCAACAAAGTCTAGTTTACAAATTTTCCAGAATATATTTTTTTCTTCTTCTCTAATGCTATTCATCACTAAAGCATTTCCAATTGCATTATTTTATCTATCGTATTGTTATTTTCCAACTTTTATCTTGGCAAGATAAGATATCCCTAGCTTGAGGCTGCAAATCCTTTAAGCAGGCAAGTAAAATGATTAAAAGGACCATTTTCCTTCAATCTTCACAGCAATTAGGTACCCACATTGAGGCAATTGAAACAACTATTTTTCCTTAAATTCCCAAATTAATTTCATTATCACATGGTGAATCAACATTGCACCACACCAACATAATGCAAAATCCTTTTTTATATAAAAATGTTAAAAATGCATTTATACATTTCTTTAATTTGTTGATTCTTGAGAAAGGCACTGAGGAAGCTTAAAATATAAAAAAAGAGAAAAAGAAATTAAAATACCTTGCTGCCCATGCCTATAGAAAAAATATTTTTTGAAATTATAGGAAGTACCAATAAGGCAAGCCAAACTATATTTTTATGAAGTATAGTTTGACAATTGCCGTGAGTTGTTTTGTGTCAGTAAAATGTTTTTCATGTGTTAAGGGCAAAATTTGAAAAGAATTTTGAATTTTTCCGTTGTTATCTTTGGGAGTTAGTGCTTTTTTAACATCATTTTGCATAGTGTCACATATGTTACATACAGTTAACATTAAGAATTAGTGTACATAATTTTCAAGTAACTTGAAACTCCAATTTTTTATGGCTGTTACATGTATATTGCCTACATTCTAAGGAGTTCAGAAGATTGAAAGTGATATCAATCTTAACATAAGACACAGTCTCAGGCATTAATTTGTGGAAATGCTTCATTATAGATTAAATAATTAACTTAGTTTTATTCCACACTTAAAATAAAGTGTGGAATAAAGCTAAGTTATTTATTTAATCTATGATATCAATTTTGCACATATCTTTGCAAAACAGTGTTGGGCTCCCTCAGTCTTAATTGATGGGAAATAAGAATTAATTTAAAAACACCATACTCTCCAAAGTCATACACTTTTTAAATAAGCCTGTTTAAAAAATCTCCCCTGAATCATTGGTTATAATATTTGCTTTTTTTCCCACATATTATTTCCATCTTTAATGAATTATGAACACATTTTCTTGACCATCTTCATGGTGAAGTCACAAGTGTAAAACTGAATTTAATATCAGACTTAGAATATATTATCTCTGCACACGTAATGCATTGGAGAAATTCACTTGCCGCACATATTTTTCATTTTGACACATTCACATGACCAGTGTGAATACAAAATATCAGGGTACATTCACATCTCTTCATGTCACATCAATCATTCACAAAGCCAAATATACTAATACCAATCCCATGTTAAATATATATTCCTTAGCTGAGATGGTTGTTCTCTTGAATGAAAAACCCTCCTCATCGCGAAACGTCTCTCTTTCTTTCCTTCTTTCTCTCTCTCTTCTCCTTCCCCCTCTTTCTCACCTCCCGCTCCACAGTTTGGACATTTCAGATGATCTTGGTGACAACCCTTCCTTATGGCCTGTTTGGCACTGCGACTGCTATGGGTGAGTGGGGTATGAGAAAAACATATAAAGGAAGAAAAAAAATAAGCTTTCATGATGGCCGCGCACTGTGAGGTTAAGCCGCTATGCGATCTCTCTCTTTTTTTAACTCTCTAATAATATCTCAATTGCTCTAATTTGCTTCAAGTAGTTAGTCTTGCTGCGTTGACATAGATGATTTTTTATGTTTCTTCTCTCTTAACAGTAGACAATAGGGGGTGTGGCAATTGAGTGAGTGGTTGATGAACTCATGCTTATGTGGGTAAGGTGCAGGCAGATAATGATTTTCAATGCCTAGAGGTGATATCATACAGCTAATAGTACTTCATTTTTTTTAATCGAATGATTTATCCTTTTATTTTTTTAGGTGTGTTCCTGCCATGATGTTTATTACTTTGTGTTTGCCTGTTATTCATGAAGTTGTTGAAACAGTAGTTCGTTCAGTGTTGTTGGTGAACGTCGTAGAATGCTCTCCTTTGTTATGAATGTTGAGACCATTATTTTGCTATTTATTATCTTCCACCCTCCTCCACTCTTTATTACCTAATCCATAATCACTACCATCCATTGTTGTCATGTTCTGTGACTGCTTGAACTGACAAACTAGAAAGTGGGAAAGCAATAGATAGCGATTCATATGAATAATTACATTAACTGGCATGTTATCAGAGGTTTTTGCTTATGCTTCACATAACTATTAAATATTTAACGAAATAAACCCATGTTACAGGATTGTCAAAGGTTTCCCACCGGTTTCCCCATACATTGGAGTGAGTCCAACCTTATGCTACCTCTTGAAGGAGAAGAAGCCGCTATGTTGCCTTCAGCTTGCACAGGTAATACAAATTTGAGTACATATTGAAACTCTTATTTTAAATATCACTATGGGAGACATTTAAAACGTTTTCATGAATTCTAGAATTTAAGCTTTCTTGTTCTATGCAGGCCTGGGCAATATTTCAAATACAAGTATTTTAAAATACGTATTTGAAATACATTTGTAATTTGTATATGGTATTTCAAATACATGACCTTAATGTATTTTGTATCTTGTATACATATTGCATTTCAAATACTGTTTTTTGGTATTTTACCATTCTGAAATAAAAAATTGATTTGTAAAATACTTTTGAAGTAGTTCTGATAACACGTCTGTAGCATTATGCTTCAGCGATTACTTCATTTTCGTTAGAATCGTTTTCAACATGTTTGCAACTATCCATAACATGCCAAAGCAGGTTATATTATTTTAAGATACCATAGTTTCCATAGAAATGCATTTTGTATTTTAAGAGGCATTTAAAATATGTACCTACTACTTTGTATAATTTGTTTTTTAAATACCCAAGTCAAAGGTATTTTCTATTTTGTATTTCAAATGCATTTGTAGTGTTATTATGTATTTTGTATTTTAAATACTCCTTGGCCTGTATTTTGCCAAGGCCTGGTCCTATGTAAAAAGACTTTTCATGGATGTTTTTGATTACTATATACTTTCATTTCTCACTCAAATCCAAAGTAGGTACATTTGAGAATAAAAAATGCACAAGCTAATATGCATTATTAACAAAATGGCATTTTAGGTAATGTGTTTATTTTGTTCCTAGGTATGCGAGCACTGCTCATATAGGAATGCCAAGGAATACAACTGGCAAAATAAAACAATCATACTTGCTGCAGACTATGCATCCAGTGGAATCTATAACTTCATCATCCCATTAAGGGCTCATTTTCGATCGAAAACATCCCTCAACCCCATTATCCTCCTGCTGGAAAGGAGGCCAGATATTGCGTTTCTAGATGCGATATCATATTTCCCCTTGGTTTACTGGATGCTTGGATCCATTGACTGGTAAGCATATTGTGTTAGTCATCGGGCCACTTACATAAAATGTATAAAACTTAGGGTGGTCACATATTACTCCTCAAAAAATGAAGTTATGATAGCCTTAGGAAAGAGGAAATTTGGGCTCTTGAACATGTAGGCAAGATTTTGAAAAAATCTATAGGCATCGTAATTCATTTGAGCCAAGTGGTATCATAGTTTGAATTTAAAGAAATTAATTCTTCATTTCTATTCAAATTTTCATTGGGACTCAGGAAGGAAAAGATGCTATTATGCATTTTCTATACTAGGTGAACCTATTTTCAAGGAATTATTTTCTTTTTTTCCATTTTCAATTTCAATATTTTCATATGTATGAAGTCCCAAAGTGTTATTACTGTTTTTTCTCTCCTTATATTATTCTCGATTTCCAATACCCATATGTTAAGTAAATTATCACTATTAATGGGCATAACATACTGGCATTCTTTGTGAAATTTAATATGGTGCTCTATTGAACTTTATATCCAATAAAAAATTTTTAAATATTTTACTGTACGGTGTAGGATGTAAATGTAACTTCACTCACTAAATACAACTTTAATTTCAGTCTGGATGACCTCCTTCGAGCTGGCATCACTCTGGCTGAAAATGTTGTGGTTGTAAACAAAGAATTGTCCAACTCAGCGGAAGAGGATACTCTAGCTGACTGCAACACAATAGTCGCTGTCCAGACAATGTTCAAGTAAGCGAATAAGTATTAGAATAAAATTATTTAAGCAGGTGAAAATAATCGTGAAATTTCTTTTAAATTTCTTATCAAGTAAGTTTGTTTCTGATATGCGATATAAACATTTTGACGTGACATGTTGGCATAAATAGTTTGGTAATCTGAAATAAATTTTGACTTTGCAGTGAAAGTCTGTGGCAGGCAATATCTGTTTGCTATTTTATATTTACATCTTTTCAAACATATCTGCCAGCTTATGTCTAAAAATCTTGAATTCTTTTCTTATAGGTTCTTCCCTAGCATTAAAAGCATCACTGAACTCACCCAATCAACAAACATGAGGTTTATGCAGTTCCGTGCTCATGACAAATATGCTCTACATCTCTCCAAAATGGAAAAGGTACTGGGAAATTCTCCCCAGCTCCTCAGTGCAGATGATGGTGCTGACAGGGTGCTTATGCTGGTAACCCCCTTGATTTGACATTACTTACAATTCTTCGTAGAATGTGGCTGTTACCTCTGCTTCACATAGTTATTGAAAGTCAGCTTCATCTTTTCATCTTTCAATATTTAAAAAATCCTTGAAAAATTGTCCACTTTCTACTCAGGATCATAAACTACTCAGAAAATACCAAATTTTGCTTGGCCATAATAATTAAACGAGCTATTATTTTCAGTTACCTACTGCAGCTTCATTTCTTTATGCTGTGAGCAAAGATACAGGTTGCCACATTTTCCCTACCCAACTTTCTCCATGTGATGCAAACATGATGCTATTCCCTTAAAAAATTACTAATAACAAGTAGAAAACCCTTCAGAATTAATATGTCTCAAATAAATTGTTCCAAATCCTTTTTTTCCTAAACGGGCTTTACGACAAGGCTAAATATTGTGAGGACATTATATTTACTCATGACCAGGAAGGAATATATTAGTTAAAGAGAAGCTCATAAATTTTATTCAATATGTTCATAACTATGTCTATACTTTCTTTCTTAATCCATCATAATAAAATTAAGAAATCTACTGCTTTTAAAATCACATGAATGTGTTAAGCCGGGAAATTATATTAGATGGATTTCCACTTTTTGTCAATAAATTTTGTGTATCCATGGATATTCATTCCACCAATGAGAATTTTTGGTTGTTTTGGCTTGAACCTATTTAGTAAGAGAAGTGCTTTAATCAAAGGTTACAATGCTTATCATTCACATTGCATAGATTTATCTAAGGTAGATATACCTATTTATTTCATTAAAATACGTTTAAACTGTGACACATATCCACTGTGAAATTATGAATTGCACATTACTCAAATACATTGGGAGCTGCATTCATCAAAATCAAATCTCCATCAATTAATTTGTTATTAAAAATATTTATGCAAGTTTTATTTTCATATCATAGACAGGGTCATCGCAGCCTTTACAGTCAGTAATATCACTGCTTTTATCTTATCATCAATGAATACTAATAAGTATTCAACTCACATAATTATTTCATTCTCTGAACTTCAGATAACTCTCTTCAATACATGAAATGTTGATACATCCTTCTTGGCAGGGTGTAACTCTTTTTCCTTCTTATTATCCACTTTATAAAGTTAGCTGTGTATGCCTACTGCTTGCTCTGTGTAAGTGAAAATTTAGATTTTTATTTGGTAATTTAGTTTATTCAAATTAGGTTACTAAAATTTTATCAGTGAAAAAAAAGTAAGTCTCTGAGATATAACTCACCACAACCATATTTGATGCAAACTTTAATTATTCTGAGACAGTTATTTATGCTAGAATTTTACTCATGTTAAATGTTGCGACAATTTATAGAAGTCCTTAGTTTTCCAAGAACAGAAAATTTATAAGTATTAGATATGGGTCAAAAATGTTTCCCAACAAAATGAGTGGTACCACAGTGGCTTAACTTGAGATTTCATCATTTTTGCTGTTAGGCTATTACTAGGTACCGTTGTGATAAGGGAAATTTAATGTAATGCACATGAATGTTTAACAGAAGGCTTACATTATCTATACCATTGACTTACCAAAACTCATGTAAGATGAAGTCATTTGCTTACCTACGAAACACTCTCTCCACCTCATTAGTGATCATTCCAGAATGAGTATTTGATAATTATGTTCACATTGTAGAGAAGCATAGTAACAAGTGTTGTGTGAAGAATTCTTGGGATCCCCAGTGGATCAAGAGCTACATTTCTGCCAACGTTTGCATGTCCTATCGGTTAATCGCCCTCAGAACTTGGTCTTCATCCTCAGAGTCCTTAGGTTGATGGTCGAGTCAGACATCAAAAAGTCAGCAGAAATGCAGTTCCTGACCCATTGAAATCTTTGTTTTGACTCAATGCAAATGGTACTGAGAGTGTAATATTTCATATTTCATTTTTAATTTTATTTTTCATCCACTTTTCAGTAAGTGGTAAACGTTATTGATCATGGTGAAGAGGATATTAAATTGCAGAGTTAGGATTTTGATTTTCATGAGCATCATTGCCTTGGAATAACATTCAGCAATGGAGGAAGTCAGAAATCATCCACAACCATTTTTGACGTCACTTTATCTCTGGGGAACCAAAAGTGCAACAATGCAATGAAGGAAAAATTATAATTCATGATCTGGAATCAATACATGATACTCCAGCATTACATATTCATAGCATTTGAAGAGCATTTAGTATGTCCCACAAGCTGTTAGTAAAGTCTGAAACTGTTGTCCTTCATGAGATATATCCACTCATATGATCTTATGATTCCAAACCATGCCCTTGAAGTTAGCCCATGACTGTTTCTAAAATCAGTATATAGTTCTCAACCTATTTCTATGACATTCTCCATCCCATTGAGCACATTTTTGGGATGGATGATGTTCTCAAAAATGAAGATAAAATCGATTGTATTACTGACTCTGGAGGCCCTCACACTCATTTGAATGTGAAGTCAGAATAAAGTCTCCATGAAGACTATCACCATTTGCACTTACTTAATACCATTACTTTGATTAATCAATTTAATTTTTAGCTAGACCATAGCTTAATTACTGCCATAAGAAACCTTATTAATTTTTTATTGCAAAGATGAATTTACCCCAATTCAAATGATGTTCAGAAAAACTTTTTTTCGTATGCCAAATTTTATTACTAAAGTTTGAAAGGAAAAATACTTGCTGTGGCTTTAGGAACTAATAATATTTATGAAAACCTCAGTCTGAATCTATCTAAATGAAACAGTCAAATCTCGCCACTAATTTTGGTGCAACAATAATTACAGTAGGTACGAAACAATTGCATCTGAAGCAACCCATTCCAAATACACTTTTCCCTCTCTAAAAATATAATGAAAAATATGATTACCATTTCCTTAAAAAATACATTAAACTGCAATTAAGCTAAAATGTAGATAACATAAAACCCATAAAATTTTAATTATCAAAACCTAAAAAATTCCTTATTAAATTATCAATCGCTTCAAATTTGTGGTAAAATCTATAATTCTAATCATCTTTTAAAATTGGTTAATATATGGGAAGATATATTTTCAATATAAACTTTGCCTGTTAAGAGCATAAAAGCCTCTAAATAGAGCCATTTTTCCATGCCAGTTATAGCAGCCAAGAGTAAAGTTTTCAATGAATCATCCCAGAGTTTGGATGCATATTATGTCTTTCCACAGTTAGTGTAGATTATCTTGATTATGTACTTTCCCTTATGTAAAACTTTTCTGCATATTTTTGTGGCAATATGTGTGAAATGCTCAACCTATCCTTATGATATAGGTACCTACTTGACTTTATATTTAAATAAAACTTTATGCATCCTTCTTAAGCTAACTCTTGCTGTTCATGGTAGGGTTCCTTAGGAGAAATAGCTCTAATGGAAGGTAAAATCATTATTTTTAGATAAAACAACATAAAATTAATCTTCTTTACATCTGTCATGACTGCAATAATTACGATTTTGACCTTTTAATTGATTGTGCACAATCTACTTTGATTTCATAATTATCTGGCATAATCCTTCCTTGCTAATGCTAGTTTATTGTTTGTATATTATAGAAAGTGTAATTTTATCCTCTGTGGCTAAAATAGTATTAATCTACCTCTCATCCTATCTTATATAATAAAAAATAGTAGTAAGTATTTTTATAATACAATATCAGCTTGTTAGAAAAATAGCCTTTTAATATCCTTAGTATGTACCTAGGTAATTCGTATTTTTATTGCATTAAATCTTACCAGAATTTAACCTTAATAGAATGAAATCAACTTACTGTTACTTAGCAGCATGATTAATAGGAAAATTTATGGTACATGGCAGGTTTTCATGAAACCTTTGATCAATTTTGGCTCTAGTACTTGAAAAGTCATAAACAATATATGGTTTATGACAAATGCATAAGTTGATAGGTGATTTCTATATAGCACAAGATAGGTAACATTGAATTGGTAAAACGAAAAATTAATACATCATGGAATACTTTTCCAAGGTAATCATTTTGGGTTATCTTTTTATTATTTAAGCTGCCAGTAAAATGGCAGTTAAACGAGTGATATCCAAAAAATATTGAAAGTTCCTTGACAACAGAATGTTATGACTTAGTAAGGAATCATCTCCATATCAAGATAAGCATATGCACCTATATAGACTCATGTGTTTGATCAGTATAAATATTTCCCTCTTGAAGATGAGCTAACAGCTCTAGTATATGATTAAAGAGTTCTTCAAAAATTAGCATTAATTATGTAGGTACGGTTAAAGGAAAATTTAAATTGTTGATATTATATCAATCAGTAAATTTAGGCTATCAGGACACTTAATGAATGGCTCATTAGTACATACATCAGTAAAATTTCTCATAATATTAGAAAATGAGTCTTTGACTTAAAATCATTCTGTTATCATCCAATATTGAGGGCTTATCGTAATTTCTTCACCAGCTGTCATTTTCATTGATTATTATCACATTATATTTTACCAATGGAAGGAATTGCCAATTAATTTTACCAATTACTTCATAAATAAGTATTGTGGAGTATGTCTTGCTTACTTATGCTATTATATTCTATAGTAATTGTTATTCCTATCGCCTTATTTTACAGTGTCTTACATTAAGACTTATTCAATATCTGAAAAAAGTGTTGTTTGAAGTATCTACATATTTTCTACCAAAACAAATTATTTTGTAAAATTTCATAATATGAGTAGTTCATAATGTACTTCTTTCATAAAAACTTCATTCATTTTTAGTAATGAGTCTTTGTTATCATAAGCCTTCTGTCCTCTTTCATTTTTATACTCTTTTATGAAATTTCATGAATCTAGTCAGTGAAATTCATTCTAGTATTACTTCTCCTCTTTTACTTAATTTGAAAATCAACTTTCCAGTTAAATTGTAACTATGTACTAAGCTTAAGAACATGGCATTGTTCATGATAAAATTAAAAAGATTAATTTACTTTGTAAAATCCATGGAAAAATTAACTATCATTCATCACTCCTCATGCAACAAATTTTCCCGCTAACTTGTACCACTCTTGAAGGAAAATTTTAATTAAGAACTGCAGTCAATCAAGTGCTTATAAGTGCACCCAACTTCAAAAAAATCATTTTCCAGAACATCAAAGCAGGCAAAACCATAGGAGTGATTTTATTTCTTCCCCATTTCTTTCAAGAAGAAAGACATAAGTCTGAACAACTTGAGATGCTCCTCAGTGAAAGAACTCATCCTCTTGCCAGTAACATCCTGTTTTGTGTTTTCCTTTCCCATTTTTTTATGTTGCCTTATGCCTGCTATCCTCACTTTCCCCTAAGACTCCCTCCTTCCTGTCCCCTTGCCTTATGCAAAGTCCACATACGTGGCCTCATAGTGAGTATATAAGAGATGTTGAAGCTCAAGCTCATTATGAGTGAAAATTCCATAATAGGTGAATCTGGTCATATCAATAAAAAGCATTTCTGTGGATTTTACAAAGTTTAAACTTGTTTCACTTTAGTAATGAAGGCTAACTTCCTCAAAGTGATGCCCAAGAATGTTGATTTGATGATATATTTTTATTAAATCAGGGTAGTTAGATAAAACTACACTTTTATGTGTAAAAGTAGAACACAGTTTTTATTTTATGCGATGAAACAGCTTCAATCTGCATATTAATAATTTAATTTGAGGATTTTTTTCTAAAACATTACGTTATGTTGAGGCGTAAACCCTGCAGTTACGTAATATATATCACAGCATGCGATTTCCATGCTGTTATATAGAGGAATTCATGTCATCTAAGATTTATCATGAAGATGATTGAATATTTGGCAAAAATTTGGTCAAAATATTGTCATCAGTACTGGTAGTCTCTCAAATTCCATATAGAGTAACAGTTAGCTGCATGTTTTGTGAACTGATACTTCAGTCATCAAAACTTGATGATGCATCAATTGATTAAATATTTTGAAACTTCCTCCTTTGAATGAAATCTGTCATGAAATACATTAATTGCCTTTTTTATTGTCCTAGGAATGATTTTCAAAATTCCAACTGATGCATATGTGCAATGATGTAATAAATTCAATAGCATTTTTTACTATTTAAAATTTGCATTCTTTCTCTATCTTTATGCTCTGCCCATCTTCTAACTTAAACTTTGGGCCCATTGATGCCAGTTAGTCACTTTAGATAATGCACTTCAGAAAATTAAGGAAATCATTTTTATAGACAGGAAATAGTAGAATTTAAATGCTTCCTACATAGCTAATTTGGGTGTGAAGGTCCTCTATGGTTTGCTAAAAACTGCTAAATATTTTGTTTTTCACGCCAAATTTACCATTTATTAGCTTTTTTTATTAATGCATCAATTTGACGCTTAATTTCACAAACTAACTGCAACTCCTGCATCACAGAAACTAAATAATCCATGCATGAATTATTTCTCTTCCGATACAGCTGTCAACATCCTTACATTAATTTTAATTTTGTTGCTAATTGACAATAATAGCTACCTTATTGATTATCACTATCTGATCAGTAATTGAAATAATGAAAAATTTGTGGAAAATTTTAAGATGGAGATATTTTACTAAACCAATGTATCTAGTTTTTCTACTATTGTCAGATGTATGGCCACATACTTGCAAGAACAGGGCATGTATAATGATTGGGGGCGTAAGTAATGATCTTTATGAGTGGGTATCCATTCAACTAAAATACCCAATTGCTCTAATAATCAATGAAAACCTGTCACAGTGTCTGCATTAGCAGAATATTACTGTGATTTTGCATGTAGCCACCTTGACAGCACTTGAGTATCACTGAATTAGAATAGTCTTCTTGAATAATTATTTTTTCATTGTCACTGAATTGTTTTGAAAATATTTATAACTTAAGTTTTATGAATCTTTTTAAACAGATTGCTGTAAAAAAAATAATAGATTTTTATTTATGGTCATTTGTGAAAAGTTAAATAATTTTCATTTTAGCATCACTATGATTAGCAATACCTAGTGACATTCTGTGAAATTCCTTCCTTGCCAGATGTACATTTTTTCAAAATCATGTATCTGCATTATCATAATCAGAAATCAGAGCAATCTGAAAACAATTACTTTGCTAATTACCTTTAATGGTTAATTAAAAGAAGTTACACTCTTTCTAAAGAGTGTTTTCCGTTATTTGTCATACTTTAAATTAATAAGTAATATCAATATTATGAAGGCTCTTACTTGGTTTAAGTTATACAAAATATTATATAAATAACTAGAAATTTCATTGGCCAATGGATATATGGTTTCATATAAGTTACATTGCACTCCTATATTTTTGATAAGAATTCCATGCTTGTTAAGAAATAGATTTATACTTACCTCAGGTATCATAAGTGCATTTACTTGAGTTAAATGAAATGACTTTACAACAATTTTCTAGCATTAGTATTACTGATGAATGAGTCACTGTTGCAAGGTTGGTGATAGAGACCAGGTATGTTGTGCATGCTGTTTATAGCTCAATAGATATAGCTGAGTCTAGGGGTAGGTATTCAAATAACCAAGAACTGAAATATCTGGGGCATTAAAAACACTAAAAATAAAGTTTATCTCCTATTTTGCGATAAATAATTTGAATGCCAAATGATTACTTCAAAAATTTTGCCTAAATAATCTCAACATTTTCATGAAATTGTGTAATATTTATTTCAAAAACATTAATGACTCAATGTGATAGGCTTCCGTGATTTCGCTGAATGAAAATGACTACCTAATGATATTATGAGTTTTTTATTTTTCACACATGCTACCATTTTTTAAATCTAAATATTTGAAATAGCTGCCATGCTTTCTGACTATTTTGAGATGTTTCCTCTGGTAGAGATCATGAGAAATTATTTTGTGAGTGAATTGGCAAATGTAGATATCAAATTTAACTTTTATATGGCTGCTATACATATTTTTTGTGGCATTGTGTTTACAGACTTGATTGAGTTCCAATTATTTCTTTTGAAATCATTGTTTTTTCACTAGAGATAGGTACCTTACCACAGAAAGTGATCCTGTGTACCTCACCATGTGTTTGAATCATGATCTCTGAAAACAATTTCTCATGACCCACTGTGGTAGTGATATTTAGAGGAGAACAGGATCGTCTAAGGAGGTGTTAATGGATGCTAGTATTGCCAAGAATTGATCAGAGGATATATGAGTGTAAAGCACGCTAGTGAATGGTATTTTATGAGGCATAGTGCCTTATAGGATAGAAGCGTAGACTCTGAGCAAGGAGCTTAGAATAAACTCAATGTATTTGAGATTTGGTTATGGGAGGATGGTATAAGTTAAAATGACCCGAGGAGAAAATGAGTGAGGAATAGAATGCATAGGGGGTGATAGGGCTATGAAATCAATGGAAAAATGATGAGTATTCATGAAATGCTCTAATGAAGAGGAGGTGATGAAATGGTGAAAAAAACGAACGTAATGATAACCGTATAATAAATCTTGTCTATTTTTTTAAGCGTCTGGGGGAGGGCACGTGCCCCTGTGCCCCCTTTCGAAATCCGCCTATGTGAAGGTGGCAGCGACAGAAATCCCAGATCACTCATATGCATAAGATTTAAAACTATCAGGATATGCAACCGGAGAAAACATACACGCGTTGCCAATTGCATACACTTCACGGCGCTTTCAAACTGCCGTCTTTTCTATTTCTATGAAGGAAGTAGTGATCTCAGGGAATCTTAGCATAAAATTATTAACTGAAGTCCGAGGGGAAACATATAAAAATACATAATGTGCCCTCTCTCTCATAGCCTCTGAAACATGATAAAAAATATACATTAAAATTTTTCTCAAAGTTGCTTCTTTACCCGTACAAATGAGTTATGGATGATTCTTGATTCTTGATTAGGATCTACTTTGAAAGTTTCAAGATGACAAAATTAGTTTTAAACTGGTAAAACGTAAGAAAATTTAGAAATGCATTGACAGGCAAAATCTTTTAATCCCTGTGCCCTATATTTCTCCAGGTTTAATTCTGACCTGTTTTCATAGTGTAACAATGTTGATTGATGTGTTTTCCATCAATAAGATGTCACCCTTAGGAGATCAACCCAATTTAAAATGAATGCTTAAAACATCAAGAAATGTAAAATCATTCTCCATGCATGATCCTTAGGTGCCAGAAAAATATTTAAAATCTACTATGGCCTCTTTACCCTTAAGTCTTTATAGTTGAGCTTTAAATTTAATATAAAAATCACTAACTAATTATACATTTATTTTTTCATGAACGTGACATTTATAAATCAGTATGTGTATGAAAATATATATTAATCTCATTTTCTTGCTCACTATTATGTTGAAAATGATACTCAAAGAGTCAAAACTATTCAACATTATGAGAAATTGCACCATGTAATTTGCTAAATCACTTCATTCATCAAAGTATAATCTGATAACCTGTTAGACACCCCATTTTGAGAAATATCATAGACAAAAAAGAAGATATTTAAATCACATATTCTCAGTACTCAGTCTTCTAAATGCCCGAGATACCATACGTATTCATTTCACCCAGGAAAAAGTGAAGCTAAATTTTCATCATTCATGATGGCATTAAAGGAAAAGTAAGGAAAGGCATCATTAGAATCAAATGTAAGCCCAATACTTTAAAGCTATCACTAAGTATCAATAATCATAAAAGGCTGATATTTGGACATTCCAATTTATTACCTTTGTAAGTAGGTAGTATTTATCTGTATATGTATTTCCCCACCAACATATTCATAGCTGTGCACATAGTTTTGAGTGTGTTAGTT
The DNA here is from genome assembly GCF_921293095.1 of Ischnura elegans. NCBI lineage: Eukaryota > Metazoa > Arthropoda > Insecta > Odonata > Coenagrionidae > Ischnura > Ischnura elegans. The sequence continues at coordinate 79,926,148 of NC_060246.1, read as the reverse complement.
ATCTTTCACCGTAAATACCATCATTGTTTTTATACACCAGATATATAATTTTTATTTGCCAAATGTATGTTATCTCTTATATGGAAGGGAATGATTAGAGTGGTGATTTCTTTATCCTGTACATGAAACTGTTTATTAAATAAAACTTCACTTTTGAAACTTAATATACATTATCTCTTTTACATTTTTTTTATTTTTTGTTGTTGACATCTACTGCATAAAATTTTGCTAATTTTAAATCCGAATAAGTTTTAACTGAGTATAAATATGATTTTAAATAATCTGGGTTCCCAAATCAGTTATTTTGTGCAGTAAGTTAAGAACTGAGATAAATTCTTACTCACACAGAGGTACATACATTTTTTTCATTGGTACATAAATGCTATGGCAGCAACTGAATATAAGTTAAACTTGCATGATGTTTTCTTTACTAATCTTATGGAATCTCAGGTAGTTGTTAAGAGCTTTTAAGCAGAGAAATGTTTTACTATATTAAGTATCTGCTTCAATTCCCGTGAAGTAAGCATGTATCCATTGGTCAGTCATAAGTAGCATTTTTTTCTTTAAAGAATAGAAAGTGATAGTTAACCACTGCTGAAAAAGACATGAACAATCAACCTTTTTGCCTTCACAGAAGCTATAATCACTAAGCTTTTCCTTGTCTTAGTCCTATAAACTCTTTTTATGACACTATATTTTATCTTTCAGAGAGAAAAGGAGAGAGGGTCACACATCTCTTACATGTTCCGGTTACCATTTGCAGCAGGAAGTGTTTTTAGTGCTAGTATGCTTGATACTTTATTATATCAAGCATTTGTAAAAGACTATGTTATCACATTTGTTCGCCTTTTACTTGGAGTTGATCAGGCCCCTGGATCAGGATTCTTAACATCGGTAATGATAATCGTTCAAACTTCTAGACATTTTCTTCTACAATTAACTGGACAGAAGATTGCTATAGAATTACATGGACTGTCAAAGTTAAATTCCATGGGAGCTTTGTTATTGTAACTGTAAAAGCTATTCAAACTTTTAAGTTTCTACGTAAATTTCCTTTTCATATGTAACTGCCTTGTAAGTATAACTCTAAGGTATAGCCATAGAATTGGTCTAAGGTACTTGATTTTTAATCAATTTGGTTTGATGGGAAAGCTTCATTCTTCTCAATCTTGTTAAAAATTAACAGAGAGATTACAGCAGAGAGAGAAAGATAGTGTGAAAGGAGATGTGTGTAAATAGTGGAATGTTTAGCAGGGAATATGTATGTAGGTTTACTTCCCCCATAAGAGTGTTGTGCTCCCACTCATACTTTACTAATCAAAGGTTCTAAGTCAAAATTTTGAAAACTTCAGCATACTTCTTAATTCTCTCTACTGGATTGATATATGCATTTTTTTCCAATTAATCATAGGTTGTTGAAGTATGTTACTTTAAAATTTGTCAGTTTGTTTGCAAGGCAGCTACATTATTTTGTCAGTCATGAGTGAACTTAGCTCACTTGTGTCCTTTCTTCTTCAAATTTTACCCTTTCCACGACATATTTTGTTTTCCATACTATGCAAAGGCTTATAGGGTTATCTGAGAACCTGAGAATAGGAAAAAAATTTTATTAAAAAGCAATTATGATTTTTAAGCTTTTTGCTTCAACATATTTTATATTTATGAAAGTCCTGTAAACGTGGGAATTTAGAGTATGTTTCCACACTGTATGTTGAGTTGAAATGTTTTGGATGGTCAAAAGCCTTGGACCCAGTAAACTTCAAATGATTCGATAGTGCATTTGCTTCAGCTTATCTACTGTGTCATGCTTTCCCTGGATTATCATGAAACTCATGCGCTGAGAGCCTAAACAGCTTATTTTCCCACCCGTCTCACAAATTTCTGAATTAAACGTAAATTATGGCTCAGAGTGACGGACATGTATCCACAAGTTCTCGGGTATGACGGGTTATAATATCCATTTTTCCAATGCTTCCAAACTCAAGTTTAAAATCAACCTCCTCGCCTGAGCCATGGGGACAATACTGAACGTGAGTACTAAAACGTTGGCAAAAGGGATACATATTGTAACCCGGTGTACTCAAGAACCTACGGACACATACAATCAGTGGGAAAGCCTGAAATCTTATGGCAAAAATGCAATTTTCTCCCACATCCGATGTCAACCTCCTGCTCCCACAAACACATCATGAATTTATACCTGCATCCCTCTTCAGCTCTCCTCATTGTCAGTTCGTTTACAAGGAAATTTAAACCTTGTCTTTGCTGCTTTGTCATCATTACAAAGAACATTAGCACATATCTTACACACCGTATTCTCATCCTGGATCTACAACCTTCTCACATGAATGCCACACTAATTTGTGGCCACATAGATTTCATCTCTCCAAAATTGGCTACATTAATGAAGTCAAAAGCTTAAATTATAGAGTTAAAGCAGAAGTTACAAGATTTTTAAAATGAGATTTTAACTATGTGGAACAAATGCAACACATTGAGTTTTTCTGCTTGCTAGAGCTTTTAACCCTACCTGTCGCTAATGGAGCTAAAATAAGAAGAATGTAGCATACAGTCTATTTTCAATAAAATCCAGGTATTAAATTAACTCAATTTATTTACTCTAATTTAAGTAGGAAAAAACAATCAATCTATAATTTGTGAATATATCTTGCCTTTTTGAATGGTATTTGGCATTCAATTCAACCTTAGTTAACTTCTCCCTATTAACACAGTAAAGATTGCACTCAACCCTGTGCACCTAACCCTTCACTTAATCATGTGGCCAGGTATTATTCCTGACAGGCCTCAATCTTAGCCCATAAGCCTCTCATGTGGTCCCTCTTATTAGTTCACATCCCATGGCCCATAGTCTGTGACCCTTTCTTGGACCCATGCCCTTTGATTCTGCTCCCAGCCCCATAAACTTGGCAAAGCACTAATTAATTATCTTCTGATCCATGGGACAACTGTAGCAAAATCATGATGTCTGTAATGTGGTAGGATGAAATTTTGTGACTGTGTGCATGAGATCAAGAGCTAAAACAATTATGACGGTAAGTGAAGAGATATCTGCAAAATAATTTTAAGCCCAAATATGGGACAGCCTAATGCTGCACACTTTAGTTTGGAATTTTGTGAGTGTGGGAGGGAGCTGCTGTATGTTTCTGTATCATTTGAAAGTAAGGTGGATCCCAAACTGGAAATATGCAACTATGGCCTCAGCCTGAATGGGTGAAATTCACTTGCATGTGGCTTAGTCTGGGATGATCTCTATCCTCAACAATCAAAACCAATTGCTTCTCGTTGAAGCCCTATGTGGCAGTTTTTCCATCTAAATGCACTATTCTCCGAAGTGACTTTTACTCATTTTCTACTTAAAATTCATTGTAGTCGGTCATTTTTTGAGGCCCTGGACATGCTTTGGCCTGAATTCAACTGCTCCTGCATATTACATATAGAGCAACCAGCATTTGTTTTGAGTTCAGCGTCCTTCACCCATATCTGAAAACAACTTACCACATTCATCTCCTTCACTCTCGGTCCTAACTTTCGTCTGCTCCAGGGCTGCATATCTGTATCTACACCACGTTCATATTTTCATCTGCACCCGTGCAACTCTGCAAATGCAGGTAGAGTACTACCAAAATTGTACCTACCTCCTCTATCTTTTTGCTGAATGAGTTGCCATGAATTTGAATTTTTCATAATGAATTTGCTCCAGTCATATTCATATTGCAATATTATGGCTATTATCTTTGATATATTCTGAAATTCATTCAGTTTCTTCACAAAGGATAGGAACTGTAAAATAGAAGGGATATGCTAGGTATACATATATACTTACTCAAGTTTCTAAGCTGTAGGATTTTTTCTACATTTCTCCAAATCAGCTTCAAGGGAAAACTTGTATGAGAAAGAAGAAGCTGTGAACAACAGGCAGGATTTACTTGGTTGACTTACCTGTGCCGTATCCGTTACATTTCCGTTCCTCGTATACTGACCAACTCGTCTTCATAGTAGAAGGACATTAGTTAGCCATAGTATTCAATATTGTGTTTAGTTAACTTTATAAATATTGCACTACACCATTGTTGCTTACATGATATTTGCATAAAACAAGAAGTAAACTGCAAATCATACTCTAGGGTATATGTGACCTAGTTTGTTCTTCCTGGTCAACATACACCCTCTTACATCGAGGAGGAAAGATAATTGTTGAGGACCAAGATATCAGGTAGTCATGGTCCATTACTATATATAAACATGAAATATCATAAAAGAATCTGCCCTAGCTACCCATTTCAATTCTATTTGATCAAACTCCTTGTGGGCATTAAGCTTGTTATAACATGTATACTCAATGATTTGCAGAAAAAATTCTCCTGGCAAGAAATGTATTCAAACTGTTGCTCAACTCCAACAAGTTCACTCCAACTGCTTGCACTGTCATAATGCATAAAGCAATTATTTAAATGGTGTTAATGGTTTTTCCATAATGAGTTAAAAATTATATTTTCTTCAGTACATACATGTCTCGTGATTGATCTGCGATAAATATTTCTACACTTTTGTTATCCCTATTTCAATAAGTTTTCTCTAAGTTTTTTCTGAAAAGTATGCTGTTGTAAGTGCCTTTTATTTCATAATTTAAGTTCAAAGATATTAATTTATATTGTCTTTTTACAGATGAAAATCACTAAGGATGACATGTGGATTCGCACCTATGGAAGATTATATCAGAAACTCTGCTCAACCACCTGTGAAATACCTATTGGCATTTATAGGACACAAGATACCCTGGCCTGTGATTCTTCACATGTAAGAAAAAATTGGAATGTTTTTATCTATTTATTGTATTTCTCAATAAAATAACATGAAAGAAGCTTTCAACCATAACTAGTATCATATATTTCTTGTAATTTAAGCATGCCTCTAGATTCCTTGGGTAAAGCAGTACTACATATATACCTACCTACTAAAGCATCCCGTTTCAGAGAACTTTGATGAATTCAACTCTATTGTAGGAAATTCTCAAAGAGCAAGAATGCATGAATTTGTGTCTGTTGCAGAGAATTAGTATTGATAAGCTTTTGTGTTTGAGTCTATAATTTATAACTGCATGGCTTTTGGATTGTTTTGATTATTTTGTTTTTGTTCAAGCCTAACCATGGAAAAGTCAAAGACAGCTCCGGGGTCATGCACAAAACCAAATCAGAAAGCACAAATTGCCTCCGTTGCTCGGGCCAATTTGGTTCAATGGTAAGTAGAAAGCTGGCTGATGTGTATTTTGGAAAGAAGTATTTTTTCCTGGCAAGGGTGTCAAAACTAAAATATACATTCATTATGAAAACTAAAACATTATAGCATCTTCAACATGAAAGTTTAAATCCAGCATACAAAACTGCCATAAACATAAATTTCCTTTTAAAAACTTACCTTTGCCATAAAAAGATACAATTTTTGATAATGAGATTGAATATATTTTGTTACCTGGTACATATGGAATACTGACAAACTATACATTCAACACTCGTTTATTTTTTTAACCTCCCTTCAGTGTTTTGATGAGGTTTTGTAAAGCCTACACTAGAATTATGAATAAGCATTATTATGTGACATATTTATGGAATGATAGTCTTTTTTCATGTTACATAATGCACTTAGAATTAAAAAAGCACAGAAGCTATGCTAATCCTTTTTCATAATGAAATTTTGCACCTTTGGAAAATTCAATAGAGTTACATATTTCTACCACCAGCTATAAGCGCCATGCACAATGCACCACTCCGCTTGATTATAAAATTATCACCCCTGAATATCACTTATCCCATACTCAATATTGATTCCAATTCTCAATGAATGAATCTATGATTTTTGCTTCATAGCCTGCAATAATGTGTAAGGAAAACTGATAATTCATGTTAGAATCATCTTCATTGTATGTGTTCCTGGATTTTTTTTATTTATGAAGTTCTTTTTTCTCATATTATTTTCTATGGTAGATATGTATTTGTAATTATATAATATTATTGAGTACATATTTCTATGTTTTTCATATGTCTAGAAAAGGGCTATCCACACAGTAATCTTATATTTTCATGCCTGGAGTGGAGAGGGATATCAGTAATTCATATGAAATTGCTTTTAATTTTATCGTTTTACTTTCTGCTAAATTCACAAGTCGCAAGGTCATGCTAATATTCCTTCATCCAGGGAAACTTTTCTCAATAGAATCCACCATTGGAGATGTGCAGGCTGTTTTTCAATGTTTGAGGGTCAGTAGTCGATAGTAAATTTGAAAATTTGGGCAGTAATAAGCAGAATTCAATGACTATTTATTTCATAAATCTCTCCGGGAATATTCAAAACTTCTATTAGACCCTTAGGTTGAGTTGGTCACCTTGACACTGGTTCTCTTTAGCAGATTCAGACTGAAATGCTTATTTCCATTAAGTTCATTTACTTAATTGGGTAAGGTCTCTTTTCTCCAAAAACCTCAGCCCTCTGCTTCTTCTTGACTACTCCCACTCATATATTACTGGGTGAGATTTTTCAAAAGTATGTGAACAAACTTCCATGCTGGGAAAAAATTTTCTGACCGTGTGCTCATTCATGGCATCGTTCTAAAAATCAATATAAAAAGGAATTTAAGTATTTCTGTAACGAGTGAATCAGTTTCTATGCTCCACCATAATTATATGTGATTTAAAGTTGGTAAAACCTGACTGAATTGGAAATTTAGTGTGCTGCGGGCACCAAAACTACTTGGAAACTGCCGCAAAATGGAACAGTCTGCATTTGTATTAGACTTCATAGCATGATTCAGAAGGGGAAGACTTTTTTGACAAAATTGGAGCTGATGATGAAACTTTAACATCTTATATAAACATTTTAATGTACAAGTAATGAAAAACTTAGGGTCTCACTCTTGGCCAAAGATTCAACAGAAAATACAGAAATTTGCCTGCAAGACATCTGTTGTTTTCTTGTTATTTTTATAGAGTTAAAAGTCTACTTTGTGGGCAACCCTTTAAAATTTTCTTTTTATTTTCTTCTTGATGACTTTTACATTTTGCATTACTATGATTTATTAAAAATGACGCTGTTAAGCTTTTGTTGTTAGATCCTGCTTTTGAATGGCCTTCAAATATTTCTTTTCGATACATTTTGGTCATCTCAGCTATGAATTTTCAGTAATAAATTTCCTATATGATAAAAATTTTTTACCTTTAGCTCAAATTCTTCTGTATGCAATACATTTCTTCTTAAGAGCCAACCAAGTAATCAATATGAATTTTATGTTTTTTTTCAACTCTGCATGTGAAACAAGCTATGTTTAAAACAATAATATTCAGAACTGAACATCTCATGTTATTGCATTTGTTTGAAGGCTTACTTATTGTGCTATGAATTTAAATGTTTTTTCTTTTACCAATTTTCTGAATGTTATGAAGATGCAAGCCTAAAATAAGTGTGTCAGAATAACACCTCCGAGATTAATTAAGTTGAATAGGAAGTAGGTAACTGAGCTGCCAATTAAGTCAGTATCATTTTTTTCAATTCATTCAGAATGCCAGCCATTAGGTGTAACTATCAAGTCAAGGATTGATTTTGGTATGCATTTCTGAATTGAATTATGTACTATGTTTCTAGCCAATTCATTGTAATCTGCAAAAACAATTCCTTGTGCATGGTATTACATTTCTTTGTTCAATTAAAACTATGAGTGATAATTGACCACTAGAAAAATAAGAAATGCTACTGTTTTTTTTTCGAATTTACATCTAACTATTCTCTGTATCAAAGAAAGAGTTGTGTGATAATAAAAATGATATGACGTAATTTGGGCTTTCCATTCTACTTAAAATGAGTAATAAATTGAATTTTAAACTTGAAATGTAGGCTTTTGCAGTAAGATTTATGTGTACCTGAGGCTTTTGAGAGCTGCTGCATTTTATGCTATGTAAATAATGTGAGTGAACTTGTGGATAGGAAAAACTATTCTGCATAAAATATAGGTAAATAATAAAACTACATTGCAATGTAGAACAAGGACTCCACTGATGTTATTATAGAATGCAAATATTATTACTGAGTTAAGTGTAACCACAAATAATCATAATGATAAAAACGAATTTTACCATGAATCATAGCAAATGAAATTAGCTCGGAAACTTTACAGAAATGAGAAAGAAAGCATTTTCCTATTTATTTATATAATCCCAGTTGGCACAGAATCGTCCGTATCTAATTCGTATGCAGATAGTATCCATTGACTACCTCTCCGTCGCTTTTTGTCAATGGATACTATCTACATACGAATTAGATTTTGGTCATCTCAGTATCCATTGTCTACCAAAGTATCCATTGACTACCTCTCCGTCGCTTTTTGTCAATGGATACTATCTACATACGAATTAGATACGGAGGATTATGTGCCGTCGGGGATTGGATAACACATTCCTTGAGTCAGTCCAAAATTAGGCAACCGGCCAAACAAGTTATCACGTTAACGTCAATTAACTCTAAAAATAAAGAAGACAGTACTAACCTAGTAAATATATTTCCTTTCCTTCTCGTAAACCAAATATAATAAATATGCTTTCCACAGTACGGTAGAGGACCTAAAATCCAGAAAGCTTAGAAAGAAAAATTGGGACCAAAGGGTTTCTGGATTTCTGGTTTTTCTGGATTTCTGGTCTTATGTGAAAAATTATAAATAAAGTCAAAATATCTTGATATAAAATATTTTTCTTATTCCCATCATCTGCAAAAGGATATTTTTTATTTTGCATTGAAAGTCTGTACAGAAAATTTTTTCTAAGAAGTTATAAAAACAATTGAGATAGGATAATACTGTTTTCTGCATTATAAAATGGAAGTAATAATTAATTAGATGAAAAACTCATCTTAAAAGGCGTCCTTGCAGAGTGAAACTAATTAAAAAAGAAAAAATGGAAAAAAAAATTGAAAAGCATTTCCAAAGCTTTTCTCACTGCAGGCACCCTCTTGCTTCCCCTGCCACAGGTGGCTGGCATTCTGGTAATACATATTTAGAAGGAATCATGACATACCCCTTATATTCTCTGTCCCTTGATAGCAACTGCGATGATGCAGATTTAATGTCATGAGCACAGAACATGTTACATAATTCTTTTCCTTCATTTTAGGACCAATGATAGCATTTGCATTGATTATGCTATTTTCAATAAATGATTTGTGGTAGAATGTAAAGCTTCTTGTAAAATATAATTGTTAACTACTCTCTGATAGATACTTGATTATTTCATTAGAGATAATTGAGCTCAATGTCAATCACATGTATACACATATTTTTCAAATTGCTTGACAGTTCATCTATACATTCAGTGTAGGCACGGTCCATGCGCAGTACTATTGCATTTGTCCACTTTACTTTTGGCATATACTTTCCTTAGGGACTATACTTTTTGGCATCCTGTGATAGACAATTTGACACTCATTTGAAAAAGTACCCAGTCTCAACATTAAAATTTGGGCATGCCTCATCTTCTAAGTTTCGCGCGAAGTACTTCTGAGTTTATTTAGGTTTGATCACAATCAGAGTATATCTATCATTGTTTTTGGAATAAGCAATTGCCCAGAGCCGATGTAAGGGAAAAATTTTCAATCAATTGCCTAATTCCATTTAGTTTGGCTTTTGATCTTCCTTAGTGTTTTGTCCTGTTGTAGGACAAGACTTAATTTTAGAGGGTGTGTGAATTTATGCATTTCAGGAAAATGGCATTTCATTCGTCTCATAAACATATAATGCTGGTTTTTACTCCACAGTATTCAGTGAATCTTTTAGATGAGGCAAGAGACAACCATGCACAAATGATAGAACGTGCTGAGATTGCAAACCTTGTACGCTCGAGAATGGAATCACTATCACTGCCAAGTGTTGAATATGATGATGTCAGTGAGAAGAGGAGCAATTTGTCATATGTTATCATCAACCCCAGCTGTGACCTTAAACTTGAGGAAGGTGATATCATGTAAGAAATGTATCATGTGATATTTTCTTTTATATATTTATTTGAAAAGCTATTGATTATGCCTATTATTATGCAAGAACTAATTTAGTGCTATTTCAGTTAATATCAAATAATTTCAATAACTATGACCATGATTCTGTCACATCCATATTTTGATTTCAATACAAATTAGACAGTTTTATTTGATGTTTTAAAATTGTGGTTTGAGTCATGTAATATCTATTGTAATGTTTTCTTGATAGAAATTCTTAATTGCTATGGTTGTAATTGAGGGTGTTTGCATTGTGCTAATGCTTGATGTTTTATTTTAAGGAAAGCTATACCTTATACATTTATATGGTGACCACCATAGTACACAACTATTTAAATTCACTTGATTCTCAATAATTTCATCCTCTCTATTTCTGCTAGCTGCACATTCAATACCTATAATCTTAGCGGCTATAGATTTTTGAAAGCTTGAAATGAGAATAAGGAAGCTGCTACCTCAATGATATGTTGAAACAATGATCATAAAAACTCCTAGCTATCCATTTTCCAGTAAAATTTATTTAATTAAGAATATTTTCTTTATTATATTTGATTCTCTTAGGCTGATGAGAAAATATTCCGTGAGATTTATATTTATTTCAGATTCACAAACATTTAATACTGTTCTTTTTCAGCTATCTTATACGTCCAAGTCCATTCTCTGCTCAGAAAACATTTGAGAGGCACAACAGCCGGAGAAAATCCAACATAAGCTTTTGCACTCAGCAGCAGTTAGCCAGTGTGGGAATCTGTGCTGGAGGTGGGGTCGGTTTACCTGGGATTCCAGGAAGGAGAGGCTCGGGAATCTTCCAGCGACCGCCTCCCCTTGCCACAAAAGCAAACTCCTTATCCCTCCCGGACAGTCCCACAGTGGCTGGTGCTTGCCGAAGTCGATCAAATTCCCTTAGGGTGGACGATATATTACTTCGCCGATCAAACTCGTTAAGGCAGGGCTTGGTTGCAGCCGCAGCCGCCGCGGCTGCTGCCAGGCAAGGGAAGGAAAGTTTCGATGACTTAGGGGTTGATGCCAGTGTCGCCACGACGTCTGGGACGAGTGGTGCAAGTGGGGGCATCAAAATAGCCCTGAATGGAAGCATCGGACTGGAAGTGACGCCACCGGAAGAGGGGCTGGGCATGACCGGTATGGGGAGCATGGGCAACCTAGGCAGCATTGGAGGAGGTATGAGCGGGATGGGGGGCGGGAACAGTGGTATGTCGGCGGAAGCACAGCATCTCCAAGGAACCATTGTATGATATAACCTTATGTGGGGGAGGAGATTGAGTGCTTCCAATCGGAACAAGTGGATCTAAATCTGCTTGCACTCTTTCCCCACCTCCACGACCTTTTCTGAAAGGAAAAAAAAGGAGTTAATAAGTTGATGCCTGCAAGCGTTGCAAGTTTTCCCTGTTGGAACACACAGGGCATTGAATTAGTCCTCTTTGATGGCTGTGGGAGGAGGATATAGCATGGTGGGATATCAGCAGCTGTGAATGCAGCTTTGTACCCTACCACGTGTATGCCCGGTTACCTGCATTTGGTAATGCGTATTCGAGAGGAAAACAAATTATCGAAAATATACATGATGAAGCAATGAAGTTTCAAAAAAGAGAATCTTGGTAATTGTGGTACTAAAAACGTGCTATGCGCACACACTTACTCATATACATATGTACTTATGCATTGATAATCAATGGCATAATTTATCCAAGAGCATGCTGGTATGCTCAGGGAAAGTCCTTATTGTAAAGATTCCTAAAAAATGGGTGAAGTTATGGATAATTTCTTCTTGGCCCTTTTGAAATGGAATGAGAATGACTGATTACAGACTGTGATCAATATCTGGTTGGTGAATGATGACTTGCTGTGTATGAATGTAAATTAAGTGAAATGACAGGCATTGACTCCTAGGATGGCATGGGAGTGGAAGTGGGAACAATATAAACCTTAAATTAATATTTCTGCTAATAAAAATTTTATATACACTTGAATTAATGAACAATTTTATCTAGCAGCATTTTAACACTGCAAAAGAAAACTATTGAGTAACTAATTGATATGGCTCATGCACTACCACTTGCATGGGTGCATGCGGACAAGCACTCATATGAATGTCAAAGCATATCTCTTTTCCAGAAATCACTTGTTAACGTCATCTCTCAAATTACCTATATTTTCCTTGGGATAAAAAAACTGATGAATATTAATTTGAATTCTGTGAATTTATAATATTGAATACAAAAAATATTGCCTTAGTAGTTCACTCCATCATAATTAAACACATAATTTAACTAAATTTCACATTTATTATTGAATCATTTCTTTGAAGATGTGTGTCTGTCTTTGTAGTTTTGGTAATGGACATATATTCCTCAAAAGCATGTTAAAAAAAATATGGGTTTGACATTTGCTCTTCAAGTTCTAATCATCCTGAAAACTTACATTTTAAAGTTAATGAAGATATTTCCAATGAGCCTTGGAAATCAAGAGCATACAAGTGATTTCTGGTTATCATTATCATATTATCAATGCTTAGAAATCATTTGCATAATTTTTTAAGAAAAATTTATACAAAAATGCCACATGTATGGAAAAATGTCTGCATGCCCTATGCAAATCCTCTTTTATTTCAAATATGTATAGTTAAACAAGGAATACTATTTTAACTCTTCTTTGAAATCTAAACACAAAACTGAAGTATTTGAGTATGCAAAATATAGCATAAATTAAAGTTACATTTTGTGACGTTAGTTCTTTAGTCAGAGAACTATTTCTTTGGAAATTCAGGCAATTTTATCAAGTATCATGTTAGCTTATCATTCTAAGAAAGTCTTTGATTTTCAAGTCAATTAATATAAGGGATAATATTAAGTGTTCTGAGGAAGAAATAAAGGCAATTTACCTGTGAAGAGAGGTATCTGGCAGTTGGATCTTGTTTATTTTATTGCATGGTCCATTGTAAATTCTAAGCTTAGGGACTTTGAAAAACATGACATTACTAATGACATTAAGTTTATTCTTTCTCAACTGAAACCCTTTTCATTATGGTGCAATAAAGATTAATTATTACCGTTATTTATAGACGGCTGGCTGCAAAATCTTCAGTGCTATTTGCTCAATACATGGCCTATTGTTTTAATTCATTCTTGGGTAGGACACGATTTTACTGCTACAAATGTAAATTTCATGTGTCACTTATGCTTATGGAACCAAGGGAAAAATTTTGAATGAACTTATGTGGGATTTTCATGCAAGGTTGGTTGAAGGAGACATTATTACTTGCATGTAATTCTGATTTCTGTTTCAATATGTTTGTTTTGGCAATATCTATATAAGCCATAATTGTTCGTAAACTTTTTGGATCCAATTGTCAGATCTGTTAGTTACCATGAATAATAGTCTCTTCTATTGATACAAACCTCAAAGAAATTTAAGTTAATTTTTCTCACAAAATTTGACTCTCTCTCAATCACAGAATGCATTCTTTTAGGATGAATAGAAAATTTGAGAATTCTTATTAATTGCTGCTGGGTTCATGATCCATGGTAAAGAATCACCATTTCAGTGTAACCATTTCCTAAATCTCTTTTAGTTCTCATGATTACCATCACTTTTGATGATTTTATCCTTGTATCACCTTTTGAATGCCATATCTATAAGTTTCACATAATTGTTCATTCATCTACTATGTACGAAAGGTGTATAGTGTGAAAATCAACTCCTCTATTTTTATAAACTCTCATTCAAATCTGCTGATGTTGATTACCAGTTGTTCCACTTTGTTACACAAGAGATCTTACAGTTTGAAATATGATTTTTAAGAAAATTTTTATGCAAAAACTGAATAATTTTGTAATCAATCAGCCTTCTACAACTATGGAACTAACCACCAACCAGGGAACCACATTTGATAATCTTGGTAGTCAGGCTGAGTTGCATGAGAAAATTATTTGTAACTGAAAAGCAATTCAATTTGAGGAATTAAAAAAAACTGTCCTAAAATTTTCAGGATGTGCCAAATTTAATGAATGCTACATCCTTGTATATTCCCATGTTAAAGATGAATATCTGGGAAATAGAGACCTCCCAGCTAGGAGTATATATAGATATAATTTTCTGATGTAGACTAAATTGGTGCATGAAAATGACTGAAATTTTGCCTAATTTAAAACTAATTGATGGAGGTTGTAATGCTACTGAGTAATCGTTACTTGAAGTGGTCATCGAAAAACCTTTCTTCATGAAAAATTTTAAAAATATATGTATATTGTATGAAAGTGTGGGTTAACTATGCTTAAAAGTCATGTATATTATTGAAGAGCACATTATATATATATTGTATTTTGCTGACCCGCTGTGTTTCATTTCCAAAATATTTTTAATAGCTCTCCTGTTGAATATTCTAGGTCTTTCCACTGCTTACCTTTAGTCAATTTTACCTTATAAACAGTCCTTCAATGATGATACATGCACATAAATCAAAGGCAATATCTGAATATGTTTCTTATGCAGGAACATAAATATAACCCATTCATAGAAATTTGGGCTAAATTCATAACTTCCTGTGACCACTAACCTTGGGTCTTACTCCTTTAATCCATCCACATTTTGTAGACGTTTTGTAACAATGCCTTTTTACAAGAATAGATAGAATTGTTAGCCCTATGCTACACCCTCAATCTGAATGGAGGGAATTATTTAAATTTTTTATGAAATTTCTCAGTTTCTGGTAATGTGTGATATCCTTGCTAGCCTCTGGATCACCTCTCTCTGAGCCAACCAGAAGCTCACCTTCATGTATTGCTTTCCTTATGTGCATTCTGTCCTCAGTCCTACTCTACCAACCTCCTTTCCTCGCTTATACCAGCCAGGGAACAACAACATGGTGGCATTTTCACCCCTCAAGTGTGATAGTTATGGGGCTAGCCCCTCAGAGTTTGCAGGTCACATATTATTAAACTCAGCTCATTTTAAAAAGCTATTTAAGCCTTCATTGTAAGAGACTCCACATTAAAATTGCATGCTGCACAAAATTTTATGTGGAGGAGATAAAACAACCTCTCTCTATTGAGCTGGCTTTTGCTAAATTTTTCTTGGAGTTCACCCTTTCATGATTTAGGGTATTGTTGTACCCTTCATGCCTACAGGTCTTGTCTTCAAGATGCTGTTACTTCAATCTCTTTTGTCTCTTCATCATTAGAAATCAGGTTGGTGTAGTGGCAAGTATTGACTTCCCACCTGGTGGCTTGGGTTTAAAACCTATTGGTGGTGAAAAAAATTCAAAGACTGCCCAGTCCCTACTTGAGTGCTTTGTGGAGGGCACTTCAATAACAGCACTCCTGATTCCACCCATCAGATGGGATGTTAAACCATGATCTCCTTGGTACTTTTCCTTAACCTTTTCAAGAGGTGGAGTTCTCTCCATAGCATGACTGCAGGACTGAGCCCCAATATACTCATCCGGGTCCCTTCTGTACGGAGTATTTTTGCAGGACATCCATTAAGAAGGGTCCTGCGGATAAGGACTCTCGGCACCAACCTTTTTAGATCCTTCCTTGCAGGGACTCCAAATTATCGTGGACTCCGGGTTTATGATCCAAGCAGTGGCATTGGTTTGCAGTTAACTTATGATTTGTTTATATGAATTAGATACATAGATAATTGCTGCTTGCATGTAAATTGCGGACTCCGAATTCAATTCCTTGTTTTTTCTGAGAAGTGTCAAATTTCTACCATCAACATTAATGGATTTAATGCATCAACGATTTCCATGTTGATGCTTATACTGAAATCAAGATTAATATTTATGGTAGAATTTTGTTTAAAATTGTAAATGTTGCTAAAAAAAAGAATTCAATTCTTAGTTTATATTTTTTGAGAAAGGAACAAATATTTATTCCACAAACTGCATGGTCCCTTTCCACAAAGAGTATAGACATAGTATAAGATGAGGTCCAGGTACCTGCTCCTGGATTTTGAGGGTATGGCCTAAGTCCCACTACCGTGAGTCCCATACCCATGACCATCAAAATTTTCGACAAAAACTTTCGACTTAAGTATCCCTGGTCAAGAAACATTCTGCCAAATATTTCCGTCATTAGTAGTGAAAGGGTTAAGAACAGACTAATGCTGACACTGGGTTTCTCTCCACCCTTCTGTTTGTACCCTTCCCTGATGGTGCAAATGACCTCAGCTTTCTGTTGCCTCCTCCAAAAACCTCTCCATCCTTATCTTTCTACCTCTCCTCATCCTATCCCGAAACTTTCACCAGGAAGCATCTTTTCACCCCCTTCTTCTCCCCTGGCGACCCTGCGCTCAATGGATCTGCGAATGTGATCCTAAATCCAGCCCATGAAGACAGCATCCAGTGAATGTAGGAAACTCGTTC
This sequence comes from Ischnura elegans, assembly GCF_921293095.1. Taxonomy (NCBI): domain Eukaryota; kingdom Metazoa; phylum Arthropoda; class Insecta; order Odonata; family Coenagrionidae; genus Ischnura; species Ischnura elegans. The sequence continues at coordinate 79,909,716 of NC_060246.1, read as the reverse complement.
AAAAACCCCTCCTTCATTTACTTCATCAAATAAATAGCCTATCCTGTCAGTAACCCATCTCAAATACCAGTAGCAATGAAAAATTTCCTCATGAGAAAATGTAACAAGAATATGGAATGAATTGATGTGGATTATGATATATTTTATCCATTCTTATTTCTTCTTATCCCTCCAAGGGGTAAGTCTTGGACATCCCAAAGAAAAATCCCCAAAATGCAATGCGGTATCAAGGAAAGGAAGTTGACGCCCATGAATGATTAATTAAAGTCTCTATTTCATCTAATGCAATTTTATGCTCGAACTGTAATTTTTTTAAGTGCAATTTTTATAAAATTATTTTATATGAAAGCCCTTGCCATTGCACCAAGGTGTTATTTAGTACATATAAATTAACCATGTTATCTCTATTTTAGGTTCCCGTGAGCAAATAGCTCCATTTATTTACTAACAATTGAATACTCAAGACTTAGCATATGACCAGTGATTGCCTAGTAAATGTTATTGCAAGTCCTGCATCAACACAAACCTGAAGAGGATACATCACCGAGAACGCAAATGTAAACATAAAGTGAGGTATGATCGGGCTTCCTTTTTTTCAACAAGCTCGCAAAATGAATCAAATATTTATCCTATTACCCACTGCTTGGGAATACCCCCTGCTTGCAATACTTGAGAAGTGTTAGCCTGATTGAAATAACAATTAATGTACGTATTCATTTAAGGAAAATATCATTTTAGGACTAAAAGTGATATAGCATGAATTATAATAAATTATATTTTTATTGTACTCTCCACTTTTTAATAGCAAAAATTTGTTATTCACAATACATTTGGACAGAGATTGTCATTATCAGGTCAATAAATAAATAATAAATAACATTTTTCATTTCTTGATTTTTTTCCAAATTTCTTCCAAACCAAATTTTCTCTAGATTTTTTTTGTGGAAAGGTTGGGAGAAAAATACAAATTGTTAATTCGGTTGAAGAAGTTTAAAGATGATTTGGTATGCACAGCAATTCTGTAATTGAGTGTATTGCGCTTACTTCTCGAAAATCAACTATGAAAAATATTCTTCTTATCCTGGAAGGATCCTGATTGGGGCATGGTTTGTAACGGCATTACATGGATAATTTTTAATAAATGTTACTTTGAAAGCTTCATTTAAATAAAAGTTACTTTGAAATAGGATCATGTGACATACATAAAACTCAATACTTGATGATCATGTTATAAGATGGCCTCAACATTAAGTGGTGATCTTTTGATTTTGAAGGGTGAGAGAATACGATCTCAACTGCAACTCTGAATGAAAAATGCATCTTAGTTATATTAATGCATTGGAGCATAGTGGGTACCCCACATTCAACATATCAATATCAAGATCATTCAATAATCCTATTTTGGTGGTGGCACGTTATCACTAAATTTTCCTACCATATTCCCTGGTGGGTTATAATTGGCAACAACAAATATTTTACCACTCTTGCTTTTTTCCATGCTAAAACCTAGTTCTACGCTGGATTTCCATATCATCTGCGTGAAGTGACCTGGAAAAAATAAACAGCATATTAATTTTCAAAATTGTGGGGAGAAAAAAATCAAAAAACACATTTAATTCATTATATTTTCTTCTTTCTAAGGATTTGAGGCTATGCAATGGAAGTGGGATAATATTTATTTCCACTACCATATATTCTTATTTTTACTTTCCTCCTGGGCGATCTTTTGCTTTAGCTTCATACAACTGCCCCAGTCCATTTTCATGAGAGCAGTTTATTTATTTATATTTCGTCTCCCTGTGATTTTTTAAAACTGTAAAAAAAGTAAATAATTACTGTAAAAACTTCACATGAATAAGCAGTCATCGGTACTTCAGCGACGTTCCATCACAAATCGAGGAACATTCACCCCAGTAATTGAAAACTAAAGCAATAGGGCGTATGGAGTAACTTATTTTTGTTTTCTCGCATATTTCAATTGGCCTCTTACAATACACTATGGGGATAGGAATGAATTGTTACAAAATAAAGTCTATTGTTTAATGTTGAGAGACGCACAACAAACGTCTGGAGCAGTGATGGGTGCCCCTCTCTCCCCAGCAATGACCTCGGCGACCAAAAGAAAGCCTTCCTGCCGTACATGAAAGGGACAGCTAGCAGGATGGGAAATATCCTTCGAATTGTGTCTCCTCACGTAGAGGTAAAACATGTATTAAAAACCGTCAAGGATAGAACTCTACTTCAAGTCGAAGGGGTCTACCGCATTCCTTGTCAAACCTGCCGGAAGAACTACATCGGCAGATCAGAGAAAACGAAACACCAGAGAGCAATTCGAATGGGGCAGTCAACTAAGTCTGCGGTAGCTGAACAAGCAGCGCTGGGCCAAGGAATCGACCTTAAGGAAACAAAAATTGTCGCCTAAGCATAAACACTTTAAACAGAGATTCTTCATTGAATCCGGAGAAATACGAAATGAAAGGAACAATTTTAACAGGGACTCCGGCCTCAAAATAAGTCGTACTTGGCAACCCGTAATTAGGGGCGGTCTGGCTAGTTCGCTGGTCGGCAATCGCCGAGGGCCCCAAGCTTAGGGGACCCCCACAAGGCTCTAGTTTATCGTGAAGAGTATCTGAAAGGTGTGTTAAATAGACTAGGATTACTTGAACCAATTTTTTTTGTTATAAAATTCTAAGTTTTCATTAGTTTATTTGCAATGCATGCATACTCAGTGTTAAAAGATTATATGAAAAATAGATAGATAAAGGAGAACCTAATACTCCTAACCTAGCCTACCCCCCTATCTATCACACCCCTCCCCCCCCTCACTGCACCACTGGTGGAGTCCAACTGAGAAATGCTAAGTCGCTTGTTCCTTAACGAACAATCCAACGGTTTGGTAAAGATTCATTCAGATACTCACACACGCAGGGAGGGGGTTCCCCGTCTTGTTGAAAAATGAAGTTCGTGCAGCCTCGGAAACAATCGAGGCTCAACGATCGATAGTTTGGATAAAATAATGTTTTTATAATACCTATCAATGAAACACCCGGTAATTTACATTCTACGCTATTACATAGATCAGTGTTATTAGTTTTTTAAAAGTAAACTTCAATGTGTGCCCCCTTGGTAGCTCGGAGCATGTCGAAGCGGTATTCTAGTTCCCGCCAGGTGTTTTGCGGCATGTGTTCTGTCACAGTACCAACAGTGCTTTTGCACCGCAGTTTTTCATGTGTCACACTGACTGAAAAGTATACACTTCACTCCTTGGCATTTTCATAGACATCCTATGTTATTTGCAAGGAGAATTTTAGTTTTAAAATCTCCTTGGTTCCGTGGATGTAGTTTTAAACGTCGTCTTTCACTCGTTTTCTTGCGCGCCAACGATAGATTGTATAGGTAAGAGAGCAGTTGTTTGTATTCATTATAGTCTTGTTCCACCATAAAAATGCATATTTATCGAAAAATTATGTTTTTACACCCCCTATTCTCATTTCAAAACATGCGACTGTTTTTGAGCGTTTTCAAAATATTTAATTGACATTTTTGACTCGATATTTTCGATATAGGTGGGTATTCATAGGAGGCGAGGGACAGAATAAGTCATTATTGTGGTGGGGAAGGGTAAGGAAGGAAGCGAGGAGAGAAAATCGTCCAAAAAAAAGGACCACGGCTTAGCGTCCCATTCAACAGACGGAGTGTTTTACGTGAAGCAAGCTCCACAAAGCACTCAGGTAAGGATTACGCAGTCTCTGACTATCTACGCAACAACCTTGATTAGAACCCGGGCTCAAAAGATTGGATACCAACACTCTCGCCTTCTACTTTTCCGATTCCGTCAATACTACCGTCAATATGGACCTGAAGGCGATCTTACCGAGAAGCAGCAATCTCAGGAATACGATGAGGAGGAGAGCTTCCGTCTGATGCTGGAGAGCGATTCGGATGAAGGGGATGAATGCAGAAACAACTACTACAAGATCCCGTGACATTTTGAGCCGCAGATACCATGCAACCAATTTCGACTTCAACAGTCCTCTTGCAAGATTTACCCGGCTTGGAAATCAAGTAGCGTCCGAATGCGACCTCTTTTTTGACAGCCTCCATAAAATCCGCAGACGGGCCTCCATTCTCCTGGTTCTTTGACATGTCATTCTCTTGTTCTTGTTTCTCTTGTTCACTTTACTTTGTCTAACCTTCTTCGTTGTCACACTCCCCTCTGATATTTTACAAACTTTATACCATCTTATGTTTCATATACCACTTTATATTATTACTGTATTTTATCACTGTGTATTATTACTGTATATTATTGTAAATTATTGAATTACTTATCGTAAATTATTGTATTACTATTGTAAATTGGCTGCTGCCGTTGGAAAATAAATTAAATGAAATACTATGATCGATAATTTGACAGCAGGGTAATTCCATGTCAGTTCAACCAGGCCATCTCACCCACCATCTCAGATTTTGATGAAACTTGGCTTGTATGTTCTACCCATAAAGATGAGTCACAATGCCAAATTTTAACCCTCTACCTCTTACCGTTTCCTTTTTATAGCCTTTTAAAGTTTTGCATTTGCGAAAACTCTAACCTATGGATATAGCAAAATGGAGGACGCTTACGTTTCGAAAATTATTTGTAACTTTTTTATTTACCATTAAATCTCCATGAAAATTTATAGGCTTATTCTTAAAACAATGAAGAATATAGAAAAAAATATCTCAAACCTCTAAGTTAACCTACTAGGGCTGAAAAAAATATTTTGTTTGCATCTTTGTATTTTTTTTAAACGAAGACATAGTTTAGCGTAAAATTAAATATCATCGAAAGGGTATGTAATAATCACAAAAACGTTTTTTTCTAAATAATCATTACTAAATGGGCTATCAAATAATGAAAAAATATTAATGGGGTTTTGACAAAAACAATTTAGAAAAGACTGTAGAAGAAAAGGCTGCAGACATGGACAAGCTAATTAATAACATAAAGGACAATCTACATTTAACAACAAATAAAAAACAGATTCAGCTACTGACTATACCAGCATCACTAGACTGGTGTAGGCAAAAAATTAAAGACACTTTTCAGGTTTCAGATTATTCGGTACGTCAAGCACAGAAACTTTTAAAGGAAAAAGGCTTGTTAGCAGAACCAGACTCAAAAAGAGGGAAACAACTTAAACCTGAAGTTGTTGAGTTGGTAAAACAATATTTTCAAAGTGATGAGCAGTCTAGAGTTTTGCCTGGGATGAAAGATGTTGTGAGCATTGGGAAAAAACAATATGAAAGAAAACGGTTGGTTTTAGGCAACCTACGTGAACTTTATTCAAATTTTAAAAAAGAGCATCCAGCAATAAAAGTTGGTTTTTCTAAGTTCTGCTCTCTTCGCCCGAAATGGTGTGTTTTAGCAGGTGCCAGCGGCACCCATTCAGTATGTGTCTGCACTATTCATCAGAACGTAATATTATTAATTCATGCAGCACACTTTGAAGAAAACTACAAAGACCTGACAAAAATGTTGGTATGTGAAAACCTAAGTCGAGAATGTATGTTAAGGCACTGTAGCCTATGCCCACCAAAAGAAAATCTAACAAGTTTTTTACTTACAAAATTTGAAGATTATGACGAAGACGACACAATTGAATTTAATCAGTGGTTATCAACCGACAGAACTCAAATGATTACTCAAACAGCAAAAATTGAAGACTATATTGAAGACCTAACATCCAAATTGGAAAAACTTGTTCCCCACTCCTTCATTGCTAAGTCGCAATCAAAGTTTTTCAAAACACTAAAGGAATCTTCCAATGGAAACATTGCTGTAGTGTCATTGGACTTCAGTGAGAATTACTCGTTCACTATCCAGGATGAAGCCCAGGGATACCACTGGACATCTGACTCCTGCACTTTACACTAGGGCGGATCGGAAAAATCGATTTTTTTCAAATCCATCTGGCCCAGATGGATTTGAAAAAAATCATTTGGACAGAGATTCACTACTTCAGTGATGGCTGTGCAGGCCAATATAAAAATAAATTTAATTTTATCAACCTCTGCTTGCATGAACAAGATTTTAAGATCAAGGCACAGTGGTCGTTTTTTGCAACTAGCCATGAGAAGACTGAATGCGATGGAATTGGAGGCACCGTGAAAAGGTTGGCAAGAAAGGAAAGTCTTCAGAGACCTGTTGGAAATCAGATTCTGTCTGCATCACATTTGTACGAGTTTTGTAAATCAAACATTACAAAAGTTAATTTTTATTATATTTCTAAAGATGATATGGTTAAGACACGTTCTGACTTAGAAAAACGCTTTGAGGACATACAAAGTCCCTGGAACCAGAAGCTTCCATAACTTTAAGCCGATAGACAGTTCAGGGAACTTGGAAGCAAGGAGGATCAGTTCCGATGAGAAACCTGCCCTCACGTTTAACTTGAGGAATAAATCAACATCATTCGTGACAGAAGAAAATTTGAATCCATCATGCTACGTGGCTTGTAAATATGATAATCTATGGTACTTTGGAATCATAACTGAAGTGAATAAAGAAGAAGGTGATGTGACTGTTCAATTTATGCATCTTGCAGGGCCATCACCATCATTTCAATGGCCAAAGCGAGAGGACATTTGCACCGTGCCGATACCTCGAGGTCATGATCATGTACTTGCAATTGTTGATCCTCCTTACACTTCGACCGGAAGGACCTATAGGTTTCCAGAAAAATGTGTCAGCTCAATTGAAGAGAAATTTTCAAAACTCCATTTAATGTTTCCTGTAAAATTTGGAATGTAATTAAGATGTGTGAAATATTAAATAGTTTATATAGGTAAGTTAACACCTATTGTTTATTTTTAATTTTTGAGTTTGTTTGAAATTAAGTTCTTTGAACAAGATGATACAGGTTAAAATATGATGTTATGAATTGAATAATAAAATATACCTTCAGATATCCTTAATAATAGTGCAAGCCTAAAGATCATTATAATCCCTGGAAATCCTTATTGTTCAGTAAAATTGGACGGAAAAAATAAATTGGAAACCTAATATATAATGCAATGAAACTCAGCAAAGGAATCAAAACCCCATGAATTTTTTTAAAGCATTTGATAGCCCATTTAGTAAGGATTATTTAGAAAAAAAAGTTTTTGTGATTATTACATACCCTTTCGATGATATTTAATTTTACGCTAAACTATGTCTTCGTTTAAAAAAAATACAAAGATGCAAACAAAATATTTTTTTCAGCCCTAGTAGGTTAACTTAGAGGTTTGAGGTATTTTTTTCTATATTCTTCATTGTTTTAAGAATAAGCCTATAAATTTTCATGGAGATTTAATGGTAAATAAAAAAGTTACAAATAATTTTCGAAACGTAAGCGTCCTCCATTTTGCGATATCCATAGGTTAGAATTTTCGGAAATGCAAAACTTTAAAAGGCTATAAAAAGGAAACGGTAAGAGGTAGAGGGTTAAAATTTGGCATGGTGACTCATCTTTATGGGTAGAATAAACAAGCCAAGTGTCATCAAAATCTGAGATGGTGGGTGAGAAAGTGATTTTTCTTTGGTTGAATTGATGTGGAATGACCCAGCAGTGACGTCATGGCAAAATTAGCACTACCGGAACGCACATTCCCTAACTTTTTTTGGAAGTACAATATTACTCTGTGTGTTATTTTAGTGCAAGTTATTATTTACTTTTTATTATAAATGTTTTTGTTTTGATTATGAATGTATATATATGAACTTTTTAAGCAACAAAATTGTTATTTATCATAATGTCTTTTGTTAAGCAATGCCGGAACGGCGTTCCGGAGTGTTCCGGCACCATGATACCGCTTTTTGACAGCAAATAATCGAGGAGACTATGGATCAATGTCGAAATAGTACCCCTAGAAGATGCTTGTAATAAGACCCGACGATGTTTTTAAATCAGCAACATTCGTGACTATTCACGTTAATATTAACCAAATTACCAATGAAATTGATAGAAATCAGTCAACGGTGTTGACAAACGCCGATAAATCCTCATATGAAACCCTAACATTAGAAACTAAGTGAATAAAAAGATTGGAATTCAGCATTTAGTACGAAGAAATATCAAGACGTCTCCAATCGTCTCTTCACACCAACCGTAATCAGATAAATCAGCCAAAAAGAGTGTGACAAACACTGGGTAATTATTTCTTCGTAATTAGGCCAATGAATTGGACAAAGGAAGTAAATACAAAAAAAATTCTGAGGTTTGAATTTTTTACCTTGCGATTATTTCAAATAAAAATTATACCAACCAGAACGGCCCATCCTTTCCGAGGAGTAGTCATGATCTTTGATTTCGTCGTACCACGACTTGCAGGCTTTCTCGGCGACTGTCTTCCACGAAACATTCGGCGAGTAAATGAAGTAGATATTCTCTCCATAGTCATTGTTCGGTCGGTGTTCCATGACTTCCTTTTTAGCTAAAACCTTTGCCCATTTCTTAGAAAAATTATTCAGCTGAAATGGTAAAAAAACATCGTAATCTTCCTTCATTAGCAGCTGAAAATATGTGAAAACTGTATTTAGCTATAGTATAGTAAACTTACTTCAGAGCTCAGTTTCAGGTCTGGCACGCCATGTTTTCTTCTATATTCATTGTGATGCCTTAATCCTTCCTTCGCAAACTCTTCATCTACCGATCCACCAGCTCCTGCATTTCCACTTGTACTTGCATCTTGTCTGTCAGGCTTTTTTACTGATCCTCTGTACAATGCACGTTACAATATCAGTTTTACAAACACAAATAATAGAAATTTGAATATAACCAGGGACTATGTGTTCGATTATTTCAGGATCAAAACTCGAACAGAGAAATAGAATTCGCCGACAATTTGTATCCGGAAGCATTATTTCTCTCAACTTAAGAAGATATGTGGCTCTGTATTTATATATCTATACATATATTATTTATTTATTTAGGACCAGAAGTGGAATATGGCATTTTTATTCCCCTATCACAGAAGCTAACTTTTTCGGACTTCATTAGTCAAATACGTAAATCCTTCTCTGACGACAAATCAGACTGAGAGCGGTATTATATATCATTGGAATATTTCTATTTCCTTCCAACTGCAAAAAGAAAATCATCATTTAGACACAGCATTCAGTGATTTTACAAACAACGCAATTTTTTCACACGGCTATGGATTGTGATATTATTTTTAATAAATAACTTCTTCTTTGATGGGCAAAGGTAACAGTGCAGCTTTCGTGTATGTTTTTACAACTCCAAAGGATTTAAAATGCTATGAGTAATGTTCCTGCGCAATACTACGTAAACATGCAGTACACATCTGCTTCGCGGTTGATTTTTTACTGTCATTGATAATAATGATAGCTATAATGTCCTATAATTTTAACATTAACGGAATATATGAAAATGCTGGGTGAAATAGTGTGATTCATTTCTTTAGCTTTTATTTTAAAAAATCGGAATTTCCAAGTACATTTTAGCAGCGAATATTTTTCATTCTACATAAGCCATTAATTTCAAGATAATTTTAGTTAATATTAGAAATAAATTCTCTCATAACGGTTAAGCCATGAGCCGAACGGAAAGTAGATGAAAAAAATACACAAACCTACTCAGGTAAATAAGGTTTTATCTCCTGTTCACAGTCTATACAGGGTGTTTAAAATTTTAAGTGTCCAATACTTTGAGAGGTGGTAGTACCCAACAAAACAAGTAAAAAGTCCAATAAAACCTGTTCCAGAAACCCAGACTTTCTGAGTTATGTACACTTCTTCATAGTGGCTGAAGATGTTCGGTCCGGAAACGCATACTTTCTACAACCACGTAGTACAGTTTTTCTTAGGATACTTCCACCTGACGTCCAATCACAGAAGGTGCTCAAAGTGACGTCCGTGCAACTTTAATGTTAAAAACGGGTATTGGTAATACGATAATTAGTCAACTTACGGACTGGCGGTTGCCATTTATCCCAGCTAATTTCACAGTCTTCCAGAATCTCACTATGGCATCATTGTATGCTTCTATCAGAGTAAAAGATAAATTCAAATATTGAGACATTTTGAGTTATCTTTAGTGCGCGAAAAACGACGTAAGACCATGAATACCCACTTCATGGAAAATCAAATAGATAGAGAAGAATTAATCTCATCGCGCACTAAAATTTATACTCTCAAATTCTTTGTTTTATGAAAGACATTTTACCTTAATTTATTGAGTTCCTTATCAGCCAATGCATTCCATTCTTCATTTTTATCCTTTTGGTTAACTATTTGGCTTTTCCATTACGTTGCTGGGAAGGGCCATGGCATTTCCGTTACCAAGCTCCATTGATTTTGTTTATTTTCGTTTAGATTTACTTTTAAGCTTGATAGTAAAATCTTAAGCTCGATTCACGTGAATCCTTCCTTTAACTTTTATAATAGCTGATTCTTTTAATTTTTTTAATAAATCCTGATGGAATCAGTAAGATAAGTAACATAATAATCCTGTGTCTCATGCCTATTTTTATTATCTTCATTTAAAAGGTAAGCGCATATCAACGAAGAAAGCAGAGGAGAGCTGAAAATGGGCATCTAAGGAACTTAAAATCAGCTAGTAGGTAAGTTAAAAGGGTAGTTTCCTTCATAAAAGAAAACGAAATGCATTGATTGCAATTCCTTACCCACCATTAGTGTATTCATAATATACTAATTCTATTTGGTTTTAGAAATCCCGGTTTAGACGAATGGCAACGGTCAAATTTAACCTCATTTGAAAAAGGCCAGATTGGCTTCCATGCAATGCCACTCCACGTGACGTCACAGGGACCTAGTTTCTATACGAGTACATAGGAGTTTTACATTGTCTGAGATTACTAATGCATGCATGAGGCACAGAGCTCAGGGAAACATCTCTTAATAATCACACATTAAAAATACCTAAGTTCGGAAAGTTTCCTTCGTTTGATAGGGGAATAATAATCCTTATTTAAGCCAAGCGCTACCCACTAGCAGCCTGCGTCGTATTAGCGCTCAAGCCTCGCCCCAAGGTCAGGTCACACGCCGACAGCTGGAACCAGAAATACTACGTCACACGGACTTTTCCCATCATTCCTGCTTAGTTAGCCGTCGCGTTTTAGCGCTTGAAAATTTCCACTTTTCGTTTAATCGCGATAAATAGATATTGTCATTCGAAAATCTAAGAGCGTGAAATGCGCACTCCAGGAGTAATAATCTCTCGCTTTCGGCAATAAAAAATAATAGGAAACCACCCTATTGCTTCGAAATGGCATCAATTCAAACATATGTAACCATTCATGATGCACCCAAAACAAGGAGTAGGTAACTTTATTTATTTACTGCTTCGAAAATATCTCCGAATTTAACCTTTAGTTTTACATTAAATGCAAATAAATATGCGGCAATATAATTTTTTTCCGAAATTAACACCGATATGTTCAATTTTGAAATGAGAGGTTCACAGACTGAAGTAATAACCCATGCACCTGCATGCAATGATAATTCAAGGGGGTTCAATAATACTAGCCAGCCGTTTAGGGAAGGACGATATGGCAGCCGTTCAATGGACAGTCAAAACTCGCGAAAGCTGCAGAAGGGGAGGCGACGCGAGGATAGTCTTGTATATGCGTCGCATGCAATAGTCCGATTCTCTCATTTCCCACAATCATTAACATTTGACACTTCTTAACATTAACTTTGCAGGTGGCTTAAAATTTCTTCCTACACAAATTACTATTTGAATTGAACTTTTGTGATTAATATACAAGACGATATATCTTACGAACAGAATTCAATTCATGCGTCAAAATAAACATGATGAGATAACTACACCATAAACATGAATATAAACATAAAGTGAGCTATGATTAGGTTTCCTTTTTTTACAGCAGGCTCGCAAAATCCACCTATTTACAACTCCTTTGGAAAGCTCCCCGCTTGAGAAGTTAGCCTTATTGCAATAGCAAGTGACATACGCATATTGAGGATATTCATCGTTACTAAGTGTTAAAGGGCAAATTACACGAATCAAAGTAAATAAAACTTATCATTGTTCAGTCTACTTTTTAATTCCGAAAATGTGTTATTCACAAAGTGTTTCGGCGCATAGCGTCATAGTCAGATTAATTTTATAAAGGTCAGGTTATGGTTTTATTTACTAAATAATGCTTTGCATTTCTCATAGATTAAATTCCCTTGTTTATGTCGTGGTCACGTTGGTGAAAATATACATATCAATATATATGCAAATTATTATTATGATAAACTATTATTAGTCCGTCGAAGAAGTTTAAACATGGTCTTCTTCGTGCAACAATTTGGTAATAAAGTGCGTTACGTTCACCATACAAAAATCAGCTGTAAACAAAATTCTTCTTATCCTCGATGGGCATGGTGCATTATGATGATAATTATTCTTTTTTTTTTTTAAAGATCCTTCATTTAAGTAAATGTCACTTTAAAATAGGATCAAGAGAAATGCATTATAATCGATACTTGAATATGATGATTATTATAGAGTCAAAATCAAGTGGTGATTTTATCGATTTTGCCGTGTAAGATCTCGATTTCAGCTCTTAATAATACAGGTATCTCGGTTACATTAATTCCTTAGAAAACAGTGGGTACACATTTAAAATATTAAGATCATTCAGTAAGTCTATTTTGGAGGTGGCACGTTATCACTAAATTTTCCTACCACATTCCCTGGAGGGTTATAATTGGCAACAACAAATATTTTACCACTCTTGCTTTTTTCCATGCTAAAACCTAGTTCTACACTGGATTTCCAAATCATCTGCGTGAAGTGACCTGAAAAAAAAACATGATTATAATTTTAAAACTTAAAAAAAAATCAAAAATCAAATTAAAATCAATACATTTTCATTTTTCAAATGATTTGAGAGTAATGGAAGTGCAAATATATGCATTTCCACTTTCTTATATCTGCATTTTTACTTTCCTCTTTGAGAACTTTTGCTAACCCAGAGATTGCTGTATACATCTGTTCCAGTCCATTTCCATGAGACCAGTGTATTTATTTATATTTCGTCTCACTGTAATTACTGACAGCGTAAATCAGGGAGTGATGCTGCTCATTTTGTAAAATAACTTAAACTATATAGTAAGTATAGTGACCTGTCTTGTATCTGATGCACACAAAAAAAGTATACTTAAATAATTCTTCCCTTAGCTGTAAGAATAATTTTTGTAAAGCATTACCTCGCGGCGTCTATCCCGTACGTTACGGGTGACGCGACACACCTATAAGTGTGATACGCCGCACGTTATTACAACCGACTGAAACAGATTACTAAATTTATTGAAGTTTTGAGGAAACTAAGCATTGCAAATACTTGTGATATATTTTTACTTTTTTCTAGTTAATAGAACATGCCTACGTTTTTAATGCAAATGAATTGCGGGTAGTAAAACTGGACCTATTCTCATGCCGTTATATTATAAAAATGACACGTTTAAGAACTAAGAAATGTAATTTACATGAGGTATAGTAATCCAATTTATTTTTTTTTTATAATACAAGTTGAACCGAAGACTTCAGTAAACAGAGACTTAACTTTGGATACCTTTGGAATTCCCAAAATACCAGTTAAAAATAAATTCAGGCAATTAACTTAAGATATGCTTTACTTAAGTTAACACTTGCTGTATCCTACAAAATTAGCATAGTAATGTTCAAAATATGCGTGCAGAAAAATAAATTATCTACTACACAACACAAAAAAATTGTATTTCGTTTAAGTATACACATTAAAACAGATATAAAATTGCTGAAAACCCGTAATAATTCTTTTGGAATTATAATTCATTCCATGCGACACATATCCTGCATGAGTTAAATGCGGCATGTGTACCGAAGTTCAGTGTGGCGTCTCTCCCTTTCTCTACAGATGCGGGGCAGCACCTCGTGGCTATATGGCTTTTAAGGCCATTATGCTGTAACTAGACTAAAAACATTCCGAGCACAAATTACTCTTGCTGCAAACCTCATAAATCGTGATATAGCAATAGTTCAACGTCGGATACGAATTTATTTCGAAGCGAGGAAAATTTTGAAGGTAAAATACCAGACTTATCTCAGTATTTGCGTTTTAAAATCTGTAAAACCAATGAAAAACAAACGGGACATCCTCACTTATTCTCTGGCATCTATTCCATCCCTGCATTGGGCATTTTCCCGCAATCTGTCAGGAAACACTGAAATTAAGGGAGGTGCGCAGTCTACCCTGTATGCGACGACTCTCCCAAGTTTTCCCTACTGTACTACGGTAAAAACGTCGTATTCGTCTTAATGTCACAACGTATTAACAGGTACTCAAGCGTTATTTTATATACAAATCAAGGCACATTGACTCCAGTAATTGAAAATTAAAACGAAAGGCCATATTAAGTGAGTATTTTTTAAATGTTTTATCGCATATTTTATCAGCTTCATAAAATATTCGTTTGTGGATATGAATGAATGACTTAAAAACAAAGTCTATTGTTTAACATTTATAGATCGCACTAGAATCCAAAATGAAATAATAATTTATAATCTCAAATGGAGGAAACAACGTTATATGTATGGTAATACGTGAAATAACTTTTTCCGGGCAAGATGCCTTCCATTTTCCTCGTTTGGTCAGCCATTTTTCAGGACTAAATTGAGAAGCTTAGATTCCGCAGCAGGCTTCATTCCACGCGTGGAGCCGGGAGCTCACGCGCCGCACTTACGGTCAGGTAATAAGTCTACCATTTGCCTACCATCGCATCAATTAATTTTCTCTAGGACATGAGATACTATTGAAAACAAACATTCTTACGAACTGAGTGGAGCTCGGTGCTCTATTTCTCACTAAAGTATTTTATTCCTGGAAAAAGCAGGTGCTCAGGCCAGAAAATGGAATTAATTTCCACCATGCGGAAGTATTACTTAATTTTTAACCCATAGAACTGTTTTTTTTTTCTTCTTACATTTCAGATGGAACATGTTAACGAATATTAGGCCTCTAGAAGGTCACTTTAAAAAGTCGGTCCCTGCGGCCAGCGCGCGCACCTGCGTTTTCCACTGACCTTAAACTTCTGGTATTGCCTATGCCTCCAAAGGTTTGTTTGGTCAGTCTCACATACTCCCACCAAGCTCTTAAATCTTACCGAGGCATTCTCCACTATTCCCAAATGCCTCGCGATTCTCCCGGACCCCCGAGACAAGGCCACAAGGCAAAGCATTATTCTCCGTTAAGTATTTCTCGCTCTGATAAATAGTCTAGCACGTTCTTAAAACTACCGAGACGTATCTGCGTCGAGACGCTGATTTAAGGAAGGGAGGAAGCTTGGAATTTCCGTCAGAAAGATGATTACAATAGTCACCAGCATAACAACTGTCGTCTGCAAGTCTTTACTACATGATTTCCCAAGTACACTATCCTATACTGTATATTGCTATATTTTCAAAATTTTTCTCGTTTTCGCATTCATTATTCCGCAAGTATTTGCTGTAGATATTTATTATCCCACAGATTTCAATTTTCCCATCAAGCTATTATTGTATGGTAATTTATTGTGACAATTTTGAAATTGGTTCAATTCCATTCGTAACTTATTCTAATTTGTAATCAAAAATCAAAATAAAATACAATAAAATTCAGCTTCAAGAATCTAATATCTCACTAAATAATCACCCTCAATATATAATACATTTTAAGATATACTATTGTTTCAAAGTTTCATTCGTGGCACCAACAGTAGTTGAGAGAAAATAACTACGTCGATGGTATTTCTTTCTTAGACACTGCTCTCATTAAGGTTTACCCGAAAGTCAATATATGCGTCACGATCTATGGGCAAAAATGCACATACAAAGAATGTCTGGGAAAAATGTTTGGAGTTAAAATGGGGAAAATTTTCGATGCTCCCGTTTTTCCTCTTCTAAAACGTCGTTTAACAAGTGCCCAAATATTTTAGGTTTTTGGAAATCATCTGATACAGTAAAAGTAAAATAGGTAACCAAGGAACCATTGCAGAAAAGCCGAAGAAGGAGAAAATTTATCTGACTTCTCTTTGAAAGTGGAATTTTTACGCTCCGTGAGTGGGTACACGAGGGCTTCCTATCTCTAACACCATTCAAGGACCCCTTGGTGAGGGTAGAATAGTCAATTTGCACCACTAACGCAAACCAATCAGGTCAACCGGACTCTCAGTGGACATGGGCATATGGGAAGTACGCGAAGGAAAACTTCGAAAAATTACGAAGACGGCTTAGCCCGTCTTGTGGGCCGGTTTTTGAAAGTCATTGTGTGCATATATAATTAAACGAAAATCGATGCGATGTTTTCATAAATATTAATTTTTATCCCCAGAGCATATCTAAAGAGGTTGAAACAGAAATTCTGAGAGAAATATTAAATTGTTCTCATCATGATGGGTGGCCAGAAAAAAGGAACGATATTGCTAAGAATTTTGAGAGATAAGGGTTTGGCAACTCCCTGGGAACCATTTTTTTCCGATCACTTCGACATAATTACCAATTTATTGACTGTAAATGAACAAGCAGTCACTCAATATGCATCGTTGTCAAAATGGAACCCTTAGAAAACGCTTGTCAAAAACCCGATGATATTTTTACCCGTAACATTCATGACTATTCATGTAAATCTTCACCAATTTATCGATTCAAATTGATATAAATCGTCGACTGTTTTGACAGATGCCAATAAGTCATCATCATATGGAACCATCAAATTTGAAACTTAAGCAAAAAAAATATTGGGATACAGAATTTATAATGAAGAGATATCAATCCGTCTCCAATCATCTCTTTACACTAACCGTAATAAGATAAATCAGCCAAAAAGAGTGTGACGAATAGTGGATAATTATTTCTTCATAATTAGGCTAATCAATTGGACACAGGAAGTAAATACAAAAACATTCTGAGGGTTGACTTTTTTAACTTGCGTTTGTTTAAAATAAAAATGATACCAACCAGAACGGCCCATCCTTTCCGAGGCGTAGTCATGATCCTTGATTTCGTCGTACCATGACTTGCATGCTTCCTCGGCGACTGTCTTCCACGATGCATTCGACCAGTACATCAAAGAGATATTTTCTCCGTAGTCATTATCTTGTCGGTGATCCAAGGCTTCTTTTTTAGCTAAAACTTTAGCCCATTGCTTAGAAAATTGATTCAGCTATAATCATAAAATAAAATTGTAATGAACAATGTTAATATCCTCCCTAGCTTTCTTCCCTCATTGGCGGCAGAAAATATGTGAAAGCTGTTTAAAAATGGTAAACTTACTTCAGAGCTCAGTTTCAGGTCTGGCACGCCATGTTTTCTTCTATATTCATTGTGATGCCTTAATCCTTCCTTCGCAAACTCTTCATCTATCGATTCACCAGCTCCTGCTTTTCCACTTGTACTTGCATCTTGTCTGTCAGGCTTTTTTACTGATTCTCTGTATAATTCACATGACAATTTCAGTTTTACAAAACAAATAATAGTAATGAAACAATATTCAGGAACTATGCGCCCTACAATTTTTACATCAAAACTCTTACAGGGTAAGAATATTCTCCTCCGACGCCTGAAGCATTACTTCTCTTGGCTAAAGTAGGTATATATCTTTAAAGGACAAGTAGTTGGAGGTGACACTTGGTTCCCCTACTGCAGAAACTAACTTTTTCGAATTTCACCAATCAAATAAGTAAATCTGTCTATGGGGACAAATCATACCGATACTAATAATCATGGCACAATTCCAATTTTCTTCCAAAAAAGTGATTCGTCCTTTTGTGATAGTGATTTTACAACCAACACTATTCCTTCACACGATTGTGGATCGTGAATATTATTATTGTCAGGAAATAACCCATGTTTTAATAGTCATTGGTAACTACGCAGCATTTCACAACTGTGAGGGATTTAAAATGCTATGGTATTGGTCATGGTAAAAGTATTGGTCTTGCGCATTATTATGAAAACATGCTGTTCACATCTTCTTCGCAGTTGGTTTTAACCTTCATTAATAAATATAATAATGATAACTATAGTATCCTAAAATTAAAACATAATGGGATATTTGAAACTGAGATCTCATACCATGTGTAAAAATTCGCAGAATACAAAAGATAATAATAACATACAATTTATTTTTCAATTTCAAAAGCATTACTAATTTTCTTGGCAATTATGATTTAACAAACTTCGGCATTTCGAAGTAAATTACCACAGCTAATTTTTTTCATATAACAAAGGCATTATTCTCAAGATAATTTTAGGTAACATTTAGAATTAATTATCTCGTAATACTTAAGCCATAGGCGGAGCGAAAAGTAGTGTAAAATTTAAAAAATCATAATACTTTGAACTTACTCAGACGGATGAGGTATTTTCTCTTGTTCTATGTGTGTATCGTCATTTCCTATTCTCTCTTGAATGAACAAGTGATTGATTGGGCTCAGTATCCACCGGATTATAAGGAAGAAACCTTCAAAAATTTGATTTAGGATCCCTGGCATCTCTGTGACTGGTTTTGTGCAATTCTTTTCTAAAGAAGTGTAAACGTTTTCGAAAGAACCTTCACTCTCTTCCCAGTCACTTATTCACCGAAAGCAAAAATACCACCAGCCGCGTCTGACACACCACTTCAGCATTGACAAGAACCGCTTCCAAGGGTTATTGTCACGGTTCTCATCAGACGCAGTAGTCAACTGAGGATTCCTATAGTGTCTATATCTAAATACACATTTGCGATTTCCTTTTCCGATATGAACAAGGAAATTGATAAGATAGATTAGCAAGTAATGAAACACATCCACGAGTTGTAAGTGCCTTATCTACTTGCGTTAGCCGATGAAACGTGTGTTATATGTTTCATCACGCTACCTTGTCATATATATGGTCATAGATAATGTGTGTATCGGAAAGGTGAAGAGCGCATTAGGCTATGCAACGTACAGGGGCGCATATTATGGGGCACGGGGAGGGCTTGCCCCTTCACAAACTTACAGATATATTCTAACCCACTTCAACATCGGGAAAAACCGCTTTCAATGTTATTGGTAAATTTATTGTTGTATAATTTTAAAATTGTGAGATATTTGGAACTGGCAATACACAAAATATAATAATTAAAATACCATTAATTTTTCAATTTCAACAGATTGATTAATTTCCTTGGCTATTGCAAAATAAAATTTAGGAATTTCGAAGTAAACAGAAAGGATTACTATATTCCTAGACTATAGCATGCAAATCTAAGTCCTTTTCAACGATTTTATTGGGAATTATCAATAATCAGGATAGAAATTAATCATCCATTGTCCGTATTCTTCCCGTATGTAGAGAAAAGTTAGCTCATAACCTTCCTGAATAAATGTAGACTAATTATTACTTCATATGCTACCACCCTGGATTCCTATCATCTGTTACACTTACTTCGTTTGACTTTCCACATTTTTCCATCTTATTACTTTATATGCTACCACCCTGGATTCCTATCATCTGTTACACTAACTTCGTTTGACTTTCCACATTTTTCCATCTTATTTATGTTTTTTATTGAAACTTTAGAATTTTATGAAATACGTTTAATAATTCCGTGCGATCAGTATCAAGTTTTGCAACTCTCCACATGATCACTTTCCACGATGGCTCGAGGCATGGAAATACCATCCCTTTTCCCATCACTCGGAACTTCTCTTTTTCCGTAGCTGAAACCGTCTTACAGCCAATCAAAACGCAAAACCGCTAACATTATTTGATTCAACACGGCCATAACGCGGTTGAAACGCCAAGCTTCACTTTCAATTGAATATCAGTAGTAATTACGGATAGCGACGGAGCAAGCGGTGGAAAAAGGGCCGGTGGACCGTTGTGATTTAGAAAATAATGAATCAAGCAATCACTCTTTTTGCCACGAAAACCTATCCCTTGAGCTATGATTCTAAGGATGGAAAAAATGATCGTGTGAACTAGGCTTAACCGTTTCAAATAATCCCTGTGGAGAAACCGTTGGTTTGGTCGCGGGTATAAGGGTCTGCGAAGTGGTTTTCTCTATCGAGCGAATACTATTCTGCCCATGGACTGCTTGGCGGTCTCGCGGCTGGCCGCTTCAGTTCTCCGAGATTACGTCTCTTGAGGCAGTCGTAGAGCTTCGAAAGTATTCGTGACACACGTTATGGAACATTCTGATAATGCCCTCTCACAGAGGCGACCACAGGGAGTTCGTTTTCGCGACCACTTTCAGGTCTTTGGTTCGTACCCAAGTTAAGGTAACTACGGTTATTTTAACGTAAACTTATTGAATTGGCAATAGTGTGTATAGTGGTCAGAGTGCCTTAAACTTTATGCCTAACAACTCTAAATTATTTGATTATATTGACTGACGGCACTTTAAATAATCTAAATAATCAATTTTTTAATTTACGATTCTTCGATTGCTATTTACCTTGAATGAAGTGAATAATTCTACTCAAATTTTTAAAATAAAATAGCCGGTGGAAGTATTGGTTAATGAATTGGGCTAGCACGTAAAATTTCTTTAATGCTAACCAATATTTATATTACGCCGAATATTTTTTTCCTTTTTAAGCGCATCTTATCGTACTAGATTAACACCATGCTGCTTAGACTCGTAACTGTATACTTTTATCGAAACGCTAATTTTCGTAGGATCTTCAACAAATTTACGATTTATAACTTATTTCACATTTTAAGGGTGAGAAAAAGCGCTGCGACGAAAATTTAAATATTATTAATACGGTATTTATCTGATATAGTGATTCTTTTTCGTAATAACATGAAATTAGAATTTCATTCTCAGTGTCCTCTTCTGCCGATTAGGTTTCATAATTAAATACTGTTCACTTAATTAATTTCGTTCTGCACGCAAACACTCTTCAGAGCATTTACTGACGTGCGCAGATGTATTAGGTAGCCAAATTTTAGAATAATGGAAATAAAAAAAGAATAAAGATCGTAAGAATATTTACCTCCGTCGCAGGTGCACACCAAGTTTGCATCACGCAATGCTAATTTTCTCTGATCGTATAGTATTAAAAAAAGATTTTTTTCTCAAAGACGACGAAACGTTGAGGGTAACAGTGAACTTTTATCGAGACACCGATTATCGTCGGATTGTAACCAAATTTTAGATTTATGACTTATTTCATATTTTAAATAACCCTGTACTCCGAAACACAAATTTTTACAGTACTAATAATGACAATGTTATCATTTTTAAACACAAAAATAAAGTATTTAAGTAAGCCAGTCCTCCTCAACATGTTGCTGCTCAACTCGCGACTTCCCGATGTTCAGCATTATTAACAGAACGAATTAATTAGTGTTATTCAGAAAAAAATAAGCTTTTTATATAACCGGACGCATCAGGACTCTTATGATAAGATACATCTAGCAGAGGTGAATAATAAACGCATCAGGTTGCCTACTGCCAGGAGAAACAAATATACTTTGTAATAAGTAAATATGCTATCATATTTTCAACGATCATTGATTTCTTTTTGGCGCAAGTCGTTTGTCGTCTGTTTTTGAGGGATTCTACATCATGGTCCTGTGGAATCATATATATATATATATAAGTATGTGGCCGATCGAGGAGAACGGACAAAATAAACACTAATAAAAACATAAAAACACATAGAAAAGGACACTCACAAAGAATCTTGCAAACGTTTCAGCGGGTTGACCCGCTATCCTCAGTGCTGAAAGTGAACTGCTGCAGGCAGATCCTCCAGTAGCCCTCCTTGGTGAAGTAGTGGGGGTGGAAGAAGGGAAAGGGGAGAGGGGGGAAGGGAGGGTAGGGTTTGCTTTGACTATTAATGGATCAATAAATATAGAAACAGAAAAAAGAAACACTCACGGGGGAAATTAACTTGAAGCTTTCGAAGCACTACTGACTTCTTTCTCAACTTAAGTAAGAATCACTTTTTAAGAATTCTTACTTGGCAATTCGATTCTTGCGCAAGCAGTGAAGATTAAAGAGGCATTTTTATGGGATTCAAATCCATACTATCTGCCGTTATCCGCTGTTTGTTCTTCTCTAACACCTGATTCATTAACCATATATAAGTGTTATTTTGATGAGAAAATATCTTAAAAACATCACTGTCATATGGATTTCTCTCATCCCAGATATTATCATAATTTTAATCTTGCACCTCAGTCTAAAAAGGATAAAATTGCTTAATATACTTGTAGTTAAGTGCATACAGTATTATTAATAATGGTCGAGCAGCTAAACGGGAATGAATAAAATCTATTACTTATTATTACCAGAATGAAATAAATAAATGAACTAGAAATGGCGTAATTATAACATATGTAACACCAGCAGAGTTTTTCTCTTAAGGATTTATGAGCATCAAGGTACACGATAAAAAAAGAATATGTGTATGTCTCGCGTGATAAGAAATATTGCAATTAACAGAGTGAGGTTCAAAATTACAATTCATTGTTAGGATTGATGAAGTAGCATGCAAATTAAGGCGCAAAATCTCTCTCGCGAAACCTCGATTGAAAAATCTTTCCTGGAAAGGTTATTCACCTTGAAGACATCTAGTGATACTGTTCAGATGTCGAAGAATAAGAGGTCGATTATCAACGCCTTCGAAATGTATAGCCCATCTATGAAGTACACGACTGCTTCATCTCTCCTGACTGAGATTTCTTGAGTGCTATGAGTCACTTATCCAAAATATGTTAGTTAATTAACTAACACATTTTGGATAAGTGATATTAGTTAGTATATATAATATTAGCTTGGATAAGTATAATTAGTGAGTGATTCCCCTATGTAGCTGTCTCAATATTCGATCGTCTACCGACCCTCTGAGACTTCTTTCTTTGTTTTAAAATGCTCAGCAATTACATAATTACCTAAGGGATGGAAAAATATTAGAGGAGGGGATGGAGGCTTTTACGGCTCATATCGGAGCCAATCGATAGAACCCGCTGCTTCCAATTTGAATTTGTTTTGACACGTGTGTATTTTCAGCCATGCAGTGGTTAGACGTTATCCTTTTTAAATAAGGATACATAATTAACTGCGAGCAGGAGGGAAGATTTTCTTTTCATAATTAATCGATGAGAAAAATATTTTATTCCTGAAAGAGATTTCAAGTCTTCTTATTGATACTGTAGGAGGAAAAAGTAAAACGAAACTAGAATCAAGATTACACACATTAAAATGAAAGAGCTTATCAGGAGGGATTTGAAGAAGGAAAAATCAGCTGGAGAGAAAGATCTTCTGGGGCCAACATATAAATGGTGAGATACAATTCTTAAATTCCTTATTTCTAAAAGCTTGTGAAAAGCTATTCTCTATCTTAAAAATTAGCTATTACATGTTTTTTTAATCTTCTTTATCCGAAGATATGACGTCTAATGCGTATACGATTTCGTGAAGATTCATTTTCACAAAATAGAAAAATGTCGTAAAATGTTTCATACATTACAAAAAAATTACGATTAAAAAAATCAAATGTAGACGATTTGCCAAATTTGTTCGCAACCGGTGACACAAGGGGCAATCGCCTGGTCGAATTAGGATGGAACGACACTGCACTTAAATTTTCATATAAATAAAATATCAGGACTGAACCTCGCAGTTATTGCACTTTTCCGAACAATTTTATATTCAATAATTTTTATATTGTAATCTAAATTTGTAAAAACGTTTAGAATACAGCTCCGGTGCTAACATAGCACTGGTAAAGGAACTCAAAATTTTATTTTGAATTTTCGATAAAAACAAATGATTCACTTCCTACAGTAAAAACTTACTACCGCAGAGAGCTAAGGTATGTCCTAAAGAGATTGAACATGAATTTCTCGACTGCAGTCAATTGGCATTTTTACATTTCTGAGCATGAAAAGACTTGAGACTTTTTCTTAAATTATGCATAAAAAAGGGGTAAGAGAAGGTTTGCATTATTCTCCAGTTGATAAGTTGTCTGCTATTAGGGGAGCGATTTCTCTAAGTCAACTGACATGTTAACGGGTAACAATAGTGTAAAATATATCTCTAATTTCAATATATATATTTCCATTTGGTGCCTTTGGAATGACCTTTACACAAAATAATTTTACACACGCCCCTCTGTACAAGGGCAAACATTTCTAGTAATAGAGATGAAATGTACTCAAAATATAATTTCCTTTACACATGCAAAAGGCTAAGGATATAAAATAAATTGGATAACACGATATTTTCAAAAGTGTGAGGAGAACAAAAGTCATTTGTTTCCATTGGTAAGGTTTTTAATTTTCATAACAAACGGCATAGCCTCTTTCACCTCTAACGGATCAAAGTTGGGGAAATACTTAGAAATAATTTCCTCAAAATCGCAGTCTTCTATTTTTATCTTATGCTTCTTTCTGGAAAAGAGATGTTATATTATTAGACCCCTTCAAAGAAAATCAATTTACAATTGAGCAGCTATTTTGATCACTTTTCAGGAACTAAGAATACTAATTGAGGGGTGGGAGGCCAAGGGGTACAAGCATTTTTTTTATAAACTTGAGTTATGTACAGAAATTAGGTAAAGAAAACGAACGAGATCGACTAGATATTTAGTTGTGCATTTGATTTTCCACTCGATTTCAGCACAGAACAAAGACTCACTCATATCCCTTGGCCACCAAGTTTCAGTGTATTTTGCAACGATTTCTCTACCTAACTCTGTTTAGAGAATAAACACTAGTACCCCTTGGATTTTCACCCCCTCAATTCAGATTGTAAACAAAATAATAGCAAATATTCTATTGGCTAAAAAACTACTTCAAAGCCCATTACATACTGATTATTCTCCGTTGAATCCTTTTTAGCAGTCCCATAAAGAAGTAAATCCTGCCCTCGTATAGCCACAATTTGGTCATCAGTCTCCTTGGGCCATCTAAATATCCTCAAAGTTCTCATGTATAAACTCGGGGTCTCTGTTTCGCAGACCCGTTTCATGGAGTTCCCAAGAGTCGCTGGATCGCAAGGTTTTAGCGTGAAAGTAATCTTTTCTGCCCACCCATCATCAACTTGTGTACACTGAAACCAATGAAACCGGAAATGATGCCGAAAATATTTTATATTCGTAATGAAACGATAAGTCTTCAGCATTTTGTACTGAATACAGTGGATCTCTAAAGAGACATTAGCACCAGACTCCATATTTATAATGAGGGATCTAACTCCTAAGCCGCGGCAACCTTTTGGCGTACATTTAGAAAAAGATTTCCATTATCATTATTATTCAAATGAATTATTTGAAGAATTGAAATATGTCAATGGTTGTAGAACAAAATTAAAATGTACCTAACTATATCCACATAGGTATATATGGGTTTGGAGAAGAATGGAGAAGGTGAAGTGGACAGAGAAGTCGAGGAACGAAGAAGAGCTGAATGTGGTGGGTGAAGTAGGGCAGCTTCTAGATAAGATACGAGGGAGACAAAAGGTATGGATAGAGTGAGTACTTGCCGGGGACGGAATTTTGAAAACGGTGTAAACGGGTACATTTACATAATACCCTGCAAGCCAACTCCAGGGTGTTTGGCAGGGGGTGATAAATCACCAGCATGCAATTGGATTCCCACATGCACAACACACGATCCAAAAACCGTTACGCATGCTAACAAATTATACTACCAAATTCATGCAAAAGCAAAACTTGCGAACTACTCATTGAGGTTATTTGCCAATAAAGCTAGAACACACAAAACATGGGTAAACGAGGGAGTTGAAGGAAGAGAATAGTATTTTTAGATAAATTGAAGAGGGATGTCCATGAAGGGAGGGGAGATTGCCGTAGTACTTCTTAAACGCTCCATGCAAAGCTATCTAAATCGGTATGGCACTTTAATAATAATAATCAAGGTTTTTTCGCTTCATTAGATGTAAATAGCAATCTAAATAACACAGCACTGGAAACCGAGACAATCTTCCCAACTGTAATTTTTATGGCAAATTAGATTTACAAGAACTCACTCACATTATTATTATTATTACAGTATTCTACCGATTAAGGTAGGTTTCCATGGAGTACAAAAGAAGTGAAGGAGCCTCCCTTTCCTTCCAGCGCTACGTTCTTCAATTCACTGTAAGGCCTACTCCCTTTCAATCTATCTAAAAATCCTATTCTTTTCCTTCCCCTCCCTCGTTTCCCTAACATTCTACCCTCTAACACCATTTTCAACATCCCCTCCCCGCCAAGTACTCGCTCCATCCATACATTCTGTCTCCTCCGTACCTCATCTAAAAGCTGCCTCTCCTCGCCAACCATATCCAGCACTTCGTCGTTCCTTTTCCTCTCCGTCCATTTCACGTTCTCCATACCCACATCTCGAATGCTCACTCACATTGGGATTTGTAAAAGTGTATCCTTGTCGATGCATGCGATAGTAAAAGCTGTCGTCCTTGGTGAACCGGTATTCGAATCCCGCGGTTACCGGGAACTCGAAAGGGAGCCTGTGGAGAGGTACGCAGCCGGGTGTCGGGTATCCCATGCCCACGTCCAGCAGAAAGAGCGTGTTCTCCTCATTAGGGTCATCCGGGTCATGGAGGCCTGTCACCACAATCATTGGATGCTCGTACTTGAAGTCGGGAGCGAAGTTCACGATGCCGACGATGGTGAAGAGGTCGTAGCCGATCGCTCGAAGCAGGATGGACGCAAACCAGTTGTTGTGGAAGCATATCCCTCCCCTCAAGGACATCCCCATGCTGATCACATCTTCTGCGGTCGGGATACGGCGTTCCGGAGGCGTCTTGTACAATGTGAGGTTCTGAGATTCGCGGAAATCAGAAAGAGAAAGAAACAAGGCCTTAGTTACAATACACTCAACAAAACCAAAACAAATTCAGGATCAGACAAACTGTTCGGTCTTGTTATCCCAAAGGTGTTGTCATGTTAAATCGAAACAAATTGACAATTATTCAAGCATGTTGTCAGATATTGTTGAAACTGACAACGTGCTTCAAGAACATATTCTAAAGAAGGTAAGAAGGACATGCTTCAAGAACGTTTTGTAAAGAAGTTTATGAGAGGCGTACCCAGGATTAAAACTAGGGGGGGGCAGGCTATGGTCGTTCAAGTTGTAACATTTTAGCATGGAAAAGGTGAATGAAACTAACATTTTAAGAAAATTATAACAGAAAATTATAAAGAATTAATTTAAAGTTATAACAGAAAATTATAAATATAATTTTTCACAGGTCGAAAGAAAATTTGTAGAAAACTTTTGTTTCAATCCAGTCCTGATTTCCCTTAAAGACTTTTGCTTCTGGGGGGGCAGCTTCTCCCCTCTTACCTCCCCCGATGGGTACGCCCATGCCTCAGGGGAGAAGATTTTGAAGGAAAGAAGAAATATACTGTATATTTCAACAAAACAACGCGGGACAAAAGCAGAGAGAAAATTATAGAGTACCTTGTGGCTTAATCTCGTGGAATTCTAACCTCTAATTTTTATTACATGTACCGAAAAAATAGCTAAAATTAACCCAACCTGCATAAGCTTTCGCCTATCTAATGACCATTTTATTGTATATTTAGATTGCTCAATAAAGTAGATTAAAGAATACGTTTGGACGGCGAATAAAAAAATTTATTTTATCGAGTAGTTTTGAATTTTTTACCATTTACTCCATCATACCCAATCTCAAAGAATTTTTCTTTCCTTGAAGTCTGTATGATTGTATTATCAAATCCGGTTATCATTTCCGGTGAATAATGTGACTATAATATCTCTTATATGGAACCTGTGATAAGAGGATAGCTAATTTTCCGTATAAATTACAGTGTTGTTTGGAGAAATGCATCCACCTTCTCATCCATCTCCGCGATTTCTTGGAACAGAATATTAATTATTAATTATAATGATTTGATTTAAATCCTAAGAAAATATTTTCATCAAAATCGAAGCGTGTCATGTACAGTGTTTTCTTGAATTGATACAGAATTGTAAGTCTGAGAATGAAGTAAACTTGGCGTTCTGTGATTCCTCGTTTGTAATGATGCCGGTTTAGGTTTCGTCAGCATTCATCTATTTAATGAGTAAGAAAAGCAGTACTAACGGGTGGTAAAATCCACTTTCATTTGCAAGCGTAACATTTAGTAGCGGAAAATCTTGATGTAATCGATGAATTATGTGACACTTGCTAGCTTGGATTCAACTTGTCAATGATAAGCCAGGATGAATTTATGGAGAAGTACACCTGCACCTTGGAAAAGTGCTTTGATAACCGTAGGATAGAGTGGTGTGTTACTTTTGAAGACTCAGCGTGGTCTTATATTTCATCTTCGTCATATAATGTATTGATACAAGCAGTGTAGAGAGTCAAAACATTTATTACCATCCATTACGTCCATGAAGCATCTTTTACCAAATACACCGTTTTTATTTTTATTCCGGATCCCTTGGAGCCAGCAATGAAAATTTTCTTTTGTTTTCTCACATTAGTATTTTGATACTTTTTTACGGGGGCGGTCTGGAAAGATTGGTGATCGGCGAATGCCGACTAGCTAACCTTGCCAGACCGCCCCTGCCTTTCTATCATAGGGTTAATTGAAATGAATACCGGATTTTCTATGGCTTATTGCTTTCCCTTTTTCTACAAAACACTCGAGTTAGGAATATCCATTAAACTTATTGTATTCTTTTCAAACTGTGGTATAATTATTCATTATGAAACTTTAATTTTATTTATTACCCTCAAAGATCCTTAAAAAATATTTGTTCAGCATCATGGAATGGATGCTATAGTTAGCCCTGTAGATGTTACCGAAACATATACAGTGCTCATATATTTAAATTCAATCATTGACAAAACCTACAGATAGATGCGTGGTAACTATTAACTTTTATTTTATTTTCCATCCACACCTAACTAAGAAGGAAAGAATGAGTCGCAGGTAACTTCATTCACTCTCTAAAAAGCGAGATTAATGAACATAGAATGAAACCTCAATCACATCATTTTGTAAAAGCATTCGACTGTCATCGTCAATTAACCTACGCACAAAAAAGGACAATAATTTGTGATGCTTGAACATAATTTTGAATTTGCGAAGAGGCAATGCTATGATTGTGATCACCTATTCTCAAATTCAACGAAATGTGAAAGAATATGAAGAGCTCTCAGCTTACAAAATTTTGCTCTATCAAGTGGCTTTTATCGGCAGTGCCCAAATTTAAGCTTCAGCGTCAGCGATAAGGTCCTAAAAATTACATCTCACCTTATCAAGAGGAAGATGTTATTCATCATCAAGACGTCATACAGGAAAAATGGATGGAATATAGGTTGATAGTCCATATGAAATCGTAAAAAAGGAAATACAGAATCTTGATTGAATGAATATCACACCACGTGGTTTTTTTGACAAGTTAAAGTAGAACAACGCTTTGGCAAGTGCCAATGTCTGATATTCAAGTAATTATAATGCTCACATTACATTTATCAATAGTTAAATATACATGATTCTGAAATACAATGAAAATGTCTTACCTGAAATGGCAACTCGCTTTGGAGGTACCTCGAAATCTTACTCAGTAGCTGGAGGTCTAGGGACCGATTTTCGATGTCATCAATGCCGAGCTTATCTCTTACGAACTCGATCGCGTCTTTGTGGCTGATAGACATCGTGAGAATTTGACAAGGAAAATAAGCTGTGTGTGATTGTTTGCTCTATACAGGTTTCACAGTGTTCCGTACCAACCGTTTCTGTCTGCTCGTTGCTCGGTTTGCGTTTTCGGAGCAAAAAGGTTGCGATGAGATAAGCATGAAGGAAAGAATTGCTCAACATCTTTTGTTCTCGGTCAATAAAAGCATTCACTCCTTTATCTTTGTAAGCTGACTTATTTCAGGGAAAAGAGCCGCAAGATGCATGCGAGACCCAAAATAATAATTGTGAGACCCTGAAATGTAGCTTTCATTGACATTTTAGCACTTTTAGCAGAGAAATTACTTACAGTGACCAATAAATCAGATGAGGATATTTTCAGATAAGGACAACCTTCTCTCCTCATGTGCAGGTAAAACATCCATTAAAAACCGTCAAGGATAGAACTTCACGTCAAGTCAAAGAGGTCCAACACATTCCTTATTAAACCTGCGGGAAAAACTACATCGGCACAAACTACAGCAATTTGAATGGGGCAGTCTACTAAGCCGGCGGGAGTCGAACAAGCAACGCTGGACCACGGAATCGACTTTAAGGAACAAAATTTATCGCCCAGGTATAAAGACTTTAAACAGAGACTCGTCAGAGAAGTCATAAAAGTAAAAAATGAAGAAAGGAACAATTTAACAGGGACCCCTGCTTAAAATACGCCTTACTTAACAACCTGTAGTCATGAAAAACTCCCACCTAAACTATGTATATAAGAGGATGTCTGTTTGTTTGTCTGCAATGCGTTTCCATACGGCTACACGGATTGTGACCAAAGTTCGTACATAGGTGCATATCATTCTCCCAAACCATAAAAATTAAAACATAAAAACTGTATGAAAACAGGAAATCCAAGTTCCAAGTTTCCCAGTTCTCTGGACCCTCTGACCAACGCCGGGTGGTCTGCTAGTTAAGAATATTCCGCGGGCATACGCTCTTGAGGCCGAGTATACAAGTCCCCGTTGGAGTTGGGAGTATGAAAGGGATACGCATCACCGCGGTGAGGAGCACGACGACTCCTCGCGACACCCCTTTGGGTAGGAATAGAAGGGGAAGATAAAGGTTGGAAAAAATCTCAAAGGAGTGTGTCCGTTTTTCAATTTTACTGAACAATGCACTTTCGACTGCTGTTTTTAAAGAGTATGCCTTAAAGATCTTAAATAGAATTGTGGTGTATCTTCAATTATAGGAACTTGGTACCTTTTTCTACGTTTTCGCTACATACCGATCCTCGTGTGAATTGAAAATCGCTGATGTCTTACCAGTGCGATGCCAAATAATATGAATAACTATTCGAATTCGTCTTGCTTAAGATCTCAATTAAATATTAGAAAAGGCTATTATTTACGTATTCAAGTAAGCAATAAATGAATTTTGTTACAACGTTGCATGTGAATTAGGTTATCCTCATTTCCAAAAAAACAGTGGGCACTACTTTTTCAAAGATCAATTAAATTTTGCATAAATAGACAGCGATCTTCTTACAGGACATTATTATCTTATATTTAGGGATTTCATATGACGAAGTTATTTAATGTTTTTTGTTTTTCATAATTCTGCCCTGAATGTCTATTTCCAGACGTAAGTGAACACTTCATTGGGATCCGCAGAAAGTCATTTTTTATCATACTTACCAGCATATGTCTTCTCGAAGCTGTACCGAAATACAGCAGTACTATTGTCAAAGCGGCACTTATAATTTCAACTAGCTGTGCACGAAAGAGGTGGAATTTCACTGCGATATTTATTCTTGAGCAATATAATTAAAAGAAGTATTGGCGATTCACTGAGCTGTACGAGAATAGCCAAAAATGGAACAGTGCTGTAAGTAAAAATTTCATTTTTATCTCACAATCAGTGTCAACAAAAAATCTCGGAAAAAATGCATGGAAAAAATATTGCCCAAGCACGGGTAAATGTATGGAATTGCCAAACAGTTGCATTACCGCTCCACCGCTAGCAAAAAGGAACTTTCTCATTTTTAGATTATATTTTTTCTAATTAAATATTATTTTAATCAGTAAAGTGGCATACTACGATTTTGATGAAAGGACATCACTACAATGCAATGCCGTCAGTGACAGCGTAGGGCAAAATTTTTGAAAGAAAGAGTTCATTAACCCTTGACAAAGGCTAATAAATGCGCTACGTCTGTTTTATGCAGCCAAAACAATACTGCCTCAAAATAGGCAATAAATAAACAGTGAATGCTATAGTATTAATTTCATCGTTTAAGACATAAAACCTTTTTATCGCAAAATTAGTCAAGCGACGATGGAAAAATGGAAATGTAATATATTGATGATTTTCATCGCTTTTCTAGGTTGCCGGCGTAAAAAAAAAAATTTGAGTTGCCGGAGGAAGATGAGGCCTACCCATTTCAACGGTTCGGTGTGCAGCGTAGTACTCCATCGTTTCCTTTCGCAGTAATATTTCCCCCACCAAGAGATAGGGCAGTGGAGATGTTCGACTTGGGGGAAGGAAGAATAGCCTTGGGGGATAGGAATAATAATATTGGATATACTTCGAGTAATAAAATTGATAACGAGGTAAACAACAAAAAAGGAGAAACAAGGTAGAGGTATCAATAAACGACCCTGTACAAAAATAAGCCCTGAGGATGGTTTACAAATAAACCGAAACGTCGGAAAAACACTTTTGCATCATTTGGCCTAAACTCCAGGAACCTTTGATCATTAAGAAATAGAGGTCGAGACAGGAAAAAAATCTAAAGAGTAAAGCACAGTAACAATTTCTCTCTTAACTCTCTCTACTCTATATCTATTTCTCATCTAGTACTGGAAGTAAATTTTATTTTTTCTTTTATATGATAAACGGTAAAAAAAAACTCTAACAAGGTTAGGAATTGACTTGGTGGAAAGATATATGCCTCCGGTGATTGTGGTTGGTAAATGACCGCAGAAGTACCCCTTAATTTGGTAAATGAAATAACTCAATCGTGAAGAAAAATTATTATCTTGCATTTAGTCGTGGAATTCTTCAACATTGATCATTTAAAACTCCCCATTGATAAGCAAAGAAAATTGTCTATTTTATAAGGCTTGACAAAGGAGACATCCTAGGGATTTGACCAGTATCGGTTTAATTGGGGATAACCGCGTACCTACGTAATATCTGGAAAATGGGAAAGATGGCTATAACTTTTTTATAAGAATTCATGTAGGTAGAACGCCCTATCGTTGCCTCCCCCCATTTTTTGGCACGTTGTAATGAACTGTGTGATATTAACAGTCAGAGGAACATTGCAACATTGATGCTTCTGTGTTTAGAAGGAAGGAGATTTACTTAATATCTATCAGCTGTTCTGTCCACCGAACACCATTTAAGAAGTGACTGCGGCATATCATCACGAGCTGCATTTTCTCAGAAGAAATCGGAGGTTTCCTTAGCGGCAATTTAAGAACATAACTTCATTTGGATGTGTCTTTTACCAATATCAACCCAGTAAATTGTATGAAACTTAGATATTTGTAATTATACTAATACCACAATGACTGTGTTTTTACGTAGTGCCTGTTATCATAAGTGAAATTATTTTTATGGCATGAAAATCACTGGTATATAAATATTGTTGACACCTGTGTGTCAAAAAATTCGCTTACAGGAGGAAATTAAAGCAACATGTTTCTCAGATATGAGGATGATATGCTGCGGTCCTCAAGTGGACTGCGCCAGCTATATTGGAGAGCTGGTGGAAAAGGGCACTCGAAATTGCCTACCTTGGACCGTGGTTATTCACTGAGGCACGCCAGAGCGTGACAACCAATCCCGAAGGAAGGCACGTGTCACAGTTTCGGCGGAGATGTCCTGCACAGGAATGACCTCAGGCCACTGTATTAAGTAGTCTGCGCATGTGAGACAGTGAATGCTTTATTACCAATTTCATTGAGGAAGCCATATAATCTTCTTATCGAAAAAAAGCAAGCGGCGATGGAAAAACGGAAATATAATATTAATGTAATAATTTTCTTCGCTCTCCTAGGCTGTGGTCAGCGAAAGGAGAAAGAAGAGATGGCGATGGAAGAGGAAACATACCTATTCCAACGCTTCGGTGTTCCACGGACTCCTTCGTATCCCTTTACAGTTATTTTTCCCCCACCACGAGAAAGGGGAGTAGTGACCCCTGCCTCATCTCTTCAAGTGGTCCCTTCACCAGCCGCCACCCTTCACTCTTTCGTAACCTCTTCCCTTACCCCATCCCTCTCCTCTTTCCCCCCTCTTTCACCTTCCCCACCCACCCCTTCACCTGCTCTGGGCACAATACTTAGGGGAAGGTAGAATGGGAAGATTTTGGATTTACTTTGAAGAAAATTGATACAGAGGTAATTGAAGCACAGAAGCACAGTCCTTGCCTCTCATGTATATCTATCTCTCATTTAGTAGGAGTAAATTTTTGTTTTTATTTTAAATAATAATCGGTAAAAAACGGCTCTAATAAGGTAAACTCGAGGAAAACTTTAGGGATACTGCCTCCGCAATTTTCATCTGTACCTATTTTGCTGCTGAGACGGTCACAGCGGCATTTGAGAACTGTTTATTGCCTATTTGAAAAAAATATTAATCTTGTGAAGTCTCACAAAAAAATTCTTTACTTCTCGATGGAGAGTTTAAATAATCGAATACCACGGCTAAATGCTATAGAAGCAAATTATGACCTAAATATTCAGTATTTTTCGGTGAGTAAAAAATTCAAAGCTTTGAAAACATTATGTTTCGTTGTAACGATTTGTTGAATACTTTTTCAATATAAATATCTATGATACGTCAATTTTGTAACGATAGAAATGTTATTTTTCATCTAGCCACTATAGTGGAAAAATAAATTGTGATAACTGTTCGTCTGGAAAATAATTAACGATTAGAGGTATGGGATCACCAAGGCATTTATTCGGCTAGAAGTTGTGCTTTGGTAAGTAATTGATTAATTAAATTAATTATAATATGAGCGGACTACTCGTCGCGACGTCGAAAACTACGCAGGAGCTGTTATGAATATGTATCCATGTTGCTAAGGATGTTGCTATGCATGTATCTATGTATGTTGCTATGATGCTTGTGAATAAGCTAGGTTGTTAGTTACCCTCCATTTTTAAAGAAAGACGTCCTTTAATTTGTCTACCAAATAATTTAGAAGTAGGGATGAGCGAGTACTCGAAAATTCGAGTCGAGTCGAGTAGTTGGTAGTATTTGCGCCTGAATATGATGACAATTCATTGAAACCCGGGTCGCGCTCTAATAAAAAATAAGTGGTATAAGTAATTGTCTGATATCCAGGAAAACTTATAATGGAACACCACAAAGTAAATCAAGAGTTAGTGAATTTTGTTAGCATTACGAACGTCGAGTCGAGTAGTTACGGTTACAGAGCTTTCGAGGCTAGTAGGTCCACAATCTGCCGACAGGAAGCGCTATCATGAAACTCATGTAATAATACAGTTTTTAAAGCCGATAAGTCATTCTAATGCCTTGGCCTGGTAGTTTCAGCTTGCTGTATACACTACAGTTGTTTGTCGACGTGGGCATCCCTTTACGTCAGCCGCGGTGGCCGATCGTCTTCCGACCTGGCGCACACAGGTCCGAAATCGGAAAAGCTGGAATAAAGGCCAAAATGACGTTTATGGGGATAGAGACTTTAAACATAGCGTAAATACTCATAAATTATTACCATATGTAGATTTACATGCCATTTTACATAAATACTACCCTTTAGTGGCCCTAACATGACCAACTTTTCAAAACCACAGGCGATCTCGTTTTTCCTCGAAAATATTTGAATTTATCCAGGTATTATTGCGTTGGTGTGATTTTTATGGGACAAAAAAACAATATTTCTTTGACCTGGTGCTTTGCCTAAAACACTAAGTTGAGGATGTTAAAAAGGATTATGTATAGATCGACTTGATCATTTAATGCATTACTGGAGTAAAAATACTAAGGATTGGATATTTTTCGGAACCATCCCACGCATAAGAAATATGGATCGGGTATTGAAGTAGAGTATGGAGATTAAGTCGGCATGCTCAAGAGAGAGAAAAATGAACTGTTTCCGCGAAAGGCAAACCGATACCCTTTTTCCCTTTCCACATTTGCCGAAGTGAGTCACG
Organism: Ischnura elegans; assembly: GCF_921293095.1. NCBI lineage: Eukaryota > Metazoa > Arthropoda > Insecta > Odonata > Coenagrionidae > Ischnura > Ischnura elegans. The sequence goes on along the minus strand of NC_060246.1, from coordinate 79,873,902 downwards.
CAGAAAGGGGGGATTTCACATTAGAAGGCATCTTTTAGCCTTTTTTATTACTGCGTCCGTCCGATGTGATATTCTTTTGCTGCGTTTAGTTTCTTTCTTGAACTTAAAAAAACAAGAGTTTTTAAGGTTTATTAAACGACGTGAGAAGTATAGAATTTTTTTTGGCTCTACAAAACTAATCTAAGTTCTACAGTTCGTTCGTTTCGTCCACTTGAATTCCATGAAGAATCAAGATCCATAAAAACCGTTGATATAATTTTTAATAAAAATTCCAAAGGTTTCGAAATCTTGCAATTTTGGCAGAAAATTACTTTCCCAGCCACACAAGTGTGTAGAAAAAGGCAATTTTCTGCAGACAGTAATACTGTAACATGAAAACGTAAAAACCTGCTAGCTAAAGTTTGGCTGGTTAATAATTGGTTACTCTGCTTGAGAATTTGAAAGGGCCAAATATTACATGATTCAAACACGTACCTAGTATGTAATCTTTATTATAGCCGTGAAAATGACTATACGCAGGGCTCTCCCTTGTAGTTTGGATACATATATGACTTAAATGGTCGACATATTACTTGGGGTTAATTCATTTCAAGTGTGCCTATGGGACTATTGAAGACACATTGATTTTCATTCATCTCCTACTTCTGACATTAACTATCAGCAATCTTCATTATACTTTCCTTCTTACATTAGGCTACACATTCATCATAGAAAATTGGAGTAAAATACATTGTAGTATGCATTGCTTTATTGCCTGGTTCAAAAATTATCATACTCGACTCGATACTCGCGAGTAATTTTCAACTCGACTCGATTCTCGACTCGAGATCAAAAAGTGCTACTCGCACATCCCTGTTAAGAAGTACTACAGGAGCAAATATATCATTCCGTGGGTAAAACTTTATGCCAGATTTTCTCATTCAAGAATTCATCGTGGAATTGAGGAAGGATTTTCGTAAAAATTATTTAGGGAATGTAACGAGAGGACTTAAGGTTAGCACTTGATACTCTCACATCAAATGCCCTCAACTTCTTCCGATTCGAAAATGTCTCACATCTGGCCAGGTGGATCGTTGAAAGCCTGGGACCTCACAACCAAACTGTATATCAATTCAGGCCCTGAATATTTGATGAATAACTCGATATTAATCATTCATCATCATTAGTAAAGAATCCTAACATTTTTGACGCAGCTCTCCATTCCTCTCTCTTACACGCATGCCTTTTCATAGCGACGTTTTTCTTCTCTTCTATATCCTTTATAACCCGTGCTATGCAATCTTTTCGGGGCCGTCCTTTCCCTTCTTCCAATTCTTCTGACATTCTACGATTGTTTTCATAAAATTATCATATCGCATAATGAGGCCAACTAGGTTGCCCCGTCTTCTCCCCAACGTTTTTAGAAGACTTCTCTTTTCGTCCACTCCTCTCAGCACTTTCTTATTAGCTATTATAAGGTCGATCCATTTCATCATCACCATTCTTCGATAGCACCACATTTCGAATGCTTCCACTCTTGACTTCTCAGCTACTGTCAACGTCCAAGCTTCGCTTATATAGAGAATCATGCTCCACATGTAGAATCTGATGAATTGTTTCCTAACTTCTATGCTTTTTATTATATTATATATTTACAATATTTTTCTTTTTGTAGAAAGCCCTCTTCGCCTGCGCTAATCTACTGACTATTTCTTTCTTGCTTCGTCCATCGTTGGTAATTCGGCTTCCCAGGTAAGAAAACTTTTTCACCCCTTCAACATTATGCTTTCCTAGGTTAATGTTATCCTCCTCTCTTTTGCAGCAAACTAATATCTAAATCTTCTTTTTGTTGATTTTAAGCTGATATCTGGCCATTTTCCTTTCCATGTTTGTCAAAGTCTTCTTCAAATCCTTCTCTGTCTCGGCTATGACTGCTATGCCGTCAGCAAATCGCAGCATACTAATGTTTGTCCGTGAACATCGACACTCAAAGCTTTCTCCTTGATTTCACTGATGGCTTTCTCGATGTAAACATTAAAATTACGGGAGATTGTGCACACTGCACATCCTTGTCTCACACTTTCCCTATTCTTGCTTCTGCACAGTTGGGTCCATATTTTATCACAGTTACCATTATTTTATACAATATTATTGCGAATAATTGTACGACTAATGTAGAGCACTCCGATTTCTTCCAGAATTCTAAGCATTGAATTCCATTCCACGTTGTTATATGCCTTTTATAAATCGATAAGTGCTATGAAAATCGGTTGGCTCTTCCCCATTTTACTCTCTGTGAGCTGCCTACAAGCCATAATTATTTATCATGTGCCCTTGCTTTTCCTAAATCCGAATTTATCCTCATCCAGATTTTCTTCTGTTCTCCCGTAAATGATTCCTGTTAGTATCGCCGACGCATATATCGTCAGGCTTTTGGTCCTAAAATCTTCGCATTTCCCTGCACTCTTCTTTTTGGGAATAGGATTGATGATGTTCTTCTCTAAGTAACTAGGTAAATCTCCTGTTGCGTACATAGAGCAGATAGTTTTATACAGTTGAGTTACGACCTTTTCTTCTCCATTTTTTATTAGTTCTACTGGAATGTCATCTATTCCTTGGACCTTATTATTTCGCAGGTCTCTTATTGCTGCGCCAAATTCCGGTCTTAAGATGCTCGCTCCCACGTCATCCTTTTCTACTTTTCTTTCCTCTTCGATAACATTTTAGGTAATTTTGCTTGCGTTGTATAATTCCTCTAGGTATTCCTTCCATCTCCCGGATTTGTCTTCGTTTTCAATTAGAACATTTCCATTCTTGTCCCTTATGACATTACATCTTGTGCTTCGTTCCTTGAAATGGTTCCTCACTCTTCTATAGGCGGCTTCCACTTTCCCTAGTTCGAGGTTATTTTGCATATCATCGCATATGTTCCTTATCCACGCATCTCTAGCTTTTCTCGGTTTTCGTGATATCTCATTCCTTATTCTCTTGTAACAAGCCTGCCCTTACTCAGCATTCGAAACATTATACTTTCTCCGTTCTTCAATGAGGTCTAGGACTTCATTGGTTTCGCATTTTCGTCTTCGCGAACTTTCCCTCACTTCTAATATCTTATGTATAACGGGTTTCCAGGCATTGCTGATGGAGTATCCAGAATATAAATTGAAATTATTTCCCTCAAGCTTTATTTCTATAGCTTCCTTCGTGAGGCGATCCCAAAAACCTTTGGCGTGGAAAAGTATTTTCGCCTCTTCAAATTTAATCGTGTGGTCTTTGGTAACACAGTGCTCGGCAATAACATATTTTTCCAATTGCCCAAGTTTTAAGTGCGCTTATGCTCCTTGAGCCTTGTCTCGATGGTGCGACCAGTTTCTTCAATATAAGCTCCCCAGCACCTCCACGGGACGCGGTAGACGTCAGAAGTCTTGAAACCGACTAGGTCCTTCGCTTTGAAAAGCTGCTACCTTAATTTGACCGGAGACACGTGGATTGTTTCAATATTGTTTGACCTGAGCATACTTGTCGAGACATAAGGCAGGCAAGCTTTGGCGACCGGTTTTTCTTTTTCGCCTTGCGTCTGGTTATCCCGTGGCTGAAAAGCCCTCTTGTGTGCCAAGGAAACCTGGTGCTCACTGTGGCCATTCTGCACTAAAGCCTTTTTAAGGAATATTATCTCCGAAGACAAACTCCTCTTGTCAGCTCGATGGAACAGAGTTTTGATGACCTCCGAGCGCTGGGAGGGGTGATGGTGAATAAGTTAGGAATAAGTTAGTGTTTGTCGGCTCTCGGTAGACACCGTGGCCCAGTATTCCATTCTTCCTTCGTTGGATGAGGATATCTAGGAACGGTAGCCGACCATCTTTCTCTAGTTCCATGGTGAAGGTGTAAAGGTCGGCTGCCAGGCTATGTTGCAAGCAAACAATACTCTTCCAATGTACGATTTTTTTATTATGTACAAAAATCGGTTTACACTTGAGGTGGCACAGTTCTCTCTAGCACAGCGTTCTGCTAGCACCTTCTCTTATATTTCTGCATCTCGCGGTGGCTTCTCCGCTGGTCTTATATACGCTGGATATACTGCTTTTGATTCGATACGGCAGCCTCGCCGCGTTGACCGGGCTCGCCTGGTTGCCCGCGCTGATCAGCGTCGGTGCGTTGTACTTCCTGTTTGACTCGCCACAAAGGTGATGTTGGGATCCCAGCTGTTCATGTGTTCCAAGAATTGGTCTAGGGTATCCCACCCGTGGAGCCACACAATGAAGGTGCAGTCAACGTATCGGTAGAAATGCTTCGGACGTAGTGGAGTAGAGTTCCAAGCCTTCTCCTTGAAATCTTCCATAAAGAAATTGGCGACGGCGGAGGAAAGAGGGGATCCCGTAGCAACTCCATTTGCCTGCTCAAAGAATTCACCATTATATTGAAGATAGGTAGATGCTAACACGTCGCGAAATAATTTCACAGTTACACCGTCAAAGTTGAATTCCAGGAGACGTAGAGTATCAGGAACTCTGGTAAAAAGCGACACTAAGTCGAGGGTCACTAGTAAATAGTTTTTTTCCAGGCGTATTCCACTCAGGGTCTGCACAAAATCGGAGGAATTTTTTATGTGATGGTCACGAAGGCACAAGTATGGAGACAGGATGCCGGTGAGATATTTTGTCAGGTATATGTCGTCGATGCAATTGCACTTACTAAAGGCCTCAGGTGTTTTCCGTCTTTGTGAACTCTCGGCAGTCCATAGAGCCTCGGGGTAGCAGTTGCCTTTGGCCATGGCCTCATGTTCTGGTTAGTATCGATGGGCACACCCGGTCCGTTGACGATCGTGATGGTCTTCCTCGTTATGCAGTTATTGGGGATCCGAGGCAGATTCACAAGAGCCCTGTCCTGAATTTATTCTTTTATCTTAAGGTAGTATTCAATGGTCTCCTGGGACGGTAGTGTTGCCCTGTTCATGTGTCCCAAGAATTAACCTAGGGTATCCCTCCCGTGGGGCCAGACGATGAAGGTGTCGTCGACGTACCGATAGAAGTGCTTTGGGCGAAGAGGAGTGTAGTTCAAGGCCTTCTCGTCGAAATCTTCGTCGTTGAGGAGCGTGATGTTCTTCTTCGTTATGCAGTAAGTGGGGTCCCGGGGCAACTTCACATGAGCGTTGTCCTGAAGTAATTCCATTACCTTATGGTGGTATTCATCTGTCTTCATGAGGACGGTAGCGTTGCCCTTGTCCGCAGGCAGGATGGTAACCGCGTCATTTCGTTTCAAGGCGCGAAGTATTTCTCGCTCATACCTCGTGATGTTGGGTTTCGGCAAAACGGCTCTTAAAGTACTATTGGAATCTCGCCTCTCACTTCCCTTGCTACTTCCTTTGGTAGTTTCCGTATTACTTGTTCCACTTCACCAATAACATCGCTGTACGGAATCACGCTGGGGGCCGGTGCGAAGTTAAGGCTTTTGGAAAGTACATAAACTCTATGCTCGTCTATATTCTGATTGGTCAAATTGATTACCAGGCGTTTGCGGTTCATAGAAGCGGAGGTCCTCCTGTAGGATTGCAGTTTAGAGAACTTCTCTTTCTGCCTCTCTGATGCCTAGTTTTTTGTTTGGTTTGTTTGTATAGTATAGTTTGGTAGCTTGGCGAAGATGAAGACTCTGCAGCTGCTTCGCGTTGTCGTCCAACGAACTTAGTTTGTGGCGTATTCTTTTCCGGACCAGTGATAGACTCGTGCGTCTCAGTAAGCGCTGGGCAGCCGATGATTTCACTGACGATCGTAATTTCGCAAAAGTAGGAATTGTTTCTTCGCCACGGCATCTCGGTAAAAACGCGAGTGAACTGATCAATCTTGCCTACTCCTTACGCAGCTCCTCGAAGACGTCAATGCTGGGATTAATATCTTCCCCGTTGAGATTTATGAAATATTGTTTGATCCTAATAATGCGGGTAAACTCATCTTGGGATACCAAAACGAGTTAATTTATCCATATTAGCCAACGTTTCAAGTTCCGACTCGGGGCTCATCCTCAGGGCTGCTGAATGTTTATTTATTTGTCTGTGGTTGCTAAGTCCCATTCTTACAATGAATTTATTTTATTAAAATATTTTTTTTACTAAAAAGTATGATGCCAGTTCTTTTATCGCAGCAATATATACCTTATGAAACAATCTATTTCCTTATATGACCTTTTGTAAAACTGTTCTTTAACTGTAATAACCAGCAAATTTGGTCAACTGCCTCACGATAGGCTAGCTCTCTGGCGCTAGATGGCGTTATCTTCCGATTTTCGTCTTCGCGAACTTTCCCTTACTTCTAATATCTTCAGTAGAACGGGTTTCCAGGTATTGCTGATGGAGTATCCAGAATATAATTTGAAGTTATTTCCCTCCAGATTTACTTCTAAAGCATCATTCGTGAGGCGATCCCAAAAACCTTTGGCGTGGAAAAGTATTTTCGCCTCATCAAATTTAATCGTGTGGTCTTGGCTAACACTGTGTCCGGCAAGATTTTTCTAATTGCCCAAGTCTTAATTGGCGCTTATGCTCCTTGAGACTAGTCTCGATGGTGCGACCAGCTTGAGCATTTTGCAATCACAATCAGGTAAAACAACATTCAGCAGACCTGAGGATGAGCCCTGAGTCGGAGCTTAAAACGTTGGCTAACATGCATAATCCGGTGGGAATATCGAGAAGAGTTTACCCACAAAATAAGTATGCATTACGCCTTTAATGTATACTTATTATTATTACTTATTAATAATGCTGGTCACTGGTATCAAACCACTCAATTACTAGGAGAACTTCATCCAACTTCACCTCAATATTGTAACGGTCCACGGCCCACCCGGATTGTATTTGGGCCGTCAGAAACGTGTGCAATAAAAAAATAATATGAATTCACGCTAACTCCTCCCACACGAGTCTACAGGAAAAAACCGCGCCACTGAACACACAACAACAAAAAAAGAATCTCAGAGGATAAGATACGCGAGTGGGGGGTCCCCGAGTGACCCTAATCCTTCATGCTCCCGGGCTTTATCGCCGGAGAAGTGCACCCGGATGTCGGGGAAAGGTACGACCAGGGTTGGCTGGGAGCCTCGTCTCCTCAACTCGTAAGGCGAATGACACACTCATAATATTCCGTTAATTCAACCACAGATCATTATTGGAAAACTTGGCATAAATATTACATGAAATAAGAACCCTCTTACGAGCTAAATGCGGGATGGATGGATGGGCAATGAAACATAAATGGGGGTTCGGGCTGGTGTGGTGGCTAGAGGGTTGGCTTCCCATTCCGTGGGCTCGGGTTCAAATCCCGGCGGCGGCGGAGAATTTTCAGAGACTGCCCGATCCCTGCTTGAATGTTGTGTGGAGGACATTTCAAGGACAACACTCCGTCCGTCCGATGGGACGTTAAGCCGTGGTCCCCTTGGCGTCTTTCGTTTAGAGCAGGCTAATGCCGACGCCAGGTTTCTCACCACCCTTCCTTACCTAACCTTCCATCATGGCGCAAATGACCTAAGTTGTCTGTCGCCTCCTTCAAAATACCATACAGAAACATAAATGATAAAGAAAATAACCATAACAAACGCATGAGAGATGATACAATAAAAAATATAGAAATGAAAACCGCTGAGGGCGTATAATAAGAAAAGGCAACTATTTCGAATATTCTTAGTGATTTCAGGGAGGTACTGACTAGTCCTACCCATTTGTTTAGCACACTCGTCCTCAATGACGACAATAATAATTCAATTTGCACTTTTACAGGTTAGGGAACGGTTTCGATGAGAAGTTAGCACTGCAGCTGAAGCATTCCTTTTTTTAGGGGGATTTGATGGGATAATAGGGTAGTTTCCTTCATCAAAGAAAACGTAAGGCATTGATTGCGATTCGTTACCCACCATTACTGTATTCATAATATACAAATTATTTCGTGTTAGAAATACCGGTTTAGACGAATGGCAATGGTCATGGCCAACTCTAATACAGGCCGGAACATGCAATTTGGCGACAGCGCTTTACGTGACGTCAGGGGTCCTACTGCCTGGGGTCCGGTGGATCGGCCTCTCAGCTGTTGACGTTGTGTGATGTAAATACGGATGGACCTCCGTTCACCCTCCCTAAAGTTAAGATAAAAACTACGGTAGGGTTGAGTTATTCGAGTGGTTGTATTTCGTATTATAACAGCTGTTTATTAAAAGTAATCGTGAGAACTAATAACAAGGCAAGGGATACGAGATTATGCACGGAAATATATTTAAGTACCGCGATCGACGACCCAGAAATTCAGACCAAGAAGGAAATACCGCTTAGTTTACCGCTTAACCCATTGGTTGTTTATATAGAATAGCACCCCATAAAATTTATTGACTTAGAAATAAAGAGCGGCTTTAAAATAAACATCATTTCACCTCCCTGAATAACCTAATAAATTAACGTGTTAAAAAGTAATGCGTTATTTTATAGCACCTTTCGCCACGGTATTTCAGGAGAGAAAAAAATGTATGACGTTTAACAACATTTATTTAAAATAAAAATCAGATATATACATTTTCCGGTAAACATTTCATATTGAAGAGGTCAAACAACATATCAAACAACCTCACAATGTCACTAGGCATGGCCATCAAAGCATAAATATTGCTCCAGAAAGTGGAATAAATAAAAGCTGCCACAGGTTCTTAATTTCAATTTCAGCCGGAAACAACCTCCATAGATCGTGCCATTTGAAGTTCACCGATGAATCGTAACCAGCAACAGCTATCAGTTTCACAGGCACCACATTATCTGATGGAAAAATTTGATGAAAAAAACATGATCAGTACAAATGTAAGGGATAATTAGAAAACTTTATGTGATATAACAAAAAAACTAGTCTTAACATTCTATATATTAGACAAAAATGTGTAAAAAATATGAAGCCATAAGGAAGATAAATATATTGTCAATCTAATATTTCTAAACACCAAGATCAGTATAATGAAATAATAATGACTTCCGAATTGGAGAAATGTCTCAACAAATAACATTATACTACCGTATAACTCAATACTGATTAAAATCAAATCAAATTTTACTAACGAAAGGAAATTATTGAATTAATCTCGATAATGGTAGCCACACCAGGCTCTTAATAATTGATTATAAGACCAAATTTTCAAAGTTCACTCTAAAGGAAGTTTTAACTGCAGAGAAAATTATTATGTTGTTCTAAATACCACATATATACATAATTTCAATCAGCACTCATGGATTTTCCAATACACCTACTGTATTGGAAGGCGGCTAGACGTCAATTTACTAAGTCTTTTCAATATGAGAACTTATATCGTCATTTCCTCAGTAGTTCTTTCATGTTCTCACTAATTCATACAATATTCGTTCATTTCATCTCCAAGAAATAATTCATCTTTAATTATTTCCACAGATTTTCATGCTTCACTGATCACAATAAGGAGTTTTACCTGCAATAGAAAGATGGATTAGTTCAAAAATACCACGCATATATGATATCACTCAGTACCCTTGGATTTTCAACATACCTAGAGTATAGTACGGCAGATAAATATCAATTAAGGTACCCTTATCGATACGAGAGCAAATATTGACATTTCATCAATGTTCTTTCATGTTCCACTGATTCATAAAATATTTGTTGATCTCATTTCCAAGATCTTATCTACTTATGTTCACAGGTTTTCATAGTTCACTGATCACAACAAGAAGTTTTACCTGGAAGGGAAAGATGAATTAGTTCAAAATACCACTTATATATTCCATATCACTTAGTAGCAATTGATTTTCCAATGTACCTTCAGTATTAGAAGGCGGCCAGATGTCAAATTAGCATGTCTTTCGGAAATAAAGATATATATTGTCATTTCATCAGCAGTCTTTTCATGTTCCACTGATTCATACAATATTTCCTGATTTAATTTCTTAGAAGTACAACTCATCTACTTATGTTCACAGATTTTCATGGTTCACTGATCACAATAAGAAGTTTTAAGAAGAGGAGAGGGCCTGAAACACTGTGGGAGTAGCACCAGGGGACAACTTTAGGCGATCTAACTCGTAACTTTTCACTTCACCGTTCTTATTCATGTAAGTTACTCGGTATAGGATATCCCGCTCAGCAAAATGCTTGACGCAAACTATTGCGCTTGAAGAAAGATTCCAATCCTTCCGAGGGATATTCTTCAGCCACTTCTGTCTACTGCGTTTATCTTTGGTGAACTGGAACACAGTCACATACACCTTGTTTTTGGTGGATAGGTAGTTGCTTCTGCAATATGCACACAACAACGCTTGGGCCCCTTTAATGAAAACAATGGAAAGTTGCATTAATAAAGATAGTTTCGCTGATCACAGAAAAAAAGCAGTGCATTCATGATAAGTTTGGAAAATATGAATAACATCAGTACCTGGAGACATATATTAACAGAGTTAACGAGAAGCCATTCGTCGTTCAATAATATACGACGTTATTATAAACACAACTACACATAGTTATTCATAAGGCACACCAAATATAGCAATCACTGTTAACCCGAGAATAATAATATTGTAAAAACAACGCAGCATTTATATCCCGACAAATACGCCTCGTATCATTTCTGTACTCTCAAGATTACTTCGTGGCCGGCCGCCAACAGACGCTATGCTTTGGATGAAATACTGCTGAATATCCACTCACAATTCACTGAGAATATCTTTAAACTATTTTACTTACCGTAAGGTAAAACAAAGTACAGAAAAATAATTCTTGTTCCCCCTTTTAAACCAGTATTGTTGCACTCTCAATTCCCCACCATTAAAGGCCGGCCGGCATGTGACCGCAACACTTTTGAAGTAATAAACGTGATTTTCTTCCTTCAGCTCCCAAGCATTATCTTAAAACTATTTTACGTACCTTTAGCCAATATGATATCCACAAAAGAAGTCCAGTTCTGCCTTTTTAACAAGAGATTAAATGCTTCTTTGGTTACACGGATACTCTTCACGCATAAGTCGCCATGCTCTCAAACAAACACGATAGGACCCCGGCACAGCGTTGCCAAAATTCCATGTTCCGGCCTGTTTAAAGTTGGCCATGCAATGGTCCATTTTTATCCTCATTTGAAAAGGGCCAGATTGGCGCCCATGCGATGCCACTCCACGTGACGTCACAGGGACCTGGTTTCTATACGAGTAGATAGGAGTTATGCATCGTCTGAGATTAACAATGCATGCATGAGGCGCAGAGCTCAGGGAAACATGTCGTAATAATCACCTATTAAAACTGGCTAAGGTCGGAAAGTTTTCTTCGTTTGATAAGGTATTAATAATCCTTATTTAAGCCAAGCGCTACCAGCCAGCAGGGTACTCAGCTACCCGCTAGCAGCCTGCGTCGTATCAGCGCTAAGCCTCGCCTCAAGGTCACCTCACAGGGTGGCAGCGGGAACCAGAAATACGTCACACGGAGAGATTTCCCGGCAATCATACTTACCCGTCGCGTTTTCGCGCGCTTGAAATTTTTCACTTCTCATTTACTCGCGAAAAATAGATATCGTCATTTAAAAATCTAAAAGCGTAAAATACGTACTCCAGGAGTAATAATCTTTCGATTTAGGCAATAAAAAAATAAAAGGAAACCACCCTATTAATGTCGGGCGATGACAACCATACGTGTCCGCTCCTGAGACAGTGACAGCCCGGAGATATTTCTCCACCAATATCTTCCGACGATCTGCTCCTCCACTCTCGGGATGGGAGTAGCGTCGGGTCCGCGGTGCTCCGGATTTTCCGCCAGGATGTTGATTCTGTAGAAATTAGGGGGCAAATGGTCCTGAATGAAATGTCTCCTGCAAGTCATGCTTGATTAAGCCTGTATACCTTTATTCTCAGAAAATTCAGAATTAATTACACCATGCCTTAGATTCAGATAAAATATTCCAAATTAAAGAGACCGCAATTGACTCAGCTCAGCAACGCGTTATATGCGTCAACTAAGCTAGTTATCCAAGGAAAAAAAGGAAACTGAAATTTTGCTGTATTTATTTCTTAACTACACGTCAATTCCCATTATTCCTCATCAATATCCATCACATTCTCGATCAAAGAGGTACTCTTTTTGCTGCTGATGTCTATTAGTATTACTTGTTAGGAGCTCTTGCTTGTTAGGGGCATTTACATGAAACCATCTAGAAGCGGTCATCTTTACAAAATTAGTAAATACATTAAGAGAATATTTTAGCCATACTTGGAAAATATTCAAAACGTATCGGCTTCAAAAAAAACTTGAGAGAATGCATTTTCTTCCAATCGCATTAACCAAATGGAGTGTTGAAACACTAAATTGATCAGTGGGTGCGTCCATTGTAATTTACTTAAGACGAGTGTCAATTTTTTTCTCTGAGTGTCTGTCGTATTCTAAAAAAAATTAGGTATATAGCCAATGAAGCCGACGTATTACCTACTCATGACGGAAACACTAGCAAAAAATCAACTCTCAAAATTGGGGGGCTAGGAATAGGAATAAGTTATTAAGCAGAATTCGGAATGAATTACACATGCCATAGATGAGGATAAAAAATTCTAAATTGATATTCTGAATAACTTCAAGGTTTGACAAAAGATATCACACCCTCCTCCATCATGACAGACCCAAAATGTTTGTCTAGTACCCTCAAATCATGTCATGCATGCGAAATTAAAATAGTGCTCTGCATCATTCGCCTATATCCAATTTGATGTATCATTTATAATTCTAATCAGATTGCGTTCTGACGGAGAAACAATTATTTTCGGCCATGAAGAAAAGTTCATGATTAAGAGTAATGATTTTCAACTCTTCGAAACGCATTTTGAAACCGATTCTTCATTAAAAACTAGTCCCAAGTTACAAAGCATCTCTTTTGTGGATTCGAAGATAAAAAACTATGCAGGAATAAGTTATTAAGCAGAATTCGGAATGAATTGCACATGCCGTAGATGAAGATAAAATATTCGACAAAAGGTGATCGCAATTGAATCAGCTTAGCAACGCCTTATATGCACCATATTATACAAGGAAAACAAAAGGTAAAAGAAATTTTCTGGTGTTTATTTCTCTAACTACTATCTCATTTCTCATCAATATTCATCACCATCTCGATCAAAGAGGTAACTATAACCCTTTTTGCTTTCAATGTCTACAAATTTCCCTTTAATTTTATGCTAGGAGCTTGGCATTTCCAAAATATCATCCTGAAATTTTTATCTTCATACAATTTATCGACATGTAAAGAGAATATTTGAGCTATACTTTGTATATATGCAACACCTATCTACTTAAATAAGTTTGAGACATTGCATATCCTTCCATACGCATTTATCAAATAGAATATTGAAGAACTTGAATTGTGTTAGCGTCCATAATAATTTATTTGAGAAGACTGTTGAAATTTTTCTTCGCCACTTGATGAACGCTCGCTTACTTTAATGCTTGACTTGAATAATATCTTCATGAATTTCCAGGCAAATAAAACAACGGCATCTGATTCTCAAGAGCCATGACGACTGACAGCGTGACACCCAAAAATTCAGAAGGAAATCATGACTCTGAGGTAGTGGAGGATTCTCACACTACAAACCAAACCGAGGATCCTCCGGAAACACCGAGTGGAAACCAATCACTGCAAGAAGAAGAGGAAAATGTCACTCCCCCCATCTCCAATGATTCCTTTGAGGCGGAGAGTCATATAGAAAGTTGCAATGCGTTGGAAAACCGACCCGTCAACGTGGACGATATAATAGACGATACCTTAAATTCACAAAAAAATGAATGCACAAGTTATGAAAATACTGGTGAAATACCCGCACACGAAATACTGACTGATAACCAGTCGCAAAATGAAGAAATCCGAGAAGATGTCATGAACCCCTCCAACGCAATAGGCACAAGTGGAGATGAGCGAAAATTCGAATCCTGCGAAACATTGGAAAATAGTATAGTCAATGAAGCCGACGTGGAAGGCGGTGTCAGAAATCCAGAGAGAAGTGAGGAACTTCATGACGAAAACACTTGCATAGAATCCACACGCGAGATACCAAATGAAAATGAATTACTACAAGGGGCAACTGAAGATATAACGTCTTCCTCCATCACGACAGATTCGAATAGTTTGGGTGATGCCCTCGAATCCTGCCAAGCATTCGAAACTAAAGCTGTCGATGAAGTCGCGGTAAATGAAACTATCAAAGATGTAGATGGAAAGGAAGGCATTCACGGTCAAGACAAATGCAGCGAACCAACATCCGAAATAATGAATGACAACCAGCTACAGAGAGAACAAGTGCGAACAGATGATACGTGCCCCTCCGTATTGAAAGATCCAAATACGGCGGAATGTACCTCCGAATCCTGTGAAACAAATGATACGAGCGTAATAGAAGATACCATTTTCCAAAGAATAAAAAGTGGTAATGATGACATATCAGGCATTGAACAGATGCAAAAAATCATTAACAACAGAAAATCACAAGAAGAAGTTCGGAAAGATGTCACAAATCACTCCATCACGAAAGATTCCAATGAGGAATCGAATACGGTCGAATGCAGCGAAACACTCGCAAATGAACCGGTCAATGAAGTCGCCGTGAATAAAAATACCGAATATTTCCATGGAAAGGAGGATATTCACGTTGAAGATAAATGCCACGAACCAGCATACGAAATAATGAATGATAACCAACCAAGGAAAGAGAAAGTGCGAGCAGATGATACATGCCCCTCCGTGCCATCCAATCCTGTGAAAGATCCAAGTACCATCGAATCCTGTGAAACAAATGATACGAGCGTAATAGAAGATACCATTTTCCAAGAAATTAAAAGCGGTAATGATGATAACTATGGCATAGAACAGGCACAAAAATTAATGAACGACAGCAAATCACAAGAAGTATGGAAAGATGTATCTCACTTCGTCACGAAATATTCTAATGGAGAATCGAATGCAGTCGAATGCAGCGGAACATTTGCAAATGAACCGGTCAACGAAGTTGATGTAATCGATGACTTCAGAAATACAGAACGAATGAGAGAAATTGATAATGATATTATAGGAAAAGAAGCTATTCCCGATACAGTGGATAACAACCAATTACCACAAGAAGAATTACGCAAAGACGTCGCGTACTCATACGTAACGGAAGATCCTATTGAAGTGGTGTGTAAGAATACCCTCGAATCCGGTCTAACTCAAGCATCCAGTGGCGCTGAAGATGATACTGAGTATCCAGAGAGGAATAAAGCTATACATGATGATAACACAAACAAGGAAACCACAAATGAAATATTGAATTTCAAACAATCTCACCAAGAAGTGCGAAAAGATATCATGCACCCATCTTTAGTGAATGATTCAACAGAGGTGGCTTGTGCCATCATTTATGAAAACTTCGAAAATATGATAAAAAATGAAGCTGACGTAACTGAAGATACTAAAAATCTTGAAAAGAAAGATGGCATCTATGAGCCTCTTACCAGCCAGTCAGGAGAAGAAGAAATAAAGAAAGATGCCACTTGCGACCCTATTCAAAAAATTTCAAACGATGAGGAATGTACCCTTGAATCTTCCAGAACCTTTGCAAATAAACCAGTGAATGAATTCGATGTCTTGGAGGAACCAAGAAATTCAGAAAGACAGGAAGGCACTCATGATGACGAAACAGCCGATGAACCCACGCTCAATGTTAGTGATGAAGAACGGAAGAATGAACCACAAAAATGTATTGTTCCAGTGTCACAGAATGATGCGGAAGAACAGGTATGGCCAAAGGTCTTAAAATGCATGTAGAGGGGGGCAAGCCGTGGTCGCTCAAGTTATAACACAGAAAAGGTTAAGGAAACCAAAATTTCAAGAAAATTATTACAGCACTTTATTAGTTTTTAAAATAATTGATTGAAAAAAAAATATTTTTATTTTAATTGCGTATTTTACACTAATATCGCTTCTCTAGGATTGAAAGAAATTTTTTTCAAAACTTTGGTTTTTAAATAAATTTACTTTTGCCCCTAGGGGAGGCAGCTGATCCCCCTAGGGACAAAACCTAACCCCCCCTCTCCACCCCACTGAAAACGCCCATGAGACACTCTCCTATTCTATACATCATTTTTCATTCAAAATCAGAAAAGCCTGTCTTTACTCTATTTGTTAATGACAGTTCGACATCTAGAGAAGGGGTTACCCCTCCTAGAACATCCATCCCTCCTGAGTGAAAATCCTAAATCTTACTCCGTTCACCAACCTTTTCCTTGTCACTGAAAGCCATCATTTATTGGTTCCCTATGACTCTGTAGATTGATGAACAAGAAAGTTTGGTCCTCTAATTTTCCTATTTCTGTTGGTGCTGGCTGAGTAAAACTTGGTAAATGAGTTAACCCTCAGCCATAATAGAATCCTTCTAGAAAACTATCATTCAGGCACCCTAAGGTTTTATTTAGTTGGATCTCATTTATTAAAGAATGGACATGCTATTTAGGTACTTGAATTACTTTAGTATGATATATAAATTTTCAGATTGCTAGGTTTTCCAAGGTGAATGCATCTATTTTCTTCGGTTAGCTGATAAGAACCTATGAAAATTATTGAATATTAAAGTTGTTTCTAAACCGTATCGTTGAATAATTTCTAATGATTTATTCATGAGACATTAGTAGTCGTTTTCTATGAGGCATGAAAGACAAACATTAAATAATTAAGTAAATAAGTAAGCATCGGTTGGTGGTTAACCCAAGTGAACATGCATAACTTTATGCCTCAATGTTTACAGTACAACTTCCATTTAATGCCCTAATGGAAAGGAAAATCCTAAACAAATAATCAAAAGAGACGAATATTAAAATTTTCTTCGCAATTTTTATTTTGTTTTCAGTGTCATACTTTCTCTGTGTCAAAAGAGCCCATTCTAGTTTTACCAACCTAGTTGCTTCAGGTGTTGAAGAAAAGGAAAGGGAGAATAGAGCAAATGGGGAACCAGGAGTAGGGTAATGTTTGCGACAAGGCCATAGCAGGAAAAATGACACAATTTTCAGGGACGTTTTGACCTCTTGTCCTCTCTTTCCCCTTGCTATAGTGTAAAATTGGAAGATCGGCAAGATAAGTGATATATAATCCAACAAATGACAAATCATACAATGGCTATTCAAGGCTCAACTACAACCATTACATTTTTTCTCGTAAATTATCTTCCGTTAAGAATAAATTTAAAATACCTTATTTGTAATAGTGACTACCATGTTAAATATCTATAGATCTACAAAAAGTCTCAACTTCTCCACTATTTTCACAACATTATCTTACAGCAATGTCCATCAAGTTTGCAAGATAGGCAATTTGAAATTCCACAGATGCCTAGTTTTGATGATATTGCCTTCATAGAGAAATTTATTGGTCTTCATAATCAATATCGAGCCAAGCATGGTGTTCCTCCCTTGGAATACAGCATGAAGGTAAAAATTTTATGATGCTAATTTCTCTCCTAAATTAGCAAGATACGCAATTTGTAATGGCACTGTCTACTTTTAAAAATGTACAAAATTAATGTGGGCTCATTTTCTAGCTCGGTGTGTATAGTCAAACCTGGGCAGAATGTTTGGCTTTGAGAAATGTAGTAGAGAACAGCAACAGTACCTATGGGGAAAACATTTTCTACAAAGCAGGCTTTGATGTTGAACCCAATGAGGCTGTCGATTCATGGTACAGAGAAGGATCTGACTATCCTTATGGATCAACAGATTTTCAAAGGGAAGCAGGTAAAGAGTAGCATTATATCAAAATGCTATTGCTCACTATTAAAAATCAATATGTGTACCAGTTCTTTAAATTCTCATATACATTCTGTTCCTGAGTGAAGTTTCAACTAATCGTAATCATCAGTGTACATACTCATAAGAAACACTGCTGCAGGATAATAATCCTACTCTGCACTTTAAAAGCACATATATAACATGGCAATGTATCCACTGTAGGCACATTCTCTTTGGGAATGGGAAGCTAAGCTTTTAATGGTGGATGGAGTTTTTTGCAAACACATAATCATATTAAAGAAGAAAAGGAATTTCTCAATTGGCCGTATAATTCTCCCTGCTCGTCCACCTTGCAAGTCGAAAAAATTTTACTGCGTTGGTGTGCGGGAAGGGGGAGAAATTCCCCGCAGGGATCAAACACCAGCCTCTCAACCGGAAAGCCCAAAAAACACACACACTTTCACAATCACTCACACAAACATACACAACAAGATCCTTTGTGGGGGCTGTAGGGACCTCCGCTAAGGATTCTTGCTCCACAAAACACCGGGAATCTTCACAGGATGGGCCTAGTGGCGAACTGGGGCCTAGCTAAAATGGGAACTAGCCAATCACTTCACTCCCCTCCCCCGTTCCCCTCTGACCCTTTTTGCCATAGGTTCCCATCTTCCGTTTAACACCCAATACTGTTTTCATCCTCCCCAATGGCCCCTCCATCTTCAACCCTCCCCCCTTTCTTATTCTTAGTTATATTTTTTTGTTGTCCTACCGTCCCCTTCACTTTCAGCCTCGTGTTGTAAGTGCATTTGGTTCTTCCTTCAGCACGCTGAAGAGGGCTACTTTGTAGCCAAAATACGTATACGTGTGTTTTCCTCGTCCCCTCTTTTGGAGCAAACCTTTTTTCTCTCGGAACATTGAAGCCATCCACAGGTGAGTGAATGTGTGAGTGATTGCTTATTGAGTGCAAGTGTTTCTACGGACCACTGGCTGTCTTTAACAGGCCCATCCTGTGAAGATTCCCGGTTTTTTGTGGAGCAAGAATCCTTAGCGGAGGTCCCTACAGCCCCCACAAAGGATCTTGTTGTGTATGTTTGTGTGAGTGATTGTGAAAGTGTGTGTGTTTTTTGGGCTTTCCGGTTGAGAGGCTGGTGTTTGATCCCTGCGGGGAATTTCTCCCCCTTCCCGCACACCAACGCAGTAAAATTTTTTCGACTTGCAAGGTGGACGAGCAGGGAGAATTATACGGCCAATTGAGAAATTCCTTTTCTTCTTTAATCTTTCGAGGCCGTAGAAGCTCAATCCCCATTTTTCCACATAATCATATAATAATAAAATCATATTAATAGTGAATTACAACAGACCTAACAGGGTGAGATTATTATAATTGATGGTAGAGGCATCAAAGTTCTGTGGACAACTGTAAAACTTTCAATTCAGTTCAATATTGTTCAATTCCATAATTGCAGTGTATAGCACAGGTGAAAAGTCCATATTTTATGTAAATGATCTAATTATATCTGTTCTCTGCCTAGGAAGTAAACACTGTTGAACTTAATGTTGAGTTATTGCCATTCACATAAATTCAATAGCTCTGTTGATAGAATATGTGGGGGATATTAAACAAAACATCCATGACTATTTCAGGCCACTTCACCCAGTTAATATGGAAGGAAAGTAGGGAGTTAAGCGTTGGAATAGCAAGGAATCCCTCAACAGGAACATATGTGGTAGCACATTATTATCCTCCAGGAAATATTCGAGGCAGATTTCCCTCAAATGTACTTTCTCCTATCAAATGATGCAGCAGGAATGGTGATAAGTCTTTCTGAATCAAAATTTATTTGTGCATAGAAAATAAAATCATGACTGGATTTACAGGCTGAAAATTAATTTCAATGTTCAGACGTCACATACTAAAGAATGAATTCATAAACTGTTTGATATACTATTTTTTACTATCTTTCACTTTGAATGATGAATCCAGCTATTTTCAGCCTCCTTCCCTCCATCCTGGAGCAATCATCCTAGACATACCAGGATAAAGTTGGGATTTTTAAAGGATTCTGAAATATGTACTTCAGTTTTTTGATCCTCTATTTTAGCACTTATATCCAGACAATATGAAATAAATGGATTTTTACTGAGATAATAGTAGTTTCTATTACAACATACAGCCTAGTCCATGAATCTTTGTAAGAAAAATGACACATTTTCAGGGTAGACTACTACTTGATAACATCATTTTCAGAGGTGTCATGGTGCCAGAATCCACTGGAACAGCATTCCGGCACTAGTTAATATCACTTTCATCAATTTTGTTTCCTCAAAATTTCTAATATAAATATTCATTAACAAAATAATAATAAAATGTAAATAATAACTTGTAATAAAAAATACAGAGTAATATTTCACTTCTAAAAAAAGTTAAGGAAAGTGAATTCTGGCACTGCTAATTTTG
Organism: Ischnura elegans; assembly: GCF_921293095.1. NCBI lineage: Eukaryota > Metazoa > Arthropoda > Insecta > Odonata > Coenagrionidae > Ischnura > Ischnura elegans. The sequence goes on along the minus strand of NC_060246.1, from coordinate 79,853,700 downwards.
CCATGACGTCACTGATCATTTGTGCTGCAGAAGTTATCAGAAATTACTACACGAGTCTTATGCTGAGTGGTGATGTATGCTGTGACAGCCACATAAGGATGTTTTTCTTACAATGGGAGTTTTTATATCATAACATATCCTGGTAGAGCTCAGTTCCTTTTTCCTGAAAACAATTTATTATTGAATATATTGAGCGACAAAAAACCAGCAAAATGTTTATTTAAGAAACCCTGGGAGTGACGGTGAAAATAATGAAGATATGAAGTAACTATTAGTGAAGATTCCACATCTTATGATGGATGGTGAATGAAATCCTACCAGTGGACTCCTAAAGGTATGTTATTTTGCCAAGGAATTTACATATTTATGATAAAGCCATCATTTAACAGCCTTTGCCTTGACTGTTTTTGTGATCCTTAGTAGTTTTTTCATTACAAGTAGAAGTTTTCTATGCCGTAATAGTTTTATTTTGAAAATAAAAGTGTTATTGTGCCTAAACAATTATGTGATCAACTTTCTTTCCACCTCAAGGCTTGGTTGCTTCACCAAGATTTAATCCATATTGAAGAAAGAGATTCAATATGTAAATGTTGGGTGTGGGAAAATTCATCCGCAAAGCTTGAAATGGGTGGATCATCATATCAGTGGCTTTATGGAGGTTAGATTCAGTCGTTATGGAAAACAGATTCAATCAGTATATACCATAGCAGTAAAGATTTCTTGGGTTTTGCACTGGGTCAGGTGCTCTATCTCTCCTTCCAAAATTTTGATAAGCAACTTTCCCATCATCTTCAGCGATTTAGGAATCCAATGCCATTTTGTCCATGCCTCAGGGTATATATACTGATATCTGTGGTTGAGAGCGGTTCAGCGTCTCCTGGTTGGCTGCCAATCCTCTCAGATTTTCAGGAAGTGTTCCCATGTATAGCTAATACTGTATCTGCAGTCTCTGTTGATTTCATTGCCATGCTGTTGAATTTGAATGGATTCTTTCACCAAGTGGTCCCAATATCCATGGGATACACACAGGAGCTTTGTTACTTCCCACTGAATCATGTGGTTTTCCGCTGTGCTCGGAAAATGCCAATTTTTCAGGTTTTCCTCGTCGTAGGTGTCTGTGGTATTCTTTCACCTTGGTCTCTATTGTGTGGCTCGTCTCTCCAATGTAGGTTTTCCCACATTCACATGATATGGCATACACTCCGGCAGTTTTTAGTCCGTTTGGGTCCTTTGCCTTCACAAGTTGATCTAGTAGTTTTGGTGGAGGCAGGTGGATAGTGTGGATGTCAAACCTCTCCAGGATTCTAGATATCTTCACAGACATGGAGGATATATATGGGAGAAACGCCCTGGTCATCTTGGTAGACTCTTCCTTTTATTAAGTCTTATTAGGAGTTTAGGCTCTTTCTAGGGCCATGTCTATCTGACATCTGCTAAAGCCATTCTGAGTAAAGGTTTTCTTCAAGTGTACTATTTCTTCGCAGAGGTTATCCTTGTCAGTGATAGAGATGGCACTGTGTATGAGGGTTGAGAGCACTGACATCTTCTGGGAAGGATGACAAGGATAATGGTGGCTCTTCTCATTCAGGTAAAGGTCAGTGTGGGTTCTTTTCCTATACACACTCTGACACAGGGTTCCATCCCATTTCTGGTGTATTAATATGTCCAGAAATGGAAGTTAACTATCACTTTCCTTCTCCATCATAAATTGTATGTTTCGGTGCTGTCCATTCATAAGCAGAAGAAATTCATTGAGAGTATCAGGTCTATGTGGCCACACAATAAAGGTATCGTCAACATATCTACGGAAATGCTTTGGTCAGAGTGGGGCTGAATTGAGAGCTTTTCGTTCAAATTTCTCCATGTAAAAATTTGCAAAAGCTGGTCCTCAGGGCAAATCCATAGCTACACCTTCTGTTTGCTCAAAGAATCTCCCCTCATATTGAAAATAAATTGAAGTAAATGTATGGCGAACAATTGAACTTCGACTGGGTGCACTTTGATCAGGCTACGCTGGAGAACTACTTTTTAAGAAATTACAGGAGAAACAAATGAAATAGTTTGACAAACTGTCTCCTGTGAAAACAATATACATATTACATAAGATTTCATTTAGCAAAGTCTTATTAGAGATCACCAAATAACACAAAGAATGATTAGCAAGTTTCATAAAGATGGCTTTATTCATAGTACATATTCATTAGAAGCACCATGGTTACATTTGCATGAATATTTATGCATATGAAAATATTCATATTCATCTCATGGACTGCATATGCACACAGAGTCATCACTCGGGCATCACAGACTGTTGACAGTCATAATAGGCTAGTACAAATAATAATGGGAAGCACTTATGCCGAAAAATTAACAGCCTGACAAGGTAACATTGATATACATTCTTGTAAAAATGGAGTGATTAATTTTCCTCGACCTTTATTTCACATGGAAAGACATTAACAAATTCAGTATCTTGAAATTCCTTTAACCTACACGTTGTATTCAAATGGTAAAAAAAAACATTGCAATACTGGGTATTCGATTAAGGATTGGTGATACCCAATATTTTAAACATTTTTCTTCAAAAGAAATCATGAAGCAGGAATTAAAGAATAAGAGATCCTGAAAGTAATATAATATTTTGTAACACTTAAAATATATTTCATTTTTGTAAAATAACATAGTAAAATAAAAGTTCTGCAGGTAAATGTAAATTACATTGGTGGCAACATCACCTATAACTGGTTTTATTCTTAAAGATATTCATAGTTATTTATGAAAAACCTCCAAATTAGTCCGTGATTTTATAATGGATCCACAAAATGAATGACTAGTAAAAATTATTAATATCGAAGGTCCACTGTAATGTCACAACCAGTTACATACATACATTTCAATCCTATACATACACTTATAAACATATAAAATGAAGAAAATATGTATCTTTGGATTTCTAAAAATTGTGCTGCTTAGGCCACATATATTCAAAGTATATGAATACTATGCAATGGCTTTGCATATCAAATCGACAAACAAAGTAGCTGTATTATTTAATTATACATATATATACATCAGTCTTTGCACCAATACATCAACTTTAACTTAAATTGAGGAATGTAAACTAGGACATGCCAAATCATTTATTACATAATTATTCGGCATGCCTGTTATTTTAAATGCATGAGAGATTAAATGGCATTGAATCGTATTCACTTCAATCAGTCATTTTTTCAAATACCTGTAGCACTCCAAAGGCATATCTGGTACATCAATCTTCCTTATCGTACATCACAGAGTCAAAATACTGACCTTAACTCAGAGGTATGTAACCAAGGATTTGCGTAAAATTTTATTGATTCATGATTAAAAGACTTTGGTATAGCTCATTTATAGAACATCATCTAATGATGCCCATTCAAGTAATCTTGCTACTATAAACAGTTTATATTTTAGGAGGAACATTGGCACTAAACTGCCCAATGTAGTTACCACGAGGGTTGTAATTGGCCACAACATACACTTTACCAGTCCTACTTTTTTCCATACTAAAGCCCAATTCTTCACTGGTTTTCCAAATCATTTGTGAAAAGTGGCCTGAAAATAATTAAAATTCACTATATATTTCATTTCAAACACATAAAATGTCAGCAGGTGGGTACCCATCCTTTTTCTTACTCTATAAATAATAAAAATTACAAATGATATACATTATTAAACCCAATGAGAATTTTTAATGCTACCAGTCTGAGAAATTAGATTGCAGGGAAAAGCAAAGAAATAGGAAAAGGGCACCAGAGACATATATGAGTCAGGAGGAGAGAAATTAAATGGAAAATATAGTCAAATTTAATTGAAATATGTACCTATTAAATACAGAACGGTAAAGTGACTCCGTAAAGTTTTCACTGTGGATAGTCCAGGTACGCTTGAATTAGATGGTAAATGCAATTTCACTCATTTCTTTCATTATCTATCACTTAGCCAGTTCCTCCAATCCCTTCCCTTCTCTCCACTTCTTCCTATCGAAAATTTCAACAGTTAATTGGGACAACTGTTGAATCCAAAAGTAACTGTTAAAATCCAACAGTAACTGTTAAAATCCAGCAGTAACTGTAAAAAATTCAACAGTAACTGTTGACACCCAACAGTAACTGTTGGAGTCCAACAGTAACTGTAGAAAATTCAACAGTAACTGTTGAAGTCCAACTGTAATTGTTGAAATTCAACAGTAACTGAAGAAGATCCAACAGTTTATTCGCTAAGGGCTGCCCTCCTCATTTCTCTTTTCTTATCCATGTGTGGTGGCGGATCCAGAGAGGGGCTATGGGAGGCTATATACCCTCCCCTCCCCCCCATTTGGGTATCACTATCAAATTTATACAAGGTATGCCATGGGATGAAATTGTAATTTTGTTCAGTAGTCGAATATATTCAGGAGAGAAGAGCCCTCTAAGCCCCAATTCTCCCTATACTGGATCTGCTGCCGGCCATGTGTGTATGTCTCTACTACCCTGCTGTACTCTACTTTCCTGCACATCTCTATTCTCCCTTTCTTACTCCAATGCTCCTAAAAAAATTATTTATTGACTGCAATGGTTTTAATAGGAAACAGTATTCAATAACCACTGGCTGTGGGATTCTACAGATCAGAGACATAGTAGAAGCTGATCAGAAAAGAAAAGAAGCCTTTGAGACCTGGTGCTGAAGATCAAATCAATGAATTGAGTGAGAAACTAGGAGATAATACGATGGTAATCCCAAAAGTAAGGTCTCCAATTTTTTTAGAAATAGAGAAAACTATTTATTTTCTACGACATGTGTATCATTTTAAAGATTGATCAATTATCTATTTTTCTACATAATCACCATTTCATTCTATGCATTTTTATAAAACCTGTGACAGTTTCTGTGCATCCATGTCGTATCAGCTCGCTGCCATGTTGAACTTCATGTTTCACCTCTTCGTCGCAGCTCAATCACCTTCCGGCCAAACGTTCTTTCCACCACAAGCTCTATCCATAGGATTTTAATGGAAAAGTTGCAATATTGGAAGTTGTGTGCAAGATGGGTGCCGCAAATGCTGACTGAAGACCACACATGGCAACGAGTTGATTCTTCACATGAATCGTCACTCTCCTGCAATACTTTGGTTGGGACATTGTCAACCACCCAGCCTATATTGCGGACTGGCCCCTCAGCGACTTTTACCTGTTCCCTAAGCTGAAAAAACATTCGACCGGAAGGCAACAGCTGCGATGAAGAGGCGAAAGATAAAGTTCAACATGGCGGGGAGATGGTACGACATGGACGTACAAAAACTCTCACAGCATTTACAAAAATCCATCAACCAAAATGACGATTAACTAGAAAAATAGATAATTAATCAATCTTTAAAATGATGTACACATCGTAAAAAATAAATTGTTCATTTTCTATTTCTAAAAAAATTGGAGACCTTACTTTTGGGATTACCCTTGTACATAGGTGAAAATCTAGGAGAAAAATCATATTTCAAATAGTTAAGAATTTAAGCAAGATACCAACCTGATCTGAGAGTCCTCGGCTCTACACCAAAGGTGTGCTCCTTTATTTCCTTGTACCAAGCATTGCAGGCTTCCTGTGCAATGGACTTCAGATTCGTATTGGACGAAAATATGTAGAACAAATTTTCTCCATATTTGCCATTTGTTCGATGCCTCATACTATCCTCTCGTGCCAAAGTTTTTGCCCATTGCTTGGAATAGTCATTTAGCTGGGAAAGAATAATAGCGCGTTTCAGGAAGAAATCATAGTTGTTCTCATATTTTCAAGCTAAAAGGCAAATTTAAAATTCATTCCCAAAATTCGACTCACCAATAGACTCAGTTTTAGTTCAGGCACTCCATGCTTTCTCCTGAATTCATTGTGTAGCCTTAATCCTTCTTTGGCAAACTCTTCATCTTGTGACCCAGAAGCTACAGTAGGGGACTTTAGCTCTTCTGTTGGGGTGGAGCCATTTTTCACAGGAGTAACAACACCACTGCATGTCCCTCTGAAAAATTAAGTGGGTTTAAATTTCACAAATACAATGAATTTAAAAAGATCAAATTATAAAATTCATCTCAGTACACAAATGATGAAAGTGAATGTAAAAAGATCCCACTGATGTCATGAAAATTTTACCCATGTAAAAGAAATCAAGAATAGTCAACAACAACTTTCTCAATATGCTCATACAGAGCACCATTCATCATCAGTACCACCAGCCATGAGAACATTAGCCTACTAGGTATGTTACCCTATAAGATGGAACTTTGTACTTCACTCCCTGTCATTTCAACACAAGAAAATATTATTGATACTTACATCAGAGGAAGCACATTGTCCACGTAACTTCCAATGTAGTTTCCAGGAGGATAATAATTAGCTACCACAAAAACTTGCCCTTTTCGTGACTTGGCCATAGCTACTCCTAGCTCGGCACTGTCTTTCCATACGACCTGGGTGAAGTGCCCTGAAATTGAATACTGAATTTAGTTATGGTCAATAAAGAATTAAATACAATCAATACTTCAGTATCCTCCAAAAATTGTTTCTGACTCTAAATTCATGGCAAAAAATTATTCACTTCCACAAAAAGTAAAAGAATAAATGAAAATGAAAACCATTAGCTCCAACCATTGCCAAGTAATAGGTACATCTTAGGACATTTCTCTTCATATTTTCAACTATTCACAGCCATACAATTAAACTTGACATAGACTGGTAAATAAAAAGTAAAATGAATGAAGATAGTGCTTCAGTCTTTGGATATTAAGAATGAACTTTCTCATAACTTTTTGTTTTTCCACTTGCCATGATCTCCATTATACCATGCACCCATAGGCGGATTTAGGGAGGGGGGGGTGAGAGAGGGACAGTTGCCCCCCCAAGATACTTAAAAAATAGACAAGATTTTTAATATGGTTATCATTACATTCATTTTACTTTTGTATCACGGAGGCTAAATCATTTAATTGAATATTAATTTTTAAAAATAAAAAGAATTAAAAAAATAATTCATCAAAATAAAGAGAATATTTTCTTCAGTAACTGTGGTATTTTTTTATCTCAATTATGAGAGGACCTGTCAGACCCTTGTGTCCCCTCAGAAAAAAAATCCCGGATCCACCCCTGCATGCACCAACTGCATCTAAACCATGCCGTGCAGGGAGACTACCAACCTGATTTGAGATTGGTTGGCTCCTGTCCAAAAGTATGCTCCTTTATTTCACTGTACCAGTTTTCCACCGGCTCTCGACCAGTAACCTTGAAATCTGGATTCGTTGACCAGATCAAGAATATGTTTTCTCCATATTCACAGTTAACTCGATGCTCTATGTGGCCTCTAGCTGCTAGCCGCTTTGCCCATTCTTCACTGAATTTGCATATCTAATGAGAAAAAATTTATCTTAGTTTCATTTTGGGGTATAAGGCATGTCACAAGTTTTACATAAGGAAATTATTGAACCTTTTTATTCAACTTGAGTGGTGGCACTCCATGCTTTTGCCGAAATTCATTATGCGCCCGCAAGCAGTCCTGCTCAAAGGTATCTTCTTCATGAACTCCGTCTCCATCTCCATTCTGTTCTGCCTTGGGCTTGGGTTTCAGCCAGCTCAGTTTGCTATCACCCTGTGAAAAACGAGATAATTTTTAAATTTCACAACATCACAGTAGTAAAAACTGAATTTTTAAAATACACCCTCATCGATAAACAGAGGGAAAGAAAAACAGCATATTCTAGTTAAATAAAACAATATGGAACCAGTAAACATAGAAATATAGCAAAGAATTTGTGTACCAATTACACAGAAAAAAATGAGTTATGCTCTTGGAGATTTGTCCCATATAATGGGGCCCATTCCCATATAATCCAGGGGCCCAATTAACTGGCATCCACTGTATCCCTATGTTGTAACATGCTGAATATAATAAATCTGAATCTTGAATATGAATAAAAAATCTATTTTGCCACAGGAGAAAAATATGTGAAATTGAAGTAGGTATTTCAATTACGTAAACTTACTCACATAATTAATAAAATTACTGACACTCTTATGAAAAACAATGGCTTAGTTTCAGTAGGTACCATAACCATAAATATTTTATTTTAGTTGAAACAACAAAATGCAACTGGAGGGAGCAAAATTCAAAATGAGGGAATACAATAACAGTATTATCAGAAAATATTTCCCATTACATAAAAATGACATTGAATACATTTAGGTTTCAATTGGTTTTTTTGGCAAAGATGGGTAGATAAATTATCGCTACAAAATTAAATAACCATGGAAATACAAGAGAGTGCGAAATATTCCTACCTGTTTTATAAGATCTGGTTTTGAGGTTCCATTGGTGGCAGTTGGTATTTTTGATTTATTTACAACAGAAACAGGCTTTGGCTTGTTAGTTCCTGGAAAGACAAAAAAAGTTACATTGACACCTGCTACAGAACATTATAGACTTCATAGTTATGAGTGGTTTTTTTAATCATATGTATAATTAAATCAATTATTACTATGTATTGACCGCATCCCTCTTAAAAATTAAACCAATCTCATCAAGACTGAATTTAGAGCCAACCACAAATAATTTCAGCAGGTGCAGCTGTGTAACTTCATCTCATAGCAATCTGTGCAGACAGAAAAAAATTGATATCCATTTGCAGACCTGCACAGTCAGGTGGGTAGAAGTAATCAGAGGATTATGTTTAGTAGGCAAAGACAAGGCAAAGGAGAGAGGGAAAGATGGAAAGAAGATAATAAACTATAAAAATATGAGCAAAAAATATTCTACCTTTTACATACAAATCCTTGTTCATTTTTTTAGTGTGAATTTTGTTTATTTGGATGCATCTCAGCAAAAGATGACAGATTAAGAGTTCTTAAATAAGGCACTCTATCATAGTGTACACAGGGAAGATGGAAAATCAATATTAGCATTCTCAAGGCCCAAGGTCTCAGATATTTTCTTCTAAATCATCATGTAGAGTCTACAGCAATCTCATACAATGCATTTCCTCCCTTCCTTTCCACTTGTTTTCTTATATATTCTTCAAATTAGTGCCCAAGGGTGGAGACCAAAATTTATTTCCATTATGGCCTTTGCCTAATTAACAAATATCAATAATGTGGCAAACGAGGTACAATACTATATGAGATGGAGTCTCAAACTCTTAGCCCAGCCATTATTTAGTCTTGCAAGAGAAAAATATATAACAGCGTGACTTACCATACAAATACATTATAATTAGTTTTACATAATTCTCATATGCATGTAGCCAATTTTCAACAAGGAAATTTTGACTCTCATTAGTCACAGCAAATTTTTTTTGTACCTGTGGCAAGGCCTTTTACAAAATATAGTTTTCTGGGGGTTTATAGAGGGAGTGGTGGGGTGCATTAACTTGGAGGGGGTGCAAATTATACTGCATCTCCCAAAATTCAAGAGGGATTTAGCCTTCTCATTGCAGGCATACGCTTTGGTGTGTAAGATAAATGAAATAGGTGTCGGTGTCACACATGTTATTTTTATCCAAATTTAATAATTCCTTCAGCCAGAATTTTTTACTCAAACTTTTGGAATCTAGAGCAAATAATATTTTCACTTATTTTTTTGTGAGAATAGTGGCTTCATTTTTTAGTAATTATAGGTTATGCATAATGAAAATTGGCTTAAAAATCCGAAAGCGCCAATAAAATGCCCATTTTTTATCGGTTATAAAACCCTGTGGCTGGAGACCTGAGTTCATCCTTGCCGAGAGTAGGCAACCCGCAACACATAATCACTCTCCTCTCGTTTCTGCAGTGAATAATCCAAAATTGACATTTTTCCAGTCGATGCAATAGAAACTTAGACAAAAATGGTAAATAAATATCAAGGAGATAAATACGTCATTTTATACGCAATAGATAGTACTGAAAACAAGAAACACAAGATAATCTGTGACTAAGGCTAGTAGCTACGGTAAAATGGGCATGACCAAGAAAACTTTCTCTCTCCACTGCTTTCCTCTTCAATTACTGGAATAATTTGTACGGTAACGTCTTGAAAAACATCCCTCGTTAGCCGATGAGTCATTCACTGTAGAAGAACAGGACCAGTATGTGCTGCGGGTTGCCTACTGCCGAGAAACTCAGGGGACACGGTACAAATTAATTTAATCGATGAAAAATGGGAATTTTAATGACTTTGGCATTAATATCAACATTCACCATGACTGAAACTTGTTAACTGAAAAAAATTTCCGCCGGAAAATAATGTTCAATTTAATAGTGAGAAACTAAGCAAAAATTCTCACATAAAATCCTTGGTCTCCATATGTAAAAATCATACTTTTAATGTCGACAGTCTGACAACTTTTGCCAGGTTTAAAACTTCAACCCGAGAGAAAAGTGGAAGAAAAAATTACGGATACAGAATTCTTGAAAGTTTCCTTGCCTGTGATTACTTCATTGCACGTTTTTCCTCTGATAGCTACCAATAGAATTTGTTTTTTCCTGAATTTTCATTAGAAAGATTTAGCCGCAAGCTTCCACTGATAGCAATAACTGCCAAAAACATTTGCCACCAAAGTTTGGCGGACAGGATGTGATGGCATTCAAAGAATATTTTAGGCATAATTTCAGATCAAAACAACTCCCAGGAGAGAAATTTTTAGTCTCACTCACCAATATAAAAACTTAAGAGGCCATGAAAGCTCCAAATTCATGATCAAATGAAGTTTCTCTTAGGCTTTAGTGAACCAACATTCAGCGCTATTTTACTTATCCTGACTTAACGCGAGTAAATAAGGTTCACTTCTTGAGGCTCTTCAGAAATACGATCAAAAATTGCCACCTTTCTTCGTCGTCTCTTCCAAAATTAGGAGCGCAACGGGGAAGCCAGACAATATTTTGAGAATCAGCGGATATTTCACTGTTTAATTCACCACTTCGTATTATTTCGGCTCAAAAGGAATGAAGATTTCCGTTATGGGGAGGTGTGCTTGAATTTCTCCACATTAATTCCGATACGAAAACAAAGAAACTCCCAACAACTAAGAAATGTGCGTTTGGCAATATTCAGTATCAAAATCAATCGCGAACTCTACAACAACACCCCAAAGCAGTTGCGTACCCAGGAGTGGGGGCCGCCCCGGGCGCCGTGACCTTGGAAAATACACGAAAATTGAACCTTGAAACTTATTTAACCTTGAACTTTACAGTCTTACTGGGCGGGTAGCATCTAGTTAGCCCTGTAGGCGCCAAGTAGCCGTAGTGTACCGCTGCCACCAACAGTCCCGGAACCAGGGGGGGGGATCGCAAGTGCCCCGGGCGGCAGATTTAAGGGGGCGGCAAAATTTTAAAATTTAAATAAAAATGCTCATTAAACTTTTAATTTAAATTATTTCGCAATAATAATTAATTTTTAAATTATTAAATAATAATGTTAATAAAACCTCTGAAAATCGGACAGTCGGTGTGTAATTCCAACTACCGCCTGCAAAAAAAACCTTACGGATGCATTATAGTTTGGTGGAGGGGGATGGAGGGAGCGAGGGGGATTTGGGGTTGGGGCGGTTAACTGATCTTTGCCCCCTGACAAAACTCCTAGTTCGGCCCTCGACACCAGTATCATAATTTGGCGTTAAAACCCTAAATGCTGAATTCCACGCGGAGTATTTCCCCAATCGGTGACGATTTATCGCAGAAATTCTCGAGCGGAAAGTCATGCATGAGACTATTTAAACACGAAATTGTCACGTGAGAGCGTACAGAGAGAATTATTAAGTATCATTTAGAGGCAGAAAAGGATCAACAACTGTTCTTACCCTTGTCAAACATCTGTTTATTCAGAGATGCTTGGGAAATCTACATCTAACATCTGTTTTATTCAGAGATGCTTGGGAAATAGGAGATGATGGATAGGACAGTCAATGAAGCGTACATAACAGCATAATTTGTACCATAAGTCAACGTAAATAGTCAAAAATTAATGTTTTAAGGCTATTGATGATGAGTTTATCCCGATGATTAATGATTTTAATGATAAATGATTCATCCCATTGAAATTTTCCACGTATAATCACCTTAAAGTGATAGCACAAATTTATTAAAAATGCATACTCTCAAATGTGCAGACTACAGCGTTCATGATACCAACGACTCATTCTGGGACACAATCCAACCATCTGTTTTTTTTCAAGATGTGATTCTTCTCGCACGAGCTGCTTCTGTCGACATGGACTTCCGGAGGGTGGGAATCGGGTATCACTCACATGACGACACTCAATTCGAAAATTCATTGCGACAGTAAGTATAACGGGTTCTATCGGAAAGAACGCCGATTCAAAAATCATTATGGGTTCCTCGATACCCTTAAGATGTATCCAAGGAGCGCTGTAGGCCGGTCAATTAATGAAATTGTAGATAAAATTTACAAATATTAAATGCTTTAATTCGTTTATTTATTTTTTTGAGCATCTCTAAACATTTAGAATGCGTTTACAACTCGTTTTAGTGCAATTTCTCTGCGGTCTGTCAACACACATATTCTCTTTTCTTGCTCTCCTGAAAATGACTTAAACCATAGCCTTTAAAATACTATGGCTTGCAGTTCCTCTCACATAACAGTGAATTAAATAATAGTTCCCGAGGAGTTCTCTATTACTAGCAGAAAATACTAGAGTAAATTTTAAACTTCATTCCCGCACACACGTTAAAAGCATGAGGAGTACAAATGTAAATAAAAAAAGGGATAAAAAAAATTGGCCTAGAGTCGCATTCACATCGGCATTAGACATTTGTTAAGACTTGGCATGCTACAACAAACATAGAAATAAGAAACATAGATACAAGATAGATAAACATAGATACAAGAAATATAGATGGTGATATTGCCAACTAAAGTGAATGGGGAAAAAATGAGGAAATTAAGTGATCGGTAACATCATTAAAAACTGAGGAGGCCTTAACTCTGACGATGACATATTTTGTGCCAAAGAAAAGGTCAGAAACACCTACTTAGTAAAAAAATTGTGTTTCATATGTGATAGTGACGTTCTGATATCTATTAGGATAAGATGAATTTTCAACAAACCTACGTGACACATCGTGGTATCTCCTCACACTGAAAAGCTTCCAGTAAGCCGTAAAAATAGTTTACATCCAGATAGATTGTCAGAATTTAATATTCTTGCGTGTACGATCTTCAGGTTATATTATTACAGGCACAATCACCCTGTTCGTCGCAAATGAGGCCTGATAATGGTATAGCGCATTAGGATCCCTCAACTTGGACGGCGACTGCATGACCAAATTAACATGGAAATAGCATAAGTTTATTGAGTCATAAAATTCTCGGTCACACAATGCTTGTCCACCTTATCTCATCAAGATAAAACGGATGGCGTACTTCGCAAGTTCTACAGCTCACTTCCCCAAGTGGAAAAAAGGTTTTATTAATCCCAGGGTCGCCGCTTTTGCGAAGCAGATTCGAAAGTTCAGTGACACTATTCGCGTGACATTCCGACATCCAACCGTGTCGTTTACTCCAACCTGGATGCAGGACCGAATCGAGGATGTGTGTGACTCGGGGCCCATTTTGGTGGGAGGTCCACTGTTTCAACGTTTTGCAATTTGTAACGTAATTACAGGAAATGAAAGTTACACAAGTTTCAGCATTAACAATACATACACATATGCATTAAAATCCAGGCATTTTCCTTAAAATTCCTATCCAGCTTCACTTCGAATCAGTGGCGGATACAAATGGGGGCATGCGCCCCCCCTGCAGAGCCGCCCGCTTTGCCTAAGATTGCAGAACCACAATGGTAACATTTTTATATCATAAAATGGCATTGTCTTTTATATGCGTATTATAAGTTTAAATCATGGTCCTTGTTTAAATAAAACATTCTCAAATTTTGCATGTGACTAAATTTTTTGTCATTGCTACAAAAGTAACGGTAGCTTAAGATAACTTTTGCGCCCCCCCCCCCCTTGAGTTTTTTCTGTATCCGCTACTGACTCGAATCCTCTCATACATGATACTTTATTTCTGTTTTTCCGATTTTGTGAGATTTACCTCTAGGTACCTATATTAGTGGAAGGCTCATGCATGGTGGGTGGCCCTTGCCACTCCCCCCCCCTTAGATCCGGCCCTGCCAGGATGCGTAAAACGATTCTTTTATCCTACGAATCATATAATAATATCATTGATATTTATTGATAATCTTCACTCAACCTAAGAATATCCGAAAATATCTTAGACACGACCCAGAGTTTATCCAAAGAATTTCCATTCAAATGACAGAATTGTATCACAGCGATTGCTACCTCACCGATATAGAACAGAATTGCAACGTTCGTCGGCCATGCCAGGGTGTATATAACGTGAATACTAAAAATGGCAAGATGGTAGATGCGGTTGTCACTACGCTTCAGTTAAAGGTATCTTCAAATTGTTCAAAAGGGGCGCATAAATACTGCTCAAGAATAATTTTTTCCTAAATGTAAAATTTAGTTAGTGAAATCTGCATACGCAGGCCACGATAGCAATAATTTCGATGGTAAGATTGTAACAAGTCATTTAAGTGAGATTACTTGAACCATGTAAAAATGCGAGCAATATCCTTACGTATGAGTCCGAACATAAAGTGACAATCGATAATAGCCTTCGAATGATATGAACATAGAAAGAATCAAACATTCGCGTTGCTTTCAGTACCAATGTGAGCCAGCAATCAACCTAAGCGCCGACCAAACAGGTGAAACCAGATGATTTGTGCGTGTTTTTGCCTCCAGAAGCCGCTATCACGTGTCAAACAACTAGATAAGATTCAACTCTTCTAAAACACAAAAAATAGGCATTTGCGTAAAATATAGTTTCTAATGGAATGTACTTTTGCCCTCTGGGAACGATCGGCATTCCAATAAACTCATTGATAAAATCTCAAGATTTTTTCACGAGTCTGACATACCACCTTTCTTTCATCACTCGCGTTCTGATTTCCATGAGAGCTTCCACAGTTTACACTCATACAAAGATCAGCAAGAAATTAGCAAGTAAAAAATTAAGGCGTTAATTATGAGGAACAAATTACCCTTAATTGAGTCAAAATAGAATTTCCTTTCAAAAGCGTCACGTAATCTTTAGAGATGACCAATGGTAACCTGAACGATTCTCCTTAAGTATGTGTCCAGCCTCTAAACATTAGGTATTCTACCGGTGAAAGCAAGATTTTACAAATCTCCAACCTAATTAGTTGATACTCATTGATAAAAATTAAGGCGTTAATTAGATAAAACGTCTATTCCTAATGTATCCGAGATACTTTCATCCCCTTCTTTGTTCAATAAATTTACTAAATATTACTTACGTTGAAACATGAACTTTAAAAATACAATAGTATAACAACGAAAAAGATTAGTAATTAAGATCCCATTTTAAATTATAGCGAGAGAAAAAATACGTCCTTAAATATAATTCATTTAACCTGTCAACATTCTCTTCACACACTTACTCATTTGCGACTCGCTGGCTTCGTGATCCTCAAAAATTTCATGTGACACGCACAAAATTTGGCTGTTTATTACGAATTTAAATCTTTTTGATAGTGTGTTCATTGCAATTATTTCAACATTTTTTCAATAAGCTACATCTTAATTTTATTTCATAATCGTGTTCGTTTACTTCACAGCGGTCTAAATGAATTGTGTATTCCCTCCCATGAGAATTATTTTATGCCTGATAAATGAACCCTTTATTAAATATTAACCATATCTTTCATTGTGTTTGCCACGCCTCATGAATCCTATATGTCTATTAAACCGTCTACCGTTCTATGCCTCACAATAGCATGAGTTCAATACGCTATTTATTAACAATAAAAAGCTATAGTACCTTTTCACACGATTTATTCAATGCGACCGGTTTCGTCGCAGAGGCGACATCATCAGGTACAGAAATCGTTATATTAACAGGTAAAAAATGGTGTGTTTGAAAAGTTACCATAACTTTTTATTGTTCAGATTGGATTTTCACAAGGTAAAGCCAGAAACAATCGAGTTTACGCTATTTATTTTTCAGTGGGTCAATAATTTAAATGTCAAAGATCTATTGTTGCAACGACGCAGTTGTCGAATAAATTGACGATTGGCCATAGGAGTCATATATTCCCAATTAACAATTGACGCTTATGAAGTCTATATTTTTTTATGTAACTGAGTCAATGGTTAGCATAAGCCCGATGAAACGCATTTGAAACGACCACAACGTACTTACGAGATGGATTTGCGTATTTGGTGATAGGAATGACCAATTCCCAGTGAGCGTATTTCCTCTTCTTCGAAAGCCTTCTAAATATTTATCAACGCCCAAACAGACATTGAAACGCTTTTTCAACAATATTATCTATTTTTTTAACAAAGTGATATACTTTACAAACTTCCCCCCTAATTATTTGCGTCTGTGTCACATTCACCGAAATGTAAAGATAACACGTGCTTTAATGTAAATTGTATTCAAATCCTCCTCTCTACAAACTTATAATTGTTCTTGCGGTTAATTACTTTTCCTTTCCATCCTAAATCAACACGCACGGGATATGGAATTTAATAAATGAACCCCAAGCCTATTCATATTTATGTTATAATAAACTTCAAATTTATTTTTAATTTCATTCAACATAGAGCAGCAACTCGGAATTCAAAAAGAGAATTCATATTCAATGTCGCTAATGATATGTTTAATAGAGCCTCGCCTTCAAGAGGAATAACTTTCCCATCTGTAAAAAATTCACTATAACTGATTGTAAAGTTTGTGCAGGATTCTGTGCGTAAAAACCATAATTTAGTACAGCAATATACATTGTAATTAAATTTTAATAGCATTTAAATAATCTTAACCGATTATATTTCGTAGATCTTATATGCTATCATACCAATCAAGTCACAGGGAGAACTGCAAAACCCCGATCAGAGTACCGATCCTTAGTTCGCTAGTTCACTATAATTGTACGCTTGTATGACAGAATTGATATGAGAAAATTACTTTTAAAAAATAAATGATATGCCAAGTAGCATGATAACCTAAGGTACCTACGCAATTAATTTTTTTCTGCCGAATATAGGAGAAATATAAATTTATGTCATAAAAATTAATCAAAGGCAATGTCATAAAAGGCAATGTTGAACCGCCCATTCATCAAATTGAAATTATTCATTAGATGGCTATGAATTAGTGGGATTAGGTGCAATGAATTTTTTCCATGTGAAGTTAGAGACGGTCCACACCTGTTGCTTCACCGCATCTTCAACTCGAGGCACAAATAACGGTGAAATAACTCGTCCATACTGTCTACCTATGTCTATGTCTATGATTGTCTACCTATGATTGTCTATGATGATGTCTATGGAAAACAAAAAATAATTATATTGGAGCAACTTTTAGAAGCACAGTGCACGCATGATTTACCCTATTATATACTAAATATTGCGATGACTTCATGCATGAAAATTATCATACGAAGTAAATTAAGCTCAATCGATGTATCAACGTCAAACTTCCTGGTTTAATCATTTTTGAGTTATTTATCTAATGCCGATGGTCCACAGGAAAATATTTATCCGTCCGCATCTAATTTATCGACACTCGCGTACTTTTGCGAACAAGAGAACAAAATGAAAAGAAGTGGGCTGAAAAATATTATACGTCTTCTTTCACAGTGACTCAAATTTCAAACTCGCATCTCGTGAAATGATTGCGCCTATCTTCCTCAAGTATGAATTGCTCAAATTTACGTTCACGGAAATAAAACAAATGCCAATGAGGACAAAGTAGGCATTCTCCAAAGCGCATAAACATTTTAGCGCCGCAACTTACACAATAACACCATTTTTTCACTCGGCGCATGTACCTGCAGAAATTCACTCGATTGCCATTTACAGGATCACGCAGAGCACATAGTAAAGATACGAAATACGTATAAAGTTTCTTTAGAGACGAAAATGTTTCAAATGGAAGACGATCCTGAGGTATGGCCCCGGCTTACTGGAAATGATGTCCCATAACATAATTAAGTATTTTATGACAGTGCAAATAAACATTAAGATGAGTGTCCACGGATCACCATGGATGCACGTACCTGAAAAGTAGTCCATGAAAGACATGCTGACAGAATTCGCTGATCGCGGGGGTGACTCAAACTGTTCAACCTCTCTCGACAGCGGTCCTGGGTACAAATGGAATGGGATAGAGCTCTGCCTTGCAATATATATATCCTTCGCTTATCTCTAAAATAAACTTTTATGGGTTCACGGCTTCTAAAGGAGTTAAGAAACAACGTATTGACTCCATTTGCGAAGAAACACGTTATATCGGCACACTGATCTTGTACTTAGCGGTGATACGAACGATACGTATAATTTCTACTCAGAGGAGTGCCTCCGCACACGCTTAGACCACTGAACTGCGAAGAAAACATCGCGACGCTATGGCGATCGATGCGATGATTTCAGCGTTAGGTTGCGAACTCTCCCGGACACGCCCGGAGACTCCGGGAATTCCGAATTAATTCCTACGGTTCACGCGATTCCTAGACAACATCTTTTCGCACATTTAGCTGACGAGATAATTTCGCGCACGAGAGGTCATGAACTTCGTGCCGAGTCTAATTTTCTGGGGTATGATATTTTTTCCACACAAATATTAGCATGCTCTTGTAGAGATAAAAGAACACGAGTAAATTTGGTCACGACGTATTCTCTCAAGAAATTGCATTTTTAATTTAAAATTTTGAGGCTCAATGGTTAAATATGTTATTCTTTCTTATTAAGCAAGTCACGATAGAAAGACTGATAAATATTCCAGTTTTTCACATAATTACTAGGCATTTTACATGGTCTTTTTAAAAATAAAGATTGGCATTCCTGTTCAGTTTATGACTGGAGAGATTAGAGTAATTTCTTTTTAAACAAAGGTACATAAGTTAAAAAATATTCCTAACTTTCTACAAACGATGTCTACGCCGGCATTAAGCGATTTAAAACGTGAAATACATAAATTATTAGTCATTTTAAATTGCCCTCATCAAATAATGGTATAATTTTTTACTTCATTTCACAAGAGTCGATGGTACCTATATACAGTCTTCAGGCCTGTAGGCCGCTATACACGGTGAATGATCATGCGAATGAAAACATCGTCGTGTATAGCGGAAACATTCGCGAATGAACCGTCATGCGCATGATCATTCAGTGAAAATTAGAACATGTTCTATTTTGCTCGCATGATCCTGTGAATGATCACGTGAATACCCATACTTTTTATGCCGACTTTACCTTTTTCCCAAATCATGGCGGCTCAACTTCATTTTCCAATCAAATTTACTTCGGACAAACTCTTTCGTGTTCATGGGAGGCACAGATTTAGGATACCTAACTTGCGCATATTGAATACTCAGCACTTTTCCTCACCGATGAGCTTTCATGAGGTTTTTTCCTACTTAGCCATGACAGCCCTGGGTTCGGCAGCCATGATTTGGGAAACTGAGTATACTCGTATCAACCAGGAATCACTTTCTCATCAGATTTGATGTCCGAACATTACAAAAGACCAATTCATTTTTGTGGATCACACCTTTCATTCAGATGCCGCAGAATGCCTTCAGGACTGTCGGTACATGGATTAGAAGTGCGCACTCGTATAGAGAACCTGAGAGGTATCTCCGACATTACGACAAGCAACCATGGACTCCGCCTTAACAATCGTCATCGTAAATGTCCTAGTGTTTCGCCAGTATGCCATCTGTCGATCTTCCGCCTTATCAGCGACACTAGATGCGGACGCAGGCAATCAATGAAATCGATTGTAGGTGTCCTTCGCGGAGAAAGCGTCTCTCGCAATCTTACCACGCCCAAAAACATTATTTTTGGCCCCCAAAAAGATTAGCTTAGTTTCCGAATACCACGATAATTTATAAACTATAAGGCTACAACAATTTTGAAAGAAAATTCCCCAACAGATTATCAGAAAAACACCTAAATATGATGGATTCATATATGACCAAAATAGAGGAAATAAAGCTCTAAATATTATAAATGATTATTATTGTCTGAAAAGAAAAAAAGGTTGCGACATCACACCACTTGCAGTTGAGGGAGCAAGAAATGAGAGTACCTATCTCCTAATAAAATATACAACACATCTAACTCTTGCACGAGTGAAAATTATTTTAAAAAGAAAATATATCGGTAAGCAAGCATCAAAAGTGAAACCAAGATATTGAAAAAAAACTATTGGCAGGGCATTTTGTTATGAAACTGTCAAAGTGTGAAAGAATAAAAAAATTAAGTCGGAGTAGGGCCATAAATACGAAATCAGCAAACTGTTATAACTTTATCACTGGCATTTTACGCACAATGAAAAAAAGTCATTTTTACGGACTGGCAAGTCGTTATGTATGGTTTAAATATGCTAAATGAGAAGGCTCGCCGCTCTAAAACGGAGCGAGCCAGAAGGTGCTGCAGCCGCGGGTGGGCATTGTCGTCCACATGGAGAACGTGCTTTTACACTTTTTGAAAAATGCGCTCCAGCGTTTGCGACGGTTTAGTAAGGGCATTATTTGTGCGCTTATTCCACAGCAAGACGCGCGAATTGTGGATGCAAAGACGTCATTTTCTCCGTATTTTGCAGTATTGGTTAAAAATTAATTTACATAAATATTTCCACTCTCGATCCACCTTCAAATTAAAACGATGGGAAACATTTCACGTTAAAACTAAAGAAAACAGCAGCGCAGGGGATAACAATCACACGAATGGATTTATCAATTGACTCACTCACATATCATCAAAACTTTGAAATTTGGGGAGTTAAAAAATACGAAGACATTTTTTTAAAGAGAACAGAAAAAATAATGTATTAAAGGAAAGATGAAAAAACGGACTTCGAAAAATATACTGCAAGCAACGAGGATAATAAATTGTGACACTGGCTCAAAACTATACCAAAAGAGAAATTTTGTAATCCACCATATTTACTATTTACTTGTACCAGAAACTGCAAAGTAAACCAACAGCAAAGAATAATTTTAAATACGAGATTTGACGATGAAGACGTTATTTTGACTCGGATAGATGCGTTTAAAATAATATTCATCCAAACCAACCACTTCTCGATAGAATTAAAAGTAAATTTTTATAAATAAGAACAATTTAAAATTCAATCCTATTCAATCTGATACTTGTCCTTCGTGAGTTGTAAATTTAATGGAAATAATTTTGATCCGAAATATTCACGCAATCTTATCTTTGGAGTCAGTCAATTAGCGGTATTCCCCATTAAAGAAAGGTCGGAGGAGAGGGATCATAGGATTCGTACATTTGTTTTCTAACACGGATGCATGCACAGAGACAGAAAATCGCTGTCTCTCATACTCTGAGAACCAGGGCCGCCCAAAGGGAGGATGCATAGGAAAACTTAAGGGAAAAATTTGAAGTTGGGGAAAAATTTGGCAATACTCGGCAAGAATATCAAACGATATTAATTGTATCATAATTTGATAGGGAATCGTTTTGATCACTTGGGGTGAAGAACAGTGGGGGATCCAGAGAGAAGCCCTCCCACTTGGGTATCCAATGAAAACTATATAAAATGGTAATTTTGTTCAGTTGTCAAATATGTACAAGAGAGGAGAGCCCCCCACCCTATTTGTCCCTATCCTGGATCCGCTGCTGGTGGAGGGTAAGCATCCCTGCTGAGAGCTCTTCAGCCTCTTCCACCCTCGCCTGCTTCACACCATGA
The DNA here is from genome assembly GCF_921293095.1 of Ischnura elegans. Taxonomy (NCBI): domain Eukaryota; kingdom Metazoa; phylum Arthropoda; class Insecta; order Odonata; family Coenagrionidae; genus Ischnura; species Ischnura elegans. The sequence goes on along the minus strand of NC_060246.1, from coordinate 79,831,895 downwards.
GGGATGCTAGAAGGAAATCCGCAGTGGCGGATATCATTGTATATGAAATCTCCATCCACCTCCACTCACCGTTCAACTTTGTTTCTCGCAGGACCGCCCGCAGATCGTCCGGCGGTTCGTCAAGCAGATCCCTCTTCTCCAAGGTTGTCACGCGCCTCTGGGTCTTGCCGGCGCCGAAAGTCTCCACAGTTTCCCTCGTCACCGTCTCATACTTGGGTTCCTGTCGGCATGGAGAGAAGAAAGGGACCCGTTAAAAAAAGATATAGTGGAAGAAAAAAAAAACAAAAAGCGCTGGATGAACTAAGGGAGACGGGGGAAGAGTGGAAGGGACGTCACGGTTGTTTTTAGCTAGACCTCTGAGGTCACCTTCTCTGGAGAGCCGTGACCACCGACTCCGATGTAGACGATTCCTCTGGGGCTCTTCGGCGGGAGGAAGCGAAGGACAGCCGCAATCGTGGTCGATCCATCAACATATCTCACCCGCGCCGAAGAATCCTCCCTACGAGCGGTCAGCGCGATCGTTCTCACGTGCGCGGAGTCAAATGACGCCACTGGAATCGAATGTTCGACAGCGGGGATAGAATGGGACCTTGGCTCCTTGCCACTTTATTATAGTACGTGTTGTTTCGATCGAATTGTGAATGCAAATGTTCCGCCCGAAGTCCCAGGCGGAATACATTGCAAAATTATTGGCAGCGTAGGCGAGAGTCGAAACGCCTCATCACTTAGGGCAGCTTCTATAATGCAGTCTCATAAACAGGGTAAACACTGAAGAATTTTTTATTACAAAATAGATTGACGGATAAAAATCTGTGCAATACGTAAAAAGAAAGCTGAAGAAACGGACTTCAAAAAATATAGTGCAAACACATAGTATAATAAATTGTGAAACTTGCTCAAGACTATACCAACGAAGATATTTTGATATCCACCATTATTCTAATTTAATTCTTTAATATGGTTATGGCACATGAACTCATTGAAAAGTAACAAAAGCTTCTATTAAAGGTGCTTGAAAAGTAATATTTCTCTTTCGTCATTGAAACGATATATTATGGATAAACATTAGTAACAATAATTTATTTTAAATGAAAATTGCCTATTAACTGAAAACTTCATTCCCTGAAATTGTTCGAAACTACCCTTGTTAGACTCAAATTCCGAGGCTTTTTATCAGCGCTTACCTTGGATAAATTAAGGCCATAATTGACACAGGACCAAAGGTAATTTTAAAATAACACTCGATCCAACAAAATAAACACTAATTGTAATGGAGCAGAAGCACTTAGGACTAGAATACTCTTTGATCGTTTCTTTTCATATGGATAGAAATAAAATCGGCACGTTTCGGTTTACCGATGTTTTCCGTGGGGAGAAATATATTGACTAAAAAGACTAAATATATAATAAATATAAATATAATAAATATAAAATATAAAGACTAAATATTGTGCCGGCACAGACTCTCTGGATTGCTGGCTTTTAAATAGATTAGTAAAAACATTCTGATCGCAATATTTAATTCGTTATGCTTGTTCATCATACTGTAACAGCCTTACCACGCTTTTTACTGTGAATTATACAAGCCTTCCATGCCTTCACCGATACTTAACTTGAAGCAAGTTTTAAAGCAACGCCTTAAATAAATTTTAACGAGTACCTGTCTTACAGATGATGCAGCCGGGACTGCTGGTTTGAAAATTGTATACTTTTGGATATTTTATATGCTTCTCTATCTGTTATGCTAATGGTCGATAACCTCTTAATTAATAACGGGAGAAAATATATTCGGCACAATAAAAACACCAATGAGCAACTCCTTCATCGACAAGTTCCTCCATTGGACACAAAAAAATAACACATCCCCTTAAATAATAGCCTTTCTCGACCAAATGACAGGGTTATTCGAGGTAATGATTAGCGTGAGATATTAGCGAGAAGAATTCCAAAAGGAAAAGGCGGAAAAGATATTTATGTGCGCGGGTGAGATAAGGTTAATCGCCTTGAACGCTTCATAATTCCATTACAGACGGCTTGAAGAGGGAACTAAGAGACCTCCTCTTTACGGGACCACAACACGCTCCTCCCTCTTCATTCTAAAGACCATGAGCTTCAAGAGAGAGAGGATGACTACAATTATTATATTATATTGGTTAGAATTAGCGACACTTCAATACAGTATTAGAGAAAAGGTTGACGCGTAACATTGTCAGCTTTCGGATACAGAAGCTAAAAATACATCTCGATGACAAATTTAAAACTCTCAATTAGTTTCGTTAAACAAGTAGCCGAGAGCGAGGTATGGAAACATTGAAAAAATACGGATCGTCTACCCACTTGACAACATGTACGTGGGAATGGGGAAGCAAAAAGACATGCTAATTGGATTTTTCTTATAAAGACGGAATACAACTCCTTCAAGCCGGAAATATGTATGAATTCATTTTCAAGATACCATCCTTCACCTTTTAAAGAAAATATGGCTTCCCAGTTTTATCACTCCGTTATTAAAATCCTGAATTAATTACAACTAAGTTTTAAGGATGCATTGAAATTATTGCCAACCGGAATCACGTAAAATATCCAATAAATAATAATAATAATAATAATACGTCTTTATTCGGGCGAGGTTGAGACTAATACGTACCCTCTTCCACCTAACCCCTCGATAGCGTCAATGCAAACATTAAAAACGGCAAATAAAAGTTTACAATACATAAATATACAATATAAACTTTTGGTGAAATGTTAAATAAAATTAACAAGTATGTGTGAAAATTTGTGTCGGAAAAAAAGATTTCTGTTTATGAGAAATGAGAAATAATCAGATAAATGAGAAATTTATGAACATTCCTTTCACAAAAACTCTATCACAGACGCTAACCTTGAAGCAAAAATGAAATATCTTGAGAATTCTCTAAATTAAAACTAGAGTTTAATATTCGCCGAGGCCTTGCAAATCCACGGAAGATTGCATTCGCTATCCAACCATACGATGGGGTACCACTCCTCAAGATAACATGAAGGCCAGTCCGTCTCTGTCGCCAGTCATTAGGCGGAACCAACTTAAAAAGCAACGAGGAAAAAAATGGGCGCACATTTTGAAACGGTTTGTTATCTTTCTCCATCCTCCAGCCGCCATCAATCCAGAGACTGAGTCTCTCATGACAACATGCTGCATTTTTTGCCGTTCGCAGGGTTGGGTTTCGAGTCTCGAGTCGCGATAGCTCACCCGTCCTTTAAGACGATGACGTTATTAAAGCCCTCGTTGGGTTCTTGGTCCAGAATATAAAGCAGACTCGGTCGCCGAAGCGGGGAGGGCAGGGAGAAAGAGAAAGACGGAGTTAAGCCTTTCCCTCCCCCTAACTGAAATTACTCGAGGAAGACAACGTGCTCGACCATAACTTCAATCGTTTGGAATCGTGAGGTCAGGCTCGTGCGTCGTCTTGAATGAGATCGGGGAATCCCAGACTCGGTCACTTTCGCTCAAATTATTGACGGCACTGAATGATTGCCCCTTACGCGCCATAGTCAATGTCAAAAAACGTCAATGCATTGGAAAATAAGGTATTATAATATACTGGGCCAGTAACGGACTCGGAAATTGGAAATCGGTTTTCACACAAATAGAATAAAAATATGCTTCCCACAATAAATAAGTGACCCGATATGAAATAAATATTCGATTCTGGTTGAGTGATTGAGTGGGTAAAGCAAAAATATGTATTCTAGGCGAACTCATGACAGAGTTGGACAAAGAAAAAGTCAAGGGAAGGGAAATTTCGGCTGAAATGTTTAGCTTCCGAGGACTTGGAGGGGTATTGAATAGCCCTCCGGTTAGGAGAGTACTACATTTTCTTCGCCTCATTTGGACATGGCAGTACACCAATTCAGGTGTGCAGTGCACCACCTACGCTGATTCTGCTGGAAATAAGATCGTGAATCCCACAGAATGTACTCAGTACAGATTGTAAGATTCATACTCAATATTTACTCTTATTTTCACATTTATTAATTTTTGAAAATAAATTTTTGATCGCTAGTGAGTAATTCGCGCGGTTGACACTACTGGCCGCAAAAATTAACCCCGGAAACCACCGCTATCGAATTTTTGCCGTAGGTGCGCGAGTCTGGAGGGCCAATCGTCATCTAAGACCTCCCCCTTATCCAGTGACGTCATGGCAAAATTAGCAGTGCCGGAACGCACTTTCCATAACTTTTTTTAGGAGAGAAATATTCCTCTGTTTGTTTTTTTACAAGTTATTGTTTACATTTTATTACAATTTTTAGTTTTGGTTGCGAATGTATATATTAGAAATTTTGAGGCAACAAAATTGATAATAGTGTTATAATACTATTATGTCCTTTGTTGACCAATGGCGGAAAGGCGTTCCGGCACCATGATACCACTGCCCCTACCCTATACCAGAGACTGTTGACGAACTTGAAAAACAGTCAAACGCCTAATAAAATAAATAAATAGAGTTCCGCCCACATGTAATAAATCGTAGGGGCCAAACCAGAGGGTTAAAAGATGACTATTCCGCAGTTTTCCAACTCCTTATCAGAGCTAGAAAGTACATCTTGACAGATTGCATTTAACACCGTTCAAAAGAGAAAGAACTTCCACCATACACATCTCAAAAATTGTGGCATTAAAGCACTTCAAATTTTCGTTAGTTCAGAATTCAGCCAAGTATAGAAGAAAGTGGATTTCTTCGAATAACTAATTTGCCAATATTTTGAAATTGCACCAGTGCAATTGACATATTTCGTACGTTTGCGAATGAACGCGGAAGCAGATTTAGGTATCTCTCCCATCCGAGCTAGAGCTTTGCATTAGTACTAAGTTTCCGAGCAAAAAAGATACACGTTTAGAGAAACATTTTAATGAAGCACGAAATGTTTCCGTGACCTGCAATACATGCTTTCTATTTCCTGATTTTCCTAAAAGGAACGCTCCAGAGAATTCACTGTGAGGCATCATCGCTCCGGGAAAGACTCAAGCACCCTTCGATAAATGTAATCGGACTTGGGCGTACTCCCTACCTCCTTCTATCTCCGTCTGAAATCATAGGCTCCATTAAGGCACAAATGGGTGACACAAGTCGATAACAGGAACCTGAAAGGTAGATTTCATAAGTGATTGTGACAAAACCTTGGCCCTAATGAATTGAAAGATGCACTCATAGACTATTATAAGGTCCAAAAGCGATGTAACATAACAGGATGGAGAATAGAAGCCTCAAAATGGGTCATGGTTAGCGTTCCATGCGATGGAAGCGACAGGAAGCTCCTATAAAGCAAAGGAATTGTTTGGGAAGGAGGGAATGGCACGGAGAATAGAGATTACAACAATGTTACGACACTAAGAAGAGCCGCTCTCCAATATAGATTCCCTTGTGTGCAAAGCACCGCACCTTCAGTGAGAGTCCAGTGTCCCTATTTATATAGACAATGCAGTTCAATTTCCTTTATACGAATGAAATGAAATCGAAAGGTCACGTTAAAAATGCTGATATGCTCCTTTAATTTTGACTTTCCGTCTACAGAGCTACCATCGGGAAGAAACAGCAGTTATTTTATTTACAGTTTCAGTTGGAGGAAATAGAAATATTGAGGACAATTAGAGTACTATATAGTCGAAGAAACCAAAGATACCCTCGTCCATCGCGGTTACCGTTCGGTAACCTCAAGTTCCTGCAGGCCGTAAATCAGCACGTATTTTCACGAGATATTTTAATTTGTACGCACGAAAGGTACTAAAATGTAAGACCACACCATTATCATAAGAAGTGAATGATTCTAAAATGTTGAAATAATAATATTTTTACGATAATAATATCTTTTTATATAAAATTTACGTGTTTATTTTTATGAAGATAATACGTTATTTAAATAATAATATTTTTTCATATTTTTAATGGCCCGCATGAAATAGGGACGATTTTGCCAAGCAGAATTTCAGAGGGACACCGGTTTCGTGGTGGCAGCATATAGTGTCATATTCATTTATCACAATTTACTCCATTATGTTAAGGACATAACTCAATACTGGCTCATAATATTCCTGATTAATAATCACCATGAGTTGTCAGCCCAAGGCTGAGAATATTTTGTAATATCTATTGTATAACCACATGATTGGATATAAGGGGGGATAATAATGGGGGATCCTACGGTTATCAGGCGCCTCCCCACCAAAAAAAGGTTAAAAAAATTTTACGAACAAAAAATGTGAATTATTTCAATATAAAAACTTGCGTGAAGACATGGTGGTGACATGCATTGATAATGCGTCGTTTATTTTACATTTATTTCAAACATGAAATATAATGAGGTGTCCTTATTTGGAATAATTAAGCCTAGCATTAAATTGATTTTGGTCCCCAAAGATATAATCAATATTCACCACAGAGTGGTACCATATGGCATTACCCCTTTGCTTTCCTTTGTTAGACAAATTACTGGGATGACATTGCAGAATAACAATTTATAGAATTGTAGAACGGGCTATTAACTATTCCGCGCTCATGATACAACCGCGACGCATTTATAAGATCGCGCATGGAATTGGGAGTGGTGAAGTTGTCGGCCGCTTCATCTCAAGGTCATCAGATGGTTTCTCGGGCGGGATCCCCTCTGGCAACACCCAATCGATACTTAAAGGCACATCCGGTCAACCTTATCCAAAAAGAAAAGAAAATAAACAAAACGACGGAAAAGAAGCCGCATACGTCACTGTCAACACTACTCCCATGAGCTTACATCAATCCGGGAGACCTTCATCAACGCACGCCACACTTAAAAAAAGAATAACGAAAAGCTCATTCAGTCTTGATATTTAGGGCCGCGAATATCACAAAAGAAGATCCTCAAGTCGGCCTCTAAAAGCGTTGAAACCCACCGATCGTTTAAATAGGTTTACAAAAGTCGCCACTCGCGACGCTGATGGACAAAGTGATCCAGGTTTCTTGGGGAATTATGGTATGGTTAGGGGTGTTAGCCAAAATGTTTATACATAATGATGTGATCAATCAAATTCATAATTTCCAATGCTATTCCTCGCAATTACAAACTTTATTACGCAAAGTATTGGAAAAAAGGGATCGCACTGCACTCATCACCGTGACGCGGATATTTGTGAAAACCTATTAAAATGCGACAGAAGTGGCAACAGAAATCAGACATTTATTGGGATAGAATAGGGTAGTTTCCTTCATCAAAGAAAACGAGAGTCGGTGATTGCGATTCTTAACCCACCATTAGTGTATTCATAATACACATATTATTCGGTTTTAGAAATCCCAGTTCAGACGAATGTTGATGGTCAATTTTAACCTCATTTGAAAAGGGCCAGATTGGCGCCCATACGATGCCACTCCACGTGACGTCACAGGGGCCCAGATGCTACACGAGTGAATAGGACTTTTATATCGTCTGAGACTACCAATGCATGTACGAGGCACAGAGCTCAGGGAAACATCTCATAATAATCAACTAGTTATTAAAAATGCCTATGGTCGGAAAGTTTCCTTCGTTTGATAGGGCATTAATAATCCTTATTTAAGCCAAGAGCCACCTGCTATCAGGGTACTCTGCTACGTGCTAGCAGCCTGCATCGTAGCAGCTCTCATAGCCTCGCACCAAAGTGGCCTCACAGAGCGGCAGGCGGAGTCAGAATGACGGCATACGGGCTTTTCCCAGCATTCATACATAGCCGCCGTGTTTTCGCGCGCTTGAAAATTTTCACTTTCCATTTAATCACGAAAAATAGATATCGTCAATTAAAAATCTAAAAGCATGAAATACGTACTCCAGGAGTGATAATCTTTCGATGTAGCAATAAAAAAAATAGGAAACCAACCTATTGGGCCTCCTCTAAGCAGTCCCCTTGACTACTTCCATGAGCTTACATCAACCCGGGAGACCTTCATCAACGCACGCAACGCTTTAAAAAAGAAAAAGGAAAAGCTCATTCAGTCTTTATATTTAGGGGCCATCATTCTTTCGTAGTCCAGTCGGTCACCCTTTACACCCGCTAATATGTATTCCTCGCCGTTTCTCTGACGGGCACAAAAGAACTCCTCGGCGCTGCTATCGCATAATCGTTCCGCTTTAAAAGAACAGCCTTGGGAGAGGTTTTAGGAGAATGGTATGCGGGTTGCTTCCCTTGATTTGGACACGACCATTGGCACGGCATTACATGCGGCGGGGGACCGACCGCTTGGTACGAATGGGAGCGATTACCGTAGCGTCGAGTTCTGAAAGGCCGAGTGGTCTCCTTCCACGTCGGGCCAACCTCCGAGGCACGCACGCGTGGGTCGCGGAGGCGGAGACCATTTGAATACGGGTGCCACCATTCAATTGTCACCCACACTTTCTCTCAAGGGGGGAGGAGAGGGGCCGTGCCTGACACTGATCGGAATTATTCCGGTCGGGTTTTCATTACGAGTGGTTCACAACGCGTTCGGAATCCGTCGTGCTTGAAAATTTTCATTCAAACGACAATATCTACATCTACATCCACATATTACCCTGCAAACGACCTACAGATGGAACTCACTGACTGATGATTAGGAAATATGTATATCCTTGGCAAGTTTTAAAAGAAAGTTTTTCGATGTAATAAATGCCAACATGCTAAAAGAAAAAATAAATGGATTATTGTATTTTGTGTATTGTTGTATTCTAATCCACCCTATCCATTGTGGTATTATACTTTCACTCTTTGTGTACACACATTATTCAGGATTTTTAAGTTCGCTTATTTTTATTGTTTTATTTATTTGTTGTTCGTGTAAATTTATTATTTTGGTTGTTAAATTTATCAATGTCTAAAGGACCAATGAGTCGTCTTATCAATGAGTATTCTTCTCAATTAAATTAAACAGTGAAAGTGAAAAATGGTGAATTACGTTTTCATTTAATAAACAATAGGTATAATTCTTGCATTATATCCATCGCGGATAGAAGGAGGAACGACGAAGTGCTGGATATGGTGGGTGAAGAGAGGCAGCTTCTAGATGAGACACGGAGGAGACAGAAGGTATGGATGGAGCGAATACTGAGCGGGAGAGGTTGTTGAAAACAGTGTTAGAGGGTAGACTGTTGGGTAAAATTTATTTTTTCTGGTAGAATGATAGGTAAAAGAGGGAGAGGAAGTAAGGGAATAGGATTTTTAAATAGAATGAAAGAAAGTAGGTCTTATTGTGAATTGAAGAGGGAAGTACATGTAGGAAGGGGAGGCTGTCAGAGCGCATTTTAAACACTCCATGGAAACCTACCTTAATCGGTAGAATACTGTAATAATAATCCATTGCTAAAAGTAAGGCGAGTACTGCATTGAAAAAGCATCACGTTTAAGTAAAAATGAAGTCCTAGTAATTTTGGATGAATTTAATAGAAAATTTATCAAAATGTCCACTCATTTAATCACCGCTCCATCTGCCTTGAAGTAATGTAACCCCAAAGCCGAGTGCCCGCACGTATCACAAACCATTATCCGCAGATCGAGCAATGAACGTAATGGACGACCGTTTAGCATGCCTGGCCGTGATTGGGGTGGAGCCAAGGTCTTACGCAAGGCTAATGCATAAATCTCCAGTTTTAGCACTGGTAGCGGAGAAACCATGCACTATGTAATGAAGACATCATTTCACCATACGATTGTAATTTATTTGATCGATGATAGCTGATCGTACTGGTAACATTCGTTGTACAACACAAAAGCTCACCTCAATTTTGCTCTGATAAAGGTGGCCCTTTTTATCTCTACCGAGACCATTAACAAACTGAACAAATTTCGATTATTTACAGAGTCCGTTTTAAAGGCGTACCGCAATAAGAAGCCGCTACTGCATTTATGAACAAAACTGACGCATCGAAACTGTATCCACGTCAGGCGAGTATAAGAGGTCGTTGAGAGTTCATGTCAAGAAACTATTCCAGGAATTCTCTATATAAATAGGCCGCATCAGTCATGCTACTGATTAACTCCAATAAAATTGAACATAACAAATGGGAAAAAAGTCAAATAAATACAGCCATATAATATCGGATACTATAGTAGATGATAGTAGGTAGGTGCTCAGCGAAATACATAGGTGGAGATTTAAATCAAAAGGAAAACAAAAAAAGTATTTAAAAAAAACGTTAAAGAACATTTGTAGTTCGTCTTGAGAAGCGGTGGAAATACCGGGGTACACAGGCACGTCGCGGTCCGATAATGGATTCCGATACGTTATTGGCAGTTACCAACTCCTTGCACTGAGCCAACAATGTCACATAAAATGAACATTTTTCACCCGCTTGTGAAAATCTGGAAAAATCTCAGCACAGTAATCCAACGCAACGAAATCTGCACGTTCAAAATGAGGTCTTGCACTCGCATAGTGGGCATTACCTCCAGTTGGCCAAGTCACGGATAGAATTTGAATACACGGAATGGATTTCGAATAAAATTTTGAAACCTCTAGCAACGACTAGAATCTCAAATAACGTGGCAAAAAAACAAAGCCATGTGATTCTTCACAGAATGCGGGTATCATTTTGCATTTGGAGCCCTTGTTGATACAGAAAACGAAGGGAATAACACAATAATATCTCGTAAAGCATCGGGAAAGATGTGATAAATTGTGGTCGCTGTCCATAGCCTTGACCATTGGACCACCCCAATAAAATTTCCTATTTATCTCAATAGACTTCCAAGAGCTTGGAGTAAAAAGTCAGAGCCATTTATCTAGATGCTATTCGTCTGATGATGTACAGATTACGCAACTTAACTCGACGAGAATGACAAGGCAATGGAATGCGTGGCACATGAAATATAGAATTCTCAAATATTCGGTAGTAAATATCACGCACACCACCAGCAATAAATCATTACCAGGATAATTAATAATGATAGTTTCGCTCTAGCACTCATTGGCATGCCATCTATTTGACATAGTGTACCACCTCTAGGCATCATCGTAACAAATCATTTATGTCAGGAGCGTACGCTAAAGCGTGAAATGTATATATATCAATATAAGGCAAATTAAAAAATAATAAAATGCTATTTTCAAACAAAGGAGCAAATAATTAGCCGCATTAAATGACCTTTTTAGAAATAATAATTGCCAAAAAATTGTAAGTATATTGTACCCATAATATCGAGAGGACCAAGAGCTTCTATCAATTATAATACTTATCAATAAATAACAGTAAAAATAAATCACTGCAGAATCGCATCCACTTCATTACTGAAGTACTCCAGTACTCGACTGTACTACTGAAGTCAAAAAACACCTTATGTCGATAAAAACTTGTTCCTACAATGAAAAAGGAATGAGGAAATCGCCATCATTATATTAAGTTTCATTTTTTTCGTTCCATTTTATTCTTTCAATCGCTATTCTTTAATATCTATTCGCTATTAATATTTAATCGCTATTCTTTCAATAGCCATTATTATGCAGCTGGCAAATCAATTTTTCCGCACTGGCTCCCAAAATGAGCTACTAATGTCAAACAATTAAACATAAAATTATCAAAATGTCAAGTGCGTGACAACCCTCCCTCTTTCCATTTTTCCTCAAATTTATCCGTTTCATAAGCCGAAGTATCGCTGTTATTCCACATATCCTTGTGGTAATACCTGCAAATTTTTAAGCCTTTTCAACGAAAACATATATTTTATTTGATAATGGTGTACTCAAGCTGATAGGAGCTAAGTAATAATGGTGGGTAGTCATGGGCAAGAAAAAATGGTGAAAGAAAAGCAAACATTTATATCATTTGCAACAACAGCATTAAAAATAATACGTGTACCTACAAATCATCGTCGCTTTACAATGCTATACAACTGTCGATGCAAAGGACTGAATCACCAATGCCATCAACCTGAAGGTTAGTTTGATTAGGTGGGGGTAGAGCTCAGCTCAGAATAACCCACAGGCGTGTGATTCTACACATTCAAGGCAAGAGGAAAGTTCCATTCCATGAGCTACCTGGGTCTGAAATGATTTTTGCAAACGGTGTATATTTTAGTTATTTCTGTTGGCAAAATTTCTATCTACACATCAATTATCAGTTCATCTTGAATCATAAATTTATTGTTAAAAATTTTGCTCATAAATTTAATTTTTCCTTGACATTTTGACTTAAATTTCTTCAATTTGAGTTAATTTTGCGTGATCGACCAGTAATAACCACCAAGCGAGTCATAAACGTCGAATATGATGCTTAAGAACAGCATTTTACCGGAAGCTGCTACTCTGAAGTTAATAGACTTCCCCTTGATAGACTTTTAAGGGATTCAATTAGATGAATCGCCATGTATTGGATCCGAGAAAAAACTTATCCGAGACAGTTCATAGATTCCAGTCACGCTTTATGCAACGCTGGGCCTGAGATCCACCAACCTGAGAAATAAATCGCCCGAGTGAACCCTTTGCCGGCAACCCACCACCGTCCATCACCAGAGTGAGCCCAGGGGAGAACGATCGCATCCACAATAATTAGACCTGTCCACGAACAAATGAAGAAGTAGCTTTTCATTTTGTCAAGCGCAAACGCTTTCACTCGCACTCAAATTAATTGCGGTAAAACTCAAACACTGCAGAATAGCATACACTGCATTACTGAAGTACTCCATTACTCCACCATATTTCTGAAGTTCAAAAAAGTATTTCTTCGATAAAAAAATGATTCCTCCAACAAAAAAGGAACGAGTAAATCGCCATCATTCATTTAAGATTTATTTTTTTTCGCTTCTAATAACTCTTTCAACCCCTAGTCCTTGGTAAGAATTGCTACGCATTTGGTGAACCCAATGTTTCCAAATAGGCCCCCAAAGAGAGCTACAGATATTAAATAATTATATCTAAAATTATTATCGATTAGCGATACGGAAATATTTTAGAAAAGAATGAGCAAAACTCAGGGAAAGATGTTTGCATCATAATTGGGCATTTTCCCTTCATAAAACGATCGCTGACTCACTAAGACCATCAATAAGAAGATTGGTTTGATAGGATGAGGGTAAAAATCACCCCAGACTAAACCAAAGACATGTGATTCTACCTATTCAAGACAGGTGGCAAGTTCTTTTCTTTAGGCTTCCTCGGTCTGCAAGGATTTTTGTGACGATATATATTTAAGTTATGCCACCAATTGCTGCCGTCAAAATGTCTAACAATGAGTAATATGAGAGCTCAGAAAATATACAAACCCACTAATCATCAATTGGATACTTAGGGTTCAAATTAATATTTTGCACTTTCAGGTCCAAATCCATAAAATTCTAAAATATTTCTGCGGATCGGAATGGATAACGATCGCTTAGTGGTCTATTTACCGGTACCTACCTTCACAATTTTCTTATTCTAATTAAACAACCCTTGCCTAAACCAAAGGCTTTGGATAATAAATTATGAAACTAGTCATACCGTCCAAAATTTTTCGGAAAATTCAAGTCCTTAAGGTGATAAAAAATAGGATCATCCTCTTACGATATATTGTTTTTATTCGGTATATTCCTATATTCTTCGACGAGTAAGCAGATAATAGCAGAAACAAAATTGGATGAATAATACACAGGTAAGATTACCTATCCAGAAGGGAACTAAAATTAATTCCAGGAAATAACTCTATATTAAACATTTTTAATAGATAAATGGAAGTTTGGAATATCGTTCCAAGATATCATTTTTAAGGCATTTCATATTTAAGTTGCATACATATTTTCTTCAATTATCATGGTGATATTTAGAAAGTACGATGGAAGGAAGGTGCAAGACTTCATAAGCTCATAGTTGTTGATAGTCCTCTCAAAAATTTTCAATTGAAACAGAAAAAATTGATGTTATGTTTTCACTTCCAAAAAATTAATATAAAGTGCACATTAGTACTTTGCATTTGCCTTGCCAACAATCTCTTACTTTCCTTATCAAAGACTACGCATACAAAATCAGCTACTTTAATGTTTTGATAGCAGTAACCACTAAATAACTGAATAGGTTCTAATGACTCCAGTTCTGGACTCATCTCAGGAAGCATTATACAATTTCCGATGGGAATAAAATGGGACTGCATAACAAGAGCACGTCAAAATTCACTTTTTCCTTAAAATGATTTCTTTGTTACGCTACGTCCACACTCCGGAAATGGAAATTCGTGTGAATTAATGTTTTCACCCCATTATGCTCAGTTATTTCACATTTTTCTCTTTCTGACGTTAGCGGAAATGGTATTTTAACGATCGAAAACCTTCCCAAAAAAAGTAAGACCTTTTTTTAAGCTCGCGATGGGAAGACTCGCCTTTTTGGCTTTCATCCTTCCACCACTAATTGGGATGCATAGCTTTCACCACTCATTAATATGACGTAGGTAAACACGATCCCTTCCCCACTCCATAATATTAATGTAATGAAAATAAAACTCATTTTAATGAGTATATTCGAGTATCATCCTTGTTAAAATAGAAACATTTAAAGAGAAGTTCAGCAGGTTATAATACAAGTACCTACATAATATAGGCAACGAGAAAGACAAAAATTATCGCTGGGAGTGTTATTGACAAAAATTATTTAAAGAAAATTGAAATTACGTACCAAGAGATTTCTAAAAAGATTATCCGACGTACTTTGGGAAACGATGGATTCCTCTCCAGTGTTCAGAATTGAGATACATACCAACGCGATATTTCCAAGATGCTGTATGTATTGGAGCAGTCGCCCCGAAGGTGAATATTTTCACCCTTGTGCGCAAGGTAATGTGTAAAATACAAGCCAGGGCAGTCAGAACTAAACTGATCACGGAGATAATCATGCACTACTGTGGCTGAAACAAATCAAAGAGACGACGATGGCAAAACATCAATACCTTCACCCGACTGAAAGCCCTGGAGAATTTCACCACCAGCATACTCCGAAAAAATAAACTACACCATTACAATCTGGAAGGAAGACCATAAAACACGATATCATCGAGAAGGCATCCGGGGGAAAAAGTCGTCATGAACCGTTGAAAGTTTAAATCTACCGGAACATAACGATCCGTGATTCACGCATCCCGGTTGCCCAAATGATGCGACCGTTCCGAGCGACTGCGATGCTGGATTGTGTCAAATAGCCAAGTGCAAAACGAGAGACGAGAAGGAAACTCGAGGGACTTCTCTTTCATACTAAAGATTCCTAGCGCGCACGTTCCCATGCGCACCTTTATAATTCTATTTTATGACATTTTCATGGCACCGCGTCGGTGCTCCGAAAAATCATCGCGATTCAAGAGTTATTTTATAATTTATTTATCTCAATTACCCCCGAAAACAGCACGATAAGGCCTTTACATCGGGAGTTTAAATAATCAACCACAGACGATTACACACATCCATGTCCTGGAAGGAACAACCTATCCAGACGGGACTCGAACCCACGACCTTCGATATGGTAAGCGAGGACTTATCCCCGCCGCCACCGAGAACGGCGACTAAATATCAACTGAAATAACGCATTTGGATTGATTAACATAAAATATCATTTTATATATACTTAAAGGATATGTTACCTGATAACAGGATATCTTGAACGATACATACTATCCAAAAGAAGAACTTTCAAAAAGAATCAGCATATACTTTGGGGCGTGCACCTTTATTTCCAACACTGCATCGCCAGATGTAAGGCTACTCTCATTACGGAAGCACATGGTTCCAGAGATATCTATTTTGACATATTTGCCCATACCGACAAAATCGACCAACAGTAGCTAAAGCAATCCTTTTTATGTGATCTAGAACTTATGGA
Organism: Ischnura elegans; assembly: GCF_921293095.1. NCBI lineage: Eukaryota > Metazoa > Arthropoda > Insecta > Odonata > Coenagrionidae > Ischnura > Ischnura elegans. The sequence continues at coordinate 79,816,104 of NC_060246.1, read as the reverse complement.
TGCCTCCGTTAGTTCACGATTATTCGAAAGTTCTGGACCATTAGTGTTTCGTGTGATCTTAACCACAAGAGTAGTAAGCCGTTCACCCAAAAACAGTCAACTTCCCAGATTTTTCAAACTCTCTTTCAAAGAAGCATCACTATTGCCATGAATCAAACACTGGATATTGAACTCTAATGCCTTGAAATATACTTTAAATATATCTTTTTGAATAATACAATAACTTGAAATTTAACTTTTGAATGCTAAAATTAGCCAATCATGGCTATCATAATTTTCCCCAACTCGTTATAACGATTGCACAAAGTCATTGATAACATTTCTTGTTTTTGATTACTTTGTAATTTATTAAACATACTGTCGTTGTTATTACAATCTATTAAGTTATTGCGTGGCTACTGCTGTCTAAAAAATTAAAATTGATGACTATGCAAACTTAGTCTTTGGCTATCCCACTAAACGGAGGGGTGCTAATTACTACTCATTCATATTTACCAAAGGATTACTAAAGCATATTCAATTTCTAAGTATTAGCCAAATTAAAACAATTATGATTCCGATATGGAAGGGAAACCATACTCATCTACCACTTACGCACCATGAACAAACACTTTCTGAGGCAGCTGCAAGCGTTTGTTCCGCTTCCTAATGAGTTTTGCTACCTCATTCCCTACGTCACTGACCAGGTTTACAGTATCCTCAGTCCTTATGATCAAACGGCAGAGAAATTCGGGCACGAAAGCCTCAGCAATGATGAGTAATTGAGTCTTGACTAAAATTTTGCGTTTCTGTTAAAGCGCATTCCGCCGTATTTTCACACCCATATAAAAATTCAAATATTTAACATTTTAACCTAAAAAAAATTCAATAGAATTGCATGAAAACAATGTGATGGTAGATAATATAGCTATAAATTTTTTTATGATGGAGTTGTTGGGCAGGGGTGATAAAAATATTTTAAGGCTATTACAAGCGGATCATTCGCCAAAAATTAAGAAACCTCAGCGTTTCCAAAAAAAAGAGCATATTTACGATCAATAATCCCGAGTCGATTCCGAGAAACGGCGAATAGAACTACTTTCTAATCACTTGGATTACGGAATCTAATGCATAATACGTATTAATTGACAGCCAGGTATAGAGAAAAAAATGAGAAAATATTACAATAATTATACGCTACTAAAAAGATAATAACATTACGAAACATAAATCAAACTCCGAAAAGCAAAACAAGCCAAACAGTAGCCCCAAGGAAGATAGAGGTTTTTTGCTCATCTCCATTTACCGTTCATTCGCCAGCTATTTCCTTATGCGGTAATTTTGGCCATTTCAAGACGCAATGGCTTTGAATAGCCGCGAGCGACAGTGAAGAACATAAACACATTACCTTTCTGCACGCTAAAATGATGCAACGGGTCAACGACTTACAGGAAAAAGTCGATAATTTTACGACTGATTGCTATTTTTATGATTAGAGCGTGATTCATTTGTTATTCCGGTAAAATGTATCATAAAAAAAGAGTAAATGGTTTGGAATTACTGATATTATGGTACCGCTCACCTTCAGAAATTCCATTCAAATTTTGTTGAAATCAAGATGACACGTGATAGCACAAACGAAAAGAAAGCCGTTCGTCACTAAAGAAATATTATTGACTAAAACATGAAAAAATCTTCAATGACCCAGTCTCAGACTTTGTTAATATTCATACGCAATAATGAATGAATAAACAAACAGTCATGTAATCCTGAGGGGTAAATTTGGGATAATAAGGGAAACCTTCAGTTATTATGCAATTTATTCCACTCTAAAAAATTCCAAGCAACTTAAAACAGCGTGACTCAAGGATAATGAATAGCTGAGAAAAGCTCAAATTTCTTTTCTATGGAATACGCAAATTATACACAAGGTTTCCTTAGGTCTTGACTCCACCACACGAAGCAACTCCTTTCATTTATTCTCCGGTATTGAGATTCCTATTCGAGGAAGGAATTCAGTTATTCAAAATAACATCAACGCGAGTAATTGGTTGAAGAAAAACAATTCGTCATTCGACTAAAATACCTCGACTGATGAAACAATCAACGTCATTTGGCAAGTAAATACTTGCTGGCAACATCTTAACTATACTTGGAGCATAAATGGAGTTGAAAACTCAAAAAAAGCTTCTGTTGGTTCCAAATAACTTAAAATATCGTAACTCAAGGATAATGATTTGCTGAAAAAAACTCAAATTTCGCTTGGAATACACCTCGGGAGCAACGAAGATAGCGTTTTTAATAAAAACTATCGAAAGTCGTCTAAATCGCTTTCACGATTGGCATGCGGTGTTTGCTGTGATTGAAAGATTATGCCATTAATTAGTCTGGTTGAAGTCAAATCATACTAATTTAATTTTTTGTGAACTAGGCTTAATGACGTACCGAAATTGTGGTAAAATTAGAGCGGTGAGGTTTGTAACCTTTTTAACATGATTTTAGTAGCAATTTCACGCAACACTCACCTTAGAACACCAATACCTTGCTAGGAATCACACATCTGGATAAATATGGGCACACTAAATCCAGGATTTGACTAAATCCATTAACTGCTTCCTAATGATATACCAATTTATTATGTGTGAAATGTAGCTTGCCGACATTTTATTATATATTACTTTCTAAGGAGAATATTGTACAAAATCAGTCCCCAAGAACGTATACATTTTCCTCTGCTGCCTCCATGCCCATAAAACTAATGAGAAGATAAACTGGAGATGTTGATTTCTATGGAAGAGATTGTAAGGAATCATTCAAGGTTCCATGCATTTCACCGAAATTTTCCACAATGCATTGTATTCCACAACTTTCCCGGAGCTATGAAAGCCCAAGACTTAACCTGACTTTACAGCTTTTCCAGAACTGGGAGACCCTTAAAAAACCACAGGACATGTAACACCCGCATACAAAGAAAACACACCCAGAAAAGGTCTGACAACCATTAGGCCCTCAACTGTTAGGCCGTCCTACATTCTTTCCTCGACCAGCATCAGAGGCTTGGGCCGAAAGTCTTTTGACGGATCACCCCAGCCCCTAGTTGCCATTTTCACCTTTTCTAAAAGGCTTTTGAACAGGGGCCTCAAAAGCTAGCACTATTGAGGCAGGGGCAGATAGGGAGAGGTGCGTAAAGGATAGCGATATTCTTCTCCTGACTAGCCCCTCTCTAGGGAAAACACTTAAAAGCCTGCCTAGCTAGGAGGAAGGGAAGCGTGCCGGGAGAAGGTTGAGGAGCATATCCGTTCCGCCTGAGCAACTCGCACCTGCCGGAGAGGGCTCGCAGAAAAAAAATATGAAGGAAAATAATAATAATAAACGTTCTTCGCTCTCGGGGCAAAGCAGCCTTCCTTCCTCACGAGCCTCATCGTTCGTAGACCAACACCCGGAGGACTCGTCTAGCGTGCGGAGAGCCAAATGTACTCGATTTCAAGTATTCGAATACACGGGCGTACTCGAACACCCAGACAGGTACTCAAACACCGAGGCAGGTACACTCCAAGAATAGCAATGGCTCTGTAAGCATTCGTTTAACTTGATGAATGAAACACGGTGCGTGCGAGTGATATCGTATCCTTGAGACGTCTTGGCATTACTTCTGACATGTTGTGACATGTTGACAGTTTTTCGAAGATTCTCACTTTTTATATTTATTCCAAGACCGCAATTATTTCTTTGTCTGATTACCACTAACGAATATCTAACATTCCTCCACATAATTTACAAACAACCACTAAACCACCACACACCTTAACAACAGAAATTTAAATGATTTCCAAATTTTAAGATAATAATTAAATAATTTGTAAAAAAAACACAAAGAGTTATTTCAAAATAAACAATTAGGCATTAATCTTACGGGAGAAAATATATCCTACTTTCATATGGCACGACGTCACACAATCCATTCGTCTGATTACTCGATTACCCTGAAATATACATAGATATTCGAGTATTTGCTTCGGTAAGAGATTACCTGTTTGGGTACTCGATAACCTATATCGGTACTGGAATGCTATCTCGGTTCTTAAAGGCCTCTCTTCGACCGTATTTGGCACACATTTAAACTCCCTTGATAGCAGACCCTCAGCACACCTATAGGTGGGCTCACGAATGGGAAGGAAGGGAAAACCGTGAGGGGGAATGGGAGTGAGAGACCGCCCCACCTCCACGTGGGAATGCCGACGGAGGGCGACCTTCAATCTATTAAATGGAACCTCGGGGAATACCGTTGTCCGGGTGCACGTAGCTTACGGGAAGGCGGTTGAGTTCTTTTTTATCGTATTCTCCCTCGGCCACTCTTAAGCAGCGGTACCAGAATTAAATGCCTAAACATGAATTGTGGAGGGAAGTTTTGAAAAAAATAGATCCAGGAAAAACCTTTTAGAAGTACTTTACAGGAAAGAACCATTTTTTACGAAATAGCACTTATTCGTCATTAATTTAATAATAATTTAACATCAATGGATTCAGGCTAAACCTTGGAGAGCCTCACTACGAAAATGAGAAGGAAAACGGTAACGACTATAAAAATTTATATTTTTTATTTTCACGACTGTTGTAATCTCTTCATTTCTGTGCAACATTTTATCTCGGGTCATTTATCATCTCCTAGGTTTAAAAAAAAAGCGAAGCCTCTCCTTATTTCAGTCTTAATATTTCGATTAGAAGGAGAATGTTTTTAAAGTTACCATGGACTACGAACTTTATTAACTGCTGCCATGGCTTTTGATTGGTCCAAAATAACCTTAATCAAATGCATAAAATCTCAACGCATCACCGGAAATGCGTCTCCCGTCTTACCTAGTCGTTAGATCCTTTCACATTATCTCATGTCCTGAATTCCAGCCTTCTTGCACGCTCTCCCGAATTAACCCAATATTTCCTCTTTATAACACTGTTTAATATACATTTCCAACTTTTCACGCCATTCGCCGTCACACACTAATTTCATTCGGCACTTCTGCATATCAATGGATCTTCATCCATCTCTCAACGCTTGAGGATGCGTTCCATTTGTGCAACAAATTTTGCTCACGCATCGCAAACATTTTTTCTATAAATAGGACGCCTTGCGCGAACAAATGAAAAAAGTCTATGATACAAGTTGTGCTTTAAATATGAGAATGAGTTCTGGTCAAAACTCAGTACTATAAATGAACTACATCAATCTCCAAAGATCTTAAGGTTAGAACAGTAACTTGCAAGTAGCGTTGAGGGTGTTTGGAAATTAAGTTTCCACCGCATTCCACCTCGCGTATCATGGAACGACAACGTAAATTGATAGATTCATACACAGGTTTGGTGAACTTTCATCAAGAATGTACAACTTCATTAGTCATTAAATACCAGAAAATATTTGGAAGCTACCGGATAAAAAAGACAAAACAGCAGAAAGACCTAAATAGCGACAGTTATAAAATCTCATGATTATATCGCATATTACTCTCGCTACATAGCTTCATCATCTTTTTCTCATAAAATACGCATCTCGAGCATCAGAGGTATCCTCTCATGAGCAGTAGTTACTCCAGGCTGAGATACTCCACCTATAAGATATTGTAGTAGAGAAGAGTATAAGTAGAATTTAATACAATAAGGCTTGGTAAAGTCAAAAGTATTACATGCATTAGCACGGATAATGATGAAGCTCATTGAAATAAGTGAAAAATATAGTAATTATGAATGGCACTTTAGCAATGGTACTGAAAGACTTCTGAGAGAGGAGTTTTGTGTTTACTTCGCCATTTTAGATATCCAGAGCAGATAAAACAAACAGAAGCCATCCCAGCGTGGTGAGCTGAAGGAGTCGAAGAAACAGATAACACTTTCACCCTGATCTGAGAGGAAGTTACAGCGGAAAACGAACTCAGATACAAGAACTCCAAGTGCCGTAGGCCAAGTGCTTCGTTCTCAACGCCTGACCTGAGCCGTTCCCCGCTGGCAACGGGGGAAATACTTTCCCCGAAAAGATTAACGTCAGAACTTCCGCCCGCAAAATTTCTCGGCCAGGAAATGTCTAATCCCGTAATATAAGTTTCACTGCCATAAAAAAGCAGGCATTCCCGGTCGCGACCTATTCTCAACAAATTAGTGCAAAAATGCGAGGAGCAATAATATAATTTCCCTTGCACAACTCCATTCATTGGCAAAGAGACGCCTGGTGTCATTCATTAAAGGATATGAAGATAGACTAATAAATCACAACGTTTGCTTCGTTCCGTTTCCGAACGAGTTCAAGTCCACGACTACTAATAATAGTTCTAGAAGCCTATTATGATAAACCGAATGTCTAAATTACATCATTCCCAGATTCATTTATAAAAATTAATGAATAAGTGCGAGTAAACAAAGATGCATATACCAATGTATCTAAATTTTTCTGCTCAGTAATGTAAAGTTAAATCCGATACATATTTTTACTCAAACCACAGGAGAAATATTTGGAACTTAAATCTTGTAGGTTAGATTGTACATGTAAACTTCTAAAAACAAGATCATAATCCGCAATGAATAATGATATTTGTATGATCATCACTTGAGAGCGGGAAAGTGCATTTAAAAGTAGTTGACCTCGTTACTTGACCAGGGTCACACGATTTGTTTGCGAACATTAGCATTTAGTGGAATGACAATGGGTGTGACACCGTATGCAAAACATGAGAACGGTGCCTTGTTGTGGTGAGCACTTAGCGCGCTGAAGTTAATTCCTGTCCGGGCCGGATTGGAATACTGGAAGAACGAGAAAAACTAGACGGTCGACCAGTGGCAAGCCGAGGCTGGTCAGCGTCCATTAGGTGTTGCTGCTCACTGCTCTGAAAGTAATTTCGTGATTGGGGTCGTTGTCACGCTGCATGAGTCATCCTCGACGTCGCAGGAAAAAGGACTACGAAGTAGGGATCTTTCACGGAGAAACTGACAAATAATAGGGTCGAAAACGCGAAAACTACCATTTAATAGCAAAAAAAATGGTTCTGACTATTTCTGAAACTGACAAATAATAGGGTCAAATACACGAGAATTAGGAATTTTAGCCAAAAATAAAGTTTTAACGATTTTCCCTGCTACACTTCTTTCCGATTGTCTAACCATTATTGTGTGCAAATCATACCAAAATGAAACGTTCCACTTTATCTATTTTAAATTTAAGTCGATATTTTTGTCAAAACCATCCTTGATCTAGAAATTTGAAAGGTAATGGAAATACAAATAAGACTTATTCCATACTCTCCTTCACACATATTATTTTCTCACCTCAAAATTGCAACTTCGACCTGATTTATAACTCAAGCTTCTCTATACTTTATGGTTGTAAAATACTTATACCTAGGATAGCAATTAAGTTTTCAAGGTTTGAAATCGCCGCGCAGCAATACTCTTCCACGCTTTTTTTTAAACTCTCCGTGGAAATAAAAGGAAGGGAGGAAGCCTGCTCAACACCTTTATGAGGCATCACACCGTAAAATGTAATCAGATATAGATAAATATGGTTGCGAGACTTCATCACGGTTTTAATAAAATATAACACTCATTTCATGGCATGTAAAAATATTTGTGTCTGAAAGAACTGAAGTATTCATTCATGTTATAACTGGCAAAGTTTCTTTCAGAAAGTGGGTGTACCCAAATTCGAAAAGGTAAATTAAAGATATTTTCCTCCCTCCTAAAAACTATACCGCGTTGATGAAAGATAAATAACAAACGCAGCAACCATCTAAAACTAAAAATAAGGCTACTACTTGGGTTTATTATGTATCCTGTGTTCTTGATACAGTGGGAGCAGTTCCTTATCGCTGGTGACGGCATTATTACGGAGTCATCTTCTAAAAAGAGAGAGGGAGAGAGGCAGGTCACTGAGCCCTCCGTTACCGCCTCTTTACGCAACGCTGCCCGACCGTAATTTTACTTTTAGAAAACCTTCTTTTGTTTATCGCGTCACTTCACGCGGCAGCGAGTACAAGAGCTCCGAAACTGCGGCAACTTCACGGATTGCTAGCCTGCCTCTACTCAGCCCAGATAACAACCCGCACCCCCAACCCATAAAAAAAGAAAGAATACGATTACACATTACTTGCCCGGCTCCGAAGAACGAAGAATGAACGGGTGAATGGAGTACTACGATGGTCATAATCAGATTACAGAGAGGGAAGCCATCGAATTAGCATACGTATCCGCGGTCAACGTCTCGCTGAAGTGAGAGGGTTTTCACCCGGCCATTTCACGGACCGGCGGCGAACGCCTAATCTATAAGATCCCATCATAAAGATATGGCGCCCTAAATTAATAAATGTTAATCATTGCCGAATTAACGAATGAAGAGATGAGATACGGCAATGGAACCGAAGGAAAAGCTAATGAAAACCCCAGCCGGAAGCGGAAAATCCTTTCTGCCGAAAATATGAAGAGCGCCATTGATCACAACATCTTTTTCCTCCTGAATAATGAGCCTAAAGGAGAGTTCGTCTCGGGAAGTCACTGGGAGGACCAATTCGAGAAGTTGTCGATCCGAATCAACGAAGTTTATGGCGCTCTAAAGGTGAGATTTTTACAGCTCTACCGACAGGTTTCGGTAATAAGAATACCGGTCTCTTTGCAGCATAGATGGAGAAAAACTCGCACTCGTGAAGGGAAAAAATTGCGCTTCGCGATTTCGCAGAATACTATGGACCGCTACCGCTTTGCCAAGAATACCATAAATCGATTTAGTTGATCGCAATAAAGTAGTCCCACAGGATCATTTTCCAAGTTCCTCCTTCGCTACTTCACTTGATTCATGATGTAAGGAAGTACGTTGAAGACTGCGCTCTTCATGACAAATGCCTACTTTTCGCCTATGCCATAGGAAACATTTATTCATCGCATATACGGCATTCATTGAAAATTGAGGACAATATAAACTTACAAAGCATATCCATAATGAAATCCTTATATTTAACACATTTCCCGGTTATTTGAGCCGACTGTACCGCCATTTGATTTCGAATACAGTATTTGCTTGCTCATTGCTCAAAAATTACTGCAATATTGTGGACAAATTTTATTTTTAACATGGTTATTAGATTATAATAAGAATTAAAAATATGTTTCGCCAAAATTACATTTATAGTTTAGCACTGTTCAACATTTTTTTCAATGCTTTAGCAAGGATTGTCATAAGAGTTAAAAATAAATGCGGATTTTCAAATACATTCGCCAGAAATTAGAGCAAGTAGATGGCTTGTATGATGTTAGGCACGATGTGGTGGAAGTTCGTAATATTGTTGAAATGACACATTGCAATATTTCCACTTATAGATTTATTTTACACTACGCGTTTCGTCGTTACAGCGACATTTTCAAGACACTTGAAAATGTCGCTGTAACGACGAAACGCGTAGTGTAAAATAAATCTATAAGTGGAAATATTGCAATGTGTCATTTCAACAATACAAGTAGATGGCATTTTCTGTGGCCGTCAGTCGATGAATTTAGGAGCGGAGACTGATCATATTTTTAAATTTTCACGAACATGACATATCCCTCGTTTCTCGCACCGACGTCCTTAATATTTCTCTGACAAACTAGCAGCAGGGAGGAGCACGCCCAAGGCACGGGGCGTGCACACGAACACAACCTCCCCGCTATCTTTCGAGGAGCACCGGAAGTTGGGGACGAGGCACGGGTTGACAATCGAAGCAACCAAGACGGGCATTGAGACGGGCAAGAGGGGCATTGTTTGGCGGCATCGTGACACCCACCTTCGACTCGATTGTCTGATACTAATCCTTTCAACCCAGTGGTAAAATACATAAAAATAATAATTTTTAATAATACATCACGCATTTTACTATTCGGTCCCGCGAAAACCATATACATATTACTGGAAGATCTAATTATTTTTTGTTTTCATTACGTTTCATTAGAATCTTACTGATACCCACTAGGGTCGCCGCATTTTCATATTTATTATTTCTATCCCAGAATAGCATTGTTTTATTTATTTTCTAAAATTAGAACAAGAGCAAGGTTTTTTATTGTACCAATGTTTTGTAATGTATCTACTTCTTCGAAAGCTTCTCAAAAAACGCATGGTTAATTTTTGTAAGATAATATATTATTCCAGTACCTACGTTCTTTACTCAAGCATGTTATTGCTGATTCACATTCAACCTTGGTTTCAGGATGGAATGAATTGAGATTGATAAATTAAAGAATAAAGTTAATAAATTTGAAATTCGCCGTCTATTGTGGACGCAAACACTTTTTGCGGCGAAAAGAGGGATACACAACAGGAAATGTTACCCACAACTGGGACCACCAATTTTCTTGACCATTGCATTACAGTGCGCTGCGTATACTGCCCAAGAATACTAGCACGATCACTCTACAGCTTATCTCCGTATCGAGTGTTACATCGCTAATTTTTTATAATGAATACTTTTATTGAAATCTTTAGAAAAAGCATTGACGCACAGAATAGTACGATAGATACGAATGAATGATGGGAGGATATGAATGTCCATCGGATCGTGGGGAGGAATATCGAGGGGAGGTTAGCGCGAAGCAAGTGCTCGAGGGTGAGGAACATCGTGGTTTGAAGTCTGACGCTTGGGATGCTGCATCGCTCAGCCTTGCGGCAAGCCGTCTTCGCTTTTTATTTTCCTTTCCCAAGGGTAACTCTTTTCTCTCCGATCGCTAGTGCATACTGTGGGAAATTTTTACGGAGTTTGCAAAGTCCGCTTCAATCAATTCTTTTGCTCCAGTTCAATAACTTCAGAAAATTTTTAATGACTTATTGGAGGACCTTCCAATATAATTTTACAGAAAGTCTTAAGGTATATTCCTTGTTCCTCTTGAATGGCTTTTCACTGCAGTTAGCTTTATCACGAGACTCATTTCCTAATTTTTTACATAAAAATCCGGTCACTTACCTGTTCTCTTTGAAATATTGCGTTCAGTATTACACTTTCACATTAAATTTAGGTTTTATGAAGTATTTCGTTCAACTGGTAACATCAAATTTGATCATTTTCATTGTATTATTCGAAGCCAAGCGAAAAGAAAATTGTCGCATTTGCAGAGTAACTTAAGATTCATATTAAAAATTTAAAAGCATTCAAAACCTTTTCATTTTCTCAAAAGAAGTATCTTCCGTACGAGATGTGTCCAAAGGATATTTTCTGTCATGACAAAATTCTCGACTGGGCTGCCATATAACAGTAGTTGAAACCTTTTATGTGGCCACAGGATTCAATTGATAAGACTTCATCTCTCGTTTTTCGTCGGGTGTAGTAGATGTGGTAACAACTACTAAAAATGTTGGCTGGAAGTTATTTCTTCCCGTAGGAAAAATTTTTCGACACAGTTTTCTGCTTGCACTGATGTTGTTAAAAATGTTTTTTCTCCTACCCATGGAGTGAACGCGCTACTCAGATTGAACACGCATAAATTCACATTAGGTCCGAAGGGTGGAAGCGTTTTTCATTTACATCGTGAACAAAAATAATTTTTCTCGACTACGATCGTGCCTAAATACGCCCGAATTTACCTTGATCGATGTCAAAAAAAAATCTTCTTTTTTCTAAATGGACAATTCTGCAAAAACCTGAGAAGGAAGTGTACACCAAAATCCTTGAAGTATTTAGAAATTGAAATACTATGAGCTCTATATAAAATCTGTCACTATTGGTGAATATAATCATCTGTTGTAAAAATAAAATATTAAAAAAATAATAATAACATCCATCCACGGACACATTCATTATATTAATACATGGAATTTTATCCATTGGAGAGTAACTGAAACCTGTAAGTAACCAACAATGGATACTGAGTTTGAGGTGAGGCTAGTAAGATGTGTTAGACTGCTTTCAAAGTTTTTTTTTTTCATTTTATAATCCCTACGTGTGTCACGTTACTCAAATAGTCCCTTGTCGCGATCAACTCTTCAAAACCAATCAACACGCAGTCACCATAATATTATGAGTCATGATATTTAGTAATCGGAGAATTCATTATCCATTCCCAAATTATACTTGAACAACTTTTTCCATGGATTTAGCACATTGCTGCGAATTCCCTTATACTCATGAGGTATCCAAAGGATCCCAGTACACGGTTTATCCTAGAGATGACTGAAAAAAAGCTAATTTTAAATACTTCATTCAAATACTGATAAGTTACTATTAAGTGCGCACATATAAAAGTAATGAGTTATAAGTTTTCCATGTTTTACAGTTTAAAATAAAGAATCGGAATAAATACCAGTATTTTTTTAAAAGATGAAGTAGCCATATACGTATGAATTTGCAGGTCATTTTATAAACTCATTTCGCTGACAGCACGATTGTTTCACTCAAAAACATTACTTGCTTCCGCAACATCAGGATCTACATTTAAGTACCATGTATTTTTTTATATCCTTTACATGGTAGGATTTGTGAACGCTAATTCATTATCCATTCCCATTTTGCACGCTTGGCACGGATTTTACTGAATTACACATAGCCTAGTTGTACATCCATCACGTGCCGTGAACAGTTCAGTTCTAAGTAGATGAACGTTCACATAGGTCCCCAGCTCCATTGAGCTCTTTACCCTTCACGTCCAAAACAAACAGCCCTGATCCATTACCAAACCCTCAAAATTAACATGCAAAAAGTATCTTTGAATCAGAAATTTGCCGCCTTATTATCAGCACCAACCCTCTGGAATACAAATTGTAAATAACAGAGTTATATTTTGATTAGGTTATCTATTTCACTAAAATAAATTTTTAAATCGCTTTGCCATCAGCGACTGATATTTTTATAATATAATTGATTCAGATACCCTTATTTTGAACCCCAGCAAAATATATTTTCACGACTTCCCCAATGTAAATATCACACTGTGAAATATGAAACACCCCTAGGTGATCCCTGATACACATGTGTATGACTCGAGCCGAAGTTATACCACTGCCACGAGTTACTCAGCAGCGGGGGCTTCCAAGTCACCCGAATGTCAAGTACAAACAGTTGACGACTCAATGCCGTTCGTTCACTCACCTCGCCCGATTTGCCCGACGCGAACGTCCTCTGCTCCGTCTTCCTCACCATGACGACGCGGCTCAGCCCGGTGGCGCCGTTGCCGACGCAGTCATGCGCGTGCACGTGGTGGTGGCCGCCGCCGTGGAACTTGGAGAGGTCCATGGCGAGGAGGCCCCCGCCGCCAGCCGCCGACCTCAGGAGGCCCTGCGGACCCGAAGAGGACGACACAGATGAGGATGAGGAAAAGGAGGCCGTCGAAACACCCGACGAAAAGTCCGAGTCGGTGAACACATCCGACGTGGTCGTGTAGTTCGACATCTCGTCACCGAGTCTCTTATCTATTTCTCGCACTAAAAAGAATCGGCTGACGCAAACGATGATCCTCGGCTCCGCAAACACGCGGAGGGATAGATAGCTTTCGGAGACTGACTACCGCACTTCCCACGAACGAACAACGTTACAATATCTTGGAGGATTTATCCACGTTTCGCTTGCCGCAAGGTCCGCATAAAAGCTTCCGGAGACTCGAGGGACGAATGGCTCTTCAGGGACCGGCTACCGCACTTCCTACAGGAGAGCAATCGGCGATGGAAGGCTTGCCAGACCAAGAGTCCGGCTCAGGAGCGTGGTCGTCCCTGCTGATCCGCAAACGCCCCCGCTCTCAAAACAATCACGACTCAACGACGGCGCGAAGAGTAAACACACACACAAACAATCTGATAATGTCCAAGGTACAGATTCAACCAAACTGAATTACTGCTACCCGAGCTTCTAGTTTGGACAGCACCTTCCCACCTAGTTTGACGAGCACGGCGGCAGGTGAGCGGGCGATGAGGAGCTTAAGGGAAGGCAGTGGACCCCAATAGTGGTCCAGAGAAAAGGAGTCGCTGCCCAGCTCAATCAATGATGGGGAGATTGACGCGACGAGCCCGATTGGATAATCACCCTTTCGGTCAGCTGAAATCGACGTCAGAAAAGTTTACATTCGCGCGAAATCGCGAGGGAGATAGATAATCAGCCCGCCGGATTTGCGTTATCGCTGGCTACAGTCACTAGAGGACACTCATGGGTTGCGCGAACAGATTATGCACGCAGAAAAAAGTCTGCAGAGAGGTGGGGATGATTACTGATCACGACCGGGCGAGACCTTCCGACCTCCGCGGCAAGGCGGACTGAAGCGAACTCGGCAAGCCCGGTGGGGCCGTGACTGGAGACCGGCGATCTTCGGACCCTTGCGGACGCGTCCACCAAAAGACGTTCCCCGCTCTTCGTCACGGAGTGAGCTGTCTGCTGGTGCGAGAGACTCCGCTACACACACAAGAGCGGTCGGGGCGAGCGACCGAGCGGCTTCCCGCCCCACAACAACCTCCCCTCCCTCATCCACCCCCTACCCCATCCCAAAGGAAGAAAAAAATAATTTGAGGAGGGTGGGGTGGGAGAGGGGTTGCAGGGGGCGGAGGAGGAGTGGCTTACACGAAGTGAGTAGAGAGCCTTTTCCCGCGCTTCCCTCGGCCCCTTCCTTTCCTCGCCGTCCCTCCAGCTCCGGAAGCCAAATGAACTAGCGACGCCACTACAATGACGCTCCTTTTTTATTTATTTGCTAATTTATTGAAAAATATTACAAACATACAATCGCATGTCGGTAGCATGTAAACGTAACTAACGTGGCTTCTAAAATTGGTGAAAAAATAGTATGATTTCATAAATATCAAACCGAAGAAAAAATTAAATTGGAACTGAATTACAAGCAACTCATTAAATCGATACACCTCTAATGTAAACAATATAAAAACATAAAGAAATTGGGGATTATATAAAAAAGTAAAATTTTGTAGAAATCTGCTTAAAAATTCTCCAGAGAGAGAACAATGTTAGTGCCATGTATCGGAGGCAGCATTAATAATAGTCCTTATAGGGCATTTGGAGGAGGCCGGAGCCTGCTGTCTAACTATCTAACCTCTTGATAGTTTTCGCACGCATGTAACCCATTGCTCACCATTCAATTCGTCTATCCTCGGTGAGACTAAGAGAGTTTCAAAGATTTCCGAAAAAGATGCGTCATATGAGACCGATAAAATAGAAATAATTTTTTCCATGCGCTCCATGACGACATTTGCTACGATCTGGGAAAATCAATAACACTCACCCCTTATTCAAATCATAATATCATTGTACAATATAATTATTTAATAAAATAAATAGGAAAAACGAATATGAATAACGGTGGAAATATTGAAGACGAATAAATGGTCACTTCATCATGTAAAATTATTATTATTTCCCTCCTTCCGACAAGAGCGCCAACTTGTGCATTTGTAATGGCGTTAGTATTAGTACAATCAAGAGAAGAAATAAAAGGCAACTTTTAAAAGCAATGTTGGAGAATTTTCCTTCTGAATCTGTTGTCAGACCCTGACAAGATGAAGACAGATGAGACGAGAAAGATTTTGGCCACGCCCATGACCAAACAATTCACACTGTCCTTTCAATGGCGATATGAAAGCATCTTAAGTCACGATGACTTCAAGGTGCCAAAAAAGGTGGAAGGGAATCATAAAAATAAGGAACGCGAATGCCATTACTATGATAAAATTCAGAACCATAGGTTGTCACGTAAAGTTAGAGATTATGACCAAAAAGAGCTCACCGCAAGGGATTTGAATAAATGAACATTAAAAACAAAGTAAATGGATCCATAAAATATATTCCATCATTGTTGAATAATCCGAACAGTAGTTAATATTAATACGAAACGTTCATCTGCATCTACATAATACCCTGCGAGCCACCTCTAGGGTGTTTGGAAGAGGTTTTGGCAGCCTCAAATATGGCAGTGCATTTCAACATTAACAATAAATTTAATATCCAAAATTTTATATTCAAAGTAACTTTAAGGCATTCATTCCGTTTTAAATGCTAAATAAATGGCGAAAAAATAATTTTAACTGGGATCGGAAACCATTAAGCAACTTGCGCAATAAAATCGCCTGAGATGAAATTTAACGGACCATACGCGTTGGTAACAGTGAAAGGGTATGAGGTTGAGGGTAAGGGTTAAGGTCCTTGCCTGAGAATAGGATACCTTGGAAAATGGAATACCTTGCTATGGCGCTTTGTCTAAGAATATGCTTAACTTTTTCCAGATACCAATTAAGAGGACTATTCGAACACAAAATAGTAAAAATAGCTTTAGGATATCACTTAATTATAATATGGACTGTACGGAATCCCTTAAAAAAGTGTGGCGTGTATAACATTAAGTACAACAATGGTGACGTAACGTAAGCATTGCAAACGGAAAGGCATTTTAGCACCAGTCAATGAACTTCGGTGATGTTTCCTGAGAGGTAACGGATTCCTACCGAAAACGATAACACGATCCGTAGAAATTTTAAATGACGTCATATTCGATAATTCCTCACCACAACATGAAACCTCCCTGTAATTATCACTGTAGAGAACATTAGGGATGACATGATGTGACGCAACCTCATTGCCGGTCATTAGGGGTGTTTTCACCCCCGCGGGGTGACTTACTACTCACCCATCACCCTCACACCACCCTTCCCGGGATGCACCTAATTCCTCCCTCGCCAGAACACCAGTCATCCGCATATTCTACCTCCTCAACTTCCCAGCAAACTAGCCTCCGCACATTTTTCCTCAAGTAGGTGTCTACGACGCTGCATCCATGAAACAAATGAATACGCCTATGCCTCAAATATAGCAGTGCATTTCAACATTAACAATAAATTTACTCTCCAAAATTTGATATTCAAAGTAACTTTCAGGCACCCAAGGAAGAGCACAGAAGAAAAATGAATGTAAGAATATGAACAAAAGAAGAAACTAATTAAATTCACTCAATGAAATCAACTGATTTTGGCGAAACTTGGTGGAGCGATGACATATTCATGGTGACAAAAATCATCAAAACAAAGCGTCCACATCAAGACAAACTGTTTGTCTTGATGATGACGATATAAATCTCGAAACTAGCCGACAGCAAATTAGTTTGTGGGCTTTTTGTTTCACCATGAATTCACTTAGCATAATTGTATGTATACATTTCAAATTCAATATGGTCCATAAATGCCGAAAAATAGCTAAGAAAATCGATGTTCTTCTGGCATTTCTTCGCTATAGATCTTTTTATCAATAATTTACCTTCCAAAATAACATTTACTTTATTCTTTTCCGCCTATAAATCCTAGAAACATCTCTTTTATTTAGCTCTAAGCCACTTTAGGGGTAATAAACATATTAATCCAATTCAAGTTATATGAAGTTGAATTATTAACTCCCTTTGCTATCAAAAAATACTTAAAATTATTTATATATATAGCACCTTTCAGACAAATTATGACCCTTGAAAAACAGTTGAAAGAAAGTAAAATGACACGAACTACCAATACAATGCTGTCAAAATGATATAAAACAATACATTTTTTTAGAAATATGGTGTTTTTTAAGGACAAATAATAATTTTAAATTTGATGAACAGGAAAGTCAAAGAAAAATCATTCCTCCGGTTGCTAACTCCGCTAACGCTATGGAGGGAAACCTAAATCCAACCTAAACCAGCACTCAAGATAATGCCACTAAAGATATATTCGAAGGCATTTGCAAGCATAACTGTAAAAAGAGAAAGGGCCACGAGCATGGATTAAATTAAGCATCCTCGTTAAGTAAAAAAAATCGATCAGCTAAACTCTTTGACCGTTTGCTCGCGCAGACGGGACGGGAAGGAACTTGTGGTTGACGCGATGAGGAAGGAGAACCTTTGATTGCAAATTCGTGTGGATTACTTACGAGTCAGCCTTTATCAAATGGATTTTTTCCTTGCAAGCCCTCACGACTGACCTGTTTCCATGCCTTAATCTCCGCTGATTACATTTAAATTTCGCTCGATAGCAGTGTCTGCTTAACCGCAACGGCCATTTGAACTTCTCCAGTCACGGGTTACATGTTCAAAAAGTTCTTTTGAATGCAAGTAAATTATACTAAGTATCGGATACTAGGCGAGCACATTATTGAGTGAAATTATTCTTTAATAATTCTAATCACCGCCACTCACATTATTATGATATTTCAAGAGGAAGGCGAATGAAATGAAAAATACTCAACCTTGGTCAATTTCCAGTGAAAATTTACCAAGGCTGTGTATTTTTAATGGTTTTTTACTGTCAAAATTACCTTAAAGATATATAAAATGAAAAATCCACAACCTTGGTAAATTTCCAGTGAAAATTTACTAAGGTTGTGTATTTTTCATTTCAACATGGATTTTCAGTTAAACAGTTCATAGTTAAAGCCGAATCGATTGATTGCGAACAGGAAGGCGAATTATCGATTGCGATAGTAATTCATAAACCTAGCAGGAGAAAATTAGTATGAAATTTCTTGCATTATAAATGGTATAAACGCGACTTCCATTGAATAATTAGTTATTTAATCAAAATGACGAAAAGATAAAATGTGTAGCTCAGATGACATTAGTATAGAAAACTTGCGGTGTAAGACTTTTTTTACTTGAGGTATTTTTTAATCATCCCCTGCCCCAGTTTGAATAAATAAGACATATAGAAATACGCAATAATGTTCCAAGAGATATCTCATGGATAAAAAATGGTTTATTACCGTCATAATTACCTTAAAGATATATAAAAACAAAAACTAAAACCTAAACCCCGGGGCAAAAATATAACGAGTCACAATTAAGAATAATCTAGAGAAAGTAACTTGTAAGTGAAATCGATTCCATCACTGAAAACTCTATGCGAAAGAGATCCAATGCAATTTTTTGTGTTACTGAGAAAGAGGAAGAAGATATATGCGTAGACTGTAGAAAATCGGTTACAGGGGAAACGGCAATACTAAAGAACAACAGTCTCTCAGCGCGAAAAAAATGAAGAAATTAAGCTGCAAAGCATGTTTTGGCTACGACCGCCACTTTTTCAAACACTTGAAAACAAAAACTCCTTTCCCTTCTCCACAATTCTCTTGACACATTTCCGCTGCGGAAAGCTTCAGTTCACATCTCAGCATTCTATGCCTTGTTCTGCAACTCAATCTTTTCTTCTGCACCCGACGCGGTCGAAGAATAAAGACAAATGAGAGCGAAAATCGCGGCTATGGGAAGGTTTCAATCAAAATCGCACGTTCCATCACGATCGGCGATAAACTGCATGACATTGCACAAATGAATAATGTTAACTCGGACTAACAAAAATACGCAGAGAAGAAGCCGATATAAAGCAAAAAATTTCTGAAGAAAAGGTTATTACGAATGTGAATCTAAGTAGAAGAAAAGAAGAGAAGTAAATATTTGGCCTTCTATTTCCATAGGGATCTCCCATCTGCAATAGGTTTGAATAGAAGCAGGAAACCCAATTAATCCCACTGCTACACAATTAAAGTTCATTAATTCGCAGGCAACTACTGTGTTCCAGCTAACCCCAGTGAAAACATACACGGTGAGAATATGATTGAAAGATTTATGTCGCGCGGAAAATAGAACGTGAAAGGCATGAAGACTAAATGCATCAAAAGAAACGTGGAAACAAAGTCATGCCTGCAATTGTCTTCCCAAAAGCAACAACAGTCCACACTTTCCTCGACAAGAAATGAAAGTCACAACGCGAGAATCCGAAATGGCTGGCACAATTTTTTTCGAGCTCCAGAAAACAAAACAAACGCCTTTCCCCCATCCTTGAGCCTCGCACACCATCGCAGCGACAGACTTACGGTACCCATCGCTTCCTCCCAGAGCCAGCCTCCTCCCCACGCCCCCTCATGCTCTTCCGCCCCCGCCTCGGGCGGAAGAAAAAGAGCAGCGCGGGAGAAGAGGAAAAAAAGGACCCGGAGGCGACGGCCGCCGTAGACGGGTCCGGCACAGCGTGTCCCTCTACCCAGTGGCGCAGCGAGGGGGAGGTTTTGGGGGATTAAACCCCCCCCCCCGCAGAGCTCAGAGAAATATTTAATTTTAATCCATTTTACTTAATTGGATTAGGATTAATTGTAGAATAGTGTTAGGATTGATCAAACATCCCTCAGAAAGCCGTACAACTCGCCATTATTTTGAACCATTAATCTTCATTTTTTCTGGAGGAGGGCTCGCGCAAATCCCCTTACCCTGGCGGGTATGCAATACCCTTACACCCCTAATTAAGTATTAATTGCGCCTAAAACCCCCCCAGCCTTAATTATTAGCTGTGCCCCTGCCTCTACGTACTGCGTCCAACTTATCCCTATCGTAGTACACCACAGTACTTCAGACTTGCCCCTTATAACATAATAAATTCCGGTACCATTATTCGATAAATTAAAACAATTCTTTCGATCGTTAGAAAACACTGTTAAGCCTAATCCTCACGTCTACATTCACTTCAACATACTGCCCCGTAAGTCGCATATATAGGCGGGTGTCGGGGGGTGTTACGACAATAGCCGTTCACAAATAAAAATGTATTGCTCAAACGAAATGACGTCTAGCGTATAACGAAGTTCTTTAAAGTGCGGGGAAATATGAATTCCCATACCAATCCGTTCGGCAAAATATCTCTCCTAATTTATCTTTGAGTTCGTACCCGAATTGAAAACCCTTAAAAAAAACTTTCTAATTCGTCCATGGTAGGCATCGAAAACTATTTCGTTAGTCAACGGTCTGCCGATTGTCAACAGTCCTCCGATGGTCTACCGATTGTAGGAATTTGCCATTTCACCCTTGGTCGCACGCGAAATGCCGAAAATCGCTCTTGCGTATGCATAATCTGAGACTGCCGCCACACAGTCTTGCGGCCGCCTCTCACCAACACCTTTTACCCTTCCCCTCATCGAACTCCTTCCTGCCATGGCAACTATTACGAGATCCCGACGGAACACGGATCGGTCAGTTCCATGGGTTCACAGCGTGACCAAGTAGACGTGGCGTGCGTGTGTGCGAGAGGAATCAAATGCCGCGTGCTGGTGAGAACGGGAGGGGAGGGGGCTTCGAACAGCTGGAAGACGCGAACACGAGAAGCCGATATGGGAAGGGTGTGATATCGGAACTGCCCACGGGCCGGACTGGAAATTAGATCTGTATGAGGGCAGCATATGCCGCAATGAGGGTTCGCTACACTGCCAAGGGCGAGCTTGGCTGCCACGTTATCGAAGTTAAAATCAAAAACGTGGTGGCCACCGTAGAGCCTTGCGCATTATCCTCAGAAGCATAACTATGGGTGCTATGTGGGGGATATATCCAAAGCCTCAGCGAAATAAAAAGTATTAAAAATAATGTCGAGTTTTTACATATAATAACTGCATCTGTATAAAGTTAAATATCATTTGTTACTATCATGGCAATGAGACGAGTCATTTTTCAAAAATTTTCCGGAACCCCTGATGTCTGGGGGGTTGTTGCTCTCCCAGGACCTCCCCATCCCCTCACGAAGCTTATTCCTAGTTACGCCACTGCCCAGAAGGTTAATTAATTAGGTACAAACAGGCATAGTAATTTTCCACATGTATTAATTAAATCAACCGGTTTCAACGTTTACACGTCATTTCCAAGAATTGTCTTGAAAATGAGAGACAGCTCATAAAAATAACGTGCACATGTTGAAACCGGTTGAGTAAATATTTAAATAAGTGTGGATAATTACTACGCCTGTTTGTATATAATTACAAGGAATTTCCACAAAGTAAACTCGACGACAATCGGTCCGGGGTTAATTAACGTCATCCATGCAAACCGAAGAAATAATCACTATAACTTCATGGACTTTGCTGTAATATGTTTCCCGCTATAACTATAATTGTTACTGAGCCGTTGAGTTTTTTTAATTTACGGGTGACATAAATTATTCATAAATTCTAAATATTTTGGATTTTTTCTACCCAGATCATAGCATGGCAACCAATCCGATATATTTTAAGGAAATAAATTGCGGACTTAGCAGATGTAAGCCTTTCTGGAGTACCCAAGTACGATAACGTCACAGGGTAGAAATAATTAGCCATGACCGGGATATATAAAATGTATTCAAAGACAAAGAAAGAAACGAAAAACCGCAGAAGTTATAAAATGCAAATATTACATCGGTTAAACAAATGACGCCAACAATCGTAATTAAAACACCATAGAACTCCTCTAAATCTACGGAAATCATCTAAATATAAACCTCATCTAGCGGAAGTTTCAAGTAGAATACTTTTTGCCTGATTTTCAAGATGTATTGAGAGACCCTAATTATTTCGGTACAAATGATCACTAACATTAGGTTAGGGAAATAGACTGCAGGACCGATAGTTTTAAGATACCGATTTTTCCGCTTATAATAAGGGATCATTATACCTGTGATAGTTTTTGCTTTAGAATAGCTTGACTCGGACCAGGTAAAATATGCTCCGCGTGTATAGCTAATAACTTACCCTATTTGTCAATATCAGAATGCATTTCATGGAATGCTATGACTACTGCATTAATCACTCAATACGCAAACTTTACGTTTTCTATAACTAATTTATATTTTTATCTCCTTGGTAGCATGTTCGTGTACTTAGCACTCTCCTAGTCTACGCTCTGATCGCTTGTCTTTGTCCTGTGTTCTTTTCGCGTCTCCGGCCAGCGAGAGCGTTTCTGATTACGGCTAGGATGAGTGCTGCATGACTGTTGTGGAATCACCCCGTGCCGCACACCCCGGTGGCTGCTTGCACAGTACCTCGTACATGTAGATGTAGAGTTAATGACCACGTATTCATTCCCGCCGCCAATATTACTTCCCGGACCTAATCTTCATTCATTGTGCGTCAAACCAACACACAATAAAGACCACCCCGACCCAAAAACCTCGCCTAACATCATAATTTCAACAATGATGGGCGTTAACCTACACAGCATCACCAGCTAAAACTGAAATAACGGAATCCCAGAGTGAGCATCAAAACAACGTGAAAGGGCAATTGGAAAATAAAACTGATCGAAAGCGGGTACAAGGATCTCCTGCATTTTACGTTAAGATCGGAATCAAAAACCACAAACTGATAGGAAGTGTACGCGGACCAAGCTCGTTCCCTCAAATTTTCGTGAGAGTTGGTGATTGAGATTTTGGAGGAAAAGGTTCTGATAGCTACTTGAACGTGACGGCTGAAATTATTTTCCTTCTCCGAAAAGAGAGAACTAGAACATCTTTCGCCCCTTATTTTCTTGCCGTGCTTCCGGAATCGCACACGTGTGATGCGTCGACCGCAACGTAAATGAGGAGCTTTGCGTTCTCTTCTCTCGGTAGCGATATTTGTGAGAGCCATTGATTCGAACCAATGACTGTCGCACGAAAAACACAATCCATAAGTAACGGTAAGTCCACTAGCAACTCCATCGTACAAAAATGTGAAGGCAACCGGAGGCACAAATATTTATCTGAAAAGTCGCAGAGTATATAACCTTCTACATTCGCCGCGCATAAAACCCAGGAAATTCTTTCACTACATATTGAATTGATGACACATTAGATTGGCAAGTGCATGCCAGAAAAACCTATTTCATTGATATAATGACCAAGACACAATTGCGACCTTTTCTCTCCCGTGCCATAAGCAATGTTACTAGCAAGAGCATTCCCCGGATGGAAGCATCATTTCATCACATCTAATCTTTGACTAGCTTAAAAAATGGACCACTAGAGCTTTGATTCCACCGCTTCATATTCATAGATACAGGTAGTCACCGGCATCACGCCAAGAAATTATTCAGCCACGAAGAGCGATGTTCTCATATCCACACAATCGTCACTTGTGAAACGTCATCGACGGATAAAACCTGAGACCTCCTTCTATCACCCGGAAGCATAACTGTACCAACTACTCCTCTCACTTGTATTCGTGCTTCGAAGCGATATGTTTCCCGAGGGACCCATCGACTTCTTTCCTCTTCTAGATCACCGATGCATGATGACGATGATGATTCTCATAATTAAGGCAGCACGACGGAGGCGAGGGAAGGAGGGGGACGGAATTTGAAGATTCGGGATAGAGAGGCCTGGGCCGGATGCAGACAACGTGGGGGAGGGGAAGGTGGGGGACGGAGGGGAGGGGGAATAGGAATAAATGTTTTAATCGGAACTTGACCTCCTCCGCTCGATCCACACCAATTACTTCCGAGAATTCTGAGAGAATAGGGAACATTTATAAGGCCTCAAAAAGAAAAAAAAATATGGCAGTCGCTACCACTAAATGAGAAAATGCTTTATGACACCCATTACTGTTAGAAATTAGACGCTATAACGGAATTTTTATACAGAGAAAGAAGTCCACTTTGGGATAAGAGAAATCTGCTCCCTAAGGTATAAATAATCTAACGGTTTTCCAGCATCAAAAAGTACATTCATGAGATGGTGTTGCTAACCCACATTTTTATCATTTCATTTCAGGAAGCCAGCCAGAGACTGAGAATCTCAGGAACCAAATACATGAAAAAAGTCTAAACTCGGGAATACGAAAATGAACTTTTAAAACTTTCATTAGCGTGCTAATAACTAGTTTTATATATTATCGTAACTTTAAACAACTGGAAGAACAATATAAATGTTGGCATCTATATCTCGTGAGGTGTGCAGATAATAGAAACCATGGGAACATAATAAAAGGTATAGAAAGCTTAACGACAGCTTCGGTCACAGATTAGGAAATACTTTCCTATAGGGAAAGCTAAAGAAAACGGCAGCTTCCTTCGATTCAATTGGCTTCCTCGATCAAGATCAGACGCTGCAATAGCATTAACCCAGAGGGAAAGGCGATAAAAAAGAAAATGAAGGCGACAAAGTAAAGCAGACATCATGACAGTTGGCAATCAACATGGCGCTACCTGTATGCTTATCAGTTTTCCCGAAAAGTCAAGTTCACCCGACTCTTAATCACTCCACAAGCAAACCCATCCATTAAATGTGTCAGTAACATCCGTATATGACCATGAAATCATCTCTCAAAAGATCTATGCGTACAAGAGAACATACAAACTTGACCTTTTATTCAATGTATCGAAAATGGTCTAGATAAAAAATCATGGCAATAATTCTAGCAAAATACAACAAAAACAGCTCATGTAAAAATAACTAAAAGACACGCTATATAATAAATATGTATATAGATACTTTTCACGCCAATTACACTTATCCCCATCGAGAAAGTCACATATGTATCTTTTCGAAGATCTCAAACCCTTAACAAAACGTAACGTAACGCTTTAACATATCCCTTACTTCTAACGGCTTTCACCATCCATGAATTGATTCAAAGATACTCCAACACATAAAATGAAAAAAATATCCGAGTCTACCCGGAGATCTTACTTCATAAGTCCAAATGATTGCATTATTCATCATACTCCACTTCCTTGCATAGAATTTATTTTTTGTGCTGCGCCACAATTTGTGCTCATTATAACTTTATCTCTGAGGTCAAAATGTTTATCACTCGAAAAGAAGATTACATTTGCAAAATGAGCTGCAAAAGCGTGCATCACGATCATGCGCAAGGATTATATTTTAAATTCGTCACGCAAGGCTCTATTCACGAAAATATCTGCCAAGCTATAATCATAAATTCCCTCCAAAATACTTAATTACGTGTAAGGAATCTGGCAATCACTGGTCAAAAGCTTCCCGAAAACTACTCCTAAACACCCTGGATGCAATATATATAACTATGTATCACATCAATATATCACACTGAAAAACTCACGCGAAACTATTCATACCATCAAAATTTTCTATTGAATATAATTACTTGTACAAAGTACACAAATAATTTGATCAATTTACATATTTTTACGCAAAAATTTTAATACGCAGTTGAAAAGTTTTTACTCGACGACTTATTTTTTAATATAATTAGAAGATTTTTCACGAAGAAGCTTTATTTAATCTTCATAAAATCGTACTTGGGCATCGAAAATATTAAGATCTCATATTTAAAGCAAAAAGATAATGCAAAAAAATTGTCCCAAATTGACAGCGTACAACAATATTTTACAAGACTGCGAAAAGGTGAGAATTGACAGCAACAATTAGAATTGGCTACACTCTTTCCAGCTCCATTGTGTACCGCCGGGGATCACGTGCGATCCGTATTCCGTTTTCCGGCTCCGTAAACCTCCAACGAGACCGGAAAAATGTAGCGGTGGCGCGTGAAGAAGGATCGACCGCTCGTGAGATCGAAAGTGCGTGTATCGAAGAGATGATCGCGCGGATATTCCGAGACGTGTCTCGGGAGTTGCAACGGTATAAGTCATTAGCGTCAGCGATGGGAAGCGTGCCGATGGGCGGAGGATAAAGAAACAATGAAGGTAACACGGTGACTGCATCCTGGGCGGCAAGTCACACCGGCTGAGCATTAAGAAGTCACCGCGGGGTACACCACTTCAGCTTTATGAAAGGGCCAGGATTATTATATGGTACGAAGACGGAGAGGCCCGGATGTAGATAATGACTAATGTTGGGGATCAAGTCAAGCTAGGGGTGCCCCTAGCAGAAATAATCACGGGACCTCAAGCTCAAGCTGAAAAAGATTAAAGATCACGTTTTAAATTAAAAAGTTATTATCAAATATAAATTATGGAAAATAATATAGTGCAGCACCAAGTAAATATTCATACCAACTTTAAATTAAAATCAATCCATTAGGAGCAACCAGTTGGAAATAATATCAGTCCTAATTATTCGAATCGCAATATTCTTAAAAACCAAAGCAGCAATCTAAAATCAATGAGTGACAGTCAGTGATCCAACCCTAAGGTCGTTTGGATAGGTAAATGTAGAAAAATCGTTTACGCTAGGGTGCTAGCCCCTTTCTCTGGACCACCTAGCACTTCGAGGATTTTTATTTGAGGGTGTCCTAAGGTTTCAATCGGGATTTATACCTCTGGCCCTTCAATGGGCATCCAAGCGCTCCACCATTTTAGCTACCACGTTTCCAAGCCTAGATACGTCAAATATTTACAACTCGATCCCTATAGGTACCTACTATTCTCCAATCCATTCCTTGAATGCAATTCAAAGTTAATGTGAAATCTTTCAATGTGATACAATATACCATTGCATATACGATTAATTTCGCTCTTTATTCTATTAACTTAAATTTATATTTGAACTTGAATTTTGAAGGTGAGAATATATTTGGAACTTAAACATAATAAAATAAAAAATATTGAAAATATATAAGCTATCGATCATGCATCCACTCTAAAGCAAACTCAGGTGACACTTTCAAATAGGAAGCTAGCATCCGCTGCTATCGCTTAGATAACACCTTACGCCCCTCCCATTACAAGCACAACAAACCCAACAGCTCGGATGAATGGATCGCCATCACCACAACAACACGGTCAAGAGGAGAGGAGTGATAAGCATTCAGAAAGAAGTGCTTGCATCTCATCAGAGATTCTCGGCGTGCAGCACAACCCTCACGTCCTGGAGGAGGGGAGGTGGCGAGACAGATGCCCCAAGGAGGGGAGGAGAATACAAGAGATACGGAGAAGGGAAATATTCGAAGGTCGAAAGATATACCGGGGATATTGCGTCCACTTGTTATCTAGGGAGGGTGATCGCAAAAATACCGGTAAGATCGCCCATTGCACTCCCCCATCAACTGAAACAGTTTATTTTTATTCCTTTCCAGTACATTCAAAATAGCAAGAGGGACGACGAAGTGGTGGTGGATGGTGAGGAGCAAATACTTCTGTAAGAGATACGAAGGAGGCAGTGAGTTTGGATGGAGGGAGTTCTGAGCGCGGAGGAGATGCTAAAATCCATTACATTCGAACTAGGCATAGGAACGACGAAGTGCTAGACATGGTGGGTGAAAATAGAATGCTTCTAGATGAGATACGAAGGAGACAGAGAATTTGGACGGAGGGAGTACTGAGCGAGGAGGGGATTCTAAAATTCGTGTTAGAATGAAGATTCACAAAGGTTAAGAAAAAGACTTCGCTGTTTTTCTTAACCTTTGTGCATCATGAAGGAGTTCCACCATGTTACGCCTACCACCATCGCATTTAGAATGAAGATTATTATGTAAGCGAAGGAGGGGTAGGGGGAGAATAGGATTTATATATGGAATGAAAGGGAATAAACGCTATTGTGAACTGAAGAGAGATATCCATTCTGGGCTGGTTCAATTATATAATTCAAACAAATATATTGCATAGCTGCAGTGGCATTGGTTGCTAAGACCCCAGAATGCACTGTCAATCCACGCCGCAAGTCCCCAAGAGACGGAGGAAGACTAAAATGGTAAAGCAAAACATCATCAATTCTACGGGGGATAATAAATGACTATAAATGAATCAAAAGCAGGTTATTATAGTTTACGAGATAGTATAGTTTCTTGAGATAAAAAAGTAATAATGACATTTTTCTTTGAAAGTGCCCCTGACGGAGAGAAAGAGAACCAAGAAAAAGTCGAGTAAGACATTATACCTCAGAAGAAATTTACGGATGTTGGGTGGTTACGGTGTACTGCCACGTGACATCTTCCTTCAAATGAAGATGCTACCTCGGAAAGAAAAAAAAGTCTGGTCACGTACCTGGGACACACGAATTCTCCCTTCGAAGCTAACATCGCTGCGCAATACACCGACAGCACGGGCGGAAGTCACGGCCGGCCGGACGCGCAGAGAATGTGTCGGTATTGCTTTGAAAAGTCTCTAGAAGAACACTGAAAACGCTTGGGAGCACATTTATAATGTCATTTCGAAAGTATGACGCGCAGATACAGGGAAGCAAAACTAAAACATATCTAACTCCACAAGATCATCTACGAAGAGTTTTAGCTACAACAAAAGCATTTTCACGTTAAACAGAGAGGTAATAATTATCATGAAATTAGCATGTTGCGTAAAGACATCCACTGAGAAAAAGGGAATTTAAAATCAATAGGAAAGGGAATCGTTGTTTAGTTGAAGTGGAAGGAGAAATAATGTATAATATAGAAGGATGATCGCAGGCTTTCCCGGCGTATAGAAACGTGGAGGGTTAATCGGGAATATCACTGGGTCAGGTTCTCCAACTCCATCTCGGCCGACGTTTCGATGGACGATTGTCCATCATAATAATGCCCTGTATGTAGTACATCCAAATGTCGTAGTTGGAGAACTTGACCCAGTGGAATTCCCGAGTTATTTTCCACAACTGTGTAACATACCTTCGCAGGATGTCTCGAAATAGCATCGATTAGTTTCTGTCAGGAATACAGAATTATAACTGTTTTTTTATACTTTAATTATAGAAATGATTAAAGAAACGAAATAAAAGCGACGAATGGAAGCCTTTGAACCTGAGCCCAGTTTAGAGGAATTCGAGAACATCAATTAAGATGGAAGAGCTCTTACACATACTGATTTCACCATCAATCTCCAAAGTATACCTGATAAACGAATTTAGATCTGCTCCTATAAAAGAAGAGTTTTTCAGAGTCCTGAAGCAAATAATAGAAACGACCTCTCTTAAAATACCAGACTTTAATAGACAAGGAATTCGATATCTTTCTGTCGTAGCGGAGCCTGAAGCCTTCTCATAAACCTCCGAGTCTGGTACATTCAGCAGCACTCTTTCAATGCATAATGAGGACGTTCTTATACTACCATCGACTGTGAATTAAACCACAACAGCATAAGGATGATCAATCTGGCATAGTAGCCGAGGTTAAGTACTTACTTTGGTTTTAGGATTACCGACTTTGTATTTAGTTTTATCTTGTTCCATGCAAATAATGGCAAAGAATTTTCACCTAAGTGATACGCTCCACACGGTTACCCCATAACTGTTTTCTAAGCGGTAGGATTTCATCGATTTCATCGTTATGCATTTACACCAAGAAGTATTTGACGTTACACCAAACAGCTACTTGTTCTAGAAATTTATTTTTCATTATATCTCAAAAAGAGAAATCATTTTCCATGTGAGAAGCTTCTTTTTTTGCGATCACCTAAGATTTTCTGAGGTAAAACATTGAGCATCATTGTCGGCCTCGGTGGCGGCGATGTAAAGCCGTTGTCTGCTAATCCAGGGGTCGCGGGTTCGAATTCCGCATGGGCGGATTTTCTCCCATCCAGAGCGTGGATGTATGTGCTTGTCCATCAACTTAATGGAATATACACTAAATACAGTAGAGCAGTGGCGGATTCAGGAAAAGGGAAAGGGGTGGGGAAGGGGGACTAAGTGGTGGGCAACCTCCCAGCAGTAATGGGGGTCCGAGCAAAATTACCATTCTATCTAGTGTAAAATGAATACCCAAGGGGGGCTATGGCCCTCCATAGCCCCTCTGTGGATCTGTCACTGGATTTTAACATACCAAAAGCGTGCAAAATAGGCCCTAAGTTTAGAACTAATTTGTATTTCAATTCGCTTCAGTTGGTAAATATATCGGAAAATATTACTACATAAGTACTTTTGAGCAAAATGTCAACCTCCAAAAATTCACATTTTTTTCTAGTGTGTTTCGACCCAATGGGGGGAGGTCATAGCCCCCTTAGCTCCCTCTCCATAGATTCGCCACGGCTGTGTAGTCCTAAAGTCGGTCAGTAAATAAAGACGAAATTATTATTATAAATGCTATAATTCCCCCTACAATCACTTGGAGAGCCGGGAATTCTTATCCTGGGCTCCTTGCGGCTATGATTTTCTCAGAGAGCGCAATAGTTATCCATGCCCATGCACTATCTTCCATCGATTCCCACCGCAGATCCCTAATTTACGAATTAGTCCACCAGTTATGAACGGGGAATACGACTAAATCTCTCGGGGCCACGATAATAAATCCAATGTCAAATGAGATTGTGCCACAATATGCAGACGGCAATCCATAGGGGCCAACAAGATACTAATTGAACTATTTTAATTATACTCCATGGTCGCTGGTTAAAATGGTCCATTTCAGTATGGAACGAAAAAGACGCAATTTCCAACAAAAGGTTTCCGTTTGGCTTGCGTCATCGTCAAATTAGTACCAATAACGGCACGTATTATCAAATTACGTAACACAGAGTGAATACCGTCAAAATAAGTCGACCGGGGCACAGGCAGGCTTCGTTCCAGGTGACAATTTGTCACCTGTCTCATAAAATTTTCAGCCCACGCAATCAGCGTTATCCATCTTAGGACCGGTCAATAACGAAATCTTACGGCCCCTCGTCCGAGCTAACAATCTCCTAAAGGGGAAGTGTGAGGAGAGATCTAAGAAGAGAAGAACACGGTTGCGAGGACAGATAGAAACAAGCACCCTGGGTCGTCGCCCTCGGCGCCTGGAGCCGGCGCCGCGGGAGGGTGCTGTGTGGTAAAGGGAAGGATTGCTGCGGAAATAAATGGCCGGGGAACGGGGTGACGGCGAAAAGTTGGGCGCCGTAACTGTCTGCCGTCATTCTCCTCTTCGTCGTAAAATCTACACGGTTATCTGCCGCATGGCATGTTCATTGTCGAGTCCACCCTGCAGCGTGAAACGTCGCATAAGGCACGTTCTAGACGTGATTTTCTCAAATACCCCGCAATTATTTCTTGAAAATATGCTAATCACTACAAGTAAATTATTTAGCACTTCATTTATTCAACATTAAGTATAGTCTCAATAGAGCTAGAGCTCACCCTGAATCAAGTCACAGGCGCGTGAATTTAACAAATTCAAAGAGGGCCAGTTCTTTTCCCTAGCCCACCTCACATTCCGGGGATTTCTTTTTTTGGTTACCCGAAGGCTTCACCCCGGGTTTGAACCCGGTGCCACGAGTTCAGCAGCCAAGCGCACTACCTGCCCGGCTATCACGCTCTGTTAAGCAGCAATTACTTACAGCAAGTCCTAAGGAGATATATAACTTTTCAAAACTTTGTAACAACCCTTTTTAAGTCATTATTTAACACACTGTAGATATTTTCCTGCCGAAATAAGGAAAAGAATGGACAGGAGACTCCATCGTGGAATCTTAGAAATTAAGGACTACATATTACACGAATTAATTAAATTATTAAGAAAGGAAACAGCAACTATTTCAAAGAGATCATATTTTGCTGCAATCAATTACGAAGTGGAGAGTCATTTTGAATTTTATGAGCCGGATTATTTGACTATTCTGTTTATTACCGTCCTCGAAAGCGGCGCACTCCGGTGTTAAATCCTCGCCCATCAATCCCAAAGGCGTGGGTCTGATTTCCACCGGGGTAGGATCATAACGTCCATGATATAGGTCTTTGCGATCATCTATTATAATTCAAGTATCGTTTGGATAAACAAAAATAAAGAAATAAAATTCTCTCGTATTTTTGCATATGGTAATGAATTCTTCTAAAAAATCGATAAAACTTAGAGAAGGTGCTGTCGTTTATTGTGACCATTAGATCACTGAACTCCGCGAGGCGACCGTCGCAATTGCCGCGGGCGCCCGAGTCTCCAGATAGTGCCATTACTGCCATTCTCCTCGTGACGCGTAATTAGCGCGACGTTACACTCGCCGCGAGAATGGGAAAAACAGAGACTGATACGCGGGAAGCTGCCATACTGCCACAACGTCCCTTTAAAAAGAGAGAGACACTTGTGGGCGATAGAGCCGGGATGGAAGAGTCGCATGGGGAGGGGGAGCGGTGGGATGAGGGGATATAATAGGAGAAGCCAGACGAGCGAGGGAAATGATTGGAGGACTCATTTTGAATTGACCCTCATTGGCCGCGAGCGGAGAGGCCAGACTGGCGGCCGCGGTTCGACGTCGCTGCGACCACGAATATTACAAAAGAGAATCCCCATGTTGGCCTCTAAATGTGTTGTCATTCACTGCACATTTAGATGAGTTTACAAAAGTCGCCAATCGCGTCGCTGACGGACAAAGTTATCCGAGTTTCACGGGGAAATAAGGTATAATTAGAGGTGTAAACCGAAATTTATATACAATATGATGTGATCAATCAAATTCATCAATTTTAAATGCTATTCCTCCTAATTACAAACGTTATCATGCAGATTATTGGCAATAAGTGGATCGCATTGCACTCATCACCGCGCCGAAGACATTCTTGAAAACCGATTAAAATGCGACTTAAGTGGCAACAGAAATCAGCCTATTATGGGATGGAATTGAGCCTCCTCTATGCAGCCCCGTTGGCTGCGACAGTGCGATCGAGAGGAAGACGATTTTATCGTAGAGAGCGTGATTCCTTCCATCCAATTTGCCCGGCTTGCCTCTTCCGGGCTATCCCTCCGGGTCAGTGATCTACAAATGTAAAATGGAATATCCTCAACGACGCCGTCTGGCAGAGAAAAAATTGCCAGCGGGGACGCCAAAGCCGTTGAAATACGACCGCAAGGGAGACAAGAGCATTTCGGCGATAGTGCGAACACTGCAGCATCATTTCTCAGCGAAGCATTTCATGGACGTTTTCTTTAAGAGCTGCGATGGGGAAGTTGAGGGAATATATTAGGTAGAATAAACCAAATAAATGAGGGGGAAGAAAGCAATGAGTTTCATGCATCTGAGTTCCATTTTCTACAAGCGAGGTAATACTAAAATTATATGAAAATTTTACTAACCAATTTAAGGATCTACTTCTATACACCAACTAGTATGATTAGCTTTACATCTTAAGAACGATAACAACCAAATTCAAATGTTATGATGCCCAGCAGCTAAAGTACTGACTCCATCAAACTTTCTGCTTTCTTTTCCCAGGCAAGTAAGTAGCGAATACTTTTCAGGATATATACATCTGCAGGATAAATTCAAATCATTCTAATATCTGTCTGGCTCTCTATGGAAATGAACACACACGACATTGAACGAAATGTTCTCGATAAGTTTTTTGATATAGAAACTTTCCAGTCAATTTACTCCATTAACTCATTTTTTTCCGAACTAAAAATATTTAAAGGTTGATCCAAGCAAAGAATAAATGACTGAATTAACATAAGACAGTATAAGGATCAACAATGGATATTTGAAGGCGAAGTTAGAATAAGATTGAGAATGTAATGAGTGGTGACGACAGATGGTGACGTCATGCTGACGATTTTGCTAAAGGAGAAGACACACGGCTACTGCAGATGAACGGGACTATAATATAAGCAACGAGCGACCAACAGGGTGACGGGAAGTTAGAGCAACCTATAAGTGAGGTAATACTAAAAGTGTGTGAAAATTTGACGAACCAAAATAGGATCTACTTTTAAACACCAACTAGTATGATTAGCTTTACATCTCAAGAACGATATCAACCAAATTCAAATGTTACGATACGCAGTAGCTAAAGTACCGACTCCATCAAACTTTCTGCTTTCTTTTCCCGGGCATGTAGCGAATACTTTTCAGGCGAATGCCATCAACGGCGGGATCATGGAATTTTCGATCATTTTTTGTAGCCTAAGTTCACGATGATATCAAGAAATACAAAACATGTTTTCCTCAGTTCTAGTGACCCATGAATGACCATGGGCGAAAAAAGGGAGTGAGAGATGGTTTCCAAATAACTAAGATATGTTCAATTTTCAATTCTTATAGTTGGATAAAATAAATAAAATAGATACCGTATAAAATCACACAAGAATCTCTTGTAACGCTGCGTTTTGTCTGGTTTTGATTGAATTAATAGGACTCGAGGAGGGGGCGAAATACGTTTTACCGATAAATTACGCACAGTATCTTCATCAAAAAGTTTCTATCCGCACGCATATAAGATCTCTAATAACTCAAAACTGAAGAGAGAAAGAAACTAAGAAATAAATTTTGCTCTCAATTGCATGAATGGTCAGCGCGTTCATTACACTTAAGGTATTGCGCGTTTGGACTGTCATTGAATAAGGAATATAGTGGTAGAATATTTAGACAATCATATAATTCAAGTTAGAAAATAAGCAATCATTGATGACTATCATGAGTGAACAAATAGTAAGAAAAATATGATTGGTTGCGACGGTAGAAACTGAAAGAAGCATTTAAATCATAAAACATGAAACCTTCAATAATAAAAACAATAATAAAAATGAATGCTGAATCAAAACCAATCAAAACTTAGTATCCAAGAGGAATATACGAATAATACGCAGGCCATCGCATAGCTTTTGGATCACAATTATATTATAAATTCATCGAGTATGGAAGACTACCTGCTGTACAAACAAATATTGTGGAGCCGTTGATGAATTTTAGCTTTCAACACTGCCGCTACCACATAGAAGCAAGCCGAAAAGCGATATCCAAAAGATTTAATACCTCCGCGCATTAGGTCGTGCGTTGAATGGTTCATGACTCGTCTGATATCTGTATGCACTGCGTTCGCCACGAGCGACGTGCCGTTCGTATTGGCACCAATATTCACATTTCACTTTCACAAAGATTTCCGGATATACCGAGAGTCAATAAAGGACTAGCGTTGAGCTAAAAAAAAAAGCTGCGTGCGATGACGCAATCAAAATTTATTTACTATGCACAGCCACGGGGTGTTTTAAGCCACAATGAGATTTAATGGAACTGAAGATGATGAAATAATGGTGGCACTGCCGATGATGGATGGCGAAAGTTGGAAAAATATCTAATCTCTGACTCCGGAATTGTTAAAGTCACTACACAGACTCACATTTAGCAGACCATCTGAAGGGTATAATCTGAAAAAAATATTTATACGCATGAAAATTTTCCTATACGTTGCATTCGCAGACTGATGTACGCAGATAGAGTACTCTCACAATCATGATGACTTTCTAATCATTCAAATTTTAACGGATTCGCCCAATTAAATTTCAAAGTTGAAATCTAAATAATTTTTTTTTGAAGCATTTCTTTAATTTTTTGTCAATGAACAACAAGAGATGGTAGTAGAGGAGTATGAAGTTGAAATAAAAAGCTACGGCGTATTAACCATAAAAATTAAATATGATAGGGTTATTGTTTAACACATACTCTAAGGCAAACAGAAAGTCACTGCAAAGAGCTAAACAATAACATAAAAAAGGATTTCGATTGATCAGTAATCCATAATGCGTCAATCAAAATATTATGCAAAAGACAAAAAGTTATGAGAGAATTAAATGTAACATGGATACATATTCCGTGCCCCTGGTATAACAATTTTTACAAAGACCATGAGCTCCAAGTCCTGCTCTATTTCAGAGGTACTACATTTTGCATTCATCCATTCTCATTTCTAAGTACGAATAAAAATACTTCTCAATCTCAACCATAACAAAATACATGCTGTTAGTATGTTTTCCCCTTAACTCATAGTCAAATTTATTAAGAATTGGGGTTCAAAAGGTTCGCTACTTCATCATCAAGTGTGACCAAAATAAAGCAACTTTGAGTCGATAAAAAATTTTGAGACGATATTTTCAAGCAACTAAAACATTTTAGAGTCAATATTTGCAAACAACAAGACATATACGTTAAAAATCCTGGCACATTTTCGTAAAATTATATTGTCCACATTGTGGTCAATCACGCGTAAGAGGAAGAAGTGAAGACATAAATATGACAATATAAGAACTATGTCATGTCATTTGACACTTCATTTAAATTTTAGCTAGTAGATTCGGTGCCACAGATTCAAGATGAAGGTGGCAAAAAATTCAGAAAATAGCAACTTTTGCACCTTTTCTTGTAACAGGAAATCTTTTTGATAAGCTCATCACATTTGGGGGAAAGTTGAAAATCGCGCTTGCTACAAAACCAGTTCTCACGCCAATAAAACCTGAAAGGTGTTAACGATACCAAGAGAAATTTTTGAAAATATAATTCCACGCTATCCACCGAAATTCCAAGTTTCAAAATATCACAACTCTCAATTTGATATTTTTGTTAAGCAACAGAATTGAAAAGATTATAAAAAACTCAAGGATAAATTTTTATGATCAAATAATTGTGAAATGGTTGCAAAATTATAACAGAAGCACACTGGCGAAATAAGTGTAAACTTCAGCACTCCTAGGACTGTTATAACTAACTAGCCAATTACTGCAATGTTCCAGCTGATTGTTCTACAACGAGGAACATTTTCAATTAAATTCACCCTGTCCTCACACCCATAACCACAAGTTTGTATGCTGCTATAAAGCAAATCGATTGAAATACAGGGAAATGAAAAGTAAAAGAAAAATTTAATGGCCACCAACCATAATGACCAACGGCCTGAAGTTTCCGCTAACTTGTTACTCTCTTTTTTTCGGCATAACCCTTGACATTTCGCAGTAATGGGGCAAACGGTGACGCACTTCTGGGAATCAAAGCGATTTGAAGCCCCTGGCCCGAAGTGGGAGAGGGGCGGGGGAGGGTGGGAAGTTCTCTTCTCCGCCCAGCGAGGAGTTCCACTCATGCGTAACATGCCCTCTGCTGACACGCCTTAGCGATAGATGTAAACATCTTGACAAATCTTTTTGCTAGCTGTTTTTTTCTTCATCTCAATAAAATTGAGGGCAAATGATAAGTCAAAGATCGAGGAATATGTATCCCATGACATTACTACTTCTAAAGATTCCAAAACTGCTAAAATAATCAAGGCATTGCAAGAAGTAGTATCTACCACTAGCTGAGAGATACACGGTTTAAAAGCCATTTCTCTGGATTAATTAAAAACAATTCTTTCCAAGGTCACCTAGAACAATGTTATTCATTTCATATCTCCCCCTCTGAAACCTGATGCATATTGCCATTACGGGCGAGTGATTGTTGCCTCCGAGTTCCATTTCCGCGATATCGCATGCATTCAGCATTGGAAAACAGGCGAAGAAGTAATTTCACAGTGATGCTTTCTGTTTTCTCACCGAATGAGAAAGAAATAACAATATTCATCTCAGTATAAGCGTCATAGGGGCATAATTTGAGCACAACACAGAAAATTCAATGGAAATATTTTATTCACCACTGTAACACATCCATTTTCAATTTTTTTGTAATCAACACTGTGGCTTAGAGGTAATTACTACTAAACCGTACTTTATTGAGACCTAACCAACGTTAAAGCTCAACTAAGCTGTAATTCTCTTCAACGCTCGCATCTGCGCTCATGGCAAACCTTGATTTCATTATCAATATCTTCCATTATGAACCTCTGAATATGTATAGAAAGTAATCAATTTCCTTAATCAAGCATTTCACTTACTTAAAAGAGAATTTGAGAGCTGTGATTATGGAAATTTAAAAGTCCAAATACAATAGCTCTACTAGAGAGGGTAACGCACATTTATGAAATTGCAAAGAGTACATTTCTCACACGTTGTACAACTTATCTTCTGATTTGCGGGACAGATGAAAATAGGATTTTATAGCTAAAAAAAACAATAATCACTGGGTCAGATATTCGAGTTGAGATTTAGGCCCAGTAATTTATGAGAAAAATCGCTTCCAGGAAATCTATCAATCCTCTAGCTCTAGCTCCCTAAGAAATTGCTTAGAAGGAAGTAAAATTTCTACTATTGAGAAAATGAATAAGTATATATTTTAACTGATCATATACAATGAATTGTAAACATTAATGGATATAAGTCAAATAATTAATACAAAAATACTTTCAAATATATTACAACAAAATGATGAATTGAATACAAAAAGTACTATCTTCATAAAAAGTATCGGCATGAAAAAGGATTATTATTAATTAAGGGGTTGGGTTAAAAGATACCAAACATCATTTTTGGCCAAACTGAGCTACCCAAACTATCTGTTGAGGAAAAATATGAGCTGCAAGCTCCAACTTATAATGTAATTGGACATATAAATGTATAGGATTAATGCCAATGCGTTGAAATCGGTTGTTAAATAATTACAAAGATGCATGGATTTAACCAAACTTTAAAATGTGAATATCTCAAAACACTAGACACGGTGGTTGGCAACCTTTTAACGCAACTCATTCAACTATGGAATTTTAGCTTTTAATTTCCGCAGTTAAAAAAATAAAAAGAATACCAAATAATTTATCAATTAATTATTGATTTTATTTCATCCTTATTGAAATTCAGAGAAATGAATGCCTATTTCTTCAGGTACCACACTCAACACTCTTTCAGAAAATTTCTATTTTTTCTCAAACGACGTGGAAACATCAATGATGGTCCTATAAGGCATCCTCGTCAGACACCGGAAGACTTAAAAGAATGGCGATGCCGTTCATTCGTGAGAGGGTCATTTCACGGATCGTTACCCACATAACTCACGCAGAGAAACTAGGAAAACTCCTGGGCCTCTTGCTGCAGACTGCATTCAACAAAAACGAATATAATAGTAGCATATCTCAGTCTTCTACCAATACGAAGTATCTAAGTAAGATTTAAGAGCCTCATTTTTAAATGCCGTATTCAGCTTTTTAATTGAGTTTTCCACATTTTAAGGTATGCGCTAAGTTATTTCACGCAACAAAAGAATAAATGATCACAATCCAGACATTTTTAGTATCAAAATTCTGCATATACCTAACATAAAAAAGTATTTGACTGGAAAAGTGAGCCTTAAGCCTTGATTAATAAAAGGAAAGTAATAACTCCAATGGCCGTAACGTTTTGTATATTCACCAAATTCATACCATTAAAATAAAATTAAGTTGAATGTTTTAAACTGCTAATGAAACTCCTGTCAGGTTTTCACGTCTTTAAATAACCTGATGACGACACAAAAGCGTTTAATCCCAGAAACGTGAGTCTGTAAATTAGGAAGTCTTACGAACATCCTTCATTAGTACCCTTTTCAATTGAACATATGAGGTTTCTAAAGATATTCAAAGCGTTGCCAAAAAGAGTAAAAATCATGCATACAAATTAATCTCTCAACTTTCAGCACTTTAGTAACCCTTCAATTTCATTCGGTGTGCTCTTACTTTCCGTTTTTGCTGTAGATTTACGTCTATACTAAATATGCATAAATGCATAAAATAGGTATAATATCTGGTATCAAATGAATCGACCAATATATCTAATAAAATTAAGATCGTACAATGTAATCACATTTGAAGGCGTATATTGTCGAATCGCATATTGTTTTACCTGTCCAATCGTATCAAATAGTGATGCATGACGGACATCATGTCCTAAAACTTAAATAAATGTATTCCATTTTATTTAAACAGCCACTCATCTAATAAATCCAACAAAATAAAAAATACAAGTAATGACGCTTGTGGATGTATTTCGTAAATACAAGTTTTAGCACCCCTCGTAGTCATGTCAAGTTGAATGTGCAGCCCCCATCGTCATGACGCAGGAAGAGGCTGCAGAACGCTAGAATGCTACACGATATGAGGAAGAAATGGTTGAATGATGAAATACAATATAAGGAGCTGGAACAGCGATCCCTGAAGGAAAGTTTAATATTTTGAAAATCCCGCTTAGTGTTACGGAAAAGATAATGCTGGAAATTTACCACAAAATTATTCTGCGGAAAATTGTCTGTCTTTTCTCTCAACAAGTCAAAATTACACCTAAATGCGCCTGAGAAAACTCTCTCCTAATTCAACATCACGATTACTTCACTGTAATTATTCCCATTGCCTTTCATACTCAATTGATGATGCCAATGAAGTCACTATCCAGCCGTAAGAAATTACTTCGACCGTCCCAATTTCTTTCAGTCGCCTCTGCACCAACTCCAAACCGCTCCTTCTTATGGATTTTTTAGCCTCGGCAGAACGGGACATTGTTTTCGGGCAATGCCTGGAGGACATGCTGCCGGGATATGTTATTGCTGTATTGATCGTGGGGAGTGTGTCATGCTTTACACTTCGATGCGATACGACCAGTGAGACAAGAAGCTATTCGAAACTATACGCTGTCAAATGTGACGTTTTTTCTCAAATATTGAATGAAAATTTAGTGAAATGAAATTTTACATATCCTTTTCATAGTTGTTTTATAGTTTACATTTGTTAAAGCTGCAGGTTTTATCTATTCAATGTAAAGGCCGTTTTGGCTGTTTTTGAATTATTCAATAAATAAAAATACAGAAGCGAATGAAACGACAATAAGGGTTGTTCTTTTCACGATTAAGCGAATAAAAATCGAAATTTCTTATTGTTTCACTGAATTTGCTCCTATAATTATAATTTTACGAGTTATTTCGTTTAAAAAGTAACTAAATGTTTCCATTTTCAAATGCTTTTGAGTAGTATTCATTGATGTGGAATATGTTTCCGTGAATCCGCCTATGCTTGACAGCCGATAAACAAACAAATGAATATAATTCAGTAGTTTATATGAATTCACTACAGTAATATGAATAATATTAACTGCTGATTAGAATTTCTTTGCTTATTTTAATATGTTCCGTCTTTCTTTCATTCCCCGTAGAATCTCAACGGATATTATACACGATAATAATGTATAGTTAAAATGTTGTATATATATGCGATAATAATGTTATTAGATCTGTTTTTTGGTTCATTGATAGCAGCAACATTATATCGGTATCCATAGCCACTGGTATCCTATCCTCCTTTTCATAAACATTTCCTTCCTCAGTAATGCATTAAAAATAAGCTATATATTACCTATCCTTGTCTTTCCCAAGCATATTTTATCTTCCATCTCCTTTCCCATCTTGTATACATCCAACGTTAGCAACGTAAAAATTATATCACATGCGACGTTGAAAGTTGATAGTAGCAAAGTTCTTAATTTAACGGCAAAAGGTGTGCTGGTAGTATGATCATGGCATCAAAAATTTAAAACCTAGGTACCAACATCAAGAGAGTTACTAGTATATCTCAAAGGTAGCGCCCATCTAGCCACACAAGGGGACATTAGACAGACATTACCAGCTCTGAGACAGCAGAGTGCTGATTATAATCATGATAATAATCATGTGTTGCGCGTAGCCGAAAATAGAGTGACAACATTTCGATTTTTCGATCAAACATGGCATTGAAATATTTAGAGTGAATTGGAGTCAAAACAGCTGAAAACCACTCATTCCCTTGAAAAAAAACTCATGATTTCGCTGTCTAGAAGTGGATTTACTTCATCATTTAAATTTTTAGCGGAAATGGATCAACTATGAGAAAGAAAATAACTGTCAACTGTGTCACTGAAAAGTCAGGTCAACTTATCCGTATTTTTGACAATCGAATTTTCGCCGGTCCAATGTATGCGGGCGTGCACATTAAAAGAGTATTCAAAATCAATTTCTCGTTGCACTAAAGGAATGGAAGATAAATATTCATGACGACGTTCTGAATATCTCGAGTTAAGCGCCGTTGTCTCCCAGACACATCCGATCCTCCGTAGCATTACAGCAAAGTAACATTTCCGATTGACGGAGGTCTTACGACGATCCCATTCATGATCTTTGACCGGCGGGTCAAGACCGCCCACGCTTCATATGACTCGCGATGACACCATAAGACCACCAAATATTAACGAGATGTCATCATCCTTCCACTTCACACTACGCCACAGCAAATGGAAAGGTTTTAACCCTTTCTAACCCAGAGCTGTTTCTGGGAGAAATCAAATTTCACTATTTTTCATTTTGAAAACTTGAAAATTTTGCACTCAATCATAATTATCTTGGCAGCTAAACATTTCGTCATTAAAATTTACACCACAAAACATCCACTCGTACCCAATGAGTCCATGCAAATCCCCAGGCATGTGAAGAATCAACTCCAGGCAAAAATAACGTAGTTTAGATACTTCCTAAATAAATTTCCTATATAAATAGAGCTGAAAATGTATGCATTTTCGATGTTGCTTAGAAGCAACATTGGGTTATAATGGGTTAATGTAAAGAGCGGTACCAATAAAGGGTTGTGCAATGTAAAGTGAGTGAGTGTGTTTCATTGTGAATATACACATGATAATTATTTGATTGGGGATATCTTAGTTTCTCATAATGCACAGCTCGTTAGGACTCTGCATGGACAATTAAATATAAAAACATTGTGTGACTGATGTTATTGCTAACAGATAGAAGACTCGTTAAGATAAATCTGCCGCCCTCAAAGTGCGCACGGAAGGTATGGGGACGATATTAGGCTAATTGTAAGAAAAGACCAGCCAATGCAATGTATATATTTTCACTATGTTAATAAACTAAATTTTCCAATTAAGACACAGGTAAATGTTGGTAACAGTCTAAATACTCCGACACAAACGTAATTTCACGTAAAATATAAGTTTTATGGGATAAATTCGTCACCAAAAAAGACCGGTCGAGGGA
Source organism: Ischnura elegans (assembly GCF_921293095.1). Classification (NCBI taxonomy): domain Eukaryota; kingdom Metazoa; phylum Arthropoda; class Insecta; order Odonata; family Coenagrionidae; genus Ischnura; species Ischnura elegans. The sequence continues at coordinate 79,772,919 of NC_060246.1, read as the reverse complement.
TAAGCTCTTAAATTCTAATGCACATCTTACTATGCTAGTCCTGATGTTCTACGGAAAATTGGATGAGAAGTCTAACTAAGGAGGACCAAAGAAAAGCGGATGCAAAATCAAAATACAACTAGTTGTATTAATAATACATCGCTGTCCATTACTTTGTGTTATTTTTAACAATTTCTAAATGTCTTTGATAAGAAATAAAATCAATCGATTCGAGCCATATCTTAACGCAATCAATGGTGGGATCTATTTAACTAGGGAGTATTATTCGCCATACCAGCGTTTCCAAACTCAGTTAGAGATTTCCAGAAAGATATGTTGACAGTCACAAGAATAATATACTCGGGCGATGATTCCGTCGATTCGGTGAACATGAGTATTCAAATCGTATTGGTATGCGATAACAATCCATTTTAATCCAATACTTAACTGTGAACTTAAAAGTTTATATTGCAGAGGATGATTAAGATAATCGACTCTCGTCGCATGGCATATCAAGCAACGGAATTTTAATATTATTTTCCACTCAGGCTTAACGAAAAGATCGAATATAAATATAGAGAACCCTTGGAAGCGGCGGTAAGACAGGAAAATTTCCTCGTTTTCTTTAAAACAAGACAAGATATGGAATGATAACATGGACCTTAATTAAGATCGCCCAAATACTGGGAAAGCGAAGTTTGAATGATCGCAGTGGTCATTTACGGAGTGATATGCCTTGCTTCCGCAGGGAGTAAAGTTCCACCAGTAATTTACCGAAGATTTCACCTCGAAAAAAAATCTCTTCGAACACTAGATGTAACTTTTAGATAAATCGTAACTTTTCAGCACATCGACCAAAAATTTATGACTAAAACATAAAATTGGAATCTTTGTACGACGGGTATGTGTACCTGAATTATTTAAAAATTTCATGTCAGTTTCTGAAATCACAGAAAATAATGGAAATGTATTATTTACAAAGAATAGCATTAAAATATTAGTAGTTGAAATACAAATACTAAAACAAAATATTGTAATAGAAGGGAAGAAAGGTTCAAATGGATAGTTTATTATTGATGTAAACGAAACCGAAGCCATGTTAACTCAGGCAGTTAATTTGGATGTGGAATGGCTCAGAAAAATGGGTCATTTAAATTTTAAGAGCATTGAAAATTTTTCATCACTGTGTCATGGTGTACCTTAAGAAATTGCACGGACAAATGGCAATAAGTTTTGTTCTGTTTGCGTGAATTCTTAACGAACCAGATTCCCATTTAAAACTGAAAAAATGAGAGCGAATAGAATTTTGCAAATAATTCACACTGATGTTTGCGATCCATTTGAGACAGAGACTCGCGATAGTAAAAGGCACTTCGTATCATTTATAGATGATACGATACATTATCTAAAACTAGACCAGACCTTGCAATTTCGGTTAATTTTGAGGGCAGATTCATGGAAAAACCTGTCAAAGAAAATATAGAGAATTTGAAGAGGACAGTGAGATATCTACAAAGAACACAAGGGTTGGGAATGCATTTCCGCACAACAGAAGTGGAAGAGCAAATAAAGCTGCAAGCATATGCATAGTGACTCAGACTTTCCAGGAGATATGTCTGAAAGAAAAAGTACAACAGGACATGTAATTTTGTTCGGTGGTGTGCCAATCCTGTGGTGCTCACACAAACTAAGCGTAGTGGCACTATCCTCAACTGAAGCAGAATTTATTGCAACATCTGAATGCTGTCAAGAAATAAAAAAATTGCCAAGGATTTAATTGGAGAGTTGACAGGCAAACCAGTATTTGTAAATTTAAACATAGGCAATCAAAGTACAATAAAAATGATGCAATCTGGTCAGATGAGTAGGAGAACAAAACACATTGAGGTGAGGTACAGATTTATAAGTTGGGAGTATGTATTCGGAAGGATTATTTGATTTACAGTTTTGTCTCCCAGAAAATCAAGTAGCCGACATTCTAACAAAACCGTTTTTAGTGTAAAGTTTGAAAGATTCAGGAATTTTATTCTCACGTGTAATCAAACAAATATTTGATTTTAAAATTTCAGTGGTTAATAGAATATTCTATTGTGTTAATGAATGATATTCTTTTAATTGAACAATGTTAATGAATTAATACTCCTTATGTTTATTTGAAGACTGTTTGTAAAAGTAGAATTAAGTTTTATAAACTGCCAATATTGATGTAAAATGTTGTATTTATTATAAAACTGGTTAAAAATATTTAAACCTTAAGGGAAGGTTTTGAAGTATAACGTAAAAATTGTACTTACTGACATTTAACGTTAAAATTATTGTTGTGCGTTTTTGTCTAAATTAACCTGCACGTATTTTGAAAGAGATAACAACTATGTTTAGTTATATTGCTTAAAATTTCAAATAAAACAAATATTGAAAAAATACTATCATTTAGTCAATGAGATTTTTAATTAAAAACAAATTTTTTTTAATTGCACGATTGTTACGTTACATAGAATTATAAGAAAAACAATTAGGTACTCAATGATTTAAAAAAATTCATAAAGAAATGGAATTTTTCTTTTGGGGCCCGCTGGACCTCATAGGTATGCATAGACCGATTTTGTATCCACTTCCTCAGTACGTCATCAGTGGATACCATACTGTGACGTCACGTTCCGATGACGTCGTTTTTCGTGATGTCATCTTTGATGTATCCAAGAAGGTCGTCAAATGAAGATTTTGACATACGGAAGTAGTTAAAAAAAACTTACTTCCACTAGCACAAAGATCATCGTATAGTGTGTAATAAAGCCCTTTGGTAAGTCTAGACATCAGCATAGGATGCTTCCGAAACCTCCTGGTCCTTCGCCTTCTCTTCTTTATGAGAAGAGCTAGCAATAGTACGTCCTCACAGCACAACACCATTGCAACTACTGCTGTGCGCAGGGTAAGATTTAAAAGAGATATTGGTGGCGCCACCGGTGTCCTGGGCGGAACTTGGGGCGGAATAAACCCGAGCAACCATACGCGCCACCGGACGCGCCACCGGTTGCGCGTCTGGTTGCCTCGGCTAATAGGGGCCTTAGTCCACTTTTCAATCCTCCAAAGTATAAAAATTTCCATAGAGACCGAGAATATAAATAAAAATATCAACGCATTGGGCTGCGAATATCGAGAAATTCCTCACACGAATAAACGATTTATTCAACTGATGTGAACATTTGCATAAAATTATGTTACAAAAGAATCAACGATAGCTCTCATTCCTCAATTTTCTCAGCCGGCTGATTTTGGTAGCAATTACACTACAATTTGAGTTTGCTATCTATTGCAGTACATTTTGAGTTTAGTATGTAGTGATCGGTCGAAAAAATTAGCAGGTTTCTGTGCGCCTCTATTTTCATTCGTAAGTAAGGTAGTTCCGCGCAAACGGCTCCTGATCTACGCGTAAATCCCCGTTTTTTCCACAAATAAAAATGTCCCCATGGGTCTCGCTGGCAGCTTCTGGCTTTGGTTTGCAAAAAGCAGGAACATGATTGACCTATGTAAGTAACTTTGGACTGCACCAGCGGCAAAAATAAAAATAAAACGATCCCAATTAAATCATAAATATGATATCAGTCGCGCGTCGCTACCTGAATACTCTGAACAACTGAATACTCCTTTAAAGAATACGTTCGTTAATATTGGCATTAATCTACCGCTAAATATGACCAAATCTTTAAATGAACGTGATTAACCGTCATTTTACCGAAACTTAACCGCTATCCACAAATTCCGCAGATTAAACATCGGAAATGGAATCGGAGAGTGAAGTTAAGCCACAGTGGTCACGGCATTGAACTTGAATCATTCGACCCAGCTCTTTAATGCTACCCACGAGGTCAATGTGGTTAAAGCAAAGCACGTGCGACGAAAACCAAAAAAAAAAAAAGAATCCCAAGCAATCAGCAGAGGACCAAAATCTCCGCGGCATGTCCCGGCGTTCGTGCGCTTTACGTCTTGACTCCAGCCCTTATTTTCCGCCCCACAAATCCCATCGTTTCTTCTCTTCCTCCCGTTTCCTCACGGTTGGCCGACAGTCCTCAGGAAGGCCTTAGAACGAGCAGCGCCCTCCACGCATGGCTGGACAAGCAACAATGACACCGGAGCAAGGGCAGGAACTCCTCCCAGCATTGGAGATGTCGAAAATATTGCGCAAAACCTGGCAAATTTCCGCTCACGGAGATCAGAGAAATATCAACATGGACAGGAATTTGTGCGATAAAGCTTAGGCGTTGCCTGTAAGATTTATCTAAAACTACATCTAAATACACGACATAAGCCGTGTACAAATAAAAAGTATATACCCTAAAGAAATTACGCCTAGCATTTATTTAAGTCCTATGTTTTTGTTCGGGAGAAAAACGAATTCCCATACCTATCAGTTCGGCAAAATATCTCTCTTAATTTATCGTTTCTATCAAACCCGCGAAAATGTAGTGGGGTTCCAATACGATGTCCTCCATATCCCACTTAAAAATATCAACTCTAAATTGCTCAAGTAGTTTAAGCCTAGTGCGTAGCATCCGAGTCTCTATCGGTTCACAGGGGCCTTAAACGTTCAACACTTGTGTAACGGTTCTTGTACGCCCGTAGCAGCGAATGCTGTGCGTTATTCCTTTATGCGTTAACACTACCTCTTCCTCCAAAGAGCCGAAATAAGTTTTCAGCAAAAATAAATGAAATGAAATTGATGATGAATAGCGAAAAAAAGGGAAAGGATCTGGTTCCTCTACCCTGAATGTCAGTAACTCGTTTGCCTGAGGCTACGTCTGTGGTGAGCTACGTTCTCGCCAATGTACAGTTTGAATCACTGAATAAGTGAGTGGAAAAGTGTAATTAATTTTTCCGAAACGTTTAAGTCCTCATGAATAAGCTTAATCTGTGATGCAATGATGGTTTAGAATCCCTCGCCTCACGAAATTCCTTGCAGCACCTTTATACAGACTGGTGCTTATCTCGTTAGTAATGAGCTACAATATAGACAAAACAAAAATAATTTGCAAGACTTCTCAAAACAATATATTTGACGAAGTCCTTTTCCGACAAATGAAAGCTCATCGCATGACAAAAATTCGAAAACCAGGATTTTCTTCAGACGGTTTCATGAGGTTAAAGTTTCCGTTAAAACAAATACTATACTAATACTGGCGTATTCTTTATTTACCTGAACGAGATTAGAGCAGGTACTGCTTCCCTTTCAATTCCCAAAAATTCGCACAATCGTCCTCAGTTTTACAATTAACAAAGTATGATTATTCCCATTCATATTTTCACCCTAAAGATGACAAATCAAGGCTAATAAATTACTTAGAACAGCGTTACAACAATATCACGGCAACAGTTCTTAAATGCAAAGAGAATAAATAAAATTCAAGGATGGTAAAGGGCGAGGCTTAGGCTAGCCGGGCATAATAATCATGGTAACAAAAGTTTTCATCATGTTACATGATACCAACATTCATTTTCTTCATTCGTTATTTCAATTTAATATTTTCAATTATTTGTTTCGTACGGAAATTCCAATGAAAGAAAATAAGACCATGCATTGTAGAAGCTCCCCGACACATCGATATACCCTCACTGGCATACGCACAAATGAAAATTATTGATTATTTATACGTTATGAATTTCAGAAGAAGCTCATTGTCAGTACCATAAAGGAAATTTCAAGAAATATTGAAATAGCCATTTGTATGGATAATATTCCACAATTTTTAACGGAATGGAGAAAGACAAAAGTATTTTGTTAAATAAATAGAGGCTACAAAATCAACGATGCAAATCTTCTGAGGAAGATCGCAGGAATTTATAAACTTTGCTAATTTTCTAGAAATATATTTAGAATAATTTTACAAAAAAAACAATCATTAATAATTGCAGCACATAAAAATGTAACTCATAAAAAATTACGTACATTTTTTGCCTTAACTCACATTTGGGAGGGAAGATGTTTTCGGGCTACTGTAAAAACTCAGGAATAAAGATTAAATGAGATATATTTTACATAATAATTCCTTATATATTGACAACTGTCAAGAAAATGTTGAATAAATTTTACCGTGTCACTTTCACGACGATGAGAGAATGGGAGAAAAGCAACACGGGACTGAGACAGAATGTAGGAATAGGCTTACAATTAGTTAAATTTCGACTTACAGCGTCATGGAGCTTTCGAAAAGATTCAAAAAGCGACTGGGGATTGGAGCCGTAGAATACAGAGAGGATCTGCACCCCCTTGACCTTCACGTACACGCTGCCCCCTCGAGTCGATGCTGTCAATGGTGGTGGGCATTCTGCGGTTCACGCGACCCTAGCGTACGAGAGCGGTCTTGCGGGTTTTTGCCGCCCCGGAAAACCACTGCCCCTCGCCGGAATATATCTCTCACATCCACCCACTTCTCCAGATCCAGTTCCAAAGCTCAACTCCCTACATTCAACGATCGGCTGGGTTACACCCGTGAGTGATTTAGCGGTCCTAAAGTTGAAGTTGATCACCAAACCGAGATATGATTGGAAAAATTGTACATTAAATAAAATCTACCTGCCTATTTTTACAAGCGCTGTCACAATGAGTAAGAATTTGGGTTCAAATGGAGCTGAAGACGTGGTTTAGCAAGAGAGCGGCCATATCCCACTACCTGTACGTATTACACACGGAGCTTTGCTGGAAATTACACCGAGTGGAAATGGAGTACCTGGAAGATTCAGCCCGCACACGAGCCAGTGACATCGCTTCAAAGAAAAAGACAACCATTTCGAAGAAATTGGAGCAGCTATGCCGACGACAACGGGACCCCTCGGAAGTTGCCGTGGCATCAGCAGTGAACAAGACAGAATTCAAGTCTCATCCCAGGATGGTAAACCTATCAAGTCACAACTTCACCACCCCAGAAGAGGAGATCCTGAATAAAGGTATGAAGTTCGCACCACACAGACAGTTGTCCCACACTCGAGTGAAAAATTTGGTAGTGGACTGTGAAATATCGCTATGGAGAGAGAAGAACGGCACGAAGCAACTAGTGGCAGATAACATTAGGAAAAACATTCTAACGTCCACCAATCCCCCTCACCACAATAATGTAACTTCTTCCTCCACCATTCACAACATAATAGACTCAGTAAAAAGTAATAACCTAGTGATCACAAAATCAGATAAAGGGAACTCCATAGTGATATTGGATAGAAATTTTTATGTCGACAAGTGTCTAGATTTCATTAGAGGCAACGAATTCAAACTTCTAAACAAAGATCCCACGAACTCTTTCCAAAAGGAAACCCACGACGTGATCCACAGGAGCGACGGATTGTTCAGCTACAAAGAAAAGATTTTGCTACTGCAAAAAAATCCTCTCCCGCCCCGGTTGTATGGTTTGATCAAATTACACAAAGCTAACTTCCCAGTCCGGCCAGTGATCTCAAGTACTCCTTCACCCACACATAAACTAGCTGCAAAACTGAACCATCTGATTAAAGATTACACGAAATTCACCCCAAAGTATGGCATAAAAAATTCATTAGACTTAATTGAGAGAATCAAGGATGTAAAAGTACCACACAATGCCAAACTGATCTCCTTTGATATCAACAGTTTATTCACGAATGTCCCAAAAAATGAAGTGCAACCAACCATTAGAGACCACCTACAAAATAATCATGTCAATCCCGTATTAATTGAAGAAATATTGGAACTTACTAACACATGCCTCAAACAAAACTACTTCCTATTTGATAATAATTATTATCAACAATTAGAAGGACTTGCCATGGGATCACCCCTTTCACCCCTGCTCGCAGAAATGTTTCTGGATAATTTTGAGTCCAAATTATTTGATTCGAATCACGTTCTAATTAAACATGTTCACTATTGGTACAGATATGTGGACGACGTGCTATGCTGTTGGACCGGCACCACTAGGCAGTTAGAACGATTCTTCACATTTATCAACTCCCAGAACAGAAATATTAAATTTACTATGGAAGTAGGAAATAATTCAATTAACTATCTAGATTTAAACATTCAACTAAATGAAGGAATACATCTTTTTGATATTTACCGAAAATCCACCTCCACTGACGTTACCATTCCCGCGGACTCATGCCACCCCTTCCAACACAAGACAGCAGCGTTCCATCATTTAATCAATAGACTCATCAAAATTCCTCTCAATTTACAGAATTACAACAAGGAATGGGAAATCATACAGCACATTGCAAAGGTTAATGGCTATCAACAATCAGTAATTGATAACATCCTCAACAGAGTGCGGAAGAAACAGGCCTTATCAATGGTGTCCTCTCTTTCCCCCATCAACACCCCAAAAAATTGGTGCAGGATCCCCTTCCTAGGGAAAATTTCTCATTCCGTTACCTCTTGCTTCCCCAAAGAAAAATACAGAATCGCCTATTACACCCCCTCAACTCTCAAAACACTGCTGCCCAATTGCAAAGATCGTTTCCCACCAGAAAGAAGAAGTGGAATTTACTGCCTGAAGTGCGACGATTGTGACATGAGATACATCGGCAGAACGGAGAGAAGTGTTAGCATCAGAGTGAGTGAGCATCGCAACTGCTTCAAAAAGAAGAAAGATCAATCAAACTTCGCCAATCATTTATTAGAAGGTAAACACAATAGTGATTTTAAGCCGGATATCCTACATTCAGAAAGAAACAGGAGGAGACTCGATGCCCTGGAAACGTTGGAGATTATACAACATTTAAAGAACAAAACCCCCCTTGCCAACGAACAAGTGCTCCCCTCCCACTCCCCTCTCTTTTTCATCCCCATCAATGATCTCCTGCAGTGACATAAATTTTCAAGTGCCTATCAACATGTGTGCCGTCAAATTTCCAAGAACAAATACTAAGCAGTGCCTTTACCAAAATTATAAAATATAATAGGCAATATAATTATAAATACCCTAAAACGTGACTTTCAACTAAAAATATGGACGGCCGTCACGTTGAGAAAAATTCCATGTCTGTAAAACAAATCCTCATAACGTGATGAAACTGTTCCGCAAAATCTAGGGTGTAAAATCATTTATGCATGTTCAACACAAACTATGGGTGAATAAACATAATAAAAAATGGACGATACTTAACATTGTATTTCTAGGATGCCGGGAAGCAAACGTAAGGAAGCAAAATTAAAAGTATGAATGCATATCGTTGTCAAAGAAAGGTAAAAAAAACAAATGGTGGAAGGAAACATGAATAGAGCCCAAAGAAAATATGGTGAAAAAATATAAAAAGATAAGAAAAATGCTGAGACTAAAAGGCAATATAATTATAAATACCCTAAAACGTGACTTTCAACTAAAAATATGGACGGCCGTCACGTTGAGAAATACAATTCTACAGATTTTAGTGAAAGTCTGACCTTAAACTAAGTTCCATCGTTTTAAATATATACTATCAAGCATCTTGGTAATGAGTAAAATGGATAATTGTAAATAGCTTCAGAAATAATGACTGCGGGATTACAAAATGAAGATAATGATATGGAGGAGCATGCTATTAAAGCCTTCACATAAAACCTCGATAGCGTGCAAGTAACGTCCCTTTCATAAATTTCACCGACGAAATAGCATCATTATTGCGTCATATGCGCTCCCAAGCCTTCACTTTTTTGGTCAATCACATAAAACTAAACTTTCCATGCCTGAGGAAATGTCAAGATTTTTGGAAAGAGAAGCCAAATTATTGAACATTTTCCTCAAGCGAAATTTCAGGTAGGAACGAGGTTAGACTCGAAAGAAAAACAATCAAACTATTAACGCAAGAGGCTGCGACCTTCAGCTGTGGACGGATTATTTTCCTTTCTATAAGGAAGAAATTTTGACTGCAGTTTTCTTAAATTTAATTGTTACTTTGTATTGGCCAGATGGACCCCTAATGGATTAAAAAAATCCTTGTTTCACTATCCATGTCTCTTTCAAAAAATATAACTTAATGAATCTTGGGACATCACGTATCAAATGGATCAAGGAATGAATTGTAATCAAAATTGAGATGAAACGGCAAAAAAATATTCATATTGTATTGTTCCTAACAATGCCTTGCACCATAGATTATTATATAATTAGAATAGATTAACAGCGAAGAGGTCTGCCTCATCTTCATCATGAGTTTTATATTTTTATTAAATATTAGCAGGCCACCCGGCGTAGCTCGGAAAGAATTGTACCCAGAGAAGTGGGAAACTCGGAACCCCCAAATATATTCAATGATTGACTCAAAATTGAAGTAAGACAGTGAGCTGAACACTAAACAATGGAAAAAATTATTTCCGTATACCGCGCTCAGGATCTGCATAAACCCCGCTCCAAAACATTGATCGTTATATGTGCGTATGTGCGTAGACGAAAAACGTCAAATGAACGCATACTCCAGCAAAAATTTTTGCACCAAAAGGATTAACACTTTAGGTGTGGAATCCTTTGACTTATGATTCCCTTTGAACGTACCAATAGATGTGCCTAACCGGCAGGATGCCCAATCACAGATGTTATATGACGTGACGTAAAAAATGGTAATGATAAAGGACTCGAAGGACGCGGCGGGGGCAACCGAAAGTATTACTACGGGGTTTGAGAGCATGAGATGCACCTAATTACTAACTTTTGTTGCAATCCGTGCAGTCGTATGGAAACGCATAGCGGACAGACAGACATCCTCTTTTATTTATGTAGACTCAAGTATAAAGTATCGATTCCCGGGACCTCATATTCATCGGATTAATTTTGATGCACCGAATCATACAACTAACACACTTTAAAAAGATCAGAGTGATTGACAGAATGAGTGACATACACGGCTTGGAAATCTAATAACGCGAAAATTAAGGTGAAGTTTTAGCACTACTACCTCCCTTGATGAAGTGATTTGTATTTATTTTTTCTCAGATTTCATACGCACAACATTTTAGCTATGCTGCAGAGAGAATGGAGGAAGCATTCCTCAACTTACATGCTTCCTCCGAATTGTCTGACATAAAAATTAATGAGGTTAGCGAAAGGTACAACAAAATAAAACTCTTTTATATGTCTGAGAAGAAAACAACACCATATTCTTTCTTGAATATACATGTATTATTTATTTTACTCCTCTAATATGTAACTCCCAACTGGCGTGAAGGACATAAATTTATCTCCGATCTTAATGTCATGAAATCATTCATCCATATATTAATAAACTATAGGCGTTACATCAACCAAGTGATGAGTATCGACCACTCTCCACAAAGATTTGCGGTCAGAAAAAAATAAAGCGATCGCTTTGTAATGCGAAGCGTCGTCCCAACCGCGAAGTTATTTCTTTCAGTCACCGAAAGGCTGGCAGGATAAAGCGGCTTTCAAAAGAAACCATAACGCTTACGCAATTAATTGATCGCAGATGAGAGTAAAAGTTAGAAATGATATTTTTTTATAAACCATCAACACACGGAATGTTTTTTCGTATGAGTAAATACCCTTGCAGAAGTTCATAAGAATTAAAATGTATATCTATCCAAATAAAGGCGAAAAAGTGGAAAATTTTAAGCGTGGCGTAAAACAAGAGACAAGCACAAAACATATGTAGGCATAATATGACGTTTGCGCATAAAACACTTGAGAACCATGAGAGATTTCTACAATAACAAAAAAATTGAGAAGTAGTGATGCAAGAACCATTTCCTATGTCAAAATTACATCACCAACGCATTACATAATTGTAAGTGAAACCATTGGTTAATTCAAGCGAGAAAAACCAAACCGCAAAATAGAAACCAAAATAATCGAACGCTGGATCATATTGTAACCGCACTAAGGAATACTAGACCTTGAAAAAAAGGAATACATCCATCTACATGCCTCATTCAAAGTCAAGGATGGATGATAGATTTCTTCTCGTGATTATATAGTATATATACTCCTTATGAAATGCATCAACCTCCAATCGTAATGTTCTACAATAAATTTTTATAAATTGTACTCTGAACTGAATCATGTGGCATATTCTATATTTGGTACTCTGAAGTTATTAATGATCACGTTATCTACTCATGCACATTACTTCTTTAAAGTAGTATAGTAGAGTATATAGAGAATAGTAGAGTTCACCCCAGACTTAGCCAAAGGAAAGTGAATTTCAAACATTCGAGAGCTGGTTTTATAATGTTTGGTTAGCAGTAATAATGATGATTCTCGTAAGATGAAACAGCCACCCAATTAACATGGTGCTAACTGAAATTTCTGCTTCGCTTGAAGTCTCATCTCATACAGAAGATAACCACATGTTTCAACCACCTCTAGGTAAAATTAACGGCTGTTTCATCTTATGGATAGCATTAACGAGAGATTTTAAAACTAACCCTAGATTTGATCAAGTAAAAATGTTAAATTTGCTATGCTAAAGTTATAAATAATCTCGTCACCTACTCATGAACATTCCATCTTCACTCAGTTATTCAAATCAAAGGTTGATGAAGATGGGTAGTCGTAAAGCTCACCGCAACCTAAGCCAAAGGAGAGTGAATTTCAAACATTTGAACATTTTAGGTGGGCTGCTGTTCCTTGCCATCGGCCACCTAGCATTTCGAGGATTTTAGTTTAGGGTGTACGAAGGCTTCACCAAGAAGAATACGAACCTCGCAACACTCGATCATCAGCAAAGCGCTCTACCTACTAGGCTATCACCCTCCCACATACTTTCATACACGATACTATTTCAACTACAAGGAACCCCATGCAATGAGGAGCCAGGACTATTCAAATCCGCTAGAGAAGGAAATATTGTACTATGAGCAAGGAAGTGGTTATAAAGAAGATTCTTGGAGTTGAAGGTGAAAGGAATACCTAAGGAACTGCACGCTCGATATGCTGACACTTTTTTTCAGTACATCGATAACAGACCGTTTGAGCCATCCTCAATCCTTATAATCATCTTTGATCGTAAAAATAATCATATTAAAGCATCCACGGAAATTCAGAAACAGAACCGTCTCGCGTCCGAACTCATGACACAATTTTTTAATTATATTCATTTAGTAAGAAATAGTTCATTGGCAAAACGAAAGAAGTTTTCGAGGAATTTTACCCAACATGAAGTCATAAGTTTGGGTACATCATATTCGCACCATAAAGCATTCCATTAACAATAAAATAGGATAGTAGTTTATCAACTACAGTTGAAGCACAGAATCTGCCACGGAAGTTGAAATATTCATAGAATGAAGCCCAGGACGATGCATTCGAAGCGAATAGCTGCAATGTGGTGATGTACTTTCCTGAATCTCACGATCACATTTTGCTTCCCTCAGAATGATAGTTCAAGCGATAGGTTTTCAGGGACGAAAAGAGCGATCGCTCGACCCATTTTCTGAATCATAAGATCATTCCCACCGTTACTTTTTCCATCGCTTATGCCGTCACTTTCCGTGTTTACAACTTTCGTTCAGTTAAAAGCCTACCGTGGCGTTACAATCGCTGTTAGTGGCAGGGCTGGAAATCGAAACTTAACGAAAGTCAAAACCAGTAAAATGTCAATAGTTTCGTTCTCGGGAGCGAAATGTAGAAACTAAACGATAAAGAATTAAACCCAGAGCTCTAAACTAAGTGTCGAAACGAAATCGGAGTCAAAACTACTTCGGATCGAAACTAAACTAAATCTCTGGGACGAAACGAAACACAGATTATGTTTCGCACCGGAGGGACCACGTGCTTCACCTTCGAAGTTTAGTCTCGACCCACACACCGAGTACGAAGTATTGTTGAATGGCGTAGAGGTTCGCGCTATCGCTTCTAGATGCATGGGGCACTTTTCCGCTCATAATGTGCAACGCAGTATTCAGTCGACAAGTGACGAAGCTAAACGCTTTATCCTCTCTACATTCTGTCATGAAATGGGTCAAAACTATTACCTATTCCTCCCCCCCCCACTCAACTTCTGATGGAAATAGGGATGGCATTTCAATCCCTCGAGTCATTACGGAGAATGATCGCGTCATTTTTTCCATCCTCATTGGAGCGATCGCTGGAGATGAACCTGGGAAGGGATCGTGTGATTCAGGCTTCAAAAGGAAAAATTTCGCCGACAAAACTACCCGTTGCAAAGTACCACAATCTAGCGCATAGGTACTTTTTACTTATTCTTATCTTTAGATTTTATCTTACGAACGCCATAACTCTACAGAATATCATATCATATAAATAAAACTAGAGATACAGTGTAGAACAGACAGATTCAGAATGTCTTATTTTCCACGATCAATAAGAGATTATAACGGCAGCATTAGAACTCACAATTAGATTAGATGACTTTTAGTGTAGTCTACTAACTTATGTATACCTGAATGCATGTTTCGGAATTTCATTACTATTTCTAACAGCATGTGGCAGTAGAATTTGTTGGTATGTGTAACGTTTTTTTGGAGCGTGTGGTGTGCATGAGGGAATCCAATTGCATGCTGCATGTTGGTGATTGATCACCCCCAGCCAAACACCCTAGAGGCAGCTCGCAGGGTATTGCGTAGATGTAGATGTAATTCCCTCCCTAAGACATGAGAATTTCTATCCAACATCAATCGCACCAAAAGCTGTCGTCAGATAAACGCCATCCTTACTCCGTGACAAGAATCCGTATCAATTAGGCACCGTACCAAAACAGAGCGAAGATATCTTACGGAAAAGAAATTTAAGACATCTCAGACCTACCGCCACATTTGGTCCATTAGCTGCCACACCCGCTTCAAGAAATCGCCGCCTTAAAAATACATAAAAATATCACTACTTACTTCCTAAAAAATCGTTAGAACTTGAACTTCGAGATGAAAATCACTTCATTAAACAAACTAAATAAAAGATAAAAACAATGTCCTTGAAAACATTAAGACTCTTAAATTAGATTTCGCGCTAACGCCTTATCTAAACAATGGATGAAAGACATATCGATCTTAATCTACGAGCACCTTAAATGTACACTGTGTTATCGGTCAAAGTCATCGACATCTGCGGTGAGGAAGCAGAAAGAAGTCAGTGAGTCAGAAGAAGGACTGTCGAAGTGCCGGTGACGCACAGTTCGCCCTTGCGAACGACGGAGGTGGAGAGGTGAGAAGGGAGAGAAAACAGACGCATCAAGTAAACTGGATACCGGAAGGGGCTTAGGATTAGGAGGAAGGGTAGATGACTGGCACTGCTTCGCGGTTTCCAAACAACGCTTAACCTATTATAACCCAATGCTGCTTCTAAGTAACATAAAAATGTATACATTTTCAGCTGTATTCAGGGAAGATGGTATGGTATTTGGAGGAGGCGACCGACAGCTCAGGTCATTTGCGCCATGAGGGAAGGGTAGGTGAGGAAATGTGAAGAGAAACCCGGCGCGGCGTCGGCATTAGCCTGCTCTTAACGAAGGGCGCCAAGGGGACCACGGCTTAACGTCCCATTCGACGGACGGAGTGCTGCGCTTGAAATGTGCTCCACGAAGCATTCAAGCAGGGATCGGGCTCAGTCTCTGAAAATTCTCTGCCACCGCCGGGATTTGATCCCGAGCCCACGGGGTGGGAAGATAACACTCTAGCCACCACACCAACCCGAACCCCTTCAGGAAAGGTTTGAAATAAGTGTTATTTTGTGCTGTAAAGTTAAATGGCGAAATATGTAGCTGCCACGATAATTATGATTAAGTAGCGTTAAAGTCCTCAAATGTCTCATGACCACAGTTGAATTTCAAATCATACTCTTTACTCACGGAAAAGGCATTTAAGATAGATACATTCCAGCTTTTTAGCACAATTTTAGTTTTGAACAATTTTAGAAAATTTGTAATTTGAATGGCTTGAATGAATTTCGAATTTGAAATTTTTTCCTTGCTATTTCCCAAATCTAATTTTAATATTTTTTTAACAATTCATTTCATACGTACATATTTGAGACAAAGAAAAATGTATATGATAGTCTGCTGTAAGTACGCTGAAAAGTTTAGCACTTGGAAGGCGTAAAAACCACGAAATCCCTTCCAACTTCAATCGCTTCAACTTCAGAAATAGACGGAGAATTGAGACGAAGTGAGGTCCCTCATTCATTTTAAGAGCAAGGGACATTTGAGAAAAATGAGATAAACAAAAGTGGGGTGAGTCAGAGGGAAATATCGACTGGATGCTGAAGGCCAGACGCGGAGTATAAAGAATAGAGGATCCGGAACATGGAGCAGACTTTAAAAGGGCAATGCGTCACCGGAAGCCACTCTTTCACTACTCGGTGTCGGGCACTCACTCTCCCTAGACTCCCTCTAGTGGATCGATCGAGCGTCTTCCTAGGAAAAGGGGTCGGACAAAGAATGTACGGGAACATGAGGCTCCACTCATTTCGTACTTCCAAAAAGGCGACCGAGCAATTTGCAGGGGTGACGAGCAGCTAAGGTCATAAGGGTGATGAGGAATGGGAGCTTCACAATAAGGTAGTGGAGAGGTGGAAGGGTGGAGAGAAATCCGGCGCTTGCCCTGCAGAAAACATACACTATCACTCCCGCTCGATCTGAGTCATTTCCTCACATAATATCTACTTATTTTTACTTTCACTATCACCATGAAATTTGCAGGGTAACGAGATTAAATTCCTTAGGAATAACCACCAGTTCCTCAAATACGAAAATCTTATCGTAGAATCAGACACTTTTTGACTCACAAACAATATTTTTTCCGCATTCAAAGCGTAAAATGTTACACAGGAGCAACGAAAATTAGGTGTAGGTGAGTGGTGAGGTGTAATTTGTAGATGTAGGTGCTGGATTATTTTAAAATTCATTGAGTAGATTAAAGGGGGACCAATAACAGTTTAAATTGTATTATATGCCTTTTATAATATTATTCCTATTAAGAAGACAAAGAAGATAGTAATTATAGCTCTAGAAGTTTTCCATCGAATTCAGCAATTATTTTACTATGTTACAATTCATTTAATGAAAACAAGTGCACTGATTTAATGGATGGGATACAATGTCTGGTGCTTTCCTGGAGAACCACCTAGGTTAAGATCTATCGGGTGTCACACCGGGTTAGGTTTCACACCGTAAGTACCCTGAAAATTTCAAAGTTAAAGTTTTAAACGAGTAATGCGTGAGAAAATCGATACTAAATACCACCAGTCGTGCAGAATTGGTGCGTCTTCGCGACGATAGGCACAAATGAGTCCTCGGCTTTACGGTTGGAGACGAACGGAGAGCTACACTAGAGTACCTTCCGCGCGACACCCATGCAAGGACCGGGCTAGCTCTGAAAAATCTCTGCCACCGCCCGGATTGGAACCCGAAATCAAGGAAAGGGAGTACAGCGCAGGGCGGCCAGATTTTTGATGAGTTGTTACGGCAAAAAGTACAGCGTTTCCAGCATGTTACACGAGTTAGAATGGGAATCTTTACAGGAGCGTAGATCTAAGGCTTTATTTACCTACTAAATTCGAAGAAGATATTTTCTCAGACCACGTGAATCACATCCTTCGTTTACCGTCGTACTATGTTAGACGTGATCAAGAGAAGAAAATAAAAGAAATAGAAAAGACTGCAAAACAGAGAGATTTAAAGTGTCATTCTTCCCTCGTACTATTGAGGATAGCAACGTTGTCTCAATTAATAAGATTAATATCGTCACTCGCTGGGATGATTCATTGCATGGTTTTTTCATAGTCCTAGCCTAGCATGTATTTGCTATAGGAATTACTAACCATTTTTGCATTTTTTTTAATGCATATGCATGCATATTTTGCTAGCATGCGTAATATTTCTGTGACCGTACGGTGTGCATGTGGCAGTCCTCTTGCATGCTGCATGTTGGCGATTGGCCACCCCTTGCCAAACACCCTAGAGGTGGCTCGCAGGGTATTACGCAGATCAGTGGCGCAGCGAGGGGGGGTTTTGGGGGATAAAACCCCCGCCAGAGCTCAGAATTTTTTCAAATTTATTCCGTTTTACTTAATTGGATTGATATCACTAATAGAATAGTGTAAGGATTAATAAAATATCCGTCCGAAAGCCGTAAAACTCACCATTTTCAACCATTTATCTTTAAATTTTTATGAAGGAGTGCCCCCGCACCTCCCGCTTACCCTGGCGGGTATACCACACACCCTAGACACCCAAGTATTAGTTGTGCCTAAAACCCCCCTAGCCTTAATTCCTAGCTGCGCCCCTGACGTAGATGGAGATAAGTAATTTGTTGATTAGGGCGCGACATTTCGTTATACCCCACATTATATCCACTTATGGTGTGAAACCTAGCCCGGTGTGACACCCGATATATATCTTGACCTACGTGGTTACATTCCATCCATTAAATCCATGCACTTGTGTTCATTGAATGGACTGTAAAATAGTAAGATAATTATTGAATTCGATGGAACACTTCTTGAGCAATAATATGTATTTGATGCAGTTTATAAATTTAATGGGAATGCTAAAACGGTGATTCCAAATCTTAGAGAATCCCACATTATGTCCACCACTGCAAACCGTCCCCTTTACGAAGGACTGCGTCTTTTTGGCGATGTGATTAATCAGCAGCTAAGGGCGTATCCCGGGAGAGGAGGAGATGGAAAAGAGCTGGGGGAAGGTCATGGAGTGGAGACCGGAGAGCCGTCTAGCACTGCGGGGTCTGCATGGGGAAAGACGACGAGAGATGGAAAATGAAGACGTGATGTGAGAGGTCCTGCGCCTCCGGGATGATGTATTGCGTCTCTCTCGGGAGTTGTTCCGGGAAACGGACATCCGCCACGGACGGGGACTTAAGTGGGCGGAACGATTAAGCGGGAAAGGGGCGGGGGGAGGGCGGGCGAGGGTGGACGCCCTTTTTCACTCACATACTTATTATTTTTTCCGCATTCGGTGCACAAGTAGGAGTAATTACAATTTGATGTTTGATCATTTCCAAACTCAATGAGTAGATTAAAGGGAGACTAACAGTTTAGTATCCCCAATAACAGTCTAAACTGAATCATAGTCCAATTATAGATCAAGAAGTTTTCCATCGAATACAGTAATTATCTTACTATGTTACGGTCCATTTTATGACGACAAGTGCATTGATTTAATGGATGGGATATAATGTCTGGTGCTTCCATGTAGAACCTCCTCTCCTACATTTCTACGAGCCCATTGTCATCACGGATCCAGGAATACTAGTGTCATTTTATTTACAACCGCACTTACCCATGTTATAATGTAGGTAAACGGATCATTATTCTTTGACTATATCTCTAAATTATTTCACTTAATCTACTAAAATTCATACCACTACAAATGCTAGTAGAACCAGATTAAACGTGAATATGAGATTTCAACTGGACACAAAAAAACTTTCTCCCTTACGAAGCAGATTTTTGCGCTGACCGTCAATACTTTTAAGAAGTAAATACTCACTCAAAGATTAAGGATCATCCAGATACCAAAATAATATATTAATATAAATATTATATTTAAATCTCAGCATTAAAACTTTGTCTCGAAATAGGCCACCATGTGCATTAAACATAAAATCTCCTATCTTTAAATGCCGAACCTCGTTCATTATGCACTATTCAGGCACTCTGTAGAGATAAGGAGTTTGGGAAAGACATTTGGATGACTGATACAGAGCGACCTCTTCCAATTCGAAGACTGGAGAAAACTGTGCCCTACAGCACAAATATACAGGCTATGTGAGGAAATTTATCTCTGCCCAAGTTTTCACTTGCTCTATTTTCGCTGCTCCCCATAACTGAAGCAAACAATCATGAATTCTGATCTACAAATTCTCACAGAGCCTCGCTCATTATTCTCTCCACATGATCAAGTAATCGGAAGCTCCGCACCTGCTTGTTCCCGTGAAGTGAAAGCAGAACAATTTTCATATATATCACATGGTATTTCAACGGATCACCGCTTTGGCGAGTTATCATATCACGGAATTATTTTGGTGGAATGATAACTGAGCCTCACTGTATAATCTCTAAAGCTTTTTAAATCCTCCACAATTTTAGATACACGGCTTCCAGATAGAAGAACCTAATTTTAATAGAATTTAGAGTCATTTTAGTCGTTTTTTGAGGAAATAAATATTCAGTATCCTTAAACGCGCCTCCGCGCGCCGTGGTCATTTTTGTGAACCCGACTATTCTCGCAACCTAAGCTCCCTAGATTTTATAACCCTATGAAGTGATGACACCATCTCTACCTCTTACTCCTCCACCGAAGTCACTCTCGATAAAGTCTTTTCAATTTGCCAGAATAAAGGAGGAATTAATTCTTGCATTGTTATTCTATTCACATCTTCTTGGTGCTCCTTGCCCTATTTTTTGTCCTCCTTGAGGTAAAATTCTTAGGGTTTTACAATAAAATCACACTCTGAGCTCCGATGGGACCTGAAAAATAAACCTTCGGAGAGGAATACTGGGACGAAAAATTTTGCTCCGAAGACACAAAGGCCGGCAAGGCTACCGACCAAATCTTTTCGAGGCTCCCTCTTATCTCCTTAACACACACTTAACACTAGCTTTAAAAAAACATCAATGTAATTCTTCCAGTTTTCCCTATCCACAATAAAGCAACAACTACGCGGCATTCACATTTAAGGCTACTGCATCTATTTGGTAATAGGTATCAAACTTTCCTCAGTAAAAATCCTCCTTGCCCAAGACGCATGAAATTCATCAGCTACAAAAGGAAACCGCCTAAAAACATTTTAGCCGTTGTAAAGAATCACACCTAAGACACAGAGTTGAAGTCTACCGCTCATTTTACCGCCGACGAGCAATGCAAAAAGTTTCCATCAAGTGGCGAAAAGGAGACTAAACTTACGACATACTTGGTTCCAAACATTTACCATTATTTATTTTTTCCAATTAATCTGCTATTTTATCCCAATTTTGATAACTGATCAAATTAAAATGTAACGGTAAGGAGTATGAATTTTGCTTGAGAAATCGAGCTTCAAAATACGACAGAAGAAGATCCATAGGCCGAAGGTACGAATGGACGAGAATCACCGATTGCTAGTGTTATTTTTATCGAACAATAAAAAGTTATGGTACCTTTTCACACGATTAATTCAATACGACCGGTTATATTAACAGTTATTTTGTTGTTGTTTATCCGGTTGCTCAACATTTCGACATTTAGACAACAACAAAATAACTGTTAACACATTCAATGCGGATGATATTTTCACCGAAACCTCCAGTGACGGATGGGTGATTTTGCTTCATAACGGTGGTCTTGGAAGTAATACAACAGAATTTGCAATTTTTTTCGTTTCTATTTCAAGCAATTAGTAAAAAACCCTAATGACATACATGTATGCCACCCGTCACCAGTAATTGACAATTCACGCAACCCGCATTACACACATGCAATTTTCCTTGTATGAAGGAGTGAACTTTTCATATTTCCGTTTATAATACTTCTTCTACCATTGATTCCTTAGGTTAATGGCGGAAATATCTTGGAATTAGTCTTTACGTGTATATTTTTTGTTCAACGGCCGTAGATTTAATTTTTTCAAGTCACAGAAGTAGAACACACAATGAACGGCAAGAAAAATATAAATTTATGGGATAAACATTTTTTTAAATCTATGTTACCCCAGAGTTATTGCAAAATTGAAACATTTCAATAAAAATTCTCACAAATGTTAATGATATATTTGAAAGCAAGGCCTTATAGCCCTGGTTGACCTTCACATTCTGGGCAAATTGCAGTCACTGTCCTTCGGATGCCTTCACGGTTAGCGGAGAAATGAAGAGCCTGCATCATTCCTAAAAACCTATCACGGCACATTTTCTCCCGAATATCGGTACTCACACTAATTCTGACCTCCAATCGTTAAAAATCGTGTTAACCCTAATTGCGCCCATGTGGAGAAGAAGGCCCAGCCAAGTTTCCAGTTCTCCCTGTCTAACAGCTTCCAATCCATTATGCCCTTAGTGAAGGCCCTTGGTGAAGGATTTTGGAGGAAAATGATTACAGCATTTTTCTCCGTCTATGAGAGGATTATTTCAAAGAAAATATCATTTGCAAGTTGAAATAATCTCTGGGAGTGCCGCTGGTAGGGAGGGACTCCAACCTTGAGCCTTAAAAATTATCAAGCAAAATAGTACAATTTGTGTAATGGAGTGTTGCATATGTGATAAATACCTTAGTTTTTATGAAAATTAAGACTGTATCTGTACCTAACCCTAGAATGTATTAATGACCTACAAAATGAAAACACCATAATGATCAGAGGACAAGTAATTGATGCGGAGCAATGACTGAGAAAATATGCCGTAAAATTAGGAAAAATACCCAAATTATGTAAAAAAAACGTAATTTGCAATAATTATTTTAAAATTATTAATAAAGTATAAAATACGACCTTTTGGTCGCATGGAAACATTTTTGAATAAAATAGTAAGTTTTGAGACGGGAATACACGTTATTAACAAAAACTAAGTCTGATAATAACTTTTGTGGTTGTACATAAGATATGAATAAATTAAAAAATAAGATAAAAATACTATTTCAAGGGAATAAATAATGGTTAAATGCCGTAATGCTTAAAATACCTCTGAGTCTATTTTTTTCCGCAATTTCGTTTACAAAGCTAAGGAAACAAATAAACAAGTAAAAAAATACAGACCAATACTGTAGATAATGTAATGCAGTGTTGCATACGCCATTAATATGTTATTTTTTTATGAAAAGGAAGAAAATCTGCAACTAAACCAACACGTATGATTAACTCAGAAAATGAAATAAAATAGAAATGAATAGAGGATTGGTAATTGACCTAGGGAAACGAATGAGAAATTATGCAGTAAAAGTAGGAAAAAGACCCAAAAAAAATCACCCAGGATAAACGTAATTTGCATTAACAAAAAAATGTTCTTAGCAAAAGAAATTCAAATATAACATCATTAACTGAAGCACCGCACTAAGATCATTTTTTTATAATGTAGTGAGTATGAAACGGGGATAAATATCTTCAATAAAAAAGTTAGTCTAATCATAATTTTTGTGATAGCACATAAAATATGAATAAATTAAAAATAAAGGTAAAAAAACAAATTTAAAAGAATAATCCATATGTAAGACATGATTATGATATTTACGATAAGAACGATGAAAAAGAGACGAAGGAAATGAAAAGAAAAATCTCAACCTGCCAAATTGTTCCAAAAACAGCAGTAAAGTAAACAAAAAAACACTAAAAATGAAGGAACACGTAGAACTAGAAACGGACACTTCCGCAATGGTGTAAGGTCAATCCCGAACTGCGGGAGGGTGAAAAAGTAACGCTAGGCGCGCTCGGAGCACCCTAGTGACCAGCGGAAAAACGTACTCCCGAAGACATACATTTATGTCATCCGCCTGAGTGGAAAAGCCCTCATGACATATATATATGTCATCCGCACTGAATGTGTTAATATAACGATTTCTGTACCTGATGATGTCGCCTCTGCGACGAAACCGGTCGTCTTGAATAAATCGCGAGAAAAGGTGCCATAACTATTTATTGTTCAGAATGGATTTTCACAAGGTAAAGCCAGAAACAATCGAGTTTATTTTTATCGAACTATTTCAACCAAATCTGTAAATAAATCTTAAATGCATCGAAACGAAGAAATATAATGCCTTTTCGAGCATTAATATATTAATACTAAACTTACCAAATATTGAGCCCCTAAAATTAACTCTTATTTAATTTTCCCGAATAAAATTAAAATTACCTAATTTGTCCGATTAAAATTTTAAATCAGGCGTAGAGGCTAAATGGGTAGGCGATTAAAAGAGGAAAAATAAACGCTATGAAGCCAAATATTTTCGAATTCCAATCATAATTGAAACGCTGTTTTAAATTTCATGACTCTTAGAAATTGCACAATTCAACTATAAAATATATTTCGACATTTTTATTATTCTCGAATACGTACAAAAGCAAATCAGTTTACTCGACAGACTAACTCAAGTTTTCCAGATGTCGAACAATAAATAATATCGCAAATCTATCAAATCAAAAACAAAACATATTGTAGCACGAAGCAATATGTTTCATCCCAAATAGGATGAGTGGGCAAGAGCGAGATGGCATGCGTGTCATATTCTATTAACCATTTTGAAAATTTAAGATCCGTTTCATTGTACGCATTAAAAACCCCACTTCCGCCGGTCACATCAATCGCAAATCACTTCACTTTTGAAGAGTAGTAAATGAACGAATGCAATATGTAGACATGAATTCGTCACGGAATTAGGAATGCCGAAAATATTGTTCGTCACGAACCAAAATATTTTGCAAAAAAGTTGACCGTAGCATCGATAAGAGGAGATCGATATACCATTTATCCGGACGAAGTGTCCCGTTTTCAAAAGAGGAACGGATTGATGGTTCACGTATTTCAAGAACCATTTCATGAAATGGACCTTTTCCCCGCCCTGTAAAAGATTGGAGCACGTCGCTCACGTTTTCACCGGGCCCAGAGAGAGAATCCGTCGACACAGAGAGAAGCAGGAGGAAGGATCCCATTAACTCTCGAGGAAAAACTCCCGTACGAAAGGAGCCGTAACTGCGCTCCCTCGTGAGTCACACGAAACATGTGAGATTAAGTGGAGAAATTTCATCGAACAACTCCTCGATACGAGAAGCAATTTCTCCTCAATTTGCTCACTCATTTCCACACGAAATGTACGTGCTTGCCGAAATCCAACTCGAGTACCTAGATAACCTTCGCAGTTTCGCACCACCGAGATAAAATGAATACGCGAGAAATAGTTCCCTTATCTCCGGCCGACTGATTTGACATCGTTCTCCAATATGCGCGCGTATGGAACTTCAAACATTTGTCACCTGAATTCCACGACTCTATTTATTTAGCGAGCCATTGAAACGAATGATAAGACTTGAATCATGGACTTTGAAGACGTCCCGCGAAGAAGAGCCTCTCGAAAAAATCCGAGGAATCATCTGGATGATATGTTTTTGAGAATAGAGAACTCAAGAATCATCATTTATTTCAAATCCATACTCTTCAACTGATGTCGACACCACTTTATACCTGTAATTGCGCCATAAAAACGTTACAATTACACTGTTCACATCAGTGAGGGAGGGAATTCTTCGGTCCTTTTTCACAGCTGGATTGCAACACTGTAAAACAAGCTTACTACACGGAAATATAATCAATGGATTCAACTGATAAGGCTTTCTTTTTTATACTGCTGTCAATAAACGGATACCCGAGTACGTCATACGGAAAGTAAACATATATGATTATCAAAGGAGCATTTAAAAAGTGTTTATAGCCTATAGTTTAAGATAGCATTACAATATACTACACAAAAACACAAAAAATGCAAGTATATCAGAATAAGGTTTCAGATTGCACTTACGCTTTGGAAGCAGGGCGATAAAGAACCACAGTGTAGCTATTATTAAAATTAGTTGTCATAAGTTGAAAACCTGTAAACAATAACGAGTAGCATTCACCAGTACTTTGACTAAATTGCAGCCAGAGAGACAGAATATTGTCAGTCGCGCCATAATAGTTATGCAGTAGCGTTCGTTCAAAATTCAGTGGAGATGAATTTCCAAAATGAATTTCCTCCAAGTATCTATATTTGAGCGTATCCAAACTATCACCGGGAACACGTAGCCAAAAATTATAATGTAGGAGTAATATCATTATGAACCCATAAAAAGTACGTCGGTTATAATCCAGCTGAATGAGCCAGATGAATCGCTAGTCCGAAAGAAGTCTGCGATTCTATACCTCCCCGAGTTTTCGGACAAGAACTATTTATCTGCACTTCCATTAAGCCGAGTCAAGTACGCTTTCACCGAACTTCCTCATAGCCTTTCACTGAGGCTCTAACACTATCGAACCGGCAATAAACCTGGAACCTATTGCGGTGGTAGTCGCGAACGAACATATATAAATTATCAAAACTAACGGTTGCCTCGAGAAACACTTGATTTCCAATTTGGAAACAAATTAATCGGATAAAGACGTGAAATTTTTTCTGCTCAATTTCAATATTTATCCTCTCCGAAAAAATCCGATGAAAACTATATCACAAAAATCTTATTTAATACCCAAAATGTTGACATTATTCATCAATAGAAAAACCAATAAAATATTCTTTACCATAACACAACATATGACGTGCATAGATAATAGGAGGGGTAGGTATTGCATATTCAGAGTGATTAAGAAATCAACCAAAAATGTGCTAGACTTAAAATGATGATAACATAATGCCTATGGATTTACCTATTTTTACTTCGGATCTAACTTGTATAGTATTTTCAATTTATTTAGTTTCGGTAGTTCAAATTCATTAAAACACAATTTCCTTGAGAGTAATTTATTATTTAGAGGGGAAATGGATAGTTATTCTGAAGACTTTCTCCGTGTTTTAATAATCGAACATTTTTACGAAATACGAAATAAAACAATGTAAATTTATTCTCATATCTGATTTTAGATCATTTCCTCTCTTTTAAGAGCTTCACCATTGATGGAAAAACATATCTATTTGCACTGAAAAATTTACTTACGAATGTATTATTTGCACTGCAAAATTGTGCACTGAAAAATTTACTTACGAATCTATATGTATTCTAACACAGTAGGACAGACATAAATACTGTACGAATAGTTCATTGTTTCCAGAAAATTACATCATTATTCTATTGAAGAAACCAATCTTCCTATTTGAAATTTTATTTAGTTTTTTCGACAGTGTAATACTGCTACAATTAAAATGAGTTTTACTTTTTATTTGTCTTTAAACCTATTAGCAATGTCATATTCCATTTTTTCGCTCCCACACACTACAAAGTGATGACGATTGCAAATAAATGCTCCTCCGTCGAAAATTTTTGTTGATAAAAGTTTTTAGAGGCTTTAATTCCTTTTCGCTATCTTGAAAGTTAGTGTTTACTATCACAGGCCCAACAGGAAATGCAGGCAACCCAAAGGTAATGACACTAAAGATGTTGCGATAGTCATGAGAAAATAGAAAACCAACTATAAAGTCCTAGCATCGATCATCCATTGACATAACAAACGCATTTGCAAAAATTTATCACGCATAAAAATTCTAAATAATATGTTTAACTTTAGAAAAAAGAAAAAAATACTCTCAAAATAATTTGAGCATATTATAACGGTTAAGTGTGCGCGTAACCCTCGGAGGACGCGAAACGCACGGCCGGCGATTCAGCCAATACTTAGCGGATACGTTAGCTCCTTCCAGGTAAATATGAGTGAGCGTTTTTTTCTTCGCCTGCCCTCGAGAGAGTTCGATGATTATTAATAATTACCAGACGAAGAAAGAATGAGGCAATAAGAAGAGTGGATCTCTACAGAGTAAAACATTAAGTGATGAGATGCGTACCCAAATACCATGACTAATAGTTTCATTAACTTCAAAGCCAAGCTTGAAGGAAGCCCTGTAGGTTTTTTTTGAAAATCATAATAAAAACGTAGAGCGCTAACTGACATAGCCAATACTTACTAACTAGAACACATACCGTGTCAATCACTCGAGCGCATTCATAATACGCAGTAACCGAGATAAAATTACGATAACAAAAACCTACGCAAGACGGAAAAAGCAATAGTGAAAAAGCAACCAGCTATGAGTCGCGACTCCGAAGTAGGTCACAAAATGATTTCCAAGAAGGCTTCATCTATGAAAATAATATAAATAGCATAAAAAGCTATTATTATTTTAATCGAAGTCTGATAGCCATGATTATGAGTCCTTTTCATTCATCCATTGGAATAGTTTCTTAATACGATTTAGCTGAATTTACGAGAACTGTTTCTCAACTTCCCACTATATAGAAACCGTTTTTCTAGATAATTATTTCCCTGAGAGAGTAGAGTGACGTGATTCAAGTTCAAATTAATTCAGAATTCCATAAAAATAGGAAATATGTCATAGCTGCGATATTTTAAACAAAATTTTCTCTGATCCAACACTCAAATAAAGATAGATATCAATAATTTTCATTAATTGAACGTTAACCAGAAAAAAAGGGCCGTTAAGAAACCTGAGATTTGGATCTTATGGCACTCATTGACAAGCTTATGAAGTGCGATCACGATTGAGCCAACATAATCCACCCACTAATCAGTGTCTCAAAACGGATCGAAGGTCTGCCATCACCTGACAATCCTAATATGCCTAAACCCTTTTAAATAGCATGCTCAGTAAATCAGCCAAGGCTACAGCTCGGCGGTACTGCGGCAGAAAGAGCGGACGTCACGTGACGCGGGTAACAATTTAAGCAAAGGCCGCTGATTCATTAAGGACAGAATTGCCCCACTCTCCTTGCTGACCGACTGCCCTGTGACGCAATCCCTGGGAGCGAAAGCAAAGTATTTTGACCGAGAACAACAATGGGGAAAAAATAATTAGGACGTTACGCAACTTCCGTCCCTTTAGTTCTGCACTTCTCTCCCGACATACTAACGCACTAAGCTTCTGAGGTTGCTTGAGAGGTGATTTGTAAAGAAAAGAGCTCCTTTAACTATATAGATATGTGAAAGAGGATGCCTGTTTGTCTGTCCGCTATGCGTTTCCATACGGCTTCACGGATGTCGGCCAAAGTAAGTACATAGGTGCATCTCACTCTATCAAAACCCGTAATGCTACTTTTGGTTGGGTACGACGCATCCTTTGCGTCGATTTCTCGTATCCGTTTTTACGTGACGTTATACAGCTTCTGCGGTTGGACATCCTGCCGGGTAGGCATACCTCTTGACAAGCTCAAAGAGAAAACATAAAAATCCTGCTGCGTGACTATGAATTCCAAGTTTCCCCCTTCTTTGGATACTATTCTTAATGAGCAACGCCATGGGGCCTGCAGGTCATAGTATAAATAAGAAGAGGTCCAATATTAGCCATTCGGAATTTTAAAAATTGTTCTTATCATAAAGCCAAACCCCAGCTACGCACAGTGGCGGCTTTTATTTTATAAATCAAAAAGAATGACGACTGAAAAATTGATGCGCAGTGGAAAATATGCGGCAGCCGAACCACTCTTTTGTCTCCTCGATAAAATGAGGAAATCCGAGGTTACCGTGGGAGTGTTTTGGCTACTAACAGAGCCCTGGGTTCTCACCCAATCCGTCCTAGATATTTCTTCAAATTCGTCGAAAGTAAGAGCGATGAAAGTCGAAATATTAAGTCTTTAGGCAGTTCTTATTAAAATCTGACGCAAGGAGATAGTTTGGGAAACAAGAGAATTAGTTACCAAGTTGAAACGATGCAATCCTTGAAACAGTCATTTTCCCTCACGCATTTTAGAGTTTTTTTTAACATCGAACACTACTTTTACTACGCTAACAAATAATTCAAATAATCCATGGGCTTCAAGTCGCTTTCTTCATTTCTTCAACCTTAAATTATTTGCATGCATGCACGATGGGTAGTTAAAAAACCTATCATTTTTAAATGGTTATAGCAAAATAGATGGCATATTTTGAACATGGAAATATGAAAGCAGCTGAAAATGTTACAACGGCACTAAATCAGACAAAAATCTGAGTTACCATGGACAATATTATTCCCTGGGATATTTGTAGTACGCTGCTAAAAATTAATTTGATCTCTAAAGACTTTTGATGCTAATTACACACAGCAACCAGTTTTATTGTTTCCTTTCTTTATAATTTAATTTTTTTCTCCATGCCTATAAAATTCAAAAATAGGTTTTATTGCAGCAAAAAGTAGGCTCTAACGTCACTCAGAAGTAAGAACGTAGGAAATACTCGATAACAGAGGTCAAAAAATGAATTTCGGAGGATTCTAAATTTCGTGGGGTTCATGAATGGCACATTTAAGTGAGTGGATAGAAAGAGGTAAAAGGCATTTGTACATTGCAATAAATTTTCTGTGTATATGCATCATCGGCTTCCGCAAAGTACTCAATCCTTGGACCAAATAAGGTATACATGTTTTAAGTTTCAATCGGAAGGCAATGAAATTCCGGATGGGGAAAGAAATTTTAGCGCAGAACATTTTACCAATCTAAAATTCGCACAAAAAGGGCGATTCTCTGCATGAAATCTTAACGGCCATCACATTGCCCTTCCCATCTCCTACGAGCACGAGTCGTAAAGTCACGAAGGATTCGTGGGAACGCCCAAGCAGCCCAACCTTTCCTTCTATTTTTCCCACTCTAGGCAAACCTCCTTCGTGCCAATGCGCCCCGTGATTTTGAGTCCACCGCAATGCCGTACTTCGGCGGATGATTTTGACGATGCGGAGATGCGCCGAATCCTCACACGTGAGCACCGAGGAAGAGATTCCCACCATTAGCCATTTCTCGCCACTCTTTCCTCCCCCATCTTTTCCCACATACCTCATCCAGTCATCTACACTCCGGGACTGTCACGCCTCGGCTAATCTCTATGATTTTACGGTAATCTACATGAAAGCACTCGCGCAACGTAATGGCATCATTAACAAGAGTGAATGCTCAGCTGATAAATGGAATCAAAAAATATTCATACGCGGCGATGACGACTGAAAAGCAACGATGGTGTTTCCAAGGCCTTAACGGCAGAATATCATCGGCATAAGGAGATATGCTCATAATAAAAGGGAAGAACTTCCATTTATACTACAGAATTAGTAAGTAATTAACTAAATATCAGGTAGTGAACGCTTGATTAATCAATAATTAGGAGTTCAAAAACATTAATCACCACGCTCTGAAGGCCTGAACGGCATGGTCGTGAGCAGCAAGAAAGTTAATGCAGATAAAAAGCTAAAGATTGAAACGTGTAGGTCGCAAAACTCACAACATTTAGAAGCAGAATTTTCGCATCGATTTTTACAATAACCACTCAATATCTCAATGGATGAAGACTCCTCCTCGGAGTAAATTAGTGTTTTGTTTATTTTTAAAATTCTACATTTTTAATTCTAAGTGGCAACCCTCTTTTTTTACAGTAAAATTAAACTACTCATCAAATAAATATTGGAATTTATCCGGCACGGTTGCCAATGTCTTTTAATTTTTTAGCCTAAGTATTACTTGTAAACCCGCATAATTATTAAGTTATTTTAAAAAAATACGTATATTTGAGTAACGCTATTAAGTATTAACCAATTCCAGATCGTATTAAGATACAGCTATAAATATTTTACAAATAAAACAACTAAATAAATTCCTCACGAATTACTTTGGCTGGGAACTCTTTTACGAATCCTGTTTTCAAAAATCTACTCGATAAGGAGACGCTATCTTTGGGGATCCTCTAAAGACGCAATGCGAAATTTCTGCCAAAAACAAACAACGACCTCAAATGGTGCCAGGTAGAGACACGCGCTCTGGCCGCACATTAATGATACGAATTTCAGTTCGCAAAGCTATGGTGATGTTATCTGAATGACAGCTCAAGGTCAAGCTTAAAAATTCCATTTTATGGCTACGCAAACATTTCGCAAACCGATTATTTGCTCTTTGCTGGCATGATAAATTTCAGTATTTGCCGCGTTTTATAATCTAGGATGGAAGAATTCGTGAAATTGACTAATCGCACCATAAATTCCGCCGCGCGGTAACAGAACCAGAAATTTAAAAAGGCATATGAAACATCTAAATAATGTCCATTCTTGCAATAAAAAATAGGAAGATTAATTAATAAAAAAGAGGGAATTGATAAGAGAGGGAATCAGAGGGTGCAGATAGAGCCAGATCTAAGAGAAGCAGAGATGCTGAAAACAGTAAGTAATCAAGGAAAGGATGTTGGATGGGGAAGGGAGAGGACAGGGTAAAAACGAAAAGTAAAAGGGAATAAGCCTAATTGAGAACGAATCAGGGGACCTTAATGAGGGAAAGGATACCATCTGGATAAATTAATAGTATATTCCACCTATACTTGCCTCACTTCACCAGTCGATTTCTTAAGTGATGATAATTGAGAAGATGGATAAATACTTCAAGAATGCACTTTCACACGATGGACCGAAGGTATATCTTGAGTGAGCAAAAATTAAAATGTCACAGCGTCAAAATCGCGGTACAAAAAATTTAATTCATGATAAATTTTAATTAAATCCAAAGTCATTAAAATTTGTGTGCGCGGTGAATACCGTACCTTATATTTTTAGGAGTTTTTCAAAATGTCAAAAGACAACGCTTCAATGTATTCAATTTTTGGATTTGAATTCAACTAATGATAATGATTGAGAGATAATGACTCCATCACGACACGCGGCATACACCCGTATGTGACTTATTTTTAATCAAGATAATGACTATTAACAAAAAAGATAGTTATACTATTATATGATATAAATCAAGTTCATAGTGACGAACAATAAGCCATAATTTTATTATTTATTTTCACGCCTAATTTTCAAAGTAAGTAGAAGCGCATTGTGCCAATGGCGAAAGAAATTAGAAAAAACACTCCAATATCATTTCCTGGTGACTTGAAAAACCATATTCACCTCTGATATAAATGGTAATTTTTAAAACCACAAGATCAATAAAGAATGAAGATATAAATGAAGCGCTAATCCCTGGGTGCTTGAAGAAAATACGATGATAAACTGCCAAAATTCTTCTTCGCTCCATTTCAGGATGTTTGTTCCAATGCCACCCGTAAGACCACTACGCTGTGCTAGTTCTATTTTCCAACACCGTGGAAGGCGCATGCAATGGCATGGAAAACCGCTTCAAGATAATACACCGGAATGAAGTCGATTTCGGGGGGGGTCAATTCAAATCCCTTCGGGTGACGTAAGCCTCAGCAAGTGCACGGAGCAAGCCAAGTTTTGCCGAGGGTACGCTACTCCACTTATTTCTCCAACATTTCTTCAAGAAACCTTTTCCCACCAAATTCATCAGAGCAGATGTATCGAGCTTTATCCCTCCGTCTCCCCAGTCTTCATTTTATCATGCTTAAAATATTCCAGGGCAGGAAGAATATAAGAAGAATGAATATATATGAAGTAAGAAATTGATACTTCCAATCGTTTCCCACTTTGAGGGACATCAATGTAATTTTCATCACCTTCTTAACTTCACATAAAGACCGCGAATGAGGGGACCTTAATTCAGGATACGATGCACAGTGGTCCGGATCGCGAAAAAGTTGGACAAAAATCAGATTTTCGTTGGATGTCTTTAAAAATTGCTCCCTTCATGTTTTTTGGCGAGCTATTTTCATTTCTGCAGTTATTTTTACGAAAAAACTATTATTTCATGCGATATCGTGGAATTTTAACTTATTAACTGGCTAATTGTAACGCTGACTGCATAGATAAACGGTAATCATGATAAAATATGAAAATAAATGATAATTAGTTGTATAGAATGAGTTAATGATCTTTAAAATTAGTCAATCAACAAAAAATCGGCTGAAAGTAGGGTTTTTGGGTGCATTGACTTACGTTAAAGAGGTGCGATTTCCAGATTTTGTGAGATTCTTCTGTATGGACTAAAAAGTAATTACTAAATAAGTGTCAAAATAGTATTTAAGTGACTCTTTTATTCTCATAAAAGCATGGTTAATTCCTCATAAATTTACAATTATGTATTATAATTGTTCAGCATCAGATTCTTCTGAATCCTACCCATCGTCCTCTTCATATTCACTCGAAGAATTTTGAGACTCTTGCAAGACCAAGAGATCACGAACTTCCTGCGGAAGATCTTTAAGGCCCCGGCATTTGTTTAGTTCAGTTCCTAATGTGCTAATAAAAGGATCCGATATTAGGATCAGTCTCCGGAAAATATCCTCATTAGTGTGGAGTCGAGATATTTTTCTCGCGTTATGCTCGCGATATATTCTAATGTCTTTATTGCGAGATTCCTGGGCCTCCTCCGACAGTTCTCCAATAGGAAGAAGAGCCGACTCGATGACATCTGCACCATGTATTAACACTTTGTGCACTGTGGGTGGCATGTAAAACCAACCATAATGTCTCACAAAATTTTCCGCTGTATCCATACAGAACTTTTTAAATTTTACTGAATCAATCAAAAATCCGCAAGACAAAGACCTTAAAATTGTTGAGAATTGAAAGATTAACTCTTCCTCTCCTCCTGAAAATTAATTAACTACGTTATTTCATGTGAAAAGTACTGCATAAAGCAATAATAAAAAGATGTTATATTGCAACAATGAAAAGAAAGCATTCAAAAATATTGACCCTCGCCAGTAATTTCAGCCGATAGGCGAGAACTTTTGAAGAAGCGCCTCGCTGAGTTTCCATCACTGGATGTGCCATATTTTGGCTTCGGCACATCAACTAAAAGGCCCATTCTCTTTTTAAATTCGTATGTACCTATTAAAAAATAAGACTAAGAGAACAATATCCAAGGGGACCCCATATCACCATTAGAATACAAGGAAAATACGAACCTGAGGTGCTTTGAAGGTTGCGAAATACAACATCAGGGAAATCAACAATTTTGTCCAACCAAGTGCAATTCCTCTTCAAAAAAGAAGAGTTAGATCGCGAACTAGCTCGCCATCTTCTCTCGTTGGAATAAAAAAAAATCATCTTTAAAAAATTATTAAGCTCTAGTTTTGCCTCCTCGTCTCCGTGTAATCTGAAACAACTCTCTATTGCATTCAAATTCCTTTTTCGAGCATCTATGGTTTTCTCTTTTTTCTCCATCATTTTTCCGTCAGTTTACGCCGTGTAAATGCCCATGACATTGTTGACAGTCAACAATAAAAAACACAGGTTTGCAAAAAGCTACACAACAGTATTCTTTCTAAAAAGTTTAAATATCAAATAGAAGGGAAAATATGAAAAATTAGAGCGGTGCCTCGTCTCAGACCAATTAAAAAAAAACGGAAAAAAGAAATGGAAATAAATGAAACATAGTACACCTGCTCCATAATCCTTATTTTTGTGGTTGTCAGGAACTAATAAATCACTTAATCACAATTTTTTTAGTTATCACAACACTATAACTTCTTTGCGAGATCACTGTAAATCACAAAAACTGTAGCCAAAATAGGACTTCGCAATTAGTGATGGATATGTGTTCACATCGACAGAAAAGTTGAAACTGAAGGGCACCAAAATGTTTCGACCGAAATTTGGATGGGGTTAAAAAGAGGAGTAATATTTACCAATGGAAATGTGGGTATTCCCCTGGATAACTTGTTGGGGTAGGGTTGGACCCCGTAAAGAAAATGTGATGTTTGGATTTTGAGCGAAAATACATACTAGCGGCGGACCTGCAATAAAATCCGTCCAAAAGGAAGCGGGTGGAGGGTAAAGACCTCATCTATTAACACGTGCAGCTTCACTTGCAAGCCAGACAACCCCTAGAAAAGCAATAAACTCAAGTTGGGTGGTGCGCCAAGTGGAAAAATAGCAAAATGACAAAAGATGGCAAAATGTCCCGACTAAAGACCCCTTTCCACTTCCCTGAGGTCCGACACGTGTTCGGATAACGGGTCTCTTGCCCGTTCGGATTGAAAGAAAGGGAAGGCGGTTGTTGGTTTTCCCGGTAGCAGTGCATGTAGCCTGTCGTATTTACCTCAATCTATTACCAAATCGCGATTGAAGTCGTTCTGAGAAGCGATCGAAGAAAATATTTTATCTCCTCTCCCAGCGTCCCAACTGCGCTTAACCTAATTCAAATTGTTCCGAAATTATTCTATTGGTCCATACACAGATAAAGTTTGGATGATTACAAAGTATAAAATAGGTTTTAAAATGCTAAAATTCTTATTTTTGTGATTCTGGCCCATGAAACATTGGGAGACACATTTTACCATGTGCCTACACTGCGCTGATGCTAGCGTGTCGACGCTCACGTCTATCGCGGCTAGGAATATAAATCGTTGTTATTCGCTAACTCGCACAGATTTGCAGCTGATTTCTTTACTAATATCTTTATAATACTGTACTTTATTGTCACCAATAGCCGAATTCGCGCAAATCGACGTCACTTTTTTTATAACTCAACATTTATGCGAATTTTTCCTAAAAAAATTACTCCCCTTCAAATAATTCTACAGCAATCATCAACATCTCCATAAGGTTGAAATATTTATTTTATGACAGTAAAATGTCTATATTACTATAGTGCAAAGTAAGTTTACGAATATAATCGGCGGCATAAAGCCAAAAATAAATCTAAAATGCGTAATTTTCGAAAAAACGGAACAATCAAGTTTCCATTAGAAATAGAGCTACTTTGACGCAATATATCTTAGCAAGCAACTTTTTTTATAAAAAAGAAAGCATGAAAGGTGATACCCCAGACATATTACTACATAACGTCTATAGTCTAAGTGAGTTTCAAGAAAGTCGAAAAAATGATTTTTGTCCACCTTTTTCCGGATCCGGACCACTGTGCGATGCGGGCTGGGTAAATAAACAGAATATTCCGTTTAAACCTTACTTTACCAGTCGATATCTTTCGCGATGATAATTGCGAAGGCGGATATATACTTCAAGAATCCACTTTCGTACGATGAACCCAAGGTATATTTTGAGCGAGCAAAAAGTTAAATGAGACAGCGTCAACGTCGCGGTAAAAAATAGCGACGATCAATTCAATGAAGAATGAGGTCATAAATAATGCTCTGTTAATTAAATGGCTGTAAAGGTTACCCTTCTGGTATAAGTGGATATTTTTCATTGGCCAATACGTATTGCACCTCGATTCAAAATAATTCGAATTTCGAATAATTTCGAATGATCAACGAGAAGGAAATTAAAAATAATAAGACAGAACAAACATGACAGCTTCTGAACAGACTTCTAAGCCAGTTCAAAGAATTCAAATCTTTGATAGTCCCCCTAAGAATATTCGGCAGGGTCTGAAAGTGCAGTAATAGTTTTAAACGCGAGAAGGTAGTTTCCTTTATATGTTGCATCGTTTGAACGATGCACCATTATTTTGGAAACTCTCGACCTTTAAAAATATTTCAGAAATCCCAATCGTAATTTCGCCGCAATTTTAAGCAACTCACACGTATACATGCGGCTTTCCCACCGTGCCCCTCGGCGTTCAAAGCGGAGTGGGACCAAAATGGCAATGAAGCACGCGAACACGAACTGTTGACGAGGAACCACTTCCCATAAGTCACGCCACAAACTCAAGGACGACGACTGCGAACTATCTCCAAATACTTTCCTAAGTCAACCCAATGACTTCCTTAATAAAGAAAAGTTCTGATGAAAACTTTTCTCAAAAAAACCTTAATTATCGTAGAAGAAGGGAAAAGGGATGACATCAATTTTTAATAGCTTTTTTTAAATGCAGTAAAACAAATGCATTCATGTTCATGACATTAAGTATTTAAACCAAATAATTGATTCGAAATATAATCATGTTTCTGGTTGATTTTCTCCGGCTCGTATGTTTGTAAAGGCTCCCATGGCGCGAATATCCACAGAAAATATTGAATATCCCCATGCTTTCAGGTATGAAAAAACTTTACCCAAATGAAGAAGCACCAAAATACATATTTATTAAATACGAAGTTTAAGAAAAAATGGCTCAGAATATTAAAGACGTGGGTTTAATCCACGAATTTACGAAACCGATTCCTACGTCAGCAACTAAATGTACAGGAGAGGAAGATGAATTGCCGACATGACTTGAATCGCGAAGCCATTATCTTCAAGGCTATTCGGAGTCGTTACCTATGCGTCAGAACCTTGGTGTGATGGAAGGCTTGCGTGTTCCATTGGCTACTAGGGTGTTGGAAGCAATGGTAGTAGCTCCTTGTAAGACCATCCAATACAGATTATTTGAAGGTGTCTACAATAAAGTGTATTCATGGGTCATGATGTTGCCACGCAAATAAAGCGTCGGAATAGCCATAGGAATTCAAACCAATTTTGAAACAAAAACGGAAAGCTCAAAACAAGTTCACTTCCAAAATAAAATTTGATCGCAAGACAATATTGACGTTTACATAAGCTTCACAACTATTTCAGTGAAAAGGGGAGACCGTAAAGTCTCGCTCGGAGAAACAACGCAATAGCGTAGTTGAAAGAGAAATGTAAGCGTTAATTGTAAAGGGGATAAAACATTCATAAGGCAGGTGAAATATAACGGAGCACTGCACAATAATTTCTGCTTCTTCTCTCCTAACATTTAAATCAATAAGCACACTGAAATTACATACCACTGATAATTATAGTTCATTATCATTGCATGAAAAGCATAAATTCTTCAAAGTGGAGCCGCGAGGTGCTGACCAAATTTTAACACAAACCGAAAGCACACGTGTTAAATTAAGCTAACTATTGAGATTGACTTGTTGCCGAGAGTTAACACACGTGAATTAGCGTGAAAACTTATACAGCAGAGCTAGGCCCTAGGCGGATACACTAAAACCACTAATTTCTTGATTAAGCACCGTCACCAAGTGAAACGAAGGTTAGCGCTACACTTTTCGCGGCACAAAAAGGTGACGAATGAAGTCAACAACCGATCGTGATAGAGTCGTCGGAGTTAGGAAACCATGATCACGATAACCGGCTGAAGGGGACGTTGACACCTCGACGAAAGCTTAGATAGAATTATAAGTTTCAATGCCACTCGAGCGATCGGGTTGGTGTGGTGGCTTTACATCCTGGGTTCAAATACCGATGGTGGCAGAGGTTTTTCAGGTCGCCCGATTCTTGCGTGAGGGTTTTGTAGACGGTAAGATGGGGCTGTGGTAAAGGCGCCTTTCGATAAGATCAGACTAATGATGACGCCGGGTTTCTCTCCACCCTTTCTTCCCCACCCTTTCCTCATGGCGCAAATTACCTGATCTATCGGACGCCTCCTTCAAATATAAATAAGAACTACCGCTAATGTCAAGAAGCGTTAATTAATGAAACCTGCGAAAAAAGGCAAAAGTTTACTTAAACTTTTTCGCGACACCTATGATTCAGGTGCTCCACGTATTAAAAAAACATTCAGATATACAAACTTCAATTCTAATTGCATATCGTACAATCTGTTGATTGAATAACAGAATAAATCATATTCTAAATGGTTGAAATTTATATGCCCTAGTAGTTGCCGTTGGAGGGAAGAATGCTTCGTAAGCGGGGAATTGGGAGGGAGTCAATGACCACTGCAGGCAGATAAAGATTTATTGAAGTGAGGCAGGCCTTCCAGTGATTTTAACCGGGAAATCCTACTTGGGAAGGAAGAAAAGCCGGTGTGGTTCCCAAAATGTTTCATGTAAACCTATCTTAACCGGTTGATTACTTAAATAATAGTTATTAGCCAACGGAATAGGCCTTGCGGTAGGTGTGGATGCCTCCGAACCAACGGAATAGTTTTTATCATTGGTTAGCAGTAATTACCAGCTAATAACCAAAACACTTTTGAAAAAAAAATACATTCCAGCCAAAGGGATAAATAAAATTCATAACTGCCATAGAATGATGGACAGATAAATTTATAAGATATATGATTCTTTTTGAAACAAATTTGCTGAAAATGCAATGAAAGTGTAATGATGGAGTGGATCAGTTTGCTTCAACAGTTACGTTGGTTTGCTAACGAACATATTTAATTCTAAATTTTTAAATTTCGAACACGCATTAATACTTCTAAGTGGCTAAGAACCTTATTTTCGTATTTATTTAATCAGTGAAAATGGAAGAATCAATCGAAAATTTATCCTTCAACTCCACTTGAGTTAACCCATATTTTACGCTCAAAGTTCATTTGTGAAAAGTGCAATGTGGGCGTGCACCCTGATTGTTGCTTCAAGGAGTACCATGTAAAATATCAGTCCAATTAGTGATATGCCACAATAAAATTTACGAAATATAAATGGAAAATTTTGTAATCTATACTACTGTAAAATATAGAAATGCCTTGTTATGTGCCATGTGTAAGTTTTTATTTAGCATGAAAATATATGACTTCAAATGATGATGCTTAAAAATAAATGGGCTCATATATTAAGTGTAAAAAACAATGTCTTATTATTGTTGTTTGTGAAATAAAATTGTGTAGAGAACTCACGTATTTTTTATTTTGCATTCTACCCTCACGTTGATCGCCGGCAAGTCTGATCTGGGCTTTATCCCACCGTGTGTTTAAAGACACGGGCTCTCCCAAAAAAAGTATGACGTTCTGATTTTTTAAACTATTTTTCCCATAGCAATTTGTACAAATAGAGCAGCATACCAAAAAATCAGATACCAAATAGGTAAAAATGTGTTCCGGGATAATATGGGTTAATTACGCATCTTTTAGTACTTATTTCAAATTTTTCCA
The DNA here is from genome assembly GCF_921293095.1 of Ischnura elegans. NCBI lineage: Eukaryota > Metazoa > Arthropoda > Insecta > Odonata > Coenagrionidae > Ischnura > Ischnura elegans. Next base: position 79,732,688 of record NC_060246.1, on the reverse strand, counting down.
GAGTTAATATTCTCTCTATTCAAGGCATCTCCCTCGAAATGCATTAAATTTCTCCTTTAGCAACAAAAAATGTGTTAAAATGTGGGGACCATTGAAACTGAACAATAAACTCGCATGGGTTAAGGAAGGCCAGTGTCTCAGACGTAATCGCAACTATAAATTCCGGTTAGTTTCTAATCATTAGTAGCAGAAAACAAATCGCTCCATATAAAAATTTGGAAGTATTTATGATATCATCTGTAACAAATAATGGAAAAATAATAAGTTCAACAGATTCAACCGTTATACGGTGGAATTTCAACTTATTTAAATAAAATATGGTAGCACTTTCCCGTAATATGGAAAGTGCTACCATATTTTATTTAAGTATGGAAAAATAATGTTCCAACACGTTTGGCATCCCATGCTTAATAAGTACCGACAACGTGATTACAAAAAGGATGATTACAAAATCATTAAATTACCTACATACACACAATAATAATTTTTCCTTAATTTCGCTGGCATATAAAATAACAGTAAATTTAAATAAATGCAGTAACCAGCTTACAGACTTTGATTTCAAATCTGGCTGACGGAAGCTGAAGGTCGCGAAGATTTTCCGGAACTTATTCCCAGACAACCGCCACAGATAGAGAAAAGCATATTCCCACAGTTAATTCCGGATGATGATGATATCATCAGTATGGGAAAATCGTAAACTGCATCAATAAAATGATTCCTTCCTCGGAAAAATTATCTTTCTATTTTTGGGGAGATAGAGTCGCAATTTATACGGTTACCAAGGCCTTATATGGGATAAAGAACCAGACCGTTACCTTTTCAAACCGTAAAACCACCGTTTACTCCGATCATATCTCTGGTGAGAGTCCTTAACAAATTAACGAGAGATGCTAAACACTAATTACCATGGTTAATTATTAAGTGGGAATAAAACTATTACTTGGATAAAAATAAGTTTATTGTATTTAAAAGGGAGAAAAAGGGGGTGTTTAAGCATCAATCACGACGAGTTGAGGGGAAAGTAACCTGGACAATTGCAACTTCGATTTATGAAGATAAACAAGTTTTTTAAAGCGTTTTTAGTTGCTTTTAAAACGAAATTGCTAAGGTTGCGGTACCTATATAAAACCAAGTACACACAGGCTGTGAAGTGTTCATAATACTTGAGAGATTAAAATTTTCACTCATAATTTCCATCGTATTTTTTTAAATATATAGATGTAATTGGTTATCCAATACTGTTTGTAATACTAATTAAAATGTAAAACTTATCTGTTGCTAGAGTAAAAATGAATTTATGCCCACTAATCATCATTCTACACTAAAAATATCCAAGTTTTTTCATCGTAATAACGTCACAGGCGGAATATCAGTCAGTCTCTCACGAATAGACAGAGTTAAAATCGGCACTTGAGACACGAATACTTCAATTTTCAGGAGATATTTCTATACTTTGACAATGAATGCACTTTATATAAGAAGTAAATATAATTCGTCTACCTTACCTGCTTTGCATTATATTAAAAAAATATAACAGATGATTGTACGGGCTGCATGGTATTGTTTCTATTACTTTCCGCAGAACAAAGGAATACTGTAAGGTAATTTACACACGAATTACGAATTGGTGCTCACCTTTATTTCTATAAATTCACTCGCACTATTAATTCAAGACAGAAGTTTCCAGTTGGAATAGGCGGTTAAAATTGGAACGGAAATAACAGCGTAAACTGAAAATACTAAGATAACTATGAAGTAGCATACGAATAGACTAATAGAGGAAACTAGGATCTGAATTGACCGGAAATGCGACAACGTGTTTTTTATTTAATTTTTACTTCCCATTCGAAGGACAGAGTAGGTTCCACCAATGATGTTCTCTCCTGTTGAGAGAATATATCTACTGAAAATACCAAAGACGATTCTGACACGGATTCAAATAACAAGACCGTAGCGAGGGGGACGATGGGTTCAAACCTCCCCTCTAATGTTTGGGATATTCGATATTAAGAGTAACCCCTCGGCATGAAACCCCCCCGGAATGCACCACCTCTTCGAGTGAATCTAAAAATCTGTTCTTGCTAAATCCTTAATTAACAATGGTGATCCCTGCAAATTTAAAAGTTTCCTTGGATTGGTTGAGTAAAAATTTCCATCATCCTTGACATCATAGAGAGCATAGAGAAGAGTGTCTGGCTTATTAGAACTTAAAAAAAAAAAAAATGTATTTTTCTCACTCAAATTGAGGTTCGGGAAAAGGTTAAAATATGAATGAAACACGACAGAAGTTTCCAGAAGGAACAGATAACCCCCCTGCCAAACACCCTAGAGGTGGCTCGCAGGGTATTATGTAGATGTAGATAACCATTCAGCCGAACATCTGCGATCATGCACAGACATGTACTCTGGACTGATTTTTTTTTTCAATTCGTAATCACTCAATATAATACATTTCACCAATTTGACGCTACTAAATGTAGTGAAATAACCTCCATGAAAATTAGATCAAATTCCGGATCCCTCTTTGAAGACTCGTTTTTATTTCAAGATTCGCGCTTGATTAAAAGGAAATCGTTGGATAAAAGCTCATTCACAAAAAAAACACACTTTAAAATACGGCGAAGGAAAGGTTGACCGAGCCTGAGGCACTGAGGCAACAAAAATCGATAACACTGGCCCAAACGCGTCGCATAAAAATATCCATTCCGCATGACTACTCAACTAGGTGAGCTATGAAGGTGATTTGGCTCGAAGTTCGAAAGGTCATCGGTCACGAATATTGTGTATAACAAAGTAATATAGAAATGCGTTGACCTTTCCGAATCATTCCTTTAATGTTATGCTGCGAAAAGAAAAACTAAACACAGTAAAAATACTTCGATGACGTGATATTTTTCACCCAAATAACCGTGAATGATAATAATAAATACACTGCAATGAATTCAAATAAATAAACATTTATTTTTTAACTTCAACGCGCAAAAAAGTACCTAACAACAACTATCAAGTTCTCATTTTCCAAAACTAACAATTCTTAATTTTCGAGTGAATATTGAGCTATAATTATTTCCAAACCAGTTCTTCTCCGGTTCCGTTGGCCCTGTAAACAAGATAAGAGGCTGGTAATAGCTCAAAGGGTATTAATATAATCAGCAGTGCTTCCGTTGAATATATCACTGAAGTGGAAGCGATATAGAGAATTAACCTATTGGTGCAACCCAAATTCATATACCTCTCATTGAGACCAAGAGTGCAAATTAAAATAATACCACCAAGAAAAAACTGGATACCCTACAACTGACACTGAGATAAAATTTTATATTATCACTATTTTCTAAACGAACTAAGGGTTTATTTGGTAACAGAATATGATTATTACAATAGTCATGACATCTTATTATTAGTGATCACTAGGAATCCAACCGGAAAATACCCATAAAATTTACCCAAGGCTATCAAATACCCGCGATATTTTACATAGCAGTTCAAGGCATGGATTTTCTGGCATAAGCTCTAATTTTTCCAACAAATAAATTACAAAAATTGCTAGTGACAGAGTGTGCTCGCTAATTAGCTTCGTGTATTCATAAGCGCGGGTGTAATGGATAAGGAAGGACGAACGTTTTCTCGGGCAGCTAAGCCTAAACAAAATACCTCTTATAATTCAGTGAAAACCCTTAATCACCCCCGGAGTATCCCACAGTTATTATCCTCCCTGAAGATAATCAACAGAAATCGATCGGAGATTCGAGGGAGTAGAGGGAGGAAAATATATAATTCCTTCTCCTAAGGCTTCTCCGGAAGAACAGTTCGTGGAGTAGACATAATCCGGCAGAAAGGAAAAAAAGGGAGACGAAGAAGAGCATACACTTTTGGGCTATCACGATATCGACTGGTGCACTTCAAAGGACAACGGGCATTCGGCCACCGACCGCACCCGGTTGCGGGCGAGGAGCGACCGATTACAGGGAAGGGTGAACTACTGTTGACTAATGCCCTGTGAGAGCCGCAGTCTCGCCGGAAGGAAAAATTGCACCGAATAATGGGGAAATCGTTACGTAAGCATACAATAGCGCCAGCTACCACTAAGTCATAAATTTGAGAGGATACGGAAGGCTGTGCCAAGATTCCGTCGCCAAAAATGGGAACCTCGATTTATGGCTTACGGTTGTCATAATTTTAACTTGAAACGCTTTATTTGCAAAAAAAAATGATTCTAATCCAGGGTGGCTACTCAAATATCAATCTGAAATTCCCTCGCTTTTCCAGATTTTTCAGGATATTTACACACTATTCCATACTGTGTGATTAATGACGAATAAATGTTTACGTGATATTCATCATATGAGGAATATAGAAAAATGATTAAGTGCAGTTAACTTTAGGATTAAAATTGCGTAAATTGCGTAAATTGCGTTATGATTAAAAAATTAATTTTAGCAGTTTATAAGCACCGCCTGATTCACATGTTGGGAATGCGACGTTCAAATATCGAAGATGTACCTATGCGATGTAGGGTAAAGCACAATTGTTATTTGAATTTCACGGCTCAAAATTTTTCGACTTTTGTTTTGGAAATTTAAGTAGGAAATTTACTTACTTGAAATTGCAGGCACGGTTAAATCCCGGATTATCCCAGTTTTCCAGAATATTGGCCACCCTACTAATAATTATCAACTTCAAGAACCTGACCTAAATCCAATTGACTGTGCATTCGGAATGTTTAAAAATTTATTAGCTATAAAATAATATAATTTATAGCATTCCTCTCAGGTGCAATTATACTCAAAACCAAAAGCATGCAACCACATTGTATATATGTAAGTACGATTCTATTCCATTTAAAACATATTTCGTAAACGGGCTTATTAATGTGCCCCACAGACTTCCACATAATACCTAACATAGCTCTTTTTCCATCAATGCCTTTTTTTGCCCGTCTCATCTAAAACGCTTTTTTCTTAATATTTCTGATGAATTTCGATAGATTTTTCTGATAAATTTCTATACAACAGTAGCGTCCATCATAATCTATCTATCGTTTTAAATATTCTCGCATTATTAAGTCTTTCTCGAGTAGCATTTTATTTATTCCAAGTCAATTTACTACGGGAAATAGTTAAAGTTGATGTCTTGGTCGTTTTCTCTACAAACAAATTATCGGGAAATTTAAATCTTGCCCAAGTATTAAGTCCGACTTTTATAACAATTTGATTTTCAATCACACTCCAGCCACCTCTCAAACGTTTTTTTCCTACGAATTGTCAATAGCTTTTTCCCGCTTTACTTTTCAGTTAATATTCTTCATAATTAACGCTCATATACAAAGCAAAATTTAATTGAAAATCGTAGGCTTTGCTAACTTGCCTTCAAGAGCCTACCAAGCGTTTATTTTTCATTATCCTTCCATACATTCCATCCAGAAACTATAAATGCTACGTAGCATTTGCGAAGTCTTTAAGGTGGTACTTTTGTCGTGTAAGTTAGCAGAACAGCCACGTTTAGAGCGATAACCACCACACAAGCCCACGAAAATGAACAATGGCGGCGATATTCCGTACATCCATTTACTTTAAGTACCCTCTTTACAAGGAATTTCATTATGCGAGAGTAAAAAATATAGAAATGTAAATATCATTCAAATGTAGGCAAACTGTTGATAAAGTGAGCGCAATGAACGGAGTAAGCTATTTGATATTGATTGAAGACATTACCTATTCCACAACTAGTTTAAGGAATTTTAAAGAGTACCTAGGTAATCCAACAAAGGCAAATATAATAAGATCAGGAGTCCAAAATCTCATAATTTTTTAATTTAGCTTTATTGTGCTTGAGCATAATTAAGGTTGTCAATTTTTACCTCGTAGCGAAAAATAGGAAGCCATCAACTATGAGAATTTGACATTAACGATTGGAGGGGTGGAAATACGCTTTTGAATGGAAAAAAGTTAATGATGTAAGGTGATTGAACGCAGCCTAAATGATAAATATAGAATACTCGGCTCAAACAGAGACATAACTCCGTTTACGACACCAAACCACCGGAAACCAGTAAATGAGATCATTTCAAGTTCGGCGCAAATTGCAGCCTTTCGAAAGGATAGAATATTTCTCGAGGAATAATAGTAGAGGAGAATTCGTGACACTCGTTCATAACGAATGCGTGCAACATCACGACAACAGGAAGCGCAGCCACCACGTGCCCTTGAGGAGGTCACAATTTCAACTGGGGTAGGCATATAATGATCAAATGAATCGCGACTCTAAAGGAAGTACTTACGTAAGGGCATTCACTCTCTGAAGGAAATTATATTCTTTAAGGGGAAATATTCTAGACGTCGATTCTTCAGGGAGACCACTGGGATGAGGAGCACTAAAGTCATTTAGAATTCAATAACACTCTTCGAAAAAATTTGCATCGATAACACAATGAAGTCTCGGGCGCCATTTTGATGAACATGATTTTTATGGCATTTATGAAGACCTATTTTAAGATACCCACAGGTACACGATTAAGAATCACCTACCGATATTCAGCACCGGTGTATTAGCACTTCACCTAATGGTAAAAAGGCAATACAAAATTCTACAGGAATGAAATATTAATTTCTTGTCCCGCTCTCAATTTTTCCCTTGATGTTCAATTCACAGCTAAAGATAATATCAGCAATTTGTCTTTAAGAAGCGTAAGTTTATCTTCCACGCTAATGAATTCGTGCTGTGTACAATCATAAATATTTTATTTATGAGTTAAACAATTAATTTTTGAATTATAAAAATGATTTAACATCATCAGTGGTTAATTTACCGAAGCCTCAATTTGGCAGATAGAGGAAGTAGATTGTCGGTTATTACGCAAGGCTAGAAACGATTACAATAATTCATAATAACTTACAGATATAAAAATGGGCTACAAAAAGTTCCGTATCATTTAGCTTATCGTTTTAAAGGCAGGTACTCCTAACATGCCCATCGCCGAAAAAAACATCAAACATTGAGAGGAATTTTGACATGCTTGGGTAACTACTTTAGGAAGATAAAAAAAACCATTCGGGTCGATAACAAGGAAGTCCGGACTTCACGTGATTAAATTATCGCCAACATGGCACATCCATTGAAAGGCATTTTGAGAAGTCAAGGGGACGGGTTATGCACAAACCGGCAACCCCCAAAATACATTCAACTCTAAACATCTTCTTTACTGTTTAGGGGAAAAGTTACTTGTAATATTAAGATACAAATACCAGCCATCATTGGGAAAAATATTTTTTTAATTTTTTACAGAAAGGATAAAAATGGAAATAAAAACATCGCTATCAGCTATAGCAGTCAACCAATCAACTATCAAAGGTAGCCTATATAACAAATGAGCGCACCAAGAAAATAAAAAAATGAGTCTTAAGCAAATGAAAAGTTGGATAAAAATCATAAAGTAGATACCTTACTTTCAAAAGATGTCATCTAGTAACTGAGCTAGTAACAATATCATATCATACCCAAGTACAGTTTCACGCACTGAAGGGATAAACTATTAAAGAGGCACTTTTAAAATCCTTCTAATGAGAGAAAATTAAAGCAAACACGCACCATTGATAATAAGTACGTAGCTTCATAAGCCCGACAGCGAGGACGAAACCAAGGTAGACTGGAATGAACGGCGTATGCCCACCAATTTTATCCCTCACATGACCTCATTCTTATTGACATCATGAGGTGATTTTCCACGCATAAGTATCCACTGCAAAGAAAACTCTGGCGGATAGTGGTGCAAATTAATGCAAAATTAACATGCATACTGATGCGGAAATAAATCGTAGAATAAAAAAATCGCACAATAAATCAAATTAAATCTAATGGATGACATCGCCGAAGCATATCAATGTTTTTTTTCTAAAAGACTGGCCGACGGGATGAAAGATATCCAAATTATTCACACCAAAAAATAAAGAATTTCGTTTTGAAAGCATGTTATCAGTCAATCCATGACGTCAGAATTGGAGTTCAATGAATACCAGGATTGCTGTGGATATTTGGATGCCAAAAAAAAGTTCGCATTTACGGATAACCCAGGAAAACCATAAAATGCCATAAATTGGTGAAATTAAGACGCCTATGGCTGATTCGCTGATTATTAATAAAATCGATTAAAATCTCATAAAGACAGCTGCTCACTTTAAAATTACTCACTGACTGAGATTACAACTCAATGTCGGTGCTAAGAAAAAACGAAGATTTGATTAGGGAATATCTACTTCAAGTGGCATTGTCCAACTAGCAGAAAAACATGCTTGCATTTTTATAGCACAACCACATTGACCTTTAAAATATTAAAGTAAAACGATTTCAATATAGTGTGTGACTGATGATGATTCTTCAGCTTCTAGGTACATAGTCAGCAGCACATAAATTCTAGAAACAATAGCAAAAGTATGATGGATAATAATGGATGAGGCGATAATTTCGAAAGTGATATGGGCTTGCAGAAGGTATTCGCCCAAAAAAATGCAATTTCGGTAGTCAGTAGTCGGAAAGTCGGTAATAAAATGATATTGACAATTAATAAAATGATGACAGAAAGCCAAAAGGTTATTACTGGGCAGTACGCAACTCTGTATATACTTCGATTCAAAAAAATGTTTTTAGAGGCCAATATATTTTTAGCCCTGTAAACTTGCTACGCTCACAAGGATATTATGGTACTGGTAGGCCTAAAGCCATTTAAGGCCAATCACAACATACTCACCATATTCATATACACGCTAAAGTTGATATTTTAGATTAATGACGGAATTTATTTCAGAAAATTTATTTAGCAATCATCATAAAAAAATAAAAGGTCATCTCTCGCAAATTATCTCCACCAATTTTGTAAATCATTCCATAAATTCGTACAAGCGCTTATGAATATTCAAAAACATATATCACCATAATTCATCACTTCGAACGTCTTCCTCCCGTGGACCGCTATTCCATCCTATTAGCAGCAAATCCTTCAATACTTAAACTTTCTTTAAATTTCCATAAATTTGGAATTAAATTGGCGAATGAGCCTCAAAATATGTTGGCATATCATTTAGCCACCTGAATTGCTACATTAAATAATTTCTTCCACATCCTTTTAATTGCATCTGCTATTCGATGCATCCAACATTGCATAGATTAGGAGGATAAAGAAAGATTGGCATATACGTGAATTTCAGCGAGTAAAAACTTCTTTTTCGCTTCAAAAATACCGTTAATGAATAGCTCGCATTCATAAAATATAGAAAATAAGACCCTCAGCGAAATCAGGCATCTGTATGAGTAAATCAGCTCACTCCAGCTAATACTTTTACAATGTTTCCGTATGTATAACCTACTCAGAAGAGAGGTAAATAAGCGCAGGTCGCAAAATAAATAAAAACATTCGGACTTCGTCGTCGTTGGCATTCTGCCAAGGGAATATTCACAGGAATGGCGTTTTCTAGCCCGAGGCACTGCATGGGAGAGCAGAAAAAGGATTGGGCGCACGTGAGAACCTCATTTCGAATTGCCAGCCGATGCATGGACAATTTTTAATGAAACTACTTGCTTCCCCCGAGGCTATTCATAAGCCTTACGGGAACGACACACGAATATATACTTGCTCCATTTATCCTTGTACGTCACGGGCAAGCTGGTTGACAGAATAATGGATCGCCGTTTCTGGTCGCCAATAGACCATTTACTTTCCGAAAATTAAATTAATCCCAAGAACGTAACGTTTTTAATCTTGGAGCATTGCGAGAACTTTTTTAAATATGATTAATTGAAAATCCATTCTCTAAACAGTTAACATCATGGATAAAAAACGATGAGCTTTTTCACTCCTTATCAAACTCAAGGATCAAATTAATTGCAATAGGCAATCAAAATAACCAACATTTCTGCCAGTTTGAATAAATGTAGAAATCATGTACCAACGATTTAATTATTCAGGTGGGTTGAGAATCTCAATGATGCCACAAGACGGCGAAATACCTCAGGAATAAAGGTGGTGAAAGATCATTAAACATGTTTAAATACGAATATATTACACTTCCACGAAGATTTAATGGCAGGCTAAACTTCATAGCGAATTCAAATTCTACTTGGTAGTTGGGAAGGTAAAAAATCATTTTTGATACCACACGTTTATATCATTTGCAAGCTAATCAGGGATCGTCCATTACCTAAAGATATAGAGCAATCACATAAACACGACATGACAGTACACCACATGCTGGTGAATGAGTTGAGGAGAAAGAAAGCGATAATTTTTTTGCTCGCGAGCTTGAAACCCATCTGCAATCCTCAAACTCACTTTTATCGTATGCATGTAAAAGTTTTTGCTCTCTTTTTTCTACGAGTAAACAGGAAGTAAGCGACGTTCCATGCCCTCGGGGTGCTCCCCCTCCCGAAGTTAGAACCTTATTTTCACCTCCATGGACGGGGTGAGGACACCCATTCCCATATTGGTAGCTTACACAGAGGTTTGCCGAGCTTCGAGGGTGATTTCTTTATACAGGATTCACCAGGTCTTAATAGCAAAGCCTTAAGACTAGTTTTGACACCCTCTCGGACCTTACAAGGCTTCGTTCGCGTCGACCCGACAGAAAAGACACATTCTCGACGAAACTCGTCCGACGGTACATGAGACTACAGAGTCATAACCTCACACCCGCCGCGAGGGGGTTGCGCAACCTTGACTCCCCCACACGAGTAAGAAATAAAGAAGAGCTTCGCAGAGCGGCGGATAAGAAAGTCCCTCGTAGGGAGGCGTGCACACAACGCGGGGCATTCACGCTCGAAATCAGGTGCGCTCACTGGCGTCGGAGAACTTGAGAGGCGAATGTGACCGGTCAATTAGCGCAAGCCCCCTCCCCCGCACGAGAAATCTCTGCACACCCATCTCTACACAGGAAACCACTCGGGAGGATATGTACGGCCGTGCTTTGGTCGCAGACACATGTGCCCGAGTGTGCCTCTTGCCGTGCACATTACGATTCGGCGCCAGTTATCTTACTCGTTACGGAGGCTACGACGAAGTACGAATGTGGTTTTCGAGAGAGTTTAAAATTTGTCCTTCAAATTTAACGAAGACAGTTGCTGTTTCAAGAGAATAAATTTAGAAGCCATTTACGGATAATTTAATTATTCAGGTGGTTTTTAACACTCGGTAATATACGGCAATTTGATGTTATACATTATTAATCATAACGATGCCTCATGATGGCGAAATGTCACGGAAACATTAGAAATATGTTCAAATACGAATATATTAAGCTTCTACGAAGAGTAAATTGCAGCAAAAACTCCATCGCGAATTCAAATTCTATATGGTACTTGGGAGGGTAATTATTCATTATTGATTACTCACGTTTAAATCAATTTCAAGTGCGCCTCTTAAAAACCACATTACGATTCGGCGCTGGTTATCTTACTCGTTAAGAAGGCTCCAACGAGAGACAAACGTAGTTTCCGATAAAATTTCAAAACGTGTCCCTCAAATTTTTCGAAGACAGTTGTTGTTTAAAGAGAATAAATGTAGAAATCGTCTAAGAACAATTAAATTATTCGGGTGGGTTGATAATCCTAATGATGCCTCAATATGGCGGAATGCCACAGGAACAATATACAAACATGTGGAAAATCCTGAAATATGTTCAAATACGAATGTAACACACTACCACGAAGAGTTAATTGCATCCGAAAGTCCATAGAAAATTCAAATTCTATTTGGTTTTTGGGAAGGTAAAAATCATTTTTTTGATAACTCACGTTTGAGATAAATATCTGCCTTCTAAAGATATATTTTGGGAAATTGCTTATAAAACTTCTCGAATAACAGCATAGACATCTCCATCTTCCGCGATCGACCTTGAACACCTATCCAAACCAACCTCGGGTAGAATCACTGTGAGAGAGATTTAGCTAAAGCGTGGGAGGTTATTTTCTTTGAAATTTCTATCTCTCTGAAGTCACATATGGCAGTGTTTGCTTGTATATTCATTAAAAAATATATAGATTGACATCAGAGCAAAAACGCCGTCGTGAAAATAGCGAATGTGGCATAAACCCAACGAAAAAAATTAATTGAAGGCACTCATAACGATCATGGACAACATTTGAGTTATTACAAAATTACAGATGAATATAAAATTGAAATAATTAAGGTGAATGACAATGGGACTTCCGTACGCCAATATAGACGGAAAAGCGACTCTCTAGAAAAATAATTATATTCCAAAACGCCCACTATCGAGTATATAGTCGAGACGTCCAGGTGGGAGAGGCCCATCCTGACCTCCGAGGCAATTAGTAAACAAAAAGAATATATACTGAAAAGAGCAATCACACGTACACTGGCTCCCCGATGGCGCGACACTATCCTATTTCTCCACTGAAAGACTGTGAGGCAAAAGCAAATCTGAGTGTCTAAGGGGTAAGGTATACTTCGACCGCACATTGAGATGTCAGTTTAATGTGTTTTGACGGAAAAGGTCTCCACATAATTACTCTCAACAGCTTGAGCTATTTCAGGTGAAATATCACGCTTAACTCCTGTGGAGGATATAGAGCCAATGTTTTCGTTGAATTCCCAAGCCAGAAGCGGCTCAACAGAACAATGACACGACGGGGAACATTTATTTCATGTTGATTAACTTCATGCATGTTGAATATTCAGATAGACATTAGATTTCGTAGATTTTAGAGATGGGGCTTGGATTTGAATATTCTTCATCGGATAACCAGGGGCGTGGATGATCAACACCTACTCCTAAGGGAGTCTTTTAATGAATTTTGAGAGATGATTCGATATTGACTAGATTGAAATAGAGAATTCACGGGGAGGAAAATTTTAATTATTCATAACATAACGATTAAAATTTTTTTTTATTGTACTCAGCATTGGTAATACGTAATCCATGATAGAACGATTCGATTTCAATTTAAAAATATTTGGATTTGATCAATTTGTGGATTAGATAATTCCTCACTATTAGGAACCTAAACTCTACTTTCGGATTTTTTCCACACCGATCTAAATTTATTTCCAGTTACAATCCCTTAATCGTACAAAAAAGTTATATCATCTATTTCGCTGTATTTCTTTCATTATCACTCCTCCGCTGCAGAAGAGCAATAATTATAATTTGTAATAAAGTAATAGTCCGTGGAGCGGATCCTGAGATAAAAATTTGAAATGCTCCTTAAGTAATATCTCTTTGAGGCAAGAAAATGATCCTTTTAGAAATGAGGATGCTGAGAAAATTACCTCTTAAGAAATTACACGAATAAATATTTTAGAAAAATAATATCATCAACTCTATATTTATTAGTAGCCACCCTTGGTTCTACCAACCAACTTAATGCGACGAATGCACAACGGTATCACATAAAATCACAATGAGATGCTGGATTTTAAATGGGTTGCATTGAGCTATAACCGTTCATGAAATACTCTATTTTTATTCACAAAACCGTGCATGATAAACAGAGGATAAATGGCATTCATAGCCATCCTTTTCAATTTTTCAAAATGATGTATCGCAAATTAGTTTATTTTTTTCGGTTTCATAGTATTGCCGTCAATACAGGGTGGAGAAAAATTGCATAACGATATTTCTACCCTGGATAGCTGATGCCAGAGGGATCCAGAATTACTGATGATTTTTGGGTCGAAAACGCACCATTTTTAAACTACAGAAACTTTAAGCCAAGCGCTCCGCTTGGCCGCGAGCTTTCCCTGATGCTGGATGCCTTGGAGTCATCGCGATCTTTGGCAGGCAAATCATTCGAAGTCATGAGTCATGGATTAAAAATTAATTATTTCAATGACAGTTTTTTACGATACAAAGATTATGCACCCTTCGACAGGTAAAATCAACTGATAATTTCAGCCATAATTCGAAACGCATTCATACGGAAAATGCGAGTCATCTCGCTAGAAAAGATATAAGAGCAAAATAAAACCCCTAATGAAACAATAAGCGATATCAGTTTAAAAAATTAGACTCGTCCACGAGTTCTCTCCTTTTTCTGTTTGCGAGCAAATAAAGAAAGCCCACCATCCACAAATGAGCCCTATTCAGCAACTTAAAAGACGTGACTGTCTCACAAGGAAAAAAACTCAGCAGTAAAACGCGCCTCCCCAAAGTTAAAAGATAAAAAGAAACAGGCATTCAGTATGATCAAGGTGCCGTAAAAGAGATTGGCCTTAATTACCGCAACCGCAGCAATTTCATGAGACGTTTACAGAAGGTTCCAACGCCGTGACAAAAAACAATTGAAAGAGGTATCACCTTCTTTCTCAGGAACTGCTGATACGTAAATACTAGTTTATTATCCCCAATGACGCATTGTACCAGGCTGGAAGAAAAGAAAGCGAGCGCCGAAGTAGCCCTGCGATTCTCACATGAATTCGCTCCCAGACGCGTACGAATGGAGACTGGTGTGTATGCACAACTAAAAATTAACGGCCATTTGATACACATTAAACGGATCGTAAATATGATTGCAGAATTGAGTGGCATAAACCATTCATCACGGACTGATTCACAAAAAAGGAGAGATTTATGCAAAGTTGAGGCAATTAATCGCGCATTATTTTACGACTACGATCATGCGATTGCAATTACATTCTCGATATGTACCAAAATAGGCATTTATACCTATAGTTATCAAAACGAGTTGTACGGCAGTATTCAGTGATTCGGGGCTTCATTTGCATGAATTATTCATTAATTGTCAATTTTAAGAGCAATTTGACGAATGACCTTGAATTTAACTCTTTTTTTCGTGCGTTAATAACTGATCGAATACATCAGTCCGACCTCGATGGCGGAGGGGTGAAGTCCTTGCTTGCCTCACAAGAGGTTACGGGTTCGTATCCCGCCTGGGTAGGTTATGTCAAAAAACGATATGGTACTGTTTTCGGTGGTGCAGGAATAAATAAATGAATAAATCACAACATGATATTGGATGGTGTTAGCTACATGCTACATACCCACAATTATAACGTTTATAATCCCCTGGAGAGCAGCAGCAGCAGCAGAGAGAGACATTTCACTGCAAGCGCGGTAGCATTTAATTTAACGGCTGTAGTACTGCGATGTGGAAGGCAAGGGGAAACCACCGCATTATTATCCCGATGAGTCGCAGCTACTCCAACTCTAAATAATCTGACTCTCTATCAGTGGCGCCGACTCCTCGGGGCCTGAGGGGGGCCGAGCCCCCTTAAAAATTCGTTATGGGTGTGAGGAAAAAATGTGTCAGGATTGTCGATTTTCCCGGAGTGTCCAGAAATCGATATTCGAGTAATCATGGTTCTAATGTTGATCATATGACTCTCCTAAAATGCTTAAAAAACTTAAAACTCAATATTTATAAAATTTTCCGGGGCAAGATCCCCGGTTTGGGACCCCCAATATTTTTTGTAAGTCGGCATCCCTGCTCTCTATGGAAGCGAGGCTTGGACGCTGACAGCAGCAGAGAAGTCAAGGGTGGAAGCATTCGAAATATGATGCAACCGAAGAATGATGAAGATTAAATGGATCGACCGTATAAGCAACGAGGAAGTGCTAAAAAGAGTGGGAGAAAAGAGGAGTCTCTTAAAAACCTTAAGGAGAAGACAACTTAGTTGGCCATATTTTGAGGCATGATGGCCTGATGAAGACAATCGTTGAAGGGCAGGTGGAAGGAAAGAAGGGCGAGGAACGGCCCCGAATGAGTTACGCAGGACAGGTTACGAAAGGATGTAGAAGAGAAGAAATGCGTCGCTATGAAAAGGTTAGCGGATATTAGAGAGGAATGGAGAGCTGCGTCAAACCAATCTTAGGATTGTTGACTAACGATGATGATCATAGCAACACAGAAATCCTTGGAAATTTTATCGAAAAAAATAATTGCATCGAATCCTAAAATCAAATAAGTACCTACAAATGACGCTCAATAGAAGTCCATATAGTTATGCCAAAATAATTAAATGGAAATCCAAAATGATCCAAGATTGAGGGTATCCACTTACATATTCAAGGATGCAATTCATGCGCAACTTAAAAATTTCCCGAGACTCCAAGGGTGTCTCCCTCGAGTATGAATTGCAACGGAGCATCATGACATCGAGTAGACTTAACCATTTCCCCAACCACGAACAAAATTTCAAAACGATCAATAACGCACTCCCAGTGGGTCGAAGCGCCCGTTTTGAAATCGAACGACCGAGAGAGAGAGAGTAAAGGGGGACTCTATGGGGAGTGGCGAAGACTGTACGCCAGACGCGGTGGATTCGATGCCAGGCAATGTCGGAAGGGGAAAGAGATTCCACCGCCGTCGGTCGGGCTACATGAAAGGGTAAGAGATTGCGGCGCGAATGAAAATGCACGGGAACGCCATTGGACGGGAGAGGGGGACGCTGAGTGCGGGGGCCCTCAACCACTTCAGCTAACCCCACCGACACTTCGAGGGGGGAGGAAAAGATCGGCATACGTGTATATTGAAAGGGTTTAGGCAAGAAGGGAAGTAGATCCCCTGTTTCCAGCCATAATATGTCATTTAAAAATTCACTCGGAGATGCAGACCGATGGTTGGTTTGGTTAGGTGATGGTAGAGCTCACCCCGGACTAGGACACAGGCAATGATATAAAATCGTTTTGAAAAATAATGTACACACAATAGCGAATTTAATATCACATTCAAAACTTATATACACCAATTTTCGTATCTGGAAAAGGAAATTGAAAGAGGAATAAAAATTTACCTTTCGTGTAGAAGAGCATGACTGTAGACGACTAGTAGAAATTCAGAACAAAAGATGAATGGCACAGAACAGAGGGCGATAAGAGAAGGCTACGTGAGGAAATGAGGGCAAGCCAGTGTAATTGAAAAAAGAAGATTTAAATAGGAGTTGGGGGTGCTAAAAATCGTTAATGAAGTGAGGATGCTGACTAAGCGGGTAGGTACGGATGCGAATGACAATGGACTCCACACGTTGGGCCATTACGAAGGAGGAAAGAGTGCACCTCCCAAAGACGGAAATTAAGAAAATTCGAAACCTCACGGTTTTGTTTTGGTTTAAACTACAGCCTTCTAATCTTATCAAATTGATATTTAATTGATAAATGTTACTTTCTTTACTAATTACATTTGGCTATTTATTATGCACCTACTACATAATAAAATGAATGAATTTCAAAGTAATGGATTGGTTTTATTTGAAGATGGCAAGTATGGTTTCTAATTTTTAATGATATTTTAGCTATTTATCTTTTCATGGTACATTATTTACATTTATATACTAGTTGAACATATTTTCTTCCAAACATAAAATATGTATTTTAGAGCAATGTTTTTAAAAGCTGACTGTCTTTAATACCAAGCAGGCATCTCCGCATAAGTCTCAAGATTAGAAGGAGCAGGTAGTTCATGTAAATGAAAAATTAATAAAATATAAGAATTGTAAGAGTATATGAACTGTAACACAACGCTAATCTATAATCCGTGAATTACAAAATAAATATTTTCTTTGCTAAGATAAGTCCTGTTGTAAATACTGATTGTTTAAACTCCCGATGTAAAAGTCACATTGTGCTGTTTTCGGGGGTAAATGAGATAACTAAATAAACAAATAATATACGAAATACATAAAAACCGACGAAAACAGACATCAAAACCAGTTCCATAGTAACTATGAAAAAATCATTCTTAATGGATTGTGAAATATCGGAGGCTAATCATTTTTCTATAATCAATGCATTTGGAGGCAGGTTCGATAACACGAAACGGAATCCAATATTAGCCGTCATTGGTGAAAAATGAGTCGAAAATCGATGATGCAGAGTTATTTTTCTCTATACTGCTGGGGCTGAGCATTCCATCATCCACATAAATCAAGGAATAGCACTGACCTTTAGCCACTGGGTACAATTGAACCTCTAGAGTATTCCTAATCCTAAGGCGTATCCCTTCGCTGCAACAGAATCCTCCTGGATTCACGTGGATAGTACTTTATTGATTTTCCCCAGTGACCCATTTTGAAAATAGTTCGACGGAGATAGCCAAATATAGGGCAGGTAGACTTAACTGATGTACCAACATGCGTATGATGCGCTTAGAAAATGGTATGGTTATTACTTATTGTAATATTAAAGTCACAAGTATCTAGAAGCTTCTACAGGTAAAAACTTCTACTAAAATATTATACAATTCTAAATATAAAAATGCTGATTATCGAATTCAAAACTGAAATTATTAGGGAAATTCGGTCATATTGTTCTGGGGCACGAAATAAAAATAAAATGATATCATTCCAAAAAGAGTAACGTTTCGTCCCAACAGCGTATTTCAGAGATATATAGAGAGCAAAATCAGAGAGGAATTTGGTAAAAAGGGAATTATAGGTTCCTTTTTACCAAATTCCTCTCTGGCTTTTTCCTAGGCTTCTTTTCCACGCTCACTTGCCATGTGTTTCACTCGCTCCTTCGGCCATTTCCACATATCTGAAGCAACGTTTGTAATTATAAGAGTGCGGAAGAGAAGAAAAATGCTGTCCTTCTGCAACACACTGATTAATGAATATAGAAATAGCTTTATCTGCCACTCTTAACATCTGTACGAAAATCTAAGAGAATAAGCAATATTAAATATTGCGTTAAATGTTACACATAAAAAACAAAGGTATGTCTCTAAAGAAAATTGTTGGAAATTTAGCAATAAGTGAATGATAACTAAAACTAATGACTGCGGCAGATATAGCAAAGCGCACGGACAAATATTTCACAATTTTTGTTTCCGAAAAAAAATTCCACAAGCGTGAGAAGCATTTTCAAGAAAAATATGATTTTTTTCGACGAATTATCGATTGTGATTAACAAAAAACGTTCCAGAAGAGAGCAATACAATTACTAAATTTCTTCAAAAAATACTAAACTTTCATGCACGTGTACGTCAAATCTCGAAAAAAATACCAAAACAGGATGTATTCTTTCGGAGAAATAATGCAATGAGAATCTGAATTACCTTATGAATTTTATGACCGTATGAAACCACATAAATATTTTACACTCAGCAATATTCCAAACACTCGCTAATTCGCATCGTAATTAGTCACATTTTCACTCCTAGAACAATATGAACATTGATACTTGAAAACACCAATCATCTACTAGACCGTCTGATAGCAGGAGCACACCGTAGCTCGATACTCAGAAAATAATGATATCGAGTATTTTTCTTCTAGAACAATAGCAATATGAAATAACTACTAATGGAATTATTGGTAGAGAAAGTAAGAAATAAACTGATGAAGAGTCTGCGGCGTAGTGAGGCGAGTCATTCATTCATCTACATCCTTATATAGAGGGTAAAGAGTGTGAATACACTACAGATACTTGAGGAATGAAATGTATGAAGAAGAGAAATAATTGACTTAGTTAGGAAGATGAAATTGGAAGTGCGCAGAAAAATAAGGAAGCTGTGGAATGAGGCAAGAAGAATGCAAGAGGGCGTGGTTGCTATGGCGTAAAAAAGTGTGATTAGGGTTTCAAGGAATCCAAACCCTTCCTTCCGCCCTGAAAATGTTTAGGAGAGTTTGTTTAATTGTACAACCGCCAAATGCCATATTTACGTATACATGTCCCCCTCCGGTTATCATCATGGAAAATGTTTCCGGCAACGACCTCGGTGGTAGGAGCCAAGGCGGGTTATAGGCAGGACTAGGGCGCTTCAGGTTCCTGTAATCACTGAATGAATTGTCTCAGATTTCGTCTAATTACCTTATGGAACTGTAGTGTGCATATAAGTTATGTTGTTTGCAAACTTACCTAGGGAGGTTCAGTCCCAATTTGGTCCAAATAATTTTTACTATTATTATTATAGTATTCTACCGATTACGGTAGGTTTCCATGGAGTACTAAAGAAGTATTCTGGAAGCCTCCCTTTCCTTCCAGCACTGCCTTCTTCTATTAAGGCCTACTCCCTTTCAATCTGTCTAAACATCCTATTCTCTCCCTTCCCCTCCCTCGTTTAACGAACATTCTACCCTCTAACAACGTTTCCAACATCCCCTCCACGCCTTGATCCAAATAATAAATAAAATAAATTAAAAAATTAATGGTGTGCCTTCAGGCGAGGGCCCACCACCACAAAATTAGTGGAACATGGTGAACCCTTCCTCGACAAGCTTTTACAACCACCACTGCTTGGAGTGGGCCACGGGAGCTAATATATGCTAGGGTCAATGATTGAGGGAAGGATGTTAGGAAATTGGGGTAGAGGGATAACGAGAAGTCTCCACGAATATTATGAAGACAACTGTGAGTCATGAAAAATTGGAAGATGATACCGAGATGTCGCGCGAGGGAAACGCCTCCTAAAAAATAATGTGTACCACAAGTCCCAATGGAGTCTCATTTCCTTCACGTAATCAACGGTGAAAGAATCAGGAATCTGGCTTGTAGAAAGAATCATGGCTTGTTATTCCAAAACTTCGATTAGGGAATGGCCTGAAGTAAGTAACGATCTGCGACCCTAGTTATTCTCAAGCTCCGCTATTTAAAACAGAGACACGGAGGATAAAAATAAAGTAAATAGGATACAAAAAATCTTGGGAGCCTATGCCTGCATTGTTACAGGCCGTTACATACAAAATAGGAAGAGACATATACTATTTACAAGCATAAATTTAAAAAAATAATTTAACTATTAGACTATGCGGAAAAAGAAAATTTTAAAAACCATTAAAAAGGAAAATTAAACCATTATTTGGACTATTGTCTAAATACGTCGAATATTAATTTCCTCGATAATATGACAGAGAAAAAACTCACGTACGGTAAGCAAGAAAAGCATTAACACACAGTTCTTAGAGAAAAGCAAAATCTCGATTCGAAGTAGCGGATGTAATTTTGCAAACAACATAACTTCGATGCACGCTACAGTTCCATAAGGTAATCAGACGAAATCTGAGACAATTCACTCAGTGATTTGAGGAACCTTGAAGTGTCAATCGAAGAGGCTTGATTTGCGGTCGTTTGCAGACCACAGTCCGGAAATAATCCATTACGCTGTCCATTGAAGAGATGAACGGTTATGAAACTAACGTACTATATACTGAGCAAAAAATTGATTGACTGGATAGGATAGTCCCGGCAAGAAATCATTAGCAATATTTTAAATGATGCGAGAAAGAATAACGTGGATATAGAATGATGGTCGGATACATCAATCTCGCGTATCTGAAAATTGAAGGCAAGAACTCATATAAAAACATGCTCATCGAAGATGTATGAATCTCGAAGCCAAGAACTCATATAAATACATGATTTTCAACAGATAAGTATAAGGGCATACCTCTGCCATTCATAAGAATTTGGCGTCGTTTATACAATTTACTCATTTTATATCGAACGATGACTATTTTACTCGTTTTAAATGCTCAAAACGACGAGAAGTCTCTCACTTTTACGACCTCTTCTTCCAAAGTAAAGATAATGAGTGCCATAAAAACGATGCGAAGATGAAGGATAAAAACGGCAACTGCACGGAGTGTACGAGTTTTCCATTTTGTGGCTATCGTGTAAATGTTTCGTTCGACGAAAAAATTGTACTCTTCTCTCATATTAAAATGGAAAGGGAAGAAACCGGAACGGTTAAACAATATAGTTTAAACTTTTGTAAATTCCATGCAACTTTTTATTTAGTAAACCTCGATGACACGCGGGTGTTGAAAACGGCCGGGGTTAACCACATAAAAAATTGGATGGAATTCAGAAATTTTAATAAATAAATTAACCCATAAATTCGAAGTCACACTGAGTTGGCTATCAAACTATTGCAGATATACGAATTCGACACTATCCAGCAAAAACATCAGCTCGTTACGAATAATTCTGAACCGATAACTAATCTCACCGACTTCACATCAAGTGGCAATGTGATTCGGATCTCAATTGCTCCCCATCTTCTCCTCTATGCGAAGTGTTCCTCTCGATATAAACTCTTCACCTCATTTATGAGCTTTATCTTTCGCCGCATAGAGGAAGCTCTCCGGCGCTGCCAACCTCCTCCGAATCATGAATGGTAGCCATGGCAACGGATGGAATGCACCGAAAACAAACGAATGATAAGTAAAAATCTCCTGTGCTGAACCCTCGCCGATTCCCTATCCCATCTTGATTGTATCGGTGACTACGCAAACACGACGACCTTAGCCGCCACTAGTCGCGACTAAAACACGCGCGCTAGAAGGTGGCACTCACTCGCTAAAGCACACCTGTTGACGCCGAATAAATGAAGAGCTAGAGCCGTGCGACTCCCTAGGATCTTTCTACCTACCGCGATAGTTTTCGTGCCGTGCTTATCAATAACGTCCTTCGCGACCCATAAAAGAGTCACGATTGAGTGACGACCGGAGTAATGGGAAACACCCAACTGCGGCGAAATATCGAGCCGAGAGAGAGAGAACTAGTCTATTCTGGGCTGAAATAGGACTTACATCCGCCTTCCACAATTCACGGAAAAAGCTCCGTGGAAACGTATAGAACAGAGATGAATAAAACTACGGGGAAAGAGGAGAGGAGCGAAATCCATTATTTGGTTTTTTGCTTGAGTTGAAAAACTTTAATTCCAGGAACAAAGGAAAATAAAATTCAATATATGATTGAGCCCATTGACTTCTAAACCTTAAGATCCAGGTTTGAGGAGATGGAAGTGTTTCCATGAGGAGTGATACTGACCCCAAGAACTCCATGGAGATCGTGCAAGATCCACCGTAGTTCTGAGAAACTCATGGTGTCATTATTGTCATAAACTTATGTACAGTAACATTACCGACGGTGAATCCACCCTTTTTCAGCTCCTCGAGACCCCCTAGTCCTCATCAAAGGCAGCTGGTATTCCTTATTTTCCACAACAACTGCAGTTACTGAAAATCTCCGGCATAAGTAAATCCACTCAATGAAACACAAAATGCCTCAAATATTGAAAACTAGAAACTCGTCGAGGCTACAGTTCTCCTAGCTATTTACCACGACGAACTCACACCTGCAATGCTTTGAAAGACAAAAATAGTATCATACAAATGGAATCTCCATAGCGGTAAATCCGATATTCCGTGACATCGCACACTTCGCTGGCGTTTGTAGGAAATTTATTTCTAGAAAATGGAAAACGTTTCACAAAAATATCACCACGCTAAAACTGTATATGAGCTTAAACTACTCTTCGTTTCGTTTCGACCAGATACTAAATAAAGTAGACCGCAATATGCTCCTAGCATTAATAAGCTCCCATTCCTGTCCTATTGGACCGTATGGAAAATAATGTTTGGAATAAATTAAGGAAAGTATACCAGAATTATTGCTACAGAAAAACCCTTGTCAGTAAATTTACAGCAATAACTGCAATCTTTCGTACACCACACCTACGGATGTAAATACGAATGATCCCTCCTCTGTATTGTTTCAGCTCACGACTTCCTAACTTACGAGAAACGCCGTACACCTACAGTGCAACGAATGCTGAGCATACGTTTGTGGCACTTATGATGGGCGGTGATGATCATAGGGAAGTGAGGCGACCGCACGAACCTGCGATCAGGCAAAGCGGTGGGAAAACACGGACGTAAACACACGTGAGCCAGGTGATACACACGGCAGCATATAAAAAATAAATAAAGCCCCGGTCAACAGGGTTGGGGGCAGAGGGTGGAAAGGAAGGGGGTGGGGTGCACGTGAGAGCCAGAGACAGGACGTAATAACGCGCGCATGCGCCCTGGTTCCCGCGCCTTGCCGCCTTCAGACTCACCTCCTTGTCCCGGCTTCCCACCAAGGTGTTCCTCTTCGGTGGTGCGGACCCGGGAAGCAACACCAGGAGGGCCAAAACACCACCAGGGGGGTCCGTGAACTCCTCCACCACGGCGAAGAACAAACACTTGGTAGGAAAGGATCCAGTCCACGTCCTACCTCACCGGTAACCCTGGGAGGAAACGCCGAACCAAAGCGAGAAGCCCCCACGAGAGACGCCAGGGGCCGACTGAGCCGCGAACCTGGTAACGGACTGCACCTCTCGTGAGGATGCAGGGATGCGGGGAAGTGTGGCTATCGATTCCTCCCGCTCTCTCTTGCCGCTTCCACCGGGGGCCGGCGCGGCTTCCCCAGCCGGCTTCTCCTCGTGGTGGTTGCCCAATGCGCACCGCACCCGCGCAACACACTCCGGGGGGCGGACAGGAGGGGAGCCGAGATCGGTGGCCGGAGCGGGGTGGATGGCAGGGGGTACCTACTCCTGCTCGGGCAATGCTACCGTGCAACTGTAACGAACACTCATCGACCAAGCAGTCTTACGAGTAGCGAGTGCGGGGGTTCAGAGAGGAGGGGGGTTGCTACCCACCGCTGCGTTGTCACCACTTCCAAACACCGGGCAAAGAGTAAGCGATCCCTCCTGTGACCCTCTCCACAGTTTTATTTTTCTTTTACCCCCGCACGGGCCGGTGATTAAAGGGAAACTCGCAACCGTGACGAATACCCATTCACCCGCACAACCCTGTAACTCTTCCGAGGAAATTTCCCGAACACGGGGTCTTGAATTTCCGGCAAAACAGTCGGCGTCGCTAAGGTAGGTACTGCCGTGCATGGGGTCTAAAGTCTCGTACCTTCGGACACTCCAAGAATATGAGTTACCGGTGTTGACGGCGTGGTGTGAAGCCGGGGTGCGTCGCAAAAGTAAGCAGTGCAGGTGTGTAGGGAGTCCTCTGGGTCGGAGAAGCACGGAGGTGGAGTGAGTGGGGCGAGAGAAGGTTCTGGAGGAGCGGAAGAAGGGGCAGTGTCGCGGAAAATGCTGAAGCGTTCGATGGAATGAAGGAACGGAAGGGGAAGAGGACACATCACTCGCGTCATGTCACGGGACAAAAGCTCTCGATCTGAAACGGACACAACCGGGTTAAGAGGATGCATCACTTCCTGTCGACCGGGCCTTTCTTCATGACCCATTACTCGTCCAAAACTTAAGCTTTCCTTTACGAATTTCAAGGATATAAAAGTAGACTCTAGGTTTACGCTAAAAACCCTGAAAATGTTAATGTGATGCCTTCAGTTTTAAAAACAAGTAATACGTGACCACAAAAGATAAAATACGACCTGTCGAAAAAGTGCGAAATTAAAGAAGAATAAAAAACGGTATTCGGTTAAATTCCGGGAAACACTTCTAATTTAACGTCAAAATTAGCGCTCCAGTACTTCCCACACATTAAATTGTTAACATGTACTGTTCCAACAACATAATTATGAATTTCATTTTTCGTTTACTTCCATTTCCTCCAGATTATTTGGTCTCAACTGGAATTCTGCCCTCTCACGTATACCATGAACCAAGTATTTTATAGTTAAAAGTGAAGTACTTTGTGTAATGGGCTCTAAGAAACCAACGATTACTGCTTCAGACAATAACTTCCATCAAGAAACGAAAATATTTGTAGATGTCATTATCGTGAACATTATTCATCCACGACCACTGTTCTAAACGATTAGTATTTCCTCGTTATATCGTTATGTTACTTGGAAATTTATTTAAAAGATATAAATATATTTCTACAGGTTTTCGCGATGGGAAAATTTTAGATTGCAGTTCGACTGTAACTTTCTTGCAGACAAAAAAATTATATAAAGTACGATAAATGTAAGATTCTTGATAAAAACAGTATACCTGCGTTAACAGCTCACCCATGTTGAGCTGGTAGCAAATTAATGCCATAATTGAAGGAAAATATGTAAGTCATGTAAATTAAAATAGCACTATATATTAGCAACGGTTGGCCCAATCTGTTCAGAAAATTGTTGACTTAATGAACTCAATTGACTAATCATTTTTCTAGGTATCGCACCATTGCATTTAAAATTTAAGGATGTCCTTTTTATTTAAACGCTATACACGAAAATTCAGAATTGTTTGCTTTGAATCGAACAGCTAGAGCAGGCCTTACTACTTAATACAGGAGAGTAACTTTAGGATGGGCTGTATAATTATCGCTTAAAGGGTCTCCAGAAATCTCTTAAAAAGTTAGAAAAATGGAAAATAATATTTTTGAAAAACGTGAAAGGAAAAGGTAAAAAATGATTTTAAAAAATAAGAAATAAAAAGATATAAAAAAATAAGATGGGCAAAGAAAAATTAAATGAAAGGAAGAAAAAATGAAGATATAAATAATTTGAGGAACCAGAGACGCTACGCTCTTAAATGCGAGGGCAAAATCCTACGGCCGAGTATCACAGCATTATCATAAGGCACTGTAGAGACACGAGGTCTTCCAGGGCTTTACACCAAGCTAAGAAATCAAAGTTGCCGTCGTTACACCAATTAAAATCGAGCAAGAAGCCCGTGTATGCAAGCTGTTCAGATTCAAGATGTACGACAAAAACATCTTAAGACTGCCACTGTAGAGTAATCGCCAGAAACATCTGCATTTTTTATTTCACCCACCGGTGAGAAGTCCGATAGAACTGATCAGGATAATTCATAGGGAATTAAACTTATCATTAGATACTCATCGAAACCCTGGTTTACTGGGGAACAGCTTCCACTCTATACAAATATAAATTCACAATGTCCTTGTTCTATTTCCCGAATCCCTCTTCATCTGACCTACTTATCATTTGATCATCTTGGTGAAGCATTATCTTCTATTTCACCGTCTACCAAACTCATGGTCAATGTATTTTCTCCCAAGTGGAAAGGACCATTCACCAGCTCTTTCCAGTAGAATTGTGCTCCTCAAAGATTTAATAATCCCACGCTAAACGATATCTTTAAAGATATCTTATGTTGATACGCTATTCCATCAATATAACTCACTTCAACTAATTGATTTTTTTTAATTCAGCTCACACTTGAGCACTCTAAGATGTTCCACGTTTGGTCATTATTATCTTATAATCATCTCAAATAAGACTGAGAAAAAAAAGGTACAGTGCGAAATTTGGGAAATATAAGGCAAAATGTATCATTCCATTTATCCTTCAATAATGCCCGCCAAGCGATATAGCGGTTTTGAATTCCATCATAATGACTGCCACGAAAAAGAAAAAAACATTTTAGGCAGAAGCTACCAATTCACGGTAGAGGATAGCATAGCAATTATGAATTCCAATACTGCCAACTAATGTTTTCGAACAATAAAAGCCTACCGCCACTATTTAAATTAATAAGCGACGAATAATTAAAACAGATTCCTGTTTGTCTTATAAACAATGACCATCTTGGTGAAGCATTAACTTCTATTTCACCGTCTACCAAACTCATGATCAATGTATTTTCTCCCAAGCGGAAAGGACCCTTCACCAGCTCTTTCCAGTAGAATTGTGCTCCACAAAGATTTAATAATCCCACGCTAAACGACATCTTTAAAGATATCTGATGTTGATACGCTATTCCATCAATATAACTCACTTCAACTAGCTGATTTCAAGAAATTCAGCTCACACTTGAGCACTCTAATTGTAAGATAAATGCTCCACGTTCAGTCATTATTTTCTTATATCACCAATAAAAATCACTTTTTGGGCGGACAAAGATTCAAAAAAATAATAAAAAACAACCAAATCAGGTCGTCTCTCGCAATGATTCAATTCTTTTGGTGATGAGAACAATCAAAAATATGAGAAAAAGGTTTTGTAGAACTAGTTACAACTTTTTTCTCTTCACTTTTTTAGAGAAATATTGTGGCATCTTCTTAATTGGCCATTCGAGTATTCCTACTGAAACAAAAACTCCAATTAAGTCTATGATGTGCAACCAAATGAGTTAAGGCACAGATAATTTTCAAATTTTACAGAAAAGTGGCATTTATTTCTGAAAATCGCCGTTGAAAAATGGCTTTTTTCCACTCTTTGAATAACAATAAAACTAACGTAATAGTAAAGGATACTTTTCATTGTGAACAAAATCTTTGGGTAAAGTAATATGGACATTGCAAATAACTATGTTTCAGATAGAATTGAAAGGAGTAAGAGAGGGAAAGCCACCTGTGAAATTTAGTCTATCATTCGTTTACATCTCGTTTCCCTCCTATCCCGGCCGAAATAAACTATTTTCCCCGTTACTTTGGCAGCGTGTTGTAGCCCAGAGGATAATCCGAGGGAAGCCTTTCTGGGACAACAAGTCCAATGTCCCCACGGCACGTTTATCTGATTTTTAGAACTTGGGATATTGGGAAACCGCAGGTGGTCGAGAATATGGGAATCAAAATCGAAATTCACAGGGAAGAAGCGGACAATCCCAATCCTATCTCCTAGCAATAAGTGGGTGAGTGAAAGTCCCGTGCCAAGGGCTTTCTGAGGGGAGAGAATACAATGAGATTGCAAAGGTATTCATCCTTACCAACCAAATCTACGATTGCGGTCAAAACATCGAATCGAAATCTTTTGATCTTATTCTTCTCTTTTCAGAGATTTTCTTTCTTAGATATTATCAAACGGTTTTGATTTGAGTCTCAAATTATGTGTGTTATATTCAAAAGTAACCTCAGAATAGGTTATAAAATCAGGTATTACATTTTTCATTACTTTACACTGAAGGGCAATTAGTCTAACATCAATATTTTCCTTATCTCCATTCTTCATGCTATTTACAATAGTAGCTTGATTTTGATGTGGCAAATGATTATTCGTAAAAATAAGCAATAGGGATACATCAGAGTATACTACTGGGGTAAAAGCGCTGGATAGGAGAATCATCATCTCCATGAGAATCATAAAACTCGTCCAAAATTCGCATTTTAATAGAATGGTCAATTGTAAAACAATTATTTACGTACTACAATTACTATACGCTATAGTTTAATTTTTCAGATTTGTCAAATTCTTCCTTAGAAATCTTCTATCTGCGGTCACATACGCTCATGCAGTCACCACAAAGACTCCTTAATATTGCTCCCATATACCACTTGAGAATAAATTAGGCCGCTAACTAGTACACATATATTATCCCACTATCTCGCATAAACCCAGAAAACTACACGGCTAAATCTGAGCAATTTCGTGAAATCGGATCGATTCATGGAATCAATCACTACAGGTTCTTTTTAAGATTACGGGATCCGGAAAATTAATCATCACAGTAGCATACCAATAATCACGAGATAAGTGGTAATGGCTAAGATAAGAAAATAATTTTATAAATCTTCGGTGGCTCAAAAATAGTTTTTTATTTGCCGTTAGGACGGTAGATTACTCATTGTTTCCCCGGGTGTAGGGTATCATCATATCATTTTCCACACGCTGCAATACATTTCTTCGAAAGAAACCTTGCACCTTACAGGGTCCGTGAAAATGTGGCTCCAGCTATCTCTATAAATAAAATGCATTCACATCATTCTGAAGGAAGCACCAGCGGTTTTGCGACCTTGCCGGTAACTTGATCAACAAACTTCTCGACTTTTTCTCTGTTCCTACGAAATCGCTGAGCATGAAAATTATTAAATAAGCCGGGAAAATTATGCCACCATACTGAAAAGTTACGCAAGTTTCTCAGGAAAACAATAGGCTCGGAAATCACACTGAAATCCGTCACCGAAGCGCTTGAGCAACTTGCTTACCTTCGTTTGGTTTACACCGCAACATATAGTAATCGGATATGCCAATGCATGAAAAGAGCACCAGAGTGAAATACGGAGTTACTACAGTGACGCAAATAGCCTGCCGATCGCTATTTATCAATCATCAATTCACGGCGACTCAAGCTTCACTCGCTACGCCGGGGAATTTTCCGTTGATGTCATGAATTCAAAGAAAAATTAAACACAGAAAATATACGGCACGATATATATATATATATATCAAGGCAATATTTAATGTGTTCGCAGACTTGTGTTTCAGATATCTCTTCATACTTACGAGAAGAATACAGAGATTTTTGCTATTAATACCTTTTTCCTGATTGTGATAGCCGAAATAATGTAAACAAATGGATTTTTTTCTAAAAATGACTTGTTATAAATATGAAATGAACTAATAATTTTTTTGTACAATATCACAACTCACAACGTGCAGTTCAAAATTTAGCATATTCTATTTTATCACCAAGGCTCTTAATTCCTAAGGGTCATAAACGATACTTCCACTAGTTTTGAAAATGTAAGAAAATGAATGAAGGACAAAAAACGGGTATTCTACTATGAAACTAAGCAACACGAAAAGAATCCGAAAATTTCGGATCTTCATGCTCCCCACACTATCGGAGAGGGCAACGAAGACGTTGCTAAACAAAAAAATTAAATTCAGCAATAAAATGCAAAGGGTTAAAATAAAATCTCAAAAATTCATCATTTGTTAATCATCGTCTCCAGCGCTTGAAGTAACTGCTGAATTAAAAATATCGCGAGAGGTATCAGAGGCTATCCCTATTAGGTTTTTGTCATTAGATTTCACAGCAATTCTACCGTGTCATCAAGAGAGCACTTTCGCAGATATCCTCGCCATCAAAACCTCTTCGCGTTCTCAATCCTCGCCCGGACAACCCGCGAAAACTACGCACAAAATGACCGAAGCATCATGGCTGAAAAGGGATTACCGATAGTATGTGAAAAAAGTAAAATTCCCTACGGGGGCACATTCAAGGAAAAACAAACGAAGGAAAAACTTCAAAGGGAAACAAAGGGGAAGCAGGAAAGCCATTAGGAGGGAAGCGTGCGTTGTGAGGGGCACCCCGCTAACCGCCTGATCTCCTCCTTCCACCGACCACTCACTAGGGGAGGGAAACTTATTTGGCCTCACTTAATCATACCCACTCCAGCAACCTAGGGAGGCATCTAAGTATGCTGCGTTGTATATAAAATACGCAAATCATCAAATTAACCAACCATACTAAAGCCTACTACTGTTCTCACCACACAGTAGTACAAACTACTAATTAAAGACAATGGAACCAGAGCTGCTTGCCTTGAGCTGAAAGTCATTGGGACTAAATCGGTTTCTCTATATATGTAGAACCCCCACTAGACACTAAGCGTGTTTGGCATGGGAGTCACAATACAATAAAGAGCATTATTAACAAATAGAAATGGTATTAGCATGCTTGAAAACATCAATCCTCAAAAATAATACCAATTGTTACAACATGTATGGGCGACATCTTCCGCATGACAAGTGCGCAGAAAATATACTATGCATATTTTAAAATTAATTTACTAAAATACATTTAGGGAGGAATAAAAGCGATTTTTAATGAATTTTTCTACATTTACCATCGCGAGCTGGAGGCCTCAGTGATTTTTTTATTCCTTTGAGGGGAAAATTAAAACATATTTACGCGGTTGCTTGGCTAGCAATCTATTTTCTTCATTGAGAATGGTCTGCAGAAGCTTAACCAACTTGGGAATGTTACTAGAATTATTTTAACCTGTTTGTCGATATAAATGAGTCTGTCTGCATTCCTTAGAATGCATTTGCGCAGGAAGAGTCTTACATCTTTTCCATTAGCCAATAATTGGATAAATCAAAGTTTAAATGTACCAGTGAATCGGAAAGCATACTACATTGCTCTGCTCTCTCAATTTTCCCTTGCTACGATGAAGTTTTGCCTCTTATGGTACTGATTTATGTCAAATACATGGCGATGACAATATGAGATTCTTCCCGAATTTGAACTCAATCGAAGATGAGGGATGTACTTTTAGCCAGATCGAACGCTGATTGTTAAAATTATTTGAAAATATCAGGCCACCCGGCGTTGCTCGGGAAAGAGAACCCAGAGAAGTGATAATCTTGGAACTTGGATTTCATGATCACATTGCACGATTAGTAAGCGCGCAGAACAGCAAACAATGGAAAAAACGATTGCATATATGTACTAACTCCGAGTTGTAATCCGTGCAACCGAACACAGCGGACTGACAAACAGATATTCTCTTTTATATATACAGAAAAAAAAACTGGTCGGCAGTCAAATCCTGATATTACCTACAACTAAGGCTATTAGTGCGATGGGCAATTGCTTTTTTTCGAGGTGCTATTGAGAGCTCATACAACAGGAGAGAAATCTGTCATCGATACACACACACTATTGTTATCGATAGAGAAATACGGAGTCCAACGTCTCACCCGGCGAATGTGTCCTGTATGTACCGAAAAAGTGGACGCATCCTAGAATAAAATATCTCCACCGTCAAAAAGAATTGAACCTTGATCAGTGACATGGTAAACAAGGAGCCCTTTTCATAATATTTCCTGAGAAAATTACCCATTACAAAAGGACACGGACGGCAGCAATCCGTGATATTGGATGTTTACAATAGCAAAATTTTAGTTCCGTCGACTTTTTACTACATAAGAGTCTTAAAAAATTAATCGAAATACACCAACATCGGATACAACCCCCGATACATTTTTCACTCACCTACAGAAGTGGCTGGTGATTCCTTTAAGAGAAAGCACGCACGAAATTCTTAGGATTACGCACCGGGACAGCTCCGGCTCCCCCACCCTCAACCCGTTTATTTATTACTGGGGGGAAGAGAATCCCACCGTGAAAATGCCACGGTCAAGGCCGCTACCAACCGAGGTCACGTCCAATTTCCTTTTTATTCTGCACTCCTGCGTGATCGCTGCTCACGCAAGTCGAGGCTCATTCTCAATGAAAGAAATGATATAAAGGCCTTCGGAAGGCTCATTCTTGGGCTGGGAAAAGAGGGAGCACGCAATCATCACTCCCTCTAGACCGGCCTTTTTTATGACTTATTATTCGTTTAAAACTTACTCAATCATCTCGAAATGTCCAATTAGGCCCTTTTTGACATTTACCTCAATCTTAAATATGAAAATTATACCACAATATTTTCAAGGAGGTTTTATACCCAAGGAGTTTTTCATACCCATTTCTCAATGGAATATTTTTCTATAGAGGCGAGTCTCTTTAATGACTAAGACAGCAGCAGAGAAGTCTAGAGTGAATGCATTCGAAATGTGGTGTTACCGAAAAATCATGAAGATAAAATGGATCGACCAAGTAAGTGATGAGTAAGTGCTAAGAAGAGTGAGTGAAAAGAGAAGTATTTTAAAAACACTAAGTAGAAGACAGGACAACTTAGTCGGCCACATCATAAGACATGATGGCCTGATGAAGACGATCGTCAAAGGACAGGTGGACGAGAATAAGAGCTAGGGGCGGCCCTGAATGAGCAACAGAAGCCAGGTTTTTAGGGACGTAAAAGAAAAGAAATACGTTACTACGATAAGGCTAGCGGGTAGGAGAGCAAAATGGAGAGCTGCGTCAAACCAATCTTACGATTTTTGACTGATGATAATGATGATTTAAGGAAAACGAAAATGTTGCCTGTGGTTGCCTCCATAAATCCTTAAAATTTCAAGGTGGAATATTACGTTTAAAATCAGTGATACGTCGAGAATAATACCAAAATACGAACGCTCGAAAGAGGGTAATGCGTCCTTCATATGGTGTACTACAGATGCATCTCATTCCAATCTACTACGGAAAGTTCCCTAACCACGTGTGTGAACAAAAACAAGCGCTGGCCTACACCCCTCCATCTTGCGAAACACCGAGCTTAATGTAGCTTGATAAAAGTAGTACGAGAAGTAAAAAATCTATCTTGACCGACATGAAATATTATCAATCCCTTCATAGAAAATGTTTGTGCTTGTTTATTACAATACGCGTCGTGATTTCACGCGCGCAATTTTTCATTTTTTTATAATTTTTTGAATTGGGTTTGGCGAAGACTTGGTTTTTAACAAATCAGCAAAAAACAAGAAGTAATGATGAAGGCGGGAACTGCTAACTTCATTTAATGAAGAAATACAAGCAGGCATGAGACTTGATAATAATTTAGAGGATGAAGATTAAGCAAAAGAGAAAGCAAATTTTGTCATGCCTTCTCTAAAAGAATGGCAATCCAAAACTATCTGCGGTCCCTTCTGCAGCATGCATAACTTTCCTTTGTGAGATATTCAAAAGGCACCCGACTAATTACAAGAATGTAAATCAGGGATGCCGACTTACAAAAAATATTGGGGAGCCCAAACCGGGGATCTTGCCCCGGTAAATTTTATAAGTAGTGAGTTTTAAGTTTTTTGAGCATTTTAGAAGAGTCATATGATCAACATTAGAACCCTGATAACTCGAATATCGATATCTGGACACTCCGGGGAAAATCGATAAACCTGACAATTTTTTCCTCAGACCTATAACGAATTTTTGAGGGGGCTCGGGCAACACCACCTAGACTAATATAAACTAATATAGACTATCGTGCGATAGATCCACAGAGAAAAAATCATTCGCCTTGTCGATTAATGAGTTCTGATATTTCGTAAAAAGTTCGTAAACAGTAATTTTTCGTTCCATATGACAAGAGCTTATACCGTCTACACACGGAGATTTCGGGATCCCCACGTGGTTGCCCAGCATGGGCCTGACAAAATAGTTACAGGGTAATATTTATACTAAAAAACCTACTCCCGACCACTGACTTACACAAATGTTTGGGGCAAACGAGACGAGATACGACAAAGACGTTATAGAAT
The DNA here is from genome assembly GCF_921293095.1 of Ischnura elegans. Taxonomy (NCBI): domain Eukaryota; kingdom Metazoa; phylum Arthropoda; class Insecta; order Odonata; family Coenagrionidae; genus Ischnura; species Ischnura elegans. The sequence goes on along the minus strand of NC_060246.1, from coordinate 79,698,159 downwards.
CGACTCCCATTAAAATCGTCTGCAACCCAAGGAAAATCTGTCCCAATAAATTTTCTATTTTTAAACAAGCTAAGGTTAGATGTAACAAAAAAACAATTCTTAAGAAACGAACGCAGACAAATTGCAGGAGCAGGCAGAGTGGCCAAAAAAAGTCTCAGGTGAGAGGTAGGAGATAGCATAGCCCCCATGCGAGCGAAAGCGAGTTAATATCATAAAACGGAACCGTCGACTCTCCCAGAATCTGAGATCTTGAAAACATGATGCGGTAATAGTGAAATGCCAGAATTTTGGGTTCTATTTAACACTAAAATTTTATATCTTGGATTGCTGAACTCCACTCAATTTTCGTCGGATTTTATTTCAGTATAAGGCTAGCGCGCTTTTCTTCATATATTCATCCAAAAACTTGTAAAGGAATGAATAAGACCTGGTCAGTTGCAAATAAGATAAATATATACGTTTGTCAGTTTCCTTTGCCTGAAGAATTGTTACAACAAATTATCAATTACCACGTGCACTACGGAAAGTGCAATCAACCTCCAAGCTGTCACGTCCGGGTATTTAAACAAATCAATTTTTAATTGCCTTTTCCATCTTACCAACGAAATAATAAAATACCTAATAAGCGGAGGATAAAAGGGTTCGAGCTGGGCCTCATTACTTCTAAATTTAGGCCACGGAACGTGCTCGGTCGAGCACTTCTGTCCACATGGGCATTATTCCTCCACGTAATAGGTTCGCCATCTTCTTTAAAAGACTCCTTCCTCTGAACGACAAAAATTAAAGGTGCACCATACCGGAGCAACTTTGCCAGTCACGCAAACTACCAGCGAAACACGCGCCATCCCTTATCCCACTCAATCCCGATTGGAGTACACAAAAATACGGATAATGCAGACATAACACCGGAACACAAAAAACATGAAAAATTAATGAGCGTTAGAAAAAATGGCGCACTTTTATCTTGATCACAACAATGGAAAACATTTTTGTTAGAATAAAAAGATTACGTGTGGGTGCGTCACTTCCAATGATTCTATACCAAAGTCATGACCACGGTCTTAGGTCATGACAGCAAGTAAACTTAAGAAACATGAGTATTAGAATAAAAAGTAAAAATATCAACAGCAATATTCTTGATGGCTTGGTATTTTCAGTGTAAGTTTATTTGAGGCCTTATAATATTATCTTCAACTTAAGCAGTACAACGCGGATAGCCAAAAGAAAACAATGCGCAGCTGGCTCCGAAGCCACTTACCCTCGACTTGTTGAAGCTTTAAGTATTTTCAACATTGCTATATCATAATTATTGCTACATTATATTGCTATATTTTTAATGTTACCACCATCGTTTTACAAATAGCGGTTGACTTTCAGTACCAGCTAACGAGAAATATTACGGAAACTTCGAATCATCTAATCGCTTCTTCTAGGGGGACCAAACACAAGCGCACGCGACAAATGACGAATAGTTTCAAAAAGAAAGAATATTCTGGAAATGAGAACCGAAATAGAAAAAAAAAACTCTTCACTTATAATTCGTTATTAAATAAAATTATTTAAAATTCTTATCATTAATTTATACCTATAAAAATTAACTCGAGACAAGTGTCTTAGGACCCCATTCTCAGTTGACTTTGAGATCTCTTAAAAATTATCAATAAAAAGGCATCCAAGAGCAATACAACGGGAGCATTTCACTATAATAGTATTGCTTATAATTTACAGGAAATAAAGAGGGAATCCAGCCCTTCAAGGAATAGGTCTGAATCAATCAGGACGCCCTCAATATTTTAAAAAATTCGTTACGATCCAAAGAAGATGGCGGGTACCCCATACTTTCTATATGTCATACACATTTGATGGAAGGTGCTCTTCCTTAACCACCTTACAAAAAAACAACGTAATTGAATACTGCCAATATAATTTCATATGTGATAAAATCAGGCCTTCAGAGCAATAGTAACATACTGCGGATCAGTGGCGGATACAGATGGGGGGCGCGCGCCCCTCCCTTGCGGGTCCGGCCGTATTGGCAAACATGGCAGAACCACGATTGTGACTTTTTTATATCATAAGATGGCATTGTCTTATATATGTGTATAATTACATTAATTAAAATTTTTTTTACTCTGCCTGTGACTTGATTTTTTTTGTTGCGATATCGCGATAAAAAGTAAAGGCAACTCAATATATCTTTTGCGCCCCCCCCTTGAGTGTTTTCTGTATCCGCCCTTGCTGCGGATGCAACTTCCCCAAGGATACAGTTCCATCAAAGATACAGAAATTTGAAAAGAACGACGTAATGCGCCATACCGGAAGGCAGCATTCATCGCAATACGCCCGAAGGAGGGAAGGTAGGCAAAATACGCTCGACTAAAGCAAACGATTCGCTGGATGAATTACCATGAATCAAAACTCCACACCAGAACATGAAACAAAACTTCTATCGCAGCAAGGGCGTACCCAGGATCAAAACTAGGGGGGGAAGCCATGGTTGTTCAAGCTGTAGGTAAGATTTTAGCAAGGAAGAGGTGAATGAAACCAACATTTTAAGGAAAACGTAGCAGCCCTTAATTATTTATTAAAATTATTTCCTTGAAAAAATATTATTTTCCTCAAAGACATTTGCGATTTTTGCTTCTGGGGGGGGGCAGCTGTCCCCTCCTATCCCTAGCTGGGTACGCCCATATATCGCAGGCGGCTGAAGTAACGAATATGACTTTGATTTCAGCTTCCACAGCCGCACAGTGGGGCCAAATCCAAAAAAGGTGGCCATAATTAGAAAAATAAAAGTTCGGGGTTATGATTTATTTTTACATGGTTGGGAAGACACTTATTTGATCTGCTGAGAAATAAGTTTGAGAAGCAGGTAAGTGTTCACCTCTTCGTAAAAATCACTTTCAAAGTGACAGGTGCGCTGCTGGGATACATAGCCTCCCTCTCGCTTCGAAATACCCTCATCTTCAAGACTCCTCCTCAGCTACCCAATTGGTTAATTTAAAATTTAAAAAATAGAATCAACGCATCAATGTGCATAGATAACAAATGTTGCTTTACCATAACATTGAAACAAAATTAAAATTATTATCAACATAAATATTAACAAATAAATTGCACAACTTTTATTCAAAAATAAAAATACGAATATCATTAAGTTATATAGCAGTGCTCTTATATAGTTATATTATTGTAGCCACAACTCTCGGCTATCAAAACAAAAAAAAATTAACCGCCCCAACCCGCCCCTTCGCGAATTAATGAAGAAATACGTAAGTAACCTCCAACCGTATGGACGCCGAAGCGCGCAGCTCGTTGACACGTTGCATGCAGGAGAGAGCACTTACTTTATAATCAGCGTAACAAAATGAGTTCTTTTGCAATAAATTGACGCAACAAAGACTCAAGACAAAGTATGTACAAAGTTGATGCTATAATATCTCGTCCAGTAAAGAATGATATCCCTAATGTAGTTTAACCACGTTGCATGCATGGATTCGAAATTTCGAATGCTGCTTGCAAGTGGCTTTCAGAATGTAAGACAAAACCTGGCAGATCTGCAATACAAACGCTAAAAATGGGTGGAGGAGCCGAAGAAGAAGAAGAAGTTAAAAAGGAGCTTAGTTTAAACCGGCCAAAGCAGGTGTATGGTAGTAGTAATGACGACAACACAGCTCGAGAACTCTGAAATTTCCGCCAATATAACAGGCCTCAATTTGGAGCTTCTTTAGAGATTTAATACTGTTTTACAAGCTGTCTTCTGGCTATAGAATAAATATAGATATCTGCGAAGTGTATTCTATCTAAACAGCCCGGCTATTGTTGAATTATATCACTGGTTTTGCATGCCAACAATGTTTACCCTAAATACTGTTGCACGAAAGGAATTCCATACAAAATTCATTGTTACCAATCGGAAAAAATGTCAGAGGAAGCGCAGGAAGCGTACAACATTACTGTTGAGGAAATTCAGGGAAGATTTTACCCGAAAGTGCTCGAGGAAAAAACTGTAGTGGACTTGGTTATGAGATTGATGTTACATTCCGACTCGATTATTGTAAGTCAGATTGTGATGCGGTCCAAGTCATCGACAATTTTATGTTCCGGAGCCATGAATATTTTGTAGGAATCCTATCTGATATAATCAGGATCTTCATCGGAATCGGTAGACGATTCTTTGGATGGAACGAAGTCTGATTGAAATTTTTGTTTACGTTTATAAGCCTGTGTGCGCAGCTCTTTTCATATTCAACGTAGAAACCCTACTATATAATAATGTGTGATGTAAATGTGTTTGTTAACTTTTTATATATTCTTAAAAAGACATTTAAGTTAAGAGTTTTCATTTTATATTTAAAATAATAAGTGGGTTTATTCAATAATGCTGTTTTGTGCTTAGATAATTATTCATGGGACGAATTAGAGATAGATTATATTTAGTGTTTGCATTTTTTTGAGTGGTCGCGGGCCTGTTCATATTCTACGCAGATTGACTGTTATACAATAATGTTTTATAATATCTTTGCTACCTTATTATTTTCCAGGATATATATTTAAGCCATAAGTATGTATACATGCTTATAACGTGTACATTAAGATACATGTAACAATATCGGAAATTAATTCGTTTAGAATGTTTGAAAATTAAAAATAGCCATAAAATGATGATATTTATTTAAAATAATTAATAAAATTATTAATCGATTGCCTCAAAGCTTTGAAATGTATTTCATATAATTTTCAAAATCAGTTTCATATTCGTAATATAGTATAATTAAAAATATTCCCCCTTTTTACTGGACATGAGGAACAATTACTGTCTTATTTTAGCAAAAATTCCAATTTTTTGGCCAAATATAAATTTTATTTATATTTCAACATCATATTCGGAATTAGCGACCTCTAAAACGGTTATATTCCAAATTTCAAACAAATTACATGATATTTAATAATTATGACCACCTTTTAAGCATTTGGCCCCACTGTGAGCCTGTTGAATCGAACATGGAAGCAATGGACGGAATATACACCTCCAAAATAAATATATACACACACGAATATTGATAAACGTTTTCCCAAAGGGGATACGAACTTTCACACCACCGCTTTACGACCGCAACGTAAAAACTTACCATTTGTAGACACGAAGTGAGCAATCAATTATGGGAAGGAAAATATGCACACTCGACGAAAGCGGCGACACGGCGTGTCCAAAACTCAGCAGAAGTAGCTTGAATCCACAAAATTGTCTCTAAACCCAGAAAAAGTGTACCTTGACAGATAGAAAAATCCCCCTTTATAGATGTAGAACACTAAGGAAGACTTGACAGTAATAAATTCCGACAGTTTGATGTCTGATAATTTTCTCTCATTTCTCCTTTAAATCAGGTTCATCAACGAGTAATTTCTCCTTTTCGATCCATCCCGTTTGAATGAAGAAGAATCAGTGTCATTCAAAAATACACTTAAACTCGCAACTACCGAGGTCATTGAGCGACTTATCGTCAGGATCGCCATTGCAGAATCGCATTAAGAGGACACATCACTCCCGCTCGACCTGGAGTGTTTTGTTTTTTTTTCACAACGCATTACTCATTCCAACCTGGGGTATCATTCTAAAATTTTCAGAGTACCTAAACCCTAATCAATATTTAATGCATCTCAAACTCGAAAATTTTATATTTAGGAAAATATCGTGGTAAAATTTTCAAACACTAGACCTAGGCAAATGTTAACTACAGTCTACTCTTTTTACTCCAAAATGATAGCATAAGTAGGGTAGTACGCCAACGATGCGCCACGAAAAAATATATGCCGAGCGGAAGTTATACGTTTCCTTAAACAGGTCTCGCTACCATTACATGGGCTGACAGTAAAATAAAATCAACAGTCCCATGGAGTAATATTGGAGTCGCAAAGAACATGGATTAAAGTCCATTTTTTGTCACGCTTAATTTGTTCCTCTAATTTTGAAATAAAATTTCACCTATGATCTTTTAAAATAAAGAATCAACACATCATAACAGGATTTTAACTGGTTTCGTTATTTGGTCCTCGCGGACTGGGAGGAGGTCCATGATATGTCGTAAGGACCAGGCATTTTGGGTGGCACTTACCCTTGTGACATCAATGGTTCCGCGAATCCAAAATTTTACAGCCTCATTCGCGAATGCATGAAAATAGTCACGTTAACTTCTTTAAATCCCCGAGGCCGTAATTTCTAGCAGGAAAGTTATTGGATTGAGTATAGGAAGGGATTGGATATATTGACTACAAAGAAGAAAATCAATGTGCAAAATGCGCCAAAACTAAAACAAAAAAACACAAAGGAACATACAAAATACGCAATCGCTCACTCACTCACGAAGCAGACTTGCTCGAAAAACGAATTTCCCAGTAGGTTTCAAGCACGCACAGCCCACGCTAGCAAAGACTTTTGCTCCGGTGACCATAATCGTTCCAACAATCGCACGGCTAATAAAAATTGCACAGGTTAATCCTTAATGAAGAGTGGGAGGAGATGAAGTTGGGGATGAATACAGGAGGGGAAAGGGTAAATTAGTTACACTGGCCAGAGGCGCAGCTATTCCTATTGTTTTGTAATTTTGGGCCAGGAGGTGTTTTAGGCGCAACTAATACGTGTCTGGGGGATGGCATACCCGCCAGGGTAAGCGGGAGGTGCAGGGGCCCTCCCAGAGAAAAATTAGGATATATAGTGAATTTTACGACTTTCTGAGGGACATTTGATAAATCCTTGCTAAATTCGATAAGTAATATTAATGCAATTAAGTAAAATGGATTAAACTTTCAAAAATTTATGAGGCTTTATCCCCCAAACCCCCCCCCCCCTAGCTGCGACAGTGACACTGGCAAATAATCAGACGTAGGTTCGTAAGTCAACTGAGAGGCTTCAGTCAATGAACGTAATGAGGAATGTTCAGTTAGGTGAATGATCAGTTACGATGAAGCGCACGACAAATAATTAGCGGGAGTGGATGAAAAGCACCATTACATAGTTTACGGTTAATTAGTTTAGACCTGTTGACCACTACATATGAGAATAGTATGAGGTTATGGTATGTAATCTTTCCATGCTCCCCGGTTATATTTTCAAAATTTAAATGTCTGAATACTTGGCAAAAATTTTAATTTTTTGAGGCACAGCTCCGAGGATGCCCGAGACCAAATTGATGCCTGATATTCCTTCAACGTAAACATATCTCACTTTGATTTTCGTTGAAGAGCCATGTTAGCAACAACTACTAAATGCGTAGGTGTATCTGTTTTAATGAGAATATAAACTGGATGCACGTATGAAAATGCAAGTTAATGTAGGGGTTCTACGCGCATGGGTAAATCTATGGCCACTCACACGGTGGGTCCAAATATTAAAATATTTTTAATACAAAGACCGACTACAAATAAAGAGAGATTTGTCGAAAGCAGCCACTTTTCTTGATCTGTATATGGTCTTCCTTTTTTATACTCAGAATCGACGCGTAAAACACGCAACTTTTGAATTACTCATCATGGCAAAAACAGACGATATAGTGATTTGTCACTGCAGCTCAATCGTCCCCTTTGCACCAAGGTTCAAAGACAGCGAGTCAAGTTCACGATCAGATTGAATTTAGTCGTTTATTGAACAACTATGTGCACTGATATTGATTCCCGTGATTACTATTTCTTTTTTTATTGCATACCATTTACAAAAAATACAATAAGGGGGCCATCACATATTGCCTTCGACCCAGAAAATTGAAGCTGCGCCGGAAGGCAGTGAGTAAAACAGAGGCCTTCAAGACCATGAGATGTTATTGAAGGCGCAAAAGGCTTTTGAGGAGTGAGAGGAGCGGTAATCTGAAGCCGGCGTAGTTGGAGACATTATAAAATCGTAGACAGAGGAAATACAGGTTAAATTCCGTTTCACCTAAGCTAAATTGTTACACATAATTCATTCATATTCCACATAATCCATTCCCATTAAAATATTGGTTGCATAAAAAATTCCAAGAGCGGCCGAAAGGCCTCAGGTGATGTTGCTATGAGACGCAGATTTGACCAAACATTCCCGACAAAAGTGGCTTAGCGAAGAAAGATTTTGTAATTTTCAGTATCAGGGGAACGTCATCTTCATCAACCAAAACTGTATATCTTCCCACTCCTCGTAGTCCGCACCAGTGGGGGTTTCTTACAAGCTGTTGAACTGTTTGGACCCGACGATTTAATACACCGCCTATCAAAGAAGGATAAATCACTGCTGTTAAATTTTCCACAAAAAGATTAACTTATATTTGAAACGGGTACTTGAACAGAATCACCAAAAGATCACTTGAAGCATTTCCCTACCTCTTAACAGAGCCCGATTCATTTTTTATATGATTTTTACACTCGGAACATCGCAATATGCAACGATTGATCAAACACGGGATGATAAACATTAAAGCTAGTACGATGAAAAGTGAAGTGATGTCATCGGCTGGAGGTTCGTCATCTTCGAATTCTATCATTTCCGCCAGCGGAAATTTAGTGTTAAAGAGACGTTGTAAACCTGAATTTTGTTCTTGTAATACATATAGCAAGTGGTATGAGGCTCGAATATTATCAAACAGATGACACAAGAAAATTATTTTGACAACACAAGCATTGTTGGCTATCCTATCTCCGATCATAGCCAGCATCAAAAACAAGAGCTAAGGAAAATGAACACTTATTATAGGTGTATATCTTTGTTAGTTTTATTCACAACGCAATAATTTTTACGGCATCGGAGAACGTGTTGAATATGTCAAATCTGACAGAAAACCCATCAATAACCTCACAACAGAAAAAAGAGGCGAGAGCGTATCAAAATTTGAAATGAAATCAGGCTGCTAGAATTAATTAAGTGATCGGTACTTTAATTACATTTAAATCAAGAGCATCTGTAAGTAGGTAATAATAAATTAATACCCCATCCATTAGGCCCCCCGCGCACTGGCAACTTTTGTAAAGCAGCTAGCTATTTAGTAATTGGAGGAAGTTCCAATGAAACACAGTATTGACTGTGGCCCCACGCACGGGCGACTTTTTTATTGCCGCAACTAAATAATTGTGACCTATTCCGAGGGCGAGTAAACTGTTGCCGGCAGAAATAGACCACGTGGGTTTTTTGGCAACTAAATAGTTGCTTTGAAAAAGTTGCCAGTGCGCGGGGGCCCTCATTGGCTTGATCCGTTACGATCCGCTTTATTGATATTATGCGCCTTGTAGCCAGATTCCTTGCTTAATACCGGTCAACTTACTTATTCGAATGGAAAATAATATCGCAGAAAACAAACTTATGCTGAGAGATAACATAAATGCTACTATGCCACTTTATCAATCTCAACGCACCTTCCCTCAGCCATAGAAATGAGCGAATACTTCGAAGAACATGAGGTACATACGCGCTGATATTTTCTAGGGAAATGGATGATTCGGAATCGGATAACTTGATTTTATTGAAGCCGCCGATAAATTTTTCCGAAAATCAACTAGGCGAAGCTCAATTAGACCGATATGACCCATTGGAAAGGTATGCACGCCACAAAGACTCGATGAGATGTACTATTGAAAATAGCAAGGTCGCCACTGGTGTAGCGAGATGAATTCTGCAGATTTAATTCGACGAAAATACAACAAAAACAGCGCCATTTTAGCTATGAATGCATACGAAAGGACACTTGACAAAACCGCGAAAGCCATAAGGGTAAAAAACGATAGCATCAAGGCGAGGTAGGGGTGTAAGGTTTTTACGGTCACAGGCAAAAGTTACACCTGCCTCTACTGAAGAGGGGTTCGCATTTCAACCTCATGCAATTGAAGAACCAAGTAATATTCAAAATATTTTAGTAATAGAAAACAACGGAGTATGAAAAAAAGAGGGCAAAATACAATGAGATCAGGGGTTAATGCAGACACCTCAGACGACAAAATATAGAAAGCAGGATTAAATGTATATAAATATCAGATGTAACGGTAGTAAAAGTATAAGAGATGAAAAAGAGAAAAAATGGGAATAGAATTGGGCGATAATAGGTGTAAGGGAACATCCCTTAGGGAATTTTGAACCACAGTTGAGACTTGGCAAGGCCTTAGCAGGGTGGAGGAGGTATTCCAATCCCCCCTCCACCCCACTCTCCCCCACACAATATATTCCCCTAACAAGGAAAGCCACTCAGATAAAAAAATACATGGCTATGGCCTTGCATCTCGGAAGACTCAACCAGTTTAATGTTGAATGCCGAAAATGCGTTTCACATTTTTTTTATTTATGATAGTTCTTCAAACACCTGTTATGCTGAGAGGCTTCACATACTTTCCAGGGGGTCCAAACTCAGTGAATCGTCCCCCTCCCAAAAACATGATCATAATCCAACCTTGTGCCAAAGCACTCTATTAGAACAAAAATCTAGAACCAATTTATACTCGTTTTTGTCAAATTAATGGAAGAAACTAAATAATTATGTTATAAAAAACAAGCAAGAACACTCATAAAGAAATTACCACAGACATAAGATTGGCTGCAATGACTGCAGCATGCAGAATCAAATTTGCTGAGGAATCAACTGAGAATAGTCAACAAGAATTGGAGAAATGGATTTCTCAATCTAGTGTTCCCAAATATAACATTGGTTCAAAACACAGAAAAAGAACGTAGTGTAAAAAAGGAAGATGTACGGAAAAGACGATGATGAAGGACTAAACAAAAGGGGAAAGAACACAGAACTGCACCTATGGCCATGAGAAGGAGGCTTGGATTACATTTTGAACACATAATGAGATGAAATTCTGCAGATGTGTCAAATTCTGTGGATGTAAGCGTGATGGGCAGGATAAAAAGATAAGGAGGAAACCAGGATTCATGAAAAATGGTAACACCAATCCGTAGCGTAGCCAGCATTTTGCAATGGGGGGTTTACTTTGCTTCGTGCATGTTGTTAGAATCGAATGCATTGCAACAGTTTTCAGGGAATGCTGCATTTACAAAAGGCAATTGTTTCACGACAAACATTGAATTACCTGGGCATTACAGGTTTTCACCGTTTTGCAGGTTAGGAAGCACCATGTAAAATTTCATTTTTTCATACTTGAAAGAAATGCATAGAAACGACTATCAAAACATGTGTTGCCACTAGCATGTGTATTGCATATCAAACTGAATATTTCTTTTGGCACTTCTCCAGGTGTAAAGAAATAGCCAAAATTGGCACTATTTTTTGACTTTCAAACAAGTATGAAAATTATATCATGCCTTCAATTTACTTTAAAACACATTTCCCAACCTAAGTGTCTAATAACATATACCAGCAGTCATAAATTCTGCAATTTTGTCATAACTAACAGGAGTTACTAAATTTGCCTGTTATGAAATAAACTGGGGAGGGCTGCATTTATTGGAGTGTTGAATTGGCATGGAATCACACAACTGGAAATAATGAAGTATAAGATGCAGAAACCCGGGTCATGCTATTTAAAATAAAGAGTGGAAAAGAACAAAGTAATTTATTTTATTTTATGATGAAGCAGTTCTACAGAGTAGTGCCTGAGTCTTATATTATTTCTTTTTACTAATTTTCAAATGATGACCACCAGCTAAGAGGTGATTGGGTGTGAACCCTTTGTGCGACGAGTAGATGAATCGTGTTTTTTTATTAATTTAGCAATAGCCTCAATAATTGAAGTCTTGCACCTGGAATAATGCACTGATGTTGGCCAACAGCCTTTGAAGGCATAAAATCAATCAATTGTGATCACATAATTAATATAAAGTGGTATAAGTGATAGCTTGACTCCAAGAGTTCTATCTATGGGTATGTGTTCCAGATAGGAATAGGGTGGTTTCCTATTATTTTTTTATTGCCTAAATTGAAAGATTATTACTCCTGGAGCACGTATTTCACGCTTTTAGATTTTTACATGACGATATCTATTTTTCGCGATTAAATGAAAAGTGAAAATTTTCAAGCGCGCGAAAACGCGATGCGTAAGTATGAATGCCAGAAAATCTCTCCGTGTGACGTATTTCTCGTTCCCGCTGCCGCCCTATGAGGTGACCTTGAGGCGAGTTGAGCGCTGATACAACGCAGGCTGCTAGCGGGTAGCTGAGTACCCTGCTGGCTGGTAGCACTTGACTTAAATAAGGATTATTAATACCTTATCAAATGAAGAAAACTTTCCGACCTTAGCCAGTTTTAATAAGTGATTATTAAGACATGTTTCCCTGAGCTCTGCGCCTCTTGCATGCATTGGTAACCTCAGACGATGTATAACTCCTATCATCTCGTATAGAAACTAGGTCCCTGTGACGTCACGTGGAGTGGCATCGCATGGGCGCCAATCTGGGCCTTTTCAAATGAGGATAAAAATGGACCATTACCATTCGTCTAAACCGGTATTTCTAAAACGAAATAATTTGTATACATATTATGAATACAGTAATGGTGGGTAACGAATCGCAATCAATGCCTTTCGTTTTCTTTGATGAAGGAAACTACCATATTCCATAAGAAACCTCATAAGGTTAAATTTCAGATCTTGCCAGAGAAAGATGTCACAGTTCAATGCTATATCTAACACATTACCAGCCTGGTTTAGGAAGGTGTAAACATGCTGTTGATGTCCCTAGACAGTCCACGCATACAGAATTCAATTTAGACCTAACTTGAGCCAATAAAAATTTATTTCAGTGAAAATTGATTAAGAGAGCTTATTCCTTGGAAGCCACCTCATAAAATATCAATAACAACATTAATTGCAACTTTCATGGACACATCAAAAAATCATGAAAACCTCCTACTGTTGAACAGGTTAATCCACAATATCACCTTCCAACTCTTCAATTTTTGGCTGCCAGGCATTAGACAATTTAGATTCACGAATACCTTATTAATAATAATGCACGCCTCAAGACAACACAGAAACGCAGCAAATATAAATACATTTTACATTATTTATCACCGTAAATGTTAATTATTGTATGGAAACCCATTGTTAAATCAATTTTCCAAATACACCTTGAACTCACCCCGGACATTTGTGACCTACAAATCACATATAATGTTATTTACTGCTCTTATTGTAATTCATCACTAATGCACACTCTACCCGAGCCTGATAAATATCCTGGCACATTAAAAACATTACATCCAACTTTGTACTCATTAACTAATAAATGAGACTACATAGATTTCTACCACACTTTTTTTCACAGCATGACACCAACTGCCGCATCTACTATATTTTTGGAACTCTGTTAACTTTAGCAATTTTTATTGCTCGTACCTTGAAATTTATTTTCTTCAAAACTCTGATAATTTTGAACTCAATATTTATATGAAATAAAATGATTTAAACATAATGAATGTGAAAATTTTCTCATGCAAGAACAACTCTAATTCTTACAATAAAAACTAAAGATGAAATGAAACTGAAGATATACAAGAAGGATCACTTTCAACTAATAAATTTTCACATAGAAGAAAGCTTTACCTAAAAAAAAACAAATTCCTAGTAGATCATAATTGCCTCATCAGTAGTTTTACTAATCATACTTTTCCACATCAGCTCCAAAAAATTGTGCATGAGTAGCATGCAATTCATTACTTCCTGAATCCATTCTATGACTCAAACATAATCAGTTTAATTTCTAATACCTCTCTTGAAAATTTCATCAGGAGAGCCATTACTTTACACAAATGAGTGGTGTGATCATATATGCATGAATCTTGAAAAAATAAAAAAATTAGTTTAACAATAAAAAAGTTTACTTTCACAACAATGTACAAGATAGCTCAATAGAGTCAAACTTACAATACAGATAAATATAACCCATCATTTACTTTTTCTTGCTTTTCGATTTCTTCTTCTTTTTCTGCTGAATGGATTTTGTTTTCTTTTTAACCTGCCGTTGTGACATCCACACTGGAAATGTTCCATTTTGGTCTCTGAATGTCTTCTTGTTGAACTTTCTATCACCTACTTCCATTGACTCCACATCCTCAGACTCCTTCTTTTCCTTTATTGCAGTAGCATCCGTCACTGTGATCATAAATAATTACACATTGATCAGTCATAACTTACCTATCAACAAATGTAATGACTCATTATAAAGGAATGAGAATAACCTCCATGTATTTTCACTCAATGATTCCCTAAAACTCACAGTAAGCGATAAATAATAAAACTGGAAACCTAGAACCCTGACTTTACTCACTAACATAGTGATTAAACCTGAAAGTAGATGAGTACCTGTATGGAAAGGTGAGAGTAGGGCTAACCCAGCAATAGGCCATGGGCATGCGAATATGACTCAGCCAGGGAGTCAGTTCTTTTCCCTGGGCCACCAGGTACTTGTAGGCTTTTTGTGTGGCAATGTCTGAAGGCTTGACCTTGTGTTTGAGCACAAGGAGCTTTCCGCAATGGCCTAGTACTAAACGGACCAACCCCCAGTGGTCTCAAACAAGATGACCAATTTATCATCAATTCCTTTAAAACTTATCATATGGTCACTTAATATTTATTTTATAAGCTATAATGAATTATCTGATAAACTAAATGAAGTACATACAACTAGTTTTTCCATTCTAATGAAAGTATCAGGAGTGCCTTCAGAAAAATAATCATTTATTCACTTGATTGCAATATTTATATTCTGTACTTACAAATTAAAGAAAAAAATTTGCATTTATGCCGAACAAATAAGTATAAAAGCCATAACACACAACACTAATCCCAATTCATTGGAGTATCAGCAGCGTTGCACGACGAATTTTTATCATTACAAACATAAGCTTTGATAAAAGAAAAAAAACTTAGCAACTGAATAGCTAGGGTTGAAACCTTCCAAAAAATTCTGGTGAAACCTGCAGCCATACCCCTCATTATAATCTAGTGATGTGGTTTCCTGTTAGTCGACATCAGTGCTAAAGGTGGCAACAGGTAAGGAATTGACCTTCTACCTATAAGTGTAATCCATAACCCAAGCGCTTAGTTTGGGTGACCTCCATCCTCACTTACTCCAAGCCAATTTCCATGTTGAAACATAAGAGTGAATGATAGATAGACTGCTTCGAATCCTTTCGTAATCGGCGCATAAATGACTGAATGGAAAACTTAGGTCATAAGAAACAAATCAAGAGCTATCGCTAAGTTACAATACCACAAAGCATTGACGGACAACACTGACCAGGGGTGATAACTCACCCCTTAAACACTTCCTTACTTTCTCAATTGAATTATCCATTCTATCTAATTGCACACTTAATGCATATAATATTTACAGCGGTTGTAAAAGCACTTTTAATATTTTCCTATAGCATAATATGATTGCCATGACAGTGATATTTAACATAATAATCAGCATTTTTATTTTTCCTTCTCTCTTCTTGTTAATTCATATTAGGTGGTTTATGTTTGCTTCAAATTGCAATGCATGCATCATAAAGTTGTTTGAATTGAGACTGTTTATTAGGCAATTTCTTCAAATGTTTAATATACTATGTAATAAAATGTTTTACATTGGGTAGAACACCATGAAATAAAGGAATTTTACAGTCTCATACTGAAATATGTTGGGTTGAAGTAATATATCTCCAAATCGCGATTTATATCGCATTCAGAAAACAGCTTAACGCCATGTTCACGTACGTGTACCCACTTCTTACATGATCAATTGGGTGCACTTTTTGACACAATTGACGCATTAGGGGGAAGGAGAACAATATAATCTGGTAATCAAACCGGGAAAAGACCAGCGGTGACATAGCACTCGGAAAGTTACAAAAACGAACCACGCAAAAACCTTAAGTAATGTAACCACTTTCTCATGCGATAATTGAATGCATATCAATAACGCTCAATCTGACTCACGATTTTCACAGGATTAAGCGTCCAACGAGTTGTGTTACAACACAACTCGTTGCGTCCAATGAACATGGTAAGCCTAGCTGCGTAATGAAAAACGAGCTACGAGATGTCGATTCCGCGAGACGTACAGAATAACAATTATCATTGGGACTCACCTGTGGCAATTTCAGAAATATTTTCCATGTCTACATCGGTCTTAGAACCAGTGCCAACGATTAACTTCAATTTCTCAAGTTCCTTCTTTCCATAACGAACTCTTTTCACAGCCCGCATTTTCTTCTTCCACTTGCTTCTCAAACTTTTAGCCATGATTATCTTAAAGTTTTTGAGATAAATCTACGGGCAATCAGTTGATGTTATAAAACTTTGGGTGCAGTAATTACCAACAAACAACCAAGATTACTCGCAAATGATTACACACGTGCGCTTTTCAAAACCGACTCGGGTTGCGCATTACGATCGCCATTTGTTGTATTGTTAGTTTACCCAGCATGCTCAGCCTTTGCCCTTGTTCAATTTTAAATAATGAAATACTATTCAATATCGATCAATATTTTGATGAATAGATTATCCATTTGACATAAATTAGACATAAGTTGTCATACATTTGTCTTCGAGCGATCTTCGTAACTCACCAAAGTAAAAAACTCTCGATGGATTGCAATGAGAACTATTTCTTCGTAAACTGAAGTTGGATACGTTGGCAAGCCCTGTTGAATATTCCCTCTTGAAAAACCTAGGTTTTACAAAATTTAATGATAGGGAATTATTTTTAATCATTGACCTCCCATGGAAATTAAATTCTCTATTTTGTATCTATATATATATATGGTTATTTATATATTATAAATACATATGGTCCTGTCAGAGGCAGATCTATTGGGGGGGGGGGGGCTATAGCCAGACTCCCACTATTGCTGGAAGGTTACTCCATACATAGCCACCCCCCTTATCCATATCCTGGATCCGCTACTAGGTCCTGTAATAAATAACATACATATATGTATACTGAATTTGGTAACTACTTACCAATAAACAATGGCCATACAACCTGACGATTTCGCAACCATGAAGACAACCTATTCCCCTTACTTGAAAGGCACAATTGACAAGATGGGGAATATATTAAAATAAATACAAAATCAAGACCATCTTCAAACCTCATTCACAAATAAAAGCCTTGCTGAGAAACATGAAAGGCAGGACTCCCTTACAAATTTAAGGTGTTTACAAAATCCTGTGCACAATATATGGAAAAAGTATACTGGTGAAACAGGACCGAGCTTCAAAAGGTTATGAAAGCACTAGGGGGCTTCCTGACTCAAACAACCTTCAACATCGGTGGTGGCAGAGCACACAGCCCTAGGATACCTTATTGATTTTGAGAAAACCAGAGTTTTAACATGGGTCAACATATTTAAATCTCGGCTGTTTTGAGAGGCGAAAGTAATCCGAAAACAAAAAAAATTTCAACAGGGATGGCACCCTCCAACTGAGCAATTCCTGGATGCCTGTTTTGAACAGACTCTCCTCAACCTCTCCCTCATTTCCTCTACCACACCCAACCTGCCAACTTGAAAAGCATATATTTCAACCCACACCGGAAGCAGCCCAGTCACCTTTGAAGAAGCAATCAGCAGCAGGGGCGCAGCTAGGAATTAAGGCTGGGGGGGTTCCAGGCTCAAGTAATACTTGGGGAACTGGGGGTATAGCATAGCCGCCAGGGTAAGCGAGAGGTGCAGGGTCCCTCCCCCAGAAAAAATTAAGATAAATGGTTCAAAATGGTGAGTTTTACGGCCTTCTGAGGGATTTTTTATTGATCCTCAATCTATCCTATAAGTAATATTAATCCAATAATTGAGTAAACTAGATTTAATTTAAAAATTTCTCAGAGCTCTGGGAGGCTTTTCTCCCCCAAAACCCCCCTTGCTGCGCCACTGATCAGTGGGGGTAGGGAAAAGTCAGGAGACAACATGTATTACGAGGTAAGACTCAAAAAGTTTATTTTATCAACCTTGAACCACAAAAGCCTTGATGAAGAATTTATTCTGAAGCTTATTTTCTGAGAAATTCTAGAATGAATGAGGGCAGGAGAGGCCCTCTCAAGGTTCCACCAATTATCTACCATTATGAGCACATCTAGGGCCTCCCTTAATACTTAGTATTAAAATAGATAAATTATTACATTAGTATTAAAGGAGGCCATGTCACATCCCATCTTCCTTAGTAGTGGTCCACTATATAGTTTCCATATTCTTATGAAGTATCTCTTCTTGTTCTTTGTCTCTCCTAAATTCTCTGGGAAAAGGTCCAAGTGGCCATAAAAATCTATTTATGTATACTATAATGAACTATGATACTCATATTGCACCCAACGTTTCTAAAATTTGTTAGCATTCCATCTCCTAGTTCTACATTATTGTCAGATTTGTAATTTCCCATGAAATTGTATTAAAAATGAGCCATTGACCTCCAAGCATTTGCTCCACCTCACTCATGGTACATGTAAATGGAGCAATCCCAGAGGGGCAAAGATAAGCTGAAAACTATGACAGATGGGAGAGCAGTACATAAACATGACGTGGGAAGGAAGAAAACGCTTAAATGGATTTGATAGGATTTCAGTAATTTATTGAGCTAAAGAGAGAAATGCAATCTGAGATGACAGATGTGCACATTAAAATGCTGAGGTAGGATTACATTTGAATCATCCATAAATATTTGAATGGCTAAAAATGTCATGATTTCCTCTTTTTTATTCAAGAAATTGACAATTTCAATCTTACATACAAGACTTTGAATACTTCAAGGGTCCTGGCCCAAGAAACATTATCTAAAGAAAGAAAAATATACAAAGACAAAATAATATTTTTATTTTTCAAGACATCTTAAAAGACATAAAAATAAAATACTTGCAGGCATCTAAAATATTGATATAAAAAATATTTAAAAAATCAAAACTTACTAATGTCTTTCTATCATGCAAGAATAGATACAATGCTTTCAAAAATAACAAAGCAATTAAATAAATGCATGAAAAAACTTCCTAAAATTTAAACCCTTGCATTACAGAAACAAGCTCTCATGTACAAAAAAAACTTCAACAGCTTGAACTATTGCAGTCCAGGGGTTTGTTGATAAAAGTTATTTTCATCCTCAGCTACCTCAGATCTGAAGCTAGAAGATCAAGGTTAATAAGATGACGCATAGTTGGCCGGCCATGAGGGCAATTCTGAAAATTTTAGAAGAAATACATGATGATGAAGCCATGGAACTAGACAACTAGAGCTATACTCCTAAAAATCTCAAGGAATACTACAGAAGACCCCCGATTATCCAGGAGCAGTTTGTCCGTGTTGCAGATTATCCGTGCACGAGTTCACACTCCATCGATGTTTTCCGCGATCTTTATAAAAAATAAAATTGGACACAAAAGCACCAGAATATTTGCATTTTAATGTAAGGCTACTACTGGCTTATTATTTCCATTAGAATTCCCTGCATAAAATGGAATTGTTTTATTTACTTATTTGACAAGGAATGTTTCAAGGTTACTTGCACATCTGTCCTAGCTTTGCAGACAATGGTTAGCGGCGGGGGAAAATCCTGATAAATGTTAGAAGATACTTTAATGGTTAATCAATTGTAAATTAAGAAAAATGTTATCTATAATCTTTTAATGCATATTTATTATCGTAAAAGTGCAATTTTGCCATGGTCTAGCATGCGGTTGAATACTACCCAAGGAAACCAGAGATTTTGTTGCACTCTGGCATGTTTGTTTACATCATGTCTAGTCAAGGTCAAACTGGAGAGGAAGGGAGTAGCTGTAGTGAAGGCTGTGGAGGAAGTGGAAGTAGAGATAGCACGAGTGATAGCCAGGCACTCGTCTGCATTGACAGTTGGCTGCTGAGCAATGGCGTGATCGTGTGCCAGTAGCCTTCAAGTAAGTTCCGCGTTCCTGTTATCCAAGCCTCACCGAGCACAATCGGCCTCAAGGATCCGTGTCCCGCAGCAGTTGCATCATCCCGGGTTGGTTGCATCCCAGGCAACTTGTGCACGACACAACTACACGCAGTTTCCGCGAGTTTCCGACGTCGCGCAGTGGTTTTGAAGCATTTGTGCAAACCAATTTTCTGATTCCGTGATCTCGCAGCCACAGATGAGTGATTTTTGGAAACCAAGTATTATATGGAAAAATAGGCATATGAATTGCATTACTGCCACTAAAAAGGCTGCGGTCGAGAGAGAAAGCTCATAATAATTCTGGAAAGTAATCTATAATAACAGACTACGTGCGTAAATAATAATAGATTGTTTGATTTACTTAAATTATGAAATTTAAAAGATATTAAAGTGAAAGTTTAGATTGTTCGTGTTTTCCGATTATTCCTGCCGTCATCCCCACCATTAGTCTGGATAATCAGTAGTATGCTGTATCCCAGCTTATATATATATATAAAAGGGGATGTCTGTTCGTCTGTCCGTTATGGGTTTCCAAATGGCTGCGTGGATTGCGTCCAAAGTTAGTACATAGGTGCAGCTCATGCTCTCAAAGCCCATAGTACTACTTTCAGTAGTGTTCGATGTGTCCTTAGCATCGTTTTATCATGACCTAACCCCGCAAATGCATGCATCGCCACCTAAGACCCATTCCCCATCCACTGCTTATCTCCCACCTTCCGATAGCATCCCCAATGGCATAGCCAGGGGAGGCAACCGAGGGGTCCAGACCCCCCTCCCTCCCTGAAATATAAAAACACAATTATTTTCCTTCATAAAAGAAAATAAAATTGAAAAATTGTGAATTTACAAAATTTATCTTCAATAAAATGAAGTTTTTTCGATAATGAAATGTGTTAAAATTAGTTTAAAACCCTCTACATACTTAGAATTAGTACCCTGTTTTACAAACGTTTTCCCCCCTGGTTTTTGACTCCCCCGAACGAAATAGCTGCCTACGCCACTGAGCATCCCCATTCAATCTGCCATGTTTGTATATCTTAGTGCGCGCTGTGTGTGAGGTGACGGCCGATTTGAAGACTTCCAGTCAAACACTACCGAAAGTAGCTCAACAGGATTCGGGAATATGAGATACACATATGAGCTAACTTCGTTCGCAATCTGTGCAGCTGCATGGAAATGCATAGCATATACATGTAGAAAAACCTACATTGGCTGGCAAATAAATTCTGAGGAAAATTAAAACCTCAACTCAACTGCTTGTGGCTCTGATATTCATCAAATAAATATTAGTGTTAACCATAAATTAGTGTTCATTCTTAAGTCATCACGACAAAACAGCAAGAAATTTATCTGCAAGTTACAAATGCAAATGATCAAGACAACTCTCCAATTGAAAAATGATGTGTCAAACACGTTACATTACTTCATTCATCTCTTCCAACCTTCACTGAAAGCTCAGCATAAGGACATTTCTTTCAAATGCTACTTACCCAGGGTTGATCTATTTGCCCCATGTGGTCAATGATTCGGCGCATATCAGATACAGCCAAGGCATCACCAATCATGACAGATTTGCGACATGCACGTGAGGCAAACATATCCCTGACACGAGATGGTCTGCAGTTGGCATGGGGGGAATCCTATGGAAAAGTAAGACAGTTGGTGATAAATACTTTCATTTGAAACCATGAAATAACCAATGGGGTTATTATACTAGAAATATTTGTAATACTTGAAGCATGAATATCAACTCGTCCACATCCTCTTTCCCAAAAGTCCAATTCCGGCTGAAGGGAATGGAAGTTAAGAATGCTTTGCAGTCAGCAGCACTCAGGTCAGTCTTGTCTTCAGAAGGAAATGAAAATCGAAAACCATTTTGCTCGAACACTTCTATGTTTTCCAATAACACTGATTTAGCTGCCACAGTCAAATCCAATGGCTGAGGCCTGTAAATAAAGGTTAGAATTAGTTACACTACCAATAAGGGAATTTTTTTCCTTTTGCAAAATAAGTTTGGCTTACATTTACCACCATGCATTGGCCTGACACATATTGCTCTTATTACAACTATAAAACACCTTGCTGAGAAAATACATACACCTTCTTAAGGATAACAAAAATCCTTTCTATATTATACCTATCACACTATGTGTTCATCAATGGCTACTTATCCATTCATGTAACTTAAAAACCAGGAACATGACCAAAACATAAAAAATACATAGAAGTTGAACACTGACATTTCAATACAGGGAAGGACGAGCTTCTCTCTTCTCTTCCACTCCAATTTAAATCCTATTTCCTGACTCCCATACTGATGGAAATTTCTCTGTAGTACCGAGAGCCTTAGTGAGAAATCTGAGGACATGTAAGGAAGGCTCTTTCCTTCTTGGTATCAGACAAAATCTTAAACTCAACCAGCCTGGATAGTTATGAAGATGAAGGGTGTTTTCCAACTGGCATTGTGTATACATATGTTGTACTTCTGCCATTATTTTCTTCATTCCCCTGTAGCCATCTTTCCATCAATCATCAGCTAACACAGCAAGGGGCTAGTAAAAATTAAAGCCACTAATGACAAAGATGGATCGTACAGCACAAGAAAAGAGACATGACATAGCACACAGGAAAATAAAATATTTCAAAAGCAGCACTATATTGAGAAATACAGTCTACATAAAATAAAGTAAGAATGACATGAGGAAGAGAAAATTCCAACTTGAAAATTCAGTGCTGTATAATGTACTGGAGCTTTGTAAAAGACAGATCCCTTTATGTTCCCTTCTTATCATGCCATCCTCTACTCCAGCCTTCTTCCCTCCACCCTGTTTCTGCCGTTCCCTTGATGCTTTCTCGATGGACCTACTAATTGCTCAGGTGATCAATAGATTGATTACACAGAATTTGAACCACTACTATGAAGGGAACAGGGAAAGGAAGCTTTATTCTTCCATTGCTCACATTCCCATTCTCACCTCACTTCCTTCATGAATAGGAATAACACTTGCAGTCAAAACTTCCAGAAGTTGACAATTAACAGTGCACAAAGGACCAAACACTGAATTAAGGCCAAAGCCTTTATTTGCTATCCTGACAATGCAGGTTTGAATCCTGCAAGGGCCGGCCTATGCATGCTCAGGGAACATATATTTCGACTACTCCACCCCTTCATCTACCGCCTTACACAGAAAGCATATTAATATGAATAAAATCCAGCCTAGACAGATTCCCTTGAAAAAGTGACCACTAGTTCTTGGGAAACATTGAGGCCACCCAAACAGTGACGTGATGATATATGCCAAAAGTTTTGAACTACCACACACAGTTAGTTATTGCACCATTAAAAAATAACGTGGAAATACTAGAGGTTACTCACACAACTAATGGCTGCTGCTGAAGACAAGTTGTACGCTGAAGAGTCTCAAAATTATACTTCTCATCTGAAGCATGTTGATCAATGATGAATAGATCTGAGCCCAACTTTGTAATCAAAAACCCCAAATTAAATTGTCCAATAACTTCCATCTGAAATACAAATGAAGAGCTAATAACCATCATAAATATCAGTCAATAACTTATATGCTCAAGATTCTTCAAAAGGAAACTATTTGGCAGATTTTTTTTGTAAGGTTAGTTGGTTCAGTTAAGTTTTCTCGGGGGGGATGCTCTTTTGACTGTAAATCTAAAAATTATGAGCGACATTTGTGCCCATTCTCCTCCCTCCTATTGCCTCACTGACAAAGGGCTTGATGCATTCTCATCAGGCCTAATTTTAACTTCTTGAATTTCCCCAATTTGTCATCACATGAAAAGACAATTACATACTCCACATTTTAACTTACTTTTGAAAACATGTCCTTTGTTATTTCTCGTTGAAGCTCAGTCTCAGCCATGCTGTTTTCTTTCGGATTTATGGATGCATTGAATCTTAATTTTCTCTTGGATTCACAATTAACTACTTCTAAATGCTTCTTTTCTTGTTTCTCACACTTTTTAGCAATATCTTGAAGTGAAATATGCATTTTTACAGTTCTTAAATCCCTGTCTTCAACGCAAGTTCCCTCATCATCCAGTATTACTACTTGGGTACCTGTTTCACACTCCTTTTCTGAATGATGATCGTGAGAACTCTTTGTGAGAAAATCGGTTTCACAAACACCTGCATTTGTTTTCTTGGATTCATGAATATTGTCACTCTTATCATCACTCACATCATCATTTTTAAAAGAAAATCTACTCATTATACCATGCATAGTCCTTTTATTATTTAAAATATCTTCCCTCAAAGGGGTTTCTGCAGGTCTTTTTCCTGAGAACCTTTTCGATGCTCCACAACTTTTAACCACTAATCCACTCGAGGTATCACCAACACAGCAGCCCTCTTCTTTTGTCTCATTTCCAATGCAATCAATTACTAATGAGTCATTTCTTGCAGAAAATGAGCATGCCTCATGATTAAGATTTATTGATTCACCATCACCAGTAGCTGAAGGAATGTCTTCACCATGATCCCCATCATTCGAAGAATTTTGTGAGAGATTGCCAACCACTTCAGGAACAGTAATTTTTGAGAGTTTTGATTCTTTTACCACCTCTGAGTCAAGCATGTCATTCTGTACAGGTTCCTCTGGGGTAGTGCGTTTAGACACCACAAAACCATCCAATTTAGGTTCTGTAACAGAAACCCATGCATTAATTCATTAATTTATATTTATGACTATGTCTAAATGGCCATATGTAAGACACTTCTATGATGAAATACAGAATATGTAAGAATTAGTTTCTAAGCCGTCCATTATCAAAGAATGAAATTATTCACAATGACCAAAAAAGGCAAGTAAATAATAAAATAAGATTTCTTTGAAGAGGGCTTTGGAAAAACTTACGTTTAATTTTTGAATTATTTATAGTTCCTGCTTGTTTTTTTGATGCACCAGAGGTATCACATTTCTCACCTTTGATACCAAAAGTCTGAGCAAAACGTGACAGTGCCTGGGATTGAAAAAAAATTAAAGGAATACCGTGAATTCACCCATGGGATAAGAAAATTATGCAAAAACATTAAAAAAGTATCAAATTTGACAATATGTATTATTAAAAATACATACAAATTATTAAAGATACTTCATGCCAAAAATGACATCAAAAATGATTATTAAAATAAACCTGGTAGTAGAAAAATTATTCAAATTGAGGCATCGTAATTCTTTGTTAAAAATTTACCGGGTACTCGTCATGTTAAATAAAACTTTTGAGCTATGTCGCCTCGTCAATTTTTGGGTCATGAATCATTCCCTCGAGAAAGCAACCAGCATCGGTATGGAAACGTTGGGGCCAACCAAAAATTTACACGGCGACATAGCCCAAAAGTTTTATATAACATATTCAAATAGACTTGGAATTGAACCAAAATTCGACAAACAAGCACTAAAATGTGCATTTGAAAGCACTACATTAATACGTGGAAATAGATGATGGAAATTGCAACGTTGTCTTGGAGTGAGATGCACACAGGTTCCCTTGATCAAAATTTTGCAAAATTTCTCAACATGTAAAAAAAACTCATCCTCATCTTTATAAACTGTAATATGTAAGACACGGTCTCAGGCGTTATTTTGTGGAATTCCTTCATTATAGAATAAAATAAAATAATTTAGTTTTATTCCACACTTTATTTTAAATAGCCCGACCCGGGATTCAGCATCTAGTGCTATCATCAGGTGACTGATGAAGTTATTTTATTTTATTCCACCACTGTAATATGAATTCACATCTGGAAAATAGCATTTTCTTACAGATACACAGTTTTAAGCTAATTTAAGAAAACCACAAAAAATAGAAATGACTAAGTCATGAGCCTCACCCCTAGACAAATGCCACACTTAACCTGACAGTTATGTCTGGCAGCATACACACATCTTATCCTCAAATGCCAACAAAACACCACTTACAGAATGCCTATGTCTATTATCTTAATTCTATTAGCCCTTGTGAAGAAGTTAGGAATCTGCTTTAAGTCCTGGTGAAGGCATATGATATCACCTTTGCGGAATGTTAGTACTGAATGTACACTTACAGATGAATCTCTAAAACTTCATCTCCCACTAGTTTACTATCATTCCTTAACCCTTTTCGTGCAGCGGTCCGATATATTGGCTCTTACGTAATACATTATTTAATTTGCAATAACTTATTACATTTAGATTAATATTTCAGTAAACATAAAAATATTTTTTTCAATATTAACCAGTTTAACCCCATGAATAAAAAATAACTGCATATGGACATGTAATAAAATAGCTTTGTATTATTTTTTTTCCTAGTAACTACATTTTATTATAAAACCCTCCGCATTTCTCGCCAGTACACCAGGAAGAAGGATATCACTAAGAGGGTTAATCATTAACAGAATATTTTCAGTAACATTAACTTCATTGCATGACAATATTCTTCATTTCTGCAGGAGCAAGGCACTTATTACGAATTGAAAAAATTATTACGTGACTGGCTTTCTTTAAGCTCGAGATTTGACGGCTAAGAATTGAGTGAGAGGAATAAAAATATTCCATTATAATATAAACAACATAGAAATATGTACATAAATATATTTTACCATATTCATAGAAGATGTCTTGGGTAATTGAGGAGTTGACAGTGCATTAGATGGAGTTTCTTTCTCACCACCTTCAGGAGCTAAAACTTTACTTAATACAAAAGAACTTGGTAGATTCTGAAGTTTAAAAGTACTTGGAGTAAATTTGTACATCTCAAGCAATGATGCCTGAAAATACAATAAGGTTGATAAGAATTAAAATCATATGAAGGGAAATATTTTTTTGAAAACATACTACCCAACACACATGTGTAATATGGAACACATTACACCATAAAATAGGGTTCATTTAAAGAGTTCATAATAATAGGTAAAATTTTTAATTTTCTACACTTTGAGAATTCGAAAAAAATTATTTCAATAAAATGACAATTAAATGCTATCCATTTAACCACAAAAATGAAGCACAACATTTGAAAAAGAAATCAAAACTCCCAGGTGATTTTTGCGCTACATTAAAGTATTCATAAGATTTTAAATTACCACATTGAGAATCCAAAGGTGAAATACAGCTATACCTACATTACTACTACAAAACCAAAGTTCAAATAGCAAGAAATTGATACCCTAAATAACTCAGAAAAACTATAATAAGGCAGATAAAATTTACAACAGAGAATGATATGATGACCACTTTCTTGAAGAAATTGTTTAGTAGTAATGGTAATAGTAGTACATAGTAGTAGTGGTACGTCAGGTCACTAACTTACCTTGATTGTGGCCAACAGTAGCTTCTCATTTTCAATAAATATTTGACGTTTGTCAGGAGTAACATTAACATCTACTCCACTGCCATCAATTCCATTAACTTTGATGTTCAAGAATACAAATGGATACTGATGAGAATTGTATTGATGATAAACTTCATTTACAACCCGAGCAACCTTAAAATACAAAATAACCATTGAATAAGAGAAAAATTATGTATATACTTGCTCCAGTTTGAGGCCAACTACCATCATATAAAATTAGAAATATGAATTTTCAATACATATTTTTTCACATAAAGGAAATCTTGAGCTATTCCAAAATACTATTCGGCCCTGGAAATGGGTTCAAATGCAGGATATGTGTATGAAAAATGAGGATGCCTGATCCCTCTGATCACATGCAATTTGCAAAAGAATCATAAGAGAGCAATCAACCCCTTCAAACCCATCACTCATCATTATGCCACTGCCATACAAAAGGCTAGGTGGAGAAAAAGTATTTATCCTAATTGATAGACTACCACTTAAGTTACCTTAGTTGGTTCACATGGGCGAGAATTTATGAAAAAGAATTGCCTATCCGGAGCACTCCTGCCACTTCCATGCTCACATGAGGATATGCAACCACTGATGATGAATGGACATGACACCACTTTCCTCCTCTCTAACCCTGAAATCAGCATTAAAAAAATGTACAGTTCACAAAAAATATACATAATCATTTATCTCAAATCCGATACAGCTAGTTCCACAGGGTGAAAAATATAAAATGATATACCTTCACAATCCTCAGAACCGTCTAGTAAATAATCTTTGCTTTTTAAACCAAACTCTTCCATTATTTCTTCACCAGCTTCCTTTTGTTTGAAATCCACGAGTGCTAATAACTAAAATACATAAAAGGAGCACTGTCAAAAGCAAATATTGCAATGCAAGGAAAATTATAAAGCATATTACGAAGAAACCTTTTACCAACAGCTCCTTCATTGCAGAATGAATCAAACAGAAATTCAGGATGGTTGAGACTATTTGCTACACAATGTTACCACCTGACTGGGGGTGATTTAAGTTGAACATGACATCATGATCAATATTTCACTCTTATGAAAATAATTTTTTTTTTATTGAGATTAAAAATTTAAAAAGCCGATTTCCTAATCGCATGGCGAATAAAACAATTGAGAAATTTAAAATGCAGCACTTACCTGTTTATGCCCAAATACACAACCAATATTATCACGAACTGTTTCTCCCCCTTGAGTAGCAACAATGACACTTGACTGGGATCCTTTGGTTTGTTTTTGGCTGGTGCAAGTAATTCTATGAGAGAATCCATAAATATTTTAGCCGTAAAATGATAACCACTGAGCTACAGGAAAATGACTACATATATTTATAGTACATATATTCGTACACTTGGATTTAAGAAGTAACACATATGGAATGGTTTTTGCTGCTGCAGACAATTTTGAGCTGCATATTAGTCATATTTTGGACTGGAGCAGAGATTATATGTATCTACTGTTAACTCTACATTGCTTGAATTCACTCACCTCAAGATCTTTGTGTGGTAACACAACATTTCAAATATTTTAAGTATACCGATGAGAGGCTGACTCATTTGGACATCATTCAAAACATAATAAAATAATAATAATAGTAGTTTGGAATACATGAAAATATACTGTCAGCAAAATCGCCAAATCTTAAACTAAACCCAAGAAAAATGAAGGCTATGTATTACTAGGAGTTCTGAAAGTTACCAAAATTTTAATAATATACACCCATGTCTCGTATAGCGCAAGGGATGCGTTCCTTGGGGTCTTTGCGCTATACGAATTTGCGTTATACGAGAGCGTTTTAACATAGGGAAGATAGGGATGCGTTCCTGGTAGCATAGATCTTGGGTATTGAATTTCCTCTAAAACATCTATATTCCCATAAAAAGCCTTAGAAAACGTTATTTCTAAAAATATTTATAGTTTAAAATATCTTTAAAGATAGTATTCACGCATTCAAAGACTTTTATTCACGTTAAAAAAAATTCTTACGTGCTTTCGAAATTCCATCCTGTCGTGCGGGTGGGCTAACATCTGCTATCTCAGGGGATCGTAATGCGTTGCCGGCAGTTGACGATTTTTCAAACTAGTCTAAAAACAACTATTGTGTCACCCAGGCCCTTTTGTCGCTCATCGAAATGACAGGAAAATGCTACTTTAAATGCCATTTCATAGCTAGCGGAGTTTATGAATGATAAATCATTTTAATTTGAAGTCCTCCGAGTCATTAGCAGCTACGTGAAACAGTCTTTAAATACCTTGAAACCTGACCCAGGTTTTCCTTCCCTGAAATTGAATGAACGAGAATGCATTCTTTTCCAAAAGAATATCGTCTCGTCAACACTAAAAACTAGTTGAGGGGGAAAGGAGCCACTTTCAATAACAGCTTGGAGTTTATTAGAAAATGTTGTGGTGGCTGCGCTATCAACACTTGCAGATTCACCTGATATCGTCGCACTGAAAATACCTGCTTGCCGTTTAAATTCTGGAACCAACCGGAGCTTTCACTAAATGTCTCGGAGCGATTACCACTCTCGTCTTTTTGTACTGATTCACCATGAACTTTCCGTATGTGTAGACCGCTTGGTTGAAGTTAGTGCGGCTGAGGTCACTGATATTTTAGCTTCGTCTTTATTCAGAATAAGGCATCGTGAGTTTAAACTTCTGCGCAATATCGCTTTGACGCTCTCAATTTTCAGAGCAATTGACCTCTCTCAAGTCCTCTTCTAGCTTTATGGTTTTTCTTGATAAATTCTTGATTTTTCTACACGCATTCCTATTTTTTGCCATATCCTCTTGGTTTTTACTCTGTATGGCTCTATCTAAATCACCTTCTTCTGCTGAACTGTATTCCTGAGACGCAGAAGGCCTATGACTGCGGGGAGGGAACGAAGCCATTGTGTTTGAGACTCTATAGCGGACCCTTTTATGTGTCGATGCTATTCATGCGCAACTCGGCCACCGCTCCATTTCTCCCCCATGAATACCGATGACCTTGAAGGCTTCAGCGTAGACACTACCTGGAAGTCAATCGCCCGGTAACCTACGACGGCAGAACTACGTCTCAAACCGTATTGCTGAAAAAAAAACTCATTTCCACTAGCCCCACGCTTAATTAACGATCTAAATTATTTATTATCATTCTGTTAAGGAGACGAGATAAATCTTCGGTAGGCCGGCTATCTGGACTCAATGACGAGTAATACTTTTGGCAATTGCACAGCAATGAATTTCAATTAATATATGAACAAAAAAGAAGATTTGAGGCAAGAAATAATATTAATATGCGTAAATTGATAGAAATTTCGTGTGTACTTAGCGCAAGTTCACGTTTTATCATGAGAGCGTTTAAGATATGTGATTAGGCTACACTGCGTAGCAATGTTTCCCCGAGGAACGAATTTGCGCTATATCGAAATTGCGCTAATCGAAATTGCGCTATACGAGACATGGGTGTATATGTATTCAGGAAATAACCCTTAATGAAAAGACCCACAACTTAGTATTCTATACCTCTTAAAGCCTGGAATAGTCATCAAAGAAAACTAAATTGAGCCACTTATGTTTTTCAAAATCAGTTTTCAGATAGTGCACTCCTTTTCCCTGAAAGTGTCCATTTTCTAAGTCTGACCATGTTCAGCCCACATGCAAGAGGATTATTTTTTCAGGTAATCCACTTCCTGAAGATTTGACAGAAACAAAAAATAAATAGCTCACAACTCTACCAAAAATGCATATGAAAATGTGGATATTATTTAATAATCGAAGAGTCAACCTGAAATAGAACACAGAATTATTACACCCAAGAAAATTTGACAAAATATTCCCAGGTGTCACTGACTCACCGAACTCCAGTAGAAACAAGGCAATATGCATATAGCAGATGAGTCATTTTTGTAAATTCTCTCTGCAAGTGGCGAAGAAATTCTTTCCTTCGTACTGGTAATCCAGAGAATAGGGAATTTAAGGTCACAGTTGTCCCAATCTAGAACAGAAAATACCTGTGACAGAGTAATGCTAATATTGATTAAGAATTGTTCATGAGTGGAAAAGAAATAACAGAGATGACAGGTTGATGTAGCAGAACTCAAATTTCACATTTTGGGGATGAACGACCAGTCCTAGAAGTAGTAGTTACATAAAACTTAGTGCAATAGGGTAGTTTCCTTCATCAAAGAAAACGAAAGCCATTGATTGCAAGTCGTTCCCCACCATTAGTGTATTCATAATATACAAATTATTTGGTTTTAGAAATCCCAGTTTAGATGAATGTTAATGGTCAATTTGAGTTGAGCAAGTGCTAGTGAAGGGTTTACAGTAGAGAGGCTGGGGTTGGTCACTGCTGCAAATCCTCCCATTCCGGTAAACCAACACATAATTTTTTTCGTATCTGTCATATGATCTGTAACATTAGGGCAATTAGAGACTGCTTTTCTATACAAAAATTAATGGTTTTCTCAACTTACCTGGCGAGCACATGGTTTCTGCTTTATTAGTATGCCACTGGCATCAAACTCAAGGGAGAAAGCACAAGCTGAGGAGCGATGACATGTTACTATTGACAGACCACCACAGAGAGAGCATAGGGAACTGAGAGCCTCTCCCCTGAATCCAAATGTACTCACAGTCTCCAAGTCAGTGAAATCAGAAAGTTTTGATGTATGGTGCTTCAATGCTAAGGTAGGAGAAGAACAGTTTCAAAAAAATAAATTAATTTTGAAATAAAATTGATTTAAAAATTTTTTTTTTGACAAATGTTAAAAATATTTACTTCAACAAAATGTTACTAGCAAGGAGACTTCTTCAACATTAGGGTGAAAAAAATTTGCATACATTAAATACAAATACCATCTGTCAACATTGCCCTTTTTTATGTCAGGAAAATCTGTCACTTCAAAATAAAATAAAAGACCCTACTAGAATGCAGCTAACCTTTTGATGTCCAACTCGGCCATCACCTTCAGCACTGATAGCGAACCATGTACATATTAGCTCTGTCATTATCAGCCCTGAAAATGGCAGCAAAGTAGGACATCGAAATGTTGGCAGTATTCCAGCTCCAGAACCTACGGAAGTTCTGAGAAATTTTCTCACAGGTCTATTTCCCAGTCTATTGCTAAAACACCCAATCTATCTTCAAGTATGAACCATTATACACACATGAATAGAATTTAAAGGAAAAATATACTCCAACTGCATGAGTATTTCTTCTCACTAATTTGAAGTACATACATTCATTAAGCTTCCTTAAAACTTCTTAGAAAATGTAAAACGAAAGCAATAACTTCTTGTAAGTCCACATGGGCATGAACAGCTATTCAAGCCCATTCACATAAACGAAGACCAATAATATCTTTTAAAGATTAAGCTTTAAGTTTTTGAAAGCTCTTTGCATGAAACTCAAACCAAGTGCATAAGTAGTACTACAACAAAATAGCAACTACATGCTATGTCTGGCACTGGCTTCTATTTCAGTAAAAAGGGAGTTCTTACAGTCCAAGATTGTTTCATGATACTTCGATGCATTTCATAATATTTATGTACTTAACCTAGCTTCAAGAGTAAGCACAGCGATACAGCACAAATCCTTTTAAATGATTTAGCAACAGCAAATACAATGGTAAACAATCCGAATTCATGATTTTCTGCATAAAACTTTGGCACCCTGGAATTATAGATGCTGGAATAACTTCATTCAACAACTTATAACCTATACCTTTGGGTTCCCACCACAGGGTGCTAGCACACACCAGAGTCAGAATTCATGTTAGATCAGCCCAGTGAGATAAGGGGAGCAGAGACCCAAGGCCTGGCCTAGCCTAAAATTTATGGAATGAAACTTAAGCCTGAATCGCACGATCATTTTTTCCATCCCTCAGAATGACAGCTCCAGCGATAGGTTTTTAAGGACCAAAAGAGTGATCACTCAACCCATCATTTTTGAATCACAGGGTTATTCCCACCATCCCTTTTTTACACTGCTTTTTCTGTCACTTTCCCTTTTGTCTTTCAAAATAATCCCAAACATGGTGTTACAATCACTGTTAGCAGCCTAGCGTTCTGATTGGGTGAAGGTCAGTGCCAGGTATTGTTTCAGCAGCAGAAAAAGGGACAAGCCAAAAGATGGAAAGCCCATCTCTCAAGCCATCGTGGGAAATGATCGTGAGGAACGGTCATTTTTTTCAGCAATCACTGGAGCGGTAGCTGGGGCTGTCCCTCCAAATGGATGGAAAAAATGATTATATGATACAGGCTTTATTACGATACCTCCACTGCACAAACGCTCAACAATCGCCCACAGGATCAAATCCGTTCATCTAGGAGCCTAACAAAACTCATGTGCTCAGATGGCAGTAGCCAGAGAACAAACCTCCCGAGCCTGGAGACTTAGAGGTGAGGGTTTGGGCTCTGGCTACTGCCAACTTGGTACCGCATGCATTTTTTGGGCTCCTTGATGAGCAGATTTGATTCGGAGGACGATTGTTGAGCATTAGCGCAATGGAGGTATCGATTATGAGCATCCGTTCATAAGAGGAGCAACCACTTAAGAGGAGCTATAACAATTAGTGCCAGAATGGGTTGCCACCCTCTTCTACCACCTCAATCTGGGCTAGGCCTACAGTTACATGGCAGCTTGCCTTCATAATGCATTTCCAGACCACAAAATACAATTAGATTGCATGCAAGTCAAAAGATGGAGATAACTGCATCTGAAAATGAGGTTATTGCATTCCCTATGACAGACAGGCAATGTCAGCCTCTCTTAGCTTCTTCGAAAATTGCTCAAAGGCTGCTTTATTATGAGCAGACGAGGCTAAAGCAGCACATCCAATGAACTGGAAGTCTAACTTTAAAATGTATAAAATTCGAGGTTGTGGTCAGTGCATTTATTAAAGCCATCAACGTCAGTGGCGTAGCCAGAGGGAGGGTCCAGACTCCCCCAAAATATAAAAACACAATTATTTTCCTTCCAATAAAAGAAAAGAAAATATTGAAAAATCATGAATTACAAAATATTTCTTTGACAAATGAAGTTTTTTTGATTATGAAAAGTGTTAAAATTAGTTAAAACCCTCTACTTAAATTAGTACCCTGTTTTTCAAACATTTTCACCCTTGGTTTTGGGCCCCCCCACCATGAACGAAATTATTGGATACGCCACTGGATCAATGTATTTTAACAATAAGCAAACAAAGCCATGGACTAATGTGTATATATAAACAGGTGCACTAAGAATGCCCAAAACTTGGAGAGAGTATTACATTAATATAAAAACAATAAAAAAGTGGTTATTAATCATACAGCAAAATGACAGAAAACAAAATGACATGAAAAAATGTGATGAATACTTAGTTCATGATTTAAAGACTCAGGAAGTATTAATAATTCAGAAAAGAGCAACAGAATGAGAAATTTTGAATGCAAGACCCTAGATTGAACACGATTAACAGCAGTGAGAAGTGTGGGTAGACCTGTAAGTGGGAGGTAGGAGGTTTGGAGGAAGGCCAATGAAGGATTATACACACAAAAACATACAGATGAAATGACTAAGCGTGAGAGGTATGGGAAGTATAATAATATACGCAGAAAAACCAACCCCCGATTTGTGTACCAAGGTTAAACGCTGTATAAATGCCAAAACATACGAGGATGTACCACAGAGACCATTTAGGGAATTGTATTAAGATATTTGTTTAAATTTCACATCTTTCTATTCCTTTGGCATAACCTCCTTTCACCCACTGAGAAAAAAAACTCGTGAAGTGTATAGGAAGAATACAATGTGAAAGAATGCATACTCTTATCAGCCAAACAATTACATTTTCACAGAAAGCTTGCATCCTAATTAAAGTCAAACATTTACTGGTAGATAAATTTAAAAATGCACAGACCTATTCCTTCAAAGTCTTCTTCTTTTATACCAGAACCATTGTCGGCAACTTCTACGACGGCACTACCCTGATCAACCAAACGCACATCTACTGCTGTGGCTCCAGCATCCAAACTATTTTCTAGAAGTTCCTTAACTGCAACTGCTAGCGTTAGTACTACCTATAAGGTGTAAAAGTAAAATAATAAAATACAGCTGAAAATTGCAATCCGCACAAAATTAAAGACGGCCAAACCATTTCACTCTCTTGCTAAACATGATTTTTAGAGATGGGGCGAAATAAAGATTACGCTTCTATATGCAAAGTATCTAACCAATGTTTCTTTCGAACATTTTCGTCAATAAGTGGGAAATATCCGCGACATGGAGGATTCGTGGTTGAAAGAACAGGTTTCCACTAACCTGACCCGAACATATTTTATGCACGACATCTTTGCTGATCGGTGTTATTCCTGAAGATTTTCCTGAGTTTGACTGCTGGACGTTTTCTACGCCTATTTTCCCCATTTTAGTCCGTTATACCGATGAACCATAAAGATTTTAAATCAAAATAACATGTCATGTTGACAAGTCCAGCAACATTATCGGCTTCCAAAATAGGCGCTATGTGCGCACGGTGCGCACCGCGCGCATTTATCAAATGAACAGCGTCCGGCACGATTGGGCGCGTAATATGATACGATCATCGAATAGAAACTCTCTAACAGAATGGATTCGACGGACCTCCGTGATGGGTACTTATAATATCACTATAAGTAAATTTTTTTTATAAAGAAAAATGAAATCTATAGTTTTATAATTCAATGGTGGATTCATCTTACGAAAATCATCAAAAATTTCATCTCTTAAGCCATGGATAGCCGTGTGCTGGTAATACACCTTTTCCTCAGTCCCCTAAAACACTAATCCTTCCGGCTGATCCATATCTGATCTGTATACAGATTTTTTTCTTTAAGATCACCATTTAGAAATGCCACTGTCACATCCGTTTGTGGGATTATTTTTTCATGGCGAACTTCATCCGTTGGTGTTTTTAATGGATTATTAAGTCTAATTCAACTGATAAAACAATCAACATCAAGGCGGAATATCTTTAAACTGGAGATAACATTTCGTGGTAATCATGATTACCACGAAATGTTATCTCCAGTCTCCAATGGTATTGATCAATACCAAACTTTTTTGAAAATCCCTTTGCTAACAATCTGACCCTATAACGCTCAAAATGCTCAGCAGCATTCACTTTCTGCTTAAACACCTACTCTTGTTAGCCAATTCTTAGCTTTCACAAGTCCACAAGAGAAAAAACTCGATTCTTCATCAGTGAATACTATTCTAAATGCATGGTCCTTCCCCACTATTCTTTTGGATCAAGGCTTCTACTATCTAAGGGTCACAACATGGAAACAAAACTTGAGATTTTAAGTTGAATTAGCTGATGCTAAGAAGAGTACTTGATCTGTAAATTTTCTAGCCTTTCAATTCCTTAAAGGATGCCCTCTTGTTTCTACCAACTTTGCACCCTCGCTTACGCATTCTGATCCATTTTCTTTATTATGTACTTTCAAAACTATCATCTACATTTCTTGGGACTTCGCCGTTACACTCACTACTTGATTCAGAACTGGAGTTTACATCACCTGGAATGCAGCCATTATCCTTTCAAGTCTCAGGCTAGGACAGGGAATTTTGTTATCCCATCTCCCCCTGATAGTCTACGTAGAATGACAGACTTTCCAAAGGTGTTTTGCGATGGTTTTAGCTTCCTAAACATTTTTCTGAAGAATACTACATCATGTGCTTTAATTTTTCTTCCCACGATGTCAGGGTCAGCCAATAAATACCATTTGACTCCTCACTATCAAAGTATGTAATACCCTTTGGATGTGGCATCCACCTTCTTTCTTAGCTCTTTGGCCACCTAGGCAATACATCCAAATATTTTGAAATAACTAAAATCAATTTTCCGATATCTCTGTAGCAAAATCTTCTGACATTCTGCTCCTCCTCTCTCAGGATGGGAGTAGCATTGGGTCCGCGGTGCTCCGGATTGTCCATCAGGATGTTGATTCTGTTGAAATAGGGGGACGAATGGTCCTTCTTCAGTCCTATGCCAAATCTGCAAACAAATAACTTGCTGCCAGCAACTATCCTTCTGCTCACTTCTGCATTTCCTTCGTCGCCTCTACATAAATTGATTGTCGCTCGTTCATTAGGCAGAGCTTCAGCCCATGGGTCAAGACTATCTTAGTCAATCCGCTTATGCTCCACACCGCCATGGTCTTTTATACCCTTCACTGACGATATGGGGGGCTTTGAGGAGGAAGGTGCACTAAGGGGAAATTTGCTTTAAGTCTAACGGATATAACTCCACTAGCATTTGATTCTTTCACCATTTTGACACTTA
This sequence comes from Ischnura elegans, assembly GCF_921293095.1. Lineage (NCBI taxonomy): Eukaryota > Metazoa > Arthropoda > Insecta > Odonata > Coenagrionidae > Ischnura > Ischnura elegans. The sequence goes on along the minus strand of NC_060246.1, from coordinate 79,660,625 downwards.
AACGCTCCCTCACACACACATTCACTCATCCCTCCACAAGCCGAGGCAGAGGGGAGGGGAGGAAGGGTGAGATTGGGTTTGAAGGGAAATTAGGAAAGGGAAAAAAACCAGGGAGCATGACTGTGTAATGGGACAAACCATTACACTACATACTTCAACCCAATAACATTTTGGTAAATTGAAGCCGGAGAGCATGTGCCAAGCTTTCTCTGTGATTGTCTTATTTGTTCTTTCACCTCATCCATTCAGCTCAGGATTATAAGGTAATGCAATTCCATGTTTAATCCTACACACCCTTATCTCCCCCAAAAGTGCACGACCCATGTATTCACTCCTATCTGTATACAGGTATTTGATCTTGTACTTGGTCTCATTCTCCACCCTGGCTTTAAAAAATTTGAAGCATTCCAGGGCTACATTATACTCCTTACTTTTAATAATGAAAACAAAAATCATTCTGGAACAATCATCAATAAAGGTCATTTCCATGAGATCCTCCTTATCTTCAGAATTCCATTTGGTGAGTCGAGTTTCCAGTAAACTGAAAAATGACGATACAAGGTGACAAAAGTTGCAGCCAAAAATCAGCTCTAACTCATAGGCAACAGGCAGAAGAGTGCAGATGGGCTGTCAGTGCAAAATAGCATCAAAGTTCCTGCGCAAGAAAGTGCTATGAAAATAATGTCATTTAGCTTGCAGTAGTTATGATGGTCAACAACACTTCTTAGCCTTGCATGCTCATTTCACCACCTCTCTCACCTAACCTAAAACTAAAGTGCAGGAGTGGTGTCCTTCCCTTGCTGTGGTGACTCCCGAGCTACTGATTGAAGAGAACTGTGCATGAGAAGTGCACCTCAAGTTGCTTTATGACTGTAAGCCTTTTTATTTTGAAATGTACTTTAAATTCCTGGAGATAAAAAAGAGAAAACCGATCTTCTCATTTATTCCCTCAAAATATAATTGAATAGATACTTCACGTATATTTCACACTCAATGTACTTGTCAAGATGCCACTGGATAAATATTACTTCGTCGATGAAAATTGTCTCATATGCAATATTTCAAGGGATCAAGAAATTTCTACCATTTAAGAGCAAATATAAGCACAGCTCGATGGATGAGAGAAAATTCCATGATGTCAATTCAGTTTTTCCGCCAAATAATGACAGCAAATACCATGAAATTGGACAGACTGTTAGTGGATCATATCACACAGTAATTGAATGTCCTTAGGCTCAGCTGGTTGCAGTTGATTAATGAACACACAGAACCAATTATAATAATGAAAGAGGTATGTATTTAGAAACCACTTTGAAAATTAACACTGTATTTATTATACATATAAACTTATATAATCAATGTAGTTTAACAAAACTAATATATAATAGCACATAAATGAATGCTTATTGACATAATAATAATGACAGTGTATTTACATAAGTACAGGAATGCATACACATTTTTATTAATAAGTACAAAAACTGTACTACTTAGCAAATTCGATACAAAGATATTTCTAATTTGTTCACATATATATTTCTTTCAATTTGTATATATATATTTATCATTCATTGGTTGGCAAGAAAAAAAGATATGATGCCTACCCATTCCCTGACAAGTCATGATTCATTAGTTCATATCACTCTCCATAGTCATCAGGAAAATTTAATCACTTCCTTTTATAAATTTATAACAGCCATCAGAAATATTATTTCCAATTCATTAATCACAGAAAAAAGCATGTCATTTCCTATGCCTCAAACTGTTTCCACTGAAGAGGAAAATCATAGGTAGTTTCCTTTCCACACATGAATTTAAAATTCAAACTTAAGGAATAATGCACTGCATTTGTACGACATCTCATCACACGTCAGGAAGAACGTAGTTTAAATCTTCACATGCGAATACCCTGTCACCTCTTCAAGTTCTAACAGAATTTTTCTCACTTCCACTGAACCTTAATTTCACTTCCTTGACTAGTAACTTGAAAGCATTTCCCTGATATTTCAAACATCCAAATGTATCAGCCACATCATTATTCTTCAGAGGAGACGATCAAATAAAAATAACTTCACCAGATTTTTACACAGCTTGGCCATTCCACCTCACAACACTGGTTTATAAAATGGTTCCAGAAGAATTATTTGCAGCCAAAAGTTTACGTAGCACCTATGGTTGGTAATTCTGAAAAAGTCAAAATCACCGTTGTGCTCCGCCATCAGATAGAATTGTTGTCATCATCTCTGGTGTCTAGAGGTGGGGGAGCATCAGGCAGAGTTTTTGTAGTTCCCTGGGTCAAATAGCCAGCAACTCCAGGTGGAGCTCCTATGTTAAGAAAATAGTAAAATTAACTTTTAGCAAAAGAGAAAGTATCCACAAAAATTTCTAGGAATTATGCTACGAGTGGGGTCGATTCCATTAAACATGGGCCATTCCATGCCACTTCAGACCTCATAAAGAGTTAAGCATATAAAACAAGGCCCATATATGCGAAAAATAATAAAATGTGGTCCATTACACCAAACCAAAATTCTGTGCAAGGTACACCTTATTTTTACACAGATTTGAGTTTGTAGCCAGAACATAGATTAAAGAATGGTTTAATGAAATTATTTCAAAGTGAAACTTTAGATCCCAACTAACTTTATTTGAAAAACTGCAATTTTAACCAACTTTGAAGAAATTTTCGTATCAATTTAACAAATTTACTAGTCCACTTATCTCTGTGGCATATTAAGACAAGCATACATTTGACTGAGAAAAAACCTTCATCTCCTGATGAGCTGGAGAAATAATGTTAAAAAGATGATATTGGGTTACATAGCCTATTCCAAGATGGCCCTGGTGCAACAACAGAATATTAGCTAATCTAAAAAAAAACAGTTATATATTTCTATTCATTTGGCACAAGCTACATTTTGTGATAAGTGAAATGTTTGACAAAAAATAAGTACCAACTTCAATGATTGACCATAGTGGACACCCTCTGCATAAACTGCTGCACCAGTTTAAGAGATTCATCATAAAATTATTGAGATAACTACATGAGGGAGGTCATTAAAATGTATTCCAATATCTTCAAAACTTCTTTCTTACAATTAGCTCTAATTCTGATTAGGTGGTCATGTAGGGGTGAAACAAGATTCCCACATACAAACTCTAAGACTTTGGCCCAAACTTTTTTGCATCCTCCTTTCGATCACTACCAAATATTCTTCCTTCGCTTGACCAGAGAAATACACATTGTGATTCTTAGGTGTTTTCAAAGTAGTTTGCATTGCAACCAAATTTCCAATGAGAGAAACATGGCAAAGGTGAGTAGAGAGCAAAGGAATTTTCTGCAAGATGTCTTGGAAGTAAGAAAATAAAATAAAAGTTTGGCCATAATGCATAAACATTGCTACTAGGGATGGTCGGATCAGATACCTAGGATCCAAATATCCTCAGATATTGACCTTCATCAGATACATTGGATCCAAAGTCCCGGAAGACATAGGATCTGGATCCGAAATTTTAAATAATAGCTTCAGTGAATGCAATGCCTCATAAGGGTGGAAAGAGTTCCGATTCTATCTTCGAATGCACTGTTGCATGCGATTCTTGTCCTACGCATGAACAGTTTTGTTTGAAAGTTCTCGCAGTGGTTACGTAGGAGAATTTCAGCCATGGAGAATCAAAACGGCAAAATACCACTGGCACATAGTGTGACTCTTCCCAAGATATTGAAAATCATCGGGGGAATCTCAATGTCAGGAATTTGAAAATGCATTTCGATCAAAAAATATCCGATCCAAAAGATCCGACTCCGAAAATCAAGGATCGGATCCGAATCTGGGTCCGAAAAAATCCTGGATCCTTCCATCCCTAATTGCTACACAATGCGGTATTGTCATAACCTTCATTTACCTCAGACAATTACAATGAAGTTTCAATTCCAAACGCATAATTTAAGCATCTTTCCATGTAAAAGACACAAGGTCTCGGCTATCCAAAGACACAGCAGTCATGGTTTTCCCCAGTCTTGCTCCCTGACCTTTGGCTAATTTCCCAAACCAATTTCAAATTCCCCAACTTTTTCCTGAATTCCTTGATTTCCTGGCCAGTAACCACCATTTAGTAGACAAATTGCTAATGATATACACAAATTTGGGCACAGAGAAAATGAACAGCTTTACTGCCATCCAGGTATAAATCAATAGCAATAAATATATAATTACCAGTGAGATATGCAGGCTGATGCCCGCCAGAAATAAAGAGATCATGTCTTTGGTCCCTGTAATCAGCCCATACTGGAGATCGAGCAAGTAGATTGGCCACTCGTTCCCCATGCAACTGACTACGCTCCATTGCTTTTAATGCTTTTACGACCTGAGCTTTTGCTCCTCCACCAACCAGAGTCCCTCCACCACCTTCTAATAAGCTCAAAAGGAATGGGACTAAATCTGCATGTAGAGCCTGAAAATTATAAATAAATAAAATATAATTTGATGCACATCATCCTTCAGAGCCAATTATATAGCACAATTATCCATAAGAAAAACTAAGAGATGGAGAAAATATTTTTTCCAATAATTAGAAGAAAAACTTTAATTTCAGTACAAAAAGCTATCAACAAAAAATCATAAGTTCAATGCAGTCCATAGTTATAAAACTTAGTAACATAGGAAAAACCCAGCATAAATGACCGACACTCACATTTCCTCAGTTCATAACATTTTTTCAGAATCTGTTCAATAGAAGAGTGCCTGGAGTAAGTTTCCTTTGGACCAAGGAGTTCGACACACATCAAATTCCATATCAAATCTGAGATTTACTGCTTATTGAAACATCTTTGGCTTTAAGTCATTTTCAGTATGCAGGCAAGCACAGAATAGTGAGAAATAACATAACTGGAAGCAAAGTGCTTTTGGAGAAATATTACGGATTTTTAGATAATTTTAACGATCAAGGTGATGAACACGTGCATACTATAATTTAATAGAATGTCTTGATATGTTATAAACTTGAAGAGGTTGGTAGCCTTACCTGTCGTACAAGCTCATCAAAATTAGCAGAGAAAAGGCGATAAAGGGTTTCACATGCAACTGCTGTGACATCACCTCCGCTGGAATCCCCTAAAACTAAACCTGGTGACCGCAGAGCAGCACTCAGAGGGGCTATACAATCTGTATGGGATAGGGCTTCTATGCACACCTAGAATAAAAGTAATTTAAAATTCATATGTAATGATGTAGAGTAACAGAACATCAAACAGCAGAAAAAAAACAAGATTCCTAACCATTACTTCCACAAAAATTCAATTTTTGAATTAAAAATAAACTACTCACGGCAACCACTGATGTCTTTGCTTCATCACAACTTCCGGGTTCTCACATCTTTATCAACCAATATCAATCAATTAATCCAAACTACACTTTGAGAATAGTTCTCATAATTGCTTACATAGTATATTAAATTTTTCACACATTTACAGGTGTAAAACTTGATCAACGTATGAGAAAATAAGCCTGTGAATGTTAACTAAAATACTTGAAGCATAATATTACAGGAGGAATATGATTATAATTACATTATAATTGGTGAAAGGTAAATAAGGTACACTACCCAAAATTTGCAGTAGAAAATGAAATATGAATTAAAATTAGCCACTACCACCATTTGACCAAGCTTTTGACTTTCTTCAAATGCTGAAATGACATTTCTATAATTGTGCATTAAGAATTCCCTGCAGCACAATTTAATTTTTGCAGAACATAAATACTTAACTCCATGGCCTATGCACATAATTACATGCTCTGTTGGTTTCAAGACAAGGGACAAATAATTTTGACACCAGAAAATAAATACAGAACCTAATTATGGAAATGAAGTTATTGATCAAGTAGAATATTCAATAAAAAAAACACTTGAATTTAACATCAGCAGAGTGGTACATAAGATGATTTCAAAATTATAAGATTATTCACTTAAAACAGGATAAATCATTTAAAAAATCTTGGTATATATATACCTGGGATGCAGAAATCTGATGCAGTATTTGGATGGCTGCCTTAGGCACAGGGTCTTCCCTTTTGATGGCGGTTGAAGAAGATTTTGGAACTAAGGCTGTGGCAGACTTTCCCATGAGTTGACATAGGCGAGGTAGATGCCCTAAAGCTGGAACTTGATCAGCCAAGGCAGGCTGGGACTTGAGGAGTGCCACAATAGCATTTGTGCAAAGATCTAGGAACTCAACCTGAAACATCAACATAAATAAAAATAATTATCACAAAAGCATCTTCAATTAAGTTACCATGAAATTTTTTAAAATTGCTACGTAACCAGAATACCGAGAGCCACTGCATGGCCACTTTGCGATACCATAGCGCTATGAGGATTGGAGAATTTATAGCAGGCTGCAACAATGGCAAGCAGGGACACCAGCACGACCACTGCATTTTTGCAGACCACAGCAAAACGCAAAACAATTGTGACAATACAGCATATTATATCTGGAGGGAGGATATCAAACTCCAAAAGGTTTCAAAAGTAGATTGTTCTCGTATAAAGTAGGAATGGTATAGAATAGTAGTATCCTGAAGATATGCAACTGCATATCATATTAGAAAAATAAGTGGACACACCACACTTCCAATGGTTAAATAAGCTCTTTGCAATCTGCTACTTAATAATAGAATTATGTGTAGAGGAGCATTAACAAATGTAAAAATGCCCAAAACCCAAGAAATCTAAACAAAATGCCCCTATTGCAAAAAAAAACATAATTGAACCACTCTCTCCACTCAAATTCACACAATTCTTTGATTTTTTGCTTTAGGAATTCATCCGATGAATGGCATTGAATAAATAACTGAGAGAAGGTTTTACAACTGAATTAGGTGGGGAAGTAAATCTATGCATCAGTATTCCCAATAGCTTGCTTGCTATTGTCATTCGATTCATTAGTTTGATTGCTCTACTTATCTATTTCATTCATTCCCACACCACCAAAAACAGCACATACAACAGACTACCGATTATCTGGCTGCAGTTTATCCGTTTTGCAGCTTATCCGTGCATGAGTTTTATGCTTCTTCGACATTTTCCGCGATCTTTTTGAAAAAATTAATGAGATGCAAAAGCACCAGGATTTATGCATTTTAAATCAAGGCTATGCCAGGCTAATTATTTCCATTAGAATCCTCTTTGCGAAAGGAAATTATTCTATTTACTTTTTGATAAGGAACATTTCAAGTTTACTTGAACGTCTGCTCTAGCATGCAGACAATGATCAGTGGCGGGAAAAACTCTTGATTGAATTTAGAAGATTCTTCAATGTTTAACCAATCGCAAATCGGAGATTTCGTCGCACTCGGACATATTTACACCGTGACTAGTCAAGGCCAAACTGGAGAGGAAGGGAATTATAGAAGTGAAGGCAGTGAGGGAAGTGGAAGTAGAGATAGCATGAGTCATAGCCAGGCATTCCCCTGTGTAGACAAATTTTCGGAAACCAAGCATTACATGGAGCAGTGGGAATAGGGTACAATCACGTTTTTGCCACTAAAAAGATCGCAGTCAGTACAAGATAGCAGTGAATGGTTTCAGAGAGCAACCTAAAATAACAGACAATGTACAAAAATAATATTAAATTGTTTGGTCTACATGAACTATGAAAATTACATGAAATATAATTGAAAGTTTGGATTATTCGTGTTTTCCGATTATTCGTGCCACATCTCCCCATCCATAGCCCGGATAATCAGGAGTATGCTGTATTGGCCTTTTACATGAGGGGTTTTCAACAAGCTAACAATTACACATGCCCTGGATAGGGCCAACCATAGAGGTTCTGGAGAGTTCATAAACGTGAAGCTAGCAGAAACCTGTTTACCAACGTGCATTGGTTTGCCCACCATATTCCTCTAGCTCACTAGTTCGGTTTTTGTAAGCGTGCACACCATGTAAATAGCCTAATTTCCAGTGATCTGAGGCTGCTAAAGCATTATGAAGGTATGTTAATATTCTTAAATTCATCTACATAATAGTTCATTATTATCTGTGTTAAATAGTGAGTACTTAAACCTGAAAATGACATGTCTATTCAACCTTTCCAGATGGTTTGCAGCTCGGAATATGGGTGCAGTAACTGTCCCGATAAACAGATACCTGGACTAACTTTCCATTAGTAAGATGTTAAATAGCCGATTAATAGTGAAATCAATGTCATTTGCTTGCTGTGGAGGGTTAACCTTGTTGTTAATATATTTCAATTGCTAAAGAATGTGCCAAGAGCAGAAGGAGGATTCCATTGTGAAAGTCTCCAGGTAATTTGCTGATTATCGTTAGCAGTGCTAAAAATATATTACATTACATTGAATTTTATCATGGGCGGTGCTATTAGTCATCATGAGATTGGAAATTAAAAAAAATAACCATTCTTAACCAATAGTTTTCATAGTTTCATCAGCCTAATTACTGCGAAGAAGAAATTTTCTGAGAATTGAAATAATGGTACACCAATAGTGTAGAATTGTGGTACAAATTCGTAATTGAAGTATCGAGATTTTTGAGTGAATTTAGTGCTTCATAGAACACTTTCTGTGTGCAGATTTTGGGTACATTTGGTGTACAGATATGCATGGCACATTAAGATTCAAAAGGTAACTTAAAGGCTTACCTTTTCTGCCTTTTGCAGGCACATGTGCTTTTTCAGTTTCCAGAGGGCATATTTTGCACCTTATGGATATTCATACCTTATCGAATATGGATCGTAGTACATTAATTAATGATTTTTTATTAAGAAATGATACTATCTTTGTTTCAGCCAATTGTAGGAAATTATTTCATAGAATGCTGTATTAGCTGTCACAACATAATGTTTTTGGAATGGATAACCTATTACTCTGGAGTTACTTGTCACTGTGGCTGATTTTGATGCAATTATTGTATATACTTTTGTTTTTTCGAAAAATTGTTTTATTACGTAACAATAAACCTATCTCTTCAAGAAGCCTTGAAATATTCTTTTATATATTCAATTCCCTTCCTTTGTTACTGTAAAAATTATGAGTATTGTGCATTGTGTTCTGCATGCTTCTTTTTGGACTACTATAATTTATTAGAGGTACGCTAAAAGTTAAGGGCATCAGCTAGTTGCTGTTTAAAGGCAGCTTTGGATTGTATTCAGATGGCGTCTATCTTCATGACCCATGTGTGTGCTTTAGATTTCAAATACTTATTTAACCATTTTATTTTACTTGTGGCACAGTTTGCATAAGTTTTTTTCAATACATTTAGTGGCGCACACAAATTCATCAGTTATTCTTCAGCTTTCAGCCAACGATTAGCTGCTATTGCTGAAAGTGACTTGTCTCGCATCTCATTTTTAATTTTCTGCACCTTGGTTGAACTAACTTTTTTAGCCAAAATACGAATATATTCCAGACAAATATTAAACTGATATTTTCCGCTCATGGATTGGAACGGCTTTTTCAAGCTGCCATTAGGGAAAATAGTGAGTTTTCCTTCAATGCATATGCCATAAAGGCCCATGTATTTCTACCTTACTTGTGGTAACCCAATATGGTGGACGGGCTAAAATACCACACCCCCCTGGCTTCACTTGCCAGCACTTGGAGGTATCATTAATGCCCTCTCCAGAACCTCTATGGGGCCAACCTACCCAGGCAGGACTTGAACCCGCGACTCCTTGTTTGACAGGCAAGGACTTAACCATGCTGCTACCGCAGCCAACAAATTAGACTCATATATTAAAGGTATTATTCAATCCGGTGAAATACTGTTGGTCTACTACATAATGGTATCATTACACTCTGGAGAGTCAACAGTATTGGACCCTTCATCATGCACATACCAAAAACCACACATACACTTGACAATCTCGAAATGACTGAATAAACTTGAACACAAAGAATATCAACTCACATCAACTGTCTTAGGATCACGGCTCATGATTCCAAGGCAAGTATCAAGCAGCTCAGTAAGGAACTCCCTGGGTCGACGGAGTTGCCAATTTGGATTTGCAACATAGAGACGAAGATACACTCCACCAACGACAGCTTCTCCAGTACCACCAACCATCGACGAGCCACCAAGCATCTCAATCAAAACACTTTCCTCAGGCAGTCTCCATATAGTTGACAAGTTTTCTCTCTGAGCTTTGTAGTGCCTTCAGGATCAATGAAATAGGTAACAGAAAAATAGGATTCCTCAACTGATGCAAACAAAGAGCATGAACATAGTAATCTCCTCTACAAATTGGAGATAAAAGAATACTGCTAAAGCAGCAGTATCCTAATGGCCAAACATGACAATTTTACAAATAAAATCAATAGATTTCCAATAAGAGATGATTTATGATTTTCATGAATTTGAATTTACTACAGTGGAACCTCGTTAAAGCGAGTATGGGCTATAGCGACACCCCCGCTATTACGAGAGATAGCCGATGCACCGTCAATTGATCCTATAATAAGCGTGTTAAAAAATTCGTTTTTACGAGACCCTTTCGGTGTTGGCTCTCGCCATAGCGAGGGTTTCACCACCTGAAGACTTTCATCAAGACTCCTTAACCTCTGTAATTGCTAGCGATCTGTTAGAAATGAAGTTAATGGAGTGCTCAGTCTCAAATTTATGTGGTAAACTGTCGTTGGATAAATATAATGATTGACGAAACAGTGCTTTGCATGATTTTTATTCAGTGCAGCACTTATAAATTGTTTGAATAGTTAGTCGTTATTTGAGTAAGGAAATTTAGTGATGCAAAAAAACATCGCCTTTCGTCTGGATTTATGCTTACGTTTATCGGATAGATGTTTATCTGTCGCTGCACCACTCCTGTTCCTGTATATCTGTTCGCAACAGGTATATTGGCTATTATTTGCTCCACCTCCGGTAAATCGACAATTCGCTATAGCGAGTGTTTATTAGTGCACCGTGGGGTGTCGTTATATCGAGGTTTCACTGTATATGATATGCCAGGGATGCTGTTAATGCTAAATTAATCTTGCACCATAAAAACCAGTTAAAAAGGCATACATAATGCCATATGGGATCCAACCAAATTATTAATAAACACAGACAAAAACTCACCCTTCAGCCAAATTTCCTATTGCTGAACAGAGCTGCCTTCTTGCATCATCATCCCAAACCAATTCAGGATTAGCATGGCGTGCTTCAAAAGCTTCAACACAAGATGCAGCAGAAAGGGTTGATCCAGTGTCACCTCGAAATGAATCAGCTAGAGCAGGAGGGAGAAGTTTGCCCAACACTAACTTTACCTGATTAAAAAAAATACAGTTAGCTCAAAGAAATAACAAGGTTTAACAAGCTACACAAGTTACGATACAGAGAAAAAAATTCATGGGCAGATAATAAAGCTATAATTGATGAGAAGAAGACTTGATATACTTATCAATAGAAAGTTACTTTTTACTTAATACTTATCCACAAAAAATACAGGAGAAATCTAAGATTTGTCTGTATAAATGCACCTCACTAAATTGTAAATGTGATAAAAATATTTTCAGCCCCTTGATAACCTTCTTAATGCATTTCATGACAAGCAGGTCCTAATACGGACAAGACTAGCTGAACCAGTTTCTTGGATTTAATATCATAAAATGAAATTTGTTCCTATAATTCTGATTTTAGACAAAAAATAATTATGTTATTTCTAAAATGAAAATACTTAACTGGAATTGAATTCCCTAAACTGATAAATAATCACATATTTAACTTTGAATTTATTCCATTTTTTTGATATTTTAAAGAAAATGAATACATATACAATCAGTTATGGAACTGGTATAAGTAAATAATAATATTCACTGTAGTAAGTAAAGGCAGTTAAATTTAGTGCTAAGGCAAACTACTACAAATGAAACAGCATTGATAATTACACATATCACAATACTGCATTCATTAAAACAAGCTGGAGCATGAAAAATTTTGAAACACATTTTTTAAACTAAACATAAATACTACTCTCATTTGGATTCACATTTGAACATTTCAATTAGGTACTTTAACCCTTAATTACTGGCACGATTTTTTGAGACATTAGTACTGGCGTGGAGACATACCAGATCCCCAAATTATTTGTTTAATTTCCTAATAACTACTGATGTTTTGCCAAAACCACCATGCATTTTTGAAAGTTTAAATTGTTTCCAACAGTTGCAGATCATTAGATTTTGATATTTTCAATATTTGATATTTTTTCACATTTTTAGAAAAAAAACTTGCATTTTTTTGTGAAAACGCAAAATCATATTTAATTTTCTCTTCATTCAGGTCCTGGGAACTCATAATTCAATCATTATAACAAAATGCAAAATAAATTAATAAACACCACTTCACTTCACAATAGTAGTTACTTCAATGCAAAAAACCGAGGTATCTATATAGAAACTAGGGGCATGGGGACATACCGAGTCCCAAGATCACTTTGCGCAATGTTTACACTTCACAACGGTGAGATAGACTGCAAAAAACCAGTTTGGTGGGAGGGGGGGGAGTAGACTTGAAGCTACTAAGTAGCTAGGCAATGTTGCCAAATCACACTGGAAGTAAACAACAAATATACTAGCCTGGGGATCTGCCGTCACCCTGCACCAGTACATAGTTAAGGGTTAAGCCGATTATACAATATATACAAAATTATACAACATAGGAGAACAATACGTAAGTATAAGGGTTAATCAATACTTTTCATTAATATTTTGACCTCCCACTTGCCTTTCCTCCAACCAATTTGTCAGCACTCATTTTCCCTAAAAGTTCAGCGGCTTTCTCCCGAAGAGTAATGCTTGCACCAGCACGACCAATGACACCACCAGATCTTGCAGTGCCACGAGCAACATCACAAAATATGGCCAAAAGATAAATGATTGCTCCTGTAAAAGTAATATTTCAAAAATTTTAATACATAGCATTCAACTATGCATAATAAATCAAATGATTTTTTTACATGATCCCCTGAATTTCATTTTCCCCATAAAATCATTCGCAATGTCAAATGCTCGTTATATACAAGGATGAAGGATGAAGCCCCTCAATTACCAAATTCATTCCTTATTTATTCCTTTTATTTCATATTAGTGCTATTTCACAGAGGAGCACTATCTGCATTTGCCTTAACTTGCATATTTGTATACTCTTTTGCAAATTAAATATTGCAGAACAAAATTAGCGCTTGCATACAAAAACCATGTAATTTCATGTCGCATGATACAGTGGAAGCCCGGTTTTGCGAGAATGGCATTTTACGAGAATCGCATTTCAGCGAGTGATAGTCTTTGTACCACCAAATGACCTATGTTTTACATGTAAAATAAATCGGATTTAGCGAGGTATAAAAATTTCTTCCACTGTGTACACTCGGTATTATGACAGATATTTCTCAAGGGAGAAGCTCTGCTGAGCAGGCATTAACGATTATGTTTTGTATTATCTGTTTATTAAACTAAAAATACAAGATGTGTGTCAGATCTACTACACCTAAAGCCAGTTATGTCCAAGCATTTATGTGATTAACGGCCTTGAGTACAGTCCGTGCGCTCCCATTTTACTTTCTTCTTTTGTTAGGCCTAGCTATCAGTGGGAGGAGAATGGGAAAAAGATGAGAGTGGGAGAGGGAGTTTGTTCCCCCCAACCTCATTGGCTGGCTTCGTCGCTATAGTAATACTATAGGCTTCGTCTTAAGCATGGGAAATTACATTGTCGTGAAACCCCCTCCATCTTTTCCCGTGTCAGGTTTAGAAAGTTGAAAGTGCATTGTCATTGTTAGATCAGAGCCCTTACATTGCCACTGTCCTGAGCTGGTTCCAAAAATTCGGCTTTATGCGATTGGTTCACAATAAAGGTTCCACAGGCCAAGAACTGGCAGCACCGAAAACCGGGTACCAGAACTGACCCATCTCTAAATTAATTTCCAAGTGATGAGATGACTTAGTAAGCACTACAGAGTGGATTTGAATATAATTCAGAGGCAGTAACACTGAGGAGCAGGCTTGATGTTAGTGGCTTACACAAGTTATTGATACTAAGGTAATGCTAGGACAATTCACAGCATAATATCTTGCATTCCAACTTTTTGTTTACTATATAACAATACAGCAAGAATACATTAGTTTGTGGCAAGATTTCTAACCAGTTCCTGCATGACATCCATCAGCCCCGAGTGGCATCAATCAATTCAACATGAAGCCTCCGTGAGCTCTGGCCCTGATCAAAGACAAGCAGCCTATTGTATACACTGAATCTTCTCATGCAAAGATTTGTTGGCCCTAATGATGCAGATCTCTCATAAATATTCCATGCCCAAAAGCCAGTTGGTCATTCAGTTCAGTTGTGCCCATGGTTATGTTTATTGAATTCATCATGCTAAGGCATTCAGGGTCTGGCAAAATAAACATCGTACTCTTGTTTTCGGAGTTATTATTTCCGCTGTCACCAGTAAAATGAGTGACCCTTGCTGACTTCCAAGTTTGCTAGCTAGGCAACACTCTAAAGGGATATACCTGATAACAATAAGTGCATGTAGAGTGCTGTGGCACAGACTTCTTGGTCTCGCCATATCCATATTTTTTTACATGTTAATCATAGGCCTTATGACAGTGCACTGCCAACCACTTGTTATGCCGCAATTATTGCAATAACGATTCTTGCAACAAAAAGGAGTAAAAAACAAGTTTAGTTTTGAAAAACTTATTCAAATACAGTAAAACCTGCATACTACCCAAATTTTTAAGATCAGAAAAACCACGACTTCGATGTAGAGGGTTTTGCTATAAACGTGATATGCAGATTGCCTATTGGCAGGGGAATACAAACATTCAGAATGTTACAGAACATTACAGAGGGTTTGGGATCAGGGCTATGACTTTGAAATAGGGAGGTTATTCTAAACGTTCACAGCAAGGGGGCTTATTGTACAGAGGCTTTACTCAATATACTTCAAATACTTAAGTTCAAAAGTCAAATTTTAAATCACAAGAAATGGATGAATACAGGTAACAGTGACACTAAATGTTTCTTTAAAAATACCACCAAGATCAAAAATGAAATAACCCCACTTAGATAATACTAAAAAGTAAACCATAAAAATATTAATGTACAGTGTGTCCTCGTTTAACGTTGTCCCGTTTATCGTTGTTTCACGATAACGTTGTCCAATAATTGAAACCCTTGATCATTTAACGTCGTTATTGCTTCGCGATAACGTTGTTCAAATTATGCGCGACGAAAAAAAAAAATGAATGGAGAATAGGACGCAAGCGCATCTGATGTATAGTAAATATTACTATATTAATGCGATTGATAATTTTAGTTTGACAGAAAAGGTTGGCGTGGGTAACTTAAGTAATATATGCATTTTAAGTGAATAATTATTGCCTCATCTACCCATTATCCACATATTTTTCTGATTCCAACCGAAAAAAATGTCCACGAAGAGGAGTGGCTATACTGGTGGTTCTTCAGACGTGAAGAAAAAACGGCGATATTAGAACAAAAACTTGTTATTATTAAAAGAATTAAAGAAGGTGGAACTGCTGGAGAGATCGGTCGAGCTTTAGGTTTTTAGGTCGAGTTTTTACAATTAAAATTTCTTCTGTTCTTACTGAAAATATCGCTGTTTTGCCATTAAAATACTTTCTCAACTTAGTTTGTATATTACATTTTATAATGCCTTATTCCCTAACTTTTATCGTTGCGCTGTGCATGAATCGTAATCATGCTGAAGTGAATAATCGGTAATAAATGTTTCTCGCGATTTTCTGCCGGGTTAAAGAATTCATATCATCACGAAAAGTGACTCGCCCTTCATCCTCATGCTTCTGAGTGACATTTTTTTTTCATTTGTCCTTCTAATGTATATCTTTGGCCTGGTTCAGGTGTCTCCCGATTGGTCACGAAGTCTGCTTAAAAGTTACGGCTTCGATAATTGGCCTCCTTGGATTCTCGCCTGGGAAATTCTGGATTCTTTACGAATAAATGGATTGTTAGGAACCAATTTAAATTTTTTACACTGTTTCTTATGGGAAACACTGCATCGTTTAATGTTGTTTCGCTTAACGTCGAGTTTTTCAGGGACAAATCGACAACGTTAAACGAGGACTCACTGTACTTGATTAATTAGAATAATTTATGCATACATAATTCTAGCAATAGCTGATATGGACAGTACTGCAAGTCACTTACCTCGGGCAAGAGCTTCTTTTACAATCTTCGGGTTCGACATAAGGGCATGGAAAGTGTCTAAGGCAACCATGATTGCAGCACCTCCTGCTGATCCCTGAGATCCAATGGGTAAACAATGAATTGCCATCAGCAGATGAGGAAGGATGTACGCTCCATTAGCTGCTATGTCCTCCACACACTGTTGATTTCTTGAAGAAATAGCCAAAACCCCAAGGGCCCCAGACTGCACTTCAGGGCGACACTTACACCACCCAACCCCAGGACTAAGTTCCTCAGGTCGTAGCAGTGAGAAGAGTAAGTTGAAGTGACCAATGCATTGAATATCCACACCTATCAAGACAAACAACTTTTTTAAGTACAGAAATTCTATTTTTACATTACCTAATTTATAATTATACATAAATTTACTTTCCATTTGAAAAATACTCATGAAATCAATATGGTGACGGGGTAAATACTAGCTCAAAACAGTAAGTAGGCATATTAATATGAGGCAATGTAAAATAAACATCAGTTCACTGATGTGCATTAACTGATAAAAAGATCAAATGCATATTGAATTATTGCTCATATTTAATTCAATTAAATGTCATACTAGGCTCCAACGAGTTCATTTTCTTCATTATTTCTAGTTAACTATGTATATACAAATTTTTGTACTTGGCAAATCAAATATTTTAAATACAACAAAATAAGTAGTGAATAAAGTTAATACTTTAATGAATTTCCAAATTAGGTATAAAATTAAAATTCAAATCAAAACAGGAGCAAGTACTCTTTTTGAACAGATTTATGAATTATTTAAGGGCTACCAACAATGCTTCTGAATAGAAACTTTTACAACGACCACTTTTGGCCAAAACATTTGCTTGGTTCCACAGCTTTCACCCTCCAAACTCTTATAAGAAAAATGATCTCTGATAAAAAGACACTCACCTGGATTATTCTTAATGACATTTTCTAGTGCTCTAAGTGCCATGATCACTTGTTGTACTCTTTCAGCTTCACCTTCAGCTTCTGTTACAGCATCAGTATCGAGTTCAATTAATGAACCATCAACAGGTTTACTTGTTTGTTCTAATTGACTCTTTTTCCTTATGAACTCAAGAAGATCTATGGTTAGGCCTTTAGGATTCTGAGATTAAAAAGAAAACCTAAGTTAGCACACGACAAAAAACACAAGATGGAAAAGATACATCTGCGATAATTGTGTAGTAAAACTTCCAAAAAATATCACAAATTCAAAGTACCTGGAATAAGAAAAATGAATTCAACACTTTTCACATTCTAACCATCCAAGTTTTGACCCTTAAAGTAAACTAGAAGATGACGATCAATTGTGATCTCCAAGTTGGCCGGAACTATATCATGTAATCACAGTTGAAATTTTGCACTGGTATTCAACCAGCATTTCCTTACAACTTTCATTTATAAAAGCTTGATAATTAGCTAATTAAAAGACATAATATTAAAACATTAAAATTAGCCTCATTTCCAGATTCTTAGTCAGATATTAATTAAGATGTCAGACTGAGCTTTGCAAATGATCAATGTGGTAATATGTTTCTGTACACAATAAACGACATAGCATAGTTACTTAATTCAATGCTGAACTTTTATGAAACTTGAATCAGTTTATCACATTAGGAAAAATAATCATTGCAGGAATGAAAGGCTAAGGCTCCACTGTAGTTATTTAAATGATCAATTACCGTAGAAGCGCGTGTAAGAGGCGCACCCCTATATTGAGCATCGGAGCCAAAGAAAAAAAATTTTGCAGCATTTTTTTAATCCTATCGCACGGTGTTGCAGACATGTGCCTGGACTTTCGACAGTTATCAGTTATCAAATTTTCCTCTTTCAACACTAAAAATTTACACGGCATTTTTTCAGCTAAATTTACACGATATGTATGGCAGTCGGAGATAAGAAGGTATTCATTTGTAGCCTTAACCTTATGATGCTTACTAGGTATAGTCGGATCGGATACTTCGAATCCAAATATCCACAGTTAATGCCCTTCACCTTATACTTCAGATCCAAATTCATTGAAGAAATAGAATCTGAATCCAAAATGTTAAATCAATGCTTTCGTGAATTCAACGTCCATTAGAATGCGTAGAAAGAGTCCCTATCCCCTCTTTGCATAAGCTGTTCCTCTACGATAATTGTCCTACTCATGAAAAATTTTGTTTAAACGCTCTTGTAGGAGTATTGCAGTAGAATTGCAGCCGTGGAAAATTTTAAGGCAAAACACGACAGGCACATAGCATCACATAGCATGAATCTTCCCAAGAGATAGGACAACAATCGGGGGAATCTCAGCGCCGTAGGATGATAATCATGTCGTAGATTTCACAGAACCACACTTGGACCTCTATCAGTCAATGCCTCTGCCTTTTTCTTCCTTTCTGAGACCTCGCGGACCATAAATCACTTGCCTCAAAGGAAAATATCAAGTTACACTGGAACAATGGAAACGTGTTTCATCCCTACCCCATCTCACTAACTGACCTTTTTCGGTCTACCAGCTTCAATTCTCCCACTTTCTGGAGGCCAAATGCTAGGATGAGTCACCTACTGAGCTCGAAGATATCTTGATAGCTTTCGGCAATTGTGTGATTGTATGACACGCACGAGGTATATAAAAAAATGGCACTTAACGCGATGCATATCTGACAGTATTTAAGTTTTTTAAGCATAGCATGAGTGCATTCAGACAAGACAAGACGGACTGGAAACTTCAAGCAATGCAAACTCCGTATATCACATTGCTGCATCTTCGCCCCTTCGCTTTGAAGGCAACTACGTCACATGCAAGGTTGGACCTGATCTTCCCTTGCTCCTTCGCTCGTAGCTTGAAAGACGGAGGGAGCATGCTCCTTCCCCTCGACCTCTCCTTCAGCACTCTTCACTTATACGCATTTCCAATTTCTTATATCCACCATTTAGTCCAGCAATGTACACACTCATTCGAATTTTTTAAACCGCAGGTTTTGACACCAATATAATTTTCAGTAGCAATAACCCTCATAATAGCACCTGAAGATGATTTTTGAAAAATCAGGTCCTTAGCGTAATGGAAATTACTCGGCAAGACAGATGTTGACTACTAATCAGGTATTGTCCTTCAAAACTACAAGTTTCTCTATGTTTGATTTGCGATTACTATTTGCAGTATAAATGTCGTGGGATGCCCACTTGTGGCAGTAAATTTAGTGTGCCCTCCAGAGTGAAAAAAACCCGTGCGATCTTTTCCATGTTCACCTCTGAGGTACTGACATGATGGCGCAATGCTTACGAGCAAGAAGAGCATACTGCAGCAGTTTTAAAATACGTCTAAGGGAAAAACTCCCCTGCCTGCCGCATGTTTATGACCTAAGGTTTCAGATGGCTGAAAGCCAAGGCCACTTCGTTGCCCTTGGACTTGCGACCAATGAAGGGGAGGGGGGAAAGAAAAGAAGTTTGTGTGAGAGGCGCACCCTCATTTTTAGCAGCAATTCCTGGGAAAAAAGGTGCACGTCTTACACACGCTTATACGGTATATAGGAATGATAAGAGATCACACACCAGAAGTGTGGCCCAATCGCCAATCTCTTAGAGCACTCTTTAGGAGTCTCCCAACAATATCACATGGAAAAGGAAAATTCATTACATATTGCTAACAAATTTGTAATTTTAATTCTCACCAAGATCTTGCTTTTCTATGACAGTCTCTTTAGAAATACTCAAAGAGAACCTTAACTAGCATCAAGAATTATATTTAACTACACTTAAAAGCAAGTAAAAACCAGATTGTATACAAAATCACCATTAATGTACATAATCCTAAGATGATGCACAAAACAAATCTATCTTAATTATGCACATCAGTGGGAGTACTACGTATTGACAGAATGAAATTTTATCAATTACATAGAGCCTTAGTAATAGGCATTTTGCATCATATATTACCTCAATAGGAAAAGTAGGCTGCTCATTGTAGATCCTTAGAAACACTTCACCAACCAGAAGCTCCTTGGAATGTGCAGAGTACTTAAACGATGAGTCAGCAAGAAGAGCATGATCTCCACCTCCCTCACTGCCACCCCATGATCTCTTGCCTTGCTCTTCTAAATGCTCACCCAACTCAGCCCTTGTACCATTATTCCATATAAGATATGGATTTTCTGTATTGCTAGTTAAAATTTTTAGGAGCTGTAAGAAAATAAAAAGATATGTTTAGGATGAATGAAAGTAGAGCCTATTTACTGTAAAGAGAAGGGGTTGACAATTAACTTCGATACAGCTGAATTTCATACGATATAGGCCAATTATTCTGAGCCCAACTACCGAGCACATCACAATGATGCTGCAGAAATTATTCAACAACTTCACACTAAAGAATATAAAGAGAATGAGCTACCATTCACATCAAATGAAAAGAAACTTTAATTCCCTGTTTGGGAATCTACAGGTTATCCCTGCCCCTTAATGCCATTTTTACAGACGCAAAAAATATGAGAATACATATCAAGGCTAATTTAATACAAGCAAAATTTTGGAGACCTCCCTAATGGAGAAGAGAGAGTAACACAAGATATTTTAGCAAAACACAAATGAGGACTGCAAAAAAGATATCCTTCTGACCATCATTACTGATGATGATAAAATTCCTACATTAGTGGAAAGTTTTCTTTTATTATAGTTTAAATCATAGCAGAGAGTTAAAACACAATCAGCTTTAAGGTCAACAGCCAAACTGCTTCAACTGACAAACAATCAGAAGTTCTTTAGAATAGTATAAGAAAAATTAAGATAAGTGGAAAGTTCAAAATAATTACCTCTTGAGGTTTATCCTTCGCCAACTGACGAGCAAGATAAGGAGTCAGCAGTGCCGAAAGAGCTGCTCTTGCGACAGGATTGGCAGGAGTTTCCCTTGGCAAGAACGAATCATCTTCTGTGCCACCTTCACTTTGTAAATAGCCTCCCAATCGAGCACATGCCCCTACAGCTAGCTTGGCTAGACGGTTTGACACCTCCTGAAAAATTGGTTTCACAGGTATCATTCCATCAGATGCTCAAGGATAAATGAGGTGCTTTTAAACTGTAGCTAGGGAATGAAACAACAAACCCACCTGTTGGTTGGCATTTTCTGAGCGAGTAACACCACCCTCATCAAGGGTATAGTCATACGCAAAAAAGGTTGGCAGGAGTCGAGTAAGGGCACCCCACTGCAAAAGTTGCATCTGCAGGATGCCATCAACGCTTAAGGCACTGACGCACTCCACAGCAGAGGAACAAAGGCGAAACAAATGCTGAGAAGAAAATATCACGTTCATTCAATCCAAGTAAATAAGGCATAATTATACGCATAAATATTCTTCAGAAATGACATGGTTTGAGAAGAAGTTGGGATATAAATTGAACCTTGAAACGTAGAACTCGGCATATCTCAGGTACTAATCCTGTCATCTCAACCATCTTGTCTCGACAGGCTTGGAATCTCGCAGCAACAGTAAAACACCTTATTGCATTATGGCATACATGAACGGCAGTTTCAGTCGGGGCGGTTGATTCACCTATGACTGACACACATCTAGAAAATGCATCAAGAAGGGCCTAGAAATGCAAATAAATGTGAATTAGTGATTCAGCCAAAATTCATGATGGATCAAAAACTCAGCCTCACCAACAAAATATAGTGCACATAAGAGCAATGCATGGTGATTTAAACATAAAAATAGTACAACCTCTTTTGAATAACTGCTAGTGGTATAAATGGAAGATGAACAATAAAAGAGAAAAAGTCTACATTACCGGTATAAACATTTATTAATTCTGGTCTTGAAATAGGTGATTACATAAATATTAATGCTAATTTAACACCATGAATGATGGCCAGTAAGAAAAATATGTCATAAAGTTGCCACCATTCAAGTAAAACTATTTCCAAAATTGCTTCATTAGTAGCAAAGACTGATATTCTTCATTTACATTCAATGCTAAAAGAATTGCATTAAAAATGCAAAGAATATCAAAAATTCCCATATCAATCACATCTTGTGTATAGCAAGTGATAACCTTACACAGTAAAATACAAATTATATTATAAATAGTATACCAGTTTCCACTTGAAAAATTATTGTTTCTTTCTATAATGCCCATGTCGTTGAAAATGTTAACAATGATAACATAATATTTACTTAATTTTGTATTCCTTTATTAAGACTCTTGATGATGTACCTAATAGATCTTATTTTCCTGTTTTTCAAAGTGAAAAAAATCGGTATTAAGTATGCTACTGAATGCTTAACATGCTCTGCTCTCTACTTGTTACCTAAAACCAGTGTTTTAAACCAACGTAAAAAAATTAGAGATGGGTCGGTTCCAGTACCCAGCTGTCGGTACTGCCCGTTCTTGGCTGTGGAACCGGTATAGAGAACCGGTCGCATAAAGTCGGTACTTTGGAACCACCTCGGAACGGTGGCGAGGATTTGAATTTGGTGCCCAAAGCCGAAATGGTCTGCAGCGTATTTAAGGCCAAAAAGTGAAAAGAGATTAAAATGCATACATTAATTTCCGATTGCATGGCTTCCACGGTTTTTTTTTCTTTTAAGAGTTGCTCGCTAACTCGCACATTTAAGAGTTCGCCACTTTGTCGCTCTCGCCAAAATTGTAAAATTTCCCTATACGAGCTTTTCAAACTAGCTGACGCCGTGTGCTGTGCTGTGAAAGGCGGCCAGCAGAAAATCGTTTCTTCTGACAGTGGTCTTACTATTGAGCCATGTACATATACAGTAATTATTCGACATACGAGCAAGATGTGTTCCGAGAGCTTGTTCGTAAGTTGATAAACCTAAGCAAGGCATCAAAAAGTGTTGTTATCCTGCAGAATGCAACACTGCAATACAATTTTGCATTACCTCACAGCCGCTCAGTTTATCCGTGGTGTCGCTGAACCGGCGTGTTGAGCAGTTTACTGTTGAGGTTATAAGAACTGTGACAGTGAATGTGAATATGTTGTCAATTAAAGTAACAACTTAAGCTACATCGCAGAATACAGAATATATTTTGAACTGACTCACAAGTTACCACAAATTAACGAATGATGTCGTCTGAAGTTGGGGGAGTTTCACTATTGATCCAGATGTTATGCAATATGTAAACTGTTCTCAAAGCATATAAGCCCTTCAAAATCAACATTTAACCCTACTGTTTTCAGTGAACACCTGTTGATGGCAATATTTCTGCCAAAAAAATAATAGACTCGACCCAGTTAAGGTAAAAATGTTGGATTTTCTAAAGCAAAACCTGGAGAGAGAACCAGTGGCTGCCTCATGTAATGTGACATATTGGTCGATCATGCACTCTTTAACGTGTTATTTAAACTTTCTTTCTTAGAAAATAAAATTATGGAGAAAATCTTAATTTTTTTGTGCAGAACTTTCCTGCTAATTTACATCTTTAGCAAAATTATTTTCATTCACTTCTTGTGGTTTTTCATTTAAATTTGCCATAAATTCAGATAATAAGAGTTCATCCTTTGAACCGAGTATCGAGAACCGAGAACCGATGGGAGAGAACCGGACCGGTACCGAGAACCGAAAAAATTTAAGAACCAACTCATCCTGAAAAAAAAAATCAATACAAATCCCTAAAATTCAATTTGACAGGTGATACTTCATTGCCAAAGGAATATTTTGAAAAGGATAATGCGTAGAAATTAACGTTACTATATCACATACAGGTTATTTAAAATTAAAGAGGTACCAAAAACCCTCTTTGAACTTCCTTTAGATGACAGTAGTTTAATCTTAAATGATGTTCTTACATCCAATCCTCTCTCACGCCTTAATTCTTCAGCATTAATGGCAGAACACTGAAGTGTATGGTAGGCAAGTTCTGTGGCTGCTGCCAGTAGTGGTGCTTCCTTGCAAAAAAGCCTCTCATCTGATGTCTCAATCCTAATAGTTTTTATAAGTTGAGGATACCCAGCATATTTGTATGGATGCAGTTCTGGGAGTAAAGAAAGAAAAACGTCACTCATTTTCTGCACAAATGAATCGATTAACAATGTAGACAGAGGCAAAGATGGCAACATAATCAAAAAGCAGAAACACTAATATTAAAAATTACAGCAGTAATTCATTGAGCAGTTATTTCTCATAATCACTTTTCTAAGAAGCGAAATGTGGTTACATGAGGTACTCTAATCTTCTGTAAAAGATGAGTAAGGTTTCAATAAAGGTTCTCAGGCAAGCAAAACATAGATAGTCAATTATAATGACACTACGATAGATATCACACTGAATATGGTAAGAGCATTCAGCATTCCTTGGCCATTAAAGAAAAAGCAATAAAAATAAAACTAGCATATTCTCACCTTCTGTATAGCGTTCAAATAGAATGCTTTGAGCTTTTAATATTAAAACAATATTGTTAGGGTCAGGCCCATCGGATGCCGACCATGCAGATCGGCTGCAAAGAAACTCGTAAGCTTTGTTCACAGCCTCAAATTGATCCTGAAAAGTTAATTTGGAAGTATTACATTTAGAACAAAATTCAGCACTAAAAGACTAATTGAGGAAGAAACACTAATTGACAGGAGAAAAAAATTAGAAAATACAAGTGCTAATGATGAATAAAAAATTATGGCAACCATAACTTGGAATAAAGAATTTATAGTCTCTCATAAGAACTTTAATAAGTCCCTATCATGGACCAATGAGTATTTCTTTCAATGATTCATTCGTCATGAATTTTATTAGGCCATTCAAGAGAAAAAATTAAAGGTGGCATATAATCGTATTCATTACTAATTCAACTAAGTCTCTTGATAAGGGAAGAATAGAAAGGATATAATTTTCTGATCTTTGAATAAGCTACAAGAAACATGAAACTCTCAGTTGTAACTTTTCACTAGGCATGCTTCAAGGCAATCTATTTCAAGATACATATTTCGCATCGAGAAATTCTCAAGGCAGGCAAGGTGGACTTTTTTGAAATTAGAATTAAAACAAAGGTTGCTTTGATTTCACATCTAGAAAGCAAATTTTAAAAATTTCTATGCATCATTAACATTTGGTTGATTTCCACACACAACACATGTTGAACACTTAAAATTGTTGACAAATTTGAAAATTTCATCTCCACTACTGGGTTTCACTTCCACCAAGTATTTTCACTCTCAAGCAGCTTTTTTTTCCTTCACCATTGCAATTTGAAAAATAATCGGCAATATTCTCATCTAAAGTAATTAATCACTTGCAACTTTAATTCATGAAAGTACACACTAAAGGTAAATGATAAAAGACAGGGTTTATACCATTAACCCAAGGTAAATTTCATCAGTCCAGAAAAATTTTTAGGCAACTGATTCAATAGCATTGTTACAGACAACTTAAATTGGTAACAACCTAGCAAAAATTATCAACAAAATCAATATGACATGTCCATATGTATTCTAATTGCATAACTTCTTCAATCATTCCCATGAAATAGTTTTCAATGAGAAGTATTCATTCAATGACATTGGATGCCATAAGATTTTAAATTTTGATAGGAGACTTCCATTTTAAAACAATTGTAAATTAAATACATGCAACTATCAAATAAGTCTTGAAAATGGAATGTCAGCAGGAGTTTCCTTAAGAGGTCATTAGGTTTCCGTTCATAGTATTAAGACTAAAAGAAAAATTACTGGTTCGCAAATCAAATAAAAGATCTTTATTAAATACAGAGAAATAATTCAGATGCTACTTACCCTACCATCTGGGTTTTTGTCAGGATGAAACTTTGCCGCCAGGCGATAATACGCTTTCCTCACGGCAGCTTCATCATAGCGTTTCAAAGACCCTTTCCCTTCACCATTGCCTTCCTTGGAATCTGCTGCTTTGTCTTTACTCTTGGCAGCATTTCTCTCAAGCCCCAACACCTTGTATGCTTCCTCTATTGACATTGTTGGAGGCTTTTTTTCAACCTCAGCTCGCCAGGCTTCAAGGATTTCTCTTAATAACTCCACCTTGTTACAGTAAAATAAACATCAGTTACTTTCCACAAAAAAGCTCCAATTAACTATCTTGGGATCAATGCAGTGATTAAAATTCAAATAAAGGTCAACTCATAAAACAAGAAGGTATAAAAAGAAAAAATATCTTCCACAGAGGTTGATTTTTGACAGGACTAAACCTCTAAGTACAATGTGCCATCCATAGTAACAGAAATTAGAAAGTCTAGCATTTTATGTGAGGATTTAATGAAGAAAAAATACAAAAAACTGAGAAGCATGACTACAAAATAAATAGAATCTTTAAACCTAAGAACACATCTTTTCTCTTACCGGCCTTGCTATGGGCCATTCAGGGAAGCGAGTGGTATCACACAGGTGTCGCAGGTAGTAAATACCACAGAACAACTCCCGCTCTAGTTGTGGATAGCGCACAGCCGGGATGGCACAATAAACATACTGAGCACGAATATTGCTACGTAAGCGGGGACTGAAGTCAGCCACATGCGCTGCAATCCTCTCAATCATCATTCGCCTGAAGGTAAAGTGATGCATTCAAGAGTCAACTCTGGGTATTAATTTTACAAAGCAGAAATAAAAAGACCAAATTTATAACACTAAAAATTGGAACATGTATGATGATGGAATCACATATCCTTAAAAACTATGCTTCACTTATGAAACAGCGAGCTCATCATGATTTTTGTGAGGGACTTCTTGGTGGATGAAATATTTTTAAGAGAAAAATCTACACATGACCAAAATCTGACTTAGCTCAAACAATGCATCTCTAATTATCAAAACAAAAATAACTACAGAAAAACGTTTTAAGTCATCTGTAATGGAAAACATAGCCCACTTTTATCTACTCAACACCAGACCTCATTCAAGTATCTTGAAATCTTTAAAAAAAAGGTTCTAAGGGTTGTAAAACATATGGATACGGCATTGCACAATGATAATAAATATTAACCTCATTTCAGTGTTCCAAATAGCCTCTGGAGTGTCAAATTCCCCAAGGAATATTTCCGCAAACTTTTCAGGACCGTGATTTTCTAAATATGAAACCATTGCCTCTGGAAGTAACTGCCCAAGCATACTGCCTCCCCTTGGCCAACCTGGATCCTAAATAAGTAAGAAATAAGAAATTACTTACGAAAAAGACACTGACACTAAATATTACCGACCAACTATTAAAAATCATGTCATAAAAATATTTCTAATACCATCATTGAAATTGCAAGATGCTGGCTCAGTTCCATTTCACAGCGAATTAAATGCCATGTAATAAAATGCCACAGATGCTTAAAAACTGCCTCTTGTTCATGCTCCATGATAGAATATTTAGAACTCAGAAATAAATTTCCAAATTCAAACTTGAACTTCATTACATTTTTTCCAAAGCTTTAAGAATCATACTACAATCATATATAGAGAAGAGCTAGAATTTAGAGATTAAATCAAATCCGTGTTTTTGATCTTTGATACATTTCACAAAGTATAGATTCCACCCATCACTATTCATGTCACATATAAGCAATAGTTCTACATGATAGCACAATTTAACATGATATTTTCACGTTATTTATGCATATGCATACAGTAAAACCTCACCTTAACGAACTCCCGCTAAACGAAGAACTCCGTTCAATAAACAAATGCTATTGGTCCGGTCAATTGTCTATGTAAACACAGTAGTAGCAGTAAACACCCCGATGAACGAACTCTTTTACGAAAACTCCCGATCAACGAAATGAAATTTTGGCACGATCGAGTGAAATTCACCTCTCAATAACCAATTTTTCTGGTTAAATTTTTATTTTCATATGAATAATTTAATATTCGTAGCGTTGGAGGGCCAATCAGAGACTTCCACTGAATAAGCCAATTAGAATCGTCATTATTATCCGCAACCATAACCTTCATTGTGGTGTTTCCGCCTACCCTAATTCATGGCTCACGGCGAATTGCAAAAAATGCTAATGCTGACTTTCGTAAAATAACTCAATGTCCCAATATTCACACGCTCAAAGATATGAAATCTATAGCTATGTACTTCAATCGCATTCTTTTAACGGTTGTTTAAGATACTTCACAGAATTGCAACGCGTAAATTCCGAGAAGCATTTTTTTCACTCGCCGCCATTTGTATAACTTCTTCAAATTACGAAAGATACAATGTGCGCGCTAGAAGATGAAAGCCAAAATTTGCCTCTCTTAACTATCTTGAATATATACGACTCAGCAGTAACTCTTGTTTCATTCTTATAGTTTATTTCAATATCATCTCAAAAATAGGAAAAATGTTTGCCTTTGCCGCAATCTTGGATAAATTCTCGAAAATAAAAAATATTCGGACTTAAGCAATTAAAGACAACATTTCCCCATTGATCTAGATGTTATTGGAATAGAGAGCTTTATTCTCAAGGTCCGTCTCTGTCATACGATTGTAGCGATGTCCTAACGTGATGTGAAGCTGTGTTGATTTTCTTTAGAGGAAAAGATTTTTGACAGCCATGGATCGTTGCATGAAGAAGACGGAGGTCGCAATTAAGTATGACATTCGGACATCAATACTAGACAATTCTTGCAATTAACGCTGCGTCCCAGGAGCCTAACCGAAAATGCCTCATCACCAATATCAATGGGCAAATGTCTTCAACTACCTGCATGGAGCTGATCCCCATTGCAGGACCCATATTGCAGCAGCAAGCAAGAATGAAGGTCCTGAAGTTGGGAACGGATAGCTTCACGCCACCCAATGGGTAGCTTCAGAAATTTAAAAGACAGTGCACTTCCAAGGAACCTGTCGTCATTAAAAATTTGTGGGGAGGAGGTTTCTGTGAATCCTTGTGTGGTGGAAAGTTGTAGAGAGAAGTTTCATTTACTAATTGGAGAGGGAAACGGTTCTAAGGACTTATTTAATGCTGACAAAGCATTTTTTAAATTTGCTTCCTGACTGTACTCTATAGGAAGAGGCATGCCACGGGGGAAAAACGAGCTAAGAATGTTATATAGTACTCCTATGCACCAATAGTGATGGCTCCGAGAAGTTGCCTCCGTTTTTGGTGGGGAAATACAGTATAAGCGCGTGTAAGAGGCGCACCTTTTTTCCTAGAAATTGCAGCCGAAAATGAGGGTGCGCCTCTTACACAAACTTCTTATCTTCCCCCCCCCCTCCCCTTCACCGGTCGCAAGTCTAAGGGGAACTGAGTGGCCTTGGTTTTCAGTGCGAGTCAGTCATCAGTAATCCTCGGTCAAAAACAAGCGGCAGGCAGGGGAGTTTCTCCCTTAGTGACGTATTTTCAAAATGCTCCTGTTTGCTTTTCTTGTAAGCATCGCGCCGTTACGTCGGTACCCCAGAGGTGAACATGGAAGATCGCGCAGGGTTTTTCGCTCTGGAGGGCGCGCTAAATTTACTGCCACAATTGGGCATCTCGTGGCATTTATACTGCAAATAGTAATCGGTTATCAAAAGTAGAGAAACGCGTATTTTTGAAGGACATACCTAGTTAATAGTCAATATCTGTCTTGCCGAGTAATTTCCATTACGCTGAGGACCTGATTTTCCAAAAATCATCTTCAGACGCTAATATGAGGATTATTGCAACTGAAAATTATATTGGTGTCAAAACCTGCGCTTTAAAAAATTCGAACGAGTGTGTTCATTGTTGGACTAAATTGTGGATGGAAGAAATCAGAAATACTTATAAGTGAAGAGCGCGGAAGGAGAGGTCCAGGGGAAGGAGCGCGATTCGGACCCTCCGTATTTCAAGCTACGAGGCTATGAGCGAAGGAGCACGGGAAGAACACGTTCGATCTCACATGTGACATCGTTGCCTTCAAAGAGAAGGGGCGAAGGCGCAGCAATGTGATATACGCAGTTTGCGTTGCCTAAAGTTTCCAGTCCGTCTCGTCGTGTTTGAATGCGCTTATGCTACGCTTGTTTCTTCCAAAATTGTCCTGTTTGGACTATTTTGAATATTAGTAGCCTTGTTTTAACCATAAATCTTTGTGTCAAACAATTAGAGCTTAAAAAACTTAAATTCTGTCAGATATGCGTCGCGTTAGATCTCTTTCTTTTTTTGAACGCCGTGCGTGTCATACAATTATTGAAAGCTACCGAGATATCTTCGGGCTCAGTAGATGACTCACCCAGCATTTGGCCTCCAGAAACTGGGAGATCGATCAAGGTCAGTTGGTGAGACGGGGTAGGGATGAAACACGTTTCCATTGTTCCCCTGTAACTTGATGTTTTCCTATTTTCCAGTGGGGTCTCGGAAAGAAAAAAAACGGCAGAGGCATTGGCTGATGGAGGGCCGAGTGTGGTTCCGTTAAATCTACGACGTGGTTATTATCCTACGGCGCTGAGATTGCCCCGATTGTTGTCCAAGCTCTTGGGAAGGTTTATGCTATGTGCTTGTCGTGTTTTGCCTTAAAATTTTCCACGGCTGCAATTCTATTGCAATACTCCTGCAAGAGCATTTAAACAAAATTGTTCGTGAATAGGACAAGCATTGTAGAGCAACGGCGTATGCGAAGAGAGGATCAGACCTCTTTCTACTCCCTCTTATGCCGCTATTACCGCTAATTAATATTGAAAGAGAAAAGTTCGATAACTGTCGAAATTCCAGGCGAACGTCTGCAACACCGCACGATAGTATAAAAAAAATGCCGCAAATTTTTTTTCTTCATAGCTCCGATGCTCAAAATAGGGGTGCACCTCTTACACGTGTGCGCCTCTTACACACGCTTATACGGTATGTGAAACTCCGCTGTTTTAAGAATGTTAGTCAGTAGGGTAGCCAGGAATTTTGTTCAGGGGGGTCCAAAACAAGGGGGGGAATTTATGAAAAACAGGGTACTAAGTAGAGAGTTTTAAACTTATTTTAACACTTTTCATAATCGAAAAAACTTCATTTTTTAAAGAAATATTTTGTACCCCTTGGACCTCTCCCCTGGCTACGCTAGTGGTGAGAGTGATGCCTCGCCCCTGTGGTAGCAGCAAAAATTCATGAA
The DNA here is from genome assembly GCF_921293095.1 of Ischnura elegans. Classification (NCBI taxonomy): domain Eukaryota; kingdom Metazoa; phylum Arthropoda; class Insecta; order Odonata; family Coenagrionidae; genus Ischnura; species Ischnura elegans. The sequence goes on along the minus strand of NC_060246.1, from coordinate 79,629,412 downwards.
TGACAGCGGGATTATTTCAGCGATGGTTGGTGGGAGTTGATGCACTCATGGGGAAAGTAGATTTCTTCCTCCATCGCTGCACGGGCCCCAACAAAGGACTAACAATAAGAAATGTGTATGTTATTTTCTTCCCCCCTAACTGCACCAGCAAAGTTGCAACCTCTCGACCAAGGGATCATTTATGCTGCGAAGCGGCATTACCATAGCATTTTAGTGGAGTTTTTAGTTTGCTGAATGGATATAAGGGATCGGCAAAATTGAAGAGGACCATTTTGCAGGTAATGCAGCGGCTTTGCAAAGCTTGGAAGCATGTCACACCTGTCATCATATTTAGTCATTTTGCAAAAACCGGGTTTGCAGTCAACAGCTTAATCATCGTGACTTATTTTACTTCGAGAACTCATGCATGAGGCCTTTCAAGCTGTTTTCTTATCGGCATTTGTCTTTCCAGTTTGCAGTCAACTGCGACCACACGATGGAGAGTGATGGTGAAATCCGTGAATTTTGGCAGGGTCTCTCAAAAGATGCGAATATTGAAGGGTCGTTTGATGAGTTCACTTGAGTAGGCTCAAATTTAGTCATCCGCAAAGCCAGCAAACTGAGGGTGGCAGAATATAATTTCTCGAAAACTCATTTTTCAAAATCGTGACGTATATTACTTCGAGAACTCCGGCATGAGGCCTTTCAAGCTGTTTTCTTAGCGGCAGTTGTCTATCCGGAATACGATGAAAATGTTGCTAGCAATTATTTACAAAGCATGTGACTGCAAATATTGCAATAAAGTATTATGGATTCGACTACTATAAAGAAAGGCTGCCACCCGCTGCACTTAAATGGGTCGACGAAAGTCGCAACTTGCGTCGTCATGTTAGAGCGATCTAAATTTTATAGGGATGAAGCAATAGTTGGCGCTTTTAAGTTAAATTTATATTAGGGATGGTCAAATCTATTAAGCTCTTAATTTTTAACAGTAAATCTCGCGAATACATGTACTCTATTTCAAATATTGAGAATAAAGTGATCGCCTCGCCCTCACCCCTACGCAGCATACATTTTTGAAAACGGATTAAAAAGTACGCGAAGTGATTGAATAATACAAACTGAGGCTTCCTAAATGTGGTCTATTGCCCACGATTTGCATTGCAATTGAAGAAATCAGCATTGTTTTGAAGTATGCGAAGGTAGAATGAAGATAACGCATGCAGACTTGCTTCAATTTCCGTGCCCCTAGGATGGTGCAACGTGCATATCACCTCCGGGGAACAAACTCCTGATCAACGAAACACCAACATTTCAGTCCCTTGAGTTTTAAGAGAGGTTTCACTGTATTTCATACCTAACATGATATTTAAAATATTTTCAACTATAGATGGATGTCTTAGTAAGAAATTCATTCTAACAAGAGAAGCCCGAAATAATACTAAGATACATTACTATTGCTTCAGTTTGGATGCAGAGAGGACATTGTATACATTCCCAATTCACAATACCCATATATAGCCCATTCACAATGAGAGAGCAAAATAATGAATGTTGAATGAAAGAAAAAATGTTAAATGTTGACTCACCTCATTAGGGTTTTTATTGGCACCTAGTCTGGCATGAGTTAGGTGAAGGAGCTTAGCAACAGGAAGGACATTTGATCCAGTGTACATTAAGGCAAAATACACGGCCCCAGTATGATGAAGTAGAGCAATTGCAGAGCCAGGGTTGTCACGCAGGGATTCCCAGAGCAGAGTGCACACTCTCTCCACCAAACCGGGCTCAAAGGTCAAAAGGAGCTGGGAAAGGTGGGGCAACACTCCGGGATCTGATATCTGCCTCTTAACTCTTGGAATAGGTCGAATGACAGCTCCATCAGAATCCCTAAAATGCATAAAGAAGAAAATCAATCCCAGATAGAAAACTAGTGTTGACAGTGAAAGCACATCTGTTTACTAATTCAAACAACAAAGCAAAATTGATATTCTAACAAGAAAGTTAGGAAGCATCCAGATATTGTAACATATTATGGAATAACAGATTTCTTCCTATGATTAAGCTGCCATTTTTTCAATAATCTATACTGTTTTCATACTGCAAAAAGCAATTAAAGAGAAGAAAGTAATTCATTATTTTTTAGCAATAAAAAAATATCATCTTACCTGCTAGGAAAAAAGTTGCACATTTTTATTAGAGTATCAAGGATAAGTGTTGCTAGGCGACTCTCATCCATTACAGGAGGATTGCTGTTGGCAGCTATCAGAGTCCAACGCAATTGAGGAACTTGAACCAGAGGCCGCCATCCATCCATTCCTTGAGCCCAGCAACGCGTTCGAGCAGTCAACTTGTTTTCATTCCAAAGCTTCTGCATCTACGAGATGAAACAGGAAGACTATAAAATGGGATTTAAGTTAATAATCCAACATACAGTCCAACTATGGCCGAGTGTCAACTTGATTTCAATGGAGAGGTACCATAGGTCTCTTGGCAAGCAGGATAATTATTTCCCTATTATATACTAAATACATATATAAATACTTCAACATTCTTAGCACAAAACTAAAATATAATATGAAGTCCATTTGAAAAAACTCTTCTGTACAAGTTTAATTTACAAAAGATAGTGAAATTTAGTTCTTGGTTGAAACTGAGTGACTATCAGGGGAAATAAAAATCCAGTTACCTCTCGGAATGTAATAGGCCCCTTCATTTCTTCAGAACTTCCCCCATAATACCATTCTTTCTCTTCTTCTCTGGTACTTGATTCACCCTGGCCTTTGGGCGCAGCCTCTATAGTATTACCAGCAAGAATTGCAGCAGTAGTGAGTGTTGCCCTTCCTTCATGCAAATGTGCCAACGTCAGAAGATCAACTAATACCCTCACTCCATTGGCATCTAAAAATTCTTTAACATTACGACGAACTAGGGCAAGGTTGGAAATGAAGATTAACAGTCGATCACGTTCTGTTCGATCCATGCACTGAAGTGAAAATAGTAAGACACCAGTTTTAGTAATTCACCACATAAGCAAAAAATTATGCAGTTTAAAATCAATTAAGCTAAATTATAACTGACCCGAAACAACATTTCAACAATATATTTAGTATCAGAAAATGGCCCAATATCATCATGATGCCTTCCATACACTATTGCCATTGCCTGAAGACACATACATTTCATTTCTGGCTTTGCACTTAATAAGAAACGGTGGTATAAGTCATTGAAAAATTCATACCTGCAAAAGAAATGCATAGAGAAAGTGTTAATTGTACAAACTATGTGATAAATTAGCTCAATGATCACCACAATTAATAAATATGGTCTCACGATCTGCGTATTGGAGACGATGAGGTCGAGGACGATTTGCTGTTTTCTTGATTGGCATTGTCACTCGGAGCTTTCAGAGAGCCTGTGTTAACACCATCTCGTTCCAGGAGAAGGCGAAGGTAATAGTCACCTATTCGAATTTCATCTGCCAAACATTGGTATGTGACTTCAAATTCAGCATGATTCCAAGATACAGAGAGAGTTCCTCCAGAACTTGCTACTTCTCTATCAGCTACAAATGATTTGACTTCATTGTCCAAAGCATCTCTCAGTTCGTCTCTTGTCTGTTCAGCATGAATTGAAAGAATGAAAAGAAGTTTAAATAAACAGTGTAGGTAAAAATATTCACTTGAAATGCTACCACGATAACTTAATTCCTTCTAGTTCTGAGAAGTCATGGAATAAACACTAATATCAATGAAAAGTTGAACAAGAAAACACAGAATTTAAAAAATTATCCTGAATTTTTCCCAAACTCCGATTCTCACACACCAATTGTTGGCATCATATATGTACATGGAAATAGGTTTTGACAGTAAATCACAACTGCAAATGTAGAAAACTTAACAAACAAAAATATTTAACTATAAAACCAAGAGTGAGTAATTGACTGAGCTCCAACCCTCAATTGCTAACTAAGATATAAATGTTACCAAAATATTTAAAAATAATGATAAGCTTGCCTTATGGTTCCATATGAGATTCGGCAATGCATGGTCCCTTCCAAACTGGAAATAAAATAATGGCCAATTAGCCTCACTTTTTATCCTCTCCCTTCGTTTTCTTAGGACAATGGGTCGAGAGCTTAGGTCTGTAGCCGCACTCGAAGACTTGGAACTACCGATACCAGATTTTGAAACCCAATCAGGAGAAAATCCAACTCGAGCACTCCAATGTTGCAGTGTTCGCTGAAAAGAAAGACATAAGAAGTGCAGTTACCAGGTGATGTAAAGATAAAGTGTTATCAGAATTCATTAGAGGAGTAAAATTTTGTTTATAGCCATTACCTGTTAATTTTTAGTATGACTAATTAAAAAAAAACTCCCAATAACAAACAATGGTTGCAATAGGATACTTTTCTTCATCAAAGAAATCAATGAATTACAAAAGACTCCTACCAGCCAAACTCAATAGGGGGCTCCCAGGGTATTATGCAAGTGTAAATAAAATGCATTCATGCCATAGTCATGTAGCAAATGTAATGTTACACCCAAATGTAGTGTTATACCCAGATGTAGTGTTATACCCAAATGATTAGGATTAAGAAGTCCTAGATCACATAGAACTTAAATATGTATCAAATTTTCTGCTGTTTTTAGAAAGCCGAGAATTATGGAAATAACAGCTGCAGCTATGCAATCATGTTTGTATGGTTTACAATCACAGGTATAGCGAGTTTTCATTGCTTGGATGCAATACAGCATTTCAGATTCTGTAAGCTTTGATAAACTTGCATTACGATTTGCCAGTTGAAAATATGTATCTAGATTTGATAAGTCTCCTGCTATGTGAGAAGTAAAAATATAGTTTTTAAAGCCTCATATGCAACCACCTATTCACCCCAGACCCAGCCTCAGGCATGTGAATAACATGCATTCAGGATAGGCCTAAGCCATCACACACTGAGAAATTTTGCCGCGGGATGTCTGAATGCCACACAAGGAGGAGAAAACTAGGGACCCTTTTGCCAGAGGCTTAAATAAGTACATACAAGCAAAAGAGCAGACATGAAATCTCACATAGAAATACGAATAGCATAAGTTGTGTACTTGAGAGAGTAACTTAGGTGGGCTAAGTTCTCATTCTAATCATATTCACCATTATGGAAAGGTATTGTTCCCAATGATTATTTTGTATACGCTAACCATATATTGCCAGATATTTTAGTAAAGTCATATGGACAATTGATCACAATGCAATGAAGGAATATACACTGATCATGTTGGGTAGAAGAGAATTAGTCTTACAGGGTTTTACTTCCCGTCTCCATCTCTATCAAGATACTGCTCCAATGAACCAGTTCCTTTATAAGTCAGAATCTTTGACCATGCACATGACAACATCACAGCAATATTTGTACACATATAAATAAAGTTCATTCATGCATGACTAATGCCATACTTAATGTTTCATTCATGTTAATCCGAGAAAAATAAATAAAAACTTAAATTTCAAATACAACTTGATCAATTTACCTCGACTTGTTTCTCCACAAGGCGTAACTGTCGTTCCATGTTTGCCCACTGAGCAGCTGTTGGCTTCCGGAAACCCCAACTTCCACCTTTACCTTCACTTTCAGCCTGAGCAAGTTTCAAATTATCCCTTTCCAAAATATGCTCTTCTTCATGAGGTGGCACTTTCTCATCTGAGTCTAGGTATGCAAGCAAACCTGCAGGCTAATGACACAAAAAAATGTCTACCTACATAAATTGCTCAGGAAATTATAAAAATCTTTGTAAAAATGTCTAATGAATTATTGATTCGTGGTGATATATTATAATTTAAATAAAATATGAGACATTGTATGCAGGGTAGTTTTCTTTAAATAAAAAATGGCTCAATTTAAAAAACTAATTTCTCGCAACATTCTTTTAGCTATAAATTCTTTCAGACAATTCTATACACAAACACCAATTAACTCAAACGCTTAAACAGCATACCATGATTCTTTTAAGCAATCCCATTGCTGTAGGATGACCAGCCACCCAGAGTCCAACCAGGTGCCTGGAAAGTTGTCGGTGAGCTAAAAGGCGGCTATCCACAACAAGAGGGCCATTTTTACCAGTATTTCCTGCTCTTGAAGCCATATCACCCTGAGGATAATTAATAATTTCATAAAATTAATGACTTCAATCAATAACAGAAAGATTTCATCCGTACTTAATAAGCTAGAGAACAAATATGTGTAAAAAAGGCATAATAAATTCAAGTAAAGTTTCTCAATTCATTCATGATACAACTACCAATGTCTGGTCATCAAGTTAGCTGAAGAGCACTCTGAATAGTCTTATTTTCTGATCCATTTTCACACTCCATGAGTCACTAGTTTTATGTTGAACTAACACAGTGATAATTTAATTGGATATTTCAAATGTACAAATTGTATAATGTAACAGCATTCAGAAATATATCGCTTCGAGAGACATCAGTGGATTCAATGACTACCAATTCTCACAACATTAATAAGATAAGCAATACTGTTACCATGTACCCTAAACACTGAAAAAATATACACAAAGGAACTTAATTTCAACATGGGTAAATGCAGCTATACTATGTGTCAATAGCAGTTTTAATTCCCACCAAAGATTGCACTGAATTGAATAGTTTGCACTAAAAAGAATGAAAATGATTGATCCTAAAATAGGATAGCAAGCTACATATTTTGAGCAGGAACAATTAAACCATTAACTTACCAGTGAAGGTGGAATGGTAAATAATGCAGCAAGTAAATGTCTAGGCAAAGCTCCTTCCGCAAGAGCCAAGTCTTGCATGCGTGCAGCCACTTCTGCTTCCCCCTCCTCCACAATAGCACGCATCACAAGACCGGCACCTTTTACTATTGCCAATGAAGGATGCTGAAAAATTTCAAAAAAATGAAGTGATAAATATGTATTTTAAAATGACATCAATAATGCAGTAAAATAAGAGAAAAGTAAGATTCTGAAATGATAAATTATGAGTGGACATGTTAGAGCATCTACTGTCAGCTTAACAGTTGAAGCTCAATATTACAGAATGTTTGGGACCAGACACATTCCAGATTAATGACATTTCCGGTGAATAGATCTGTTACCTGGATGCAGGCAAGACTCCAACACAAAAAAAAAAAAAAAAAAAATGTTTTCAAAATGTGCATTGGCGTTAGTGGACATGATGAATTGATGAGTAAAGAGTCACGTTATGGGGAAAACCCAATAATATTCATAAAATTTATGATTAAATGTGATTAAAAAATACTAAGAAAAATTTGAAAAAGTTCTTTGTCTGTGAATCTCGACAGTAGAAGTAAGTCGTAAGTTGTAAAAGTAACCTTGATGATACCACCACTAATTGACAGGAAAATGGCAATTCAACTAGAACATCAATTTCTTGCTCTTCCATACTTTTCAATGTGAACCTGTCGCAAATTTCTTGTCATATTCACCACTGCTAACATTAACCTACCAGTAATCATCAAATGCTCTAATCAGAGGTAATCCTACTTGGAATGCGTTGCTGCAGAAAATAATAACTGATTATGAATTTTAACTTTTAAATTTAATATTAATAGTCGCAGCTAATATCTTATAAGTGCAGAGAACGTGAGTATTTTGGAAAAACTACTCGGCATTAACTTCATAAACAATCTTCAACTAGTCCGCATGACCCACAAAGAGACTTTCAGACTGCAGGCTTAGTGGGGGGGTCACCCCTTTAATGACCAACTTGAGAACATAATGCAGGGTGGCCTTTAACTCATCTCATGGAACTGCTTATCTCAATCCCAGGTATTAGGAAGGGATAAAAATGTTTTGAGAATGTCTAATGGTGCTACGGAAATAAAATATCCAAAATAAAAACTAATACAAGGTTCCCGCACTTGAAGCAATGGGCTATTTCACTTGTGGTGTTTCAAAAAAATTGACGAATTTTGGATCGTAACAGTGTGTGTATTCACTTGGGAAAACACTCTTTTCTGATCCAAGGATAATAAACAATTATCATTCATGTGCCATGCATTTACCAGAAAACTGCATCTCCTCTGATGGATTTTAAGTAATTTTGGGCATACAGCGTACACAACGTAAACTTAAACCCATTTCCATTCCTCTCGTAATTAAGTACAGAAAGTTTGAGTATTAGTTTGTAGATGCCGTGAATTCCACAGAATGAAATCACCACATCTGGGTATCCTAAGTCACGTAGTGAAATAATTTGCAGAAAAAAACTGCAAATTAATTCACTAGCTCTCGCGGGATAAGCACGAAGACAGCCAGGCTCTGAGAGGCAATGAAACCACTTGCCCATAACAGGACAAAAAGCCGTATTTGTACATGCAACTTTCAAAAATAGAAATTTTTAAAAAATCTGGAAAACCTTTGGTTGTTTAGATCATTCTGTTATTTAGATTTCTGGATTATCGATCATATACTGCATTACATCTCAAGGCAAAAATAAAATATTGTTCCAGCTAATATATAGATTAGCTCATGAGGTGGCTTCTCATTCAGGGATATAACCTTTATTCAATTTATAATAATACAGTAAAACCTCTATGTAGTGAACCACTTTACATCGTAAACCTCCATACTTCATACCACCCCTACGGTCCCGTCTGATTTGCATGTAAATTTATTGGCAAACCTCTTTGTAGTGAACCTCTTTATCATGTAAAACCTCCACTTATCTTACCAAGGAGACACCCCCAAGACGGCCTAACTACCTCCACAAATCGTAACGAGACAACTAGAGACCATTAATGCAGCCACGATTACGTACATGGAATGACATTTTCAGCGATAAATGTTTCATGCTTATTTTTTTTTCTTCTAACCTTTAACACTTTGAGTGCTAACGGCGTAATATTACGCCGCGCGAGGTGTTGCAGAATTTGCGGGCGGCGTAATATTACGACGGGCATTTTTGTTTACATTGTAGCGGCTCCCGCCTCAAAGTTACGCCGCTGGTATTACTCGGGTTCATGCGTTTGCTCTTGTAGGTGAAGTTAATGCCACAAAGTTGTATATTTCGTCATATTTTTTTTCCTTCAAGACAAAATGTGACCGAAGGTTCGCAAATCCCTACCTCGTTCGTCATTCGTGTGTTCTCTCGCCGGTGATCATGGAGCGAAATCTCGCCGACGAAGATATTGCCAATGCGTTGAATTGTTTTGACAGTGATGACAGTGAAAGTGATTTTGATGACTCAGATTGCGATGCTGACTACATGCCCAGCAAAGATAGTTCATCAGGTAATTTCCATTTCTTGCGTACTGTAGTAACGCAACCCACATGACCGTTTTTTGACTTCTTTTATGTATTTTTTGCGCAGTATTTCTTCGTACAATTACTGTTTTTCATTGTTTATATGATATTTATTTTAGACTCGGAAGGTTTGAACGAACCAGAAATGGTACACCAACTAAGTAAGCGAGGAGAAGCTCAAAATACGATGCGCAATCGTAGAGGTGCACCTAGAGGAAGACGGTCAACTAACAGAGGAGCGGGCCCGGGAGATATTTGGAGTGATATTGACGCAGTTCCCAACATTGCTGTCTTCACTGGTGACTATGGTGTGAAATCAAATACTGGGCTAAATAGTTCAAGTGATATGATGAATTTTTTTGAACATTTTTTCGATATCGATTTGATAAATCGTATCAAGGAACATACGAACTTATATGCAAGGCAAAGAATTGCAAAACTGAGGAGAGGGAACTCTCTATCCGCAAAAAGCAGATTGCAATCCTGGAAAACAGTGACTCAAGGTGACGTAAAAAAGTTTCTTGCCGTTATAATGCACATGAGCTTTAGCAAACGTCCTAGTATCCCTGATCATTGGAGCACTGATCCCGTCTTGGCGTGTGGCTTCTGTCCTGGTGTTTTTTCTAGAGATAGATTTCTCTCAATTTTAGGAAATTTCCATCTTGCGGACAACCAATTATTCATTGAAAAAGGCGTAGACGGTCACGACCCCTTATTCAAAGTGCGTCCATTACTCGAGCATTTTCGAAATAAATTTCAAAAATCCTACCAACCTGCAGAGGATATAACTGTAGATGAAGGAATTTGTCCCTTTCGTGGTAGGTTTTGCTACAAAGTGTACATGCCTCAGAAGCCAAGCAAATATGGCATAAAACTCTACATGCTCTCAGAAGCAAGCAGTGGTTTTGTTTGGAATGTGGATGTGTTTCATGGCCAGGAAAACTCTGGATTGGCTATAGTCAAGAGACTTTTGGCTTCGCTCGCTAATAAGGGTCACACATTATATACAGACCGATTTTACACAAGCATTGCCCTGGCCCGTGAATTGGAAAGCCTTCAAACGGGTTTAGTAGGTACTATTATGAAAAATAGGGCGGGGATTCCACTGGCGATAAAAAATGCTCGCCTATCTCGTGGAGAGCATGTTTTCGCGCGAAATGAAAATATATTAGTTCAGCGTTGGAAAGACAAACGTGATGTGTTTCTGCTCTCCACTCGACATACAAGTGACATGATCACTTTCAAAGATCGCAGAGGAAGGGAGAAAACCAAACCTGCGATAGTAATAGACTATAATAAGAAAAAATTTGGTGTGGACCTAAGTGATCAACTAATGAGTTACGGTGCCCTGGATCATCGGTCAGTGAAGTGGTGGCGTAAGCTGGCATTCCACCTAATAGTTATGGCAGTGACAAATGCCACAATCATGTACAATCAGTTAAGCCGAAAGTCCGTTGCAGTCACCTATTTTATGCAAAAAATTTGTTCGGAGTTAGTTACATTAGAAGACGAATCGCCCCTTGAAAACGCCAGAGCCCAGATAACTAGAATATCTGAAAAGCATTTCATTGAAAAAATTCCCGTACCACCAGGACAAAAGAAGGCTCAAAAGAGGTGTAAGGTGTGCTCCGAAAAAGGGCGAAAAACGACTGGGAAAGCTGCCCGAAAATGTACTTCCTATCAGTGTAATACATGTAAGATTGGTCTCTGCATAGAGCCATGCTTCCAGCTTTTCCACACAAGGAAGAACTTTGCGATATAGCTAGTTTATATGGATTTTTGTTATTGTTCAAATACTGATTATTATCATTCTAAATGTTATTTACTATTATAATTTCAAATATCGGTAATTATTATTTCAAATTAGTGTGTTGTGATCATTTTATAAATAAATTTATGAAAAACAATGATTTTTCAACTTTTTGAAAACACAAAAATGGGCTTTTTCTTTGCTTCTGCCGTTTCTTTATGCATTATGATATACAAAATATTTCAATGTTAGTTCAAAAGATAAAAGTATGATCTTAAAATTAATGCTATTCACTCATGCATATCTTAAAAATTCTTTTTGTAACATTGCTTTGAAAAGTGCAAAAAATAGCCAGCACTGGGGTAAAGACATGGTGATATTCACCCAGCACCCAAAGTGTTAATATGCTGTAATTTTCACGTTAATCATTAGTTGTGGCCATTTTGTTCCATATGAGAGCATACCTAACAGTAAATAAGAAAAAAAGTATCCAACTATCCTAATCATTTTAAGTGACTATAAAATTAAGAGAGATCACATTTTTTTCTCTCAAATCATGGTAAAAATCACGCGATAGCACTCGCTTTCTGTTACTATTAAATAATAAAAAATGGTGCCTATCACTGAAACCTCTCTATAGTGAACCTCCAAACATCAAATCGCTCAAATTTTGGTCCCTTCCATTACGATGTAAAGAGGTTTTACTGTAATAAGGAAAACCTAGGAAGCATAGGACTCATTTCTTTAATTACAGTCTCTAGAAGTTTAGTGTTATTCATTTAAAACATTACTCTCAAAGAAAAGGTAGTCCCATAAATGTTGAAGACTATTTTCTTAGGTCTTCATTATCATTGCTAGCTATAATTTGGAATGATTTATCTTTGCTTTAACAAATTTCCAAAAGGTCATTTCAAATCAGACTTCTCAAATATGCATATAAATATAAGAAATATTCATCATAAAGAGCATACTGACACTCATTGATAGAGATACTTTTGACAAAAAGACCACTCATAAGAATTTCTACTCCTTCAAGTAATACAATGCAAGAATGATATTTTGAGTACATACCTGAAACAAACGAAATAGAGAACGGCCCCTTTCTGCAACCATTTTTAGAAGAGAATCAAAATGAGTTCCATCAGTAGTTTCACTATAAGGCACACAGAGAGCAAAGGTTAGGAAATCCAACACAGCAGCAACCACAAGAGCTCCAGTTCCACGACTCTGCCAAGAATATAACACATTCAACAAATTAATGATTATACCACAACACGACACAATATGTACAATGATGAGGCAACGTTTACTGCATACGTGAACACGTATAATATTCAAGCAAATCTTAGTTTCAATAAAAATAGGATATAATAAATCACCCACCACATGTGAAGCCCACATATCCAACAGTGAGGCCAGAAAAGTCCGTGAGGAAAGCAACGATGATTTATTCAGCTGTTCTTGGCGAATGTCCTGAGGCTGATGCATATGAACATGTTGGCAATGCATTGGTTGCATCAACGCACACGTAGTGTCCAAGGCTGCTTGAGCAACTCCCTCCTCACCACCACGTAATGCATAAACAACCTTGCGACCCATGTACTCCCGAAATCTGAAAACAAATCCATAAGCCATTCCTAGCTTAATTCCAATCACAATAGAGTGAAAAACATGATTTTGGGGATCCAGGTTGAGGTTGTCTATATAATAAGAAGTGAAATTAATTCAATCCATCAAATCAACCAACTGTGATAAATGCAAATTTCATGAGTTAAAGCAATCTCAGCTATGTCTCACCCCAGCAGGGTGTTAAGATTTCTATGAAATAGTATTTAACTTCCAGTTTCAGCCGACAATGCTGGATTTTTCATTCTGTTTGAAGTTTTTGAATGCACAAGTAGCGCCATCTTTTATCAACTAATGAGATTACTATGTATGTCCGTGGTTTAGAGTTTAGTTACTTTGTTGAAGTTACTTTTACTAATGGTTTATAAAAAAAATCGAAGTGAGATAGTGAAGTCTGATTTTATTTTTTTTTAACTAAACAGCTGAATCTAGTGCTGTTGCTTGAAGACTTCATCTACTTGAATTCTAAGGATTGCTGCTATAATATTTTATCAGATAGGAGAAAAGCTATCAGCTTCAACAATACGAAACTTCGAAATTTAGGTGAATATGTCCGCATTCACAATTCCCACCATGAATCCAATCATAGCAAAATTACGACTTACATAATAAAATACGACTATGCAGAGGTAGGCAGATTGATGGCATTGTATTCTACAGAGCATTATCTTAAATATAGCATCATTCCACAGAAAAACATCACACAAGGAGCTATCAGTGGTTAAGGGAGGGCAGGGTGGACAATTTCATCCTGTAACAGATGGCTTACCCTGCAAGATTTGTGAATGCTGCAAATCCAACCTTGGAAGCCGCCAAACGCCGAAGTGCATGAAACTGGGCCTCAAGTTCCATTAGAGCAACAGGATCAGATAGTTCTGCAGCTTTATTGTTTCCACCAGGACTGCTTGGATTATTAGCTGCCTTCTGCATTAGAGCTTGCAAGGCAGCAGTGATTTTCTTCTCTTTGTTGTCAGCAAGTAATCCCTTTCAAAATGCCAGACAATAAAAATTAATGATGGGTAACTAATAACATTTTTAAGTCAACTAAGCAGCAACATTATCATCTGCTCTCTAACTCAAAGTTAATCACTGAGACACACTATATACGTTTAAGTCAAGGACAGATGACATATATTCATAACATGATACGTAACTTCTTTCATGAAGATCTATCATGTATCTCAGACTGATGTGAATGACATCCAACTTTTAAGGTTAAGAGAAACAAAAATTTCAGAATTATGCACACAGTAAAAAATTGCATGAGCATGGTCATTGACTTCACACACCTTTTAGCATTCACAGGTGGTAACCAATAATTTTAATTAATCAAAACTTTTGGTTGCATTTTAAAAGCACGTCTTACAAAACTTAAAAAAAACTAAGATTACAAAATCTGGAAAAAGAAGAAGACATTAATTCAAGTTATTCAGAGTTACTATACAATGCAGATATCTCAGGGTAGATGTGATGGAACTTATACAAATTAAATTAAAAACACTGGCTCTTTTCAACAGTTACTTTAATTTCACCACTAGTTCAATTATGTAAGCATAATTCCAAGAATAACACAGTGAAATTTCAGCTCAAGAAATATTATTGATTTACAACTCATGATTTAGGTAACTTCATAAACAACTCATCAGCATTCAAGGACAGGGTGTCATACCAAACAATACCATCAGCATGGAGGTTAAGTTATTTCCAGGTAACCCAAAATATGCGGAATTTGAAAGTCCATATTTTCAAGTTTCAGTAGGGAAAATGCCACTCCCTTTCTTGCAATTCAAATCACCTTGAGACGTGTTTTACCAATATAAATAAGAATGAAATTGTATGCAATTTATAAACATACTAGAATTCTAAATGTTCTGCTTAGAAAAATTAGTTCAGTAGTGAATTCACATTGTGCACAGTATTTTTTAATGCTGAACTGAATGACCCCGTTTGAAACTATTCCAGCACACTTACATCTTGGGTAACTGAGTGAATGAGGCCACTGTAAGGAACATTGGCATTGAACCTTTCCACCATTTCTGCAAAAGTTCTCCTCCCAGGAGGCTGCTGCAGAAATCGCAAATGCATCGACTCCACCTAAAACAGTAAATATTTACGTCAATTGTAGCAAATAATAAATCACACAGTTTTAGCCACTCTATTACAACATATTACAGAAAAGTCAAATTATAGCTTATTTGGTGCTGCTCTAATGGCTAAATCAAAAAAACAAAATATTTCTATATCTTCCAACAACTGGTTTGGATGTTCTGAACGCAATTTTGTACCTTAATTAGCTTTGGTTGTGGGCAGGAGCAGCGTTATAAGTGGGAGGTTTGGTAAGGTTAAAGTAGTTATCAAGATACCATCGTGCACTGGTGGTGTATGGGCAAAATACACATTACCCTCCCGCACTTCACAATTTACCAACATTTTGGATGCTTCACAGTAAAGCTCCAATAACCATTCTTCATCTTTCATTCTCTATCCTGTGATAGAAAATTATGGTTACCTCATTCAGATTCTTTTCTGTAACAGTCTCCTTGACTCCTGTCACTCCGTGTTACAAACACTTATTACACTGAGATACAATTTCCTCCTCTGAAGCATTTACTTATTTTGATTGAATTTTATTATTGTCCTCTTGCTTTTTAAACCTCATCCTTCAAAACATTCCATCAAAAATTTACACTATTATGAAGTACAACATTTACATAATTCAAATTAGGGATGAGTCGATTCCAAATGTCGATTCTCGATTCCACCGATTCTCGGGCACGGAATCGGAATCGAGAATCGATCGCCTAAAGTCGATTCCGATTCCATCGATTCCAGGAAGATATATGTTATGAATATAGACTATAAGTTTGGGGCATAAAGGCTGCCACACACCTAAGCGGCCGCGGTGTCAGCCTTGCCCGCGCGGAGAATACGCCTGGCACGCGGGTGCTGCGACGAACATGCCTAAGAGGCCACGGAAACATGAAAATGTCGGCAAGAGTGACAAACCGACGAACCCTGAAATGCCTCGTGCTTATGAGCAACTCTCAGAGAAAATGAATTGGAAACCACGGGTTCGGGAAGCATTGCATGCGTTTTTTGTTCTTTTATTAACCGCTGCACAGTGGTCGGAAATCGAAAAACGCCGGACAAAAGTCCGAAATGGCTTTTTTTGAGGTAGACAATTGAAATTTGGTACAAATACGGGGAAATAGTTGCTGATTTTGAAATAGCAAGTCATTTTTATTAAGTCTCAGCCGTTACGGAGTTACAGAGGCTTAAACATGACGAAATTTCGAAAAACACGCCATTTATCATTTTTCTTCGAAAATGTAAAAAGTTACGCAGGTGGTAGAGCAGTGGATGGATTTTCATGAAATTTTTAACATGTTCATCTGTCATTATAGTTTCTCGCCTGTACTTTTCATAAGTTTCAGACATTTTTGTTGATATTTGTGTGCTGTAATGTATCAAAATGGCGGAAGCTTTTTTCAAGCAAAATTTCACTTAAAGCAGTCATTATCTTTTTTATAAGAAATATGTATGTCGAGATATTTCGTAATAATTCTGAGAAAACATATTTAAACGTTTGTCTGCAAAAGGTTTGGGAAAAAGTTTGCGGCCCTGAGAGAAAATTCGAATTTTCGACCGCGCGTCGCGGTCCGGCTCCACGCGGCGGACCCCGGTAATATCGATTGCGTGTGATGGTTGAAGTTGTTTGCACTTAAATTCCTCAAATTTGCCTTTTTCAAGCAAAAAACACTTTTGTGGATTTCCTAAGGTTCTATATCGAAGATATTTTGAAAGCAGTATTGGTCATTAGGTCATAAAATGGCGGACATTTTGTTAGGCAAAAGTTAACATAAAGTAGTCATTATCTCTGGTTTTAGAAAAATGTATATCATGATTTTTTGTCAGGGTATTAAGTAAACATAATTTTAAAGTATTCTGCAAAAATCTGCGGAAAAAGTTTGCGACTCTGAGAAAAAATTCCAATTTTCGATCGCGTTTCCCGGCCCGGCTCGGCTCAGCGCGGCCTCGAAACTCCGACTCCTCGTACTGACGAATTTCTGAGGACCTTAATGTCCTGTATTCGCCTTACTCAAGACATCCATGCTTTCAATGATAACCAAATGTCATATATTTATTATCATGGAGGGATACTATATCCAGCGCATGTGTTTGTAGACTGTGATGCCTAGCTGTGATGAATATGCTTTTCTTCGGTTACTCCACGGAATTTTCCGAGTAATTATGAACTCCTTCAATTCCTGAGTGCACATGAGGGTGTTTTGTTCCTCATACACGCTTTTGTGGAAGGGTGTTGGGTTGGCTGTTTTCCCTTTCCACTCTCTTTGCATTTTCAAACTGCAAGCCGCCAAATCCCTCCGCCTTCACCATGCGACTCGGTCCCTGAGGGAGTTTTTATGACACCGCGCACCCTTTAACAGTTATGATGGGTTTTCCCTGGGTGGACCTTCCCTATCCTTTAAAGAAAATGCATGTTGAGCAGTAGTTCTATCTTGGCATTTGTGGTGAAGTGAATTGGGAGAAATCTGTTCTGAAAAAATATTTTTTTTACTCGCGATATTGAGTGTGAGTGATAGGAATCCCTACCGATTTTTTTCCTCAGCAATCCTCACCTTATTCGAGGTAAGATATATTTCCATGTGTTTTTGCCTGGTGTTAGTCATTCGTGCTTTTTCGTCCCAGGTTTCTTACGTCCCTTGAACTATTTTTTACAAACTTTCTTCAATACCGATTTTTCGCCCCTACTTTCTGGTGTTATGTAGCCTATCGTTGTTGAACAATTTGTGGAATGGGTAGATTCATTCTATTACATTAATTTTCAGACCTTAGACAAGTTTTTCAGTCCTTATTGGATGTGTCTTTCAATTTTATCACACGGCTTGAGCTCCATAATAGATTGATGGGCATAAAGTTAAAATCACCAACTGAAAAAATGTAATATTTGTTTAATTTTCTTGTGCGAAGATTTGATTTAGGTCAATTTGATGACGCTATTAGAAGTCTTCGCGAATTTGTCAGATTAAGCTTTTTGTTGCCCAACTTGCAAATGTTGAAATGGAAGTTCTCGGAATAAAAAAACATTTTTAAAGCGAAATAACGCATGGCTCATGGAGTCGATGAACTTTCCTGACACCGTGCGTCAGTATTTGACTAGCACTTCTGCTGAGACTAGTAAATACCATCCGGCGAAAACCTTTCTTTTTCATTGAACGACATAATATTTTTATTCTTGGGTTATTTACTTTTAAATAATTACTTCCTAGGTTCACTGGGAAGGCCGGAAATAGATTTTAGTAGTTTGCGACTCTGAGAAAAAATTGGAATTTTTTCTCAGAGTCGCAAACTTTTTCCGCAGATTTTTGCAGAATACTTTAAAATTATGTTTACTTAATACCCTGACAAAAAATCATGATATACATTTTTCTAAAACCAGAGATAATGACTACTTTATGTTAACTTTTGCCTAACAAAATGTCCGCCATTTTATGACCTAATGACCAATACTGCTTTCAAAATATCTTCGATATAGAACCTTAGGAAATCCACAAAAGTGTTTTTTGCTTGAAAAAGGCAAATTTGAGGAATTTAAGTGCAAACAACTTCAACCATCACACGCAATCGATATTACCGGGGTCCGCCGCGTGGAGCCGGACCGCGACGCGCGGTCGAAAATTCGAATTTTCTCTCAGGGCCGCAAACTTTTTCCCAAACCTTTTGCAGACAAACGTTTAAATATGTTTTCTCAGAATTATTACGAAATATCTCGACATACATATTTCTTATAAAAAAGATAATGACTGCTTTAAGTGAAATTTTGCTTGAAAAAAGCTTCCGCCATTTTGATACATTACAGCACACAAATATCAACAAAAATGTCTGAAACTTATGAAAAGTACAGGCGAGAAACTATAATGACAGATGAACATGTTAAAAATTTCATGAAAATCCATCCACTGCTCTACCACCTGCGTAACTTTTTACATTTTCGAAGAAAAATGATAAATGGCGTGTTTTTCGAAATTTCGTCATGTTTAAGCCTCTGTAACTCCGTAACGGCTGAGACTTAATAAAAATGACTTGCTATTTCAAAATCAGCAACTATTTCCCCGTATTTGTACCAAATTTCAATTGTCTACCTCAAAAAAAGCCATTTCGGACTTTTGTCCGGCGTTTTTCGATTTCCGACCACTGTGCGCTGGTGATGGCAAATCAAATTATTGCGATTATGAATCACCTTCGGAGAATTCATCTGGACTAACAATTTTAAAGTATAATATATCGATATATATGTTTTTATTTTCGAATGTTATTTGAAGTCGGATGAAAATAAAAACGTGCAGAGAGCGAGTTTTCCTGTGAAAAAAAGTTTCTTATAAATACGCGCTGAGAGCGGTTTTTTTATATAAGTAACTTTTTTAGACTAACATGCGTCTGCGTCAATAATAAAAAAATTAGACACATTCGCGTTTGTATAGCCCAGTTTCATCAATGCAACCCTTGAGGAAGTTGATACTTGCTTGGCATAAGCCAACAGGGTACAAAGGAGAGGGTTTCTAACTAATTTTCACACCCTTCATAATAGAAAAAAACTATTTTTCAAATTTCATTTTTTTCATTTTTCATTTTTGTAAATTCATGAGTTTTAAATATTTTGTTTTCTTTTATGAAGGAAAGTAATTGTGTTTTTATATTTTGGGGGGTCCTCTTGCTATACCACTGGTCAGTGGTTCATCCTAAGATTTTTCCTATTTTCGTTTCCAAACCCAAGCATAACAGTTTAGGTCCTGAGCATGTAAAGATGTTTTAAAAAAACAACTTGAAAGCCTATAAAAAAGATTTTTAATTTATAAAAATATTAAAATGTGTATGAAAATCTAAAAAGCATTTCATTAATGGTATGTACCCAGAATAAACTTGAATAATGACTTTGTTTAATGGCAGGAATTTGAAAATGCATTTGTAATCGAAAATATCCGATTTGAAAGATCAGGCTCCAAAAATCCTGGATCCGTCCATGCTAGTTATTTTATTCTATTCAATTCTTAAATTTTAATGACAGCAATACTACAGATAAATCAAAATCCCACCTGTTGGAAGGAACAAGAATCGATGGAATCGGAATCGAGAATCGGGAATCGATTTGAAGGAATCGGAATTGGAATCGGAATCGAAAAAAAGTGGAATCGACTCATCCCTAATTCAAATACATTCCACTAATTTGCATTTATTTAATTAGCAAAAATGTATCCAAAACACTCAATGCATCTGTTTCAAAGGCACCAGCCATGTCCATAGCAATAAGGGGAGGATACACGGGTATGTCTCTAACACGAGTTTATACAGTTTTTATGATGGTAATTTTTTTGAACAAACACCTCCACATCAGCAAGAAGACTGTAATAGGGTAGTTTC
Source organism: Ischnura elegans (assembly GCF_921293095.1). Taxonomy (NCBI): domain Eukaryota; kingdom Metazoa; phylum Arthropoda; class Insecta; order Odonata; family Coenagrionidae; genus Ischnura; species Ischnura elegans. The sequence goes on along the minus strand of NC_060246.1, from coordinate 79,609,321 downwards.
CTTCATCAAAGAAAACGAAAGGCATTGATTGCGATTCGTTACCCACCATTACTGTATTCAAAATATACAAATTATTTGGTTTAAGAAATCCCAATTTAGACGAATGGCAATAGCCAATTTTATCCTCATTTGAAAAAGGCCTGATTGGCGCCCATGCGATGCCACTCCACGTGACGTCACAGGGACCTAGTTTCTACACGAGTAAATAGAAGTTTTACATCGTCTGAGATTACCAATGCATGCATAAGGCACAGAGCTCACGGAAATGTCTCTTAATAATCACCTATTGAAACTGCCTATGGTCGGAAAGTTTCCTTCGTTTGATAAGCCATTAATAATCCTTATTTAACCCTTTCGAGACCGCGGAGTTTTCGTCTTAGCTTGACTGCTGTACCGAGCCCCAAGAGACTCTTCTTTCTCGTGGTACGGAGCATTTTTGGAGGGCATTCGTTAAGAAGGGTCTCGCTGAACCTTTTTCGACCCCTCCACGGTGGGACTCCGCATTATCTCGGACTCCGAGAGTAGTTGTGCTCCCTCCTTTCCGGGTTTACGACCATACCTGCGGCATTGGTTCGCGGTCAACTTATGTATTGCTTATATGTATTTAGCAAATGGATAATTGTTGCTTGCACGTAAATTACAGACATTGAATATAATTCCTCATTTTTATCTGAGCATTGTCAAATTTTAAACGAAGTTCTAAGGCCATTATCAAAGCATTTAACGCAGCAACAATTTCCATGTTGATGTTTATACATAAATCGAGGTATAAGTTAATATTTGTCGTAGAATTTCGTTTAAAAATTGTAAACGCTGCTCAAAAGACAAACAATTCAATTCTTAGTTTATATTTCTTGAGAAATGAACAAATATTTATTTCGAAAATTGACTCTATAAACAATTGTATGACCGCTGTCCCTTACCGCTGAGAGAGGTTATAAAAGACGAAGGGTCCGGGTACCTGCTCCCGGATTCGGAGGGTTAATCCTAAACCCCGAAGCGTTGGGTCCCGAGACAAAGGCGACCTAAACCCACGACCGTCCTGAAAGGGGGAGAGCTCGAAAACGTATATATACGGGTTTCGTTTTCTTGACCGGGAAAATCTCACATGTATATATACGCCCGTGGTCTCCCGGGTCAGGAAACGTCCACACGTATATATACGTGTACGGTAGGGAAAAGGTTAAGACAAGCGCTACCTGCTAGCAGGGTACTCTGCGACCTGCTAGCATCTTGCGTCGTATCAGCACTCAAAGCCTCGTCCCAAGGTCACCTCACTTGTGACAACGGGAACCAAAACGACGTCATATGGGGTTTTCCCAGCATTCATACATAGCCGTCGCGTTTTCGCGCGCTTGAAAATTTTCACTTTTCATTTAATCATGAAAAATAGATATCGTAATTTAAAAATCTAAAAGCATGAAATGTGTACTCCAGGAGTAACAATCTTTCGATTTAGGCGATAAAAAAAATATAGGAAACCCTATTGTCATAATGGACTTTTACTGTATGTACTTAAAAAATTATAAGATGCATAAAAAAACACAATTTCATCAGACCAACCAAAACCAACTCTGTCAGCAATTTAATAACCTCAATAAATGACAGAACTGTGGATGTAAATGACAACTGAAATTTGGCATTATAATCGTAAAAATGTGCACAATAGTATACTTAGGCAAATTCACTATTTTTCTTCGTCTTTGGTTGTTGACGTACAGCAAAATAAGAAGTTTGAGCCATTTAAGTTGGTGGGTATCTTTTATGCATCAAAAATTATGTGGTGAAACCAGAAGCAAAGCGAAATACCAGTGGGTAACACTTCACTTTCTCGGCAAGAGATGTCTCACTATTTTGAGTATACATGGTAGCCAGTACCTCTGGGCCCGACTATATCCCTTTTCTTTTCCCTATTACATAATCACAGGCCTTTTGGTGATGGTAAATTGTCAATCATTACTTATAATGAAATTCTGGCTACATATAATACTTACTACAACACAGTAAGGAGTGAATTAAAAACTAATCATTAAAACTTTTCAGCTTGTATTTCTAAAATATGAAATTGAACATGATCACCATCACGACTAGAGGATGGCAAAGATAATCCTCGCTTACCTCTTCATCCACAGGAAGATTTAAAGGTCCCAATCGTTTTCCTCTCTGTGTAAGGCCCATGCGAACATGAACATCACGGTTTCCAGAAGCTCGAACTGCATCCAGAAGCGTAGCAAGGAGTGAATCCCTAGCAAAGAGAGAATTCATTAATCAAGCTAAAATAGCTAACTTTACCTTGAATTTGAGTGAATAACAGTCAAAGCTATGTGATTAAACACTTCTGTTAAGTATTCACAAGATATAACAGAGTGATATCTAATATTTGTATCACATTGTATCACAAAACATTATATCAAACACAAGGTCAAAGAGGCTTACAAAGTCAAAGAAGACACACTGATGTATAGCTTTCCAGCATTATGCAAAGTAGAACCAACCTTCTGGCAGGTAGACATGAAAGCTATAAAATTTACTGGGCTCTTTCAATTTGTAATTGATGCAAAACTATGAATTTAACTGTAAGCTCAAAGCAGGACCAACAGTTAAAAATAGTCAATACTAGCAATGAAAAATAAAAAGCCACATCAAGACTGAGGCGTTGTAGAGCTTATTTCATGGTACTATTGTAATCTGCAACTTTAAAAAATATGAAGTTAATTAGGGAAATTGAATAGTAATTAGTTTTGTAGCATCTTAACCCTTTGGATAGCTATTGCTATCCAAATATGATTCTAGAAGATTTTCAGTTAAAAGTAAGTTTTATTTTGACTTAATTGATTTTCAATAAGAGAGAGAAGGAACTAATGAATACCTTAGTTTCAGGAAAGAAAATATCAATGAAAAACTAAGATCTATCAAATAAATAAATTCCATTAGAATGATAACCCAACATTAAAAAACTGTAATATAATCTATAGTCCAAAATAGTATGCCAATGATCCAAATATAAAATAAAAGATTCAATTCACAAAACAAATTTCTAAAAACTTTCTACAAAACTAAATTGTCCGTACGACTGAAAAAATACATTGGGTATGCATAGAAAATTTTGTTGGCCACATTTGATAAAATAATACAAAGCATTGCAATATCATACCATGTATCACATTTAGGATAGCTACATCTAAAAACTAACCTGTCAGTGGCCATGTAGGACCGCACTTGACCACAATCATATTCAAGAGCAAAAAGCTGAGGATTTTCGGGTGAGCGGACAATTGAACATATGGAGGATAGTGGGCGGAGAGTCACAGCTGCATAAGTTTGAGGATCACGCTCCACTAAACATGTTGCAGTTAGGCAAAGGGTTCTCCTCTGAGGTTCAAGATGTCTTTTGCCACCCTCCAACAGATCACCACCCGCCATCCCATCCCCAGCAGCAACTTTCTGAACAGTAAACTCACACACAGATGTAACATGCTCATCTCCACTGTAAATACCAGAGGAATTTAAACATTAATTTTATTAAATCAATGATCGATTTATTCACTTCGATAAAAAAATTACTTAACAGGCAAAGGAAACAAGAACATCAACAACTCAAGTGTTACATTCTATGAAGCATATGCTGAGAACAGTTAAAAATCCTCTCCTTCAACAGATCAACTAACTAAAAAGACAACTAAGATTCATCAAATTATTTTATTCAAAAATTCATTAAGCTCTAATTTACAGTAAATTTAGAATATAAAATAAGAGGCATAAATTATAGACACCTGAAAAAAATAAAATGAAGCATACTGACTACGTGATTCAAAAAATAAATGCCACTGACTATTTTAAGTAGGCTGTACTGAGGAAAAATTTTACACTCACAAACAGTATTATTCATTCAATTGATCACAACAAGCAAGTAACCCTAATGCCAATGAATAGTATTCCACCTCACTGCTGAACTAAGATACACTATAGAGGAAATTTTAAAATACTGCCATGAAATTTAAATGTGTTAAAACAAAATATATTTATCACACATTACATGAATGCTTCCTTCATCTGTTTTAAAGAAATGATAACCTTCACAAAAGCAATTTCAAAATAAATAAATCCATTAAGAAGGTTCTTCAGGAAGGATCTTAAACTTCTGTCTCACGCCACAGCTCACAAGTAACCTATACTTCAATGATTGAAAAAATAATGACAATTTCTTCCCTAATACACTACAATGACAAACAACTTTTGCACTTCTACATCCCTCATGTATAATTCTCCGACTAAGCGATGGCAAAGGCTTATTTTAAGTTTCACACATGGACCAGTTTCCAAATGCAACTTATATTCACATCCATAATGAGGCTATCCATGAGAAGGTAAAACCAACTAATAGAAATATTTTTAAAAAATTACAGGTCTACTCTCTTGATACTTTATATAATAGACACCTAAAGTGAATGAAAAAAACAAACTCAGGTAATTACATCTACATCATCTATGTAGTACCCTGCAAGCCACCTAAAAGGCATGTGACTGGGGGTGTTAGGACACCAGCCGTCTACGCATAAAAAATGAAGTGCTCTTAACGAAGTTGGGACTAGCATTTATTAAAGTCCTTTATGGTTCGGGGGAAAAACGAATTCCCATATCTATCCGTTCGGCAAAACATCTCTCTTAATTTATCGCTTCCATCAGACCTGGAAATATAGTGTGGCTCTAATATTATGTTCACCGTGTCGCTCTTGAAGATATCCATTCTCAATTGTTCAAGCAATCTAAGCCTAGTGCAGCCTCCGAGTCCCCAGGCGCTCCCAGCCTAATTCACTTAACATCTGCGTAACGCTGTCTGTACGCCCCTATGTAGCAGTTTTTGACAAAACACGCAGCCTTCCTTGGTATTTTATTCAGTATGCAGATTAAGTCTTTCTGCACCTTATATGTGTTCTTTCTTATATGTGTTCCCCACGATAGGTTCGAGGTTATCGTAACTCCCAGGTACTTCATCTGTTGCCTTTATGTTAATACCATCCACAGAATAAACATGGTTATAGTTGGACGAATTCCACAAGAATTGTACCTACATGCATTTGCTCAGATTAAGTTCAAGTCCCCACTCTTGGCTCCACAAATGAACCTTGTTTAAGTCCGATGATAGAATTTCATAGACAGAGTGATCACTAATCTCACGATAGATAACAGTGTTGTCAGCAAATAAACGTATTTTACTGCTAATGCCGGAGCAGAGATCATTAATGTAAATAAAGAACAAAAGAGGGCCGATTGCGCTTCCTTGTGGAACACCTGATGTAAATTTTACTACATCAGAGCTAATTCCTTCGAGAACTACTTTTTGATTACGATCACAGAGAAAGTCGCATATCCAGTTTACCACTGTTTCGTTTAATTCCCACAACTGTAATTTGTATAGAAGTTTTCAGTGAGGTACCATGTCGATTACATGGATGAAGGATGTGAACATTTTGGGTAAATCATATCATGAATATAATAAAGTTAAAATATATATTCAGCGAGTTACCTGTATTTCCCAAGACGGTTCTCAGTAAAATGGTCAACTGTAATTGGGCTGCTTTGAATACGAACTTGAACACCACTGTAGTAAGGAGCAGCTTCAACAATTTTATTCATTATTTCTTTTGATTGGTTTGATGTAAAAAGATGCTGAAAATAAAGAAAAACACATGAAATTTCTTTTATAATAATTCATCAATTATATTAAAGTAGTAACTATTGCAGCAAGTAAAATATGCATCACACAAGCACAGCCAGTCTACAAAGGTACAAATAACCACAGAAATAACAGAAAAATAGCACTTATGTATAAACATAAAGGAACGAATGGAAAAAATACTGATTAACCCTTTTAATTAACACATTTGGAGCCATTTCTTTTGGCACACCAAATATTTTTCAAATTAAAAATTAGTACAGTGAGGTTGATTCACAGTTATAAAAATACATACATTGATAAAGCAAATTAATTTTAAGTATTTCCAATGAAACCTCTGTTCACGAACACCTCTAACTTAAGGACAGTATCCAATTTACTGGCTAAAGAATATGCATTAGTATAAGAATAGTCATCCAGTACATATACTCTCCCACACACGGACACTTTTTAGACACAATTTTACTCTATCATGAAGACCACTGCCATCCGTTTTCTGACTGACCTGTCAAAAATTGAGCTTTTTAAATATAAGTATTTCATTCAGCTGGCTTAAATTCCTACACTATTGGCAACAGGAATCAAAGTAGCTGACATCTGGTGGCCAATTTCGGAAATGAGACAGGTGATTGGCCTGTTCGTTTACTAATGCTACAGCCTAGCGGTGAGTGAAACGGGTGTGTTTTCAGCAATTTTGTGAAGAGAATGCTAATGCATATCTCAGTTGTGAATAATGGACGAAGTAATTTTCTCCAAATCTGACGTTTTGGAGTTCAATAGAGACTTCAAGAGGTCCTTCGTTGAGGGCTATGATGTGGAATGCTGTAATCACATATTGGAAGTTGACAGAGCTGAAGCACTGGAGTATTTGGTTCTTGTAATGGGCTTTTTCATACAAACAAGCGTTATTAATGGCAATTCACACAAGATACATGCTTTTCAGAAGAAAATTGGCGCTTCTTTTTCTGTTCTCGTGTGTAATGTTTGACGATTTTATCAACCATCTATTACAGTAGATCATTATTAACATCATCAAACAATATGATAGGCATCTCCTCACATAAGCCATCCGTCCTCAATAATCTATTCTTCTTAAGGGAATTCAATGTCTTCGTGGTCGAGAGTGGCATTCCCCTTGCATTTGTGTTTTGACTGCTATGTGGAGTCACTCGACTCTCACCGGCTAGCAAAGATCGATGGGGAAGTGGCGAGTCGGGTCCTGGTAGGGTCTCCATGCCTCGGCCCATTTTTGCCATTTGGGCAAAGCGACTCGAGAAATCCTTAACCGAACAAAGAGCGAGGCCTTAGGAACATCGGGTATTCCCCTGCATCGTTTTCAAAAGAGCAGGGCCTAGCTATTGAATGAGAAAGAGACAGATGTTTTAACCCTTTTAGTGCTATCCTTCTTCCCAGGGTACAGTCGAAAAATGTGAAGGGTATTTTAATAAAATGTAGCAACTTGGAAAAATAAACATTATGTAGTTAATTTTTTAGATATCTTTAAGCATTTTTTTAATTAATGAGATTAAATTGGACAATAATCACAACATTTTTATACGTTTACTGATACATAAGTTTTTTATTTCAATGTCCTCAAATTTAACAACAATAACACAAAAGCCGATATATCGCCGCGCCGCAATTTTCAGCCGAGCGGTAAAGGCCGATATATCGGCGCGCCGCACTAAAAGGAGCGACCCAGTTTTGACGGGCCCCTGAGTGGAAGATGTCCTGGCGATCATGGGGGGGATCGCCCGGGAAAAAGTTTGTGCGAGTTTGGGAGAAATTACATGTCTCAAGCAGACTAAGTCCCGGCGATTGGTGGGTTGTCGCCCGGGAATATTTATATAATTCTCAGTTGTTGCGATTCGAATTATTTCCCCAACCTTAACATTCCTGGCTTATTGGATAGCTGAAAATTCATTGATAGTTATTGCAAGTTTGATCAACCTTCCTTCCGTCTGCATCTCCTCCTTTGACACCTCCATACCTGCGCGAACATCTTTTAAGTAGGCATTAAATAATACATTGACGTTGTTATGCCTTCATATATTTCTCTATGACCCATTCTAATTTTTTTCTTAAATAAGCTAGCTAACTCTTGCACATTCTCAAGATATGCTCCCACTTCTTTCTTAAATTAGGGGTTTTGGGGAATCTATGTAGATAGATAGCTTTTGTCTCACACTGGTTGGGGTAGTTATAAACGCCGCACATTTTGTTGCTCATGAACTTCTCCTTCTATGTTTTTCATCATAATGCTATTGATATTCGGCTAAACGGTATAGTGCTGGCTGGCTATCGTTTCACACGAACAAACGTACGAAGGCAACCGATCACCTCTATTCGGCCATGACACCTAATTTAGTGCTGCCGCCGGGATTCCCTTCCAGATGCCAATAGGACATACTTTTGGGGTAATATTAAGCGTAAAAATGAAATTTTATTTACGTCACCTCTGACTTACCTCTATCTTACAAACACATTTTTTTAAACTGTTTGCGTCGGTGAATGAGAGGTTTCACTGTATTTGCTAAAACACATTTAAGGATTTATAAATCACAAAATATAAAAAATTGTTGACTACAAAAGTAAAATGTGCATCAATTAATTCCACCAAAACCTTGGAATTACCAGGAAAAGCTTGAAGGTGACACAAATCAAGTCATTATTTTTTACTGAAACTTATAATTTCAATATTTTCTGGAAGCTGACCATTTAAGAGAGATAAATTCACCTCTAGCTACAAAGAATAAAACATATGGTTTTTCACACATTGAATAAAATTGTCACCACACCCAGCGGATAACCTTACAGAATTCATACAAATAATTTTTTAACAACTTTATGTGTTTTCGCCTACCTTTGTTTTGTGTCAGCATGGTCAGCGATTGCCATCACCCTTATCACATACGAGTAATGATATACCAAAAGGAGACAATACGGTATTTATTTGAATATAGTCCCCCTCTTTTTCCAAAAAAATGCCCAAGGTAAAAGTACAGGGGGCGGCTATTCAAACGCATTTTTTAATTTTTTCCCGAAACTGAAGCCTCAAAATTAGGGGGGGGGGGATTATATTCAGAGATGGAGATATATGGTAATTTGTAGCAACAGTGCTGAAATTATCTTGACAATATCCACTATCAATTCAATACACTGTAGTGGCCCCTAAAATCTCAGCAACCATTGGGTTTGGAGCCCAGGCTCTCTGGATGGAGACAAACACACTCCCACCAAAGCAACCTCTCAACACTCATGATTTCCTCTACATGGTTTCCCAAATGTCAGGTATGAAGACAAAAAAAACAAATTACAGTTTGACTGATAAATTCATTCCTGGAAGCCAATTCAAAAGATGCTTTCAGGACTACAGATTTTTTAGTGAAGATGATGGATGCCTGATCTTCCGCAAGGATGGATGCAGTATTACCGGCGATTTGGTTGCTGTGGCCAAGGATATCGGTGGCATTTATCGGCTGGAGGTGGAGACTAAGGAGGATGTGATAGAGAATGATAATCTGCAAGTCTGCTTTATCACTTCCACTCCAACCACACGGCATGAACAGAAGAAAACAAACCTTAGTGCTGATGCTGAAGCACTGTGGCATCAGAGACTGGGACATCTAAACAGGCAAGATATGATAAAGTTAAAGACATTGGCTCATGGACTCCATTTTACAGGTGCTATGGAGATAAGTTGTACTCCCTGTATTGCCGGAAAAATGAGGAGAGCTCCATTTAAGGAAAGCTTGTCAAGGGCAAAAAGGAAATTGGAACTTGTACATGCTGATCTCTGTGGGCCAATGGAGGCAAGATCATTTGGAGGGTCAAGGTATTTATTGTTGTTGATGGATGACTATTCCAGAAAATTATTTGGATATTTCCTTAAGAGTAAAGCTGATGTGTTGGAGTTATTTAAAGAATTTGTGTTGTTAGTTGAGAATCAGATTGGTGATAGTATTAAAATTCTGCGTACTGACAATGGGACTGAGTTTTGCAATAAACCATTTGCAGACTTCTTAAGGAAAAGTGGTATAAGGCATGAGAAAACTGTGCCATATTATCCAGAACAAAATGGTCGGATCGAGAGAGGTAATCGAACAGTGATTGAAATGGCACGTACCCTACTCAATGAAGCTAATTTAGATAAGCGCTATTGGGCTGAAGCAGTGAACACTGCAATCTATATTAGGAACAGGTGTCCTAGCAGAGTTTCAGGAAGTGTACCAGAAGAACTTTGGAGTGGCAGGAAAGTTAACCTTTCTTATTTGAAGGTATTTGGTTGCTTAGCTCATGTGTATGTCCCAAAAGAGAAGAGGCATAAACTAGATCCAAAGTGTGAAAAGATGATATTTGTAGGCTATTGTAGTGAGACAAAAGGATATCGTCTTATGAGCCTGAAAGTACCTGGAAAATTAACAAAGGCTAGGGATGTTTTATTCTTTGAAAGTGTCTTTCCAGGAGGTGAGACAAATGAGCCAGAGGTGAACCCTACTGTTGTGACAAGGGATTGTGTTCTCTCGGAGGCAGTCTCTGAAATTGGTGATGGTGAGGCAACTGAGGAGGAAGACACTGAGGAAAGGGAGGTGTCACTTAGTCTTGAACGCAGGTACCCATTGCGAGAAAGAAGGCTGAAGGAATTCCCTGATCACATAATGTACAGTTCGGTATGTTCAAGTGTGGAGCCTAAGTCCTTGTCTCAGGCTCTGTCTTCTAAAGATAAGGATAAGTGGGTGCAAGCTATGCATGATGAGTTAAATTCCCTGAAGGCAAGTGATACTTGGGAACTAGTAGATTTACCCCCAGGTAAGAAGCCAGTGCAAAACAAATGGGTGTTTAAAATTAAAAGTGATAATGAGGGTAATGTGATTAGATACAAGGCAAGATTGGTGGCCAAAGGTTTTACCCAAGAATATGGTGTAGATTATTTTGATACTTTTTCCCCAGTAGTAAGGTACTCAACGTTGAGGGTACTTTTTGCTCTATCAGCTCACTTTAGCTGGGACATGGACCATTGGGACATTAAGACGGCATTCCTAAATGGAGTACTGAAAGAAGAAGTGTATATGATGCAACCAGAGGGTATAAAAATTGCAGAAGAAGAGAAGGTATGCAAGTTAAAAAAGGCTTTGTATGGTCTAAAACAATCATCTAAAGTATGGAATGAGGAGTTACATTCTGTTCTGTGTCATCTTAATTATAAGCAGTGTAACTCTGAACCATGTGTGTATAAAAAGGTGAGAGAGAACTCTATTCTTGTTGTTGCTATATTTGTTGATGATATTTTTGTTTTTGGTAATGATTGTGTTGAAAAGGAGATGCTCAAAAGTAAACTTCTAAGTATGTTTGAATTGAAAGACCTTGGAGCAGTAACGAATGTCCTTGGTATGAGAGTGACAACTACCAGTGATGGCATTTTGGTAGATCAAAGCAAATACATTAATGAAGTGTTGACCAAATTTCAAATGTCAGACTGTAAACCAGTTGATACACCTATGTCAATGGGAATGAAATTATCAAAGGGTAATTGTGATAGTAATTTCCCTTATCAGTGTTTAATTGGATGTTTGATGTATATTGCTATTTGCACTAGACCAGATATTGCTCATGCTGTTAACGTATTATCCCAATATAATACGTGTTACAGTGATGAATACGTAAAAGGGGCAAAAAGAGTGTTGCGTTATTTAAAGGGAACTTATGATTACTGTTTGTTTTTTAAAAGAGGTAATCAATCAATGCTAAATATGTATGGTTATGTAGATGCATCTCATGCTAATGATCTTGAAGATCAAAAATCATACACAGGGTTTGTTTTTATGTTAAATGAATGTTGTTTTTATGTTGAATGTTATCATGGGAAAGCAGAAAGCAACAATCTGTAGCTATTTCCAGTACTGAAGCAGAGTACATGGCTCTCTCTGAAGGTACAAAAGAATGTATGTACTTAACAAATTTTCTGCATGAATTAATTGGAAAGATGAATCGTATACCTATTATCTTTAATGATAACCAGTCTGCTCAGAAACTTGCGATGAACAAAAGGGTAAGCCATAGAACTAAACATATTGATGTACATCAAATGACATGTATTGAAACATTTTGTAAGAGAGGCTGTAGAATGTAAAAAGGTTGAACTTAGGTACATCCAAACTGAAGAAATGATAGCTGATATCTTAACGAAACCTTTGAGTGCATTTAAGGTTGCAAAATTTAGGGAAAGGTTGAATGTAGCACAAAATATTATCACATAAATATTTTTTTCTTTTTCTTTTGGCTTGAAAGTGTGTTTTGGTTAGGGGGTGATGTTGTGTTGTAAGCCTGTAAAGGTGCTGTAACCAAAACACTTAAGGGTTGGCAGCACTGTTTTTTGTATGTCTGACCTGCTGTGTTCTACCCGGTCTCAGTCTGTAACCCGCCCTGCTACGAAGTAGTTGTTGTTCGGCAAATGTTCTCCAACTGTAATCTAACATTCCTTTTTACGAGGCAATAAATAGCCTTATGTACATCGTAAATGAAGTCAATTATTTACGACTGAAATCCCAACAATACAAAACTGGCTTTTACTGCTAATTTTAATACCAACCCTAAATTAGAGAAATGTTATGCTCATAAAGGAATCGGGACACCAAAGAAACCCTTACATCAGTTAACATCATACGCATTACTTGCCCAGGGAAAACATTACCCTGTGCCAGGTATCAAATCATCAACCACAACATTATCCCTGTTCCTTGATTCCCAGGACAATTTAGTCATTTTAGGGAAATCAAGGAACTCAGATAGGATAGAAGTCTGCACAGTGGCCCAGGATGTCAAAAGTACTTGGTTCAATTCCTGTTCCAGGAGAATTTTATCATAAGGCAATTAATGTGATTATCACCCACCTTCACATGGCAGAGTTGGATTATCCCACAGCCAAAATCAGAGATTTTAATTCAGACCAGTGGTTCTCCAAGTTACCTACAATCTCCTATCACAGTGATATAGTGCAATAGGGGTGAAAACAAACAAGATAGTAAAATGGAGTAGACTAGAGCACCATCAATAAAAACTCAAAGGTACTGGTAACTGGTAATCTGGGTGAACTTTTAATAGTGTGCGCCAGCACCCACACTGATGGTCTCTAATTGTGATTAGTCAAAAATGATTAAAAATTGAGTTTTAAGCATTCAGGATTGCAAAACTAAGATTAAGAAATGAATATGCATCCTAGTACTGATTATAAACAAGGAAATTTATGATATAGCTTTCAGCAGACTCAGTATCAGCACTGCAGCATGGAATGGCTATCTGTGTCAGCTGTACACACCTCTATGAGAAGGTAATAATGGCAGGTTCTTCTCTGAACATAACGTTAAGTAACCTCCAAATTGCTAAGTGTAAGGTAAGTAATTAGCAACACGGGATAGAGGCGACTGTTTCTATAAATACCCAGCATCAGCATTACTCAGATGAGTAAAGGCTAAATGCGCCAGAGGGGCAGTAATTCGAAAATTTTGATTACCCTGGGCTACACTGTTAGGACTATGCAGGGACGTTGATACACTAGAGGGTATCCAATTAAAAGCTTACCATTCTGCCAAATCCACCAGACACCACAACAAAACTTCCTTGTTTTTCACCGGAAACCTCTAACAATGATTCCATTTTGTAGTACGGATATGAAGCCAGAAGAACTTTAGTAGTTGGATCAAGTTGATCCAATGATGCTGCACCAACCCTGAGCATTACGGGTAACCGAGTTTCTGACCAATGCAACTTGTAGGCATTGTAATGGTCTCGCTGAGTGGGGGTAAAATAAATAAATTAAACATAGAAATACCAAAATATGGAGAAAATACTGACAGAAAATTTAGGATGAATAAAATGGATTAAGTTCCCCAGCTCCGACAGGGTGAACTTGAATTAAAAAAAAGAATCAGACAGTCCACTTTAAAAGACAGTATTTTCAACTTCTATTGAATATCTTCCACAGCAAATGGTAATACTCACTCCACAGCAAATAATACTCACTGCCTCAGCTTTGATGGCTGCTTGATCTGCAGTAGCAAACAGGTGTCTGTATCGTAATGCTTGAAACAGAATTTGGGCTCGATGTTCTGAAGAAAAGCGCATTGAATCCGCTTTTCCAGTGCCACCACTATTACCGCCTCCACTGTCTTTATTACGACGCATGGCAACAACAAATTCTGAAGCATCTCCGGGAGTAGGGCAAACAGAAAAGATATCCGAATGTGACCATCGATTTGTGACTTCAAGATTGCCAGGGTTGTAAGTGGTGATTCCTTGAGTCCCAACGGAAAATATCCTCTTATACCTGAAGTAAAATGATGAGACGTTCATGAACACAACATTAAGATAAACTCATACGGACTAAAAGAGTACAGTAATTGTCAAAATGAATGTAATTAAAATGGTGGTGGAATCGACATCCCCTGACAACCTTTAAACCAATAAAAGAAAATAGTAATGAAACATTGTAAGCAGATAATGGATAATGACATGTAATGATACAAATGTCTTGTATTCGCTTTCCGTGTGAATCGTGAAAGATAATTTACCCTGGAAACTTTCTTAGATTTCATTCTGAATATTTTTAAAAGCTTAGAAGATAGACAGCTTTAGGAATTAGCTTATGTTTACTTCACTTACTTTCCACGCCAAGAATGCTTCGTGACGTAGAAACAGGCCACATCCTGATTATCCTTAATTGGCATCATCTTCCCAGCTACATACAAAATAATTTGAGCATAAGTTCTTCAAAATAAGTTCCAATGCAAAAACGGTTGTAAGAGCGTCGGATACGCACTCACCTGTTTACGTTTGCTGGACCTCTTTGAAGCTGTAATTATATTCAGAGGGATTCATAAAATTGTCTTTTTCTCACTAGAATATGCATTCTATACTCTATCAACGAACACAACTTTGTAGGTCACGTAACAGGAAACAATGTTAACAACATAGCAAATAAGTGGGCGGTTGTCATTAATTAGTTATGGCACACGTCAACTTCCTCTGTTTTGTGTTAATACAATTACACAAAAGAAAACCACGAATTAAAAACAGGGCATTCAATTAGAGAATTATCTAGTCCACAACTTCCTCGCGTATGAGGCAACAACTAATCGTCATACGCTAACTATCATCTTCCAAGTACACTCATACACTTGACAAAGAAACCCTGCCGCTATCATTTAGGGGTGTATATTCAAGATTGCGGATTGCTTAACGCATCTGTTTTGTTTGCTTCGCGATTCTGGCTTGCCGCCAATGTTTATGAAATGATAGAGAAAACATCGCCTGCTTATCTTTACGTCAAATAAATTGGAAGAGGATTTAGAGAATTGAAGTAAGTTATTCATAACATTATTTTAAGCGTAAAATAGAATTATTATAATTTACGGAGGGGTGATAGCATTTATAGTTTGTTCTGACGACTTGTTAAAGAAGAAATTCCGGAGAATTTTCGGGTAAATAATTATAAAAATTGTCTTTCCGTGTATTGCGTCGCATATGATGAAACGTCTATGTATGTAAATGTGTAGTTTTTGATTTATTGACAGCTTGACATATTTTAATCAATATATCATATATTTTGGGATTTATGCATAATTTGTATGCGATGAATGGTTAAAGAATATGGAAGGTCACTGTGCAGGTTGTTAGGGAAGAGATTGGAGAAAATATGGGAAATCTATCATGGCTGTATGGTGTTTTGGGAGATAATAATAGCAGAGCCAGGGTAGGTTGCATTTTCTGTAAGAAGGAGGGAGGGGTAAGAAAGTTTAAGTACCTTTATTATATGGGAGTGTGACTTACTTTATGTCCACTAGTGTTTTAACTCTCCCTCCAGCCACTCCTATAATTTTTTTTGTGAAGAACGAGCAATGAGATTCAAGATAGCACCCTTCATTCTCCCTTCCAATCACCCATATAGTGACCTGCAAGTGCACAGAATCAGGTCCACTTGTCCTACGTTCACCTCTGGTGGCAGGTAAATAGAAGCTAAATTGAAACCTGTTCAAAAAACCATCTTTCTTCGGCAGCCACTTTCACAAGAGCCTACCTTAATGCGACAGAAGCAAACATGTTTCCCATAGAACAATGTAAATTCCTCCTCTTTTCTGTGGAAAATTCCTTCAATAATTAGCAGTCCCAACTTTTTGTGCCAACAGCACCCACCTTTGATGTTTACTTAAAAGAAATTTTATTTTTGTATTCTACCGATTAAGGCAGGTTTCCATGGAGTACTAAAGAAGTAACCTGGGAGCCTTCCTTTCCTTCCAGAACTGCCTTCTTCAGTTCACTGTAAGGCCTAATCCCTTTCAATCTATCCAAAAATCCTATTCTCTTCCATTCCCTCCCATGTTAACCAAAAATTCTACCCTCTAACACTGCTTTCAACATCCCCTCCCAATTAAGTACTCCCTCCATCCATGTCTTCTGTCTCCTTCGAATCTCATCTAAAAGCTGCCTCTACTCACCCACCATGTCCAGCTTTTTATCATTTTTCCACCTCTCTGTCCATTTCACCTTCTCCATACCCACATCTCGAATGCCTCCAATCTTCCCTCGTCCTTCCTAAGAGTCCACATTTCCACACCATAGAGAGCTACACTACAGATCAAACTCTAACCTTTTCTTTATACTCGTACATAATGATTCACTCAGAAGCTCCTTCCTGTTCATGAAAGCCTCCTTTGCTAATGCAATTCGCTTCCTGATGTCCTTATTACTGTATCCGTATTCCTATAATGTGCTGCCTAAAGACATATGAGCAGGTGAGATGCCGAGGGATACAAGTAATATCTTTTTTCTACACAGAGTTGGTACATGAATAAGGCATAGAAAACAAACAAGATCAACTAGATGTTTAGTAGTGCATTTGATTTTCCACTTGATGTCTGTGCAGAAGAGAGACTCACTCACTTCTATTAAGAATATCCATTAACTTTACCCAGTTCACCCTATCAAACGCTTTTTCAAAATCAATGAAACAGGCATATACGTCCTGGTCATATTCTAGTTTCCTCTCCACAAGGGACCTCATTATTGTTATTGCATCACGAGTTGAATTCCCTTTTCTAAAACCAAAACTGGTCTTCACCCAAATACTCATTTGCCTGTGTCTCCATCCGCCTGTTCAATATTCTCAGTGCCAATTTCGTTGCCTGCAATGGTAGGCTAATAGTCATATAATCTCAGCATTCCACAGCTTCCTTCGTTTTTGGTAGTGGAATTAAAACTGTCTTCACAAAATCCTCCAGCCAATATCCCTCCTCATACATCCTGGGTACTAGTTTGAAAAACCTTTCAATACTATTCTTCCCTAGATTTTTCAGGAGCTCACACAGGATATTGACACTCCCACTGCTTTCCTAGACTTCGTACCACAAAGTGACCTCTCCATTTCCGAATCTAAGATGCCCAGCCCAAGATTGTCCTCATTCACTGCACTTTCCTCCTCTAAGTCAAACTCTCCGATCCTCCACGCATTCCTTCCATCTACTCTGTACATACCTCCTCTTGCCCAGTTAGTATCCTCCTATCTTTAGCCTTAATTATAGACATGGCTTGTCCTCTTCTGCCGCCCAATAGCAACTTAACTTTGGCTTTCTTCTCTTTCCTTCTGGTACTTTTCCATTGCCTCACACTGCCTTTTCCTCCAGGCTTCCCTTCCCCTCTTAGTTTCACGTTGTAATCGATTATTTAGTTTGCTATACTTTCTCTTGCCCTGCTCTGTGTCTTCGTTCCTCCACTTCCTTCTTTCCTCCATTTCTTTTAACAATGCCTCCGTATCCCAAGGCTTCTTTATCCTTCTGCTGTCAAGGTAGCCAATTGACTTCTCTGCTGCATTTCCTCTGCTACATTGCATTTCCTCGCCTTCCTAACTTTCGTAAGTCTTTTGAATCTTACCCTGCATTTCATGAGCACCAGGGTATGGTCTGAATCCGCATCCACTGCAAGGAAGCTGCGTAACTTTTTCACAGTTCCTAAACCTCTGTCTTACCATGAAGTAGTCTATTTGATACCTCCCCACATCCCGAGGACTTTCCCATGTGTACTTTTGCCCTTTATGATGATTATACCATGTGTTCGTGATGAATAACTTGTTTCTCCTGCAAAATTCTGCTGCTTCTCTCTGCCTGCCATTTCGCACTCCTAATCAAATTCTCTTATTTCGTGTCCCTCCCTCCCCTCCCCGACTGAGGCATTCCAATCCCCCTTCACTACTAGATTTTTCTTACCCATCGTTTCTCTAATTATTTGCTCAAGCTGTTCGTACACCTCATCTACTTCTTCCTTCCTATGATTACTAGTTGGCATGCAAGCTTGAACCACCACGATGTTGGTGGGTCATGCCTCAATTTCTACCACCAGAATCCTATCGCTTACCTGGTCTATACCTACCACACACTTACCCATCTTCCCGTTTAATACTAAAGCTACCCCTTGCTGTCTTTCCCCACCATTCTTCCACCTCACTTCGCATAATACTAAAATATCTTCCTCCCTTTAGATATTTTCTATCTTCCCCGCCCTCATCATTATCCTCACATCCCACGTCCCTACATTCATAGCCGACTTCTTCCTCTCCATCTTCTTGGACTCTTTTTCTTCTTCCTTCATTGCTGCTGTTGCTGATGATAAGTTTCTGCAGAATTTTGCATGTTGACCGAACCCGCAGACCTTGCTGCTGTTAATGACACCCGCCCTTTTCGGACAGGTCCCATTCGATGATATTCCGTGGCTCATTTGGTTGTACTCCATGTTTTCAGGGAAGAGATAGTTGGTAGGGTTTCCCACTTCCATTCCAACAGTGTTTTTCACGTGACACCATTACGTGGACTACCTTTCGTCTGGCTCCTTGACCTATCTGGCATGGATGGCCCTACCCAAGGGCATACCCAGGATCAAAACTAGAGGGGGGCAAGCTGTGATCATACAAGTTATAATACAGAAAAGGTTAAGAAACCAAAATTTCAAGAAAATTATAACAATGCTTTGAATTACATATTTTATACGAAAGTCACTTTTCTGGAATTTGAAGAACATTTGTTTTAAATTTCATTTTGAACTAAATTTACTTTTGTTTCCAGGGGGCAGCTGCTCGACATCGACATGGCTTGAAGACCTGTTCTTTGGTTCTCATGTCCTCAAAAAACCATAATGAATGTAATCACACAATGGATCGATTTTCAACCACTATGGATACATGAATGGTCAGACTACTTCAAATCCTCATCACTCTGCTGGGTACGCCAATGGCCCTACCGGGAATAATTTAGAAATAATCCCGCCAGTGCAGCTATAGGGATCATAGGAACTCGCAAGCCTTTTCACAGCGAGAAGGTTGTAGCCCAAGGGAAAGGTTAAAAGAAATACTTTGGAATATTATTTTAGAATTGGTCTCTTTTTGTTGAAATAGCACATTTTAGGGAATGTTCATTGAGGGTCAAAGCATTATCTCCTGATCATCCTACTTTCCTGTGTGCTCGACATAAATCCCTTGCCTGGCCTGCAACCAGTGTTAGTTACAAGAAAAGACTCTAATCTTAACTCTCTCACCAATATTCAAAGGCTACTTTGCTTTTTCCCTCTTAGTGGCTGCTGAAGACAGTTCATAGTGCAGAATTCCAAAAATACTAATTTTTACATATCATTTATAATTACTGCTCTACAATTGTACCCATTAATGGGTAGCCAAGAATTTTGCTCCCTTGTCAAAAGGTTGGACCCCTCTAATATATGGAAGATATTGATGATTAATGAATTCACACCACAAAAAATTGCATTATGAATCAATATCTTCCTGATATCAAACAATGCCACCCAGTCAGATGTGGAACAACGAACATAGTACATTTGGAAATGGTGCGCAGTTAATCCCCCTACAAATGGAATTATGTAGGACATACAAGTGTTCATTTGATCATACACGTCTGATACTATTGCCCTTCAATAGGATGTGGCAGAGCTCTTAGTTTCAAGTGCCACCACGAAGGACAGCCACCGGTTGAGGTCGTTGCCTGGGAACCCTGAAGTTCCTGCCTATGCCACCAGGGTACACGGAGGTTAGCACCAGGAGGGTGCCGCGAGGGAGAGACGCTCACAGAAAGGCAACGGAGGACTTCCACGCGTGAGAGACAATAGTACACATCTGTGTCGTTTGCCATTGGAATAAACGAGGTCCAAATTATTTCAATCTATATTATTATGAGAGGTTAATTACGGAAATATCCTAAACCCCTTCAAGAGATACTATGAGCAAATTTTTATTCAAATGGAGCACAATTTGATCCTATGACATTTCCTGTATTAAACATAAGTTTTATCCAAGTGTATGTTCCTAAAAGAGAGAGGTACATGACTATAGTTACCGTATTTCTTTAAATACATGTATAGTCGCACCCCCCTAATTTTGAGGCTTCAGCTTTAGGAAAATTTTAAGAAATGCATTTGAACATTCTCCCCCCTTTACTTTTACCTAAAAATTCATTGGAATGGCTTGAAGACCTGTTCTTTGGTTCTCATGTCCTCAAGATGCCATAATGAATGTAATCACACAATGGATCGATTTCCAACCACTATGGATAAATGAATGGTCAGACTACTTCAAAGCATCATCACTCAGCACAATCTAAATCATATTCAAACTGAAAACATAACTTTTAACTTAGAGGCTTATACTTAATAGAAAAATAAATTTTAATGTATAAAAATATATAAAATCACACAACTCATACACATAGAATTAAACCAAACTGCTAGATGCCCATTGTGCAACTTCAGTGGGTAGGTCCTTATAATTTCTCACAGCATCCATGACTTGATCAGAGGTAACTAAAAAGTAGAAAAGCTGAAATTCCTTTTGATAAGCCTTATCATTTCCACTGGAATATTTTATCTTCATTGATCCTTTGGCAGCAGGCTGAATGAACTCCAGTCTCTGAAAATTTTAATGAAAGCAGCATTTTTGTCACTAAGTTGCTAAAAATTAATAAAAAATTACAATTATTGAGAAACATAAATGTAATACTTTATTTGCTTACCTGAAGAGTCTCAAAGGCACCTAAGGCAATGTGCTTCTCCACACCTTGAACAGTCGATTGCTTGCTGATAAACTTCTTGTACTGAGCAAATACCATTTCAAAATTGAATGGTTCTTTATCATAGATTTCATTAATATGTTTCATGGATATCACCTAAAGTGTTAAAACGATACAACAAAAAGGGAAAATAATATGAAATATTACAAATACATCAATTTTAAAATCAAAGGTTAATTAATTTGACAACGGTAAATAAATATATTTCTGAAGGTATTGCATTACACATTTAGAAAGCAACAAACTTAGTTAATGGAGACAGATTCACCAGATATTGTGTGAGACGGATAACAGGGACGTGGTTGAACCTGGGATTAAGGAGGGAGAAGAGCAGAAAAGTTTTGGGAAAGATGAGGAAAGAAAGAACATCTTGGAGATACTTCATTATCCCCCTGTGCATCTGAATGAATGGGCTCCGCCCGTCTTGTAAAAGTGTATCCTAACTTTCCGCCTCTCTTCCAGTCACCACACATACCTCCTCCAACAACTCTATATTCGATGAGTGCTACAAAGTGGGAATATTGGCCTCCCTCCACCGGTCTACCACCCCCTTACAGCTGGAAGACTTAGAGCAGGCATGCATTTGTGCTTTTCGTGCATTTTCTGCACGAGGAATCAACTGCTCCCACTAAAGCACCACCAATCTCTATCAACCTTTTTTTCTCCATCCATCTTTACCCTCTCCCTTGCACCCTTCCTTCCTCATTTGTTTCCTCAGTCATCCCATTCTTCTCCTTTCTTGAGAAACATGGGCAGCGTCTCATCAAAAATTAGTAAAAACTATCCCACCATAAGCTCCATCTTTTTATTTTTTCTATATAATTGAGTGTTTTTGTGTGCCCACCCTAGGGCAAGAAGAAGTTTTTAATAAATGACCATACTTGCATATATTCACTTACATATTCATATGAGAAAAGCATTGCCTCAGGAAAAAAATACCAATTTCATTACGAAATATATAATTAAAAACTTAAGGTTCAACTAGCTTAATGCCCACTTTACAAGTGTATGACAATATTGAGATATCGACTTATCTCAGAGATACTAATTTACCATGGTGAAAAAGCTGACACATTCTAGTGACCTATAGAACTGCACTGGTGGGAGCAATTTCAAATTGGAAGCGACATGAAAGATATATGACAGTGTCCCAAACTCGGATATGGAATAGAAATACGAAATGACTGGAGAAAGAAAGTAGTAGAACATTGTAGGATGAACAGAAATTTATAGAAAATATTTTATTAAGACATCATTATGGGTACATAAGAAAGTTATCACGAGAGACTGGGGAGATATTTTCTATGTATACTACCTAATTACTTGATGGTAAGACATAGTTTGAGATTTGAATAGCTAGTGCAGCGTCCTAACAGATTAGGATATTGACTGCCACCTAGCACTAATGAGATCCAACCTGAGGTTTATAAGGTTAAATTGCGTTGAAAAAAACTACTATGTACTTTCCACGCAGCTTTTTAACAGCCCCAATGGATTTTAAGAACAATGCATCATTGAACAATGACAAACTGTTGTTGAAATCGAACGGGGTGATTAAAATGCTGTGTGGAAATTATTTTCTATTAACATGCTTAAGATACAGATTTTCCATGAAATTTTGCCTTCGTCCATTAATTTAACAAATTCAAAAGGGTTGTTAAAGGCTCAGAAAGTGGAATGCAGAAACTCTGATGGAGACTACCAAAAGGCAATATGTACTATTGCATGATTTTTACAGCTAAGGACTTTACTGTGACTTAAAGATCACCATGGTATCATAAACGGCATAAATATATGCTTATACTTGTCTATGAGCACTTAGATAATTTTCATAATGCAGAATGAAAAAATTAAATCTAATACATAAGAACTGTCAAAGCCATTCTTCCCACTGTCCCTCTCATTGGGATTTTTCTTCCTCGTAGAAAAATCTCCCCGGGATGGTGGTAGAGAAATTGCGTATGCTTGGTTTCGCTAGGTAGGGCCTCCTTTGCTTCTATAGCACTGGAGTGTTTTATCCCTATTCCCCGCCCTTCCATCCCTTTTCCTTTCCCTGGAGGCATCGGCGGGCTCCGATCGCGACGGCGCCTCTCTCCCTTTTCCTTCCTCTCCAGCCCCCTCCCCAGGATTCCTGGCGTATAAGCCCCTGGCTTGGTTCCGGGCCCCGGTGCGTTGTACCCTTATCAGGGTTCGCCTTGAACCCTGAGAGTTCTTCTTGTCAAAGCCATTCATCATCAAATGGCTGAACTGCTCACCTTACTATCATTACGTGCACCATGGTTACAAATGACATTTACATATGGTATAGGTAATTCCAAAGTATTTCAAATTGTACTTCTATACTATACATAGACTGCTTGGTATTGTTGAGCTGCATTTCAATTGAATCTTAATTTATTAACACACAGAGTAGAACTTGCTTGAAAGTATGGACCAGGCCATTAATAAATTTATAGAAGAATCATTGGAATGCAAAATTTTGATGCTGAAAATGTAGATTATAGAGATATATCTTACCAGGCATAGTTCCAATACTGACAATCCTTCCAGCATTTGCACCTTTGAATCAACTCCAATGAATAATTTAGAAATTCTGATGAAAACTCCCTCATCTAGCATAGAATGTTTTTCATCTAGACGTGATATAATGCATGCCTAGTAACAAAAACATATCCAATTTCACAATATGTAGTATGAAAACTAAACTTAAATCAAGAGAATAACAATTGATGCGATATTATTTTGAAAAAATATTTTACCAAAAAATTTCTGAGGACTCTTTCATTTTTACTGACATCCATCAGCTGCCTCAGGATGGAGGATACCTCAACATTTGATAGTACATTTTTAACAGCATCATTCCAAGTGGAAATTATTTTCTTTTCACCGGGACACTTCAAGGCTTTTTTTGGTAGCGACAGCAAATCAGCAGCTATATTCACAAAAGAATTTTCATCACCACTTTCAGGTAAGAGCAATATTTGTCGGTGGGAAAATCTTGAGCGTACTCTTTTCTCCAGCAGTTCAGTAACATCAAGGCGACACGTAATTCCCACAACACATATGGGAGCCTAAAATGAAAATTATTATTGTTATTGCCTTTTCATAATTGAAGGTGTTTTTTAAATAATAGTAGCGTTGAATATTAGTATAGGTGTGTATATAAGTGTATGAGTATGTTTGTACTTACATACTCAAGTATGTATACATTTCTTTGTAAATATGAAGATTCAACTGTAGAGGCACAGGGACGCCGACTTAAACAAAATATTGGGGGGGCCCAAACCGGGGATCTTTCTCTAGGAAATTTTATAAGTAATGAGTTTTAAGTTTTTTAAGCATTTTAGAAGAGTCATATGATCAACATTAGAACACTGAGAACTCCAATCTCGATATCTGGACACTTCGGGGAAAATCGACAAGCCTGACACTTTTTTTCCTCACACCCATAACGAATTATTGAGGGGGCTCGGGCCCCCTCAAGCCCCATGGAGTCGGCGCCACTGTAGAGGCATGTGTAAAAGAACAAAAAGTCAGATATACTGCACCAGAACAATGTGTAAACATGGAACCTGCTATTTAGCTCCTACGTGGCAGAACCATAACGATTACCTCATTCTACAAGAAGAAATATTTATCAGTGTTTAAGCTATGCATATTGTGATTAGTAAATTTTTATTTAAGTTAGTTAAACATTAGGTAATTATTATTTAAAAACAACCTAGCAGAAGAAAGAAAGTGCATCCCCCTCTACCCCCCTCCCAGATAAAATCAAACACTAAAAAAACCATATAAAATATAGTGCAAACCAAATTACTTTGTTTTAAATCATAACTACTTATAAACTAAATGAAGGCTTGGCAATGGGTTCACCACTGTCTTGAGAAGCAGAAATTTTCCTCGCTAATTTAGATGAGCACTGGTGAGAATGGAGATTTCCTCAGTGTACGATGAACTTCTTCATTTCTGGTTACAACCGCATAGGTTGCTGTGGCAATGACAACATCTTTGACCTGAAGAAGCTGGCAGAAGTGCCAGCGAAACTGTCTTCATTGCCACAGCAACCAACGTTGTGGTAACCGGAAATGAAGTTCAGATGAGCACTTATATCAATGCAACCAATTAAGAATGATGGAGATGAAATGGATCGACCTAGTAGGTGATGAGGAAGTGCTAAGAAGAGTGGGACAAGAGAGAAGTCTTCTTAAAAGTTTAAGGAGAAGATTGGACAACTTAGTTGGCCACATTATGAGGCATGATGGCCACATGAAGACAATTTTTAAGGGATGGGAGGAAAGGAAGGGAACATACCCGAAGAGGACATCCATACATATGACAAATTAGAAAGGATGTAAAAGAGAAGCATACGTACGTCAATATTAAAAGTCTTGCACATATAGAAAAACTAATTATACCAATCTCACAATTTTTGACTTCATGATGATCGAATAATTAACATGAATTAGAATTTTGCAAAGTTCAATGCCGTATTTCTCCGAATATAGTCTCCCCCTAATTTTGAGGCCTTAGTTTAGGGAAAAATAAAAAAATATATGCTTAAATATATAGACCCCCCTTTACTTATACCAATAGCATTTTTGAAAAAAAGGGGGGGACTGTATTCAGATAAATACGGTACTTTTAGGTGATAATGGAATTCCAATAAGTATGGCCCCTACAAACAATTTCATAAAATTCATCAAGATTTCTTTAAATCCTGGATCAGAGAATAGACTAAACTCTATTTTTAGAAGAAGTGAGGTATGGTTCGAGGACTCAATCAAGCCCTATTCCATTTATCCTAGGCATCAAACTCTTTGTCCCACAGAAAGATGTTTAATAACAAATACATTCGAGTAACCATGTCTCCCACTTTCTATCAATCTCTCTTGCTCTCCAAAAAACTGCATAAGTTGAATAGTTACCTTGCATCACATGCTATTTCATTGAGAAAACTGGCAAAACCTGGGTTGATTAATAAGTATCTGTGGACCCTACAAGCATACATCTGTGATTATGCAAACTGCAAAATTGGTAATGACATAATCACAAATTTTAAATGGATAGGATACTTAACAAGAGTAACAAGAATAACACATGAAAAATGAGTTCTCTAACTTTCCTACCCTTGTTCATCTCAAAACAACCTTTTCAATACAATGGGCAAAAAGAAATAAAGAAAGCCTGACACAGAAACCAATGAATTAATTATTATTAAAGAATTATCTCTTTTATTATCCTCACATGCTGACCTTCAAAGCACCAGAGAATATTAAGAATTAAACTATATATTCAAAATTCCCAACAATACTTTCACCTATACCCTCCTCAAAACAAGCTTTTCCATGCATTAATATGTGCTCTCATCATTTGTACGGTTCAGTATAGTGAGTTTGTGGCACAGCGTAAAGTGAGCAGAGAAAGACAATTTCACCCGGTAATAAACTCAAGAAATGTTCCACTCTGATTCATCATGTGATATCTTGATCTTTAATCAAAAATAAAAAAACTACATTTAATTGATATTCACAATGTTTTGCTACCATTAAAAATTCGCAGAAATAAATTCTATATCATTTATATACTATAACAACATACCTGAGCTGACTGAGAGACATCAAACAAATTGTACAGTAATGTTTGATTTTTGTGGTTGCAAAATAAATCAAATTCATCCAAAATAATCAATGTTGCTTTTGAAGTTCCTTTCTCTCCCAATCTTAAGCATTCCAACAGAAATGTTAGGTTTTCTGAAAATATTAAGAATAAGATTAACAACGGGTGAACTTAAAGCCAAAACAATCTAAAATTTAGAGATTCAATTTTTTTAACCTGAAAAGGAACCGAAAACTTTATCCTGAACAACATTCTCCAGCTGCATTTGACGAGTTATATCCTGCAGTGAAAGCCTATCATCTGTATGAATCAACCCATTAAGGTGTACGACAATAGCCTTATCACTGAAAGTTGGATCTTTTTCGAGTTCGTTTAAAACATTTTTCACTAGCTGCAAAGAAATGAAAAGAATTTATTACTTTTATTAGGTATTTAGGCGTACACAAAAATCCAATAAACGGCAACCTGGGTCAGTTCCCAATTAAAGTAAGATCTGAAATTGGCTAACTGGAATATTGACCGAGGTTACTGATCTGGAAATGAAATGGGCTGGAATAAACTGGTGTTATGATCCATATATTTCCATAAGTTCCTTATCAATTCCCTAATTTCCAATCGTTCTCACAGAAATGACGTTCTATTCTGTCAAATTTCAGACATAAAATTTATTTTAGATTGGGCACTGTTCCATTTTCACAAAACCATGCAATCGAGTAGACAGTGACAGCCAGCAAAAATTAATAATTGCATTTATGGCCTAAAAAAATAACATCCATGTAAAAAGGTCACCGTTAGCTTGGGACGAATGCCGAATCGCTTAATCAAGAGAATCATTGACAAAATATGGATATCACAAAATACACCGAAGCTTGGTATATTAAAAAAATTGTAAACCTGAAGCAAAGATACATCAACATTCCACCACTTAAAACTCTTCCTTGGGAGGAAGAATAAAACGGATAACTATACGTAATTACCGTAGTTTTTCCGCAACCTCTTGGTCCAATTAACAAGGCTGAATTGCTTTCGCCAGCATTTACTGTCCTACTCATCAAGTCCAAAATATGCACTCTCTCCTTCGAATGACCTCTCAAAAGAGGTACAGGACTAAAAATTTGTTCATTTAAAATTCTTCGCACTTCCTGGATGTTCTGGCGAACACTATCATGTTGATCGCTTATTCCCATATCTTAAACTTCGTTAATAACGATGAGTATCGACAATAACCTCAAAAGACTACCTTATTTTTGTTTACACTAGGCAACTGATTCTGGCGGTTTATTCGCGTTATGAATAACGCAGCTCAGCTGTTTATTTCTTTCTACGTACACCAACATAATAAAATTGTACAGTTATGCAACCGGAGCACTAAGTTTGCATAAAAATAAGTTAGTGATAGTTTTCTTTTACTTAGAATATTGCAATGACGAAAAAAAACTTTTCATGGTCACAGTGCGGTCACAGGTATTATATGGCGAAAGGTAGTGAGGGTAGTGATAAGACACAAAATAGAGTAAGTATATGAAGGTTGGTAATGTATAGGGAGGGGAGAGCAAACCGCACATGACTGTTGAGTCCAGTTGAGTCGATGTCTTGTGAATTATCCACAGTCGCGTTTGTTGTCGTTTTTAATACTATTCATCATGATGTCCGAAAAGGATTATGCACCATTGAGTGCGGCATGTGTTAGAGCATTAAATGACAAGATTTACGAAAAGAGAAAAGCAGCTGCTTTGGAAATAGAGAAGTAAGAGGGGGCGTGACACTACCAAAACCTAATGATGTTATGTGGATGTGCTGTCATAATGGATAATCTGTGAGCAACAGTAGCATTTAATTCAGGTAGCAGTTTTATCTTCTATATTTGCGTTTCAGAATGGTGAAAGAATTCGCCGCCTGTAATAATACTGTACAAATTAAGAAACTTCTCAAAGTCTTGGGCCGCGATTTTGCCTGTTCACAGAATGGGCATGTCAGGAAAGGTGGCCTCATCGGTCTTGCTGCTATTGCTGTTGCCTTAGGAAACGTAAGTTTAAACTTTTACATCTTCCTAGTATTTGTCCGTAACCTTTGATCTGTCAATGGCAGTGTCTCTACTCAACTTTTTCTTATAGGATACTTGTTTCTACACTGAAGAGCTTGTTGTGCCTATTCTAGCCTGCCTTGAAGACACGGACTTACGAGTTCGGTATTATGCTTGTGAATCATTATATAATGTTGCAAAAATTGCTCGAGGGTCTCTGCTTCCACATTTATTTCCTCGGATCTTTGACGCCCTTGCTCGTCTCGCCGCTGACCCTGACCACAATGTTAAATCTGGAGCAGAACTTCTTGATAGGCTCATGAAGGTAGCAATTTTATTCAATATGCCTTATTTTTTTTAGGATTACAATTTATAAAGTTCGCCTATGATAACTATAATTCTTGTGACTGGTGGAGAGTATAGTTAGCTGCGTGTCTTCCAACTTTTCGTAAAGACTGAAGAATATTACTGCTGTGTATTTGTTTTCAATATTACCTCTGAATCTCTTGAATTCGTCTTAACTGATGGAAGTAACCATTTTCCTATTCATGTGGTACTATTCTTGATAACTTTTGCTATGTTGTTAGTAAATTAATTGTTTCAAAATTGGGGAGTAAGTAAAATATTGTATCTAATGATTTGATTGAAGTTCATTACCAATGTTGGTTACATAATCTACTACTGATTATGATAGAAGGGCGATTAATCAGTTGGCTAAGAAATGTAGGTATGTTTGTTTCATATTATCAAATTATGAATATCTTTTGTGGATTCACTTACATTCTTGATAGTTAAGCTAGAAAGTTAATGGATATTCTAAAGAAGATAGGTATATTTTGGAGGGATGGGCGACTCGTATATAATTTTAAATTGCCCAGACTGTGCAAATGAGTGCTTTGGATGGAGAATCTGGGTGGGCAAGCATTGGCTGAAGATTGAGGCAAGGGTATCTACTATCACCATTGCTTTTTGAAGCGTATACTTAGGAGATGGTAACCCTAGTAGAAAAAATTGTGTTCTTTTGGTGTTCTTTATATGTTCATTCAGTGTTCAAGTGTTCTTTTGATGTTCTTTTGGTGTTCTTTTATGTTCACCAATTTCTTGGTGTGTTCTTTTGATGTTCAATTTATGTTCTTTTTATGTTCCTCTCAGTGAACACAAAATGAACATTTTTCTTTATGTTCATTTTGTGTTCCCTTTGAGTTCATTTTATGTTCACCATGGTGAACACAATATGAACATTTTTTTATGCGTTCATTTTATGTTCACTTTGTGTTCATTTTATGTTCACCATGGTGAACACAAATTACACATTTTTTTATATGTTCATTTTATGTTCACTATGTTGAACACAAAATGAACATTTTTCTTTATGTTCATTTTGTGTTCCCTTTGGAGTTAATTTTATGTTCCCCATGGTGAACACAATATGAACATTTTTTTATGTGTTCATTTTATGTTCACTCTGTGTTCATTTTATGTTCACCATGGTGAACACAAATTGAACATTTTTTTATATGTTCATTTTATGTTCACTATGTTGAACACAAAATGAACATTTTTCTTTGTTGTTCTTTAAAATAAACCAATATAAAAATTCTCATTCCTTGGAGGTGATTGTGGATAACTGCAGTTCATGTGTCATGACAAGTAGCTTTACATAAAACAAGTAATACAGATGATTTTGGAGACTTTGTCTACCAAAAATGAGTTTGAATTTCGCCATCTTGAAATCCACAAAACTGTATTTTTTAGCAGTTTTCCATAATATTTCTAGAAATTTAAAATAATGAATTTCCGGGAAAAATATCCCAAAATGAAGGCATATCATCAAAAAATGGACATTGAACGATCCGAGAATGCAATCAAGGAACACCTGAAAACACTCTCAATATGTACTTTATTGCATACTAAGCAGGGATAAGGCCTGAGCATTTGGCTGCTACTATTAAGTTCGTTTCTAATAAAAAAATCTGGAAATAAAATGATTTGACACTTATCCAAACACTGACATCTGATTCGCAAAGATGTGAAAGTATTCATGGTAATGATGGGACTTCCGTGAAAGCTTTTTCTTTGTTGTTCAACATAATGTTCTTTTTATGTTCATTTTGTGTTCTTTTGATGTTCAAAAAAGTGTTCATTTTGTGTTCAAATTATGTTCTTTTTATGTTCACAGACGAGTGTTCATTTTGTGTTCTTTTTATGTTCTTTCTGTCACAAAACACATAAAAAGAACATAAAGTGAACATTCGGTGAACATAGAAGGAACACAATTTGAACATTAAATGAACATAAAAAGAACACTGAATGAACACACTTTTTTCTACTAGGGAAGGCAAGCATAGGATGAGTTGGAAGCAGGAGTTACTATGACTCCTAGAGCTGCACTAGTGGGATTAATTCTAAATTATTTCCAGTAGGGCCACCCATGTCAGATAGGTCGAAGGGTAGGAGCTGGACGAAAGGTAGTCCATGTGGTGGTGTCACCTAAAAACACTGTTGGAATGGAAGTGGGAAACCCTACCAACTATCTCTTCCCTGAAAACATGGAGTGCAACCAAATGAGCCCCGGAATCTCATCGAACGGACCTGTCCAAAATGGGCGGGTGTTGTACACGACAGCGAGGTCGGCAAGGTCCTCGGGGTCGTCAACATGCGAAATCCTTGCAGAGACTTATCATCATCATCAGCAACAACAGCAATGAAGAGAAAAGAAATAGAGACCAAGAAGATGGAGAAGAAGAAGTCTGCTATAAATGAAGAGACGTGGAATGTGAGGACAATGATGAGGGCGGGGAAGTTATAAAATATCTAAAGGGAAATGCATAAAGGGAGGATAGATATCTTAGTATTATGCAAAGTGAGGTGGAAGGATGTTGGGGACTAATGGAGTGATGGGTAGAGGATTATATGTAGTGGTGGGGAAAGATAGCGAGGGGTAGCTTTAGTATTAAATGGGAAGATGGGTAAGTGTGGTAGGTATAGATCAGGTAAGCGATAGGATTCTGGTGGTAGAAATTGAGGCATGACCCACCAACCTCGTGGTGGTTCAAGCTTACATGCCAACTAGTAATCATAGGGAGGAAGAAGTAGATGAGGTGTATGAACAGCTTGAGCAAATAATTAGAGAAAGGATGGGTGAGAAAAATCTAGTAGTGAAGGGGGACTGGAATGCCTCAGTCGGGGAGGGGAGGGATGGACACGAAATAGGAGAATTTGGATTAGGAGTGCGAAACGGCAGGGGAGAGAAAGCAGCAGAATTTTTCAGGAGAAACAAGTTATTCGTCACGAACACATGTTACAATCATCATAAAGGGCAAAAGTACACATGGAAAAGTCCAGGGGATGTGGGGAGGTATCAGATAGACTACATCATGGTAAAACAGAGGTTTAGAAATAGTATGAAAAACTTGCATAGCTTCCCTGGATTCAGACCACAACCTAGTTCTCATGAAATGCAGGGGAAGATTCAAGAGATTTATGAAAGTGAGGAAAGCAAAGAAATGGAATGTAGAAGCTCTATAGGGGACTATGAGAAGAGAATATCAGGAACTAGTGGAAAATGGTATTGGGGTGATTGAAAATACACTGACTGAAGAGAAAGGGTGGGATGATGTTACAACAGGAATAGTGAAAGTGGTGGAGAATTCAATTGACTACGTTGATAGTGGATGGAGAAAGAAGCTGTGGATCATGGAGACAATAATAAAAGAATTGAAGGAGAGAAGGAATTGGAAGAGTGTTGACGCAGATCAAAGCAAAAGAATGTATAGGGTAATAAATAATTGATTACAGCATGAAACTAAGAGGGCAAGGGAGGCTTGGTGGAAAAGACGGTGTGAGGCAATGGAAAAGTTCCTGAAGGATGGAGATGGCACGTTGTACACCAAAGTTAAGTCGCTATCAGGCTGCAAAAGAGGATAAACCATTTCTAAAATTAAGGCTAAAGATAGGAGAATGATAACCTATTGAGAACAGGTACTGAGTAGATGGAAGGAATACAATACCTACACTGCAAAAGCACTCAACAATCACCCACCAAATCAAATCTGCTCATCTAGGAGCCCAGCAATATGTATGCACTCAGCTGGCACTAGCCGGAGCAGAAACGCTCTCCTTTCGAAGCTTGGAGAATTGGAGGTGAGCTTTTATGCTCTGGACACAGCTGAGCGCATTTGTATTGTTGGGTTCCTAGATGAACGGATTTGATTCGGTGGGCGATTATTGGTCGCTTTTGCAGTGGAGGTGTTGAATACGTAGAGGATCTCTATGGCATAAGGAACTGGCCGGAGACATTGAATTTAGGAGATAAAGTGCAGTGGAGGAGGGTAATCTTGTGCTCGGGATCTTAGATGCGGAAATCAAGAGAGCCCTTCGTGATATGAAGGCTAGAATAGCCGTGGGGTGGACAGTATACCATGTGAGCTTCTGAAGAAAACAGGACTACAAACTTAGTCGGCCACGTTATGAGTCATGATGACCTCTTGCAGAAAATCTTCGAGGAGTGGGTGGACAGGAAGAAGGGAAGGTGACATCCCCGAATGAGTGACATAGGACAGATTATTAAGGGTGTGAAAGAGAATAAATGTTGCTATGATAAGTACAGTGGATAGAACAGCTGCATCAAACCAATCTCACAATTGTAGACTTTATGATGAATAAATTATTAATATGGAGTGGAATTTTGCAAAGTTCAAAATCTTTGGACTATAATAGAATTCCACAAAGTATCAGCTGCTACTAATAATTTTATAAAATTCAATTAGATTTCTTCAAATCCTGGATTAGAGAATAAACTAAACTCTATTTTTTAGAAGAAGAGAGGTATGATTTGAGGACACAATCAAGATGTATTGAACCCATAGATTCAAAAATTGAATGTTTCTCTATGATAGCGAGGATTAGAAGTTGACAGGGTGTACAAAAGAAGAAATATGTTACTAGGAAAAGGCTTGCAGAAAGAAGACCAGAATGGAATGTTGCATCAAATCAATCTCAGGATTTTTTATTATAGTGTGGATGATCTGGAATGATGATGTTATTAATTATTTACGTTATTGCATGCTGTCCATCAGTTAATCCAATGACTTTCCACAATTATTCTGAAGTATTTTTTTTGCCATTTGTTACTATGTTTGCAGTTTATGGAAGCTTGGTCAAATTAAATATCTGGTAAGCTCTGGCCAACATTTTCCTCTTCTATGTGAGGGTCATCACAGTTTCAGGTTGAGAATATGGACATTCTCAACTTGAAGCCCTGAGAAACAATTATACTAGGTACATATGTATGTCTGGTGTCCTATGTAAATTGAGAGGGTAGGGGAGACTTGCTAAAATCTTGCCTTATTATACATTCATTGGGAGTGTTTGAAATGGCCTAAATTGTCATAAATTTTAGTCCTTTGATGTGCGTAATGATATCCTTCATTTTATCTAGTTTATCTGTTTTTTCTGAGTGTCAATTATGATTATAACACCTATTGATAAAAAATTTCTTACAGGAAATAGTGACTGAAAGTGGTACACCTTTTGATTTAGCCAGCTTCATACCAATGCTGAGGGAGAGAGTTTATGCTACCAATGCCTTTGCTCGACAATTTATTTTGTCTTGGATTGGTGCTCTGTGTTCTTGCCCATCATTCAACCTTCTTCCATTTTTACCAGATATTCTTGATGGTCTTTTCCGCATTTTATCCGATTCTACCCCAGGAATTCGGCAAATGTAAGTACATATAACTAATTCTATATAATCAGGATAATGCTTCCTCTACAAATTTAAGAAAATGATTGTTATTGAGTATTAATTTTATCATATTTTGCATTGAAAAATAGGTGTGATATTCTTTTGGGAGAATTTCTGAGAAGCATTAAGCATGACCCTTCTTATGTTGATTATTCATCCATGGTTAACATTCTGATCACCCATTCTCAAGCACCAGACGATCTTCTTCAGGTATTATGTATTCATTGCTACTTCTAATTCTCAAAATTTTCTTATGTTGAATTTTTAGTTATGTTGTATTTGTATAGTTCACAGCTATAACATGGATAAAAGAGTTCATACAACTGTCTGGAGAAACAATGCTTCCTTTCACTGCATCAATTCTTTCTGCAACACTTCCCTGTTTAGCCTATGAAGATGATAATCGTAAAAGTAAGTGAATGAGAGAAAAATAATGACATTTGTATTCCAGGAAATGTGCTTTGAGGATTTTTTTAAATTTTTGTTTCTTTGTTCATAGATATCAGGGAAACAGCAAAGGCAGTAAACTATAGTTTCATGAAGCTCATTACTGTGACCGAAGAAAATAACATTAATAAGAAGGGATGTGGTGATAATGAGGGTGAGTTTTTTTCCAATTAATACTGAAAGTGGTCTATTAAGGATGGATTGATTTCACTTTTTTTTTGACAGTTGCGATTTTAGTTTGGCTCCTGCATCAGTTCTTGGTTCCAGTTCTTAATCAACTGTTTCATTTCCAGTTCTTGATTTTCAAAATCTATCAATGAGTCTCATTATGACGTCGTGAAAACTACCTAAAATAATACAGTGCTCACTGGTCCATAGTGTATCAATAATGGGAAGAGTGAATTAACCCCTTCCTCTTCAATTTATTATCTGAATATCATGCTACTATTGCCTACTTATTTTTTTCTTTGGCTATTTTTAAATGGAATGGTAGTTAATGAAATGATATTTTTTTAGTTTGTAATCAAGATAGAAAAGTGAAATAAAAAGTGATTATTGTTTCATATTGTAGAGTATCTAGTTGAATACATCGAGAGCACAGATTATCACCACTTGCATAAAATCATTTTATTACTTCCATTATATTTCATGAGATATGAGTTCTTTATGCACCTTATGGATTTTTAACATTGTTAAACTTTCAAAAAATTATATTTTTACCCTAAACAGTACTAAAATTATGAAAATCTGATGATGAGCTACACTTTTTATCGTGTGATTTGACATAGGAAGTTCATGACGAGCTAGACTCGTCATTTCGGAGCAAAGGGTTAAAATTAACCAGAGTGTTCATTGTTTGGCACCAAATGCATCAAATGCATTTGCTTTCTCCCCTTTGACTGCCTTGTTGGCATGCCCCATATTTTGCAGCCTGCCCCCATTCAATCTTAGGATCATTTACAACCCTTAGGAGTGGTCTCTCCCCCTGCCCAATGCTGCATCTTCCATTCTACTCACCTCCGAAGGGTGAAAATCCCGTCAACAGACCCATGCTTTGGTCACCTCAACCTGAGGACTAAATGTGTTACTAAAATAAATGACAGGGCAAACACAAGGGGGCTGATAAGACATTCTGGATTGCGTTGCTTATAACCATTCCCCTCCAAAAGTGAATTGATGAATAATTCTCAGTACTCATACACACAATTGAAGTGTACACAGTTTCTAATGTAGTTTTACAGTATTTGGATATCATGAACAATAAAAGTAATGTCATATCAGTATACTCAACAACCAATTTAATATTTTTGCTACCCATTGATTGAATTGTTGATTGATCAGTGAAAAAATTAACAAAATATTCAGTGGAAGAGAAAAGTTTTAATGAATACAATTAATGGTCAAATATAATTCCCATATTAACCTTAAAGTAACTGTACTGTC
The DNA here is from genome assembly GCF_921293095.1 of Ischnura elegans. Taxonomy (NCBI): domain Eukaryota; kingdom Metazoa; phylum Arthropoda; class Insecta; order Odonata; family Coenagrionidae; genus Ischnura; species Ischnura elegans. The sequence goes on along the minus strand of NC_060246.1, from coordinate 79,573,253 downwards.
ATGGTAGCACAAATTATTTCAGACCAGATTTTTTTGCCTTCACTTCTAATCCTGGTTAATAGGTCAAGCACTGGTGGAACTGAGTACTGAATAAAAGAAACTGACCCATCCTCACTTTGAATGTTTGACTAGTGTTTTGTTTTATAATGCATATAGCATGTGTGATGTCTGCTGGTTTTTCGTGCTGCAATCTCCTTGTAATGGCAATAATGAAAATTCATGCTGAGGTAAAAGTTCATTATTTTGCAAACCTCTTTCATCTTCAATCTAACACATTCATTGTGTAATTGAAAGTCGGAACAGACCCGGGGAAGTGGAATTTGAGAACCTTAGACATTTTAAGGGACCAAGTTGACAAGTTCTGCTGAGTGAAGATGCTTGAAGTGCTTAGCTATGAATCAGGCTTGAGATGATGTTGTGGCTTATTGAAGGGAAATAATATTTTTTAGGGATGGTTGGATCGGATACTTTGGATCCAAATATCCGTGGATATTGCCCTTCATCGTATACTTCGGATCCAAATTCGCTGAAGGCATCGCCTCTGGATCGGAAATTTTAAATTTATGCTTCAGTGAATGCAGCATCCCGTACGAGGGAGTGGAGTTTCGATTCCACCTTTGCATGCGCCGTTGCACTGCAATGCTTGGCCTACTCATGAACCATTTTGTTTAAAAGCTCTCGTAGGAGTTATGCAACAGAATTTCAGCCGCGAAAATTTTTATAATTGACATGACGCAAATGTTTTTCTAAACATTGTTAATGTGTTCCAGATTGTGCAGCTGCGATTCAATTGAATGATATACCAAGAAAAATGTCTTTCATTGTGTAGAAACATTTTTATTGACATAAAGGGACATTGACATCATGTGAGTGGACTGTGACGTGAAACTATCGTGAGGAAGTGGAAAATCCACCTCACCGCAACTGAAACATTTGCGGGTGAAAGAGTGAAGTCAGTATCAGAAGAGAAAGTAACAAAATTCGGGGGAAACTTATGTGAGGAATATCAAAAATTAGTCAATGGCTTATCCGAAGATTGAAACCTATTTTCATTTCCAAACGCAAGTGTAACAGTTTACATCCTGAGCGTGTAAAGATTTTATCGTTTTTAAAAAATAATTTTAAAGCTTATAAAAACGATTTTTAATCAGTAAAAATATTTAGAAGTCTATGTAAATTTAAGGAGCGTTCTTTTGATTGTATGCACCCAGAAGAAACTTGAATAATTACTTCGTTTTATAGCAGAAAATTGAAAATGCATTTGGATCTGAAAATATCCGAAGATTCAGCTCCAAAAATCAAGGATCCGATCCGGGTCCGAAAAAAATCCTGGATCCATCCATCCCTAATATTTTTATTTGTAAAAACTACATACGTATGTATATTTCCTCTTGATTATCTGTGGTACACACTTAGTGATTGTTATGAATCAGCAAATCTTACACCACCCTGTCAATGTATCTTTTTCACCTCTCAACCGGTTGAGTCTTCTAATAAATCTGTGTGGAAGACAACAAAGTTTAATTTTTATCTATCATGTCAAGATTCCACCAAGTTACCTCGCCAACCATTGATTTCATAGCTGCAGCTGTTCATGTGTATTTATTTACTTATACAAATAAGTTGTGCCTCATAGAAGTAGTGCATTGGTTAACTGGGTTGTGTTTTTGTTATCTGTCAGTTTTCTCTGCAGTATTTAATAAGTGATGAACACGTACATTTTTCTTTGCTTTCCATCGTTAGGGGCAGACGCAACAACAGTAAGTGTGATTAATTCTGGAGATAATGTACCTAGTCCTGACCATGAAAAAGGTGATGCCAGTGCTCAGAAATTACCAAAAGGGTCTGAAAAATCTGTGAACTCCTCAGCTCTTGACTTAGAGTTAGTTGTTGAAGAACTGACAAAACATTTGAGTCATGCATCAGTGGCCACCAAAGTTGCTGTATTGGGATGGATTCATCACCTGCATAGTTGCATGCCTCATCAGGTATGGGCATTTAATTTCATGGAAAACGTAATGCCTTTGTGGTGCTAGGTTTAAAGACTTTGCCATGATATATCCTTGTAGTTACACTTCACTTATCATTTTGTTGCTAGAGTTATGGTTTAAAGCTCTCCACCAATGAAAGTGGGCTGGGAAATAATCAATTGACCTTTGAGCAGTGGCGGATCTAAGCCCCCCCCCCCCCCTTGGGTATCCAATTTACACCAGATAGAATTGTAATTTTTTCAGACCCCCACTACTGCTGATAGGTTAACTCCCACTCAGCCCCCCTCTTGTCCCTATTCTGCATCTGCCACTGCCTTTGAGGATGTTTGATTGAAAATGTTGGATCCCGAGTGCAAATTCACCTATCTTCATGAAATGTTAATTCATGCATTTTTATATATGCCTGTATATCCTGGAAATATCATTTATTTTGTATTCATGTGCGGAGTAATTACATATTTATCTTTTACCTTTTGGGGTGGTGATAGTTTTGAGTAAGAATGGACTGTAAATTTTCCTCACTTCTTTAATTGCTGGCTTGGAAATTTTATAGCTCTTGTGGAAATTATTGACTATATTCCGGTAATAGCTGTTGCTGTTTTAATGTAATTTTTATAAAACTTTCTTTATCACAGGGTCAGTGTAGCTGAATTGTTTCCATTAAACTCCTGTGATTCTTTCTTAAGGTTCTCGCTCATCTGGAGAAGGGATTATTTCCTGCCATGATTCGTACTTTGTGTGATCCATCTGATGAAGTTGTGCGGCAGGCTCTTAAGGTGATGGCTAAACTAATTTCTGAAAGCAAAGGACCACCCTTACATTCTCAAAAAGCTGTTGAAGCTGAGGATAATACCTTGGCACCTCCACAAGTGCATAGTGGTGATGACCTGCCTCTTTCAGGTATTGAAATGATGGGATACTGTTTTCCAAAAAATTTTGTGATGATAATTTCTTTCACAATTGATTTTATTTATGTATGTTAGCATTAACATACGTATATTGTTTTACTAAAACTAATGTCACTGGCCATAGTGAAATAATTATGTAACTCAATTTAATCCGTTATTTTTTTAAATATCAAGGTGTGCATTCTTAAAATATTGATATTGTGTTTTATTAATTGTGTTTATTTTCAGCTTTTGTTCCAAACCCATATTTTTCGAAGTTCATCCATGGTTTGCTACGGTTATTTTCTTCAGATCGCTCTCTTCTTGAAGACCGTGGGTCCTTTATTATTAGGTATGTAAAGTTTTTTAAAGTATTAATACTGTCTCTAGAACTACATTATTTGGAGTAAACACATCAGTAGGAATTTTGCACTCCTACATTTGATATTTTTCGTAATCTGATGCACTTTTTTGCTTATTGTGGTCGTGTGTGAATAAGTGTTATTCCAAGCGGATAGGTCTACACAGAAGATGTAATACTTGGTTTCTATTTAATGAATATGATTATGCTGCTGAAGAAATACTACATGTTTACCCAATCATGATCACCTCCTAATTTTTTGAGGATTCAATATTGGAAAAAGTAACTATTGCTATCAAGTATGTACATTTATTACCCCCATTATTGTCTCCTTGGAGTTGTTGGGCAAAATGGAATAGATTATATTCAGATTAATGTGGTATGTTCGCATCTGGTAGTTCATCATATTGTAAATTTGTATACTTCATAGTGGATTGACTCACAGATAGCTGTTTTATCACAGTTTATGGAATAAGTTTCAGTATACTTAAACCATCTCTTCATATCTTATCAATCTTTGGAACTTATTGTGTACATGCATAGTTTTAGTATTTATGGATCTTTAATATTCCCTCATAGGCAGTTGTGTTCTTTGCTAAATTCAGAAGCTATATATCGTGCCCTCGCAGAAGCATTGATAGTGGAGGATGACTTAGCTTTTGCTAGCCTAATGGTGGAAAATCTCAATTGTATTCTGCTCACATCCAGTGAGCTGTTCACATTGAGGATGAAATTAAAGAATCTAGCAGATAAGGTCTGTATCTTGCAATTACTTTATTTTGCTTTTGATTGGGTGATGAATCTGTGTGATGTCAAAATTATGAATTATAATACAACTGTAATAAAAAACAAGAATTTTGTAATATTTTATTACTTGGCTCATTAGTCTGAAAGTAATTGAAAATCATCATTTTTATTCCCCAGGAAGCTCATGAATTGTTTCAGTGTCTGTATGCATGTTGGTGCCATAGTCCAGTGGCAACTGTAGCTCTGCTGCTTTTAACTCAGAATTATGATGTGGCATCTGAGTTAATTTCTACATTGTATCCTTTATTATTGGCTTCTTCTCCTGAAATATCTCTCTCAACCATTGCATAGTCATACATGCATGTTGGTCATTTCTACTTAACAGGAGATGTCGAACCAATACTAAGATGGAAGCTGCATGAACTTATTGCTGAAAGTGATTGGAGTCAGGTCGTGGTGTTAGACTTAGTGTAAGCAAAATTCCATACTCATAAAAATAATCCAGCATAGTAAAATACTGTGGGATTTGAATGAGTTTAATGGGCTGGAAGTGTAAATTGTGTGTAAAATTGTTTCTAGTTAGGTTATTTTCATTATTATCAGATTTTTAAAGGTATTTTGTATGCATGTTTCAACATGCTTAATCCAGTCATTAAGGACCTACTATTTTTCCCATTTTGGATTACTCTTTATGGACTAGTTTTTTAATTCTATATGTATGTACGTGCAGCATCAAAAGTACTACAAAAATATGAGTGGAATAGGTGGAGTATAGGAAAGGAGGGAGAGGGGGTAACGTAAAGGATGAGACAATGTTTTGTGACCTGAGCATTGGACTAGGTGTCTATATGGATCAGCCATTCATAAATATATGTTGGTGAAAAGGACAGTATGTTCTCTGTTCTAGTTAATACTTGACCATTTCATCATTATGGCATATTGGCAAATATGTTGTGAAATAAGCCTTAACCTACTACCAGTGGTGATTTGGATGTCACAGTTGAATTCCTTACAGAAATCGACCGACTCATTCAGCTCATCGAGTCTCCAATATTCACATGTAAGTATTACAGAGTAAGTGGTCTCAGTGAAGTTGGGGAGTGTGGTAGCTTAGTGGGTAAAGTACTTGGTTGCTGATCAAAAGGGCTTGGGTTCAAATCCCTTGTGAAGCCTTTAGACACCCCAAATAAAGAATCCTTAAAGTGGGAGATGAGAAATTTACACTAGGTGAGAAATTGAATACTTTCTAAGGTTATTATCATATTAATGTATTCATTTACTTTTATTTAATCTATTGTATTTGAGGTGATCAAGCTATGAACTACATTAAATTTTTCATTTAAACATAATGTGGGTTTGATCTGTTCCAAATAATTTGTGTGAATTCGTTGACAAAATTGTCAGATTAGAAGAATTGTGGATTCTTCGCAGTATGTGCAAATGTATGTTAATTTCATAGTGAAACAAAAACCAAGTACTGTTCCACTAACTGTTATTTTGTTAGTATGTTAATTTATTTTAGACAAGGCTTTATTAAAATTTTTATCTCACTTCTTTGATTGCAATTCGTGTTTGATTTAGGTTTTTTTTAACCACTAAACATTAGGCTGACTCCACTTTCTCGGCTATCATTAGTTTTATGTATCCTTGGTCAGACCTTAGGTTGGAACTTCTTGGAACTAAGCCCCCTGGTGGAGGATGCCATAGCAGCCGTGAGTCTTTGCTCCGTGCCTTGTATGGCCTACTAATGCTACTTCCTCAGTCTGAAGCCTTCCATACCTTGAGGCGGAGGCTGCAGTGTGCCCCTCCGCTGTGGCCAAATTGCCGCTGTGGCGGACAATTTTCTGGTCCATCTCCTGGTGATACAGTGTCTTCAAATCCATCGCATCAAAAATCAAAGTATGATATGATGATGATTTCATGCCTAATTTAAATTTGAAATTTCCTATTTATGAATATTTTCGTAGAATTGCTTGTGGAACCATTGATGTGGATTGTATGGTTCTCAGTATTTTTGATTGTTTTTTTATCCTGTAAATTCAACAAATAATCTCTTCAAATAATTTATCTTAATTTATGTCAATATTATGGTCCAGTGTGTGTGGAACATTGTGGATTAATCATTTGCATTGTTTATCACTTGAGACATAGAAGACCCCACCAACACTGATAATCTTTCGTGCTAGAGAAAAAATGAAGGTCTTACATTTGTGTATGTATGACACTTTGCTCTCAGCGATAAAAACTTGAATGTTATTGCTCTAAATTTTAAGTTCTGAATATTAACCCGTTAACGCCTAGCGGTACCATATGGTACCAGCCGGTAGCGCAATGCTAAACGTAACGTTTTTGTCACTTATTGTAATTTATTTGGATTTTTGAAAGCTTAAACATAATAAGAATGTTTTTATTTACATTTTCTCGAAAAGTTTGCTTTTTTAAAGCTGAAATTAACGTATTTAGAGCCGTTTGAAAATTGAGAATTTTCAGCTATGCGAAAAAAACGGAATTTTTAGTGCAAGCATTTCGATTTTCTTTACTTGCGTCTTATGTACTCATAATACGAAGATGTTTTAATGTAATTATGATTGTTATAACATGTACATTTCATATTAAGTATGGTTTTTGTATGTGAGCTTAATATTTGGGATGTTATGATGCAAAACATTTTGGTGGTACCATATGGTACCGCTAGGCGCTTGCACTACCATGTTTTGGCGGAAAGCGTAAATACGAACATTTCTGTTGTTTTCGTTTTCTAACAGTTATTTATTTTACAATTATTTATTTTTCATCATTTATATTATAAATTTTGCGTTATTTAATTGTTACAACACATACAAAATGTGTACATAAATTAATTTTTTTGTTATAAGGACGTCATCCTAGTACATCAGGCCCTAAATTGTCCGCATTTTTTTAGAATCTCGTACCCTCACGAGGTCTCAAGGAGTGGGAGGTATAATTGCATACCTAAATCCTATTTAGAAAAACATGAATAGGAAGAGTATCCGTGTACTCAATTAGGAAGGGGGTATGATGGGGAATAAGGGGGCTTGCTAAGGGGAAAATTCAATGACGGCTGGCGGCAAGAGACGACCACGCGACAGGCATCACTTCGACAAGAGCAGCCTAATCCTAATTTTTGTCTAACGTATCTCAATCACACTCCGATACTTTTCACACTTTCATGTGCTAGTAAAACTGAAATAACTTACACATACTGCTTATAATATAGCATGTACTGCAGCAAAGAGAGGATGAATACCTTCCTTCTGACTGAGGAAAATGGAATAACGAGTGGACGCCAATTCTGCCCGAATTTGAAGTTGTTGTTCGAAAAGGTGGGCAATCAGCTGAGTTTATCTCAAGAAATGTCTGAGAATTTTCAAAAGTGTAGTGAAACTGGACAGAGCCGTAAAGCACCCAAAAGGTATAAAAATAGGGAGGAACGACGCGTTTTTGATGATGAAGAGATCGTAAAGCACGAAAGGATTTCTCGTAATCCTGATTACCAACTCACTGATTCATGAAGCATCCACAACCAGAATATTTGAACTGTTCTTTGACGAAAATGTCCTTACACACTAAGTGTTAGAGTCGAATAGGTGTGTACAATTCTGAAACTGTTATGACCCAAATATAACACATGAGGTACTGAAAATATTTGTTGCAATTCTTTTTATAAGTTGGCATAAAACGACTCCCAGTAAAAGGCACTATTGTGAGGCAGCACTAAACGCCAGAAATAATCTTGTTTATTACACAATGAGACGTAAAAGATTTTTATCAACTTCGTAGGTTTATTCATTGCGGTGATTACACGGCTATAGATGAATCAGATAAGACGTGGAAAATGCGCCCTTTTATGGGCATGGCAAAAGAAAGATTCGGCGGATATTTCAGAGGAAAGCAGTCCTTGAGTTTCAATGAGTCGATGTTGTTCTCTTTTGGAAGACATAGCTGTTAGCAATTCTTGCGGGGGAAGCTAATTAGGTTTGGCTAGAAAGTGCAGTGCATCAATAGTTCAGATAGCTACTTCGTAAAACTCAGGAATGTGAGGCGACAAAATGGTCGTGGCCCATTTTTACTTGGATTCTGGATGCAATGACGCCCAACGCATGGATGCTGATGCGGAAATCCTGAAAAACATAACTCAGCTAGAGTTCCAATGGCCAGTAGTGTAATCACAGCTGGATAATAGGATCCCCTAAAATATCAAGGACGTGCTCAATTTACCAGAAGTGCGACTGGAATGGGGTACTTTGCTAAAGAAATAGATTTGTAATTGATTCATGTTTCAAAGATCGCATTCAACTGACAGCGGCCTATCTTCTTTCCAGTGCCCCTGATAGGTTCGACGGGAACAATCAACAAATAAAATCCAAGCCCAAGCGGGGACGGTGTGCTACTGAAAACTGAATCAGTAAAATAAGAACAGAATGCTTGAAATGCAATGCAGTGACTGCTTTGTTCATTTCCATATGCGGCAACGACTGAGTGAAACGCTAAAATCATGTTATTCTTGATTTCTACGTCGATTATACATAACTTCTATTTTATAAACAATAATATTTAATAATTGATTGAATATTATCGATATTTTAGCGTAATTTTGGATGAAAATGAATGTGTTTTCCGGAAAATAATAAATATTTAACGTTTTTGGCTTTAAAATGCGTTTTCCGAAGTTTTTCAAATTTCGTTTTTTTGACCCCTTAAACGCCTAGCGGTACCATATGGTACCAGGCTGTATCTTGGAAACTATTAGAGATAAAAGAATAAAACTTGCACTGAATGACTCAGAATTTCATTCGTATTAAAACGTATGATTACCACTAAAATCGCAGAAAATTTTTAATTCAGGCGTTACCGGGTTAAGATATGTTGTCTTAGATTTATTCATCTGTTACTAGCATCCTTCCTTGTTGTATTATATTAATGTTATGTTGCCTTTTGAATTTCAAGAAGCTCAGATTCCAAAGAAGAGAGCCACCAAAAAAGAGGCTGGTTGAAAAAGGATGCTGACCAACTGAATGAAGATGGTGGTGAAGAATATTCACACATTGACCCAGGTTTAAGACATTTCCTTTCTGTACAAGAAAGGCATAAAATTGAAAAAAAGGTGAGAAGGCTCTCAACAGTTGTGGAATGTGGCATTAAATTAAGTGAATCCTAGCGGATCAGTTGTGATTTGAACAGAATTGATTGAAAGGAACCAATTTAAAAATATTTCTTTTTTTGTAAATAATTATGTTAATCACTCTTGTTTATTTTTTAAATTATACAAGATGTTGTTTTAATGTAAAATATTGTTTTATATCATAAAATATCTATCCATGGACATTAAAATTTTTATCTGTAGATATTTTGTGAGAAAAATTTTTTGATAATTAATTGTTCAAAAAAATGATTGCCATTGTTAAATATTGCCATTATTGTTATTGATAATAAAGCGAATTTGGGATACCAAGTCCTAGTGTGAATTTTTTGCTGAAATTATAATTTTATGGAATTTAAAAGGAACCAGGGGCGCCGACTTATTAAAAAAATTGGGGGGGCCCATATCGGAGGTCTTGCCCCGGGGAGAGGTTAAATTCAAAGTGTGTCGCAGCACCGAAACACTACCATGATTCACGCCACTTGATTCAGTTAACCTGCTTAATCTTATAATTATTTGTTTCAACACACATTGTTGAATTTATTTTAAAAGGTAACTATCGTCTAACATGGGAAATAAAAATTACCAATATATTTTTGTGATTTCGCAAAGCATAATATAACTTAATTATTTTCTTGAATTATTGAGGGGGCTCCGCCCCCCCAAACGAATCTTTGAGGGGGCTCGGGCCCCCTCAGGCCCCATGGAGTCGGCGCCACTGAAAGAAACCAAAGCTAAGGAAACATAAAAAGAAAGTGAAATAGATAATATATGACACAATGTTTGGTTAGTTCAGATTCCTTGAGATTAAATGTGGGTAATAAAGTATTGGTTTAATATAGAAGTAATCCATGTTGATTTTTAAAAAGTTTTCTGGTGTTCTCTTTGCTTTTTACTTGGAAAATTTATTTACATTCTCTGAGGTATTAATTTCAAATGATATTTTCTGAGAATGAAGCAGTCACAAATAGGTGTATTTTTTAATTCTGAGCTGCAGTGAAGAATTCATGTCCAGGTTGATTCTTAATGACAATTCTGCAGTGCAAGTATGTACCAAATTTAGTGGCTGCTGAGGACGGAAGAAATAGAAACGTGAATTCAAAACAGCTTTAATGAGCCATCTATGTGTACTGCTTGAGTGAATGCTTTTGAATTATGCACATTACATGCATACATAATTTATATTGGTTGAAGTTGAATTGCCTAGGCTTGATTGCAACTACGAATTAATTGATAAATATGTATTTCAAATTCCAATTTAAATATTGACAGCTTTTTAATTTGCATGCATAGAAGTATACATACTGAAATATAGTGTAAGTATGTATTAGCGTAATAATTGCACCATGGTTGGAGAGCACAGAGGTAGATCATGGACTTCGCAGAAAGATGAAATGCTACACCAACTCACTTTGTGGTACAACATTTTCTACCTCCCTCCTCCTCATCCATATGAGTCAATTAAGAAACAGCCATGCAGTAATATTAATCGGTAATTTCAGTCTGTTATGGTAATAACTGTTTCGGTGGCATAATTAAAACTAATAAGTACAACGACTGGAACCCTGGTGTGTAATGAAGCTAATAAATTTACTACCATTACCTTCCTATCATCCATAAATCCCTGACTGCTCTGAAATATGAATTTCACTCTTGTAATAAGGAGTTTGAACCTTAAAACAGAAGAATTCATGAACCGGCTAACCCAGATGAAATCCCAGAAAAATAAATATCTAATTAATATGTGAGGAAAGCACCAGATTTAATTGAATATGATTGGTAATGGCAGTGTTGCTGGACATAAACTTCTGATTGAGAAGTAGGTTTATCACTTTGCCTTATTTTCAATATTCCATATAGTAAATATTTCCTAATAAAATGAAAAATGATGAAAAGAGGTGAAGTGTTGAGGCTGAAAGTGTGCACCTGTAGCACGGGTGATGCCAGCAGGAATGCGAAGATGCACAGTAGTTCAGTGTGCACAAGAACTGCAACAAAAAGTACATAATCTAGCAGGTGGTAGCCTTGGCAATACTTCTCACACTAGTACCCTTATTTCCTCTACCTTTTCTCTTGCAACTGAAGTAGCATTGAGGGTCCATTCACTCCCTGAGACATCTCGAAAGTAACCAATTCACATTCCAGCACCCCACATTGTGAAACAAGTTTTTTGCAAGATTATGAGGCCATTGTTTGTTAGAAAATAAATTTAAATTCCTGAATATTCTAAATTATGTGAAAATTGATAGACAATTGAAGGTCTATCACAACTGTTGTCCCTTTTCCAAACTTAAGTTTTCACTCCTCCCTCTCACAGCACTCCTCTTGTAGCTGCATGTATTTCATGAAAATTTATAGTCTTATTCATTCTCTCAAAATAACTGGTGTTAAACCTGTGAGGTAAGTGTCCCCCCCCTATTATGTAGGTTATGTCCTCCAGAGAATTAAAGTTATTTGAATTAGCGTATGAAGTTATTATGAATTAGCGTAATTGGCATTTTTTTCTCCTGATGGGATATAAAATTGGGTATCAAATGGAGTAAAAAATGCTTTAAAATCACAATTTCCAAGATTAAAAAAAAAAGAAGTCTCCTCTAAAAATTCTTGCTCATTAGCCTCAACAAATATGTGAACTCCTCTTATCTCCTTTGAATGCAAGTATCTTTCCAGCAGGCTGGGAGTATGACATCCATGTGAAGCACTTTTACATAATTAAAATAATCGCATGCTGCATACAATTATTTTATTTCAAATATGAATGTAAATACAATATCTGAAATAAGAAACAATATTTCATTATACCATTATACATCCAAAATTGACTCATCAAATGGCATTTATGGAATGCCTACTTTCCATGCAACTCCATACATAACAAAATAGCATTCACATTGGACACTTTTAATGACATCAGACTTCTATTAACTCATTTTTCACTTAATGTTCAACGGTATTGTGGCGAATGTTGTTTGATTAATGATCGAGAAACATCAGCATGCCCTGAAAGAATAAAAAAATACTATTAACTTAGGAAGCAAAGAGCTTAATACACCCATGTCTCGTATAGCGCAAGGGATGCGTTCCCTGGGGTCTTTGCGCTATATGAATTTGCGTTATACGAGAGCGTTTTAACATTGGGAAGATAGGGGATGCGTTCCTGGTAGCATAGGTCTTGGGCATTGAATTTCCTCTAAAACATATATATTCCCATAAATAGCCTTAGAAAACATTATTTATATAAATGTTTATAGTTTAAAACATCTTTAAAGATAGGTAGTATGCACGCATTTGAAGACTTTTATTCACGTTAAAAAAAATTCTTACGTGCTTTTGAAATTCCCTCCTGTCGTGCGGGTGGGCTAACATCTGCTATCTCAGGGGTTCGTAATGCATTGCCGGCAGTTGATGATTTTTCAAACCAGTCTAAAAACAACTATTGTGTCACCCAGGCCCTTTTGTCGCTCATCGAAATGACAGGCAAATGCTACTTTGAATGCCATTTCATAGCTAGCGGAGTTTATGAATGATAAATCATTTTAATTTGAAGTCCTCCGAGTCATTAGCAGCTACGTGAAACAGTCTTTAAATGCCTTGAAATCTGACCCAGGTTTTCCTTCCCTGAAAATGAATGAACGAGAATGCATTCTTTTCCAAAAGAATATCGTCTCGTCAACACTAAAAACTAGTTGAGGGGGAAAGGAGCCACTTTCAATCACAGCTTGGAGTTCATCAGAAAATGTTGTGGTGACTGCGCTATCAACACTTGCAGATTCACCTGATATCGCCACACTGAAAATACCTGCTTGCCGTTTAAATTCTGGAACCAACCGGAGCTTTCACTAAATGTCTCGGAGCGATTACCACTCTTGTCTTTTTGTACTGATTCACTATGAACTTTCCGTATGTGTAGACCGCTTGGTTGAAGTTGGTGCTGCTGAGCTCACTGATGTTTTAACTTTATCTTTATTCAGAATAAGGCATCATGCATTTAAACTTCTGCGCAATATCGCTTTGACGTTCTCCATTTTCAAAGCAATTGACCTATATCAATTTCTCTTCTAGGTTAATGGTTTTTCTTGATAAATTCTTGATTTTTCTACCTGCATTCCAATTTTTGCCATTTTCTCTTAGTTTTTACTCTGCATGGCTCTATCAAAATCACCTTCTACTACTGAACTGTATTCTTGAGACGCAGAGGGCCTACGACTGCGGGGAGGGAACGAAGCTATTGTGTTTGAGACTCTATAGAGGACCCTCTTATATGTTGACGCTATTCATGCGCAACTCGGCCACCGCTCCATTTCTCCCCCGTGAATACCGATGACCTTGAAGGCTTTAGCGTAGACCCTCTACCTGGAAGTCAATCGCCCGATAACCTATGACGGCAAAAATTACGTCTCAACCAGTATTGCTTAAAAAAAACTCATTTCCACTAGCCCCACGCTTAATTAATGATCCAAGTTAACTCATTCTGTTAAGGAGACGAGATAAATTACTTCGGTAGGCCGGCTATCTGGACCCAATGACGGTTAATAATTTTGGCCATTGCACAGCAATGGATTTCGATTAATACATAAACAGAAAAGATTTGAGGCAAGCAATACTATTAATATGCGTAAAATGATAGAAATTTCGTGTGTACTTAGCGCAAGTTCACGTTTTATCACGAGAGCGTTTAAGATATTTGATTAGGCTACACTGCGTTGCAGTGTTTCCCCGAGGAACGAATTTGCGCTATATCGAAATTGCGCTAATCGAAATTGCGCTATACGAGACATGGGTGTAAGCAAATAATTAAAGCGTGTAAAAATTCCACAGAGAAAAATAAGATCAAAGCAAATGATTTTTTCTCTGCGGAATTTTCCTTCATCAAGGAAAACGAAAGGCATTGATTGAGATTCGTTACCCACCATCCAAGTATTCATAATATACAGATTATTTGGTTTTAGAAATCCCAGTTTTGATGAATGCTAATGGTCAATTTTAAGCTCATTTGAAAAAGGTCAGATTCGCACCAATGCGATGCCACTCCACGTGATGTCACAGGGACCTAGATGCTATATAAGTAGTCAGGAGTTTTACATCGTCTCAGATTACCAATGCATGCATGTGGCACAGAGTCAGGGAAACATCTCTTAGTAATTACTTATTAAAATTGCCTATGGTCAGAAAGTTTCCTTCATTTGATAGGGTATTGATAATCATTATTTAAGCCAAGCGCTACCTGCTAGCAGAGTACTCTGCTACCTGCTAGCAGCCAGCATCTTAGCAGTGCTCATAGCCTCGCACCAAGGTGGCCTCACACAGTGGCACCCAGAACCAGAATGACGTCACAAGGGCTTTTCCCAGCATCCATACTTAGCCGTCATGTTTTCGCGCTCTTGAAAATTTTCACTTTTCATTTAATTGCGAAAAATAGATATCGTCATTTAAAAATCTAAAAGCGTGAAATACATACTCCAGGAATAATAATATTTCGATTTAGGGAATAAAAAAATAATAGGAAACCGCCCTTTTCGTGCATTCTGGGTGACTCCGTTACAGGTATCACCGCGGCTAGTCCAGGTAAAATAATTAAAGAGTAAGAATTCACTCACCAAGTTGTAATTCTATGTAAAGGGCAAGCATTATGACATGAATAGGTACATCACAGCCAGGTCCTTTGGATTTCCAAACCTAAAAGAATCATAAAAGAACATATCATCATAAAAGTCATATTTTTATGTCAGCAATTTTTTTTAAGTTCATATCAAGCAAAATGAATCTAAATCAATTCAGTACTGTGCAAAAATTATTTATTAAAAAAATCAGTAAATTTTGCATGGCAAGCTAAGCAATTGATTCCTGATAAATAAACATATTGAACAATCTGTACTACAAATATGAACTTCATAAAAATATGTAAGGCTCAACATGAGTGAACAAACTTATTTATTATGCATTCATGAACAACATGACATCATTAATGAGTTGCAAACCTGTTTTAAAGTTTCTGCTGCCTTCTCCAGTTCCCCTCGAATAGCAAATGCTACAGCAAGATTGTACTGCATAACTACTCGTGCTGTTGCAAGTGTAGCAGGGAACCAGGCTGGAAATACAAAATTGTGAAGGTAATCACACAATAACTTCATCAATAAACCTACGACACATAAACAATGGGTAAATAAGTGATATGGATTGCATTGTTTTTGTCAATTAGAACTTTTTGAGAATATATGCATACATAATTGCGCAAGCCTAATGAATTAGTTTCGTACAATTACTTATGAACATATTCTCACAAAATGATTAAATGAATGCTAAAACAAAAATTAAGCACAAAATTTACAATCAATGAATAAGGTGTATTTAGAGATATTGGGTGTACAAGTGCCGATATAATAGTAGGGTACTGTTCCCCGCATACTATATTGGCTGTTGCCCAATGTTTTGTGGGAATTGCTGGTCATTTTCTCCAGGGGATTAAGTCAGCTTTTCACTACTTTGCTAGAATTCAAAGCCAGATTCCATGTGTGGCCGATTCATACAGACAAAAATAAAAGCTCCTTCTACACATCCTTTTCCAACCTCTTTCCCTCCATGAACAGTTATAAATACCTTCCACTGAAAAGCTAACTTAAAAACTATAGGATCAAGGGTAGTACCAAAAACTCTTAATACAGCTTAAACGACCCACAAGATCATTGACTGAGAAAAGATTAACATGCCTAAAAATTGGCTTATTAGGTTGAATAAATTCATATCTCAATTTTGCACACACTTTTCAAAATTGGCAAAAATCACCTTTGAGGATTCGGCCATTTTCACTGCTAGCAGTTGAACTTGGAGTGGATGATGATATTGTCGTTGATGTTGATGTGGTTGAGGGTAAAGTCGAAGGGGTTGGCATCGAATCCACACCTTTACTTCCTGCAGATGCATCTTCCCTGGCATCACCATCTGATACAAGGAGCGTGACTCCTTCAAAAGGAGCTGCAGGTACTGTGAGAGATATGTCCCATACATTTTCAGGGTTCAGATGAGTGACAGCCTCAGCAAGTCGGTCCAACAATATTAAGGCCTCAGCAGCATATAAATGTCCAAGGAGTCTGTAAATTAATTAAAATAAAATCCCATTATGGCATGTTACAATAATTGGCTACTACACCTGCCGTGGTCACTTAATATGGTAGTGTAAGTATACCTGGGTTAAACAAAACTTTCATCAGTTTTTATGTTAATTAAATTAAACTATAGGAGTTTGAAAGTCAGCATCTCAATGAGAATTCATGGCATGAAATGTTAAATTCATCAAGAGAAGGCTTGTTAAAGTCCATATTAAAAGGCAAAAAACTAAAGTGTGTTTCAATCAATTTCATGGTCAATACCATAATGTGAAAATTCACTTTCTAGTTGAGTTCCTTTCCTCAGGCCACCAAGCAAATTAACCCCTCAACTCCGTCATGCGTACCCAGTACGCTTCCGGACCTACTGTGTATAATATCTTTTCTCCGCCAAATATTGTATGTTAAATTAAAACTAATTGCTCTATCTTTTGAAGAAATGTTTTTCCTCTCCAATAAAATATTCATAGCGGCTTTATGCCTTCAAGATTTAAAAAAAATGCTTTGATAAAATTCTGTTTTAAACCAGCACGTTGACGACTTCGGTCCAAAAACTCAACGCCTTCCTTCAACTGTTCTGTCATGAAAACTTCCGCCTATTCTGCTTGAAAGACGTCGGGAAGGGTCCGCTACTTTAGCTTGAGATACGGTATCTTCTAAGCTCAATGCCTTCTCTCCGTCATCTCCTTGTTTGTCGTCACCTGGAGCCCCAAGTGTGTTTGGACCGCCTCGTTAGTCCTTAGCATCCTAAGCGAAGGGGCCATGTGCTTTGCTCTGCATTTATTTTTTTTATTTTTTTTTTCTGGACAGTAATCAACGAAGATAAGATTCCATCTAAACAGTCAGCATATACCAGGGCCCCTTTGAGATATTTTCTCGTCTCTTAAGGGAGCTTCTAAACCACGAGCTTCAGTCCACTAGAGTCATTCATGCTGTGTGGTGTTCTTTCAGGCAGTGTGTTGAAATTCTCATCGGGTGTACTTCCTGTGTGTGCTATTTTTTTATAATTGGGGATCCTACGGAAAGGGAATAGTATTGAAAGGCATAAAAGAGACTCGGAAGTCTTTTTGTGTTTTAGGTTATAGTAAATTCATTGGTGGGGTGAATTTCAAGGACCTGTAATTGCATTCGTACCTAATGGAAAGAAAACGCCATTACAAGTGGTGTATGAAGTTACTTAGGAGCAGTGGCGGATACAGAAAAAATTCAAGGGGGGGCGCAAAAGATATCTCGAGCTACCTTTACTTTTATCGTAATAAAAAATTAATCAAGCCACGTGCGAAGTTGAATAAAGTTTTATTTAAACTCATTATACACGTATAGAAGTCAATATCTTACGATACAAAAAAGTTACAACTGTGATTCTACAATGTTCGGCAATGTGAGCGACCCCGCAAAGGGGGGGCGCGCGCCCCCTGCGCCCCCCTTCTGTATCCGCCTCTGCTTAGGAGACTATTGAATGCGGCAGTCCTAAATTCATACGTTGTTCAAAGGAAAAACACGTATAAAAATTCGATTTATCATTTTGCATGCCATTGGTCTAGGTAATATTTTTGAAATATCCAAAGTCATACGAACTGTTTGGACATGGATGTCACTCATTACACGATTTAGTACCAAGACTCACAGAAATGCATTTCCTATAGACAATTCCTGCAGCTGGGAAGAAATCAAAGTCTCAAAGGAGGTGTGCAGTTTGTGCCTAATATGGGAAATGAAGAGACTGCGTGTACTGGTGTGTGTGTGCTAAATGTGCAGTGGGAATATGTTTGGATTGCTTCATATCATGTCACACAAAGCAGATTTACTAAGGTAAATCATTTGAATATTCACATATTGACCTTTGAAACATTACCACGTGATTACCTATATAGAATGATGCGGTAACAATGACAAAAAGTCAGAGAAGTGGGCGGAGTGGTAAATTTTCAAGTAGGCGAAACGGGTAATCCTATCGAAAGTATCCAATCTGTTATGACATTTTCAACCACAAATAACTAAATAACATCATGTAATTGTATTTTTTAATGCATGGAATGTTAGAGATCTCGTAGCTTATTCGAAACCAAATTAAAATCTTTCAAAATTAAAAATTTATTCATTAGTTCATAAAAGGAGGTACATAAAACAATAAATATTTTTTCAAATCGCTCGAAAAATTATTATATAGTAGCGTATTATATTACGCAAGTTTACAAAAATTTTCAACGATACTGATTGTATATTGTGAAAGATATAAATTATTGAATGATAGTATGCCAAAAAGGCGAAGTCATTTAAATCTCATCCGGCCGCTGAGATGGGATTTAATTAAATGCCCGCTGCGCTTGAGGGGTTAATGTGCTGTCCAATTACATTTCTTCTTTGGGAAGAAAGAGCTACAATTGAATCTTGTGACCTCATAAGTTTCAGTACAGATCAACATTAAGTTCATTTGATTTTTGAAGTTCACACATGGAAAGCAATTTTTGTTTTTCAGTAAAACAGGGACCACAGACCTTGCCAAAAATTGGCAGCCATTCTTATAGAATGTACAATGAGTGGAAAATTAGTAGTGACCACCCCCCTAATATGTTAATCCACTTTGTCTATCTTATCTTTAACATCTAAGTCACATCATATTAGTTGACTGATGAGGTGAATTAGATAGTAAGGACACAATAAAAATTACTATAACAACAATTAATTATTAATGCTAACAGGTTCCTCAATAACTAACATTTAAATAACCTGGACGAAACACATTTAAAACCACCCATACCTCGGATACTCAGGTGGGACTCAAACCCGCAACCTTGGGTTTGGCAGGTGAGGAAATACTCCCTCAGCCACCGGGGCCAGCAGACTAATGCAAATATATTGGTGCCTTCACATTAAAATCACTGACGAAAATGCCTTACCTATGGGCTCCTGAGAGTCTTGGCTGGGCGAGAAGATTCTGTGCATGAGTTAATGCAATTGTACAATCTCCAAGACAAAGGGAGACATATGCAGAGGCAGCAAGTATTGAACACTGCAGGGCACCCAAGTCTCCAGTGTATGAGCCACCCATTCCAGATGAAATGCCATTTCCATTCCCTCCCCCTACTATGCTACTGTTGATGGATGAACCTGGAGCAAAAAGACAATTAACATTAAGATAATGTTTAGCTTCGAAAGAGACTGAGCATTTGTCCCGTCTGCTACCAATCTGACGAACTCGACCATCAGGTTCAGCACTCCACGGCTTATATATCCCAGACCAGCCAAGATGCCTGGCCTTGGGTAAAAAGCAGCAGGAAGTACTGTCCTAGGCGGACGGTCGGCCAGATAGGCAGCAGTCAGGATGAACCTCCAGGTTGCCTCACGTGTCGCATTCTTTATTATCTTAACACATTCAATGCAGGCCCGATTTTCATGAATGTCGTCAGAATCGGCCGATAAAATTAGAAAGAAAAATAGAGAGAGGTTTTTGCGCCTTCCATTCAAATACTGCTATTTACAAACAGCGCAAATGGGTCAAAAGAGGGAAGCTTGCTGAAGGCCATGCACACGATCAGCAGACTCGGAAGTGGATATTAGCCACGTACGGAGGCAGAAAAAGGCCCCCGTCTGACCAGCAGAGCACGCCAATTGACGTGCTCCATATTTCGGCTTGGACGGGACCACGTCAATTGACATGCTCTGTACTGAATGTGTTAAGGTATTCAGTACAGTACAAATCTTGATTAAACAAAAGGCCGTTTTCTTTCCATAGCATCATCTATAAAAATCGTTAAACTTGGAACAGTACCACAATATCAACTACTTTTGATTAAATCACAAATCATTTCCTCCATGATTGTAGAAATAAATATTATATAAGAAAGAAAGATTCATCTCAAAATAGTGTATAGTTGGTCAAGCGAATTTACGAGAGCATGAAATGGTGAAATGAAAACACATTAATTACTTTCCCACACAGTGTATTCAATCTACGTGTGCCGCTTTGATACTAATCTACAACAAACACCTTGATGTTCAAGAACATTACAACTCAGCACTCTTCAATGATGGTGTGAGAAAAAATTAAAACCAACCAGCAATATTAATTAGTGGGAAAAGAATTTAATGTGCTTTCATTTCATTTTAAGGAGGTGGTTACCTAAAATATTACATCCTATTGTTATCTACCACAGTTTTTAAGAAGTAGTTGAAAGTCTTTTAATACATACTAAGTAAGACTGAATTACAAAAGTCTACCAGATGAAAATGACACAAACGAGCTCAAATCAAAGTTGACCTCCTCAAAGTGCAAATCAGCTAAATCATCAGGAGAGCAACAATGAATGAGCTCTGATGCTGACATCAATAAAAAGCATTTTGAGGAATCAACGTGTACTTTTAAGGAATCATTGAAAGGCAGAGAGTATAATCATGGAATATGTAATCCACAAACACATAGGTATTGGTAAACGAGGCATTGAAACATCTCACAATTTGTCACGTAATAATTTGTTTATGACATACTTTGTCCAAAGGATGAAGTTTTATTGGATTTGTAGGGAGGGTGAGACTTCTAGATGAGTGGATCAACTTATCTCACAGGAAAATATGGAAATTTGCATCCACTTAATTTACCCGGGAAAGCATCACATCTCTCTTCACCAGCCTTCAACAAATTGGGAAAAATATGACCAAGAGAACCTTCTGTAACTGGGCCCAAGCGAGGATGCGAGTTGTGTGCACTTTTATCAGCTCCCTCTTCAGATGGTGCAGAAGAATTCCCAGGCTTTTGACCTTTCCCAGCTGTGCTTCCATCTTCCTCCACTGATGATGACGCGGCAGGAGAGGGAATGTGTGCATTGGGCAGGATGAGCTGGAGAGAATTCCTCAGGCAGAGAGAAGCAAACTCCAAAGAGGGCACTGGGATTGCAGATGACTGGCCATCACAGCTGTTGAGGGGAGAAAAATTTTAATATCCGTACGCCATAGAATTCGACATAAAATACGAGTATACCTGAGATTTAAGTACTATCAAACTTTTTGAAACAGCAAACATATAGTCAGGCCATATTTAAAACAGGATTTACAGCAGTAAGTCTTTCTTACATTAATCCTTCTACAGTCATGAGACCCAGTCAGCCTTGTGGGCTCGTCCAAAAAGAGTTTCTTATCTTGGTTAATAGGTTATGATCAATCAAAATGAAATGCTTTCAAATTAAAAATTACCAGTATTCCATGAAAATGGTAACATATGTATTAAAAAAAAGACTTAGTATAAAGATTTTGATAAGCTAAAAACATGACTTAAAATATATGTAAAGGTATGAACTATCTGGAATGTGAAATGGAATTTACTGGCCATAGAGTAATATGTAGATGTAAGGGTATTATGCTATTCACAGAGTATAACAACCCATACAACAAATTTCTTGAAGATAGCCTAAAAAGTATTCAAATCTAAAAAATAAATAGTTATTACCAAACTGAATTATCATAACAGTACTTGGGACAAAAAATAAAGTTTGTACAGCTACGTAGGTATGAATGAGATATATTAAATAATTTAAGTATAGCGGGATTAAAAATGGTGATAACTTTGCAGAGTCACCCACAATGCACAATTTGAGCAAAAATTCCACTCAGAAAAAATATAAGTATCCTGGTCAAGGCGAATGATTTCTTTTTCTGTGGAATTTTGGCTCAGTATGAATGAGAACCAATTTTTGATAAAATAGATGCATTTTCTTCAAACCCTCTGCATGAAATGAAAGCCAAATATTTCAATGAAATAAAAATCTTGAACCTAAGAGATTACAAAATTCCTTCAATATACCTGATTTTGGGCCATATTCTTCCTTTTTTGGAAATGTATTGCTCATTTAAAACACGCTGTCATCCTGAAAGTTACAGTTGGTATAGAGTACACAATTTTCAACATTAATGGCAATAATTTTTCATTCTCCTTAGGAAAAAATATATTATCAATTACATAGTCTCTTTCTCAAATGTAAAGAAAATTGCACCTGAAAAAATATCAAGGTGAGATATGGAAAAATGATGACCAATATTTACTCCACATGATCAAAAAATTTCAAGATGATAACATGAGTTTTAAGCAAGTATGTAATCCATCACTGATAAAGACGGACTGAGCTGGAAGTATTTGCCCTCTTAACTTCCCATTCAACTTGGAGTTACACTGCGACTACTTAGAAAGCACTTGCCTGTATTTGTCATCTTTGTTGAGATGAGATGTAAGAACAACCTTACGATGAGGAGGGGCTCCAACAACACCTTGAACCAAATCCTTCCTTCTGGCTGACAAGTCAAAATCAGCTTCATTCCCCTAATTTGATTATTGATATAAATAATCATCACCATAAAACATAAAATATCATTTCATAAATGTTTGAAGTTTTTTTTCTACTGCATAAATATTTTAATGACAAATTTTATACCTATTTTTGGAGACAAAAGAGGTTTCAATTCCGGAGAGAGCTTTTTAATGTCAAAGAAAAATGTATTCAGCAGAAGTAAGAAATATTCATCTCAAATTTATTTGAGATTCAGCAGCTTCTTTAACCCATAAAATCCCAGCATCATGAAACCGATGGCTTTCTGTGGTTTTTGCCAGTTTTGGCAGTGTTTACATTCATGCAATATTAATGGGAATACTATAACAGGTGAAACTCAGTTTTCTGTTGAAGTTATCTTTTTTTATTGATGGGATATGCTTTATTCAAAAGCTGAAAATTAATAGCCATTTACATTGCCTCTGATTTGAGAAAATAAATTTTTATCATGGCTCACCAATACTACCAAATACAGGAGAACTCAATTCTATTTTATTGACACAAAAGCATACATGGCTACTACTGGAGAAACCAAAATAGCAATATCATAATTATAAATATCAATAGCATAATCTGTGGACTGACAGAAGTATTTTTAGAATTAAAGGCATTTCCAGATAGGCTGTAGAAAAGTTTTTACCCAATTTGAAAATTAGGGATAATACTAACAGGATGATGAGCTGCAATACAGCACTCCGCAAGCCTCAACCACAATCGTGGGTCAGCATGATGAAAACGGACAGCAGCAACAAGGCAGTCAAATGCTTGAATAGGTCTCCCAGAGTGAAGTAAACAAAGCCCCATGTTGTGGAGTAGCCACGGAGAGCGATCGCCAGATAGACAGTGTAGTGGCCTTCCAGAGAGACGCTCACCTATACATGAAAATATGAAAGAACTTTCTAATAGATGGTATGGCCATGTGCAGTAAAGTCTTCATTATCTGCGGTTCCATTAACCATTCATTGAATTATATGCCTATGACATTCCTCCCCAGTCTTCTCCAAAATCTCTCATATTCCCCCTTCAATTCCTATTCTTCTTTTCCTACCTCTCCTCACCTCAAAACAACCAGTATTTCCAAAAGATGCAGAAAAAAAGACACCAAAACCAAAGCAAAAATTGCTAAGAAAATGATTATTAATAGATTATCCATCATTTTTGATTATACCTCGTTAGTAAGGATAATACAATTGTACCAAATGCTAATTATAGTCAGTAGCCTATCCTCACTCATTCAGAAGCCATCCCGAAACCTCCACATAAAGCGAAGTTGCCATACCACAGTTAGGCCATGACAATCCTGATCCCGCCAGACCGCTAATTTGACACTGAAGGCTTTTGTGCTTTGACAACCTTTGCTTTTAGAAAATGGTATGAAGGAAACTACCATTTTCTAAAAACTTCAGGACTGGCAGTCATTCATTCTTTTCTGAGACTAAAGAATGCTCATTCTCAAAAATAATATATAAGTGTGCAAATGCCCGCAGGACAGTGGAGACATTTACAAGTGAAAAGGTTAGGTTTCAGACGGTTAAATATTAAATGTAGTGTAAACACTCTCATCAGAAAAAAATCCAGTGCTTATATTAATGATTTAAGTGATCACCAGAATAACAGTGACCATACAGTGAATGAAAAGAAAGTTAACAAAACTCCCCTTGAGTAAAACAAACTTATCAATGACACCAGTGATATCAGTCCACACACAAAATTTTAGGACATGCACGTTTCCAGGGGTTTTCAACAGATGTAATTTTCCTTGAGGCTGAAGGTTTCAGTTCGAAAAATGTTTTCAACATACAGTACACTCCCGATTATCCGGGCTAATGATGGGGAAAGACGGCATGAACAATCGGTAAACACGGATAATCCAAACTTTCACTTAAATGTCTTGTAATGTTCATAATTTACGTAAAACAAACAATACAATATTATTTATTCTGTTATTTAAGAGTGCTTCCCGGACTCGTTGCCAGCCTTATTCGCCAGTTCGCGATCTTTTTAGCAGCGTTAACATGGTTGTACTTGTATTATTAATGCTCCATTTAAGGCCTGGTTTCGAAAACCACACATCGGTGGCTGTGTGATCATGGATACAGAAAAGTGGTTTGCACAAATACTTCAAAACCACTGCTTGACGTCGGAAACTACACTGTCAAGCACCACGCCACGTAGCCGTGTCTCGCACAAGTTGCCCGGCTTGCAACTGCTGAAAATGTGTATCCGTGATCAAGGAGCACAGTCGCGCACTGCGAGGCTTGGAAAACAAGAACACGGTGCTTCCGTGAATGCAGCTAGTGCGCGATCACTTCCGTTTTACGAAGGGGATTCTAACGGAAATAATAAGCCTGGTGTATCCTAGTATTAATGCCGTAATTCCGATGATTTTGTGTCCGATTTTTTTTATAACCATCGTGGAAAAAATTGAGCGAGATTGAAAATCATGCACGAATAATCCGCAACCTGGATAAACCGTAGCCGGATAATCGGGAGTCTGCTGTAACTTATGAATTGCAAATATTATTTCCCTAAAATCATAAGAGTATAAGTGAATTTTTAATTACCTTGCTCAGGAGGAGGTAATGATGACAGAGCAGCATCATTTTCCTGCATTGCACGATTCAAATAATGGCAAGCTAAGTTTGGCTTTCCCATACACTGATGAATGCATGCCATACCATTATAATACGCAACAGCCAAAGATTCCCCTGTATCCCTGCATATAAGAAAAGGACTTTTACTTACAAAAATAAGAAGATAAATTAAGTGGTCATGCACCAATGGTGAACATTGTACACTGCAATGAACAAAAAAGAACTATTTTTAAAAAAACAAAGCATTTCAGACCTGAGCGAATTCTTTTAGGCATGATAACTACAATCATTACAATTTCTTCATAAAAACTATAAGACTATGAACGTTGTTAGGGACTTACTTGAATGTATGCTCCGTCTGTGGTATTGAATTGAGAACTTTGATAGCTTTCCTGTAATTTCCACGGAGATACTCCAAGTTTCCTTTTAAAAATACTGAAGCAGGACTCTGGAAAAAAACACCATTTGCATCACAGTTTCTGACAAATTCCAAAGTCTAATTTAAATGAGATATCTTTCACCACCATTTGATGTCACTACTTACCACACCTCCTGAGGTCATTATAGCCTTTAGCTCTCTTTTGCAAGACTTTAAAGCATGAGTTGCCAGATATGCTCGAGTTTTCAACATTGAAAGTTTCAATCTGAACCATTCCCATCCTCCATTCAGGCCTTCTCCTAATATTGGCTGTGATTCCTGCAATTCATAGAAGAATAGCTCTGTACTAATGCAAGAGATATTAATTATGATTGAAAGTGAGGAAATAAAACTTTGTAAGGTTCACTGTTATTTAACTATGGGCACGACCCGGGTTTCGTAACTTGGTTACATCGTCAGGTGACTGATCTTGCATGCATCATACATTTATACACAAAGTACACAAGTGACTGTGAGGACATCTATCGGAAAGGAAAAGGACTGGTTGAAAGAGCGGGGGTGAGGGTGACTGAAATAGGGAGAGGGGGGTGGGGGAAAGGGGCAGCCTTGATTTGGGACGAGGGTTTTTCCTGTGAGGATAGGTATCTGACCAGCCAGGGGAGGGTGGGGTTAAAGTGGGTGAGGAGACGAGAGCTAAAGAAGGTGGCCGTGTTGGGGAAGAAAGAGAGGATTAGCGGGGTACATTGAGTTTTCTAAATCACAATAGTCTACGGAAGGTCGTTGAGTCCGGCTGTGGAAGGTGCTGGTATGGGTTAATGATTTCCCCGAAGGACATGGGTCACTGGGGGAATTTTGGTAAAGGCACTGCTTAGTATTCGTTCTTGGAAAGTTTAACAGCATACAGGTGGATAGGCACTTGAAAATTTAAAGGTTGTCACTGTAGGAGTTCATTGATGGGGATGGAAAAGAGAGGGGAGTGGGAGGGGAGCACATGTTCGTTGGCAAGGGGGGTGTTGTTCTTTAAATGTTGTATAATCTCCAACGTTTCCAGGGCATCGAGTCTCCTCCTGTTTCCTTCTGAGTGTAGGATATCCGGCTTAAAATCACTATTGTGTTTGCCATCTATTAAATTTATATCCATCTATTAAATTTATTTTCTTACTTCAAATATCGAGAGGTTTCACAAAGTAAAGCCTGAAGTTATTAGTTATAATTATGATTGAAATAAAAATTTATTTCATACTATTTCAATTCACCTGACACCAAGGAAAAATAAACAGAAGGCTCAACATAATTTCAACTCTTCTGTGTGGAAAAATGGCCACTTGTTTTTTTTTGTAAATTTCATTCCCAAAGCAACATCTTCGAGTATTTTTTCCTAACTCTTTTGAATCATGTAAAAATTTCAGTTACACAAATAATGACACATCCCAACAAAATATGTACATATTCACCTAAAATACAAAGGAGATATTATTTTCAAGTCCATAGTGCGGATGTGTTCATGGAAGATGATTATTACTTTTGAGCAATATAAATTCCTACGCATAAAAGTGTTAGCACAAAAAATCCTATCTTGACCCCTATGAGGAGACCTGGGAGCATTGGTGCCCTTACAAACTTTGTACATATTTAACTCCAGTAAATCCTAACATTTTCATTTTACAATTAGCGTAAGAAACCCATTAATTAACTCTTTTAAAAATCCACTGACAATTATTTTCACTTTGCATAGGTAAAAAAATGACATAACCACATGCGCCTAGCAAGTGGAAAGTAGTTGAAAGCACAGGACTTCAGATAATAGTAAATGTAATGTGTAGAAAAGGATATCACGTATGTACCTCCTTATTTCCTAATTTCATTATGAGACCTACTTTAAAAAAATACAACTTGCTTCATCTTCAAACCACATACTTTCATGTCTATCAGTCAGCCACTATGCTGCTAGTGCAGCTGCGAACAAAGTGAGGTTATAATCCACTCACACAAGCAGAAATATAAAAAAAGAAAAGAATACATTGATTTTACTTCCAGAATAAATTTCATGTCCTACCAGGAAGAATATTTCTGAAATAATGGCAGCATAAAAGAGGAACAAATCATATTCCTGGTGAATTTATGATTAAATCACAATAGAGCTTGAAAACTTGATTCCAGGAGTATGGCGGGATTTTTTAAAAGACAAAACTTACTTTTCCATCTTTAGGTGTACTGCTGCTAACTGATGATGAGGGAGGTTGAAGGGGTGATGATGTTAGGGGAGGGACCCCTTGAGGAGATGATGAAGGCAGGGGAGCAAAGTGACTGTCAGCATATGCCACCAACGAAAGAACTCGATCAGGGCGATGAGCACAGAGATGCAACTCTCCAAGAAGTAAGATAACCCGATGGGCCAGGCTCTCATCTGAAATAGATTATCAAAACTTGAATATATTTTTATTAAACATTACAAATAGTAATTAAAAATGCAAATTCAAGCTTGCATCGTGAAATTTTGAGGCACAATTTCAGGGTAGCAGAATAGCTACAAAATGAATCTCAGCCTAAGAGAAAGAAAGCTCTGGGTATCAGACAGCCTGATGACCAAGAGAGTAATATGGGTAACAACCTCATTCTGAGTGAATAATTTTTTATCAAAACTAATTCTGATAATTCAATAAAACCATCAGTTTAGTTGGATTTTAGGCACTAAATTCTTCAGAGAACTTTACAGAGATAATTCAGCATAATTTTTTGTAGAGACTAACATGAAAATTTCCCCTTTTAAATTTATTATGCAATTTGACTAATCTGAAACACATGCCTATCATTTCTTCATAAAAAATAATATCAAATTAAAAAAAAATATGTATCTTGTTCATCATAATCTTATCAATCCTACACCAATCAAAATAACTAAAGCAGTGACACGAGGTTGACTCCAGAAAAAGGAAAACAATGAAATCTTGTCCACTGCAAACTAATTTCAGCAGGTGGCTTAAAGTGGATGTGAGTGTGCAAATAGACCCAGTCAAAATGGGACCTGCCAGTATAAGTGACCGTCTGTTTGCGTGAATGACTTTTGTGGGCTGGAATGGAACATGTACAAATACATGGACCAAATTAGAACAGGTTCTCCTTCCCATTCATGCGTTTGCACTATTGGGGTGGTTATGCAATGCATTTTCATGTTCATTCACAGGGGCGGATCCAGGACTCCTTTCTGGGAGGGGCACAAGCAAGGCCGTATCCAGGATTTTGTTCAGGGGGGGGCACAAGGATACCTTGTTATACAAAACGAACAAAATGATAATGAGACCGTGTTAAAAATCGAGCATATTTTAAAGGGTCTGGGGGGGGGCACGTGCCCCCGTGCCCCCCCCCTGGATCCGCCTATGTTCATTCACACGATTATGCATTAACTTGTAGATGTTAATGTATCGCTGAACCAGGTCTTAAGCCGTATGTTTTGTACAACCTCTACTGCTTGTTGGCAATTTGTATTCTGTAAAGCTCTATTGTACTCCTGGCATTCCCAATCATGTTCAATGCTTTCTCTAGAAAACTGAGTTTTGGTCTCCAATAAATTCACTGTGTATCAGGTAGCTTTTTCCTAAATAATTCCTCCTTTCCAAAATAGGGCCCTAAATTAGTCACATATATTTTGGGCTGCTCTGTACCATGCTTCAGCATTTTGGTGATTTTAAGAAAATTGTATACCCTTTGAACAAATTTTTAAAATTCCCACCGACTAGATTGAACCAATAGACTTAGCAGAGAAAAGTTGCCTCCAGAGGATGACCTTTGGCACTCAAAGCATCTTATCTTGCAGAACTGATGCTTGAGTTGCAAGAGGACATAGGTGCATGTAGTCGCTTCCAGGGGACAATGCTTCCTTATGCTTTCATTAGACTGTTTTACAAGACACACAAACACTAAATTACACATATTTATTCTTACCCATTGTTTCAATGTACGGCAGAAGGGCATTTAGTATACGTATGGCAGTGGAATACTGTCTCATATGGTACAGCAACACAGCTTGGTTGAAGAAAATAACACAGTGAGTAGGACCTTCAAGGGAATCCAAGTCCTCTATATTAAGATGTGCCTAAAAAAGATACAAATTTTATTATACGTATCATTCGACAAAATTATAAAAAAATATACATATAATCAAAACTTTACAATCACTCAATGATTCACATCACATGTAACGAAAGCCTAGCAAATAAGTTGTTTACAAGTGATATTTAAATTAATACAACTCATTTTCCAAAACGGCTAAGATCCAAATAATAATCCACTGCAAGAATTATTCACTAGAGTTAAATGAAGAGAAGAAAAACTGCTGCTTAACAAGATATAGTGAGCCGCATCATCAATTCACTATGGAGAGAGACTTACCGCATTGCAAACTGAGTTCAAAGCTCTACGAAACTGATCTGTCTTCCTTAACTCTCCGCGATAATATTCAGCCACTGCTTTGTTGTGTGCAATCTTAAAGTCCATGGGCCTGACGTTCGAGGTAGCCCCAGGAGCTCCTGAGAGGTTTCCTCCAGCAGTTCCGGCAGCTGCATTTCCCCCTGAAGCTGCACTGGAACTATTGGTAGGAGGAGCCCCCACGGTCACTCTAGCTGATTGTTTTTCCGTGCCTACCCTCGCTGTAGATTGCACTGCAGCTCCTCCAGAAGATTGAGCAGTGGGCGTTCCCGAAGTATAACTTCCACCGCTTTCCATTTGAGTTAAAGCAGTAATTGCTGCAGAATAATTTCCCCGACGGAATTCCATCAGAGCTGTTTGAGCAAGTTGCCTCTCCTGCTCGGAGCATTGTGAAACCAACGATGAAACTGGAGATGTTAATGTTGAATTTGAAATAGTTGTGGAGTGTGAACTAGAGGAGGGTTGATCGGGAGATAGCATCCACTTCTCACCTCCTTCTTCATTTTTCTCCGCCGCTTCATGTTGTTTCACCTAGGACAAGAGTGATAAATTGCCGTTTAAGTGCCGATGAAATACATGCTTTCGGGGAAAGAAAATATAAGGGACCTTGTTCAATTTGCAATAAGATTATAGTTTAAAAGTCATTAACTAGCGTTCTTAGTGAACATATATTAGAAAATGAAATACCTTAGTTCCCGATGAATTAAGTTTCATTCTTATATAAAACGATAAAAAATAATCAGAGATCCATATGAAAACAAAGGAGTCGTAAACGCAGGTATTTGTCTATTTACAAATAATTGAACCCAGACTTAGGGTTGGAACAGCGGAAAACTTGTTAAATGTTCTTCTAAACATGAGTGTGACTTCATTTTACCATGAACATGGGTCACAGAAAAAGAAATTGTCAAGATCTTCACGAAACTTTCTTGACAGCCATTATTTTCGATCTTCAATTATTATGCCCTTGAAAACAAGAGCAGCACCAGCAGCACGAGCCGCAAAAAATAGCATGAGCTCCGGTAGATGTCTCTACAATTACCATTTGCTTCTCGCGGGATGCTGGTGGGCTCACATTTGAAATTTCATAGCACATGTAAGTACCATATATTTACGATTTTTAGTTAAAAAAATGTTGCTTTTGTGGAAAGGTAACAAGAGGGTGACATTAGGTTCTATAAAAATCCACCCTGTTGTTATAAAGCTACTTTTAACCGCTTCATCATCATCATTCGCTTATAATTCCTTTTTGATTTGGAGATCATTCATGTCTACTTTGATACGGCATCCAATATCAGTAAATTATTAATTTTGTACATCTTTTTCCTCAAATGTTTTATGCTACGTTAATTTGAAAGCCTTATGAAATCGAAAATAACATATATAATAAAAATTGGAGATACAAAAGCCATTAAAGATTCCATACTAACCGCTTACCTAAAAGAGAAAGCCAGCAGTCAAAAGCTAATAATATATAAAAGAGTTCTACTGCGGAATGATAATAGGCCTGATGACACAAATGATATACTTTGACGCGCTGTGAGCCACTAACCAAAGCGGCTTACAGCGTGGTCAATTTTGTCATCAAACCTATACTATCATTCAGCAGCAGAACTTCTTTCATAATTTTAGTTGTTTTTGACTGCTGACTTTCTATTTTAGGAAGGCAGCATGGAATCTTTAATGCCTGTTGTATCTTCAATTTTTCATCGTATAGGTATGCTAATTTTAAATTGATGGTAATTGCATATGGGTTTATGATTAGCAATGATGTAATCGAGGAATAATTAACAGATCCCTGGCATTCAGAGTAAGTAAGACATTTCAGTGTTCAAATACGGGTTAATTTTTATCAGTGTTAATTTAGTGGTAATACTCGCGATATAATGCAAATTCTCAGAATAGCTGTTGTTGTGTGAACGATAAAAACATTTGCTTTCCTAAGAGGAATTCCTAACACAGATGGCTACACCAGCTAAAAAGCCCGTGCAGCCGCGCACAGTACCTGTTTATCGGGACACCGCACAGGGCCGGCTTGTGAAGTGGCAAAGTTCACTTCACCAGCCGGTAAGTATGTACGGTAAGTGTATAGCGGCCCAGCTAGATGATTGCTGACAATGATTGTCCATCTGTGCAGTCATTTGGCACAATTTGCATTGCCACATCCACTTTATTCTGAAAAAAATCTCTGGACTGTTATACCATAGGATGCTCTTCTATTTCTCCTGGAACAGCGAATCGTGTTTCACTAGTGATAGCTCGCGTCTCCATAATGCTTACCCGTGATTCTTCCACCCTTCCGTTCCTATCCATACCGCGGAGCCGTCTTCGGCCTCCTTTATCGGGGTAGCGCCTACGTTTTACACTTCCGCTCCTCTCCCCTCTTGAAGTCAGGGTAAAAGTCCCTTAATGCCTGTTTACACGGTACATTAACACGTACGGGTTAGTGTATAAATGTAAGAACGCGAGAATGAACGCCAAAATGCACCGTGTAACCAACCAACTTGTGCGAATGCATGCACAGAAAATAGAACTTGTTCTAATTTGGTTCATGCATTCGTACATGTTCCGTTCCGGTCCACAAAAATCATTCATGCAAACAGACATTAACTCGTACGTGGTAATGTATCGTGTAAACAGGCCTATACGATGCGCGACCTCGAGAGTCATTCCTGCACGGGATCCGACCAGGATCTATTTCTATCGGTCACTTCCTCTTGACTTTTATAATTTTTTTCAAGTACCTTATCCATTTCACCTTTCAATTGACGGAAATCTAGAATTGTTTGCCTTAGTTGCATTCCTATTTTTTTGTAGATTTTGTGTTTTAGATTTTCTATTCCAGCTCATTTTTTCTGTATATCAATCAGGAATTTAGACGAACACATATATTGGATGCTCATACCTGCCCTTTGTATGCATACGTATTCGTGCATGTGTTCGAGAACGCTTTATTTCTGCGGATCTTTTACAGCATTATCAATCCCGTTAAAAAGTGATGGGGATGGTGGCGTAGAGTGAGAGGGATTGGGGCTCCACTGTCGGGTCTATTGCAGGAGACTGCGCCTGGAGGCGCCTAGCTTAAAGGCGGCCCCGAGCACTACATGCTGCAGCTATGCCACTGGTCTAGACGTAGGTTTGCAAGAATCTCTCTTGCAATGGACTAAAATCATGAAACTGTCGAACCTAAAAAAGGGATGGTTCCAGGAATTTAACTGGAGAATGATTGGGGAGAGTCAGTGTACGAGAATCTGGGGATCAAGAAGGATCATGATCAATAAGGGGGGAGACAGGGGGGAGGTATCCATAGGTGGGACTAATAGAAATCAAGGGTTACCGCAGGAAGAGGCCGGGGCATTCCTAATTAATTTGAAGTAAAGTAGAGGGCAGTCTACGTAAGCTGTAAATTAAAGCTTCTGCCCAAATAAAATTCACTCTTGATATGGGAACCGTCAAAATCGAAATTCTCTCCAGGTTGTTAGTAAAGGAGATCCTATTGGGGTAGGAGTTCTTAGCCTTCGTGATGCCCCCTTTCCCACGACTACTGACATTACTGACATTCATTTTTTTGTGTGTTGCTGGTATTTTGTTACTCCTGAATATTAGAAATTTTCCCGTGCTACTGCGGCTTGGGCATAATTTTTCGAAAATTAATATTACTTCCAGCTAATTAATCGGTAGACATAATCTCTTTTGAGGGTAAAGTTTTGAAAATAATGTTCAATGTAATATATGCAATTGCACTCTTGCCAATCGGTGAAATAAATTATTATTAAATTATTATTATATAATATTCCCTCATTTTTTTATGAGGACAATAACAATTCATTATAATCGCGAGTAAGTAATTTCAATATTTGTAATTTTGTTAACTACAGTTCGATTGCTTTAAACGTGAAATCAGAAATTCCTTTCCCATGGGCTATCTTCCCGCGGTCGAAAGGCTTACGCATTCCTATGACCCGTGAAGCTTCACTTGCGGGATTAATTCTCAATTACTCCCGGTAGGGCCACCCATATGATGGTGTCACGTAAAGAACACTGTTGGAATGGAAGTGGGAAACCCAACCAACGATCTCTTCCTTTAAAAAGCGGATTAAAATCAAATGAATATCTGAAACTCATATAACGGTCAAAAAAGGGAGGATGTGTTCGCGGTAGCGAGGTCGGCAAGCTCCTCGAGGTCGTCAACATTCGAAACCCTTGCGCAGACTTATCATAATCAGCAGCAGCGTCCAAGAAAGAAGAAAGGAAGATCAAGCAGATGGAGAAGGAGAATTAGGCAGCAATGAATTTAGGAACTGGAAATGTGAGATCAATGATGAGGGCGGGCAAGCCAGAAAATATCAAAAGGGAAATGGAAAAAGGGAGAATGCGTATCTTAGGACCATGTGAAGTGAGATGGAAGGAAAATGGGGAGTACTGGAGTGATGGGTTCAGGGGTATCTATAGTGGTTGGAAAGAAAGTCAACGAGGGGTAGTTTAATTATTAAAACGGGAAGCTGGGTACGAGAGAGGTAGGTAGGTAGAGATTGAGGCGCTACTCACCAATCTTGAGGTGGTTCAAGTTTACCTAAGCAATAGCAATCACAGTGCGGAATAAGTAGATGAGGTGTATGAGCAATAAATCGGAGAGGGAAAGCATATTATAGGGGTTATGTGTTTAGTTGATGGAAAGAAAAAGCCATAGAGAGGCCTCGTGTCGAGTTGGTGATTGCCGGAAAATTTTTTTCGGAGTCAGAGGGAAGGGGATTCAGCACGGGGTGGGGATTTTATTTTATGGTGTCATACTTACTATTATGTCTTTAAAAAAACGGTGGGTATTTGCATACCTTCACCGATCTCCATCCAGATGGCTACGACTCACCGAGTTGGCGAAAGAAATGCAGTCGGAGAATGGAGACCTATGGACGTGTTAGATTCTCGGTGTACCTGGGGTATAGGCCCCTTCTGATCCACACCCTAGAATCAAGCAATTTTGTTTCGAAGTAAAACACCCAAAATATTGTGCCATCAACACACTAATCAATTATTTGAATTACAAAAAATATTGTGTTATCGATTCGTTTAAATTTAATTTTATCTGTATCTTGGTACCCCACATCATTTGTGGCTCAGGGGTACTCCCCTGGCGGCACCATTATGGCAACGCTTCTGCCTGTTTAGTCATGGGCGTAGCCAGGACGATTGTCGGGGAGGGGGGGGCTCGACTCTGAGGATTGAGGGGGGTAACCCCTCTGTGGGTAAAATCCGAGCATTTTTATCTTTATAAAATTTGATGCTCTTTTAGCACTTAAAAGTACACAATTGATGGGTAGTCGGGAAGCTGTTACGCTAATAGGTGGAGTAGGATAAATTTGTTTTATTGGTTAATATTTTTCTTCTAAAATTAATTAGTTTGGGGGGGGGGGGGGGTCACGTGTACGCTGTGCAATCCTGTCCAGGCTACTTTATTTAGTAATAGTTGTATACCAGATTCCAAGATTTCCGGTATGAATATTACCTCTTCGGGTAATTATCTCTTACGATCAAGGTTTTACATTGGCAGAATTCTCGTGTTACTTCTCTCACGCTGCCTTTTTCAGACCAAGCTTTTTAGCTATCGTAGTACTTTCCAACTATCTACGAGTTTCGTCGTACATATTAAATATTTTATTTACATTTATTTTAAACATTAAATTCCATTGCGTATTCTTATTTATGATTACTGAACTTCCGTTCAGAGATATAATCATTATACACTACTGCGTGACGTTGTAAGAGATCCGGATATGTTCCTCATCTGTCCGCTTAAAAGTTTAAAGATGACAATCATAAAACCAATTTCGTTTATTATCCAATGGGAAAATCCACGAGGCGAAATGAATCTCTTTCGCTAATATTCCACACTAAAAATGAAAGGGGATGTTTCATTCGCCTATGCTCATTGGACTGGGGGAGCGAACGGTGTCATTTATTTTTCGCCTCCTTTAAAAAAATCAAGGGACTTTAATGCTTCATCAGGATTAATTCTTGCAAGAAAATCAAAAAAGTTATGTCTTTCGGACTGCACAAGATAGGTGCAGCATGCAAAATAATTTGGTAAATGAATTTTCCGCTCATTTTTATTTCTTTATCACTCATGTAAAACATGACTCTTGAAAGAAAGTTAATCTCTTAAATCGATGAATTTTAAGATAATAACTTAAAGATATTTTCCTATTAACACGATTAGCTCTACGTATCGTTCATTTGAGCGTTTTATTGCGCCAGAAACATTCGTTTCGAAGACTAGTAACCAAGATTGAGGGTCTGGAAATAGTAGGTACTGCAACTTACTAAATATGTTTATGGATAGACGGGCGTGGTACGAATATGGCATTTATCGACATCTGTTTCAGTTATTTTTTTCAGCCGTGTAGGGTCCGTTTACTCTGACGCAAAATTATAATTCAATTCATTAATTTGATTGGTAGTTTTTTGCATTTTTGGCACCAAATTCTTTTGCCATTTCATAAAGTTTATGACGTCATCTAAAAGGGGCGAGGGAAGAGAAATGTGTCACAGCTTCATGGTGATTATACAGAATCATTGCATGACGTTAACAACTTCCTTCGGCCTTTCAGCGGTAGAAATTTAATGTCTTTTTGCCGAAAAACTAGAATTGTAGGTTTTCAAGAGATTTTTCAGAAAATATCGCTTTTAAAGGTTTTACGGCAGAGTCTCCATGTTTCTGGGTTTCACCGCGTGGATTTTTTCTTCAGTTCGACCTGAAGACGCCGGTTGGAATACCAGAGAATCTGTCGTCAAATAGAAAAAATCCACGCGGTGAAACCCAGAAACATGGAGACATCATCTAGACAACACCGCGGAAAACTACGCATCAACTTCGTTTTACGGCAGGATTGAGATAGTTAAAGGACGCCAAAGGTGGAACTCAAAGTTAAACTTTACATCTAAATATTCTAAACCACCGGTATTAATTATTGATTCTCGATTTCCATTGACGGTGGTGTCCCATTGAAGCTTGAATTGTCTTTTGTTAAAACTTAAGCGATCTAACTGCAGTAGTTCATTCATATTTGGATAATTATCTCACGATTGCCGACCATTTCTCTAGGAACAGTGACTTCGATTTTGCAAGTGGTAGCCTGTGTTGCCCTGATGATGTCATGGGAATCATCCATCCTTTCCCTTACGCATCTATCCGAACCCGAGAGGTCTCAAAGAGCTCCTTCCTTGTTCCATCCAATTGTCCTCCCTCCTCCTGAGGTCCAGGAAAAAGTCTCGGACTAATGTAAGTGCCTGCCTTATCCGTTGTGAGTATATCCCCACATTGACCCGTTTCAGTGTAGTATTTTATTTCATTCTGATTATAAAATATTTTGTGCTATAGATCCTGGTAGAATTGCGCATACAGTTCAAAAAACAATTCGTCACCGGGTCCGCCTTTGGGAGCAGGTAAGTGAATGGTGGTGCTGCTCATGATGTTTCGATGGTGTAGTTATGGTGTGAATATTTTGTAGGACGCTGGAACAAAATTTCCGCTCAGATATTTTCGAAGAATATGTAAATACACTGGAGCAATAAGATGTTTTATTATAAAACATTTAAGGATGGTATTTTGAGATTTCTGATGTCATAAAGGCTAATAACTTCTGATTTAAAAACTCATTCATGGAGACCTCATGCATGCCAGTTTATAGGTAAATTCACTCAATTTGCAAATTTTGGTGACGTTTAACGTTTTAAGTATTTGTTGTAAAACTCTGACTTTTTTCATTTTTTATATTAATTAAAAGGCGACTAAATATTCAAAATGTGGAAGTAATTGAAGCGATTCTAGTTGAAAATGTTACCTTTTTCGATTCATTTGACGTGGAATGATCCAATTTCATGACGTAACCGTATATTACGTCCTGACGATCCTTTATGGCTCACGCTCAGTTAAAGGATTTTCTCACCATCTCTATTGGCCATCTCAATCACCGCGATAACATCGCGACGAGTCCTTTTGCATTGAGGGGTTTCCAATAAATGACAATTGATGATCACAGACACTCATGCAGAAGATTGGAGGAATCTTCTCGGACGGTACCCTGAGCCCGCGGCCTTCATTTGGAAGGCAAAGACTTTACCCCTCCGCTAGCGAGGCAGGCAGGGAATAGGCAGGGGAGGGCTTGTAGACGGGCACCTTTGACGGTCTGCCGGTGTCCTCGATGTATGACTTTCCGCAGGAGCACCTGGCACACGATGAACTCCTTCATGCTGGTCGTGGTGGAGACTGTCTTTCACTGAGGGGAGTTGGTTGCCGACATTTGTGTCACTGTCGAACCTGGTGATGATGTTATGTTTTACATAGCCCACACTTTCTTGTCCTCACTTACCTCAGAGTCTTCGCTGTTGCGTGAGGGCTATTTTCGTGCTGAGGCCCTTTGAAAGGCCTATTCTTCCTAACAGTTCCTTCTGAGTGCAGTCATCAGTTGTTTCCTTTCTTATTCTAGGGACTCATTGTCTGAGATGCATTGGTCCCGGTGAAATAGTCTTGATCAATGATGTCTTTAGCATGGGGTTGTGGTGTATTCATCGTATGTGAGGGAATTGGCTTCGGAAATAATGCATTTCGTGCTGGCCAACTCATATGTATTACCTGCTTCGGTTACATTCATAAATGGAACTATTTGCGCTCTTATTTCCTTGAGATTGCCCTATGCTCTTCTTTCCTCCGCATTTACCTACACCTTCGGCATTCCTAACCACTGACGGTATTCTCATAATTATGCTTCGCTATTATCTGTTAGTCATCTTGGTAACATGAACCTTACGCTTTAAAGCCAATTCGTAGAAAAGAGATGGTGTAATATAAAACCGATAAAGTTTTACTGTTTCGATCTGAATGTATTTGGATTCTGAAAACAAAATTACGCGTCATTTTTCTCACGGGACCAAAGAAGTTTGTAGTTAACGGCAAACTGTGTTAAATATCCACTGATAGAGAGTGGTGCCGCTGGGTCTCGCGCACAATTATCTAAAATCCAAGTATTTGATGCATGCTTTATTTGATGCTTAGAATCCACTTTATAAGGCTAGTCATCGTAATCGAAAGCGACAGGTGGGTGCAATACAGGTATTGATGATGTGTTAACGTTGGGTGAGGGTAGAACAGACTTTTTTGTGTGCTGAGAGCTAGAGATCATGGAATTAAACGTGACAGTTATTGGAGCATGTTTTGTGAAAACCTTGTTTTCCGCACATTATTCCCTTTCGGGAATACCTGGATGATAGTTGGCATGAAAAATGGAATAAAAGCCATATATATTTTTGCAAAAAATTTAATATCTCCTTCCCATTTTTTTGCACGGCAAGGATGGTATTAAATGATAGGTCTCGATGAATGGCTCTTTCTTGTCAATGGTGTGACCTTTATTTTTTAGTCAGAAAAGAATTACGCAGAGAGAGAGAGCGGCATTAGAAATGACCTGCCGCAGCGGATTTTTTCATCTTAGAAATACCTTTCTTCTATCTCCCTTTCAAAAATGTTGAGTAGGAAAGCCAGAGAAGACAAGTAATGCATTAAAATTTAAAGAAGCTTCATTATGCCACTGAGACATTCATGAAATGAAATTCAATGAAGTAATTCACATCAAGCAAAGATTCAAAGGCTCCCAGTTTCTCGTTGCTTTTTCTCTGCCTAGAATGTCTCCTTCCTTACTGCTCTAGTCATTAAAGACGTGCTCACCTAAAAATGTCTGTCATGTGTTTTTTCCAATGCCCTTTTGCTGCTTACAGAGCAACCAATAAAGCGAAATATTCATTTGGGAGTTAACATTGAAACACGCAGAGAAACAATCTACCTAGAAAGGGCATCGCTCTTTAACCATGTATCATTAGGAAATGAATATAAGTAGATTCGATAGATTCTACCCAATGCTGGCAAGGAATTATGATCACAAACTTAAGTTTTAAAGTTATGAATATGCTTACCCAGAGTTATGTGTTTGGTGTGATTGTGGTTGATAATGATGATTTCATTGAACGAATACGCCTTGTAATAAGGCTACAGTAGCGCGCCAATCCATTTCCTTTCCCCTTTGCCTAACTTGATGGAGTTATATATATATGTTAGTGTTTACTTTATAACAGCGTGGTATCTTACCGATTTATTTGGTGTTACTTTAATACCCACCTGAAAGCTTCATCTGTAATATGGTTGTATTTGACGAGGAGGAGGAAAACCAAGTATCCTGCAAATTATACATGGAACTTAGTTTGCTTTGGTTGCAAAATTGCCAGGTACTTTCCACGGGCTGAAACCACTGTGTTATAAATTTGTCGATTAAGATGACTAGGTAGAATTCTTGCTTCTCCTCTAGCAAAATTTAGTATGGGCATTTAGTTAAGTGTAAAGCTACAACGACAAAATACAACCACGTAATAGGAAGTAGAGAAAGCTAGCGTTGACTAAAATCCTAGCTACATACATTTTTCATTTTTTTCTGAGCGTTTAATCGATATTGAACCCTGTTGCTTCATGGAACTGTTTGGCCCTAGGTCGTGAGAATGAGCTTTTTTAATCTGGACAATGTTCCATACTAGCCGACGGAAAAGAAAAAATATATTCAATTAGAGCTTTCTGGCACGCAAGGCTGCAGCCAGAAAAAAACGCGGGTGCCGTTAATTCTGTGGGGTTTCACTTGAGACTATCTGCCAAAAATTTGAGGAGTTATGAAACCCTTAAACCCCCCTGGATAGATCGTTGCTGTTTGTCTGGCTTTGATTGTTATTTTTTCGGCTAAACCGATCGAATTCTCATGAACACTATCTCGGATTCATGCAGGGAGTTTGGTCAGAAGTTGGTAAAGAAAAATTTCCCAAAGCTTTTAATAGGCACGGTGGTGATATCTAAGCCTTGACAGAGATTGAGAAAAACGAATGAGAGAGGGTTTATTTTCCTGCATGAGAAAAAGAGGAGGAAGAGAGTGGTTTCGCATTGTGGAATGGTGGATCGAGGGAGAGATGAGAAATAATCCAAGGAGAATTGTGAAATCTGGTTTGACCCTCCTTCATAGCCCTCGTCCCTCCGGCAGTATATGGAACGGCCAAGTGTGAACTCGAAGAAGCGGGACGAAGGATTCGAGATGGCAGAAAGTGTGTAAACAGCGAAAGAGAGTGGGAAAATGAGAAGCGGCGGTCGAGAAAGAATAGAGGAAAATACGGGGAAGACGTAATCTGGGAGGGATAGCGAGATGGGGACGAGCATGGAGGCTAAGTTAATAAGTAGAAGAGACGATACGCTCAGGATTTCCAGCAATGCGGAATATAAAAATGCTACCTCCTCGGTCCTCTCGGCTGCTCTCCGAGTTTAAATTGAATTCTTAATACTTGCGTGCGTCACATGCAAATGTGACTATAACAAAAACCTTTTCTTCCCCACCATATCTCCTTCTTGCCACCACTGATGTCCCCAACCCGAAAAGATCCTTTCCTCACCCATTCCACGGCCTCATACGAAACCTATCTTCCCCTCCTCCTCCTCGTCTTTTTAGCCCTTTCCTTCCTGACCTCCCCGCTCTGCGTTTCTTAACAATTACCCATCGGCCAATGGCGAGGCGGCGTTTCCTCTTCCCACAGTTACTCCGGGAGTGAGGGGCAAAAGAGAGAGGAGTGGGAGATTACGTCGAGGACGACGAGGAACTAGGGAAGGGGAAGTGCCTCGACCCTTCCCCCCGAAAGGGAGAGGATCGGGTAAGGGTAAAGGCAGGGGAAGTTGAAAGGAATGGGAGTTTGAATCGGGAGGGAGGGCTGTCTGTGAGCTGAAGATACGGAGGAGGAGGCGGCCAGAATAGGTAGGCGTGGCCTCCGGCTAAGGTTTGCTATATTTTTATTTCAAAACGGTAGTTACTTACAGAACGCGCTTGATTTTTTTCTCCGAAATTATGGGCGCACAACTTAATTTTTTTCTGATAACTCGTGCATTTAAGAACTTTAATGAAAATAGCATTTATCGCAAGCATAGTTATATTAAATTCTTCTAAATATTTTTTTTTAAATTTAGGATAGAATTCGTAATTTCTAAATTGCCTGTGTGGTAAAACTTGCATTAAATTTTCTCTATAAAGTTTAGCAACCTTCGAATAAGTTAAAAAATAAATATTGAACGAAGACAATTATTTGAATGACACAAAATACACTCAATCCAATAGATAAAAGACACTATTGTAACAAATGTTTGAAATCGTACTCTCCGGTTGTATTGCGTTCGGCGTGAGCTA
Organism: Ischnura elegans; assembly: GCF_921293095.1. Lineage (NCBI taxonomy): Eukaryota > Metazoa > Arthropoda > Insecta > Odonata > Coenagrionidae > Ischnura > Ischnura elegans. The sequence goes on along the minus strand of NC_060246.1, from coordinate 79,531,037 downwards.
TCAGCTGCCGAGAACAAGAATGGGTGGGCGTGGCTTCCTGCGAAGGGCGGAGTGGGACGGGCGGTCGGGGAAACGGTTGCGAATGGGAGGGCCAGAGCCGTGTCACGTGACATGTGCGCGGAGTTGGTGGAGGGGGATGGGGAGGGAGAGAGGGGTGGGTGATCTTGGGCGGGGGTTGGAGGTGAAAGAAGGGAGGGGGGTTAGGGGGTTGGAGAGAGGTGAAAGGTGATTTGGGAGAAGAAAGAGGGAAGCGGAGGAGTAAAGAGGATATAGGAATTGTGTGTACATTTGGCCAGAGAGATCGGTTTTCGGGAAGAATTTCGGGGTATCAAGGGAAAGCGGAAGATTTCGCCCTACTGCGACTTTACTTCCATTGATATGATGCGATAAAGTGATGGAGTGATATGACGCAACCCTCCAGTATTGTTTTAACACTTGGATTTATATTTAGCTGCGGCATTGATGAGGTGTAAGATCTTAGATTCTCCCGGCGAATCAAGCGCTGAAAGGATTCTCGGGTTTTTCACTGGGTAATTTGCTCCATGTCTCCCGACGTTTCGAAGAACGACTTACTCTTCATCCTCAGGAGATATTCAGAAACGTCGGGTGACATGGAGCAAATTAACCGGTGGAAAACCCGAGAATCCTTTCTGCATTATTGAGATGATAGGCCCTCATATTCAAGGTGAATGCCGAGAGGAACTATGTATTTTATTTTTGAACGTGCGCATTCTCCATCTATAACATGTATCTATTCTTACTTTTCTGCCTTATTAGTCATAGATGTTAGTCATAAGTCATAATAGTTAGTGTGGTGGTTAGAGCAGAGGATTCCCACCCCGTGGACCCGGATTCAAATTATGACGGTGGCGGAGATTTTTCAGATATAACCTGATCCCTACTTCAGTAGTGCTTTGTGGAGGGCATTTGAATGACAGCACTGTGTCCGCTAACATAAGCCCTGATTCCCTGGCGCCTTATGTTAAATGAAGGCTGACGCCGAATTACTCTCCACCCTTTCTTTCCTACGTCTCCCTCTATAGAATATGACTTCCTTACGATGAATATGGCACTGTCGGTCGCCTCCTCCGTGTATCATAAGTTAATAAACACTGTTTAATGATTGGATATCTTTTATCGCATGAAAATGTTTAGGATAGTGAACTATTTTATTGGCTTTCTTGTTAAAATTGATTGTTTGAGGCGTAACTTGGTGAAAGCGATTCATAATTAACATTAAAAAGAAGAACTTTGTACTTTCACATTAATATTTATTCAAATATTTACACTTTTACGACGACAATTTTACAATTTACGACGTTTCTGAATTTATTTGAATAAATTTTAATGTGAAAGCACAAAGTTCTTCTTTTAATGTTAATTAATGGTTTTCTTGTTTTGCCCTCTTTGGCATCACGGTGATGACGACGTTTCACCTACTCTGGCGTAGGCGTCCTCAGGCTTGACTGATGTCTTTATTGCTCAAGTCTTCACGAAAATGTTGAAAGCGAAGGGAAGTTTGAGTAGGGAGGGAGGACTGTCGGGGAGCTGAAGATAACAGTCTAGCCTAAGGACGCCTACAGCTAAATAGGAAAAATATTTTAATCATGATGACTACGCGAATTACACCGGAAAACCAAAACGGCGGTCCACGGAACCGCCGCATCAACCTCAGTCTGTAACTATCTCGGCCCATTTACCCTAAACGAGTGAAAATTCACATTTCTGTGGCTTGTGGGGTGAGTTCCACTCTCACCTATTCTTATCTTCCTTCGGGCTAGATCACTGTGATATCCACTTGATTGCATGATTTAATTCGGTAGCCATTGTAAACGGTATTGAACATCATTTTTCTCAACATGCTATCCTCCAGTTACTTGTCAATTAGCGAGATATAACCCCCGTAGTAATTTCCTAAGCTCATAATAATATAAGCTTTGTGCAGGCGTAATCGATTCTGCTCGACCTAGTTTCGTAGCACCTTGCACTTCCTCGAGCGCCTTTGCTACCGACTACAAGTCAAACATTCATATTTTTAGGTTAGTAGCATTCAAGATGGGCCCAGAATATACTCATACCTTCTCAAAATAAGCTTAAATATCACAACAGAATGTAGCAAGGAAATGTTGAGCTTTCTTTACCATCTATCGCTAAAATATTAACGATTAAGTTAATAAATGTAAACTTTAGGTCCATGAGAAATTATTAATCGTACATACGCGCTTTCAAGTAATGCAACAGTGTAGTTCATTGCTATTCCGATGTTTGATTTTTGTCCTTTTAGTAGTGTTAATAAATAATTAATTGGTTTTTCCTGCCTCAACCTAACTCAGAAGAGGAAATGTCTTTTTGCCTTGAATACACTAGTGAGTGAGTTGTTTATTGTCAATATCGTGGTGGAGTTTTTCATCCTAATTTTAAGTTACGGTTTGGTCACTGGACTTAAGGTGGCTCTCGATTTCATAAATACCTTGCTAAATTCGTGCTTTAAAAATTACTCGTTGTAGTTCATCATACATGCAGATAGAGTTGCCTAATCGGAATCCTAGAGAATTCCGCACCTATATTCAAATCTAGGGCGCTAGTCTGTTTGTAAGTCTCAAACCATACTAAGCTTATGCCGTTTGTCAGAGGACTATAAATCGGAGGTTAACCCATTTGAAGAACCTAAAACGCAGTTGCACCGCACAAAATCGTTATAACTTTAGTCTGAAAGGTCAATCATTGACCATTTTCTCCAAGTCTAGCAATTTTACGGGATGTTTTACATATACGATTGAACCAAATTTGCGCAGATACTCGTGAAGTTTAATTGATAAACCAAAGAAGTGCATCAAATTCATTTGAAACAAATGTCAATTTTTTATATGATGAATTGAGAGTTTATAATGAGCTAGTAATTCTGCGTCACTTTTCGCGTGTTTCTTCGGAAGAGAAGAAACACGGAATTCATCGATTGAGACAGTCTAATTTTACTATACCAAGTGTAAGAAGCTACTTCTCCGTTAATTGCAAGTTCTATGTTCAATTTTACTAGTTCTAAATCCATGCGAAGACATTCTGACGAACGAACTGTTTGTTATGCGGCGAGAAGTTGTTCCTAAGTATATCGTACCTCGCTCTAACAAGTGTAGCATTATTCGACGTTCGCTCTGTTAGAGGGCAGGCAGCTGGAGGAATATAATGTTTAATGAAAAAAAACCAGCTACCCAAGAGCTTTTGGAAAGTCATGCGTTGATTTTCTGTTCGTTCGACTCTGAGTGCGTCATTTTCAATCCGGCGTATGTAACAGACAGTACAGACTAGAGTACTTAGGAGTTCAAGTGGCCCTCGGGAGCAAACTTCTCAACATGAAGGGCGAATAAATGGGAATAGGAGTCAAGAATGCTATTTCCAGTTTTCGGCGTTGCATTGCAAGCTTTTTTCTGAAATTATCAGTGTTCTTTTCTCACATCTACATTATTTCGTTCATTAGTCATCGTAATATTCAAAAAGTTTCCTCTTTCCAATCCTCTCTAGGAAAAAACTTCAATAAACCGTGACAAGCGTACGGTAATATGACTAAACGATAGAGTCTATTTAGATTTTGTCGAAACAAATTATTTCGCCAGCCTGTAGTCCTTTGGCTAGGGTCTAGTTGTGATCGGCGCACTTGTTAGGAGTGCTATTACCCAATGGTATCAGTCGTCTTTTGCGCGGTTGTAGGACGTAACTTCATCCACGCACGGTTGTTAAAATGCATGCGGTGCATGACTCATTGAACCGCCACGGTCTCCATGCTCACCTACGTTACTGCTCTCCGCAGTGTACGCATTGCCACATATCTTTCTCTAACTCTACTCCATTTTACACAAATGTGTTTCGGGGCAACGCAACAATTACCGAGACGGTCAAAGCAGAAAGAGTGGGAGAAGAGATGGAGGGCAGTTATGCATTCGTTTGCTGGAGAAGGAGAAGGAGGGGGTGCCAGGCGGAAAAGGCAATAGGGGAAGTATATAGATAGTGGGAATCCTGAATTTCCTGGGTGAGGGGTAGTGGAGAAGGGTATGAGGGAAACGGGGCAGAGTGCGGAGGGCTTGGAGTGGGGCGGGAGGGAAGGGTGGGTGGGGGGGACTTCTAGGGATTAAGGGCCGCTTGTGGATGTGCTTGGAGGGGTGGCAGGCCTTCCCCTCTCCAACTATCCTCAATCCCTCCCACCCCCGTATCGGTTCGTCCCTTCCCTCCCCCCTCGCCCGCCCGGTATCCTTTCTTTCTTCAACAGTTCCACTGCGCCCTCCCCCACCGGCTCCCCACCAACTACTCCGGACTCCTCGGGGTTACCTCCCCACACATTTCCTTCCCGACCTCCGAGAGGAAAGGAAGAACACGGGCCGCACGGGACCATCGCATTGCTAACTGAAGACGTCCACCACGAGGTGGAGGAGGTGGTCGTTAATCAATTCCCGACATCACCGCAGGAGTACCAGGAAGTTGTTACACTGTTCATCATTGTAAGGACGTGGAATTAAGTCGTGAGGAGCAAGCGAGAGGGCAGTTTGGGATTTTTTCTGTCTTCCGGAGGGTGGAGGATATCGCCCCCCTGCCGGGGTGAGAACGTTCGGGCGGGACAGCCCTCGGATCGTCCCGCGGATGAGACCCGTGTTCGGAGACTCTTGCAAGAAGACTACCTCTCACGTTCAGCCGCTCAGAAATTTCACTCTCATCTCAGCCTGTTCTTTTGTTTCTGTTCAGAGAGAGAGAGAGAGAGAGTGGGAGGGTCGGTATCAGCAGCGGAGACGGAGAAAAGGGAACAAGTGAGGGGAGGTCGTGCGTAGGTGAATGAGTTGTGCGGCCATCGAGGGTCATCGCCGGGTCGCCGAAGGAGGTGTGGGCCAGAGCGCGGACTTGGTATCCTCCTCTCTGCTGGTGAGTTGCGCGCATTTGTGTGACCGCGGCGCAGACGTAGCGTTCGCCGCCTCGAACTTTTCGCGAATTAAGGGTGGGTGAAAATTACGCTTGCTTCTGGCGCGGTGGATAACAACTAGTATAATTGAAAAGATGAGAAGTCAAGAGTTACAAGTGATTTTTTCCTAAACAGAGTTATGTACAGAAATTAATTCAAGAAAGCGAACGAGATCGAATAGATACGTATTAGTGTATTTGATTTTCCACTCGATGTAAGCGCAGAACAGAGACAGTATCCCATGGCCACCAAGTTTTTGCGTATTTTTTTATCAAGTTCTGTACCTTACTCTGTTTAGAAAAAAAGCACTTGTACCCATAGGCTTCTCACCCCCGCAATTCAGAGCTTTTGCATGACACTCAATGGGACAATAAGATGTGCGCAGCAGATGCTTTACCTCATATGCATTCATTCATAACATTCCAATACTAACCTCGTTATAATGTAGCCCTCAATTTTTCTTTTTCCAAATAGGTTGCTTTTTCTCTCTGATATTTTCATGTGCTCTTTTTCATCTGCCCCGAATAATATTGATGTCTTGGTCTAAGCTTATTGAATTTTCCCTGTGTGTCAAATTATCCTATTTTCATTATCGTTACATTAGGTCTCAATGTTACCGCATGAATTGTTCTTCGCTCTGAAGCTTAATTCGTGTTTGTTTTCTTCGTTGAACAATTAGAAAATTAAGGGAAGAAAATAATTTTAATTTTAATCATCTCTCTATCGGAAGGCAAATGACGCATACCATAATTTATTGAATTATTATCGTGATTACTTGTGATTTTTCATTCCTTTTTAGGCATGAATGTATACTAGTTGTCCTTCTGTTGGTAGTTTGCTTCATTTCCAGTATCTTTTCCCTGAAATTTCTCTACCGTTGAATCAGAAGAGTTGTATTTACTCATACTCACCTTCGAATATCGAATCAGATATCTCGTCAATGAATACATCCTGAGGCCAGAGCTTGACTTTAATTATCCACCGCTTTAGTATAAATGATATAGAATAGGAATTTGGGTTATTAATGCAGCCAACAAAGTCTCTGAAATACAAAAGTTGTTAGTTCTTATCATCAATATATATCATTCGTAAATGATTAAAATGTTTTCGAAAGCGCTCTTATGAAGCCTTCCATAATTTGACTTTCTATTCAAGTATTTATCATTATCAAAGTATATGCTACCAGATAAATATTTTATAATGCTCTTTTAATTACAGGATATTTTTATAGTGAAACATGAGATGGGCTTTACGAATCATTTTTTATCCTGGTGATAACTGCCATCTGTGTTTTTTTTTGCTGACGGACCGAATTGGTTTTCTCTTTGGTATTGGAATGATGAATGAATATAATTTTTTTCAAAGCTCTAATTCACCTGTATTTCTATCCATATCCTTGCTCGAAAATGGAATATTCTATATTGGTGGAAGGCGGTAATAAATGCTTAGATTTTTGAAAGAAAATGATTTTAATTTTTGCTTTGGAATATACAGACATATTTACTTCCCATTGTGGCAGGATTAGAATTTTATAACTATTTTGATTAGAGTAAGATTACCGTATTAATGAAAATTCATGTACGCAAACTATTTTTCGTCTTACGTAATTACCACTTCTTATAATGTCGAGTATATTTCGATAGGTGTTAATGGGAAACATGTTTATCGAGAAACTTTTTCTATTTTTAATAAATGGAAGAAAGTAAAATTTATTTTACGCTGATGTCTATAGTATCATAGTGGTAATCCTGTTTGGTTAGTTGTTAATCGGTCCTTGACTAATCAATCCTATTGGTAACAGCTGGGGAGTGGCTTTATTCTCTATCGCTTCTTTCACGTACAAAAATTTCATGATTAAAAGTTCCCTTTGTAGGCTGAAATTATTTTTTAACGATTAAGACTAAAGATTTCATAGAAAGAAAGAAAATGTATTAAATTCACATCTTCATTTCAATACTAAGTTTATGATCAATGAAATATTTGCATCCAGTTTCGCAATATCGGCTTGAGAATGTAGTCAACGAGTGTACAAGATTCTTAATTTATTATCTAAGGTAATGGAATTCTTTTGAGAAATAAAAATATGCGTTTGGTAGTTGAATGCAGCAGTGATAGACATGCATATCAGTAGCTTATTCAAAAAAGAAGATCGGCACACTAGGTCAATCCTCTTCAGCCGGTCGTATTCTATCTTATTTCCTGACAAATTGCCTGTTCAAAAATTACCCTATTATCCCGAAAATTTCAGGTCATTAATAATAGAATTTGATCAGAATTTTCCTGTATCCCAAGCATAAAAATTTTATATCCGGGAGAATAACGTGGAAAAATGATCAAATTTTAGGTACAAAAATCTGTAGCTGGGGTCTCCTCAATGTACCCTGAAAATTTCAGTATGATATTCAAGTGTGGTTTGAGGTACGTTATGTTTGAATTTATCAGCATTGTTTAAAAATGGCATTACGCATTTTGTCCACCGAAGTTTATAGCGTCCGTTTTTCGTTGTTTTACGCAATGTTCAACGCGTAAGTGAGAATACTGTATTAAACAGGTAAATGAATCGTGCGCCATTAACTTCGGTGGAATACTTTCATTTCTAAAATTTTTATCAAGATGTTGAACAAGTAATGCGGCAGGTTAAAAAAAACCGATCAAGTGGGAGAGATACGCCCCCTTAGCTGCATTGTTACTTGCTATATCAGATATACCTATGCATTCTTTGGTTGGAGAATAAGTACCTTTTCCCGTCGACCGAGGGCGGTGCGCGTTTCCCTCCTCGTCTGAGGCGTCCTCTCGTTGAGGGGGCACGTTCCGTTGTCGGCCTCCACTCGCCCTCATCCCTAAACGGGCCACTAATGACTGACTCCATATCGCCCCCTTCACCCCCCTCGACACCACCACTCGATATCACCAACCGCCCTTTTTTCCATCCCCTGTTCTGCACTAAGACACTCTCCTGATCGAGGGCCGGCCATTCTATCCCGCTTAGTACTCCGAGACTCGCGTCTCACGTAGAGTGGCCATTGTTGGTTTAGCCTCGACAGCACAACACGGCTGGCTCGCGGCCGGCGTATGCCGAAGGACCACTCTTTCTACATCTCTTGGAAGGTGCTTAGTGCCCGTTACCGCATTCTGGCCAGGGAAGAAATTAAACCGTCCATTTATCCAGTGGATATCTTCGCGATCACCGAGTACGATTGACCGAGGACGCGGCGTCGATCTACCGGCCGGCGAACCGACTTGGCGCCGGGCAATATCGTGCCGTGAACCCCAAGATACTTTCTGGTTGTGACCGCTTCAAGACCTTTTGTCCATTTCAGTAGACTTGCTGGTTTACAGTGCTGGGAACATCATAATGGCCTTTCCAGAAGACTAAATAAGTACACTTTCATCTGCAATTCGCGTTACTCTCAAGTGCTCCCTGGAATAGGACGAGGACCAAAGTCGCGGTGACGCGATGATCAGCAGCGGTCCAGTTAATTACGTTAGTTGAGATCTCCCAATGATTTGCATGTTTTTTTCAGTTGCATGTATTACCCTTTCATTTGAGTTCATCTTTAATACTGCAAGTTCATGAGTATTTTTCGAAATTGAGATGGAAACAAATGTAAAAAAATAATATCCATCCGAATTTTGCATGAAAGATAGTATCTAATATACTCATAACTGATCTTTCCACGTCTTCAATCCTTAATGTTGAATTTTCTTGTTTACTTGGTCTTTTTTGACATTATATTTTCGGGCAGTAAAACTTGTCATCGAGTAATTGTTCTCGGATGCTTTCGATTCAGTTCTCGGCAATAAATTTCATTTGATACCATACTATCATACTTTTGTAACGATTCCTTCATACACGTGTTGCGACCTGAAAAACAGATACTCTGTCTCCCTTGATAAGTTTTCCGCTAATAATCGGTACTAACACTTTTTTTCTTTTTTAGCTTGTCTTTGTCTTTATCCTATCTCTAGCCTGTACTTCGAATGAAACAATACACATATTTAGACTTTGTTCTGCTAAGACGCGAAATTTGTAAAAAAATAGTTTTACTTACAACCCTATTGCTGTGCGTTCACTCTTACCTGTGATGAAAAAATCTTTTTGCAGTCCTCTGTAAGTATCTCATGTTTTGAAAGCAATATCCTAGTCGTGTAACCCATTGCTAACGGTAAGATATTTTAGGAGTTGTTACTGAGATTGACGGATTGGATTTACAGATGGTTACCAAGCGTCTGCGAACGTGATTGAAATTACAATAAATATAATCAAATGATAATTCCTACCCTTATCACTTTCCTTGCCCAGTACATTAGTGTACGCACCCATGGAATGCATTAATGCTTATTTCGTGAATTCTGCGTTTGTAATGTCCTTTTTTAATCTCGGGGATCACCAGCAATATAATAAACTTATTTCGATGTCAATTTAGTTAATCGGGATTTTGCGGTTTAATATTTTCCTCGTTTCACTTGCAGAGTCATTATTAGCGCTAAATGCCACGAAAATATCACTATTAACAAGAGACCTAGTCACCATCTTGATACATTTATTAATTTGCTTTTTTCATTGTCGTATCATGAAGATCCAGTGATTATCAGATAAGGTTTAATACCCTTTATCATCATAAGTTAATCAATTTTTTTCATCGGAAATCTGTGACGTACATGCACCCCTGACACAATTTTAGGGCGTATTAATGTTTAGTTTGTGGTTTAACTATATTTTACCGTAAAAGTGGCTGCGTGCTGATGCATATTAGCTTTTATGTTTTCATTTAAAAACTAGGATTCAAAAAGTACCCCTGATGACGACTGGATAGGTTCGATCCGGTAAAGTTTTTTAAATTTATAATTTCTAAAAGTTTAAGCTGGCAGCTGTATTGCCCACCAGTTGTAGCGTTTTGAATGTGGTGAATAAGGCACTGGTTTGGTCCTTATTTTTATATTCAAGTTACAAAAATCAATTGGATGTATTCCGTATTACGATAAAAAGTAATGGATGGTTACACAATATTGTAAAGAAAGCCCATGAGCCAGGGGTATGAAAAGTACATGAATTATGAAATTATGTCGATTTTACGAAGACTAATTCTCTATGATTTTAGATGTTCCAGGCCGTTTATTTATCGTAAGTGCTACAACTGTTGTTATCATAGTCGGACTGCTTTATGATAGAAACTCTTGTCATGAAGGACTACGACGCGAAGAAACACCCGAAATCTTGTGGCATTCACATTGAACAATTTAATTTCAGATTTACGTGGAGGTGGAGTAACAGCGACATAGACAGGAGGCATGAACATAGACGCTTCGAACGCACATTGCAGCCCACGGATTCTGTTCCCGGGCTGCGCCTGGTTGAGGGAAGACCCTATAGCTTGCGATGCTCACCTGCGACTCATGCCCTAATTCCTCAATTTATATCGAATAAAATATATTTCGGCGTGATATAGTGACAGCGATATGGAGAACTGAGAGGGCGATATAGTGGAGGCTTACTTTTGTAAATAAAGGGAAACTCTTTGGCGAACTCCAATGTGGGTTTTAATTTCACGACCCAGGGTCATAGACGTTTTGATGACTATGGAATCTGAAGAAATTGAATCTCCATGCATCGAAGCTTAGAGAGACAAACTAAATCTTTGTGTGAAGTTCACCAAAGATTTTTCTTAACTTTTGGTTCGGCCTCAGTTATTTTTTATTTAATTCCTCGTGTAATTTAAGCCACGACGGGCAAGCGGATGCAATGATTAGCAGAGACACTTATTTTAATCTCTACCCCGTTGTTCCCACAGGAGGTCCCTGGCAATCCGGGGGTATTCCCGCCCGGGGGAATCGGATCCTCGAGAGGGCACGCCTCTTTCTTCCGCGGCGACTTGGGCGGTTATGGTTTCCACCACCGCAGCGGGGACGAGGCGTTCGCCATGAGCATGCCCGGAGGTCTGGAAGCGGGCAGCCGCCGCGGCGAGCCCCCCTCCGCCCTCTCCCTCATCAGCCCGCACCCGCCACAGCACCACGCCCTCTCCGGGCACCATCCGCACCACCACCCGCACCACCATGGACCTCCCCCTCCTCCCCCGCCGCCTCCGCCGCCCAACTCGGCGCAGCACCACCATCCGGTGCTCGGGGCCTTGCCCCCGGCGGCGGCGGCCTTCTTCCTTCGGGCGGCGGCGGCTGCGGCCGCTGGAGGCGGAGGGGGCGTGGGGCCCCCTGGGGTGGTTGGCGGCGGGAGCATTGCTGCGGCCGCGGCGGCTGCGGCCTGCGTCGCAGAGCGCTACCAGAGGACCCCGAAGTGCGCGAGGTGCCGCAACCACGGCGTCGTCTCCGCCCTCAAGGGTCACAAGAGGTTCTGCCGGTGGAGGGACTGCGCGTGCGCCAAGTGCACCCTCATAGCTGAGAGGCAACGAGTCATGGCTGCTCAGGTTTGTCTCTCTCTTGTCGTTTTTTCTGTTTTTAAAATTAATTTTGCCATGCAATTTAAAAGATTAGAGCGTGCGAGATTAACTCCGCTTAACCGGTATTTTTCTATGGCGCTTAACTCGATTAAATCTTATGCTTTTTATCTCGAAGTTTTCATCTTATACTAGTCAGACTCGAGGAAAAATTTCCTTATTCCTCAAACTTTACCTCAGAATTTTCTCAGATGTGAATATTTTATATTTGAGACACTTATCTGCTTTAAAATTTCGAGATAAATGCATAAATGCATGCTTTAAATATGTAAATCATCAGGCAAAAAGAAAAATATGACCGGTCTTGCGGAAGTAGACTGTATTCTCAAGTCTCATTCATACCGTTGGTATCGTTATGTATTTAAAAAAATATTTTGCCTAGTTGGAACCGCATTAGTAGCTGAAGTTTTATTTCCGAGTTCTGTGGGGCGGTTTGTCCAGATATGCCTTCTATTTATCGAATGTGAGGCTGTTGACGGATAACTTTGGGGAAATTCCGAGGAATGGCCACTCGCATTGAGTATGAAACATGTTTGGGCACTAATATCGTTTATTTTTGTATCACAGAAAAACTTCATGGGCCAAAGCATATCTCAATTCGCCCGCTTTGACAGAATCGTGGCAATTTGAAGAGGTATCTAGTCTTGCAGAACTTGCGATTGCAAGACGCCTCTTTGAGTTAGTCACCGTAGAAAATTCGTTTCGGAGTTAATGTTTATCATTCGGAGTAGTCCCTGTAGTTTAAGTTGACTTGATTGTTTTTTTCTCCTCAAATGATGAGCTGGTTTTGTCTTATGAAAGTTCTCGTTACGTCACGGGTGCGAATTAGAACTTTCCACTGTCCTTCGATCGTAGTCCGTTTCCCTTGACGAACACAGTCTCTGCTAAGGCGCAAATACATGAGGTCACGTTTGGGAAGCAATGCCATCATCGTCTGGGATTCACGGTGATATAAGGGGAATGGTAAGGAGTGCAATTAATATTTGCTCCCCACTGCAACATCACCATTCCGCGACTTCAACTTTTCCCAAATTCGCGAAAACTGCCACTCCCATCGGAAAAAGGGCAAATCGGGAAGCGAACAAAAAGCAAACCACCTTGAATCACGCGTACATTAGTGGACGTCGGTTTCAAGGGGCCTACCTTTCCATTCGCACGACTTTTGAGAATGTATGGAGGACGTGTCGCGGATAATAATCTCTCCCTCACGCTCATGAAACGGGGAATGTGTGAAGACCGATGTTGAAGTATTTTCTCTCGAACTTCCCACAACACTCGCGAAAACTGTTATTATCCGTTCCACCAAAAGAACAGCCGAGGGTGCCTATATATATACGTTTTCACACTGTTGCCTCTCCAGTTGGGGATGAAGGGAACAGTTTGTGCATTTTTTTTCTTTCTACGAGTTGCATTGTGTAAATATAAAATCGGGGGTGAGGATGGATTCCGGGGTGAATTGAAAAGAGAAATAAGATTCAACTCCCTCGTCTCCCTCACGTGAGGTCTTGGACTAAAAAAAAGGATTCTGAGAAAGTGTTTTTGGGGGATAGGAGGATAATACGCCATAGCTTGAGGGTAACGTTTTATAGTGTATCAAAGGACTGGATTCATTTTCGAATGAAAGGATTTTTGTGACTTTTTTTTCAGTTTTATTTCGGACTTTAACAAACACATTGGCGATCGTATTGCGGTAGGCGATGAGAAACCGTATTAGTAGAAACAAGTTGGGGAAAAATGTCCCCTTCAGGAAGGGGGGTATAAGGTTTCCTCCCTCGCCAAACGCTACGTTTTAGCTTCCTCTTGAAGTGGGGGAAATCCTTTGGAATCTCCCTACCATGAAACAACCACCCCCATGGTAAGTATGTGATGAGGGACTTGGGGGGAGAGAGTCGTTGTGTATTTGTCCTCGCGCTTTTAATCATCTCCCGCAACAAACCGTTCGCAAAAGAAACGCTTTTCTCTCCCCCCTCATCGTCTCTCTCTCTCTCTCTCTCTCTCGTAGCTTTAAATGGCCTCCTCCAACCTTTAACCCTTTCCTTACACTCAGAAGTCATTCTCTTTTCTCGATTCTCTTTTTCTTTCTCTTCCCCCGTGTCCGCGCGGAAAGAGTGGCGAGTCGGTATGTGGAGGAGGGACCACTGTGTGCATTAATTTTGTATTCACGTAGTATAGATGGGGAAAGAGACATGCATGTTTATAGGTGCCCACACAGAAAAGAAATATAATTCACGGTTGTATTCGACTTTTCCAGAGTTTCGGTGGGATAATTCCATTGTCCGTTCTCGACCGTCGTTGTTCGCCGATTCCATTTCACGAGTTTATTTCCGGGGAGGTATTTTTCTCTGCTCTTACAGGGTTGTGTGGGCAACTATAGGAATTGTAGTTACGAAAAATTGAGTCACAGTCCACGAAAATGAAAGAAATTGGATTGGAATTTCCCCTGAACTCACTCTTTGTGTCAGAATTTCTAAGGACATTCGACGCAGAACAATTTTCCCCTTTTGGATTTTCTCGTCGCGAATTTTCAACGGTTACTTTACAAGGTTATGCTGAAGTTTTGGGGAATGAAGGTATGGGTATCACGTAGCTTTTCTCAGGGACAATTTAATGGGCAGACAATGCCTGAAACTGGATGAAAGACTTTATTTGAAATGAAGGGATATAATTGGGCGCAATTATGGTATCAAAACAAGACGAGAACGCAAGCAATATGTGGACATGAAGCATTCATAAAATCATAATACTAATATTCAATGACGAATTTCCATATTTTTCATAATTTTAATTTAATAACTAGCGATGAATCATATTTCATGAAGAAGTTTGTGCTAATAGTAATGGGCTATACTGCCGGTTCTAGCTTTTATGGTTTTGTTGAGTAACTTTTACCCATATATTATTTTTTTTGGTTGCCTGAGGTGGAGTGCGTGCAGCTTACCTAATTAACTCAACGCTGAAAGAAACTCTCAGCTTCTTTATTTCCAAAGCTACGAAACATAAGTGGGGCAGACTGCAGTTTTAAATAATCTGAACGTATGACATTTATCAAGCGTTTCATTATCACAAAGGAGTTTCTAAATCGCGTCTCCGGAGTTGATTGTAGTACCACATCACATAAATATTTTTCTTCTGTTAACCTTTTTGAATTTCTACTTAAAATTCTTTATTTGGTAGTTATTTTATATACGTATAAACGCAGTCAGTGAATACTTTTTGATGTGATATGTCTGAATTCCGTTTTATGCGGTGTCAGTTTTTGTGCCATAGAATGAGAGTGGGTCGGCTATGTCACTACAAGTCACCCATGCATTTTTCATATTCATTCCTCATAAGAAAATTAACGCTATCAATTAGACTTTTTAAACTTAGTATGGAGAATTATTTCTTCCTACTTGAGCCTTTTACCTCACCAAGAAATATTGATAAATTATACCGGTTTACGATGTCCTTACTACTGTATCCGTTTTCCTCTAATGTGCTGCTTAAATAGTTGAATTGCTCTACTTGCTCAAGTTTTTCCCCACCTACTTTTATCTTGAGTCTCACATTCCTCACTCGCGATGCTTAACAAAACCGCATTACCTTGATCTTCTTGTGATTAATCCTCATCCCATGCTCCTCGCACCTCTCGTCTAACGCATCCAGTAGAGTCTGTAGTCCCCTCGCTGACTGGCTGATGAGCGCCTGATCATCCGCGAACCTTACCGATTTAAACATCATTCTTCCCACTTTCACTCCAGCTTCTAACTCGTCCCACGCTTTTCTTACCATATCCTCAGCGTATACGTTAAAAAGCTGCGGCGATTAAGGACAACCTTATCTCACTCCTCAACCAATGCTTGCCAATCCAGAGTCTCCGTCCGCTACCCTCACTTGCGCAATCTGGGCCATGTACAGATTACGAATCAGCTATCTATCCCTTCAATCAACAACTATTTTCTTGGCAATATCTCCGAAACTTTGCATCACGAAAATAAGTAATTTTGATGAAAGGGTGACGACAAAATGACAAGGAATACTATTCGAAAAGAAGGTATTCTTTCAGGTTTGAGACGTTACGCTCTCGAAAGTCTGGCTGTTCCTCTCTCGAGAGTTTGGCTGTTCCGCCACATGCATTCATGTATGAACTCGATCTCAAATTCAAAATTACGTCATCGGGAATATTTCCATGCACTAGCAAATAAGGCCCATTATTTGAACAACATCAATGAGAACTCCGAACGAAAATGGCACAAAAAATGGTAGTGAACGCTGTTCGGGTGCTCTACACTGTAATATCCTCCATGACTACCAACGTTTAGGGGTACGAGTCGTACTCCATCCTCAGGGCTGAAGGGCCTGCCGTTCAAAAGATCCTTCACAAGGGCCTTCAGCCATGAGGATGGAGTACTACGACTCGTACCCCGAAACGTCGGCAGCCATGGAAGAGATTACCTGGTGGAACACCCGAGCAACCTTTACTACTAGCATACGCCGGGAAAGCATGAGCTCATTTTAGCACAAAAAACTGTGTCAAGATAATGAATATGTTTTAGAGATAGGCGTGGAGTTTTGAGCGAAGTACGAATGAGCGTTAAAAAAACACCATCACTACCATTTTTAGTTTTTGAATGAAACAGTTGGGATAAAATTGACTCTTACGATAGTGCTATCGTCCATTTTCGACCTATCTTGCGGACCGATTAGAAACTTGTTTTGAAAGTTGGAGGTAGTAACAGTGAGTCATTTCGACAACTTCGCTGGTAACGGTGCATTTGTGTTCGCATGTGTTTTAGTGGTTTTGTCATCATTTGCCGCACTACCATATTGCCTCTACGCCGCTATTGTCTCGTTGTTACGTCGCAGCTGTCCTTCATCTTCACCCTCTACCACCATGCTGTCCTTCCACCGGCCTTGTTGTGAATTTCTGCGCCGTATTCTTTAGGATGAGGGAAATATCATGCTGCTAGAGAGTGTTGAAATATAAACCTATCACAAATGACAAAACGACTTCGTTTTCTTCCACGGATTTATTTTCTCGGTACGACATGTTTCAACCTCAAGAGGCCATTTTCAAGTACCTCCAAGTTGAGCCGTAAACCATTGAACCTAATATACTCTTGATGAACAAATCAATTGGAAGTTAATTCGAAATTTGTGGACTTGCGAATGATAAGTATCTCTCGGAAATTTTTGGATGCTTCAACTACTGGTTTCTCAGTGTGCCGTGCGTTATTATTTTGCGTGATTTCTTCTTCAGTAGGCGGATGTTATGGTAATGATGCTAATTATTGATAAATGATTACATTTAATTACTAATCTAACTTTTCATCTTACTTTACTACAATTACTAATCTAACTAATCATACCCTAAAAGTAGCATTACTGATAGAGGGTGTCTGCTCCCCCATAACACATTTATGATAACATACTCATTCAATCAGAAGAAAAGATTGCGGGGCCCCGCGAATGCTGTGCACTTGCAGTAGACAACATTTCAGCTTAAAAATGTCCTTACAAATTCTGCGTGATGAGAACTCTTCTCCTGACAGCAGTATTTTCTGTGTTCCAATTTTAATACATGTATTCATGTCATTCACAAGCATGGAATCCACTCCGTATTATAAAACTGCATCGAAAATTTGCTTCTGATGAGCATCACTTTGGATATAATTCGATTATTATACACTTTAGTTTCATGTTCATAGCCGTTTTCATTAGACCGGCGAATTATCATAATGCCCGAAAATACATATTGTCAGTATTTTAGGTGCCGTAACCTATTTGTTTTTATTAATAAATAATTAAATGGAATAAGACACGTGATTTCTGCGCTCAGTGCATCTCTAGAATTACATATTCCCGAAAATCGAATAAAATTTCAACTATTTCAACGTTTATTAGACAAGAACAATGACCAGTTGCACTGGCAAAGCCAGCATCTTTTAGGGTAGCGGCCACTTACATATGTTGCGATTCTTTCAATAGAAATGCTAACGGGAGAACTAGCGAAACATCCGTACGCCAAGTATGCATGCGAAACTTGGATGTCTGAATCAGAATTTTACTGTGGGGGAACCCTGGGATAAAACATTTACTTACTAATAGTGCAACATTAAATACTTGTTGTTATTCCAAAGCTATAGCCATTCCACAAAAGTTACGGAATATTTCCAAGAATTTTTATTTTGAGGACATGAAATTCTATTAGGTACCGAACTCAACAGAGTATCTCAGGTAATCATATAATTCATAGCTACTCTGTGTACTTGGATAAAGCTCTTTGTGGTGTCCTGTCATGTGCGAGAATGATGGAATAGATAATTATCATTATTCCCGGAGGGCGAAGAACATCATGTACTTCGAACCTCGGAATACGAGGATACTCTCATCGGTTTGAAACGCTGAAGAACTTTATCCTGTTAATTTTATGGGAAAACAGTAGATATTTCTTAATGTATACGTCTATAGACTGTTCTCGCATTTCTTAACACCCACCTCCTTTTCCTGTGCTTGCAGGTGGCACTGCGGAGGCAGCAGGCGCAGGAGGAGAACGAGGCGCGGGAGTTGGGCACCCTACTGTGTTATGGCGGCGCAGCGGCAGCCGCTGCCGGGGGGGGCGCAGGAGTGGCCGGTGGCGGCGGGAGCGTGCCCGGCAGCGGCGGTGGCAGCGGGGGCGTGCCCTCCTCCTCCCCGCCTCCGCCTCCTCCCGCGCTGCCCCCTCCGCCCCCACTCTCGGAGCTCCTGTGCTACGGAGGAGGCGCCGGAGGCGACATGTCCTCGCCCCCTGGCCTCCACCACCATCACCAACACCACCACCACGGCGGGGCAGCGGCGGCGGCGGGAGGCGGTCAACAGCCGCCCCCGCCGCAGCCGCAGACCCTCTCGCCCCCGCCGACCTCTTCCTCGTCCTCCTCGCCGCACAACCTCTCCGCGTCCGCGCCCCCGTCCGACCCGCACCTCTCCCACCATCACCACCCGTCCAGCGGCGGGCCGCCTCCTCCCCTCTTCCACCACCAGCGGCCCGCCAACGGTCTCATCGGTGGAGGCCATCCGCTGGGCCTCGCCGCCCTCGGCGCCTCCGGCGTGCACCCTCAGCCGCTGTTCGCGGGCATGCCGCATCCGATGCCCTCACCAATGCACCACGCGGCGCATCTGCACTCGCACCATGCCATGCAGCACCACTCCAGTCCCATGCCCGGCGGATACGACTCGCCGGCCGTGGCGCATCGAAGGGTTTCCGGTAAGCTCCATGGAGTTTCCCTCCTTCATATAGGTCCTCTCCATGGTGGCGATTTCGATCGCTGCCTGCAGCAAATATTTATTGTATGAGTGACCGAACGCTTCAGTGCGAGAACCAGATAGTGACCAATTTTTTTAGAAAATGACATTACCACGCATGTAAGAAGCCTCTCTTTCTTTCAAACAGTGTAGGTACAACGTCATTTTCGGCGGTGATTTGTTAATCTCCTCTGAGAACTCAACACACTGACGGAAAGGGCCGCGTCTCCTTGTCGGAGGCAGGAAGGGGCTTCGTGCATATGTGCGGATCTCATTTTTGCAAAAAAATAGTTATTATCTGGGTCTTTCATTCAAGTTTCAGTTCAATACCAGTGCTTTCACTGTTAAATGCACTTGTGGAATTGTTTAATGGAATCTTATTTTGCCCAACATAGCCAGTTTTTTCTAAATTACTAGGTACATTTAATTATCTACATAGTTATTCCATGGATCTGGCATGTTTGTGGGAATATGGTATTTATCACAGTGCGGAGTGAAATCCTTTGAGGCCACAATGAACTCACATATTTTTATTTTTGTAACCTAGTATTTATAGCTTTAGTGCGGACATCTAGTCAAGAATTTAATTTTCTGATTTCATGGTAGTTTTAATTAAAATGTTATGTACCTTAATTTATAATACCGTAAATGCTGAAGGTCATTTCTATTGATTTTCAATCTGATTCGAAGTGTCCATTGAGAGATCACGTCGATGTAAGTGTAAATAATGCACAAAGGTTAAGAAAAGACTTAGCTGTTTCACAAAATAAATTATATTTGCGACCGGTTTCGATACAGCGTATCATCATCTGGCCTGTATCGAAACCGGTCGCAAATATAATTTATTTTGTGAAACAGCTAAGTCTTTTCTTAACCTTTGTGCATCATGAAGGAGTTTCACCATGTTACGCCAACCACCATCGCATTTAAGTGTAAATAAGTTTGATATTTCTGGTGGCAACATTTTCCTCATTCTTGGGACAAAATATTTATTAATGTCCCTTTTAAATGGTTCGATTTTGTATTTTGTTGGTTTCTCACTCACAATGAACTCAAAACCTAATTATTTTTAAAATTTATCCTTAAGTATGAAGCAGGTTATGACCTACACGATACAGAATCGTAGTGGTAGTTACGGAAAAATTTGTTCATTCGATCATTTTTGTAAAAATAAGCATTTATAGTTTATAAATGATGATCTCTTTTGGCACAAGGAGTCTCTTATAGTGAGAATATTCATAAATATGTTGTGCTCACTTCTACATCCTACTGACCTCGTTAGGCCGTGATTTTTGGGTACATCAGGTGCGGCCTGGGTTTTTATCGCTGTATGTCATTGTACATTCATAGCTTCTAATTTTATATGCTAACATCATATCATTACATTTTTGTAAAATGATTGAAATCCACAAACCTCTCGGTCATTAAGAGAAGCCCCGCATCGATGTCGCTTCAATCCAGATTAACTGAATGCTACTATCCATGGATGGGTAATTTTTGTGTGTGTGGTGGGAAGTAGTATTGGTCGTAGTCTGGAATATGTCTCTACATTATTTATTATTACTTGCATGAAAAATCTCTAATAGACTGTTCTTACACTATTAATGACTCATTCGGTTGATATTTTCCCGAAAACCACTTTCTGATACGTCCCACTCCTTACTCACAACGCGGAGAATTTATTGCAATAGGTTATGCAATAATGGATACGTGTTTGTTTAAATTCCATAAATGGATTTCTTCCAAAACTAAAGTAAAAATCATTGAGGTCTCATTTAAATGCTGGAACAAAATTGTTATCCTCTCGATTACGTGAAAAAAATTGTAGCAATGTCTCTATATTACAGGTCGAAAACTCCTTACAATAAAAAATACCTAACAGTTACGCAATAGAACTAAATCTGACGAGGGATGATTCTCGGATAATGTCCTTTTACTACTGTTCTCATCAACTTTCAACTCGCGGTGTACTTGGCCTCATTTAACCCAACTCACATCCCAACTTCACAGCGCTAGAACTTATTTATGCAAGAGGTGTCCTTACTCATTCGAGTTCGTCATTATTTTTTCTCAGTGGCATTCGGGATATTCTCGAAAATTTCGACGATACCTTGAAACGCACTCATTCAAAAATATCTCTCGTTTAGAAATATTTCCCAAGTCAAGGTTTTACCACGCATGCCAAGGACGGAAGGTGAGCTAAGTCTTTTGGACTCGCTGGATATTGTTCCGATGTAAGGGATCGCTCTCATATTCTTGCTCCGCAGAAATGTGAGATACCGGAAAATACGAAATATTAACGCCGAACGAGGACAATTCAAGCTGAAAAGTAGAGGTCCCGTTTTTCAGTGCGGTCTTCCTCCTTCCTTGTGCTATTGCTTCGACCGTCCGTGAAATGTTAATCGTAAGAGGCAATGCCTTTGCGAGTCATTCAATTTGAAGACAAAAAAGGAGGGGGGACTGCGGAAGTATGTTCCGAGCACACAGCGTTCCAGAATAACTGAAGGAACAGATGCTTGAATGTGTTGGGTCTCACTTCCTTCTTCGCTCCTACCTTTTTCTTTCACAACGCGGTGAGTTGGTAACGTTGTTAAGGAAGTTCTGGAGATGACGGAGTCCCTAATCATATGAAGTTAAATGAAAAATCAAGGGTGCCGTGAAAGCACGTTTTAGGAACAATAGGGGCCCAGGGGTTGTTAGTGCCTAGTAAAAAGATTTTTTATATCGTTATTCGTGAGGCATTTTAAAAATATTAGACATATTTTTTTCTAGAAACCCGGAAAAGACTTGGTCAAAGTTAATAGGGTAGTTTCCTTCATCAAAGAAAACGATAGGCATTGATTGCGATTCGTTGCCCACCATTAGTGTATTCATAATACACAAATTATTTGGTTTTTGAAATACCGGTTTAGACGAATGGCAAGGGTCAAATTTTATCCTCATTTGAAAAAGGCCAGATTGGCGCCCATGCGATTCCGCTCCGCGTGACGTCACAGGGACCTAGTTTCTACACGAGAGGATAGGAGTTATACATCGTCTGAGGTTACCAATGCATGCATGAGGCACAGAGATCAGGGAAACATGTCTTAATAATCACCTATTAAAACTGGCTAAGGTCGGAAAGTTTTCTTCGTTTGATAAGGTATTAATAAACCTTTTTTAAGCCATGCGCTACCAGACAGGAAGGTACTCAGCTATCCGCTAGCATCCTGCGTCCTATCAGCGCTCAGAGCCTCGATCAAGGTCACTTCACAAGGAGAGAGGGGGAACCAGAAATGCGGCGCACGGACTTTCCTACTTACGCGTCGCGTTTTTGCGCGCTTGAAATTTTTCACTTTTCATTTAATCGCGAAAAATAGATATCGTCATTTAAAAATCTAAAAGCGCGAAATACGTACTCCAGGAGTAATAATCTTTCGATTTAGGCAATAAAAAAATAATAGGAAACCACCCTATTGTCTTCTTATCAATTCGAGAAGTTTTGAACGCGTTATATAATATTTTTTCTAATGGGAATGCGCAAAAGTCTGGATAAAAACACCTTACAATATTAAAATTACTCCCAACATATCTGCATGACGATGAACGAATTAGAGTAGGGACGTAACCGTGAGTCTTACGCCTTGAAGGTATCATTTTTTAGGTATCATCATACGTACACAGTAAATATTACCGGTTCCTGGTGAAATTTTTGTAGAAAAGCAGCTGTTATGATCAGATTTGGCCATGTGTTCCTCGGTGTAATCTCGCGGACTGTTTCAAAGAGGCGTGTTCGAGTGCCCTCAAAGAGTTAGTGATGAATTTTACCCCAGTCACATAATGTCAACTACAAATTTACGTACAATTGATTCCATTGCATCTGTCCATTCTGCAAATCATAATCGTTTCAGTCTTTCTTGGTGAAATTGAAACTTCCGGTAAAAGATATAACGAAGGTATTACATAATGACAGCGTATTAATAAAAATTATATTTATTAATACTTGTTGAACTGAATGGGAGAATTCATGGTGCATTCGTTTCCGAGATGGGATGCATAGTTGTTTTCAGTCACAGTAATAATAGACGCTGCTCGTGCAATACAAGGCATAATAGGCACATCTCATTCAACGGCAGAGACTGTTTGCCATTTGCGAGACGCCTCTACAATTCTCATGCAGCCCACGACTGCCAACCACTTCTTTCGCCTCCTTCCATCCCCCGCACCTCCTCCTTCTTCAGTGGCTTCGTCGCGAGGAAGGGCGGGAATGAGTCCCTCGCCCGCTTGATAATATTGCTTTTCTTAACCCTGCCCCTCTGTCTCTCCTCACCCTTAAGGGGGAGAGTAATATGGGGAAAAGGAGATTTTTTCCGGAGAGTGGCAGGGGTTGATGCTCAACCCGTGGCGTGGGGGAAGCGGTGTCTTAAGAGGACCTGTTGGAGGGAGGTGGGCGAATTTTAAGGTTTCGGCGCGAGGAGTAAGAGAGAGACACAAGGGGTTACAAGGGAGTGAAAATGGGGACGGGGGTGCTTGTCCCTGCACCCTCTCCTCTCGAGAGAGGGTGGGAGGGAAGTTGTTGAACGCGAGACACTTTGTGTATGTGCCACAGTTCTCCAGTTCGCCTTTTATTGGATCTGAATTTTCGCTCGCTCCCCCTCGCTCGCTCGACCTACATGCCTCTCGATCTCGAGAATTTCCTTTCTGAGAGAGACCGTTTCTGCAGTGTAAAGGAGCCGCTGCCTCCGCCTCTTAGAATTTTTTAAGGGCCGTGCAGTAATGATGCCGCTCGCGTCTTCATTCCCTGGGATACTAGTTGCACTTTAGTCAGTGCAATACGTACGAAATCACTTCTGTTGCATTAATGATCGGGAACGTTTCGGGAAGCGTTATTTTTTTCGGGGTTTGTGATTTAATATATTTTTTGTGGTCCACGATGCCTTATGAAGAGCCCGGAGTCTTTATTTCGGACGAAATATTTTAGTCAAATCAGGAAAACGGTCAAGGGGGAAGTGGATTGCGTTGCTGCAATTATGGGAAGTATTATGCGTAAAAGTACAATTCATGTTTTGTGCGTAAGTAAATTTGAATAGGGTACCATTTCGCCTGATTGTTGGATGGGTTTCCAAATTTCTTGAAGGAGTGAAATTTTAATAGCATTTATTTGGAAATTATTTAACCCTCAATTTATTCCCGAAACCTATGTGAGAGTACGTAAAATTTCGATGACCGCAATATCCACAGGCAAAGTTACAGAAGGAGTCAGATTTTGATGCCCAATCTTCGATAAATACTAATGTTCCGTAGTTTGAACTGACTATGGTTAAAAAACAACCTAAACCGGAACAGCAACTTGAGTTATTTGGTAGTTAAGAGGCAGGAGTCGTCGCCTTCACTAAGAAAAGTTTGGGAGTAGCATAGCTACTCCCAAAGAGAATATAGGAGATATTGTAGCGAAGTGGAAGATAGACGAGACGATGGGAACATGATGGAGCGTTTTCAAAGACAGTTCCTCTATATTGCAGTTAAATATGATTTATAAAGGAAAAGAGTATTTCTCGCGGTGAAAAAAAATGTTATATTAGTTGATTCAAGTCCCCTTGTCTCCATCCCTACGTAAGATAGCGTCCTAAAATAGTCCCACTTACGTAATGAACGAATCGCTCCTTGAGAGCGCCCGCGGAGCACAAAGAGTAGTGTTGATTACTTCTGATTTATTACTTCTGTCACGTATTGAAACGATTAATTTATATTTGATCACTTTTGAAGTGGTAAGAGTATTTATCGTCACACCTGTTTCAGCGAATACTTGTAACTTCAGGGACCTGACCTCGGCGGATGACAATCTCCATTGCACTAAAATTGAACGCGTAGATAAAACTATGGGAGAAAAGTGCGCTGAAGGAAATAACATTTGGCTACGGGTAGGGATTACACAGACACGGCTCAGAACGAAATACTACTAGAACAGGGGATAAATTTAAACGAGAATAGACTGAGGAAATAGGGCTGAAAACAATAGTAGGGAACGATAAAGGACGGACTGGTATGTTTAAAACGAAAAACGATTTTGGCGTGAACAGCTGAGACTTATTTCCATCGAAAAGAATAGAACGGGGGCAGTATTTCTTCCATTCTCTCTTGTGTCTCAGGTGTTCTCTAGAGTTTCATTTGAGCGCTATTTTCTTGCGAACCCGGGAGGCGCTTCTCTGATTTCTTTCGCTCAAGAGACACTGGGAAAGGGCAGAAGAGCTCTTTTTTTCTCATCTTTCATTTTCCTTAGTTTCTTTCGTCGAGGAAACCCAGGGAAATGTGAGGATCTGGAGGACTCGATTTTTATTGAAGGAGCCTTAAACCGGCCTTTTTTCCTTTTGCTAGCGCACGTCACTTTATGTGGGTTCTCCGCGTATCGTATTTTCATCTTCTTTGTTACTCGGGAAATTGAATTGGCTAATTTTATTGTCTGTTACTCGAGAAAAGAAGGAAGAACGTATCAGCGTTTCCCATTGCTTTTGACCGAATAACACTTCATACTCTCTTATTGTGGAAATTCTTTTCAGTGATGCTTGATACTTTTTTGAATGGTAAGTTATTGTGCATTTGGCTTGAAGAATTTGGCAAAGAGGAATCTTGTATACGGTTATCTTCTTACCGGCTGACTTGCAGCGGAATATTTTATCTAAATGGTAAATTCAAAATGTGTCCACGCAATTTTATTGGTAGTTTTCCTGCGAGATAATATTTAAGTGGACGACTCTACAATTATTTCGTGCAAACGGCCTTCGCATAAGAATGTCTTGGTGTAATCGTATCATTAGCGTGAACAACTAATTCGGGAAGGACTCGAGTTAGATCAAATTCCTCAAAAATTGTCGAAAGCGGAGTTGAATGAGTTTTTGTGTGGTTTACAGTGAGAGGTTTACATTTTATGTGGATGTGTGAGAGCAGAGATTTCCTCCGTGTGCGACGAAATTCTTCATTTTCGGTTATTACTGCGTCGGTTCCTATGGCGAGGACGACAGTTTCGCTGGCACTACTGCTAGCCTTTCGGACGAAGATGATCTTCGACCTAAAGACGCTGGAAGTAGTGCCAGCAAAGTGTTGTCTGCGCCACTGCAACCGATGCGGTAGTAACCGCAAGGTGAATGATTTTATGTGGAGGTTTTGATTTCCCTCTGATTGGGACTCAAAATATAAAAAATCATTCGTTTTAGTCGATATAAAATTATTTGCGGTGCTTTTCATAGTATCTGTTATCAAAAAAGTTATAAAAAATGGACATTGACCATAAAAAGAAACCTTTACATTATAGTCGTTCATTTATGCCAGGTGTTAAGTACATGCTTGTAAAATCTACGTTAAGAATTCATGATCTCAATCGATCCTATAAAACTCCTTTTATATTCACTGACGCGCCATACGAGAATTGAGTTGCCTTAAAATTACTGAATTCTTGTATAGTATTCATCATTTGAGAAGTGAGTCAACAATTTAGGAAAAGAAAAATTTAGTGGAATATAACGAATTTGTGTAAATTTGAGGAAAAATGAAATTTGAACGATATTGGCTCTTGAAATTTAATTTTCAGTTTTCAAAAGTCAGGTTTTTATTAAAACCGTTTAATCATGGTCACATGTATTAGGTCTTCAATTTGTCTGACTTAATTATTAGTAAACTATTGAACGAGGAGCATCTTATTTTCTAACGGACGTTCTTCTTCTTTTATGTGCCCCCTCACTGGCACATAAGATTATTCTTATCTTAAATTGTTATTTGGAGATCTGTCGAGTATTTGAGGAAGTTGAATCAATAATTACGATTGAGAAAAAAACATTCCAAATGAGTAACTTAATATGGGCTCTACTAGATCTCGAAGGACTATGGTCGTTGAAACCTCTACGTGAAATCATAAAGTCGGAGGTGATGGATAATATTCCTCTCCATCAGCTCTGCCATTTCTGATACTAGGGTTATGCTGCAGTGGTTAAATTTTGGTCTCCTCTTCTCACGTCCTCCTAGAGCAACCATAATATTTTCAATGGTGCAACACATAATTAATCGCAATTTATTATAACAGCGTGAGCCAATTTATTTTCAGCTACTCTATAATAATACAAAAAACACAGCTCATCAAAGTCACCATCAGGGTATTTTATGTTGGGGAAGAACTCGAGTTTTATTGCAACCGTGCTAATAGGAATAACCTTGCGAATTTGAAAGATAGTTAAGTCAGTCTGAGTTTAAGGTATAATGCACCCCTATATTTTTCCAAGAAAAAAATTCGTGACTAGAAATCCAGTAATCGGTCTGCGTTTCACCTTGCCTTGACTAAAGCAACCTTGGAAGCCGTACACATGGACAAACGTTGCGGTATAAGTTTGTCTCGTTTGTTTGACTAAAATAGAATTTCATTTTTTATCTCTTAGACTAATTGAAATCTCAAGCAGAATTTTGATTTGATGCCGTTTATCGTTGTTTGTTTAAATAAATATTGAAAATTTCATACACATATCTCTTTTCGTCTTATATTTCGAAAACTCCCTTTTAGTTCAGTTTACATAGACTTGAAAGATATTTACTTGTAACTGAAAATGGTAAAGAATCTACTCCAAGTTCGATAGCGCGAGTTTCGTGTCTGAAGATTGGAACGGAAAATTGTTGGAATTGTGTGGTTCGGTGAGAAAATAACTGTCGCGGCAGTAGCAGGAGCGACACACGATATGCGCAATTGGTTATAATTTGACAACCGGGGAGGAAATGAGGGGGTATTCATATAGGGATGGCCGAGGATCTTTTTTATTGGAAGCGTTCGGCTGATAGAACGAGTGGCGGGCAGATAATTGTGGAGAGTAAGGGATGGGTAGGTTTGGGGTGGGAGGGAAGTTCTGTCTGCCATTACGATCGTGGGGGAGGGGTCTGCGTGATGGAGACCTGGTAAGGGCCGCGTAGTTGCTGGGGAGAGGGCAGGAAGCTAACCCGACGACGAAAAAATCAGGAATAGGATGTGTTGGGGGAGGATAAGGTTCAACTGCGAACGAAAACGAGTGGGAATAAAAATTGAGGGTTAGCAATCGAAGACTCCTAAGTTCCCGAACAAAAGAAAGCGATTCATTTTGACCGCGGCGGTGGGGAGGGTCGTATTAATCGCCGAGTAACATAATAAGGCTTTTATTTCTATGGCGATTGGATTTTTTTTCAGACGGAGCGATTCATGGATTGAGGGACCGATTGAAGGGTCAAAAGGGAATTGGCGTTGGTTTTTTTTATAAGTTTTAATGGGAGCCAGGGCTTTCTTCTTTATATCCTCTAAAGGGCTGCTTGAGTTTTATTTTAGTGAGATTGTACAAACTAATGTTGTTGGAGTTATTTAAAAGTCACAATACTTTTGTATTAGATAGAATTTTTTTTAAACCCATTTTAATCTTTCAGTGTAATGTCATGCATTTAGCCACACGGCATTCTTTTATTTTATGAAATCTATTTCAAAAGAATTCTTATAACCGAGTATATAAAATTGTTAAAACTTGGGTATCGAACTAGAGGTGTTTGCGTTCCTTTCCATGCGTAAGTGATTAGTCATTTTTCCTGGAAATAAATTTAGCTGTTCTATCGTACATAATTACGTTGCTTCTCGGCTTGATGAATGTAGTTACAAAAAGAAAGTATGACTTTGCCTTAAAATTTTGGCTGTAAAATTATTCTATTTTCCAAATATCATTTAACAGCCTCTCACCAATGCAGTTTCTCTCAGAGGAAAAATTCTAATTTTGAAAGTCAGGTGTAAGCTGTAATTCACATTCTTTCTAGTGATAGGTGATTGAACCGGTTTAAGCGTGGATCAGTGGCAATGAGCGACTCCTTCAAGAAAAACACCTCTTCAGGACCTTGCGGATACTTTGCACTTCCAGCACTCGGTGGCAGAAACTAAACAAAACCCGGTGAAAGAGATCTAAAATCAGTACATGATATAATGGAAGGCCGACAAGTAAGACTGCGTGATAACCTGAATGTAATTCTTTATCAATGATACGATTGCTGGACTCTCCGCTTTGAAGTTCGTTGTATTCGTTCAAAGCATAGCTAACAGTTGGAGTAGTAAGTTCTATTGAAGGAATGACGTTCAATTTCTGTCGCATTTGCTCATGTTCCAGATAAATCGGTTTGGGAAATCCGGTATCCTGATAAGAACTATTTTATTAATCCATAGCATTTTGGAAATTTATAGTTTTATGTATCATCATTTTTATCATTTAAGTGTTTTGTGTCACGGGAAATGTATGTATACGGGAAATTACCTTGTGATACAGGCCCCGCGGTACCTACCTTTTTACCGTCAACTCTCATGGCATTAATCTTCAGGCAGTTCTGCATCCCAATTGAGGTGACATTAGGATATAATCAAATACTACAGTCTTAATATGCAACGACAGACGGATCTACGAACAGGGACCGAGGACAGGTCGATTACTTTGATGGTTTCCGATCATCAGGGGAGAATGAGAGGGAAGATGACACGGGATTTTATACAAAATGTTTTTCCGAGAGATATTAAGGTCATCGGTACTGATAAATTTGCGCGTGGGAGGCGCGGCCGCAATTGTTCTAGCGGCTGGAGACGATTGATCCCAGGGTAGCGCTCTGGAGGAGGGTGGAAGGGGTTGGGGACGAGGCGTCGGTGGGGGTTCGGGGCAATTAAAGCGGGAAACGATGATGCTTCTGCTGAGCTGCTGGAGGGCTCGGGGACCACGTGGCGAGATTTAACGGCGAAGCCGGTTTGCGAGGGGCGGGGGCAAGTGGTTGCATTCGGCTTGGGGAGAGGTTGCAATGGGGGAGATTGGAGAATGATGCAGCATGATTTGTATACATATGTATTTGTATATATGTGGTTTATATAGTGGTATATATTGTGGTCAAGTATATATATATATATATATACATGTACCTCACTTTGGGTGGGGGCCGTCTCCCTCATATTCGCCCTTGTTGTCAGCCATCCTATCTAGTCATCCTATCAGCAGTTGGTTTGGCGCCAAACCAGAGCGTAATCGCGGTGACAAGAGGCGATCGCCCCTGTCAGGACACATCCGTAATATTCGCCACATTCATTTTGACAATTTCGACTCTTCGGGCTTGCCTCTTACGCGTACCCGGGCTATTAGAGTTTAGCAATGACTGAAGTTGATGGATCGATGATTGTGTGGGGGCCAAGATCGATGAATGGTTAGGTTAACTCATTTCAAATGAGAACATCCCATAATATTTTAATGTTTATGAATTTTAATATTTATATAATGAGAAACAGAGACGGCAATTTTTCCATAAATTTATTTAATAATCTACGACTTTTTTTACCATAGGATGTTTTCAAGTCAAATGTGAAATTGTTGAAATTTGTACTTGAAAATGGCCTGTTAGTCGAAGCGCGTCTTAAATTACAAAATAAATTTGTGGAAAAATTGCTATTTCTCTTTTTCCTTAAATCAGGATGTCATTACATCTTGCAGGCCTCAGTAACTTTTATTAATATTTATATGGTGGAGTATCAATCCATATCAAGCTGCTCTCGCGCTTGATTCATTAAAATAATTCAGGCTACAGTAATTAAGTTTTCTAATATTTTTTACTTGATTCGATAGGCGACGGGCTAAGGGTACAGCCGCCCTCTGTTATATGCACCTCTGAACTCAGTACTCCCTTCTGCGTAGCCCTCATCTGTTGTGGAAGACTTCCAAATTTCTACTCCTCAGTTTCTCTAGCTTTCGTCCCTAGGGAGAGAAACCTTGGATCGGTGGCCTCCCCACCCACATTGTCCCCTAAGGGTCCGCCTTCATTATTCGGCCCCAGCCTCCTTCCCGCGGGTGAGCTCATGCGGACGTGCTTCTATGGATGATCCCTTTGCCCCATATCTGCGGTTCCACAAGCTATCACGAGATGAAGAACCCGGAGTAAATATATACGAGAGCGCCCATGATGGCGGCACATTTGCAACAAACCGATTCTAAATTTTACGGCAACTTCCGAATTATGATGAAAAATGGCAGCAATTAACTAAGTTAATACTTTAAAGTAGATTTTACTCAGAAACGTTTATTTCTCCTCCTTTATTGGTATTAAATTCCAAGAAATATAATTAAACAGCGGGGAAAGAAACGTAATCTCCGTAGTCAGCCAATCTGATCCACCACGCGATTTCGGATTTTGCACTTTCAGTATACTTAGGTCTCTTGCTCACTAACTGACGTGCGCTCCTCTATAAATTCCCCTGAGTTGGGAAAGAAGATGCCTTCCGCTTCTGCCACTCATTTTCGTTGTATTTCACTTAGAGTTAGATAGACCTTTTTTTTTCTTCCGAACTGCTGTTTAAAATTTCAGTTTAACTCCTCACAATTGTTCTGAACTCCCAGTTTCACTCTTTATGGTATTCTCATTATTTTTTTCAAGAAGACCGCGTATAGTGAATCTCACCTGTAGAATTACTAAGTTTTCCTTTCTATTTGATGACACATTGAGATTGGATTGGAACCAAAGGATTTCAGTTAACATGGTCAGTGGTATAATGACCCTCCGAAGAATTTCGTAACTGTCCCATTTGCGACATAGTTTTAGCAAGGTGTGAATGTTACTCGTATATATATGTAACTGTGCTTTGCCGTGAATCTTTATGGAATGTTTTGCAAAGATAGCATTCCACCATTGCCGATTACGATTTGTAGTTGAATAATCTAAATGTGCTTTATTTGGTACAAAAAGCACGCTCTTGTTGACTCCAGGCCTTTTCCCAATTTTCTTCTTTGCCAATAATTGTTTTTTTAAGTGCCTCTGTGGCAATCACTAACCCTAAGAAATAGTTACTCCCTTGTAATTAAACGGAAAACTTGTATCGAAATCTCCTTCGTCGTCCTTGTTTGTTCGGTGGGGATAGCCGAATTTAATATCTCTAGACATTCGAAATCTTATCGAGAATAATAGGTCGTATTGATCATTGAACTTGTCAATATACTCTATTAGAGGCAATGGATTAATGTTACTTTTGATAAGTTAGGTATTTCTGAATCACTAATAACGCAAAGTTTTTCCAGGAATGAGAAATAAACTCCTCGGAAATGAGGAATATGAAAGGAGAAAGCGAGACGATTGGACTAATCCTTAGATCGTTATGAATTTTCTTAACCATTGTTGGTAAAAAAATTCTTTATAAAATCGTTTCAGGCTTGATTTTGGGGAAGTTCGCTATATCCATGTGATAAAGAACACAAATGGTAACGTCCACACTTGTGAGTGTTGAATTAACAAGCCTGGAAATTACCATTTGTGTTCTTTCATCATGGAAAAGATTCTTTCCTTCACTTTCGGAGGATTTAGAATCATCCAAATGGCGAAATAAGTATGCGGGTAGTCTTTTCTGGACGATCTGCTGCCGTTGTTCTGCCTCCAGCGAAGGCGGGTGTGAGTATTGGGTTGCGGGGAAGGGGGGTGATGCAGTGTCTCTTGTGCCGTCCTCCGCAGACGCCCCTGGTCATTCGTAGGCGGCCGCGTGCTGCAGCCACCCGACAGGGGCGCCGCTATTCTATGTGGGCAGATAATGCGGCAGCGCGCGTGCCGAATTGGACGTGGGAGAGGAATGGAAGGATACGATTGAGAGTAGTCGAGGGCACGCGGAAGTCGGAAACGCTCGCTTTCCAAGCCTGAACGTGAAGCCCTTGCTTCCCTGCTTGAGTCGTACGGTCACCAACTGCTGCGTGGATAGTCATAGAAATCAGTCCGTCCGCTGATATGATCACGCCAATGCAATAAACAGCGACAAAATAAATTAATTGTGTACACTTTTTTAAGGAAAAGGTTTCTTCACTCAAGCCGTATCCGAAATGCTAAGCGTGATTCGCGTTACCGTGATTGCGCGTTACGCAGAGGTGACGTAGCATTTAGCTTTCTTGATGAAACCAAGGATGACTTATACGCTTGAATATTTGGAAATCTTCACTCAAGTGGTGACACCTTCACAGAGTAGTAAATGACCAGTAGACGATTTCACGGCATCTGCTTGATTTTTCGGACATTTAATGAGATTGGCTAAGAGTTTTGAAAACAAATTTTCATTTGCTGTCAAAAAATTTGTATTCAATCGTTGGATTGTTTAGCAGTCCACTAATAATGAATCACCTATGCAGTACAACTATATTTTATCAAATTTTTTCGAAATTTTTTGTCAATCAAGTGTTTGTTCATGATGTTCCTTCTGCCATGCTTTGACGTAAAAAGTATCGAAAAATAGCTTCACCGCCCAGTAATAAATATTTAGGATAGGTGTATTTTTTATATAAATCTTTTTTTGTAATTAATTCATAGTGTTAGCAGTGCTTCAAACCCTTGAACTTAAGCACACTTCAAGTCTGCGCCGATATACTTACGTATTTAGGCTGCAGGCCAGGTACTTTGGCTAATGACTCCGATAATAGGACCGGCTTCGGGTGCATTTAGAAGAATGGAAACATAGGCATACTCAATGGAGACGCATGATTGCTCCGCGAAGCACGCATTTCGAAAAAGGCTTCAGCCTCCCATCTTCTCCGAATAGACCCTAAGGTTGAAGGGCGTTCAAATTTTCTACTGCATGGAGGAAGTCGCCTATATTTCCGTTTTCACGTTCCTTACGTTCCGTTGTCTTGTCCTGGCTATTGTTCTTCGTACTCACCCTTCGTTCAGATAATCATACTTCAATTGAAAATTATAATTTATCAGATTAGATGTTCTCTTGAATGGGTTTTGCTTTTTCACCTTACTTAGTGCCCAACCCGGTCGCCGTACAGCCTGTTGCGTATTTTCCGTGATTGGTTGCTGGACGAGACAACCTAATGACGTCAACAACTTTCTATTATTTCCTTTATTCTATCTTCTTAATGATATTGTTAACAAAATTTAAAGCAGCATTGAAATTATGTGTCAACCCCTATTTTTTAAACCGACTTATGTAATTAAAATTCGTTCGTTGCTAAAATCAGCTGAGATGCTTGAATTATATCCCGTCTTTATCGAGAAGAGAATCGATATTTCGCCACTTGAAAAGTTGGGGAGGAAGAAGAAAACAGATAAATTTTAGCTCAATTTTTAAAATATTGGATCCCTCATTTGAATTGGTATAAAAACATCAAATAAAAACCCTCCTAAGCCCAGTGGATATTGGTTCTTACAATTGTTTTTCAGTGAATTTTTAGCGATGAAACCCTGTTTGGGATGGCGGAATTTTTAAAAATTTCGCTAAATTAGAATTAAATTCTTGTTGGTTGCTATTTTGCGCTTCATAAGGTATAATCTTGCCTTAAAATATCATGATGCTCATTACGACTTTAAATTCTTCCAAAAAGGCAATATTTGGCGGGTGGTTATTATCAAAATATTATTTCGTATTAATTATTTGGAGTGTACAATATTTCAACAGTTTCACTTTTAGTCAATTTATGAGCGCAACACGTTACATTCTGAACGCCTTTCTAATTTGGTGCCATGGGAAATACAAATGGTAATTTAAATATTTATGCGATATTTAATATCCACTTATCACGAGGAAATTAATGAGAGCGATCGGTTTTTATGCCTCTTTTGGAATTGATAATAAACAATATCCCGGTGAACCAAAATTTTACGCGTAATATTAATATGATTCGGAGTTTGGGTGGTCCGAACTCGGATCGTGTGTTTCGGAACTTTTTGTTTTTAGATCGACGCAGTTAATTAAAAGAGGGAAGGGAGAAATGTTGAGTATTCGTTTGCATTTGATCCAAAGGGAGGAGGCCTGGCAATGACGTTCATTCGGCTGCAATTCTCTAAAAACGAGCGCTTAAACTCAACGAATATTTCAACCCTCTCCCACGCTCCCTCTTCCTTTGGAGGAGACGTGCTCATCTGCCAATCAGATTGAATGCGTTCGCGATGCCGTGGCAGGGGAGATGGTCGAGGGCTCTTATGCACGAGGCCACGAGAAGAAGTGGAGAGATAGTCAAATTATTTCCCAAGTCGCCGGTTTCTCACGAGAAAAATAAAAGATTGCGGAATGCGCCCCGCCCTGGAATATTTATCCACGAACGAGAAAAACACTGCACCTACGGTTCAGCGGGATCAAATTGCCCAAAATATTCAAACTTTATAAAGATTTTCATTTTATTTTCTTTCATCTATCCCATCAGATGGGCGAAAAAAATGCGAGCTAATCCACCTCTACTACGCAAGCTAACGTCTCTCCTTCATGGAGCAAGCTTTTTTTTTATATAAATATGTGGTGCTTCAATTCTCTTCAAGTCCCTCTCCCTTCATCTTAATGTTCCCCGATGACTCCCCGTATTTTCCTTGCAGCCAAACTTTTTAAAGTTGAGATTCGCCCCCCTCGAGTTTCACTATCGCTACACAATGTATATATATGTGTGTTTTTTACTGGGGGACGACGCATGGTTACTTTCTCCTCTTCTTCCGAGCCCTTTGAAGTGGGGAGGGGAGGGTTCGGAGCAGTATATCACTTCCACATCCATTCACTCAATCCACCCTCGTTTCCTGTCCACAATATGCTTCCAGACCCAAGCACTTGAAAACGATATATTTCTAAACGATTTCTCCCTCTTTTCCCCTTTTGCCCTTTCGACGCCCGACCCTTCAAACTCTTCTTCAACCTCCTCTCATCAGCGTCAATTTACCTGACCTACCTCCCTTAAGGGGTTTGGGAAGTGTTTGCAAGTGTGTCGATCTTTTCACCGCCCTCCCCTCATCAGGCCCATCCCCAACCCCGGCATTCGGAGCATTTAGCTTGCACACCGCCGAGGATATGGTCGTAGCCCCTATGGTGAGTTTGGGGATTGACTCATGGCGGGTGAGGCGTTATAAAATGCAGGCTCGCACCCGGGCGAATCAAGAATGTGTTGTCTTCATACTTCCTGCATGAAACGATCTTGTGGGGGAGGATTATTCTAAAATTGATGTTGAGCGAACCGCGGATCGGTTTATTCTCCGTCCGGATTCGATTCACTCTGAGGATAAGGAAACTTTGATCGGCTTGAAATTATTTTGTGAACTGTTGTCCTTACACGCGTTAATCCTTCGAAAGGATAAATGTGATTTTAAAACAAAGGAATGTCATTTGAAACTGCTATAATGACCTTCGTTTTGGCTGCTTTCGAAGAAATCAACCTATTTTAGTAAAAGGTTTTCTCAATTTCTCTTGCAATGATCAGGAAAAACCATGGGGACAATATGAAAAAATGAAGCATGGGGCAAATAATACCTTCATTAATGCAATATTTATGTTTATCATGAGTCATAACATTATAATTGATTTATTTGAAAACAATAATAAATCCTTCCTTAAGTTGTAAATGTGAATGAGAAGTTATTATATCCTATATTATTTATTCAAACGATTTTTTACTAACTCATTGCTCTTAATCATAAAAAAGTTCAGCGATAAAAAGTATGAATTGACCGTTAGCCAACCAAGTACTTAAAGTTGCAACTATTAGTGTAAATATCATAGAAATCAGATGACTTATCAAAAGAGTGATTTTTAAATAATGTGCTAAAACTGCATTTTAAAATTTGTTCATCACTCTGAGTACGAGATTGGATATTAACTGCATAATGATGTAAATGGTGGATGAAATAATGTAAAAAAATGTCAAGGCTATTGTGCGGGAGGAAATGCAAATGGACACGATATGACTAAGGTGATTGAATATTATGTCATCAGGATAACTTTTATGATATCGGAGAAAATTATACCTGAGGTAATCGCCCATTATGATGCATGGTCACTTATAGCCGAGAAACAAACACAAGCTCTTACTAGGATTGTTTCTTCGTTTTTTTAGTTATATGATAGAGACTCGCTTTGCTCGCTGGGGGGCTCTGCCCCCCCAGGCCTCCCCGAAAAAGTCGTGCGGCCTGTTATGCTCACTGTGGGAGGTCTTACAATTTTTGTTTGCCACTTGTTACTTAAAGATCGTTTACTTTTAAGCTGGCTAGCTTAGGTATAAGCAATATTTTCACTTTCACGTAAAACGAGCGCATGGTACGTAGGCTACAATTTGAATATAAATACTTTTAAAGAGAAACGTTTTTCTGAGGGGCTAAAAAAGTAAAATAAATTTCTACGAGTCTGAAAGTCTCTCTAAATTATTCAATTCAAACACAAAAAACGTTGAGACCATGTTCCACTGTAACACCCAATTCATACGTAATATCATAACATAACGACTTTACGTATTGCAATGAAAAACACGTTTATTAATAATTTTTCGCATAACTTAACCGAAATCATGATATACGAATAAGATGTAACAGCTGTTCCCCTTCGTAAGCATAGAGATATGAAATTCTAAACGTGGATTGAAGGTTAATATTTAATTCAATTGATGATGCTACTTTTTGTGAGAATAGCAAGTATGTTATTCGAGTTCGTCAAAGGAATTTGATATATAGGCAGAGGTTTGGTTGCAATCATCTTTTCTTTTCAAACTCGAAAATTTGGCTAATCTGGCCCCGAATCCGGCGCTTGAAGCGGATATTTTCAGCGGGCGCCTCCTGGAGTAACAATGGTGTGTCCCTCTCTTTTTGTCCCGCGAAAATAATAATCCGCATGCATGTGACAGTGAAACTAGCGAACGAATGAATTTATGTCGTGTGTCCAAGTTGAAAAAGAGAGAGAGAGAGACACGGCGAATGTGTCTCTCAATACAATTGTTTCGCGCGACGGGAAAAGCTTCTGGGGGTGAAAGCACCAAATTGAAATTTTGTCGACAGCGACTAAAGGAAGACTGTTTGATGTCTGGTCGGTGGGAGGGCAGGGAGGAATGAGTAAATTTTTTCCGGAAAAAAAATGTCGTCGCCTTCCCACCGTGGTACTGACTGGACGATGGGGAAGGGAGCAACTTGCGCTGTGGAGGGAGTGAACGGTACTGACGGGCGAAGTTGATATTGAGTATAACTGAATCCCAAAAAATGCCCGGCTGGGATTGA
Source organism: Ischnura elegans (assembly GCF_921293095.1). Taxonomy (NCBI): domain Eukaryota; kingdom Metazoa; phylum Arthropoda; class Insecta; order Odonata; family Coenagrionidae; genus Ischnura; species Ischnura elegans. Next base: position 79,493,414 of record NC_060246.1, on the reverse strand, counting down.
AAAAAAGTATGAATATTCATGTGATAAAAAGACCTTTTGAAATGATGATGATGTGCACGAAGAGAATACGGAAACTCTTCCTTCCTACCTCATCTTTTATTTCAAAAAAATTCTGAAATTCTCTCTCTCTCTCTTTTGTTCTAATTTATTTCTGTTCTGATTAAAAATCGGCGCATTCAACCCCTCTCCCCCCCATCCCTCCCACCACCCCGTGGACCCCTTCCGCGACTCCCCTATCTCCCCCCACTACTTCCTCCACGTTTCCATCTGCCCCGATCGTTTTTTAAATTCTCTTTATTATTATTATCATTTCAACCCACCAGGACTTCCTGGAATGCCCCTCCTCTCACACAATCGCGTGCAGGGTATTCTCTTGTACACATATTTTTTCATTCATTTCCCCATTCGTCCCGAACAATATTCAAAACTGGCAATATGAGACCGATGAAGCTTCAATAATGCGCCGTCAAATTGAAAACAGAGAATTTTGTGTTCGATTGGAGCTACTCCTATTTATAAAGCGCGCCTTTATTTCAGGTCTCTGCTCAGTTTTTATTTTTTTAATCATTGAACGGTATTTTTTTTCGTTTTTTTTTCTATTCCCTCCCCCCCCCTCTTTGGACATTTCTTTGTTTTTTTGACCCAGGTCCGCATTCAAGTCGCAATCCGATAGAAAACTTTCGCAACTCCGCGCGCCGCCGGAAACATGATACCGCCGCCGGATGGGAGTTAATTGATTTCCCTCAATGTTGATAGTTTTCGCGTAATTAATTGTTTTTTCAGGCTCACAACTTTTATCGTTATATTCAACCATTACACGGAACCTTTATTAGCGTTCATTAAAATCGGAATGCGTTCATGTGGCTCGCAGTAATTTGGTAACCGTTGTAATGGAAATAGCGATTGATGTCCAATCATTTGTGTTTCAGTAAATAATTTTCTACCTGCCCACGGAATTTCCCGAGAATGCATTATGGCTTTTTTTCTAAATCAAAGTCATTATCTAGTATCGTTGTCAGTGTTGAATTACTGAGGCAATGCTAAATTAAAATGAGTTCTCATTATAACATTCCAATGGCATAATGAATTTAAATTCATATTTTGCTTATCAACTTATTTCAGACATTATATTTTATCTGTAATATATTTAATGGAATAACAGCTTTGTTCCACATGGTCGTTTCTATTTTGTGGAATTTTCTGACATTTTTTTATATTTCTCCTCTACGTACGTTAAATTAATTCTGATTATATTACTGCGATACCTGGCGTCATATTTATGCGTGAAATACACTGTAATCGAAAAGACATGTAACCTATGAAGGAATTTATATAAAAATTGGAACTACCATCAGGTTTACGAGAAGAGCTACACATAAATATAGGGTGTTATATTAATAATTTATGTGGATTATGCTGAGCCAAATTATAAATTCAGTCGAATGATATATTCTTATAGTAATTTTTTTCATCGAAAATGATTCTTGATTTTGAATTTTAGCCTTAAAAATATAAAAAATAAGAGTTTTCATTATAAAAAACGAGATGAAGTGGGAATGTATACACTTTAGAAATACCTGCAGTAAAAATTGAGAAATGTTTTTTATGCGAGTCTAACTCCAAAAGCATAGAATGTAATCAAAATATGGTGATTATTTCTCAGGTATTTATTATGGAGCATTAAGAGCTCCGTCTCTTTCCTCTATATCATTTTTCTCCAGCTGAAAATGCTAATGCAGTGATTTTTTCATAGTTAATCCGTTACTATTTCATTAATCGTGACGTCAATATTTCATAGAATACTTTCACTACCCATTACGTGTATTTGTAAAGAAAGGAGCTTAATATTCTAGGGTGATTGCATAGTAATGCGCGTGTAGCGTTATGTCAAAAAAGTGAAGACAAGTCTCCGAAGTATTTGATTCTGTGAGTCTAATGGTAACTCCATTTTATATGACTTCGGTCCCGGCGGCATGTTATGTCTTAGTAGCGTGCAATTTTATCTCCTTTACTTCCCAAATAAGGGGGGATAATGAATCAGTCAGAAGAGTGTCATGCTAAATGATATTCTGAAGCAGGCGGCGTATCTTCCTTTCCCATACGCTTGAGCACACCACGCACCAATCGTGAGCTTTTTGGGGGAAAATATTACAGAGAGAATGCACTCGACGGGGCCGCCGCCATCACATTCGCGACCGATGAAAAATTTCGAGAGAAAAAATAAAGACCAAGACCGTCTTTCGCGGAGGTTGAGTCTCCATAACGTTATCATAATGTCCCTTTTTTCCCCTTCCAACAAGAATCTCGCGAAGGTCTGGAGAAGGGGAGAGATGAGAGGGGGTGCTTCTTTGGAACACACCCTGCAGTATACGGAGGTGAGGGGAGGGAGGATAGGTGGAGTTTACTTACTTGGGCGACGAAACAGCGACCTTTTTGTTTTTATATATTCTGTGGGGGTGGTGCTCGAGAAAAGAGGTAAGAGATTTCCATTGGTGGGTGGATATTTGAGACAGGTAGAGGGAGTTGAGACTCTAAGAGGTTTAAGGGGGGGAAGGGTGAATATGCACGGGAAGGTGAATAGTCGGCGGTGGAAAGGATTATGGGTGCAGTCGGGAGCGGTTGTTTCTTTCGACCCGCACCACGGGGTGAGGTCTCTGAGGTTTTTTGGTCGTGGGACGAGTCGGTAGCGTGACGCGGCCGCGCCGTTGGTCAGACAGGGAAGATAAAGAGAAAAATGACCCGAGGAAAAGAAAAATAAAACACGATCCGACATTTTAGTTTTGCGCTCATGAAAAGGTTAGCAATCCCCCCGAGTTAGCGCGGGCCAGGCGTAACGTACTCGAGTGGCTGCTTTTGGACGGCTCAAGGAGTTGAGGGCAAGATGCAAGAAAAAGACCAGGGGGAGGGTTAGACAGAAGGACGTGAAAGCGGTAAAAGGGTTTCAGAATGTACTTTATAGCGCGGGTGTACGTGATTACGTGATTCTGTGGGAGGGCTGTGTTGGGTGGCTTTAGGTGGTTGGTCAAAGAAACCGGGGGGGGGGGGGGGAAGAGAGGTGTTCGCAGGGGTTTCAGTGACCGAAGAGTGAGGGGGGGGGGGGGTGGTTATGGGAGTTAGGCTGGAAGGGGGGGTATAGGGGACTTGGCGCTGTAAGAGTGGCCGGCCGTTGGGAATAAACAAGTCGCGTCGTATCCATAATGGCCAAACTCGACGCTCTCTCGGGCACTCGTACTCACATTGGTGTATAAACATGCTTTTGTGGGATGAAAAAAACGGGTAATATTTGAAGTGAGCGCTCCGGGGAAAGAGAACGGCGAGAGAGAACCGAAAGAAGAGATACGGAAGGGGAAAAGGTAATGAAATGACCCGCGACTGGTCTCTACGTGGCAAAGGGGCAAAAACAAAAAAAATGGAAATGATGGGGGAGGTAGTGTGGGGGATCGAGTCTCCCAGTCGGCGTGTGTTGAAAGGTCAACGGTTCCGTTACGTGTCTTTTTCCATGTGCGCTTGCGTATAATGATCGTAGGTACTCACATACGCGTGATTTTTGTGCATCGGTGAACATGCGTTGATCATTTTATTTTGCAATTTTCCCCATATTGTAATCGTCAAATTCCTACCAAACAGAAAATACTTTATTGGTGACGAAATGTGTGAGAGAAAAGTACATGAAGTAAGGGTAGGCTGCCAGAATTCTTCTCAAGTACTCCATTGCTGCTGCTCAGGTACTCCACGGATAACTACCTTTATATAAAAAAAAACTTGATAGTAATAATAATATTAGGTACATATGTGCACCTAAGGTATGTACAAACCTCCTATTTTTACATAAAGAGAAATTGGATCTGGCAATTATGTGTTTAGGATCCTACAAATTCACTTGCTGTGGCCTGTCATTTTCTGTGGACATTAACTGTTTATCAGTGATCTCGGAAATGCGTGGCTATATCTGAAATGTTTCCGTTTTTAAGTGTTTCTAAAAAAATTCCGCAGAGAATTGTTTTGCAGGAGATGGAAATGTATAAATAGATTGGTGCAGATCGGGATGACGATGTGTATACCAATGATCGGAAAAAAATCCATCTGATGTGACATGAGGTAACTATTTCCCTTCCAAAATCTCTCGTTAGCCAAAGGAAACATGTTCGGAAAGAAAATTGAAGGGGAGTTATAAAAATGCACGGTAATATGCAAGCGGCGTGCTAAATCAAATAGACCTCTCGAAATTTGAAATGAGTGAGTTCAAATTCAAAAGGGTAAAAAATAATATTGTCTTTTTTTTCAGTGATAATTTCTCGTTGATGAGTGAAATTTGAAGTTGCTTAGGAGGTTTAAATAGATTGGTATGCAATTATGATTTTGTGAGAACTCAATATATCCAGAAAAACGATTTCAGTCCGTCTAGCGTTGTCGGTCTTGACATGCTGGAACGCTCGTATTTCTGTTATCCGTTTCATTTTGCTAATATTTTTTTTCACGTTTTGGAGTATTTCTATCTCAGATAAATATAAATCGTTCGCTCGAAGAAACTTTGCAGGATAACATAATATTTTCAAATTCTTCGTGACGCAAGAAGTGAGGTCAGGAAAAAGGCCTAGCATGACATAAATGCGGATACATATGAGTGGCACGATACGTGGATCAAGAGACAGACCTCCAAGTTCGCGGAAATGCCGAGCAATACGGTTTTATTTTCTGCACGAATTACGGCATATTGTAAATAAATAACATTATCTGACTCCGGCATGGAACAGGGTCGTAAGCAGGGAAAGGAGCTATAAGTATTCCTCAAGTTTTTATTACGACGGAATAAGTGGTATATGATATCTCCTCTACAGTATGGTACGAAATTTATTTTTATGCACGGTCGAATTACATTGATGTTAAAATAAACGCCATTTTCATGAGAGTTCCAACTGCAGACTTCTTGTTGTGCTCAATTGTCCGTCGCGAAAAAATTATGTTTCAAGGTAAATGTTTAGAAAGAGCATTTCAAAATGTTCTTTATAATCTATATTTTGGAAAGGTGTAAATATAATTGACAAAGAAATCCATTCGGATAGAAACAGAAATAATGCTCGCGTGAAAATTATGAACAATGTAAATTAGGCGTTAAAACCTCACCACACTACTTTTTGATATATTGAAGCGTTAAACCTGCAATTGGAGTAAAACTTTAAAGTGAATAAAAATGGCGCAGCAGAGGGCTTAAATAGAGTAGAGAAAAGCTATTTAAAATATAATATTTGAAAAAAACTGCATGTGATGCGTTACATGTTAAGTGCGGTCATTAAATAATAATTTTTCATTATCATCTCTAGAAAACGTAAAATTTGTAGACGGTTTTATTGAGCTCATTTGTGTCATATTTATTAGACGTCAAGAAACATTACAGTGGAGGTATATCAGTCGACGTGGAAACGTTCACGGTGAATAAATGATATTTTTAACATATTCGTAAAAATGTTTACGGCTCTCCATTGACCGAATAAGTTCACGTCACGAGAGTAGGTACTGAATGTTTTTAAAAAACTCATTTTAATCTGAGAAAAGGATAGCGTTTCCGAATAAATGAAAAGAGTCCCTTAAGAACTAACCTGCTTCGCTCCTGACATTTTCCGCAAAAATTATTATTTTTCAAGCGTTTCATTAATTGGTGGACTGGTTCAGTTTCCACGTGGAATAAGAAATAATCCGAGTTGCATTTTTTTTGGGTAGCTCGGAAATGCTATTCCCACCATGGAGAAAATCCACGTTTTCCACACGAGTTGCTTGGCAACGACAAAAAAATAATACTGCAATGATATATATTCTTCCGACCGAAAAACTGCCATTAAGCAGCAGATATGGTTGTGGTGGTTTGTGCACGCGAATGTTTTTTGTGCCCTTTTATCTCGGCGAAACAATGGCGGTAACAAGGAGAGGAATTATGACTGTTGGAAGCGAGGCCTCAAAATTGAATGCGACCCATGCGAATGAGACTTTTTATGGCTCACATCGGTGATCGCCATTCCAAGGCGGGGATTTGGGATGGATACGGAAAGATTGCTTTGAATGCTTTTGGAGTTGAACTACGCTACACCGAAACATTATTTTTTTCTCTGCAAATGCTCTGCCGTGTTCACATTTGCCCGAGAGCTCTTTAGTGCCCACTCTTGTTTCCTTCCCCGTCTCATTCCTTATCGCTTTTTCTATTTCCTTCCTCGAGGCCCTCTTACTTTTTGAGAGGTCCGTTTTCATTTTTCATCTCTTTCATTCTGTCCTTCTTTCTTTCTTCCAACCGGCTCCGAATCCCGATTCAACTTTTTTTCTCTTCCTCCATATTTTTTTAATTTAACGAGCCCAAAGGTTTCAGTCAAAGTTTTTGTGCGGAACTTTTATTTCATAAGTTTCGCTTAATTTTTGTGAACGATCGTTAGCAGTGCCGAGAGTGAGCTTTGCAATTTTTATTTCTTTCGTTAACTAAAGGCGTGCGAAATATTTCATTATTTTTTTCTATCTTTTGCCTCTCCATGAGAATACACTCGCAAAAAACTTACTCGTGAATGACCACGGGTAAGGAGGAAGGGGAGAAAGAAAGCGTATTTAACATATATTTTATTTGTAATTTCCATCGGCCTATTAAAAAATGGGAGAGAGTGAGTGGAATGCAGAAGGAGAGGTTGAACGAAGGGCAGAAGGACACAGGGTGAAAGAGTGTTCGAGTAAGCCGGTTTGTTAATTTGTAGCACAGAGGCGGAGAGAACACTAAAAAGAGTGTGGTCAAAGAAAGATAGTGGAGCGATTTCAAGAGGTCGTAATTTATTTCCGACTGCAATGCACTTCAAAATATATTCCCCTCTCTGATTATTACTTCCTCTGCTCTGATGGAATACGACCCTTAATCATGAACACGAATGTGGAAACACTCGCAAACATTCAACTCGAGAGCTTTCGGTCAATTCGAGATCCTTGCGTCTGAATAAATATGTTTAAATGACCAATGAAGGGGGGGTGGAGGTAAAATAGCATCGATTTAGACATAACTAAGGAGATATCAAAAGGTGGAGTTCTTATGGAGTTTATTCTCAATTGCAAAATTGAAAATAAAATCTACAAATCTCGACGGCTATGCGTTTTAAGTATTCATCATTTAACGTTTACTTACTTACAAACATGTAAATAGTTAATGTAGCGAATAGGGGTTACTTTTGTGGCCAACCCGACGCTTTTTGAGCTCATAATACACATTATTTTCCGTCCTCAGTGGTTCTCTTTGATTATTATTTCCTTTGCTCTGATGGAATTCGACCCTTAATCATGGACACGAATGTGGAAACACTCGAAAACGTTCAACTTGAGAGCTTTCGGTCAATTCGAGATACTTGCGTCTAAGTAAATTTATTTAAACGACCAGTAGGGAGTGGAGGGAAAACATTATCTATTCGGGTATCACTCGAGATGTCGCAAAAGGTTCGGTCTTCTTATTATTGGCGTATAAGTCCATCGGTAATGCAGTACTTGTTTCTGTATTCAGCTGTTCCTTATTATTCATCCATTTTCGAGTGAAATGCAGTTTCCCGCATCATATAGACGCCATCGATTCAAATAAAAAATTGAAGTGTTGGATTTGGATCTAACTATACAGATCAAATATATGAATACATTTTGCACCTTTATTTTTATTATTAGTTTTGAGTGGAGGGAAAGATCCGGAATTTGATTGATTATTCTGAATCCATTAACACCTACAAAAAGTGGTGCTGATGATCTCATCGATTCTATCTATCAATCTATCTAAGAAAATTATCTCCAAGAACATCAGGGGATAACTTTAGGAAACTTTATGTTATCATCATTTCATATGTTTTTACTTATTAACTTGTTATTGTATCTACCTGATTAGGGTTAAAGTTTTAGCCATCCTGACGCTTTTTAGCACACAATTCACGCTATTTTCCTTCCACGTAAATGCGTTATCTTTTTCATATTTATACTGTGTCCTTCACTTGTCATGATAAATGAACGTGACCCCTACCGATATGATAACAGAAATCCACATATGCTTTACTTAAAACCGTGTACCTACTATTATGCACATGCCATGAGAATTTTGACTCTTCGGTTTCCATGAATTACATTTCCAGAGATGTTAAGCCCACTCAATATTGCTTCTAAATATTTTTAGACGTCATAAAGAACTAATCCCGCCCTTTGGTCATAGTTGACTGGGATAATTCCTTTAAAAAAACACCGAGGCCAGAAGACGAGCATTTGAAGGTATTTCTTTTGAAGAGTGAAATATTTCACTGCGCTCTGAAGGTAATTATGGGATTGAGGAATCGGGTGGGTCAGAGGATAGGGAACTGAATCCCTCGCGATTAGTAATCACATACTTACACTCGCATTCCTGCCTCCACATCGTGGCCCTCGCTGCCATAAACGGCCGCATGAAAAGGCTAGAGTTTTTTCTACCCCTGGCCGCACGAAACTAACAATCGCCTGATTACCGAACAACTCTAAGGGGTAAGAGAGGGAAAAAGTCACGCTTGGAGTGCTCCCGCACAGTCGCGGACGAAAATAATTTCATTTATTTTTTTCCATCCAATCGTAGCAAAAAAAAACACACCCACTTTCGGACGGCCGTTTAGAGAGCGAAAGAGGGACTGCGAGAGGTAGGGATGAATAAAAAAGGAAAATCCCGCTCCGTTCGAAAAACGATTCTTCGAATTCTCCCATTCCCCTCAGTCCGGCGGAAAGCGCTAGAGTATTATGGGAAGGGAGGTTACAACGAAAGGCACTGCCTTCCTTCCTTCGGTTTTAGTAGAATTCAATCTCCTTTTTTTTATTCCTCCTCTCTCGCGATCTCTCTCTCTAAAAAAATGATGGCTAATATTTTTATCATACATATTTTTTTCGGGCGATATATTATTTTTCCTTCGCGATCTCTCTCTCTCCCCGGCGGGCAAAAATATAGAGAAGTGGTCGGATTAAGGGCCGTTTGGGTGGGAGGAGTAGCTGGGGTGGTATCCATTGAATGGGAATGATACTTGAGTTGGAACGGCCAGCCTAATTGCCTTCAGTCAATTTGAGCCGTGCTGACCAGCCGCTCCTCCCTCTATCGCCACCACCCACGCGGATTTCCCCCTCTTACCTTCGACTCCAATTGCCTCACATTTAAATGTTCTCGATTTCCGCCACCATCCCTATCCCAACCCACTAGAATCACTCCAGGAACATTGCCAGGATTTAGTTTCGAGGCGAAGGGTGGGAGGTGGTGGGAGGAGAGACTCCACAGAGAGGAGGGGGGGGGGGGGCTGAAGAGTTCGGAATGGGCGTCTAGAGGGATATTTTGCTAGCTTCTAAAACGATTGGGAACTTTCTTTTAGTGGCATTTGAAAAAAGAGAGGTGCGTCGAGAAAATGCTTTCGTTGGTGTTGTAATAGAGAAGTATCACGTTTTAGTTCAGCTCAGTCCTTTTCGAATCCTCGAATTGAAAGTAAATGTCCTTACGGGTAGCCTATTAAAAAACTAGGAGTTTACTCTCTCTCTCTATGTCCGGCTATTTAGCTAAGTGAAGTCAAGAGTTTATAAATTGGAAATATTTCGGGCAATTTTTGGATTGGCTTCTTTTGATTTCTGTGGAATATATTTCATTCGGTGCATCTATGAAAATTTGGTGCTATTTGAAAATCCATGAAATTTTCTATTATTTCCCGCTTCTTATTTTATCTTCTTTTATAAATAAGCTAAGTTTGACACGTTTGGCATGTTGAATTATCAGTGTTATTATTATAGAGTGAAAATTCTGCATCTTCCATTTTCTTTCGGTGTTCATTAATCGAGCGTTCATGTCTCCAGTACCATGGCGGAATAAGATGTACTGTGGTTGCTCTTTCATATCGTTATTTCGCATTTACTTTTCTTATTCTAGCGTTAATTTTCTCCTCATTTTTATCCTCTGGCGGATTTTATCCTCAAATGAATTTGCCACATTTCCCAGTGTTTAAACCTCTCTATCACAAGTTCATTAGGTATCACATTGGCATTATGGGAACGTGTATTATTGCGGAAGAACAAACTATTGTGTGTGCTTTAAGTGGTTTTCCACACGAAACAAAACGGTTTCTTTGTCCTCGACCGGTTTCTGCATCTTATCGGCACTATCAATCGGTTTTAACAAAGTTCATTAATAATAATAAAACGTTATTGTACTTTTCCACACGATTTAATTAATACGACCGGTTTCGTCACAGAGGCGACATCATCAGGTACAGAATCCGTTATAATAACAGTTATTTTGTTACAAAATAACTGTTATTATAACGGATTCTGTACCTGATGATGTCGCCTCTGCGACGAAACCGGTCGTATTAATTAAATCGTGTGGAAAAGTACAATAACGTTTTATTATTAAGAATGGATTTTCACAAAGTAAAGCCAGAAACAATCAAGTTTAAAGTTCATTAAGCTCATCAAATGACAGTAAATCAGATTCAAGTGTTTCAAGTTCATCAGCGAATCGTCATTATTCGTTTGTGACTTTATTCTTTCCCTTCTGTAGAGTAATTCATTTTCTTATTCACTTTCGCCTAGTAAAATCGACCCGGGGCTCAATAGTCACATTCATAAAGGGTGGATATGTTGCAGGTATTAGTTTTTGCACTCTCTCTCAAACTCACAGTTTTTGTGGGTGAAGCCTTGAGTCGAGCCACACCAATTGAACTCCCTTGTAATGCAACTTTCCTCCGAGTGAACTCTCTTCGATCTTGCTACCACCGTAGTCAAGGTTACTTCGACATGGAACGTGTAACAATAGATACCCGGGTCATTTAAATTGAGACTTAAATTAGTTCATTCCATTTTTTTGTCAAAAAAGTAGAAAATACCAGTGAAATTTCTAATTTCACTCGATACAAGAATTGAAAACGTCACGCTTTTCAAATTCCACCTCCATTTTTTTGAATAGGGAGTTACTCTTCTTACGCTTCCCTCGCAAGTCTCTCAATTCAAACTTCCCTATCACCTCCTGCTCATCTAGGGTCACGACCCTTTTTCCGCTAGGCAAGCAAACCACCACCTAACCGCCTCCCCGCCCACACTTTAGCCTCCATCTCCTTGAATGGCCACGGGCTATTTTCACCCGCACTCCATTCCATTCCATCATCCTGGTTACCTCAAGTGGCTCACCCGCCCGTGGGCCCCTCTTGATCCAGATCATCCTGAATGCTTCCAAACATCTCTCTCTCTCTCACTCTGCACCCCCTTAAACTCTCCCATGTATTTCCCAGCCTCTTCAGCGGCCATCTCGTGCGCGTGTTATACATTTATCCTTTCCGCCCCCTTTTCACGAGCCTCGCTGGCCTCTTCGCTTTTGTTTCTCCAAAACGATTTTTTTTCGAATACTGTTCCGAAATAATGAGCGTCTAATTGGACGAGAGGAGCATTCAACATCCCCCGTACTTGATCTCCTCCCCTCCTCGCCCACGGGAGAATTAATGGACGAGTGGTGGTGGTGGTATCTTGAAAAGGAAATCGCCCTCTTGACGGTGCGCGCGAGGTTTAAGGTAACAAGCGCCATTCAATTGCCTCTCCAAAAACCGCTCTACATGCATACGTCTCTCCCACTCCAGCTATCTCTCTCTAGCTACCTTTCCCCAGTCTAGTACGTATAGGAGGCGGATATAAAATTGAGCGATTGTTTTGTTCGCCATACGTCCTTAACGAATCTTTGAAGATTATTCGTGCGGAGTTTCATTTGCCAAGTGGGGACTCGACCCGAAGGTTACCTAACGGCCGATGATGGCTCATTTCTCAATGAGAAATTTTTATTTCAGTTCTGTGTATGAATTTATGGCGATATGTGTGTTTAATTGGCCACGCATCCTTTCATTAAATACTCATACGAGTGGAAAGATGGTTCGCTTCCTGAGCATAAACATATTTGTGGCTTTGTATCTTTTTAAAGGACTTAGTAAACTTCACATTTAGTATCAAAGTGAGAATTAACACATCGCGCATCAGAGCTACTCCATCATCTCCTGCATTTCATATAATATTTTGAACGTGAGTTTTCTGAAATTCATAGCACTTCTCCAGTTCACCGTAATACCACTTATTGATAGTTACAACGGCGTGTTTATGATCATCCTCTTTTCCTCTGTAGAGTATATTCGCTCTTATGATATAGATTACTCATGGTTTCATTTTTCTTCTTTTTTTCTACAGTTTGATAAAGAGCTGGGGCTTGGGAAAAGTTAGATTTAATTTCATTTCAATCGTATTGAAATTATGCATATCGTAAAATGATATCTGATAAGGGAAATTCGAGAATTTTATTTGACTGTTCCTTTTTTCTTGGAAATAAATGTAACCAAAAATGTGGAGTTTCACATTCTGGTTCATCGCTGTTGTATTTTATAAACGAAATATTCCCCTCAAAGATCTGTTAAACTTTGCATTCTCACTTTTCCCTAGTATAGCCATGTGGTGATTCTGACGTTGTATTTCAGAAATATATCTACCTATCTCGTCTGTAACACGTTCAATTAAAGCGAACATTTCGAAATATTATGCGATGTTATCTCTTACTGTTAATAATTTTCATGAAAACATTTCACGCATCCAGTTGCGGCGTTCCTTGTTTGTATTTCCCGTGTTTGAGCATCAAAAAGGAGGATTTTCACCACATTGCCTTCCCTGTGTGTGTATGTGCATCATCGAATTTTAGCCTTCCTCCTCCTCCTCTATCTGTCTCGTGTTCCGTTTAGTGTGGCTGGTGGTGGTGGTGCGAAATAGCGCGCCTCTGGATATTGAATTTCTCATTTCAAAGGATATTGAAGTCACAAGAAACATTCTCGGAATGGAGAGGGGGGAGGAAGGGAGAGGACTCGACATCGTCCCGGGATAAAATGTGGCTATATTGGCTTCGAAGGATAGAACAAAGGAGGAGGAAGGGAGGGGGTCGTATGTCCCGTGTATCGTAGCGCGGTGCAAAACCGTCCGCCCTTTCTCCTTCTCATCCCTTCTCGAGTCGAGGATTTGCGTCTGACAATGTCTGATTTACTCCCCCTCGGTACACGACATCATTCGCCCCGCGGGGGGTGGTGCTTCCCCCCCTAAACCTTTTCATAGCCTTGCACTCCTTTGTGCCCCTCCCCCTTCTCTATCTCTCTCCCTACACCCTCCTTCACCCTTTCTGCCTCCGTTTTTTGACCATCCCCACGCTTGATCGCTCTCCGTCTTTAACTTGTTCTCGCTCCGGCACCCAAATCTCGCACCTCCTCCCCTCCCTGTAACCTACTCGCGTCACGATCGTGTGTCTCACCGCCTCTGCCATGTCCTCGCTAGCCTTCGCAGTACGCGTGCATGCGATGTGGGATAAACTTTTATGTGTCGAATTATGTCCGTAAGCAAAAGTTTTCCCCAATATACATAATTTCACCGAATAGAGGAGGTGGTCGTGTTAAGTGTGGAGCGCTTGGAGCTCTTTTATCGAATGGCCCGGTAATTCGGGCTATTGAATTCCTAACTGAAATCGATCGACTGATTCACCTCATCGAATTTCCAATATTCACATGTGAGTATAAATTTAGGGGAGGGTGGTAGCTTAGTGGGTGTAGTGCTTGGCTGCTGATTAAAGGGTCTCGGGTTCAAATACCGGGTGAAGCCTTCGGACGCCCTCTAAATGAAATCCTCAAACTGCAAGGTGGCCTAGGAAAAGGAACTGGCCTCTCTGCCGTGAATGTGCTGTGCTCACATACCTGTGGCTAAGTATAGAGTAAGATCGTCTATGGGCATTTCCATGAAAATGCCAACTTTTTCTCTCAAATTAAATTTAGGCTGGAAATATTTTATCTTGATAAATCAACAGCTTAATGATTGAATTTTATGAAATTAGTTTTTGAACCATTATTCAGAGCCTTATTAAAAGTTTTCAAATAATACTTCGATTCACATACTTTTAAAGATGTTTGAAATCATTACATATACGAGGTTGACCTGGCAGTAATTCCGTCACATGTTAATTTTGGGCATGTTTAGAAGGTATTTCGATAGTTAATTTTGTTACTGTAAGTGAAAATCACCTTCATAAATCTTTTTTGATCATGCACAGTTATAAGTTCTGCAATTTTTTTGTATTTTACAATTTTATCGAAATATCCTTTTGCATAGTTTTTTTCTACAGGTAATACCGTCACAAATGGAATTTCCCCTATACAAACCACACTTCGGGTTAAATCCCAGAGTAAATAACCAAATTTTACTGAACAGTCGTAAAGTTATTCGAATAGAATTGAGATCATAGAAAAAATGAGTTCATATGGAATCATAAGAATGAAGACGAGGAAGCAGTACGTGATTTTTTTCTTGTGAGCAGCGGATTTATGTAGATGAAACATAGACTGTTGGAAAAGCTTATCAGACAAGAATAGTCGCCCACATAGACCTGGTGCTGGAGGTGGGTGCTGCAGATTTATTGGTCGGATAGGTTGAGGAACGAGGACGTATACGGTATCATAGGAGGAAAACAACATAAATGTGGAGCACCAGACACAAAAGACGGAGTTGGTGCATTGGCAATGTTATACTGTACCGTGTTAGTGAGGAATATAATGGAAGAGAAATTGAACTCCCCCGAGTAAGACCAGGAAATAAGTCCTTCAGGCAGGTAAAAAAGGGAAAAATGAAAGAGAAAATCAGGTAACTAATGGAGCTGACTTGGAAAACGATGGAAAGCTGCGATATTCTTAGGATTTCAGTACCGTCAATTACTTAAATTAATATAAACATGCTCGTAAATGTAGGTCGCTCTTGTTGTTGGCGGTCCCTCTGAATATCTACAGGGTTATAGAGTTAGTGTACGCGGATTTTATCTTTATTTTTATTTTCGATGTTTGCTACTTTCCTTGTGTCAAGAACGAATGCTGTTGTGTGCTAACTTAAATCAGATAACGTCTTAGAATTGAGGGGGTGAGAAGCCAAGGGATTTTTTTCTAAACAGAGTTGAATATAGAAATGATAGAAGAAATATAAAAAACTTGATGGTCAAAGGATATGAGCGAGGTTCTGTTCTTTGCTGACATCGAGTGGAAAATCTAATGCGCTAATTAATATCTAGTTGATCTTGTTTTTTTTCTTTACCTAATTTCTGTATCTAACTCTGTCAAGAAAAAAATATCACTTGTACCCTTTGGCCTAACACCCCCCTGAATTAAATCGATACTATTCGGCTTATTGTGGGTGTATTCGATTGTAGTATGATCCATCGACGATTATACATTGCTCCATTTCTCTCTCTTTCTCTCCCTCTCTCTCTCTCTATTCTCCTGCAGTGAGATGAAATCATCTTTCCGCCCCATGGGCACCAGCATTCGTCCATTTCCGCATCCACACGCAGTGCAAACCTCGTTGAGTGTAGGCGTTAAGTTTCCTTCTCCAAACACGCTGCCGACACTTTCTACTTCCGGAGTTCGAGAGAGGAGGGATACTTAGGCGCTTGTTTGAACTTCTCCCGAGTTGCCCTTCCTGTCAGCCACACTCCGAGAGTTACATTTTTTCGCTTCTCGCTCGGGGGGAAACACTTCGCACCAATCTCTAGCTGTGGGAAACGGGGGTGTTCGACGTGGTGGATGTCGGTGAGAGTTGGCGAGAAATTTTAAAAAGGTTTTCCTTTTTTAAAGGGTCTCAGGTGGCGTTTGTTTGCCTGGGGATGCCCATCGGCAGATGCGCCTTTCAATCACGGTGACCTCATTGCGGTGTTGCGAGTCGTATTTCAATATTTTAAGCCAACTGAGCAAGTTAACATAAACATGTTAATGAAAGAATCATGGTAAAATAATATTTCTACGAACAATTATGGCTATTAAAAAATACCATGCTTCTTATCTTGAAAATAACATTTTCCTTACTTCACTCGAAATGTTAGAGACATGTTTTAAAGTCACATTTAGAATGTAGTTAATGTGCTGAATCCAATTGTTTTGACGCCAGTGAGTGTTTTGCGGCTTTCTGCTAACCAGGTATCCTCTGGTCTCTCATGATTCCGAACGTCGCGTCGCCTAATTATCATTACTTGGTATTACACTGTGTACCCCATCCTATAAATTGAAATTGGCGTATTAAATCACTATACGCCCATTCCTCGCATATTGTAACACTTTCATGATGCGGTCGTGATCTGTACCCTCGTGTTCCAAATTTGTCGACAGTGGTGAGGTTGAATTTCTCCCAAGCTTTTGGAATCCGGCGAGCATTCCAGCATTTGCTCGACAAAGCTTAGTGCGTTTGATGCGGTGATGCGGAATATTTAATTCCTCCTGTTTTCCGAAAGACCAGGTTGAAGTTAACAGTGTTTCTGGAATTTTACCTCATCTAAGATAAGTTGTTACAGTAAAGTGTATGGCTTAGGTGCGATTTTTAAAAGGATTGTTTATGCAACGATTGATTGTAATTTGGATTCTTTATAACAACAGTTCACAGTGCACGTGTAGAACAAATCAATCCTATTTTAGAGGCAAGGTCTTGCTGCCAAAAAGGTCGTGGTTCTACTTTTCAATCCAGGGAAGTTTGTTCTCTATGTCAAATACTAGTTAAATAGAGTTAGATCTAGGTAACACTAAATACTGAACTACACGCCTTACTCGTATCATATTAGGTTGCCATATAATGTTTAGTCTTTTGCAGTCGGTCGTAATGATAAAAATGTTTCGCAAATTGTTTGGCTGATTTCACGTTTCAGCCAATTGATAATTAATTGCTTGATTAGCTTAAAATAAATCACAACGGAATATTTTTGGAATTATATTTTTTCTACCTATCTATCTCGTAGTGAAGCATTATTTGATTCAAGTAGGATAAAGTTAATTAAATCATCATAGATGATATTAAGTAATGCGTTGGGTTTAGGGACAGTCAGTTTGGCTTTATGGACTAAAATTAGAATTGATAAAAATGATTTTCAAGTTTGGAAGTAATTAGCTTATGGATGAGTTTTGCTCTAAGTTTGGGTAAACGGAAAAGAGTAACCGATGTTGCTCAGTTTCACGGGGTTCAAGAAGCTTTATGCATATTATCCTAACGCACTTCCCCGGGCAATTAGTGTCATCTGCAAAGGAAACCATTTTTCTTTTGAATGCATCTGTAATTCATGGATCTTTTCGTCTGTGAATAATTCCCAGCGGTGGGCATATATTTTTAGTTATCGCTACTGGCTGATGGTTACTATATGAAACCCAATCGCCCATGAATATGGAAAGAGTCGAGTGGCGGAGACAGTTATAGGGGGAGGGGAGGTCGTTATAGAAGTTTCACTGTCGCAATCATCCAAGGCTCGAAGAGAGTGGTAAAGGAAGCAGAAATAGAAAGCATCAACCCTTATTTGTATTCAGAATGAGCCTTCGCGTTGGTAACTTATCCATATCGCATGGTATTATTTGCAGGCGAAATAAAATGATGTCATGTTTTTAAATCATATTCTTTTTTTACTTGCTATCTAAAGAATAGATGCCGCTTTTATATTTTAACCCGTTTCGTCATCAAAACAATTATCATTGTTTTCTATCCTCGGTTGAAATATCTTTTTGCATCTTTCATTCTAATAAATTATGCCAAGATGTAATGAAAATTACGTATATACACTGAGATACGCCACTATGAAGGGAAAAATATTTCCTAGAAGTACTACAAAGTGTATATTCTATATCTTTATCGAATTGTTATATGCCAATATGTTTATGATAGTTAATTGCGTTACCTCTTTGTTCCTTCCTCTACCCGGAAAACTGAAATTGATGAAAAAACTAATACGTCATTGCGTGTTCGTAATTTTCTTCATCCCGAATGACATTCATGCACACTGACGGACGATTGTAAAGAGCAGATGGTAATCAAATGCATTCACACCGCATGGAGTGATTTGCCATCCTCTCTCCCCCGCTCAACTCCTCCCCTAAACAAATCCATTCACAAAACGTCATGTAATCATTTTGAGATATTTCCGTAACATGCCCTGGACGCGATGCGGAATTTAAAAAAATGAGCGACGAATAATGCGAAAAAGACAGAGAGAGAGAGATTTATAAATAAATGAAAACGAGCGACAGGAAAACCAAACTTGGCGAAAACAAAACGAGGAGGCTAAACGCGATTGGGTTCGGCTTTATTGTTTCGCGAGAACGCAACTCCCCCGTCCCCCCCACCCGTTGGACGTGCGGAAGCGATCGGCGACAATGGGAAGGGGTTCACGGACCCAATAAATTACATCCGAAACACTCATTTCGGAACATTGACGGTCGCGCGACCTCACCCCCCCCCTCTCCCCTCTCCCCTTCCCGCCGCTCGGTTATGGGTTTCGAGCGTGTATTGCTCGGACGTGTGGGTGAGCGATGAAAACATGAGTGTCAAGAGGGAGTTGGCGGGATTTTTCGAAAAATTATTAACTTTCGCAGCGTTTCCTCTGCTACACAGTCCTCCCCATCCCTGTCCCCCCATATCCCCCCATATCCAACCTCTCCCTACTCGTCCTCCTCCCCTCGCGATGCGCGACAATGGTAGGGTAACAGGATTATGTGACGCGATGGGATCGATATTCTATTGTTGCCGGACAGGAGTTACCGACGGAGTGCGTTATTGTTTGGGAGCGCGACGGCGGGCGGTGGGTAGGTTATCGTGGGCGGATGGGTCGTAGGAAGGGATGGTTTGAAAGGGTACATGCCATTGTCTGGCGGAGATGGAGAGAGAGAGTGAGTGTGTGATAGGGGTTATGGATTAAGGGACTGGGTTTGGAAATTGTTCGAATCAAAGGGATGTGTCGAAGGTGTAGACTTGGTCGTGTCGCGGATGATCCATTCTCTAGGAACCCCATCTATTGCTTAGGTAAGTGTGTCGACGTAAAAGCACCAATCTTTCGGAGGAGCTCATGGTAGGAAAATTGTGGAGAAGTGCGTGTCATTTTTTTTCGTAATTTTACGATATTTTAATTCTATGAATTGGGGAGCTAGAAAAATAGGGATGGGAGGAGCAAAAAAGAAATTATCATCCGAATAGCCCAGGCGAAGAGAAGAAAGAACTACATACTGCGGGAAATTTAAACATAAAAGTAAAGAAACACTTAATCACAACTTACATGTAGGATATTCTTCACTTCGGAAGTGAGGCATGGACGATGGCAGAAGCGGAGAAATCAAGGGTAGAGGCCTTCGAAATGTGGTGCTGCGGAAGAATGATGGGGAAGAAATGGATCGACCGAGTAAGAGATGAGGAAGTCATCAGAAGAGTAGGAGAGAAGAGGAGCCAAATAATCCTTAACAAGAAGACGGAACAGCCTTTTAGACGACCTTATTTTGAGATATGATGGCCTGATGGAAACAAGATCGTCTAGGGGCATGTGGATGGCAAGAACGGAAAAGAAAGGCCTCAAAAAAATATAAGGAACAGGTTAAGAAGGATGTGAAAGAGAAGAAATGCGCAGGTGTGAAAATATTAGCTGATAGGAGAATTGAGTGGAGAGCTGCCTCATATCAATCTTAGGAACGTTGACTGGTGATGATGATGCCGCTCATTTGGCGTCACTTCCAAATAGTGATAGACCAAGAATTTTCAATGGAAATGTTTTTTAATGGGACACGTCTAATGATTTTCATGACTCAGCCAGCTCTTGTGTTTGAAGAAAAGCAATCATAATGTGAGGTCATGTATCAATTGTGAAAACCGTGATTTAAAAAATGAAAAACCTCACGACAACTTTGTAAATTTTTCCGTAACCACTTCTTTCTAACGATAATTTTTCCCCTCGATAAAAGGCCATTAATGTTGGTATTAATGTGAAGGCCATCGTGATTATTGCTCCTAAGTGTCATTGCTATATGTAATTGCACCGTTCCATATTATGCTTACAATTAATAACATGTAATAGAGGTAGAAACAAATCTGATTGTGATAATAGGTCTGTACAAACTGACCATATTGACGATTTTCTTGAAGTTCTCTGGGGTCTAGAAGGTCTTCTATTGCTTAATTTGAAATGATCAGGATTAGGATTGGGATAGGATTAAAGTTAGTTTATGGGCGAATATTTTTCTTGGGTATTTGGTTGTTGAATCCTTTATTTTATCAATACATCATTTACATGTAGGATTGGGAAATATTTATGCAATACGGAAAATGGTGACTGTGGAGAAACCTTTTCTCCCGTGCATGAGAAATTCGTTCGCGTAGTAAGGAAATTATATCAATGAAGGAGGTGGGAGGCTACTCATCGTTTTCAATAGATACGCATAGTTGCTTCCTCATTTGTGCTCAAACAAACGCGCCTTACTTCCCATTCATCTGCTCCTAGTCCCGCAGACTCCTTGTCCCGTCCCATTGTCTCCTTCCTTGCCTCTTGAATCTTCACTTCTCCCTCCCTTTCTCTTGAACGGAGCCCTTGTTCTGATCCGCTCAATCCCGGGTTCCTCTCGCGTCTATTTGCGTCTCAAGTCCTCCGCGTGCACTGTTAACCCTTTCCTACTCGGAGAAATGTGTCGTTCGCGGCATCTCGCGACGTGGTCTCTCCCTACTCTCTGCTGTCCCACCCTCCTGCTCCCTCGGCGCGCGTCTCTGGGGGGTCGGGGAGGTCGAGGGTCGCGGCACACACTTCATCGGGACGTTATAGCAGATTCCAAAGCCTTCCGCTCCATTGACGACAATTTAATTAGGCGGCTCGACGCCTCTGTGTTCTGCAGTGCTGCACCCGCCATCCGCCAGCGACGGGGTTGTACAGTTAATAATCCCCCAGCCTCCCCCTCCTCCGACTCATCTTCCAGCTCCATCTCCGTCATATATATCCGTGTCCCCCTTCCTCGCCATTCGATACGGCATCGCGGCTTCCTTCCCTTCCATCAATTGATCCCCAGCTAGCCGGGTCGGTGTGATCCCCCGCATGCCAAGGGTAGCATCCTCAATGACGCCTACACCACCCGCAACACTCCCTTTGTCCAGCTGTGAGCAATGTTTCGGCTATCTGTATCCTATCGGTCCAAGTCATTCCGGCCCACATGCTATACGCAATTGTGTCCCGTCATGTCTATCCTATTAGGTGGCGGATACTATGCCGGAAATTGGTATTTGTAGGTCGCTGGTCTTTTTGTCGCTATGGTTACTTTCCATATGGGTTTTTTACACTAAGCGCGTAATAGATTGCCTCTAAAGCTGCTACCTATTTATTTATTGGAAAATAATTGTTTTCTATTTGTTTTAAGAACGATCATGTTATTAAATATTAACAATGACAATTCAAGCTAATAAAATCGTAAAGTATGTGCTTGGCCGTATTTAAAATTGTTTCTGGATTCATTTGGTGGTGAGCAATGTTTCGGCTATCTGTATCCTATCGGTCCAAGTCATTCCGGCCCACATGCTGCAAGAACATATCCATGATGAAAGAACACAAATGGTAATTTCCACGCTTTTTAATTCCAAAGCTCTACAACCGACCCAAGTTTCAACACATTGTTTCATTTTTAAGGTTGAAAATGATACAATGTGTTGAAATCTGGGTGGGCTGTTGAGTTTTGGAATTAAAAAGAGTGGAAATTACCATTTATGCCCTTTCATCATGGATGTGCTTGCCCGTTCTCGTTGACCCTGAGTGATGAAAAATTAGAATATCTGCCTATCGTGGAATCAACTTTTGAGTAATTCTCCTCTGAGTAAGTTTTTTGAAGATTTATTAACTTTTAGAAAGGGAGGAGTAAGTCCTTCTCGACTTCATGACGCGGGTTAAGCAGCTTCGTTATCATCCCGTCGGGGTGTGGAGCCCCTCTCATCCGTTCATTTCCCTCTCACTGCACCTACTGCCGACTTTCAAGATCCGTTTGAACCTTGGCGTGTGTCCAATTTCTTTACTAATAGATCATCATATTTACAAAAGTTTCCACACCTCTAAAAATGTGAACTTAACGTGTAATCAATGACTTGATGACGCCTATTTAGAGGTGATAGATTAGATTCTCAGGGTGCAGAAATTTTTTTTCTATTGAAGTTATTTCTAGTGAAGAATGGGACACTGAAAATGTAGGAATGGGAGAGGACGGAATTGGTAGGTGTATTGGACTAGTGGGGACAGGACGCAACGAAGTGTTAAATTTCGCAAGGAAGGTAAATAAGCGAATCTGATGAATAGAGGGACAGATTAAGAATCATTTACTGTGACATAGGAAGCTGAGGTTCTTTGAATTACGGGTACATTTTACTTATACGCCTTTGATTATTTGTGATGGACTAAAAATATTAAAAATCATACACTGGAGTACCAAATCATACTTTTAAGCTTTAGGACAAGGCTTAATAGTGATCAGAAGAATGAAAGATGAAAGTCTTATGAAGGCTCATAAAATTTAGGAGAGATAAAATGTTTAACGTTTTATTATTAAGAATGGATTTTCACAAAGTAAAGCCAGAAACAATCAAGTTTATTGAGATAAAATGTGTTATTTAGGTCTTTTTGTGGCCTATGGTAGAGCGAGAAAGGGAAGACGGAGGTTGTGACAAAGTCTTCCTGAAGAAGGAAATGTCGATGAATTAAGTTTTTAGGAGACATCTCGTACGTACAGAATGGATAACGTGTCACGTTAACGTCCATATTTTTTTACGTCACCTTTAGTGCCAGATCATTTTATATGGATGTGTTTTATTCAAAACCCAGACTTCTTTCTTTATCGTTCGCCTGAATCACACTTCATTTTGTCGCCCTTTTCGCGGAACTCGACTCTAGAGTTTCCGCATTTTCCTTCATATGTATTCGAAACACGCACGGTCTCCTTCCTTTGGCTACTGTGATAACGATTACAGGACCCTTTGTCCCGCATCTCTTCTTCCCTTCCCTATTCAGCGTGTCCTCTACATTTTACGTCCCTTTGTTCATCATCTCGGTGCTCATCGTTTTCGCTGATAGCGTGATATCTCTCCGCAAACCCTTTCGTATCCTCCCTTTGCGGAAGGGTTGTCGAACGGAACATCGGCGACAAGCAAAATATTTGGCTGTTTCCTTTTCCCACATAAATTGCCATGGAGGGAAAAATATGAAGGGCTGGGTGTGTGTCGAATGGAGATTGTAAAGGATCTCGGCTCCAATACGGACAAAAGGATGTTTCTGCCATGACTCACCCCACCCCTTTTTCTCTTTAGGATACCCATTGTTTGCCGACATTAATTTTTACTCTCCAATCTCGCGCGTGTTTTATAAATCCAATATAAATTGATTAATAATGTTTTCAGCGCTCGGACCTTTTTCAATGAGAGAGAAATGCTTTGACTGAGAGGTTACTTCAGCGAAATGCGGTCTCGTCGTTTTTATTTTGTATTCCATAATAATAATAATAATAATTCTTTTTCAGTGGGTTGCACGATAAAATTGGGTTTGATGCTAATCGAGTGAATATATATATATTTATGAGATGGGGTTTATTGCTGGGGGTATTATTCGATGATCATCATCATAAGCATAAACGTTAATTAGGGGTGATCTATTAATTAATTAGAGAGGTAAAATGTAAATTTCAATGATGACTGCAAACAATTATGAAGTGATGGAAATTAGATTTGACGGTGAGAATCATACGCTAAAATGCTACAGTACGAGCAAGTGGAGTTCCAAAAATAGGATAATATTTCCCATTATATTCTTCGTCAATCAAAATTTTTTCAAAAAAAAGTTTCATAAGTATACGAAGAAGTCAGTAGTGGATCCAGGATTGGGAAAGGGGAGGCTAAGTAAGGGGTAAACTGCCAGCAGTAGAGGGGGTCGGAAGAAAAAATTACCATTCTATCTAATATAAATTGGATATCCAAGGGTGGGGGATATCTATAACCTCCTCAGATCTCCCATAAATCCGCCACTGGAAGAGGTCATATAACAACTTTTTTCGAAGTTCCAAGATCGACATGCTAATAAATGTAGTCCCTGACGGCAAAGTAAGGAAAATGTGATTATTTTCACGGCTGACTTCCGAAGGTGGTACCAATGGCATCTTTGAAGATACAATGAATCGCGCTAAACACCCCGCGTTTTAACCTATTTATTCAGCTCATGATGTGATTCATATTATAGTATTCTACCGATTAAGGTAGATTACCATGGAGTACTAAGAAGTAATCTGGGAGCCTCCCCTTCCATCTAGCACTGCCTTCTTCCATTTACTGTAAGGCCTATTCCCTTTCAATCTATCTAAAAATTCTATTCTCATCCTTCCCCTCCCACTTTTATCTAACATTCTACCCTCTAACACAGTTTTCAACACCCCCTCCCCACTAAGTACTCCCTCCATCCAAACCTTCTGTCTCCTCCGTATCTCTCATCTTAAACCTGCCTCTCCTCACCCACTACGTCGAGCACTTCGTCGTTCCTCCTCCTCTCTGTCCATTTCACCTTCTCCATTCTTCTTCATACCCACATCTCGAATGCCTCCAATCTTCTCTCGTCCTCCTTCCTTTACCTAACGTTCTACCCTCTAGCATGATGTAATGAGGGTTTATTTTTCTACCAAATGTACGCTAATTATGTGTTGCATTGTTTATGATAGCCTCAGGGACTAAGAGACTATATGGTGAGCCCAAAAATGCTCTTTAAATGCACATAAATGTAAAAAAAAGTGAAAATTTCTTCTAGCACGCTAAAACTGATGCATTCCACATTGGTATGGATTTAGAGCACCCTAAACATACCATAGGAGGAAATATATTTACTATAATAATTACTCGTTATAGTTAAAAAGCTCGTGAAGTGTCATAGGTAGCTTTTATATGAATCATTTTCCCTATCCTATCGCTTCTTGTGCTCCTCGAGACAATATCCTGTTTTATTTTAGCGAAGATTTGTCATTGATGTTTCCTGGAACTCGTGATACCAATTTCAACTCCCTCATCAAGTGTGGACAGAATATGTCATTACTTTCAGGCGCAATTTTCACGTAATAAATCTGGCGTTAAATTCATAATATTGAGGTGGAATATGATAAATTTTGCCGAAAGTCAGTTTTATGTTTCATCATTGAATTCATTAATTGCATTTTATTTCCATGTCGTAAATTTTATTTTACAGGTAGAATTATGATGATTTGTGAAGTGCTTATGGTAATTATCGTTACACAAACATACGCTCAATCTGGGTCAGTTTCAAAGTTCCATATTTTCATGACATATCTATCAGACATACAACAGGCGATTTCTCCCTCGGAGTGTGGACGAGCTCTCAAAAGGGCACAGCAGGTAGAATGGGAAAGACACACTCCTTGGGTAAAGGCGAGTGGGCGGAGGAACACGCTTTCGGAGGTCCTATCCGTGAGGGGTTTTATTATTTCGTCGAATTTGAGTTTCTGAAAGTCACTCGAGAGGGTGCGCCGAGGTTGATCGGGTTTGTTTTATTGACTCGGGACTGGCGTCGAGTGGCTCCCTCTCTTTATGGCCCCGCCTTCTCCGCTTAACCAGCACTCTTACATCCACAGTAGCCGAGTGGGAATCTCATTATGGAAGCACCTACGTCAAGCGCCCATCTTCAAGTCTCCCATCTGGGAAAGGCGCACACTTCAAGATTTAACAGATACGCCTCGAATCCTGTACCGTTGGCAACTCCAATCGAATGCCACGATGGCAAAACAGTATGATTTTTCCCTAAAATTCCCATTATATTTTTGCTCTAATTTAGGGCTTGCTTTGTAATTTCTGGTTCGCGTTTACCAGAGCGTAATGCAGCCGTAACCTGAAGAATATTTTTAGGTAACAGTAAAGCAGCTCAGAATAATGATTAGCTAAAGTCACAACCAAAAATTTAAGGTCTTAACTCAAACTCCGTTTATTGTTTTTCCCCAATTTATTTTGCAAGAAATAACGAAACCATTCCTTAGTATTCAGGAATTCTTCTCCGTTTCTACACCAGGTTAATTCAGTCGTATTGGCCGACGTTTCGATAAGTCGTTTTCAGAACGTCGCGACGCGTCATCCATTACGACTGAATTAACCTGCTGTAGAAATTGAGAAGAATTCCTGAGTATTGTTCATCAGGAAAATTAAAATCGTTTATCATTCCTTAGCTGTGTATATTATTTAAGTAAGTAAATGTAAACTCATTTGGGAACACTTCAGTTCCCTAAATGAAATGTCGTAACAATAACTAATGGAGAGGTAATTGTATGGGTACGCGTGAAGTTAGAGAAGTGAACGAAGGAAACATGGAATTCGGAGATGAAGACGGTTTCATTGACGGATAACCTTCGTGACGTGTTAGGACTGCGTTGTGGAGATGATTTCCTTTTCTGCCAGAGAATGGACACCGGATATGAGACGAAGGGTTTTCGGGGAGTGTCAAGCCCTTGCATTAAATAGGTCGAGAAGGGGTGGAAAGTGAGACCTTATGGTTATGAGGTGCTTGTTAAACGGGAGGATTTGGGGCTTATTGAAAGCATGAGGAGGGTAAGGGTGGAGGATGGAGCGAAATTAGTGGTTGGGAGCAGAAGGGGTCCTAGGGATGGAGAAAATTTTCAGGAAAATTAATATCAAAGGAGGCAGCGTATAAAATATCATTTCAGAATCTTGAGGGAGTTTATCACGCGTAGCTTACTTTTGATCGGGAAACAGTTGAATTCTCCTCACGGAAAGTTTTTTTTTTTTGGGGAAAATCAAAAGTTATTCTATGAAGACAGTAAAAGAAGAATGGTAGATATTGGATCATAAATTTAAGTGATAATTTTGTAATTGCCTCTTAGGATAGATTACAGCAATAAATAATATTTGTGGTCAAAAATATTTGACCTTTCCAATGTGCATAATTCATCACTCACGTTGCACATTGATAAATGTGCCCAAACATGCATTAAAGATCTATAATCAACATTATATCTATATTATTTCTCCAAAATCGCTCAAACATCGAAGCCATACGTTAAAAAAAATAAAGTTTGTTATATTTTGATCTACGTCTCGTTTATTTACATAATAGTTAGTGACGAAGCAAGTTATTTATTCAATGAAAAGTGGGAATATTTATTTGCATATAACATTACAACATATTTAAATAACGCCTTTACAACACCAATTCCGATGTCATTTTTATTTCCCTACACATGTAAATAAAAGTTTCAGGTACTTGATTTCTGTTCTATGAAGATGTGAGAGCTCAGAAACTTTTGTGAGGCTTTTGCGTGGAAAATTTTAGTATCGATAAAAAGCATGCGAAATGAATTAAGTACCTATGACATTAATTGATCTAAGAGAGTTGGATTTTAATCTCTGAAAAATTTTAAGGCATCGGACACCGTCTTTCAGTAGATACAGGGCACTATATTGACCGAATTAGAATGAAGTAATTATTGTCTAGAACAAAGTGAATATCAACTTGGCAATGGCAACAGGTGCGTTAGTGGTTATGATAACCACTGTCCCAAAACATTTTGTTAATTTTTAAGCTCAATCATTTGATACTTCAGTTACCTCATCTTCTCCATTGTCAGTGTTAAACGTCATCTTCCCGTCTTCGGGGGCTAAAACCCTTTGACTATGAAGCAGACAACCAGGGTGGGAATGCGCTCGAGGGGGCACGAACTCCTGCGTGGGAAAGGGTGTGGGAGTGAACCAATGGGGGAGGGATCTTGAAAAATGTTAAATAGGGGAGGGGACGAGGGGGTGGCGAAAGAGGATTAAGGGTATTTGGGGGGAGGGTAGGGGAAAGGTGAATAGGGATCGTATAAGGCAAAGTGGGGAGGAGATCCAAAATGGCATATAATAAGTGACAAATGACTGATGCCGAGTTCTTCATTAACGCAGAGCGGGTGGCGACTTGGAACGCGCGGAATTTGCTCCCACACCCAAATACTCTTTCCATCTCGGCCCCCCTCTCATCCAGGCTTCCCCCTGGACCCCTCTCCACCCCTGCGTATCCTTCCCTAAATATCTCCCACCCGTGAAACCATCGTTCTCTCTTTTTTTTCTCTCCCGTCTCCTCCAACGTAATGTCATCCGCCATCTTCCTTTCCGCCATCTTCACCCTCTCCCCTTCCCTATTTATCTCTCTCTTTTGTCGTAAAGTTTTCTCCGGATTCAAAGAGATCCTCCTCATTCTTTTGCTCCTTGCCACCGATGCAGCCTTTGTCTCCATCCTTTGCGCGTTCCTACAGTCTCTCTTGCGCCGCCTCCTTCCTTCTCTTAAAAGCTTTTGTCTGGGTCGGCTTGAAGTTAACGGAGTTCTCGTGTGTCTGATACAATAGACGTGCTGTTTATTTCATCCTGAATCAGTTAATCTCTTTTCGGGAAGCGAATACTTTCAGCTTCTATTTCGTCCCATTAAATTGTTCCGTGTGAGCGGGGTTCAGGAATAGCTCCGTCTTTAACAAAGGGGTACGGCATTGGACGGTGATAAGATTTCTAAATATTCCAAGCGTGATTCAATTTATGAAAAAAAGGAAGGAAATTTGCAACTAGAGGAAAATATATTGCTCGAATTAAATGAGTTCATGGTTCCTCGAGAATTTTGTTTTTGTTTCCGAAGGCACGAGGCAAAAGCATTTTTGGGTGGTAGGCTATATATGTCCATGAAGTATGAAACGCGACTGGTGGCTCGAAGCTTGATGAACTTTTTCTTTTAATCTTTCCAAGTGACTGAATTATTTCATTTTAGGTATTTTTGCAAATACTTGTTAAAAAAATTAGTATGTTCAGCAGCCTGCTGAAATTTGTGATTGGCAATTCGTCTTGGGGAAATACGAAATTTGATTAAAATTTTGTAAAAAGTGACCATAAGTGCTTAAATATACGTCAAAATAAACAATAGATATCACAGATAGAATAGCCACATCTTTGAAGTTTTTATTACACTTTCATGCTGTACAAAACTGTGAATCTATACGTGAAGAATTATTGATTTTTCTCATTGATATTATTACCTACACGAGGCTGCAATACTTTATCAAAATTACTGTTAAATTTGATTAAGAAATGATTCCAAAAAATTTTAATTGGCTAGTGTTCAATTTTTTTGTAGCATTCAACGTGAAACCATTAGCGTACGAAAATCTCATTTAGTGACAAAACCTCCTTGGTGCAGCCTTTTTTGTCTTGGGTATCACTCTCATATACATATAGTGGCAGCTTCCTTAATACTCTTTTTCTTTGTCCCAATTAATTGAGAGGTTGAGGGAAGATGTGGAAGTCTACCTTGTGTGGAGAAGATGTGATCACGCCGAATGCATCCCGGAATCGAGCACTAAAGCACCAACCCCCTCTCGAACCGTATCTTCACTTCACTCGAAGCATAAAACCATCGCAACTCCTAAATAACCTTTCAGTCGACCCAACAGTGTTCCCTGTCCCCCCACTTTATAGGGAGAAGGGTGTGGATGGGAAACTATATTCAAAAATAGAAAGAGAAGTGAATTTCGCCGGGGGATGGACGCAATAAAACCGTTTCGAAACGTGTACACGTTTGCACCCCAGGCCTTCCTAAAGGGTGAGGGTGTGGGGAGAGAAGAATGCGGTTGGCCTCAGCTCGCTAAGAAAGGGAGCTGCTTTTGGGGAGGTATGAAGAGTTCGCTCCGGTCTACTTATACTTGTGCGAGGGAATAAATTCCATCTCGAGCCATTCGGCCGACGCAGCCGAGGTCAATATGGGAGGGACGTATACACACGAGCGTTAAATTCGACCCTCCTCCAGCTCGCCTGTTATGACAAAGCGGCCAGGGCGTAGGGTGATGAAGGCGACGATTGCTCCAACACGCGCCGGATACTTTTAATAGCCGGGGTGAGTAATCGAAAACTTCCTCGTCCCCTATTTTATATTCTGCCGTCACTTCAATCTCTGGGTAATTTGAAAAGTTAAAGAGAGGAAAGAGTTCTATATTATCATGATCGCATTATCTTAGTTGCGCTTTCATTGCGAGATTTATCGGTACCCATTGAACATCTTAGGTATATGATCGTGTCCAGCTGCACCAAATTAAGTACGAGGGACTGCTCACTGATAATGGGATGAACAGCCTTAAAGATATTCCTCTAACGATAAGATTCAGTTCTATATCAGTATTGACAGAGGTCAGATAATGGCAGTACTCTTTTTCAAATGTATAGAGTTACTTTGGCCATAGACATACTCTGGAGTCTTTACGTGCATTAATCTAGTGTTTACGTATGTCGAAATGCTGTTGAAATGTATGCCTATCATTAGCGGTACCAAAAATTGTTATTTTCCGCGGATAAGAATTGTTAACATGACTACAGCTGTTGTAAAAATGTCCGACGAATAGGTGTCTCACATACATTATAGAATGTTTACAAACTATAGTAAGAAATTTAACTTTGACTTTGGATAAAAACCGTTAAATGTATATATGTAATTCTATTGTTTATATCGCTGTGCCTTCTGTTCACTAAGTAAGCAAACGTAAGGATCAAGCAATCGGTAAAGTGAGTCTATATATTTTTATATGTTTTGTTACAGTTACATTTTTATTATAATTTTACACGTTGCTTTTGAAATGCCATTTAGTTATCTGATTGAGTTGGGTACATGTCGCTGTTAGTAGGTAGTACCTTCGTGCAGCTTCTGAACTTACTTCTGGATTTGGGATTTTGTCTCATTTCGACGCAAGTAAGCTGAAGGTTACCTTGAGAATTCCTTGTTATTGTTGAACTGTAGCCAGAACGATATTTCCTTACTATACCGAGAGAGATGAAGGAAAACCAATTAGGCTGATTATAAGTCATTTAAATTCAGCGATGTTTTGTGAGAATTGTAAGCGTTTTTTGAGCTCATTGTGCACACATTTTCCCCCCGAAGTTGACATTAAATTTTCATTTCCACCTGTAGCCTATATTTAGTGAAATATTTGTCGCGAAATATGATCCAGGAATGGTTGAATTGATATCACTTGCTATGTGTAACCGATTCTCCAAGCGGGTGAAAGTTATTTGCGCCTCGGAATAACTCAACATCCTCGAGGGCTCGGCTATTTGCCCGTCATCTTCAACGCATCCCACACTGAATGGAGTGCAAACAGTTATTAGAAAGCCTTAATGCACTTACCAAGGATAACACTCATGTGTTGATTTCAAAACAATTGCCGCATGATGACTTTCGGGATAGCAGGATGAGAATGCTGTGAAAAAGAATGGGCACGGTGATCTTGGAAGAAATATCTTATGTTTGCGAAGATTTTCCTTTTAAAGTATCCAGTTCAATCTTTTTGGATAATATTTCGCCATTAAACGTCTTAGATACTTTTTATAGAA
This sequence comes from Ischnura elegans, assembly GCF_921293095.1. Classification (NCBI taxonomy): domain Eukaryota; kingdom Metazoa; phylum Arthropoda; class Insecta; order Odonata; family Coenagrionidae; genus Ischnura; species Ischnura elegans. Next base: position 79,462,184 of record NC_060246.1, on the reverse strand, counting down.
TTTAAACGCAATAATTATTGGTTTATTTTCTCCTTCTCCACATTGAATCGGTCAGTCCCTGCTATTAGAAAACTTAATGTGCAAGATCAACCTTTGCATCCAGTTTTTAGGTTACTTAACGATCCACAGTCTGATTTTACTACTTGTTTCCGGTCCTTTGTTAGACACCGTTCGTCAAAATATTGATTTTAGTTTTATCGTTGCATAGCACGTGTGCTATTCTTCTACATATTTGAGGAATACTGTAGATGAATGGAATAAGTGGTGTCGCTTTTCCATGGACAAGTTTCTTTTGATTATCGTTTAGACTATTTTGAGAATGATTAACGTTTTTAGTTTTTCATATTGCATTCAAATTTTAGCTGGGGACAAACGAATTCAAAATCCTATTGCCCAGATGAATTTCCCTCACTACGTGAGCAATTGAAGTATTTGAATGGTTCTTTTTCATCCATATTTTCAAACGTCAAAATATTAAGGCTTTGCCAATTCATATTGCCATAGGAAAGACAACTCGCGCGTAACGCTAAACCCGTAATTGCTAATTCACAGACAAATGAAGATTATTAACTATGGGTATATATTGTTTCTAGACACGCAAGGATTTATTTTTGCGTGGCTAAATGTGGCATGCATTTCCGATACCTATTTTCGCGTACACTTTCGCACAGAGTTAGGGTCTACAATATTTCTTAGGAAGTACGCGTGAATAAATTTACTGCCCTTTAAAGGTTGTATCTAAAGTAAGTCAACCAAAATAAGATATTTGAATTCGTTATGTAAACGTCTCGATTTCAAAACCTCAAAAATATTAATGGTAAGAATTTTTGTCGTTTTCTTCATAGTCTTCCTTTAACCCCAACCCTCTCAACGTCTACTTGAGTTGTTGTAATGAAGACATTCAATCCCCTTCACATGCTCTCACCCAGATGAGAGCCTTGGGGAGCGTGTAATGGGGACCATAATCCCTCCCTCGACCTCGCCTCTATCGCCATAGTCTTAAATTCTCATTTATATATAGTCCTCGAGACAGCCGCATCGCACACTTCTCAGCACCAACGGAAGGAGAATTGCCACCTCCCCAGAAATCTCCCTCGATGATTGATACTCGAGGAATTTGAGCAATAAGTGAGGCGCGGAATTTTTATGTCTTACTCTTAATCTCCTCCTCCGCCCTTGGCGTACTGCATGTCGATTTTCTTCCTATGCTTCCCCGGTTCTCTAAGTGGTTGGGAATGGTTGGCAAAAGTGATGAATATGCGGGAATGAGAGCTCAATTCTTTTCTACCCAAGACTTGAGGTGATTTGAGTACGACGGGTGTGGGGTAGTCGTGATATAGAAAGCAGGGTAGCAAATTTTGAATGTCAAAACTTCAGTTAGGATCCTTCTGATTTGACCTTCTTTACTCCTATCTTTAAGAACGTTTTGGTTGAATTAAGATGAGATACACACACGGGGTTAATAATTTTTATCTGTCTATATTCCGTGACTAATTTAACCACGATTATCGATTATGTGAAAGCTATTGTAAAGCTTGGCTAAAATGGGGAATGCGTCATAACATCTAGAAATCATGATGAAAGTAAGGACATGGCATGTAACCCTAATTTTTTAGGAGTTTTTTTGCAAATGAATGGGGTCATTGCTGTCAAATCACGTTGGTTATATGCGAACGGCGCTACGATTGCCTTGAAAGGCTTCTGTGCCATTTTTGCAAACTTTATAACCGGGATTTTAACCTAAATTAGTATCATATATGATGGAAAATTTTTAAATAGGTTTTTGAAAAGTAAAGGTTTCGAATCACGTAGTCGCGGAGCTACCACCATGAGAAAACGTATCACTTCATATCGTCGTACTTGAGTTATTACTTGTTCAAAACTTCAGCTAACTTGCTGATTGTTTTAAGGTATATGTAGAGGACCTTTTCCTATCTCAATACCCGTAATTAAATGATAATTTTTTAATTCTAAGAAAATAATACGAATAATTTTCAAATTTCATTTACAATCAAATTTTGATAGAGGTTAATGAGCATAGGGTTTATGCATGACCATTTAAGGACATTGGTATTATTTTTAAACAAATTGTACGCCAAGGAAATATATTCGGTGGAATGGTAGTGATGCGAACTCTTAATAAAGGGAGGGAGGTAGTCGAAAAGGGTGAAAAGAGAGGGTGAAGGGGGGAGGAGTATCAGAGGGTGAGGAGCGGGTTGACTGCCGGGGCCGCTTGCCACATTGTCCCCGCCGAGATGAGATCGGAATGTGGGGAGGGATGGGTGGTGTCGGAAGGGTGAGGCGGTGGGTGTCCCTTAGCAAGGATGCGGTGTGAGAAGAGAGTTGCCTTGCGAGCAGCGGGGGAGAAGAGGGGTCGGAGAACCCTAGAATTTCATTACTGAGGCAAATTGAATCTTCCGAAGAGTGCTTTTGTGTTTTTCCGGCGAGCAATTTCTATGCGGGGCGTGTGTGCATGGAGACGGCCGTAGAAAATATTCCTCCTTCGAAGCAGATACCTCTGTGATCTCGTGGAAATATTCTTCCTTCTCTCCTCCTCAGGAGATCAAGCGGGAGCGTTGAGAGTTTCCTTCGGGCCCTGGCGCCTCTCGTCGTCCGTGTTGTAAGCTACGTCGGTGACGGGATGGAATCGTGTTGCTGGAACGTTTGTATTTTTTTCTTCGGGAGCGGTGTCCCTTTCATATGGAATAAATCTATATCTAAAGAAAAATAAGCAGTGGCTCTTATTTAAAAAATGTAATTAATTATCAAAGCGTTGGTTACCATAAGTTAATAATTGCAGCCAATGTTTGCAGGAAAAGTCTGCTCATTCTCAGGGTACTCCCAAATGGTTGCATTTGATAAAAAACTTACAATGGTATCCGATTTTTTCTTGGATAAAGCATTTGTATGACTGGAATTTCTATAATTTTACTAGCTTTAGGTATTCTGTACCACGATTTAGGAATTATAACGAGAATTTCGAACTGCTCGTAATGATTTCAAAATGAAGTGTAAGAAATAGCAAGTCGTCAGGATTTACGGTTCAATTTAGCTGGACATGACTCAGCTGTAAATATAGGGGTCGTGTTTTATCTTTCTATGAATCTTTCAAATAACTGAATGCAACAGACATATTGCAATTATTTTTTTATACGCATTCCCTAGGACCTTTCTCCTCGGTCTCTCTGACTGATTTGCAAATTGGTAAAGGTAAGGGGAGAATAATACCGAGAGATAAAAATGGCACGTGTAATGTGATAGATAATGCCACGTTGCAGCCATTTGTTAATTTTAGAAGGAAATGACCCACTTATTACGAAAAATAACTACCTCACGGAGTGGATTCTTTATCTTCTTTTTGTTTTCAACTCCTCTTTAGATTACCTGTTTCCTCGTCAGGGCTATATGAATACGCCCTCGTGTCGCAGTAATTAATGTCAAGGAAACTCATTTCCATTAAACGGTTCCGTCGGGGAAACAGTATAACGAGGAAAAAACATGGAATATTATTGAAAATACTTCCTCTTGAGTTCTTTGAGCACCAAGCCGTTGCATCTTTATAGACCATAGCTCAATTCAAATATCTTGTACGTATTTTATCCCATTTTTTTAGGTTTACTTTTTTCGGCGTAAGTTGCATTCAACGTTATTTTTACCATATTAATATTCAAAATATTTTTTGCTATTGGATCGATATTGAATGATAAATTATTATGATATGAAATAATATTATTGATAGATGTGCTCCTATAAACCTTTGGCATCTCAACAATTCTTTAGAAAGTGTTCCTTGAGAGTGTTGCAACTATTCCTTCAAATGCGAGGAAGCTTTCTTTATGAATTTTTTTACAGATCTGTTATATTCCTGTCAGAAATCTACCTTTTTCCTTAAAAATTTTCTGTCGAAACCTGTTCTCCAATACGTCCTACAAAACATATCTAATATTCCGCTCATTTCAACGTTCTTTTCTCTAGAAAGTTTGCCTTATTTTACAAAATAACCTGAATTTTATGAGTACATAATGTAATTTATGAGTGTGTCCCAGTCTATTTATTGGAGAAAGTCCCTCGCATGGAATTTTATCAGAGCTACTAATAATTTCTTGAGATATTTCTATGCTAAAATAATTAATTTGGATTGCAGGGAAAGAATTATTTCTTTCATTCAACTTGCTACGTATTATTTAAGTATTCCATGGTGATTTGAAACGTTGTGGCCTTGAATATTAACTCTAGTGTTACGGCTACCTGTATGCGAGGGGGTAAAATCAAACTAGGAAGTGAAGTGGGGCGCAGGCTGCAGGATCGTCTTTGAGCGTAAGCATTGTAGAATGGCTACTTTCCGCATAGATCCTGTTTCAAACCACCCGGCGATAGGGTAACAGAGTACGGGGGCGTTGGGTAAAGATTTTTAGATCCAGGTGTTCCGGGTGGCTCGAAAAAAGTTTAGGGAAAGATGATCCTGTGCCCTGCATTAATATGAATCGGTTGGAAAACCTATCCTCGAATATATTTAAATAGCCTGTGTTTCCCTTCCACAGGTGGTGGCATGATATCGAGCAGCGCGACAAAGAGGCCGAGGTCAGAGACGTCCCGGAGGAAAGGCTCTCCGCAGCAAAGGGGTTGCGCCGTCGACGAAGCTGGCGCTGAGGAGGAAGACGAGGAAGAAGAAGATGAGACGAGGGAAGGAGGCGCCGAGGAGGCCGCGCAGGACGCAAGAAGCGCGGAAGAAGCGGAGCGGGAGGCTGAGGATGGAGAAGGAGACGAGGAGGAGGCGGGAGAGGAGGGCGTTGTCGGGAAGAGACTGAGGCGGTCTCCGCCGTCCGCAGAATCACCCCCGCTCGACCACCTTACCGCCGCCGCCGGCCAGCAGCCGCCGCACCGGACGGGATCCCCCCCGCAGGGCCCCCCTACTCCACCGCCGACCGTCACTCCGCCCTCTCTCGAGGACGACCACCCCAAGAACGGAGAGGTGGTGGCCTTCGACATGCGGCGGCGCCCCAAGGAGGAGCCGGAGGACGAAGAGCGCGCCGACGAAGAGGAAGAGGAGGACGATGAAGAGGAAGACGAAGAGGACGCCAACATCACCCCGGAGAACCTCTCGCTGCCCAAGAAGCGGAGCGATTCCCCGCCTGTGCCCCTGGTCGGGTGCTACGGTCGGGTGTCCGGAAGGGCTACGTCCAGCCCGGAGGAGGAGGATGATCAGGGCGGGCGACGCGGTAGTGGCGGGGGACAGGTTGGAGGCCCCGGTGCCAGAACTCCCCTGGACACCTTGATGCTGGCCTTCCCTGGCCGCAGGAGAGCGGAGGTGGAGGCGGCCCTTGCCCGCTGCCGTGGCGACGTCCTCTCGGCCATCGAGTATTTGACAGGCACGGCGGACAACGCCCATCAGGGTCCGCCCCACCTGACCTCGCCCTCCCTCACTTCGTTGGGCCCCACGCCGCCCCACTTCTCGCCACCTCCACCCCCGCCGCCCCCGCCCAGGAGGCCCTCCGCCTTCTCGCCCCTCTCGCCCCACCACCATCCCATGGCGCACCATCAGAGCCACCACCGGAGGTTCTTAGCTGCCCCCTATGCCGGCACTGGATACCTCCCCACGCTCCTCAGGCCATCCGACTATCCGCCCCCGAACGGTGGGGGCCTCCCGCCTCCGGTCGACTTCTACGGGCACCCCAACGCCAACCTGACCACGTCCATGGAGAAGAGCGTGGCCAACATCACCAACAACAACAACACCTGTATAGGCCAGAGCAATGGGTCGTCAGCCTCCTCGGTGGCCTCTTCGCCCTCCCCCGGTTCGGACCACGCGTCGACGCACTCAGAGTAGAAGGAAGAAAGTAGCCGGAGGAGATCTCGGTTGTTTTCCCCTTCGGAACGGAGAAGAGAAACTTTGTGTAAATACAATCCGTGAGAGGAGCGTGTGTTGTTGCGGGAGTAATTCAGGTCATCCACGAGCCTGTCTCCGGTCTTCGCGATGGATCCTCTTGTTTTCTCTGGCTGCCGAAAAGTTGCTTCCTTTCAGTTTTTTTACGGAGGACTGAGTTTTCTTCTCTTAAAATCCTTGTTTTGACATAATTTCGTAAAAGTTGAAAGATGGACGACGTGCAGAGAAGCTGTTGCTCAGAAAAAATGATTTATGTAACTATGCTCATGAAGGTTATAGGGTGTACAAATACGAAGAATAGATTGATAGTAAAAGTGCAATCAGATCCCACTTTAGTTAATAATCTTCAAAAGATTTTTTGCTCTTCCACATTATAATCCCAGGGGAGATTTTCTTTGCTTTAATTGTGATCTTGTTGGCGATATGACAATATATTCGGTTTGATTTTCTGAGAAATATTGTCTTAACTATCACCTTCTTTTCCAGAGAAAATGTTTCTCTTTAAGTTATGTTTAATTTTATTTCTTTTGCGCTTTTATTTTTTTCTAGTGCTATACAATTTATGAATGAATTCGTCCAGTTATGTGAGGCCAATCGTATAAGTGTTATAATTATAAGCCTTTTTTGAACAATTACCAGCTCCTGGGTGGAATAAAATCGATGCCTAATGATCGCACAGGTATCGTTGAAACGTGTCCCCTTTATTTGCGGACAAGATATCCGCTTTCACCACGCGATTGTGATTGCTTCCCAAAAACCATTCTGTGAATACTGTGAATAAAATAACTATATGTAAATAACTGTGAGAGGTAGTCTTCAGTGGGTTATGTAGTGAAGAGAGTAAAATGCAAAGTTCAAAAGATTTGTTCTATGATTAAATGGTTACTTCGGAGTGGTTGTTGAGCGAAACGTTGAAGTTTCACTCCACTCTGACGGACATTAACTTAGCAATTCAATTTGATCTGATAATTGTGCCATTTTTACTGTTCCAATAAGTAAGAGCATCTAGCAATGTTATTATTGATTTGTCTAACTCCCTAATTTCGCGGGTGTGGACAAGTATTTGAGGAAGAGACTGAGTCCTTTTTCAACCGAAGCACTGATGCTCTCCGGGACAATTAACTTCTACCTTACCTCGGACCAGTGCCGAATAGAACGACGGTTAGTTTTGGGGAATCACTTCCAATGAAAATATATTTGTTAATGTGAATATAATGACAAAAGTATGAATATATAGGTCCGTTTCCTGATATTACCTATTAGAATGCTCATAGTTTATTTAGTAATTAAAGTACTTATGAATCAAAGTTGTGAAGACTTTATGAATGGTGAAGTAGTGGTATTATTAACAATTAGCCTAAGTGTGTGACCGAGTTGTGTATAATATCTTCTGAGGACTGTATTATTTAAAAATTTCCGTTATTGAAAAGTGAGCTACTAAACGAGAGTGTATAGAAAGTGTGAAAATATAATTGTAAGAAAAATGTTTTTCTGTTGATATAATCAGCTAATAAAGAATAACATTGAAGCTTGATTTGAGCTGCTTTTCTTCCAGCCCTTACCTATAGCAATGCCATCTGGATAGGTAATTGAACACCGAAGTTCGAAAACTGGCGGTGAATGAATTCCTAGGTGATGATTGAGTGATGATTAGGGACGCAATTCAGCGTTACCAAGTTTAATGATGATCCTAGAAATGTTGAGCAAATTGCGAGTTAGTATGGCGTTTTCTTTCTCAGGCTAATTCCTAGCGAGGGGAACTCTTTAATTAATCACCATCAATACCACGCTAATATCAATGCCTTCGGCAGATAATTTGAAATTCGTTCCACAACATCTTTGTGTTTTTTCAAGCATCTTTGTAATTATTTCATGGTGAAAAGAAATGGAAACTTCGCGATTCCACTTAAACTTATGCAACAGTTACAAGGATTTTGATTGTTATAATCATTCTTTCGTCTATTAACTATTCCACAGTCTTCTGTGACACATTACACTAGTTTCATCAAAGGGAATAAAGTGTTTTAATGTTTCAATGCAATGCTTCTAAGCGAAAATATACTGCATGAGAAATCCTTACGCTTGATAATCATAGTCACGAATATTACAGTAGAGGATTCTCAAGTCGGTCTCTAAATGTGTTGTCACCCACCGCGCTTTTAAATGGGTTTACAGAAGTCGCCACTCGTGTCGCTGACGGACAAATCGATCCGAGTTTCACGGGAAAATAAGGTATAATTAGGAATATTAGCCGAAATTCATACACATGATGATGTGATCAATCAAATTCATAGCTTTTCAATTATATTCCTCACAATTAGAAACATTTTACTGCGAAATATTGGAAAAAAGTGGATCGAATTGCACTCATCACCGCGCCGCGGACATTTTTGAAAACCGATTAAAATGCTACCAAAGTGGCAACAGAAATCAGAATTCAATGGGATGTAAGTGCACCTCCTATATGCAGTCCCCTTGACAATTGCTATTATGCCTCGTTCACATTACGATCGTCCGAGCCGTCGTCGGAACTATCGTGCATTCACACAACGATGGTTAAAACCTATGCTGCCCTCTAGTGCTGACATCTAAAGTGAACGGGAAATTGACGGTTAGCAAAGCTGTTGAGGTATGCAATGACAAGATATTACTGTGTTCAACGTGTATTTACCGAATAATTTTTCTTCCGCCCATATTCTTCCTTCCCAGGACAAATCCATGAAAAAAATAGAGCTTCACGAGCTTTTCGTCTTTCTCTTGTCGCTTCCGTTTCCGGTCTCCCAGCGCCTAACCATAGTAAAGTGGCAACGTTCGGAACTACGTCAACTATAGTCAGGACTTGCATTCACACGGCTAGTTCGGTCAACTATCGTAAGGACGACGGCTCGGACGATCGTAATGTGAACGAGGCATAACTGAGTTGCTTACGGTCCGCAGTAATGCGCTTCGTTTTTGTTTTATAAATAACTTCTTGCAGTGGCGTAACTATGGTGGGGATGAGAGGGATAGATGTCCCCCCCCCCAAAGCCTCAGAGAAATAAAAATAATATTCAAAACTATTGTCTAGTTTTCACTCACAGAAAATTTTAACGTAAAATTTTAATGAAACCCAAGTTCTAAGTGCTAAAATTATGTAAGATGTATTTGCAGGCTTATCATTTTTCCAAAATTTACTAATGAGGTGGGTGGGAGGTCGCCATTCCCCATCCCCTCTCATCCCCCCAAAACATATTCCTAGTTACGCCACTGACTCCTTGGCTAATTAAAAGTAAGTTTTGAAAGGAGGAGCTGTTGAGGGGAAATTGTCCCCAAGTTATTTTGGAAGGAATCGAAGAGGCAGAAAAAGAAAAAGGTTTTCCAAACTGCAATCTTCCAAGAGGACCTCCTCTCCTATGGACCGCAAACGACTAGTGATCAACTTGAATAATCAAGACACAGACGAGCATACGCTATCTGTACTTTCCAAAGGCCTTAACTTCGCACCGGCCCACAGCGTGATTCCGTACAGCGATTTTATTGGTGAAGTGGAACAAGCAATACGGAAACTACCAAAGGAAGTAGCAGAGGAAGTGAGAGGTGAGATTTCAATAGTACTTCAAGAGCCGTTTTGCCGAAACCCAATATCACGAGGGAAGAGCGAGACACACTTCGCGCCTTGAAACGAAATGTCGCGGTTACCATCCTGCTTGCGGACAAGGGCAACGCTACCGTCCTCATGAAGACAAATGAATACCACCATAAGGTACTGGAATAACTTCAGGATCAAGGCTCAATCAAGGCTTATGTGAAGCTGCCCAAGAACCCCACTGACTGCATAACGAGAAAGACCATCACGCTCCTCAACGACGAAGATTTCGACGAGAAGGCCTTGAACTCAAATCCTTTTCACCCAAAGCACTTCTATCAGTACGTCAAGACACTTTCATCGTCTGGCCCCACGGGAGGGATACCCAAGATCAATTCTTGGAACACATGAACAGCCAGCATCCCAACATTACCTTAACTATGGAACTGGATAAAGATGGTCGGCAACCGTATCATCCTCATCCTTAGAGATAGATATCCTCATTCAATGGAGGAAGGATGGAATACTACTGTTACTACTAGTAGGCCACAGTGTCTACCGCAAATCGACAAACACTAATTTATGCTTTAATGGAAGCAATCACCATAACCCCTCCCAGCGCTCGGTGGTCATCGTATCATTGTTCCATCAAGCCAGGTCCATCTCTGACAAAAGCAGTTTGCCTTCGAAAAGAATAATTTTGTTCATAATGGCTACAGTGGGGCACCAGATTTCCTCAAAAGGACATTCCAGCCACGGGATGACCTGACGGAAAAAACGGTCGCCAAAGCTTTCCTGCCCTATTTCTCCTCATTTCAGGGAAAATCTCTGGGTTACTCAGGAGACACAATATTGATACCATCCATAAGCCTCTGATGAAATTGAGGGAATGGTCAAATTGAAGGAACCAATCGGTCTAAAGAGTCCTGACGTCTACCGGATCCGGTGGAGTGCGGCGGAGCAAACTTTGTAGAAACAGGCCACACTATTGAGACAAGGCTCCAGGAACACAATCGTCACTTGAGGCTTGGACACTTGGAGAAATTAGCCATAGCCCAACACTGTGTTAGCCATGACCGCACCATCAAAATAGAAGAGGTGAAAATACTTTGCCACGCCAAAGGTTTTTGGAATCGCCTCACAGAGAAAGTCATAGAGTTAAAACTGGAGAAAAATAATTTTTATCGAGATTCTGAGTACACAATCAGTAATACCTGTAAACCCGTTACGAATAAAATATTAGAAGTGAGAGAAAGTTCGCGAAGACGATAAGCGAATCAAGCCAACTAACGCCATCAAGTGCCACAGAGCTGACCAATCCTGAGGCACTTGACAAATTTGATCGTAATTCCAAATAAAGAACATGATTTTACAAAAGATCGTGTAAGGAAATAGATTATACTAACAAATAACACAAAAATCTGCGATGAAGGAATTGAAATTATGCTTTTTGCTAAATTTATTATGGTTTGATACATCAAATTAACTGTAGCAATGTGACTCAGCAAGAAAAAAATAAAACGACGTTCAGCAGCCCTGACGATGGGAGTCGGAGATCAAAACCTTGGTTAGTATGGGTAAATTAACCCGGTAAGACTCACGAGAAAATTTTACCCACATCATTCGCCGGGAAAGCATCAAATCTTATTTCATCCTTGACTACTACTTGCTGCTGCCATAGATAACTTACATCATCTTTTTACTTTTATGGCTGCAGCGTTCTGCAGCAGGGCGACAGTTAGCGAATGAATCGAGGAAGAAGCCTCTTACGGACAGATTCATTGCTTGGTTTGGGCACCTTCGAAAGATCGGCATGTAATAAAATTGGTAAGTTTTCTTTAACTCTCATAAATTGTTTCTACCAATTATTAACTCCATCAGTGCTCACTGATAACCTACTAGTTAGCCTTCATTTACACCGTCTTGAACTTGGAGGAACCATTTGTATAAATTTCAGATATTATAATACCATCATGCATAAATTTGCAGGTTTATACAGGAAAAATATATTTTCAGTATCAAAGCATTTGTCATAGCTACTGCTTAAGAAAACTGTTACGGAAGATAGCTAGTTCCTTTGATAGCCATGCTCAATGAAGAATAAGATGCATCCAAATATTTTAATGCCCATATCTTGGGATGAATATTACTCATACCAAGGAATTCATCAATTAACGGCTACTTTAACATGCGCATCATTAATAGGTAGTAATGAACTTCCAGTATATATTAACGAAAATTATGCATTTGCCCATACAAGTCCATCTTGTCCATGATAGTTCCAATTTTTTCCAAATTTTTCTTCATCTAGAGGTTTCACTGATCATATTTGCGAAATTCTCATAAAAACGTTGCAATCTTGGGTTTCAGTTATCTATATCACTATCATATCGATAGATAATCGTGAGAACATCTAGAAATGATATGGGTGGATATTTTCTGTACTAGAAAGTTCATTGAAAATATCAAAATTTTCATTGCTCTTTAATTTTGAAGATATAAAAATGAATAATTTGCACAAGCTACCAATGTGTACTTATTCCATATTAATGCGAGGTAATCAGATTATTTTCAGCTGGCGCCACATCATCACGGTTGAGTATAATCATAGAGTAAGTATTTTCTTACTCTATGGAATAATCAATTGTAGGGCAAGTAAACAACTAATTATCGGTCCAATGGCTGTAAATGATTATGAGAAAGAACTAGCAGCTTTAATCTATCTGCAAAGAAATCCTTACTTAAAGGCATAGTCAGCGGAAATATGTATGAGCTTCCTTATCCAGTTTAAAACTAGCTATCTATTAGGATAAGAACACAATTCTCTATACTGAAATGCATTCATTAAGTCCTGAAATAGCTCCTATTACAACAATGACATGTCGTTTTTTTTACAAGAGTTCTGTATCTTTAATGACGCATGCAGATGAAAGAAACTGTATTTGAAGGGTTTTCAGGCATGATTTATAATTGACGCTATCTTCAAAACGCTTGCGTCAATCGCTTTTTATCATGTTTTAGGCGTAAAAATTTAGTATGATTTTATTAAAAATCTCCCATGTCACTTCATATCTATATCTATTAAAATTAGACCAGCTCGTTTAAGTGATACCAGAATTTGATTTAGATTTACAGATATATTCTTAGCATATTTTCATACTGTTGAGGGAAGGAAAAGGACGCTTTTGCTCAACCTTAGCCAGTCATTGCCACCTGACATATTACAAGTAGAATAAATCATCATAATGCAAAATTATGGATGGCTGTTCACACCTCGCCAGATGTTGATGAACAAAATGACCACTTCACCCGGCTATTTTAGACGAAAGCGAGTGCATACCGCGAAACCCGAGCGACGTAAGAATAATAATAATAATAATTATTATTATTATTGCATGTTTTACAGAGCGTACTGGTTTTTTAATACAATGGTTTTAATACAATCGATAATGGAAAAGAGAAAGATTGAAAAAAGTGACCAGGGAAAGGAGAAACAAGAACAGGTGTTAAATATGGCTGGCAAAAAGCTTGTTTGAAATAAAAACTAGGCCAAATGTATTTATATCGTTCTCACCAAAAATTGATCCAAGGTGTGTCACGGAACAGTGGCGTTCCTAGGAATATGCTTTGGGGGCAGGATAGGATGGCCACCCCCCGAGGCATCGGGGGGCCGGGAAAAGTTTTGAAAAATGGCATGCCTGGAAATACATTTTTCATCATTTTGGCACTAAAGGTTTAACTATAACCAGATGCAGTTATTACATGTCAAAACTAGGCAATAGCAATAATAATTTTTTTATTTCTCCGAGACTTTGGGGGGGGGGGGGGATCTATCTCCTCATCCCCCCTATAGTCACGCCACTGTCATAGCATAAATAGCATGATGCAAATGAAACATGAGCATTTTAGCATACAACTTCCTAAATTTGTTAAATTACTTGGGTAACTTACGGTTACATAGAAAAATGTACGTGGTGTATTCTTACATTCTTTTCACGGCAATTTTACATTTATCTTCGAAGACTATCTATGAAATCTTAACCTTTTTAGCTCTATAGGCCACATGGATTTGTATCAAAGTGTGCAGTCACAATGAAACCTTCTTAAAACTGTGTGAAAAATTGCTTATATTTTTCGTTCATGTACTGTTATTTTATTTTTGTCCCGGAAGCACAAATTTCGTTTGCTCCCCTCCCCCTTCAATACGCCCCTGGGGCGACCAATGTCTTACCGATCACCCCCTGCACTATAGGCCAAGTGTATTTGTATCAACGATGAAACCCTCCTGAAACTGCGAAAAAGTGCTCTAATATCTCATTCATAAATTTACGCTGTTGTTTTTTGTCCCGGAAGAACAAGTTCCGTTTTGTACCTCTCCCCCTTGAATACGCCCCTGGCGCGGCCAATGCCTTACCGATCATCCCCGGCCAAATATAATTGTATTAACGATGAAACATTCTTATAACTGTGAAAAAGTGCTAATATTTCTCGTTCATGTGCTGTTTTTTTTGTACTGAAGAACAAGTTCCGTTTGTTCCCCCTCTCTCTGAAATACGCCCCTGGCGCGACCAAAGCCGATCATCACCTGCGGACGCACTTGCATCAGAACACATTCTGCACGGCCCGAGAGATATGGAACCTCCCCCTCCCCTTCCCACCACCTCGCTCCCAGTCACGGGAATTATCAAAGCCGCCCAATTCCAAACGCCCTCCGCCGTCCAGGCGACGCTCCGAAATCACTCAGTGAGGCAAGAGAGCCGTCCAATGCCCACCCACAACACACACACGTGCAAATGGTAGGTAGAACACTCACGACGCACACTGCTCATCAAACTCCTCTCATTTCCTCCCCTTCCAGCGGGACATCCTCCCCGCACCTACCTGTTCCCTGCCCGCACCACCATCACCTCCCCGCTCGACCCATGTGCCCAAATCCTCACGCTTCTGCGGCCCATCATTGCCGGACGTCCTGGTGCGGATGTGGAGACGACGGCGGCGGCGGCATTAAATCGGCGGTCGTGCACACATGACCGACACCAGTTCGGTTGCGGCGGCGGTGGCGAGAAAATTACTCGCTCGCGAACCTCCCACACGCCCATCGCATATCCTCTCCCCGTTTTCCTCGCCTCTCTGCAGACGTTCCTCGTCCTCTTCCCGACTTCAACCATTTGCTTTCTTCCTCTATTTAACCGAAGAATTCGTCAAGGGTTTTTGTTGAAAGCAATTCCATTGCTAGTGGTAGGCTTGGGGTCACGGGTGAGTCGAGTACTAAGGTCATTGGCACCACGCACAGTCTAATTGCATCATAACATTGCATATTTAACAAGGCAGAAGTTGAAGATTATGAATGAAAATAAAATGTTTGCACATTATATTGAATTTATATGGCCAGTTTTCTTAAGGAACGATTGTGACATGGCTTTGGAGATCTGGATCATCGCCTAGAATATACCCTAGGATTCCTCTGACGCCTTTCCTCTTGCGCGTAAGCGGGCAGTTGTCACACTCCGACGGGAGGTGTCGCACAGTGAGAGATTCGGTTATTTTCAACCGCAGTCAGTAAATGACAATAATTACAATAAACCTGAACAACAATAATTACAATGAATCTAAACAAGAAACCTGGCTTGTCTCAAAGGAAAGACTTGACCCCTGGGATCCCTTTTAAGTTTAGAAGTATTGATAATATTTGCAAGTATTTATATGAAGAAGGTGAGAATAAATTCACCAACAACAATAATTTTATTGATATCAAATTTTTTTAGGAATAAGGAAATATAAATACTGAATAAATCAGATTTTTTGCTCAATCCTCTGGTTTTCATCAGGCGTGAGCTATTATGGGGCAGTTTTCCTTCAAGTATTCAAACCCCGAAGTATCTTATGATGCAATTAAGTATACTCTCTACAAATGAAAGCGAAAGAGAGAAAAAATAGCTCTAATGTCAATTAAAGCGTAGGCAATAAGTACATTTAAAAACCGAGTAACTGTGATAAAATCTGGTCCCAACTGCGAAGAAGCTAGAATAGGCGTCTATGATTGATACAAGCCTGTGCAGTGCACACCATTCACTGTTCCCAGTCATCATTAATGTTTTCATCGAATAAGTCGTCAATGAAATCAAAGAGAAGGCTTTAGGTATCAATCTTCACAGAGAAAGAATTTGTATGCTGCGATTGTCTGACGACATAGCAAAAGGTAGACGAGGCAAATAATGATATGTAGAAGATTTTGAAAAATATAGTAAGGAAAGCGACCAGATATCTGCTGAAAATCAATAAAAAAGATATTAGCATGGAGTGAAAGAGAGGAGGATGGGATAGACATAAAACTTTGAAAATAAAAACTTGAAACGGTGAAAGATTTTTGTTGTCTAGGAAGCCAAATATCCAGTGATGGACAAGGCAAAAAGTAAATTGTAGAATGGCACAGGCGAAGATTTTTTTACTAGAGGAATCATCTTATAGCTGATAATACAAGTATAGAAGTATGGAAACAATTCATCAGATTCTACGTAAGAGCATATTTCTCTTTTGGGAGCGGCTTTAGGAGATTGACAGCTTCAGAGAAGTCAAGAGTACAAACATATGAAATGTGTTACAATCGAATAATGACGGAGATGAAACTGATTAAGTAATGAGGAAGTGATAATAAGAGTGGGAGAAAAGAGACGAACCTGGATTATTGGTGAATGATCATTTCTTTTAAAAACGTCAAATAAATTGTGCGATACATCGATCCAATCACATGGAGGACTTTCAGTTCAAGCTAAATACCTTGACATACCCCACGTAGTTTGCTAGAAGTATAACATACTCATATTTATATTAAACTCACACGGTGTTATGTGTCATATACATATTGGCATTTTTGTCTCTTTGCAAATCTTTCTTTAATTTGAATGCAATTTCACCGATGACCCAGTTGATTTCTGAAGTGGGCATAACCCATGGATTGCTTAAAAACCGTTGGCCTCAATATCTTTCTCCAAACATTGTCCTTGAGAAGCTGTTCGACGGAAATGCTTCAATCAATAGCTCCTTTCTCCACTTTATATCGAGAGCCTTCGCATTCAGAAATAATGAGGGAAAAGTTTTCAATTAGTTTTTCATTTTATTTCCCTTATTTAAGTGTATGCGTGATTACCAAGAAATTTCAATGTCAGATTAAAATTACCTACGGTCAGTTCCTATCACGAAATGAAAGTTTCTTTTGCTAAGCATGACAAGATTTCCGGTGTTAAAAAATAACGAAAATCATGGCAATCGTGCTACAATCAGGAGGCAACGTTGCCGAGTGGGCTGCTGATGATGGCATGAAAAGTGTATAATTTTAATCATGATAATCCTGATAAATATATCCTCCCTTGAAATTTTACACACTGGAGTTATGCCTAAGTATTGAAATGTATTTAAAATTCATTTATTTTTTACTTAGTGGTATACTGCTTATACATTTTCTTATATGCACGTTAATCATCCTACGATTGATTTCTCGCCTCATAAACTATTGCACTCCTGTTTTTGGTCCACACGTGACGAAATTTTGCACAAATGTCGTTTTCTGCCTTATTAATCATTTTTTCTTGCCTCTTTGTAACATGTGGAGCCTTATTTTGAAATTTGTTATTTAACGAAGGAAAAATTGTTTTAGAAAGAGGATGAGATTATAGCAATTATATCGGTACAATGGAAATCTTGAGATAAGAAACATAAGATGAGATTCAACATGAGCTTTCTCTTTGTCTCTTTTTCATTAGTTCAATTACCGCTTTTTCTAAAAACATAAAATTTATTTTCAAGTAGTTAAATTTTCAGAAGGTTGCGGTGATTTTCCGTTAAAGTACTGCGACGCTTCTTTCTCGGGATTCCGATCGACTCCATTTCTGGTTATGTTTCAATGGAATGCGACTCGAAGTTTCGATGGAAAAGTATTCCATTGAAACTTCGGCAGAAATGGAGACCCTAGCCCAGTTGGAAGCTCGTGAAAGATTCATCGAATTATTGTAATGGGAAAATAATTTACCACTATTTCGTTTCCTCTTGACTAGGTAGCTATTTTCATTTTTACACGTAGGTTTGATATGCACTATGACTTAAATAAGTTTCTCGACGATGGAGCAACGAAATTTCATAGCTCTGGAACAAGATGATTTTTAGCTTCTCGTAAAAATCGATGTGTATAATTTTTAATGAAATCAGAATCACCGTAACTCCATATGGTGCTTTGATCGTTGATTTCCGAATGAAGTAGAAATACATCAACATCTGCTAAATGTGTCCAGCACTTAACTTTTATAACTGTTTCGTGAGGCTACCCCCGACGATTTTAACTGGAGGAAAGGTAAAAATTTTTTTTGTGATAAAAATGTGGATGTTTTCTTAAATGAAATAACAAAAAAAGCCAGAAAATATATATACTTAGGAGAACATTGTAAGGGGACTTACATAAAAGACCCCTCCTCTTTTATTCTCGCTCATCTTTCGCTCGTAAATGAAATAAAATATTTCCTTCGAGTTCATGCTTAATACTTTGAATCTTTTTCTCTTTCCGGCAACTTCTTTCAAGCGAAGCCGCGTCCAAAGTATACCCAATGGCGGTCAAATCCCGAACAATCACGGCATAAGATAGGGGAGTAGGAGAGCCAGCCAAGAGAATCCACCCCTCCATCCTCTCCCCATCCGGAACTCTTATAAATATAAATATTTTCCAATTTATATTCCGTCCCCGCGTATTCATCACATAACGCAAGACCCACTCGGAGACAATCCGTGATTAGATTTGCAGGCTTCCTCTCCCGTCCTCTCCTCATCACCACGCTCCATTCTCTCTTCCTTCTCCGCACCAAACCCCCCACTCTACGTAATTCTGAATCCCCCCTCCTCCCCTTCATCCCCTGCTCCGCGGCGGCCTCGTCCTCAACGACACAAGACGACATATTGCCCTGACAGTTCTATTTAGCGCCCCCTCCCTCCCCCTCCTTGATTCCCAATTGATGATGAATTTTGCTAGTCCCTTGCCGATCCCACCCCCCCCTTCTCCAGTCGTCCCCCTCATTCTTCGCTCCCTCCTCCCCTCGATCCATTGTCCAGCCTCCGACCCCCTCCTCCTCCTCCTCTTCCTGCGCCCACCCGCACACCCTCCTTCCATAATATCACGCGACAAACGTCCAACGCCAACGGAACTCGCCTCTCTTCCTCCTCCTCCGCGCCGCATCTGCATACATATACATTTCAACGTGTGGACGAAGCTTGACAAGAGAGAGAGAGAGAGGGGGTGGGTGGGTGGTGGTGGCTCTTCGGGTTGGTGGTGCGGTGTACGTGTGTAGTGCCCCACGCTCGCTGGACGTGAGTGGCTGTGCTGGGTGTGTGCGTGCACATACGGATTCCCTGTGCAAGTCCTGCGATGAAAAGCAGACGTGTTTTGCGGGAAAGAGGTTTTTGACGACGTGCCTTCATCGAATTTGTTTCCAAGGGATGCGAGTTTCTGCTCTATCGTCCATCTTTTAGAACCTCATCTTCGTCGGTCCTCGATTTTTTTCTACCTATCCGCCAATTGAGAAACGCTGATGAAATTGACAAGGAACGTTTGTGAGAGCGATAGATGAGGCTGTTAGATATTCGATGCCAATAGTTTATTTTATACCTGTTGATAGATTAAACTTCATTGTGTCAACTACAGCATTGTCAAGGAATTTCATTGTTTCTCAAAAAATATCTATAGATAATATTCAATGATGTGATAAAACAATTTAAAAGAAAATTCTGAATACTCTTCGACTCTGAATACTGAGGTGTAGCTATAAAAATACCACTCCAAAGACACGACGGTGGAGAACTACTACGCCGCATGGAGCAATTCGAAAAAATTAAGCAATCAGGAATAACACCTCATTATAAATCCTGTGTAAAAATAAAATATCGGCGGTGTCGTTGAGTTCATTTGAAAAGCCTCTTTGCGCTTGAAGTCAGACCAGTAGTCAAAATGTTCAACTTGGTATGCATAAATTTGAATGTAAGTTAAACTATCATTCGATATGTATTTTTTAACGTATCGTAATCACATTACCCTCCTAAAATTCTGCAGCAAGAACGTCCCTTATTTGTTTTCTGTTTGCCATACATAATGAGATTAATATGCGTTTTAATATCGGCATTTCAGGTTCAGCTACAGAAGAAGAGACATCTGTCACATAAATATCACGACGAGGTACTGGTAGATTTTGATAGCGGGCACTTTATTTTGCCTGAAGACATCCTTGATTGACCCTTGATCTATAATTGCGAATTCCTGGAACTCATAGATTTGTGGAAACTTTCAGGCGCCCCAAGGAAAGGAGCCCTCCTATTGGGAGGGCCTCCCAGAAGTACTCATAAGTATCCTAAATCCCTTGCAAATGGCTTTGTGGTGAATAGAACGGGATGAGATTAGTGCTCACCTAACAAATCAGCATTAGGACGTAAACTTATTTTTGATGCAAAGCAATGCTTCACAAGAAAAATGCCAAATACTGAATACAAAGAATGAGCTGCATAAATATAATTGTATAAAATAGGAAATAGTTCCATATTCCAGTAGTGATAAAGCAAAACAATATATTTATTTTTCAGAATTATCATTTTTTTTATTCTTCGTTCATGAAAAATATTGCATACAGTCATAACAAAAGCTTTGGCCTATAAAATAACCTAATCATTCATTGTAATAATATCAAAAATACATGAATAATATTCTTTATGATACGTTATTAACCAGAGATGCACATTAATAATGATAGATTATTTTTTGTTTGCTTCATAATTTCGCTCAAGGTTTTTTTCGTCAGAGTTTTAAATGTATAAAATGCTGCCGGCCCGGAAGATATTTGATCAAGAGAGTTTAGCTCATCATTCTTAAGACTCTGGGGAAAAAAATTTCTAGTAAAAATTGTTTGGTGTTTGCCATACAAATTTGATTTGAAGCGAGAGCTTCACAATTTTACTAGGAATAGTGTTATTTGTACGAGCCCCTCTTTTTATCAAACTGGTGATGGAACAGAAAACTCGCTCAAGCATTATGAGGATTCTAAAATCATAGTAGTTGCAAAAATTATTTTAATCTCTCATTGATGTAAAAAGTAGACGATAATGTTCGCGATCCAGTCGTCCTCACGCAAATACATTCCTTTGAAAGGCTCCTGATTTGCTCAATAAATCTGAAAAAACATCCTTTCATTGATTAAATTTAGGATATAACCTTGATCCAGGAAAATACATTTATCAGTCGGTGGCTGCTAGTTATACGATGTCTCTCATCTACTCAATCAGAGGCCAACTCCGATAGGTTACCCATTTTTCCTGATTAAAACAACTTTTGCGCCTCGCCGAAATTAATGTCCTGCATTACTTACGATAGGTTGAACGCCGAAATGGTAAAAGTACATTTATGTTATTTTGTCACTTGAATGACACATTTAATCTTCTACTATTAAAGATGGCCAGTAAAGGGGGAAAAACTCATCTAACGAGGTACCTAGTTTATCGATGGGCTTTTTTATTGGAAAAATAAATCTTGAAAAAATAAGATTAATATCTCCTACTGAAAAATGTTAGTTTGCCCATGCGTTGAGCTCCTGGAGTACGACGGTTATTCTTCCTCATCGTCCTCCTTTGAAGGTCAAAAACGGATCCTCATGCGCGGGATTCAATTTATCTCACAGAGCGTAATGTACGTACGTACACCCCCAAACTGCTGGACATTTGGAATCCTTCCCGTCATCCTCAGTTCCGTGAACGCAAGGGTTATGCTTCTGCAGCACCTCTGGTCCCCTTTCAGTGGGAAAATTGGTATAATTACTCCCATCCGAATTACCCCGGCTGGCTTTTGTCCCACTCCAAGGCGCGGTTGCAAAGAGCACAGCAGATTATTCCTTCTCCCGCAGCAGTCCGTGTCATCTCTGTGGCTAGGTGGGAGTCCCGGCGTCTGTTTGTTTTTTTATCTATACCGCGGGAACAATGGTAGCGTTTTAAGAGTGAATCGGTATTTTTATCGAACCAAGGGGCAAGACATCTTTGAAAGTGTATAGAATTAAGTCACAATTCTTTCCCACGAGATTTCAATCAAAGATTGAATGAATAGAGATTTTATAAGTGTAACTCTCTCTTTCTGTGGATCAGGGTAGTTAGAAAGAAATAAGCAGTAAAATATTTGGATGGGTATTATCTTCGATATCTCACGGTCTTTCCACCGAGTTAGATACTCAATTTCTGCCGACGTTAGGATGAAATACTTTTTCATCGTCCTCAGAGCTGGTTGATGAAAAAAGTTTTTCATCGAAACGTCGACAGAAATTGAGTGCCTAACCTGGTGGGAAGCGTGAGAGACTTTCACACCCACCATATGTAGGGAAATAATCAAATCCTTCCATTATCTACGAGTTACCTCAAACGAGAGATACGCGCCACCTAAGTTTGATTATTTGTTCGCCATTACTCTATGAATCGTTAAGTACTGTTTTTCACATTCCATCTCGGGAAAAGAATTTAAACCGCCGGCTGACTCCAACTAGCCGGAATAGGCTTGAAACGAAAGAAACGTACGAAGTTACCGTCAAAAACTTGAATCATTGAAAGAAATATCTGAAGTAAAATTTAATCATATCCTTCAATCTATTCATTAACGGGTACGAGTAAAAAATTAATGGCAAAATGAGAGGAGAGAAATTGTGGTTCAGAAAAAGGCGTTTCATCTGAGCAGTGGGTAAAACAAACGCAGCATGAAATATTTATTATTATTATCATGTTCATATTTAAATTCATATAGGTTATGAAGATGAATATTTTTCAAGGACTCGAAGGAATTATCCTCATGTAACATGCTACATTAGTAATATCCTGATAGGATACCCGATCAATTGAGATCGCCGCTAGCAAAGGCCACCACGGAGTTGCCAATTTATTTTTCACACACGAGCACCGTGGGCGAAATTTGAACCAAAATCGAATGTTCGATGAAAATTGATAATGAAACTTGAGCGTAGATGCACAAAAAATGAGCGTTACTATTATGCGTTTCACACAAAAATACCTAAGCATACTTCAAACTAGAAGGCAACCAGGAAAAATAGTCCAACGCTATTTATTTTGCATGCTCAGCTTCACATATCGTATTTCTGTTTACCAAGCATGAAGAAGCAACGCGTGGTTATTATAACACTATAAAAAGACATAACGGGTAGAAGTTGTTTGAAAGCACCGTAGTGGAAGCCGTTAGAAATTGGAATTCAGTGGCGGAGAAAAAGACACGGCCTCCTTTTTACTTGAGAACATTTGGAGACCAAGAGACAGCGATATATCCTATATCCAGTGAGCCTAAAAATCGGATAGCTCGGTGCGCTAAAGTTGAGCAAGAATTATTATTTAAATTAAGTATTACATTTTAATAATGGTAAAAATGTCACAAAACCTACATCCACGGATGAAGGGAAAGAACTCAAAGCATTTCGTCGTGGCTTGACGAGCACAGCTTCCCATTTCCAAGCCTCGGAAAGCTACATAGGGAATTTTTAAGTGGTGGAATCATCGAGCCCGAAAACTCTTAGCAGATCAAACAAAAGAAGAGACAATAAATCAAACAGTCGTCCGGGACAGCACCTGCTTCCCCTCGGATTTCACCAAGGAGGAAATGAATACGTTCTTCATACACACACACACACACACATACGAATATATTTTCTCTTCTTCCCAGAGGAATCTTCATGTTTTTAACATTCTTACTTCAGCAAGTCCATTTGAGTTGAGAGAGGGAAGGGGAGGAATGTGAAAATAGTAAAAAAATATAGCAGTCCGAACGGAATATATGCTAGAAAAAAACTCTGGAAAGGGATAAAATTTACGATTGAAGTGTTTTTTTCGTCGTCCAACTGCCGAAATTGCTGGACAAACAAAAAGGATGAAAAAAAGCATGTGCCGACGAAAGACGAGGGCTCCAAGATGTGTCACCCTGTCCTTCTTTCTTGTGTTTGCGCGGCCATATTCTCCTCTCCCATAACTCCCCAAGCTTCGCTGCTCACCTTTGCCCACCGCTAAAGCAGCCGCCCTCCCCCTTCATAGCATCCTTAACCCCCCCCCCCCAAAATACGTTGCCCGGCCGACCCACTCTATTTTTTCATCGGGAGAGGGAGCTTCGTCGAAAAAAAATAAAGCTGAGTGTAAGTCTCTCGTTCCGCGCCGTGTGTACAATGGGCTTGCGTCCTCGGTACCGAAAAATCTTTCCACCTTTCCGGCAGAGTACACATTCATATTCGATATTCCCTTCATTTCTATGCGTTCTACCGCGGGTGAAGATGTAAAAAGAATTAATAAGAATAAACTTTAGATGTTCTACAAATCTACTGAATTTTTCGCGGTATTCTTCTCATCGAAAGAAATAAAAACTCATTTGATGTATTTTTTATGTTATTTAATTCGAAGTTAACTTTTCGTATGTTGGAAATTTTTATAAGATAAAATTTTGGGATTTACATCTTTAGGTGGTAAATTTTACTGAGCATAAGCAACTTAGCTCGCGGCTGAGCTTAAAGCCACCGAGTGCGTCCACCGGGTTGCGGATGGTGATTCGACCTCTAGATATAGGGGTTATCTGCGAGATAGGTGAGTTCTCTCATCGAATAAGCAGTCATGGACAAAAAGTGGCGGTGCTCTGAGGGGATATTGGTCTATCTTTGGGTAAGGTAGACTAAATGATACCGAAACCTTTGAACATGCATTGACTTGGCGACTAAGGGCCGCCAATAATTATGCCTCTCATCACCTGGGGGAGAGGGCAGAAGCTCTTCTTCATATATGCGAAGGTGGAGGCCATTTTGGCTGGTACAGCGACACATATTTCACTACAGGCGCGGTAACATTTACTTTAACGGCGGTAGTACTACGATGTGGAAGGCAAGGGAACACCACCACATTATCATCCCAAGGAGTCCAAGGATTGGAATTATCTCGAATAAAATATTCCAGAGGTAAACTAGTGAGATTAGAATTTAGTGGAATAAGTGCTTAGAAAAAATATCAATCATGCATGAATTTTTAAAGAAGCGATGCATATTTAATGCAAATTTATTGTCATTCTCCGTCGTCCTCCGTAGGAAAGTCGGATGGTAAAATTTTGTCCTCACTTGGGTGGCGGGAGAGAGCATTGCCACAGTTTTACATGCTGTTAAAAATCAAATAATCATGATATCCAATTTATGGATTCATTGTGCAGTATAAAGCAATTTTATTGTTCGCTACCACTACGTTAGTAAAACTTCTTGATCATCCACCGCACAATTACGTTTCTGTACAGTACATTTCGACATGCTGCCATTTGAACCCAAGATTTTTAGCTAAACAGGTTATTTCCAAGACAACACTAAGTAGTCGACATATGTAGGATGCATATCCACTTACTGATATAGGTAATTTATCCACCCCCTCCGAGGCCAAAGCTTTCCATTGGCTTCGTCCCTTTCGCATCCTCACCACATTTAGAATCCACTGGGAGAGTAGGGTCTAAATCTTCGCTCACGTCACAGTTGCTGACATAACTTTGCCATTCAGGGCTTTGGATTCAAGTATTCTGGCCGATCTTTCATCATACATCTCTTTTTTGTGCTTCAGGCGCTCAATCGCGACCGAGTTTCCGATAAGTTATCTTACTCAGCAGCATTAACATGTTAAAAAACTTTTTATTTACTTTTCCTTATCATGGTTTTTTTAAACCGTTTTTTATTTGGAAGTTATTTAGATACAAAGAACGAAGTAGGAATTGTCATTTTCACGAAAATATCAAAACAGTTTCTAATTGTTCTTAATTGACTGATGAATACAAAAAAATTGTTTTCCGTATTATATTATTCGAACATTTCATTTACCTGTCCGCATTTGACATAGGTTTTTATAAAGATGATCTCAGAACAGAGAAAAAATTGATTACTGCTCGAATACATATTTCTTTCGGAGAAATAAGTGATAAAATTTTCATTTTAACGTAATAACTTCTATAAAAATAATACTTATTTTCGACAACGGACTACTTTTTGAGTTATTAGCAAATTAAGGCTTTATTTAAAGTCAAATCACGTTAATTAGAAGAAATTGCGCTCCCGTTGGCTCAAATAGCTGAAAAAATGTTAGCTGGAATACATAAAGATTTAATGAAGCATATTCTAAGTATCCTTATCATAGCGGCCTTTTTAACTTCTTAAGGTGTCATCTGTCATGGAAAACATTTTTTGTTTGCACGCAAAAAAGAATTTGTTTTGATTTACGCATTTCCAAGCCCAACTCTATAAAAACATTTTTGTAACCAAAGTTGATTCAATAAGAATTTACTTCTGTATAATATGTACCTGGTATTTGAGGAAGTTCCGTGTAAGTGCGTGTGTGACGTCAACATAGATGCCGACCTCTTCATCAAATGATCGTGACGCATAGATCGATAAACTCCCGAAGAAACGTATCTAGCCTCAGACGGTCGTAGGTTAAACTAGACCACCTGAAACGATTATTATTTTTTCTCGAAGACGAGACGCCTTGAGGTAATACGAGAGGGCAGAGGGTGACACTAGTTCCCTCTTGAGTGAGTGGTGGTCCACTCAGGAGGGAACACACACGGAGAGGCAGGGCTCGCGGTCCCTTAGAATGTCGCGCATTAGAACGCCCATGATGCAGACTCACAGACTTCGGGGACGGTCGGAAAACACAGGATCGGAGGCGTGAGGAGTCCGAAGGGGTTCTATTATTCTTCTTCTCCTCCTCTCCTTTGCCACCGAAGGCTCTCTTTCCCTCTATTACATTTTGTCCTCTCTCGGTCCACTCGAAGGTCCTCTTCGAAAAAATCCCTCGCCCCACCCCCGATGATGCGGCGGAGCCTCCGTGTTGACCCTTGCGGTCAAGTGCCGTCCGCTAATGGCCTGGCAAACTTAAAAACTTCTTATACAACGAGGTGGTTCCTTTCCGAAACACTGTGTATGCCACCGGTCTCTAAGGTCCTTCTCATCCTCCCATCTTCCTTTCTCTTTTGGACGACACACCGGTTTCCAAGAGGGCCTAAAAATGGAAGCATCAGTCATTCGTCATAGGTTAGTTGACTTGTAGTGTAGCCGACTATATGTCATGTATTCCGTAATGCATGTTTCAGCTTCCGCATGAATGTGGAAGTATAATTTGATAGCATGCGTAACATTTTATGCCCATGTGGTGTGCATGTGGGAATCCTCTTGCATGGTGTATGCTGGTGATTGATCACACCCTGCTAAACGCCCTGGAGGTAGCTCCCTGGGGATTATGTAGATATACATTTGCTTTCTAGTTACATGACGCTGAAAGTGTGTATGTCGGTGGATTTCTGCTGTCGTAAGCAAATATGCAGCATACATTTATTCTCTTTCACTGTTGTAATATATGCGTGATGTTATGATGACAATCGATGCGGATTATTAAACAATTCTTTAAACCATATAAATAAACTATAATTATCTAAAAGATGAATTACTAGGAATTTAAAGAATATCGTATCATGCCTCAGAGCATTAACAAGTAGAAAAAAACGTTTATAAATGGCTAATTTTTGAATGAAAATCGCTTTCATCTTGTGTTCGTGAATATTGAGGTAAATGAAAATGCTATTCTTTATTAAACCAATAAACGAGTGACTTGAATAATTAGAGAAAATACCAAAAGTATTTTAGCACTTTGCAAAATTTTAACGCTCGCTGTCATACATTTAAAGTTTTAAATAGAATCTATAAAAGCACATAGTGGTGCTAAATTATCATCAACAGTGTGAAGTCTTTGAACGGAAACCACTATGGAAACGAAAATAATCTTTATCACACTTACCCTTAAAACAAGTGACTTGTATTGGAAGCAAGAAAAAATAGCTATGTATATACATTTCCTGACAGTGGATAGGCAACCTCATTTCCCGCAAAAAACAACACGATCTCTCCAACATGTAGGTAGTTTCAATCGCTAGTATCCACTGAGGTGCAAAAACAATTACGGCCAAGGAGACTTAAGCCGTGGCTGATCACCGGGGGATGAGTTAAGAGCGGAGCTGTGTCCTCTTCCCAGATACTTCCGAGAAAGTGTGCGTTGGAGGGTGGGGAGGATGGCAAACATGACCACGACGGGAGACAGGGCAACCCTGGAAAGCAGAGAAGACGAAGGGCGTAATCTAGGCGGCACATTGCGTGGCCATAGGCTCAAGTGTTTGCGCCCGAAATGGATTCACTTGTTTTTTCGGCGGACAACCTCCCGAGGGCAAATGTACTCATCGAATGTGAAAGAATTTAAATGGACTCGATGAGCGTGGTCGCGCACAAGATATTCCGCTGGAGATCGAGCCCACCGTTCGCTGGGGAGGTGAGCGCACGTGTATTTTTGGGTGCGATTCATAGTCGAGTCTAATATGGCCGTTTATACAGAGTAACTTTACGATAAAGTGAGGCTTTAGTTCAAGTACGTTTCACAGTCGTCAAAAGGGTCTTACTTTATAAAAGGGGCCCTTATATGTTATAGTCTGGATATCCCAATGAAATTTCGGATAAAAGTTACGAATAACAAAAAAAAATTCGACTCACGGTATTAATTGCGAAGTAGTTTAAAGCCTTCCGGCGACTGGGTTTCCGTGTTTTATTGTGCTAAGATTTTATAAAGTCGTACCTTCTACTTTTCACTTGTTTGCAAATGTAAATGAGTGCTGGATTTAAAAGAAAATTCATTATTAACCTGTTTATACATTAATTCAGGAATTCACTGCATAGAGGCTTACTTATAATTAGCTTCGCGTTTTCTAAATGCACTTCAATGTTTCCAGCAATGTAAAGGCGAAACTGCTGATATTTTCATCTATATTTGTACCCATTTCTATGTTCATTGTTGTTTTCACAGCCTTCAGTCAAATTTTGATGGCATACATACATTGAATGTAGGTAAATTAGCGACTTTTCTCGCGTTTTCTTCAAACTTTTTTAATAATTTAAATATGAAAATAATAGGAAAGGGCATTTCATGATTTTTTTACACATTTTAGCATTATACAACCAGCCTTAGCTTTAAAACGAGCCATAAATCATGGCTATGTGACAATTTGGTGGTGATATAGAAGGACGTATATATTTTTTGTTAAAAATGTGAAAAAAAAAATGCGCATAAAACGCACAAAATATTTTTTTCGCAAAACGGTCGCGGGGTATTTAGTTTGGGGTAGATTTAGACCCATAAAGAAATTTTCATCGAAATACGAGACCCTAAAGGACAAACGTTTGTCGCATTAATGTGGAATGACCCATACTTAGATTTTCTCTTACATCTTTCATACATGACTTGCATGCCCTCAAGTATGGGAACTTAATCTGCCGTCAACTAGTTCTTCAACGCTTGTCTTCATCGGTCTAAAATGAGGTTACCAATTAAGTTAATTTATCCAATTAAGTCTTCATATTTGGGGGTTTAAAAAAGGCCTTACTTTCCCCCACTCGTTTTAGGACTTGCTCACTTCTAAATAATTCAATATTTTTTATTTTTCTCATTTCTTAAGCCACAGCATGCTTAAAATGCTTCCACCATTGACTTCCCTGGCCCTCTAATCGTCTATATCATGAAAGAACCCGTTCCAGAAGTATGGCATGACAAATTGTTTCCTCGTTGCTACACTTGAAATTTGAGCTGTTTGTATATTCTTTTGGGCATTCACTTCTGCTGGCTCCTTTGTTCTTCCTTCGGCCATAACCGGTTACTGTCACAGGTATTCTACCATTTAAGGTAGGTTTTGGATAATTTGTGCAAAAAAATCGCGGTCTGTCTCTCTTTGTAAATTCAAGATCCCACTCAAATTGACGTCAATAGGGAGGTTTCCTATCATTTTTTTATTGCCTAAATCGAAATATCATTGCTCTTGGAGTACGTATTTCACGCTTTTAGATTTTCGCTTGGGCGCCAATCTGGCCTTTTTCAAATGCGGTTAAAATTGACCATTGCCATTAGTATAAACTGGTATTTCAATAACCAAATAATTTGTATATTATGAATACACTAATGGTGGGTAAAAAATCGCAATCAATGCCTTTCGTTTTCTTTGATGAAGGAAACTACCCTATTATGTTGACGCCTACGCCTATTCCCTTTTATTCTGTCGATCGATTTTATTCCTTCTCTTTTCCTTTCCTCTAACTTAGTAATCTTCTTTCTAACACGAGTTTTTGCATTACCCCCAATCTACGCACTAGCTTCACTCAGACCCTTTTTCTACTTCGTATCCCCTCCGTTAGTTCCTTCTCTCCGACCACCATGTCTAGCAGTTCATAGTTTCCTTTCCTCTCCATCCACGTCACTTTTTCCATTATGCTCCGCGGTCACATCTAGAAGCCCTCCAGTATTTTTTTGCCCCTTTCTCATTGCCTATGTTCTTGTACACGGCCACACTAAACATAAAGCTCTTCATTAGCTTTTCTTTTATTCTTTTAGTGAAGTAGAGATATACTCTCATCAGCTTTTTCCTGTTCACTATGAGCTCCTTGGCAAGCACGGTTCTCTTTCTGATACCTTTAAAGCAGTATCCATTTTCCTCTCAAGTGCTACAAAAATGCTTGAACTGAACCATCTGCTTGAGGTTTTGCCAGCCTAATTTTATTATAACCCTCGCATTTCCCTTTCTGTCTGCGGTACTTTGCAACACCACCTATCTTTGGTTTTCTTTTAACGAATTTCATGGCATATTCTTATCTCCTTCAGAAGCTTAAACGGGATGTGCCTCACCGCTTTCCTTGACTTCTTCTGAAAAGGGTCTCCTGATTCTCCCTTTACAACACCGGTCTGAGGCTATCCTCATACACCGTACTTTCCTCTTCAAAATTTTATCTCTCTAACCGTTTTCGTTGTCATGGTAATTCTCTTTGTGTTGTTTTTCCCCTCCCCCTTCTCACCCGGTACGAACCTTGGCGTACATCGCCAATACCTCCTTATTTTAACACTAATATATGAAATTTTATTTGAGCGACGACAATATAATAATGACTTTCACAAAATTTAGGACTGAAACATCCTAAACTCAAACGTCCCCTAGTATTATGAGAACGTACCTCGCTGGTAGGGGTGTTCAGACCACAGTTTGGGAATGACTAGTATTACAGTCTTTTATCAGTCAGTTAGTCATTATTAGTCATATTTAGTCAGTCATTATTATTGTAGTGATGGAAACCTTTCCCACACAACTCGACGGCTATTTTCGTCCTTGCGGACATTGTAGGAAAAAGTAGAAAAGTTGAGACAAGGAGAGAGAAGTCAAGAGAGAGAACAAGCGAGAAAGGAAGATGTGTATCTTTCCGAGTGATGTGAGTGTTATTTTAGAGAGCTGCACTGAACCCATTGGCTTCTCAGCACTCAGTCCGAGCTAACCGAAAAACGCCGCAATGGAACTCGTGGAAATCAAATGCAGAGGAGTGTGGGTGAATGTGGGTACATGTTTTTCAAATGGAAATCTTCTCATATTATTCGATATGATATTTTTAGCGTTGGATAGTCATGAATGTGCATTATTCTTCTCATTTTATTTTTAATTTTGATGCACAATATTAATCGACTTCTTCAGTTTCCATAAATATATGCTATAACTATCGTAAAAGAATGGTAATCTTACCAATGTAAAGAAAACTATGCATTGATGCACCAATTTATTCTCGCGGTACATCTAGTTTCGACGCAGCGGCGTCATCACCAGGTGCAAGGGTTACAAGAATAAAAAATCATAAGCAATTGTTAATTTTATATTCGTGCAATACACGACATTCAATCAAATAGTACCTAATAAAGCCATTTGCAACCACTCTTTCTCTTGATGCATGAATCATTGACTGTTTATCTAATTAAGGACAAAATGCGCGAGTGTTGTCGTTTTTAATGCTGAGAAAACAAGGTATCACCGTCACGCGCTTAAAGCAATTCAAACTGCTAACGAAGCCTTTCAGATGGCCATACCACGAGAAAAAGTGCAAAGAATGACTGACACATTGCAACCAAACTTGGAGAATGACAAGGGAAGAACGAAAAGATGAGGCAAACAGTTGAAAGCAAATAATGTACATGAGCTTAGCACGGTGGGGGTAAATTACCTTGTTTTGCATTTTCTTGCTTGGTTGTCTGTTACACAGATTTGTTGATCTAAAAACAAGAGAAAAATTTAACTGTCGGCAAGATATTGTTTTCTACAATGATAATTCAATATTGTTCTGAAACCTAATTTGTACGTATTTGGGCATTAAAATCATGAAATTGAATATATTTCCGTGTTCACGGAAATGACTTGCATGATAGACTTGATAAACTTCGATTAAATAGGCTTAAAAAAGACAAATAATCGGTATCACATCATAATAAAAAAGAGAGGAGATGATCATAAGATATTATAGTTTTTTAAAAATCAAACACTATAATAAGTTAGTGAACGTATGAAAAAATTGACAGTTCCAGAAGCTTTCTCAAAGAATCATGTCTAATAATTTGATTCACTTAACATTAAAATGTTAAAAATAAAAACATAAAAAAACTATTTCAGCTTGGCTCTAAAGAGTAATGCATATCTGTAGACTGGTTATTAATGCTTTTCCTATCTTAAGTTATTTTATCCAGGGTATACTCAGCAAGGATAAATGTTGTAATAGATATATATTTTCATTTAAAAAATTAAAACGCTACCATATATGAGACTAAAGGTGAATATAAATATATTTTTAATACCCGAACTGGCCCATATTTAGAAAAGAGTGGGACACGAAACAGGTTCATTAAACAGTTTCCCGAGTGAATCTTAAACATTACCTTCTTTCAAGGGAGTAGGCTCTACAAAATTTTAAATAGAAGTGCTCTCATCTGTCTCGGGGCGCAGAGCAACTTCTCGGAACAAATGCTCTCTTCTGGAACTGTACCTCGAGCAAATATTGGCTTTTTGAAGATTCACGGGGAATATTTGCGCGCAAAGAATACACTTTTCTAGAGGGAAGGAATTCCTGGAAAAGCGCTCATCATATCTTTCATCGACGGTTGTAGTTTCTAACAGTTTAATTGCGATTCGGAATTAATTTGCGGTATGTTTCAATGAAACTTTTTGGGTACCCCCCGATAATTACTCGCGCTTATTGCTATGATTGTAGAACCAAAATTTTAGATCTACCCTATATGTTCTTGGAGAAGTCATTATATTACCCTTTAGCGAATGGAAAGGTTTACCTTGACTACTTTTTTTACGGGGAAAGTCAACAGAGAACCTTTCGTGTGCATATGCTCTTGATATCATGGCTAATAATATTTTTCTAAGGGTTAATACGTTATTTCAATATTAGTCTAAAGATTGCGAGTTCGGGGTTCGATTCACCTTGAAAATATTGTATAAATATAAAGTCTTCATTACGGCCCCTCCAAATGAACCCTTCCGAAAATACAATAGACGTCCTCTCCTAATGAACCCTCGCCTAAACTTTGTTCTGGGTACAACCTTAAGCTAAGGTACTAAGGCGTCTTTCTCGCCTTTGGTAATATACCTTGGAGATTTCAAATAAACTCGAAAAATCCACGGAAGATTGTTTCAAGTCCACGTTATCGCGAACGATTTTTTCTCTTTGAAACTTTCATTACATTCAAAATACTTTGCAAAACTGAACGACCCCAATAAACGAGATAATTTCTTTCACTCGATATTAATTCGGTGACCATTACTCGGAGAGAGACGAGAGGGCGAGCCATCGAGGCTTGGCGAAACTCGCCTGCCAACCTCAGCGGCTGGCATCCGCGCATTCCACCGCACCATCATCCATCGCCTCCCTACACACAGTCCGGCGAACCCCGCGCCGCGGCGGCCGGCCGTGAATTGATTGAAATGCAACCTTTTGAATCGGAGCGGGCGCTGAGCAGCGGTGCTCTCTCGACATGGCATGCGACCGATCTCCGTGACCCAAAAAAGCCGGAGCAGGAGCCGAACGGATGGAGATGGAGGGGGGACGGAGATTCGAGGATGTGGAGGCAGAGAGGGAGGGAGTTTTGGAGAGGGCGTTGTTGTACCTAATAGGTGAGGGCATAGGTGAGCCGACCGTCCGCTGCTGCTCCGAAGGAAAAGAATATAATGGGGGACGATAGGAGGAAAGAGGACAAGAGGGTGGTTAGGAATTGGGAAGGGGGGATACCGGGGGGTGTGCGATGATGTCGGGCGGCCGTGTGCGGCACTTGAGATTCACGAATGAGAGCTAATTGATGGGCGTCGGCGGCTGTTCCACGGTGCTTTGCCCCTGCGCCGCTCCCACTCCCACTGAAGGGAGAGCAGTATGAGTTTCTCGCGAGGAGAAAGGTTTTTTTTATTGTGGATAGGGATTGGGGTGGGGAAAGCGACAGGTAGGGGACAATGGGAGCAAGGAGGGGTGGGGGCTGTCAGGACCAAAGCAGCCTGCCTCGTTGGCTGAGGGACTGTGTAAGTGAGAAAAACATGAGATTGAGTGAGGGAGAAAAACCGTGACTAGTGGAAACGTCGATGATACAGTAATTTTCTGCAAGGATGCTCAGTAAGATGTTTGACACTGTAAATATACTCGCTCTTCGATGCTATAAATTTACGCGCCTTTTAATAAGACATGGTGCTAGATAAAACTTTCAATTGTAATATCAGAGCTGCCTAGTATTTTGGTGGGAAATCAAACCGTAATATGTACTATTAATAATAATTATTATAAATTTTTAATTTGTTTTTGTGTACTTACATCATCTAGTTTTTTTCCGCATTCAGTGCATATGTGTGGAGCACTCTGTCGAGCCATGTGGCTTAGAGGGACCTCATGTGAGATTTTATCGGCGAACAGAATCTATAAACTTTTCTCGGGATTCCGCACGGGTAAGATTTTGTAAGAGCGCCGATGTTTCGGGTACCGACTCGCAACCCATTCTCACGGCCACTGATTAAATATTTGAAGTGACCGTTGAAGATCAGCATTAGGAGGAGCGGGATTGGTCGAGTTCCGATTGTTGTCTCGGAGGACCGAGGACCAGCGTAGACTTAGCTCTGGCAATCATAAATTATTTTAAGAATTCTATTCCAAGAGTTGCTGATCGAATATCCGGTATCTTTGCTCACATTTTTATTTCCTACTCTTATTTCTAGGGTATCTTTAGTTAAACGATTCCAAAATTGATTTGATCGCCATAAAACTTTGGTTTCATCCCACCTTATTTTATGGTCCTCTTCCAGGCTATGCTCGACTATGGCTGATTTAGAGGGACCTTGTTCGTTTACAAGCAATAAATAAATAAAATAATAGGATGAGAGGCTGGAGTATACAACTTTCTCGCGGCGCTCCGCGCACGCTCGCTAATTTTCGTCTTAGCCCCTCCTTAATAAAGTTGCAGGGGAACTCAGATTGCAATCATAAAATTTAGCCTTTATACCAGAATATGTATGAAAATTTGGCGGCCGATGATACTCCACACAATTAAGAAGATTAAAACAATTTTTCGCAGAAGGAAACTGGAATTTGAAGTACCAATTTACCATCAAGTTTTATCAAAATATCTCATAATGAGAATGTGAAAACACCACAAATTGCGAGTCCCCACCATAAACCGGGATTTTTTACAGTTTACAGGTCAACCCGGTCTGGCCTTCTCACCTAATTTATTAGGCTTAGGGTTCATTTTATCCATGACCTCCGTTCTCTGCCTCGCCTTCATCGCTTAGCCTGCATCCTCCCCTCTATTGTGCTTCAACATTTCACTTATACCCACTGAAAAAGATAATTGTTAGCATTTTTTTCAAATGGCTTATCGGTATCACCACCTAGTGCATCACCATATTGAAATTTTCTCTCCCTGCCCACCATGTCCTGCCCTTCGTCGTTCCTCCTCCTCTCCATCCACTTCACTTTCTCCGTTTTTCTCCACGCACTGACTTATAAGGCCTCAGGACTATTCTCGTCTTATCCCAAAGTGTCCACGTTCCCACACCTTAAAGCGCTTCACAACAGATCGCACTTTTCACTAGTATTTTCTTCTAGCTCCCACCGCCCTCTCACAAGTTCTTTCTATTCACGAATGCCTCCATCGCTAACGATTCTAGATGAAATTAATCAAAGTTACATGTATTTTTGTGCTTTGTGAATTTTACATGTGAAATGAACAAGGTTATTTTCAGAAATAATAGTGGAGTAATTGTTTTTTTTTTTATAAAAGAAGCATTCGTTACATGTCTCAACCTCTCATCACTCGGAACTGAGTGACTCGGTATATCTATGTTTAAAACTACCGGGAAAATTTCTGGAATAAAAACAAAAGAATAGTGAAAAGAATAAACATAAATACTCTAGAACAACGGGTAAACAAGTCTATTCATAATTAGACCTTTCACAAATTTCAAACGTTTAATGGCAAAAGAACAAAATTGAAATGCTAAATCCAATAGTTATATTCCAAAGGAAAGGGTAAAGAGCTGCAAGTAGTGAAAGTAAGATACAAAAGCGAAGGTTTTTGTTTCACAGGATGTTCCGGGAAAGATGCTATAGGAAGTTCATGACACCATGGGGTCGTGGGCTGATATCATGGCGGGTGCAGTGGAAATTGAGATGTGCGAGGTATGAAAGAATAAACTTGGAGGAAGAGTATAAGAGGGAGCGTGCCACCCTTCAAGGGAGAGTAATGGGAGAGTGGGGGCTCTGTCAGTGGGCCGTGCCGGGTGTCAGAAGGACTCCTTTCTCCCCGACGGAGACCGCTTTTGAGGCACGGGAGTGAACATTGAAACGACGACGACGAAGCATTTGTTCCTCGGAATCACGTCCTGCGTCACTCGACAGAGTTTATTTTCCACTCTCCTTTGTCTCTTGGATGCCGAGCCGGGCATATGCTGGCTGGGACCTTTGTAGCAGACGAATGGGTAATGCCAACGGAGTACTATTGTGGCATGAGTAGGCCAGACATCTAGGGTGTCAAGCTATCGCGTGCCTGCTCTCCTCTTGGACAGATGTCACTGTTTTGCTCCACTAATGGTGATTATAATAGAAGCTGCATCGTAAAAGGGAAATTTAGGAACCGACGATGAAATTTTCCAAGAAGAGCTACGTTTTGTGGCAATGGTCGGAAGTATTATCTTCAAGATGTTTTCATATTTTGCTTGGGACATCAAGAGAAAGTGACAGGGAGGTATACATTGAAATTCAATGGAAGTTCAGGAAATGTGTTTTCCTCGATGTAAGGTGTTACCAATTTTCCCAAAATATTTCTTAGAGAATATATTATTCGTTCCTCGCAAGAAATTCATTTCTGTCACGATTGAAATGACTTCGATTATGCCAAAATGTAATTATGACAATTTCCAATCCACAGAATCATATATTGCGTTGTTTGGATCCTGATCGCTCTACCTATGTTAGTACTAGTTAAGTGAATATACGTGGATTACTCTCTTAGAAGTTTATATCTCAATGCCAGGAGCTATGAGAATTTTACGACTTTTCGGTAAATACCGGTAAAAAGCGAAAAGATTGGAGATACTATTAGGAGTATGAGGTTTTTTATAATATTGCATCTATTCAATGCAATGGCGAGGGAAGATTTTTGTAGCTTAGCCCACATATAAGGTATTATATTACCTTGTATGTGACCACATCCGATAAACTTTTCGATACTTTGTAACTGCTGGAGAGACGTATCAGGCAGGTTTTATAATCACCATGATATAGTTTCTCCACAAAATATGTCAAAGATTCCCTGCGAAATCCTTACATTGATCTTCCCTCAGCTCCCCGAATGACAGCCCCTAGAACTGCCTCTGCTCTCAATGAATCTTGCAGAAAAAAGCTCATGTTATCGGATACTTCAGGAGAACTTATTAAAACACTCTCAATCGGCTCGTCACTTCTTGAGATGCGAGTATCCCGTGTCATCATCGAAATATCTGATCCTATTCTTCGACCCCTTTTGTTGCCAGTTCCACGGGTGCAGAATGTTGTCTACCTCAACCCCCCTAGTAGGTGCACTCGACAATAAAACGTGCCAAGATATCGGAAAAGGAGAGGTATGCGAGAATTTTGGAAGGATGGGTTGTATATAAAGGGGAAAAAAGGTCGCTCCGGCATGAAATCGAAGGAATCTGTGGATATTTTCCGCCGCTCCCTCTCCACCCGAAAGGTATTCCTACTGTAATCCTTTATGCGGCTCGCCACCGTCACTTCACCGATAGAATATCCCCCGCCCATATTCCTTGTCGTGGCTCTCTTAAAGGACTATAATGCGTCCATTTCGTTGTTGTGGCCCGATCACAAGGACCACGATGCTTTTCTCTTCCTCCACCTCCCGTCCATTGTTCTGCCATGCGCGCCGCGAAGGTGAGTGGCGGCGGTAGGCAGGGCAACTCCCGTATACAATCGCAATCTCCGAGAGAAGGAGAAATCGAAGCAGAATTGAGTAAGGAGAAGTAGGCTGCAGGGATTGAAAGAGCACACGCTCAATGGGTTCTCCTCCTTGGTGAAACCTAAAAAAATGGCCTTTCACGCGCAGTGTATAACTCTTTATATGCGGTAGGGGTTGTGCGTGCATTATTATACCTACCTCGGTGAGTCTTGATTGCGTCCATTTAGACATTGTTCGCGGGCTACTCTTTAGCAGCAGCAGTATCCTCGTGGTTGGTCGGTGGGTAGGTGCGTGATAATAATGAGCACCTGAAGTTGAAGGCAGAGTGTTGCGGATGAATGGAGGGATAAGGGGTTGCGGGGAGGAGTGAGTGCGCTGGGTTGGATGGAAGAGAGAGAGAGATAGAGAGAGAGTGGCTTCGACTTGAGTTGGAGTACGCGGCAGAGAATAGAACAAGAGGTTTGAGGGAAGCCGAAGGGTCGGAGGGATCGTTGTAACACGGCCGCCATTGTGGATTCAGTAGGATGCTTCAAGAGATGATAATGCTGATGGTGATACCGAGAAATCTTCTGTAAAAATTTGCTAAACATTATCCTTTTCTGTGGGTATAATTGAAAGGTTTAAGGAATCTCGGGACCTTTCCAATACTAGGCCAACGAATTCTATTCTTAAATATCACTTTCCAATTCAAATTGCCACTTCAATATAGTTTCACTACTCGTAGAAATAGTTTTACACAAACGAAAGTGATATTACCCTCCACACTTACCAATCTACATTCTAAACACTATTCCCACAAGTTATATAAAAAACGTTCTCTTTCATTCAAACACAATTTGTTCATGTTCTACACCATAGCTATCCCATGTATTTTCACCTAACATTTTGAATGGGATACACATAGATTTATCATATTGAGACCTCTTTTTCGTCTCATTTTCTTCGAATAGTTAACTCAGCATCCTTATGACGAGATTTGCTACCGGTACTGACTAATTTTTGAGAAGGCCTTACGTACTTGAGATGTTCAAATGCACCTCTAAAATATGAAAACTAGCTTTACTTCCGCAGTGTAAAAATTAATTTTGATTAATTATTATTAAAATTAATTAATTTGATTTGGAGATTAATATTTAATCACTTATTGTTTTTTTGTAAATTTTTAGGAAAAAAAAGGAAAACCATACATAAAAATGAACGAAATATTTTACTTCCCATTTTAATTACCGATTGATTACGGAGCACCTCGTGTTTACGTTTTTATCCTCCATTTGTCCTTACCATTTTTATAAGAGACGTAAATGTTTAGAAGGATGCATCAAATAATTCAGAAAGATCACATTTCGTTGCACAATGTGCTGTAGGTCGAATTTGTTCGCTTCATTCTCCCGCTTGACCATGACGTAATAGAATAGAACTAGTGATGCAGAAGAGGTACATATTTTTGAGAAATACGAATATTGATTTTTTTCTTCATTGCAGCATTGCGGGTTTAAAACCTCTTCACCTCGATCAAAGGCAAGTGAATCTAAATCTTGTGGCGTTCGCCCCAGCTGCTGTGTTTGGGATGATGTTGCGCAGGCGAAGCGAAAGCACTGCCCACTCGAAATTCCGGAAAATATTTCTATACCTACTCGGTGTTTTTACCCCAGCTTTCTCCCCGGCGGTTAAGTGCTCAGGAGTATCTCGAGGAAGCTTCTTTCTCGTCACGAGATGAAAGGGGCACCGCTTCCACGTTAGTGATAGCTCCAAACTTCCATCAGCCGTGATGAGGCATGTGAAGGCCCGTGAAGGATTGAACGTAAAATGAATCCAATTAAATGGTCGGGCTAGCTTTATTTCGGCCGAATTCTCGTTTGAGAGAGCATCGGTTCCAGGTTTTACTTAAAGGTTTCCCTCCTCTTCAGGAATGGACGGTTGTTGGAAATATATTATTCCACTAATTGCGAGATGAAATTCCCAAAAAACGAAACTTACAAAAAAAATTGCGATTCGACTCTTTTCAAATTGATGAAATTTGTGATTGGTTTCACTCTAGCGTTCGAATGATGAAATTATGTACACATTCTAATAATTTTCTAAAAATAGGTATGTATTTATTCAAATATATATTTATTTAAATAGATGCGACTTTAAATTTTCTTTAGTGCGTTGTTATAGTGAACTTACATTCTTTCTCTCAATTTAGTGGTTAATTTTTTATTGATAGAAGAATAATCCATAAAATGTTGCGAGGAATGAATCAATAGCGCTATCTGTAATTATGAATTATATATATTGTCGCGTCATATCTTGGAGGTTTCCTAGATTGATCATGCTTAGGTGCTTGAATAAAATCCAGCGTTTTTATTACAGAGTAAGTGGCATTCGATTTTAAAAACTTATTTATTATGAAGGACTCATGTTGTTGGTAAGTATGGATATGATTATATAGATATTGCCCTCACCGCGAAGGCAGTCACTCCTTTTAATTCTGCTGATACTTTTCATCAGCCGGAATGTTTCCCACCCATCCTTTCTTCCTCCCTGACTCACGCACCCTCTGTTTCAGTTCATTGAAACGGTATGCCTACTCGAAAACCACAATCACATGGACATAGTTGGGGGTCCTTCGAACGAGTTGGCAAAATATATCGTATCGGCAAAGAAATTTCGAGAACAATGGCAACTTTACTTACTGCGCGGCCATCTGTGTAATAAAGAGAAGAAGAATGAAAGAAATAAAAAAATAAAAAAAGAAAGGATGACTGGTAAAGGTTTTGTCACTTAGAGGGAAAAGGAAGGATCGCCGAGCAAACATTTCGTCACTGCACTATACACTGACTCAAATGAAGAGTATGGAGGGGAACGAGAGGTTACTTGATTGCTCATCGACGGAAAGAATGGCACACATTTTCCACCTCGTTTGGTAATAAAGGACAAAAATTAAAGTCTCGCTCGAGTTTCCAGACGTAGTAGCGAAGTGACTGGAACGACCGACCACGGAGAGAGAGAGAAAGGTTCGAGTGGGAAGGATAACCTCCAGGAGAACGCGCCAATGAGAAGGCAATCGGACCGCCCGTCGTCATCACCGAACCGAAGAACAATGGAAGAGTGGTGCGCGTTTGGGGATTCGAGTGAGAAGCATACAGAATCCATGGGCCGAGAGAATAAAAAGCGAACGAAAAAATAAAAGAAGTTAGAAGTGTTTCTCGCGAGTGGGTTTTTTCCTGTCGAGCGAGCCTTTTGGCGACCGTCGACGGAAGAGAAAAAGGGATTGGATTTGCAAGTTCTCGGTCGTGGAACAATGGGTACGAGTGGGCCGCGCGTGGCGGGGGGTGGGCCAGTTTGAAAGGCAACTCGCCGTTTACATATTTGCCGTCTTCCGCCCAGAGTATTCCTCGTCACGTTCTTCAGTGCTCAAATAAAAAACTGTCGGGCTGGCATTTTTCTATCCCTCTGGCGATGTTGAAAATGCATGCTCTCCGATGCGTGGTACGCAATCCTCTTGATCACTTCAGCTTACCAGATTTTATGCTCCTATCCAATGGAAACCGTTTCAGTGGGTATGCTTTTTCATTTGGTTTAAACCGTTTCAATATCTACTGAAATATACTATTTATGAACGAAAAGAACGTAAGTGTTTGGTAGATGACTGGGAAAATTTGTCTCGTTAACAATTTTGTAATCAAACTTTATCACCTCTCATTGGAAACTACGCTTAATATTTTTTTACGTCAAATTGGCGATTCATATGAAGCATTGTTGAATAAATATACAATGATGCTATTGGAAAAAATCGTCAAAATGGTTACTGAAATATCGTTATCACAACATTCAGCTTATCGTCGGACCACATTAACCAACTTTCCCAATTGCAATACACCTTAGTTAGCTGAGTATTGTAATAATATCCGTTACTGGTAAACCGCCGATTATGTAGGGTCATACGGAAGCTTGAACTTAAGACGCTGAACTCCAATCCCGCCGGGGTGAGGGACCACATCGAATCTCAGCGTCGAGGAAGGGACACGGGAAGGTTACGATTATAAGGGTCCAATGGGTGGCGAGAAACTGACCAAAGGTTGGCCCCCATGTAGGGTTAATCCACAATTACACCCTTTAATAGGCGAAAATTGGAATTGATAGGTTAACTGGATGAGTGAATTCGATAAGAGAAATTGATAGTCTTTCGGCATCGCGGGGTTTCTCTCCGTAAGATGGGTACGCCAATCAAAGGACTATTTTTACCCACAATCCCGAAGAAGCTGTAATTTTGGCATGTATTAGGGAA
The DNA here is from genome assembly GCF_921293095.1 of Ischnura elegans. Lineage (NCBI taxonomy): Eukaryota > Metazoa > Arthropoda > Insecta > Odonata > Coenagrionidae > Ischnura > Ischnura elegans. Next base: position 79,420,067 of record NC_060246.1, on the reverse strand, counting down.
CCTGGGGGGTCACAACATGATAGCCACGATGAACTTTGCAGGTTCAGAATAAATTCGGAAAGTACAGTACGGATAATCTCCCGCTAACATTGTGGACGGCGCGATCCACCTTTCCCAAAAACTGGAAGTCACTGTCCCTCAAGGAAGTAAGAACCACCTTATGGAAAAAGATGGCACAGAGATTTTCCTCTAAATATATAAAAATAGAATCGCTAAAATCTTTGAAGAAGGGAACCTGATAACCGCGAGAGCAAACCACTCCAAACTCGACTCGGGAGGGAAACGTGTTTGGTGCCCGAATCTTCTCGATCGTTTTGTCGCTGGCTGAGTATGCAGGAGGGGCGAGAGGTTAGAAGGACACTCTAATGGTTGGGGGCACACCGTGAGGGCATGCTGGTGGGCCTTCATATTCCCAGCGACCTTCGTATCCCTCCCCCCTGCGAAATGAAATGAATGCACAAACCAGGAAAGAGAAGTTTCACATGCGAGGATGAGGGTCGAGGATGAATATCTATCCTGGCTTCTCATTGGTGAATGCGACTGGAAGGAGTGTGGGTCGGAGAGAAACTCATGCTGGGCGGTGGGGAGGATACTTTGGTCGTGGGGAGGGAGCAAGTTTGCCATCGCGGCGAAGTGGGAATTTGAGACTTCGCGACTGATGACGCTATGATTTAGTTCCATACAGATACTTCATTTTGAGATATTATGACTTTTTATGCACGAGAGGACACGAGAGGTTTTTTATTCAATGAGGAATTGATCGATAATGGAGGTCACAGCATGATAGTCCGGGTATTCACTAATCTATATAAAAAATCAGTATTTAGCCAGATATAGTAAGTGTCGATGTTTTTGACACTCATCTACATAAGGTAATCTTAAACTTCCTTTCTCTGCCTCTTATGCCACGAAAATGCCAAAAAAGCTGGCCATCAATAAAAAATGCTTTCTTTCTCCTTTTTTCTTTAAGAGGTTAAATTTTTTGTACCACAATATTGCTAATACGAGGCAACCATTGCTTTGTGTATGAGTTTTTATCTCAATACCTTTGAATACACCATTACGCTGTCTCCGCATGAAAAATGGCCAAGCCTTATTTAATTTGGAAACATGTCGGTTTCAGCATATACCCTAACTACCAAACAAAATGGTGGCAGAGGGGGCAATTGGAAACAAATTTCTGACTCCATGATAGAAGGCGCTGACCATGGAGTCATAGAAGAGAGAGAGAGGTAAAACTTGAGAGGGGTACGCGTTTAGGTGCTGTTGATAGGTCGGAATCATTTAATGCGAAGAATCCGTTTTCTTTTGTGGGGTCACAATCGGCGCGGGCAAAAATACAGAAAAAAAATAAATGGGAGAGAGGGAACTAGACTCAATGTCTCTCCGATGGGGTACACATTATGTAATCCCACTACTGCTGCTGTGAGGGCCATTGTTGGGACAAAGCGAGTACATTGTTGAGCGATCACTCACTCACTCATGGGAGCGACCGTCCCGAGCAACCCACCCTCCCTCCCCTCTTCGACCCCCTCCCCCCATGACCGCCGCGGCCTACCAGCGAGGCATCCTCATCCCGGCGTGACAGACGGACGAGCGGCAGGAGTCGGAGGGGTGGGATCAAACCAGCCAAACCCCCCCCCCACCATCCCCATCCTTTTCCATAACAACCCTCCTTTTGTTAACTCCGCTGCGAACCACAGAATAACTGACTCCGTCTTCCTCCTCGGAGCTGAAACGCACAATAGAAGCGAAAAAAATTGGGCGAGTTTTGTTGGGTTTGGTTCAAACCTCCCAGAATCACCCCACGCGTTATTATGTGTTGCATGTTTACGATGAATTTTGCGCGTTTTCAGTAGCGAAATCTAATTTGATTACAATATTCTTTTTTAGAACTCAAAGGATGCGAATTAAATCTATCTAAAACTGTGAGAGAGGACTCATTAGGAGGAGGATTAATTTAATTCTTTAAGGGATTAGAAGAGGTTAGGCTGATGTGTTGGGTACGCGTATGGCCTTGAAGCGCGATTCCCGTAGTTGAATCCCGTCTGCATCCTAGAATGCTAAAATTTTAACGTCAACTTCCTTTAACTTTTAATAATTTACACGGACACAGGCCTTAAAATAAGTCAAACTTGGCAACCCGGAATTCCGAAAAACGCCCAACAACCGACTCCTCTCACCTCCTGCTCCCATCTCCCCGCCCCCTGACACAAATGCCTACAATTTCCAACTTCATCAGATTCCATTAAAAAGACGACCAGCATCGGTCGGCAAGCGTTGGGGCCACCCGAAAATTGTCGCGGCGACATAGCCCTAAAAGTTTTTAAAAACTAACATGAAAAGTACCAACGAAAATTTTAGCGATGAATTAATCATTTCTTCAATATGTTTTTGAGTTTGCGATCTGAGCGGTATTTCATACCATTCGGCATGAAGCTATAACTGTGACATCTTGGATCAAGGGCGTACCCAGGATCATAACTTGGGGGGAAGTCATGCTCCAGGGGGCAGGGGGAAAGCCAAGTTGTGACATTTTAGCATGGAAAAGGTGAACGAAACCAACATTTTAAGAAAATTATAACAGTGCTTTATTATTATATGAGATTATTTCCTTGAAAAAATAGTTTTATTTTAGTTACATATCTTATACTAATACATATCATTTTGCGTGGGTTTAAAGAAAATTTGTTGAATACTTTCGTTTCAATTCAGTACTGATTTTGCTTAAAGACATTGGCGATTTTTACGGTGAGGGGCAGGGGGCAGACGCCCCCCCCCCTGCCCCTCGCTCGGTACGCCCATGTCTTGGATGTCGGGCTCGAACTTGGTTTGACTAATCCTGATAAAGTTCTCAGCACTATTACTTCTTTCCTGTGTAACACCCTCCCTAACCTAGCGTACCACGGGCAGTCATAAGGCGCAAATGAACATCATGCTGAATAAGAAATGAAGGATACAGCATTTAAATCCATAGCCACGGTGCGGTTACCAGTAATTGACTGGTTTCTTTCCAAAGCAGAACAGGATTTGCGCTTCCTCGTTTAATGAATAGAGTCGCATCTTCTTTTACGTTAGTATATTGAAACGGCAGTGTGTTCGATGGGCGGGGAGAGATGAGTGCCTTTCTCTGAAAAGCGCACGGGAGACTTTGAAAGGGAGAAACTGAGGGTAGGGAAAATTTCCGGGTCACCACTTGGGTATGCGGTCGTGGGGATGTGGATGTGGGGAATCAATAAAACATTCGGAATCAAAAGGATCGACCCCGGTGACGACTGTAATTTTCGGAGCTCCAAATTCGCTCTTCTTATTTGGTCTGTAATTACTTTCTTATACACAGAGGAGCAGATGTTTCGGGTGAATATAAAAGCGTTATGAGAATTCAGGGAGCCCATTCTCAGCATGACAGGATACCAATTAATTACTTCATGCATGCAATCTGGGCAATGAGGGGCAACAGACTAAGTGGGGTGGTTTAATATAATGAATAGGTTTCATTCATAAAAAGTGAAGGAAAAGGTCAGCATTGAACTTTTTAATGGTTGGGATCTTTGCGACGCCAGCCTACACTGTGTTCACCTTTCACCATTATTGAGTAATTACTTTCCCGAAAATTAAAATGTACTAATTCACGTTTTGAACAACCATTAAGTTCGATTCATTATCATCTGGGAGAAAAACTTAGCTATAAAATCTTGCTTTGCATTAAAAATGATAGATTGACGAACCATTATTAGAAATTAAAGTCAAAGGTAATACGAAAACATTTTCCGATTTCATTTAGATTGGAAGGTACTTCTTTACATACTTCCAGGGTAGAGTCGGCTTTTTTTTCTAATTTACTATCACAATACTCGACTTGAGCTAAGATATCGTTGTTGCTAGTTAGCACATAGATTATTTAAGATTAATATGAATTGTTTATTCATACCATTATTTTAAGGATAAATATTCACTATCTGCAATGATATTCGCCTCTCTCTCCCTGATAATATTCAGTCAGTCTTTCGTTTTCTCCCGAACTTCGATGTTAGGAAAACTTACGATTATTTATCATTAAGAGTACAGTTGTCATTTTTGACGCATTTTAATTTGATGCATAACTTTTGAGCGGTTATTGTAATTACCATCATTTTTATCCCAATTCCATTATTAATTGTGAAAGCAGTGGTAGACATTAGCAGATAAACCGCGCTGAAATTTCTCATACAACAGGATTAAGTCTTATCAGGATTTAAATGAAGTCTGATGAGAGTATCTACATCATGTCTGACCTAACCTGATGAGGTCTAATCAGGAATTTCATAAAGTTTGATGGAACTATTTCAGGCCCGATCTAAAATTTAGATACGTAAATTAACTAGTTAAATTCCCCATCAGAGTGTCATCAGAAATATCAACATATTTGGTCTAAAATCTAACCCAGGCTAACCAGATAACCTGATCAGGGCTTACATCATCTCGACTTCGGGATCTTTCTGGAGTGCACTACCGCTTGCATGCTTGGAAACGCCGTGCTACCTCGTTGATAGCCTACACATAATATTTTTCAACAGCGGCTCTGACAATGAGTCTTACCGACGCCACTGGAGGAAGCGCACGCCACCCACATTTTCATTCCGTCGTTCGGTCTTCAAACGGGCAAGTGGAAATCGGATGAAGGGTTTCTGAAAAACTGTAATTGTGTTTTATCAGGAAGGCACAAAGGGAAGAGACCCATTGGAGGCTGGAAAAATGCAATCCCAAAGAAAATATACGCTCTTAAACGTCTATATTTTGCGACGCATAAAAAAAGCTCGCACGATGACCGTTTGTACACAGATTTAATGGCTCTCGGAAGAACACAAGTTCTGCTTTCAGTGCACTGCGCAAATACAGAATGGTGCATCTTGTTGTTCAATTGTACTATCATGTTTACAACTTTTTGGAAGCATGTTGTTAATTAAAGTTAAAGCGTCTTGAATTTGAAAAATCGTATTTGATAGAATAATTCATGACTGAGAGAAAAAGGGCTAAAATTCCATCCAGCCGATTATATAAATCATAAGTTCATGCTATCAAATCACCAGTGGAGTATTTGAACATCCCTGGCATTAATCCTCGAAATACGAGGAGGCCTAGGGAAGCGAACTGACTACCCTACCATGAATGTTTGAATTTCCTATGCTTGTGGGTAAGCTTGAGGTGAGCTCTACCCTCACCTATCCCCACTACCTTTGGGTGGAAACACAGAGTGAGCGAGTGTATGTGATTCTAGCATTACTTTTATAATTTATTCGCATCGTCTGAAGTCCTAGACTGATCGGATAATACCTTGAGAAATCCTCAAAAATGATCGCTTCAATTCTAACTAAGCTATTTTTAAGCAGCTATTACGTAGGATAAAAATGGATAAGCAATTGAATGATCATGAAAATTATAATGATTACGATTATTCATATTTTCCTCGATGTTTTTTCTTGCTCCATTCCATTCCATTTAACCTTCAGCAGAAACCAATTTTGTCTTTGCAAGGGGCTTTAAGAACCGCTCTCTACCCCAATTTGTAACTTACTAGTACCACTGGGAGAATGAGACTGAAATCACGTATTTATGATTCACCTTGTGAGAGGTCATATTCTAGCTTCCCGGTGGGGAGGAAGAGAGGTAAGTGGCGTTTGAGTAGGCATTCTCGACCCCTCTTCCGTCAAATAGGCCTCATGCCCCTCTCGGCTCACACCCATTTATATAGTACATCCCCAAATCCACCCCACAATGCTACACAACACACGCTACACAGGTAACAAAACAGTCTGAGCGGACGGTCGCTGTTTCAAATCTCCCTAATCTCGTCCCATGGGCAACAAAAAGCCCCTCACGCGGTGGCAGTCACTTGAACAGCTCAGGAATTATTAAGCAGGCCGCAAAACGGCAACCTCGAGAGTGTGTGGCACTTTTATAACCCTTTCGGTTGGGCGAGCGCTTAATCGCATTCGTCATCTACTGTCAACACCTCCTCCTCCTCTTCCCCCACCACTCGCCATCTTCCCAGGCCACGCCTCACTCTCCATGAGGGACCGTCGCAAGCGCATTCATTGCATGAGTTGGTCCCAGCGATACAAAGTCGATTAGTGTCAAGCATTTGAGTACTGTAACATCTGCTTGAGAAAAGTAACTATCATGACGAATATTTCTCGGGTTTTCAGCCAGGTAAATGCTTTTATGCAAGCCGTCGTTCAAAATAACCTATTAACTAGCATTGCCGCATTGTTGTCCTCGGTAAACGGTCGATCCGGTTCAGCGTGAAATTGGACTTCCATAAAGTAACACAGCCTTGAGGATGGGAGACAAGTCGTCTCCCGAAACGTCGCGACGCGTAGGCTTGTATAAAAGCATTAACCTGGCTGAAAACCCGACAAATATTCGTCAGAAGTATTCAACAGAAAAATTAAAATCGTTTAGTAACTATCATACTTGAGTAGAATCTGAGTTTTTCCCGGCGTATGCTCTGCAGGAATATTTCTCGGGTTTCCCACCGGGTGTCGTATCGGGTTGTAGTTCCCAACGTTTCCATGACTAAGTCCGTCATCGTCATCACATTAACCCCTGATGACGATGACGGACTTAGTCATGGAAACGTTGGGAACTACAACCCGATACGACACCCGGTGGGAAACCCGAGAAATATTCCTATCATACTTGAGAATTTTATATTCTTAAATGAAGCGATTGTATCCGACATAGGAAAAAATGTTGAGATTATTTACATGTTTATTTATTGTTTTAAGTTTGAACATTATTATATATTTTCAGAATATTATTCATACTTATTTATCACTACACAGTTGTACAAGGGATCTGTACATCAATGACGTATCTTCATCGAGGGAGGTAGTTTAATTGTTAGTAGCTGCCAAATGAGTCATGTCGGTGGAATTTTAAGTAGTCGGTGCTAATAAAATAAATGGGAAATCATATTTATGTAGGCAATGCTATAGCTAAAAGTTAAATCGGTATTTTTTCGGATTTTTTGGTGGTTTTCCTCTTCTCAAGCTTGCATTAAAAGTCTTTGCCAAATCCAACTGTAGCTAAAATGTATAATAACGATTTCGCTTAGCATCAATGCATAGTTATATTATTTTGAGAAAGAAATCAACCCATAGTTGATTTTTTATTACCGTCCTTCCACCATTGTCTGAGAAGTAGTTGTGCGGAAGTTTTTCCCAATTATGATCAATTCCATAATTAAATGTACGAACAAAATTCAAGATAAGAGAAAGATATGGATGATTATTTTCTCAGGATAATTACCTGCTGACAATAGTTTAAACAGTGTAGTAGTAAGTATGCCATGCTCTCCTAATCCATTACAGTATTAAATATTTCAGTATCGACTACTCTTTAAATGACGTGGAAGAAGAAATGGGGCCACCAGCAGGCGTGCTGGATGCCTTGAAATGAAGACCCGCTCTCGGCATCACGAATCTAGATTGGCACTCACATGCATACTGCCCGAAGGAAACCAACACGTAGAAGAAAGCCATCCGCCTCATTCCGGAGTTTTTGGCGTAATCTACATTCATAAATTTAAAAAATGGCATGTTGATGCTTAGATCTCGGGACTCAACAAGTGACTATAGGCGACTTTAAATGTTAAAAATCAATCAAAGGCGAGTAACCAATGGGGTCGTATTCCACGCAATAACCTTGGGATGAAGTATGCTGCTCGCCACCGCATAAGATTAGTAACTCCCGAGTGCACATCCTATTTATGCCCTCTTACTATGGAATGGTGGGGGTACAAGGGCACGCGCTTTGAATTGTTTAGTTCAAAGCACAATTTCGTGATCCAACTCACACCCGCGCCAAATGTCGTGAATAAAGTGAGTGAAGAGAGCAGTCTGCGTTTATGGCTGACTGACGTAGATGTAACCCTTCGTTCCCATTCGGACTAAAGCGTGAAATCTCCTGGCTTCCTACTCTCCCATCCAAAGAAGACCTTTAGCGCGTAGCATTACTTTTCTCATTCGCATACGACTCCCCTTCCCCCCCCCCCCCCCCCCCCCACAGAGCACCCCACCTAGCAGCGCTCGGCAGGACCCGTTTTGCCCCATTGTGCTCGTACCATTCATCCTAATTGTATGTCCACCTCCATGGCAACCCCAGAAACTCATTTTATTTCAAAGTCGCCCTCTATCCAGATCATCATACCCCTCCTTCCCCTCACCCAACAAGCCATGCACATGCACGCTTGTTTCCTCTCGGGGGGGAAGAGCCTCTCACGAACATGTAATACCCGCTGTGTGTGAGTGCTTAGTTTCTGTGACCGAAACTTGGGGCCTTGCTCATAAATTTCGCGTGAAACCCGCTACTCGAGCGACTAGCGTAGTAGCTTTGGCGACTATCGGTGTTCATTCGCTTGCTAAAAAACCACTCTGAGTCGATTTTCCATTACCTATTAACTTAGCATGCCTCTAGCAATAAAGTGGTAGTAACAACATCTGGCTACATAGTGGCTGGAATTCAGAGCATGAGCTGTAACACATAGTGAGCCAGAATAAAAGTTCTCATGTGAATTGAATGAACTTCTAATAACAAGAAGCTGAGAACCAACTTGAAAGCAAATCGAACCTTCCAGGTAGGAGTTTTTGATGGGCAAAACGTTTTGTGTGTATTTCTCCCGATTCATGTTAGAAATTTTCATCCCGTGTTCTGCCATACTGCGTTACAGCTCATTCTCTGAAGTTCAGCTACACTATTGCCAAATGCTATGACTACTGCATTGATATATTTTTTGCTATAGTCAAGGCGTGCCCAGGATCATATCTGGGGGTGGGGGGCAAGACATGGGATTTATGAGATTATTTCCTTGAAAAAATTGTTTTATTTTAGTTACATATTTTATTCTAATATATATCATTTTTCGTGTTTTTAAAGAAAATTTGTTGAATACTTTCGTTTCAATTCAGTACTGATTTTGCTTAAAGACTTTTGCGAATTTAGCTTCAAGGGGGGGAGCTGCCCCCCCTGCCCCTCACTGGGTACGCCCATGGTTACAGTTTCTGTTCATCTCTGAGTTGCAAACTAATTAAAAAATCTATGAATGGGGCCTTTGGTTTTTTAGGGTGGGAAGAGGAGTGCGATGAAAAATCGGGAGTGTGGGAAGGTGGGGTGACCGACGACGGTAGGAGGTCGTGAAAGGGTGGCGGCGGATGGCCCGGGAGGATCGGGGTAGGCGTTGAAAGGAGGACGGGGAAGGGAAAAAAACGATGCACATATATATAAAGAGGGGAGAGTCTGGGTAGGTAGTAATAGTCGTGGAGGTGGGGTTTGGGGTGTCTGGCGAGTTTGGACCAGGAGGGTGGCGGCTCCGGAATCGGTATCCAGAGAGAGAGAGAGAGAGAGACAAGAGACAGGAGAAGAAAGACAGCGTTCATACAAATATATATATCTTCTATTTCATCCCGTAGGTACCTCCCCTGATCTCTCTCTCTCTCGCTCGCTCACCGTCCTCCTGAACCCATTTTATAAATAAATATATAAAGACTCTGGGATGCTATTGTGTTCTGCCCGCGTAAGGGGACTGGGGTAGTGGGGATTCCGGCCGAGCCGGGGGTGGATTGTTGGGGGGAGGTTAAAAGGGGTGAGGGTTGAATAGGGGCAGGGGAAGAGAAAAGGAGTAATGCGCCCTGGTTAGGGTGTGGGGGGGGATGGGAGGAAGGGGTTAGGGAGACGCGAGGTGGGCTAGGAAGAGGGGACGGGAAGCGTGTGTGCGTTGTATTGAGTCTGGATGAAATACGTCGCGTTTGTGACTGACGTGAAGTGCTGGACGAAGGTCGGAGCCAAGGCGCGGGCGGGGGTGTGTGGGAAGGGGGGGGGGGACGACTACGCTAGGGGAGAGGGTGGGGGTACACTGGCGCTGGCGGGACAGGATGTACCGGCGACGAAGGAAAGAAGTGAGTTGTGCCTTCTGCGGTCCTTGCTGGCAACCATCTATTCTCATTCACCGCTTTTTTTAAAAGCAAACTGAAAATAACTTTTTGTCTGTGACTGCTATCCTCCTTTATTTTACGGGCTGCCTTCACATTCTATCCGAGATAACCAATATAATAATTTATTTGGCATGATATTATTACTTCTCAGGGTGTGCAAGTTTTCCATACTGCGTTATCGTTATTAGCACGAAATATTTCTCCGATTTCAGTCGGAATTTATGACCATTGATAAACTTATTCGTGAGTAAAGTTCGCAGCAGGCTACCATGCGAGGTGGGAGTTTGAATAAATCGGATTTAATTATGTGAATTATGCCGTTAAATGCATATGCAATGTATTACTCGGCATGAAATGCTCCCTATTACTCACTTTGAAATCATGTTATGATTAATTTCGAAAAAACGACAGGTGAGACAGGATGCAGAAGCATTATGCTGGTGTCAAAAAAAGTTGATCTCATCCAAGGTATTTGAGTTTACGTCAGGATTTGGACGCACGAGGAATGTCAAATTAAATACCATTTATTTCTTTTGCCGTTGGTGTACACGGAACTTAGATGAAACGAATCAGACGTTACTTTTCACATACCTTTGCATAAAAATTCATTGGTTTGGAAGAATTTTATTTTCTGTGTTTGCCACAACTTGTTCAGCCATTGTGTTAATGATCTTGTAGCAGACGAGAATCAAAGTGGACAATTATTTTCTGGAACTCTTTTCAGCTGGAGTAGGTTCAATGGTATGGCATTCGCCCAAGATGTGAGGGCGACCGGCAAAACCCCATACAGACCACCGTGTTAATGGTAAGGGTTGGGGTGATGACGCGCCCGCAATCCGAAGAAGCTTTCATTTCCCACGCACATCCACGGAAAACCCGGCAGGGTGCTCGCTGCTCACATGGCCGTGGAGAATTTTAAGACACCCATAGCGTGACTGCCAAGAAGCAGGTAAAAGCCTGCGGTCGTGTACCGCTCTCGCGGGTCACCGGCTATAGTGCGGATCAGGACTATAAATCCTCGCTGCTTCCCACCGCGAATTGCGGGAGCGCCCACCTTTTCAGTAACCTGGCGGACAACAGTGTCGCGGACCCTCCCCCTCCCTGTTGTCTCACTCACCGGCCATCGCCGCCGCGATGACGGGAGAGCGGAAGAGGCGGGAAGATTATTCGCTCTCGCTGATGATGATGGGGGCTTTGTCATTGTTCCACCCAGAACACCTGGGCTACAAGAACAATGGACGCCGCATTCTGGAGAGTCGCCCGCGGCTGTGCACAATCGGTGATGCTTGGTGCACGCGTGCCTCGGACGGAACTTGGTCAGCCAGTCTGTGCTTTATCAGGGCTGCGATTGCGATGGTAATAAACGTTAAATTTGTTTCTGCTCTGCGAATAATTAGGATTTGGCTTGTGGCATGATTGCTTTTGAGAAAATTGAAAGAGATTTTGAAATCATTCATGCCATTGTAAAATATATATTAGGGAAATTGTTAAATATATTTTGGCCACCAGCGTTCTCATTAATTTTGCCTGATATTTTCGAAATCAATTTCTTGGGCATGGAATGGTGGTTATATAAATATATGAAATGTTGCAATGATAATAATCAGTATGATGAGAATATTTACTTTGAATTGAATTCACAGCCGCTTGTTGGAGGATAATTTTGGTCTCTTGGTAATTGGCTGCTTCGTAATAATAATTTAAATCGAATCAACGTTAGCCTTTAAATTTTTTTATTTGTACCAACCTTTAAATGAGAAAATGTAATTATTCGAACTCAGAAAAGTGAGAGTTTTAAGAAACCGCATAGTAAATTTTCAGACACCTATGTACACACTAGAATAACACATCAATCTGAAAATAACGGATTTTATTTATTTATAAAATGTAGTGAGTGGATTTGCGCCCTTAGTCTGTGTTTATATAGGTATTTTATTAGCTGAAAATTGACCAAGATCAATGACTTTGATATGCTGCTAATATAACGTTGCCTCTGTTATTTTTGCACAAGTCGGTCTTAGCCCGTAGATGGATTTATATTTAACAATTTGAGTGAAATAACGTACTGTTTTTTGCAGCACTTTGGTGTAATTCCGAATCGAATGGATAAATTTGCCCCGATGTCGAAGAATCGGTTTTCTTCGATGCCAATCGTTTATTCGTGATTGTTGTTTGAAGATTACCCATTACCCTGAGTTTGAAGATTACCCATAGATATCGGGTGAATGTGAAAAAATTATGTTAATAGACCTTTTTCAAATGTAGCGACGACGACGACGATCGTCAGTTTTTGACGGGCTTCTATACCCTAATTCCGTCCAGCCTCCGGTGAGTATATATACCACCTCTTCGGCGGCGATGATTTTACGCGAAGTGCGTAAACAGGGGAAAAATGACGATACAAGTGTAAAGGGACCAGTGTAACCTTTCCAGTGTTAGTGAAGGAGAATTAGAAGGACAGGCTTCTAGTGAGCACGTGCAAAAGCACTCTAAAGCTAGGAAGACTAAAACTACACGGCGTCGGAAGCCGGGAACTGCCCTGATTGGCCCCAAAATGACACTTCAAATATTTACAATAATTTTTGAATTTTCGCAGTTTTATCTTTTTTTTGGTGCATAAAAATGCATTTTTTTCATTTTTTATATATTTTTTGTACATATTTGATCAAGTTTTATCATTTTTTTCTTGATTTTGAACAATTTTTTATATTTTTTTTGTTTTAAGTATTTTCATTTTTTTTCTCTTTTCAAACCACAAAATAAAATTGACAATGACAATAATAATTATTATTTGAAAGAAAAGACACAGGAAAGAGTGTACACGGTGCCTGTCGGGGTCCTTACGAGCTCCCAGTATTTATTTGATGTTCATGAAATATGTCACACAACAGTGGCGTAACCATGGGGGAGTGAGGGGATAGATCCCACTCTCCTAAGCTTCAGAAAAATAAAAAATATATATATTGAACTATTGTCTAGTTTTGACATTTAATAACTGTGTCTGCTTAAACTTAAATTTTTAGAGCCAAAATTATATAACATATGTCATTTGACAAAAAATTTCCGGCACCCCCATTGCCTGGGGGGTTGGGTAGTCACCTCAGGCCATTCCATCCCCCCAAAGCATATTCCTAGCTACGCTACTGCCACACAATTTAAAATATTTTATTTATCACTGCACCCTTGAATTAGAAGGGTGCTGAATTCATAATACCAGAGACGATTTCGATGTATTAGTGAGCAGTCTTGCGCTTATTTGCAAACTATCTATGGTGATTGTCATTAACCGTCTTTTTTTAACAAGGATTGCCTTTTCAAGCTGCTAGGTGGAATGACTAAAAACGATATTCTAGATTCCTCTGGTGAGCTAAAGGGTCAAATTTCTGTGGGTTAGAATGTCTTCAAGAGAAGAGTGCTCTATTCTAGTAGCATCTCTCAACTCGATCGGAAAAGAGAGAGGAAGATAAACTGGTTATGATAAAAATGTATATTCTCGATTCTCTTTTGATTCGTCAACCTGTCAAAACAAGCTCCTCCCATGTCTCCTTGGAAGAGGAGAACGTTGCCATAGGATGGGGAAAAACCAATTGTATCCATCCCCTTCGTACGAGAGTGTTTGTCATATGTCACCACCCCTCCTCCTCCCATCTCTCATCCCCTCGATCGTATCTCGCCAACCAGCAGCCCTGCCTCCACTCCTTCGGCACCGCCCACTTTATCCCCACTCCATCCTCGCATCGCTACTTTGTATCTCTTCGTCTCCCCGCCTCTTTTCTTTCCTCCCCTCCAAGCCTACGGCCTGTTTTTATTTTTATCCCTTCTCCATGGTAACAGGCAGCATCGAGCCCAGCATCGCGGCAGGTCTTCGACTTCCCCTACCTGGTACTAATGCATCTAAGGGCATCGATCAGACTTTAATAACAGAATCGATTCTCGGGGAGTTCATTAGATTTTCTGAAGTGTGAGTTTAGGAACCACTTTCTTAGGTCAGGAAGTATGAGGACTGAGAGGATGAAATTTAGCTGGTGAAAGTGATCGCAATTCGCGGTTTTTCAGGCTGGGTGGCTTCTGAAGTCAGGTTCTAGCTTCAACAGGCCAACTGTATGATGATTATTTCGTAGTAATATCTTGAGGTCACCAGGGAGGGAAATTGAAGAAATGAAAGTGGGGGAAGTTGGGATGGAAGGATGTTCGAAAAATGCATATTTATTATGAATGGAATTTAGAAGGAAGTTCGTGTTGATAGGTTTTCTACCCATGTGGTTCATCAAGAACGACAGAGAAAGGGAGGCAGTGATTCAAGGTAGCAACCGCTAGTGCTGAGGCCCGTACATACTGATGGGCAGATCACTACGAGATGAATAGGATGTGGAAAGGGCGTACCCAGGATCAAAACTAGGGGGGGCACGCCATGGTTGTTCAAGTTGTAGGCAAGATTTAAGCGTGGTAAAGGTAAATGAAATCAATTTTTAAGGAAACTGTAACAGTTGTATATTAGTTTTTAAAATTATTTGCTTGAAAAAATATTATTTTCCTTAAAGACATTTGCGATTTTTCCTTCTGGGGGCTGCCCCCTCCTGCCCCTTGCTGGGTACGCCCATGGGCTGATAGGAGAGAATGTAGACTGGAGGAGATTGGAGAAAGGGGATGTGGAGGTAGCTAAATAGCGAAGGAGATTACAGTGGGAGGAGGAAATTTTAGGAGGAATTTAGTTGCCATTGGGAGGAGTGCTTGGTCTTCACTACACATCTGATAGACCCTCTACCTGTCGAAATTTGACTGTCCTACCTTCTTCTGCTGCCAGAGCTGCCTTTTTATGCTTCGATTTGCGACTGGTTTCCTTAAGCCAGTGTAACCACGTGGAAATGCCGTTAATTCTTATCATTATACCTCCCGCATGCCAACAATCTGTTAAACGTCACGAACCTTTTCATAAATGCTAAACTGTGTTTTTGATTCACCATGAATATTTCATCGTTCCACCAAGTAACGCCCAAATCAGTTGATTTTATTCTTTTCATTAATGCTAAACAACCTCAAATTTTATTTCATTCGCGTGTAAGTTGTTGCTTTTTATTATTTTTTCTAAGATAATTGATTTCACAATAAACTGAATGGAAGCAAAAACCATGTGCGTACAATACCATATAAAATTACCATTCACGAATTAATTGGATGGTATTAATAAAAGTGTAAAGTAAAGGTATTATGTATTCTTCAAAAATAAAAACAGAAATATTACGCGAAAAATGCCCTTTTTTTAGGTCGCCTAAAATTAATTTTCTCATAGCCCAACTCGATGAAAGGGAAATTCTGTGCTACCTCCACAATAATTGGAATGGAGCAGCGAGAGAAAGCAACATCTTTCCGCAACTCTGTACGAGAAAAAGCTATGAAACCAGGTGCTTTGTCGATCTACCGGCAGATCGAGAAAAAGACGACGTAAAAATAAATTAAAGATATACTTTTTATTTTTTTATATTAAGAATTTGATTTAAAAACGATTTGGGAACTAAAGCATTAGAATATTGGGTTGCTGTAAATGAACGCAGTGGTAACCTTGGCGTTATTAAAAACAAAGTATCTCTGATCATCCAAGGGACTATCATAAACATTCTGTTTGGCATTATTTTATTAAAAAATGAGTAGCTACTCTTGCAGCGCTCCTCATTTCTTCTCGTTCTCAGATTTGGGAACACTCTAATAAGGATAATGGGTCGGAGTATATAACAGCAATAGTTACCTTGACCTAGTTAGTTGAAGCAGAGTTTCGCTGATCGTCCGAGGGGCTTGTTAAAAAAATCAGTAGAGCTTTCCTGAGTAAAATTTATCAAAATTCACTAACTCTTGATTTACTTTGTGGTATTCCATTTTAAGTTTTCCTGGATATCAGAAAATTACTTATACCACTTATTTTTTATCAGAGCGCGACCCGGGTTTCAATGTTTTGCGCCTGAAGATGATGATAATTCATTGCAACACGGGTCGCGCCCTGATAAAAAATAAGTGGTGTAAGTAATTGTCTGATATCCAGGAAAACTTCAAATTAATCACCTTTTTATAAACAAAAGCCTTTCGTTACTGCACCACACCCTTCATGTCGGCCATCATAGGCCGTCCATTAATTACGAAAGATAATGATTGCGGTTTTTGGACTCCACCTCCACCGTAGAGGGATATCGTGAGATTTGGCTCGACCCCCTCCCCCTCTCTCCAATCTGTAAATATAGAATTTCGCGCGAGACAATTAGGTAGTTCATATTGCGTATTTTCAGTGAAAATACGTTAATCTATGCTTCATTGCGTTGGATTTATTTTTTTTAAATTTTTAAATTAATTTTACTTAAGATTAGTGAATACTAGTATTAAAGAATACTAAGATCATTGTCTAGAATCACATACTACACTATTTCTTGCGGAGAAAAATGCGGTGATATTTCCCAGGATCCCCTCCTCCCCCAACGTGAGATTGTGTGAGACTCCCTTCCCAACCTAAACGCCTCACGTAATTGATGGATGCTGCCTTACCTCGGAAGTTGGTTTTGCTGCAGCTCATCACCAGTGGTGTCATGGTGCCGGAACGCCGTTCCGGCAATAGTCAACAAAAGACATAATAGTCAAATAACACTTTTATCAATTTTGCTTTCCTCAAAATTTCTAATATATACACTTTTAAACAAAAAAAAACATTTGGTAATAAAATGTAAATAATAACTTGTGATTGAAAGACACACAGAGTAATATTTCACTTGTAAAAAAAAATTAAGAAAGTTCGTTCCGGTACAACTAATTTTGTCATGAAGTCACTGCTTATCACCAAAATCCCGCTGCATATCCCCTCCATTCCTTTTGAGAGCTGCGATAAAGAGAGATGGAAGCCTGGGGACGCCGACCACCCCCATTCCATCAGCGCACTGTTTCCAATTCCCATTGTTCGGTGGGGCGCCTTCGTGTCTCACCACATCGCCCATTGGCCGTGCGCAAGGGAATCCACTTGCCAACCACCCAACACGCTCGCAACGGAGAGAGAGAGAGAGCGAGAGCGAGTGGATTGCGCAAGCTCCCTCCCCTCGGCACTCGACGATTTGTTACACTTGCGAAGTAGAAGGGGTGAAGGCGGAAGGAGAGCGGATTGGGTGAGGGGGGGGGGGGAGGGTTGGAGCGGGCCGTGCGCAAACTCCCTCCCTCCTCTCCACTCCCTCTCGGGTTGTTACATTGCCGTTGAATGGGGGAGGCGCCAGCCGGAGCGCTGGGGAAGGGGATGTTATTTTTGGAGGAGTAGGGTGCACGCCTCCTTCGCAAGGGCGCCCTCCCCCCCCCCACCATCGGTGTATCGATCCAGTAGTCCGGCAAATATTCCTGGAGGACTCTCTTTTCTTTATTTCCAACGCGTATTTATTTTTCAGTTAAAAAGCCCTTCCTTAGACTACGGTATTTACTATCACAGCGCTCTTCATCCCTTCTCGAGTGCCATCTTCCATCTTCAACGGAAACATAACTTGATTTCCTGACTCCTGGAGGCCGCTCCATCAATTTCACCCACCTCTAGTTCGTTTTTAACATATTTCAATATATTTTTAGCATTCTTGTGAACAACCACTGCAACTGTGACAACAATTAATTAGAATCGTAAAAAAAGTTAATTCGAGTATGAATCTACAGCGAAAGGTCGATCAATGAAACGGTTCGTATATTATTAGAAAATGATTTTTGAACTATTCTAAGTATTTGAAACGAATATTATTATTATTATGTAAATAAATTTGCTTCCCATAATTTGTTTATTTTCTAAGGAAATCCCATCCAAATACTTGTCTCCAATCTGGTTTTCTCCTATATTCAATTCCTAAGTGGGTAAGTATTTTTTGCGGGATGTAAAACGAATCCTTTGCTCTGACTATAGTGTGTTTCACGGTAGTCGTGCAACGTCGTGGTGTAGTCGGTTCAATCTTATCAAGTGAGAATAAATTTGTTGTACATATTTCATTGCCATTCACAAAATAGGTGTGGAATGAACACAGTAGAAAACAGGCTGGCAAATGGTCAAACATTGTTGCACATAGGGTTGCGCGATGCAAAAACGTGGACCCTGATGAAGGAAGATTGAAATAGGGTGTAAATGTCCGAGATGTGGGAACTGAGTGCAGATCATGGAAAGCGTAGAAAGGGAGGAGAAGAAAACGAAGGATGTGATAGAGGTCGTATGAGGGGGAAAAAGATTACTCGCTGGGGAGGAGTGGGAATGTGTTGATAAGCGGTGTACTAAGTGGGGAAAAGGTGCTTAAAACACTGTCAGATAGTCTTCCGCCCTCGTAGATCGAGAGAGAGAGAGACATAGAGAAGCGGTCTGAGGATGTGAAGAAGGCATGCAGGCGTATAAAGAGGCGTTCAAAGCCGAGTGCGTGGTTGATGAAGCAAGTAGTACTGAGAACAGCGTCATCCGTGAGAAGACTGAATGTTCGCCTTATCATATTCTAGGCCAGGGGTCTCCAATTTACTAGGCCACGAGGGTCAAATTCCAAGTGCCGAATCGTCCCGCGGGCCGGATAGGAAATTTGCCGATGATTGAAGTATTCGATACCAACGTCTACTGAAGAATCAGGTGGCGTATTTCTTATTTACGAACAGTAGAAGGCGACTTCGACGTGCAGTACAGCGCTGCAATGCTCCTAGCGGCGTCTCACGGAGTTACACGAACGAGACTTGCGCGCTACTTGAAACGAGTGCGCGGGCCGGATGAAAGCCCTCCGCGGGCCGGATCCGGCCCGAGGGCCGTAGTTTGGAGACCCCTGTTCTAGGCGATCAACAGCAACAGCAACTGATCTCCACCATGGGTGACTATTTCGAATACAATTGATATAAAGGCGCTTTTAGAGACGCGAAGATCATCATCGATTATCAATATACCAAATGCTTATTGAGGCGGCTTGCGGTGTAGCATGTAGGTGTAGGTGAATAGGAATATTGGTTTGACAAACTTCTCAGATATGCTTTCGTGTGACCCCATGAAACGTAGTTTTCTTTCACATCATTCAGTGCCCGTCATCTATTTGATCCGAGACTCATCATCTTTGCCATTTTTGCATTTCGTTAGCCATGACCGCTAAAGTCATTGGCAAATCATATCTCTTGATGTGAGCAATTAACTTGTTACGCCTTTTTCGTAGGTTTACATCAGGCATTTTGACC
This sequence comes from Ischnura elegans, assembly GCF_921293095.1. Classification (NCBI taxonomy): domain Eukaryota; kingdom Metazoa; phylum Arthropoda; class Insecta; order Odonata; family Coenagrionidae; genus Ischnura; species Ischnura elegans. Next base: position 79,400,907 of record NC_060246.1, on the reverse strand, counting down.
TTGAAGTTTATGGGCTTCCTCGTGTCGCAATCGGTCGATTAGTTTTATTTTTATCATTCGTCTGTTATTCGCTTCAATCGAATGCATCCTTGACTTTTCACCGTCCAATGCCTCAATTCTTTTGAGGAGCATAACTACTCCAAATATAAGTTATGATGAATTTATTTCACTCATAGTACTAAACAATGTTGATCCAAGCGAATATTTCTGTAATTAATGAACTGCATAGCTTAATCCAACCTTTAATTATGTTTTTAAGCTTAAATATCTAGTATCTCTAAGTTTCTCCTGTTGTATATTTCGATGTTCGATGGTACATAGAATTCAATTTTCACTTATTTTGCTGAATTGAATAGCATATTAACTCAATAATTCAATAAAGAATTCAATTTTCACTTATTTTGCTGAATTGAATAGCATATTAACTCAATAATTCAATAACTTTATTCAATATCGGTTTTTCGCTCTTAAGAAAACATCAACTAATTTGGAATTACTGCCTCAGATGATTCATTTTTGCGTTCAATCTCCAAAATCTCGCTTTAATCTCCCATCGGGTAGATGATGGTTATGATTTCAGAAAAACTCTTCATGGAGGACATGTGTGTCGTCTTTGTGAAGTAAAGCTTTTCCTAGAGGCTTGTTGAATTCAATTCAATTTCCTAGAGGCGATCGTCAAGAGCGCTCCTAGTCGGTTTGTAGTCATTAGAAAGACCACCCTATGCCTCTGATCGGACCGCAATAAACTATTTGACTCTGAAGGGCGCGCGTGATGGAGGGACCTTGTCGGCGAATCACCTCCAGCGTTCATAAATTTTCTCCCCTCTCCCTAATAACACAATCATTTCGCAAACAGGCCGAGCAAACGGGGTAGTGGCGGAGGATATCTCTATTGCACTAGTATTTTTTCTCTCCCTCGACAACCCCTTCACCCTTTGTTGTTAGCCGGTCGGGGGAGAGTTTTGAAAGAATGGTTTTATATGATTCAGTTTTCACGGTGGATGGATTCATCCCCTCCTCCCCAAATGGGATATCCATGTTTACCCACAACACTGGCATCGCCCCCACCGAACCCCAAAGCCCGCTCTCGATGATTGACAACATCCCATTGAGGCAAATGAGTCCATGCGAGAGGCATGGGTGAGCACGGAGCAGTTTCACCTCTTGTTCCCTCTCTCCCCACGCTGCGGCGGCGGCGAATCCAACGGTGGGTCTCTCCTCCTTTCTCGCATCCATCTCCGCGTGCTATACGCCCCCGTGCCGTGCGAACGAGAGATCGACACACTCTCTCGCCGAACAACGGCTGGGTATCCCTGTGCGGCAGGAAGAAAATAAAAAAAATATAAGCAAAGTGCGGTTCCCTACCACGCCCAGTCGAACACGTTGAATCGGAAAACGTTAAGCCGCTAGGGATGCAAAACGCATCCTCTTGCTCACGATTCGCTCAGGCATGAAGCTTATTAGATTCGGAGGTACGTACGTAAATGACTTATTTCTCAATGGATGGGGTCATCGTGGAGCATGGTCAATTTTATGAGTTTGGAGAATATTTCGTTTGCATTCTTAAAGACCAGGAAATAATTTGGGAAAATAATTGGTTTCTGGTTTTAAAACTGCAAAATAGTAATTTTAAATCAATCCTTGAAGACTAAGATACTGACTTGGGAATTAGTTCTTAGCAGTTAAAAATATCGTTTGAAGGGTAAAAATATTTTTTTGGGTGCAAGGGAAAATCTCTCAAATTGCTTTATTTATGTTAAAAATATGAGCCAATGTTTCAACTAAATTTTATGATTTATAAAGTTTCCATTCTCAAAAAATTGTTTTCGTCCCAGCTGAAACAAAAGAAAACTGTTTAAATATTTATTAACTTAATAATACGTAATGGTAGGGCATGGTGATTTAGTGTATCAATCTTATAAAAAATCTAAATTAGCAGCCCTGATTCGTTTAAGATATTGCTTATCTATGCGTATAATCATTGAGTCACTTGAGCGGTAAAACGTAATCCTAAACTTAATAATTATTTTAGTTTTACTGAGATGATGTTTATCACAACGGGAAAATCATAAACGTAGTAAATTCTTTAACTTTTGGTTTTCTTAAATATTAATCGATCTAGAAAGTATGTACCTACTGTTTATCCATAGCAATTTCAAATCTTGACCCGGACAAACCTCTTCAGCATAATGTGAAATGAGAAAGTTTGAAAGAATCAGTGAAATCGATAATGAAAAAATAAATCATCACCTACTTTTTTAAAAATTTGGTTATTTTCCACTTTATTTAAGACGATACCAATGTCTTTATTGAGTAATAATTTTAGAGTAATTATTTGGTGGACTTGAATGAGGCAATATCTGTGTCTGTATGATATAGCCCTAAAACAGTGATATGCTACCACGCACAAATAATAATTGCTGCTTATCTTGTATATTGAACATTTGATCGTAATTATACTCCTTCTTTTCTAGTCATAGCTCTTATTATTTTCCTAATAGTCATTTCCTATGACCCCTTAGATCTGGTTCCAGGAACCCTTCTCAAAATGTATACACACTCTTTCTTTGTGACCAACAATGATCATAGTAACTTGGCCGCTCAGGTATTTTCGTTCACTTATTGAAGCCCTTTGTTGCTGGTACCATTGGGTTGTTCCTTTTTGGCTCGAACCTTGCCAACCTCTCTTTTCCTCTTCAGAAAAATAATCTCTTTCGCCCGTGACCGGTTTTTCTCGTTTCTGGCGGGCGAAAGAAGAGTATTTATCTGTTTACTTCGACATCGATCAATGGCATTGCTATCCAATGAACACTTAATGGATAAGTGACCTCGTTTTCGTTCGTCGTGTTTCTCCCGCTTCCCCTGTGCAATCGAACTGCTTCCACCACTCGCTTCAATAGCTCATTGGAATGATTTAAAAAAATCAAGCGGTCGCGAAACGGGAGCAGCAGATGAAGGTGAAGAAAGTGGGATTGAGATCACGGGGACCGAAATCTTTTTGGGAGGATATCACAGATAAGATCCCGACTAGGGTAATGAATCGGCTGGTGGTTGAGCTTCGGGCTGCATCGAACAATTATGCAAGCCACCCGTGCAGGCGGAATCAGGACCCTGGTTCGCTTATTATCCGGGACACCACAGGAGAATGAGCACGAGAAGGACCACACAAAAGTTGGAAGGAAGAGGGGAGGAGGATCTTTATGCCCGAGAAACGGTTAGCTCCCTATTTTTTTCCGCACCTCATAACGGGATGTACGAATGAGGGAATTTTATCCGAGGCAGAAATCCTTGCTCACCAGTCCGCAAACACGTTGGTAGGTAGACACAAGAGTGAGTATTCCATATCTTTCGGACGAGTGAGAGCATGGATGGGGGAGAGGAGATAGGGAGGGTATTTGCATAGAGACTGCCATATAATGGAGGGAGCATGTGCAGATAAGGAATCCTCTCCTCAAATAAAAAAATACTAAATTAGCATTTGCTCCTCATGGGACAGATTAGAGATTATAAAGGATAAAAGGGTTGGAAAACCTTTGCGCCGCAATTCGTGAACAGATAGATATATATGGTTGTCATGAGAAATTAAGACGTTGGCGGAGGCTTTAGGCCCCTTATAATTCATCTTTTGAGTAGGTGTATAATGCAAAGTCCCTTCCATTTCTCAATCTCAACCCTTAGCCAGTTACCTAAGATCGGAGAAAAAATTTAAAAAGCGTTTGCGAATAGCAAGATATATAATTGTGAGTTTGTACCATAGAAAAATGTAGTGTATGGGAGAGCATAGAAGAAAATTGTATGAGACTATGATGCCATTCCATTCGCTTCGATCGGGATTCGAGCTTCGATCTCCCGTTCGGTTAGGTGTACCTCCAGTTACACCACCAAGGCAACTGCTTCCAAGGCGAATTCCTCATTTCTCCTTAACCTCATGCTAATCTTATAACGGTAGGTTATTTGGCTCTCCGAAATTCCCTCATAACAATGAAATTCCGGCAGTTTGTTTGGATAACGGCGTCAATGTGTGTCGAATGCTTCGCAAAATAGGAAAGAGAATGCTTTTTGCTCAAGAACCTTAAGTGGGACGGAATTACCTAAAGTCATCATACCTACCTTCCTTTTCCGTCATTGTTTACTTGCTTGGCGGATACACCATCTTTACGGGATTTCAATTTCTTGAGAGAGAGAAAATTAATTGTTTAGATTACTCGTGGAGCATTCGAGGGTTGAACAATAAATTATGGAAAGTATACGTTAAATGCTTAAGGTGAGCTGAATTTAAAACGAAAAGCAATCTCCTGTCATAAATTTTTTCATGAATTTTAAGCTAGGTAACATTTAATACGTCACGATTTTATGATTCAACTTTTCCTGCCAGTTACAACGCGGAAATTTATATCGATGTTTTAGTCAGATGCTCTTCAGTGCTCTTAATCTGACCATATTTTATACTTAGTTTTTTCCTTACCCTCACTCTTTTTCTTTATATTTTCCGTTCTATAAATCTAAGCTTCATGCAGATGCGAGGTAACATATACCCAACCAAGAGGTAATTTATTTCTTGTTATCTCAAGGCAGTTTTCCTGCACATCCAATGCACTTCATTTCTACTCACTCTTAATTTGTTTTTTCCCCTCCAAAATCTGTGCTCATTGGGCATTATTTCCTATTTTTTCGCGATACTTTCTATCAAATTCTACAGCTACTATTTTTTTGACATTGACATCACAAGATTTCACATGCTAGCCCCTCGGCGCATGTGTTTTCGGAGATGTTGTAGAGTGATATTGTAACAACTGCAGAAAGAAATTTGATGAAGAAAGAAAATGTTAACCTAGAACTATGTTTTTTAGGCTCATTTCCTTGTGTCCACTGAGGAATGCACTTTGCCCACAGGTAGCTATTTTCTGTTTCAGTTTGCGAATGATCCTCCTCTCTCTTTCAATCGTAAGATATCTCAAGTGATATTTGAAAAGTCGCTTGGATTCATTCTATGCAGCTTAAATGAAAATGCAAAGGATATCACTGTTAGATGTCTTAACGGCAGAAAATTTAAATACAACTTTGATTACTTATAGGAAACCGCAAAGATAATATCTATCTCGAAATAACAAATATTCGTATGGAAACAAAACCCACTTGCACCTTCCACACATGGGTAATACAGCACTTATCAAGTACAATAGTAAAAATATCATTCTGTCATATTTGCGCATTCTCACCTTTTTGTGGAAAGTACAATTTGGTTTTATTTCAATATGGAGACCTTGATAGAGACATTTTTTTGGTGGGTGAACGCTGAAAATCAGCCTTTAGCGCATCGGTTGAGAATAGATAAGGTTGAGGCAAGCCATTTTCGAGCCATGATATGGGTGGTGAGACTCATTCCTTCGCCTATTGTAGGTACCTGCCTCAATCCCTAGGCGGCGGGTCACTCGATCAACCGCACCCACGTCTCGCTACCTGAGCGACAAAGAAGCACGTGAATGAATGAATGAAATAATGGCAGGGATCTGAGAGGAGCGATCTTGGCTCACCCATTTCCTCCACTCCAACACCACGACGACACCCCTTCCTCCTCCGCATCCCTCCTTCACGCCACACATCCTATTTCCCAACCTTCCCAGCCTCCGACCCACCGTCACAGAACCATTTCGCTTCTCCCACTCCTTCTCTTGGGCAATCCTTTCTTGATTCTATTTGTCGTGGCTCCGGTGCGGATAAAACATCGTTTCACTCCTTCTCCCTTCCCTTCCTCCCCCGCCCGCTCTCCCGGTCGCCCCACCTTATACTATGTAGTTGCCGTTTCCTCCACGCGGTGATCCCACCATTCACCACCGGGTCAATATTTGGACCGCGCGCATCCGGGAGCGTCTCTTTACATCCACTAAACGCCGCCTCAGCCAGCGGGAGGAGGTGGAGGATAAGGCTCCCACCCGTGGGTCTCCGGCTCCACAGGCCTGTGTCCCATCTCCCAAACTTCAGTCATGGAGACCCTACTCAGGTCTGCAAGGTCCCCTCAAGGAACCCCTCCGCAAGGTTCAAGTCGGAATTTGATTCGCTCAATGCTCTCCACGAATATCTATCCTCAGTCTTCCCAGCGGACGACCCTCGGTTCGTTCCCATCCAGGGTATAATGGACGGTAGGGTGAGAGTATTTCGATACCATTCTGAGTTTACTTCTGGCTCGAAAAATGACCCTGAATGATGTCGCTTCCAAGATAATCATTTAGATCTATACGTGAGGTGATGAACTTCTTCCTTCTTTTGAACCATTGGCAGGGAGTTGAAATATATGGGAACGTTTCTTATACCACCATTCCCTCCCATACCTGGATGTAAGCACTGGACTTCGATCTGCAGTCCCTGTATACTTGATGTTCGCATTGGACTTTTGAACCCCCTCCTTTGTGTAATATTTTTAACCTTAGTAGCGGAAATTTATTGGAAAAGTAATTTAATGGGATTTGGACTCTGGTTTTACGGGACTGTGTTCAATTAGCAGCTGTGCACTTTGATCAGAAAAAATAGTACCAATTTCAGTTGAGATATATTTCCACAAAGAAATATTTATTCCATTAATTGTTAAAGGTTTGAGTAATTTTCCATGATTGTAAAAGTTATTTTATTTTGAAACTGTAAAATTCATATTCTTTCGCAGCTAGTCAGATAATGTCTTGCTACTGTTCTATCTTCGTTGAAATGATACCAATCAGCTGTTAGCAGACCCTGCGGCAAAGGAAAGGGTGGACAAATGAAATTCAAATTACTTCAACTTTTCCATCCCTTACTCGAGACTCCTATTCGCCGTAGTTAGCGTGGGTTTAAATTCAAAATTAGAAAGGATGGTTAATCCTTCCGTCATCAATGTAGTCAATATTTGGCTTTTTGGTGTAGTTAAAATAAGTTAAAAGTTAAAATAATGATACATCATATTTAAATCCTGTTAGTTTACCTGTTATCCACCTTGCTTTACCTATTTCTCGGATAAACTTACCTTTATCTCGGCTTTCATTCCACCCTCACCACACGGAGCCCACCCAATACCGTATTTCTCCTCCTATATCCCCCATTCATAATTCTCATCCACCACGATGAGTTCTTTCGGGTTCCTTTTCTTTTGGGTTCATCTTATCCAATCTATCCTCTTTAGTTCTCCTCGTGTCAATTTCTATCTTGTTCTCAAATATGCTTCAACACTTCTACTTCTAATTATAAAAGATAGGCGCTGTTTTTATCCATAATAACTCAGGAATCTGATGCCACTTATGATAATTTGATGATTGAATTCATTTCTCATTGCAGAATAACAAATATGTTTGAAATTATTTGGCTTGATAAATTCTATCGCATATTCCTTATCCTCCTTACTTTAGCTTTTGATTCTTCATATTATGATATCCTTCAAATTTATAAGGCTAATAATGTCATTTTTTTCAATATTATTTTAACATTATCTCATCTCAATTTATTATCTTCAATTAACTAAAATTTGTGACTTATTTTTCCAATTACTTTTTTCTAGATTTGCATGCATACCTGCATAATATTATCTAGTACCAAATTCACAATCCATTATGCCTTTTTCGCAGTAGCGGATAAAAAAAAACTCAAGGGGAGGCGCAAAATATATCCTAAACTGCCTTTACTTCTTACGTAATGAAAACTAAGTCGCATGCAAATTTTAAGAAGTTTTATTTAAACTGACTATACACTTATACAGGGCAATGCCATCTTATTATATAAAAAGTAGCGATTGTGGTCCTGCAATGTTAGGCAATGCGGGCGGCCCCGCAAGGCGGCCGCCCGCATGTATATCCTCCACTGCTTTTGCGTAAGTGGCCACATTTCACCAAGCATTTACGATATAATAAAGACACCGTATCGTTAATATTCTAATTGATGTTCCAGCTATCCAATTGAAAAATAGAGCGAATTCATCCCCAGCGTAGGTCGTTCTGGGACTTCTCCCAAACAAAAGATATGTCTTCGAACATACAGATGAGGGAGTTATCACGTTAGAGTAGAAAGAGATCACTCACTAGCCTCCCATCACTCACTTCTAAACCGGAAAGTATGGCAGTAAAATACCCGGTAGACAATGATGAGGTTGAAAAGAATATGCTCCAGTAAAAAAATTAATAATAGATAGATATGCTTCCATGAGCTTGAGGTTAGTGAATGGACTTATGTATTCTCTGCAGCCGAATATGGACAGGGGGACTTTTGAGGGTTGCAAGGACGAGGCAAGGGTGCTGGCCGACGAAGGCGATGAGAGATTGGCAGACGAAGATAAACATCGCGAGAGAATGGATTCAGTCGAAGCAGGAAGATTTCCCATTCTCTCTTCCTCTAGAGGTTCAACATGTGCATGTGAGTATCTGCACCGTGGAAGGGTTGCCTCGGAGAAAAAAATCAAGCCTCGTATCGGAAAAGGTTTCAATGGATCTCCTTCCGGGTGCGTGGGAAGAGTTTGGGTGCTTTGCTGTCTTCAGGCAAGACCTCGTCCGGGAAAAGGAGTCGAGTTGGAAAGATAGGAACAGAGTTGAGGAAGGGTTGCAGACTGACAATGAGAGGCTTAGGGAGATAGGGAGGAAGGATAGGATGAAAATAAAAGGACAAACTTGATGGGTCGACAGATATGGAACCGAGCGATGCTAAGTGGTATTCTTACACCGTTCATCTTTTACTCAAGTGCAACTAGCAATGATGAGTGGCTTACTGCCTAAATAGATTTAAGGATTTGAATTCATTATCCTTTCAAAGAGACAACAGAACACTAAACTTACTTTAAACAATTTATCAAGAATTTTTGTCGGTGTAGCACGATGTGATTGAGTCAATTAGGCTCACTTTCTGCTTTTCATCCTCTAAAATATAACTGGCTATCGTGGACACTGACACATAGGCAATCGGCAATGGACGCCGATAGGTAAGTAAAATCTCTCCTGCTTTCAATAGCATCATCTGAACATAAGCGATCAATGTAAGATGGGCATTAACATCAAAAAGGAAATAGTGCAACTTGCTAAAATTTGCTTTGTCTCATCACTCGTCTCATAACGAAACGAACGTATTTTACTTGAAATAGGGACAGAATTTAAGAATTTATCGACAATCTATTGTCAACTGAATGATTTGAATTTACCTGGACATTTAATGAAACGGCACATCTAATTAAATACAAATCTTTGGTCACGTCTGGGGCGTAAGCGATCAATCCTTAAAATTGTCCGTTATTACTAGATGGCACTAGAGCGCTGACAAGCGTTCCCTCTTTATGTATGCCAAAAGTAATAAGTAGCGAAAATTCAAAATTTTGCTATCATGCATGCAATCTAATGACAGGCTAAATATTAGTTTTTAAATTTCACCGTATTTCTGACCAATCATTTTGAAATTAGTCATTTTTATTCCTAATAGCTTTGTAGAGTGTACCTTAATAAAAGTGAGAATTAGTCCTCTCATGCTGATAAAGCTGTTGATCAGGCTTGATGATATCATTGGCTCCATTGCAAATCAATAAGCTTAACTTTCAAACATATTACATTTCAAATTGATTATAGAAATAAAAATGGAAAACATATCAACATATTTTATTTAGAAAATTCCCATGATGCTATTATGTTCTAATTGGTTCAAATTCCAGAAATATGTGCTTAGTCCGTCAGGGATGATCAATCAAAAGAGGTGCAAGAAAACATTGCGAAAATAAAAATTTCTAGCAGCGTCATTTATCTATACTTATATCTGCTTAAAGCATCTCGCTAATTTTAATTTTTTTACAGTGCTCAAAATTCGTCAAGTGTACGGATGTGAGATTCTAGGTGCCATAAAAAGAAGGAGATTTATTGACAATGTCGAGCAAACCTAATTTTTTATAATATAAAATGCTTGTCACCAATCATGTTTCAACGCACGGTGTCAAATCCTGATGATAACTTTACACATCAAAACCCAGCGCGTGAAATTTTCATTATCCGTTAATTATGCATAAAATTAAATCGGACGTTATGTAATTGAAGCAGCCAATTTTTACACTTCTCGGCGTCATCTGCTTTTCACGAAAAAATATCTGCTGGAGTCTAATTTTTATTTTTCCTAGTCTAGAGTGAAAAATAAAATGATTGAGGTGAATGAAACCGTCTGTTGATGCAGTCCAGTACTGCCACGCTACTAGGAAATCTAGAGCTTCGCAACATCATCATTTGACCAGGGACATTTCATGGAGGTGTTCTTTTTTTCTCCCGGTGTCATAATAATAGATCTGCCCATTCATCCAAATGTCCGACCGACTCCGTCATTCACTCACATGTCATCCACATCTGGTCCACGCGCGTCCGCTCCCAAAAATCCTCCTCCCCACCTCACTCCGCTCCTTGAGCCAACAATCACGACTCGCTCGCCCCCTGTGTATTTCTTCTCGTTCCACCTCGCGTCCATCTCCATCCATTCCATTCTACATCTTATCCCTCTGCAAAGAAAAGACTCGCATGGATCTTAAGAAACCATTTGTTTCTCAATGACTCTCAAGTTTATTTTCCTCCACTCCCATACTCTTCCGCTATCACGTTATTATTATTATCCTTCCCCTCTCTCTCTTGAGAAGACATTTGAGGGAGTGGCGGGCGCCCCTTCTTCATCCCATTCTCCTCGGACACACCGCGCTTGAGTTTATGCGCGTACGTTCTCCTGGTCCCCTCACACCGGATGCGACGGCTACCCTCGATCTTCCCACAGTTCCTATCTGGTGTGCAGCCACTCACGCACTTACGCGGCACCAAGTGAGCGCGTAGTGTACCTATAGCGTCGTCCTCGTGGTACGGGCAAGATTTTTTTTTTTGAAGGCTCACTCCTTCGTACCCTCTCTCCTCCTTCTTTCAGTCGATTCCTCCCACTGCCGTCTTATGATTCGGTGGATCGTTCCTCCCACGCAATAGCAGCAGGAGGTGGCCGATAGCAGAAGGGTTGGAATACAATAGATATTTATTCATGCTCTAGGTATACCCTTGGAGCAAAACACAATTTACAATAATTGGCTCGTCAAAAGCACAAAGTTCATGAACATATCAAGTAATAACAATAAAGTTGTTTGATACACAAATAATAAAGAAACGACGCGTAAACAAGGATTGAAATTTGACAACACACGGAATATGTTGGCTGTATTTTATGTAGGAGTTTATTTTCGCTATCCATTGAGTAAAGCCATGCATAATTTGTATTTAAATGCATGGTTGGAGCCCTTCTGTTTCAGATCCTCAGGGAGAGAATTCCAAAACTTAGATGCCGTAACTAGAAATGATTTCTGGTAGGTAGCTGTACGTGGAGTAGGATAACATAAATAGTCCTTTTTGCGAGATGACATGTGAGTGGTTACTGATCTGTTCATAAAGATTTCCCGGAGGGATAATGAGGGATTCTCTCTCTCTGAAAATCTTAAAAATAAGAGCACCGAGTAGGAATTTTATTCGGTTACAAAGATTTAGCCAACCAAGGCTGATTCTGTACTGTGATACAGGAAAATCCAACATGATAGCAGAAGGGTTGGGAGGAATTATTTCCACCGCTTTCCTCTACGTCTCTAGTATGAGTTGTTGAGATATTTTAGATGTATACTCGAGCGTAGACAATTGGAATTTGTGAAATCTAGAAGAAATGATGAATTAAAGAAGTAGTTCAAATTATTCATTCTGTTCATGTTCCAACGAACATATTTCATTCTCATGAGGTCCTACTGACAAGAAGTAGCTTGTTGATAGTGGATTCTTTGCTTCGAGATGATGAGAGGGCAATCTAAAACAGACAAAATTTTATCGATTTGATTTGCATTGAGAGCAGGAAGGGGCTTGTAAATAAAGACAGTTATTACTTTGAAAAACGAGGCTTTTTGAGATTTTAAATAAAAAACTGCCAGTGAATTTGGCCGAAAAAATAATAACTATCCATCAAAAAATTATTAGCCTTAAAAATTGAAGGAAGTCATACTATTTAGAATCAAAAGTTAAGGTAAGGACTTGGATAAGGGTTATTCATCTTGCAACAATCAGTTTGATTCGCATTAGAATATTCGATTTCGATTCGATGTGAGCATTAGATTAAAGAATACTTTATTAATTCCATGAATGCTGAATATTGTAACACTCTTTCCAAAACAAATGAGCATTTTAGAATAACGGATGTGATGTGATATCGGGGAGGTTGTAACGGGGAAATAACAATAAATGGTTTCCATTGGCTGTTCTCGAATATTCCATTTAATATAAAAATGTTAATTCTGATAGTGAAGGTCATAAATAGAATTCAAATGTACCTCAAACGGCTGTTTGATTTGGAAACTGCATTTACGTCATAATACCAAAGACGATGACAACAATTTCAATGTTTATCTTTGGCATCCATTTTTTGTCTCTCGTGAATATAAAAATAATCCTTTGCAGCAATTTACCACTCCTCCCTATTTTTGTAATGACTTGTCGATCTCTGTTTGTAATTTTTAAGTCTTTTTCAAGCTAATGTTGCGTGAATTGTGTTGATCACCCTCTATTTTAGCTGTTACAACACATTTAGGAAATTCCGGAGACAGACACAAATATGTTACTCTTGTATTTCGTAGAGTGTTAAAAACTTCCTCCTTTGATGCCACTTATGCTGCCTTATATCTTACTAGCATTTTCATATCCTTCCTTTTGGACTTAAGGAAGCACCAAAAAAATTACCATATTTTTATACACTACCGTATATTATTAGCCGATTATACTTAAATAGTTTTATAGTATTTGTTTCTGCATCGACCGTGAAATAAAAGAAGACGAGTAAAATATAACGCCAATATCCATTTAGCAATAATCAATGAATATATTTTTCCCCTTCATTCTTTTTTGCATCGCACAAATTATGGTCTCATTTTTTATGCAAAAAAATGTACATAATTTTAAAAATGAAGATCATTTCATCAGAGTGGAAAAAATAAATCAGAACTTATTCATAGACATGAAATGAACTGCGAAAGCTTATTAGTAACGGTGACTTTTGCGAGAAAAATATTAACAGCACTTGGTAAACAGAACGGCCATTCAATCATAATTTAATTTGAAATGATCACTTTAGTAATTTACATCTAAAAATCATTATTTTCTCGTTTTTCATATTCATGAGTCTCATATTTTTAAGTGTCTCTCAACCTCCGTCGCATTCGAGTTCCATTTTATTTTGCTCTCGACTTGCAGAAAAAGTAGGCTGATTCGAATCTTAATCAAGCTTTTAAATACACAGAGCCTTTAATAAATGGTAGATAACTATAAATAAATTAACATTTGAAGAGAATTGACTCTTTGATCCTGGATCACTCCATGTTCACAAATCATAAAAGCATAGATCGTCGCATTACTTCTAGCACTCGTAGTGCGTTTTGTACTTATGACATGTACGTTTCTGAAAAGTTTGAAAATGGAAACTCATATATATAATACTTTCAACCTCAATGCGATTGGTGGAGACTCTACCATTCGACTAGTTAGAGCAAACATGAAAACAAAATTGATGACGCTCATACCGTTAGTATTGGAGAGACACTTGTTCGTCCCAGCTCTTCCTCCGAACAGGAAGGAGTTTCCATGTGATGTTTCAAGTGGTCGTTAATATTTAGAGCGTACGAAGAGAAAGTTTTTATTTTATAAAAACACTCTTTTGAAAGTCACACTAAGTTATGTGACGGCGGTCGTTACTCCGCAAATGCGGTACCTTCAAAATGATATTAGCTGTAGGTAGCTTAACTTCCGCAGAAGACAGTAAGTATCGGTGGGTGTCCATTAAAATTCGTAGTAACTATATTAAAATAAATAAAAATTTCTTATCATTCTAAAGTAGACCTAGCAAAAATGTACTGCTTCAAAATTACGTGAAAAAAACTCAATTAAGACTTAATTGTCTTAGTTTTCTTCATCTTTCTTGATTTTCTAAAAATCTATTTCAAATTAATAAAAAATGAATTGAACTCAGTGTAAAAAATTAACTATAAAATTATGAGCGTGATAGTTTCCTTTGATATTCCTCTTGAGGTAAAATTTCAATTCCATTATTAACTTCTTATTTTGCAAATCAGATTTTTCTGTACTAAACATAAACATCTCGAATGTTGATTTAAATGTGGTACAATGACTAGGAAAATCTTAGGGCACACCTTCAATATCTCGTACAGAGAAATATTTATTAAAATTAAGCACTTATAGACGTTGGAACTTTGGAAAGCTCATTTACATCCACATGCTACCCCGCATGCCGCTTAAAAAGGAGTGTGGCAGGGAGAGTTAGGTCACATACGCTCTCGCTCAAAAATCGAGTAGGTACCAAGTAGACATCCGTGGTCGCAGGTTTCAGAGCAGTGTTCAAATCCTGCCGTCAACTTCCTGTGCCTAAAACAGACCACACCTTATCTTCCTGATCGTTCCTCGTCACGCGCTCTTGGTTACGAATGAGGATTCACTCCCTACCTTTAGGAGGGGAATGAATAGGTGGGGGTAGCAGAGGAACACTTTTTTCTACCACTCCCCCGCTCTGCCACACCTTCCCCAACCAACCACTAGCCACAAGCCTCCGCGTCAATGCAAATAAACCTCTCTCCCACGCACTAGCTCGCCGATTTTACTTTTTCTGCTCGTCCATTCGGTCTCAACAGACGCGCAAATAAAGAGAACATCGTTCTCTATTCATTCTCCGACCCCGTTCATGTCCGTGAGACCCACCCGCCTACGCGACCATTCATATGTACGAATTATTCCATCGGATGATTTTCTCATGGGGAATCAGGAGGGTAACTCTTTTTTTTTGTCCAGGATGAGATTATCGTTCGTTCATTGTTCGAGTACGAAAACTGGTACGTATATTATGGTGTCTCTTATTTTTCGAATAAAAAAATGCCTAGCTATCACGTCCCAATTTTGTTACAATGACTATAAAACCTGTGTACGCAAAAGTTTATTGAGAATCGAAAATTCTTATCCGTACCGATTTTAAGGCGATTCCGCGGTAAACTGTGCCCAGATTTGCGGCGTTAACTGAAGCTTGGTCCTGCCGCTACGAGTAGCCGACGTTGTAGTTAATATTTCCGTTGTAGTTAAAGTTCCGTAGTAGTTAATAGTTTCGTAGTAGTTAGTTGTTGAGTTCGCGTATTCGGGAGGGTGCTCCAGCATATTTTAACTGGAACTGTCCAATGGAATGTAAATTCAAACGAAAAGTGCGTCTGAAAGGAGAGAAAATTAGGAAAAATTGCCGTGAAAGGTAAAAAGCGATGTTTCATTTCTTCGTGCCGTTTTGGAGATATGATCAAAATTAACGACCGACGAAAAATTTAAGTGAAGAGCAAGGTTGTATGATTTTCGATAGAACAAGCATTTATAATGTATCTATATAACATTTTCTCGGAGAGCACTGCATTGAAGGCAGCTAACAGAAGAACATCTTAAACATCACCCGAAAGGGTCTCTTTTACAATGTTCGGATAACGAACATTGAGTCACCCCACTATTAGACGGAGAGACATGTATGTGGAATAGGAATCAGCACCAAATCTCAAATGTAATAGACGAATGAAGGAAAGGAAAAAGATTTTATAAAATTTCCATATAAATACTTGATTCTTTAATTTCCAGTAAACTCAGCCTTAAAAGCCTATAGCGTATAACATTCAATGAACAATATATTCAATGCGTTTATTTTGCTATATCAAAGGTAAGTCACTATAAAATTGCCATGAGGCTACGTTTAGCATGCCTTATCTACACATTCTGACAGATTTTAAAATGTATATTTATAGGTGATTTGTGATTCAGGTTATTATAGGTTATTTGTATTTTAGGTATTCTTCAGGTTTTTAAATTTCCCTATTCATGAAGAAGCTACTTCATACACGTAAGTGTTTGAAGTAGCTTCTCCTGAAGAATACCTAAAATACAAATAGAAATAATTATTTCAGCCAACAGGACTATCAATAAAGAGTATGTATACGTCATATTTACTTGGCTAAAGAAAATTACAAACTATAATTATTTCTCGATAAAATGTCTGCAAGGATCGAAACTTATGTCAATTTTCAAGTGTAACTTCGATATAATAGTTTCTGTATCCTATGGTAAAAGAACTATCAATTCGTGGTGTTAGGGTACGTAAAGGTGTAATGGAGGTAAAAAAAAAGAATCCCTTGAAATTTGGGTTCCACGATGACAGCAGTAACTTCAAAAAAATAAACGCACTATTCGTTGCGTGCATCAGAAGCGTATTTATTTTATCGCCATTATTGAAACATTTAAAATGATGTGTTTTTTAGAGTGTTATAGGTGGACAAAAATAACCTAATTATATAACAAATAGACATTGGTTTTCGTGGTAAAAGAGATGAGAGATTCCGTAGTGAACAATTTTGCAAATCTCAAAATTGCAATAACCTTGAGTGCATATTATTTTTATCCATCCCACAATACATTTTCAGCTCAATTCAGAAAAGATTTAAACTACGCGTTCTTTTGTGCTGTAAAGTTTAATGGTGAAATATGTAGCTGCCACCATAATTATGATTGAGTAGAAAATTTTCACTATTTTAAAGTGAAAAGTTTGAAATTTAAGTTCTCCCAGAAACAGCTCTGGGTTAGAAGGGATTAAAGTGGTCTACATCCGCGGAAGAGTAACTCGTGCTCTCCAAAGTTTGCGGAAATGATATACCATCAAAGGGGAAAATTATTTGAAGTTTGATCTTACTTTAAGGCAACGATTTTAATATTATGCAAACATTTACAGATATGCGTCGAAGTGGCTGGTGCAAACTGATGAAATACACTCTAACAAACAGTTTTAATCAAGCTATATTGATCTTACGGTTTATTGACGGTTTGCTGATGTTTTCGTCTGGAATTAGGCACTTATGAAGGTGGGACCGAGAAACGAAGTTTATGTCATTTTCATCAATATTTCGGAATATAGTCTAATTGTATTTCATCGACTGACAGTAGAACCGAATGAGCTTTCCGTGTTTTATTTTCTGGAAACTGCATTTTAAAATCAGCATTCTATATGGTTATACCACAAAATTCATTTAAGCCTGTATACAATTTTGTTTATCATGAAATAAACATGTATTTTTGACAAAAAACTGATGAAGAATGTGGAAAATTATATTTAATCTGTGGAATATTGCACTATAACCTGCATTTGCATATGAATCGGTAACGGTACACCACAACTTCATTAAAGGATAAAATCCTTATCATACCTAAAGAATTATGATAAAAAACAAAACATGGACTTGTAATCGGATTACTTACCAGAGAACGGACGCTGTGAATGAAATCTAGATAAGTCAAGTAAATGAAATCGCGCACTATCGGTTCAAAGGGTCGGAAGAATTATTAACCATGGAGTATAAACTTAAAAATATACGAATCGGAAAATCCGCATTCGGCGTACCCTAAATTTACTTTGTTCAAACTTCAATGGATGCTGTCTATGAAGCCAAAAAATCTAAATGCTTGCGCAAATTAATTGTTTTAAATCTCTCAGTCGCGAACCGACTCCCTCAAAACTTGGTGGATAAAATACCCATGGATTAAGGTGGACCCGTGAAGCCAAGGGATACGAGTACAATTTTTAAAATGTTGGAGATAAGCGTAGGCTATGTCAGGTAGCGTACATAATATTTTCGTGTAAAAGGGATAAGTGAGTGTAAGGGACAAGTGAATCCTTTTTAAGCATATAAATATAGATTCAGTGATTCCATTGCATCCCTATGCCAAAATATTGTATACCCTACCAACCATAATTATCTGCACTTATCTCCAAAATTATAAAAATTACCCTCGTACCACTTGGCTTCTTGGGTCTTCATCACTTAATATCCTTATTACTTAGCATATATCCGGCCTACGTTAGTGAATGCCTTATCAACATTATCTCTTACCTTCCTCCCTTTCATAAATGTGATTTTCAGAACGAGTGGCCTTTTATCGCCCAGAGCCCCTCAAATATGTTTCCTCATCTGCTTCCCCTCCATCTTTGCTCTCATCCGAGCGGGACGCATTGTCTCCTTTTATAGGCTTCTCCACCCCCGACCCCTCCCCCCCCCCCATCCACCCTCTTATTTCATCGCCCATCTTCTTTTGTCCGCTACGTCGTCTGCGACCGGGGAAGAACGCCATACATAAAGGGTTAGGGGAGAGCGGGAGGGTCGCGGGATAGCAAGGCAAGTTTCGGGCTCGTAAAATAGGCAGAAACTTTTCCAAAATGGTGAGCTAACCGTAAAAGGGTCATGAAAAGAGTTTAAAGCAATTGATGCCCTCTCATTGTGACCATTTCTTGGAGTTTAGTCGGCTCCGCCCACCCGTTTCAGTTTGCCATGACGTTATGGATACAGAAATTTCCCCAAAAGTTCACTAATTAACATTAACTTTCCGAACATATCTTTTTTTTATTTTGCGCATTATCTGTTTTAATTTTAGCCGTTCATCGCTGTTTTTATTTTTCGTTGCATTTTTCAGTGGTGCCGTTTTCGGAATTCATATAATGCCTACAAATTTTTGTTAACGCTAAAAGTTCATTTGTAAATTTTACAACCGTATTCATTAGATTAAAATGACGAAATAAAGAATAATAGGCCATCAAATCAAAAGAAAGATGAGATTCTCAACTAATAAAACGTAACCTCAGTCATAATTCGTTTATTCCCTTCCTAAGGGAAAGTACATAATTATATTTTATATAGTGAATTATATTATAAATTAGCTTACTGTGCAAATGGTTACCGTCCTCCATCGTTTTTAAAAATTTAAAAATTCAAGCCAGGATTCGATGACCACAGGTGACGATTTTAGAATCTCTTGGATGGAGGGAATAAAACATCGAACTAACCTAATAACCTAAACTACATACTACAGACGGAGTAGAAGTATGCCGTGAGATAAAAGGAGCAAGAAAGCTTGACCATTGAACTTGACTAGTACGGATACCTAAAGGAGGTATTAGTGACGCAGGATAATGGGTGGCATAAGTTTACAATTCTTACAATAAACACGTTCCATTATGGCATTTCAAGAAAATAAGTTGAAAATATGGGACGTTTTTGAAAGTATATTTGATTACTCGGAACGAAAATTACCACACTTAATTCATTATTATAGCATTAAATCATCACAATAAAAAAATTATTCGCGACCAATTCAATGGGGCGAAGAAGAACAATGAGGGACGAACTGTGATGTGACGGAGACACTGAGAGGGACGGTGGGATCCTGAATGGAGGGAGAGTTTGCGAAAGGAAACAAAAAAAAATCACGGCGCGAGATGTGGGCGTAACTGGAAGGCAAGAGGCGTCGTCGAATGAGAGGATGGAGGGAGAAGTTGGCGGGAATATTGTGTGCGGGGCAGGTAGTGTGTATGAAAAGCCAACGGCGACGGTAGCGCCGCAAGACAGCTTTGCGAGTTGCGGTGGAAATGACAGATACATACCACCACGCGAGAGGAGAATGAGGAACGGTGCGAGTGTAGACGGAGAGAGAGAAAGAAGAAATGGGCTTTGTGGGTGGGGGGGGGGGGGGAGGAGCTGAGGTGAGGGGACCAGGAAGAGGGGATGGGTAGGGTAGGTACAGTAAATGAGGGAGGGGAAGTAGAAGTCTGCAGACATACATAACCCTTCCCTCCTCTCCCCACACTCCACATCTCCGCCCACAATTCCTCTCTCTCTCGCTCTCTCTATCCTACTCTCAGGCAATGTCTCCATTCTTGACGTTTCCCAGTCAATTCGCAATAATTCGTTCTTTTGCGATGATTTAATGCGATAAAAAGGAAGGAGGACGAGAAAAGATTAGAGGCATTCGAGATGTGGTTATGGAGAAGAATGGAGAAGGTGAAATGGACAGAGAGGAAGAGAAACGACGAAGTGCAGGACATGGTGGGTGAGGAGAGGCAACTTTTAGATGAGACACGGAGGAGACAGAAGGTATGGATGGAGCGAGTACTTAGCGGGGAGGTAATGTTGAGAACGGTGTTAGAGGGTAGAATGTTAGGTAAACGAGGGAGGGGAAGGAAGAGAATAGGATTTTTGGACAGATTGAAAGGGAGTAGGCCTTACAGTGAATTGAAGAAGGCAGCGCTGGAAGGAAAGGGAGGCTCACAGATTACTTCTTTAGTACTCCATGGAAACGTAACTTATTCGGTAGAATACTATAATAATAATAATAATAAAAATACGATGAAAATGATTGGGGTGTGATTATTTTTTCGTTCCGATTGATCGAAATACTTTCCAAAGCGTCCCATATTTTCAATTTAATTTCTTAAAATACTGAAATTGAACCTATTTAATGAAATAATTTTTAACTTATGCATTCAATATCCTACATCACGTGCGCTAATATCACCGTTACCGATACTAGTAGGGACGGAGTTTAGACGGAGAGAGAGAAAGAGGAATGGGGCTTTTTGTGGGTGGAGAAGCTGAGGTGAGGGGACCAGGAAGAGAGGGGGTAGGGTAGGTACAGTAAATGAGGGAGGAGAAGTCCGCAGATATACATAAGCCTTCCCTCCTCCGAAACCTACCTCCCCGAACTCCACCTCTCCGCCCGCAATCCTCTCTCTATCTCACTCTCAGGCAGTGTCTCCATCCTCGCTGCCACTCCCTGTGTAACCCACCGCCAGAGGACTCCCACTACTCCGCTCTCTCTCTCTCTCTCTTTCACTCGGACACAAACACTCACTCTCAGGGAGCATTCACAGTCGTTCATTCGGATTCCATTCAATTGCCAGTCTAGTCTGCGGTGGCGGTGGTCAATTGTTTAGCGTGGGGTCTCCGGTGGAGGTGGAGGAGAGCTGCTTCTTGGGGGATGGACGGGTCCGATTGAGTAGGGGGGGGAGATAGAATGGGTAGAGGTGGGCACAATAAGTAAAGCGTGTATTTACGTATTCGAAAAATTGGTCATAAATTTCCCACACCCGACAGTACATGTGTGCTCTACTACCTGCCCACTGCCCATGATTGCATGTATGCAATCGAGTTGAAAAATGTGAATGAATTAGGTTGATCCTGTTCTCACCATTTGGCTATATGTCGTGGCCAAGTAGTACAGTAAAAGCTGTACTCTGGCATACCAAATGTCCATTACCTGTGGTAGTTTACGTAGAACATCGTAAAAAATTGCTACTTTTTTGTAGCAACTACGAATAAAAGAGAGAGAGCGTCTTTAACTTGTCGCATTTTTCGAAAGTCGATCGGTTTGCTTAGTGGCGGCAAATGTTTTTATAACCGTTGGTGTAAATGACACATGAGGTGACGTATGCGGATTAAAATCGAAGAATAAACTCCTATGGCACGAAAATTTCGTTTTGTTAGAATATATTTTTTGTAAGGCCTGTTCTTTCTCATGTAGGAGGTAGCATTTTCCTTTATTTTGCGGAATGAATGGTAAAAATGATGAAAAAGTAAGCTAGTAATTTCTTCAAGAAATAAAAAATTCCTCCATATGACTTTAAAACTTCTTATGTAAACTTTCTCGGCAGTTTTTGGTCACATAAAATTGTATCCCTGGTATTTATGCGTCTATCGTACACCTGTAATAACATAACATTATTTGCATTGACCTTTAGCATTATTAAAAATTTTTAATTAATGACATCATGGTGTGTAACGCAATAGGAACATTATTTTAAACTGTTATAATATTGACCGGCTTAACTTGAGAGTCATCATTGAAAAGGAAACTTCTTAACTATCAGATTTAACTATAGCCCTAACCCTTGGTTCTTATTTCAATAGGACCCTCTGTAAAACCTATCTACTAAGATTATCCTCATAACTCATTCACTCATTGCTTCCATATATTTCACTGATGGTACCAAAATATCGCGTTAGTCACTTATGTAAATTTTTATACTTAAGAACTTTTTCTTACGAATTATCACTTTTCTAGTCCCTTTCTGTATATGCTTATTCCTATGATTTAAATCATGTTTTCTGAAGGCCGGACTTCGATCTTCAAGTCTTTCTCAGCCATCAAGGTTATACATTTGCATCAATGTGTCGATTAAAATTTGTATGCATTTCGTTCTCACCTAACATTTATCTTTTCAACCTATTCCTAACTTCCTTTACTTCTAAAAAAAACTCCGCCTTGTTCTTCAGTTGAAAAATTTCTAAATCCTTTCGTTCTTGCTCGTAAAAGTCGCACTCAACATCCCTAGATGGCAAGCATGGTGGGAATATTACAAGAATCTTAACGCAAACTTAAGTAAATTTTTGAGACCTATTAAGAACTATCATTGAAAATAGACATTATATTTTTGCATTACTAGACATTAGAGCTATAATTAAAACTTCACGCTAGCAAAGACCGCATCAAGAAAAGTTGATATTTTAAGCACTCATCACAATTTGAGGTCCAAAATTTATCTTCTATGCAATACCTAGAACATCAGCAATCATTGAATAATTTTTGCAAGATGAATTTACTCCAAAACAACTAATGTGTTCTAGTGTCTCCTCTTTTGAAGTTGATATTTTATCTCCTGAATACATGTCATTTATAATAAGACAGTAAATTCGTTGGACTCAGGAAGCGAGATTAAATAAGGTCTCTATGGATTGATTGTAACAGGTGGACTCGTTCGATTCATTCGTGCGCGATATTAGTTTTAAGCTAGCGCTGTAATAGTGACAAAAGGAGGAGAGCTATACAAGCGGATGATCTTTCTGCAGTAAGAGAAATCTAAGGATGAGCAACGTGAATGAGAGAGCATAGAGAGAAGGCAAAGGATGTCTTCGTTTAAGGTGCGGGATGCAGTGGCGTAACTATGGGGGGGATTAGGGGGATAAATCCCCCCAAATCCTCAGAGAAATAAAAATAATATTGAAAACTATTGTTTAGTTTTGACTTATAGTAAATTTTAACGTAAAATTTTGTTGGTATTTTATTGGAAAGCACTGGTAGTTGTAAATGAATTAAATGCAATAACTCTTCATATTTTAAAAGTTTTAGTAGTACCGTATTTTAACTTCACACACATAAGGATTGTTAACAAATACAGATCAATAAACAATCTTGGTAACCAACCAACAGAGACAAAACACAACTGAAAATTACAAATGTCAACACCCCCCCGTAATTGAAGATGTGCTGAAACAGCTCTTTAGCATTTCCATCAAATGAATTACAAATTTTTTTAAAATTATTTTTAAACCATGCCTAAACCTCTCATACATTTTTCATGTTTTATACGATTTAAGCCCTTGGTAAGTATGTCAGCTGTCATTTCCTCAGTGGAGAGAAAATCTACGTTTATATTACCGTTTTCTACTTGTTCTCTAACAAAATGGTATTTCACATCTACATGCTTCATTCTATCATGGAAAACAGGATTTTCTGCTAACTTGAGAGCGCTCTGATTGTCCTCAAAAATAGTAATAATTTCTTGTTCCTGAAATAATTCGGAAATAAGATGTTTTAGATGAATAGCCTCTCTAGTAGCCTCGGAAAGAGCAATATATTCTGCCTCACAAGACGATTGGGCAACACATTTTTGTTTTCTACTACTCCAGGAGACTGGTCCACCTGCACAAGTGAAAACATATCCAGAGTATGAATGCCTATCATTTAGATCATTTGCAAAATCTGCATCAGAAAAACCAAAAATAGGCTTCCCAGTGCATTTGTATGTGAGTCCCATTTCCATAGTACCTTTTAGATAACGAAGTACCCGCTTGGCCATCTTCCAGTGTATATCTGTATGCTTCTTATTAAACTGGGAGAGATAGCTAGTAATGAAGGAAATATCTGGCCGCGTGTTGACGGAGAGATACATGAGAGTTCCAATTAATGACTGGTACGGGACATCTATGATATCCTTACCCTTCTCTTTCATTTGACTAACGTCAACTGGGGTCGAAACAATCTTACAATCTTCCATGCCAAAACTCTTTAAAGCATCTTTAATGTATTGTTTCTGGTCTATCTTGAATACTCCCCTCTTCTCATCTCTTGTAAAATTCATTCCCAGGGCATGTTTGATCTTGCCAAGATCCTTAATGACAAATCTCTTCTTCAATTCTTCCTTCAATTTCTTCTTTTCTTTCTCATCATTGGAGAATATAAAGAAATCATCAACATATAATGTAATAATAACTATTTTAGTTCCAATATGTTTAAAGTAGACACAGGGTTCATGTTTTGATTTAATATACCCTATCTCATACAATAACTTGTGAACTGTTTTGTTCCAAGCACGACTAGCCTGCTTGAGTCCATAAATAGACTTCTGTAATAGACAAACCTTCTTCTCTTCACCTACAGCTATGAAACCTTCTGGTTGTGTCATATAGATGGTTTCATCTAAAGTGGCATTTAAAAAAGCAGTTTCGACATCCAGATGTTCAACATCAAGATTCAGTTCTGCTGCCATAGCCAACAGCAAACGGATAGTTGAACCTCTGACTACCGGAGAAAAAGTTTCTTCAAAGTCTATACCATGAGTTTGAGCAAAACCTTTAGCAACTAAACGAGCTTTGTACTTGATGATCTTACCACCATTGTCTCTTTTCAATTTGTAAACCCATTTACATGGTATTACACTTTTATTTGCAACTCGCACTAGCTTCCAAGTTTCATTTTTTCTAAGACACTCTAATTCCTCCATCATTGCTTTCATCCAATGCTCTTTGTCTTCACTTTGCATAGCCTCTTCAAATGTGGTAGGTTCTTTGTCAAAGAAATTTTTTGCTTGTAAAACAACATGATCAGGAAATTGTTTCTTGTTACGTACCCTTTGAGGATATCTAGGACTCTTAGCAGTTTCTTGAACATTAGTCCCAGCTTTATCTTCTGTTGAGTCTGCATTTTCACAAGGAGAATCCAAAAGAATTTTAACAGCAGCCGCAGCTTCATCTTTTGTTGAATCTGCATTTTCATTGTAAGAATCCAAAGGAATTTGAGCATCAGTACTGCTCTCACCGGAAAAATTATTTTCTAAAAACACAACATCTCTAGCATGGACTACCTTCATATAATTAGAAAGATCCCTAAATTTGTAAGCTTTCTTATTCTCACTATATCCTACAAATATATGTTCCTTGCTTTTGCTATCCCACTTCCTGCGTTCCTCCTTTGGAATATGTACAAAAGCTCGGCAGCCAAATACTCTTAAGTGTGTCAAGTTGGGACGCTCACCTGTCCATTTTTCTTCTGGAGTCATTCCTGTAACGGATCTATGAGGTGATTTATTCTTGAGATACGTAGCAGTTCTCACAGCTTCTTCCCAAAATGACTTAGGTAGTCTGGCACTATGCAACATGGAACGAGCCTTCTCCACAATGCTTCTGTTTCCCCTTTCAGCAACACCATTTTGCTGAGGAGTACGGGGTATGGAAGTCTGGTGAATAATTCCTTCTGACTTAAGATAATCTGAGAATTTCCTATTAACATACTCAGAACCATTATCTGATCGTAAAATTTTAATTTTCTGGCCAGTTTGCTTTTCCATGAGGTTTTTAAACTCTTGAAACTTTACTCTAACTTGATCTTTTGTTTTAATGAAATAGGTAAATATCATTCTAGAGTAATCGTCTATAAATACAAGTAAATACTTATTTCCTTCTAATGATTTTACACTGAATGGTCCACAGAGGTCAGAATGAATCAACTCTAGGCATTTAGTCGCCCTTTTACTTTTGATTTTAAGAAAAGGTTCTCGACTCTGTTTCCCTTCTAGACATGCAGTACATACAGTTCTATTTTCCTCAGGGGCGTAATCAACTCCATCAGCTAATCCATTTCTCAGTAGATTCATACCATAGCGGCAGAGATGTCCCAACCTCCAATGCCAAAGAGTTTGCTGAGAAGGGTTAGTTGTAGCAGCCAGGGACTTTTCTGATACCTGTGACTCTATCTTATATAACCCGTTACTGGGAAGAGCAGTCATTAAAACATTCCCTGAAATACTACAATCATTATCATGAAAAAATTTAGCACCTTCTTTCGTAAATACCACAACAAAACCTTTTGAAACTCATTTTGACACAGATATAAGATTTGTAGCAAGATTAGGCACATGAACAACTTCAGAAATACTACTAATACTGTTGTTGTTATTACTTTTGTGAATCATGACATCACCTATACTGTCACTCTGCAACTTACGTTTATCAGCACACACAATCTCCAAACCAGAGTTACTTTTAACATTGAACAGAATATCTTTATGAGGAGTCATATGGGCAGTTGCCCCGGAATCCACAAACCAATCATTTTTATTGCTTTGAGCACAACCACCAACACCTAAATCCGAGAATAAAGTGTATTGTTTCTTGTGTAGCTGCTTGTGGGTTGAACTCGATGTCTGTGCCGTTTTCTTGGTCTTGTTTGGACAGTCTGGTTTTTTATGGCCGGGTTGGTTGCATCCATAGCAGACGATACCATCTTGAGAGTTGTTGCGTTTCGGGAACTTCTTTTTCTTCGGAATAGTTCGAGACGCATTGGATGCAAATGCAGTCTCAGTTGCACCATCATTTTTGGACATTTCATTTAAGAGTTTAGTTTTCACCATGTTCACCGTTACTTCAACTCCTGAATTCTCGAGTGCCATTACTAGGGGGTCGTAATGTGAAGGAAGACCTCCAAGCAAAATAGCAACTAAATCCTCATCAGGAATCTCCTTCCCAATATCAGCAAGCTTCTGAGCGGTATCCATTACGGCAGTTAGGTACTCTTCAATGGACGTATAATCTCCGAGGGATAACCGGTACAAAGTCTTTTGAAGGTTAAGTCTCCGGGCAAAACCCTTATCTTCATATGCATCGGCAAGAACTTTCCATGCTTCAGCAGCTGTTTTGCATCTTCTTACATGTATGATAGCGGAATCGTCCACGCACAAACAAATCTTAGCTAGGGCACGCTCATCCTTCCTGGACTTTGAAGCAGCATCAGTATGATCATCATTTGGGTATCCATCAACAGCATGCCACAAGTTTTGATCTATTAAATACGCCTTCAGCTTAAATTTCCAAGTTGGATATCCTTCACGCCCACACAACGGCTTAATGTGAGACGATATACCGGATGCGTCAGACGACATTATGAAGACTTCACTTACTTCTTATAATTTACCAGTGCTGGGCCCATAACCTCTGTTGGTATTTTATTGGAAAGCACTGGTAGTTGTAAATGAATTAAATGCAATAACTCTTCATATTTTAAAAGTTTTAGTAGTACCGTATTTTAACTTCACACACATAAGGATTGTTAACAAATACAGATCAATAAACAATCTTGGTAACCAACCAACAGAGACAAAACACAACTGAAAATTACAAATGTCAACAAATTTTAATGAATCCCCAATTTTTTATTACTAAAATGATGTAAAATGTATTTGCAGGCATGTCATTTTCCAAAATTTTCCTAAAAGGAGGGTGGTGGCTGGGAGGTCGCCCTTCGACCATCCCCTCTCACCCCCCTCAGAGCATATTCCTAGTTATGCCACTGACGGGATGCATGACACAGAAACCAGTACGCCGAGGAAAGGAAGTCTTAAAAGAGAAATAAGTAGATGAAGTACACAGCTTCATGTGGTTGTGAGAGTTTAAGGAACGTGATAGTGAAGAGGCTTAAGTAATGGGAAAAAAGGAGTAACGATAATAAGATTAGACATTGAAATAATTGAGAAGGTTCGTCCTTTGGCCGAAGACAGAAGTATAATGAGATTGCCTGGATTTTGGTGCATCAAAACTTAACTTTACCTGTAGTTCACATACAATGATCATGATTATAATCATAATCAGCACAAAATCGGCGAAAGTGCAACTCCTTGTGAGCGAGAGTGTAATAAATTGACGTCGCTTAAGGAAACCGCAGCCCTCATGCGGGCACATGGATCAGAAGTCTCACAGCTCCAAATTCGATCACATTGACTTTCCGCACTCGCCTCTTTCAGTCTGACCGTTCGTCCGAACCGCGAGCGGAATGAGGCAGCTTAATTGGCCAGCGGCAAATAATTCTTCGGAGCAATAAAATCCACCGCAGCTGCGAGGCTAGGAAAGATCAGGGACGATGATGATCTTCATGGCAAAACGCCTCACTCTCCAGCGCACTCTTTGTGTGCGAACCGAATCCCGTCCCACGTGCGCGCACGCTAGAGAGCGCTTCCTCCCTATCTCCAGCACGTTCCACCTTCCGGCAGGATGCATGCAAATCAAAATGCGTCTATCAAATTCTCAACTCCGCCCCCCGATCGTCCATAATGCCTCCGATATCTGTGCCTTGGACCGTGAGAGGACGCACCACGGGGTCGGAAACACGCGCTCCCTCTCTCTCTGTCTGCATATTCAAAGAACGCGAGCGGAAATGATCGAGGGAGGAGGTCAAATGGGGCCCAAAACAAGCGACGAACACGGCCCGTGTCTCCGCGGCGCGACGGTTCCTCCTCCGTGCCGCCGATCGCGCATAATAATATATTCTTCCTTGAGTCATTTCGCGTTCGTATGGGCATTCATAAAGATTGCGAGTCACGTTTTAACCCCTTTAGTTTTTATTCATAAAAACTCAATTTAGAGAATGAAAAGGATATAAAAAGCATAAAGGCTCGTGGAGATGGAAAACTCTTCCTTCCTCTCTCTCTTTTTTTTATTATCACGACAAAAGATTTTTTCCTCAACTAATTCACTGTTTGGAACCAGTGGATTATGTGACGTACGCGATTGTATTAGGGGGTCGCGTGTGTGTTCGGTATCCACCACTAATGCGGAGAACGGTGAGTCGAGGAGACAAATCCTTTTGTTTCGAATCGATAAGTCAGTGAAGTGGGAGACAATGGAGGTATTTTGCATTTCATCGGCACAACACAGCAGTCGTATCGTTTGGGCTATGGTTTATACGATTCCCTTCATCACTCCCTTTATGCCAAACGGTAGCAGTAGGTTGGTAGTATATATATGTGTGAGTGTGGATGCTTCACCAATACGACACGGGGAAGAGGCCCCTTTTCTCAGGCCATTTACTTCCCATTTCTATGAACAAATAAATTGCTGTCGAAGCGAAAGGGGATGGTTTTAAACGCTCCATAAATGTGAAAGGGTTGAGCCGTCATCTCCTTCCACCGGCCCTCTCTCTCTCTATCCCGCTCCCATGACTTCTCGTCAGACGAGTCATCCGAAGCGTTAGGATAATGGACTCTGGCTATAAAATACTTATAATGGGAGAGTGCCCAATAACCTGGCTTTGAATTGTCGATATAAAAATTATAATTGTCGTTCTGGTGGATCTGGAGGAAAAAGCGGGAATAACGCATCGTTAGAATAATAGTCTTTAAGGGTATTCTTTGAAGGCGGACCGGACCGAGTAGCAAATTATGAATTTGTGACGTAGTAAAGTCACGAACGTGCGTGTAGTAAATTCTCCAAAGTTCAAAGAGAATGGGGCAGTAATATCTGAGCTTTTATAGCCACTTAATTGAGATTAATCAATCAAATATCGGTACTTGATTACTTTAACTGTATATAGTAAGTCATCCATTTCCATTGGGTTAAAAAATAACTTCGAGTGTTACGTTGCTCAATTGACATAATGTTCTATTAATTGGATGTGAGTTCAAAAATACTAGACATGATACGCTTCCATAGCCATAGTTTAAAATCGTTTTAAATTCAGTGATCAGTGTGGCTATTTATAATGATGTATTTTAGGCTAGACTAAAATGGATATTTGATAAGATATCGAAAAATACAATATTTCTTACATCTTGCATTAATTTATTAGGTGACACCCACCAACTGTAATAGTCATGTCTGCCATACTGATGCAACAAAGTTAAAATATATATTCGTAAGAAGCTTTATGATTGCAGTAATGTTTTCCCTGCGAAAAGGTCCTGTTTTCATAATTTAAGGTTCATTGAGATAGTACAGCCTGTGGAAGTTTATCTTCCAGGATATTAGCCATAATCTCATCTGGATGTATTTTGTAGCAATTTGATTATATACATTGAAAACAAATGTTCTTAAGTTAAGTGCTTGGGACATATTTTTTTCCATAGACTACTATGCTCGTAGCTACGCCAATTGCGGTAGCAGCACCATTTGCGGGTCTGTCAGTAGCGAGTCCGAGACATATAAGAAATGTTTGTAGAAGGCTCTACGTAAACCTATGCTCACGTATGGAATTTATTTAGTAATAATAAATAATTTATAAGTACCAAAATGAGGCGGATAAGGAAGACGCTTACCATGGCATGTTCGTGGACCGAGATGTTTTACTTTGCTTTGAAAAACATTTATTCGTGAAAGTTTCTCACTTATTTGTCAAACGAAACAGATTGTGAATAACCTGATGGAATGAATAACACAACAAAATTAAAAAACTTGACAAAAAAATATTGAGAGAAAATGGGCGACAATGCAGAAAATAACGAAGAGACCTCCTGAAAACATACGAATAAAGAAACAGAGTCCAAAAATATTTTTTCCGTTGTTATTATTACCACATAATTTTTAGCGGTGAATGATGTAATCGATTAACAGAGCTATTTTAGAAACATCTGCCCAAACTTTAAACATTACGCCATCTATTGGGAAAATATTAAACTAGGTATCCATTTGGAAATTTAGTTAATTAATTAGGGAACATTGGAACCAAATTTCAAAAATCTGATTACTGAATATTTTACTGTCATCAGGAGCAGGCGGTTGTGCAAAGTTTCTCGCCAATCCGACAATAGGAAGTGGATTAAAAATCAATCACTAGATTCCATCGATGAAACAGACGAATCAAGTTACGAAAAAGCGTGTAAAAAACACTTTCCGTGGCGCATCCTGAGCAAGTGCTTCACGCATCTCCCTCCCCCACCACAAACTAACCGAGCCATCAAATCCTCGTTTCCTTCCTTCCGTCGTTCGAAGGGGATAACTTCTCCGAAGGTCGACGTCGGTTTGCCGGAGAGTCAAAAGCGCGCTCCTATTGCCTTGACGCTCATTCTCCCGCTCTTCCCTTCTGCTCCACTCACAATTAACCTCTTATTTCCGCAGCAGGGGTGACGGACAGGGGCGGGACGAAGAACAGATGGGGAGAGCAGAACAAGGGGTGGCCCCCTGCGAGGCGCCACTGTATGAATATCGGCGCCCTTTTCAGGGGGGGGGGAAACGCACCCCTCTCATCCAACGCAAACACATTCAGTCCAAAGGGGCCATCAAAAACCCCTCTTCCTCCTTCCTTCAACCCTTCCGTCCCGGGTGCGAACAACAATGGCGGGACTCCCCTCGGGGACGCTTAAAATTTCGAGTCAGGAAGAACGGCCGGTGTCTCGCGCGAAAGAAGGGATGGTTTCCCCGCGGAGGGCGTGGAGAGATTTCCCGTTGGAAAGGGAAGGCGTTGTGATTGGGGGAATGTATGGAGAAATATATTCTCTCGCGTCGCATTCGAGAAGAATAGAGAAACTTTCGAAGTAAAGATATCGTTCAATATATGAAAAGAGATGTCGTTCGCGTGTAGAAAGGGGAGTCGAGTGAATATGGGCAGGGGAATAAAGAAGATGGTGTGGAGAAAGATCTAATCGCGTTGCATTAGGAAGACAGAATGGGGACATCCTGGGAAGTTTTCTCCAATCAATGCCAGCAAGAGAGGACAAATTAGAGTGCCTAAACATGTGGTTATGGATAGCTGGCTTAAGGTAAGTCTGCGGCTATAATAATATAAATCCTCGAATTAAAATAAATCAGTGTTAACTTTGACGCAGATGCATAGTTTTGTAGCGATAGGCAGTATTTATTGAAGATAATCTTGCGGGAATGGTGGATTTACTCAGGTAGCCATCACTCAATGGTCCAACACCCGCTAGCCGGCCTACTAAGGCTTTCAGGTGATACTTTGGTTTGGCGTAAGGACACCCGTACTCATAACCATGAACTCTGCTCCATTCCTCCCCATCTCCGTTTTCCCTTCATTCCTTCCTCTATTGTCCCTCGATTCGAAATTATTTGTTTATCTATATTTTTCACCTCCTCTCTTTACTCATATAATTATCCCTACCTTTTTGACTCCATTATTTTGTCCCACCGCCCACCTCACTACTCATTCTTCTACGAATGTACTGTCTCGGACCAATTTCAATGCTCCTACTGCAAATCCATGCTTTGAGTCTTTGGTATCCAGTACAAGAATCAGTTAACTGTTTCGGTTTTGCTCTTTGATCCAACTCATGGACTTAGATAATAGAATATGCAACTATATGTGTAGTAGGGCTTCTTGGGGAAACTCGAGCGATTTATATTCTACACGATATGGCATCCAGTTTACCATTTTCAGCTTTTTCATAACTTAATTGCGTGCCCGACACTCTGTCGATTAAAGAATAGTTTTGCTGCACAGTGGCTTCCAAAATTAATTTAATAACACAAAAGGAACTAACCAGTAAACAACGTTGTTAGGTAGAGCGTAAATATCATCAGTCATACAGCCAACCGCCGAAGATCAATATCACCTTTCGTTAGTTAGCGAAATGTTACTGATAGATAACGGCAATATATTAAAATAGTTTAGTACAAATTGTGGTGAAATAAACACTAAATTTTATTAAATGGGAAAAAATTATATGTCTACCCAAAGTTAGAATTTTTATGCTATCATGTGATATTTTTTAAAGGCCCAGGAATGCTAGACTTGTAATCATCCATTGTTCGAGGGAGTTAATTAATGAGTGGGAGGTGAGTAGGTACTTTTTTGCAATTGCTCTCTCTAAAGCGTGGAAAGATTTTGGGCCGAGGGGAGCGCTTTTGCACAGTGAGAGGGTGGGACTTGAAGCGGTTATTTATGTAATTCCAACTCCTCCCTCCATTGTTCCTCCACAATCTTCCGTTTCTATACCAATCCCCCCCACACTCCGTCCTTCTTTTTTTATGCACGACCCCCATGAATATGTTTTTCATCTCCGGAACGCAAAAAGGATTTCGGAGCCACGATTCGAGGTGAATGGCTGCGAGATGGAGACGGGTAAAGTAAGGGAAGGAGGGCGTGTCGCCGGGGCACAGTGATAATCAAATGGTTTCTCTTTAGTTGGCGAGAGATTCAGGAGGAAAGTTGAAACGACTATGGGGAGGAGAGTGGCAAAAGATGCAAGGGGACGAAAGGGTTGAAGGTAGTAAGTTGAAAGGAAGGCTGGAAAAGGGTTTGGAAATGCTCCTGTCGGGTGGATGAATTTTTTCGCAAGCTTTCGACAAATATTACAAGCCAAGTACTTTCGTATTATGGTAGTTGTTAACTGTTAATCTTTGAATTAGGGTTCAAAAAGCAAAATATTCTATCCAGAATGGATTATTTTCAACGCCGTTTTATTACTTGATAAGATCACTTATCTACTGATTAGCTAAATTATAGAATGGTTTTGAAAAGGGGATTTTATGGAGGCCAAGGTACTTAATACTATTTTATGGAGGACAAGGTCTTATAAAATCCACCAAAAATGCCTGATACAATAAATATCACGGAATATAAAATCACGAAATAAAATTTACGGGAGGAACAGCAAGTTGCGGGTGATAGGCTAAAAAATAAAGAAACACTTAACTTCTTATGTGATTTGCGACACAATGTTGTGGAAGTTCTTAATGTTTTTAAAATTAGACATTGCTGAACATTCTATTTCATTTTTTAACGCACGACGTTTTTCCTTCCTTAATACATCGAAACCAATTAATGAGCGCCTGATAGAGTTGAATCAGTCGCCGAACCACGTCGTACGTTTTTTTTAAATTCAGTGGGAAATTGTGCAGTAAACACTTTCTTAAACAGTAAATTTAATTCGTCGTGTAAAAAAAACAATGAGTTAAAAATGCTCGCGTTAGGGGAGGAATTTAGCATTCTTTGGATTGCTGTACAGGTGGTTTTTAGCCAGGTAACTCTGGCCGTCAGAGCTGTGTCAATACGCAAGCAGCTAATACGTATTCTAGAATATTCTTGCCGCCGACAGAAGTTTTCCTTCCAGTGTGTATTCATATCCAAATGATTAGAAGCCACCTATTTCCATCTCGATGAACTCTCTCCGTTCTGATTCTCAGTCGATTCTAACTATATGTAGATCAGTTCTATTCAAACCCTATCCTCTTTGTCAGAGACACAGACATACTCCGGCGAGATCTCTGGTCCACGCACCGAACGTTTATAATTGCGCATAGTAGCTTAATCAGCCGAACGACCCCGAGACCAGTCAGGGTGCAAGTCTACTCCGCGTCACCACTCTTGAGTCAAAAACATTCACCGGGCGGCGCACGTCGTCCACCACAAAGAAAACCAGTGTCGTTGTCGAGGACAATGGACTGCCCGACCACGACCTGCTAATCTTCCGAAACAAGGGGACACTGTCCTCTCCTCCCCTTCGCTACGAATTTAAATAAAAATCCCTCCATCATTCTGTGGTACGCAAGTTTAAATCCACCCACTTCAAGCGTCTCCCTAAACCCATTCATGTGTGGTGGTGAGCGTTTTTGAAACGATATGAAACGAGCTCGACACGCGACCGAGATTGAAATACTGGAGCGAACGGACGAGACCTGCGGACATGCGGCCCCTTTGGCGAACGCCCCAATCCACCTTGGTTCTGAGCCTAGGGCAATCTGGCTTTTACCCCTAGGTACGATTTAGGGAAAGAGTTAACCTCCTACTCGCCTCGTCGATCTACGCCTACGGTACGCTACTCGCCTACGGTATCTACGGATTGTCAAGCAGCACTATGATTCGCGCATGCACAAACATCTTGTGCCTTGCATTATTAAATTTAAATTTCTATTAGTCTATCCAAGTTTTCCACCGGTTGAATTTGTTGTTAGTGAGCCCAAAATATCCATGCCAGTCGTAAAAATATTATGTTTTTTTTTTAATCTCTCGATTTCGTCTTCCACTCCCTCAGTGGCACCCACCCACCGAAATATAATAACACAATTATTTTCCTTCATAAAATAAAACAAGATATTGAAAAATAATGAACATACAAAATATTTCTATAAAAAATTAGGGTTTTTCGATTATGAAAAGTGTTAAAATTAGTTTAACACCCATTACTTAGAACCCTGTCTTTTTTTAATTTCCACCCTGGTTTTGGACCCCCCCCATCCCCGAACGAAATTCCTGGCTATGCCACTGCACTCCGTTAATCCTGGCTTTTCAAGATGAATTCCCCTTTCGGCTCTCCGTCATTTCTTCCACGGACCTTATTTAATTATCTTTTTTCGGCGATATTAATTGAGTAAAATTGCGGCCTGAGTAATTCATACAGAGTGTGAATTGAATACTAGTGTTTCATAGCCAGAGAAACTTATTCGGTTCTCGACCACTCATTTCGGGAAATTTAATGCAAAAATTTTTGAGTGTGTCCCCCCACTCAAAAGAATGTGAACGGAATCTGATATCTGGCTCAGCACCTAATTTCTTTAGTGCAAAGCGAGGATAGAGGGATTCTACGTAACACCCTTGACCTTGTATATTCCAGGTAAGCGGAGAGTGATGTCAGCACCTTTCTAAGTCCATTTCATTTCCGAAACAGTAATATGCCTTTCGCTTCCCATCTATTAATCGGTTAAACATCGTCATTGATAATTCCAGAATTCAATTAAATAGAAATGACTTACTTCAATATCATATGTATGCCATTGTAAGAATGTTATTGTTGTGGCAGTATTATGATGATTATGAACCATACGACGACACCACTGTGGCTAGGATGTGAAAGACTTACGGTTAATTTGTTCACCCCGTTAATTTCGCCCTAACGCAAATACTAGTTACGCAGGATTCGGTGGAAGGTGAAATACTGATGGTGCTCGAACCTTTGTCGTCATAGGGTTGGTGTCACATCATGCCCTAACTCATGGTGTCACCACCCGTCGACTGGTGCCACCCTCTTAACCTTTTGGAGAAATTGTTAGACACGCATTGTCATTAAACGTTTTTAATTGTACACAAGAGGTATATTATCAACTCTAGTAGTAAACGCTAGCGTTCGAGCTGAATCAGTGCCATTCAATAATCTATCGTAGGTTGAGTAAGAATCGCAGACAGTGATATTTTAAGGGTTGTTGTCACTCCATGTGATGGTGTCACGCAGGGACCTCACCCTGCGCAACTCCCTACTGCCGCAGCGGTTCTGACTAAAACAAAATCTTGTGTTCACCAATTAAATTTGCGATACAGATAATATGAATCAAATGGCTCCATAGGGTCTAAATTATCTATCCACCCATCTCGGCAATAATAGTAATCTTTTCCCCCCTTTCCACCCCACCCCCACCCCTGCAGTGTCGCTCGCTCCGACCACCCCTCTTCGAAAACACCCTTCCATCCCCTCCCCCCTCATCCATCCACCCCCTCCCTTTCAAGCCACCCTCGCCGTATATCCCAGCGGGCGTGACATTTTCAAGTCGCGGGTCTGGTCTTGATATTTCAATTCCGCAAATCCGCGCCCGCGCGGCGACAAGAGAGGGTTCGCCGCCGCCGCCGTGGATGAGGGAGAAAGAAAAAGTCCGGACACGGCGGTTGGCGGCGGGGAAGATTATTTTCGAATGGACGAGTGGAAAAAATTGAAATGTGCTCGGAGGGTGGGGTGCGAAGAGAAAGGACGGTGGCGAGGAGGGGAGAGGGGTTGGAGGCGAGAATTGAAGGATTAATAAACGAAAGAAAGGGGACGGGGAGTGTGGCTGGCTGGTTGGTTTGTTGGTTGGTTGGTATTCCGCGAGAGAAAAATGAAAGGCTGCTCCAGAGAAAGAGAGTTGGGGGCATTGCCGGCCTATTCACGGACGACACGGCGCGTCTCTGAGAATCGCTGACAGCCGCGACCGCGGAGGGATTGTCGTCGGTTTACTTGGAGCAAAATTAACTAACTCATCCTCTGCCAGGACGAGGGAACATGGAAGAAGGGGGTTTAAATCCGGGGTCGCACGCTTCTATTGCTGTGATAAGCCGCGCCGCCGATAGATCTCGCCCCCGCCACGGTACAAATGCGACAATGCCGGCGTCTGCCACAGGATTTGTGCCTTCGGATTGCCACTTCATTCAGCTTAAGTTTTTGTTCCGTAGCAGCAAATTTAATGGATTTCGAGTTTTTTTCTGAACTATTTTTTACACTTTTTTCTTTTTCGTATTTTAATCTATTCCATCCATTCTGTAATGAATCATTGTGTTGTGATGTCGAAAAGGGAGAGTTTCACCGCAGGGACCAAACGCCAGACTCTCAATTGCAGTGGCTAAACTCACTTACAAACACAATGACGCACACAAGCAACCAAAACAAGATACTTTGTGGGGGCTAAACGGACCAAAACCTGATCAAAAACCCGGGATTCTCCACAGGGCTGGAGAGATCCTGCAAAGGACGACTAGTTGTTGGTAGATGTACACAATGGCAATGGGATATATTATGCGGCCATTTGCTTTTTTAAATTCCATATTGCAACCTTGATACCGTAGAGCTCAATTTCCCCAATTTTGTATAAGGCATGTCATTCAAGCCAATTGATCTAAATAAGTACCATTAGCTGGAGACCAAAATCGGAAAGAAATTGAGAGGAAATTCTCAAATATTGCGAAACTACCCTGAAATAGGAGAAGTTCCATGCAAAGGAGATACAATAACATGAGTCTGAAGCCATTGGATGGAGATGGAAATTAAAATATCGGGAATGGAGCACATATTAATTGAAGCCAATAGGAACATGATATGATTTCCTATTCTTACTAAACAACGAATCACGCATTATATCATATAAAACGTATTTTGACAAAATTCCTCATAGCAAAATATTCGGCTCTTTCTCATTACCCTTGTTTTTCCCGTACAAAGTAAATTACACTAGCTAGTATACTCATGTTCCCACGGCCATCTGACTCTCAGATTATATGAAATTGTACCAAACTTTATTCTATAAGCGAATAAACACATCATTTAATTATTCCTTCCATTAGTATGTTTCTGAATTCGAGCGAAATCCATTGGATGCAAATGATGACGAGTAAATAGTCTGATTTTTTTGGCTTACCTGCATGGCAGTGAGAAAAGAAACCATTGACATAAATAAGTCGGCACGTGTTTAGGAATTCGAGGACAATGGAATTATGCAAATGCTCCAGAGAATTATTCCGCAGCATCAAGCTCAATTTGCCCGATAGGCGAGCGTCTCCGTATCCTCAGCACGCGACGACACACGGTTCAGAAGCTGGCCCTTAACGTTCCCTTGGATCACACCAGCAGCCGTTTAAACTCCACGCGTTTCACTGGAGATCTTTCCTTTAGAACTGCTTATGTTTGCAAAACACGAATTTATTTTCCTATTATTCCCCTCCCTCTCCTTTCTGTTCTTTCCAAATCCCTGCTCACGTCACAAGGGCAATCCTCATCGAGTGCATCGGAGCGTTGAGTACCCATTGAGGGGATCCTCTTGTTCTTAGCAGAATGAATGCCCACTAATAAGACTCAGCTCATTCGTCGGTGCATATACGGCGCTGAATGAAGAAGCATATTATTTTAGAGTTATTTAGATTAGCATTCAATGAGAAATTTTATTTCGATGCCAATTTTATTTTGACTCTCTAATTTTATCAAATTATAAATAAATAAATAATAAGTGTTTATAATAATCCTTTAAGCAAGCCGAACTCCATTGCGTTGAAAATAATCTCTGCTTATTAAAGTGGAACCTATGCAGAAATATACCTCACGCACTTGAAGGTTGCGTGTGGTAGTCTATGTTTAGCGATGCAACAGATGTTCCTCACATCACCCCTGCAATTGGGGTGGTATCACCTCTCATTGGAACACTACCTTAGTGTGCCCCCTGCGATTGCGTTCGAGATAAAAAATATAGGCGGCAAACTGATCTCCATGTCGATGGCTAAGTTCTAACAACACGCATCTCAAAAATAGCAACTTTTCAGGAGAGCAAAAAAACGATTAATTATTTTTACTGGTGAACTAAAATTAAAAATTAAAAGTTCATAAAACTGAAAAAGAAGCATTAATTTGCAAACAAAGAGTTTTTTTGCTTGTATTTTATTTAAAAAAATGTTATTGCACTTTCTTTAAGATACTTGTCTCAAACTGGCCAAATTTGAGATACGTGTTGCTAGAACTTTGCCATCAATATGCTTGTTCATATTTTTATTATCATTTGGAATAAATCTGCTAGCAACTACCGCACACTTGGGAACCATGAATTGTTTACTTCGAGGAAAACGTAGATAGAAGTTCCAAGGGAAGGTAAAGGAGGACACAAGGGAAAAAACATCGGAAGTCCAGAGAAACTAGGTTGGGAAAGGGAGATATGAAGGGCTGCTATCTATCAATTTTACAACTGCAATATCACGAATGAATAACCGTCTCTATCGGAACTGGAAGCAAGTGCGGAGAACTTGAGCGCTGCCTAGCTTCAGCATGGCGGGCTGGCGACAGTTCATGCTAGAAGCGAATCCTGGAGATATAAGGGGGAGAGGGCGAGAAGAACGGATTCAGATTGGTGGGAGTGGGAGGTACAGGTGGCCACATGATAATTTTGGCATCGCCACTGGGAAGAGAGGGATGATGGTCCGGAGCGGGGGGGGACACTACTGTTCGCTGTTACCCACATGCCTCGCTCCATTGTCATCGTCGGAAGGGGTTATGGAGGCCGGGACTCGAGGCAATAAGGGGAGAATCCTTTCTGCGACTGATGTTTGGGATAACAAATACCGGTTGAAGATGAGGAGAGAGAGGGTTTCGAGAAAATCGTCCGGAAGCGTAGGAAGGTACCCGGGAGCCCCAACCGGGCTACACTCAACATCGTTTCAGAAATGGGTCTCTTTCGCTCCGAAAAAAATTTGAGGCTTTTTCGTGTCATTTTAAGGGAAGGATAAAGGTTATACGAAACCCGTGACACGTTGAGGGATTGATATGGAAAAAGACGGGATAGTTGATGCTAAATTGCCGGTCCTCCCTTACTGAATGCACACTTACGTCCGCATCATTTCTGCAAATGCGTTTTCGAGGCTAGCCACATCTTTGTCCCGCACCATCCGCTTTCATTGTGTTCGGTGATATGGTAAACACCCAGTATTTTTTTTCTGGAAGCTCATGCTTGCATATTTAGATTGTCTATTTTCCTTTTGTAGACCGTTCAGTTCTGTCTGGAAAATATTTTTTATGGCGCGATTATTATGATCTCAGCTGCACGGAATTATGTGTTGATCCAAATTAGGGAAAGGATAGAAAAACTAGAAAACTATTGGCAAAGGAAATCATTTAAGAATTGTAATACAGGTTTTTGGTAGTCTCCATCAGTTTTCCGCAAGATCTACCATATTTCCTAAACACTCTCTTTTACAGATATTTTCCTGGTGCGTATACACCTTTTTCCTGCTTTTCGCAAGGTTAGTTGAGCTAATGCCTAAAGATTAACTAGCTAAAGTGGTAAAATGCGTTGTAAACCTAATTTATTTTATTTCAGTAAGCGAAATTCCATTTCAAAGATGAGGTCGCCTCATATCTTGGAAACGCCGTAAGTGGTAAGAGATATTATCCCCAAGAACGAGCAGACTACCGACGCTTGGTTTTTAATTATTTTTGAAAATACTGCGACATACACAGGTTTATGCTTTTAGTTCAAATTTTATCCATAAAAAAGCACAGTTATATTTTCGAATAGTAAAATTTAAGTGAGAATCGGTTAGAAAACTGAGA
This sequence comes from Ischnura elegans, assembly GCF_921293095.1. Taxonomy (NCBI): domain Eukaryota; kingdom Metazoa; phylum Arthropoda; class Insecta; order Odonata; family Coenagrionidae; genus Ischnura; species Ischnura elegans. The sequence goes on along the minus strand of NC_060246.1, from coordinate 79,360,203 downwards.
ACTCACGTTTTGACGCGACTAAAACAGTGTGTAAAGTAATATGGAAACTCAAAGACGACCAAAATCTGTGATTTTATGAGGCACGAGTCGAAAATTAAGTTGAAAGGAAGGTAAGGGTATTACCTTGAGAAGGCATCGTGTATTTTATTATGCAGGCAAGTGCCATCCGACAATCATGAGCCAACGATTGATAAGACGGCTGTGCGGGTACCATGAAGGTGGAACCCGTGAGAGGAGGTTAGCTGTTTGAATTTCTGCCCACGGACCTCGCATCCAAAAGAACTATTGCTATGGCAGAAAAATGAAACCTGAGCCACCCGCATCGTCTGTGCATTCCATCCGTAACATGAAATCTCACTCTTTGCCGACCTGTCCACCTTCACTCTCAAGGCCCCATCGTCCTTGGCCACATATGACATTTTCGGTCCCACACGTCCTTAAGCCAGAATCACACGACCATTTTTTTCCGTTCCTCCGAGCGATAGCTTTTAAAGGATCGCTCGATCCATTCGCTAAATTCCGTCGATTTTCGTATTTTCAAGTGTCGTTAAATTAAAAGCCAAGCGTGGCGTTACAATCGCTATTAGAGGCCGTGCGTTCTGATTGGATGAAGGCCGGTGCCAGCGATGGTTTCGGCGACGGAAAAAAGGATATGTCGAGAGATGGAAAAAGGGATGGGATTTCCATCCCTCGCGCCATCGCGGAAAATGGTCATGTAAAACGGTCAGTATTTCGCCATTATTTGAGCGATCACTGGAGCTGTCCCTCGTAAGGGATGGAAAAAATGATGGTGTGACACAGGCTTTAACCTCAACTGCATCCCTTCCTCTGCGCGAGGGCAACGCGTAAACTTCTTCAAACTGCTTCAACACAGTGTCTGTATTATGCATGTAGCACAATTCTTTTTACTGGCGAGTAGTTAAATGATTTCAATGGTTAAATGTATTCCATGGTCGCGAGGAAAGATTAAGAACAAGAAACTTCGGCTGCAATAAACCATCTCACACTGTGGAGAACCCGAGAAAAGTTCATACAACTTTTATCGCTGGTTAAGCAAGGAATCTCTCATTCTTTATACTTATGAAGGTTTAACCAATCCACTTTTAAATTGAACGATTTTTAGCTTAATCATAGCAATATCCTTTTTCTTCTCTTTTTCTTGAATGGCATGCTCATTGCGGGTAATTTCTCACTTTTTACCGCGACTGCAACGCTTACTTTTTTAAATTATCAATTTAAAGCAGAAGTATTTTAAATTAGCATCCTAAGAAACTAAAAGTTACGTTACGAGGAATCTGATTTCATGCATTCATTTCATATCGAGGCGCGTGAGGACGCGAGTTGCAGTCCAGCAGCTGTTGAGTGAGCGGTTACTCCTCCCCCATTGGGTCACCCCGCCGCCATTTTGGCTCAAACTTGGTCGACCGTTGCCGCTGGACCGATTACGTCTCCTCCTCTCGCCCTCTCTCTTCCTCTCTGGCTGGCTCCTCCCATTCGTCTCCCTCTTGAGTCGGTTAATAAGTACAAAAAAAGAGCTCGGTCGGGAAAAGGGTTAACCTCCCACGCCCTTGGTTTCGTCCCACTCCCACGTTCATCCTCCTCGAGCAGAGCCATTCTCAATGCCGCCCTGCCACTCCGGTCGGCGGGCCGTGGATGCCGCAGGTCGTCTTCCCATGAGCCCATGTTGAAAAGACCAGTGGATTCTTTTTGCCGCCACTTCAGTCATCCCCCTCATACCCTCCTCGGAATCTTCCTCGTCCCATCTTGCGCATCTGAGTTGGGGAACAATACGGTAACTTATAATACAGCCAGGGGCGGATCCAGCAACAAATTTGGGGGTGGGGATCATGATCCGGGTACGGAGAGTATGGAATAAATTTTTTCGTGGTAGAGAGGGGCGTTCTCCCGAGTAAATTTTTTTAAATTGCCCATTTTTTTAACACATTTTGGAAGCTAAGAATTCAATTTTATTCTTATAACCAGATGAATTTGAAGAATTTTAGACATTTAATGATACAAAAAGTATTATACTAATAAAAATAAAAAATGCTTCGCAAAATTTGGGGGGGGGAGTCATGACCCCTGTGACCCTCTCTAAATCCGCCACTGAATACAGCGGATGATATGTTCCATTCATGATAAAATTATTGGAATAGATGGAAAGATTTGATAAGACTGACTTTGAGTATTTGTTTGAACTAGCGGAAAGATACTTACTGTGAAATTTGTAAAAACCGTGGAATGTACCATAGTGGGATAAGATCGATAGGCTTAAACCTCGCGAACATTTCGTGAAGTGTAATCTTGAGTTGACTCCTTCTGAGTAGAAATACGTCATTCTTGACTTCTGATTTGAATGGGCACCGTGGTAATCACATCTCTGCTTCTTTTGAAAATGTGCTTGTTTTATACCAGCCACCAGAGCAGTATGACCGCGATAAAATTCATATTTTTTTGCCACAAGATAAGAGATTTTCCTGGATCGGAAATAGAAATTTTATTTCCTAAGACACTTCACGCATCATAACGTTAACCAGGTTTTATTCTCTATCATTGAAATTTTACAAAGGTTTATTTTTCTGGGTTTTGTGCTAGTACTGATTTCTATGATTTATTTCATGCTGATTATGTCCCCAATTGCCCTAAATTGAATGACGAAACTGCCTATGTAGGCCAATAATGAAGCGTTCACGACATAGAAAGTTTATCATCAATCATAGTACTAATTATTTGAAATCATGGTATTTGATTTAGTAAATGTAAAATAAAAATCATTCCCGAAATCGCTCTTAATAAGTGCGTTTGTTGGATTGTGGCATCCAGTCAGTAGAATTTTTCATTATCTCGGAGGAATTGCCATTTATGCCGCTTGATTGACTCTGAAGTTTTAGATAAGTAATATGAATTCATTTTATTAAATACCTTCAAATGAATTCACTCAAAATTCCCCAAAATGATTGTAATAATAATAAATTATGCGCCAGGTAAAGATAAAACTCCCCCTTACTATCGAAACAGAATTTTTGACGTCTCAAATGTAACTTTCGCTATCAGTACTACATAAAGTATTGAGACGAGCGATTTCTCTCCGTTTTGTGTCGTTTTTTAGAAAAAGATCGTAATTATTAAGTGCTATATTCTCGCCTTGACTCCTCTGTGTTACTTACTTTTCTGTGTTAGTATCTTAATTATGTTAAATAAAAATTATACAAAATCTTCATTGGATTCACGTTAAACAAATATGGTGTACTTTTACTTGAGCGGCAATGTAAATAAATTTTCGAGAGGATGAACCTTTGGATTGAGCTAATTCAAAACGTAGGAATAGCAGGGCACCGGTACAGTACACAGTTCCTCCAGTCTCCTACGTTCTCGAGCTGCTGAGCATCCGGAGAAACATGATGTCTTGCTCGGTTTAAAGACGTCAGTCTCACGCCTCCTTGTACTCGGAATTACTTACCCGTCTTCCTCCACTCCTCTGCTCTTCCTCCACGAAAGGGAGGGCAGAAGAGTGTGGTGTAAAGTGTTCCTTCTCTCAACTTGACTCCGGGAATATGGAAATATCCCGAGGGAAAGCAATCCAGAGGCTTCTCCAGGAGGACGCTCACAGGTTCCCGCCACATCCCAACCCCGCTGTCGTGGGCGTGGGGAGAGAGAGAGGAAGGGAGAAAATGGGACGGGCTGTTGGAAGTAGAGCGTTTCCTCGAATCTCCAGGGAGAACAACCCCTTTGTCTTAACCGTCGAGTCATTTCTTGAAACTCGGTTTGACACAGAGCACGCCAATTATGGGAGATGACGGATTTCAAGCCCGAAGGAGAGAACCAATTAACTACGAGCTATTCGCACACATATTCTGCCTCTCTCTCTCGTTAATATACATAGGTACCGTCTGTCGCTGGCGGACGCACAAATTACCCAAGTGAGGAGACTTGCGAGATTCGTTCGAGGTGTGATATAAGGCTTTTCGCTCATCCAGCGCTCACTTCCATTCGTACCCCTTACCCCGAGGAATGGAGGATGTGGTAGAGTATCCGTGGGAGGCATCTGATTGCTTATGGTATTCTGCAGGAAATAAATTGGATCCAAATAATTTCGACCTCCCCCCCTCTCTCGGTAATATCTCGATTTTCCTTTTGGGATGGGCTGCTTCTCGGGATTTCATTTTGCCGCCCTTTTAATTCCATGATTAAAATTACATATGTGGTAAACCTTTTCTAATGCGAAGTTAGTAAAGGCTTTTTCATTCCGCTATTTAATAAATAATTCGCGACTGGCTAAGTACTCCCTCCATCCGTACTTTCTGTCTCCTCCGTATCTCACCTAAGAGCTGCCTCTCCTCACGCCTCACACTTCGTCGCTCCTCCTCCTCTCCGTCCACCTCACCTTCTCGATTCTTCTCCATTATAATATAATATATAGATTAATACTCATAATTCGCGGTTAATTGTGCGTAAGTTAGGCGATTGGAGGGGCGCAAGATTAGTTTCCAGAGATTTTTCGTTTTAGGCTTTCTTTTAGAGTCTGGTTTTAATCCTATTCTTATTTCCCAATGGGGCCCTTGAAAAATGAACGGTGATCGGGCGGGTGGGTAGGTATTTCTTTTTCTTCGCGATCTCTATTCTTTCTTTATCTCTGACTTTTTTTCTCCAACCTCTTATTTGTGCTTCTAAGTTTATGGTCGAGTCTCATAATCCCCGAACCTTTCTAAAGAAATTTTTCATAGGTTTCAGATGAAGGTTTGGTGTTCCTCTTTCTTCAGCACTTATTTAACTAAAAGTTTCTCTCACAGTTGATTAGTACTCTTTACGGTTCCCTTGTCTCCATTTAACAGAAATAATTTTTTAAACAGATGTCTTTGGGCCATCATGTTCTTACATAGCTACATCTGCTTAATTTAATAGTTCTCCCAACAAATATAAATCAAATTGTAGTGCATTAGCATCATCATTCTTCTGTTTTACACCTTTCGTCACCTACTCTTCGTATTCTATCCGGGGTCTTCCCCTGCCGTACTTGCCTTCCATCTGAACTTGAACGATACTCATAGATTTAAATTTATTCTCAGAGAAATTAAATTTAGTTTTATTCCGCACAGATCTGTGTGGAATCCGTGTGGAATACAACAAAGTTTAATTTTTTAATCTATCATGTCAAGATTCTAAAAAGTAACATCGCAAACCATTAATTTCTTTTGAAAGGTAGTTTTCATCAGATGGTAGTGTCTCGTAGTGTGGCCGGTTTAGTTATTTCGTTTTCTTCCCAAGGTTTTAAAAAGACCCATCTCCTCTCTTTACTGTTCTCAGAACATCCCCATTACTCAAACGATCAATCCATTTAATCTTCATCATTCTCTTATAGTGCCATATTTCGAACATTTCCAGCCTTGATTTCGCTGCAGCCGTCTTCGTCTATGCCTTACTCCCATAATGAAGTATACTTCAACTGAAATTCACAATGCATTTCTTCCCTACCTCATTGCTGATATTCGGAGCTATTAAGAGACTTCACTTTTTGTCGAATGCTCTCTTTGCTTGAGCTATTCTACCGACTATTTTCTTCATTCTTCGTCCAACGCTGGTCACTCGGTTACACAAGTAGCAGAATTCCTTCACGACATCCAATTTCTATTTTCCTATTTTAACGCTGGTTTTATGTCGCATGTACCTATAATTAATTCAGATGAGAGGTATGGGAAGAATAATTTTTCACCGACTGACTTTCCGGTTGATGCTATGGCAGATCATGTGTTCATATTGTCATTGTTATTTATGACCTAACTTTACTCCCACTAAAATCATTGGTCTTCACTTTTAGGATTATTTTTATTCACTATGACTTTCACATGAGTATTTCACAGTCTCAGGTGATCGTTTTCAAAAATAAAATCCGAATTATGAGCAAATGGTCCTCATTATGTGAAAATTTTACAGTTTTTTCGATAGTGAGCTCTTTACGTTTTGAGGTGACACCCGCATGGCAAACCAAGTTACGGGGGGTGATCCAAAGGGGAAAGCTGCGGCGGTTTGGGAGGGGGGACATTGGTTTTCAAAAGACTGTTTATGCACTTCACCGGGAGCGAGACTTGGCGTACACCACACCACTCGACCGTGGCGGATTGAGTATCCCATTCCGGGAATCGGGAAGCGGACGAGCGCATTGATAGCTACTGGCGTTGAAGGAGATTGAATGCTGTAGCGCAGACGAACCGAATTGCATTTCGAGAAGAACTGTGCGCAGGGTTAGGGAACACAGACCACCTCGTTTCGCACATCTGGTGTATCTTGATTCAGGAAATTCGCACATGAGAAGTCACCGCTTTCTATTTCAGGCATTATCATTCTGTATGGAATTAAAGCTGTGTCACCAAAGCCGCGGGAACGCACAAACAGATTCATTGCAGAAATTTAATTTTAAGGCCGGAAGCGCAAAGTTGCGATTTGGTGAATAGTATTTAAAAGACCATCTAGACGTGTATAAATGAGACAGAGCTATGATGAAGTACGTTGTATTCGTTAGCTGACCCGTAGAATTCAATAATGTTTGATATTTAATTTCTACGAATGAAAAATATATCATTTACTGAATCATTAGCAAAAGTACTGAACATTATACACACCTCGATCTTTTGTGAATAAAACTTTTGCCATTTCCTTTGATGAACCTGCGTCGAAGTAATGTATTATATTCATTTTAATTTTTTACAGTGTATTTAAATATTTTTTGTTATTTTATGTGAGCCGACACCATTTTTTCCACTTCTGCAAACTCACAGGATATTTGCCGGTAAAATCTCGTAATAATTCCTAATGAAGCATGTTTTAATTCGATTTTATCTATCTTTATGGTCAACTTTCGATTCGTAAGTACGAATGTAAGCAACTGTCAAAACATTAATTCCGTTCTAAGCCAATTGAAGCAGTTAATGACAGATAAATATGACAAAGCCAACGTAATCTACCGATAATGCGTAAAAAAATATGTCTCCCTCCCTCCTGCACCGTGTCCTACGTCATTCGGTTTATTGATGCGCATTGTTCGAAATGTCAACACGAAGTTTGATCTCTCTCCGACACACTTGGTCCGCGGATAAAGGCTCCATTTTATTCCTCCAGGCTTCAACCTCGCCGGAGATGATGCGAGCATTTCCCGCAGGAAATCCCGTCCACTCGAGCCAACATCAACGGGCGTCTGTGGCTGAGGCCCCGGAATTGTGCGCAAAGGATTGAGGGGAGAGTATCGCCGACGGCGTGACAGTCAATTTCTCCGTCTACATGGAAACCATAGCGCCCGGACCCCATTGTTGAGTCACCATGGGTCCATGATGATGCTTTTCTCGCCTTTCTTCCCAAAGAGCAGAGAGGATGTGCCACTGCCGACAAACTCGCAAAAACCCCTCGATCCCTCCCTCTCTTTGGGCGAACGGAGGGAGAGGGTGAAGAGGGGTGTGAATCCACCACTCTATGGCAATCGCCAGCCCTTTTACGCGCCCACCCCTCCTCCCCCCATCCCCCTGCGCCTCTCCCCTCGAGTCTTCCTCCATGCGCCCCCTCTTCACCCTCTCTTCTTCAGCGCACATGATGCCAGAAAGCCACTTGCCCTCTTCCACCCCCTCCAACTGCCCACTCCCAACCCTTCTCGACCTGTTTCTACGTTAGCTCCTCTCCTAAGATGTCACTGGACTGCTGGCGTGGTGGTCAATTGTCTCGCGGGTGGTTGATGACAGAGTAATTGTAATTCACTCCGAGGAAAGTCGTGGTCCACAGAACGTATTGTTGATGTGCGGAATTTGGTATATCTCTATAGCATCCTGCGAACCACCTCATGGGTATTTGGCAGATGTGATTATTCACCTAAATTTCCCTTTTTATTTCGCAGGCGATTCTCTACATTTCATCTCCATAGCTTTAAATATTTTACTTCTCTTATGATTTGAAGGAGTGGTATAGTACTTAGAGACAGATATCTTAGGTTATTTTGTCGTGAGGCAGAAATAGGGATGCTGGTGAAGAGAAACCCGGCGTCGACACTAGCATGCTCTAAACGAAAGCCGCCAAAGATACCAGAGTTTGATGTCCCAATCGGCGAACGGAGTTCTGCGTTTAAAGTGCCCCTCATGAAGCATGCAAGCAAGGATCTGGCATTCTAAGACATATCTCCGTCACCGCCAGGATTTGAACCTGGACCAAGAGGGTGGGAAGTAAGCACTGCAGCCAAAACGTCAACGCGATCCCCCCACATAGCCTAAAGCTCATATTGATTTTTCATTAACATAATAATAGGTTTTCCATTGCACCAGAAACAGATAGGCAACCTAATTATAAACTCGCGTATGAACCCAGCGCTCGCAATATTAACCGTTGCTTCGGGTTCACCAGGTGGTATTGAATTATGGATAATACGATATTATTATATATTTGAGTCTTAGGAAATTCATCGTCCGCGTTTGATAAAATATTTTATTTGTCATCAAAAAGCGAAAAATTTATTCCAAGAAATCTTTTTTCGGGTACACCCGCGTCACAGTTTAAAATATGCGCACAGAGTTTCGTCACCGCTGCTGAAAACGAATCGATTGGTAGATATTTTATACTGTGACATGGTAGTACTAAAAAAAGATTGTTTAGACATTATGGATCGCGAAAATTTGAAACAATTGAAGATCATGCTTTTCGAGAAAGCACGTTTTCTCCCGACTTTCGGAAGCGGAGCAATGTTTCAACCATGGGTTTAGACCCCTGGAGAGGGAAGCTCGTTAGCTTTTAGACAATGTCATTCGATTGATTTTAAGTTCCAAGATGCATTTCATTTGCTATTCAAATAAGGTTGCTCAGCATATCCATGATATCCCCTCTAAAATCGCCGTAGTCAAAATTTGGTTTCTGATCTGGGGAGAGAAAATTTCAAATTAGCTATAGGTATCATAGAGTAAGTGTGCACTTACTCTATGATATAGCTTATATACTTACTCTATGGCTATATCAACACGCATCTTCCTCCAGATTTCAACCAGATGAGTTTGTACTCAATTGCAAGTTACGGCCATTATGGATCGAATCGTTTGGTTGAAATCGCGAGAAACGTTTTCGAGTACCTGAACCACAATATTTATTTCGTTTCCAGCGAGCACATCATCTGACTCCATGACTTCGATACTTCACATTCGCTGGCTTTGTAATGCTCCTCTTCTTCCGCGCCACCATTCAAACTACTTCATATCGCTCGTCTACATATACTCCGCCACTCTCTATCCGTACATCTCCTTCTTGGTGCTGCCCTCATACTCCGCCAGACCGCTCCACTCCCTTCCGCTTCTACTCCTCCTCACGAACGGAGGGAAATCAGAGAGAGTGTCAGTGACAGACGCCAAAGAGGAGGCGCCGGAGAGGAGGGTGCCGGAGGAGGGGTGCGGTAGGAGCAGTACAAGAGTTGTGGGGAGGGCCAGGTGGAGGCGAAGCGGAAAGCGGGCGCGCGTGTTGTGGTGGGCCGGTTGGAGGGACGGAGGAGAACATATTCCGGTCGAGAGTGCTATCGGTGGGTTGAGATTTTCCTGGGCTCAAGGCGGTGGTTTCACGAGTGTCCCGAATCCCTTATCGTATCCAAAATCCGATGTTCACACTTGCCGTGGAAATATTCGAATGGCGGACTGGATGATGGTAAACCATGCAGGGGACAGGATGGGAGAATTATGCCGACACGTGCGATGGAGATTTTTTTGCTCGTAGAAAGGAAGGGTTTACTTCCTTATGATTTGGTTCTATTCCTTGGTTCTCCTCCTTGCGGTTCTTGTACTTAATAGCAAAATAGCCAAAAGGCATACGCCCGTGAAAAATTCTCTGGCAATGTGAATAACAGATTTTGTTGATTGCGTTCTCGGATGTACCCTATTCCGCCATAACCAAGACATGGATGACCGTGCACGAGTTACTGTTTTCAAAATACTTTTCAAAGTTATTTTTTATAATTTATTCATTCTTTGCTATTACGTTCCTAGTTGAGAGTTTGAACGGTATGAGCATTTTCTCACATGGGTAAGGACTTTTTTGCTCTTATACGTGATCCTCATTTGAAAACAATGTGAGTGAAATCTACGGGCTGGATGATTGTCCATCAATTATTTTTTATTATTATCATTGCACTAAACAGCACTTATCTCCACAGCTTAGGTAAATATGTTTTGTGTGTGCATTAACGGTGTAGAATGAACATGAGTGGATTTTATTCCTGCACAGGTATCCATGTTTTCCACAAATTTAAAAATATGCGGTAATAATAAATGAATTTAAAACCATTAATTGCACACGTTCACATTTTTGCCTATTTGTACTAAATATAAATTGCAATAAATTCAACTTTAATACATTTTTGCTGAAGTACTAACGCAAAAAAGTATTGATTCTTTCTGAAAAACGATATTGAAAAATTATTGATCTCGTAGCTATAGACAAAATATTTTAATGATTGTTGAAACTGGTCAAAATAAATTTTAATTAACGTTTAATGCCGTCACATGTAATGAGATTGTTCTAAAACTCCTCTATGACAGGGGTTATTAGGAAGAAATCTTGTTTAGAGATGCTCACTGCGAAAAGCAAAGGGCATTCAATTTCCTGAAGTATTTAATTAAGATAACGGTCCCATGACCGGAAGGAAACTGGATCCGTTTCTGTCACGGAAAAGGAATGCAAAATTACATAATTAGGGTCAGCGCACCTGCACTGAAAATGGTACAACGGTACTTAATTCACCACTCAATATAAACGCCGAGGGATGGAACGGAAGAAACGGGCGGAGTGCATTCGAATATCGGGTGTTGAGGGAAAAATGGAAGGTGGGCATTTCGGTGGTCAACGACGCAAACTCAACAACACCACACCTCCGTCCCTCGCCAAGCAGTTTGCTGCTGGACTAGAAAAAGAAAAGGAAGGAGGCGAATGGGAAACCAAGGAACACAAGAACAGGAAGTCGGCCAAAGTTTTGGGCCGTGACGCTGAAAAGTCCTGTCCTTTGAACTGGCTCACTTCACAACACGAGAGACAGGAAAATCTTTTGCTCACTCTTCACCCCCGTAAGATCTGCAGGAATTTCTTCCTGTGCTTTCACGTGCTCTAAGAAAACTTTTTCCCCCCGCCTCCTTGTTCCTCCAACACGCTCGTTCAGTGCGAGCGCACCACGCCGTGCGTTTCTCTCGCTGGCCACCTCTGCACCGCGCAACCCGGAGGGATGGAGAACAATGAGCAAAAACGCATGCGGAAGCGCAAAGCCAACCGGCTCGAGACCGCCATCCTCCCCATCCCCACTCCTCTGTCTCAGAGGAGCGTAAGCGGATACTATCCCGCCTCCGCTTCCTCGTCCAACTTTAAGACGTCTCCTTATAGAGCCCTTCCACCAAAATTGGAGTGTGAGTGAGATACAAACAGTATGGAGGTCTAACAATTGGGCCGATCCTAACAGGAACAGAATAGGTATACCAAAACAAGGAGAGGATGAAAAAGGAGTGATGCAGAGAAGGCGTTGTAAAATACCGTTATATTTTCAATTCTGTTTAACACTCATCGTATTTAATTGGGTAAATACTCCATATAAATAATTATTACCGTGTTTATGACGTACCCGTTAATCATAGCAATCAATGAAATTCCTTGAGGAAGCGGAGATCCTGGTTCCACTGTAGAGGATGTTCAGGCATATTGGCTGCATTCAAGAATTGCATGTTTACTTTCTTAAATAACTGATCAATTTGTCATTTTCAATGAGGCATGAGATTAATTTAATTTATTTTTCTGAGAGATTTTTCATCTAAACCTAAAAAAATATACAACATAGTGTTAAAACTTATAGTTATGATACCCTCATTTTGAGTTTTAACCTTAGTCATTGATAATACCGTTGTATTAATGGGCCAGGCCCTCCTAAAACACCCTCACTGATGCGTAATTATCCAGCCCACATTCTCTCCAGCACGGATGTCCCAGCAGGAAAAGAACGGGCATACATTTAAAGAAGGAGAGAATGAACGGAGGATTAAACAGAGGGAGAGCAATAAACAGCCGCCGTAATAATAATAATACATTTTTGTTCTCTCGCCTTCCCTCTTTTCTTTCGTGCGTGCACAAACGAAATTCTCGCTTAAATCTTCGTTTTCGGCACATCTGCAGAGTCGCGTTGCTCGTAATCGCCCGCGGTAAGGCTGGTATTTTCCTTCCGCCGAGAACCTTATTGACCTCACCTTTTCACGCCGTCTCAGTTCGGACGACGGACATCGCGAATGGGATCTCTGTAGGTACGAAACGAGACGGGTGGATGGAAGGAAGGGGTTATCGGAGAGATGAAACGGCCCGCCCCCTTCGCTGCCGCTGCTGTTTCCAGACCTGTCGTCTCCGAATGAAGTGGCCTCTCTTGGGGGGGGGGGGGGTTTGCGAGGGAGGAAGGTTGGAATTCCTCTCCTTTTTGACGTCCGTGTGAGTCCACCAGCCATTCGAGCGAAGGGCAATGCGGTGGTTTCGCCTCCAGCCGTCCCGAAATTCACGATTTCCGATGCGAAGAGCACGACTTGACGTGAGGTGGAGGTGGTGGTGGGGGGGTGAAGATTCACCAGAGGGCAACCGGCCCATTCCGGTAATCATCCGGCTCTTTCGACCCTGGAAGACTGCCATGAATGCCCAAATCCATTTACCACTCTGGTCCTTTAAGAAGGAAAACTGGACTTTTTAAGGGTAACTGGATCGGGGGATGTAGAAAGAGGGGGAGAGGTTGGCTGGAAGACAGAAGAAGAAAGGAATCAATGGAATTAAACGTAAGGCACACCTCTCCCTTTTTCTTTCTCCCGCTCGTCCACCGAGGAACCTCTCTCATGTTCCATTCTGTTTATCCCACTTATTTCCCCTCCTTGCGATTGTCCACTTTCTACCTGACGATTTGGAAGAAGCAATTTACTCATTCGGAATAATGAGACTTACGAGGAAATGGAGGTATCGTTGTTTTCGGTCGATTGCTGACAAGATGAAGAAGGCTATTATTCTTCCACTATGGTTCACCAGGTAGTAAGATCTCGAATTTCCTCGGATAGACGTGTGGTAATAACCTGCGACTGGTGGAAGTGACGAAGCGTCTGCCAAGTATCCCCTTAGTTCAAGATAAAATTGTTTGTTCCTTGTATTTTTTGCAATTCCAGCCAGAAATTGGCTAGATAAGTGCGTCCCAAATAACGTACATTAACCATAGGAATCAGAACACAAGTAAATAGTTGGCACTTTGGAAAGGCACCTGATAGGCAAAAAATTAGAGTATGAGTATAGTTATTTATGGACACGATAAAAATTTATTGGAGTTAAATCAATAAAATTCAATAGAAAGTATCGGCACTCGACCTAAATTGAACCTGACTTTGAAGAAAATGGATGTCTTAAATACACTAACTCTATTCAGTCTTTCATGTAACTGCTTAAGTCCAAAGTTAAAATTCTATCGGTTCATAGGATTGCTCATGAGATGACACCAGTGACCGATCGATTTTTTCGCGCACAGAGAGAAAAAATCTCTCCAAACTTCTCACCTCAATACAAAAAACAAAACCTTATTCATTATTTTACAATACTGTTTGAGAAACATCAATCAACATTTCTCTGCTCATAGAAAAATAAAGCGTTGGAGCGTTAAGCTCAGCTACCCAAGTTAGAAAGTGGAACGGTTTCATATTATTCATATTCAAAGCACCTGAGACCGATGGTGTTAGTACTATATATCATTAGATACAGGTTCAATGAAAGGGTAATGCGAATTGGTGAATTTTAAGAGAATAGTGTTGATTCAATTTAATCCATACCCTCAACGTGAAATACTCCGATTTATAACTTATTCTTCCCACATCTTATAAACAAAATTGAAAGTTTTAACCAGCTTCTGTATCAGAGGATGTTAAATCCAGTGCCGAAATGAATATACGATAGAGTTTGTGCTAAATGGAGGTGTGACAGAAGTAAAATAGTTTTAAAATCAATTTTGCAACAGCTCACAAAACACTATTTACTGTTATCATATTTATATATTTTTATTGACGATTTTCATTGAGGTGCGGCGATCATGATAAGATATCTGAAGTTCCCATATCTCTGAGCCCATTTCTGGCAGTAGTACAGACATGCATTATTTTAGGTGTCAAGGGATTGATTTCTGTTGAAATGAATTTTACTTTGCGAAAATTTTGGCGTGTTTTATGATATTTCATGTGGCTTAAGGACGACGCACAAACAGGCCGAGACGTTGGAAAAGCAAAAATTATCTTATCATTTCAACGAAGACAACTCCTCGACACCCTAAGAAACTATAAAATAGACATCCTCGGCAACCAAAATACCTGAATAGGCTATTAGAAATATCTATGGGAGTGTTTATTTGGTAGAAAAAGTATAGCGAAGGAAAACCACGTAAAAGAGAAAGAACCACCAGAGAAACCACGTAAAGGATCGAGAGGGTTGGACAAGACGCGATTTCTCACGGTGATAGTTTCGTCGGAGACGCAGTCATTGGCGGGCGGGCCAGGGGCCGGGCCCCGGCGCGGCGGAAGACGGTGAAAGGGCAAGTGAGACGCGGGAGAAACAAGGAGGGAAAAGTAGTGAAAGGAAATGTGAGGGGGAGGAGGCTCGAATCTCGAACGCGCTGAAGAGACTAAACTCGCGCACAAACACACACACTGGTGTGGTGGAAGTGGAAAGATTGGGAAAAGGGTTAAGGGAATGAGAGTCAGACAGGCTGCTTGGAGAACGGGAGGGGGAAAACGACATAATTAAGAACAATGAAAGAAGGAAATAACACACAATAGAGGTGGAGAAGGGGAAAATAAGGTGGGAGGGGGGTTCTGGGAGAATAAAACTGAAAAGGGAAAAAATTGGGCGAAGCGAGGACCGGAAAAGAAGAAAAACAACACCCTTGAAAGAAGAGATAAAAACTTTTTTAAAAATAATAATGGTAGTTGGGAGGTGGTGGGGATGATAGGGGGACGAAATAAAGGCAGTGGTGGTGCCTTAGGCGGTGTTGTGTCCTTGCGCGAACACAGCGCTAGGCTTGACAATTATTGTATTGTCCTTAAAAAAAAAGAAGGGGTCGTTCGGGCCTTGAATGAGAGACGGTAGGGACGCGCGGACATCGTGTCGCTTTTGTTTTTCGACGCCTCTGTTCCATCACCCCTTCCCCATCACCACGCTCCCAACGGCTTGAACCACGTCCGCTCCTAATATCACTCCTCCTGTGACATTGTGGGAAAGTGGATGCTGGATGACCTATGACGTATCCCATACACAATAGGGGACATGATTAGGATGGGGGAATATTGATATCAGTAAAAGGAGCACGAAGATTTGGCGCAAATGAGGACGATCCAATTATGGAGGATGGGTCTGAGGTGCAGTAGAATAGCAAGCATCATATATCGAAGCAAAAAGAATGAATGAACCGAGAAAAATTCTTTATGATCTAATTTAATCGGATTCTGTGAAAGGAGATAGAATAATAAATTAGATAATGGAAAAAAATGATATCTATCACCATACTAGAGTGACTTCAGTTTAGGAAGATAGTAAAAATTAATGAGATACAGAATAATATGAAAGCAGAAATAGTTTGCTAATGTAAATTTTTAGATATACATATAGTCTCTAATCCATCCCTCATGCTAGGCTTCACTCTTGTCAATTTATCCAATTGATCAATTCTTATCTTAAACGTTTCAGTGGATTATTAAGATGATTAGAAAGCTTTGATTTGCTAATTTAATTTGAAGTATGATTTGCAAAGTTAATTTCCCAACATCATGGACATTTTTCATACAATTCCCCCTCACACTGTAAAAATTGAATAAACATTAGTTAATGAAATATCTGCTTGAAATGAAGTTAGCCACACTGAAGATAAAATCACATGAATACGCCTTTTTTCAATTAACCATAACCGTTAGCGCTTTAATGCGATTCGAACTGTGATGAAAGATTAGTTATAATCGAAAAAATGTTTTCTTTTACATTTCCACCATCGACCACGTCTGAGATTTAACTTGTATTCCTTCCATAAAGTTCACGTTCCTGATCACTGCGAATGCATCAAATTTGTCTTCCTTCATTCATGGCGGGATATCCACGGGGGGGACAAAAAATTCGCTCAGAGAATGAGCACAACATCTCCTCGTGCGGAGATCGTTAAATTAGGAAGTCCGAATATGATATCCTCGCCAGTTAGATAAAGTAAGCACCAGAAGATCGGGAGCAGGAGATTTCAACGCGTGAATAGATGGGGGACAGCATACGCTCGGGGCCAGCGGTTGAAGAACAATGGAGAGTCGCAGATGATGGGGTGCAGGGAGGGTGATCAGTATGGAGCGTGCCTTTTCTTCCTGGATGGGGGTAGCCGCTTCGGAGATACAAGGGCTTTCATTATAACATTTAGGGATGACATCAGCGCCGAGGTTAATTAAGGCGCACGAATCAAGTTACCCATTGTTCGTGACGCTTCGTCGAGGATAGAATGAGTGACACGGAAGAAAAGAAGCATGCCAGGAAGAGCTTCTAGACTCGGGGTCCCGAAAATTAATCATGGAAATGGAAGGCAATTTCTATTATTATTAACATAGAGTAATTAAACTACTGTCAGGGTTTTGCATTATTACGAGCGGAGGAACAGGAATAATTCTTACAGAAAATGAAGATATTATTGCTTGAAACTACGGAACGCTGTGGGAATTTTAGTGGTATTTAGGTACTTCAAAATATAATATTATATATTGTAATCATCTATATTTGACTTAACTGTTAAGTTAATAGATAAGAAACGACAAGGTCGTAAGTATATATTTCAATCTTTGTGTGTTTTTCCAACGCGCTACAAATTAAATACATAATCATTAATTACAATTGATGATATCAAATATTATGTAGTTAAAGTGACATCAGGTATTCCACAAGGTAGCGTAATCGGCCCCCTTTTTGTTCACTATATACATTAATGATTTCTGCTCCCGAATTAGCAGAAAAGTACGTTTACTTGCTGACGACGCTGTTATCTAACGTGAAATTAGTGATCACAAACTAAACATCTCTAAGGGTACCCCGAAACTAGAATTTTGGATTTAATTTCTCCTAAACTGTGACATTAATATGAGAGGGAAAATTGTGAATCTCATTTACCAATGCATATTTCATTCAGTATTTCAAAGAATGTCTTTAATTTTTTCCGTCTTTTGTCTTTTAGAGATGGTTCGAGGAAAAGGAAGAGATGCTGAAATCAAACCAAACATCGCGTCGGGGGAAGTACACCGACACTAAAAGGTTGAATTTTGATATATTTGTTCCTTTTTCCCTCGCTCAATCACGTTCCATTTCAGGCTCAAGCGTGGACAAATCATGTCTCCAGCTTTATTCTCGCTCTCCTTTGTCTTTTCCTCCTCCAAATTCCAAACTACCCCTCCTCCCCGTCCGCCCACACCCCTCTCCTCTGGCTCCTGTTTCCTAACACCTGCAACCAAAGCGGACAGACAGAGGCCGACCAAAGGACATGGTCCTCCCTTTTTATCTCATTTAGGCCGCGACTCCCTTTTGTCTCTCTGTTCCTTCCTCCGTGGTTATCCTCCTTGTCTATCCATCTCCTCTCCCCCCCTTAACAAACGAACATTTCTGCGCACCTGGACGTAGCGAAAGCTTCGTCGCCTTCCTTTTTAACTTAACCTCTCACCTCAGTTCCGTCTTTTATTCAAAACGCTGAAGTTGTCCGCAGCGTGGTCGGATGAGGCAGTGCCAAGCGTGTTTAGCGTTTCGTGACGTGTCGCGGTGTCCCGTGATATTTCTTCGTTTCATGAGAAGTATGGCCTTGAGAGCATATTTATATCATCAATGATGGCCCATTATCAAAAATATGCATTGGTCAACTCCTTCACATCTTTCTCTATTCAGAATCCAACTAGAATTTGTGAATTCTTCGTGCAATTAAGGTGTATCCTCAAAAGCACACTCGTTTGCTTCAGATCAATTTTCAGCATGAGATATTCCTGACAAAATATGATACTCTCCAACGCGTCGTATATCGTGCTACAATTAAGTTGCGAAGGGAAAATTATTCATCATACTTTCTCGACACGTGAAGTTTTCTTTATTATCAACGTTAAATTCTTCCAAATGGAATGTAATCGGTGTAAACTGTTGGCGACCATTTACTCTTCAGTTATTCCATCCTCCATTGTCGTTTTCCTATAAATGATTTGATAAATTTCTATATAATTCTTTGCCGTAATGCTATATCATAGCAATCCTAAATACTCGCCAAACATATACCAAAAATATTTTCAAAGGACTCAAGCTCACATTGAAATTTTCATAATAATAACTTTTTCAAAGCCGTTGTTCTCTTTTGCGAAGCCTGTTTCATAAACAGCCATTCCAATTTTTTTAATTTTTTTTAGCTTAAGACGACTTGTTTTACTTTGTTTATATATATTGTGATTAATTTACAATTTCCACGTTACTTGCACGTATTGCATGAACTTGATCAATATTTTGATTTTGTTTGCTATTTGCAAAGTAGAGTGAAATCGTAGCCCTAAATGGAATTTTTAAAGTAATAAAGCTTTTAATATATATGTATTTTAAATGCGACCGAGAAATTTATATCATAAAATACTTTTTTCTCAAGTTCCCACCGTTTCAGTCCATGTTTTTGAATCTTAAATACAGGTCACGCCAGAGACCTTCCTCGACGTATCTCTATAGAGCTTTTCTCTGGACGTTCTCTTTTGTTTCGTCTTGAGTGACATCACAATGAGCCATCGACTGATTTCAATGGGTTCAGAGAGTGGATTGGGTAGAGACTCATCTCCAGCAAATATCCCTCGCTCAATTAAATCTGTAGCGTCTAATTTGTTCTTTCGATCTGCTGTCAAGTGATTGGATCCTCTTATCAGTTTTTGATTTTCAATGGACCATTTTTAATGAAAGGGAATATCTCCGCCTACGAACTAACTTGAATTTTCTTGGATGGGAAACAGGTTTGTACCTGAATAATGAGCACACAAAAACGTGCCGAGCAGCATCAATCTCTCGTAAAAAGTTCAAGGTCCTAGCTTGCTACCATCTGTGGAGACAAAGGTGTGTTGCACGGATGAGAATTTAGTTCACAAGATAGAATGAAGAAAAATCAGTTGCTTGAAAAGAGGAACTCGAAAAAAAAGAAGAAAGAAATATTTCTTGCGGTGGTTTTTTGCTTCACCTATCAGGTGCTGGAGTGAAAATGTTTTAAGTGTGAACCCTCAAGAGATTATTAATTGGTGTGCAGTTGCTGAACATAACGTATACGATCATTTACAAAGGAAAAGCAAGAGTTCCCAGCGTGTAATTTAGTAATAAAAATGTAGTGTAAAACATTCCTTCAAATTCTTTCTTTAAACGATAAAAGGAACTGCCTCAAATAACAGAATGTAAGGACTATTGATGGAATGATATGATTACTTATTTTATGGAATCTCATTGCTTAAAAATTCAAAAGTTATTGTAAGGGAAGGCTGACTAGTGGCATATAAGTATAAATATTTCTTGGGTTTTGTGATACATTTTGAGCACATACATAGTCTGTTAATAACTTGATTTTATAGCAATGTGGACAAAATTTAAAATTTTCCAGAGGAACTGAAAAGCATGTGCTACTTTTAGAAAATAGGGCGTCATATATTCGATATTATCTTTTTAATTCGATGACCAAACATACTACATGAATGACAAATTAGCCCTGTAGTAATGTAATAATTTTCAAAGAAATCATAGTGAGTATATATCCATGGTAGAGGGTAAAATCCGTATTAAATGGCATTTTATCTATTTATTAATGAATAAATGTTAATATATAGCTCTATAAATATTTCTTTCAAAACCCGTTATGATTCTATTAACTTTAAAGTTCTTAGCGTCCGCCATTTTTTCTGCATCATGAAATTTCTTAAGCACGATTATTAAATGGAATGCTCATAAATTCGTTTTTTATCAATGCAAGGGGTAGGATCTCGTAGCCGTTTTCTGAAGGAATTTGAAATTAAAGAAATATTTTCTAAATACTGCGACTTATAAGAGTAGCATATAGCAATTTCCGAAGTACAATTTCAAAGTTCAATGATAATAATCGATCAATGTGGGCTGTCGTCAGGGGGTCTTTCATAACACATAGCCGATAGAGAGTTCTGAGGAATATTGAGTCTAATAATCATGAGATATTGAATAAATGCGTCCAGAGGCAATTATACCCACAACAATAAAAGGCTCTATGTTAACTGATTTTTCAATTGTCTATATATTTTTATTTCTTGCTTCAATTCTTCTTGGCTGTTTACCGTTTTATGGATTTGTTGATTTATAGGTTCTACTACCTTTGAATTATTTTCCTAAACCTCAGTTATCAGTATAAGAATTTAATTTGTGTTCCGCTGAAAATATGGGTTGAAGGATATATTGTGTCAGCAGAGGTTATTGTCACAGCTCTCATTTCATTTAATCTGGAAAAAAACAAAATTCGCGAACATCGAATAGTAATCGATGGACACTGATTATGTTTTTGCCAGTAATCTTTTTTGTCGGAAAATTCAACATTTTCCGAGAAGTCCTCTTATCCCATTCAGTTACTAAAAAGATCTACTGATTAACCTCTGCTCAGAACAATGACAGTTCTTAGGACGAAGTATAAATTAGGCATAAGTTTTTAGCACTCCGAACCTAGATAATAAATTCTCAATTTTACAAACAAATGAGCAAATAAAAATTAAAAATAGTGCTATTAAACATGAATTTATTACGAAAATTTGAAACGTTCGACCGGGGATAAAATATTATCTAATGATAAATCAAAAACTGCGTCCAATTTGGAGAAACCAAATGGTACTATCTCTTAGTTAAAACTTGATGACTAATAACCAAGTCCGTTGCAAAACTTGCCAAGTAAATTTGCGTCCGGGCAAATGCTGAAAAATGCATTGGAATAAGTATAAAAAAATCACCCCACATAAAAAAACGAATGCCGAGAAAAAGTTAGTGCTGGCACATAGGAGAATAAAAACGTGAATCTTGGCAAAGAGGACAAGTTAGAAAGAAGTAGGAATCTTTTGAGTGTATTCAGTGTTATAAACGTCGCATAAAACCGCTCTATGCGATATAATAAAGGGAGTGTGGGAGTATTCCTTGTTATAAACGGAGGAAAAAACCTCAGTATACGATATAATGAGAGGAGTGTGGGAGGATTGCTGAAGAGTGGACATGGAAAAGAGAAAAGAGACACGAGGGTTTCGCTTTGAGTGAATCCGCTTGGGTGGGACGAAAGGAATTGTGGGTAGGCAGGCCTTTAAGACGTGGATCGCGGAGAAGAGCGTCGCATATGTGAAGATGTCACACAAGGCCCACGGATGAGGGATAGAAAGCGTACAGAAAAGGAGAACCGAGGGAAGGACTCCAGCGGTTGACCCCTTAAAAAATGGAAAATACGAAAAAAGACATTCGAAGAAGGAAGAAGTAGGGTTTTTCGGGAAGTACCGAGCTGAGACGAACAGAGGGAAAGATACCACCCACTCGAGTGCCCTCTCTGGGATATGAGGTCTTCCAATTTTGTCTCTTGTAATGTCCCTTCAATCCTTCGCCCACCCCTCACTCGGTTGCCAAATAAAAAGGAAAATTGCAAAGAACGATGTCCCCGAAAAGGTTCCGAAGTGGGGTCGGAGGACCACCGCCACTCGTACAATTACACACACAACAAAAATGTCTCCCTGTTTTGGACTGGTGTAGGGGTGAGGGTTCGGTGGATTGGATGAGGACACCATGTGAAACATGCCCCTTCAACTTTTTCCCCAAACTAAACCAACTAGACTAAACCGCTCGCTTCACCGAAGTGTCCCCTATCCCTCCCTCCCCCTTTTCCCGAAGGGACTTCCCCCTACCCCAGTCAATACTGTCCCCTTGGTCTAGCTGTCCTCTTTAGCCGAGTTACCTAACTCCCCATATACCTCTGAAATACCTCACTCCTTAGTCCCTAAGAGACCGTCGTAACGAGTCTCCCCATTCTGTCCCTCCATTTCCCTTCACGTATCCCTAGGTCGTCTCAAAATTGACCTCTGGTAATCACCGTTTGCTTCTGCAACAGACGGAATGTCCGTATTATAGAAAACTTGTCGCAATTTTATACGCCTAAGGATAACTGGTATTACTTTGCGCTTCGAAAACTACGCGTTAAGGGATTACAAAAATATTTATTGTTTTTGCATGAAATTATAAACAAAGTTGAGGGTAATAGTCTGACTAGTCAAATATGTATGAATGTACCAAATATCAAAATAGGGTACAAGAGGACTTTTTATGCTGGGAATGTTACAAGTGATTACTTTAAAAATCCCCCTTTAAATAGAATTTATAATTCGTTTAATACATCTGCATTTATTTGAGCATCGAAGGAAATTTTGCCCGGAGGTGATGGAAATTATACACAAAATGAACATGTGAAAGTAAATATTGTATTAAAAACATGACCAGTGTGACTCTATTTTATAGGATTTGTATTTATTTTGGCTATAACAGTTCATCCTGTAATTGTATTTATATGTTGGATATAGGTTAAACACTAAAAATAAATAGATAAAATAAATGGTAGCTCTGGGACGCTTACTTGTGCATAGATTAATTACGCACACTGGACGCTATATATGGCTCTAAGAACTAACGGCTAACTGGTATTCTATTAAAATTGAGATGAGTTGTTCCATATCCGCCTTGTTGTTCTTTTCGGAGCTTATTTCTCTATTTATAAACGTATAATTTTTTCAGCCTGAAATGTCTTTTATCATTACTACCGCAAGAGTTGACAAACGACGGAGGAAAATCGCTCGAAAGAAATGAAATACTGCGTGCTCAAAAATGTCACGCTAATTCAAAATGGACCGAAATCCACTCTAATTTTCCAGGTTGTTATTCATTAGAAGACATACTTTTTTCACACGCTTTTTCTTAACTTGCTTCGTCTTTTTGTCTGTTAATTCGATGGAATCTTGTAAATAATTTTAAACTACTCCCCATTCCCAGTATCGGCTTGAAATTTTGCACCCTTGATTGCTTCTGAAGACAATATAATATTCAATAATAAGACATTTTTATACTCTGTTCAATTTTGCTTTAATTAATTAACTGAACATAAAAGATTTGTAAAATAACACATTTTTTCCAAAAGAGCCGGTATGAACAGCACTAAAAAGAAAAAATGAGCTTTTAATCACTCGGTCAATAAATCGTGGGTGATGATTAGGTTTAGATATTAATATTGCTTGCCGATCCGTATTCACGTATCAAACTTTCCTAAACTCATTTTAAGTAAACCTAATCAGCACCGAGTTATCACAGCACTCTCCGAGTGATGAAAACATTACGAAAAGCAAATTTTATTGAGGTACTTTGTAGTTGATGAATGCATCTGCGTTTCAGATTGTAGTTAATTTACCCAGTTTGCCTGAATCTATGCGCCATTAAATTGAGGTCTGCTACAATAGGTGAGGGTATACCTCCGGAATGTGCCAATGGCGGACGGATTCCGTGTATCCATGGTAGGAAGTGCCATTTCCTGGAGGTGTGTGGTTGACACTGATCGCGATCATTTCGAGCGGTTGATTTTGACTGGTTGCTTTGTGATCGGAAGTTGTGGTGTTTGAAAATCGTTACGATGGCTCATATCGTCACAGGAATAAAAATTATAAATACAGCGAAGTTCAATTTCATTGCTAACCAATCAGAATCAACCTTTCGGATTGATGAAAACCGATCGAAATAATTCCGATCAGTGTCAAGCGCACCCTCCTCCGCTACCTCGCATCGTGAGATTTTTCGGGACATCCAAAGGCTTCAACCGGATTTGAACCCAGGACTTTTCTATTGGAAGCCAAAAGCTCGAAATGCTAAGCCTCCTAGCCCTCCTTTACCTAAATACGGTTGGAAAACGGATCATATCCCAGTAGGGCTATACACTCTCAACATTATATACAGTGACAAAATGGAAGTTGTCCCGGGAGTGTATACATTATATTGCAATCAATAGCGTTGTAGCAAATATTTTTTTTTCTTTTTTTTGACAGCAAATTTATTTGAATGCGGAATTTGTCATACAGATGGGAAAAAATGCTTAGTGATTTTTTTTAAGTTTGATTAAAATGAAATCCGAAATATGAATGGCTTCCTGTCTGAAAAACTAATCATGAGCACTCTTTTCTTCGAAGTCCCTCAAACACACAATAGCAGCCGTTGAACAATTAAAAGTTATTTGATAGCCTTGATACAGGTTCAAATTTTTCCAGCATACCTTATTTGTTCTCATATATTTCATTATTCATCCTTAATTCATTTATATTGCTTCAAGTAATAAATAGTAACTAAAATATGATTTAATCAAAAAGAGGGATGGCACTTTTTCCGCAAATTTTCAACTAATGCACGACGCATTTCGACCTTATGGTGACTTTCAATTAACTTATCCGGTGTGAGCAGAATTGGTTCGTGGGTTCCTTGTAGGTATGAAAAGGTGTATTTTTTATCTTTAATATGAGGGCGATTCAATAAATAAGCCGCAAAACTGAATCGAGGGAAAAATAATAAAAGTAACATTCTGACAATTATTTCACTTTTCTTCTTATTCACCCCGTACATTCAGGCACTTCTACCATCTCTTTACAAGTCCTTGTAAGCCAGCAGAAAGGAAGTGCTTCGGTTGCTGTCGCAGCCAACGTGTAACCTCATAGATTACGGCATCATCTGCATCAAAATGAAGGCCACCCAAATGATTTTTAGGAGCTTAAACAGATCGCGCTATCTCATCAATCGTCACACGCCGGTCATTGAGGATGAGTTCTTCCACACGCTGCAATGTGGCTGCAGTTGACACCTCCGCAGGACGACCGACACGCTCCCCATCTCTGATGCTTTTCCTTCCATGGTTGAGCTTCTTCTTGTATCTAATTTAAATCCACAGCTTTCCGTGAGAAACAGTGTCCAACATAGACGGGATGCATTTCGCTATGCTTTTCTCATGTAGACAGTCCTTTATCCCACAAAAGTTGCACAAATACACGCTGTTCTTCTCGTGTACAGTCATGCAAGACATGAGCATTCGTGCACTAACAGCCTCTGACTGACTGAATACCTGCGAGATGTCTTATGAAAAGCATACATGAATCGCTAACCGTAGAAAGGCATCATGTCCAAGTTAAGAGATTTTTCTTTTTCCTCCTTTACGTTGTTGCTAGGTGCAAGACTCAACGTTTCCTACTAAAAGGAAACATGTTATGGAAACATATGCTCGGTGTCATTAGCATGACATGTTTCCTTTTAGTAGGAAACGTTTAGTCTTGCACCTAGCAACAATTTATATAAATATAAGATAGATCGTCCAACTTGGACATGATGTCTATCTGCAATTAGCGATTTTAACATATGCTCCCGTTTGCTGGCAAAAGATGCACGCGTAATTAAAACAGTATAAGGCGCACACACGTTTGCGACTTATTTATTGACTCACTTTCGTATAATCTCATGGGAAATATTGCCTGAGGAGTTGCTATCATGCGTTTTCGTCTGAAATCTGTGCAGATAAGAAGAATCGGGTGGGCGTCGCGAATCGTTCGCGAAGAAACCTCAGCATCATCGTCGTTCGGACCACCATCACCTGCTATGGCAAATACACGACCGTTCTCCACCCGCTCTCAACTGGAACCAGCCAGCCTGCCACCCGTGGGAGTCATTTCCTCAGCCTCTTTCCGTGTGGCGCAGGTAGGCTCGCAATCTCGATCTGCGGAATGCAATATGCGGCGTGCAGGTGATGGAGAGATAGCCATCGGGCCCGGTTTGTGTCGCTTATGAGTGTGTGGCTGCTACCTGCTCTTCGCAGTCGAACAAGGATGCGGGTCGAGATCTGTGGTCACTGATGGAGGAACGGATCGCAAAGCAAAAAAGAAAGAGGGGACACTCTGTGGACCAATGCTTCTTGAGTAGAAGGAGAGTAAGGAACATGAGGTTGTGGGTGGAATCCCTCTATGCCCTCACCTTTGTGATAGCGGGAAAAGCAAGAAAGTGGAACGTACGGTGAGTTGAAACAGTGGGAATGGGTCACGACAGATGCTTCTCAGAATTAAAAAAATGTTCTTCACATTTTCTTGAGACAATTCTTCATCCCCTTGAGTGCTACGGTTTTTGCATATTCCAGTTTTACCCCCACATCTAAAAATAATATTTCAAAATTTTAGTGAAGAATTTGTAAATATTCTGGCGGAAGTTTTCCAAAATAACAAAGTGTGTTTAGTACCACAGCAAAAGAAAAATTAAAATATGTACCAACAGTTGATATAAATCGAAATTGCGTGTTCAAAAAAGATGTGGTCAAAAAGTTGAATAGGCTTTAGATGGGATTGAAATCTTTTATCTCATTCACAAAATTCATGAAGAATGCAATAGGAATTTTCAGGAAAATTCTCTTCTTTATAAATACCAGGAATCATTCGAAATTCACTTTGATAATGAACATCCACCACTTGTTCCAATAAGAAATAGCTGAAAAAATTATGGAGCGCAATCGAATTAGTGCATTATTCAGATATGACACCAACGTGTAAATATCCATATTATGTTCCACTAGTTTCCAAGGCACAGGGGTCTTTATTTGATCGTCGAAGCTAATTGTTTCAGCTGAAACCAGTTATAATTTACATCTTGAATACCCGATGAAGATGTTATTGGTTTCTAAATGTATAACATGGAGGCCACGTATTTTTCTATGACAAGAGGTAGAGTACCATAGGAACATTTCTTGAAAAAAGTATTAATTCAGGATCACGAGGGGCCTCCTTATTAATGGCTATGCCATGCATTTGACGAAGTCGGTCGTATATGAGTGGTGGGATTGGAACACCCCGAGGCGCTGCAATTGAATTGAGTCCCTGATCTTCCAACACGCGACGCCGATGGTACCCAACCTCACCACCTCCCGGACGTTAGTCGTCAGATCCCTGATGAAAGCGGTGACCCATGATCACGCCGGTTGGACACCACGAATGAGTGTGTCAGTGGTTCAACCAGAAGGAAACCCCACGGTGGGTAACATCCCTCCCCCGAATGCCCCAACCCTCTCAAACCCCATAACCACGGCACTTCCCAACACGGCTCACTCCCCCTCTCCCTATGGCTAAATAATCCCCTTCACAGAGCACCCTGAATGGGGCGAGTCTTTGCAAAAGGGAGCAGCGCGTGTGTGTGAGTGAGGTGCGGTATCTGCTGCCTTCGTCGTTGCCTCGTCTTTTTATCGAGGGAGAGAGAGAGAGGGAGAGCCATCCACATACGGAAAAGCCGAATGTAAAAAAAAGAAACGATGGCAAGACCGAGTGACGTTTTCGTCCCCAAGAAGAGTACACTTTGTGGGAAAGGAAGGGACTGTTCGCGCCTCCTCCTCCTCCTCCCTTTCCAGTTCGAATGCGAGTTCCCAACTTGGCCTGCCATTTGGAGTGTGTCGGGCGCAGGGAGGGCCACCGCTTGAGATTTGGTCAAAGTGGACATCTCCCTGACATCATTCACCAACAAGTCCCACACATATGTATACCGTTTCCAGACTTTAGTGTGTGCATGTGTTCCCGTTCTCCTGCTCATCTCCCTTTGAGTCATGGTCCTTTTTGTATCGTCATAGTTTGCGGTTGACCTCCCTCCCTCCTCTCATCTTGGTCGCTAAACAGAGAAATAACTAGTGAGAAAACGGTTAAGGGCGTCCACCCTTTGACCATATCCTGACCCCCACTTTCGTCCCTCTATTTCGATTCAAGGAGTGCATTCGAGGAGGTTTCTTCTCATATTCTCTCCTCTTTGGGGGAACGGCTCACTTTTTTACACCGCAGGTCCTTAGCGGCATTGGGTCAAAGCAGTATCTCCCTACTTCTCTTACCTTGCTGATCGTTTCGGAACTTCGTGGGTGGAGGTGATGCCTTTCCAGCCTTTTCCATTCGACCCCAGATACCGGTTCCATTCAATTAGTTCTAAGAAAGTGCCCCAAAGTTTTCCCCACCACTGGTCGAAGTGGAGAGATATTTCAAGTAAGGAAACGGCCGTGACACACCGAATACGATTCCGCGCAAAGGAGACCTCTTTTCTCAAGGGACTCCCGCTGTGCTCGCACTTGCAAGCGAATCGGACTAGAATAGCATCACTGCCATACTGTGAAGATGATTTTTTATTTGAAGCGGGAAATGACCTGGATGATTGAAGTCGTGAAGTGATCGATTGAAGTGCTCAATATTAAAATAAACAGATAGAAGCGCAAATTAAAATTATAACGTGATTAAAATTTGCTGTGCAAAATAATAAGTGAAGAATTGGAAGAGTGAGAATAACCCCTCGTCTTTACTTGCATTTTACCCCATTATTCGAACCAATATCCAAAGTATTAGTTTATGGCTCGACCAGATTCGGGTTATAGACGAGGCGAGTGTTTTTACTGACAATCGAGAGTAGAATTCCCACACCTCAAACGCACATGCAGGTGACGCAGTGAAGATTCCATGAAAGCTAATCTGCGATCGCTTAAAAATATTTTTAAAAAGTGAATACCACAAGTGCTCATTATTTTTCCTGCGACATTATGCGCATACATGTCTCCTCTAAAGCCATCAGAAATTGTTGCGGGAAGGCGCCTGCGTAGCTAAATTTCTTAGTACAATAACGGTGGCGTTCTTGGTATCACTGTTGGAATCTATGTAAAAGCATTAAATTTCATCATTGGCATTTCCGCTTTCCGGGTGTACTTGAGGGAGGCTAAAAAAAAGTTTCATACCTCTCGCTAGTTCGCGATTATTTCCTAAAATATCGGGTTTCTTTGTTTTAGTGAAGTGCTTCTGGTTATCAACAGTCACCAAGGAGATGATTATCTTTTTCATTATGGTATTCTACCGATTAAGGTAGGTTTCAACGGAGCACTAAAGAAGTAATCTGGGAGCCTCCCTTTTTCCTTCCAGCACTGCCTTCTTCCATACACTGTAAGGCCTACTACTTTTCAATTCAAACTAAAAACCCTATTCTCTTCCTTCCCCTCCCTCGTTAAACTCACATTCTACCCTCTAACGCCGTTTTCAACATCCCCTCCCCGCTAAGTACTCCTTCCATCCATACCTTATGTATCCTCCATATCTCATCGAAAAGCTGCCTCACCCGCCATGAAGGAGATGATGAAATTATAAATTATGCATGCAACGCATAGGGTGGACAAAGCCGGTGGCCCGAGTGAAAGATAGCGATGTAGCGCCTTGAAAGATCGTATCGGTGCGTATGACTCGCACTCGCGGAGGTGAGATATCCGTTTGAGAGACATCATTCTGGAAAGAACAGAAATCTGTCACTTCGAATCATTATTGGGACGCGTTGGTTACAAGGAATAAACTTAATGAAACATAACGTCTCGTTCTCATATATAGTAGAAAAATAGATTTTTCAATAAATTTTTAAAAATATTTTTAATCAGCAACTCACTGTCTCATAACAGAACACACTTTTTAGGGTTTAAATAATGTAAATTGTAAAATAAATGAACGAAAAACACTTTAAATAATAAAATAAATTGATTTCATTGTTAATAAAACTAGTATCATGTCTGTAAATACTACTTAAACTGTCAAGTATTCGTAGATTAAGAATATGCTTTTTCATAATATGTTAGACCTTCTTTCAGATTACTCCCACGTTATTCTTATTGAGACTGGTCACATGTATCAAGAGCGTTCCACATTTCTTCTTCTGATCGATTAGGACGATCGCTGTTTTTCCATGACTAAACCAGTAAAAATAATTACTTTGCCGATTTATTCGAATCCAGCTCCCATCCCGGGAGCCGTTTCTTCCAAAAATGATTAATTAGGTATGTGCACTGAAGTCCGAAAGAGCAGAGTGGCGAAAAGTAAATTTTGCGCAGAAATGTTCCCTTATCGTTTATATTCCTCTCTAGGGTGGAGAGGGTTTGTATACATATCCCCTTTACTCTTATATGGCCGTAAAAATACTCAGGTCCTCCTGTTTTTTTGGATTAATTTTGTATGGAATTTAACGGTGCTCACGGCTGAAAAAAAGCTCACCGATATAAGGGACTTTAAGGCTTCTTCAGTAGCCATCCGAATGAAGCCAAATACGTGCATGCAGATGAAAGGTCAATGAATACAGTCTGCGGGAAAAGCAAAAATATGGAGATCAATGGACCAAAAATTAAAACTAAAATTTCTGAAAGGATTCAATCAATTGTGAAAAAAAAATCGTTGAACATTCAAGATTGGTAGCACTAGGTATTTTCCCTACACGCTTCTATTCATAAGATTTTTACTTTTTTATTGGCTTCTAATGAATGTTTTTTCAAACTTTTACAATTTTTCCCGATTATTCCAGTGTAAAACTCATACGGTAATGATAGTCACTGTTTACACTATTTAATTGAAACAAAGGGAGAAAATTATATTTCAAATGATATCAACTTAAGATGTAGATATCTATTTAAGGTTTATAAACAGCGAATTTAACAACGTTGTCAAAAACGATTTAACTCTTGCTGATAATGTAAAGCAGAAAGACTGCTATATACTCCTAGCTGGGCCTCGGAGCAAAGATGAGGCGGAATGCGGGCCCCCTGTTCAGCTAGCGTGCCCCAATAATCACAAGAACACCTTCATGGACCCAGCCCAGAGGATTATGAAGCCACCCATTAACATTATAAGTTTCTATATTCATTTAGTCTTTTCACTATTTACTCTCATGTACACAAAGTACATAACATGTCACAACATCAAAAATAACACGTAGAAAAATGTCGAATTCTAATTTTACTATTCAATTATTCGGACCATATGGAGCTCAGTATCTCATCAATTTATGTTTTTAGTCAGCACTGGGAAATCTCTGGCATTTACAATAAAAATTTAACAAATATTAATTTTGAAAGCAGTTTAGGTTAAACACAAATTATGCACTCTTCAATTAGTTCTGGCAAATTTCTAACTCATTCAAGTATTCTCACACTCCCAATGCTCATCCTTTAGGTCATTTCCACCTTACCGATTAATTTATGGAAACGAACCCACCTTAGTCTATTTACCTTTGTGGTTCAACACTTTTCTACACCTGGATCGACACTATGCACCACACTCGACTCTTCCCGCTGCCGCCCATTCGGGAGAACCTGACAGAGGATGCGTTTCTGTGTGGAATGGCCCCCATCATCTCCATTTACGAGATTCCGATAGCTCTGCCCGCCCCTCGCCCCTTTTTCCCTCGGTCACACAACGGACTCCGGGAATTTATTGTCCTTCCTCACGGCAAGCTGAGAAACGGGGCATTTTTTTTGTTCCTCAAAATGTCAATGCAGCAGCTTTTTTGAACCAAGTCTCATCCCAAAACAGGAGCGAAAAGAATGAAAGTCGTTCGGACGGGTTCGGGTAGTATTCAGCGCCAAAAAAAAACCCTATTTTATTTTTCTCCACGAGGAAGATTTTTTGGCGAATAATTCATTGTCATTTTTTACTTCAGAGTGTATTACTTAGTTAATTTGTTTGTAATTATCGCCGCAGGCAAATATACACCTATGCGCGGATAAAAGAATATGTCCTCAGTATTTTACATGGATATATTTAATGGTTTACATTGGAATAGTTTCACTGAAATATATTCCGTAGTCATCAGCGGTAGGGATTATATCCAGTGATTTTTCCGGGTATTCTTCCGCGTTTATCCATTTTGTAGGACAATATTTCGCCAACGTTCCAGTTGGCGAAGAATTGTCCTACAAAATGGATAAACGCGGAAGAATACCCGGAAAAATCACTAGTTATCATCATAATATCCGCGGAAGCCTACTTGGAAGCAGTAAGGATTCTTTTGCCACATTTCAAGCTAGCAGTCATACTTCCGTAACCTCAGATGACCTTTACGAGTCGCGATTATCCATTTAAATATATTTTCGGGGAATTTTTCACTTGTCATCTCTTGTCACTATGTCATTCAAATATTTTCAGGCAAACGATTGTTTATAGTTAGTCTGCTGTTTCTAAATGATGCGTTCCCATGGCATTGTTTCAATTCCACAATTCTGTCAAATAATCACTTTTTATAGGCATGCTTACAATTTAACATTGGGAATTTACACGTCTGAGCTAAAATTTAGTTCTATAAACGTTTAAAAACATTTATTATCAATAAATTGCTGCATTTAATGTGAGACGCATGTTTTGTATCTTGCTGGTACAATCCAAACAATATTGTAATTTTCTTGAGATTTTCTAAAAGCTCTCCTTTCCGTAAGGAAAAGTGTCTCTCTCGTTACGTGTATTAGGTATGCACCTTATTCTTAAGTCACCCCGATGGATTTTAACATAGCTAATGATGCATCTCAAATTTACACGCACGCCTCAAGCGCACCAAAAATGAATTTAAGTTAGCCCTTTTAGACTCTATCGGCAACTGTATTAAAACACATAGTTAACATCGATATTAAACATTTATCTTATATAGCATATTGTTGTTATGTTTAGCGGCATGATTTTATGAAGTTAAAACTGTGAAGTAAATTATCAATAACCGACACTGTTACTTCCACAAAATATTTATAAAAATTATGTTGACCATTTGATTTTTATAGTATACTTCTCTATTCTGGTCGTAATTAAAATTTAGAACGAATGTCTATTTTGTACTATCGCCTCTGAAATAGGAGACGTGATTGGTTCTACCGACAAAAATTTCCTGAAGGCAAGGATTTTAATGGAACACAGTTCTTGGAAGAGAGGGGATCCATAAGGAATCGCTGACCGAATAGCTGAATAACAAAACGGCTGACGGATATATATGGTTATCCACGAATGAGAGCATACATCTCCACGTGGAATTTTTTCTCCCTTATGTATACTTACTATATAATATGTATATACACCTACACATTCCATTCCTTAACATCCCTACTGTGGATTTATAATGCAGTTCGTTCAGCGAATAAAGAATAAAATATAAAATGAATGAATCCCCGGAAAGCTCCGGTTTCAAACCCGAGCCCGACCCTTTACGATGGGATATGTTTTGCTTCACCTTGGTGTGTGGGTGAAATATAAATATAAAATTTTTTTCACGTGCGGCAGCGGAAACACAAAATGCCGCTCTCGATCACTCTTTCGCTACGAAATATTTCAAGGCGTTGGTCAGCAAAGGGCATTTCCCGCGTCCGATCCAGATGCGTTCCCCCTCCTCCTCCCATTCCCGGCCACCCCTTATCACAACACCCTCGGGGATGGGGCTGAGGAATAGGCGTTTTCGGTTGCCCCGGGTAACGGGTGAAAAATAGAAAATACGCGGGCTGAACACGTTGACTGCGGGGAGAGGCTTTCCACCACCCTCACCCCTCTTTCAGCCCCAATTGGGGGAGGGTGGGCAGTGGTCGGAGTGAGGATGTGTTGTGAGAACGCAGGGGTCAGTTGGGGACGGAAGAAAATGGAAAAAAATATATATATGGCGATTTAAAACGATCCGACGCGCGGAATAAATCTCCGGGTTTCGATAACGGTGGAGGAGTTTCCTCGAGCGAGGGAGTACCTGAGGGGAGTGCGATACGAAGTCTCTCGGGGTATGCGTGTGTATGATTCCTCCCAGAATGCAAATGTGCTTATGTTGGGTACTTATTATTCTTTTCCATTCGGTCGAAAAGTGGGCATAGGGATGGAAGTATTACTTATTCGGAACTTTGCTGACGATAGCTCTCACTAGTAGGCATTTTTTGAGCGTCGTACTAGGTGATATTTCTTTACTGGCAATTTTACTACCATCTTGGTGTAGCTAGAAAAAGGATGATGGTTGCGCATCAGACAGCATCTTTTTCATTCTTTGGTGAAGGGCATTTAAATTTTTTCCTTTCGTAGGATTCCTGCTCGACTACTTTCATACTTAATCAATGAAACTTGGTGAGGAAAATCACTGGAAATGCATTGTTGCTCGTCTGTGAAAATAGCGAGATGAGGTGTCAGGAGAATACATACCAATGTATCAATGGTGAGCATTTTGCTCACGTTTGGTATCCTGGAGGATCGTTTGGTATTTGGTGGATTCAGAAAAATTTCTAAATTGGTTCATATTTCAGTAATAATTACAATATATTGTTACTTTATATGCAAGCATTCAGTAGTTATTTTATCTATCTTTCTCATCTTCATCAATTATTCATAATGGTTTAATTGGTTATTTGACCTCTAATTACCTCCACTCAGGTATGTGTATGAATAATGTTTAGTCATATGATTTTACACTTAAGGAAAACTTCTATCTGACATATTTATATGGTCATTCTTGATGCGAATAGGTACATATAACTTTTGGCCGATTCATTACTCGTTACCTTTGTTATCTTCCACCGCTAGAAAAAAATATCCTCAGGGAAACTAAAGCAAACGCTCAGTCTACAACACAGATGCGTATATTACATTGAATTATCGCATGCAAGGCACTGCAGATTCTTTAGGTCTCGGTGATGAATATTTCATTCAATTGAGAAGGAATTAATTTGCATGTCGTGATGTTTTAAGTTTTTCCAGTGTGACATTCGAAAAATAGTTGAAAATCAACATCGAAACTTAAGTAATATCCCACAAAGCTATTTTAATTTAGTTTTTATTTAACTTTCGTTTGAAACGTAAGGTTATGCTCCTTTGAAACTATAGGATATGGCAAAGGGGTGAGAAAAGATGGTAGTGAAGTGAACCCCTCTGGGTGCTAAATTTCACCCTTTTTCCCTCCACCCTCCGCACCTCCCCAGCTCTCTAGTTTGAAAGGGTCACCCTTACTGCCCCCGTTGTCGTTTCATCGGGTCATCGCTGGACCAAAAAAAGAAATGTAAATAAAAAAACCCTTCCCCACACTCACCCTATTTCTGCACCCTTTTTCCCCCCTTCCCCAAAATGTCTTCCACCCCGCCCATCTCCTTTATTCTCCGCCCCACACCCAGATCCATTTCGGCGCGTAAAAAAATATATAAAACAGACTAAAAACCCCCTTCCCTCTTAACACTAACCCTTGCGAGTGGGGATTTTCGCGGGGAGTGACGATATAGGGTTCCGGGGAGCCACACAAAAGAACTGTGGGCAATAAAACGCAGACACAGGAATCAAAAAATCAAATTCGTACTCTCTTTCCCTTCCATTCCAACCCCTTCGCCTCATTTTTTCCCCCTCAGAGCACCTACAGTCCTCCGACTACGCCAGGAATCCTCCGTGTATGTGTGTTATTTTAACGGCGGACTTTTGCCATCGTGGCATATTCAAAGATAGAGGTAGCTATGTATGTACACGCTCACCTATAAACATATGTACTTGCTCGAGAGCTCATTTTTTTACGTCCGCAAGCTTGAAAATCTTTTGTGCGTGAGCCCCCGCATTAAAATAAGGAAAAAATGACATTACTCTCCAAAACTTTCCTGATATCTTTATGGTGGAGAGGGAATAGTTTTGGCAGACCCGTGTGCGTCTGTTTTTGGTTGAGTGTGTCGACAACGACGTCGTAAGATCTCAATAGAAAGGATTCCTTCTCGCAACCCTCCCAACTTCTTACCATATGTTTCTCTCGTTCATCTTTTCATCATCTTTTTATATCCTTCCAGACCACTCCCATGGGTTGCAGTCTGTGCTGCGGCAGTCGTCATTTCCAAAGATAATGCCCTTCCGGTCGGACGAAATGTTAAGAGATTAAAATTGAATGAATGGAACTGCTTTTTCACAAAAGTCTATCCATCTATCGCTGGAATTTCTCACATAACTGATTTCAATACACTGGTTTTAGATATGAAGAACACAAATCAGTCGTTTATTGTACTGATTTTAAATATTTTATCAATGATTGTGTTTAGACAATCAAGATAATTACCCATCAGCGTCTCCTAAAAATGGGTCCAGTTTAGCTTTCGAGAATCCGATGCATAGGTTTGAATCCATCTCCCGGTGTGAAATTGGTATTATCGGCATTTTGGTCAACCCGCATAGGTAGAGAATGTATTACTTGCGAAGCGCTGAACTTTTCGATAGCGTGCGAAAAAAATTAAGAGGGTTTATTAACCGAAAATAATGCATAAATAAAGTTATTTATGTGTTATTAGGGATGTTAAAAGATAAAAGTGGATACTTCAAACAATATAATAGATGATAATTCTTGCTTTACAATTCTATCATCTGTTATATTAGAGAAAATAACTTTAATATTTAATCATTTCTTATGAAAAATCATACTTAATCTGTTCTCAAACGCTATCTCGAGAGCTTCTTTGAAACAGCATAAATTTCGAAAGTTCTTACATACCCGCCATAGGTACAAACAGAGAAGTATCTGCACGCCTATTCTAACACCATCAAAATAATTTCGCCAAATTACGTAATAGAGTTATAAGTCATGCAAGAAGCATAATTCACAGACGGACTATTAGGATATCCCTGTAAAGACTTCATAAGGTTGATAAGACCAGTTCGCAAGATTTAAGGTGGTAATTCATAGGAGCTATTGATCTCAAATTTACATTCCTACTTTACCATCATTTTACCTCATATTTTCCTGAAAGATTTAGTCTGTCAATATTGAGGTCATTGTAAATATCGTTAGTTATTGTAGAAATTTGAAACAGAATTTCATCTGGCATATCGCTCAGCATTTTTCACTTATTTTAAACACGTCCTTTACTCAAATTTTGAGATGAACTTATTATTAAATTATTTCTTTTCTCTGGGAGTTATTTACGATGCAGGCTCAAATACAGTATGAGATATTACAGTTATGATGGAGTCCTTAAAAAAAGCAATGTCATTCAAATCGATACTATCTGACGTTTACATTACAATTTATTATGAAATGCACATTTAAGTTCTTATCTTGGAAGTGATCGCAAAAAAAAATTATAATTTTCCTGCTCATTTCAAAATTTCCATATTGTACCCACTTTTCTGGCATAGTTGGCTTTTTATTTCATGACAGTATTTATTAGCTTGCAATAGATCAGTAGGACCTACCGATACATAAGGATCAGGTGAGAATGTAAGTTTATGCCAAAAGATAAAATTCTTGACGAAATGTAAAAAATCAAAAACTTGATTATAAGCATATATAATTAAGCAAATATATTGTGCCAATCAAAGTCATTGCATGCAATTATAGCATTTATTTTTTAAATATTTTTCTTTATTTTTAGAAAATGAAGGTTTCATCAACGTTCCACGGAAATGGTTCATTACAACCATTGCCCTACTGAAGTGTGATTATTTCTTTAACGTTTGTTTTTTTCTCTGTTTTCCTTTAACGTTTATATCTTACACCAGCAAAAATTGAGCCAGCGCAATCCGTGGTTTCAACAATTATCTTATGGGGATGAGGTGCACCAAGTTTTCAAAAATATAATGTTACACAATGGTGCAGTGTGGTTAGACGCCCATTTGAGACAAGAAGTTGAGTTGTCATCCCCTGCCACCCTCATCTGCCGTGGCGGGACTCAAGCGAGCGTACATCCTTGCCAACGCCTTCTCCTCCGACCACCACCAATTCTGGCCCTCACAATTCATTTTCGCTCGCTCGGACTTCCTTCTATGCGAATGGCAAGGGGAATATCGAATCCGTAGCCAACTCCCGGGCGAACCAATAAGGTGCCCCAGTTCTTCCCTCGTCTCGTTTCGCTTTTTCTTCCTCCCATTCACCAGATTTCGAGTCACGCCTAGAGACACTAGGATAGTGGTTGTGGGGGCCAAAATAGGTATAAAAAAGAAACCTTTTGGCATGAATGCCTACTATATGCAGTAAACAATCTCATCCTTTGGGATGAATGAGAATGGCGTAACGCGAAACTATGGGAGCGAATGGAGGTAGGAGGTGGGATGACATGAATGGATTCGGATGAAAGAGCGTTTGAAAAGTATCACGTCTCCACGTCAAGCAAGAGATACAACGGGGAAAACGATGATTTTTTTCACAATATATCCCACTGAATAGGGTAAAATAGTTGATGAGGTTGGCTTAGGTAAGCAAACATGTATTATGGTTTCCACTATTTTTAGTTGTTTGAGATGATATACGTCAGAACGGTTACTACAGGGCCTACTGATGCTCGTTTTAAATAGGTGTGGAGATTATGGGGTTAATAATAAGCCCCTTGTGTTTTCAGCATGCTAAAAACTACATGTTCTATTAAAAGCTCATAGCAAGGGAATGATTAATATTAGCAAGGATTTGCAGCCACTAGCGCCATGATAGTTCCCTTTATCGATTTACCGTCTAGCATGGTGAATATGAGACTACTCGGCATTAAATATTATCAGAATAAATATGAATGCATTTGCTCATAATGTTGAAATTACAACGAATACTAATTGACCTGCATATGATGTGGATTAACACTTTCATTCGATCAATTGACTATCTGCTCCTATCCGGAGTGTGTGAAGTAACTCCGGTTAAATAACATATTTACACTTTACGGCATCAAATGCATTTCTGTCATTTTCAAGCCAGCCACTCAGTTCCGCGTCGCGTTGCAAGTCATAAATGATATCTGAGATGATTCACTCTTATTTATGGGTATGGAGGAGAATAGAGAGGACGTGATGGACGGATAAATATGAGATTTAGGAAGTTTTAGTGATAGACTGAGTGAAACACGGAAACATCATGAGGGGATAGCGAGGGTTTGAGTATGCACGGGAAAAACGTTGGGTGAGCGGCACAGGAGAATGAATAAAATAGGGTCCATGTATAGGGCGCGAAATATATCACTTACAATTAATAATATTCCACAAAATAATTATTGCTCCTACCCTGGGTTTCGACTGGTATATAGTTATTATAAAGGTAATAATAATGACCATATCCTAGTTGGCCTTGATAATTACTATATACTGGTCGAAACCCTTGGTCGGAGCAATAAATGTTTTTGTGGAACATTGCCGAGTGATTTTATGTCGCACTATAGATATGTGGTTCCACCAAGTGTAGACTGATCATTATCATGATACATGGATAAAATAAAGATTCATGGACCCTTCTCCGAATTGAAGATGGAAATTCATCGAGAAAGAGGAAATAGGTGGTTAGTAAAATATTTTATATCCCACCTAAATTCATAGACTACCTAATGAACTTTATTTTTTGGCATTGTGCAAAGAGAGGATGCTGAAAACTTAAATGAATTGCGAAAAAAGGGCACATTTCTTGTGGAGGGAAGTTAGCTATGCAATGATTTCGGAAAAGAGAACTATTTATAAGAATATAAAAATGGTTTTAATAGAACCTAATCCAAAGGACTCCGTGTTCAACAAATGTTGCAATCAAAAGATAATGTAGTCTCCCACATATTATCTGGTTACGTTTACTCTTTGGTGGCTGGATCGGCCGGGGAAAAAGGAACATGTACCCCATGGCAAATGCCTCTATCGTACCCACCATCCATTTCTTATTTTCTTATTCTAATATAATTTTAGTGAGGATATTTCCTTACCTTTGCAACTCATTAGGAATTACCATACATTATAATACGAATATTATCTTATGTATTATAAAAACACAATATTACCAATATATCCAGTAGATAAAATTGTAACTTTGTACTCGATGATAATAAAAAATAATTGTTGGCTAAAAAGTTAGTCTCAGGTTATATGCCTTTATATTTAATAGATTGAATGAAGAGTACTTGGCCTTACGCTAAATGGGAGAAGGTCATTCATTGCTGCTGAGGATCAAGCGGGGCTGATTTGCAATATCATTGTTTTCCCTCCTGTAATCCTGGTTGTATTTATAGATAGCTTGTAAATATTTATGTTTGATATCCTAGGTGGGAATCTGAGTTTCACCGTGATCTTATGTTAGAGGGACGTTCCTCAGCCTGCGACGGTATCCGATGGCCTGTGAAACGGAAGCCTATGGGACCGACCACTGGCGCCACCAACACTTTCCCGTCCGGGAGCCGGTCTGGAGTTGCGGCAGGTCATTTTGGCCCTACCTTTCTTTCACCTCTAC
Source organism: Ischnura elegans (assembly GCF_921293095.1). Taxonomy (NCBI): domain Eukaryota; kingdom Metazoa; phylum Arthropoda; class Insecta; order Odonata; family Coenagrionidae; genus Ischnura; species Ischnura elegans. The sequence continues at coordinate 79,320,138 of NC_060246.1, read as the reverse complement.
CTTTCCCCATGTTTTGAAGACACTGGCCAAGCTGAAGCGACACTCTCGATACCGACCTTTTTCCGAAAAATTTTACTCGAAAAACACTTTCCCACGGCTAGCAGTCCATCTGCTGTCAGCAAGTTTATCGAGATGAAAGACACATATTTTCGCATGAATGAATTTCTATGGTTATGAGTGTTACAATTTTTCCGGACGACTATCCTATATCCTGTTTCTCTAGAAAAGTGTATAGTTCCATGCATTACATCTGTTGCAGCTCTCCCTTGCAATGACATTCTTAGCTGGTGAAAAACAGTCACAGTTCACACTCCATATCCGATGGAACTGAAGATAAAAATGGACTCCCTTTCATGTAAAATTTTTCATTGTCAGTGAGAAGTTTCAAGCAACATTAATCCTCCAGATTAAAACACACATTTTACTGTAGCTGTGAATCTCGAATATACTGCTTATTTTTCGTTAATTTTATGTACTGTTCGACGTCATTCATTAGGCCGCCTCATTTCAATTAAATTCACGAAAGACTGTAAATTCAAGGGAAGGTGCCGTTTTGATCATCTAAATGCATCTGATAGTCCAGAATTTATTGTATTTCTAAGAAAAAAACGTTGAAAAAATGGTAGCATCAGAAGTTGTATTCTGTAGTACTTGTTAAATTCAAATATCTACATAGAAATTTTTAATTATCAATTCACTATCACTAGTTTAAATGAGAAATACCTCCTGGTTAAATCTCTGAAACAATAGGTAATTCATTCTGTAAAATAGTTTTTTGTTCTCATTTTTGTGGCGCATAAATGCATGATGAAATATGTAGAATCGTCCCCATACGCATGAATTGGAGTATATAAATATTCAATCTGTTCGAATGTCAGTAAGAATCGATCGTAATTGTTTCCTAATCGGAGTCCATAGCTAGACATCAATACAACGAATAGTCAGGTCAATTTGCACGACCAACTTGTCGACCCCTGAATTAGAGGGTTATGCATTTACACTTCGTTTCTTAGCTTTATTTATTTATCGATACTGCCATGAATACAGTTCAAGTTAATGCATGTACACTGATATATCCGAATTCATAAAAATAAAATAATTGACAATTTCTGAAAGCGACTTTTAATACCTACGGCCGTCAATAATTAGATAATTTGTGCGGTCTGGGGTTATCATGGAACCTCGGCTAGTGCTCATGTTGGGGCCCTACTTCCCAGGGGATTAGGAGGTCCTCCTTCGGAAATATTTAGGAAATTGCATGCTCGAAAACGGATTTTTACCCTATTCTGGCTCTTAAAAACCAGATTAAAGTTAATGAATAATATCAATGTCATAAGAAAAAAATACTACTAAAAGTGAGGATTTCACGTGCACAGCTTATAAAATTTTAAAGTGCAGTATGGTTCTTTCATACATCTAGAGAATTTTTTCCTTGACACCACACTATGATCTAAATAGAGCTCTAAAATAACATTTTCGAATAACCCTTTCAAATAATCATCAGGTTCTCTTTTATCTTCTAACACCTTTATTTATTTTTTAATACATTTTTTGCACTATACTGTAAATAAAGCAACAAATGAAAACGTAGAATTCTATAATTGCAAAACAAACTTTGGTTCAATTAATCTGAGTCTCTGTAATTATTACACCTATCATATACGCTGGACGATTGACGGGATCGTTGTGGGGGACCTCGGCGATCGCCGACCAGGCGACCTGGCCATACCGCCCCGCTGTGTGCGAAGAAACATACTTTAAAACTAATTTGAGAGAGACGGAAGATAATTATATGAAATTGGTAGGAAACACGAATGAGTGCTGAAGGAGGGTGAAACATTGTCGTGGGGAGGGAGAGGCGTGCGAGGGTGAGGAGGCAGACCTTTTACCCAATATCTTTCCCTAACAAGACTTACTCGGGGATCTCCGGGGAGCGTCTCAGGCAGTGCTGTGTGAGGGAACACAATGGCTCAGTCGAGCGGAATCTTGCGCTCTCCCTCTTTTCTCTGTGGATTTTCTTTAGCTCCAGCCATTCCACAAGGCGTCCGTTCTCTCTTGCCCGCAATCCGCACGCCAGACTAAGCAAACGCAAAGCCCATGGCTGAAGCGATATCTCTTTGATGTTGTCACAAGGTTTGGTGTCCCTTTTTACTCCTCGATTTATTCACTGAACCTTGGTGCTTAAGAGCTGGAGAGTAATTGAGTACTTTTTAATTAACCTATCCAAGGCGACTCAATTTCACAACGCAGTGATCATTCATCCCTCCTTTTATATTTGCGATCATATGTCAACGGGAAGTAATTTAAATATATGTGGTATTTTTTTCTAAATTGTGGCAGTGGTAAATCGCTTTTATGGAGCGAAGTTAAAAAAATTGGATTTATTGAGATGGATCATCGAAAGGGCTTTCCATCACCTCTTTTTGGCTAGATTAGATTAAAAAGGATACTAAAATGCTTTGAAAAGTTATTAAATGGATTCAAATTTCTCGGGCCTAGATAAATTCAAGTTTATTAATCTCATTCGTAGGGAATTCATCCTCTTGTCAGAATTTTTGGATGGATTTGGATGATATTCGACGTTGATGTAGAATTGAACTCTGAATACTTCTCGTTTGCCACAGAGAAATGCTTTTTCAAAAAAAATGCTAATGATGAATATATTATTCAACAAAAATATTAAACTTGAGAATCATTTTGGGGATGTATTCGATAATTATTCATGACCTTTTTCTTCAAACATGTATCATTTTACTCTATATGGAAAGATATGGAAATATTGAACGCCATTAATGATTTTAATTATGAAAAGAGGTCTATTATACAGCTATGGTAAGCACTCATTTGATGTGGTTTCCTAATAGCTTTTTGCAGCAGACGTTCGCACAATGAACAAAAAATCATTCATCATTGATTCGCTTTCAATCCACTTCCTGTTTGAAGGAGAAAAACCTAATGAAATTTCTGCCGGACAAAGAGAAAATAGTTGCTCTTTCAGCTGAGAGAGTTGATAAAAAAATTATACTTGCAGGCCATTCAAGGGGAGAGGTAAAATGAAAAGAAATATATTCAAGAAAGTGGCACCGTCTCACAAAAGACTCCATACGCGACGTAGGATGCACCAAGAAAATCGTCGGGATACCAGGAAATCGAAGACGGTGTAATTGTATGGGTATAGAGAAAGAGGTAATGGAGATGCACACGTAAAAAAATGATGGGAGGAGACTGGTAGTCTTGGGTGCCGACCTGATTCGAACCGGTAAAGAAAACGACTTGGAGAATAAAAAAGATAGGGAAAGAAAAAATGACAAGCCCGTTGGCTGAGGATGGAGGGAGATATATATAAAAGAGAAAACTACAATCACCAAGGATCGCGATGTCCCGGGCCTTCTGCCTCTTGGTGGGAAGACGTGGATACGGAAGCCCAACGATCGCTTCAATTCTGTAAAGGAATGGGCGGGGAATGAGTTTCTAACAGAGCACCCAGGGTTGATGTCGGGTATTATGAAGAGGGGGGAGAGGGGTATGGCATCGCAAAATGAGGGCAGGGGCGTTGCCCGATGAAAGGGAAAGACTGCGGTCTCGTAAGGAGAGGGGAGGATAGGAAGTGTGTGGAGAAGGGTAATGTGAACAATTTGTGGCTATTGAATTACTCGAGACAGTGGGTAGACTTTAGGGTTCGATTCAGAAAACGTTCGTGTGGAGGCGGGGTACCAGTTGAGAGTGGTTAGAGACACTCTTTCCCTTTGGCAGGATGTGCATCAGCCATCTCTCTTCTTCCCGTGGCGGTCCAATTCACATGCCATACCAAAGGGAGTCGCTCAGCACCCTCTTGCCCCGGGGGCGTTGTGGGTGCAACGCCCATGAAATTGGTGGCCACCGCAAAAACCACACCAAAGTGCGGCTTGATAAGCGTACAAGGGAGTCCTTGGTTAGGCTTTAGTCATCCAATATCCCCCAAAGAAGTGTATTTGGTTTCTTTTCTCAGACGGAGGGTTTTTGTAGTAAAGTTTAAGAAAAATTGATCCAGCGGGAGAGAATTTGTACCACATGCAAGGCCAACTAAATTTAAACTTTTTCTACGATAAATAATTGGATTGCATTCCGATACAAATGATATTACTGTTCCGAAAACTTACTGCTAGTAATATCAGAGTAAGAACTGGAATTGATTGGAAACTGACTTATTATATTTCGCACATAACTGCACTTCATGTATTTCTTGAAATAGGATCTACCGCATGGCTTTGAAATATATTGTTTTTAGAATTTTTTTTCATTTTATAATCGCATTATTTTGAAATAGATAAAAATAGTGCGATAAAATGAGACTTGATTGGTTAGGTTTTGGAATAGTTCATGTTTCTGCCTTTAACTTACAGTGACAGACTACTATTTTAACGAAGAAATGTAATGGAGGGCGAGTTATAAATGGCTTTACCTCTCTCTCTCACAAGGGGTGTGGCGGATAGGAAATGTGGGGAGATGTGGGCGGTAATGTAAACAATTTGCGGTTATGGATCTAAGAACCAAATTCTTAGGGCCATCTTTAGGTTAGACGCGACGGTTATGAAGAATGTATGGCATTTGTAAGCAGTTAACGATTAGAAAAAATCAGGTGTTGATGAAGACTTTCGCGGAGTGGTGCAGCATGCGTAGCAATGTTTTCAGGTTGATCTCCAAATTTCCTCCCCTTTTTCAGATCGGAACGCACCTAGGCAAAACCTAGGCCTATATAAGACGAGCAGAAACCTGCATGAAACACTTCGAACCTGAAGACTCCTGCTGCAACGCCGGCGAAACTGTCGTCATGAAGATGAATCGACGCGGAGGTCAACCCGAAAACCTTGCTACGCATGCAGAAAAAAGCAGGTATATTTTTTAATGACGATTAACGTCTCAGAGTATAGATCTGAGAATGATATGTAAAATTGTTTACCAACGTGTCGATATATTTCTTATATCTTCTTCAGGGCTTCAATATGTACTAAGGGTCCTCTTGGAGTATTGCGTAATATTGGTATATTTTTTTACTTTCAGTACCCAATTCATATCGTTTTCCCTTTTAACAACTTCAAATAGTATATCCGCCCGCTTCATTCAACTCTTCCTCCCTTTTCCTTTGCTTGTGCATCTCCACTCTCCTTTCTTAATCTTCCTCCTCCAATTTCCTCTTTCCCTCCCTTCAATCACTCTCCCTCACTCTTAAACTGGTTCGCTTGATTCTCTCCCTCCCACCCCCATTCCGTATCTCTCTCCAATTCCCTGCCATTTTTTTCCCCGGCAAATATATTCCGCACCACCCTTCTTCCCCTTTTGTCTCGGACTCCTCTCTTAACCCCCACCAACCTCCTCCTCTCACTCTTCCCAGGCGCGCATTGACATTTTACAGCGAGCGAAATAAGAGGTGGGCGGCTGAGGGGGTTGAATATATATATGTATATCCACGAGTGGGAAGGGGAGGTGGAGAGGGAGGGGTGGGGGAAGAAGATCGCCTTTCCATTCCTCCCTTTTCCATTCTCAATTTCCTCTCAATCAGCTTTCTTTTTCTCTGAATGTTGATGGTGTTTGATTTACATTTCTTATTGATTCCCTCTCTCTCTCTCTCTTCAATATCTTCCCCTCCAAATCGCCAACTTCCTATCCATCTCCTCTTCCGTCAGGGAATCGCTGAATAAAAATGTTGGCATTATTACTAGAAGACCAAGGCGTTATATTGGCATGCCGCATACAATTCTCACTCGGATTGACTCTTATGACGATGCAACAACTCACAATACAGTATTATTATTTACGTAAAATAATACATTTTTTACGGTCACATGAAATAAAAGTGAGGGAGGAAAATGAAAGTTTCGATTGCTGTATCATTTCTCTAACTATACTTAGCGCGACGAATGGAAATCTTGCTGTTGCTATCAATTTGTGAATAGAATCATCAAATTTTAATTTTAAATTTAAAGGCCCAAGATGTGAAAATTTAATTGATTCATGAAATTAATTTTTTGATCGTTATCAAGGTGTTTTTTTAATAAATCCCTTCAGCGTTCAACGATCATGCTGCATTAGTTGGCTCAGATTACCATAGCCCTCCTGCGTGAGCTTTTAATTATCATTCTCCAGTGCAGCTAAAAATATATTGAATCATAACTATGGTGGTGCACAAAAAGCTTTCAGCTAGCAATTTGACTTCGAGAAAAAGTTTTGCTATATGCAGCAAAATAAGTAAATCCGGAACCTCTACGAGCCTTATGGGTCCACACCGGTCGTAGTGCCCGCAACCTCTTCATTGTATGCTCAAATTGGCATGGCTATATGACAATGATATGGGTCCAAACCTGTGTTTTAACGCGAAAAAATTATCAATTCACATTTGATATACCTACTAACTTTAAATAATTTGGTCTAAATATTTTTTATACGAATGATTAAAAGCTACAACTTGTACAGCCTATATGAAAATTCTTTCGGGAGGCCAAATACTAGCCTTGGATTTCCAACCCCAAAGCTCAAGATGCAAGCGAAACTTCTTTTTTTTTCTTCGTATAAGTAAGAGAAAATGTGGATAAATATTAAAAACAGAAGAATAAAGCGGAATTTAGTGGACATGTCTTTTATTCTGAAAAGATCTAGCCTACGAAACCTTGGTTAAGATCTTTAGATATCAACTTTGTCAAAAACTTTAGATAGTTAGTAATACAACGATCTTACGATATAGTCTTACGATTACCCGAATAGAAAAAGCCATTCATGAATAGTAAAGTTATAAGTCTTCGTAACCGTAAAAAAAGGAAATAGTAAGGAAAGACAGGGTCTGAGGAAGGGATCTACGGGAAGAAAAAAATCGGAGGAAAAACATTGGACGGAGTGGGTGATAGGAATCCTGAATTACAAGTATCCTGGTTTATAGGGAGCGATGCTGGGTAAACATATGAGGAGAGGAAAAGGATACGATGAACATTAGTAGGCCATGTATCGAACTAATAAAACATAAAATGAAACATAAAATTACTGAAGAGGGACAGGCTACGGTGATCAGTGAGAAGTTAGCGTAAACTACTTCTGCGTTCGGCACTTACAGGCATAAAATCTGTATTGATAGTGGCCATTGGGCATATTCCCCTCATTTATTTCTGTTATATTTTAATGATGAACGAAGTAGGCTTCTTATAACTCACCACATGCTTCAGTTAATCTTATGCTACCACCGCATAGACATACACTTTCCTCCACTATTTTTCAGCTCTTGAAGCAATTTATTTCAGCTCGCACTACACGATTTAAGAGACTGTGGGCCCTTCCCCCCGAATCAAATGGATTTCTCAAGATCCCTCCGCTCCCTCCACTCCCTCGCGATAGTTGATGAAAATGCCGGGGCGATATGGAGAAGGAGCCCTTCACTCATTTCTGACGCCTCTGTTTTCTCACATCATTTCCCTTTCCTTCGATCCAATTTATTCTCAAGTATTTTTCAACATCAATTCCGTGGAACGGTCTCCAAATTATGATTTTTCCATTCAATATCACCATTCTTTTATTTTTTAGCGCGTAAGGGACGTAGGCTCAATAGCAGCTGAATTGATATGTCGCGGGCGAAATAATTATCTGTACGAGTTTTAATTATTAACAAAGGTGGCCTAGAATTATTTCAGTTGAGTTAGCAATAGCTAAGTAAGAATTTCTTTTTGGTAACTACGCATAATATATCGGCCGTAATTTTTATTCATCAGAGGTTCAAAAAATTTGAGATTCTATTCATCATCAACTTCTTTAATACTCGGACATACTTTCTCGAATCCTGAGCTAAAATTGGCATTCAAATTTGATGCTTATTCCGCATCAAAAAATACAATCAAGAAATCCTTCAATATTTGACGAAAATATTGTTCATTGAGTTTATGGATTTTTTCGTTGGAATTCTACATTGTTATGGAAACGAAAAAAGTTTTTAAATCGTTGAGGCTTCATCTAAAATAGGATAGGGAAAGTATTTTGGCTTTAAATGTTTAGTAAACGATTTAGAAACTCATTTGACAGAAGTTTGGAGTGAATTTTGTAGCCATAAACGTAAGTGCTATTTGTTAGATGGCAGTATATTTTTACCTTCCGCGTCTACTATCACGCAATTCATCGCTTTATTTTGTCTAGGCACCATCAATGTCCATTTTGAGAGAAAGGCTGATGCCTGTTTCACTTGAATGCTCATTTATATTATTAAATGAGAAGTTTTAAATAAGTAAAAAATTTCAGCAGCAATACTGTAGTCACCACTTCCAATAAAAATATCAAGAAATGTATATTTTAATTTTCCTTGTTGATGAAGCTGAAAATAGAGTGAAGTTATAAGCGAAACACCACTATCATTTAGCATAAAACATCTTTTGTAAGTTGAGACTAAACACTCTGCAGGATGCCAATTTCAGTGTAAAAAGACACGAATTAGTCGAATTTTTATAACTCGCGATGATCGAGTATCGGATTTTTTTACCAGGCATATATCATCTTGTGCCCAAGCGTTGTTGAATAGATTTTTATGGCATAAAATTTTATTTTTCAATATATTAATTAATGAAAACGAAATATATACATGACAATTGGTGAAAAATGTCTGCTTGATATCTCACATGGACTTTTTTCACTACAGCTAAGAAAAGTGAATACTTAGATTTACAGTACGGGTCCAATTTATTAACTTGACCCTTAGGGCTAGAATTATTCAAGTTCGAAAATGAAAAGGAGGCTTCGTTGACTTCCACTGATTTAGTCAGTCAGTCAACAACACTGAGCATAGTCGAGCACACTCCTTTTACTTTTCGTATATTAACTTCCACATAGTTGAGCCTAATACCATTGAAAGAATTATTCAAGTTCCTTTGAACACGCAAAGAAAACAATTGCATTGATTGTAAATAATATTGCCAAGCAGCTGTTTTTGTCTATACACAGGACATTTCTCACGCTTTCCCTCATAGTAAGGAACTCTTTTGATTGTCAGGGGATGAGAGCGGACGAAAGTGGTCCCACCCCTGCCTCGCTATTACCCCTCAGTAGATATTTAACCCCAAACATTCGCTATCCCTTCTTAGATGAGTCCCTTCGAATAGAAGATCTTGAAAAGGAGCTCGATACAGTAATTGAGAAGAGGAAACTGCTGGAGGAGATGCAGAGGATGTTGAGTGTGAACAAAGCGTGTGGAGTGAGGGGAGAGGGAGGGCCAATAGAATGCAGAATACCGTAATAGATAGACGGACGTTATGCTTGCCACGAAGGGGAGAAATTAATGTTTTCTAATGGGATATAGTGATAAAGATATTCTGAGCATAATGATAAAGTACAAACAATAATTACTGAGAAGAGACGTAGTGTTAGAATAAGCGACATTGGTTTATCAACTTCTTTTTACCACTGTAATAACGATACAAGTTATTCATTTTCTAATTGTCAACTGAAGTTAGTCGAGTTTTTGTACCTATAGTCGGGAATTTACGAGTATTATTAAAGTTATGTTTTGTTGTAGAACCAAGGAACATGATGCATCAAAGCATCTGTAAAGTGTACTTATTTGAAAATATAAAATCAAGTAAAAATTGCCTAAAAAATTAAAGAAATGTCACATTTAGAAAGGTAAAAATATGATTAATGTAGGTTTACTTACTTGGCTACGCCAGGTCAACTGGGAGGGAAGTAATTACGTAGATATTAATCTAACCGATTCAGGCATGATATGGTGGAAGTTCGACATTTTGAAATAAAAGGTCGTTGCACTTACATAATTGCGGAATAGTGAAACCATCTTCTATTTCAATACGGAGGTATAATGGATGTGTTATCTATTGAAAACCTATTTAAACCAGTAAATCACTCGAAATTACCTGTTAATTCTGGCCATATAACCCCACAACACCTCCCCTCTATATTCAATTCGGAACGGTCTCCGTCATCAGGGCTGATCTGACGTCAGCAATCATGCAGCCTGTCACCTGGTTAATTCCCGATGGGCCTGTCTACAGATAATTTACCGGGAAAGCATCAGAAATAATTTTGAAATTCAATTAATTTTACAATTCTTTGGTAGAGAAACATAATAGCTAGGGTTATTTTGACTACTTTCAGCTCCTAAAAACAGAAAAAATTAACAGAACACCCACATCTTTACTATCCTCCATCTTTCTCACCCTATCGCAAATATAAAGCCTGTCACCCGGTGGAAATCCCAAAAAGCCTCTCCAGGGATAATTTGCTGGAAAAGCATCCGAAAAAATTTTGAAATGAAATTAATTATACCATTTTTCGGTAGAGAATCATAATAGCTAGGGATAGTTTGACTACTTTTAGGTCATAAAAACAGCAAAAAATTAACAGTACACATCTTTATTATCCTCCATCTTTCTTTTCCTACCGCAACCCTTGGAAGAGTAAATCCTTCCGCGAATCCCTCCACCCTCTTCCTCCCCCATATTTCTTCAGCTGAGAAAAAATACTCTGTAAGAGATCGTGGGAGGGGGAGAGGTGGAGTGGGGTGGGGTTTGGGGAATGAGAAGGCATCTCGATCTCGGAGTTCTCCGGAGAGAAAATGATTTCGTTTCGATTCTTTTCGATTCCACTTGGGGATTGCTCCAGCCGCACACCGTGACACCTCATCTCACCCACACGCCCGCACAAAAACTCCATTGTACACACTATGCCAACCCGTCCTCTATTCTTCTTCTGCTTCCTCTTGATTCCCCTCTCCCTCCCACTCGGTTCGACGGATCGTCTTCCGAAGGCTCTCATCCCAATGGCTCGATTTTCTCCACCCGACCGAGATATTCACCCCGCTCCAATCACAGAGCACTTGGGAAAATTTCTCGTTCCTCCGCTACGAGAGGGCGCGGTGTGGATAGACTGCCTCTCTCTTTCTTATTTTTCCGCGAATGGAAACCGTTCCCTCTCCTCTTCACTCTCCTTCCAAGGAGCCACCTCCTTCCCCCTTCCACCGGGCCGAAGTGTTCCTTCGGCTCCCCCTCCTCCTCTTCATCCTACCCACCCACCTCCCCCAATACCTTCCCACCCCTCCACCAGTTCCCCTTTCCATCACCCACCCTCCGCTCCCAAAATTTTATTTTATTTCGCTCCAATTTCAACGGGATTGAAATTGATTTCGGAGATCATCTTTACTTTTCCTCCTCTACTCCCTGCCCTCCTCCTTTCCCTCTCCCCGACGTTCTCTTCTAGAATATAATTAGGAACACTTCCACGCTACTCTTAAAAGTTGTTTTCGCTCACATCTACAGGTTGTATGTACTACCTACTCTAATAGGCAGAGAGGTATTTTATTTAGGGATCTTAATGACAATTGAATAACGGTGTAATTTATGCTATCATGGATATTTTCTACGCGGATAAATAACCAAAGCGTTTCAATACAAAATTAGTTGGCTTGGTGATGATATTTTCTGATGCTCCGTGGAGGAATCGTTCGCTTAAATGAGGTCTGTCTTTACGGAGCGATTCCACCCCGCAACGATTCGGAACTGTCTCCGTCATCACGGCTGATCTGACGTTGGAAATCATGTAGCCTGTCACCAGGTTGAAATCCCGAGAAGTCTCTCTTCGGATAATTAGCCGGGATGGCACATGAACTAATTTTTAAATACTTTCACTAATTTGTTTTTACTAATTTTTAAATGGTTTTAACATTTGTTGGTAGAGAAACTTTTTGGGGACTCTTTTACTACTTTCAGCTTTTAAAAACAATCAAGAATAAACAGAACACTCACATCTTTGTCCAGAGTCACTTACAATTTGCAACCAGTTTTCTATGTAGATCTACCATGGGTCAAAAGGCTCATGTGGTACTGGAACCCACAATCCTGCGAATGAAAGACCCCGTCGCTCGGATATGCAAGATGATCTTTCGCCAATGTCACCAATGACTTCAGGAAATAGGGAGCTGCCTGCAAGCTAGTTGGGCGGCGAGGGACGAGGTGCAAATGTATTCCGATTGTCCTTGCTGAAGGGGGGCTCGTGTGGTATGTGCGAGTGATCAGGGTTCGGCGGGACATCGCCCCCTCACCAATTGCGGCGAGGGGATATTGGGGAGATCGGTGCGGGGAGGAGGGGTTGTCATCGTGGGAGCAGGGATCTGTGCAAGGAGTGGGGGGAGGGAAAAACCGAAATGTGACGTCACTTGAATGTCAGCGACACTCCTATCGGACAGAATGCTCACTTTAATTGGAATCTGGTCGAGGAGATGAGGATAGGGTTGGGAGGGTAAGTATCGTAAGGGGAGTAGGGAGGTACCTATTGGGGAGAGGGGTTGGACTTGTGGAGACGGGGATGGTATTCCAATTGGGGAAGTCACAAGGTTGAAGCGAATGCGAGGGATGGATAATAAGAGGGTAGCACGTCGACGGCGTCTCGCGGGTGCGGCGTTTGTGGGTTAGAGAGCGAAGGAGGGGATCGTAGCGCTCTCCACGCGGTGCATATAAAAGGAAGGCGATCGCTTACCCCAGAGCCCCCTGCCCGAGGTTAATTTACACTCTGTCCTCCCCTGTTGCGTTGCGAGACGCAAATCGGGCCCGAAAAGGACTATCCCCTGGGATGGTAGTCCCAGGGGTAGAGGTAATGATTGACTGTTGACCCCCCGGATGATGATACAGCCAGCCATTGGGTCTCGTCACCATTCTCGGGTTTGTCTTGCGGGCAGGGGAGTTTGGGAACCTTAATGAAAAAAAATTCGTCCCATGCTGTACTTTAAGTGATTGATTTTGGTAACTGAATCAGGCGAGATGCAGTGGAATGACATCCTGATTTAACGAAAAAGAGAGATGACAATGTTTCCAGAACTTCATTTAATTTAGGTTAATGAGGCGTTAAATTATACAACATTGTCTTTAAGACTTCATCTCCTTAGTTTCTAGTTCTGTGGTTCTAGCTTAGCTGGTCAATTATTTTTGTAATCATTGTTATGTTATGCTATCTTTGTCAGTATGGATTCAACAACCAGCCTGTGTACTTTTGGGTAGTTACTTCCCTTATTTATTTCAATTGTATCTCCATAAACACAAAGCACGAGATACAGCCATTAAATGGAAGTGTATCGGGGTTTAATATAAAAAGCAAATTTATCCGAAGCTAAGATTTTATTAATCGTTTTATCTGAAAAAATTGATAATTTTCCACTGTCATTAACCGACAGTTTTTTTTTGCCTTAGAAGCATGAAGTCGTAAAATGATAAATCTGATGTTAGATATCATCCTAGTTACCAACTCTTCAGAGTATATTTGGGATACATAGCAAAATTGCAGAGAGTTTTTCAGGTACTTTTATGGCATTGGGGAGTCAAACTCGGAACGACTCGGAAAGAAAGTCACAAAAACATTGACGGGTCATTTCGAGATATTCTACTGATTTAAACGATTTTTCATACGTAAGTTTTGCCGCTATTGCAAATTTCTAGAATTAACTCACTTCAAATGGTATGGATAAATAGAACCTTTTCTTTACTCGAAGTAAAATAATGAGTGCACTTGTGAAAGGAATATTCTGGAAGCCGGCGGGAGGGAGTAGGAGCGACGCGACACGGACGGCTCGTTTGTAGCGAAATGACTTGGCGCGGGTGAGGTGGCTAGATAGTTGCTTCGAGTGAAGTCTCTGCCGAAATATTTTAATAAAGCGTCTGCTGCAGAATCTAACTTGATTAATTGAGACTGGTGTGAAAGATCAGAGGCAAGACCATGTCGGAGTGTGAGGAGTGATCCCGGGAAATCCTGGGGGCGAAAGGAGAGGGTAAGGGAGAGTGTGCTGTGTACTGTAGGATAGGAAAAGGGGGTGTGCGGTTTGACGCGTGTTACAAGACCGTGTGAGATGTGGCAGATAAAGAGGAAGGTTCAAAGGGAATTCATGTGGGAAGGGGGAGTGACTATTCACTTGATTAAGGAAGGTGTGAACTGATTGGCAGAACAGCATACTGAGGGGTGCCTAACATAGACCCACTATTAACGATAGACTGAAAATCTTGTTCGCACATCCGAGAGTCATCAAAAATTTTATATTTTAATGATAGTATTTATCATTTTTATGCAGAAAATGTAAGCATATGATGAAGAATGAATCCTAACTCCAATAATCTTGTAAAAATCCACAGAAAAAATTGTAATTTTCAGCTCATTTTTATTGAGATTTCATGGTTATATTTCGTGAGGAATTTTTTCTGTGTTATTTTTTACATTTTCAAGATTAAGCACCATAAGTTGGAATTGAGTATCATAGAATTCTAATATCTCAAAAATATATTTATTTAATGACATAAGGTAGATTAGTTTCCTACTTAGGTAATTTTTCTGGTAAATGCGTGTAGATAATGCAAGTTGTTTGCACTGCTAGCGATTCATTGTGTGACTCCTCCACCTCCTCTATCGACTGTATTTTTTCTTAGTTTGTACTTAAAATCTATTATTTTTATTTTTCCAATTATTCTGCATTTCTAATGCGTCAATATTGACATTGACCGATATTCTGGATTTCCCTGTGATTTTCGGGGATTTATTTTTTTCCTTGCCTCGGAAATAGAGAATAAGCTTCCAAGACGAACTCAGGGCAAAAGCAGTATCACGGTTGGCGTTGTCTCTCTTCAATATGATGTCCATATTCTTTCTGAAAATCTTATACATAATGGTCAATGGAGCTACTGTGTCCCGTCGAAGCTTAAACGGAGACCAGCTGTCAGGATGTTCCTCGTATGTCAATTTTACTTGATGGAATAAATACAACTTCGGTATTTATTCATTATTCTCTCGATATTTTCGCCTTTTTTCACTTAACCACACTTTATCGCTTGGTTGAGGATGTAAATTTTTCCCCTGTGAGGTTTTATTTAAATTAAATGAGTAATATCAAAATGAATAAGAATTTAATATATATTTTACAATTGTATATTCATGTGCTGATGATATTATTCCAAGGCCTCTTATATTGAAAATGTGTCGTTACAGAATGCGATAGTGTCAATTAAAAATTGCCTTCAGTTAGAAAAATAAAGGATTCGAATTGGCTGCGTGTATTTTTTCGAATCGTCCTTTGAAGGTGTGGGTCAAAAGTTTCCTGAGATGAAGCAATGAAATTTAATTCCTTCTCGCTTCCATAATTTATAACCGTGATAACTCAAGCCAGTCTTGTCATCGAAATATAAAAAAATATATATTTGACCAGCAAATTCTTCCAATCATTCGCTCCTTGGTATAGGAAGGCCGCTTTCGAGGAACAATAATCTAAAAAAAAAAGCAGGCCCTATTATTCGAAACTCGAACCGAAGAGCATCAAAACTCTGGTTAGAAAACAAATCTTCGGAGGGTAAAGAAATTGAGGAATGATTCCACCACTGAATCTGATGCAAAGACGGAGGAAAATTACCATATTAACCTTCATCCGTCGCTGGAAACTCTATTATCCAATCCTTGGCGAGGATGAGGTAGAGCGTAAGGAAGGAATGAAAAGAAAAGGGAGAGAGAGAGAGATGGAGAGGTAAAGTGAGACACAGGAGAACGAGGATGAGGAGATGTCCCCAGCTCGCAAAAGCACCTCCCATTTCCTCCTCCTACCCCATCACGCCGCCTTAAACAGCTCATTCATTCGCGGAGAATGCACTGCCTCAAATTTACGTATATAAATTTATGATTAATATTTCTAACTGCGAGGAAGGTGGTAGTGCAACCGAAAATTTAGTCGTGTGAGTACTTTTTGGTTTTTTGTATCTTTCATTGTGCTCTATACTGTGTTTACCCAACCTGGGTTATAGTATCTGTGTTAGATATATACCAACTACATAGGATCTCTAGCACTGGCTTGTGTTTCATAGGGGCGTGCGGGTAATGTACGGGGTTAGCGGAGAGTGAAGTAAAAAAAACCGCAAAGCACGAGAAGGAACGGAAATAGCAGAGAGAGGGCACGGGAGTGTGGGAAGACGAAAGGAGAGAATGGAGGACAATGTAATTAATCAATCCGTACCCTTGGTTTAAGTTCCAGAGTTCGCGAGAAGTTCCGGGAAACTTGGTCTTCATTTTGGCGCGGGGAGCATTGTCTCCTATCCAAGAAAGGGGGGCGGAAGGGAGGGAGGGAGGGAGGGAGGGTTTTGGAGGATGAGTAGGACTCGAGGGTGGAAGAAGGAAGGGTAAGGATTGGAGGCGGCGGAGGATAGGTTTGAGTCTCTGTCTCTTGGAATTGGGGGAGGGGAATCAGGTTGAGATGAGAACTCCTGGAATCCGATGGTCGCAAGAAGTAACGCCATTCAGCCCTCCGCCGCCACACTTCTCCCTCCCTCCACGCCACTCCTCGACCTCCAAGAATCTGTGATAATTTAAAATGTATTTCATTGCCAATTTTCCTCAGTCGCGGAGCTAATTACACTGATTGTGAATGAAGAACTGATTCGGTTGCAGCAGCACTTTAATATCTATCAACGTTTATCTTATCTTGTTTCTCTTCTGGTTAAATACAGAGTACATACTTAACAGCATATGCTTAAGCATTAGTGACTTTTATTTGTTCATGCCATTTTTCTATTGGCTGCTTTAAATACGCTGTGTTTATAATTCAACCAACATTCGTCGTTAATCACGTTCATTGTTCTGAATGAAGTATTGATTTGAACACTTTAATATTTGATACAGAGTTTTACGAACCTATCTCTCCTTCTCATTGACCAATGCTAATACTAAGCATGAAATTTTTAGGCTATTTTTCGTACGCTCGTTGATGTGTTTCGTTGTCAATTTCCTTCCATGAAGACATTGCTTTTCGAGGCTTTACTTACTTATGAAAGCATTTGAGGTACGCAAAAAAAAAAGTTTTTTGGCCAAGTCCCATAAATCATTCTCAAAGAGCGAGGTGACTTTCGTAAAATTTTTATCAAAGATAAAGTAGTTATCACTCTGAGTGTTTACAATGTGAATGTTGATTTTTTTACGCTTAAGTAGGAATTTAAAGCCCCATAGAAGGTTATATTCTTCACCACTTCAAAAGCTCTTGCATATGATATTATTCATTGGCATAAGAGTATGCCACTCGTCTATTAGATCCGTTAAAAAACCACTTACTTTGAAAATTTTCATTTTAAGACTATTTCAAGCGTTAGGCTCTTCGCAAAAAATTAAGGAGATTTCAGATGAGCCAAAAAAATACCACTGTGATTTTGTTTAAAGTGTTATCAAGCAATCAGACAGTTTACCACATTAAGATATTCGGAATTATTGTTTCTTTTCTTACTATACGCCATATCTTATAACCTATGAATGATTCTTCGAAGGAACACAATTTTTTCTTAACCTAGAGAATAAGCGCATTTGGCGGCAGTAGTTAACTTGCGGTGAGTTTAGGATGATTATGGTAATGGATCGAGTTCTGCTCCCAAAGTTATTTTCACCGCTGTCGGGAACAGATGGCACCTATTCGTTATATGTGTACTCGGCGAAGCAGTCACGGGCTCGACACTGAAGTTGCAGGATAAAAAGTCGACCCTTTTCAGAGACCTGAGCCATCATACGCACACGAACTCGCTGTGGAGAAGATCCTTTTAACTGGTTAATAAGGCGGGAAGAAAAGATCCACTAAAACCTCCCATTTCCAAGTGAATGCCGTAGAGGAAGGAGTGGGGGCTGTAGGGGTTAATGGTAGGGGTGAGGGTATGGGGAGATCTGGAAGAAGAGGTGGCGAGATTAGTCCGACGACTGGTGTCGAGAAAAGAAGCCGAGGAGGAAAGAAGAGGTTGTCAGTCTTCCAATTCCCTTGCCTTTTACTCTCATCCATTTCCTGGACCCCCACTCGAGGTCTGCGAGAGTAAACATGTAATTAAAAATCAATTTAACGATTAGATTCAATCCACAATTTTTTAAACCAATTCAGAGCTCATCGACTGCTGCTATCAAATGAGGCATTCATTTATTTATCGCTTTAAAGTCCAAATCTTGACATTAGTACATAGTTGCTGAAACATTCAGCAGTTTAAATAAATGTCTAAGTGTAATTTTAGTCGTGAGTATTCGTGACTTCCGGAGATTGAAGCCTGAGGCGATGTCTTCTCTATTAGCGAGAATGACTTTTTATTTGAAAACATGTAATGCGTCTAATAACTACAAAATATACCGCTTCAATTTGAAACGGAAGCGTTTACAAACAAATTTTAATCGTTGATAGCCCTTAAACTTCTCTGAATTATTTACACTTATCCATGGTGTAAGATGCTTTTTCAAGTCCCACTGCTTTGGATCAGGTTTGCATGCTTAAACTTAAGGTTTTACCAGATCCTCTTCATTTACGCCAATTACCTCCGGCAATCATGTGTTACGTGCGAAGGTTTTCAACGGGAAAGCAACCTACATTGGACCTTCCATTTCCTAATTTCGGAAATATGCCATGTCTCAGTATGTTTTATCGTTGAATGACTTTCATGCACGATGCTAATAATAGTAGTCATGGATTATATGTTTTCAATGGCGCATACCATTCCAAGCTTAATGTCCAATTAACTAAATAGGAGGCAATGATTTAGTTCTTCTTGACACGATTCGATACAGTCTAAATGGGAGCACAAATAGTGAAAAGTGAAGTTAATTTCATTTTCCTCTCCTAAAATGCATATATCCTCTCCGCATCTCTCACACTTCTAGTACGCCCTTCCTTGTCTCATTGTCTTTTGGCCTTTCGTCATGCCTTTTGGAGATAGCGCGATGACTAACTCTTGTGCTACTTCTTGTCTCCATGCCAGTCATGATTCTCTCTCTCTCTTCACGACTGCTAAGAGCCTATTGTATCTCACTCCCCCTTCCGTTATATGGGACCAACATTTGAGTTATTCAGAAAACTATAGATATTGAGATCTAATTCACACAATTGATATTGTTGGGAATGGAGATATTGTTGATGATTTAAATGGCCTTAAAAGGCAGATTTCTGTATTTTATCGCCGTATCAAGAAACCTCGCGGGCTTTAAAATTTTCCAAGCTTCATAATCCTATATTCCCTCAGTACTAATATCTTTAGCTGTATTGCAGTAATAAGTACTGAGAAGTAAAATAGATAAAAACGATTTCGTTCATTTCCGTATTTAAATTTACTGCCCTAACACATGGTGAATTAGACTTCACTTACATTCACTTTACTTCCTACCTCTGTCATATGCCAATGACTTACTTCTGCACACCTCCTCCTCCCGAATATGTAATATCCATCTTACCCTGTAATTATCAACAGTTCTCTTAATGTAATCATCTTTACAGGTACCACTAAATGCCAAGCCAAGCAAATCTTCAACCCGGTGGGCATCAAGAAATACAGCGTGTCGTCAGCACTAGAATGACTTGAAGTGGATTCTAACCTTGCCTCTGGTATCCAGTAAGTTTTAATACTTATTCTCAAGCTTTACCCAAAATTAGGAGAGCATGGCTTTAGTACTCTGATAAAACTGTTGCTCGAAGTGAAGGTTTTATAAGAAGCACCAGGCATATGATTGAGCTATAGTTAAAAATCCCTAATCTTTGCTTCTATCTAATCTATTTATGCTTACTTACAGTTTATATTTTATGATTGATCATAAATTAGGCAATTATCACAATATTTTATGTCCCGGCGCTTAGGTTCTAGTTAATAGTAACTAAACTAACTAGTTGATAATAACTAAAACCGGACGAAATATATGATAAATCAAATTGCTTCTAATTCTCCTCTCTTCGAAAATGTACTAATGCCTTTCCCTTTTATTCAGGGCAGTAACTTCGGCTAGCCTTGATGGTGTTGATCGTCCCTCAAGTCAGTTAAAACTCGTAATTTTCATCCTAATTCATCCATGTTGGAGTGAAAACATATTGTTAAAGCAAAAGGTAAACAATTTTGGCGGCATCATATATCACATGTCATTTATTTTATGTCCTTTGCGTATCAGTTGATGGCGTTGTGTGTCGTTCCTCTAATAAAGCTATAGTAGCAATTCGACCGGCAATGGAGTTGGTTCATTCTTGCATGACGCACCCCAAATTCCCCCAAAACTTCCTAATAATCTGCTAATAAAAGTCGTCAATCCGACATTCAAGCGCGAGGAATTATGTACCGACTTAGATCACTGACCGAACTTAATTGGAAACCCTGGAAGATATATTCTCGGGGAGGGGAGGCGGTGGAAGTTGCGGAGATCACAAATAGTCCTCAAGTCGGTTGGCGGATTGGGGGCCTGAGTTGGAGAAAAACGAAGGGAAAGCGATGAATGGAGCGGTAATTTGTAATCTATAAGCAGAAAAGTTAAGATTGCTGTATTAATTGTTAGTGATGAGACTTTGGTAAGGTTAGGGAAATAGGAGGAGCGTGCCGGTCGTCGATTCGGACGCGCATGTAGATGCGGTTTCACTGTGTAGGACGAGGAGAAGTGTTATGAAGCAGCCTAAGTATCCTGAATATGGAGCATTTATTAAAGGAATAATCTGGGATTCCATCAGTATGTTCACTCAATACCCGAAATGAAGATTTGATTTTATGACATCTCACGGTATTAGGTATTTTATATTGGTTGAGTTGATACATCCTTATCAAAAGTACTAGAATAAAGCACGCATCATCTGCAAATAGATTTTCCCCATTTTTTAATCCGATATGTCCGTTCCCATGGAAATTCCCCTTCTGCAAATCACATTTTCTTCACATCTCGCCGGTGCTTTTGGCTCAGTCCGTGTCAGTTCATTATAATGGCTTAAATCCGTAACCCATTCTAATCCAATATTGCTTCTACGTAGCATCAAAAATATATACATTTTCAGCTCTATTCAGAAAAGATTTACACTGCGTGTTCTTTTTTATGTGTAGCGAAATATGCAGCGGCTACAATAATAATGATTTCATGATAATCACATTTTTAAAATGAGAAGTCTTGAAAGTTAATTTCTCTCAGAAGCAGCTCTGGATTAGAAAGCGTTAATGTTCAGGTATCAATTTAAATTCTCAGGTTGATTTACTTTAGCCGTAGAAACTCGGGTAGTTTACTTACCGTCACTAGATGAGTGCGGGAATAGAGGACATTTTTGAAGAACAAGGAAAGAGTCGAGAAGGAGGGGGGGAAAGGCCCTAAGAAGATTGAGTCAGCCAGGTATAAGTGATAAACGCCTTTCAGACGGAGCACTGGTTACGGGGCTCAAAAGAGAGTAAAGTGGGACGAGTCTTGAAAGTTGGGAATGGCCTCCTCTCAGCTGTGAAAATGGAGAGTGCGAATGAGGAATGAGGCAAATGGATGAAGTTTCGAGGGTATCGGGCGGAAGGCGGTGGAGACGAAGCAGATTGGGGAAAAGGCGAAGAGGATCGTTTCCAGGCCCACCGCAAGGAGGGAGGTGCGGAATATATAAAGTTTTAGCTTTCAATTTTCATCGTTTCAGAGTTTAGAAAAAGAATTTGCTCTTTTTCAATAAGCAACAGGCAAATATAAGGTATTATCATAAATTCTCACTCGTGGAGACTGTGGTCAGTTCATCTTATGGATGGAGCGGGAAATAAGTTAAAATGAACACATTGTTTTTGCGCCAGCATTGGCTTACCTGAAAATTTTCGCTTCCTTTCATTCCTGTTCAATATGTGCCCTGGCTTTTCAATTACCTCTAAATTATGATAAACATTTTTGCTGTCTGAAAAATTTCAATGGCGATATCTTTGTGAAATAACTTTGTAGAAAATCGACTAATTTCAATTCAACTCTGCGTTAGCAATTGGCATGTAAGCAACGGCTCTCTAAGTAAAACATCTCATCCGCGTCATTACAAGAATTTACTTCATGGCGTATTATGCAACAGTTCCACCAGTTTAGACCCCTGCTAGCCGAGAGTATTTTTCCCATTTGCATTTGCCCGTTTAATTTTTGTTTTTAATGCATTTCGAAATTGATGATGTTCACTTTTACGTTTTCATTATAAACCTTGCTAATATGTCTTTCTGGTTATTCAAATCAAATGTGGCCAACTGAACTGTGTTCACTAAATCAGTGCTCAATCACGCAAAGATTTTTGAAAATAGGACTTTTATAGACGATTATATTTTTTATCATTCACTGCATTCATTCTATTACGTATGAGGAATAAATGAAACTGAACTTAGAGGTTTTGAAATTAAAAAAGGCTATAATCTAAGCCATTGCACGCGCCAACGGATTTAGACACAATTAAAAGTATTATCTATCCTTGAACACGACAAGTTTCCCAGTCAAAGGCTGATCGAAACGAAAATTTTACAGTTGGAAATAAGCGAGCACCTTCCCACTCGTTGATCATACACCCAATCTCTAACGAATTTCTCCCCACCAAAAGGAGTCTAGCGGAGGGTTTTCCTCCTCCGAAATACAAAGTTTTCATCCCACGAGCAAAATTATAATAGATAGGCATAGTTTCATGTGGAAATATTCTCCATTATTTCGAGAAAGAAAGGGGGATATTTACATAAAAAGTTTTCATCCGCAGCCTGGAGAATTTCCCGACGCGTCTGGAAGCTAAGGAGAAAAGGGGTTTCAGGGAAAGGAATAAAGAGAGAGCGGAAATATACATCGAGGAAGTAGCACTTTAAGATACATTTTTTTTGTTTAAGCCTCAACAATGACTTCAGTGTAAAATTTCCTGAAATGCCATAAATTTAGAATTATGTCTCACGCTTAGGAATGGAGGATACTTTATTTGATAATTTATTTACATTCCTCTTTTGACCTTGCTTAATCTTAACATCGAGATGAATAGGAGTTAGCTGATCCGGAGAAATTACATCACCTTGAGTTCTCCAGTGCTATGGTAAAAATATTGTGGTCTACTTCGGGGAGTCATTAGGTTCTACTACTTCAGCTGGGGGAAAACACCTTCGCTCAAGGTGTATTTTTCCATGAATAATTTTCTAAAGTTCTTTAGCTCGATAGAGATTTGAGTGGGATGTTTCATTTAGTTTTACTCAAAACATAACAAAATTGACTGAAATAGTGTCTGGAGGAATGGTAAAAGAAAAGGTTGGATGGAGGTATAGACTGGGTTGAGGGAGGTTGGATGGAGGGAGTGTGAGAAGTGTGGTGGAGACAGCTAAAAAGAATGAAGACCGAAGTGAGGATAAGGAGGGAGAGGAAGAGAAAGAAGGACAGATAGAGGAGAAGGGGGGGTGGTGGTGGAGGAGGGAAGGGAAGGGTGGAAGGCAGAAAGGAATGGACCAAGTAATATAAAAGTCTCGCCGAGCTGAAGAGAATTCAGGACACATTTTTTGAAAAATAAAACTTCCTCCTTTCCCGACCGCCCACCCACCGACCCCGGAGAAGAACGCTCGAAGAAGGAAATCTTTATTTTTCTCTTTCTTTCTTCCAATTCTCACAGAACACCCCCACTTCTGAGGGTAGGAGTCGGCAGAGGGGGTGGAGGACCGTAGTGTAAGATGGGAAAAAATCGGGAGGACGGGCCCCAGAGAAAGCACTAGTTTCTCTGTTTTATTTCTTTTTTTTAAAGAAAATTGAACTCACTGTAATAAACCTTCCGGCTCCAAAACTTATCCACGTGGAGTTCAGTAAAGGAATCACATTTCTGTGTCTCTGGTTGAGAAATTATAAGTTCTCCGACTTTAACGTTAGCTTTTCCGTGAAGAATAAATTCCCTATTCCGTGCAGGGTATCTTGGTTCTACTCACACCAGCTTCCTTTTGCCTTTTAGTCATAGAATGATCATAAAATTAAATTAATTAATCGTCACAGATTTTTGAAGAATATTCTAGGCTATAATTACTAGGCTATTTTCAATAATGGGTTTGCGTGATATATATACATTACATCATGAGTTGTGACAGGTGGTCAGTGAAATCTTCTATTCTTAGTAATCTTTAATAAAATGGACAGATTATTAATCAAAATTCCCACTCGAAAATTCTCCATATCAAATTAGAAATCATATTCCTATGCCCCCAGTAAGGAAGGACATTGTAGGTTCTCTGGCCTAAAGTTAGAAATGATGGAAGAAAAATTCCCTGTTCTACGCAGATCGTAATACTCCTCGTTTTTCATGCGTTTATGCAGCTCATGGTAATAAATTAAAATCTGGAGTATCTTCCATTCCTAAGCATGAAATATAATTCTTAATTGCGGTAGTATCTCATTTGATTATACGCTGAAGTCATTGATAATCCTTCATTGACCTTATTCAATGTTAACATAGAGATACATAGGAATAAGCTGATCCCGAGAAATCACATCACTTAGTGCCTTCCAGCACCATCGTAAAAGTATTGTGGCCCAATTTGGGGAACCATTAGGTATTACTATTTTAGCTAAGGGAAAATATCTTCGCGCGAGGAGTATTTTTATATAGATAACTCTAAAAGCTCTAGATAAAGCTCTTTACTTAAAGTTATGGTTCTTTTATTTTAACTTTTAGTTCAAAATTCTTCACTGAGTTCGAGGAGGAATTAGCCGTTACCCATTGATCAATGTTTTTTTTAAATTCATCGGAAAGCCCAATGTTTGACATTTAAGGCGTTTACAAACGGTTAGCAACATTATTTTACCGTGGGAAAATATATTTTACCTAACTGACCTAATAAATCATCAATGAGTACTACCTCATGAGCAGGGCTTAAACACCACATCAAAGCTAATAATATGTCAGGTTTAACCGCGATTCTAAGAGGAGTAGGACCACAGTTCCTCATATTCTCTTCCACGTACAATGGTGCTTTATTTATAGGTTGCGAAAATAAAGGATCCAAATCATTTTTCAAGCTTCTCCTTTTACATTGCTTTTATCGGAGGAAGCAATGAAGCAGCGTCATGTATAGTGGTTGCAAGAACGTGACGGAAAGAACGATTAATTTAATGCACATATCAATCTTCTATATTTTAACAGGTCTCAAGCAACTATGTAGAGTAGTTTATTTGAAACTGACGTTTAAATATTCTTTCATCCGCTTCTTTCCTTTAGATCCCCAATTTTAAACTCTTAATCTTGATAATGAACAACGGCCAG
This sequence comes from Ischnura elegans, assembly GCF_921293095.1. Lineage (NCBI taxonomy): Eukaryota > Metazoa > Arthropoda > Insecta > Odonata > Coenagrionidae > Ischnura > Ischnura elegans. The sequence continues at coordinate 79,295,156 of NC_060246.1, read as the reverse complement.
TAAATCTATCATCACTCCACTCAAAGAAACTCTTCCCCTTCCCCCAACCTTCCCAAAAAAACAGTGAGACCCGACACTTGTGCGCTCCGTTCCACTTCCCTAATCTCCTTTCTGCTCTTCTCGGCTTATCCATCCTCCCACACTGCCTCCTTGTACGTACACACTTCCTTTCCCCCCCTCAAACCCCCGTGGTCCCCCTCACACCCCCGACGAAAACTTCAAACGCTTATAAAAGGCGACCCAACTTCAAAACGTCCTCCACAGATGGTGGCGCAAACCAACCACTCTTACAGCAGCCGTCCCCATGGAAACCATGTCTGTTGAGTCAAGCTTGAAACTTGGTGGCTCCTCGCTCCGTGGCGTTTCCTCTTCGCTACCTCCGCCTCCGAGGGAGGAATAGGAGAGGGGAGGGAAGAGGGTGGAGGGGGAACGAGGGAGGGCAGGAGGGGGGGAAGTGTCAGGAGAAGGGGTGATATCCGCGGCAAGGAGGGTGGGGGGACGGACAGATATCTCAAAGGAGTCGGACGGAACAGTTGATGAACACAAACTGACTTCTTTTGTGATTTCTAAGGAGACTGTTTGACGCAACTACTTCTGCCATTCCCTCATCTGAGTGGGTAACATACGAAGGCTACGAGTAATTAGCTCAAAATTAAAAGATAGGGGAAGGAATTAACTGGCTCTCCCCTCACTTCCTCCTCTGGAGTCTTTGAAAAGAATGCACCGATGAAGACTACAAGGAAAACCGCCTGCGTCCCTTTGTCCGAAATGATGTTTATGGATGATGGAATTCGCTATATGAATCAAAGGATGTTAGTTGCGTGGTTATCAAAAATCCCCTTGTGGTATTCTGACATTTCAGCTAAAATTCAATCTAAGACGTTCTAATTTATTGTTAAATTTGGGATTGGATGGTCCACGACATGACAGTGTTATTTTGATGTCACGGTAATCCATGATTAGTATAGAGGCTTTGGTGTGTTTCTGCAAATTAATTATTTTGAAATAATCTCCCACAGCACGGTTACACATGCAAGAGTCTGTTGTTTTTTCAAGCTAATTCTGCGGTAAATTATTCCACCTAATAAATTGTTGTAATCAATCAGGTATATGCATTAGGAGGAAATAAAAGTTGCAAAACCAGTTGACATTTCTTAATGTGATCGGAGCTGATAATAAACAGGTCAGAACAGATTCATGTATTATTTTTTATTAGCCTTTGATAAATTTTCGCAAAGCTAAAAGGAACACAAATTACAGTTACATAAGCTTGTAACAGAACACTTATAACCAGTGGTAACATAATCCCTTGATACCCATGAGTTCCTAGCAGTTTTTGACAATCGCTATTCGGTATTCTAATTTAATGAAAAGAAGAGCATGCATTCAATTTAAATCATCATGCTGCTCCATGATTTTCCTGGTTGTATTTTTATTTTCCCTTGGAAATAAAAAGCAAAGTTGAATAGCACTCCTGGGTAGAATAAAAATTATCCGCTAATATAATGTACTTTTTAAATACATGCCCATTATGAATATGTATGCACTTCTAAAGAGCATGCGCTTATCTCTAAAAACGTTCCTTATTTAAAAGATATTTTTTATTTATGCTTCGCTTGCCTCGTTAAAGAAAACGTGAAAAACGCTGAATGAGTCGGAAATTGCCAGAATGGAAACATGATTGCTCTTCGAGTTACTTTTGCAGGAAAACTTAATTGCACCCTTTTCCTTGAAGAACGTTGGTAATGCAACATTCGAGAAAGGTTTTAAGGAACGCTTTCAGAAATTCTCTCAGTTTCTCCGCCTCTTGTTAGGAAATATCAAGGTTTTTCTTCCGTTGAAAATGTATACGGTAGAAACACATTCAGGAGTGTGCACTCAAGAAATATACGACGAATCAAAGGCAGTCTCAATTCATGAGCTGAAATTAAAAAAAAGAATAATCTTACGTTTCTTGAATAGGGAATTAGTGAATTTCCACGTTGCCATCGAGCTCGCAGCGCCACTACTCGGCTGCGAGAGCTCTTCAATCTACATGAAACGTTAGCCAACAAAATGAGTAAGGCTCAAAGGAATCGTGAATTGAAATGCACTCGTCGCTATATTCAGCATGAGCGCCTCCAACCACCAGATTTTGCTAGGGGAAAAATGACAAAAATAATAAATCTTTAGACCGACATTCTATTATGAGCGAATTCGGGGTTAACTTCTACATCGCCATCAAATACTGCTTCGATGTCCTGAGCACTGAATTATTTCACGAGAAATAAGTATGACGATTTTCTTTTGGATAAAACTAGAACGTTACGTATGTACTGCAGAGTAGTTAGTAACGTTTAAGAAATTTTCATTTACTTCGTGCACTTTAGAGAAGGTCATATTTATTATTAGTTAAGGTATTGAGGGTATGTCCATGCTTTTACACCGTAAAGTGCTACATTCCATTGAAGTCTCTTCCCTAATCTTTCAACTCTTACATATTTGTTGTTGCAATTATGGTGAAACAACCAACGCGCAAGCACAAATAATTACTCCTCCAGAGGTACAGAACAGAAAATTCATTCACTGATTATTGAATACGTACCTCAGTTTTCTTGGTCGATGACTACGAGTTTATCCTTACTTTACTGAAAAAGTAAGTCAGCACCCTATTCAAGGCTATTCCACTGCAGGTTTACTTCTATGATACTAAGTATTTTCGCTGAAATTGTGCGTTAAATCACATAAAAATCATATAAAGTTACCATTGAATTTGGAAACCTGGGATTTTTCTTCTTCTAAGGATAGCATATTATTATTGAAACTCTTAAATTTTTATTTGGTTTCATGATATTCTTATTTGAAGATTAAAATTTTACGCAGCTACTGTACATGTGAGTTAATAAGATAATATTTTTAATGAACAAAAACCGTCTTTCAGTTTGAAAAATCCATCCAAAAATCTTCCTCTTTAAAAATATATAATGCGGTTATAATTTATCTACACATCTCACAATTAAATATTTGGGCAGCAACAATTAAGGGACTCACTTCACTCGTAAAACATATTAAAAACTTTTTGTGCCAGACTGGCGTAAACTGGCGCACAGTTGAAAATAGGAAATTGGTGGTGTTAATTTAGACTATTCAAAAGAAAGAATTGTGACAAACTAAGGGTGGAGTAAGAGTGAATGAATAGTGTGTTCTAAAAAGTACAAAGGAGGGCCTACCTCTCCAGTCTGTTTCCCTCCTTCCGACTTGCTGGTTCTCCAGCCTCCACCCTCCAACCACCTCCATCCCTTCTTTGATCCGCCACCGCGGACCACTGAAGTGGCACTTAACCTTAGAAGCCAGCGTTCGAGACTCCCCAGAGAGCGAAAACGGTAAGAGTGGCTGACGAATAGCTGGAGAGTTGAATAGTGCTAAATGGTGGGAAGGAAAAAAAGAAAAAAATTATATTTTGGAAATGTTCATCGGATTATTCACGAAGGAAAGCGGTTGGAAGAGATCTCTCTTATACCTAGAGATTCATGTAGCTTTCATTATCTAAGTAGGTTAAGGAAGTAGTTCGTACACTTACACTGAATCGCGCTATATGCATTAACGAATAGCCTATGGGATGAAGGAAGTAGCTGTCTACAACACCATCGGATGCCATCATTTTCAGGAATAGCGTTAATGAGGACTTCTCCCTTTTTTCATCATTTTTATCCGCATCTCATCTCTATCATTGATTAGGTCCGTGAACTTTCTGCATAAAGTCAATGCATTGAAAGAAATGGATTTGTTTTTCCCCCAAAAGAAAAAAAAACAAACACTTAAAAACATAGCCACGGATATGACAAACTAAATTTCCTACGTCACAAATGGTCGAGTGATTGAGAAAATTATAATTTTAGTAATTTCTCCTCTATCACTCCAAATCAGCGGAAGTGATGGATTGAATTGCTCGTTATCACTTGAAATACCGTACTTATCTCCTCATCTAGAACTACTCGATGGATTCATTTAGACTCCTACCTCGTTATTGTTTGTTTTTACAGACCATTCCTTCTTTCATTGGCTCATTACTTTATTTTATCATTTTTACCATACTGTAATAATTCGTGGTTTTTACGAAAAAGGTGAACTATTTTAAGCAAGTTACAAAAGTATTCATTGGAAATTATTTTTCATCCATGTTATACTTGATCAATGGGACTCTCACCATGGAAAGTGATAAAATAACAACCGCTAACTTTTTACAAACTTTTAATACACTCATTGAATTTAAAACGTATATATTACCCAGGCTACTTTTAATTAGCAAAATAATTGATCATGATTGATGAATGAACAGATAAGTATATGGAATAAAACCAATTTTATTACGAGTGGTTTATCTAACGTTATTCACAATTCAAGTATCGTCATTCATTTACAAAAGACATTGTTCACCCACAGATTTTCGGCAGGTCATTTAATTTCCACCCGATCGATCATTTTTGCACGTTATTTTGCCTGGCCAAAATGTTTTTTGCATAACCCTATCAAATGAATGTGTGCTTTGATATAACGTAAGGAGAAATCAACTCCGTAGCAAGGTTTTCCAAATAATCCTTGCTTGAATTCAGGAATCGTAATAGGAAAATATGGAGAGCGGATTTTAATCCCCATTGAAGCGGTATCGTTTCTAAATTTAAGGATGAGTATCTTCAACTCGCTCCATTACAGCGAAACTGATTATTGTGCGATAGGTGTTGGAAATCAGGTATGGATAAGTAAATCGTGGAAGTAAATTAGACTTGATTTATTTATATTATTTTCTTGTTAAATATTTTAATAAATGCATTTTATGCTTCTTAGAAATATCGTTAGTACGCCTTCTACAAGGTTGAACATATGAATGGGTAAATTTAATGCCATAAATGAATAGTACTATATGCAAGAATGCTCCAATGATATGGTAGAATCGTTGTGTCGTAGATTTAAGCGCAAATTTTATGCATGCAATGTAAAAAATGTTTCTTTTCGCTAGAAATGCATATTTCTGGCTATTTCATCCTTCATTCATGTTATCCTTCCGTTGATACTTCAGGTTGACGAGTGGCTTTACAAGGGTAGATCATATAGACATTTAAAACTGCGGCTATCTTGGGACCTAAAATTTGGCAGATTTTTTAATATGACCCATAATAGAAGGATTGTGAATCTGGATACATTTTATAAAAATCACCAAATTTACCGTTTTTTTTAAAGAAAAAATGGGCACCAAGTGAAAAGATAAGGTTACAAACCAAACCGAATCGCTTAGAATGGTCTAAATGAAAACATAAATGTAACCTTCACAAAATAGAGGTACGCCAGTGCGGTATATTATTGAATGAGCATCTGAAATTTATGCTGGAATACTGAAGGATGTGGATTTACAGTGGCCGAATTATTGAATATCAATCTGTGCATGTGAAATCCGTAGGAAAACAAGGTCTTTTTTGGTAATCTTTTCTGGATTTCCACCGGGTTAAATCAATATATATAACTGATGTTTCTACGGACGACTCGTCCATCGCCATCAGAGTAAGCGTTTGAGCTAATAAGAACCGTCGAGATGAACCATTTAACCATAAATAGTCACAAAGTTCAGGCTATCCTCATTACTCTTAATTGGCTGGGAAGATCTAGGGAATTTTGTGTGACGTGTGTGTGTTACATTCGGAATTTCAGTGATGTGGAGAGATTATCTCAGAAGTTATAGTCGCTCTTTTCCCTTGGAATTCCGTTTTCAGACAGTAAAATACATGAGAAACTGTTGTTGTGATTGATGTATGCATCGTAGAGTTCTGAAGTTTGGATATAATATGCAAAATGACTAATCGGTATTACACTCGGAATTTCAGTGGTGTGGAGGGAATAAGTCTGAAGTTGTAGTCACTCTTTTCTCTTAGAATTCCGTTTTCAGACAGTAAAATACGTGAGAAACTGTTGTTGCGATTGATGTATGCATCTGTTCTGAAATTTAGCCAGTGATATAGCCAGGAATTTTGTTCGGGGGTTGGGTTAAAGACCAGGGGGAAATTTTTTAAACTAACTTTAACACTTTTCATAATCGAAAAAATACATTTTTCAAGGAAATATTTTGTGAATTTATGATTTTTCAATGTTTTGTTTTCTTTTATGAAGCAAAGTACATAATCGTGTCTTTATATTTCGGGGACCCCCGGAACCTCCCCTCGCTACGCCACTGGTTCCATTTTTTTTAAATCCAAGAGACATGTTGATGGTGTATAAATAAATAAACCAGTTGAAATTCCGAGAGGACTTCACCAAATAATTCGCCATCAAAGAATTACGTCATACTTAAAACGAAGTCCTGTTTTCGTGATAATTCATTGTTTAAGTCTCATATTCCGAGACATTTCTCCTTTATGAGCTTAAATGGATGATTTTGTATTTGAGATAATTGTACTTCGATGCCGCTAGAGTGATCACCGTGAAACTCGGATTATTTATGCATTTTTTTATTAGGACCAGCCCCACATATTTCATAGTGTTTTTCCACATCCCTACTCTAATTAAATGTAATTGGCTCTCGGGAGCCACAAAGGGCGTCACGGTGGTACACGCTAAGCGTTGAGTTTGATCCAATGGCTCCATTTTTATTAGAAGGCTAATTCAAGAGAAAAGAATGGGATTTTCTTATCGGGTGTCTGAATAAATGAAACATCGAATTACTTCAATCGATTTTCCTTTATGCTTCCTTCTTGCTGAACAAAATTTTTCTACCTGGAAAAATCTTATAATTTCTCTTAAATCATCGGATCCGCTGATTTTATGACGTATTTCATGAGCGATTGATTTATTGACAAGTTGTGATAATAATATTTATAATAAATAGTTATTGTGACAGTGATAAGTCATTGGTGAGTGAGCATTTAATTAAATACCATTTTAAATTGTATGATATTGAGTAAGAGATTTTAATATGAATAACTATTCTTCTTATGATCAGAGTCATCTATGCTCAGTCAGAGATATTAGGCATGGCGTTTACCGGATTTTGATAGTCCCATGTACACCTTCCGCAAGCAGCAATTAATATCCCAACAACATCCAGGCAACATTGTCGGCATAAACATGTGACATCCGTACAATATCCACGTTAATCCAATTAACATTGCAAGGAAATCTGTCAAATATACAAACGACTCGCCAAACAACGTTGCGGAGATGTCCAACAATGGACATGGACGTTCATATAACAGCATGTGTTAGGTATCTTCACAACATCTAATGAGTAGAAAATGGGTGTGCTTATTATGGTTTTTTGTAATCGCCAGACATACATGCATAACATTTGTGCTCTTCTATTCTATGCAGGATATATGCTACCCATGGATATTGTTTGAAATAATTTTTTTAATATCACAAATATTACAACTTGGATATCTGTAACTTTATTTTTACAACAAGTCGTGGATATTAAAATTGGATGTCTATGTAACATTGTATAAATATCCATCGAGTAATAACTAGGTACGTATATTTGGATATATCAACCTTATTTAGATATCCGATGTATATCTTCTGCTGCTTGGGGCAGAGAATGATAATTTTAAAAATAGTTAAAATTTAGAAAGAAATATCAGTGGGCTTAATACTTACTCGTTCTCATGTGGGTACTTGGAACGAGGTTAAACGTGGATTACAATCTTCGTCGACCCCTGACCCGCCCCCTCCTCCTTTAGTATCCTCGCTCAGCTGAACCCCCACCTCCTCCCTTCCCTACCGCCCCTCCCCTCCCCCCTTCACCCGGCCCATCACTCGCTCTGTCTGGAGCAGCACCAGCGCCACTCGAACCCTTTCCACTTTCGCAGTCTTTCCATTCCGTTGGGCGCGCTCGTCTCAGCGCAGTTACGAACAGGAAATTTGTTCTTTTGAACAAAGCGCTCGAGGAGGTGGGTGGGGTCGTGGGTGGAGCCAAGAGTGAGAGGGAAGAAGAGAGGCTGGATAAAAATGAGGGAGGGTGGGTGGGCCTTTTATTTTTCTGGAAAGGTGCCCCGTGGGATTGGGGGAAGATGGGGGGAGGGATATCAAGTGGAGGAGGAGAGAGAGAGAGAGAGAGAGAGAGGGGGATTCGTGAGTGAGATAAGACGGCAATCGAAGGGAAAGTTGTTCACTGTCGAGGAGAAGGGGAGCAAATGAAATACCATCCAATATTCGGCAGAATAGAAGAATGGAAGATACCTATGTAATGCTAAAATCCCTTCCATTTCATGGGAATCTATTTTATACTGATGTTATTTAATGCATTAATTGGCCATTCTTGTGCCATTGAAGGTAATGAGAGGAATATAAATAGTCAAAAGATAGTCATTACAGCCTACGAAAACCTGAAAAAGCTTCAAAGCGAAGTCACCCTATACCGAGATTGCCTCATTTTCAAGGACTCAAGTGAGGCGAAATGTTGAATTTTTGAATTGAGACTTTATTTTAAGGTTCAAATGCATAAATATTCACTTTTTATGATGAAATATCCATAGAATTACTTTTTATCCAAACAGAAATATACATTGCATGTATTACATTTAGTCTTCAATCTATTGCCCAATGATACCTCTATATTATTTGACTAATGCTGTATTTATTGCTGTTGGTAGTATGCAATCCACCCATTCATATGTCCACCTTCGGAGAAGGCGTAGTAACGATATTTATGAGAAGCGAAACATGCATTAATTTGAACATTCTAGAAAGAAAATGAAACGAATAAAACAAGCTTGATGCACTTCTAGGTTGGGGGTATAGTTTATCTGTACCTGGTTTCTAACGCCTACTGCACAGTTATCCGTTCCACTGGCATTGAGCAAGTTGAATACTCTTACGTTAAATTTTATTAAAGGTATCGCTTCAGTGGGGATTCAACTCTTCCCTCCCTATTATCCATTACGCTTCCTCTGCATCGTTTAAAGTTGTAAATTGATGTTATTCAATTTCGAAAAGGGATATTTTCACTTTTTACGCTCCTATATTGGTTTGCAGTATGTGCTCCTGGCCGATAAGTCTCCTTGAGAAATAATTAATTAGTTACTGTTGCGATGTTTTCAATAAGCAGTCACTGAAAGCTTTAATCTAGGTCAATTTAGCACACGTTCATAAGGAATTGCTGGGTAACAAATCGCATGATTAAGAATTTTAATATTTATTTTCCTACATTCGAATGATTCGGATATTCGCTAAATTTTTACTATTGCATTCTTTCCACTCCAAGCAAATGTAAATACACGAGTCAACATCAATTATGGCAACCAACCCTCGTAATCATAATAAATATGAATTTTCCATTCGTAATTTTCAGCGCATCCTCCTCGAAGTTCTTGTCGGGGTGATTATTTCAAAACAGCATAATAAAGAGAATTGTGCTCCCATGCTCTGTAATATTCCCAAACAATGGTGCCACGTCAATGAAAAGTGTGTTCATTTCAATCAACTGCGTCCTTTGGAACGTGTCAGGGGTGAAAGCGATGTTGGGTTCAAAATTTGGCATTCGCGAACGTTAAGTAACAAGAAGTTCTCTGGAAAGAGGGCGTGGATTAAGGGGAACTTCACAGGGGACTCTTTCAATGAATCTTAATAGCTGCGTTGGCTGAGAGTCAAGAAGATGTGCATGTATCACTGAGGGGTCTTCTCTGGAGGAAAAAAACAGCGTAGTATAATCAGCCGAAGCTGGACTATTTTATCGATCACCTTTGTTGGTAAAATATTTCGTAATATTTTAACAGCAACATAAATATTCATTACATAATCCTATGTCCACTTTTTCCTGCTTCTTGTATCATTTACTATGCTTTTAAGCATTATTGTGCACAACTGATCGAAAGACCATTGGCATTAAGTGTTTCTGTTGTATACTTATGACTGGTACGAATTAATTATTTTATAAAATTTTTCTATTATCCTGGACATTTAATTGCTAATTCTTGCAACTCATAAGTCAGATTTATTGTGATACTAACACAATTGCCTATATAAAATAGAAATAATTTTATGTTGCATTTTGGATTATTTAGAATCCCCTATGGTTCAATATGTCTTAATCAGGTAGTAAGCTCATCCTTTTCGCTTGCTTATTGAATATCTACGCGGTATCAGGAAAGCACTAAGGCCGTAATTCATTTATTATATTATGAAACATCAAAATTCCTACCTACTGATAACATATTACTAACTCCTAAAATTCGTAAGTAGAGCAGACATGATATCATTTGTAATTTAATACTGTGGATTTTATAACAACCTTTTACCTGGAATGAAAAATCGAGAGAAAATTTACTTTAAGCTTAAGCTATGAGAGGTGAAATATTTTTCGGAAATTTCGAATCTAAATCGCAATGGAAACATACCTATCATTTTTGTTCAGCGCGTTATGGCAAAAGTCGGCTAACCTGGATTGGGTTCCATTATATTTGGGATTGATACTTGGCGAAATAACCCACGTAGATAACGGTATAAAATAAAATCTACAATCTTCTGATTCTAATTAACCCTCATAGTTTTCGATCCCATTGGAGAGAAAACGATTTCCGTGACACCCTCCTGCTCCATCGCTCCATTCCCCGCAATCCCTTCTCCCCTCGCATTCCCTATCCCCTAATGACACCGTAGCGTAAGGGCAGCACTCACAGCATCTTCACGAGGGAGAGGCCGTTCCACTGGGAACGTTTTTTTGGCTCGCTGGTTCGAGTTAAACGCTTGTCTGCATCGGGAAACACAAACTCCTCGCCCCTCAAGGGGGCTTTCGAGCAACTTCTTCCCCTACGGCCAGAAAAAAATACCTGCGTGCTGCCCCTTTCATTTTTGAGGGATAACAAACGTAGCAACGATGACAATAATAACATAACAATGGTTCTTTCCTTTCCCCCAGCCGATTTTCATTTTTTTTTTTTTTGTAAACCTCTCCCTTTGATATGCGCAAAACGAGAGCCGCCGCCGCGGCCTCTTGATACATCTTGAATCCGCCTGCGTTGTTGAAGCGAGAATAAATGCCGCCGTCCTAGCAAGTAAGCGCTCTCCGCCCTGCTGCGTCGTCTCGTGGAGAAAATAATGAGAATATCGAAGCGGAGGCAACGTGCAAGATGGCACCCATTATTTTCATTCGTGTCACTCCCTTTGGCAATCCCTTCCCCTAATTGTGTTCCATCATTAAGATTAAATATTTTTCGACATCGCCTAATATGCCAATGATTCCCTCCTTATGCATCTTAGTTACAGTAATTCGTGAATTCCTTTTACTACCCTTGTACTCTTAAAAATGTTTGAAGGTAAACTTACGTGTATTTTATTTGCTTTGCCTTTAAAACTATCGTAACCTAGAACAACTGATTTTATGCCGCATTCTCTAAATGCCGTAGAAAGAAACCTGGGTCGTATTTTGGTTTAATTAAGGTACCTACTTAATACTTAAAAAATTCCTAATTACGGTACTAGCTGAGCTCACTTGTAATGTGTATATAGAATGACTGCACAGTTTCATGAAAGAACCAAAACCTGGTCATTGATGAGTATATAATGTTGAAAGTCCACTTTAATATATTTTATTGTAAACTATAAAACGCATAAGACGTTTTGTTTTTATTACTGAGGTGCTTATGATAACTATAACCTCATTGTTAGATGCAATATACGCTAGTTTTTCCCTGTAAAGTGTTTGTGTTGTAAAGACTACCTCTTAGAAGTAATTTATAGCCATTGAGTTCATTTATGAAACAAAAGCATGAAGGTAATTCGTATTTTTGCGCAAGTTCTCAGAGTGGTAATTTTAATGCAGCTGCTGCGGAAAAGATTATTAATTTCTCCGGGAGTATTGATTATCCGAATATCATATTTCTCTTTCCATCGACTGAGATGCATAACGGATTTTGCGAAACTAAAATTTTCATGATTAATTATTTGAAATTTTACCGTGTTGGAATTTCTTTGGAAAATGTCAATGGTTGTGTTCCATTGGCGGGCTGATTTTTTAAATTTAGGTAATGGAGATAATTTATGACATTATTTCCTTCCCTATACATCGGCCCACTTCTCTCCTCCATTCAATAAAGAAAAACTCCTTACCATGCATCATCTACTGTCACTGCACATGATGGTAGCAACATTTTTTAAAACCTGGATAATAAATGAAGTATTACTGGTGAAACTGGCTTCAGATTTTATTTTCAATATATGTAGTTGGTAAAAAAATTCAATACGTAAAAGTGATCTCTGTTGCACATAACATCAAAAACAGTTTCTTCATCTTCACCTGGCCAATACCAGATTTTTTCTATAAAAACGTGGTTCATTCGTAGGAATTTATTAATGATAATATATTGCTTATAATTTTCTAATATCTCGGACTTTGATTGAATAATAGGTGTCATGAATATCAAATGATTTCACAGCTGTTTTATTTCTCATATTTATATCATGCATTACATTTCATAAATACTTTTCCTTTGCAGTATAGCGTTTCTTAGAAGAGAACTCATTCATAATAACACTCACACGGACCCTTACTCCTAGAACGTCACATTTGCCACTATATAGCTAAGGGTTATATCAAGAAGATCATGGATGGGAGTGAAACCAGACTATTTTTCTCGTCTCAAAGCCCCTGCCGTTCCATATTCTTTTTTTAGGGGGATAAAAACTAATCTTTTAAATTGGTATTCGCACGTGGCGGTGGTCGTAAAATATTGAGACAGGGTGTCATATTTATATCATGCATTGCATTTTTTATAAATAGTTTTCCTTAGTAGTATAGCGTTCATGATAGCACAACTCATTCATAATACCACTCCCACGGACCCTCTCTCCTAGAACTTTATTCTTGCCACTTTATGGGGAAAGGGCATCTCGAGAAGATCATGGATTGGTCTGAACCAGACTCAGGAACCATGAAACCAGACTGTATTTTTCTTGTCTCCAAGCCCCTCCCGTCCCACATTCTTTTTTTTTTTTGAGGGTGATAAAAACTAATTTTTTAATTGGTATTCGCGCGTGGTAGTGGTCGGTGAGGGGTGTTGCAAAGGGGTGAGACAAGGTTTGACCACTGGGGAAAGCCCCCGTTTGATGTGGGGAGGAGGAGGTGGGAGGGTGAACGAACAGGAGGCATTTTGGCTAATGAAGGAGGCCAGCGTAGTCGGCCGTGCCTCGCCCCCGGCACGCCCCCCATCCTCCCAACCGCGCACCGATTGTGCCGCTTACCCCTTCCGACGTTCATTTATGTCGAAGGCGCCGAGAGGAATAAAAGACCGAGGAGGCTGAATAGGCGGTGCCGAGCGGCACTTGTTTCATGATTTTTCAGAGTTTTACTTCCGGCTGCTAGTCTCGCACCGTGCCTAGCACAAAGGAATTCGTTTGTTTCTTTAAATGCTAAAAAAAAGCAGGGCTGCGAGGTAAGAGAGAGGGGAGGGATCGGGAGTAAATAAGTCGTGTTTTCCGCTCGTGTTTGATTTTATTTTCCTTTCCGGGGAAACAGAATGATTTATAGAAATAGCATGTGCTCTTACGTTTTCGCGCGGAACGGAGGATGGCGTGAGAGGGAGACGCGGAGTGAGAACGATCCGGCATCCCTCCTTAATTTGCATTCAACCCCCTCAACATACCTCCCGTTGCTAATTCCAATCCACTCGCACGGATCAGATTAGGCGGTGAGTGTCGGGGAGGGATGAAAGGGCAAATTGTTTCGCGATCAGTCAGCCTTAACGAACGACGGTACCTTTTTAATTGGACGCTAATTCCGGCGGGTGGCCACGGGGCTAACGCAACTATTGCAAGCTCCGGCGTGGAGGGCGGGTACAGGAAAGAATACAACTCCTTCCTGGCAATGGCTCTTTCTTCCAAGACGCAAGTGGATTTGAATAACCTGTTGTCCAGTCTTCACATATTACCGCAGTATTCTGGCATTAGAAAATCAATAAAAATGTGTTCAACGACAATAAAATTAAAAATATTTCTCTTTCTCCAAATAATTTTTTTTAAATTAAGTATAGTTTTCTCGCTGATTTTAAGCTCAATTTTCGCAAGAAATCGAACCAACCTAAGAGTATGGCCGAATGTATTTGAGCCATGGCCTCGTAGATATTTAAATTCAAAAAGTGGATATGGCAACAAAGGTAACTGGAAATATCACATTTCAAGTCTTCGATCTACATTATAAAAAAGGCATAATTTAGCTTATCTTCACCAAACTTCAGTTGAGGTACTTATATTTACTAGGTATTTACGAGAAAATGTCTGTATTTTTCTTGCAGCATTAACGCTATGCTAATCGACTGCAAGATGATAAAAGCCTTCCAAAGCCACCTACATAATATTGTGAAGAAGTCTTTTGAGTTATAGCATTTTCATTGGTAACGTGTGTCTAGTCATGCTCTACGGAAAATTCATTCCCGTAAACTGTGCTAGCTTCCATATTTAACAGTGAGTGCCATTTTTTCCTTCCCTGTATCTCCAAAGAAGGCACAATGATTAACTTATTACCTCGTTAAATACTACTTGGAGCGAGGAGATTATGACAGAGAAGTGAATCGTATTTAAAGGAATGGAATTCGGATCTCATGGATTCGCTAAGTGAATGCTTATGCAATCGAGGAGTGGCATTTATTATTGTGTCATAGAGTAGGCGCACCTTTTTGAAGAAGCACCGCCTCCAGTTCAGACAGAAGCGATACGATAAGAGAGAGTAACCCAGCCGAACAGAGAGGCAGTCGAATAAGTACTTCCCATGGACAATATTAACCATAATCAATACTAAGCTGATTTTGAAGTACCTACTTTCAATGCTTAAAATATCCAAGGAATGTCTTTTTTTAACACCCACCTATCAACTCAGACCAGCCAACTTACACCCATTTTCGATGCACGCATAAAATATCTAACAATATGGCCTAATGGATATATCTTGTTGATATTCAAAGCTGTTTCCCGCCACACGCCAATTAAGGCGGCTGATGTGATAGCATTCAGAATTATAAAATTACTTATATTGAGGTTTAAGGGGGAATAACCTCCCCTTTGAGACTCCCCCGCCATGCAACAGCATTTACCGCCTATTTAGCGCGCGCGGCACCAATCTATGAACTTCATTGAATGGCTGTTCTCGCCACTCGCGAGAATCGGCGCTTCCACAAAGGTGGCTCAACATTTGATCGCCCTTGTCACTTCAGGTGTTTTCGAGCGTGCGGACCGCGTCGAACGTTTGCAGCTCGATAATGAGACCATTCTCTCAGTTCGCGCATTTCCTTGTTTATATGATATAAAGCGCCAACCTTAACACTCTCTCCCCAACTACTAATGACGGGGAATGTAAACGATGGCGTTATTAATTGAAGTGCTTTATCAAATCACGTGCTTCGCGGAATCCGCCACGCTTTCCCAAGGAATACGATTAAACGATTCGAATTGAATGGAAGATAATATTTTTTGGGCACCAATCTGCAATGCACGCATCGACGCTAGGGCAGGATGGTTTTTATACGGATGGGACACGACCACTATAAATAAACCCAGTTATAAATTCCTCAGTACTGATTCTCAGCTTTATTGAGAGCTATTTGTTAATTAAGGAAAATAATGTTTTATCTCCTGTCGACTTCGGTGGCGGCGGGGTAGAGTCCTTGCCTGCTAAACTAGAGGTCACGGGTACGAATCCCATCTGAGTGGATATTCTCCCATTCCGGGCATGTATATGTGTGCGTGTCCATCAACTCAAGAGTAACAAAGGACTGTAGAGTTTTGAATTTGTTTGGCGAATAAAGACGAGAAAGAAGAATTAATTATTATCATTGATGTAATTTAAACATTTGCTTCTCACTCGCTGAATGCTTTTCTCGTTTCCTTGATCAGCCGAAACTTTGATTTTATATATTTTAAGAGGTGTCACCATTTTACGTTGACTAGAAGGAGATTCCAAAAAAGTATGTCGCGAGAGTTACACATACTCAGTACAGGAGAAATTTGTGTGTACTTTATAGGCATAGTTCAGGTATATGCTAAAAATCTCCTTATCGAATTTGGAGCCCCGGGAAACTGCCCGTGCAGTAATCCATCTCTGACCATAACGCCGCACTCGATGGTAAAATGGTGTGACTCAGTGGCGGATACAGATGGGGGGCGCATGGTGCGCGCGCCTCTCCCATGCGATCCCCCACGTATTGCCAAACGTTACAAAACCACAATTATAACTTTTTTATATCATAAGATGGCATTTTCTTGCATATGTGTGTAATAAATTTAACTAAAATTTTCTAAAACTCTATATGTGGCTTGATTATTTTTTATTAGGATAAAAGTAAAGGTAACTCAAGATATTTTGCGCCCCCCCTCGAGTTTTTTTCTGTATCCGCTACTGGTGTGACTTATATCGCCCAAGTGATTCCTTTCTTCGAACCACGCCCTCAATTAACTTACGCTGCACTAATTTATCGAGCGATCGAAAAGAAATATCAAACTCAGCGTATGGGTTAAATAGTTATGACCCTTTCGTTTCGATACCGTGGCGTTATAATAAAGACCATGACACAGAATTCGACCATAGGTAAGAATAGTAGTAATCTCTGGTAAGGAGAAAAACATCGGGTAATATGAGGCGATAGTGCGATGACAGGGTGTAAAAACTGAGGAGAACCCAGTGCAAAGTGGTGACAAATGAGAAGTAGAATGCAGTAAAAAAAATTACCTCACGCTGCTTTCCGCCCTTCAAAATTAATGCATTTGATGGAGGAAAGGGAAGGAGGTTGGATATACGTTTATGTGAGCGACAGTGGAAACGCGGCGTGTTGAGGGTTGTACACATAGACGTGCCGGGTTCGGTGAAACAAAAGAGGCGCGTGTTTCGGGGGTGAGAGACTGAGTCAGCGGCCACATTACAGAAGTAAAATGACTTGACAGAAAACAGTGTGGGAGGGGTAGAAGAAGCAATTGATCTGGCGTGAACGGGAGAGCTCATTACAAGCAGGAGGAAAAAAAACAAAGATTTTCCGAGATCTAAAGAGGGTAGAAGCACCAAAAATTAGTATGTTTAAAACCCATCACGCATAAAAATGCCGGAAAATGCACGCAAATTGAGGAGTTAGAAGCAAATCGTCGCTTGAGCTATTAGGATAATCAGTCGCTATCGTTAACCCACCGTCAGTCATCCAAAAGCATACAGTCTTACTTTTTTATTAGCATTCACCGACACAGAATAAGATTTTTAATTTTATAAAATAAGAAAGAAAATATTTTTAATATACTTTAATAAAAAGAGTTTTAATGGAAAGTCATAAAGTTTATAAATCAGAGGCATCGTAGACGACTTCAGTTATCACGAGGCTGTCGAGGTCATGGTAATACTTCAAAGAAAGTTATTGCGATGATGTTGATGAAAAACCTTTATTTCAACGTGATCCGACTACTGCTGCTATGCAGCTATTTTTATGAGCTGTCTGTTGTTTGATGTAATGTTATCTCCATGTTGTATAAACGCTAAATGTTAGTTTGGGGAGAATAAGTGGAAATTATGGCTACGAATAATTTCAGATTTCTACGCATAAATGTATCAGCTTGCGATTCCTTCTCCTTTTTTGATACTCATCGGCTCGGAAGTGTATAATTGAATAATACAAATATTGCCATTATTACAAAGACAATTTGTCATAATTTTGACGCCGTTATATTATACTGATTTATTTATGCGCTCAGTTGAGGAATGGGATTATTGCTAGAGATTACGAACTGAAAAGGCATAAATTGTGGATTTATTGAATCCTCAGGGTAAAAGGTACTATGCAGGCAGTGGCAAAACAATTATGCTATTTAAAGGAGAAATATAGATGAAAATGCTTTACACTTAATAATAAATTGTCGAAAACAAGTGCACGATCATCATCATCATTAGTCAACAATCCAAAGATTGGTTTGACGCAGCTCTCCATTTCTCTCTCCTATCCGCTAATCTCTTCATAGCTACATATTTATTCTCTTTTACATCCTTTATAACTTGTCCTATATAACTCATTCGGGGCTGTCCCTTGCCCTTTTTCCCTTCCACTTGTTCTTCAACGATTGTCTTCATCAGACCATCGTGCCTCAAAATGTGGCCAACTAAGTTGTTCCTTCTTCTGCTTAATGTTTTTAGGAGGCTTCTCTTTTCTCCCACTCTCCTTAGCACTTCCTGGTTACTCACACGGTCAATCCATTTTATCTTCATCATTCTTCGGTAGCACCACATTTCGAATGCTTCCACTCTTGACTTCTCTGCTGCTGTCAACGTCCAACCCTCGCTTCCATAGAGAAACATACTCCATATGTAGCCTCTGATGAATTGTTTCCTTACTTCTATGCTGGTATTTTCAGCTGTAAGAAGATTCTTCTATCTCCGCAATATGGCCTTGAAAGATGTTCTGTCATCTCTCAAGCCGAATCTATTATGCATTACGGAATTTAAATTTTTTCACAATACCCTGAAATTCCTCCTAAATGCCCTTAAATCGACCACTGACTGCTCCAAACTACTTTCCCTCTCCAGGTAGAGGGTACCAAATTGGTTTACTAGCACGCATCCATAACCTCATCAACCTATTTCTCGGATTCCTCTCACCAATTTCTCGCGAACTTTTGTTATCCCCTCCTCTCTTTCCCATGCCCTTCCTTGCAATGTCGATCGTTTTATCTTTGAAATCTTAAGCTATATCTTAGCTTCCCAAAAATGAATCCTTCGCTATTGGACGATTCGTTTTTGATTTCTATTGTTGTTGTTGTGTTTTTCCATCGCTTGTACACGTTTTATGTTTTTTCTCCTAGCTAATTTGGGGTAAACAGACTTACAGCTGAGGGAAGTACTAATTGTTAATAAAAAATTTTATTAGTTAGCATTAATGAGTCAATGCTTCAAATAAATGTCACTATTCCAGAAAGATTTCTTTATTCCTCTGAGAGCAGCTGACCGATATCTGGAAGATTCAGCGTTCAAAATATTTTCAGCTTGATCCTCTGTTTTACTCAAACCGTGAATCAACTCTCCTCGAATATCCTGAGCCTCAGAAATAAAAAAACTCATGGTTTATATCTTTCAAAATACCAAAATGATGAAGCCGAAAGGATATGCTTAGCGGTTGCATTCCCGGTTATATTAAACTAGCAGGCCACGCGGCGTTACTCGGGAAAGATGGTCCCAGGGAAGTGGGAAACTTGAAACTTTGAATTTATGGTCACATAGCAGGATTTACTGTCTTATCTTTGATCGTGTCAAGAGGTGTGTCTACCCGGCAGGATGTCCAACCGCAGAAATTGTATGTCGTGAAGTAACAAGCGGTAATGAGAAAGCGACGCAAAGGACGCGTCGTACGTTACCGAAAGTAGCACTACGGGATTTAGGAGCATGAGATGCACCTATGTACTAACTTTGGTTGCAATCCTTCTAGCTGTCTGGAAATGCATAGCGAACAGACAAACAGACATCCTCTTTTATGTACGTAGATATATAAGGGATTATGGTTATATCTTTCAAAATATCAAAATGATGAAACCAAAAGGATGGTTGCATTGCCGATTCCCCGCAGTTCCTAAAGACTTGACGGACCCGTCGGATACATATCAATATCATGCCGAGAAAGAAAGCCAAGGCTTTTAGATGGCGCGGCACTACATATATACGTATATCGAGCGACTGTGTCCGCTCGCTCGTTTCGCTTCTGTCTGTCCGCGCCCGCGGACGTCTAACGCCGCCCGAGTGGAAAGGGACAGAAATTAATTGAAAAAGGTTATGAATGGAAATGGGCACGCCGCGCACAGAGCTGTGACGGCGCCGCTAATATCCCGATTAACGACGCCGTTGGCGCTTTTTGTTGTGAAGGGAGAAGAAGAAAAAAAATGTACGCGAAATTAATATGAAGGCGGGACACATCCGCGCGCGGGCACGATTCTTTTGTGTTCGCTCCCGACCCGTTTTTAATACTCCGTTGGTATACACACGCGAACCAACGTTTCTCCGCGGGGAATAATATTTCGGATTCAAAATCGTTTTTATTTTTTTCTCCTTCTCTCTTTCCCCGTCGTCGGCCGTGTTAATACTTTCTCTCTCTCCTTTTGATGCGGGCCGCGAGGCGAGGTACCCGACTTGTGCCGCTACGCGGCCGCACACTGTTTTTCATTTATTTATTTTCTTTCCGCGGGAGTCGTGGCACGGACGCTCGGGTGCGGCGGTGAAAGTAGCGCGGTCATGTCCCTTTTCAATGGAATTTTTTCGCGTATTATTATTATTATTTCCTTCCTCGCACATTTGCCGATTCTCTCATTTGCGCCCGCAGCGAGTAAATGAGATCAAGTTCCGTTTCCATGAGCAACGCCGTCGGCAAGGAGGGGGCGGCAATATGGGAAACAAGGTTTGCTCACTCTGGCACGGAGTGTCGCTTGTGTCGTCGATGTGATATTCAGTTTTTTTCTTATTTGTCGAAAAAAACTCGTATTTTCCCTGTCGTCGTCTTACTCCTTAAAGCGCAATGATCAAATTGCCAAGGCCTCTGACAAAACGGTTGCCTGAGGGTGTAAGCTTGGTTTGTTAACGCCGTTCAAGGGGCAACAAGGGACGCAGTGGTAGGCAGATTAAAAGCTCGTTCGAGGACGGAAGTAAAATTCGGAATGTTATGAAAGACATGAAAATCTCTCAGTAGTTGGTGAGCAATTAGATATTATTAGATCATGAGCTGGCGATTGGATGCCAACGGCATTTGGTGGAAATTATAAGTTGACGTCGTTTTCACAATGAACGACTGATGCGTGACGTCACCATGGAGGTATCATGAGGATAATCGAGTGCAGGTTCGCATTTTTTGTCATTGCATCCATAGAATGTTACGCCTCTTTTCTCTCCAAGGTCACAATTTTCTCTCTATTCTCCAGCTATTTTTTTCCTGCCACACAAAATTCTACTTGCTCCTATTCATTCCTATTCCCTAATAATTACGTCATCGTTGTATCGCCTCTATCTGCGTATCGGCAGCAGAATAATTATACTTCAGAGTCCGATATACAAGCCAATGTACTTTTTTAACCTGCATTATTCTGTGATGCTGGATTTTAGGAATGATTAAGAGAATGGGGGTGTCGAAGTGATGAGCAAAGCGACACTCTCACGCTGCCGAAACTATTCATTGCTCAGCTACGTTATCCTGGATCTAAATTCCTCAAACACGCTCTTGTGGAAGCATGGTTTCTATTTTAAATTTCAAATATTCAGAGGTAGTGTTATGATAAGGCTTGTGTCAGACTTGCAGAAGTACGGTTCGCAACGGATCGCAAATGAAAATTACATGTATTACGGGTAAGTATTTCAAGTTCTCATTTTTATATTCGGCAAAAAACATTAGGGAAATAATTCTAATTACCTCCGATAAATACTTAAATCGCTTATGTTTTCCCATGTTGTTTCCCATTCATTTGTTTTTAAAACCCATGTTTTCACTACATTACCATAGCTCTTGATGATGCAGCATATATATTAAAAACAACCGAGTGTTGTTCTATTCCTCACGGTCGAGGAAAAGTAAGCGGCTATGTGTGACTTAATACACTATTTGATAGGCACACATCCCTCCCAAGTCTCAATCGATGAAGTACCTAAGTGGTTTGGTGGGTATCTCTCTCAACCAGGCTGTGAGCGGCTGCTCAGGGAAGAGCTCGAAAACGATCGAGAAAGGTTAGAGGGGAGGAGATAGAGCGAGTGTTTTGTGAAGGTGGAGTGGAAATGTGGGCGAAAAAACGGGAGGAGTGGACTCACCGCCAAACACACTCCTCTGAATGAAATAACGGAAGTCTAATGTACCACGAGGGGGTGAGAAAAGCGTAATAACGGTAGGTAACAGAATTAGGACTCGAAAAAAAAAATAAAAATATCAATAATAATGCCGTCTTTATTACAAGCCTATTTTAGGGCCATTTAATCCTTTTTTACAATTTAATTGTTTGATAATCACGTACATCCATGTGCTAGATGGTGGTAAGTCCACCCAGGTGGAATTCGAACCCGCGGCCTAAAAGTTGGATGACGGGCACATTACCTTGGTGCCACTGAGGCCTGCAAATACGGGTATTTAAATACTACTCAAACTCTCATTTTGAGCAATTACACATTCGATTCACGTAATATTATTCCGCAGATAAATTATTCATTGAGTGAGTACTTAGGTTTCCATCTGAGCATAGCAATAAATGCTGCATCTAGGTGAATAAAAATTTCTAAGTGGTATTTTAACCGTGATGGGTGACGAAAAGCAAGTGGCTCCCATTGATGTCCTGTTTAATAGACACACCTCCTTCCCATGTCTCAATATCACGTGATTGTGAGTGTATAACTCCCGACTAGTTAGTGGGCGGTAATTTGGCAAGTGCCGGAACGAGTAAGTGTAGTAAGGGAAAGATATTGAAAATTACACATAGAGGAGGGAGGGGAGAGTAAAAAATGAGTAATAAAAGGTCAGTACAGCTGCCCCCCCCCCCCTCCCATGGAAGCAAAAATCGAAAATTTCTTTGAGGAAAATAACATTTTTTCAAGCAAATAATTTTAAAACTAATAAATAGCTGTTACAGTTTCCTAAAATGTTGGTTTCATTCACCTTTACCATGATTAAATCTTACCTATAATTTGAACAACCATGGCTCCCCCCCCCCCCCCCTAGTTTTGATCCTGGGTACTCCCTTGAGTCAGTAGGCAAGAAAAGGGAGGAGTTGACCCACCGCAAGTAATATGCACTCTTCTGAATGAAAAAAAGGGAATGGGACATTGAGCGAGGAGTGGTGACAGTGGAAATTGAGTGACATATTGCGCATTCATGTACTAGGCTTTCGAATTCAGTTTCCACACCACCCCCCAGAGCTCAGAGAAACTTTTATGTTTAATCCATTTTACTTCATTTGATTAATATACTTATAGAGGAGTGTAAGGATTAATAAAATATCCCTCAGAAGGCCATAAAACTCACCATTTTGAACCATTTATCTTAAAAAATTCTGGGGAGGGCCCCCGCACCTCCCGCTTATCCTGGCGGGTATACCATACACCCCAGGTCTTGTTGCGCCTAAAACCCCCCTAGCCTTAATTCCTAGCTGCGCCCGTGCTTGCGTCCATGTTAGCTCTTCATTAACATAACACTTGGATACCTTAATATACCTTAAGTGCCGTTTGAATAGTCGGGTGGGGGGGCGAGTGGAAACTAAGTGTTTTGATGAGTTTTTCGATGCCTTGTTTAGATGTCGCTCCTCCTTCCGAAGTCTCAATCGATGAAGCGGCTGGGAACGAAGCCGTTGAGTGGCAACTTAGAAACTATATCAAAGGTAAAGGCTCGAAAATTACAGAGAGAGAAGTGAATGAGATATGTCGAGTGTAATGAAGGGATGAGAGAGGGGGAAATGTGTGGGTGATAAAAGGGGAGGAGTTGACACGCCGCAAAGTGATACACACTCTCCTCTGAATGAAACAACGGGAGTCGGATATTGGACGGGGGGTGGGAACAGTTGCGCGTTCTCGGATTGGCTCCCCTCTCTCCTCTGTTCAAACAAGTAGCAACCCACTCGCTCTCTCACCTCATCCCCCGAGTCTGTTTTCCCCCTCAGCGGTGGCGTGGTGGATGATATAGAAGGGGCGACGAAGCGGAATGGCGTCTCCATGCTGATACTCGAAACGAAACAATGGTTGAGACAAAAGGGAGAAGTGTTGTCGGGAAGAGAAATGGAGGTTTGGAGGGGCGCGCGGCGCGAAAGGAAACCCTTTATTTCGCTTCATCGTTGCTCCGGGGATTCACGCGCCAAAGGGGAAGCAGTTGAAGGAATGAAACAATCAGAAGTTGAGTGGACCCTTAAAAACTTTTAAAACGTTTACGAGCAAGTTGGTTGCGCGATGATTGAATGCGTTTCCGTTCGGAAACTTTCAAAACCGAATGCTGCATGTGATCTCGAACGAACACTGTATTTCAGTGGGATCTTAAGTGCCACTTTGGACCGAAGGGTCCTTATTATCGCCTGCCAAGGGGATCCACAAATGCACATTCTTTATTGGAATGCTTGAAGAGACTATTATTTTGTTTTATGAGAAATCTACCGCATACTCTACATAAAAGCTAAGGCATTTCACAGGATTGTCAAAAGAAAAAGGAGCGATTGATCATTTCCAGTTTAATTCGATTAAAAATTATATTCGATTAAATATTTAATTTATTTTCACGTTTACGTCAAAAAAATAAATTTTATGTCATTTGTTCATCATATACGTCCTCATAGTTCACTTACTGGTGTTCCATCATTTACAACAAGGGTAAAATATTTTATAAAAATACCACATATTGATTCTGACGACCCCGGGTGCCTAGCTGTCTTCTCATCGTATTAATGGGCGTAACCAACGGGCGGATGCAGGAAGGGGCAGCTGCCCCCCCCCCCCCATTTAAGCAAAATTAAATTTAGTTCAAAGAAAGCTTTGAAATTTTTTCTTCAAATCCAAAAAATTGATATTAGTAAAAAACGTAATAAGAATATAAATATTTTTCTGAGCATAAATTATAAAATCTAATAAAGCGCTGCAATAATTGTTTTGGAAATTTTGGTTTCCATAACCTTTTCTGTGTTACAACCTGAACGACTTCGTCTTGCCCCCCTCTTGTTTTGATCCTGGATGCGCCCTTGATCGTATTCATTGCATTTTGAAAAATGATACGGCACAATTAAAAGTACTAGATTCACCCCGTAACTATGTTACTGATAGAAATGAAACAGCAGTTGAGAAAACAAAATTAAGCAACAGAGAAAATGAGGAGGGTGTCACTGGTATGAGTGAATGGAGTTTGGTGGAGGAGTCTGACGGTGCAGGAGAAGCCTTAATCTCGTTTAAGAAACCCTTTGTTTCATATCAGTGCTTTGTCAAGGGTTACTTCACCAAAGTTTCTAATTTTAATGGGAAACTGTTTGTAGGTCTGGGAAGATCGGGCTTATTTTCCTTTTTTATTTTTATTTATCGGGCGTCCATTTTCCTAACCCCACTGATGGCAAAGCGTTGATTTGTTGCGAAAGACTTGTAGGCGCTGGCGGATGCTGTACATAAAAAATTCGAGTAATACAGCGTGAAGATCACATACCATTTTAATAATACTGAAGCCAATCGTTCGGTTTTATAAAGCTTTGAGAGCGAGAAACGTGAGCCTCGACATGGAGTAGATAGCAAAATTTAGGCTGTAAATTAGAAATAATGGAGTCAGCACTAGAGATATCAGGGTACCAACTTGGTCCACCTGCACGCATTCAAAATTCCATCCACCCATTCCTCGAATTCCCCTCACCAATTCCTCGCTCACTTCATCATATTAATAATGTCGATAGGAAAGGAAAGGTTATGGATAGATTTTCCCGTAGGAGAGTATCGATTCAGAATAAAAGGGAGAATAGCACTTACGGTACAGAAACGTAGGCACTGAACTGAAGAGATGTGGATATGAAGTATGCATTCAAGATGTTGGTGCATAGAAGAATAAATAAGGTTATGTAGAGCAGGAGGAAAAGAAATAGAGAAGAAATAAATGAAAATTCAATGTTGGAATGGGGTCAAGCGAAGGTAACACTTAAACTGAAGAGGACATCGAAAAAGCGGTAACCCTCGCTCCGTGTTAACATACCCAAACCAATATATATCCATCACTCTGAAATCACAATTATTTTACGTTATTGCATGTGATATTCATTATAATTATAAAAGTTGATGTAATGATGCTTTTTAGCCAAAACATATTGCGACTTCCCGCGGGGTTTCATACTTAACAAATGCGCATTATTCAGAACTATTTTTTAATTGGAATTGATGTGGTACATACACACTGTATTTAATTTGCGCTTTGCATCCTTTTTATCACTCGATACTAAATGAAGATACACATGCATAAAAAATCATTTAATTCACATTTTAATTTAGGAATATGTATTAGCTTATCGTTAAAACAGTCAGGGGTGGACGTTACGTAAACATAAAATAATATTTAAGTACAACTTAGTACCTATGTACTTGCAAACTGGTTTATCATTGATGCGGGTTTTGGCCGCCAGTTCCTTTGAATATTTTTGGTATCACCGTGATTTTAATCTTTCTTATACTCCACTGGCCAATAATCGCAATATGGCAAATAAATACGTGGACATATACAAGATATGGATGTAGATCATAATCTATATCTAATTAGACCATATGAAATAATTAAAAACCCTATATCTGACAATAGTCGCCATGTTACTTGTCTAGGATTTTTAAAGTCAGTATCCAGCTAATCTGAGAAGGTACCGGATCCCACATCACGATCTTCGTCATACCACCCGCGCGACAGCCGCTGTGTAGTGTCTACCCACTTCGTAGTCACTATGTTATCACTCACATCAGTGGAATTCCATCACGTTAGAAATACTTCGCGATATTCCGACGTAACTAATCAGGAGGAGGGGGAACAAGGAGGCGTAGCGAATCAGCTATAAAGAGGAAAATAATAAGTAAGAGAAATGCAGAAAGAGTCGCAGAAATAGGAGTGGGAGGGCTGAGGTCAAAAAACTAACCTGGGGTTTTGAGGGGGTCGAGGTAAAGTGGCAGACTACGAAACAAGATGGGGAAGAATAGGGGGTAGGAAGGAGGAGGAGGATGGCGCGTTCGCAAAATAACCCGTCGCAATTATCAAAAATTTCATTCTTTTGGATGCCCTCCAAAAATACAAATCTAAATTGAAATACCCAGCCGACCACTCCAGCGGAAACCCAGTTTCATATTCCTCCCCGACGAAAAAATCATAATTATAAAAATACATATATTTATGAAAAAAATGGGATAGAGAGAACCCTTTCACCCTCCTTCCCCACCCTCTCCGTGCAGGAGGGCAACAAGGGCTCCGTCGCCGTGGTAATCAACAATGAAAACGTTGCGGCTGTCGCAAAGGGGACCCAGGGAAGAAGGGGGAGGGGGTGGAAGAGAGAGGGGCGGCTGAAGGGGCAGGGGAGGAGAAGGGAGGGGAGAGGTTTAAAAAGAGAAAGACTGCGGATACGAGAGTCGACGAGAGAATTAAAAATAAAACCGTGGAAACAATGGCTGGAAAAATGTTCTAGTGTGACAGGGGGCATAAGTTGCCGGAGACTGGGGGAGTGAGTTGGAGGGGGAGGAGAGCACGTCTGGTGTTGGGGAGAAGAGAAAAAAAGTGGTGGTAGGCTAAAAAAAAATTTCGAGACCCCCTTTTTGAGTAAATTAAACGAAAATGTAAAAATAATGGGAAAAGACTTGTCCTTTTGGTCGATTGAGGGAAGGAGGGAGTGGGGTAGCAGTGGGAACAAAAGACCTTTTTACACCTTGTTTGACTTGCAAACTCCCCAAAGGGATAATTTTTCGCGTAATTACGAGACGGACTGAGAAGTATTTGGTGGAAAGGGTAAGGGAAAAAAGGTGGGATGGGGGAGTTAAGGGAAGTGGAAAAGAAAGCGTGTGCTCTATGTCATGCGATAAGCAGAAAATGGAGGCTTGACAACGTAATATTATTTATTAACCCATTCGACGGTGGCTCTATAAACATCTAGGTAAGCCCGAGTAATTTCCCTACTCCACATGTCCCATTTCCTCCATCTCTTCGAGTGGAATGGAAGAAAAGATGTCAATTCATGTGCCAGCGCAAATAAATATTTGTCTCATGAGAGAATTTAAAAATATCCCTGCTTCTTAATTAAGGATCACAGATAGATATTTTCTTGGGGTCCTCTCTAAACATAAAATTAGATCAGAATTACTTCATAGTCCCCAAGAAAATAGTCTTTACTAAAGATAAAAACCTTTCCTAATCCTCTAAAATAAGGCTTGAGATAGGAATCTGTGGAATTTGTATTTGACGCCGCTATAAAATAGATAAATCTAAGAATATTTCTTTCATTTTTCTATCTGAATGTTGTGTATCGTATATTTGATTCCTATATTGTTGTCAATATATGGCAGGGATTTATTTGCTGTCGTCTTCACCCTAATCATCATATAGAAAAAAATTTAATAGCTTGATGAAATTGTTTGATTAGAGGATTGGGAGGAGGAAAAGCTATGCCCGAAAATTCTATGTTAGCCGAGTGATATATTTTCGAATCTCCAAAGCGTGCCTGAGTATGGTAGATGTTATACCGTTGGAAATAAAACCGTAAGAGCATCATCAATTGCCGCTATTGAACTTAACTGACAGACCCATAAACCTATGGCCTATTTTTAGAAAGAAAGAGGCTGGATAATTTCTTGATATCCCGTTTCATAGATTACCACGAGACGTCTTTAAGGAAAGGATATCCGGTCCAATTTTGGGCAAAAATGGAGGAAATCGGTAGGAAACACCGAGTACCGTAAGGAAGGGACGAATCTTGCCGAATTAGTCCGTACGGTCGAGTGAATGGCGTTGGGTCAACCACTGCTTTCCTCAGGTGACCCTCTTCCTGCTTTTGGTCCCATCAATGGAGAGAGATTAACGACGCAGCGGACAGTATGCCTGCGGCGGGCAACATGTTCGCCTTACAAATCTTACACTTCCCTAGTACGAAAGCCACAATGAACTCAGGCAGCAAAATTCAGGAATATTCTTGAGGAAATTTATAACTGATTTTATGCGAGTATCACGTAATAGCATAATTCACAGTGTCCGGCGATATCTGGTGGAAATGTTTTATATCCATGAGAAATCGGGTCGGTACTTCAGTAAATAAAATTGTGTGGAAGGTTACCATTTTAGTTTATTCTCATGGATCACGTAATACTAGGCTGCCCTGCACTCCCACGTAATTACCTATAATGGCCCTTGAGTACCTGCGGACAGACGTTCTACGGTTAAACACGCATTCTTAACCTTCAATTGAATAATTAACAGTCGTTACTTAGGAATGAAGAGGACAATAAGTTTCATCAACAATGCTTTCATCATCGTCAAAAGTCAACAATCGTAAGATTGGTTAGACGCAGCTCTCCATCCCGCAATCATATCTTTATAGTTTAAGTCTTTTCATTTTGATGTATTTTTTTCTCTTTAATCTTGAGAGTCCAAGCCTTGGTCTCATGCAGAAACATGCTACTTATGTGGCATCTGGTGTAGTTTTTCCTTGCTGCCATCTTATCAGCTGCGTATTTTGTGAAATGCCCTCCTCGCCGGTGCTATTCTACTTTTTACATCTTTCTTGCTTTGTCCATCTCTGCTTAATCGGATTCCTAGGTAGTAAAACTCTTTCACCTCTTATAACTTTGATTTCCTGGCCACCCATACTGGAACAGCAATTCAATTAATGCGGACGGTAGGAAACTACATTCTTATATAAAAAATAAACAATTCACTGTCTTAGCCCCGATTCAAGCAACGCATTATGCGCCACGATCTTGCGATGTTCTTGACTTAGGCCTTTCTTTTTCACGCCTTCTTTAGTCTATTCCTTCACCTCCGACCACTTCCCTCTTAGTTTTTCTCTCCCAATCTCATCATCAATCACCCCCCCCCCCCCCCCCCCCCGTCTATTACAGTTACTGATTGGGAAAAATTCTCCATTTTTTTTAGAACAATCTTTAGCATCTATCCCAGCCATTCAAATCCCTTCTGCCGAATCTATTGACAATGGAGCCAAATTAATTACAAAGGCGCTTCACTCCGCTAAAGAACAAGCGACTAAATCTTTTCCTCCGCGCCACAAGAAAGCTTTTCATTTTCCTTTTTTCCTTATTTCATTAATCAAGCGCCGCAATAGAGCTCGCCGTGTTTGGCAAAATTCCAGATGCAAATCAGATAAATCTGCATGAAACAAACTCGCAAATTCAGTAAAAAATGAAATATTTGAACTAAGCCGGGAAATATGGGAAAATCACATTGAAAATTTAACTTTTGACAATTAGCAATTAAATTCCCCGTTTACTTCCAATACTCCCATCTGGAAAACAATTAAAGCTTTAAAAAATTAAACTAAAAATTTTCCCATTCCTTTAACTTCCGATTCCGGCCTTATTTTTAATCCTTCATCCAAAGTGGAAATCCAGGCGGACTTTTTAGAGAAAACCATGCCACATCACGCACAGGTGGCACTAACATAAACAAACTAAATACTCGTATAAAACGCCTACATAAATGGATACAAATCTGGAAAATACAGATTAACCCATCCAAAAGTACACACATACATTTTTCTCAACGAAAAAAATCCTTTCCACATACATCACCACACTTCAACAAGAAAAAGATACCAAGAGCCACAACCCACAAATTTCTCGGCGTCATCCTTGACGGTAAATTGACGTGCAAGCCTCATTTAAAGTACTGCCTCGGGAAAGGCTTCGCCACACGTCAAGCTGTTTCGTGTCTTTCAACTTCATCCAGTCCTCTCTCCCACTGCTCAAGAATTCGTCTTTATAAAACTATTATCCGTCCGGTGGTGCTATATGCATGCAAAATTAACCAACCTTAAGCCCGTGCTGCGCACAAACTCTCTTCGATCAATGATTTCATTAGTTACCTAATTAGCAATTTCAAGTCCAGGCTGAAGGGCACAGGTAATACACAATTAATTACAGACATATGGGACTACGGCCGTTTTCCAATCCACGTAGTATGCACTCATTCCCTTGATCCCTTTCTCCCTTGCACCCTGTTCCCTTACTAATGCTCTACTGGCGCCATAAAGTTTGAACGGAAATAATGCGAACTATTGGCAGTAACGAAATGTGACGCACGGGGTAGTGTTAGAATATCTGGTGGTTGATTTAAGAATCAATTTCACCTTTATACTTATATTTTTGCATGCGAAGAGCAAGAATTCACAATGCCGATATAATATAACGTAGAAGAGCTCACATAATAAACACAAAATTACTTAAAACTCCAGTTCAAGATATCTGAGTTTTCCATTGCCGCCATTTTGACGTCCACTTCCTACGAGGGGAAGGGAGCGAGGGAGCATCCGCGTTCCCTAGTTCACTTACCCTTCGTTCCCTTGCGCCCTCAACCGATTGGATCCACCCTTGCTGTCGTCACATCCGTAAGTTGACGATCGAAAAGTGCACGAAGGGTGAATAATTGCGAATTGGAAAACGGCCTACGACCCAAGTGTCCCAACTACATGCACACTCCCTCATCAAATCACTCGTCTATGAGTCTTTTCTGTGTCTTTCCTTCTTCGTCCATAGGTTTAAAAATTGCATTGTAATTTTGAGTTTTCATTTTTCTTGTGTCAATTTTGCAAATACTCTAAAAAATATATATATAATTACGACATTGGCAATGTGCGTATTGTGTTGATTAATAAAATCTATATAATCCATTGAAAAATATTTTTTTTATTTTAAAAACATTATAAATTGTCCAAAAAAAATATTAATAAGATATAATCAAAATATATTTTTTTAAATATTATAATCAAATAGAATTTTAAAAACTATTTTGAATTTAATGTATTGTCTTAAACCTGTTGTAAATATTCCAATTTAGTTTTTAAGTTTCCTCTTCACACAAACAACACTTCATACGACAACAGTAAATATGCGCACGACACCGTTTTATTGTAAATCTGTCTGACTGGTTGTGGTGAGGTTGGCTCACCAGTACAGTATATACCGACGCGCCTTCGGCGCGACCATTTCATGTGTCGGTTTGCTTTTGTTCCCAATTTCCTCTCTTTTGGTGCATCTTCGTCTTTTATTTGTTTATTTACAGCTGGTAATTGGCAGTTTTCCTTTCCATGTATATCGAGTCTTCTTCACATCATTCTGTCTTGGTGACGACTGCTATGTTGTCAGCAAATCGCAGTATACCAACTAAGTCTTTCTCAGTGAATTAGGTCGACTAAAGCCTTCTCTTTGATTTTACGAACGGCTTTATTGATTCCTACATTAAATATTCTTGATGTAGGTGTATAGTAAATAAATCTCTTATCTCACTCATTTTTCTATTCTTTCTTCCTCGAATTAGGGTGCAGATTTGAATTGCAGCTAATTGGTTTTCATTAACTGTGTACAATTCTTCGATCATTGTAGAGCACTCCCATTTCTCTCAGAACTCTGAGAATAGTATTCTATTTAACGTTGTCAATGTTTTATGCCGTAAAATTTTACTTTTCACTGATCAGAACTTTAAAACTCTCTAAATACTACAACCTAACTTCAGTAGCTAACATCTTCAATGATATCATGTCATCTATCATTTATCCTCATCATCTATCATGTATCCTCATTCACTCTACGCCCTTTGTTCTTTTTTGTGAAAAAGTGGTAGATCAAATTGACTTAAGGTGCATGTGACAATCATTAATTCTCAGGTCGTATGATAATTTGCTGATATAATATTTTATAGATTTAAGCTAATTATATATTTTTCTGAAATTGTGATACCAATTTTTCAACTTTCTGCGTTAAGACCTGTACAATAAGGGAAATTTTGGCTAGTTACTTGATAGGCCGTTTTACACGTCAGTTTTTACTTAAACGAATGGATCTCAAGTTTTAATCATATCTCAATCTGAGTATAATTAGATCATATCCTACTTCATAATCAGTCGTTCCGACAATTTGGTAATTTCAAACCTATAACATATGAATATATGCTGCAATTTCTTGAATATTGTGATCATAGTTCAGAAAGTCAATTAATATATATTTCACAGTCAGTGTTTTCAGTGATGTGAGGTTCACATAACATAAAAACGTTTTTATAACTATTTTGTCCTTGATAGAAAATAGTGCAGAGCTCCAATGGGCGAACTCATGAATCGTGCTGAAGCGAATGCATTTTTCAACACGATTACCCTCATGAGTCTACGCAAGAGAATGTGCAAATACCTAAAGGTAACGCCTAAAATAGCCTTCAGCAAAAAATCGCATGTATGAAGCCCATTGTGGCTTCATTCGTCCCAACTGATCTCAAAACGAGGGTCGTTTCCTGGATCACGCGCTCGATCGCCGAAGTTTCTCATGTGCAACAACACGCGGAACGGATCTTCCCCACCCTACTCGGCCTTACGCCACTGTACTCTTACAAAACCTGCAATGTGTCCCCTCCAGTGTTAAAAAAAAGGTCTCAGAGAAGCAATATGTACCTCCTCTCTTTCCTTTTGAGATCCTGTTTGCATTGTTAAGTTATCTCTTGAGGAATCTTTTCTTTGTGGAGTCGTCAGGGGTGTTATATTTTGCCGAAAAGGAGCATTCAGGAGAGGTGTCAGGAAAGGAGGAGTGCCCGCGAGAGGAACTCAAACCCGCAATTTGTTGTCGAGCTATCCCCTAAGAAGATGCTCCCGAGGCATCATATCCCTCATACCGGGACGGGGCGCAAAAACCTGCCTGAGAACTGAGACACTTTTTTTATCCGCCCGTCTGTCTCATTATCATGGCCGGAGGTTCGTCGCCATTGTCGTATCACAAGAGGATGAAAGCCGGTAATCACGGCTCACACTCGTGCTTCCAAAAGGCGTCACATTTAAATCCCAGCGGGAAAAAGCAGCTCTCCCCCGATACTTATCTCAGTTTCCGGCTTCAGGTTCCGTTCCTCCTCCAGAATAGGGATACTTTGGGTCCGAGGGTCCCTATTAGTTGGTCATTTCGTGAACTTAATCTCGTTATCTCCCCATTGCATCTGATTCTTGTCCGATTTCCCCGAGTAAATACATTGATTGCCGCACGCGTGAGCAGGGGTCAGTTGTTTGCGCGAAGCGGAAGATGTGAACGCCCTCAGCGTCTGACGGCTCCTTGAGGTCGGGGTATTCTCCGAAGAATAAGGCTGTTATGCAAGATGGTATGGAACTATTTTACATGCAGCAGCTTCGAAGATATGATAATTGAACGGAAATTACTTAGCATTCTTTGTCACCATGGACAAAAATATTTAAAAAGGGCACTCATAAATTAACGCGTTTTTTCTTAGTCAGAAAAAATATGCTGATCTGCATTTAATACTCAGCCATTATTCTCGAAGAAATTAAATGATCAATTCCTGATGGGTATTCATAGTACATCGTTGCTGAAGGTTCAAAAATTGTGACCGTATATTCCGTCAAAAACCTAAATTTGGTCAATTACTGTAGGTGCTCATTGCCATCAGTGATAGCCATGCAATATAATCCATATTCATTCCAACGGGCAAAATTTGAAGAAAAAATAAATTTTACAGGAATGATTACGATCCCGAAGTCCCAATTGGGTTTGCAAAACAGAAAATAATTCACCCTCTCCGACGGTAACCACTTCAGCCAGACCTTGCCTCGTGAGAACTTGAGATCCAAACGCATCGTCAGTGAAAGCTCACGGTGAATGAAAGAATGTAATATGGAGGTTATTATGCGCACTATTACTCTTCCTGACTGAAAAGAGGAAGAATTGGGTTGCGATCATAATCAAGTGAAATATGCTTTCATGGCGAATTACACATTTAAGTTCACGTAATTTTTGCGTAACGTCCGCTTAACTACGATAATAGTTGCTTTTATAATGCTCTTATTTGGATAAACTGTTTCAATTTAGATAGGGAAGTACGAACACGGAATTTCCATGACGGAATACACCCAAAATATCACCCTCTAAGTTCTCGTATCTCATGAGATCATTGTAATGCTGAGGACCCAGTCGGAGCCCGTTTTTAAAGGCCGCTGTACACGGTGAATGATCATGCTGAATGTTCGTCCCATCATTCACAGGATCATGCGAGCAAAATAGAACATGTTCTAATTTTCATTGAATGATCATGCGCATGACGGTTCATTCGCGTATTTTTCCGTTATACTAGGCGAATGATTCCATTCGTATGATCATTTGCCGTGTATAGCAGCCTTAAGCCCTGGTGGGCAAAATCTTGGGAAAGACGAAGACGGGCCATGAAGAAATCAAAAGTAGAGACATCAAGTGTGCATTGTACCTGGCCATGCAAAACTAATATTAACTATATGTATTACCATGAGATATAAAGGGAAGAACGAAATCCGAGCATTAAACAGAGGAGCAAATTACTCCTTCAATCCCTAGAACCTCAAGAACTTGATTCGAAACGAATTATTTCGAGTATAAAAAGCCTGTTTAAAATGTCACCATTTTAAGTTCGAAAATTTCAGCTACATATAAAATAATGAATGATAAATTGTATAGTATAGTATATAACTATATTAGCATATTAAAATCAGTTTTTTAAATAATATAAGCATGTTTAATTATTAACATCGCATTTTGAAATAAGAGCATTATTTCGCCGGCAACTAAAAAAAATCAATACAGTCAAGTGCTTACAGTTGCGCATGCAACGTTTAAAGGAAACGTTACCCTGAATCCATGGACAAAAAAAAGGAGGGAAGGATGAGGATTCAAAGAATGTTGCACCATTGACAGTCTCACGCTTTGCTTCACCGCCTTCTAATCCTCGGGTCCTAATCCTTTTCTCAGTCCACGCCCTCCGTCGGCTGCCAAACGCGGCCGTTGTGAATGCCTTCCGTGGGCCACTCCGTTGAGGATCAGATTCTGAAGAGAATGTTCCACTCCACATCCGCTCAGATGGTAGAGAGATAACTCCTAGGAGAATGTAGGTTGTGGACACTTGTAGGGCGTCAATGTCCATTGATGCCTTGTGTGCTGGTTGGGTGTTGGAATGGATGGGCTCAGTTGCAGTTCTTACGCGCGGAAAACAGTCGTGCCTTCAAAGCTGCAGTCAATGGACCCAGTGCCGCACACGACACCCGTCCCTGGGAGCGTGGTCGATACGGTCGGAAGATAGAGACAGGGTATTGGTAGATAGGGAGAAATGGGGCTCTTGATATCACATCCTGTGGCTTAAGGGTTTGAATTCCAGCGGGGATGAGATTTTTTAAGGGCATATCGCAAAAACCTGATTCAAAACAAGTATTTCAATGCATTATTTCGTGTGCATTGTTCAAAAAATCCTAAATTAAAAATGGAATATTTGGACCTCGAATATCCAGTTGTATGTAAACTAATATTTGAGGGGATGAGAAGCCAATGGGTACGAGTTATTTTTTTCTAAATGGAGATTACGGTACTTTTCATTATGGTGATACTTTTCATTAATGATTACGGTACTTTTCTAAATTAAGATTACGGTACGGTATTAATGAAGGGTACGGAAATTACGAAAACAAACCAAACGAGATTATGAAATCAATTGATTCGGCTTTTACTTTGTGAAAATCCATGTTGAAAGGAACATACAGAACTCGGGTAACTTTTCACTGGAAAATTGTTTACCAATAAATAATTTTTCAGTGAAAAGTGACCAGGGTTGTATATTTTCATTTCAAACGAGATGAACTAGGTATTTAGCAGTGCATTTGATTTTCCTTTCTTGTATAATTCTTCTATCAATTTTTGTACCTCTGCTTAGAAACAAATTACTTGTATCCATTGGCTTCTCACCCCCTCATATGATAAATTTTATATTATATAAATCCAATCAGCTGTTTTACCCAATTTTGGCGCCTATTTCTTATAAACCATGGTGGAGTGTTATTTCGCTGATAAATAAAAAATCAATATAGTCAGGTACCTACCGAAATTTAAATTTTATCGTGATTGCTTTTTGAAGCGCGTTATATATTACTTTTTTTGCTAACCGAAATTCGAATCCTAATTACCTACAATCTATATTTCTTCTGAATTAATTGGTAACTTTTGGTTTGCCCGGGTTTTTTTAGGACTGTGGAATGAAATTTTCAAAATGCATAAACTATAGCGAGGCGATGTTTATGAAAGGCAGCCTAAGGAGTAAAATTACAATTGTGGGTATATTTTGAAATGTTTCGTAGAAATAGCTCTTTTCTTTCGTTTGTAGTGCCACCTAAAAATTATTCTAACCCTAATTGCCGCCTTACATCAAGGCATTATCCAAAAATCTACGATTTTAAATTAAGAATCTTTTCCTACTGCGTTTTAAATCCATGCTGATATCAAATCTGGGCTTCTCCCCACCTCTCTTACTATCAGCAAATTACGCTTTGTGTAATATTAACTCTTATTTAAGTATATTTTAGTTAAACCACTTTTGTTACGAAAAATTCATTGAATGTTTATAAAAATTAGAGCTTGCTGTAGGTTATAAAGCTATTAAGACCTATTGCGTCTTTAAGACTCTCTCTTGCGTCTCTTGCGACCTATTGAAGTGAATAAATATGAATAAAAAGGAAGAATTTGTAAGAAATACAGGTACCTACTTAGGATTCGGATGGATGAAAGAATAGGTATTTGAAAAAAAAAAACTGAAAAAAACTAGAGAGGTGTGATGATGAGTGAGTAAAACATAGAAAAATACGTAATTTTCTAAAGAATAAAAATTATTGCAATGAGATTTTAAACTGATTTATGGAAGAGCTCGTACATATATTGCATCAAAAAAATGTTGTCAACATTTCAACAAGCCTTCGTAAGTGATGTCAAAATCAAGAACATGAATCAGTTGGACGCCAATAAAAATGATTGAGCTGGAATAATTTATTAATTTTTATTTATTTATTTACATCTATGCTAACGAAAACAGCGCCATCGGCCATTTACATCGGGGTTTTAAACTTACCAACTAAACGCACACGAACATCGATGCCCAGTCTAGGGTCAACCTATCCAAATGCAACTCAAACCCGCGATCTCCAATGAGGCAGGCAAGGACTTTACCCTGCTGCCTGCTTGGTTTCGCCGAGAGTTTGGCAAGAGCTTTCTTTGATGGCATTAATTAATCCCTTAAGGAATGTAATAAAATTTGACTAAATGGCCGAAAATTAACAGCAAACAGTTGGAAGCATGCTTTAAAAATGTAGAAACCAGCTGGGTACAAGAAGGGAAAAAACGTTCTCGGCGTTCATTCTGGTTATTATTAGGAGTCACTCTGTGGAGTTAGCGAATAAATTAGCAATTTTCGCCACGTTTGTTGCATTCCTTCCCAGATAACACAAAACATGTAATACACCTGTAATACAGCTGTATTACATGCATTATACATGGTGTATAGCTGATGTATACATCTGTAATACAGCTGTATTACACGTGTAAAAGTAGCTCAAAAGTCCTGCCATACAGCTGTAATACACATGTATTACAGCTGTATTTTTCTGGAAAATACAGCTGTAATACACGTGTATTACAGCTGTATATGTACACATACAGCTAATATACATATGTATTACAGCTGTATATGTACATATACACATGTATTACAGCTGTATATGTACATATACACGTGTATTACAGCTGTACATGTACATATACACCTGTATGTAGCTGTATATCCTATGTATGGATACATCTAAATTATGTTTCTTGCTCAATAGTATTTATTCATTAGCTGACCTCATTATCTTAAACATGCTGATTCCTCTAATATTAGCTGCTCTGGGAATTAATAGAAGAATTTTCTCTGACTTATAAATGTAGTCAATGGAAAAATTACTAATCTGACTAAACCTTACTTATGCTGTGTATTTCTAATTTCACTTGATCACACATCATCTTACCAAGGCTACTCTAAGTAGCAGCTGTACTAGTTCAAATGCAGAGGCCCTCAATCTTCCTTGATAAAACGTGATGGCCCTCAAAACCTGAAGATCGAACATCATTGAGAATATAAAATGGACAGCCAGAAACAAATTTTACAGAGTAGTAAAAAAGGAGGACCATATAAGATACCAGAGAGGAATAAAATGGATTGGAAAAACCCTGAGTGCATGAATAGCAAGATTGAAGGGAAAATGGAACAGTTCTCAATGGAAAAATTTTATGAAGTTCACGGATAAAAGAAAGGGAAGTACATAGGATGAGTTTACAAGCAGTGAGGACTAGCACAGGGAAGAGTGGAGGTTAGGACAATGAAGTAGTCAATCCTAGCAATTCCTGACCAATGACAAAGTGAATGTCATGCTGGGAATCCTGAATTCCATGAGAAAGGAATGCATCCAGTAACCATTTGTAATGCAAATTAAGAATATAGAGAAGACAAAAAATTCCTTCTTTTAAAATTATCATTTAATGCACATTATGTGCATCATTAAATATAACAGGAACTATACAAATTCTTTCATATAAAATTATCATTTAATGTACAATGTATACATTATTAAATATCACACAAATTGTGCATATTCTGTCATTCGAAAATTTTCAATTAATTTAAAGTTCATTATATACTGAAGGAGGTACATCATAAGAGTCTTGGCTTCCGGGCATTCCTCCGCATTGAGTTGTCCATAGGTGACGACAGTTTCTCCAGCCATCCTGCTGGCATCTTCAGGTCAGAAGTAGCAATGCATAAAATTGGGAACCTGCATTTGCAGCAACAACATGCAAGTGATCATGCAAATCAAATTTATTAATGTATACCAATGGTAAACATAACTAATCACTAGAATATAGGATCAATGCAAAATGAAATGGCAGAAAATCCCCCTACAAGGAAGGATAAACACCATAAATGGATTTAAGAGTACAATATCCAAGGTTTATCACAACATGTCGCTAAGAAATGCCTTAAGAAGTTTTAATTGCACATGAAATCTCCAAAATATCATTAAAACCATAATATTTTCACACAACACCACATCAGGTCTTGAATAAGTTATATCTAACCATTAACAATAAGCTTCCACTCTTCACAATCACTATTTACATGGCATTCATAAAAGCACACTTAAACACATAGGCTTAATAAAAGGAAATCTATAAGTAAAACAATAAGTCCTAGAAAAATGTATATGAAAAATATACACTGACAATAACGTTTTGAAATTGAAATGATGTACGAAGAAATAATGAAAAACTCCTAGTTTTCCAAAGCCATATTTTTATAATGACTCTACATTTTTAGGCATGAATGGCATCGTCCTCTTTGATAATCACTGAAACCATTTTTAAAAAACCTAATTAACTGTAAAATTTCATATTTTACAATTAGTAACTATGCTCGAATACGTACCACAAGTAATTATTCGGCCAAAGATGTTGAAATTTCAAGTACACAGGAGCAGACAGCAGCATCAGCCCTGGGCTACGACAAAATTTCGGTGTTGATGTATTTTTCCGTTTTAACCAGCCGAAGGAATGTAATCCTATTAATACAAAACTGGAATTAAAAAATTCGGAATGAATCAAGGAAAAGATTCGTCGCAAAAGCGACTCGTCGAGATTTTAATTGCATCTTAAAATTTAGCATTCATACTACTTCGAAATATGATAGTCAATCTTCTCATGAACAACACACAAATAAAGCAATGAAAAGCGAAGTTTCATCCATTAATATGTATCGGGATATACAGATTCTAGTCAAAAAACGTAATTGCCTTTATTTGTTGTAAATGACCGAAAGATTACTTCATACCGGCATTGACACAAACAAATATTTTTATTGAATACAAAAGTAGCATCATTAAAAAGTTATTGTTACACTTTCTGGTACTTAGTAAACACTACGACAATCATCTCAGCAACCCAGACTAAATATTGTATTTTAATCACAAAATTTCACACATTGTATTGATGAATAGAAAACAAAGAAGCATTAAAACACTCGTCAAGAACCTCGCCGGATTATCTGAACCGGAATACATTTTTTTAAATTACTACTTGTGCACAGTTCAAACCAAATGATTGAAATACGTGGATCAACACTATTAAAAATTTAAGGTAATTGTATTCAAGGAACCATTATGTGTAGAAAAACTTACCTCACGCAAGCGGGAAGACGTTGTCGGGTGCCACTTGTCCCTTCGGCATATTTGAAGCCATTTCGCTCTTCTTTCAGTATTTTGAGGGAAACTAAAATTTTTAAACCCGTCCTTGGTGCTAATGGAGCAATTAGGAGCCGAGCTACAACATATTGTGCCGTATTTCTTCTACAATTAACGGAAAATCTTGCCGAGCAACTGCCGGCCACATTTACTTTCACAACGTAAACAACGAGTGCGGAGAAAAAAAGACGACTCTGTCTAATAATATGGCGATTGAGCGCAGGAGGCCATGGCGCAGCATAGTACGTTAAGCATATTAATTAACAACAAAACATTACCATCAGCGTTCATATTTAAATATGGGTTCCAAAAAGGGTGCCGGCATTATAAATACAATTATAGATCGAAAATAAATCCTATTATGAAATGATTATTACCTGAATATTTGTTCAAGAATATTAGAGGCGATGATGACTTCATACTCGTGTAATTCAGCTGTATTTGTACATATGTAAAAATACACATGTAATACAACTGTAATACAGCTGTATAGATACATATGTATAACTGGTGTATTCTTACAGCTGTATTACATGTGTATCATTTCCACATGTAAAAATACGCGAGTAATACATGTGTAATACAGCTGTATAGATACATATGTATAACTGGAGTATTCTTACAGCAGTATTACAGAAGTGTGTGTTATCTGGGTTCTTTTGTCTAGCAAATACTATCAATAGGCGGGTCGGTAGGTATCCCTTGACGCCGAAATAACCGGCGTGGCATTTATTCTGGTACTTTCGTCGCGAAGAGTTAGCTGCTGCTAGCATTTGCTAGCCATAAAAAGATTGAAAAAAGCGAGAGTTACGAATTTATTAGCTAACTGACCAGAATAAACGTTTTTTTGTTTTTAGAGTTTGTCTCTTTGTCACATCTACTACCCTGATTTTCCTTTCCTTTTGCTGCTCTTCCCCATGAATATAAGACGCCTGAAGCAGTATTTGAGAAAATCATGAAATTTGATGTTGAGAAAGGATGATGCGATTATGTAATCAAATATATAAGGAATGATATATGTGTACCTACTAATTGGGAAAAATCTCCAGATCTGATTGTGCTAAAGTGTTGCTTTATCATCTTTACTGTAGTTTAGCTAGAGCCTGTATATCGCCATAGGGTAGTTTCCTATTATTTTTTTATTGCCTAAATCGAAAGATTATTACTCCTGGAGTACGTATTTCACGCTTTTAGATTTTTAAATGACGATATCTATTTTTCGCTATTTAATAAAAAGTGAAAATTTTTAAGCGCGCGAAAACGCGACGGCTAAGTATGAATGATGGGAAAACTCCGTGTGATGTCGTTCTGGTTCCCGCTGCCGCAAGTGAGGTGACCTTGGGGCGAGGCTTTGAGCGCTGATACGACGCAGGATGCTAGCAGGTAGCAGAATACCCTACTAGCTGGTAGCGCTTGGCTTAAATAAGGATTATTAATACCTTATCAAACGAAGAAAACTTTCCCACCGTAGGCAGATTAAATGGGTGATTATTAAGAGATGTTTCCCAGAGCTCTGTGCCTCATGCATGCATAGGTAATCTCAGACGATGTAAAACTCCTATTTACTCGTATAGAAACTAGGTCCCTGTGACGTCACGTGGAGTGACATCGCATGGGCGCCAATCTGGCACTTTTCAAATGAGGATAAAAAAGAGCCATTGCCATTCGTCTAACCCGGTATTTCTAAAACGAAATAATTTGTATATTATGAATACACTAATGGTGGGTAACGACCCTAGTAGCACAAAAAGGATTATATCTAGATATAATACGTATCATTGTATACACTGTATACAGATTATATCTGTATAAAATCCATGCAAATGTCCTCTACCACGCATATAATATCTAGATATTATACGTATTATATCTGCTGCAATAATATGGATTTTATACAGATTAAATATGCGACATAATATAACCCTCCATAATATATATTCAAAATATAATCCATAATATAATAAGATAATATATATTAACCCTCCATATACCTACGAGATAATAGAGAGAGACTATACTTGCCACAAAGAACTATTGACAATGTAAAATTCGCGAGAAAAATAATATTTTCAACTAAATATGTCTGAAAGGATTGTACTTCCACTATGCCAGCAAAAGCAAAGATCAATCCAAACCTCAACTACTAGTCCAACCTCAGCTACTAAAACGTACCAGTCCCAGGCGGATATGTATTTGAAATATTGTATGGGATGAGCAAAAGTTTCAATGTCACTTCAGTAGATGTATCAATCTAATAAAAATTTGAAAGTCCTGCCAAACCACCAGCATAAAAATATGTATAAAGAATATGATATCTCTTAAATCACATCTCAGCTCTTAGCATGCATGAGGACATCACCATAATGAATTTTAGAGGCAGGAAAGAAAAAAACAATTAAAATACATATTTTTTATTTTCATTATTCAATCACAATAATAGCTGCAATCCTCTCTTGTTACCATGAAATACTTTGCTGAAACAAATACTGTCATTCTCTTTGAACAAAAATTATTTTTAAGTGCATTGACAGAAGCCATACTATCTTCAATAGTTTCTCCAACGAATGTCTATTGTCACATCATCCACTTTAAAAAAATCCACATCCACCATAGTTCTATACGTCACTAATACCACTGTCTTTCTGTCTTCTGAATGATAGTTTGGTAACTGAAGAAATGGCACCTTCCTCCAGTCTCGGCACCTTTAATTCAACACGAATTATCTCCCCATCTTCTCGTGCAAGGCCACAGATTCTTTTCTGATATCAATCGATGTGAAGTGCAGCTCACACACCTAAAATTAATAAATAAGAAAATACCAAGTAAATTACTTAGTCATTTCATTTTCAATTTAAGGCATTTCTGAATGAGAAATATATCTAATGACTTGGCTGGTAAATACAGGAGATAACTATATACCTCAATGATTTTTTTTATAAAAAACTAGATATAAGCATAAGATAATTTGAGCTGATAAAAGCCGGACACAGTTAAATTCCGGTTCATTGCACCACTCACGATTGTAAGAGAAAAACGCATATTTCCATTCACGGCGGTTCATACACACTAATAGTATAGAAGTTTCTGACGAGACTCAATGAATGTCTCAGCATTGCTTTCCATGCAACTTATTAATTGAGTATCACTGGTCTTGCGAAATGATACATAAGCTCAAATTAATTCGAAAGCATGAATACCTTAAAAGGTATGTGCTTTCCCCCGTAATATACGGCACTACCACAGTCTAAACATAGACTGAGTTAACTAATTAGTAACGTATATGTTTAGACTGTGGTACTACGCCAAAAATACAATGACTCAGGAAGCCTCATCAAAAATACCCTA
Source organism: Ischnura elegans (assembly GCF_921293095.1). Lineage (NCBI taxonomy): Eukaryota > Metazoa > Arthropoda > Insecta > Odonata > Coenagrionidae > Ischnura > Ischnura elegans. Next base: position 79,251,080 of record NC_060246.1, on the reverse strand, counting down.
GTATATAACTTAGGGCGTAAATAATTCAAACAGCTTTTCAAATCTAAGTTAAATAAGTATTTTTAACTGAGTACTGAGTTTCAGACGCATAACACACCAAAGGGCAAGCTAAGAAATAATATTCGATACCATAAACTTGGCTGCTGAATTATAATTCCAACTAACTCCTTCAACCACACGTTTACTGAACGAAATAATACAAAAAACAACTAAAATAGAAGAATTTTCAGTCGAATTGCCGCTACAATATTTTAAACCACCACTTTTAGTATTGGAGACATTCATCAACATCCCCAAGCCACATCTAGCTAGAAATTACATCCAAATAATTACAGCGTGAAAGGGTACATACCTTACTGTTTTTCGTGGAGGTGAAATTGTCTCTTCTGATCGCCCGAATCCACTTGATCTCCAACTCAAAATATTTTGGAAAGCTAAAACCTTAAACTTTGGGTCCACTCTGGAGTTTTCTTCGCACCCCGGTACTGAACACATGAAAGGCGTTTTTAACAAAAATGTCTCACAAACACACGTTTCTTAAGCCCAGCGAATGAAATTCAAGAATAAAGGAAAATTCACTATCCTCAGAAACTTCAATTTTCAACAACTTACACCACAAAAATCCCTAAAAAGTGGTGAAACGTAACGTAAATTCACTCGTAAACAACGTAGGAGTTTCAAGGATATCACTACTTCGCTCAAAGATGATCTTATGAGTGGACTCATTAAAACCGATAATGTGCAACTAGGCAATTATTAGTTTTCAGAGTGAATATTAATCCTCAAATATAATTTTCCTCGGCAGTATACTCATCTATATGTTACATTAATATTTTTAGTCGCTAATATGAACTCAAAGGTTTATGCCGGTATGGATACACCAATATACATAATGTAAATCCCTACATATAATAACGCTGTAATACAGCAATAATACGTTACAAAATACATTATGTATAGTATACATCAATTTCCTTGGTAAATACATTATGTACGCGAGTTCTTATGCTGTGTGGGGATGTTTGAAAGAGAAGCAGAGATTTTAAAATATATGATAAATATATATATAATACAGATATGTGTATCTGTATATGATGTATACCAGAATCTTTAAAATATACAATTAATATCCTTATGGTGTAACCATGGATCATCAGACATGTATAAAATATGTATGATATACAGATTTGCAAATATGTATACGGATGTATTTCGAAATCTTAAAAATATACAGATATAATCCTTTTTGTGCTACTAGGGGAATCGCAATCAATGCCTTTCGTTTTCTTTGATGAAGGAAACCACCCTATTCCTGAGCATTAACATTTGCCTCAGTGGAAATATTAAAAATACGTAAAAATGGGACAAAAAATTTCGAAGGTAGGTCCCTACCTTATTTGATACAGGGCAAATAAATACCCACTGAACGACACTGGTTTAATATATGGTTTGTTACGGCAGTGTTTGAGGATAGTTAAATGGAATTTAAATATGCGTACTAATAACGAATTAATTGCTCTTAATTAATTAATAACTCTTATATGTGCTTGAGATTGATAATTGTAGAATGGACTTTAAAAAAAAAAATAATAATAATAAAAGTACTTTTTCTTCTTGAATCTGTCGATTTTTATGCCAGAGTTGATCTTTTAGTTTAATACGATCATATGAATTTAATCGAATTGAAGGAGCTTCCATATTATTTTCTACTTTTGTATTTCCAACTACGATTTGTCACGAAAAATGTTTCAAGAAACCTCAAGCTCAATTTTGACATTAGATATTTTTGGACAGATATAGATAGCAATCGAAATTGAAAAATTTAATGCGTCAAAAGTGCTGAAGAGAGAAAATTTTCCTGAACTCATTACTCAGTTACCTCGCAAAAGGCTCCGCATCATACAGTGTTTCATGAACATACATATATATGTGTGTTCATGCTGTTTGAACAGCTACTTCTCAGTCTCAGAATTTAGTAATATTCGACCCACGAGATGTCTCCGGCTGCGGCAGTAACTCCAACGACCTCGCACAAGTTCTCTGCGAGAGACCTATCCCTGCACCATCTGGTGCCAAGAGTGTTAACCTCCACGATCCGCGGCGGGCCGAGAAAAGAGCGTCCTTCTTCAAACCATGAGCGTCAGTCGTGGGGTTTCAATGACCGATATTTGAGTAAAAATTAAATCGAGCATTTCCCCGAATAGCTTACCTGGTTTTGAAACAAAGTTAACAACATTTCGCATCCAACAAAATGGTTGTTAGCTGCTTGTAAGTGAACGGGTGGTTTTCATCTACGAAAGAGTTGAAATCAACAAAATTTTATCAGCTCTTAGGGATTTAGAGGAATTATCCAACATCATTATTGTTAAAAACGACCTGAAATACTACATGTTTGCTAATCATAGTTTACCAATCTAACTATCACAAAACCAATTGATTCACAGGGTTGTAGAATAGCCATAAGAAGAACTCACGATATTCAAACACCAATAGGTAGGTTCTTTATGTTGGTACTTTAGTTTTGGGGGTGAATTTAAAAGTAAAAATCGTGGCAGCCAAGACCTGTCATGGTAGATGCATGCCTTTTGCGTATAAACTAACTTTCCCTCGACAATACAATACATTTAATCGCAATCATTTTTCATCTCTAGAGTTTCTGTGTTAGCAGACTATTGAGTCGCAACTCGATAAAATAGAATGGAAAAACTTACTCCCGGAATTTTTTTCATTGAAAAGGTGAGAAGGACGGACGGGGGAAGAAAATAGGAAAAACTGAGCATGGTAGCAGAGAGATGAAAATAGGAAATAAATAGATAAAAGAAAGAGGAAGTAAAACTTGTGCATGGACACTGTACACAGGTGTAAGGGAATGCTACATATTATAACAGAGGTAACGGCAACACTATAGAAAATCAGGGAATAGGCAAGGTAGCAACGGGGATGATGGAAGAATTGGAGAAAGGGCCCTAAATCCTACGTAGAACTGATGAAATTGAAGGTCAGCACAGGCATGTCTATACTGAAATTAGTCTTTTTGCTACCTCGTAAACCTACCTTCAACGGTAACACACGATACTTACGATATCCTGAATTAGAAGGAAACGTAAAAAGTTGTCAAGGTAACACGACAATAAAATCGTTCGCTAAGGAGGCATTTGAGAATTATAAGGTGGTTATGAGATGAACGTCATTGCATGTTGGAGAAATAAGCTAATCATTGTCTCATGTGACACATTGCGCTATTGGGTGCGGAAACGGAAGATAAGAGGACAAGAAAATACTAGAGGTGTTCGAAAAGTTGGTATTCAGGAGATTGGTGAGGGTGAGGACTGACGTGAACAGAGATGGAAATAAACAAGCAATTGGTTGGCATTGTGGGAGAGGAGACGGGGTGGAGGAGAAAAGAGTGTTCGGTTTGCATTAATGTGAATAGATTTTAAAGGGGGAAGTTGAATATGGAAGTGGATGTGACCGAGGAAAATGGTAAATGCTTCCTCTAAACCTACCTTCTCCGGTAGATTACATCAATAATAATAATGATGATGATATAAAACTTTCCAAATACATTTTCGTAACAAATAAAAACAGGCTGAATCGTCCACGAATGCACTCATTTGATTATCCCTGCCCGTGCAGTGAATCCAACATTCTTATCCATCCATGTCTACCTATCTCTAAATGTATTGTGCACACCGGTAGGTTGACGTTCGTAGGGTTGCTCTTCAGTGGCCCGATCTGTAAGTCCCATACTTTTTTACCCTGCATGCTCAAAGTGGTTGGAGTTAGGAAGGAAAAAGGAATGACATATCATCGCGATGATGAGCTATAGGTCGCTCCTGGATAGCGATAAGAATGGAAGAATCTCGCGTCGTCATTAAGGTGACACGAGATTCCATTTGCGCAAACAGAATTACTGTTCCAAGAGAAAGGGAAGAGAATCTGTGAAAGAGATGGCCCTGATATTTTCCTCCACATAAAAAAGCATACACTTAAACAATCAACAATAACGACACGAAACCTTATCTTAAACTTTTCATCCAGAGAAACTAACTAACCACCAAGATACTTCGTCCGCTACCCTCATTTCGGCTGGTGAAGCGGCGTACGTTAGTTGGGCAAGTAAAACATAAATCCTCGCGACGGTCCGGCAGAGGTATCGAGAGCCATTGCTGTATAGCGCTAGTACATTAATAAAGTCCAGGCAAGTTTATCGTTATCTAGATGTTCAGGAGAGACATATCGAGAGAAATATAGGATATAAACGAACAGAGATAGGCGTAGATAGGAGGGATGAATGGCTACGATAGATGTGAATTAACACACATCAGTAGACCACAAATTTCATTGAGTTAGGTACACATTCCGTTTGAATGACTTTGAAAGTTGCACTCACCGTTAGCTATCGACAGACATCATTAAATGTAGCTTCATCGAAAAATGGAGTGTCATAGGATGTATAAACCAGGGCTAATAGTTGCGGGTAGAGAAAGGATAAAAACCATTATCTGTATCAAAACCTGTATCGCGGGTAGTCGCCACAAGGGAAATAATTTCGGGGCCAGGGGGGCGGGGGCTGGAGCTGCCAAATCACCCTCTCCCCACATCCCCGGCCTACGTGCCTTCGCTGAGGAACTCAAGAGACTCCATCGAGAGATAGAAATGCGGTAGGATGCCGAGAGGAGCATGGCAAGAGGGAGTGATAGTAGTTAAATGTGTTGTGTGATCGTGGGTCGCAAGGGGGAGGGGAGGAGGAGGAGCTAGGCCGAGAGAAGGCGAGCATCTGAGGCTTTCGGAATGAGTTGTTGATGATGTGGGTTAGGGGAGCGTGAATTTCGTCGTCAATATTTCGCCTCGCCCCCATCTCTCTTCTCATTCGCCGCTCCTCGCAACGCGAAAGAGCGACGAAGACATCGCTCCCGAATGCAAGGCACGTCTTCCTTTGCGAGGAGTCCCGCCTCATGAGAGTGTGTGCCCCGAGACATCGCACACTCACACACCCAACGGAGAGGACTCACTCATTCACACACACACATATATATGTACGTTCACGAGAAATATGGAGATGAGCCGGGAGGATTTGTGATGCGAGGATATGGTTTTAGGGTAAGGAACAAAAATAATTTCGGGATAAAGAGAGGAAATGAATGTGCACGGGAGGCATTTGAGTGAGGTGAGGGGGGAGAGAGGGGAGGTCCCTCAGGAGGGAGGCTGGGAAAGCTGGATTCGGATTGGGCAGGAATTTCCCGAATTATTGCCATCGTTGAGAGCAAGGGAGCGTAATTATAATATGACAGACCACAATGTTCAAAATTGGAAAGAATATCCCCCGGATGATCCTATGAATGTATATTTTAACCAGTTGATGTCCTTTTCCAGACAAATTTAAGTTACGCTGTTTCTTTTTTTAATAGTTATAACCTACTCCGTTATTTCGATCTTTCAATGTGGAGTTGTTAGCCAAATTAATAAAAAAAATCCTACTCCATCGCCAGGGTATAGTTTATGTTTCAGTAGCTTCAGGTGCGTCCATAAATCACAGCAAAGGAAAGCAATTAATGTTTTAATTTTTATAAATTAAATTTTTTCAAGGAGGGAATATCCTTCACCCACTGAGCGCCTCAAACTGGAGGCAGATTTGAAGGGGTGAGGATTGATCTCCAACCAGTCTACACTATAGCCACGTGATTTTAACGAATTCAGGAGGATAGGGGGAACGTTGGGACAATATCCTCAGCCAGGGCAGCTTAGCAGCGCGATGATTTTGGTAACAAATGATACGAATGAAAAATATCATGTATAATATATGTGTATTCGTTTATATATAATTTTTTGCAAGAATAGTTGGATATAGTTCCATTATGCTGACTTCATCTTTCGGGTTTCCTTCTGCTGTTTATTGGTTGACCGGAGGAAATTCGAGAAATAGAGTCAGCGTTGGAGCCCCGTGAAAACCTTCATTCCTTCACAATCACATTATTATATTCGCTGCATAAGGTGATTCCCCTTGAGAATGTTCTTGAGCAAAGTTCTTGTTCCTTTGTTTGAATAAAAGAGAGATGGATCTATATGATTATTAAACAAATCCCATTTGATTCGTAAGATAACGTACTTGAATTTTGGTTTTCAATTGCGCCATTACTAACGAGTAATTGAAAAATTGGAAGCTGTAGTTGCATTCGTTGTCTGTCTGGTTGAATTCAAGTCGTTTAATTTCTGCTTGAGGCCTTCGAAATTTGAGCAGTGTATTATTTCATGTAAAACCACATGTCTATAACACCGCTGTCGGATAAATCAATAGCAAAATTTCCCGCATATAAACAGGTGCTGGGATTGGAGAAAAAAGTTTCATATTTGATTTAAAATGGATTTGTTGTCAATCATAGGATTGGATAAGGATAATGGTCTCATATGATCGTTCAATGAAATTAATTTTTATTCATGTAACGGTAAATAAAAACTATAAAACCGAATACCTCAAATGAAAGTAAAAACTGCATTTATGATGGTATTACATGACTAAAATATTTTTTAGCTTTCCATAAAAAAATTCATGAGCTCAATTATAATTTCGCGTCAGAAAAAAATGACCCCATTACCCATTTTTCGAATCAATAACTTTAAAGTATGGCTGGAAAACAGGGTGATGTAATGGATCGCGAGATAGTATTATGAGGCATGGAGGATAAGATTCCGAGCGGAGGAACTCTGTAGGCATGGGACACCTCGTAGAGCACGTTGTACCCCCGCAGGGTGGGGTGTGAAAGGGGAAGAGGATGGAAAAAGATGGGGTGGGTGGGGGTGGTGTGGGGTTGAAGTGCCTGTTGGGTTAAAGAAAAGTGGAGGGTATGTGGTGGAACCCCGGAAAAGAGTAGACGAGAGGAAAACGGGATGCGATGTTCCCAATGATTCGCCAAGTCATTTGGGCTATCGCATTATCTCTCAGAAGGAAATGTAGTGAATTGGAGGACGAAGCCCGTTATTCTTTATAATTTTATTTGCTTTAAAATTAAATTATCATGCAAAATATTGTGAGAACGGTGATTTGCGCGTTGGGCGATGAAGTTCTTCAGGTAATTTAAGTGCACCGGTACTAGCCACGGTGATAACTTCACGGAGTCACCCGTAATGCACAAATTGTGCGAAAAATCCACAGAGAAAAAATCATTCGCCTTGACCGGCATAGGCGAATAATTTTTTCCTTGTATAATTTTTTCACAAGTTCTTAAGGCCGTTTTACACGGTACACGGAATTGCGCAGTCTGACGTACGTGTGAAGGCGCAATCAAAATTGCGCCGTGTAAAGCGGTGAATTGCTAGAACACATGCGAGAATGCGTGGATGCGAGACGGCAAAATAGCCCCTGTTCTAATTTCGTTCATGCATTCGCGCAATTCCACGCCATTTTAGAAATTAATGCAATTCTAACCTGCGCAATTCCGTGTACCGTATAAAACGGCCTTTAGAGTAGTTAGAGCGCCTCGGTAAAAGTAACAAGAATTTGATGAAACTTCGTTCGCATACTCTTTGAAAGACGCACTTTCAATGATCCAAAGAAAAAGGTATTCCCATGCACCGTTTTTGAGATATTTGACGGTAAAATTGGGATAATTTAATATGGGCTCATATGGAAAAATAGGGTTTTTTCGAGATAGCGAAGCTGTTTGTTACAAGAAGTTGTTGAGACTGCACTCATGTGAAGCAAAATTTTCCGAAAAATCTAAATGTCTTTTGGAAAGTCGTCCATGATAAAATAAGAAAGATATTTGCAAAAAAACTGCCTGAAACTGTCAAGGCGACTGGGAACCTCTGGTACCAACATTGCAAAACGAAAACCATTATACTGACTTCGCCTAAATTACGCAAATATATTTAGTTTCCGGGCTTTTACATATGTCTTACATATCTTTTTTTATAAATAAATATATTCATTCAGGATTTACCATTTAGATTGTGAATGTTTAGTCAAAAGTGTCGTTAACAGTTCAGTTTGCAATGGAACGAGGTAGTTTTGAAACTAGTCGACTACCGTAAATATCTTTTGAAAATCATTTTTGACGTTTACGTTGTGCTGAAGTGCAAAATTGCACTCGCATTTTAATGCTAATTATGTTTTCTTCTGTTTAAATTTTTGGCGACTCTTTTTCGTAAATAATAGGTAGCCCAAGTATATCTCTTGATTCAGCAGATGCCGCTAAATACCTTAATTTCCGGTTACAACCGCCTCGGTTGCTGTGGCGATGATAACAATTTCGACCTGAAGATGCTGGCTGTAGTGCCAGCGAAATCATTGTTATCGCCATAGCAACCGAGGTGGTTGTAACCGGAAATGAAGAACTCCATGTAAAAAAATATTGAACATACAAATTGAATCGAATGAGGATATTAATTCTTTGTCCCTTTAGCCGTGAAAGAGTGTGAAGTGAACCACAAGAAAAGAGTTGGCTCCAGAAAACCAGCAATGTTCCTATTGAAGTACTCAGAGTTAGAGCTGCAATTTTATTCATACTTTAGAGGAAATAGAGTGTTCTCCAATATTCGCAGCCCAGGCCGCGTATCATCAATATAAAGGTGTTTAAATGATTTCAATAGTACTGCCAAGTGATGTATTGTTAGTAAGCGCACGATCAAAAAGAGTTTGGCGTTAATAACCATCAACTGATACTGCTTTCTTCCTCACACTTGTTTGCATTAAGCAAAAGCTTGGATTTTGCGCAAGGAAGGAGGATCCTGAATACTCAACACGTTAAGCCTCGTTCTCGCTAGCTTAACTTGGCGTAAAATTACCATGGTGACCCTGACTAATAAGGAAAATAATCCATCAAAAATACGGTTCAGACAGAGCATCGATCATGAAACGATTTTTAGAGAACTTTCGATTTTTAGTACGACTATATTTAGATAGTTATAATTTCCAAGACTCGGAAACCTAAGCTCTTCTCAATCACTGCCTAAGCCTAGTCGAGTTGTAAGTTGTTGCGGCCCTGCAGACTCCCTTCTCAAGGCTGACCAACGTCTATCACTCTCGTACCTACTCATTTCTGGGATTTCACTGCATTTCCTCTTATTTTCAACAGTTAAATTGGCATAAGTGAAAGCATCTTAAGTCAATTGCGAGAAGCTTTGGCTTGAGCAAAGCTCAACTACCACTTCACAGCATCCAATAACAATGAAGATTGGGGTATCTTCCAATAGTTATTAAACCAATCATATTTTGCATATTTAATAGTGGCTGTTGGAAATTTTCAAAATTTCCTAAGACAGTAACACCAAGTCACGTGATATTAAGTCACTGTGAACGAAGCTTTAAACATTTTAAAATTATCGAGAGCGTAGTAGAACCCAAGAAGAATAAACGCGAGAGTGCCGGCGATTTCGCAATGAATTGCTCGGTAATTTGGGCCACTAAATAGAAAGAGAAGGAATAATATGTGGAGACGATGCCTTACTCACGACTTCTTAACTCGACGCAACTTTTCTTATCCTAACCAAGATCAATTTATGAAAATTTCCAGCGGTGATTTCAAGTCCTTGAAAAGTGCTAAATTCAATACGTTTAAGTACTATTGAAAGGTACCCCTATCACCTATGCTGTTGGCTACTGTGAAGGGGAATTAGAGCTTTGTTCAACTCGAAGCATCGCGAAATTGACTCATGGTGCTTTCCCTCGCGCCAAGTTGAGCTGTTGAAAATAGGAGGGAATGATGTGAAACCCCTCAGAAAAGAGTAGGCGCGAGAGTGCGGGCGATGTTCCCAATGAATTGCCGAGTAATTTGGTCCGCCTCCGTCTTAACACACGGAAGGAAACGCAGCGGCATGGGAGACGAAGATTAAGGGAAAGAGAGTGTGGTTGTCGCATCGGAGGTCTCGAGGGAGCGTGTCGGGGTGGATGGAAAATGAAAGGATAGGAGGGAGAGGATAGACGGATATGCGGAAACGGCGAAGGAAAGGGAATGATAGAGAGAGAGGTTGAGGCTAAAATTCAGCTTCGTAGCAGTGAATTCTTGGCGCAAGAAGAGACTGAATAATTCAAAAGGGCAAGAGATGGCTGATATGGTTGGGGAGGCGAGCGGCGAAATTTGATGATATTCAGCTCAGTAGTCTGGTGCGCGGGGACTATTCGGAGCGATTTTGATTAAGGGGTGAAATAAAGAAAGCGGAGAGGGGACTCGATAAATAATATCGTGGGTAGAATAATAGTTTTGAAAACGGTTTTTCTGGGAATTCAGGCAAAATATTTCGTCTTACTAATGCTTGAGAACTTTAAGTTTGAGAATAGCTAAATGATTATATAAGCATTGTTGGTGGGTCCTTGTCAAAGATAAAATGCGCAATAAGTAATTCATGGACCACGAAACAGATCCGGCAGCATGAGAATTTCTACCGAATGCTATTAACAATAAATGTTTTCTTCAAACCAGTAAAATTGAAGAGATATTACGAATATCATTATGATTTTAGAGCATTATTTATCAGTTGAGGTTACCTCATTTACATTAAATATTTTGATAACATTTTAACTGAAATCTGATTTTATAATTATGCAATTTTCATCTAGTTATTCAAAGCATGGGCATAGAAATGAGGCTGTCCTGTGGGATTGGATCACTACCTATTCTCAATTTGAATTATCATCCTTTAAAGTTAGTATTAGAAAAAGTAGGGAAGATTTAAATTTTAAAAAGTCACTTTTAAATCCGCGGGTTCAAACGTTATCTTTTCCACTGGCACAAAAATTGCAAAAAAAACAAATTTTGAAAATTTGGTGATTAGGCCGCATAACCTCATAATATGTCTATAAAATTTTCTGGCCATAATTTATATTATAAGAGGAGAGAAATCTTTTCGTCAATATGTTTTGCGTCTAATGATATCTGTAAGCATTAACCTAAAAGTTTTTCTTTTTCCAATCATTACTTAAGGAGCGTGTAATTAAGTTTTAATATTTTTGTATGTCTTTTATAAATACCGAAAAAAATTGTTATTACTTTTAATTCCTTGGCTCTCTATGTATACGGCGTACTCAAATTATGGAAAAGATCCCTTCTCTCTTATTCAATGCCGGTATTTCTCGTGTGCATGATAACCTTTTTATGAATGTCTCTGAGATCCTTTCATGACACTATCAGAGCTCATTGATCATCCTAGTTAAATGTCATCCCTTTGGATTGGCATCGTCTTCTCCGGCCGGGCTAATGGCCAAGCTCGTCAAAATGGTGCCCTTTTTTCGAAGATGTATACGTGAATTCGTCCGGGGACGCCGTTGGACATCCTCCACACCATTATATTGGATTGCCGAACCTCGGACGTGACTGTAGGCGTCCCTGTGCACCCAATTACGCGTCGATGTGGTCGGTCGGTCGGACATTATGTACCTCTGGAGAATTCGGGAACCTCATGTAGTGAGCAATAAAAATCCTTGTGGGAGAAGGTGCGCAGGGAATTACAAGGACGATAAAGGCTGTTGTGCGGTCGGACATAGGGAAATAAAAGGTTCGCTGAGGGAGTCTACGAGTATGAGCAAGTTGATGGGTGGGAAGTAAGTGACGATGGAATCGCAAGCCCTCGGAAGATCTTCAGACGAAAAAATGTTTAAGCGAGTTGTTGGAACACAAGAGAGTGATTGGGGTAGTGATCAAAAAGTAATTAGACTCAAGAGTCCGTACTCATTCGTTATGAAACTAAAACTGGTTTTTCTAGTTATTTTCGTGATTTATGGATGATTTTTGAAAGATGTAGATTGAAATAAGAGCGGTGTGAAGCAGGAAAATGAAAGCATGTATGCCAGTTAATTATTTTTCCATGCACTTTATGATCATAACCACAAATGTTATCAGGCTATTGAAAAAAAACTGGTGAAATGCGGTACGCTTTCGGATTGGCCATCATGTATTAGGAAATGGAACCTGCCTGATATTATAATTACCAAGATACAATCGGCATAATGGTCGCGAATGACTGGGCTCGATTAAGACAGTATTTAATTTATAAACTTTTTATCCGTTAACATATTGTACACCCTTAACTATCGCAGCACGATCAAGGTGAAATAATGACCATTTTTAGTTATATTTAACTTACAAAACATCTTGTAAACAACTTGTAAAATAATGATATAAGTTACGATTTAACTGAAAAATTGAATATGTATTTATCATTGCAATTTTATGAAGCCAAGAGTTTTCATAAAGATTGGAGTGCTACCAAGGGGGAAATAGTTGACGTGAATAAACAATTTCCTTTCCATGTCTTGCTTTCGATCTCACATTGATTACAATGCGACCGCCAGTTCAGAAAATTCCTGAAATATTAATAATCAATTCGAAGTATGAAAATCCGAAAATAACGGATTCGCAATTTTTGGGAACAAAGTAATTTGACTTGGGGCAAAGGCAGGAGGAGAAAGGAGTAAGGTAGTGCATGTTATAAACTGTAAAGAGGCTTCATAAGAGAATCATGGAACACGGAGGTGGGGAAAAAGCATTAATAATGAGACTGGTTAGTTTAAATTTACAGGAACACATCCAACACATCCTTTTCAAAGTCTCTTGAAAATTCTCACAACCGAAAACCTAGAAGACAAACCCTTGTGAACGACGGATTGGCTAGATTTGTTAGAAGGTTGAGAAAAAATTAAAATCCCTGAAACATTACCTATTTCCTCCAGTACGGCACTATTCCAAGGGATAGTGCTGTAAATAGAAGAATTGAAGTTATTGATCACTTTCGCGTGGCTATGCGAGTCTTCGTTATCTTTCTCCATGCATTCTTTATGACTCTTCGCCACCAATTTTCACTTGTACGAGCACGAGAAACACCTGAAATAAATGGCCTCCCGCTGGAATTTAATTCCGTTCGGATGAGAACCTCAATGTGAAGACAAAGTAAGTATATTGGGTCGTAACGCAGAGGAAAACGATCTCTTAGCGGAGGAGCACGGACGAGCCAATTTCTCGACACTCAAGCCTCCTCCTCCTTCTTCTTCTTCTTCTCAGACCCATTCCTCGGCACACTCGTACGAGATCCTCGTATATAGCGCTTTTTGAATAAATGACCCCTCTCTTATAAGGCCCGCGGACTATTATATCATTGCATATATATATTTATGAATGTGAGTGGTTTCTGAACGACCAACGCGTGATGCGAGCGAGGGATTAGATTAGGAGGAAGTCCTCGGGGAGAGGATTATCGAGCAAGGCATACGCGAGACGAAAGGAGGGATGGGAGTCCTTCGGGAGTGTGATGCAGTGCAGGATTTTAGGAAGGGATGGGGAGGAGAAAAAAGGGAAGAAAAAAGTATATGAAGTTTTGAAGGAGGAGAGCGCAGGGTCGTGAGACCTGCGGGGGAAAGAAATGCTCTTTCTTCTTCTAAAAGAGTATTGGAATGGCCTTTCTTCGTCCCATTCTGCGGGCGATATTGTGCATTCTTCCGAAGAAGAAGAATAGAAGTTTTGTGCGCGCTTTTGGGGTCGGGGTATTGGGAGGAGAATGGGGTGAGGGTTAGGGGGAGAGAACAGGGGGGGGGGGTTAAGGAGAAGAAAAGGATGGGAAAGGGGTGGGAGGAGATGTTTCCTTTTATTTATGAAAATATCCGGGCGGAAATAACTTATGCCCAGGCTGCATACCTTGGAACTTCTTAATTGCATGAATATTTTCATCGCTATCCAGGTATTAAAGTCACTATACACAAACGTATTTTGCCCTCATGATACCCATAACTCCATATTAAATTAACTACTACGATAAAGAGGCGATATTTAATGCAAATATGGTTGAGTTAGAGGAATATTTTTGAGAATTATATGTCTTTCATGAATGAATTTTTTATGCCAAATTAGTAGGGAGAAAATAATTTTGAAGAGATTTCATGGTCTCATTCAAGTCCCATTGTGATCAATATCACTTTCAACTATTGGTTAGTCTACCCAAAGGGCATTTGCACGGTTCGTAGCACCAATCTTTCTACATGAAGAGTAAAAGGAGTAACAAGGAGTGCGATAAAGGGGAATATTTGGTGATGGGAATTGGATGCTTCGGGTGGAAAGGAGAGTTTGGAGGGGGGAGAGAGAGAAAGGAATCCAGATGGCGGGAAAAGTGGCAAAGTAGACGCGAGGAGGAGGAATGCCGGAGGTATTTTCATCGACGGCACTTCCGTGTAAGAGAGGGTCGAGACCATTGCGGGACGGGCGGAAAGAGGTGCGGGATGAGGGACACGGCGGACGGCCAGGAATGGGTGGTGACGAGGGACACTGAATCGCTCCTCGGATGCAATGGTCGCTTAAAGATGTTGAGACAAAGCGCACGTGTCTGCAATTCGTGCGATTGTGTGGGTGATAAATTCTCTTGAGCTTTCTCAAATGAACCGTATCAACACGTTCTCAATTGCAATGAAGAATCTCGAGAAAGTTAGCATGGAGGGGCACTCACAAAGTGACCTTCGACCTGAACACGCATGGTGGAATACCGGTGAAACTGTTGCCACCCTAAGATAAAGAACGCGGCGATAACCCGAAAGATGGAGAGCTCATCTAATTATGAACGCCACGGAAGACGACCAGATATCTTGTTTAATCCCTGCTGCGTGCATTTCCGCTAACCCCTCAAATTTGCTGCCCCATTTGCGTTTTACGAGTAGTTCTTGGCGGATGATCATGGAAGACCCGATGCTGATCCGGCACCAATTGTTGGATGAACAGCTTATGTTGAGGCCTACTATATTTGATGAAAATATTTTCCAATTAATTACATTTTTAGTTTGAACAAATGTTATCGATATTCTTATGGCAAATTCGATTTCTCCCGTGATAAATCTCGTATTTTAACGTTGTACATGCGAAAGTTTTTCAATTACTCGTATAAAACTTGTTCGAACACCCACAAAATTAGACGGCGAAGCCTTTTCCGGGGATTCTAGGGGGCGTAGCTCCTTAGCGAGCGCTCGCGAAGCGACGCGAGTATTTTCATATTAAAAGCTTGAACTCAAAAGTAATCAGAGAGCTGTATTGATATGTTTATTAGCAATATTCTTGACGAAGGAATTTGTGAAAATAAGTGAACTATTTGTGGTTCTCGGAAATCAATTTTCCTCTCATATGCACCATATGATTCGCTTTGAAAGTGTTGTTCAAGTGTACGGCAATATTTTACTGCTTTGGTAGTGAAGATGTATCACTCCATAGCTGATGAACCTTTGGGTTTTGATTTGCTAGGTTTTCAAATATTATTTATTTATATTTTTATCACAACGTGATATGGTTCTTGTAGAAAGTGGTGAGTTACCAATACTGTGAATGAATAAACTATTACAATGTTTGTTATCAATGGCAGCGAAGCAACGATACATGCGAAAAATATTTTAAAATAGTTGGCTCTACCTCCTTGAAACTGTCACACCGTTGTCGAATTCGATAGAGATAAATAAGTGGATAGTACAAAGTAGTTTCTTTTGGCTTATTTAGCAAAAAAAGAATGCATTGAAATGTTTATTCGCGGTCCAACCTCATTAAGTTATTTACTTCAATTAGTGAAGGAGATGAGAGAATAGAAATTTAGTAATGATTCTTGGCTGCTCATAGCAAAAGACACCAGGGCACTGTGGGTTTGCATCGCATCCAGTCGAATTCATACAGTTATCATTGTATCACATCAGAAATTATGTACCCTTTAAATAATTACATTTATATTAAGGGTGTTGGCTATCACCAGTAATGTTTCATGTATTTGCAGAAAAGAAAGTGAGCAAGGACTATGTGTAATTGGATTTGGAGATTACTGGTGTTAGATTTGGGGCGGTGTCATAGGATTCCCGCGGTTTTCTCAAGGTAGCAGAATTATCTTTTAATGTTCACTTGTATTTTTTCTTTATACATTCTTCTCAATAAATATAGCAACAACGGGTGCCAGTATGAATATGATAAAGTGATGTATTTATTAATTTATTTGATCCCTTCAACTTTTATTAACCCCTCAAGATTGATTATATCAAACCCCCTACGGCTTCTCCAGTGCACATCAAGCTGTGAGACCCATATGGGGACACCCCTGATGATTTTGGGAAGGATGATTGATAAGAGGGGAAAGGGATAGAAATGCATGGGTTCATCGCCAGTAGGGAGTGGTAGGTCATCTTCCTAACTAAAGAAACAAATACCGTGGAATTGGGGACTGGTTTGGATGACGGTAAAATTGATATCACATTCAATGCAAATCTTCTGTGAGTGGCAGAAAATCTGAGATAGTTACAGCATTTTAAATTAATTCTTTTCTTTTTATTTATCTTTCCCATATGGTGCTGAGATAGTGAAATTAACTTTATATATTTTTATGCAGACTGCATGTGTATCTTTATTTAATCTTGACCAGGTATTGAAATACTCTTTGCTAGTGTTAAAGGGTAATTATCTTGTAAGAAATTACTGAGATATATTTCTATGCCTTCTCTCTTATAAAAATTTTGAGTTGTGAAATTATCTATGCAATTATTATCTATTCTGTTTCATCTAACTTATTTTTTGTTGATATTCCCAAAAGAAATATGTTTGACATTGTAACTCTCCCTTATAGCCGCTTAAGCCATAGGTCATGGTGTTTGAAACTCATTTATTCCCACCATTACGCATAACGTTCTTATATTTTCATAAGGCGTTCTTCTCCTTTGATCTCTGAAACAATTTAAATGAAGTTAACGAATTTTATGCTTCTTTTTATTCTCTTTTATACCGGAGTTCATGAAAACTTCATTCGAGTAATATTTTATACTGCACTGACTTGTTTGCTAATTTATGTTATTATTATATAAGGTTGTACTAGCTCCCAATAAATATTATTGTTGCCTTTTTTACATTTGTCTTTAATTTATATGCAAATACCTGAGGTATCTACTACCCAAAAGCCTTTGTGGGTATTCCCTCCAAATATCAAATCAATGAAACTAACCTATTAAGGGTTAGGCGGGAGAGAGTACTTCTGGTCTCAACCTTTAGTCTAGTCGCAGCCAGCTGACAAGCTCCCCGAGGCTTGAAAATACTTCATCGCAATGCGCCGAGTAGGTTTTTTTAAGTTATTGAAGTTGTTTCGGGTTTCCCACCGGGTGAGGTTCTCCATCTCTGCCGACGCACAGTGGGTTAGAATCGAAAAAAGCTGGCCAAAACCTCAAAAACGATTTTTTTGAGCTAGGAAGTTGAAACTTCGCATACATATTTCCAAATAAATTTTGCATAACTTTCCAGATTATTTCTTGCCTGTGCCATCACCTTAACAATATATGTGGGGTCAAATTTGAACAAATTTAGCGAAAAACGACCAACCTCGATTTCTTCTGAAAAATGCCAAATTTATCCTCGTGCAGTGGTTTCATGAATAGTTTTATGGACAAAACTATTATCTCATCTTAATTGGCACTTCTTTTTCTTACATTGGAAGGCATTTTAAAGATTTTGTTTCATCAATAACCATAGATATGTAACAAAATGGCGGAGCCTGTTTTCAGCCCATTTCTTTACATAAGCGTAGAGAAAAAGTAGATATTGCCACGGACTTCCGCCAAGTGACTGATACCACGTCGTTCTATGAAGCTTCTGCATTGTGGATCTTAAGTCAAACCTTGCACCAACTCGCAACCCCGAATTTTAAATCGTTTTTTCGAGCGTGCGGTCGACTCCGGTTCTGGCCGGCGGCGGCGGATAGTACGGCGACGCGGTAAGCGTGTGGATGCAACATGGTCTCATTCACTTTTATATCTGGATAATAGATATAATCGTGAAAGAAAATAATCACCAGAAAGAAAAATTAATAAATATTGCTACGAATGACTCTTATGATGCAATCGCTGGGCAGTGCAAGAGGTGCACTGAAATAGGCTTCTTTCTTTGAGTGCATACCATATACTACTACGGAGAATGGACTTAAATCGTGTACTTAAAGTAGGGAAACGGACTCTTTTATTAACAAAAAAACTCTATGCATAGGCAAAAGCCATCGATGATCCATGGCCTCCACTCATATTAGCTCCAGTCTGTTAAGATGCATTTTAACGACTGTACATGAAAAACATTAATTTTCTTTGGATTACCACTATTTTGAAAGTTCCTATGATTGTAGGGGCTATTTCAATTCTATACTAGTGATTCTGAGACAGACTTTGTTGAGTGAGTTTCTGGTGTTTGTATTAAATACTTGCGATATCCTGATATCATCGATCACAACATGCTGGGTGTTCCCTGTTGAATCTGCCTCTCGATAATTCCACATAATATGAGTCATGTGCATGATTACTATATTCTACGAAACACCTCATGAGTGCTTGACAGAGAGTGAGTTTTCGCCAGCGTATACAACGCTTAACTTTGCATAATGAGGCCGTTCACTCAGATTTGAAATTCCAACCCATTAAAAGAATTCGTTTGATGGAAGGAAAAGATAATTTATAACGAAAAAAATCTTCCTCATTCAGCCATGCTTAAGTTTCGAATAAAAACGACGCGTGGATAGCCACCCAATTTGCACGAGTTGGTGATGTCACCGCAGAGCTCCCTCTTGTTAACTCGCCCTGGGAGAACCGCCCATTGAGGGAAAGAATGGTAATTGGGTCTTTCTTTCTTCTCAAATTCCATCACAATTGACAGCACAAAAAATTTGGTGGACGTGCCCGTTATGAAAAAATCATTCTCCAACTCAAGAATCAAAATTACGCGCGGTGTGATCTCCTGTTACGTGTGGTTTGCTCTATTTACCATACAGAATAGTTTCACTGCATTATAAATGCTAAAATACCCCAGTAGCATAGCCAAGGTTTAGAAATGGCGGAGGTTTACCGGAGATTTCGAGACCCTTCCGGGGTATAGGAAAACACTCCAGGGCAAAAGGACACGTGATTATTGGGACTCAAAAACAGTAATTTTGTACGAGTATTTATTAAAGTAAAGTTTATACATTGGATTTGTCTTGACTATTTTAGACTCAAGAGGGGAGGTAGTAACCTGGAAACCCCCCCCCCTCGTATCTACACCACTGGAATACCCACACTAGTTTAGTAACAGAAATGACTTCCAGTCCCTTCTCCCTCTCGCCCTGCCTTGCGCAACCCTTTCTGGCGACCCGCACACGCAGACTTGAATGTCTTAATTAATCCCGGAGCAAACTTGGGTTCCACATTCACCTTTTGTGTCCGATGGACATCTCAGACGGACCCTTCCTCCCGGACAACAACGGTCCCTTAGTCGCCCCGTCAACACTTTCGCCCGGAACGTAAGGCATGCCATTACGCAAGACACACTGCGTTTTCCCCTTGCAACTCCTCTCCGCACAGTCAGCGCCTCTTTCGTCCCATCCCATCTAACCATTATCACGACTCCACCCATTCAATCCATCCTCAACCGCTCTCCCCCCACACACCCACCCACCCACCCAAGACTCCCGCGTCTTAACTCCCGATAACGCTCACATACACCCCCACCCCCTCCCCGTTAGCTCTGCCGCCCTTCTTAAACCCCATGCACTCACACATATCCCCTCCAATTCAACCCTTCAAAAGAACCCGAAATTCCTGTCGGGCAATTTCGAATTCCTCCCGCAGTTCAATTCGGCCTCCTCGTTTCTCGAGACGTCTCCGCTACCTCTTCTCTACCAACTTCCTCCCACCCTGCGCTACTCTCTCACTCCGACACTACCACCTCCCTTATCTCGCTCCACGCTCGTCTTTTTTTTCTCTTTCCCGCTAACACCATCCCCACACTCCTCTCTCAATCCGCCCGCAGTCAAGTCTATTGCTTCCCGAGTCTACTTCTTCTTCATCCTTCCGCCAGGCGTCGTCGTCGTTCCTACACAATTCTTTGCGAATGCACGCCTCACCGCCATGCAAGGGTGTACGTATATATGTGTGTGTGTGAGAATGCCTCAGTGTAATGTGGGCGAACGTGTCTCATGGCACGAGAGTATGAGTAAGTGCGATGGCTCGAGGAAGGAGTCCGCGTATGGGTGGAAAATGGGGCGAGTCGCGAGTTTTTTTTTTTTTAACTCGAGGGAGTTTTGAAAGAGGGTAAAATAGGATGATGGTGATGCGTGCTGTGTTGCTTTGGAGATGGCAGTTGGAGGTGGGAGGATGTAAGGAGGATATTAAAAGAGGCATTCGTTATTTTAATGGGACACGTAATTCAGCGGCGGATGCAATTGGGATTTGCCACCTCCCTCAAATCCTAATTAGAGTTTAAAAAAAAATATATTTAGCACTCATTCAACATTAGTCTGAAACAATTTTTTTAAATTCATTTAATCTAAATAATAGAAAATTTATTTGTATATTTTTTATATTTTTCTTTTCAAATAAACTTGTCAAAAATTACATACATTCAGTACACTATTTTTCCATGAAAGTGCACTGAACATAATTGACATACTTTTTCAATAAGACGGAAATTTTAACTCTCCAGAAGTTTTTTTCTATGGAAAGTCATTTTTGTGGAATAGGATAAGTTATGGGTAGCAACCGACGGCATAGGAAATTTTAGCCATCGATGAAGAGAAATAAAGGTAGGAGAGAAATCGGACTTCGGTTTTCGTGTAATCACAACGAAAGGCACCAGGACAAAAGGCCCATAGCAAGCAGCATTTGCAAAAAATACCCTCCACGCGGTAGTGTTCTACTCAAGCAGGGATCGGGAGTTTTTTAAAATATTCCGCTAATCGTGGGATTTTAACATAACACTATTTAAAACGGTGAACCAATTTTTTCACTGGAAAACCAAATTATTTTTGTTATTGAGGCGGAAATATATAAGAACACCTTACAAAGGTCTCACGTTTATAAGGAATGGACTCGTCGTGCAATGGATGAAGACTGGACAGTGGACATGATGAACCCGGTGTTGCGTTAAACTACTCCGAAAAGATAGTACCTAGTAATCCAATGTCCGATTCATAGTGCAATGAAAGTGACTATAAATGTTTAATTCTTTGTAAAAACACTGCCTCAGCAGGATTTCCATACCTGAACCGTTAATCAAGGCGTAAGGGATACATAGATAAATAGATCATGCAGATATACTGAATAAGAATTGTAAATACCTGAATAGAAGCCAATATTTGTCCTGATTGAGATTTTTCAGGAAAGTTTAGCCAAATAGTGCCAGCAGAAAATAATTATTTTCTCTTCCATGGTTAGACGTACTTCAATCATATTGCGTATAGGCATTCAAATCTCTACTAAAATGGTATCCTACACTTTTTTCCTATTTCTGCAATCAATTCTTACAAAGGGCCTCGGACTGTATACTATATTTCGAGGTATTTCATCATTCTAATTAAGTTCATTTTCATGTGAAAGAAATGAAAGACTTCTCGCTGTCCACGCTAGTATTGAATACAAGTCCTTGAATGTTTGGACCGCCCCAGGTTATTCTGAGCGAAAAAAAACTTAAAATAGAGGAATTTGGTGGAGAAACATGATGAATTAATTAAATAAAACCTTTTCATATTCTCCAATATTTTATTTAGAAAATAAGTGTTTCGATGCATAGAATCATCGTTAGGTCTATTAGTTCGACTATTATTTCATCAACTCGATGATTATTCGAAGTATCGAAACTCGTTGATAGTTTTCGCAATAAAAAAGTGAGCAGTACGAAAAAGTTTTGTCTAATTGATTCATCGCTTAAATTCAACTTGAACCTTTTCTTACTATATTTTCAGACCCGTGACAGTGTTGAAATCTGGAGTAGGCCATGCAAATACTGCGTGGGCACATTCCGTCCGTTCCATCACCTAGGGCGGCTGCAGCAGCGCTCGTTTTTTAACTCGCTCGAGGGAGGAGGAGTAGTGATGAGGCAAAGAAGGGAAGCGAGTATGAGAGAGAGATAGTGAGACAGAGACGGAGAAGTTGATGAAGCTCCTTATAGATGGCATCCGTGTCTGTTCGAACGGGTGGATATCGAGGGTGGAAGATATAGTGCCCGCAGGATCAGCGTTGAGGGGGGGGGGGGGTTAAGATAGGATATATATATCTATACGGTTGGGGAGGTTAGGTGGTGTTGCCGGGTTAAGAGAGAGAGGTAGTGGATCATTCCTGGCGCGGGTTCAGTTTCAAAAAGAATAGTTCGAAATCTTCCATGGAATACGGCAGGAAGGATAAGGACGGGGTGATGTGTTTTGGGAGGTTGAGGGGGAAGGCAGATGTGGAAAATCCTTCTCATCTCACCAAACACACATTGTGAGACGGTTCGATGAGTTTCCGCCCCCACCGCCACTTAAAGTCTCCTTCCTTCTACTCTTATCCCTCTCGCGAAACCCTATAGCGATCATTCCTCGCACACCCTTTTCCATAGGGGAACCCCTCGACAGGATCCCCCGGATCCTGCGGGTGGGGGTTTGGTGCGAACCAGCAGCCGGTTTCCCGGGGGGGGTCCCTATCGTTTCCTTCCAGTTGATTCGGGAATCCTCGTCGTTTCACGAATCACTTATCGTCGCGCACCGTTTTCTGTAGAATTTGTGTGCTAAGGGTTTCCAGCGTGATTTAGACGCCGCGAATGCGATATTAAGGGGAGAAGGGAGAAGAACGGCGAAAGATTTTTTGAGGTATATCATGAGCAATAGACACTTCCATCTTTATCATAAGTACTTTCAGCCTACCGATAATGCCTATTAATAATGGTAGCATTATCAATAGGCTGATAGCGTTTATCATAGATACGGAAGTGCTTGTAGAATTTATGAAAATGTTGGCCACATAAGTAATTGGTTAATCATTTATGGTCATTATACATATACGATGGGGGAAGTTTTCAAGTGCTTTTATAGTTGAATGCATTGCATAACAGGATCAAAATACTACTTCATGAAATATTTAAACCACCGCGAAATACTCGAGACTGAAATTTCCATAATATTATATTAATACATTATATTATAAAGGTGAATGTTGCAATTGGTGGATACGATGCCACGGATATTTCCATTAGGATACCAATACACTATATTGGGATACCTCATAAACCGTTTAGAGAAAAACCCGTTTTCGTAGCAGACAGGATTACTCATTTTCTTATAATAAGTATAGTAAGAGTTTCCCCTCGATATTATCCAAACTTGTCAATTCTCTGCAGAAAACAATCTTTCACATGAAAGCGATTTTTGGCAATTATTTTTTCCGAAAATTTATAAAAATCAAGTTAGTGATACTCATCACCAATTAAAGTTTTTCACTACCATATTTGTCTAATTCGTTATTTTTTCGGTATCAGTTGGTTCTCTGACTGATTCATAATATTTTCATGATAAATTAATTATGGATCTATTATTTTACTTGCATTAAATCCATCAGAACATATATTTTGTTACAGTTATTTAAAGACACCTATATATGAGCTTAAAATTGTTTGTCCAGAGAATAATTTAAATAAATCCATTTTCTATTAATTTCTTATTTTTATGTTCCCAATTAGGTACCCCTTAAATACGATAAAATATCTTACACTTGCACATAACAGGTCATATGCTTATAAAATACATAAGTATCTGCCATCAGGACAAAAAATTATAATTATATTCTTAACTCTTATTTGTCCAAACTACATCTCATATCGCCTTTCCTCCTTTCTAAATTCACTCCCTCCTTCCATCTATCTTTTTTACCTGTCATGCAAGAAATTCACTGCACAAGCTGTCTAATCTATCTGCCAATTGAATGTTTTACTTTCCCCACTGGTTAATTCTTTGTTATTTTTGTTGTTGTTATTGTATTGTGTCTAATTCATGTTTTAAAAAATTCACTTTAAATTGGCGTCTCGGCTGTATTTGAAAAATTACTTAAACAAATATCTACAAATCCATTCGAAATTTCATACTTTACGAATCTGAATGAAAATTTATTGATAGTTGAAAGTCGATTATTTAAATTGCATTCCTCCGGTTAAGGTAGGTTTCCATGGAGTACTGGGGAAATAATCTGGGAGCCCCCCTTTCCTTCCAGCACTGCCATCTTCAATTCACTGGAAGGCCTACTCCCTTTCAATCTATCTAAACATCCTATTCTCTTCCTTCCCCTCGATCGTTTACCTAACATTCTACCCTCTGATACCGTTTTTAACAGCCCCTCCATATGGGCCGATAAGTTATTTGGAGACATTAAATTTCCACATAACAGACACAGTCAAATAATATTGCGAATTTTTGGCCTAATTCTGGACGCGTTAGTTCGGTGGTTCTTTCGAGTCGGGAGTTCCTTCGGTATCCGCCCGCAGTTGATGCTCTGATAGACTCATTCATAAGGACGCCTTGTAATTGGAATATTCATATTTAAGGAATAGGATGAGAGGAAACCTCGGGGCCTAGTATAAAGTATTTTATCCTCAAATATTTAATTCCTGTGGTAACATCATGATTTATTGAGTAATTCAATACTATATGCTAATGAGAACAACTGCATATAAGAACAACTTTTTTGTTGTTATTATCTCTAATTATAAAGCACTCAAAACTTATTCAATAATGAAAATATAATACAGAAGGATTTTAATCATTTCATGAATGATTGTAATATTACTATGTCGTGAATCTAAAACATTGCAGTGTGGCCCCTATGGTACGTTTAGAGTAGTAAAGAAAATGCACACTTTACTTTCCCAGATTTATTGCCATGAGTAAGGTCAATGAGTTTGAATGCTGAAGTTAAATCTACGTAAGATCCTCTTTTTCAAGCACAGGAAATGGGTAATTTATCCCTAATTAATTCGAGAATAGAAGCCGGGATAGTTCTCACGAAAATTATTAGCCTAGCCCGCAACGATGAATATTAATTTTGTTTATCAGATGTAAATCAATGTTATAATGACCAGCATAACAATTATTTATTTGAAAATGAGCATTTTCCATTAAAAACAGGAAAATATAATAATTGACCCATTCTTCCGAGATTTAATTTAGGATATATAAATTATTTTGTGTGGAATTAATCTTCCAAACTGGGTTAATTTGATCCTCCCCATGATACTTTCGTATTCATTGGACAAGAGTCGAATTTTCGTCGTATTCAAGCGTCAAGAAATTTCGTCATGAAAATTCCTTAGAAGACTGTAAATCTGTGATATACATTTATCAATAATAAATATATTTGCTAATCGGTCGCTGAGGCCTGAAACCTTTTCCTGAGGGAGTTTGTTGTGAAGGAGACGATGCTAATTCTAACGAAACGGCATAGAGTTTCTTTAAGCTAATCCCTGATTGATATTTATCAGGTAATATGCAGGTAGGTACAAATAACTGTAGATAATAATATTGAACCATATTTTTATTTCCATTACAGTCACCATGCATATGCCGAGGTACCATATATCTGTCATCTCTTCATAGCTCACACAAGAAAGTAATTCACCTTGACTCGTCAAGAAATGTAGAAATATTTGCCTAGTTTTTAGAGTGAGTTATAATTAAAGCCAATTTTTTTCGAGTGGTGAAATATCAAGAATATTTAGAACATTGTAAATAATATTCTCGAGAACGGAAAAAATGCATTAAATTATAGTTTGCACAAAATTTCGTTTGTTCTACTATAGCCACAACTCAGTTAGTATTCATAAAACTATAAATAAATAGTGTAACAGTCTTGTATTCCTGGTACTTAAATGCCAATTTGAATTTTTCCAATATTTTTTCAAAATGTAGTGAGGAATTTCATGAAATAAAATTGTTTTGCCGATATAGTTTTCTCTCTTTAATAATGGCCATACTATTAAAATATTTCTGATTATTTTTATAGTTTTATTGTACTTTATTGAGCCATGATCGTGAGATAAAGATGTTGAATCAAGATGGTTTGACAATGAAGGGATTGTGTGTACACAAGTTTCATTTGATTAGTTTTCATACCACGCCAGATTTTTTCCGCTTAGGATATTTCGTAGATAACTTAAATCCAAGCAATTGCAAAGAACATTTTAATACTCTTGGAAATCTAGGTCACAAAGTACCTTCTGAAAGTACTACTTTATCAAATAGTGCCATAGATGTAACTGTGTTGATGTCATGCATTTTGAGTTGCGATTGAAGAGAAAAATAGAGGAGAGTGAGGTGTTCACTCCCCGTGATAAACATTATAGATGCCATTAGCATATTTTTCTCGGTTTAAAATTAATTTATAAAGCTGTAAAACATTTTAATAACATTTTATTAATTAACTTGTTCTATCTGTCCCCAATGAACTTGTGTCATGGCGTTTACGGCGCGCCGGTAGCGTAGGTGGACATTATAAATAGGCAGGAGGGAAAAAAGCCTGGCCCAATCATTAAACTATGAAGATTACCTAAAATAAAACTACAATTATTAAGTTACTTAGTGCGTTTAATATGAATGCATTTTCTTAAATTTTAGAGCCACTTATCTCATTTGGGGGATAATCTGGAGGAAAATGGTGGCAGTAATAAAAATTGTCGAAGGTGAATCACTCCCATTGAAGTAGTGTTTCTCACGAAAGGGAAGGTGATTCTGAGTCCACTAAAGAGTGAAAAAGGGGCTGAAAATGGACCGTGGCGTTCTTTATTGTGGAAGTATTGGCAACTGGCAAGGGTGATGAGCATAGGCTGCTGGCATCCGAAATGTGGGTGTGGAGGATATTGGGAAAAAGAGAGGAGAGATTAGGTGACTGGAGGGGACGGTGATGGTCGAGACAATCTTGAAGTGAATAAGTAATAAATGAAAGAACGCTGGGTTGGCGGTCCTAAAAAAGAGACATGCTTGGTTAGAAGAAGAGAGGCACGATTTACGCAGATCTGAAGAACATAATTGAGGAGATTATAAAAATCATCCGCGGAAGAGTTGAAGAATAACACTAATAACAAAACCTACCTCAACAGATAGATTATTTTGATATGCTAATTAATTTTTTTGGGTTAAGGCCTGTTTACACGATACATTAACACGTACGAGTTAATGTCTGTTTGCGTGAATGATTTTTGTGGACCAGAACGGAACATGTACGGATGCATGAACCAAATTAGAACAGGTTCTATTTTCTGTGCATGCATTCGCACAAGTTGGGTGGTTACACGGTGCATTTCGGCGTTAATTCTCGCGTTCATACATTTAGACATTAACCCGTGCGTGTTAATGTACCGTGTAAACCGGCCTTTACATTTGTCTTACTCTAATGTTCCTCTCATTAACCACATACAGTAAATGTACTCAATTAACCCTTATGTCTACTATGCTTTGGTTTTCTAATCTTATCCTCTGAGATGGTGAGAGATTATTTGTTTTCAATAACTCGCCCTTGGTTAAATGGGATTAATTCATAGAATTTTTTATCAACCCCCAGTGTTATATTTCAAACTTTTTAGCGTCCTCTACTCTTCTTCCTAGTTAGTTTAAAATCACCACCATTTCCTTTTCGATCCTTGATTTTGACAAAAATCTTACCGAAAATTATTTAAATATACTCATTATTTTTCTATTCCATTTCCTGTTCCATTATAAAAGTAGCTCAATTTATGTGTATTGTCCACGGCTCTTACTAAATTTCTAATTAGTTACATATACATCAGAGAAAGGTCGAATCCAACGGCAAGAAGTACACTTAGTCCGGGATAAACATTCTTTCCACAGTTTTCATTACACTCCTCACCCTTCCTGCCAGACCCATGATAATAGTCGACCTCTTTCCGCGTTTCCAACTCGTCCTTATTAATCGGGGTTTAGGTTTTTAAATCATCTCACGTTATATTAGATCGGTTCCTGGGATTGAATACACACACCCCTCTCCCCCGATATTTCCTTTCACCGATTGTCTGACCTCCCCCATTTTTAACGAAGCAGCTCATTATATGAAATTTTTCCCAACCCTTTCCGATCGCCTCTTTTTTAAGGAATATGTTGTCGTCATCGAATCAAACCAGTTGATTTGAATTGATATTTATTTTTCGCCTCTCGACGAGGGACCTGGGGTTTTTCCTCCAATGGTCCATCGTCGCGCGTTCGGCCAGGGGGGACTGACTGAATCGAAAAAAAATTAACGGCCGATCTCGTCAATTTTCTGCGGCAAGGGTTTTTATTTCTATGCGAACACATCTCATGCATGGACTGCACACTGACGAAATGGATTTTTTTTGTCCATTTTTTTCTAATTTAGCGACTAGCACGGCACTAATGAGAGTTCAGGGAAACGGTTTTAAAAAAAAACGCTCATTTCCTAGGCCATGAATTTAGTACGTTTCAATTGAAATATAAGTCTATTAGGTTATATTCAATATACAGATGAATGGGACCGGAGAAATTTCCAATGAGTGTTCTCTGAGTGCAGATCGCAATTTCAGGCTCTAAAAAGTAAAAAAAAACGACACTAAAATAATGCTAATACTCTATGCTATGCCACAGGAAAATTTATGAGCTCTTTATGTTACCTTACCTGGAGTTCTTAAAACAAAATGAGTCGCTTGAAGTACGGTAAAATGAAATTTTGGCCATATTTTACCTAATGCGTTGATGGATAATTTGTCTTGTATATTCTGTCATGGTTTTTTGTACCAGGATTTATTGAATATGTGATTGAAATTTTAATTTTTTCTGTGTGAAAACGTCGGTGACGTGAACAGGTATGTGTATTTCGAATTACGGATTTTATCATTAGTTTACGATGCATTGAATGTTTATTCTATGGCCCGTTTATTGGACTGCGTAAGGATATCCACTTATAAATTTTCGATGAAAATGTTGGTTTTGATCGTTAGAAATATTCGCAATGGATGAAAGGGAATCTGTCCATTCATACGGTGGATTCACCAAAAGAGTAAATCATTGATTCTATAATTCATGTTAGAATGCTACGAATGACGAATAATGAAATTACGTATATATGATATCATCCTGCCCGGAAGGGACACCTAGCTGTGATCCTGCCAACGTCTGTCATCAGGGAAAATCTAAAGCCGGAAAATTGAATCCGTTTATTCTTGACGATTTATTTAGAAATAACATGATACATTCCAATGATGACATGAATTTTACAGTCAATATTTCACCATTAGGGTATATTATTCCCATGTAAACGTCACTTCAGGGGAAATATTTTACGCGTTGCAACGCTGAATATATTATCGTGAGCATCACACGATCAAGGAAGTTTTTTCTTCGACATATGAATTATGTGTATTTAGATCTGGACGGACTCCTTCCCCTACTATTTCTTCAATTATGAATACCCTTCACATATTTAAGTATGCCAAAGGCGTATTTACGCCATTCGTGTTAGTATATATTCGAACGCAATCGCCTTCGAACCTAAAAACGTCTGCTTGCGTATGTGCTGCGAACTGCACCCACGCAAGTGCATCCCTGCGTGCACCCACATCATGGGCCCTGTTCAAACCACGTGAAAGTATAATAGCCCGCGAAAATCGGATTACATGACTCAAGTAAGCCTAACTATAATAATTAATGCTAATTTTTAGTTTATCAACATGTAGATAAGTTTTATTATGGGAGTATTATTTTCCTGTCCTCTCTACTAAAATTTGAGAAAAGTCCTCTCGGAACACTATTCCGCGGTTTCATTAAAACAATAATACATACAATACCTATAATAATATACATGTTCCACTAAGTTTTACGCGATATTATATACAAATGAGTAATAAAATGAGGAATGTAGTATCTTCTTGGTACATCATCCAGTTTTGGATTTTCCACTTTAAGATTATGTGAAATTTTACCTGACCAGAGCGGCCAAGATTATACAGTCGACAAAACATAAATTTTGAGAGACAAAAACATTGTAAATTTTTTGTTCATGCTATAAAAGGCTTACTAAAGGACAAAGTTGTCAATAAAGTTACAAATACAAATAAATATTCATTGTGGTATTCATTACGCTCCAGAAATCTTGGTTAGCACATTAGATTGCAATACAATTATTCGTGGTACTCTTAACACTAGAAAAAATAGGTTATTTTATTGGTGTTCATCGCATTTTAAAAATATATTCTACCCATTTTAGCAATAGATTTACTTTATATTTATTTATGGATATATATTACCTCCGCAAGTTTCGTATTTCCTTATGCTCACTACTTCGTCTTGATAATTCTTGAGGGTGGCAGGCATCAGCGCTTCTGTTCGGGGAAAAACAAACTACGATCGGGTCCCGAAATATCATCGACTTGGGCCATCGAGATGAGACGGCGCGTGTGATTCGGCCCTCGCATTGACGGCTTGCGTGAGTACGACGAGAGGGGTCTCGTAGGGTGGCAAGATGATTAAAATCGCTTTAATTGCTCCAGTGACGGAAAATGACGGCCGCCGAAACGAGTTCCGAGTCAGAGGACGAAAAATAAAACATTAAAAAAAAAATACCAAACGAGGGATGCGTTTCTCGAGTCGCCTGTTCGAGGGCGCTCAAGTTCGTCGATCTTCGGGAAAGAAATGAAGTGGTTTACATCCGCTTATTATTTTTTCCCCTGCGCGTGTCAGGGTTTTAGGAAGGGTGGATGGAAAAATCGTTTCGGGGGGGACACTTGTAGGAAGGGCGTCAAATTGAGGGTAAAGGATTCGAGGGTTTGACTGAAGGGGTGTGAGGGTACAGGGAAGCATGGGCACCGGCACCTGAGAGTTGGGGGGGAAAAGGATTTGTGAGCCTTGTGACCCCTTCTCCAGATAAGGGCCC
The DNA here is from genome assembly GCF_921293095.1 of Ischnura elegans. NCBI lineage: Eukaryota > Metazoa > Arthropoda > Insecta > Odonata > Coenagrionidae > Ischnura > Ischnura elegans. Next base: position 79,220,446 of record NC_060246.1, on the reverse strand, counting down.
CTATAGTGTTTTCGGGAAGGTGACTGACTGACTAGTGGTGGAGGTTGCCATAGGGATGCATAAGGGCAGAGTATTGAGAAAAAAAGGCTGGGAGGGAGACGAAATTTTTCGGTGAGAAGTGTTCGCTCCTAAACGGATGTTTTATTTCAAATCATTCACCTCTCGATCCCCTGTTTTTTTGGAGGGGGGGGGCGATTGCGGCCGCGTTTAGCGGGACGGTTTCTACTAAAAAACTTTTATTTCCGGGGGTCTCTTTCTCCGCCACCGTCGTTCATTCATTCGGTCTCGTGTCACCAACTTTTAAAACCCTCCCTATCCTTCTCGCCATCGCTCACTCTTGGATTTTGTTTTTTTTTTTAATTTACGCTCGGTACCTTCTTCTATTTATCCGCTCTTGTTCTGCTCTCGCCTCATTGTCACATCACCCGTGCCATACAAACAGTAGATTAATACTCGGAATCTTAATGTCAACGTTATCGTCACGAAGATAGTAATTAAATTAATTTTGGTTCGCGATTTGACTGACAAATTATTAGCACCCTTGTAATTCAATAACTTTAAAAAAAATGATTTGTGTACTCGATTTCAGTAAAAATTGATGAATCGTTTCAATGTCATCAAGAAATTACGTTAGACAAAATGGCTCGATAGCATATAACTAGCTAAGCTAATGGCTTGATAGCTAAGCTTCCACATGCATGATTTAAAAAAAGGATCTTACTATAATGTGGATTTTTAAATTTTAGATAGTTGATTACAAGTGACGGGGAATGTAGAAGGACCCCACATGGTGAGATAGAACAATTGGAATGGAATGAGAGCGAGATTTATTCCCCCAACGCTTCAAAAATCACTATTTTGTTGTGAACAACCATTCTTGAAGGAAGCGTAATTGATCAAAAAACATTATTAGCATCAACAGTTACCCGTTCTCTTCTCTACTTTTGTTGCAACGTGATTTCATCCAGGGTTCAACATGTCACCCTGTTAGACCCTGAGTCAATTTACATGTACATTTATTTTACGAAAAAAGAGTCCGAGAATGCTTTTCGACGAATAATTTTCGAAATATTTAATAAGTACTCAGTTTACCATCAAAAATAGTTTTTGCATATAAATTTCACCGTCTATATCCAATTGGAACGAAGAATTCCATTGCCAAAATTTTAAATTCTTTTCGGCTAGTTAGACACACGGTTAAGAATACATCCTCATCGACAGGGTGTGATAGACGATTTAGTAGCTGGAAGATGAGTCAATGGGAGAGTCGCATTCGGCCCGGGCGATCACGTCCCAGGGGAAAGCGCCCGTTTTCACGACACGGTAAATACTTTCGGGCGTTCTGGGAATCGCGGAAGAAGAAAGGGAGCGGCTGGAACTACGACATGCCTGAAATGTTTACCGCCTGGGCCGGCCAACTCCTGCCGTCCACTCCGCCGCCTGTCCACTTACCAATCATTCCAACCAGTCACCTCTCCTGGGACCGGGCGAAACATTGAAATATCCTTAAATACAACGGTAAATTAATGCGGCAATCCGATATCGAGTTTAGACCATTTTTATGGCTATCAGACCCTACCATTGTTATTAAGTTTTGTATTTATTTATCACCACAGCCCTGAATACCATAATTTGGCCTTTACAACGATTGACGGCGTATATCAATAGACCACCATAAACATTCATCCCCTGTATGGGAGAACTCTGCCCAGGCGGGACTCGAACCCGCGACCTTCGCTTTGGGTGGCGAGGACTTCACCCCGCCGACACCTTAGACGGTTATCCAATAAAAATAGTGATATATCGCCCAATAGTAACCATTAAATTATTGCGGTAAAATATCAAAGCATCACGATTAGTATATCATCCGATATGAATCTAGTAACACTACATATAAACCTATATAATCCAATATATCGTGATATTAATCCGAAGGCGAGTTTTAATCGGCTGATTAATCACGATCTTTTATCTTGTGGAGCCCGATAAGAAAATGGCTTATCATGCCGACAGTGGTTATCTCAATCGCTAATTGTCTATATAAAAAAATTAACGAATTTCAATAATTAACTTCCTACACATCCTCCTTCTATCAAACTTCCCCTCCCTCATTCCACCCTTTCCCCATTGTTTCACTGTGGGTATATTTCTCTCTCGAGACGTCATCAATCATAGCACCCTTCTTTCCGGAAAACCTCCAACTTTCATCCCGACTCCTCAATTTCGACTGCTGCGAAAACTGTAAATCAAGTAGCCGACGGGCTATATCGGGCCACCTGTCTTGGGAGTCCATCCACCCCGAATGGCCTGGGGCGCCCATTACAGCATAATTGCAGGTTAATTTGATGCATGCGTGCGGGTGTGGTTCACCGAGGACGAAGGAGAGGTTCCTCAAGGAATGCTGGGGACAACGGTTCTCAGTCGCCAAATAATCTCGATCTAAGATGTGATTTCAATCTTCTAAGGTCCACTTTAAACACATGTTCACTCTCTTTTTTCATCTTTACACCCCGAAATATTCAATTTACTTATGCAATGCTAGGTTTCCTGCGAGTACGAGTAAAAGGTTCACCGCTGTCTTTTTAATTAAGTATTCTATCTATTGTATAAAGTATTCTACCGATTTAGGTAGGTTTCGATGGAGTATTTTAAAAGCATTTCAGTAGTCCACCCCCCCTTCATGGAATTCCATCTTAAATTGAAAAAGATGTCATATGGGTAAAGCTACCTTGGTATATTAGTTTAATTTAGCATAGGAATCTCTTGTCAAAGGGAAGCAGAATTTATTGGTTTAACAAGCAAAGTGGTGTAATAGAAATTTTCATCTCACATTCAAGTCAAAATGAACGTGATTCCACTGAATATGAATTCTTCAGTCGCCAAAATATCTCCCCCACAGTCTCCAGAATATTTTTGGTTGGTTGGAGTGGTTGGTGATGTATCCAGGATTACAGAGTAATGTCAACGAAAAGTGTGTCTGTGACTATAAATTTACTTGTGGTTGTGTTAGCTCTGGTGGACGGAGAACAATTCATCTTTAGATTAGAGAACGTAGGGATCAGACATAAGACAGAGATCTGAGCTCGTGTCAAGATTCAAGTCCGGGCTTTCAAAATGAAATGAGTGTTCCATAACTGACCTTTTTTCTCGTACAAATAAGAGTAGAGAATTACAACACATTGGCGTTGTTTTAAATCTATTAGGGCTCACTGGAAGAACTGTGGTTATATCGGGTATTGCTTGTATGCAGGGAAATTTGAAAAGTATCAACCTAATTTTCACAGTTTACTTAAGTCATACATGCATAAGTAAAACTTGTTCAAATAAATGCCAGGGAATTAAAAATCAATATTTTCAAGCTCATCCAATTCACATTTATACTGTAAATGCTAATTTTATATACTTAAAAGCGATGATATATTGCGGTAAAAACTATTGAAAAAGCTGCTTTCAGGATGCTTTTGAAATATGACTTAATGCTTTGCACAATTATTATTCTCGGACAACCGATTACATTACAGACATGTCATCATATTTTTTCTGATATTCAGCGATTTTGCTGATCAAATCAAAAAAAAAACCAGGATAAAAGTCATTCTTCTTTATGATACCAACACTTGCCATCATCTCCCTACTCCATAAAATAATAAACAATTAGGTACTTATCTTTTTATAGCTGCATGGAATGGATGTTATCGGTTGCGATGTCTTCATGTGCATTCCATTCTCACTTACTTCACGTATTTCTTTAGCATGTTCCTCGTGAATGATCCATCCCGTCTCATTATGCGATCGAGTACTCAATAGCAACGATAGAGTCCGAGGCCATACTAATTAAAAAAACCTGCGTTTAGTATGCTATAAAAATGTGTGCAAATAATTTAATCAATGACTATCATCGAAATACCGATTTAATTGTTGACGTTCCGTTATAATTTTTCATTCTAAGGAATTTGGCTGATCTAACTGGCAGAATTGTCAAAGAATAAAGAGAGTCCGTTATTGTTACCTTTGATAATCTTAATAGCTCTCACTTCCACTTTTTTCGACATCATAAAACAGATAGCTATGACTCATCTTCCCAAGGATGGCTGCAAGGATTGGATGGTACCGGTCGGGACGCCTTCGCGTGCATTCCACCCTCATTTCCCTTCACGCTTTACTCCTCCTCCCCCACCGCCTCCCTCCCTTCGTGAATGATCTATCGCGTCACCTTATCCGCGGAATGAATGATGAGATATGCGGTGCGTAATTAATGAGCAAATGGGAGGGGGGGGGAGCTCAATTATCCGAGGAGGTCCTATAAGACGTGAGGGACGGAGGAGACGGAATAGTTCTGAAGGAAGACGGGAGGAATTTGGTCACGTAGGAGTAATTTGGAGTGAAAGAGAGGAGTGGAGTGAGGGCGACGTAGCGAGTGAAAAAAATCGGAATACTATGCGGTGTGCGTGTGTGTGTGTCAGGGAGAGGGACTGTGCGGTGGATTGAAGCATCGGCGAATACCAAATGAGGACTCCGATCGCTCCTACCGCAGTTCACTATTCAATTTTTTTATTTTGTCAGCCTACCCTGTTTTTTGTTTTTGTTTTGTAAACCCCGCAAAAAAAGCGGCGAAGTGCACAGAAATCAATAAAGCTTAATTATGGGGTGGGAAGTCCGCGGTGTGTTTGCGTAATGACGGATGTTATTTATTGCGTCTTCATTTTCTCCCTTACGGCCCAAAATTGCGGCGGTCCTTCTCCGAATCCGCCGGCGGGGGTTCGTCTTTCTTAAACGCCGCGGTTACGTGTCTGCGTCCACCATGAATTAATAATCATAAATTATAACCGGGGTTTCTTGTTTCTAGCGTTGGGTGTGGAAAAGCCGAGGGTAATTTGTTAGACCGGAAGGAGGCTCGCCTTTTTTTTCCAAGAATTCACTGCCGATTCAAATGAATTTTCCACTATCAATAAGAGACTATAAGGGCAGCATTAAAACTCACAAATAGATTTGATGACTTGTATTGTAGCTTACTAGCTTATGAATATCTTAAGGCACGTTTATGAATTTTCTTATAATTTCTAACATTTTTTTTGTGTTCTAGCTTTATTGGCAGATAACCTTAATGAGTAGTTCGTAAGTTCTGCCTTGGAATGAATGCAGTAATACAATTTGTAAGTATGCATAACGTTTTTTGCACCGTGTGGCGTGCAAGTGGGAATCCTGATGCATGCTGGTGATTGTTCACCCCCTGCTAAACATCTTAGAGGTGGCTCGCAGGGTATTATGTAGGTGTAGATGAATATGTATATAAAATGTCGAATTATCGCCAGTCAGTTTTGAAGATATATTTGTCTTTCGCTGCCACTTCATTCCCTTTCATTTCGATTCGATGCCCATGTAAGCACGAGGAAACAGTTGGATAAAGTGCTCAGAGAGCAAGGAATCGCAAATGGAAACAGCATATTAATAAACATTCTCTCACCCTTTCCAGATCCAATCATTCACATACCAATATTAGAAACACATTACTGGAAGTGTATGAATATCAACTGCCTACGCCTGCCAAAAGTTATTAATTATCCACTTTTTTGAGCATATATTTCGAAACATGATCAAGCTTATCTATATTTTTAGCAGACTGAATTTTTTTGAGAAAAATCCAATCCAATAAAGTTGGAAAACGAATCATACATCTCATGTGATTGTGCCCATATTCACCCAAATTTTGTAGTTATTCAATTCATAGTTTTACTGAGAAAATTTGACCAAGTATTACAATGAGTCCTTGGATATGAATTGAATGAACTGATCATAATTGTTTTAGGAATCCTCCAGTCAGAAATAAATGGCTCTATAGAAATAATAAATGTTTTTTTCATAAATTCACACTATATCTATCAAATTCGAAGTATTAATGTGTCAGGAGAATCTCGAGCGCTCAAAATCATAGCACATTTGGCCCAATAACATATAGATATTAGAATAACAGTAATATACACGGAAGAAATAATTTTTCTAGATACAAGACTGCAGTAAATGATTTTACTTTGTAATATTTTACGCTGCCGAACTTTTACATTGTAATGAAAATGAATGTCAATTCTGTCCCTGGAAATTTTAACAGCCGACCAAAATATGCCACTTCTCCTTCATTCCTAGGCCCACTAATCACCAACCATTAGTCTCTCACTCTATACCTCAAACCTGCCTAAACCTCAAATTGCCATGTAGTTTATCTGTTTATCTGTATCTGTTTACATTTTGAGTATGTGTATTTATACTGACTTATTGCTCATCCCAAATTTCTCCCGCCCTTTATTTCGTAACTTACGTTCATTTTGGAATCTAACTCCATGCATTTAGTTAACAATCTGAATTACCCATGACGAAACCTGTTCGGACCAGAAAATTATACCAAGTCCAGAGTCCTCTGGATTGTCGATAATACACTACATTGTTATGAACAACCCTATGAGGGAGTAGTGTAGAGAACTGCCATCCATTGGGCTCTGACCAAGTCGTGAGGAGGGATGGTTAACTTCTTGAAATATCTCTGTCAGGTACCTAGGCGTGGGGTAAGGGTGCAATGCGGCTAGAGTTCATAAAAGAAGTGATCCATAGCCTCTGATTTCCGGAGGAGATGTAGCCCCCACCATTGTGCTAGGGAGAAAACAACTCGCTCCTTGTCACCCTCTACCCTCTAGTTTTCATGACCCTGGTACCCTGTGGCGCAGCGAGAGGGGTTTTGGGGGATAAACCCCCCCAGAACTCAGAGAAATTTTGAACTTTCATTAATTTTACATAATTGTATTAATATTACTTGCATAATAGTGTAAATATTACTAAAACATCTTTCAGAAAGCAACAAAATTCACCATTTGCCTTAAAAATTTTCTGGTAGAGGGCCCCCGCACCTCCCGCTTACCCTGGCGCGTATTCTATACCCCCTAGTATCCCCAGGTTTTGTTGCGCCTAAAACCCCCCTACCCTTAATTCCTATCTGCGCCCCTCCTGGTACCAATAACTTGTTTGCCACTCATGGTCATGACGCAGAGAAGTCGGCATTAAAGGTGGGCTCTGCTTTTCCGCCGACATCGTAAGGTTGTATACGCCGCGGAGCCGACGCCTAACATGTTGTAAATGAAAACATGAATTTCCTAGAATATAATTAATACAGTCCGTTTAAATTTGGCGGCCCCTGTGCGGACGCCGTTTTCCAGCATGAACGAGTCTATTTTAAGGAAGTACCACCACACGAGGGTGTAGGTTGTATTGCGACTTATACTTGGGACTTATTCCATTCAAGGTTTACACTCGACTAACACATTCCAAACCGCTTCGCCTTCCTTGCAAAATTCTCCCATCACAGGCATTTTCCCTTCCACTCCCAGGAGTTAAGCCCATTTAGGGTCTACCAAGTTTTGACCGGGCAATAATATGATCCTTTTCAAATATCATTGCGACTGGCCCAGTCGTGCAAGCTCGGAATGTTTCGAGCGGCGTCGCGGCAGGAGGTGGGACTTGTGACTCTGGGGATGTGGGATGGGGAGAGTGAGACGCGGGCGTTGCCATGTTTCCTCAAAAGTCTTTGTCATTGCATCGAAACGAAAGACTGTGTCAAAAATCCTCTTCCCACTCGGCAACATAGCTAACTTACTCACGAAACGTACACAACGGTCTGAAAGCGACAGAATTTCCCAGAGGCTTGGCTCCACCCATCCCATTCTCGTAGTTTCTCATGACGTCAAGAGTCCTCCGCCCTCGCCCTCAAAAAAAACTTGAGCCTGCCTCTCAGTCGCAAAAATATAAGAAATGAACTATAGTTGAATTGAAAGGATGCCATGGGCCACCACGGCAAAGGGCGTAGCGGTGGAGAGGGAGAGGAAAAGGCTCATGAGACACTGGGCTCGTTGGAGTAAGAAATTTTGCGGGTTTGAGATGAGGTAGTATTGACGGGGGAGGAAATTGATATAAGGGTTTCCGAAGAGGAGAGGGTGAAGGAGTGAGAAATAAGAGAGAAAGGGAGGCAGCGAAGAAATAGGGAGGGATCTCAGCCAGAAGAATAATGGAATCGGTGGATAATGGATGGGTTTGGTATAAATTGAGGACCTTTCGATTGAAGAGTGGTTTAAGAGAGGGGATGGACCGAGCGACGGTGTCAGAATGAGTCCACTGGGGCGTAAAGACAGATTGCTTGAGGAGGAGGGAGTCATGCGATTTGGGAAAAGGTTTTTTGTCCCAGAATATTACCCCTTAAGTAGAGCAAAACAAATGTTTACAGTTTTTACAAGGTTACAGTACACAAAAGTAATAAAATATGCAGAAAAAAGTATCACTAATACAATATTAAAACTCGGCAAAATTATGTGAGAATTTTCTTGTAAAATATGTTCAGAGAGGAAATTTATTTGCGCATTAACATTTTATGCGTCCAGTTTTTGAATGCCTAAAGCGGCTCCAATTCCTAGTGTGTTTAGGCACGGTCTTCCTGGTTCAGGGTAGGGAAAACAGTGAGACAGAAAAACGAGAACTGGTCAGGGATAGAAGAAATATAGGAAAATAGGAACACACAAAGCGGTCGTGAAAAACTACTTTGAATTCTTTTAATGCCGTTTAACATGTGGTCAAGTTTGCGCGCTGATGCTTTTAAGTTATTCATGGTGTTGAGTAAGGCCGAAAAAATTAAGGAAGAAGCTATTTTTGTCGTATCGCATTCATAAAGTATTCACATTTATTCTTAAAATCCGTTACTTTACACGGTGAAATATTCAATGCACCTCAGCACAAGCATAATAATTCGCCTTCACTGCACCTCAGAACGTGTTTTTAAACGATTTATGCTTCGCAACAGGGCCTACAGTAATATTACCGCCTTCATGTCAAGTTTTCTGCGGTTATTGAGGAATGGGTAGAGCGAACAAACATTCGTAAAGTTAACAAAAGAGGAATTGTAATATTAGCATTTGAGCCAGAAAGGATGCAAATCTCACGGTTCTATGTATCTAAGTAAGTTTACTCTTCAATTTAATCTGTTGATACCTACTCCTGATTAAGTCGTATGGCCTTAACGGTGGATTCACCCAAAAATAATCTCCCAATATGTAAATAAACATGGCACATAATCGGAAATCAAAACACGCTCAATAAACTCGAGGAAGAGCACACAGTTTTAATTCCTGTTAAAGGCCCAAAATACTTGCAAAGAGTAAAAGCTTACAGTATTCGATGACATATAATTATTAACTCATAGTAACCAATACTTGCAGCCAAAAAATACTTGCACAGAGTGAAAGCTTACAGTATTCGATGACATATAATTATTAACTCATAGTAACCAATGAATGCCATGTAAAATGATTTACAATGACGGTAAATTTTAAGATGGCATGATATTTTGGTATGAGAATTTATGTCAAAGATATTTTGTTTAAGATAAATTAAAGTATTCATTGAGAATAAGGCATTTTGGCTAATTTTATTCAGGAGCTCAAAAACTCGTATAGCTGCTGTCACCGCATTTACCACCAACGCAACGAGGCGTTTCAACTTGAAGTTCCTTTGTAGCGCACCAATATTAACTATTTGTTCATAGGTCTAGTCTTCTCTTGATGACTTACACTTCTTTAATGATAGAAAGACACATGGAGTTTGAAAGCACACCTTGGCATTTCACTGGACCACAGTACAGGGTACTTTACCAGTAAAAGCCGATTATATTCCTGTACGGTTGAATTAATCATATGTAATCATAAGGAGAGAATTCCTAATGGGGGCTGTAGCAAGCCAGAATTTGGGTAGTATGATTTATTATCCATAATAAATAATTCAATCCCCTTTGATGGTAAACACGTTCTCATTAGCACTTAAACATCAACGGTTCTAACCCAAGACGAAATTGTAAACTGTAGAAGACAATAATTTATTCAGGCAGAAGAAATAAGTCGTAAAATTCACCTCTAATCACCGTGGTGATAAACTATCAATGATCCATTGGTCTCCTCATTGTTTACATTCCAATTCCTTCAAACATACACGTGAGTTATTCTAACATTCCCCTGCACATCTTCATCTCGAGTCCTTTGACTTTTATGTCCTAGCCACAGGTTTGACGCAAAGGATGCCGACTTGGGATGTCTTTTTTTAATCTTTTTTTCTGAAATTATACTCTCCACCTCCGGAATGAGCTTGAGCGTAGTACCGCTCCTGCGTGAATCATCAAGTTGAAACTCTAGCCCCTGTATATTAAAAAGCTGGAGGAAAACCACCTCCCAGTCGCTAAATTTTATCATGTAAATTCCTCTTGGAAATTTAATGGGCTCAATCAAGGATGATTTGTGGGAAGAAAACAACCCATTACACTTGATTTATTAGCATAAATCCATATTTAATCAACGCGTGATATGCGATGAGTCACGGTGGATGTGACTCATGAGATAGGAAGGCAGGTAGCTAGAAGGATACAACGGAAAGCACCTCCGTTTCTTGCCCTTTCCCTCAAAGAGCGAAGAGGAAAACTTGGAGATTGTGCCAGTTCAACGTCCTGACAAATTAACTTCCCAATAAAATTATTACTTTTATTTACCATTTAGTTACAATAAGCGCCATTGAACGTCACGCATTGTATTTTAAAAGAATAAATTCCTTTATCATCAAAAAGTTGCTGCATCACCTCACTGATGGGAAAAACAAGAGCTTTCGAAGGCGTTTCACATGCAGTGCTCTAGAAAACTATGTACCTCTATATCGGCATAGATATATGGTTAGACATAGGTGAGCCGCTGATGATTCATTGCTAAAGCAGTCTTTTTGACGGAGGAACGTGTGAAGAGCTCGCATTTCAGCAGTGTATTCGGAGACCTATGGCCGAGTAAGACTATAGTTGACGACTATCGCCAAACATATTTATGACTCACCGGCAGCCTAAGAAATCTTACCACGATTTCGCAGTTGTGAAGACCTCTACAAAGATTTTAGCTCGCTTCTTCGGCATTCGCAGAAATATAAAATATGTGAGCAAAGAAATAGTACTGTGCGTGTAGGATTAGAATTAATAAGTTCGTGGTAATCTCTCAAACAAAAGAACTGAGTAAAAACCGGAATTGTTTTACAGAAATATCCGACTACGGTAATAATTCGAAGTTTTTGTCTACGTAACTACGAAGCTTCTTTCTCGAAAAAACTTTCAAAACTTACTTTTTTCAGTTCTTTTGCTTACTGTCGTTAGATTTTTTCCTAAATTCCGGTTCTTTCTCGGTATATAAAAAATAGTGCAGAACCTAAGATAGTGGGCGATTTGTAAATTCGTCATTGTTGAATACACGTTCATAAAAAAAAGTAATTTACTTTGCAGAAAATTTTAATGGACTTGATCGCTGCTAAAACTTCTCGTAGAGGCTGAAAATATTTCTTTGTAAAATGTCTTAATACGTTTCTATATCTAAGCATTTTTATGGCCATCAGCATTGGGAAGGATGAGTACCCGTAGGTACCCGATACTGACTGATACTGAAAATATATCAAAATATTTAATGAAAAGAGAATGTTGTATCTTAGCACATTGACTGCGAGGTACTAAAATGCGATGGTCTGCATGTGCTACTGTTTCGAGGACTGCCATCCTCATGAGTTCTCCCTTCCTTGAGGACTTTCGCTCCGTCTCTATACCTTTTTACCGTGCATCCTCGAAGGTGATGAATATTTGAAAGGATAAATGGGAAGGGTCTCGCTGTGACGAAAATAAAGCTAGGACAGGGCTGTCTAAGACGGAATGCACAGCGCAAAGTGAGCCATGAAAATTGTTTTCGGGGAATACAAAAGTAAAAATTTTTAAATGCAACATCAGCATTGGGAAGGATGGGTGCCCTTTTCAAGGATGTCAATCAATACAGATAAAATATTACAATAATTTTTACTGAAACTATAGCATGAAATACGTCACCTTCTCCTGAATGTATATGCCACCATCTTCACTTGAGGATGACGTACCTGCCAGAACCCAAAGTCTTCAATATATATATTGTAGTGAAATTTGCATAATTTATTGTTACCATTTTGAAATATCTACTGCATTCAACTATACTACTCGAGAAAATATTACTAATACGAAAAGTCAATGGCCTGTAAGCAATGATCACAATTTTTGGGTCAATATAACGTAAAACAGAGTAGTTGCTCGAGTTCCAATATAGGATCGAGTTTTATCACATAATATTTTGTCTTTATCATGATATCGTTCCAGTATAGGGGAGAGTATCTGAGAATATGACGACAAAGTTAGCAGCGGTCAGCGCGCGCCATTCACCGGGAACGGGGTAGAACATTATAGGCGATAGCGGAAGGTTAAGAGAGTTAAGAGCGAGGCATCCACCGGCGAGAATCAAGACCCAGGATGGCGGAGTGGGAAGGAGGGTGAGAGAGGGGATGCAGAGAGAGTAGCTGGGCGGGAAACGAGACGACGGGAACGTGAAATTCAAACGAGTGGCTTTGGATGATCTCCGTGAGGATGATATCGGAGGGAAAGGTATATATGATTGGGGAGAAAACGGAGATCCCGTTCTCCATCTCGCATTCTCTCATCTTTTTTCAGTTCGCGAGTGGCGGGCTCCGAGACCCGAGGGATGTTTAGAAGAGGGAGGAGATGGAGGAGTCGAAAGGGGAAGGATTCTTCTTTTTTTCTGCGGGAAAGGGGACAAGAAAAAGGAGGAAGAGTTAAATAAATTGAGGAGGGAAATGAATATAAAAAGGAAAATAAGGGAGAATGGGTGGGGAGGTGGAGTGCTGGGAGCGAATGATATTGGAAGATATTATATGAGGGTAGGGTGAGAAGTTGGGCCCGCATCGGCGGTGCGTCGGGAGTTGGAGCTTTTTCGGGGAGGGGGAGAAACTTTGGGTGAGGGGGCCTTGAGATGGTGGATTGCGAGATGAAAAGAGGGAGTAGGTACGAGGTTCCCCTGCGGGGTACTCTGGACAAGGGGTGGGGAAGAACGCGATCGGTAATGGGTCTTTTCAATGTGTTCCCTATCGGAGAGAGAAGTTTTTCCCCGCACGTGTTTATTCATTTATTTCTCTTATCATTATTATTATTATTATTATTATCGTCCTTCCCATCGAATTTTTTCCCAATATATACTTGCACATCTCGACGTTATGGGGAGTGGGAAAAAGCAAAGGACTATGAGAAGAGGATCATCTCCGAGAAAATGTACTCCAAGCTCCTTTGTTGAGCTCCTCGAAGATATAAATATATATATATATATATGTTCACAAATATATGTACATTTGTATGTTTACATAGCGATGAATATAAAAACTTTTAATTTAGCGTTTATTTCCTAATACCATCCCTCATTCTCCAGTTCATCCTTTACGTGGGGTTGAGTGAAAGGAAAGGAATCCATTGATGCCATTGATGAAATTTTCCTTCCTTTCCAAATATATGTACGTGGCCTCTCAAATATTCTATCTCGTTAATTTTTCGTCTTGAGGAATGCACTTCGCATCTGCTTCGGTTCAAATGACTCTAGATCTGGATATCGCTCGGAAAGTTCCCCGCGTGGGTTAAATTTTTTCGCGAAAGTTTTCCTTCGTTCTTATTTTTAAAAGACTCAATGCCTGACGGTCAGGTACACTCATTGAAGATGCACGAAAGGGATTTCTGTAATGATGCAAGTGAGCTTAGAGATACGAGAGGTAAATAATTGAAGTATTTTTATTCATATCTCCTTGGAGATATCTTCTCTATATGGAGTCATTAAAACTGTTAGCTCTTTCTGTTAACACTTTCTTTTTGATGTTAGAAAACAAGGGGATTCAATTCAATTCGATTTATTTATTTTCAAGTGCTGCTTTAAAATACATAAATCGAGAAAAATTTTCCATAAACTATTGATTTCGAATCGCATCAAGCGAAAAATGAAAAATTTTCACGTGTTTCCTAAATTATTTTTTTACAACCAATACGTTCGATTTATTATTTGTTACACCCATGTTATTTATAATTTATCGTTTATTGTTTGTTACCCATGCCATTTATTTCTATGGGTAAAAGTACCATTTGTATGAAATGCGCAGTTCATAATCAAATAGGGATAAATAGATACCTTAAGAGTTATACGATAGAAAATATGTATCTTAACAAAAAATTCAAGTGAAAAATAATTTTAATTTATTTTCAATCCCTTAATTTTGAAATTGAACAAGAATAAAAGCAAACGTAAGATATTGGAGATTAGTATAAACTCGAACCTCGATTGTTTATTTATGTAAGCAATCAACGACTAAGAAGATTCAAAATAAGGTTAACCAGGTAATTAATTCAAATAACAAATTAAGCTAATACAATTGCAAACGTTTAAATGGAAAAATTGACTTTTATTGAATAAAATTATACACATTAATATTTTTATGAACACAATAATCAATTCACTTTCTCACAAATATGCCAAATGCATAAAGAGTCAGGGGCAAAGTAGTGAACACCAATCTTTCACTTTTTCAGTTTTTCAACATAGGATACAATGCTGCATTGATTTTGGCAGTTCTATATGTTGGAGATCTGTCTCAGGCACTTCACTATAGTCGCCTCATCGAAAGGAAAGCCTATCGTTCGATGTACGTAACTCAGCTGCGTAACTGTTTGCACATATTTCTCTTGAATCACTTCGTTAGAGTTTAAATCACACGAGCAAAAACTTTTTCACGGACCAAGGTAACCTCAAGGGCCCGAATAAAGGCTTGTAAGTGATCGTCATGTACGGATGGTGCTTATTCGGCTTCACGGCGGCATGATCACCTCCCAGGTGTGCGTTGAAGTGAGGCTTGTAGTGCGAATTGGCAGCGGAGACGTGGTGCTCATCCTTGTGCGGACTCGAAGAATGGTGTCCGCCAGCGTGGTGCCCGTGGACGGAGGATTCGGGTTGGTGCGTGTGGTGACCGGTGTTGGACGACTGTGGATGAACCCCGTGGCTGCTACCAGATAGATGGTGGTGCGGGTAGTTGCTGCCATGATGTTGGCCACTGGTATGACTTCCGTCACCGTGAGGTTTTTCGTGATGTCCAGGGGTACCGTGGTGGTGGTTGCCGAAGCTCAGCTCTCCGTGATGAGTGGCGCCGTGGGCTGAGCCGTGCATTGAAGTTTCCGGGTGGTGGTCCGAGTGTGGATTGGAGGAATGATCTGTGTCAGTGAAGTAAAGGCCGCTCCCCGGAGAATCGTGGCCGTGGTGTGCTCCTTGGGGTGAATGGTGAGACTCGCCATGGTGGTGTTCCTCATGGATCGGTGTTGGTTTAAGGGGTCCTGAAGGTTTCACCAGTGATTGTAGGAAAGCGGCAACTAGCGAGAAAATTCGGTAAAAAATTAATTCTTCGTCAGACAAGTTGATATAAGGGTGGATAAAGTACTTGAATAGAACGGAAAACGGAACGGAAAAAATTAATAATTTTTAAGAAATATTCCATATGATTTTTAACAGATTAACATTTCGTAATCATATCAGGAAAATAGTACGACTATTACTAAATCATGACACAATTTGTATTCGGGTATATTTAAGCAAAAGCATTTGTAAGAAGCTTTCGGCGCGTAAGCACAAGATTTGATGCCATTTTTTCTCCATACTCATACTTAGATATCTTTAAGGAAATTTACAATATAGTTCGGCCTAATTCGATAAAAATGATGCAATTAAGAGGCAAAACAATTTCACTGTCATTAAATTCAATCCTCGTTCATTTTAGCCAAATTTTAATCAGATAAATCGATGAGAAAAAAACATTATAAATCATCATATTTTAAATTATAACTGGATCTTGTAATTAAGCATCATAAGAGAATTCTCCAAATGCTAGTAATAGCTTTTTCATCATCTTGATTTATAACGAAAATGTAGATATTTTAATTCTCCTGTGTTTACCAGGAAAGAATTACATTTTAATTAAAGTTATTTTAGCAGTCAATTATTTATCATGAAGTTTGTTTCTGAATCAATTATAAGGAGATACAGAGTTACGGAATAAACATTAAATCTAGTGCGTGCATTTGCAAATAAATGAGTATAGGGGCCTCCACGGAGGTGGAATGAACCATATTTAGCCACAGCTGAAGATGAATGTTATTATTCATTGCACTTATTTCAAATATACCATTCGTAGATGGGTAAGTGGGTATCCCGCGGCCATGCTTACTTTGCGCGGACATATTTGATGTCCTAGGGGTTTGTTTTATAAATAATATATCCAAATAGGAAAGATATTTACAGCAGTTTTAAATACGTGATCAGTATCAAGGTATTTTATATTTATAGTGGCTATTATATCTTACTGACTGAAAAATGTGAACGGAATTTTCTAAAGAATACGTAGCTCAAAATTGGGAAACCTTATTCCACTTTGCTCTCATGATTACACTTGGGGCCTCCTCAACGTACCTCCATGGGGCTCATGTGGTTTGTGATGCGTATCGGTGTGCGACTGATGATGATCGTGGGTGCCGTGATCTGGCTTGTGTGCTGACTGATGGTGGCCGTGGCTTCCACGGTGATCGTCGCCAATTTGATGCTTTTCGCCGTCATGATGATGCCCAGGTTTGTTTATTTGGTGGGGAATTCGATGACTTCCCTAGATACATTAAGGAAAAAAATTGTTTAGCATTGAGACAGAGTACCTACTCGTTTGAAAAAAGCGCATTTCCTACAACAACATTTATTTTTAAAAATTTTATTCAATTCTTAGCTAAGCACGGGATGCGGTTCAAAATTATATCCTTTTCTTTCCAAAATGTGAAACATATAGGAGTAAGAATCTCTAGTAAATATTTACAACGCACAAGCGTTGCGACCTACTTCTAGTGATCATAATCAGTTAATTATCTATTTTGTTAAGAAAAAATGTAAATTTACTGGTTTTCTTTGACAGGGAAATTATAAAGAAAACCTCAGCTTGGATATGTAAATAAATTGAAATAAAAAGGACGTCTCGCAAATCATCAACCAATTCTCTTTGGTCTCACGGGTGAGAAAATTTAAAATTTTAAGATAATAATTGCGCGGTTTGAATAAGGAAACCTTATGAGCTGAAGGACAAATTCGGGAGAGTAAAAAATGAATGGAATAACAATTTTGGTTAAGATACTTTTGCCATCAAAATGTTCCGGTACTCACCTGTGGTTTGGAACCGTGGACTGAGGAAGAATCGTGGTCATCATGCCAACCGTGGAAGACTGAGGAAATCATGCCAAACGGATTCTTCCCGTGAGACGAAGATGATCCCATGCCGAGAAATGCATCCTTGTCGTACTCGGTCTCGAAGTGCGCGGTGGAAGGAAAGTCGATGGGCGACGTGCTCGCAGGGTGATTGTCCTTGGGGAACGGCATACACCAGCCGAATTTGTTGCACAATCCCAGCCGGAAAGCCTGACTCATGTGCGAAAGAGCGTCCGAAAACGACGGCTCGTGTGCGTGGTGCTGGCTTGAATGATGCTCTGGTTTTGATTGAGGGGGCTTGGTACTGTGGTGCTGTGACGGGCGATGGCTGTCTTCGTAGCCCACAGCAGGGCCTCCGTGCGACTTGGAGATTTCAACGGCCGCACCCGACATGGAGTCGGGGGCGTTGAAGACTTTAACGCTTGAAACACTTTCCACGGATTGTTTGGGGTGGGCCACAGCACCATCCGTCGACCCTTTCCCTCCGTCACCAGTAGGAACTGTGAGGGAGTTGATAGGTGGCATGGAAGCCATCAATATGGCCACGCTTAGGAGAGGTATCAGCTGAAAGAAGATCATATGGCATTTTATCATTTTCTCCATTCTTTGTACAAACTAAAAAATATAATTAAGCATTGATAATATATCTTTATAATTATGTGATTTTAAGTATAACAGCAGGAGCTAGGTATTCTGAAACTTAATTCATACCAGGAATAATGTTGGAAAATAAGAAAGAATTAAATTATAATTTTGACTTTTTGATTAATTTGTCTTTACCTGGATTTCAAAAAAAATAGTACTGAGTTATTCCCCACTCAGAATTCAATGCTGACTATCAAACTCACTTAAATACTCTTATCCTGGGAGTTAACTAAGTATTGTAGTAACTAACCCTTTAATTAAGTTGCATGAAGTAAGGGTACGATTCAACAAATCTTATTGCTCTGGAAACATATGAATATTCCATCAAAAATATATATTGAAATCCGCTTGTAATATACGGTGGAGCACTATTAGCTGCTTGGTATGCCTGGGCTTGTATTGTACTTAGACAAAGAAATTAGACTAACAAGAAGAGATTACTTACCATCATGGTATCCTATTCCTTGCTTTCTCCACCTTGAGAACCAACCGATTGTCTCCTGTTCTCTGACCAACCTCTTTAAGTACCTATTCTTCTACTCCCAGTCTCCCAGGCTAATCCAAGCGTGATTATTGGCTTCCCTTAATCCCACGAAAACTATCTCATTAGGAGATAATGGACAGGACCTCTGTTGGAGAAGTAATATGGTTTGTCATATATTAAGATCTTAATTACCATTGCAATATACATTGCTTACGTTTTCACAGATAATGAGTTACCGTTAAGTTTAACTATTAATTATGTAACGGTTTCGTCATCAGCACATTTGAGACCACGGAACTAAGAAATAATATTTGCCACCTGCTAATTGTATGGCTTTAATTCAAAATGGGCACCTTAGATTGAGGGTAACGAATATTTGAAATCGTTTAATTTTTTGGTTATTATTTCAAAATCCATGAGTTTTTTTAAGGGTAACACTCACCACAGAGTGGGTACATTTGTCAAATTTCAGCCAAAATAACAAATTCATATATGTGGAATAATTAACTCTCACTAATCATATCTCGTTCATTCCGTTTCGCGACTATTCTGTTCATGCATCTGGTCCATCATTAAGTTTGCCAATATGCTGCACCTACTTAAAAGTCTCCCTGCCTTTTCCACAATCTTCCTTCACATATTTCTTTTGTGAAGGCTGTCTGTCCTCTGTGTTCCGTCCATTTCGCCTTTTTTCTCACTTTCTCTATCAATTCTCTTTTCTCGTTCACGTCAATGAATAATAACTCAAACAGAGGACGTGTGCATCCTCTGCAGCAATTCTCGTTCCAAAGGTGTCTTTCTGATAATGAGTAGTGCCGGTGGAAATTCATCCTTCTTTGAACCTATCACGATATCATCAATTAGCTCAAACTATAAGCTTTTTATACTAGCAAAATCCTCCACAGTAACCTCTAAATTATAATTATTTGTAATACAGTTCGTATAAAAAATGCCCACAGGTCAATGCTTTACTATGTAATACTCTCCTATAAATCGTAACATTAACATATTATTTATTACAGAGCAGTAATTAATGGTATATTTCGGTGTAGGTATGTCATTCAGTTCAAGAAGTAGTAGCTCTTCCCAATTGATGATGTTGGAGTCATAACTTTTAAGATGCGGAAGATGCACACTGTTTTTTTTTTGCAAAACCTGAGTGTGAATTTAATGTGCAAGGAAACTAGAGAATACCATCAGAAAAGAAACAATTAGATTGGATTACGGAACAAGTGGATTACAATCATTGGCAAGGTATTTAAACTGCTGAGATATCAAGCAAAAGTTTTTTATAATGACTCAAGAACTTAATTACATATCTGTTTGTATTAAATAATTAGTAAACATTTAATTACTTAAAGTTATATGTCAATTTCAATTCGTTTTCTTTGGAGTTAGTGTAAATGCATACAACGCTCCCAGAAAACTGTTATATTGGCTAACAAGGTACACCTAATTGATACAGGTTTCATCAAAATCATCCAATTAATTTCTCAGTGCAATAAGCTGTAATATTATTTTTTCTGCGCAGCTTCAGATCAGAGATTATGTACTCGCGAGGGGGTATCACTGCCAATTTGACAAAACGGATCAACATCCGGATATTTGCGGTCATATACGAAAATATCCCCGTAGGTATAGAGGAATTGCATGCATTTATTCATCGCAACGAGAGGTCGTTCACGGTTGGCGCTGATTACACGCCACGCAGCAAAAATCTCGCACGGCAGAGAACAGCACGCCATTCCAAGACGGGTAGCCGGGAAAATGACATGCGCCGTCCGTCGGTCATTAACGAGGGAATCCCGAAATATGCACCGACCACGAAGCCCCGAGGATGTCCACTCCACCCTTCACTCTAAGGTTAGTGTCCTCGCTCTCCTTACGTATTCCTCTTTACTCTTTCTCCCTCACCCTTGAATGTGGTCAAATTACCGTTCCTCCACCGGATAATGCATGCACTTCTTGTTCTTTCCGCTGCATCCGGTCTGTGTTATAATCAAGTATCTCCAAGAATTATCCCCTCCAGATGTGAGAAATTAATTTTATTACCCTCTTCCATCTATAAATCGGTCTTTAAAATAAGGAATGCCTTGCCTTGCACGTTTATTGGAGGAGTATTTTTTGGCTGATAAGTACTTTTTACAACTCTCCTGGAGCAGTAGCAGATATAGAAAAAAACTCAAGGGGGGCGCAAAAGATATCTTGAGCTTTTGTACTTTTACTTTTGTAGCAATGACAAATAATTAAGTCGCGTACAAAATTTAAGAAAGTTTTATTTAAACTGACAATAAGAATATACAAGACAATACCATCTTGTGATTTAAAAAAGTTACAATTGTGCTTCTGCAATGCTAGGCATTACGAGCGGTCCCGCAAGTTTCCCCCGCATTTTTTCCCCGCAAATTTTCGCAAAGTTCCCACGCGCCCCCCCCCCCCATATGTATCCGCCACTGTACTGGAGGTGAAAACTTATTGCGGTAAACACTAATTAACCGGTGTATAAATTTTGCCCCAACTAAGGCAATCTTTCCTCCAAACGTGAACTTAATTGGCGGACCTATTGTGCCGATATAGGTAGCCTCTCTTTTGAAACAAGCTGCTTTTGATCATAAAATTTCTCAATCAAGTGAGCAAAAAATCAGCATCAGTCGACCATTAAATCTCTAATAGTAATGAAACAAGGGCGTAGTGTATTCCAATAGCATGCACTGTTAATGAAACTTTCCTCGTTCTAAATTTAAAATTTCAATCCTTGTCCCTAATTCAAGTTAACAAGGAATTTAAAGTAACCTAATTTGTATGACGATCAATTCCGAATTAAGATTGGTTGGCTCATATGGAGTTCAGCTAACCGGCATTTTATTTTTTAGGCTGTTGAGCCGGAAGGTTATAGATAACAATGGACGATCACTAGCACCTATTCCATGGGCAGAGAACACCTTCCGAGCTCGTAACTAAAACTATTAACATTTGCAGTGTAAAGGAACAAGTAAAACTATAAATTTTCAGAGGTCAAACATAATTGTATGAGAGATAACTGGAATGGTCGAATTCGAAGGAAAATTTACCATCGGGAACCATTTCAATGCTCCCATACCACATTTCTGTACTTCAGAATTGCCTTTAATAAGATTTAAATCTTCATTTAAACATGAAACTTACCACCAGAATGCCAACCTTGCACTCTCTTCATTATCCCGTCATCATTCAGGACACAGTCCATCCACATGAATGGCATATTTTTAATCTCATCTAGCCAATCACAGTTTACTTTTTACTTGATCAGGATGTGAAACAAAGCTGGACCTCCTACATAGTATCCGTATGATATTTCCAACCTGGACGATCGTAAATTAGACATTGACTCACAATAGATATCACGATTTTCATCCAACTAACAAGCTAATGCACACACGTCTTATAAAATTATTCGGGATTGCACTCACTATTGCAATATTTGCGTTCTTCCGTGGCGGAGTTCGCATTTCATCATCAAAACTTTTATTTCATAAGGTTCTTACAAATAAAATTTAGTATTTAATAAAACAATTTATTCAAAAAATTATAAAAACATACATGGAGTGAATATCACAAATAAAACTACATAACAGCAGTCAAATCGTAGCTCACTGGATGTCTTTCATAACCATTCCTAGTGAGTGTGCAGAATTGACTATTAAAAGCGAAATTTTCTGTCCTCGAACCAGAGTTCTGCAATTTTAATAACATACGCACAGTGGCGCAGCCAGTGGGTAGGTCGGGGGGCCCGGTTCCCCCCCCCCCTACATATAACAACACAATTACTTTGCTTCATAAAAGAAAACAAAATATTGAAAAATAATGAATTTACAAAAGATTTCAATGTCAAATGAAGTTTTCTAATCATAAAAAGTGTTAAAATTAGTTTAAAACCCTCTACTTAGTAACTTGTTTTTCAAAAATGTTCCCCCTCATATTGGACCCCCCTGAACGAAATTCCAGGCTACCCCACTGCAAACGCAATAACTGGGCTTGGATGGACGTAGTCACTGGATTTTAAAATGTGGCTTCTCAGAATTAACATTTTAAAAATGTGCTTTTATGCTTCATCATATTCCATACTTCATTTTACCCTCACAATGAACAAGAGCGAGATCTGAGAGAGGAAGGTTAACGTCGAGGATAAAACCACGACTTTGAAACCATTGATTGACGTACCATGAATTAAAATCTTCTGAATACTCAGGTCTTATTACAACATTGAGAGTATTTACTTCGAATTCTTTATCACTTGCAAAGTTTTATGGTTACATTTCGTCCTAAGTTGGTTCAATCGAGAGGCCATCTAAGATTCTATGAAACACCTAATGCAGTCACTTTAAAAGGGATAGAAACAATAAATAAAGCTAGATAATCATCGTGTTTGTTTTTTTTTCGATTTTTTCAAAGAGCTTAACAATCGTCATCGCTGTAAGTAAATTTATTCCAAACTCTATTACCTAGAGAAGGTTCATCTGTGAGGATTATTTGCGATTTTTTTCCTTTCGCATATAAAACCTTGATGAGTGATGTAATTTGCGAGGAAATTTCACTAGATTAAAGCAGACTCGTTAGCCGAAAAACGTCTGCAAAAATCCGATGAGGAATTTCCTTAATAGCAATAATTCTGAAAGACCCACATACACAGCCGAAGTTTTGATTACCAGTCGCTTTATGATTGTTCCATCGACCTAAATAATTCCTCAACTGAGGATAAAAGTATGGGACGGAATGCAAATGAATATGGAATACATATCCACAAAGGCTTGTACTGTCCTTGAAAGAGTAAAAACAAGATTAAATCCTATTGAACGATGACCCAGAGACATTTGATGTCACCACGCTAGTTTCCCCGAACACGCCACCATTCTACCGGGATATTATTTATGTGCATTCAAACCTCACGGAAGAACCGATTCCGAGAGATGATGCGATCATTTGTCCATGATTTGGGAGACTGTCCATCACTTTTTCTTCAGTCCGGGTATTGCACAGGGAGAGGAGGCAGCGTGGGCCGGACGCCCTTGCGTCCCTCAGCGTCGTGCGGCTTCAGCCTCCGGGGGCGGCAGTGGGGCAGGGGCTGGGGGCAGGGGCCCTCGGGCGGGGGCAGAAGGCAGAAGCGCGGTTCCTGCACGCACTCCTCGTCCGCGCCGCCGCACTCCATCGTCGAACAGTTGCGGGCCACCTCTGCGTCGGGGCACGGCGTGGCGGCGTCTGGGGAATCAACCGGGAAAACAAATAATCCACGAGTTTGAACATCACTTCAGCAACGCCGACAGTCGGCGTCAAAATGTTGTGATGCTGTACTTCGCAATTTTATACCTGGGCTTGAGTGCATGCTAAAATAATAAAAAATACGTCATTTTGAAGAAAATTTCATTTTAAATTCTTATTTTTTTGTTTCATAACAAATGCAGACACGGCAGTGTAATAAGTGACTCCGCGCATAAATAAATTAGCCGTTTTTTCATCTTCATGAACTTTGTAACACAGCCTAAGGGAAATTACGAAGTCTACTGCATTTATCTTCCACAATAAGTTGCAAAAATTAATCGATGCAGAAACATAACATGGCTTTGGCGTATTATTAGAACGCACAGTTTGTGGTTAATTAAAATAATTTGCCTTCACCAGGTTTTTAGGAATCCATGTTCAAATGCAGGTTACGAAAAATGGTTCTTCTTAAAATGATTCATCAAAAAATAATTTATTCACGCTGTTATAACCAGAAATACGGATGTGTCCCAATATTATTTGACGAAGATTTTATTGAAAACGTACAACGTATTTAAACATCACTCTTCAAACGAGGATATGACTACATTAAAATGCAAGTTTTTTTTTCATTTTTATTATTTACCTTCGCCACATATCTCCTGAAAACATTACTTTAATTCAGTTTTAGAATGTTTTCAAAGGGTGGTAGAACGCGGTAATACGGTGAAATTTATGAGTGACGGACAACGCTTTGAAATTTAATGCTAATGAATACTAAAACATCTTCCGAGCGTTTGATGTATGCTATTATCATTTGAACAGAACATTACAGAGATAGGGAGGTTGGGTGAAAAGGGGAAATAGTTTAACCGTTGGTTATTTTTTCCAGAAATGGTTGACAAGCTAATTCAATTCGTAAACCATTGGTCGTTTGTTTTGGACTGTTATTGGCTGTTAAATTTATGTAAGTCCTTTATTGCCTCTGTGGGGTGGGGGGGGGGGCAATTTTTCAAGGATCAGAGATTACATTTTTTTAATGATCGTAAACTTCCTTGGGTGAAAATTCAAGAAAATGAAGGTAAATTTTGCTACATAAACAAGCACTAAATAAGCTACTAAATACGTGAAGTCACTTAAAGTTGATCCTTTCGAAACGTTTTCCCCTTTTTTCCCTCCCACACTTCTAAATAAATATCGGAGACAATGATTCAATTCTTCGTGTTACGAACCTGTTCATGAAATAATAAGTCAATTTTTAAGTCGATATTTAAGTGTTTGGCAATGAGAATTTTTTAAGGAATGTTGTTTGTTTTTACTACACTTTGTTTATTTCGTTCATCGGCCATCTCTTCTCTTAAATACGTCGGTATGATTTCCAAATTCATTGACTACATCCTTCCAGATGCGTAAGTTGTGCAGCAAAAAAAAGAAAGCCGACTTTTTTAAATTGCTGTAGTTGTAGATAGAATGCGTCCGTCTCTTCAATAATCCTGTAAGGTTTAGGATAACTTCCTTACTGCATAATTTTGGCACTATATTTAGCATTCAATTTTTATAGATAATTCTTTTACTGCATGCTTTTAATTATACTTTCAAGAAATTTATTTCATGCATATACAATGCCTTGTCTTGAGGAAGGAAGATATAATTTTCTTTAACAGCCGGACAATGAATGTATCTTTTAAGTTGGTAGTATGGCATAATGATATATTTTTACACGGTCTAGATAAAATAGTTTCGTAGGATATATAGTGATAAATAATGAATTTTATTAAAAATTATTATTATTTCATAAAAAGAAATTAGCACAAATTAAAAAATCGAATGGCCTATTATCTTCAACCTTATTATTATCTATTATCTTACCTTCCACGCACTGCGACTCAATGCAGCACCCGAAGCAACAGTCCAAAGAGTGATAACACTGTAATTATGAGATATTCATTAGGTAATGCTCTGATTACACAATCAAATCAACACATTTTGATGAATAAAATTAAAATGCATCTTCCAGAGTATTTAATAGTCATTCATTTGATGGTAATATTCATTTGAATGTTATCCGATTTTGCAAACCATTTAGAGAGAATATTTAACGGCCGACATAAAACTAGATGGCAACAAACTCAAGTAGATGATATAGTTCGACTACTATGGCAATTTATCAGAGGAAAACGGACAATGCACTGAAGACATCAGGAAAAGAATAGCGTTAACAATAGAGGAGTTTGAAAATATGAAAGAGGCGATGACATGATCCTTGTGTGATAGTGGAGAAAAATGCTGGTGAAGAGTCTGATATTGAGCGTAGCGCTTTGCAGTTTGGGAACGTGAATGCTGAGGAAATGGGACGAAAAGAGACTGAAAGCGAGTGAAAGACGTATTTGGCGTAATTTTGGAGGAGATCGGATTATAAGAGATGGGCAAAGAGGAAAAGAAAACGTCAATTTCATTGCTCAGTTAAAACTAAAAGGACACGTTCTTCTTGATTTCCCTTCAGTGCTATACTATTAAACACAGAACACTCACTCAAACATCCAAATGTATGGGGTGAACGAGATACGATAAAAATTCATATAATCGAGCCCCTCTAAAATCGTCTGACACCCTTAGAAAAAAATTTGAAGTGTTAAATTTTGTACCTATGGCAGTGTTGCCAACCTCCTCTACACCTCTACTATTTGGGGCAGAAAAAAATCGATGGTAATGAGGAATTTGAGCATCGCGGAGTAGCTGGTTAATGGCACCAAGTCATTGTAGCAGTCAATAGTCCACATCTTGTGACAGTCAGAAAGCCTGGAAGCCAACAATTGTTAGGTATTCCAAGGATTAAATTTAAGTAGATTAGATATCACCGAAAAAATATCTTTCGGGAAAAAACGTTAGACAGAAATTGTAAGAACTGGTAGAGTGAGAATAAAAGGTCACAGGAAAACGAGCAAAAGCGAGCTTTAACTATAAAATCCGGTAACAAAATCTTCATTAATGATTCTTAATGCCACAATGTGCTAACAAAAGAGGTAATGACATGATCGTTGTGTAACAAATAAAATAAAATGATAGTGTAGAGTCTGATAACAAGAGTGCGGTTTTAAAGTTCGGAAACGTGGTGCTGAGGAAAGGGAGCCAAAAGAAGCTTCGAAGATGTTTTTGGTGGGAGGCGTTGGTTTGGAGGAGGTCACACAGTTTGTCACCTTTCCCTCTTTAGATCGATTCGCACTCTGTAGTGACTAATCACTATGCGGGAACAGGATATGAATAACACGCTACTCCGGGTGAAATCTTAATATCCAACAAAATTTATGGCCATTACACGGTCAGCAAGCTATTCTAATGAGTAAAACAAGTTTTCAGTCACCGGTGACGAGGTGGTCGGCCACTTTGGCACCGTAATTTACTAGAATATACGTTCAGGCCTAATTGATGCCATTCATTAGCATCAATAAACAGTTTAATGTGCTCCCGGCAGTGCAAGGGTGATTGGTAGAACGCCGGGAGTGACTCACCAGACTCTGTCTCACACAATTGGACGTCACGGCGGTTGAGTTATAGCTCCTCTCGGTCGTCAAGGATGCTGCGGACGCCAATGCAACCAAGGCCATTAAATAGATGAGAACGCTACTTGCTTGGAATCCCATTTTCAATCTGCGGAAAATGTCATTATAATTAATATTTACCACCTCTAAAGGAAAGAATGTTAAGTATGTAGGTTACAAATGGTCTTGAGCCATTGCATTCATAATAGACTAATTTATTCCACACTCCCACGGTGATTCGTGTGATTGATTCACCATGAGTAGGCAGTTTCAATATATAAGCAAACGGTATTGTTACTTCAAATATATTTTTGGTATTACTTAGATGCTACATTTTAATTTTAAATCCTACTAGAAACTCTACGTCATTCAAAGCACAAAATAAAGAAATCCTGCTTTTCAGCGCTAGTCAATACTAATTAACGCAATAAATGAATAAAAGGCATATTTAGGTGAATTTTAAGCATTAAAACGACTTAAAGACTGATGAAATGACGTAATTATTATAAATATCGTCAAATTACACAAAAAACATAGGAAAAAAATTAATTAATGCTTCACTTTAAGAAAGCATATATTTGAGCAGACATTTTTCAAACACAGCCACAAGGAATTTTTACTATTTACCGCTTGCTTTTTAAACGTGCTTGAAAATTTCCAACTACCAATAATGCGACAATCACGAGATTTCAAGTGATTTCTCACCTATGCCGTCCTATAGACCAGTGGCGTAACTATGGAGGGGGATGAGGAGATAGATCCCCCACCCAAAAACTCGGAGAAATTAAAAAAAAAAATATTTTAAACTACTCTCTAGTTTTAACATATAATAACTGCTACTGCTTAAAGTTAAATTTTAAGTGCCAAAATGATGTAAAATGTATTTCCAAGAATCCAATTTTTCAAACATTTTCCTGGATCCCCCTTGCCTAGGAGGTGGGGGGATCGCCCCCTAGACCCCTCCATTCCCCCCAAAGCATTTTCCTGTTTGCACTGATGTGTTCCACTGCTGTAGACTATAAAGTATACGCCAGCATTTGAAGAAATAGAAAGCCTTGAAATCCAAAATTGGCATCATAAGATTAAAGTATTGGTAAATATAAAATCACTTGCCTTTTTGGCGGCGGCTTTCTGAGTTCCGTATGTGTTGATTCCTCCTAAATTGACCACGGAGAAACCACTGAATAGACCCGATGAATCAATCCGCTCACCTCCTCCGGAAAGAAGTAATGCTATTGAAGTGATGGAAACGGTACAAAATGTCAAGTCCTTCGACACCCTTTGAGACTCTGATGACTCCTTGCGACGTTCTAGAGGAGGCCGTTCAGGGAGCAGACCTCGCCCATAAAAAGATTGATGGAAGTAGGGAAGCTGCCAAACACGGTCACACGAGAAAGCACGATTCGATGCACTCTTTTGGACGAGTCCCGAAACGGAGACTACGGTTCGAGCACCGCTTCTGAACTCGCGCGGTCTTCTGGTGTTGCCGGTAGCTGGGCTCCTCTCCACCGACGAGATCGCGGGAGAGCTTCCGACTCGAGTGCTGTGCTCTCCGGAGGATTCCCCAAGCTTTATACTTTTGGTCCGGGGAAGCAAAATATTGAAACCGCGCGAGGATGCGGAGTGGTGGAGCTTGGGGGGGAAGGGAGAGGGTTGAGGAGGGGGGGGGGTTGGATTGTGGGCGGGGTGAGGATTGACCAGAAGAGAGGGTGGAGGCTGGAGACGAGAGTAAAATAAAATTGAAAAAAAAAGAAAATGGAATAAAGAAAAAGATTGTGGAGGAACCAATCCTCGATGGGAAGTGGAGATAAAAGATAGTGGTGGGAGGGAAGAGGATGAGGAGAAAAGGATGAGGTGGCGAAGAATAAGAGAAGAAAAATAGGCTTTGAGATTCGCGTCGGGTGGTAAGGTGGAGAGAGCTTGAGGGTTGGGTCGCCGTTCTCTCTCTCTCCCTCTCTCTCTCTCTTGGGAGAGGGGGAGGGGGTGATGGGGGGAAGGAATGTGGGAGTGGGATGAGGGCTGGAAGAGAGGCGATCTAAGGGGACAAAGGGAGTCGCGCCTCTTGCCGCACACCGTCCGACGCCTCCGTGGTGAGGCGCACACCACTCGTCCGACGCCCGCCCGCGCAAACGATCGACAAGCGATGAAGGATGCTCGGGATGTGCACCGGGTCAAATCATGCGCAGTGAAGTTGCACGCTGCCAACGCGTTGCATTGACTCAAATTTGACTTTGCGAAGTTTCGATGGACAGTCGTCTGGGCTTTCTCATCCTCAGGGGCTGGAAGACAAGGCCATCTATATATCAACAGCAATGTGGGTTAGGTTCCCATGAAGGATCTAAGGGCGAGTAAGCTTCATTAATAAAATAGTAAGATCTAGAAGAATTTATCTATCTAATCTATTGGTGAAATGACTACTAGAAATAATGATCTTGGCGTTTGATATTGCAACTAAGTTACCATGGATAGCCCATCGTCATCAGGGTTTTATCATCCTTTAATATTCAGAAGCTGGACGAATAGATCATCTGTGCATCAACAGCAATGTAGGTTTCGATGTAATGAAGGATCTGAGCGCGAGCAGGCTTCGTTAGAAAACAATGCAATAATAATACCGTATGCAATAGGAGACATAACTGAGAGAAAGCACTTGATCTTTGGGTTTGAGATCGCGGCTGGGGAAATTAATAAAATAAACTTTCCATTGATGTTTTTCGAAGCAAAGCGAACAGTGGCGTAGCCAGGCATTCCGTTCGGGGGGGCTCCAAAACCAGGGGAAAAAAATTTGGAAAAACAGGGTACTAAGTAATGGGTTTTAAACTAACTTTAACACTTTTCATAATCGAGAAAACATCATTTGTTAAATAAATATTTTGTAAACTCATGATTTTTCATTTTTTTTACTTTTATGAAGGAAAATAATTGCGTTTTAATATTTCGGGGGGGGATGTCCGGACCCCTGGACCCCCCCTGTCTACGCCACTGAAAGCGAAGGGATACCTCGTTGACCGCTTCTGTTTAGCATTTGAATAGAAATGTGTGAAACACAAGGAGTGAGCGTACGCTGAGTGAAAAGTGACACGAAATATGGCTGAGCTGATGCTTGCTTCCTAGGAAATTATTTTGTGAAGACTCCCAATTCGATTAAGTGAGACGACATTTTGTCCAACAAGGGGAATACCTACCGATTTTTTGTCAGTGGAGCTCAAATTAATTGAGGCGGTAGTTCGTAATACTTTTTAAATGTTCATAAAAAATGACACACCAACTGCAAAATTATTTTTTAAATAATATTTTAGCTGTGTAATAGCGAGTCATGATAACGAAATTATCCCATTTTCGCAAGAACTTGGATGCAGCAATAGTGAAAACACTTTATTTTAATTGGGAAGTCATAAACATATGGAATCTAGATTTGGGAAACATAAAAACATTTTTCTAAACTTTTTTGGCTTAAATTTTATCCTATGGCTTTGTTCACTGCTATATCCTCAATATTGCAGTATCATGAAAATTAGACATAATTTATGTCAATAACTATATTTAAGTCAATAACCATAATAAAGAATAACCAGGGATTTCAAAGATACTGAAATCGCGTCCATGAAAGCGATGAAAAAAGCATTTAAATTATTATTTAATTTATTAAGATTGTTATTAATGAAAAGATTAAAATGATGGTGCCCAAGAGCCATCATAAGAGCTATCGTTACTGACGATTTTCTAAGCGCACAATTTTTCAGACAGATTTTTGCTTCGGGTTGTTTGACTCGAGGCACGAGAGACATTGAGCGCGTTCGATATTCCCAAGGAGGGAAATTGGTGCCTTGATGTTAGATTTTGTCCTTTTTTCTAAACGTGTTGATCTGCGCCTATCTCTAAGGTGATCAAATGCTGTTCAGTCATTACCTTGAATTCAATTGATTATTTTGTAGGCATCATATTAAATGTTTCTTTTTACCCTTAACGCATACGATGTTGCAAATAACCTTCACAACTATCACGGCACCCTATGGATTTACTCTATGATCTAGCCCCTCAATAGTGCACGCTACACAATCTCTCGAACTCTTCTATCCTATCACATTTTTGCACTTTCCTGATACCATATATTAGCAATACCTTTGCTATGAACTGATGGTTATGTAAGCTGACTTATAGAAAATGATACACGAAAATGGAAGGAGATTTTGTAAGGAATATACACAACACTTCATGAAAAATATATTAAAATTACAACATAGTGCAGGAATTACTGAAAGATTTAACAGGGATACAGAACTATTAAAATTAAATTCAAAATATTGTTTTACATTTTAAATTTGAAGTTACATGCTTTAGGACATTTTCTAACCGGAACTATAGTTGCTACTTAAGTCGTAAACGCATTTCAACTTGTGAAGACGGATGTGAAAGAGTTGATGAGGCAAACGTCAGCATTAAATTTAAAATCCCCCGCTGATGTCAGCGCTCTCTAATGGCATAAGAAAATTATGCTGGGAAAGTATCTTCCACTCATTCATGAATTCAGTTGATCATTTGGGTGAATCAAAGTCAATAACTGGGTATATAATTGATCTATAAATGGAAAATGTATTTTCGTCATCATCAAATTGATATTTTATCGTCAATCAAATGATTTGCTTCAGTTTAGGTGACGTAAGGCCTTTCAAAATCAGATTTTATCGTGGATAGGAGTCGATTTTTAATTTAATTATTCCATTTTTATTGACGTTTTCTTTATGGTTCTTCAAATAAGGGGTATTATTTTAATATCTGACGTAAAACTTCCACTCAAACGCTTCTCAAAATCCTCAAGCTTTCAGTTTGGAGCGAATTTGTGGATTATTATTTGTTTAGCACCTGGGTTAATCGCCCGTTACTTGTCGTATCGGGTTAGTTTCTCTCTCTGTGGCCTTGAAGCTCTTCATGAATGAATGACTTGGGAAAAGAAAAGGCATTAGACGATAATTGAGTTGGCGGGGCGATTAGAGTTTTGCTTTCCACTCGGGAGAGAAAAAATATGCCTCGAATAGGATGTAAATGATATTTTCCTATGGAATTTTCTCACCTGTATCTTGTGGATAAGAAACGGAGGGGACAAAAGGTATGGATGGAGCGAGTACTTAACGGGGAAGGGATGTTGAAAACAGTGTTCGAGGGTAAAACGTTAGGTAAACGAGAGAGAGTAAGGATGAAAATTGGATTTTTAGATAGAATGAAAGGGAGTAGGATTTATTGTGAATTAAAGAAGAAAGTAGATGAAGGAAGGGGAGGCTGCCAGAATGCTTCTTTAGCATACAAACCTACCTTAATTGGTAGAACACATTTGTAGTAATAACGCACTTAAGTGTGTCTTTGTAAAACCTTCATCTGGATTTTTAATAAAAAAGTAGATGGAATCTATTGATTAAAAAAACTAGAATCGAGACGGTTTATTGAACCAAAGAGGGCCGATGTAGGTGAGTTCGGAGGAGGTGATGTCTCCTCTTCGAACTGTTAATTGGTAACGTTGGCACCCAAGAACGATATAAGATCGAGGCAAGCAAGATGAGCGAGGGGGTTCATGCAAGGAAACGTCGTCCTCCGCCCCCTGACGAACACTCCAATCTGTGTGGTGTGGGGAATCACATGGAAGTCGGAGGGCAAGATCCGTTTGTGAGTGAGTAAGGTGGAGGTGAGAAGCAGAGGAGGAGGGCGAGGTGGGAGCCGTAGGGGTGTGGTGTTGATGGATCCGGATGGCGCCGGTGAACCCCACTGGGGCAATCGGAGACCTCCCGGATGATTTCATCCTGCGGCCGCGAGGGAGAGGGCGCTCCCCTGCCGAGAGCATTAGTGAAGTGGGAAAACGGTGGGCTCAGACGCCGCCGTCCAACACAGTCATCTCATCCCACTATCTATTCAATTTTATCAACGGCAATACTTGCTCGAGAGACAAAAGACGATTACGAAACGGAAGATACTGTAAAAGACTGATAGTCGAACTTTTTAACATGTAACGGCCCGCTCTAAAACAATAGATTTAATGAATAATTGACTAGAATTACACAAGACGATCACTAATTTAGGAAAGCACGTCAATCAAAAAAACTTAAAACCCCTTCTTTTAACATTATATCTGTCCCACTTGCAATTAAATTGCGATTCGAAGAAAGGATCGCGAACGCAAATCGAAGTCCATAATTATCAGTTTGGTTGAATAGAGTGAGACTAAGTAGATTTGTGGTTTAAAGATGATTAAAATTGATTGCTTTCTGTTTATTAACAACGCTGGTTGATCAAGATTTTCACCTATATTTTTGAGCTCATGTACTTTTTTCTTAACCGCAACAGTTCGATCGCTGCGGGCGACGCACCGTTCCACACCCTAACTGATATTATCTTCGGTCTCATGTTACCTTACAGACATGGCAATTTAACCCTCTGACCAATACAGATTTTATACTCTGGAAACTTTTGTGCACGTCCAAGTTTTTTGGCAAGGTGACAATTTACTTTAATCAAGATCAGTATATTTTTTTGCTTCGCACCCTAATCTCAGAGCAAAAATAGTTTGTTTTAACAATACAATCGTATGAAAAAGAAAATAGTACTTGTCTATGTTCATTGGCCCCGCTGAAAAGTCCGGTATAGGAGAGGAAACGTTTGACATTTTGAAGTATTGACGCGAGTTACCCGAAAAGCCATTAGTTTTGCCTAACATGGACCGCAAAAGTTTTAGTAATTTGACGTACACTTCTACAATTTATTTTTTATTTATGGTGATGCTGTGCCCATTAAACTCTTTTAAAAATATGTGTGTATCTATATGCATGAAAGAGTGTGACATCGACTTGACTATCGAACTCCTCATAGTTGTTCGTGATGAGGATACCAATTACTTCTCCTCAGCAGCTCATCTATCATTAGATTATAGTTAGCGTTACTAAAAGCGTATGATTGAGGACTTCACTGTCACCAACCTCTTCCCTCATCTGTTCTCCTTGACCCAATCCATCCGTCTCGGACCCAACTGTCTGCTCTCTCTCCCTGTCACTCACTCATCAAGAATTTTCAATTCGCCATCCGTAAATCCGGCTGCAAAAACGATAGGCCATTGGCTAGCAACCCTGACGCCAAATTAAAAACTAAATTTAGTTTTAAAAGAGCTATTTTCTTCATTCAAGCGCGCCTTTGCTGCATCTTATGATATCTGTTAATTATTTTTCAGTAGTCTAAAGATAAAATTTATCTAAATAGGTAGTTCGTCCATACGTTTTATCCTAAAATAAAGATAACTTTTTTATTTTCATTGTTTTAAAGCACAATATCCATATTTTCAGCTATTATAAAGTATAATACGTAGCTCATTTCTAAACGACTTAAACTCCATAAACATGCATCTGAAAGTTGTCCTTTATACAGCGATGATGAGATCAACATCGCCGGATTATCTATTTTTACTCCAGGATTTGATCCATCCCTTAATGTTAAGTAACTTCTCTTTTGGTCCATAGCGATTTCATTCTCGCTTTGCATAAGCAACCGATCTATCCATATTTTTGAGAATGAAAAAAGATTTTTCTAATGAAACAGTATCGAGTATTACCGCTACTCTGAATTAGCGATTTCTTACATCCTCGAAACTTGTTGATTGCAAAATTTATAATTAAAACCACCATATAAAATGTGCATAGGCATAATGTCTTAAAAGTTTCAAAAGCGTCCTCACTACTTGGAGTCGAAGTCGATGAATCGGATTCGTTCCCAACAACCTTCACTTTGAATTTTCAATTCGAATCTGCGGTGATTCGCCGTGGCTGGTTATAAATTAGTGTCTCTAGCCTCTGTTCACAACCGGATCTGGGCACACGTCCCTCGCCCCTTCTCCTCCCTTCAATCGCCTCATTTTATTTCCTAGGCGCCCTTTGAGCATTCTGGGAATGTGACTTGTAATGCAGGCTGCCTGCGGGTTATGGGCAGTTAAAGGTAGGCTTGCACAAGGTACCTACTGCGTAATGCGACCTCAAACTCCTGTAGTTGTCTGAGATGATTGTACGAGCGAAGTAGACCGAGGGAAAATTTCCTTTTAAGTGGTGAATAATGCATGACGAGTAGTATTGAATGTTCGTTCCGATTTCTTAACAGAATAAAATTAAACATTTTATTGCCTGTGACAAAAATAAGCCGTACCACTCTGAGAAGGCCCACGCAGTCACCGGAGAATACTGTTTTGCAGTTGTAAATTGAAAGAATAAACTCGAGTTATTAAAGCAGGAAAATAGTCCATTTTGGATACGGCATGACAAGACTATTTCCATTTAGTAATATTCAACCTCAAATATCAGCTTTCTTTAAATATATTGGTATTCATCCTTTGTCTTTTCGCATCAATACGAGATTATTAAACAGAATAGTATTAAGGCAATGAGACTCCATTAACACCCTCCGGGAGATTATCAAGCATATTCATGGATTCTATTTTAATAAAAGGAATTGATCAATTCCAATCTATCATTTTCCTATCGTGGTAAAATCACAAGTATGCTATACCCGTCGAGCCAGTAACTTTTCACTGGCCTCATGACTGGAGAAATCCTTCTCTACTCGTGGGTTCAAGCGGTTTTATCAGGAAGACAATAAAAAGGAGGCACATGTCATGTTTATTTCCAATTTCTTCCTGCATTGTCACGAGTTAGAGTAGAGATTTATGAATAAATAAGCGCAATAAATAATTCTTTACTAATAGCTTAAATTATTAATGCCTACCAACCTCCTTAAATTTGCGGGATCGAAAATGATAGAAAATGATTCGAATGCATATTTGAAACCTCAAAACTTCAATCGAAAAAATAAATCGGTTTTTAAAATATCCCCACATAATATAGTTAATCCACAAATTCAAACAAAAATTGACACGGCATTAATAACTTTTTCATGTGAACCAATCATTTTTAAATTAATAGATAGCAGTATATTCTACTGGTATGAGTTACCTTCGCAGTGTATAGCTCAAGGGTGAGTCATATAACAAATGGAAAATTTTGTTAAAGATTAACAGACACTTACCACACTATTATGAGACTTTTTAGTATGAACTAGCACTATCCTTATGTAAAAAAATTCAGAACGATATGAGATACGGGACCGATTTTAAAAATGGTCGAATCTATCACCGGGAAGACAATAAAAAAGAGGCACAAGTTGAAATACGAGTATCCTCACGCCTTATCAACTGCGTTATTTTGATAGATCATAGGAGGGAAGCATTGATTTTTAATTTGCAAATCAATTTGAGCGGCCGGTGTGGTTTCAGAATTTGGCTACAAGTGAGAAAATTTACAGGTTAATTTATAATGTGTTCTTAATTTTTTTACCTTCAAAGGTCTACGTTTTATAAACATTTCATTCGTAAGGATCTGTAATTAAGAAGTGGAATATTTTAGCTTTGTACCCTTTTATCGAGCGATGAGACTTTCACGTGTTAATGGGAGCTTCAAATGACAGCAATAAGGTGTTATGCTGAGCGGCGGAATATCCTATCTATTTCAGTGCTTCTCTGACAGTGACCTATGATGCAATTCTTTTATTTTGCGATTGAAATTGCTTAATAGTGCTTGACTACTAGCGGTATTTGATTAATTTTTATTTTTAGGACATCCCCACATTACTCTGGACTGGCAGAGCGGAAATTATGCTCAGGCTCCCCGTTTTCCTGTTTCTCAAATCGTTCTTGTGTTTGTAGCACCACTTATGTTTTCTCCCAGAAGATATGGTGCGCCAAGGTCAACTATATGTGATATGGTCATCCATAGTATATTTATCCTAGAATCAACTGCCATTTTACGCTAGTAAGCGCTGATAAGGTCGATCAAATAGGAGGTAAAACAGAGAAGCCATGTCTTCAAGTTCCACCCAAAAACGTTTGAAAACTGTAACACATGCCGGATGTGAGTGATCTTGAAGAGTTCTTTTTGTAGTTACCGAATTTGACTCCGCCACGGCCGGTGTGGTTTCTAAACTGGGATATGTATGAGAAAATGTACAGTTACATTTTCATAGTAACATCAGCGTTACAATACTTTGTTTCGTTTTAGCAAATTCGCTTACATATTCACTTAAGCACTTCGAACATTTTCAATTTATGAACAATGCTACACTTCGTAAATTAACAGCTAACAGCGAAGCTAACTGAGAGTCAATACATAAACTTTTAACTATAGCGTCATTGCACCAATCACTATTTCTCTTTTGAGACATTCTATATCCTCCTATTTTATTTTCAACTACCACTTGCAGGCATATTTGTGTTCAAAGGATCTATGTTTTAATTTATTCACGATTGCCGCAAACTCTTTTAAGAGAATATATTTTACAGAAAGCTTCATCCCCCATAGATTTACTTTGTGGCTATTGCCAAACAACAGATTTTTTATTTTCAAGAAAATTGAATTTTTCAAATTAGAAATTTCGTTTTTTTAAGCATGCGACGCGCGTGTGACTAATACTTCAGCACATATTTCTTAAAAGTGATTCTTTTTTCGTGGAACTTTTAGTCTTACCTTATATTTTCTTTAGCGGAAAAGAGTCTAACTTCTTATTATGCCCCGAATTTATAGACAAATATAAATTATTTTTTTTACACAAACGTTAGTATATACAGAAAAATCCTGCAGCTCTTGGCCGATGTAAAAATAAAGGATCATCTTCATATCGATGATTACTCAAATATTCCCATCGGTACTTTACACATAGCAATGTAACTATAAACATGTATTCTGTGCAACCAATTTCCCTGCCTTACACCTAATGATTTCTTGCAAAATTAGGTTTATTTATATCATAGGTCACTTCTCGCGTGAATGATGCTGTGACCTCAGGATACTCTGAATCTTCTTTTTTTCTATCGTACATTCGTTAACTTCAGGAAAAAAAATTAAAAAATTTCTTTGCATAAAATATCTTACGTCGAGGGAATAGCAGTAACGCTGCATGAGCACCTCGGCCCCGCAATTTTCCATCCTCATTGACTCGCTCGAATCCCTGGAAGCAAGGAGGTGACGGTCCAGGAAATCCGCGAAAACCAGGAGGGATTCACGGAAGCGTTGTCGTTTCTCGTGAAGTGGCTGCCGAGCGAAATGAGATAGAAATATAAATAAAAGAAACACGGTCAGCGACGAGAGCAGACCTCCGGTTCCAAAAAACCATTTACGCGTTCTGGAAGTTCGGTTCCGCTCATCCTCCTCTCCCCTCCCACTCCAACGGCCCGGGCCGCGTCTCCCCCACCTCCCACCGTCGAACGCGTGCTCCGCGATATCGAGTCTCTTTTGTTTTATTCCCCCCTCCTCCACTTCTTCACTCCCCTGGGGACCAACTCCTCCTTCCCGCAGCCTGGCGCCAGCTTCTTATCCGCGGCTGTCCTTGCCTCCGAACAGGTTTCCCCCCCCTCCACCCATCTGGCTCCCACCTCACACCCCTACAGAGGGTCCTCATCCTCGCCTTCCCTTCGCTCTATTTTCTCTCAATACTCTCCTCTCTCTCCATTCTATTTGCTCTCTAGTCTTCACCCGATTCCTCCTCGTTTTTAACGGTATTAATTTTTTAAATTTCATTTCAATCCAAATTTTCCAATTTATTCAGAGGCGTAGAATGTATGATCAGCCTTTTACTTGCATCTTAGCGTGGTATCTTAACAGCCATATAGCCTGTAACTAGCTCCATTATACATATATAAGTATATAGTGCCAGTAGCGTATCTGTGCGGCTGTAGCTATGTCTAGCTTCGATTTTATCTAGATAAAATCGAAGTCTTTGGGGGTTACCACTTCGTACAAAAGTATTTAGTCATATTTTCCTACACATTACCTACTTTAACGAATTGAAATACAAATTAACTCTGAACTTAGGGCCTATTTTACACGCTTTTGGTATGTTACGAAGGAGGCATTCATGAACAGGAAGGAGCTTCTGAAAGGATCGTTATGTAAGAGTTTAAAGTAAAGAGTAGTGAAGAGTTTGATCTGGAGTGTAGCTCTCTACGGTGCGGAAACGTGGACACTAAGGAAGGAGGACGAGAGTTGATTGGAGGCATTCAAGATGTGGGTATGGAGAAGAATGGAGAAGGTGAAATGGACGGAGAGGAGAAGGAACGACGAAGTGCTGGACGTGGTGGGTGAAGAGAGGCAGCTTTTAAATGAGATAAGGAGGAGACAGAAGGTATGGATGGAGGAAGTACTTAGCAGGGAGGGGATGTTGAAAACGGTATTAGAGGGTAGAATGTTAAGTAAACGATGGGGGGGGCAGGAATAGATTAGATTTTAAGATAGATTGAAAGGGAGTAGGCCTGAAAGGGAGTAAGAGTGAATTGAAGAGGGCAGTGCTTGAAAGAAAGGGAGGCTCCCAGAATACTTCTTTAGGACTGCATGTAAACCTACCTTAATCGGTAGAGTCACATAGTAAATTAGTATGTGGCAATCAAGTGGTAGATCCAGAGAGGGGCTAACGGGGATATAGCCCCACTTCGGTATCCATTTTACACTAGATAGAATCGTAATCTCATCCCCCTCTTGTCCCTATCCTGGATCCGCCACTGTATAGTGTCACAATGTGACGCTGTCACAAATGTTAATACTGTGTTCAATCAATTACTATTTTATCTACGCTTTTTTTCCTCCAAGGTGCTTTCAAGGATTTATTTTGGCCGTTCATAGCGGCCATTCATTATCGTTTTCGCAGCCTCTTCGTATACGTAAAACCTCATTCACAATTTTAACAGCTTATTCTGTTTCGTTTACCTCAACGTGATAATAAATCTTTTCAACGGTAGAGTCAAATCATTGGATGGATAAGATTTTTCTTCCAAATTTAATCTTGCTCGTTGGCTGCAAACGGGGTGGTAAATAGTTCACCACAAGGATCGATACTTGAAATAATTTAAGAGTGACGCACAATTAATTTTACATTTAGAGTTATCAAATACTCACGGAAAAAGTGTATGCTGGTTAAAGAGGATTTATCATTTATTGACATATTAACATATAAATAACAATAACAATTAATATACAGCGTGGAATTAATGGTTCTTTTGCCTCTTTTGGTTTTTTTTCTGCCTGCGGGCTGCAAATTCAAATTGATGCGTCTGCTTAAAATATTAAAATCCGTTTTCACGAGAATTAAATGACAATCAAATCGAAACGATTTTTCCCCTCACATCTTTCCATTTGCTTGAAATTGCTATGGCATTTGAATTTCAAAGTATGAAGTTATTATTCATTTATAGTTTTCCGGGACTCATGGAACTTTGTTGCGAGCACCATACGATTCGCGGGCCGCAAGTTGTCGACCTCTGAACCACAGCAGTAGGTTACACAAGTCCAGCCATTAATTTACACAGCCCAGCCATAAAAACTGTTTTCCTAAAATGATCATATCACGCCGTTATATTTAATGGGGGAATTCCCGTATTTCACGATATAAATATTAATAATAGATCATTACGAATTTTCATCGATATGAGTATGCCATCTGATATACTCCCTCACATTCTCTCTCTTGACAATAAAATGCATTATTTGCTATAGAAATTCAAGAGGTATTGTGGTCACTGCCAGGCCTGGTGGTAGCCGAGCTAAATTTTACGACAGCCGTCCTAATGGAATGTCCCTTTAGCACTGACTGCTGATCAGCGATCCGACCAAAGACTAGTGCCTCATTTGCGACTAATCTTCTTCTCCCAAACGTTTCGCACCGTATTTCTAACACGCTTATCATTGATCGAAATCCCTTGTCTGGCTGGCGGCGGGGAATATCGAGGCTGTCTGGGAAGAGACACGGGAATGTGAGAATATCGGAGTGGAAAGAGAAAGATAAGGGTAAAAGTAAAGGTCTCTTTGCGAGTGGGGAGACGGCAAGAATGTACTGGGGCGGGGGATAGCTTAATGAAATAGTTTATTGAGAGGGCCCCGAGTGAATTACGACCACCCTTCGGTTTTCCATTCGCGCGCCTCTGACGACGTCTTCGCCGATAAAGCTTTCAAGCCGCCGAGAGCCGCAGCATTGGTATGCGCCCATATTTTTTTCCTTACTCTCTCAAAGAGAGATCTTCTGCATTGATTCTCTTACCGATGAATACGCAGCAACTTAAAACGCGGGAACCTGTTAAATGCTCCGTCTAAGGCTGAGGAATGTACTCTAATATACTCAATCACATAGTCAGAGACATTATTCGTGACAAAATATTTAAGGAATCCTTGAGACTATTTTTTCTACG
Source organism: Ischnura elegans (assembly GCF_921293095.1). Taxonomy (NCBI): domain Eukaryota; kingdom Metazoa; phylum Arthropoda; class Insecta; order Odonata; family Coenagrionidae; genus Ischnura; species Ischnura elegans. The sequence goes on along the minus strand of NC_060246.1, from coordinate 79,179,118 downwards.
ACTTATTCCTGGCTAAGTTTATCTCATAAAAAGCTAACTACGAGGTCTGAGTGGAGGGGCAATATTTTATCCCAGCCATGAAGCGTAAAACTTGATATTAACTATTTCTAGTTGGCTGCGAAAATAGGTCCCGAATTTGAATTTGACTCGGTGGTAAACACTGATTTAATTCCATTTCTTTAAGAAAGAATCTTAACGGCTTAGAGTGACGTTAGTCACAACCAGCAGATTGATATAAGGTTGAGCGTGACGTTATAAAATAATGCCGCGGGGATTAAAGGATGTACTCAAGCAACTGTTTACTTTGAACAAAAACTAATTTTCACTATAATTTTTATTATGCCATTAGACCGAACAAGAAATGCAGAATGTTTTATCCTCACTCCCTTAACCGACTAAAAAGTGCATAACAAAACCCGCCCTCAATTGGACCTGAATTACTGAAGGTGTTACGTTTGGCAAAATATATTTTATATTACCCTGTCTGTTTCCTCCGAGAAGATAATACAGCCGACATTCCACATTGAAGTCGATACTTTCCTCGCTTTTATTCTCCCACTATCCGAGGCTTTTAGAGCATGAATATTGTATTTTTCTGCATTTTTATATTTTATGCGGCGATGCCAAACGATTGAGGGCCATTTTTTTCAAGCTTCAATGGGCCATGAACATAATACGAAATGATTGATTAAAAATTACATCATAAGAAAATCTTGAGTACACTTGTGGTATCCGTTTGACATAAACGCCTCGGCGATCGAGGAATTGGTCGTGCCTTTGAATAAGTTTTAGTACACCTACTTTATAGAATGTTGCCGTCTATGACTTTCAATGAATTTTGCCTTTGTCCTGAATCTCATCGCCCGTTTGTAAACGTTTCTCCAAGCCACATCTTCATTTCAGAGTAAAGATGGAAGTCACGCGGCACTAGGTCGGCATTGCACGGTGGGTGATTGAAAATATCCCATTGAAATTGCTCAAGGAGCAGTAGGGCTGCATCAGCGCTGAGATGACGGGCGTTGCCATGGATCAGGGCATTTCCAGAAGTCAGCATGACTCTTCTTTTGTTTTGTATTGGAATGGACGTAATTTTTCACACTGAGCAGCTGCATTAACGTGCAAAACCTCTTTCATCGGCATAAAGGTCAAGAAAAGTTAATTCTGAAGACATTCGACAAGTTTTCTGGCTGTCGCTCCGCAGTAAACACTTGGCGTGAGAATCAATTGAGGTAGTGTAGTTAATGTGATCGCTACTAACCTTAAATTAATAACTTACGGTCACAAATAACTTGATATTGTAGTGCGGAGGACGCGCAGTTGCCTTATCTACTCAGTACCCACTCAGTGTCGTTTGTAAGGTTTTTTTGCTTAGCCATCGGAGGGTGATAAAAAACGGCCCTCTTATTATAAGCCTTTTCCTCTTTTCAAATCTTCTCAAATGTCTTATTTTTTGAGTTAGCAACAATAATTTTGTGGAAAAATTGATTTTCCTAATTTTAATGTGCAATATTTGTTTGAACTTTTCCATCTCGCACCCGTCCATGCTGAGCTCTTTCTTTGTATATTAGTGATGATATAGGAACCGTCCAAAATATCGCATTTCTCTATCAAAGTAATATCTCCCATTTCAGAACTGACTCCACGGAATAGAAGCTATTGTCAATTTAAAGCTATTGATTTTTATGGAGCCTACTCATCATGCGCCACATTTGGAGGTCTCTCTACCGTTTCTAAGACCGTTTGCAGATTCGGAAACTTTGAAAAAACGTTCGCCAATGGTGTTCAAGCACAAGTCATTACGAAAATTAACTCGACCTTTAAGGCAATAATCACCTTGAAAATGGTTACTAAGCAACCGAAACCGGATCCAAAAGTGAATTTTAAGCGCGAAATATACCTGGTAATTTTTTCGTCATGATTTTGATCACCACATTTCACAATTCCTTCGACCATTTCAAATTATTTTTCTTCTTTCGATTCCTAATATTCGCGGTTCGCGAGATAAGTAATCGTCAAACCGTAGGTTTTGGCCCACGGTTTGCACCGTCCGCGCGTGACGTGCAGACTTCAACCCTCAAACCGAAGTCCCGCGAGCCCGGGCGATCACGTGGTATCCTCCCGTCATGCCCCGCGAAACTGCCGCCGCGTAAATGCCTTCGTTTCAACCCACCCCACACCTCCATCTCCTCTCCCCGCCCCCCACCACCCCCCAATCACCCCACCTCACAATCCACTACGCCTGCAGCCTCCGCTCATATTTTTTTTGCTCTCCTGCTCATTCTCGGTAGCTATTTTTAGCGCCCGTCTTGAGGTGTGCAAAATGAAACGCAGGAGCATTTTGAGGTCCACTCGTCTTCCCTCTCCTCTCGTACTCTTTTTTTTCTTCTCCTCCTTGCTATCGGAATGAGGATGAGAAAAGGATGGTGGATCGAGTTATGTGTGTGAGAGGAGTAGTTGGTTAAGCAGTTGGGCAAATACGGTATGTCGAAGGAGGGTGTGGGAAGCTGCGTAAACGGTCCCGGTTTCGTTCTCCGTTCGAAGGGTTGCGAAGTTCGGATGAGCACCGAAAAAAAATGACGAATTCGGAAGCTAAATGAGTGTTGTGTGCTCTCGTGATTTTATTTTTTTTTATTTCGATGGTCGGTTCCACGATACGGTTGGAATGCCTTCTCGATTGACGATGACTTTTTTTTTTCCTCCGATGTTCCAGTTATCCGAGGTCACTCTGCGACACATTCTCATTGGAATTCCGATTGGATGCAAGAGTTAGAAGGAAAAAGAGATGGCGAGAGAATGTATGGAGGAAAAAAAAGTTAATCGATGATATTTTCAGTGGTCAAAGGGACGCCATGGATTTCCTGCCAAGTGCAAATCCGCCCCTTCATCCAATTCCATTCCGGAAAAGTATAAAAATATTTTTTCATGTTCAAACTCCGCATTCCGATCACTCAACGCCAAATCGCCCCCAGATTTTTTATGTACATTTTCAATTGCTATCTGATCGATGTAAAACCATTCCGGGAGGCCAACGTCCATTAAAAGTCCATATTTCCGGAGGTTTCAAGAGCCTTAAATTTTTTCCTCTTTGGTGGAAATATTGCGTCGCATTGCCAATGTGTTCTTGTGTTTTTTATTTATTTTTCATTGTTTTTTTAAATACTTGATTCGATTTTATTTCTTTACGGTCGAATTTTTCTGCAAATAAGAGAATTTCTGAGAAACATTCACAAATTATGATCGATATCTGAAAGGCATGCGTGTAAGCTCAGTGATAATCTTGGTGGCTTCACCTAAAATAAAAACTTAACTAATTTTAAAACGCCCTAAAAATGTTTTAGTGAGAAATCAGTTTCGAAGAAAATGTTTCAGTGAAAAACCGAATTCGAAGAATATTTTTATTTTACCAGTTACATAGAACTGTTTTGAATGTTCAATGATAAAATTTGTATAGACTTGGAAATTAATTGAGAAATTGAGAAAATAATTCTTCATCAGAGTTTACCTCCTCATTCAAGGGATTAGTTATTGTGTATCATTAAGGCCGTTTTACACGGGGCTCGTCATTACGCAATCTGACATATGTACGAATGCACAGACGAAATTGCGTCATGTTAAGCGGTGAATTGCTAGAACGCATGCGAGATTGCGTGGGTGCGAGATGGCAAAATAGCCTCTTCCCTAATTCCGAGCTCGCAATCTCAAAAATGTTTTCAGTGCTAACCTACGCAATGGCATGCCCCGTGTAAAACGGCCTTTAGATATCACCAGGAGAACCGTTGGTCAGAAATATATCTTTTCACAGAGAACTGTAGTAGAAAGCGAAATTCAGCGACCTATTGATGTAGTATGGAGCAGGAAAACAGTTTTGCAGTATTGAAAATGGACTGGGTTGTGCATAAAAAAATTATGCAGAACCTTGTCGATGCAAAGACAGTTGAATCACGTGGAGAATGCAATCAAAGGAACTTCCTTGGGTTCCATGTGTTTGCGAGCCTGCAGTGTATTTTTGGAGGTTCATTCCTGAATGTGCCCCGGGCTCTCAAGGATGGGGATAGCGGTTAGCAACCCCAAAAATTGCCCCCTTCAATTGGCCGTTCCTCCCCGCACGTAATTTATCGACACAGGGCGGGAGTGTAATGGCAATCACAGGTTCTCATCTCGCGTTCCCGACAACACACGCACCCCGCCCTAATAATATCAAATCCTTCGATCAAGTGGGCTCCACATAGTCTTGCGCCACTGCGATCGTTTTCTCCCTTTCCTCCCATTTCACATATCACTAAATGAAGGAAATATTGCATGCATGTCTAAAAAGTTCTCCAACAACCCAAACAGTTCTACATATCCTAAAAACAATTCTCAAATGTCTTCTTTGTTCGAGGAAATAGCTTGACATGTATTGCACAAATATTTTGATATTTTTTCAAATATGTTTTCCTTATTCCCAATTTTTAGATTTCCACAATTACCTTGCATCAATAATTCATCAATCACCTGTATTATCTTGCTCATATGTCAATGTCCAGTCAATCCAAATCCATTCAATGCCCACCGTTATTTGGTTAAATGTTCTATCCCATGCTTTTGATAATTTTATCGTTGTATATTTTGGAAAATATATGAAAAACGTCTTCCCTTGTCATTTTTGTCTCTTTTTAAAAACCAAGAAGTATTTTTTCTGAGGTATGTCTAAAAACTTTTTTCTTTGAAATTAAACCAATAATAAAATTATTTATTAAATTATATTCCGCACCACCGAGATCAAAGAACGTGTCAACAAGTCCTCCCGTTCATGATTACACACGTTCACATAAAAATCTAAAATACATTTCATTTCAGCAGGGATGCCGACTAACAAAAAATATTGCGGGGCCCAAACCGGGGATCTTGCACCGGGAAATTTTATAAGTACTGAGTCACAAGTTTTTTTAAGCATTTTAGAAGACTCACATGATCGACATTAGAACCCTGATAACTCGAATCTCGATATCTGGATACTCCGGGGAAAATTGACAAGCCTGACACATTTTTTCATCACACCCGTAGCGAATTTTTGAGGGGGCTCGGGACCCCTCAGGCCCCATTGAGTCGGCGTCACTGCATTTCAGGCACATATTTAGACATATTGCCATTAATGTCATCTAACCACCGATAATTTTCTATTAAGAACTCTTTGTTCCACTTCCTGCCTCTTATGTTAAATACAGGCACTGTCTACCTTTGCTCAATTCAGAGAGCCCAAAAATTTACCATTCCATAACCGTCATTGCTCTTTTAGTCGTTTCACTCAGTTTTAACCTCATTAATTCATAAGCGTTTCTACTGCAATTTTCTTCCTCTCCTCAAATGCATTGTGTACCTGTTTTTCCTCTATTTACCACACATAGCAAAAACATCCATATTTGCTGGCAAAATGCCTCAAACTAATCCCGATCTTTTCTTTAATCCATTCTCTATTCCATTTGGATGTTTAGATTACATAATCAGCCTTTATAGCTATTTTAAAATGGCATCCGAGCAGCCTTATAGCCAGAACTAATTCCATTTTATCTATATCGCGTATCTATATCTCATATGGTTATACTGGGTTTAATCAACTACCATTTTATCAACGCTTTTTCTACAAGATGCTATTCGAGGGTTGAAGGTGTTTATTCTGATTAAAAACAGCACTCATTCATTGCAATCCAAATACCGCCTCTTCGTATAAATGTACGCAAAACTTCATTTTCAATTTTCATAACTTACCCTGTTTCGTTCATCTCAACCTAATGATTGTTGAGGCAAATAAAAGCTTCATTCAGCGTAGGCCCCTTCTGGGGAATATATGTCTCATTATGATTACAATCACCCAAACACTGGTTTTACAACTATTGAACTATTCCTATGTTAGCACTTTATAAGTACAACTTCGAGAGAATCTCTTCTTTTTCAAACTTGTCGTCACTGGCTCCTTCTTACCAAAACTCTTTTTTTTAGACATTCTCATGGAAATTGCATGCATTTATGATATGCAGTGGGAAAAGTCGGTGTGCAGAGATTCATGAATGAAGCCATAGTGGTGAAAAGCTAGAGTCACCTATAATGATGGAAAGCGTTTATATAGTCACTTTCTTGTGTCGAAAACCAGTTAGGGACTTCATGATTGGAATCGTCTTATGCTACAGGAAATGCAACCACGATCTTCCTGATAGTGTAACCTTAGCTCAGTTGTTTACGACTGCAAATTTTTAAATCAAATGGTAAAATTGGTCAGTATTACTTTGCCGCATTACAAATGGGATAATTTTTGGTGCATATTTCAAATATAGTGGCCATACTTCGTTTCGTTATTTATCAGTCCACGAGACAAATCACTGCACTAATAATAAACTGTATAATTGAAGAGAGCATTTTCGACGCATCTATCAGCATTGGGATTGAACAAGCCAAACCCGAAATGAGTGAGTAGGGAAGTAACTTCACAAGTCTAATCAAAGCGACTCTGACCATAACATCTCTTCCAATCGGTTAATATAACCGGTCCGTAGGCTTCTTTCTCTTCCTAAGGCAAAAAATTTATTGCGAGATTCTTTTACAATTATCCATTGATTAATACTGCATGTTCCTCATTTCCATTTTCGCCTGCTCAGGAGCAATGATGCATACATTTAACAGCTTATTGATGGAGTAGGAAACAGCACGGTAACATTGCACTCGAGGCCTTACGTGACTGACATTAGCCAATAGGGTAGTTTCCTTCATAAAAAAAAACGAAATGCATTGATTGCGATTCGTTGCCCACCATTAGTGTATTCATAATATACAAATTATTTGGTTTTAGAAATCCCAGTTTAGACGAATGGCAATTGTCAATTTTAACTGCACTTGAAAAAGGCCAGTTTGGCGCCCATGCGATGCCGGGGTGACGTCACAGGGACCTAGTTTATATACGAGTAGATAAGAGTTTTACATCGTCTGAGATTACCACTGCATGCGTGAGGCACAGAGCTCAGGGAAACATCTCTTAATAATCACCAATTAAACTTACCTAAGTTCGGAAAGTTTCCTTCGTTTGATAGGGTAATAATAATCCTTACTTAAGCCAAGCGCTGCCTGCAAGCAGCCTGCGTCGTATCAGCGCTCAAAGCCTTGCCCCTAGGTCACCTCACACGGCGACAGCTGTAACCAGAACGACGTCACACGGAATTTTCCCAGCATTCCTACTTAGCCGTCGTGTTTTCGCGCTCTTGAAAATTTTCACTTTTCCTTTAATCGCGAAAAATAGATATCGTCATTCGAAAATCTAAGAGCGTGAAATGCGTACTCCAGGAGTAATAATCTTTCGATTAAGGCAATAAAAAAAATAAAAGGAAACCACCCTATTGAGCTCAAGCGATTAGCTCTCCCTCAGTTCATCCGTCCCGATTATTAGTGGATAGCGGAAGCAAGAGGATAACATCAGGGTTATACACACTTGATGAGGTTAATGATGACAGGTTGATGGTGTTAATAAAGAAGAGATAAAACAAGGCTTTGTTGGTCATATAATATGAGAGTTGATCATTTGGTAGCCAACAAACATGTAATTACTTGTAATTATTGATCTTTGAGTGAGTTTTGAGTGAGACTTTGAATGAGAGAGCTTTGTAATTAGTGACCATTATAAAAATCGAATTTATTCGGGTGACTTACATTTTCATCAGAAATTCGTGAGCCGTTATCCGTACATATGACTTTTTCATGGTGGAGTTTGAATTGCCTTCTATGCTATGTCACACATTCCCGAAATTCCTTGGTTACATCGAAGGCGCGCGGAAAGTAACGGGTTGGGCCGCCGCTGCGTGCGTGATTTCACGCACACAGACAAGCTATGACGCGGGATTGAAACTATTCTCCTATTAGTGCACCTAACGGGTCTTTGTCTTTTGCAGTTCATTTTGGTATCCACCACCATGCATTAAAATTCCACCTGAAATTGAGGAAGAATTTTAGGCTTTATAGATGAATTATATGTAGATTTAGTTATGCGAAATCACGTCGATATTGTTCTCTCTTGTTTTTATTTTGCTCAATGCTCTAAATTCGCACATAACTTCTTCGAAATCCATTCCACGAATTGTATTTACCACTGTCCTTCTACCGAATAAATCCATCAGCAAAAAAATTGGGAGACTAAAAGCGAGATTTATAAAATCTACCAAAAAGTATTTAATTAAAAATTGATAGAGAAATCAGATTCTTATAGAATACTTCAATATAATAAAATAACAAAATTACCCTTAAAACATCATAACTTAAGTATTCGATTGCCATTAAGTAGTAAACAAAATATGGGGCACTGAGAAAAGAGAGATTTTAAATAGGTATAACAAAATCATTATTTCTGAGTTGAAGGATTCGATATATTTATGGGAAATTGCGTGTTTGAACTTCCCCAGGGATATATTAAAGTTCATATTTTTGGGGGTCGACATGTTGGTGTTAAACTTTCGACCCATCTCCAAGGCTGACTGTGAGAAAGGTCTACAATAAAAAAAACTTCAACCGGTGTAATGTCCGTCAGATGTATCTTAATTGTTCGACACCTCATTTTGGGAATTTTTTCCATTTATTATGAATGAATTTAGGTAGATCTATAATAGGGAAGGTAAATAAGAGGGAAAATTCAAAAATAAATATTCTGAAATGAAATCCGGGTTATTCAGTAGCTTGTAACAATTTACGATAGAAAATATCTCCGCATTTAGTTATAATAAATGCGTAGCGAAATAAATATTAGAACTCTAAATTCGCCAATTCTGATGTGAATACTGATGTTATAATTATCATAGGCAAAGAGTTGATAATAATAATTACATAATTAACGCTATATGGTGGCCTAAAGGGTACAGTCATTGACTACTGATGTAAGGGATACAGTTTCCAATCCGGGTGAAGGATTCAAACTATCTCAGGTTTTCGTGGTGTGAATTAGTTCGAGTGAAGCAACTGACTACTTACTCTGAATATTTAATATTTGTACGCCTATGTCTTAAGTATTCTGAAGTACTTTTTTTACTTTTACAATATATATTCTATGAAATACCAAAAATTCACCTGCGAGACAAAACTCATGAGTTAGAAGTTGTTTGAATGGTAAAATTCATCTCTGGAAACAGGGTATCTTGGTTTCTGTATTTTCGATGTTATTGATGATACTTTCGTCCGTGGAATTTTTTTTCATACTGGTATTACTCCGGGAGATAAAGAAAAGTATGCATACCATTCTACTCTCACAGAGATATGAGGCATAAAAGAAGTATCTGATGCGGATGAGATCATCAAGACGATTTTTTCTTATTTCTCTTTCGATAAAGATATCATCCGTGCGTCTACTCAATGAGAAAGCACATCTATTGGCCATATCATTCGATCACCAAACACTGTTTTTATCAATTGGATGGATGAGGCAGATACTTTGTGGAGATCCATTATGAGATATTAAGTTATATTTAGATATATTTAGCCCCTAAATGGTGGTTGCTTCCCTACCAATGAAGGATAAAAACAGTGAGATATGAAGTGAAACACTTTGCACTTTCCACATAAAAATGTATTAAACTACAGTCGACATGTTTCGCTGCACTGCAGCATTATCAAGACTAAACACAGAAATTAACCATACCAATATATATACAAAAATTGCACACTCGCAAACATTTGAGAAATTGGGGGTGGAAGGTGGGGTGGAAAGGAGGGTTGGGAATTTTAAACTGACCGTTGGTCTGGAGTGAGGTAGGGGAGGGGGGGATAGTCATGTCGACTGTAGTTTAATAAATTTTTATGTGGAAAGTGCAAAGTGTTTCACTTCATATCTCACTGTTTTTATCCTTCATTGGTAGGGAAGCAACCACCATTTAGGGGCTAAAATAAGGATGTCAACTATAGTACTTTCCAATCATTGGGTAAACCTGAGGTGAACGCCCTTCGCAACTCACATCCATAATTTTTCTTTTTACTAAGCTGGATTTCAACTATTTTGCAATCTTCATCAGGGTCTGTATCAAGACAATCACGTGACACTGATTATATATATCGTATTGTATAGCATCATAAAAACTGGTCTTTTTATATCAAAAATTATAGCTGGCATTTTACCAAGCTGCCACTGTTTTAATACGAAATAATTTCAAGGAAATAGCTTGAGAATTAACATACTATTCTTTTTTAACGAAGGTGATTGTGGAATGAGGTTGATAATTTGAGAATTGTTTGTTTAGTGTCTGTTGAGCACTTTTTGCCGTAAAAAAACATTATTTTTGGATGAAATATATTGTTGCATAGTTATGATATAAAAAAGTAAACGCTACAATTACACATAATTCAATTTCATTTCTATCTCCATTACGGATAAATTCAACCGAGTAGCTTTGGAAACTGTTATATCATTATACAGAAGTATGCTTATAGAGGGTGACGTATCATATTTTATGCCAAAGAGCATAAAATATGATTGGTCATTTATATTTTATACTTTTAGAGTTTTCCCTTGAGGAGGTATCCTGCCCTGATCGCGTAACCAAATAACCCTGAATCAACTCAGGGACGATTTTTTATGTTATTTTTCACTTCTGATCCATAAAAATTTCCACAATCAGTTAAGCCACTCTCGAGATAAGAATTTGGCAATAGGGTAGTTTCCTTCATCAAAGAAAACCTAATAAATTGATTGCGATTCCTTACCCACCATTAGTGTATTCATATTATAAAAATTAATTGGTTTTACAAATCCCAGGTTAGACGAATGGCAATGGTCAATGTTAACCTCATTTGAAGAAGGCCAGATTGGCGCCCATGCGATTCCACTCCACGTGACGTCACAGGGACCTAGTTTCTACACGAGAGGATAGGAGTTTTACATCGTCTGAGATTACCAATGCATGCATGAGTCACAGAGCTCAGGGAAACATCTCTTAATAATCACTTATTAAAATTGTCTAAGGTCGGAAAGTTTCCTTCGTTTGATAAGGTAGTAATAATCCATATTTAAGCCAAGCGCTACCTGCTAGCAGGGTACTCTGCTACCTGCTAGCAGCCTGCGTCGTATCAGCGCTCAAGTCTCGCCTCAAGGTCACCTCACAGGGCGGCAGCGGGAACCAGAAATACGTCACGCGGACTTTTCCCATCATTCCTACTTAGCCGTCGCGTTTTCGCGCGCTTGAAAATTTTCTATTTTCGTTTAATCGCGAAAAATAGATATCGTCATTTAAAAATCAAAGAGCGTGAAATGCGTACTCCAGGAGAAATAATCTTTCGATTAAGGCAATAAAATAATAAAGGGAAACCACCGCGTCGAACATTGATTATGCTTGTCGCGGCAAGTTATAATTTTCACCGCATTACCAAAGGAGATAGGCGCTGAGGCATAAGCCCAGAATACACTTGGGATTGGAAAATGTGTTCACGAATATCTTCTTTTCACTTCAAGTGAGTAATCTCGATCCATCCTATCTCCAAGCACGATTACTATTTCCATCTGGGTCATTGTAAGTATATTTTTATGTCATACTTGATTCCGTTTTTTACGTACGCCAGTGACAACCGCAATACCTAACTGTATTTTTACCACACTTCATCCTTTTCCTCCTCTGAAAAAAACCTTACTGTTAATGTCGACGCGATTTCTTGAAATAGATACTGCGATAAACGTGTCATCAGCTAAAAACCGGGTTCTCGTGTTTTCTGTGATTTCGGAGAGAATAGCAATCATGAAAACTCCAGAAGGCGGGAGAGTAGGCGGATTTAGGGGCACGTGCCCTTCCCTCCCCCCCAAGATGCTTAAAAAATGGACAAGGTTTTTAACACGGTTTTTTTTACTTTCGTTTTGCTTTGTGTATTACGGAGCCTCAATAATTTAACCCTTTATTGGCCAATGCATCTCGTATGATACACCATTTGACCTGGCTATCATAAGAGATCTCCGCGTATTTCTTTGCACTCCGGGCGATGTATCTAAGAAGAAAAACATGTTATAAAGTCATGATAAACTACCGCAATCTATCGGCGTTTTTCCCCTTTGATCTACGTTGATGCTTCATGAATATCAACGTGGCAGCGACCAGATCACTACCTCGTATCATAGGTAATTTTTGCTTTCTGGACAACAATGTTTTTACCGGAGGAAATTTTTTTTCCTTCCAAATCTCAATCAAAGGAGTTCATAGGAAGCACAACCACCGTTTTTAAAAACTTTTTCTTGAAATTGATTAAAATTTAGGCACGTGCCGAGTTCGGTCCATTGGGCATTGCCGTCACATTTAGGCTTTACCAGAAGGTAGGCAACTCGCCACACAATTTAAACAATTACTATCGGCAGATATGAGCCTGCCGAAAATATCACCATGGACTATAGTGGAATAACTTACTTGACTACTGAGGCAAAATTATTTTAGAGGTATGTGCCGAATCCGGCGTAATTAACTTTTTACGGAAAATTGGAAGCTTATATAATTCTGTCTTATGTTTATTATGGAGTCACTTTTGAATTTATTTTTCACCAATGCAAATTAATCCAAAATGGGCAGACACATTTTGATACATTGCATTATATTATATTAATCAACATTTTTCCAATAAACTAATATATGTACAGTTAATGTGGATAAAAAAAATTAATGTGCATTATGCCATACTTACAATTTTTAAATATAAAAAATTATTTTAACCTTAAAATTTGATTTATTGACCTAACCCTTGAGCCCAAATCAAGAAGACAGATTTGTCGGTCATTGGTCAGTCGCTAGTCATCTCTCAAAAAAATGCATCGTCCGATTGGGATAGGGGCACTAAAACTGACGTTATTATATATGTAACTTATTAAATTTAAAATAAAGAGAATATTTCGTACAGTAATTGCTTCATGCTGTTTTTATCTCAAATATGAGAAGACCGTTTGCCTGTCATACGCTTGTGCCCCCAGAAAAAAAATTCTGGATCCATCCTTGGTAGGGACTATAAATGACTATATCAATAACATACATATACATATAAATAAAAATTGAAACGCTTTGGATACATTTTGTGCTTATGAATATCTTTTTCGCATTTTGGATGTTATTTGCGCTGGTAAATATCTATAATAAGAACATCGCTATTTAATCGGTCGATACATTGCCATCCATGCGGATTCTAGTATCACATTTTTGTGACAAAACTAGAACACAATTAGACGCTTACTATTTAGGTTATGAGGTAAAAATAATATTGGCATAAAAATAATATTTGTACCTTTGTTGCAGCCTTGAAATCGTTGCATGGTTACGTTAGATAGAAAAAGGTTTCACTTCCATTACTTTACAGAAATCATGCCTATTTATCTTAAACATAGCATTTATCAGCACGGAAAATTTCGGAAAAAAATAATGTAGCTGCATGCAATAAGAAATGATTTCTTATCACAATATTGAAGAACAGCATATCTGAAACGCCTAGTGAACTTGAAGTGCACCATTTTCTACTTCTGCTCATCGATATGATTAAATGCAAGGTTAGAGCGGATAACTCCGCTAGAGATTAAAGTTCATTGTAGTCTTCTACTGATTAAGGTAGGTTTTCATGGAGTATGTACTAAAGAAGAATTCTGGGAGCCTCCCTTTCCTTCCAGCACTTCCCCCTTCAATTCACTGTAAGGCCTACTCCCTTTCATTCTATCTAAATATACTATTCTCTTCCTTCTTCTCCCTCGTTTACCTAGCATTCTACCCTATAACACCGTTTTCAACATCCTCTACCCGCTAAGTACTCGCTCCATCCATACCTTTTGTCTCCTCCGCGTCTCATCTAAAAGCTGCCTCTCGTAGCTCATTCAACGCAGAAAAGAAAAACTATTTTTATGGGATTCTGTAAGTTTTTACTCCACATAAATCTCACATTTTATCAGGCTTGGCCATTGGGACGAAGAGGAGAACCGATTTCTGGACGCGGGAGAGCCCCGAGGTTATGCCAACGGTGCGAGTGTACGACAAAGAGGGTTGCATACCCATAACCACGTCGCGTCGCGCGTTCCGAAGTCGACAGAGTGACTTCATGAACAAGAAGCATCTCTCCTTTCAGATCTCGAAGCGCGGGAAACCAACATATTTCTCTGATCCAAGACATCTTTCCAGGCTTGAGCCTGATTATACACCATCAGCACTTGTGCAATCACGAAAGAAGAAATGTATTATCGTAAATTGTTTCAAATTACTTTGCAGTACAGAAAAATCTAATAATTCCAGAGTTCAGAGTTCTGGATATGAGTCACCCGGCTTTTAAAGTATCATTAGCCATATTTAACTAAACCTGCATATAAACTAAGGACAAAATCCATTCAATGTCTCAAGGACAGTGTGAGAAGACAAATTGTGTTAATCTTAAAAAATAATATAATTTTAAATCAGTTCAAATATTAAAATCTCATTTTGATTTCCAAATAAATAAAGGAATTAAATTAAAGCATGAATATTTTTAAAGCCTGTGAAAAGAGAGCCGGAAACAGTCCTTGGGTATATTCAGAGTGAATATTCAATGTACTTCGGTTTTCAATTTATTTCTGCCTGTCAAAAACTCATGACTAATTTTAAGTATTGCCAAGGGAAAAATCACAGTCTCTTTAGGAATAATATGTGTTATAGGTTCCAGAATCCCTAAAAACCTAATCGGTGATAACTTTCCTAAAATTATGATTTGCTGAAACACCTCACTGTTACATTCTCAAATTTAATTCACTCGACAGCCATTCTTTCAGTAAAAATGTAAATTCTCACTACGAAGGTACGCTTTTACATAAAAATAGTACCTTTAACTTAAAGCTACCATATATTGTACGTAATATCGTCGTCACTAAGTATAGAGCCAATGTCATGTCATTGCCATTTTCTGTAAAAAAAACTCAAATGAGATTCTAATTGCTGGAAAATTCTTTTACTATCAGCTATCACTAATTCACCAAAATTCACCACAACACTGATGGAACCCGAAGTGATATTGGGAGGTAAAGGACCAGCGTTGTAAGTATCATACAAAAAAAATCCAGATTTGTAGCCAAATTAGCACTGTCGGATCGCATGGTGACAACGGAGCTCCTCGACATTTATGTGCACGTTTCCACCGCAAATGAAAACTCCGGTAGTTTTTCTCTAACGGGCTCATGGCACCGCTTTCTCGGTGTTAATGACCGCGAGTAAAGATGCCCAGAGTTCGCACTCAGTGGCGGAAGTGATCGGAG
Organism: Ischnura elegans; assembly: GCF_921293095.1. NCBI lineage: Eukaryota > Metazoa > Arthropoda > Insecta > Odonata > Coenagrionidae > Ischnura > Ischnura elegans. Next base: position 79,163,892 of record NC_060246.1, on the reverse strand, counting down.
AAGAGGACTCATTGATGGACGACGTATACGAGGCAAAAGTGGTGGTCGGTATAAGACGTCGCGCGGAACCCGAGACTGTTGAGCTAGCAACGAACGGAGAGAGCGGCGGACGACATAGCAGTCTCTTGACTGATGTGTCGTCGATCGAGTGAAAGACACCGTTGGAGGCGTCTCAGATGGCGAAAGATTGGCGCCGTCTGCTGCCCCCTAGGAGGTCACGGGAAAGGGATCACACTGGCTGTCACTCACTCTATAAATAGCCCAAAGAGTACGATCCAATTACCAGGAGGCTCATCGATATCCCCTCATACCAACGAAACTTTCCATTCTACCGTTGCCATGCCGCTCATTGAGAAGTTCTAAAAATTATTCCTGAATGAACGGAGGCTGCATCTTGCATTTATGCTCTAAAGTATATATAGAAAGGTATATATATACATATAAATTCAGTGGTAAGGAAAGAAAGGGATAGGAACATGGAACAGAAAAAGGACGAGGACAATGGTGCTGTGGTAGATGGAAAAAGCCAGAAATCAGAGGGTAAAAATGCGGCCTGACTGGGACTCGAACCCAGAACCTCCTGGTTGCCGGCCAGGTGCTCTACCAGTTGCGGTACCAGGACGCTTAGATTTACCATGATTTCGGCGGGGGTTTATATACAGTAAACTCCCTTTGCTTTGGCCCACAAGAGTAACCAATAGATGGCACTGGGGCAGCTCACCACTCACCAACAGAAGGAATGGACGAGGACACAAGGATGAAAGGAAAGGTACACACTCACACGATAGTATGAAAGAGACAGGAACATGCGTTTCGGGGCACGCTGAGCCCAAGTGAAATAAGCCAATATGGCCGATACACTACTTCATTCATTCACACGGCGCCTTAAGCGCAAACATACATATAAATTCAGTGGTAAGGAAAGAAAGGGATAGGAACATGCAACAGAAAAAGGACGAGGACAATGGTGCTGTGGTAGATGGAAAAAGCCAGAAATCAGAGTGTAAAAATGCGGCCTGACTGGGACTCGAACCCAGAACCTCCTGTATATAAATATATATAGAATATACTATATATATATTTCTATATATAACAAAAAAACGTTCAGACGTTTCAGCGGATTGATCCGCTATCCTCAGTGCTGAAGGTGAACTGAAGAGTTAACCTTCAGCACTGAGGATAGCGGATCAATCCGCTGAAACGTCTGAACGTTTTTTTGTGAGTGTTCCTTTTTTACGTGTGTCTATGTTTTTATTAGTACAATTTTTGTTCGTTCGCCTTGATCGGCCACATACTTATATTTTCGCTTAGTGCGCTTTCATCAAGATTTTCTATATATAACTATATATAGAAATGTAGCTCGGAAATGATGAGGTTTATGCAGTTTTTAGCTTAAGATTTTATGCCAACCCTAGATCACCGTTTTTCATCATTATTGAATAAATGAGTGTTTCGTGCAGAATACCGAGCGCCTGTTGATATTTCATTGAATATTATAGTATTATATGACTGTTTTTTATTTAATATTTTCTTTTAAATTTTGACACGAAACCTGGTAGATGACGCCATTTGTAAAAAGGCAGTAGCTATGCATTATACCTTATGATTTTTGTCAAATTGCTTTGAAATATTCGTGTTCTAATAGTAGTGTAAAATTTAGCGATTTTGTTCCTAAAGGTTTTCACTGCTATCATCAACACGGAAGGCTTACCGGTTTTTTCTCAAACTATTAAAATGTCACTAAATTACTCTCGCGATGCACTTAAATATCTCCCAGCACTCGATTCTTTGTGTTCTCCTTTACGCTCTCGTTATTTACATTTATTGATGATAGTCATCGCCATTTCTGAGTAAGTAAATGAATCCGACTTTAATCCATACAGAAATCTGTCGCACCATTCATAATAAAAGTAAAAAATGCTAAAATTTTATTGAAACTTCAACATTGATTACCTACATCTGTATTCTTTTCCAATGTGGATGCCTCTCCTACTTCCAACATCTTTATTTCAATTCCTTTGCAAGGCGGGTTTTTCAATTCTATACACAGATAATATTATTCTATTTACTCATATTGCTGCTCATTTGCTTTAGTAATGACCCTTGTCTTAGCATTTGTTATCAGTGCCTTTTTCAGTATTTTAAGCTCATTTAATGCATGGATCAATGTCTACGGCACATACGATGAATTATCAACCGAAATCAACGCCTAATGCAATCTTTGTCCACCATAATTGTTCAACTACCACCTTAAAATTTGTCATTTGGCAATTTACAAAGATAAAGTGACTAATCTGGTTGCTTTGCGTTTCTCTTTCTTCTTTTATTTTGATTCGCACCATTGCTGGATTTTTTTTTAATCAAAAAGTCACCTTGGGATCGTATGTTGATATTGCATCAGTCCTCGATTTTCCCGCACCTGATGTTGCGTCCATTAGCCTCAGCACTTTAGCACGATTTAATATAAAAGTTGCTCTCTCCAAAAAAAATCTCCCTTTAATTAACCACGGATTTAACATTCGATTTATTTTTTCAGATCCCATAAGGCAATCCATGAAATCAATCCGTTTTCAAGCCTTTCGTTTTCGCTTAGTAATTTTCTTGACTCAGAAGTTACTAAATGACACTACAATGGCTTCACAAATCCTCAAATTATTTCCTCTATAGTATATGTATAATTTTGTTGTTATGGATATCGTTTTCATCAGGCACTGTGATGAGATAATTATGTTATATGAGTTACGTGCATGCAATCAATCATTAAACAAGGTGCCTCAATAAAAACAGATGATATAGACAATAATTGCAATACACAATACATTACTTCTCCTATAACGTAATTACAAAATAATGTAAAGGTGTCGTTACACAGAACTTGAAATGTGAACTGGCGAAGTCGTAAAATTTCTTTAGGCTTTTACATCGATCACCTTATTCAATTAAAAGAACGAAAGAAAATTCGAGACTTTCCATGTATTTCTTTCAGGATAGCTCCTTACAGCGCGCCAATTGCTGAGGTATGACCGTAGATAACTACTCTCCACCTGTAAGAGTCACAAAAAATCAAAGCTTTAATTCATTAGTAATATAATTAAAATGTTATCAACCCATCGAGAACCTTGAATAATTTTTTCAATTAAAGGAGCAGAAACTTATTTTTTTCTCCTCTTATCTCTCTCATTCCTTCGAATACAAAAGACATCATCGGCTTGCTCACCAATGCTTGGTACTTTTATTGTGGTAGAATTAAGAGAAATATTTTTTCCGTTTCTCGATCCCTCACCTACTAGTCAAGATATTCGCTCCGCAAATCGAAGGCCCTAACCCTATCGCATATAGAATGTTGACATAACGAACTCCTAACTAGCGGATGATCGCTTCTTTGCTATTCTCCATCCTCGCACATCGGTCTCAACGGCCTCTATTTACACTTTCCGAAGGAGTTAAGAACCATAACTCTAATGGCGTCCCGAACTCGTGAAAAGTTGTCGACAGTATTCAGGTTTTTTTCCTTTTAAGCTCGTAAGAGAATGGCCGAATGAGGAAGATTTTTTGTCGTCATAGAAAATCTTTCTCTTCCATTCGTCCTTCCGCAGAACGAATTATTTTAAAGAATTTCGATTTTTTGTCGAAGTGAATGGCCACATAACTCACTCAATCAGTGATTTCAACCCAAGGGTAGGTTTGAATAGGTGAAGGTAGATCTCATCTGGAACTAAGCTACAGGCAAGTGAATTTCACACATTCGGGGTAGGGGGGCAAATTCCTTCCCCTGGGCCGCGTCGCAATCTGAGGATTACTTTTCTTTTGGACATTTTTTTGGGCTTTACAAGTAAAAATAAAAATTGTTTGATATCCTAAGTGATGACTGGGAAACCATCCAACGAAGATGGAGTCGCGATTGTAGCGAGCGGTCAGTACTACTTGCGGCCTTGGGAAACAAATAAGATAGGTACTTTCACGCCTTGCCCCAATAATCGCTCCATCACCCTCAGATTCTACCCTCTCGGATATTCCCCGATACTCCACCTGGCGTGGTGAGCTCGAAGAATTGGCAGGCTCTGAGCCGGTCAGGAAAGGTATGCCACAGGAGGCGTGGGAATAATGTGATCTCTGCGAACTTGGCTCACCTCTTATGATCCGTGAAAGGATACGTGCGACCTTGCCCCCTTCCCCGTCAAGGCTAAACGCTGATTTCGTCATTCTTTAACTCTCCTGCGATTCTTTTACTCCAACGAACGATTTTCCCGCCGGAAGACCAGTGAAGAGTGTACCTAGCAGTCACAATTAGCATGCCAAAACTTACTAAATGATGATTGGACCAAGCATTAACTGACATGGCATGAATTAGATAACATTCACTACTTAATTTCACAACAACTTGATATTATATGACTTCATTAGCTCTTGAAATATCTGGACTTAAACATGTCAAAGTAACAAAAATTGTAATCCTTTGTGAAATGATTAATATGTTTTAAATTTATTTGTATTTATTATAGAAGAAATCCGTCTATTTTCGACGAGCTTACTTTGTGGAAATTCATTGTAATAGGTAAGAAGGAAACGGCCGTAGTAATTTTCTACACTTATTTATGACCTCAACCGATATCGACGTTAGCGCGTCATTCTCAAGAGTTGTTGAGAATGACGTGTAAACGTAGGAACCAGTTGAGTTAATAAATGTGGAAAATTACTTTGGCTTCTTCTATCTTAGAACAAATTCCACTTAGACTATGGCGGTAGAAGAAATATCCTATTTTTTAGCAGGGATGGCGATCGAAACTGAACGAAAGTCAAAAACAGTAAAATTTCAATAGTTTTGTTCCCGGGAGCGAAATTTAGAAACGAAACGAAAAATGAATAAACCCGGTGAGCTAAACCCAGGGTCGAAACGAAATCGGAGTCAAAACTACTTCGAGTCGAAACTAAACTAAAACTCTAGGACGAAACGAAACACGGATTATGTTTCAGACCGGAGGGACGACGTGCTTCGTCTTCGAAGAGTTTAGTTTCCACCCATACACCGAGTATGAAGTATGGTTGAAGAAGTAGAGGATCGTCCTACCGCCATTAGATTCATAGAGAGCTCATATTATTACCAAAAACAGGAGAACAATGTACGCAAACAGGCCATTCGATTTTTAAGCTCAAAATGTTAACCTCTCTATTTATTCTGTCCACTCAACTTCTGGGATCTAAACTAAACTATGGGCAGCGGAGTTTCGCTTAATTTAGTTTGGTTCCTTGGAGTTAAATTTCGTCCCGGGTCGAAACTAAACTCCTTTAAGATTTTGTTTTCGTGGGGGAACGAAATGAATCTAAACCTTGTTTAATCTATATATAGGTGACGTTCTGAGAATATGAAAGAATAATAATGTATCACCAGGCATAGAATTGGGACCATTTCAATACTTAGATACAATTCTGTTTGCCGACTACACCAATTGAGCAAACTATACAACCTGAGAATTTCAAAAACCAAAACAAAGACTATGGCATTTTTAGGAAGCAACCCGATACGAACAAAAATTTTTATTGGGGATCAAGTCCTGAAGCAAGTGTCGCACTTCCAGTACTTAGGATGCGATATAACATATGACGAGGACAATATAAATAAATTTAATACTCTCCAGAGATTATGTGGCACAATTAGAAGAGCCTTAAAAAAAAAAACGAGAAAAAAATACAAATGAAATTTTATGAAGTATTGGCAGTCCCTACCGTACTCTACGGATCAGAATGTTGAGTACCAAAAAAGAATAAATTAAGGCAGATAGAATCATCGGAAATGATTTTTTTAAGATCGGTGAAAGGCTGCACAAGGTTGGATAAATTAAGAAACAATCAAATAAGAGATGAGCTGGGTGTCTATGCAATCACTGATAAACTACAAGACTACAAACACAGGTGGAAGGAACATATACTTCGAATGCCAAATGAAAGAATTCCAAAACAAGCAATGGAATATCAACCCTTTGGCAAGAGAATTATAGGAAGACCAAGAAAAATATAGTAATGAGGAGCCGGAACAGGTTTAGTAGCCTAATCCTGAAAGGAAGAAGAAGACGAAACTAAACCCAGGCCTGGTTTTTTTTTCGTTTCCCTCTGGATGGAAACGAAACATTTTCGTTTCGTTTGCTATCCCTGATTTTTAGCTCCGACATTGCCTGCCAATTTCCTCTCTAAAGATGCCTTAGCTTTCAAGGCACCATTACTTTAAGAGGTTATCTCCTCGAACGACTGAAGAAATGGGCGACCATTCTTATTAGGTAGGTCTCGGGTCAGAAACGTACTCTAATATTCGATTCCTCTCTCGAGCATTGATATCACGTTGGATGAACTTCGAAAAGCCAGCTGCCGGATACTAGCAATTGTCAGGCGTTTGCCACAACATAACCCAAGTGTACCCAAAATACATATCCCTATTCATAGTAATACATTCCCAGGATTGGTACATTATAACTCTCCTTTTCACCCTTTCTCAAGCTAGTTCCTTTAGCTCCCTGATATCCATCCTCTGCATTGTTTCCCTGTTATTGTTTATCTTCCACGGGGAACTTTTCATTCTATTCTCCCCTACTTTACAGTTTCTCTGATAGTCACTGCGTCGCATCTGTGGCGTAGCCAGGAATTTCGGTCGGGGGGGAGGGGTGTCCAAAACCAGAGGGGAAAATTTGTGAAAAACAGGGTAATAAGTAGAGGGTATTAAGTAGAGCCTAAAAAACTTAATTTGTTGAAGAAATATTTTATAAATTCATGGTTTCTCAATTTTTTTCTTTTATGAAGGAAAATAATTACTTACTTCCTCGGCACTACAGCCCGGTATGGGCTTTGGCCTCCCTCAAGACGCCTGTCCATTCTCTCCTGTTCTGCACTTTCTCCCACCATCTGACAATCCTCATAGCCTTTATGAAGGAAAATAATTGGGTTTCCATTTTTCGGGGGGGCGGGGAGGGGGTTCGGACCCCCCTGGCTACGCCAATGGTTTATATAACATTACCTATACCCCTGATCCTTCTCTGATGAATGGTACTCCACAGTTACCTGTCATCTCAAAATATTTGGTACCCTCGCTTGTCACCCGATCCGTCCATTTGATCTTTAGCAGCAGATCTCAAAATTCTTACAGATGAAATCTTATCGGGTTTTCCTACGGGTAAGTTGCTTATAGGCCGACGTTTCGATGGCTGCCTCTGCAATCGTCCGCAAGGAATGAGGACAATGGTCTACAAAAAACTCACCCGGTGGAAAACTCAAGAAGATTTCACCAGTATCGTACGCCGGGAAAGAACAAAATCATATCTCAAAATTCTTTTCTAGTCAGTTTTTCCAATTTTCATAAAAAGCCCATCAAATTTCCAAAAGCCCATGTTTCCAATTTTCAATTGCGATTCTTAACTTCTTTCATGTTTTCCCGGTCATTTTCCGCTCCGCAGTTCTGGGGGTTGCAATGCATGTAATCGATTGTGGTTCGGCGTCCCTTCTTCTCGCATCTTCAATGCTCTGCCGCCCACGCTTACTCCCAGCCACGTTTGACCTTGAGCCCATCCCCTCTTAATTTTTTTCCCTCCGCTTGATCCACGGGGGAGATTAAGGGGAAATTCCAAATGTTTCTCTCAGGTGCCCAAAAATTTCCGTCCTTCCTCCACCCCCTTCCTCCCAAGAACTCACTCCTCGGCGACACTTCGAAGGTTCCTCTCGCTGTCCCGTTCCCACAGCCTATTTGTTCATTCTGGACGTTCGTGTCCCACGCACAACCGTCCTGCCTCCCTCCGCTGTATTCCTCTTATGCCCTCGCCGCCTCTTAAGTCCACCAAATGCCAGCTGACCAGCACATGCGAACGGTTGTGTCCGTAAGGCCCTCCGTATCGGGACAGCGTGGGAATCGGACATTAGGGTATGGCATTGGTGTTGTCATTAGACTACGTTTTGGTTTCTCATGGAGGAGGATCGCATTGGTGTGGCGGCCAGGGCCCGGGCCCTGGGTCACCAACCAATACAGGGACAGTATATAGTATATAAGTAAGTATATATCTGTGGGGACACCCACCAAGAGTGAGCCTTCCGCCAATATACAGGTAAATCTAACAAAATCGGAAGAACAGAAAAAAAACATGTATATGGGGATTCGAAGAGAATCTGGGTTATATTAGGTAAATATGTATTCGTCAACATTGACGTTAATAAATGGTTAACGCTAATGATAAATTAACGCTCTATCCGTCGACGATGTTGATGTAGCTCTCAATGCAATCAGTGGCACGCAAAGCGGAAACACGAGTTGCGCGCGCAGCTCTTTGCGTATTTTGGGAAGACGAAGAGCTCAGTTTGGTACATTGATAAGAAATTTGCTAAAAATTGTGTTCCTAGCATTTCCTGTTATTGCGTTACAAATTGCAACACCTTGAAACCTGAATCCGGCTCTGGTGGTAGCTAAATTGTTCCCTTCCCTCCCTATGGATCCGGGTTCAAATTCCGGCGGTGGTAGAGATTTTTAAGGGACTGCCCGATTCCCTTTTCAATGCTTTGCAATGAGTGCTTCAATTGCAGCACTTGGCCCATCTGAGAGGACGTTATGTCGCACTCCCCTAAGCGCCTTTCTTTAACCCATTACCTCCCGATGACCTCATATGAGACCACTAAAAAAATTAAGAGATTTCAGGTGAAAGCTTGTATATCAATTAATTTAGAACGAATTTTTTAAAATATCATGTAGATATCAGAGAAATATACCTATTAGACATAGCATTGACGTTAGAAATGCAAATATACAGAAAGTTGAAGAAAGATTTGATGCTTTCCCGGCGAATGATGTGAGTAAACTTCTCTCGGGTTTCCCACCGGGTTAAAGGCTTCATAATGGCCGACGTTTCGAGCTCCGACTCGGCGCTCATCATCAGGGCTACTGGATGAGCCCTGATGGTGAGCGCAGATCCAGTAGCCCTGATGATGAGCGCCGAGTCGGAGCTCGAAACGTCGGCCATTATGAAGCCTTTAACCCGGTGGGAAACCCGAGAGAAGTTTACTCACATACAGAAAGTTAATTACGAAATCTGTTAATTTTTAAGCGATCTCATATGAGGGGGTGAGAAGCCAAAGGGTACAAGTGATTTTTTGTTCAAAACCGAGTTAGGTACAGATATTAAGCAAAGAAAACAAAAGAGATCAACTAGATATTCAGTAGTGTATTTGATTTTCCACTCCATGTTAGCACAAAACAGAGACTCACTCGTATCTTGCCACCAAATTTTTGCATATTTATTCCATAGATTTCGCTACCTAACTCCGTTTAGAAAAAATATCAATTGTGCTCCTTGGCCTCTCAACCCCTCATGTGAGATAACCGGGATGTAATGGGTTAAGATCAGGCAACTCCCGACGCGACGCCGGGTTTCTCTCCATCCTTTCGTCATGGAGCAAATGACCTAAGCTATCGGTCGCATACTTCAAACATGGGTCCGACTAACCTTGTTTCCAATCCCGATGGTCACGATGCAAATCTCGGTGGTGGTGTAAATTTTTCGGGAGAGCTCGATCCTTGTTTAGATGCTCCGGTGAGAGCACTCCCCTCCCCATATTTCATCTGCTGTGAGGGCGATTTTTGGCCTGATTTATAAATGCATAATTTAGATTTCTTACAAGGTAATTTGTAGATGTGGAAGAGCACATACGTTATAAATCCATAAATCGCTATCAATATCATTGATCGGCAATGTTAATATTGGTTGGCGGAGCCTTGCAATATTCTCGTATAAACTCGTCGTTTAATTCTGATTTTATGTCTTCATATCCTTAATTACTTGATCGAAATATTAATTAGAGAGCTTCTATTACCGTTCATTCCAAGTAAGTAGTAATAAGCAGAATAAAATGGTTTTAAAGTCATTTTTCTGTTTCCGGTAGCGCAAGTTCGGCTGGAATGACCAATGACTGAAATCATCCTGAGAATTAAGTTCTCACGATTGAAAGATGTCATCACGATGAGATCCTATCGCTCTCGGCAGTACCACGTCAGATAAAGATAGACACTGAAGCCGAGTAGAGTAGGTCCCGCGCCTTCGAAATGACTTTACTAGAGCGATGAAATCCGGTCACGCACGCTGTCTCCACGAAAACAAGGACTACGTGTCAGGCAGACTGCAGGGACTTCACCGCGTGGTTACAGCTCCGATGGCCGGACGAAAAGAAGGCTCGTGGTGGCAGGGGGTGGGTGGGTTGGAAACGCTGCCTATGGGGATGGCCCAGTCGAGGTAAGACCTTCAGCCATTCCCTCCGAGTCCGCATAAGTGCCATCAACGCCCCTTCTAAACGGGCCACAGTCCCGCATACGAATCGACGCGCGAGAATTTGTCGAATCCCTCTCTGACGTATGACGTGTTTTTCCTTCTCTTTCCCCCCTCCGCTTCGCTCCCCTTCGTCCCGCTCCATTCCCTCTTGAAGGCAATGCCGATCCCCCGCCTTCCGTTATCCACGGCCGTCCCAAAGAGGGTCTGCCAAAAGGAAAAACGAGTCGTGCAGCTCAAAAAAAAAACTGTGGGAAAGGTTCGCTGGAAATCTTGCGGAAATACAATTTTTTTCAATTCAATGTGAATCTAATTATATTATACTCAATAATAGGGTGGTTTCCTATTATTTTTTTATTGCCTTAATCGAAAGATTATTACTCCTGGAGTACGTATTTCACACTTTTAGATTTTTAAATGATAATATCTATTTTTCGCGATTAAATGAAAAGAGAAAATTTTCAAGCGCGCGAAAACGCGACGCGTTAGTAGGAATGATGGGAAATCTCTCCGTACGTCGTATTTCTGGTTCCCCCTCCGCCCGGTGAGGTGACCTTGAGGCGAGGCTTAGCGCTGATACGTCGCAGGCTGCCAGCGGGTAGCCTAGTGCCCTGCCGGCTGGTAGCGCTTGGCTTAAATAAGGATTATTAATACCTTATCAAACGAGGAAAACTTTCCGACCTTAGCCAGTTTTAATAAGTGATTATTAAGACATGTTTCCCTGAGCTCTGCGCCTCATGCATGCATTGGTAACCTCAGACGATGTATAACTCCTATCTTCTCCTATAGAAACTAGGTCCCTGTGACGTCACGTGGAGTGGCATCGCATGGGCGCCAATCTGGCCCTTTTCAAATGAGGATAAAAATGGACCATTGCCATTCGTCTAAACCGGCATTTATAAAACGAAATAATTTGTATATTATGAATACACTAATGGTGGGTAACGAATCGCAATTATTGCCTTTTGTTTTCTTTGATGAAGGAAACTACCCTATTAATGTAAGTAAAATAATTCATGCATGTTTTTAAGAGTACGCGAAGGAGTTTTACATCCACATACTACTCCACAAGCCGTCTCAATTAGCGTGGGTATTAGGACACCATCCGTTTACAAATGGAAAGAAAATGCTCGAACGAAATTACGCATAGCATTTATTAAAATAAAAAATAATAATTCTTATTCCTATCCGTTCAGCAAAATATCTCTCTTAATTAATAATTTCTGTCGGATCTGGAAATATAGTAGGGTTCTAAAATGATGTTCTCCATGTCGCTCATAAATAAATCTATCCTCAATCGCTCCAGCAATTCAAGCCTAGCGGTCAGCAAAATTATATTCCAAAAGTATATTATATTCCATTTTTATCCTATGTAAGCTAATAACAGCGCCTGAAATCCTTTGTACGATTTGCTAATCAACTTCTGATCATCCGCGATCCCAATCACTTAAAGGTAAATCCACCTTTACTCCGGAATCTTAATTTTTCACGCCTCCCTCGTAATCTGCACGGAAATAGCATGTGCGATAACAAGTGCGACGCCGTACCTCTGCCTATGCTCGCCCACTGTCGTCTGAACCTCAATTATTTCAAAAAAGGCTATTCGGGCTTCCAGCCGGGTGGTATCTCTCCATTCTGCCAACGACGCGACGCGACATCGCGACGTTTCGAAACTCGAGTCGTGTTCCTTGCTCAGGGCTCAGATGAGTCTACTGGAGAATTAATCCCGTTCTAAAAAATGTGGTCACAGAAGCCTCTGTAACCGTATTTAACTTCGCCTTATCATCCAGTTTCAATTACAATTAAGTTTTCCCTTCCAATTCTATTAGATCCCGAAAACGTCTTCCCAATTTCTTTCTATCGTCAAAGTAGATATTGAAACACATTTCGACGTCTCATTGGATCAGATGAAGTTTCAAAGTCAGTATGTTGGATTTTATATTAATGTAGGCGCCCAATACTTTGGGCGCCCAATTGCACTCCTAGTATACCGCTTGTTGGGTCAGAAATTTCTTTAAATTACAGGCTGTCTCGTTCTTGCTTTCTCATAAGGCCTGTTTACATGATACATTAACACTTATGATTTAATATCTGATTGTATAAATGATTTAGGTGGACCAGAACGGAGCATGTACGAATGCATGAACCAAATTAGATACGTTCTATTTTCTGTACATGCGTTCGCACAAGTTGGGTGTATACACGGAGCATATTGGCGTTCATTCTCGCGTTCGCACATTTTGTCATTAACTTTTACGAACTGATCTACCGTGTAAACAGTTATTTAAATTTCTCATTTAAGTCTTTTTTCCGAAGTTCTTATTTCATTGCAAATAAGTTATAATTGCATAGACAAATAAGTTCAGGCTCACACTCTGGGTACCTGCACTAAATAAAAAGTTAACCACATGATTGTGAAGGTATTCGTAAGCAGATAATGAAACGTTGGAAAAATGTGTTTTTTTTTCTGAAGGCCTATTTACACGGCGAGACCGAGTAAAAATAAAATTTTGAGACTTTTGAAAATACATGTGAGACTGAATGATACACGAAAATTAACAAAAATTTGAAATCACGAACTATGTAAAAATAAACGACAGAATACTCCGAGTTAAATAGTATTAGATAGAGTGAATATTGCAGCGATATAATCTTACCCCTGAATCATACGATTACATCTTTCCACTGCGTGAAAGCGTCAATGATAGATATTTCAGAGGCCATGAGAGAATTATTGTCTGAATCGAACGGTTTCCTCAATTTCACCGTCCTTTTTCCTGATTCATCCATTCCCAAAATATTCACACCTCTCCTTGCAATAACAGGCAAAAGTAGCGTTACAACCGTTCCATGCTTTTTTGGTTAATACTACCTCATTGGTGCTTTTATGGTCAGAAAATAGGACGCGGGATCTTAACCATGGAAGCCATCACTGAAAAAGTTCATATCGAATCTAAAATAATGCATGTACGAGGGCCGTTTTTTCAACTTCCGATAGCTCAGCAAAAGCACCATAAGAGCGTCAGGCGGGTACTGCGCGGATAGGGCAACTGGGCATCCTCCGCACCACACGCTCAAGTAATTTCTGACGTAAGATGTTAGTTTAACGTTCGTGGCAATCTCATTAACTACACTACCTCAATTGATTCTCCCGCCAAGTGTTTACTGCGGAGCGACAGCCAGAAAACTCGCCGAATGGCTTCAGCCTTGACTTTTCTTGACCTTTACGCCGATGAAAGAGGTTTTTATCGTTAATGCAGCTGCTCAGTGTGAAACATTACGCCGAATTCCCATTCAATACAAAAGAAGAGACATGCTGACTTCTGGAAGTGTTCTGATCCATGACAACGCCCGTCATCTCAGCGCTGATCAGCCAAACTGCTCCTTGAGCAATTTCAATTGGAAATTTTCGATCACCCGGCGTACAATGCCGACGCAGTGCCTTGTAATTTCCATCTTTACGCTGAAATGAAGATGTGGCTAGGATGGAAGCGTTTTCAAACGGACAATGAGCTTCAGGTCAAAGGCAACATTCATTGGAAGTCATTGGCGACAACATCCTATGAAGAAGGTATAGTTAAGCATGTCCACAGGCACGACCAATACCTCAATCGCCGAGGCGATTAAGTCGAAAGAACTCCACGAGTGTGCTCAATATTTTGCAATGGCATAATTTTTAATCGATAACTTCGTCTTCTCTTCATGTCCCATCGGAGCTTGAAAAAAAGCGGCCCTCGTACCATCGTCAATGTGGTTGGCAGAAAGGTATTTGGAGGAGGTATTTGGATTTCGACAGCATAGGTCATGTGCATCATAGGGAGAAGAAAGAAATGAAGGTTTGAAAGAAGTCATCAGCATTAGCCTCCTCTTAACGAAAGGCGCCATGGACACCAAGGGCGCAGCTAGGAATTGAGGCTAGGGGGGGTTTTAGGCACAACTAATACTGGGGAGTTAGGGAGTATGGAATACCCACCAGGGAAAGCGGGAGGTAAGGGCCCCTCCCCCAGAAAAATTTAAGATAAATTGTTCAAAATGGTAAGTTTTACGGCTTTCTGAGGGATATTTTAAAAATCCTTACATTATTCTATAAGTAATATTAGTCCAATTAAGTAAAATGGATTAAACTTTAAAAATTCTCTGAGCTCTGGGGGGCTTTATCCCCCAAAACCCCCCTCGCTGCGCCACTGATGGAAACAACGACTCAGAATTCCATTTGACGGACGTAGGGCTGAACTTGAAAATCCTTTCCTCAAAGAACTCAAGGGGGGAGTGGGCAGTCTGTGAAAAATCTCCTCCTCCACCAGGATGTGAACCCACAGGTTAGTAAGCCAACACATTGAACCACCCACCAACCCGTTACCCCGTTTTGCCGATGTGGTGTAACCCCTCCGTAACGCGATTGATTAATGAAATGGAAAATTCCCACATTAACGCTGGTTTTTAACGACTATTTGTCTATTTCATTCTGTGATTATTGTACAGTGCCGACACTACTTTAATGATCCACGCCATGCACTATCGTCAAGTCATGAAAATTTTATACATGAATCACTTTATTGAAGTCAAACTTATTTTATCCACAGGCTACGATCTACCTGAAACCTGAGATTGTGTTAGTTTCGAAAAGAACCAAAAAGGTCATCCTTGAATAAACACTTTAGGGTCGTCCACTGACGGCGAATATTGGAGCAAAAAAGGGTTCCAAGTACCTCCGTCCATACAGGGCCGGATTTACCCAAAGTTACACTCCAGACACCTCTCCATTGAGCGCCCTTCGTCACTTGAGCCCCCCCCCCCCCCTCTTCCCAGATTTTTATGATAAGGCATAGCCACTCGCATGAGGTAAGGTTCAGAAAAAAGGAATAAAGAGATATATGGCTGAAAGCAGAAGCTTATGCTTGAATTTTTACGCTGGGAAAACAGGCAATCCAATTAAAGAAAAACAGCTTTGAGTAAAACTACATGAAACAGTTGAACTTTTATGCAACTAAAACACTTTATGAATACCCTTTCCAAAAATAATGTCCAGCCTTAATTCATGAAACAAAAAAGAAGAGTTACTTCAAAAATAAAAACATTACGTACTGCTGTAACTGAAGAAACTGCCGCCCTTGAAGGTGCCCTTTGGACTGCGACGCATCGCGACGCCCCTAGGCACATGCCTATTTTGCCTTACGGTAAATCGGGCCCTGCGTCCATACCCTTCTTTGGCGTCATATCCGCTTCCCACGCCCTCTCCGTAATCTCTGTCCGGCCCGCAATGATGACTGGAACTTGAGTTGAGTGGAATAATTTCCAAAGGCGCCATGTCCACCTCTAATTACCATATTTCCACTATTTCACGGCACCATCGCCTACCCCTCCAACCGTGCACTCCATTACGAGACAAGACGTCATGAGTCAGGTTTCTCGTTCCGCCTTCGAAAGTTATTCCCATATCCGTTACTATTCAAGTGGCCCCCGAAATCGGACGGGAATTTCAACCTCCTGTATCTTTTTTTTACTTGTTCTCTGTCGACTTCGGTCGCCGTGATGGGAAGTTGGGGCAGTAGATGGCGCCTCGTTGGCGCCACGAAAGCGTTAGTCCGTCGTTTAAAGGTTGCCCTATCCCTTGCGAGACGAGAAGAAACGGCTTCGAGGAACCAAGGAAATGTTTATGCGCCCGCAGGAAATACATGTTAAGGGATGGATTCTTAGGTACCAAGAAAGTGATTTTAAAAAAAAGAGACAGATCCCACAGCAGTCAGTCTCATCCAGAGTCGTGAATCAATCGTTCTGCTTCCGAAAGATATCGACCCGGAAACGGTGACTTACGGTCTCTGGAATCGCATTTCTTGGCAGTCGAGTTCAAATCTCTTCAGGGAAATTGTGTTGGATGCAGAGGGTATCGTGACAGCCTAGGAAGTGGAGCGATCGGCAGATGATCCAGGGGTCTCGGGTTCGAAGCCAAGGTGAAGCCATCGGAAACCTTTCGATGAATCTTCGATGTGCGCAGTCGCGTAACTGGGGATATGCTTTGGGGGGATGGGACGACCAGCCTCCCACCCCCAAGGCATCGGGGGGGTCCGGGAAAACTTTTGAAAGCCGACATACCTGGGAATACATTTTACATAATTTTGGCACTAAAAATTTAACTTTAAGCTGATGCAGTTATTACATGTCCAAATTAGACAATAGCATTAATATTTTTTTCTGTGAGGCTTTGGTGGGGGGATATATCCACTCATCCCCTCCCATAGGTGTTATACCCAGAGCATGAATAAACATCTATTCTATTCCCCCGTAGTTATTCCACTGGATGTGCGAGTTAGCTCAGGGAAAGGCACGGGCCCACTCACCCCCTGAACACTCTGAAAGCACGAAATGCACGCGCGGGTGGAACAAGAAGAACTCTCACTTGCATGCACCAAGCTACGGGTGATGAGCGACTGCATGCAAATACTTATTGAATTTAAACGAGCGTTCTCTTTTATTTTTGTGAAAATATCATTTATGGTCAAAAAATCATATACTCCATTAGATTGATTACATGAGGAGGATGCGCCGCAAACAAGAATACATTCACGTTTCCCCACAACTTTCTAAGAGTTACAATTTGATATTAGACAGTGGATTAAATCATGTTAGCGATTTTAGGACGTTGACAGGTGAGCCATGAGTGTTAGAAACGCCACCCATGCAATAGGATTGAGAGGGAGGACGATCGGGATGTGGGAATGTAAGAGAGAAGAGGAGGTGAATTGGCTGCAGATTTGAAACGAACGTGGTAGAGCTATATATGATGGGTGAAGAAAAGAACCTTTTCGACGAGATAACGGAGACGAGAGGGTTTTTGAATAGAGTGAGTAATTAATGGGTAGGGGAGAGATACATGAAAGAGTTTTTCGGAAATGGCGAGAGAAAATGGCAGTTAAGGGCAAGGAAGACGACCAGATTCAATGATACATTGAAGAGGATTTATGCCAAAATTAAGCCAAAAAGTCCTTGCGGGAATAGGGGCAGGCTAGGGTGATAAGCATCATTTTCTATGTAAACTTAATTTCACAAGTTGAATATTTCAATTAAGGCCAGTCTTATAAAAATCTAGTGTTACAGAAAATTCTCTCTAAAAATATAAAATTTTTAATTGGTAAAACAATTGCATATTATATAATGTTTCATTTTTATCCCTTAAATTGTATACGAATCCTAGTCTCCAATCCGTCCACTATGTCGCACTCGTAATTATTTCATCAAAACTTACCGAAAAAAAGGATCGCAATGAGTGCATCATCATAATATTTTATGAAATATCATTTCGCATCCAGTCTGCACCTACTCGGGTTGTGTTGAATGCATGATAATTTTGTCCAAATTTAGTACATAATAGAGGTATTGTTGAGATAAAATTAAAAATTTTGTGGCAATTAGATACCATGTCCACAATTATCGTTCTTCAGACATTCTTTTAGTACATCAGGGTTGACTTTATTTGATGGTGGAATGTAATAATCGGTGGGACACCTTGAAGAAAAACAGGATAAGAATAATTATTATTGCTTATTATTACATGCATGTATATAAAGTTTTTTCAGCAAGTTTTGCTCCAGCAAGTTAATGCCCATGCCAGTGGCGTAACTAGGAATATGCTTTGGGAGGATGTGGGGGCTTTGGAGGGGGATGGGGGTGGTTAGTGGGGGCTACCACCAAGGAAACGGGGAGTTTAGGAAATATTTTGGAAAATAACATGCTTGAAAATGCACTCTACATCATTTTGACACTTAAAATTTAACTTTAAGCAGATGCAGTTGCTATATATTAATTCCAAACTAGATTTTTAAATATTTTTTTGATTTTTCTGAGGCTTTGGCGGGTATACATCCCCTCATCTCCCCCCATAGTTACGCCACTGATCCAGGCATATCATAATAATTATTCTTCTCCACCATTAGCAATGAAGAAGTGTATCACAGCTTCAAAAACATCCCCCCCCCTTTATAAGTATAACTGGGTACTTACATAGTATCACCATTGCTTATTTATGGAAAAATCTTTGGTTACTGAAGTTTTTATTTCTCAGTCAGGTTGGCTAATGAGGATATTGAAGTTGAGGAATGAGGAAAATCAAAATGTTAATGAGAATTTTTTTTAATGCCCCAATCCCCGTCCACTTGTTTTGGCAGCCATTTCTTTGTATTTTCTGTCATGCCATCTTACCTTTCGATTTCACTCGCGTGAAGGCAAAATCTGAACGATACCTGGCCAATAAAGGTTTTCGCACGATTCCTGCATACATTTTTGGCCTTCCTCTCGTGAGAAAAACAAATTTTGGAATCCCAGGTGGCAACCTAAAGATTTGAAACTGTGCCAACGACTGGTTCTCACTGGACCCCGAAAAATCACCCGTGTCATCCGTTAAGGGGGATGGTGGAACTTATATTTCTTGAAAAAAGATTTAATGCTTTCCCGGCGAATAATTTGGGTGAACTCCGCTCGGGTAGCTGGCGGGCCCGTGCGCCACCCTACGATTTACAGACTATAAATAAAATTGCTCGGATAAAATAAAATTGTTCGGATAAGTTCAAATAAAATATAAACTTCAAGAAACATATGGGGATGAACTTTTCTCAGGATTCCCACCGGGCTAGAAACCACACTTCTACCGTCGCCTCGAGCTCCGAATCCGGGCTCATCGTCAGGGTTGCAAAAACAATTAACTGCACGATATGAAGGCCAATTTCCTCGAAATGACATTCAGCCGCCCTGAGGATGAGCGCCGAAACCTGGGAGGTGGGTAATATGTGTTTTTCTGAACTTTGACTGAGCTTCGGCTGGGTCAAAAAGTGTCCAACAGAGATGATTTTTAAAATGATTTTTCGTGCATTCACGTATGGAAATAAATACCTCCTCGACTTTCAATTTTTAGGACACCTTAACGGTGCGTACTCCCAGCGCTAAGGACATTCACGGGCTCTCAGCGCTAAAAGCGCGCTCCCCTACCGCACTCATAGGGCCCAGACAGTGGGGTAGCCTGGAATTTCGTTCGGGGGCTCCAAAATCAGGGGAAAATGTTTTGAAAAACAGTATACTAAGAATATAGGGTTTTAAACTAATTTTAACACTTTTCATAATAATACGAAAGACTTCATTTGTCAAATGAATCTTTGGTAAATTCATGATTTTTCCAAATTTTGTTTTCTTTTATGAAGCAAAGTAATTGCGTTTTTATATTCCGGGGGATGGGGTCCGGACCTCGCCCCTCGCTACGTCATTGTGCCCAGAATGATTGTGGATATCAACGCGAGTTCATCAAAAGTGGAAAAATGTCACCCTTCCCACTTGGTCAATGATTTAATTAGTAACCGGCCTAATCCATCACTCACTCAGCAATTCAACCCAAAGGTTGGTTTGGATAGGTGAGGGTAGAGTTCACCCCAGGCGCGTGATTTTCACAAATTCTGGTTTTAGGGACCAATTCATTTCCCTGAGTCACCGCGCACGTCGAGGACTTTGTTCGGGGGCGTCCGAAGTGCTCACCCGGAATTTGATCCCACGACTCTTCCACCACCTGCCAAGCACTGATCTACCGGAATCCCATAAATGATTAATTACGGGCAAATCTGTCCTATCAAGGTTAGTTGCGTGTTATAAAATAGGAACCATGTAAAAAAAAACTCATTCTTGGCGCGAAAAAAAAGTGCGTTTTCCATTTGGCTTGTTTTATGAACAGAAAATTACGATGCAGCAAATTTTTAGGTTAGTAAGAGAGGGGCGCAATGGATAAGATCCGCAAGTCATAGCCGGTTGAACCAGTCTGAAAAAAGGTGCCTACCACTCTTGTATTTTCTAGTAAAGATTTTGCTCAATTTTGAAAACTTGCGAATCTCGAGATAATTCAATTTTCCGACGATGATTACGCCTACAGCCACATCTCTGTAGTACATAACAGGATCATTACAATCATTTATTTTTTATTTCGCTATTGGAATTTTTTGGGCGGGTCAACGGATAACCCTGGTTAGTAAACGGCAGCGGTAGGTAACGGTAAATAATATATATCCGCAGTGATACGATTCCGAAAACTATATTTGTTTTACAATCGCTAACCAGGCCCGTGCTGGACCCCTTCTTAGGGCGGTGGACGGCCATGGCAAGAGGGCGTCAGTACCAGTGGCACAGCGAAGGGGGGGGGGTTTGGGGGTTAAACCCCCCCCCCCACCAGAGCTCAGAGAATTTTTTTAGATTAATCCATTTTACATAATTGGATTGATATGTCTAATAGAATAGTGTAAGGATTAATAAAATATCCCTCAGAAAGCCGTTAAACTCGCCATTTTGAACCGTTTATCTTAAAATTCCGCAATTTATTAATCTCGCACCTACCGCTTATCCTGGTGGGTATTCCATACACCCCACACACCCCGGTATTAGTTGCACCAAACCCCCCCCCAGCCGTAATTCCTGGCTGAGCCCCTGGTCAGCACGATGTTGGGGGAGGACTACCAGAATCATTCAGAATGAATTATATTAATTTGAATTATTGTTTTATTTACTCAAGATGATGGTAACTATACTGTTAAATGAGGCATCTATATAATCAAGTTAACTGCTCAATATTACAATTGTGACAGTAAACTTTGTCAGTTTCAGAACAGGAGGGCGCCAAAGATTTCCAGGCTGAAGGGTGCACCGGGAGGGTGTCCCAGCATGGGCCTGTCCCCATCACATGATAGTATCGATGTAGAAAACAATATTTGTGCCTGAAAATGGTCTCCAGAACTAAATTTCTTAACTTGTCATGAATGGTACCAAACATGTTTTCTTTGAAAATTTGTTCAGTCGTACATACTCTGGTTCCATTATACACTCTGTGATCTACTGTTGTGGATCCACTTGTGCTGTATGTCGAGGCACATATATGATTTAATTTCATCATCGAGTATTCTTCAAAATAAAGCCAAACTCAGAATGAAAGCAACAAAAAGCATAACTTTTTAAGTCCAACTAAGACCAACTTGCTGTGAACTTGTATTAAATGTCGACCATGTACATTAACATTCTTTGAAGGCTGTTGAGGATATAATATGCTACTTCACTATATTTTATGCTTGGTCCTTTCATGCATATTTATCAATTTTATTGCGTATCGAAGTGTGCAATGAGTAAGATTCGCAAGTAGGAACTCAAAAACTGCTTCATATGAGTCATCTACAAAAAAAGGGTCAAAATTAAAGGCATTGTTAAATGAAATTTTATGGCAGGTGGTGGATACCTAACTGGGTGGCTGCCTGCCTGAAGGCAGTCATCTCTTGAGGAGGCTATTCTTTTATGGGGGGCTTTTTTCACGTCTGCTTCATCTCAACTATTGCAATTGTTATACCAAAAGCATTACAGCTGCATGCTTATAATGACTATCACTAATATAGTTAATGTCTTCCCTTATCAGAAGAGCTAATACTAAAAAATTAAAAAATAGAATACACAGCTGGCCTATTTGGAAAATTTAAATTTTGCTACCTTTTTACATGCTTTATGTCAACAATTGTTCGCTAACACAAGTTTGTTTAGTTTGTTAGTACCAGTAGTACCTTCTACAACTTTTAAATTAAGTGAAAAATGAGGTAACACTGCAGTAGCTACTGTCCTAAAAGTAATACACCCTTGACCAAGATATCTATTTAAAATATCCTCCATTCAATGTCCGTCCATATCTGATCCCATTTGCAAAAACACCAGAGAATGCAACAATTAAAGCTAAATATTCCATTATAAGTCATTCAGTTCCACAAATAATGTTATTTAAAAATATGTACAATTTCACACAAACTATGAAGTGTCATGCAAGAGTTAATTTTCTTTGAAGCAGAAATTATATTGAAGACAAACTATCATCCACCACCACCATAGATTTATGTAAAGTCAACGTAGGTTTCATGTTGATTCAGCTACTAAACATCCACCACAACGGTATTTCCACAAATCAACATTGCATCCATGTGAACTTCATGTTGATGCCACCGACCTTTCTCACTGGGTACCCTCATATGCATCTTTACCACACTGCTCTAAATATCCAGAACTCACTTGCACCACCTCTATAATGTATTCAAAAACCTAGGGTTCAAAGGAATTCAGAGAAGGTTCCATTGCATTGCAGGCATAAAAATGAAAGAGGTCATAAAGGACAACAGGGAGACTACTTGAAAAAAATAAAACCTTTTAAATAAATAAATAAACCCCTGAAATAAAAGCAACCTCACTAGGATAGGGGTGAAAGGTGAATATCTGAGTAGTATTTTAATATTTCATCACTTGTGGTGACATTGTATGCTTGTATTGCTATTGCGGCATTGCATTGCTTTTGGTTATGGAAATAATAAAAAATGTTGATCCCCTTTGATGCATGCTTTCTGACTTAGCTTAGGATGAAATTTAACGAGAATGTTGAGCAGATAGAAAAGGTATGATAATCTTGTGCAGTCGACAGTGCTTTTTCATTCACTCATGCTCTTATTTATGGTTCAGATTCCATGAATATTAAAATGGCGCAAATTAATTTCTATTCCTACCTTGCAAAATTATGCCAACTAAAAGCAATTAAAAAACACTTCGCAAAAGCAATGTTTAATTATATATATTTGACTTGTGAATGATAATTCACAGTATTTCTCATGAAATCTCATAATAAATTTTAGCTGCTCTGGTTTTCCTCAGGGCATGGTCAAAATTTCTGGCGAAAAATAGCAAAAACACATGTTTTCCAAGAAGCAAGAAAATTTCCCATATTCATAGCAAAATTTCAGTATCTCCGTCTACTTTAAGGGGGCCTCTTTCTCTTATTTCTGTAATGTGCTCCTCATATTGGGAAGGAAATCAGCTTCTCATTCATGTATTCTTAAATGCCCAGATGCATTTTTGTGATGGTCAAGGTAATAAGTATCACTAGTACATATTCCCACAAATTGATGGAGCTGATTCCATGCACGCACGTCTGTGACGAACATTTTTTGGTGAAAAGTAGGGGGCAAGACTGACTGATGAATATGTACACTGATAGAGAAAAAGAATTTTTCATCAAAGTTTTTTGTTGGCTTCAATGATAATTACCAGGCTTCTCCAGAAATTCAAAATTTCCTGACAATTCCAAGTTTTCCCAGATGAAGGGTGCCCCCTTACGTTAAAGTTTAAATTTCACCAGCTCAACAAAAAAGGTTGAAAAATGATAGATTTCAAATTGATAGATATCAGACATTAGATGAATTATCGCTGCGAAGTTTTGCATACCACCAAGGTATCACGGAAAGTAATTAACCACCCCACAAACTAACTTTCTTGAGACACGTCATATTAACTGCACACATTTCAGCTGAAGTCTAGAATGACTATAAATGTCAGCATAATGAAAACTAATTTCATACCTCATTGAATGAAATTTACCTACAATTTATCGATGTATGCGACTTGACAACTAATGGTCAGTATAGCTAACCCACCGATCACCTGAACATCCCTTCCTAACCCCCTGAAGAAAATTTCTGGTTACATGCCAGGCTCTGAAGCTAATAACCAAGGCCATATTGAATACATCTAAGTGATGAGAGCAAATAAAATATGGAAATAAATAAACAAAATAAAGTGATTAAAGCACAAATGGTAATATCCACACTATTTTATTTATCACTCAAATCAAATCTCAAACTCAGGTCAAAATCCTTGAAAATGACACCAAGTGTCGAAATCATGGTCGGTTAAATGATAAATAAAATAGTGTGGATATTACTATTTGTGCTTTAATCATGGACATATCATTATTCCACAAAATTAAGCCGGAAACGATTTTATTCGAAGATAAAGTGAGTTTGAGACGATGACCATCATCGATGTTGCAAGCTCTTTATTGAAGTGTGTAATATAGCTATGCTAAAAATACTTAAATAATGTCAAAAATTCAAAGTGTTAGGACTCATTCTTTCACAAATTTGGTGTGCATTACTAATCTGGCAATCTTTTGGAAATGAGACGCTATATTGAGGAAAGTTATCATTTGTCATCCAAGAGACCAACAGGTGATTCATCCTATCATCTGGGTGCAAAATTAGGAAGCAAGCATCCTGTAAAAGGCCCAAATATGAGAAGGGGAGAGGTAAAGATTCAAGAAAGGAAATAAATCAACCCCTACTTTTCTTTGGCGATCTGACACTTCCCTTCGATGCCAGTGGGGTCTTTCTCACACTTAGAGCTCTAAGCAATATCTTTCCTTTCGGGACCTCATTTGAATTCCATTCACATTTTTTTATTAAAGACATGTCATATTTGGACAGATCGTTTTTTTAATAATGTGCATTTTACTACTCTAGCTCTCTGATCCAGTTACATCACCGATTGCCCTAAGTTACTTTTTGTCAACGAAGAGCCCAATAGGTCAGCCCCCATAAATAGGCGACTCATCCAGCAGCCAGCCCCCAGAAAAAGTAGTACCCAAGCAGGTCCCCAAAAAAATGTCAGTTGGCATTAGGGGAGGGAAAAAATGTAATGCTCCAAAAGATACCAGTTTTCATTGTTATCACATACTCTAAGACCTGCTGGAGGCCAGGGCAATAAGAAGGGCAACTTCCCAATTGCGGTGCACAGCTTTGTTCATCTTTCCCCTCAAGATCCCTGTCCCCATTCCACTTCCGACTGAGACGACTCAAGGGGACGCTCACCCATTAAAAATAAAATTTTAAATTGCAGTCAATCCACTTCGTAGCAGCTAACTTAAAATATTGTAAATGAGGAATGAATTATAGTATCAAATAAGGCAGCAAAAATATAGTCAATCATTGTCAACTTGGAAACAAGTAATTTTCTCCATCATCCTTTTAAAACTTATCTTCAAAGCTCATTGCACTCATTTCCCTCTCTCTATTACTTGCTTATAACTTCAATCTCACAACAGGAAATATTGTGTATGAGTCCAAAACACTACATTAAATGTTTCACACATTCAATGTAAAGCAATTTTCTTAACAGTTAATCAAAGATCGCACAAGGAAGTTACATGCACCTAGGAGAGTTTGAAACTCAGGTTCCATTAATGTTTATTTGTCTACAAGGGTAAAATGCCAGAGGTGGAATGTTTGCAGCCCCTGGGTACTAATGGAGATGTATTGAATCCAAAAAAGCCTTCCAACATAGGTATTTGGTTATTTCAAAAGTAAAACATTTATTCATGGGGGATAAATTCATACCTATTCATTACAAAACAGTTTAGTTTTTAATTGTGAGCATAAATTATGATTTTGCGTCAGAATCTAAATACATTTTATACATTTAACACAAGTGAAATGATCTAGAAAGGGGAAACCAAACTTTGAGAAAAACTTTCAATGACGGCTCCAAACAATTATGTATCATGGAATAACTATCTTCACAATTGTGCAATCATTCATCTACATCAAAGTATCAAAATAACCTACAAGTCACTATAGAATATTATACACACTTGTGGAAGAAACCGAATCAGTCACAGTCACAAAATGGCATCTTTTTTCAATCTGTACTTCAATTCATGGAAATTAAATACGTAGTCAGAGGCTTGAATAAAAATAACTAAGAATTTAACACTAAATTTTCAAAATACAAACCTGTGCTGATGGCCCAGGTAATTTATAGTCACGTCATAAGATCTAAAAAAGATGCCAACTTCTTTCTAAAGATATCATCCTATCTGCTTTGCACTAATCCTCACATTCTCTCAAACACATTTCAACAAGACCTTACATCTAAGTTGTTTATTTCAAGGATTGTCTGTTGTAAAAAGGTTTCTGCACTTAAAAGTATGCTACATTAATAAATATCCTTTTCTTTCACAAGAATATCAAAAGGATTTTATATACAACCCTTCTCTACATTGGTAAAAATTGAAATCTGTTACCTTTGAAAAGACTTTGTTTTTCAATACTTTTTTACATTTGAGGAGAAGGAAAACATTGCCTTTTCAAAGAGCTCCTGAAAAAGGCAAAAATATATTTTTATAAACCTTAAAAATTAAAATAGTGGCTCTCAATGCAGTATACTTGTGCATAGAATAAGGAAATCCAACAATTTTCAACCTTCATCACATCCACTCCAGGCTAACATGCAATTTTAAAAACACACATACTTAGCATCACTGTTTGAGAGGTAAATATCCAAAGTTTTAAGTGACAGAAGAAAGAAGAAAAGTTGGAAATGTGTAAGCATTAGAGTCTAAACAGAGGTTATGCATTGATTGGTTCATTTGCCTCCAAAGTCAAAAGAGCAAGACATACAAATTTACTGCAGTTAATTTAAATTTAAATCCCACAAAGAGAGCTGGCAGTGCAGTGTTATAAAATCATTAGGCCTAATCAAAATTTTTCCAAGATGATATAAATGACAGCTTCCCACAATCTTTTTGGCGTACCCATGCAGATTTCTTGATTCATTAAAGTGTTAATAACACTGTGACAGAAATTCCCCACTTATGTTATCAAAAACGCTGAAATGAGAAATTTAATGTTCCAACTGTCCTGATTTTTCAACGTCTAGGATCATTGATACATCTCTTCAAGTGTTAAAACTTACTCATAGATTCACATCGAGAGCTGGCAGTGTACTTTTTTTTATCAAATCATGTCAGCTACTTTAACTTGTCAACATTAAATTACAACCTCCACAATACATTATCTACACTTAAAACATCTACAATTTAACATATACAAAAGTGGTTTCATCACATTGTTTCAATGAAATTTTTCACTTTAGGTGGGCATGGAGGAAGGCATCGGGAAACAGTAACATGAAAATAGAAAGTTTTGAAACAATAGAAATGTTTGGAAGTCAAATTGTTCACATAATATTATCTCCCTTCTATCAGACGAATTCAGTAAATAGCACACACAAATAGGCATAATGTTCATGAGCTTAAATAATAGTGTTCTCAAACACACACCGAAATAGAGGCACTCGTGCAACTGTGCTTAACATTCACATATAACATTCACAGGCTTTTTCCACACTGATTATGATCAATGCAGAACAGGAATCCATTTAACAATAAAATAGCTATCCACAACTACAACCCACACCAATCACTCAAAAAATATGTTCACACAAATAAAATATTATTTGTCACGTATAACACACACCCTTATCATGCACTTCCCAAATGATCAACATATTACTGCAGAGAGAGTCACAAGTTTCAGTGTTGACAGGAAGAGATTTCTGTGTTTTGTAGTGTCAGCTACTAATTGGAAGGCTAATGTTAATGGCCTGAGATGGAGAAAGTTATAAAGGTCTATCATACCCTTGGACCGGGCAAAGAAAGCAGATGAGCATGTTAATTACAAAAATTTTTCTCTGCTATCAGCATAAATAATGCACCTCTTGATCTCCTCTTTCTGCAAAAGACTAAAACTCACTTGCTTTATGCACATTTTAAAAATGAAGTCAATTTAAGGTATTATAAATTGATTTTGCATCATTATCACTGATTTCAATAAATTTTAAGCAAATGATAATGCTTAAACCTGGTATCAAAAAATACTTTTTAAGCAATTAATCTATGAGAAAGATGATATCCCTATTTCCTCATTACTACTAGCAATGAACATCTATAACCTAAAACCAAGAGCACTTCAAAGTTTTCATCAATTATACGCTTCATCTCAAACCTATCGAACTCCAGCCGATTTAAGCTTCATGCTGTTTTGACATATTTACACAGGTACATTCAAGCCAATCACAAACAATTTTCATCATTACGGAATGCACCTGGCCATTAGCAACAAAAATTACACCCACCCTCATCTTCCAATGAGTAAAGAGACAAGGCACAAGAGCTAAACTAGCTTCTGAGTAAACTATTTTATGGAAATATGCCACTGATCCAAATAAAATTCCTTCCATAATTGGATTAAAGTGCGTGAAACGACTCAATGTAAATAATATGCTTATACCATGAATGCTGGATGATTTGTGATCTATGTGAGATTTAAGGCAATATTTAAAAATTTCAGTTCCATAAGAGTCATTAACTCTATCTCTAACTATAAGCCTTTAGCAATTTATAACCTTCCCATCAGTCTATAGAAAGTACCAAAATGTTCGGTTCCTTATGGATTCACTTTCTATGCTTTGCTGTTTCAAACAAATTTCATTTTGCACCATGCTATCTTGCCGAGAAAATTTCACCCTTTCTAATGAAAAAAATTACATTTTTCCAAAACAGCTCCCGTAGGCACGTTATAAAAGCAACCCCAATATCTTCTTGAGCTAATACCCCAAAAAATAAGTCTTACGACTAACACTTATGCACACACATTATATGAAACATACATGTGCACATACTCATCTAATTTCATTGTAATTTTTCCATATGAAATAATCAGACATATTCATCTTGGTTCTAGGTTACGTTCATGTGATTAAGAGGAAAACTTAGGAATATACAAAAAAGATCACTTACTCTGAGTCTATCTTGTAAGTACAGTGCTCCATCTGCAAGGCATTCATGAGTCAGGAAATGTGAAGAGCTTCAGATCATAGATTAATTTTGAGAGAAATTTACGGAAGACAACATTTTGAACATTAACCGATGAATTAATACACAAAGCAGCAAGAGAAACACGGATTCCATATCCTCGCTGAAAACGCAATTCAAGTGTACGAATTATGAATACACAGATATAACATACATTATATTAGCAACCAATACCTCATCATATGCACAAAATCTCTTTAGACAATTTCTCCCTCTTTCACACATTTTTGTTAACATATAGTATGATATATTTTAAATCTTCTGATTTGTACAACTTTTAAATGTACATTATGAAGGTAGTTATGGCATCAACAACAACAGCAAGGTTTAGTTTGGGGAGAGAAAAAAACTATTAAAAAATATATAAAGGCTAGGTTGAAGTCATGCCAGCTGAAATAAGAAAAAAAAAACAAATAGAAACATTACAAAAAATTAAAGTACGGGTGAAACAATTCATTGCAGCTTCATAAGGACTATGAAACTTGATTTCAAATGCACCCCATTACCTTTTTTGTACTTACATGTCAGCGACAATAATTGGTCAAAATAATGACAAAGTAAAATGCTACTCAAATACGCAGCATCTGAATATAAGGCCAGGCATTTGGTCATAGCTGAATACTAATGTACATCTGAAGCCAGCATTTCAGAGAGACATTTTAAAAAATGGCAAGAAAATGTTAATTTGATTGAAGCTAGAACCAACTTCTGGTATACATTGAAATCTGATTGTGGCATTCCCTATTGAATTTTACCTTAAATAAATGTTAAATTATAGCATCTACTGGAAACAACAAACTATAGGTGAAAAATTATATTTTCTATACTTGATGACCAAGCCAAGAAAGAAGAAATAGCTAAACAAACTATATACAGCTGTCAAAGAAAATTTGTTCACAACGACACAAAATTTCTCAAGTAGCTGGTAACCACAAGAAATCTTCCAGGCTAAAAAAAATTAAGAATTAAGTAAATGAGAAGATGAATATTTAGTAAGCTGAAGATGTAGATATTTAAATTGCAAATCATGGAAACTGAGACTTGAATGAATTTTGTAATTGTAAGGTCCAACTAAGAATCTTAAAAGGAAAATGAGAGCTATTTATTTGAATACTAAGCCTTCAAACTGGAGGATCCAAGCTGAATCGTGGGTTAATGCACAAATGATACGTTTTTAATTCAAAATCTAATAAATAAAGCCAACTTTTAAACCAACAATAAATTTGTACTAGGATACAAATCTAATGATGCAGCATCTTCACCTGCCTCAAAAATAATGTTAAATGATAATTTATGATTATTGATAAGAATACAATATTTACATCAACATTTACCAGGAAGCAGATGCTTTGACAGTGCACAACCAGCCTAAGCATAAATTGGTGGCATAGGTATTTGGGACAAGATTAAATAATCAAACAAAAACTTCCTATTTAACCAGTTCAACTTGGATCATGAGGATCATTTATTGGTATAATAATTATATAATTCTTCAGTGTTTTCCAATATTATTGTCTAGTTATTCTTAATTCTTGGGCCCAGACAATAGCTTCCAAATAAAATAAAAATATGATGATATCTTGATTCAGTTAATAGAAAAATAAATGATCCTCAGCTAACGATGCAAGCAAATTTTGATTTTCCTCTCTAGAAAGGCTGAGCCAGATTGACTAAGTACCTGAGATACAGCCATCACTATTCTGAGGTCATGATTAGAGATGGACTTTTTAAGCATTTTAGAGATCATCATAGCCCTTTCAAGCTTGGCTTAAAGATTTGCAGCTCTAGGCAAAGCCAAACTCTGTCAAGGAACAAAATTATGACGAAATGTAATTTCAGCAAAACTTGATCGTTCATTACACTGGAGAAAGTGCTTCGGCTAATGATTCAAAAAATTGACCCAGTATTGTTGTACATTCATCAGATAATTGTATGCAAATTCTGCATAAATCACGTTAGAGGGGTTAATTTCATTTGATTCCAAATTGAATTTTTATTTTCAAAAGATTCAATTAGTTCAAACTCACAATTCAGCATACCTAATGAGTTAGACATACCATTAAGATCTGATTTCCATCCCTACTCATGTTTAAATACATACACACCATGCACTTAGTACCCTCAAGGATTGGGCTATCAATAAACATCAGTGAGCAAATAGTATCTCAATCCTATGAGATGGGCAGTAATGAAAGTATCATTGCTGATGACAATAGAGATCAAAATGGCTGAATAATGGGAGTTACAATTCATGCTGAACATGAAAAATGAGTTATGCATGAAAAAAAGCACAGATCCAAATGATACATGAAAAATATACAGTTCCATACACATTACATCAAATAATATATATCTTTAAAATTATTGATTTCCAATGTAGCACTTTTTAGTACGTACAAAAGTCTTAATTTTAAGCAATAAATTAGGTTTAAATAACCTCAAACATTTAAAAAAACAATGCCGAGATTTCATAAACTCATTTGAGTTTTGAGCAAATATAAAAGATTACAATACAAGGCGAGGCTAAAATGATCAGTTCTTCAACTTAAAAGAGTTGATTAAATAAATAAATAAAACTTTATAAAAGGCAAAATAATACTGTTTGGTTGCAAAACACATGAAGGAATGTCAACATGACAAATTTACATGAACTAATTCATGAAAAGAATTACAAAAAGCACCCTTTTGACTGAGACATTGCTGCCAGCTATTAAACCACAGACGGAGCAACACACAGACAACATAGCCATTAGTGTCCCAAGTTACATTACCCACACATGTTGACGACGCACATTTCCAACATGGCAGCTGGTCAGCTTGATTCTAACCAACCACCTGCCATTACTACTCTCTGAAAATACAAGATTACTTTTATGCCTCTGAAATTTTCCTTTAAAGCCAACACCACTGATATCATATCATCACGACAAAATCTGACCGCATTGCTGCCACTGAGGAGCAGAAAACACGGCCCAGTTACAGAAACATCATCATCATTAGTAGCCCTGATTCGCTCTCAATTATTTCATGAGAGCCACAGAGCAAAACCAATGAACCAAGACACCAATACAAAAGAGCAGCAGATGGAAATGACTTCTTATTTAATTCAATTTTTTCCACAGTCCCTCACCCCTCCCCCGAGATCTAGACACAAGAAAATTGATTCATCCCCACAAGGCACCTCTCTCTCTTCCTCACCGGTCTGTAGTGCCCGCCTCATAGAGGGCTGCCTCGTCCGAGTGCTTGGATGACCCGGCCCTAGGCTCCCTGTCTGTCCACCTCGAGTGCGAGGGACCCGCCACGGGGGATTCCACTGAAACAGGCGTCTGAGAGGTCCTTCCACTCATCCCGCTAGAGTCCTCTTTCCGCCTCTTCCCCCTCCTCACGCCCCCTCCACTGCCACTCTGTCCCACACTGCTCCCACCCCCACCAGCACTGTCGTCTCCGCCCCCTCGGGGGCTCTTCCCCCTCCCTGCCGCAGCTGCTGCCCTCACAATGCCCGCCACTTCCTTGTCCGCAGCCGCCTCTTCATCCTCCACGCCCACCACCACCTCCATCTCCTCCTCCTCTTCCTCCTCGTGGCTGATCCCACGCAGCGCCGTCCTCTCCTCCTCCACCGGTGCGTACCTCGGTTGATCACATCGAGAGAGCACGGCAAGCAACAGAGCTTCCAGGGCACACACATAACCCAGAGCCTAGAAAATGCAAAAGTCAATGATGTGAACCAACCAAAATAATTCACTATTCACACTAACTGCCATGGGAAAAAATAAACTTGCTTAAACAATTAAACCTAAGGGGTATAACTGGTGGCAAACCTGACTGGCAGATGGGAGATCCAGATTCGAATCCTGGCTACGAAAAATTGTTATTTTCTTGATGAAGTTAGATTCCAAGTCCATGGAATATAATAATGTGATTTTTACCATCATTAATACTCCAAATTAGGAAGTTTCTGTTACCTATGCACTTATGTATAAATTCTAGTAGCTGTTCCTCAAAGAAGGAAAATACTCCAAATTTATAGGGAATAACACAATTGTCTTCAAACAGAAGAAAGTCTGTTTGCTTATGAGCCCAGAGCTGTATGAATGCGAGAAACAAGTGTCTTTCAACACAAGTGCTCCAAAGCTGTGCAAAAGGAGCTCAACTATGTAATGAGCACATACTACTCCCATTCCTGTGAATAAAATTGGCGCGTGCACCGCTATTATCTGACGAGTCGTATAAGTGAGGTATTTTATCTAATTGAACTATAAAAACACATTTTATAACCGAGGTAGTCGGATAAGTGAAAAGTTTCATAACCGAGGGTGGAAATACATGGGTTCATATGGGGTTATTCACCGGACCAAAAAAATCGGTGTATAAGTAGGTCATCGTATAACTGAGAGTCGTATAACCGAGGTTCTACTGTAATTAAAAGCTCTAACAAATAGCTTAAAATTTTAAATGCAACAAATAGTTGTCAATAAACATTCTATGCCCATACATACAAATTATTCAACTTACCCCTGTTACAATGAGTTGGTCACGAGTAT
The DNA here is from genome assembly GCF_921293095.1 of Ischnura elegans. Lineage (NCBI taxonomy): Eukaryota > Metazoa > Arthropoda > Insecta > Odonata > Coenagrionidae > Ischnura > Ischnura elegans. The sequence goes on along the minus strand of NC_060246.1, from coordinate 79,130,539 downwards.
GCTTGGACACCCAACCATATGACACTAAGTAGATGTGAACCAGGTGTAGAAGCAAAGACGAGCTCACCAAGTAAGCAACACTAACCAAGACAAAGAACCAGCCATTCTGAAAATATAAAAATTAAGGTAAAATGGATTAAAAATTCCTACTCCTGATTTGATACATCATAATAATAGCACAAACAACAACATGGTTCCCACTCAAACTAAAATACAAAATTCACGGTTTTTTCCAGGTTTTCACGGTCTAAATGTCATCACATTCACGGTTATTAGATACACCGTTTCAGGCATAAATATTGATCGCGTAACAATCATCAGCCGCACGTTAACTAAAAATTTAACAAACGCGACAGACACAGTGAATGCAAATGCAAGAATGAAAGTGCTATCTCTCATGGCATGACATGTCGTTTGCAAAATTCAGCTCCCGCTAAAGGTTGTGAGCGGGAAAATGGAGGGACCAGGATGCCAGGGAAATTAAGAAGTGTCTAAATTTTCGCAAGGGTTAATGAACACTTTGGTTACCAGTCTTCCCGCTTTGGTACAAGCTTAAGGTCAATGTGTCATCACGGCACACAGGCCAATAATTGCACTTAGAATATACGTGTGCAGATATATGCGTGGACATTGTCTACACATGAGGGACCTTGAAACATGATCGACATATCAATTTTATTTTGCTCTTTCAATCGTAGTTATAAAATCAATTTTGAGAGATTTTTCAGGTTTTATGACAAAATTCACGGCTTATTCACGGTTGAGTGGAAGCCTTGAACAACGAACCAAACAAGAACTCCTATAAAATAAGTTTCCTGGAATACCACAAAGTAAAGCAAGAGTTAGCAAATTTTTTTTTTTTACTCCTATAAAATAACCAAAATCCTACTCACAGTGAATAGCCAGAATGAAAAGGAACTCCAGATCAAATGGAAAATTTCAATTTATAATGGAAGGTCACACTTGTTACTTCTTATGAACATAATAATTTGTAATTCACGTAAAATTCTGTGACAAATTGTTTTATGGATGCTTAATAATGACAAAATATTGATTCTTACGGGAAGGTTTATACATAGAACTCATCGCTAAGGATTTCAATTTTTGAGAGTCAAAATTTTGAATTACTCTGAACAGTGATGGAAAAAGAAACAATCGAAAACCTCAGAATAAACTTTCTGAACAAACAAGGTCAACCTGATCACTTACACATGGCAAAAATCAGCTAAATTAAAGGTTTAACTTGATTATTTAAGAACCTTTTATAATTACGAATAAGTCATCCACTCCAGGCCCGGACTGGCCCGCCGACCCATCGGCACGTGGGCCGGTGGGCCCTAAGAAAAATGCGTTCTTGCGCCCGCAAGTTAAAAGATCCTAACTGCTATGATGTTCTTGATTATTTTCAAATCAACAACGCCTTTGTCGGACTATCTTCAAACAAAAAATTTAGATTATGCACAGGCTTGGAATTTGATTTCATCAGCTCAAGACAGTCTTAAGAGAATAAGAGAAGAGTTTTCAGGCATTGTCCATGCTGCAAAAAACTTTGTCAAGTTCATGTCAAAAAGTCTGATTAATAAAATCGAAGAAAATCCAATTTTGGCTCAATATTCCAACAACATCAGCATAGAGAGTGAATTGCCAGCCAGAAGACAGAAAAAACAGAAAAAAATGCCAGATGAAACAAGTGATGAGGTCGTAGAAACTCCATTCAGCAGTGAAGAGAGTTTTAAAGTTAATGTGTTTTATGTGGTTGTTGACCAAATTAACGCCAGTATGGAAGCAAGGTTTTCTCATCAAAATCAAGTTTATCAAGATCTTTCATGCTTTGATCCTGTAAGATTCTCTGAGTTAAGAACAAATGGAATACCAGAACATGCATTGGAAAAAATATGCACTGTGATCCCCAACATTGACAAAGGCAAGCTCCAGGAAGAACTGGAATCATTTATTGAGCAATGGCCAAGCTTTAATATGAATTTACAAGATCACTTTCAGAAGGATTCCAGTGACATTGACGTGAGTTTAAGTTCTAAATCAGAAGATGAAGATGAAGAAACAATTTGGTGTAAAAGCAACGACAAATGCCACTCCTGTGTTAAATGTGCATACAAGATACTTTATCAGTACAAACATGTACTCATTAATGTATCCGCAACTCCACAAGGCTTACAAGTTCCTTTTAACAATACCGATGACCCAAGTGAGCTGCGAACGTGCATTTTCAAAGCTGAAGCTCATAAATTCGAGAATTCGTTCATCCATGAGCAATGAGAATTTGGAATCTCTCCTCTTGATGCAGTCGGAACGAGAATTAGTCACAAAGATAAGCAATGAAAATTTTTTAGATGAACTCTGTTTCTAAAGCAAGGAAATGAAGCGCCTACTTTCCTTCTGATAATTGAAGTGGGCTCCAAAAAAGTGGCCTTCACAATAATTAGTGATAACTTCAGTTTTCAGAGGCTGTTTTTTATTTCTACAAAGATATTTTTTATTTTGTATTAATTTTATTTCATAAAACAGTTAAATACATCTCTTGTTTCATGTATGATTTGGATTGCATAAATGTATACATAAATAAAACGCTTTTATAACCTTAATCTTACTTACAAGTTTTATCTTTTCCATTATTCAAACATCGTAAATAATGGCAGTAGCGTAATTTGTAATATTAATAATAAATATCTTTGAAAATATTAAAATATAAAATATTTAGAATATATCCATCTAAAGTAGAAGACATTACACATGATCATTTGGAGTATTCGCTTGTTAAATTTGTGTACCTTCTATCACATACACGTTGTAATAGTTAAATAGCTTTTTTGAAACCATTGTTGTAAAAAAATACCATATTTTTTTCAAATTTTACCTTGTGAATTTCAAAACAATATCCCATAGCCCTACCCTCGGATTGCGCCCTTTCTTAAGTTGAAGGCAGCGCCCTTTTAGAGGTCCCAGTCCGGCCCTGATCCACTCCATATTATTTCCAACCAAAAATTTATTTTAAAATTCCATTCAAAATATAAAAGGGGCTTTCACATTTTTCCTCTCACCCTACAGGGTTACCAGAAGAAAGTAAAATGGCATGTAAAACCTTGAATACTCAAGTGAAAAAAATTATAATGGTGACATTTCAAATAGATTCCGGAGATTTTATGCAGCATACTTCCTTGATTTGTAGAAAATGAATGCCTGGGTACATTAATAGAAAGAGAAGACCGTGAAATTTTGCACAGAGGATAGAAATGTGGAATTTGTTTCACCAACAAAATATGTTTGGTTCAATGTGAGCCAAAATAAGAAACAAGTGTTCAAATCAAGCAATTAGCTAACTTCATACAGAAAAGGATTAAATATTTTAGGTGTAATAAGTAAACCAGGAAATTAACACAATGGATGAGATTGTAAAAATAATTTGGTAAGTGGATGAAGAAAAGGGATTAGCTTCAAATTCCTAGGTTAATTATAAAGGGCCCTTACATAATTTCAAACAGCAATCCCTTCCTTACGAACATGCACTAGTACAAAGGACTCCAAATAATAATATTCAAACATGTACTTACAAGTCTGGACCAATTGAAAGGAAATAAGTATACTAGATGGGAGATATCAAGGAAGAGCAGAAGGCATGTGGCAAGTATGCTGAACACAGTGACAAACAGCATGAGGCGCAATCTTCCAGGAAGGGGAAGCAAGAAGAGGCCCCCAGCTGCTGCTGCTGCTGCACCACCTCTCCCTCCAGCACCTGCACCAGGACCACCCCCACTAGCACCAGCAGAGCCAGCGCCACCCCCACCACCACCCCCTCCACCAGACGAGCAGAGACATGCTAGGCATGCAACAGATGAGATCTGCAAAATCAATGAGAAGGTCACTAAAGAAATATAGAATGTGCTTAACAAGACATTCGATTCACCTGAAAGAATCCCAAAAAATCTAATGTATAAAATTAATTTCTTGAGACTCAACAATTTGAATTTAAAATTTTATCAAATTCATCAAACAAATCATTCTTCCTATAGTACACACTGGTTTCTCACTAAATTGGCGGGTTGATAAGTCCTCTTCTAAAGAACGTTCAACTTTCAGAGGTACAAACATTCAAAAAATTCAAGCATGCCTGAAATTTCAAATTTGGCACCTAAGGAGTTGGTCAATAGGACGCAATGTGGCGTGGAGGAACTTTGGGTACAGTCTGAACAAAGTATCAATTAATCCATTGTGCAGTCAGGAACTGTTCAGCATTTCACCCGTTCCTCCTTCCCGTGGACAGAAAAATTTTCAGGCAGGAATTTTCTTTCAGTCCTCTTACTACATTTTTCTTTTTTTAAATCAAAAGGGCTTACAATCATGGAATCCATCTTCCATCATATATGTAATTACCATTACGTCACTTATCAATGAAGTTTCACTGCGCAATTATTTACTGATATCGTAACCAGTTATTTATTGTTTTGTCTGCAGCTTACGGTTTTCATTTCTTCATTTTAATGCTTTTCAAAGGATTTAAAGACGAAATGTGTACCTATAATGGCTTAAGGTAAGGCCTAAAGCTCTATGGCTATTGTTATTAATTTATATATTTATTCGGAAAATGTCTAGCATACAGCATTAAAACATTTCATAAATGACGTTCTGTCATTTTGAGACGTATTTTACAGAATTGTATTGCTTTCAAAAGTGAATTACCCAAATTACTCCGGTGTGACACTTGTGAAAGTGACGTCCCAGGGACATATTAGGAACAATAGCTTTAGACTTATTGAAATCTGGTGACTCGAACAGCACTACTGTGCAACTTTGCTATTACTCCTCGGCAGTAACGTCAACATGGATATAACATCATTCATTGCATACATACATTTCATTTTGATTACTTTTTTACATTAAATATTAATAAAGTAGACTCTCGTTATTACGAAGTTCACAGGACCGAAAAACCGGACGTTCGTAATAACGAAGTAGGAACCGTCGAAAAAAAACCATAAATAATAAACGGGATTAAATTATGCAGAAATATATATAAATAGGAAAGTTCGTTTCAGTTTCTCAACAGAAGAATGCGACAGGATGCAATCGAGGGTTGATATCTTCCCGAATACAATAAGTTCAATATACGAACTAGATGCGTTCCAAGACCTTATTCCTAAGTTGATAAACCTACACTCCGGCCGCCGAGAGGTATCCGATGACAGGTAGAACGATCTAGGTCGGGGAAGGTGGCAAGGTTGCCAGGTAAGAAAGGGAAACGCCTACAAAGAGTTCCGTGAACAAAGGAGCCAGAAGGGATGACAAGCGTGAAGGACCCAAAGGAAGAATCACTTGTTTTGATGATTTGAAGAAAGGGCTTGTTTTGATGGATCAGGCTTATTTCGGTGCTCTTTATGCATTTGATAAGTTGTATGACTAGCTGAGGGTGTGAGGCACATTTAGGGGACAGCGGTTGGCTGTAAACCGTGCTGGCTCAGGGTTATCCCCTCCTATTGTGCCGTCATCAGATAACTCTCGCCTGCCGGACTGTATGCAAGGAATCGAGGAGTACGGTTATCCTGCAGAATGCAACACCGCATCACACTTATGCACTAACTCACGATTGTGACGAACTGATCAAGCATGTTTGTCACCAACTATGGATATGGAGAGATCAAGAAAGTTTATTTGTTTATCGGATTCTATTTCCACTGTGAACGTAATGTTGGGATGTTGGGTATTTAAAAGATTCAGAAATGTATCTAATTGTCTAGCACTTCCGGTCCAGCAGCAGATGATGTCATCAACATAACGGTACCAGTAGAAGATGTTGGATAAAAGTGGATGTCTGGTTCACAGCTTTGCTCCCTTCCCCTCATCACTGAGAAATCCAAAAAATGGTGCCGGCTATTGTTTGTAGGGGATCTTTCAAATAGGCTTGCTCGCAAATTCCCCAAAAATAAATTCAATGTCTCTTTTTATAACCCCCACACTCTTGGTAAAGTTTTGTGCCGCAACAAAGACAAAATAATCAAAGCACTGAAGGAACAAGTGACTTTGTACGCAGTCACGCGCACGGGTGCAAAGTTAAATACACCAAAGGATGAAGTTCGCCATGAAAAAATATTTGACTTAGCCGGGATTCGAACCCGGATCTCCCGATTGCCGGTCAGGCGTGCTACCAGTTACACCACCAAGCCATCTTCTCAGAGCGAACTTCGGGATGGGTTTTACCGAACAAGATGTTGACGTCACAAGTCCACACTGTGGCACATGTGGCGAGGGTCGTGCTTACTAAGCCACTGTCGGGGAGAAAAACCCTTATTTTCCGCTGGTCTGCGGCGACGATTTTCAAAGCACTGAAGGAACAAGTGACTTTGTACGCAGTCACGCGCACGGGTGCAAAGTTAAATACACCAAAGGATGAAGTTCGCCATGAAAAAATATTTGACTTAGCCGGGATTCGAACCCGGATCTCCCGATTGCCGGTCAGGCGTGCTACCAGTTACACCACCAAGCCATCTTCTCAGAGCGAACTTCGGGATGGGTTTTACCGAACAAGATGTTGACGTCACAAGTCCACACTGTGGCACATGTGGCGAGGGTCGTGCTTACTAAGCCACTGTCATAAAGATAAGGGAAAATAAGGGTTTTTCTCCCCGACAGTGGCTTAGTAAGCACGACCCTCGCCACATGTGCCACAGTGTGGACTTGTGACGTCAACATCTTGTTCGGTAAAACCCATCCCGAAGTTCGCTCTGAGAAGATGGCTTGGTGGTGTAACTGGTAGCACGCCTGACCGGCAATCGGGAGATCCGGGTTCGAATCCCGGCTAAGTCAAATATTTTTTCATGGCGAACTTCATCCTTTGGTGTATTTAACTTTGCACCCGTGCGCGTGACTGCGTACAAAGTCACTTGTTCCTTCAGTGCTTTGAAAATCGTCGCCGCAGACCAGCGGAAAATAAGGGTTTTTCTCCCCGACAGTGGCTTAGTAAGCACGACCCTCGCCACATGTGCCACAGTGTGGACTTGTGACGTCAACATCTTGTTCGGTAAAACCCATCCCGAAGTTCGCTCTGAGAAGATGGCTTGGTGGTGTAACTGGTAGCACGCCTGACCGGCAATCGGGAGATCCGGGTTCGAATCCCGGCTAAGTCAAATATTTTTTCATGGCGAACTTCATCCTTTGGTGTATTTAACTTTGCACCCGTGCGCGTGACTGCGTACAAAGTCACTTGTTCCTTCAGTGCTTTGAAAATCGTCGCCGCAGACCAGCGGAAAATAAGGGTTTTTCTCCCCGACAGTGGCTTAGTAAGCACGACCCTCGCCACATGTGCCACAGTGTGGACTTGTGACGTCAACATCTTGTTCGGTAAAACCCATCCCGAAGTTCGCTCTGAGAAGATGGCTTGGTGGTGTAACTGGTAGCACGCCTGACCGGCAATCGGGAGATCCGGGTTCGAATCCCGGCTAAGTCAAATATTTTTTCATGGCGAACTTCATCCTTTGGTGTATTTAAAGACAAAATAGATTCAATCAATCAATCTGGCATTTACAAGGTTAATTGTGAGTCATGCAACATGTGTTACATCGGCCAAACAGGCAGAAGTTTCATTACCAGAATGAAAGAACATAGAAGGTGCTGGAAAAATGGAGATGAAACGTCACTTCTCGCTAAACACCTTCTTCAGACCTTACATTATTGTAATTTTAAACCTGAAATTCTACATTTAGAAAGTAAGGGTACAAGACTGGATGTTTTTGAGCAATTCGAAATTGTACAAAGTGATTTGAATACGCTTATGAATGAGCAAGTGTTTTTCACCCACTCCCCTCTCCTAAAGATACCCTTCACCAAAACAAATGGTGAAATTCTTTCCTCACCCACGCCTTAAGTGACCCCTACATCCACGGGGTGTTTCCCGTCCGCCCATCCTCTCTACGCATTTGACCATTTTCTATTGCTGGCAATCTCCTCCCTTGTACCCCCGCTAACTTTCACTCCTTCTCAGCTAACCCAAAGGGACTCCTCACCCCGCCTTTTTTTTCCTGCGTCGCTACTTACTCCTCTCACTTTCAAAAGACACGCGGCCTCTTTTTACCCTAAGCCCCCCTTTTTTTCACTCTTCTCAACACCCCCTCCTCCTGTTTTGCTATGGTCTTCCGCACGTGTCGTCATTTTACAGTTATGACCAGAACCCTCCCTCCAACGTGGGTTCTCCACATCCCGTAGTTGTATCTTTCCCCATTGTCTATACTCTGTACACCCGTTCCCACCCCCCCCCCCCCCCCCCCATCCTCAAAGATGTCAAATCCTCTCCTTCTCCAATACTCTCCTCTCTCAAGGGTATAAAAGGGATCTTCACATGTGTTCAAGCGTCTTGTACCAGATGATGGCTCAGTGAGCCGAAACGCGTTGTACGCATTAAAAATTCTTGTGGAAAAGTGCTACGACCTTTCATTTACTTAAATATGTCTAACTTCCACCAATTGAAGCCTGAATCTGTTGAACTTATTGTGAATAAAAGTCTTTAAATGCGCGCATACTATCTTTAAAGATGTTTTAAACTATAAAAAATTATATAAATAATGTTTTCTAAGGCTATTTATGGGAATATATATGTTTTAGAGGAAATTCAATACCCAAGACCTATGCTACCAGGAACGCATCCCTATCTTCCCAATATTAAAACGCTCTCGTATAACGCAAATTCGTATAGCGCAAAGACCCCAAGGAACGCATCCCTTGCGCTATACGAGACATGGGTGTAATATGTATCATAGCAGAAAAGTAATTTCATGAAGACATTATAAGAGAATAAAAATACATATTGATTAACTTAAAAACATTCCCTCTCAAAATGTTATTGTGGGCATTTATCAACAGTAATGATTCCATTTTTATGCACTATTCAGTGGTCTCCATGCATTTATACAGATTTACTTGGTAAAGGTAGGTAGTTGTAAAATCATAATCAAAGCATCATTAAAAATGAGCAAAATACACATAAAGTGGAAGATTGTTGATGCGGAATTCGTAACTACATTTATTCACTGACAGGTTTTCTAGAATTTTGCCAGTTCATTGCTGGAGTCAACCACCAAGGAATTCAGACTGGATTTTCATATTTTTCCATGCTCATCTATTTTCCTCTGATTATGCAATGATTTTTCCAATTATGAACAATTGATTTAGAGTCATCACTTGGTGATTCAGTCATGAAAACTTTGACTGCCATTATTTATTGACAAAAAATAACAACAGATCAAAAAATATCCTTCAATCAACATCGATTCTAATAGTGTGGTCAATCTTCTGAAATTCCCAATATCGACATTGCAATATCCCATGATGCTGTTCCATTGAGAAAGAATATTTTTGCTTCCTAACTGAAGAAATGTAGTATGCTACCCTTACATGATTATTTCACAGTTTCTCCATGAAACCTGACCTCGGAAGGGATTAATAAAGACATCCCGGGTCAACTGTGCAAAAATATTGGGCTAACAATGGACTGGCCACCGATAGAGGAGATGAAACCTATCAATGAATAACATTCTCAAAAAAACCATCACAGTGGCTGCCCTTGGAGAATAACTCCCATCGACAATGTGTCTTCCAACAAGAATAACACTATCAAGTCATTAAAAGATAGTAACACTTTTCATAATTAAATTAACTACCATTCAGCCTTAATCAATTGACTTATACTATCCTTAAAATGGATAGCTCCAACTATAATTCAAGTTACAGCATAAAAACGAACATTTGTCATCAGATATTTAAAGGGATGGCTCGAAGGATGATAAATTTTAGAATAAAAATCACCTTTTTCCCTCACTGAAAATATCCTTTTCCCCATCTCTGAAGGTACTATTCAGCTAAAAAGAGATTATGGCTGCAAGAAGTGATCAACACTATAACTTGATCTAAATTACATTAAAGTTTTGAACATTCAGGAAATCATGAACAAAGAGAGGGCAAAATTTCACAAAAACCAGAAATTCTCTAAATAATCACATGTTCACAGAGAAGCTACCACAGGAATTACCTTAAAGAGGAAAAGAAATAATCATGTGACACAGAATCGACACTAACACACCACACATTTAAGTGAAAATGAAATCTTTCTATGCAGGTAAGTTTATTGGGTTTGCATCTTGGTTAGTTTACTGAATTTCAACATGTTTTCACAGAAAACTCCTTCACAGTCTTCGAGGATGAAGAGCACTCCTCAGCTCTTTTCGTCCCTGAAGTCGGCCTCACCCCTTCAGACTAAGACGACCAAACATGACAGGAGAAGACAGAACTAACCAACATCCAAACCATAAAAAGCCACCCACAAAACATCTACCAGGATAACCACAATAGGGTAGTTTCCTTCATCAAAGAAAACGAAAGGCATTGATTGCGATTCCTTACCCACCATTAGTGTATTCATAATACACAAATTATTTGGTTTTTGAAATACCGGTTTAGACGAATGGCAAGGGTCAAATTTTATCCTCATTTGAAAAAGGCCAGATTGGCGCCCATGCGATGCCACTCCACGTGACGTCACAGGGACCTAGTTTCTACACGAGAGGATAGGAGTTATACATCGTCTGAGGTTACCAATGCATGCATGAGGCACAGAGCTCAGGGAAAATGTCTTAATAATCACCTATTAAAACTGGCTAAGGTCGGAAAGTTTTCTTCGTTTGATAAGGTATTAATAAACCTTTTTTAAGCCAAGCGCAACCAGCCAGCAAGGTACTCAGCTACCCGCTAGCATCCTGCGTCCTATCAGCGCTCAGAGCCTCGATCAAGGTCACCTCACAAGGCGGGAGGGGTAACCAGAAATGCGTCGCACAGACTTTTTCCCATCATTCCTACTTACGCGTCGTGTTTTCGCGCGCTTGAAATTTTTCACTTTTCATTTTAATCGCGAAAAATAAGTATCGTCATTTAAAAATCTAAAAGCGTGAAATACGTACTCCAGGAGTAATAATCTTTCGATTTAGGCAATAAAAAAATAATAGGAAACCACCCTATTATTTTGTAAAAATACTTCCACATCTGAAAAAAAGTTACAGCTAAAATCAAACAAATTCTGAAATGCTTCAGGAAAAACTTCCCGCAGTGGCATAAAAATATTACATTCAACTACCACCACAGTCACATTCCTTGATTTCACTCCATTGCACCGGAAACTAGACAAATTTCTTAATTGATAAGCAGATTAAACATTAAGCTGTCTTTTGCTTATACATTTTTATGTATTCAGATGAAAAATTTTAAGTAATATTGCAGAAAAAACTTCAATGATTGAAAATCATCAGAATAATCTGTAGGAAATGGCACGCTCCATTATCGAAGATACATCCGTTAGCAAAAAGAATATTTAAAAAAACACCACATGACTTTCATTACGTAGATAATTTTTCCACATCTTTTTGTAATTTCCGACGCAATACCATGATTTTCCAGGTTTTCCATGAGGGTGGTCACCATGAACCCTTCCACAGACAAACATTAAAAATTACCATATTTCTCCGAATATAGTCCCCCCCCTATTTTTGAGGCTTCAGTTTCGGGAAAAGTTAAATAAATGCGTTTGAATATAGCCTTTACTTTTACCACAAGCATTTTTGGAGAAAAGGGGGGACTATATTCAGACATACACGGTAAAAGGTTTATAAACGTGGTGCCCACAGAGCCCTGAATGTAAAATTCAAGCATAATTCAAGGATAAAATTTGAAGGATACATTATCGTAGTTTTTAAACATGAACCGTTTTGATCCTTCGTATAATCATTGATAAAATTATTTGATTGCAGCATCATCACAAAAATAGATTTGATTCCTATAATAATACATTATTAATCTGTAGATGTGTACCCTTATTACAATCTACTGGATGTAAGTATGGCACTTGAATCATAGAAAGGAAAAGGCAAATGTAACAAAGAACACTAACTCAATGCCGAAACCAAAATAAAGATAAAATTACAAAAATGCAATCTCCGACACATGATCAACTTAAAGAAAGAGAAAAAAATTCTGCCACTCTGAGCAACATTATCCTCATGAAGACTGCCATGCGTGTTTAAACGATGCATATACTGAAGCATAAGAGGTTTCTTGGGAAAAAAGTCTGCTTGTAACGATAGAGCCAATTCAGTAAATATCTTTGATAAAATATTTATAAGCCTGCTAATAAATAACTCTTCCCATTACAAGACCTCATTTTATTCATTGTTACTATCCTGGGTGATTTTAATCACCATTTAGTATGCCTTGGTATGATAATGTTTAAATTCCTGACTTCAACCAGAAATTCACAATGAACTCACCCAAAGTCACCAGCTCTACAAATTGTACAATAATCCCCATAATTCAAGGTTTTTAAGATTTGGTAGAAACACAGTGAAAAATGTAGAAGACAAGACCTTTTTCTAATAAAAAATTGGGTTAAATGACACCAAAAGCCGATCCTGCAAACATGAGGAGGGTTTCTCTTTGCTGACTTAAATGATAGGGAAAATGATAACCTAGACATAATTTTCTAGATCAAAGCAGGAGTAGAAGATATGATAGATTTCCCACATTTCCACCAACGTTTGCCACCATATATCCTTTATCCCATCCCCAAGAAGTCTAGATGGTTAGTGTTATTCAGCTAATATAGCAGCTTCCACTTATAATCTAACAAGCATTTTAAACAATAATTTGACAGGATAACAAATTAAAATATAATGCAGATTACTGCCCTTCAGTAAAGCCAAGCGTTAAGCAGTTAACATTAGCCCGAATGATGGAAGAGAAGTGAAAACTCCATGAGAACAGCTTTAACATAGTTGTTTAACCTAACCCCATCTACGGCTCTTTCTGTCTCAAGGGATAAGGTTCAATTTCTCTGGAATTTGAAAGTGGGAATTTCTTTGAAGTTTGTGGCAAGTTTCCCATATGAGTTCCAACCTCTTAGGAATGCTGCAGATAACCTCATTCAAACCTGCAACAGAATTTCTCATAGATTGAGGAAGGGTCTTTCTGGTCCACTATTAGCTCTGTGCCAATTGCGCTCCAAGGGATGCATCTCTGCAAAATCACATCCTCTAGAATATGCTTGAAAACTTTTGGCTTTTGCTAGGGGGAGTATGGGCCTGAATGGACCAATTACAATAAACTCTGTGAATGGTGGGCTAAGTCTTGTTGACATTTTCTATTGGATGGCTATAGTAACCATGGAGTCAGTCGTTAGAATATTAATATGAAACAAAATTTAGTTGTAGCTTAAGAGGCAGTAAAATATTTAGTATGACTGTAAAATACAATATGATCTGACACTTTACTGGAGAATGATTTGAGTGAAATCAACTACGGGAGTCCACCAAATAAGTACATCAGGGATTGCTGACATTTCAAAGGCAAACCCTATCATCTTCCTAAGGGCATTGAGTCTTATCGTCCAATGGACAATGGCAGAGTACGCCATTGAGATGTTGGCGAAGCCTGCTCTAATAAGATGATTGAATTCCAAAGAAAACATCACCTGAAGTATATGCAGCGTCAAGAAATTCCAAAGTCAAATGCTTTGTAATATAAAGCAACAAAGCAGTTAATTGCCAAACATTAAAACAATGCATTGAGTAGGTCACCAAGCAAACAATATGGTCCAGAAACTCAAATTTTTTCAAACTAATGGCAGAAATAAATGTCAAATACGGAACTCTGATACTTTCTACCCCCTACTTCACTCACAATCTGTCAGTTGCATCTAAAACATTCTAATGGGTGAAGTTTCCCTCTGCAAATATTTACAGGGATTATCAGCATAGTTTCAAGAAATTTGAAGAGTACATACCACTAGCAAGACCCGTACAATTCCTGTAGGAGACTTGAGGTGGGATTCATCACAAAAAAGCACGACTCCAGGGAATGGGGCACCTCCACCATCTGATCCATCTTCCAATCCATAAACCTGTTGATAGTTTGTATGCGAGTCCCATGAACCAATGGTACCCAGGGATTCACATCTATCCCCAGTATTTGCACCCACGTCTCCATCTTCAACCCCTTGGTTGACACCAGCCAATCCCTGCGCTCCTGTTCCCGCCTTTTCGACACCTCCACTACGACTGCCATCAATTTCGAAGTCCTGCAGGTACAAAGACAGAACTGGTATGTATGAATCTGACCTAAAGATATAATTGCTAAAACCTTAACATGAATACATACCAATGATGATTCCAAGAAGTTGAATATTTTTATTATTGCCAGCAATGGCTAAACAGCAGGGTAATGAAAATAACTATTCAGGATAAGCAACTTACTATGCATCTTAGCAGACTTCTACAGTAAGTTCACCATTGACATACAAATATAAATCTATTAAACAATGCTCAGCATTTTCATCTAGCTGTTAAGAAGAAATGAGGGTATCAAGACAGTATTAAACGATTCATCAAATACTGTTTAAACATTGTTTATTATAGCAAATAAAAAGTCCTAAAAAGTGCAATGCATACATATGACTATTGAAAACCATAAAACTACCGTGGAAGGGGGGTAACAAAAGAATGCCTCCACTGAATTAGGAGAGAAAAACTGACAAGGCAAAAATTGTTGAAAGAGAAATGCATAAATTTTACAGGCTTTAACTGATTTTGCAAACATTAATAAAAGAAAGAAGTGATTTAGCTTTCATTCTATTGCAAATGAATAAAAAGCAAGGTAAAAAGTTGTCAGTTTTTTTTATGCATTTTCACCTGGAAGTCCTCAGCTGTGGAGGGGGGTTCCAGGTCTCGAATCTCTTCCAATAATACCTCTATCTCATCAGCGCCGTAGAGGTCTGATACAGAGTGGACGTATCTTCCTGCATTGGCCCTTGGAAGAGTGGCCCCACGCTCTCTGTTTCCCCCTCCGCCACCAATTCCAGCAACCCCTCCACTTCCCTGCATGGTCAACCGATCACCAAACTTTCTGCCCCACTCTCCAGCTCCTCTCAGCAAGACTTACTCCGAAAAAACAAAAGGTTGAGGAAGAGCCACAATGAAACGGCTGACCACTCTAAGGTTAGAGAGTTTGAGGAATAGAAGGACCTGATGGGCAGCAGAAAACCGGGTTGGGGAATTGATGTCCTAAGTACTCTCGAACTCAACCAGATCATTGTGGTAGCCGTGTCCTGATGGAAAAAACAGATTAATGCACATTAGCCACTAAATCTTTACCATTACCAAGGTTAACGGCTATTAAAAAACATTATTTATCCCTTATTATTGCTCCAACTAACAAATGCATTGAGTTTAATACATCATTTACACGTTACATCAACTCCTGAAATGCTCCGGATCATTACGAAATTTTACGGGATTAAGGATGCTACAATACACAAATAGCTAAAAAATAATTAATCCTCTCATCATATTAACATTAAATTCAATCACATAAAGCACCGCACACACACTAAGTACTTACAGTACGTAAGGCGTTGTTACAGGAACAAACCATCTTTGAAGACCTAGCCCATTTTTTCGAAGATCTGAGTTACGGCGAACAAGATGCGTTGAAAAAGTCACGGAGAAATGTCAAATTCATCTAAACGTATCTATTTAAAACCATTAAAAATATATAATTACAAAAAATATAGCCGTTTTCTTGACCTCCCGCCCTACTCAGTTCCCTTGCACCTCTACTGGCGTTACACTGAGCGTTTGAGCATGACCGTTCGCCATGTTTACTAAATAACTGACTATTCCTACTGGAGAATCGAAATCTCGTTTTTTGCATTATGGATGGCGTGGAAAGATAAAACTCGTTTAAGACATTTTTCGGCATTCCAATAATTTCTTAAATAATATTAGAAGATAAAAAGTCGTATTTTTATTACCGGCACAGGGAAGTCGATACCATGCCTGATATTATTGAATTATTACTAATATTACTACGGTAGTAAAGTACACGTGTGTGTACGCTTGAGGCGTCGCTTTCAAGTATGAAGAGGAATTTTATGCCTTAAGCGATTGATAATAGAAGAAAGTGGTCTTTCAATAAAGTTAACTTCACATTTTTGAGAGAGACGTGCGGCAATTCTTTTTGTAATGCTCCAAGACACATCCTGAGTTACTTCATGACATAGAAATGAGTTTTTCTGGGTACAAGGAATTCATCGAGGAGGGAGATACCGTAATTTTATTTCTCAGTGTCAACAATATGTACGCTATTAAGGTAATTAGAAATTCTCTGTAGGCATCATGTATCGTGCCTGATTTTGTAGATACGAACACGCCAGAATTCTGTCAGCCTGAACCATTGATTTCAATTTTCAACAAATGAATATTTTATTTTGGGGCATTTTAGCATTGTTTGTGTTGATTTGATTCCCAGAAGTTCATAGTTGCTGCAATAGCCATGTATAACAGATTTAATTCTTTAAGATTTTATCACCTTAGTGTTGTTGTGATTTTTTGCCATTGCGCCGTGATTCCTTATGTTTAGGCAATTGTCCAGAATCAAGTTCGGAAATTTTCACTCAACTTGCAGGCTGTACCAAATATTCGTTCACGTAAAGGAAATATTGTGGAAAATGTTATGCAGACAACATGTGGAGCTCTCAATGTACGCTCATTAATTGGCCGTCGCTATGGATGTCGAGCGACCCTTTCCCGTGGAGGCTGGGCAATTCCTCTACATCCAACCTCAGAGCTTTGGACCCGCACACTACCTCATCGAACTCAAATAATCTATACTCCAGATATAAGCCTTATATTGCTCAATTTAGATTTGAAGCCTGGGAGTTTGGTTATTGAATCAGGTTTGTGTACTAGTGGAGAGTAAAGGAAGTACTCCTCCTCTGATTTGATCCATTCATTGATAATTTCCCCAAAATCATCACCCATACCTGCTGCCTGTAATTAATATACTACCAATATTGTCATTATTTATCCATTATTATCTGTGCTAATTTCTATAACTCATAATTTTGTCTCCTAATGATAACTATTCACTTTTCAGTGCTGTTAAGATTATAGACTGGATACAAACGCATATTACTAAGTTGCGTAGGATTTATATCATACATTCACGCTAGAGAGTAGGTGAGCAGGACAATGATCTTTAACGTTTTTATTGTTATATTTTTGTCATACGCACAAAGGCAAAAGATCATCTCATTTTAATTATCATAATCTCCTATTATAGATATTAAGAAATTATCATATGCGGATGTTGTATTTTCATTTCACCCAGAGGTAAGCTGACCTCCCTCATGCACTATTTGCAGTATGCGTGGGTGATTTAAAGCAATTCTTTTTGAGGTCTCACTCCTTTGTTCCTGTACGGTATTCATTTATAGCTGGCCTTAGAGAACTGCACATATGGCTAGTAAAACCCCACAGATTTTGTTCTGTCCGTGTATATTTCTTCACTCCAGCTTAAAAGTAAAAACTACTAATTGAAAGAGGAGTAGTTTTTATTGTACACATAAAGCACTCAGTACAATTGGAATGGAAATGGCATTACAATTCCAATGTTACAATGTCCATGAAACAAAACAGCAGTTATGATAACGGAATGGTATGAAAAATCCCCCTTCTAAATCCACCAATATAAGTGGTTTTGAAGGAATTATATTTTGTAACTCAGACGAAAAATATTAGATTAATCAACTAAAACTTAATTTGCTGACAATCATAGAGAAGTAAAGAAGAATTGAATAATTTATTTAATCTGCCGTCTGTTTAAAAAATTGCATCCCTCTAAAAATATGAAACTACTTTTAAAAAGCAAAAAAATTAAATTGCATTAACAAGCTCAATGGTTTGCGAGGACCTACAGACGAGGTTTGTGTGGGTCTTGAGGTTTGAATTGAGGACAAAGTATGGAGTATAAAATCCTTATATTTGAAAAAAAAACCAACCGTACCAATTATTGTAGTCAAAGACAGAACGATATCAGTCTTATTTATTTAGGATATAAAAATATTCATTTTTATGTTAAAGAGGGCATTTTTAGGAGTTTTGAAGGGACAGCTGCCTCCTCCTCTACTCCACCACTGCTACCTTTCTGCACATCATCCACTCCTAACTCTTACATCCTCACAATCTACGTATTGTAGGGGGGCATTCATTATTTACGTGAGGCATTTAGGGGGGGGGGGGGGGGTCAAACCGATTCTTACCCAATCTCACGCAGGGGGGGGGGGGGGGGTCCTGGCAAGTGTCAAGTAATTTTCTTCCGCAAGAAACAGGGTAAAATTGTGATCTCAGTAATCTGGGTAATCAGTTACATACTAGTCTTAACTAATATAAATAAAAATAATTTAACAAATTGTTTTTTAATTAATCCAACGCAGTGAAGCATAGATTAATGTATTTACACTGAAAATATGCATTTTGAATAATAACATGTGAGATTAGAGGGGGGAGGGGGTAAAGCCAAATCTCAAGATAACTCACTAAGGGGGTCCAAAAATCACCAAAAAAAACCTCACGTTATCTATTTATGGATGCACACTAACAGGAGGACACATGATGTGCTAACTGTCACGGTGATGTTTACTGCAATCCCCATGTCATGATTTAAGTTTTTCATTTTAATGAAGTGGCAGTTTTTTTAATAATATATATTACAGTTATTATATAATAAAAATGTTAAATTTAGTAATTTTGAACCGATAATAAATCAGTTAAATAATTTTGAACTGATAAATAGATAGTTAATCATACATATTTGGTAGTGATTATGGTACCTATTACAAATCTTGTACCTATTGAAACTGGTCCTTCACCGAAAGTGTCGGCTCAACATGACTTAAATTTTCTCGTGTCTAACAAATTCAATGCTCTATATATGTATCTTTATTTTTAGGAACTGGCAGTGGCTCACTTACCCATGCTCTAGATCGATGTGTTTCTCCTGGTGGAAGAATTTTTTCTTTTGATTTTCATCCCTTAAGAGTTGAAACTGCCAGAAGTGAGTTTGAAGAGCATGGCATTCTTTACAATGGAAAAGAGGGCACAGTAAGTGTCGATGTGAGAGATGTATGCAAAGAAGGATTTGGCATGGAGGATATGGTAGATGCTGTTTTCTTGGACCTCCCTTGTCCCTGGGATGTAATTCCACATGCTGTTACTTCATTGAAAGAGTCTGGTAAGCAGCTGGATCATTATAGTGAATGAAAATTTATTTTGAATTCGATAAAACCAATGCTCTGTGGGTAATTTAAAATTATGAGCACATAATTTGGTATTTTCTCTGCATAATATGTTCATTAACTGTTCATATGTATGTATTGGGTTTCCTCTTCCTTGCATGTTTAAAAATAGCTGTTGTGTTTACCTGATTTTGTAGAATTCATTGCTGATTTTATATGCTGATGTTTGTCAGAGGCATGTTCAGGAATAAATCCCCGGTAAAATCATGTGTTAATCTTATTGGAGGGCTTGAGAATACATTATATATTTTTGTCTCGAAACTGCTATAATGCCCCACCTCTTCTGGTTCTGCTGCTAGTATTTTTTGTTGTATTTAGCTCAAACTGCCCAGTTTTTATTGTTTCTAATTTTTCAGGTGGTCGCTTGTGTTCGTTTTCTCCTTGTGTTGAGCAGGTTCAGAGAACTGTTATCTCAATGGACGCAGAAGGTTTTGTCGATATTTCTACAGTGGAATGCATTCAAACAGAACTACATGTGACATCTAAAGTGATGCCTGATGTATTAACTATTCCAGTAAGTATTGGATCCTCTCCCATGCAGTTTAGACAGTTGGTTAGTTCTCCCCATTCAATTAGGCTCTCACTGAATTTCTTGGCTATTGCTTACATCAGTTTCACCCTCTTAGTATTCCTACTAGCATTCTTTGGTCAAAATTGCTATGATATTTTATTTCTCAGAGTCTTTATAATGGCATTTACAGATTGTTATAGTGTATAGTCCTCATTATAACAGGCATCTTGAGGTCAAAGTGACTGTCTTGCGGAAGTACAGCCTCACCAGGTTATTGTTTCACAAAATGACGCCTGAAAATGTACGATGGATACAGAAGGAAGTTTCAAGTGATGAATGTCCTGGTGAAGCAGATCATAGGAAGCATTTTCTACTGCTAATATAGCCACTTTCATTTTGGGCATCTTTCCTGCATTGCTTGTTGGTTGGTCACTTGCCATTGAACTCTCTTCATTGTACTGAGGAGTCACTATCCTATTTGGAGAAAAATAGGATATCAGCTCCAAAGTACATGGAAGAGACTCCTATGGCAAGTTATCAATGAATGACTAGAGTGTTAAACATGCGCAAAATAAGGATTGCCATACTTCGCAGTATTTTTACGTGAGAATCAATGAAAAGCATCCCCAAAGACCTTAAATAATGTTACTTACTTCAACTCAGGCCGGGTTACAAGTTTTGGACATTCATTTTCAAAGATTAGTATTTAATGCAACTAGGAAAGGTAGACCTTGCTTCTGATTGAGAAACTATGTTGTGTAAAATTTCTTCGATCTTCCCAGAGCTAAGTACCACTTTTCTTTCCAATCACATTCTCAAGCCTTCTAATCATGTCCTTTATCATTTCTGGGGTACATGTGGTTTATTTTTTGTACATGTAATCAGGTACATATTTCATTTTTGCTCATGCAACATTTGCTTCCCCAGTGAATGACACTGCATTTGGATGACTGAAATCGCCAAATTCATTATATTTTCTTTGTATGTATGTCCAAATTGTAAATTCATGTATTTTTTCATTGTGGTATACTTGTACAAATATGTTCTCTAAAATGCACATTTGTTCTTGTGTGTGTTCTCAACCCTTAAAAAAATAATAGTCAGATTATGGTCGCCAGACTCCATTCATTAATGTAATCACACAAAATCCCAAAACATTTGCTATGCCCAATTATAGGTTATGAACTGCAATTATTTTAAAAACAGGACTGAAAATCTTTTCATGATAATGGAATTGCGCCATTCAATGCAACACAAAAAATGGAAGCACATTATTTAATGGAAAAAAATGTTGATAGTCTTATCACTTCAGTTGCAACATAAAATGTAGATTCACTGGTATTTCACATGAAAACTGAGAGAGAAACAATAAGCTACCTTTGATCTCCGCTCCTTCATGCTCCGTTCAAAGGGTTCACTCAGGAAACAATTATGTTTTTTTTGGCCTTGTCACTCTCATAAATAATGAATCTAAGTTACTCCTACAGGTTTATTTGCTGCGTTAGATGTGTCATTGTCATCTAACAAAATTATTGATCTAACTTCTATCTACCTTAATCAATGTTCTTATTACTTTTTTGTACAGGAGGGTAAAAAAGGAAAGCAGAGAGCTAGTGTATCGAAAGAAAGAGTGCCAGATGCCAATGACCAAAACTCACACTTTTTGACTGGAACCACTGCTGGTACTCAGCCGGGTCATACTGGTTATCTTACATTTGCTACTTTGCCACCCAAGAGGATTCAGTTGAAACAAAAAAGGGCTAAGAAATCTTTTGATTGATGATTGCTGTGAGTATAAACCACACTGATATCTTGTCACTCAATGCCCTTGTTCATATGAAAAGATATGATAATTGTTTTTTATGACTGGTCGCAACTTTTTGTTTACCTGTAAATATATATTTTTATAATCTAAATAAAGTTTATTTATTTCAATCTTTCCGAAACAGTGACCTTTTCTGAAGTAGTCATTTTCTTATTAATGCACTGGAGGTCATTTTTTTACATACTATCTTCAGTTTTTTTACCTGGAACTTAAGTTAAATATGTACTGTGAATAAGATTGCTGCCATTTTATGCAATGAAATTGAAGTTTTAATGTTAGAAAGTCCATAAAACTGCCACTATGATTGCAGAGTAAGCAGAGGCATTGTAACATCAAGTATAGAAATGAAATGACACACTGAGGGATTCCAGGCGTACCGTATATGTCTGAATATAGTCCCCCCTTTTTTTCCAAAAATGCCCATGGTAAAAGTAAAGGGGGGGACTATGTTCAAACGCATTTTTTTTTAACTTTTCCCGAAACTGAAGCCTCAAAATTAGGGGGGTGGACTATATTCGGAGAAATACGGTATTTCGTTCATGCAGTACGTATTTGAACAGTCCTGGACAACAAAAATGAATCACTTGAGCCTAGATGTAGTGCATAACTCTTGAAAGTCGTGACGGAGGCCGAGATTTTGCAACACAGCATCCCCACCCAGTGCCTTTCTTTCATAGTGGTCCCATCCTAATCAAAGTATTGGGAAGTATGATAGGGTTTGCTGAAGGGTCATAAAATCACTCATACACAGTGTACATGCTGGAAAATATTTCTAGTGTAAAGGACTTGGTGAAGAAGACTTAAGTGACATTTCGGGTACACAGGCACTAATTTTTACATAGATTGCATCATATAACACAAATTTTTAAACAAACTCATTTTTAATTCAGAATCTACGAAAAAAGTACATACATACATATATTTATTTACCAGTTATTTTTTATTGTGGTCAGTTGTAAATTACACGTAAGAGCATTACTTCATCAAAGAAATTCTATTGATACAGATGTACTTATGATGCTGACAAGGTGGAAAATTGTACATGATTATGATCCTTCCAATAAAACAATCTATGAATATTATCAGATTCAATTTTATGGTTCTTGCTGAGCAAAAAATTTCCTCCCTCTGAAACTCAATTAGATCATCCAATCAAAAGATCAATTTAGAGGAGGTTTCCAATTTGTGTTGTCACTGGAAATAATTGTGTATTTATTAAATAATTTATGTCATTCAATTTCTCAAATTAATCTTTCTTTTGCTAGTAATGGATAACAGTGATGCATGGCAAAATTAGCAGTGCCGGAATGCACTTCCCTTACCTTTTTATTGAAGTGAAACTCTGATTATTCTTTTATTACAAGTCATTATTTACATTTTATTACAAAAAATTCTGTTGTGGTTACGAATGCAAATATTAGAAATTTTGAGGCAACGAAATTGACACAAGTGTTACTTGACTATTATGTCTTTTGTTAACCAGTGCCGGAACGACATTCCGGCACCATGACACCACTGATGGATACTAGGTACCCTCCCCATGGTTGACCAGTCGGCTGCTACCTGGCCTTAATAATCCCTTCACTCAAATCTACCATGGCAATACTCTACGTAGGACCTGAGGAACCTGACCACCTCTACTATGATTTCTACGTTTTATGAAATGTAACATAGCATCCAATCATAGCTTTTATCATTTTTATTGTCAAATGGCAAGTACGCTGTTTTTGCTTATGTTTTATTATTAACCCTTTCGCGCCGGACGTCGGGTGGAGCCGACGGGCATTTTATACGTAGAACACCTGACGTCGGGTATAGCTGTCGCAAACTTTTCTACACAGACGACCTGATGTCGGGTATAGCTGTCGCGGGGGATGGGAACCGACCGCAGCGGTAGCTATGGTCCGTTGTATTCAGGCCCGGCCCGAGACCCAGCTTAGGGAGACCCTTGTGCCTCCCCTTAGGCAATTAAGCCCGACCCTCCCACTCATTTATGATCCTTGCCACAGCAGGAACTTGCGGTGAAGTGGTTGAAACGGCAATGGTTTTTGCGAAGAATAATTTGTTGCAAACTCAATTTTTTTATTTATTGTAATGAATTCTTCGTTTTGTTCTGTGCTTCGGCAAATTTTAAATGAAATTTTAGTGTTATTTTTAACGAACTTCTCATGTAAATGCTTTAATACCTTGTGCTTTCATCTTTCGAAATGAAAAATATGTAATGGGGACATGCTGTTGTTTTATTGTTTTATCGCTCATGAATGTTACAATCCAAATAACTTCCTACAGTACAGACCCTTTATTTTCTGATCCATTCATTTCCCCCGAGTAATTACTAATACACCGGTATTCCAAAGCAATGTAACTTGTACATCCAACTTCGTACCTGCGTTGTATGCCCTATTGTTAGCTACTTATTTTGGGTGGAACATGTGCTCAGCTGACTGACGATGTCTCGGGTAAACTACGCGGAAAAACCAAACCTTCCACTCTCACAATGATATTGCACGTGCATTCATACAGTCCAGGTGTTGAGCGCTAATGACATATTCGCCGAATTTTTCGATGGCCCTCTCCGATTCTAAGAAAAGCGATCCTCAAAATGCTATTGTGCTAGTTCTTTCAGGCTTGCATTCCTTTTTCCCTACCCTTTTTCCATTATGCTGAATCTTCAACTTTTATGAAAACGTTATCACTCAAACCCATTCCTTAGTACTTAGGCCTGCCCATACGAGAAAGCATTCCCTCTCTAATTTCTCTCCTAACCTTCCAAAAAACTTCAAACATCTAACCTTCTGAAAAATGAAAAGGTCAACTAGGTTATTATCAACACTAGAAACCCGTTTAAAATTTCACAATGCTTAAAAATATGTCAGTTATTATTATGTAAGAGTAATTTCTCAGTAATTGTAATCAATAATTATTTATAAAAACACCGGTAAAATAATAAGTTGACCACGGACTCCCGCTAAGAAAGGGTCCGAGGGTCGGGTGAGAGGCAGGGATAATGGCCGGGCGCCCTCTTGAGTTGGGTCCCAAATCCGAGGGACGAGTGTACCCGGGCAACTCACCCCCAAAAAAGAGCTCCGTACGGAGAGTTTTAAAATGTTCTTATGCTACTCGTAGCGTGGTAAAGTTTTGCTTTCGTAGTCTCCGGCAGGAAAGGGTTAATTTAAGTCATTTCATATACTACATATTTTGAAAGCTGTATGAAACCACGGCAACAGGAACAGGAGATAAGGCATATTTTTTGCCCTCGTACTGCAAGTCCATTTTTAGCCACTCATTGTCCTGACAAGGGTAGTTTTTGCCCTCGCAGAATGCTTAAGGGGAGTAGGCACAGAGTTGTCACACTTCCTCTAGGTAGGGCATGCTTATTGGGCTAAGTTCCACATTTCTCCACAACAGGGAGTTAATATTTTATCTGGGACTGTACAATATACATAAGCATAACTATCAAACATGACTATCACTTTGGTGGGCCCCATAACTCTCCTTCACAATTACAGTGTAATCCACATGTGTGACATTCACAATTCAAGGATGCTTTTCCTATTTAAAGTGGAGATTTGACCAATTTATCAGATTTTGGGGTAGCTGAGACAAGAAGCTTGAGGGAGGTGACAGCCAAACACTACATAAGTGAAAGAAAATTACCCACTCCTGAATGAGGGATCTGCAAATATACTAGCCAAAAGTGCCCAAATAACCCTTGCATGACAAGGGAGAATATTTCCCTTCCCTTTCCTCTGCCAGATCCCATCTACCACCAATTGATCCATCATCGATCACCAGAAGACTCAAGCAGAGGGAGCATGTTTGTAACCTAGACACTGAGGGTCCTCCCAAAGGGCAACAGACACCAAGAGGCACTTCAGATAGAGAGGGGGTATTGCCTTATGCATTATACATGCAGAAAATTATTGAATTTTCTTATTTTTCGGGAAATGACAAATTTTTCATTCATAAGTAATGTTGCATTTCCATGCCCAACTCTTCTCAATCTGTTGCACATAATTGTCATGCACATGCCCAGCTGTCAGTTAACTGTTACATTGGCATAATCTTATAGTGAAATTTTGACTATTGAGGGAATTGTTTGCAATCACTGGTAAACAGTTTATGAATTTTATGTCACAAGCTGCTCAAAGAGAGGCAAATCCTTTTCCAGAAGCAGGCTTACAAGGTACTGTACCCTCGGTACATTTCCTTTGCATCCTTCCCCACAGAGCCTTATACATACACCCTTTACCTACCCCTGTGCATCAGGAGATTCATCGATGTTAACAAGACTGACGGAAATCAATCTAAAATCTCTCACCATGGAAACAGAATCTCTCAAATTCAAGTATATACATAGACCCTCAACTACAGTGTACTAAGGTTGTTTCGTTGAAAAGTTAGCTGTTTGTGTATCTATGTACCATAAATAAAGGTTACATTGGCCCAATCATCAACGCATTAAGTTCATTTAATCTTAAGTTTTCAATAGTTTTCAGAGGTTAAAATAGGATTCACTTAAAAACTTGGCAATATGATTTTCAGAAAGAACTTAGTTTAGAATTGCCAGTAACTCAGAGTCGGGGATTCACACCCTTCCCGCATTAATGAATGTACAGTCACTTTCAAAAGTTGGTCCCCATGGGCACCACAAGCGACTGCATTTTCCTCTGAGACTTGTAAGTGCTAGTTTGATTTATACACACCATTCACTTATGTCTCATTGTGGCATTATTACCATCCCTACATTGCCTTTTGGAGTACCTTTTCTGACCACGCATTAAAAAAATACAATAAATTGAAGGGAAAAAGTAATTTGAGACAAGCAGAATTTCTAATTTAACCCATATTTTATTAAGAAAAACATTCAAAGAGATTTGTTGGGTGTTAATGACAGGATTAAAAACCAAAAGAAAAAACATATCAAAATGATAGGTAGCATAGCCACTTTCTTGGTAAATCATGTCTTCAATTTGAAAAATAACTTAAGGCCAACCGACAAATGCATGAATGAAATACTTATAAATATCAATTAAAACAAAAACCTATTACCATGCTCATGTTTTAAATCTTGACCTAAAATGGGCAACACACAATTTCATAAAAGTATAACACAATTCACCCAAAAATTGATCATAGAAATATTCACAAAATGAATTAAATCAAACTCTTTTTAGGAAATCATATCTTTTAAAACAAAATAAAAAGTTTGAATCTCAAGTTGATATCACATTAAGCACAAGTTTTCCTGAAACATAATTACCATAAGGTAACTTACATTGGGAGTAGCTCTATTCAATAGTGCAAATATTGCACACTTATTGCCTCAAAAATGCCTAATATGTAATGGTGGCTACTATTTAGATACAGAAATACTGATATGTCTATTTACAGCATATGATTCAACAAAAATATTCACAAAGCCACCACTATCAAATAAGTAATAAAAACGACCAGAAATGATAGATTTTTACAGTATTACATAAGGACAAGGCCCACCCAAAGAATTTTCTGAACACCTAACAGAGAAAAACTAAATTTCTACACAAGAGCCCTGCTACTAACAGTGAATTAAGAAACTGTTTAACATTGCAGTTGACAAATATCAGGATCAGTGGTGTACCCATACAATCCTTAAAACCAACATTAATTAAATGCAAAACCTACATTCTTTATTTTCTTAATCATACACCACTTAATTTTTAGTAAAAATGCAAGAATTTTTATCATGGAATAATGAAACAACATTACCAGAATAAAAATGCAAATTTCTATGTAGGGAACAACTATATCCAATCAAAATCCTAAGATAGAAGTAGAACCCTGAAATCTAAACATCCTTCAAAAACTAATTTTTCCAGAATTAATAAAGGGATGTCAGTTATTTCATGATTATTAAAAATATATAAATTTCAAAAACTTTCCAAACTTGGAAGTACCAAGGTTTCTTTTCACATTAAATATACAATGCATGGTGAAGAGATTATCCCTGAAACTGTACAATTTGTGACAACTGAATATAACTTGTTGTCTACAAATATATAAACACTACCAGTGATTGTCATTTTTTAATTTAAACGCACATACATCATACAGCCAGAAATCTTCAGATTTTAAAAATTTATTCGGCTACTATATCGGAAACCAAAGAAACTGAGGCATTACACTGAATGGCATAAGTCTACACTAAGAAAATACATATAGAGAGAAAATGAAAATTAACTAATAGCCCAGAATTTTTTAGCGATTATTCTCTTTGATGTTCAAATTGAAGGGTTCTACCTTTTTTGCACTGATGTCACAAATTAGTCCTGTTAATACAAAGATTCAAATTTAACACACCAATACAAGTAGTGATACACTATTCAAGTATCCTGTGAGAATCTTCAGCATAGAATAAAAACAAGCATGAAAACATTTCTCCAAGATATCACAAGCAGCCCATATTACTTCTAGTCCCTATAGAATCTCAGAAAAATAAATATCTATGACGTAGCAATACTACTTTTGATCTGGAAATTTCAAGTCGCTGTTGTCTATGCACAACAAAATGTCTCCTAAATTACAATAGGAATGTCATTGTTTCATACCCAGCTAATTTAAATCTGCAACATTATGCAAAAGAAAAAATAATTTAGGTGAAGTTCAACACTTAATCTAACTGCTCTGAGACATTTGATCCAATTTTCTTATTTCAGGCAAGATAAACAGCTTCAATTCTTCATAAGCTTTTTCAATCAAGTCATTGACCAAGACTAAGTCAAAGTTGCCTGGGCTTTCACCTGTAATAAATATAAGAAATGAAGAAACTGTAATACAAACATAATAAGATAATTCCACAAGTATATACAATAGTTGTTACTATTATGGCAGGTAATCTACTGCTTAGGTTTATATGGAACATTTCCTATTCAACTCAGCCTATCCCTCTTCCAATACTGAATTTCCTTGATATAACAGATACAGTTCAAAATTTATTCAAACGATTGAAAGAATTGAGATAAACAATGAGGAGTAGGGTATTGCACATAAAATTGAGCAACCTAAATTAATTATTCAATCTATTGAGGAAGTTTTTTCATAGTAGATGCAATACAAGAAAAATCACTGACTTGATCCATGCTAAGAAAAAACACTTAATGAGCAAATGAGTAAAATATACACACATACGATTAATTGCATGGTCAGCTGGCCTTCATCAGTTGCCCTGGCAGTTTGACATTCCTTGATCGACAGTACCAACCCTTTCATTAGCCTGCCTACCATTTTCAGACAGCAGGCATGAGAACCACAGAGCAAGGTAAGGGTACAAAAGGTCACCCATCCAGCCCAAGTTTGGACCAACATGGATTAACTTCTGTGATCTAAAGGGAACTGGAGTGTGAATATGGCTATGCCATTGCTCTCATTCCACACAAACTCTGACTGGAGGTTATTCTTGACCTCTAAGATTTTGACGAAAATCTGTACGTACACTTGCCACCTAAAACAATAAATACCACTTTAAGCCTTTTGCAGAAATGGAAGAAAAATTAATAGTTCAGTCATTTTCAAATTGGTGAAAAATTTATTTTAGCAGCATTGCTAGTCAACTACAAGTTAGTTGAGATCAGTTCGCACCTTCACCGCACCACCAAGATTTGCGGTAGAATGATTTGCTTTTTTTCTTCCTCTTCTGTCATTCCGCTCCCATGAGAATTCAGCCCATGCTATTAATTAAAGTAGCATTCTATACAGGACATTAAGTTGTTTAACAAGTAAACCAATATTAAAATAAAACATGAGCATAAAATTACGTATTCACAAACTATGAGGGAGGTTTTTTTTTTTCTAACTCAAATCGCTCATCAAAAACACCATACAAGTGACAGGCGGTTACTGCACAGGTAGGGCAATGGAGAACTTGCAAGGATTTTGTACAGGCAATTTAACTCATGCATCGTATAGAACAACAAAAATCTTTAAAATGTACACTTCTCTTTAACCTGAGTGACGCATATTAACTGAAAAATAGCGCCCTGAAAATAATGAAATCGTTTTACGGCATTAATGACGCGTGACGTCATATATGCCGTTCCGTGGCATGGTAACCAGGCATAACAAAGTGTTTATCAGTTCGAGACGCTGGAAAGTGGATTTACCTTGAGATATACATCTCCTGCGCTGAAGTACAAGTTTAAAGAAGTACGCTATCTGTTTTTATTTTACACTTAAGAGAATTATCGGCATGGAAGCTGGATATATTCGTGCGGAGTCCGGAAATCTGCCCGAAGTCAATTCTCCCATAATGATGGAGTACTTAATGAGCTGTGACAAGTAAACATCAGCTGAAATACGAAATTTAAAGGCTTTGCGGTAAGTATTTTATGTTATTTACAAGATAAATGAATATATAAATTGTTTTCATGTGAATTCTGTTGCAGTAGGTCGTCATTATTAGCAAAGTTGTGATAATACATGTGACCTTTTCGCAATGTTTACATTATGAATCTCTATTTCAGACCTATGAGAAAAGAATACATTGAGAGGGCGACTTGACGTGTGCCATTACAAAGATCTAATAATTTATGCCGGGTGAAGTGTTTTTCTGAAACGTAAAGTTACGGCCAAAAATTATAATGCCACCATGGTGTTCGACGAAGCGTCGAAGACGATTTTGAGCATTGTCTGTCACGATTGCACAGCGTCGTCGGGTAATTATAATGCATCGGCGTAATTATTCATTAGTACTACTTATTAACTAATTCATGCATATCTTTATTAGTAGCTGTGACCACAGTTAATGGCTTTATAAGTACCTTTATGTTATGATGTTTATTTGTAATGGTTTCAAGTAACTCTTAAATTTATTGTAATTTCATCAAAGTTTAGACGTATACCGACGTTTTTATAGACGAAATATGCAAGTAGAATCGATGGTAATATGTAAAATAATAATTTGTAAAAAATAAAATGTGAATTATTTTTCTGGAAGATGACTAATGATGCAATGTTTACCACTTCATGTTTTAAGGGGGATGCAAGCATGCCTTCCTTGGCTTTCCTAGTGTGGCTCCACAACAAGAGCTTAGAGCCTTCCCCACCTGAAGTTTAGTGCTATTGGCGCAAACCACCTTTGTCTGGTGTGAGAAACCAACTCCTTATGGCCACTGATCTAGGAAATGTGAAGCCTATGGACCCAATTCTTGATATTGGTGATTTCAAGGACCGGGTATAGATGGACTGCAGGGAAAATAACGATCAATGTGTTCTGTTGGCTTACAACTCTCCCTCTCACTCCCTTGAGCAGTTGGACTTATTTTATTTGGGCGTTTTATTTAAAACTCAAAATTTGACCCATAAGCTCTATGAGGATTCAGCTGACAGGTTTTCGGAGTTACTACCGCGTAGGTTCATCTCTGCAGACGACAGTTTCACCGGCATTACAGCAGGCTTCTTCAGGTCAATGAAGTGGAAATCCGTGGTATCGCCTGTCTCTTAAACACCCCGTTGGAGGCCTGTGCAAGAAGCCTGCTGCAATGCCGGCGAAATTGTCGTCTGCAGAGATGAATCTACGGGGCAGTAACTCCGAAAACCTGTCTGCTGAATCCTCACCACACCGCAAAAGCCTACACAAGGAGCTCTATGAGGACTTTATTCAATTTGCTAAGTCAAAAATGACCCTGCCCCTTTGTTTACAAGCATCATCATTGACTGTTGGGCAGGCATCATGTTACCTGTGGCATAAGTTGAGGTATGCACGATTGGGTGCCTCAATGATTTATACAGAGGCTAACTGTAAGATGGATGGTGGTGGTGCCCTGGCAGAGCAGCTGTTGGGTGCTCGACCCTTTAAAATCACAGGGCCAATGAAGAGGGGGAAAGACCTGGAAGGTGATGTAATTAAGTCATTAAGACGAGAGTTGGGTGTTAGTTTTGAAAATACAAGGCTTTTATTGAAAGCTGAACTCCCTGAATTTGTGGCATCGCCTTATTAGTTCTGAATATGTGGTAAAGGTGAAGTGTCCCACATCTGAAACATGCAAGAATTATAATAGCAAATGTGGGAAAGTGGGCGGTAGATGCCATGCACAACTGCAACTCTAAATGTTGTTTTATGGGAAGGAAATAGGAATATTGTGCGTTGCTGACCCTGAGTACGAAGTCATTTCCAAAATTG
Organism: Ischnura elegans; assembly: GCF_921293095.1. Lineage (NCBI taxonomy): Eukaryota > Metazoa > Arthropoda > Insecta > Odonata > Coenagrionidae > Ischnura > Ischnura elegans. Next base: position 79,098,870 of record NC_060246.1, on the reverse strand, counting down.
AAATTAAAATTGTCAATTATTATACAAATTTAGCGAAGACACTGGTTGACTGAGCCAGAGAACTCTGGAGAAAAAATATATTCCCACTGTTAATTAAAGCCCTTTGATTTCAATAAAATGTTTCAATGGATTTTACTTTACAATTTCTTTTAAAACCTTAATCCATTTAAATTTCACCAGAAGTCAACTGTCTATGTTAACAACCTATCTCTGTATTCCATAATTGGAATGGTTGGATTATGGATGGCAAAATGTAAGTGATGTGAATATGAAAATATGAGTTACCTGAGAAAATATGAGGTGCTTCTAAACTTATGGTAAAATACTGATTTCAGAGATTTGTAGAATGTTTTTAATGCTTTTATTTACAAGTATTGCTATAATAATAGACAAGCTCTCACTGACTCATTAAATTGCAATAACTAATCACACTTCTTAATTATCTTATTTTATAAATTTATCAATCCTGCAGCTATTTTATTGACATAAATTTTACGCAATTTTTCTGACAACTTGCCATTTAAGTTACATTTAATTACCATATAAGGCTCCGCTGCCCTCCCCAAAACTCCGCCCGTGCACCTTTTCCCCGTTAGTGCCGCCCAGAGTCCCGGAGGAAGCGGCCGGAACGGCGGCCCCCGCTGCAGTACTACCTCGGAGTACTCGGAACGGCATATATGACGTCAGACCCATGGAAACAACCACGCCCCCTTTCGAACGCCGTTTTTCGCGCCATTGGATTTTCGACAACTTTGAGAATTTTTATCTCGGGAACGAAGCGTTACCTAGCCCTCGGGTTTTTTGCGTTGTGCAAGATTCAACGTCCTCTATCTCCTCTATTTTTTTAAAAAAATGTGCAAGTTCTCCATTGCACGTCCCCTGTACCATAACCTAAAGTCATTTCTGACGTAAGTGATTAGTTTAAGGTTAGTAGCAATCTCATTGACTACACTGCCTCAATTGATTCTACCGCCAAGAGTGCACTGCAGAGAGAGAGCCAGAAAACTCGCCGAATTTCTTCAGCATTGACATGCCTTGACCTTAATGCCGATAAGAGATTTTTTTAAATGCACTGTGGCTAGAGAGTGAAAAATTACGTCCATTCCCATTCAAAACAAAAGAAGAGACATGCTGACTTCTGGAAAAGTTCTGATCCATGACAACGCTCGTCATCTCAGCACTGATGCAGCCCAACTGCTCCTTGAGCAATTTCATTTGGAAATTTTCGATCACCCGGCGTACAACGCCGACAGTGCCGTGTGACTTCCATTATTACGCTAAAATGAAGAAGTAGTTAGGAGGGAAGTGTTTTCATATGAGCAATGAGCTTCAGGATGACGGCAAAAATCATTGGAAGTCATTCGCAGCAACAACGTATGAAAAAGTATAGTAAAACTTGTCCACAGGCATGACCAATTCCTCATTCCCCAAGGCAAATATGTCAAAATGATACCACAAGTGCTCAAAATTTATTAATGGAATAATTTTTAATAAATCACTTCGTCTTCTGTTCATGAACCATCGGAGGTTGAAAAAAAATGGCCCTCATAATTACAGATGGTGTTCCCGTGGCAGATTGTCTAGTACTCCCTCAACCTCGAAGAGCAAAAGTGAAATTGAGCAACAATGACTGACAATGAGCATGGGCAACATTGCCTACAAAAATACCTGCATCTTTAACAACTTGTATCCAAGAACCATCCACTATGCATGATGGCATAATAGCGCATTAATTGCCTTCATTAGAGCTTTACTGCGATTGTTTCAGAGTGTCACAAATAGCATGATTTAGCAGTATACTCATAGAACTGCAGCCTTCTATGCCTCCCATGCAACTTCATGCAATGCAACTGTCTGGAATGTAACTCCTGCTGCTGCACAGCGATATGACCCATCATAAGAGGCATGTCCAGAACATGGAAGTATTGTTGAATTCTCGCCCAGCAAGAATTTTTTTTGATTGCCAGTGACAATGAGTGATAGTGAGGGTAATCTCTGAGCACAACGGGCACCAGCAACCTTCAATAGGGCCGAAACTTGCCTTGCCCTTTCTATGAAATATGTCAATAAGAAATCCTGTTGTGGGAGATGCGCTCTGTCATAAGGTTCCTTGTCCCGGAAGAAAAAATGCTGACTGAAATGTTAGCACAGATCAGAACTGTTTATAGCAACATTGTAATGAAGCGAATGAAAGCATTTAAGTAGTGTCACAAGTTAAATGATGGAAGATCAAATATTCATGATGAGCAAAGGAGTGGAAGACCTTCAACATTAACAAAAAAATTCTTGGTGCAAATAATCGAGGAAAACACTTCGTGCAGACCACCAACTCACAGTGGATGAAATTTCTGCAATGTTACCACAAAACTACAGATCTCTCTTAAACGAGATGATTACAGAAATGCTGGGATTCTGAAAATTGTGCGCAAGATGGATCCCAAAACAACTGATAGAACAGCACAAATTGAATCGGGTCACCAGCAATTGCAAGTTACTGAGCAATTTTAATTGGAAGGAGAGGATTTTCTGAGCTCCATTGTGACTGGTGATGAAACATGGGGGTCTCATTACACCTCTGAGACAAAAACACAGTTCTCACTAAGGCAGCAAACTGGTTCTCCATCTCCCAAAAAATTCAGAACCTTAATTTCAGGCAAAATAATCATGACTCAGTATTTTGGGACAGAAAAGGGATCATTTCGATCGACTTTTTGTATTTTAGGGAGACAATTACAAAATGCACCACGATTCTGTGAGACCTCAGGAGAGCAATAAAAAAAACGGAGGGGAATGTTGACTAAGTGAGTGGGTTAGTTGCACAACTATGCCTGTACACATATGGTCAACTCCACAAAGGTGCAGATTAGCTTTAGAGATTTTTTCAGATATTACCGACCTCTTGTTACACTGATGAAGAGGTCTGTAGTTGAATGAAGGAGATGGTGGGAGAGGGAATGAAAACACTTGTGCCACGACTTAAAACCTGCATACGATGGGAAGGCGACTATTTGGAATTAAATAAGGAACATATATATGTACCTACAATATAAAGCAATTTTTTTCTGAAATGGAAAAGTTCAGTACTCTTACTTTCTTAACATCCCTTGCAACAATCCATGAAAACACCAGATCCTAGATCACATTGCTACACATAATGCAACTCGCAGCACAGATTTTTCGGAAACTAGCACCATTAGCTATTTTACGACATTTCATTAGCCAAAATAATTATTTTAAACAAGCAATTTAATGCAAACACACATTACTACTCTGTAAAATAGCACTATTACAAAATAAAATTGGTAATTAAAGATGAATATGTAGGGCTTCAGACTCCACCTTCGGGAATAACAAGTGCCCAATAGTGTGTGGGACTTTCCAGGATTTAAGAGCACTAATTAAACCAAGATTCCACTGCATATAGAAGAATATTATGTGTTAGGCTAAAATGATTCAATCCGAAAATAGCAAGAAATCAAGACATAAATAAACTATATTGCAAGCAATTATGAAGAGCATGGGAAGGGAGACTATAATGCAGAAGACTATCAGGCAGATCAAAATATAATAGGAAGACCAAGTACAGTAAGCTAAGATACCTGAATATGAAGTGTTGTTTCATAGCAACTACTTAATCGGTTGTAATGAAATATACTGGAAATGAATGTACATAAATCCATTTCCACATTTTCTAAATGTCATCAGCCACTCATCCTAACACTAAATTTTTTAAATCCACCTTTGTATGAAAAAGGTATGGTTCTTGATGCTTGGAAAAAGGTAGCTCCACTTTAACCACTATTTTTGCAAGAATTTCTCAAGTATTGGTATGTCAGTCAATGAATAAATACTCTATAATCTCTATTATCTCCGGCTCAACTTTGTGGAAGTTCATTCTAACAAATGAAAGGAAAGCTATGCATTTATCCACCATTTTATTCTCGCGGTAAAACTAGTTTTGATGCAGCGGCGTCATCATCAGGTACAAGGGTTACAAGCATAAAATATGTCGTTATACATGAAAAATGATGCGATTTCAGTGAGGGATGAAGAAGGTAGGTGTAAGGGGTGGCTGGGAAAATTTCAAGGAGGTGATGCGGCATTGTGAGCGGGTGGTGAAGAGTTGGAGAGGGGCAGGGTGTGGAAGACCATAGGCCAGGAGTTTTGGAGGGTTGTCGGTGACTAAGGTAATGACAGGGGTATCTGTAGGAGTAGGGGGAGGGGAAGGATTATGGGTTGCTAATTTTTCCATAAGGGTCAGAGAGGCTTTTATGAGGGGGGAAAGGTTTTCAAATAATATGTCATTAAGCAGAGGACGTTTCTTCATGAGTTTTCTAATCTCAAACTCCTCTTTCTAGTCCATTCTTCTACCTTTTTCTTCCCGGTGTAGAATTGTTGGGATGAAATAACTCCTGTGGTTCGCCTCCCACAAGGGTTTTGCAAAGTGGGACTGGGAGAGGTTGCAAGTCCGAAAACTCCTTTTGTGCTCCTCCACTCTCAGCCGGTATATGCAGTCCGTTTGTCCAACATATGCAGCAGAGCACTCTTTCATTCATACAGCTACATTCTAATAAATAAATGCCACTGTTGTCCAATGGGTCACTTCTCTCTTTTGTGTTATTAAATATTCTTTTTAGGTTGTTGTTATAAAAGGCAATCTTGAAAAGGTTTTTGGGAAACAGGTTGCTTACTTTCTATGACAAAAAACCGTAGTAAGATAATTTTCTCCACTTAAATTAATCATCCTTTGATTCCATTGGACTGAATAACTTATCTTGTGCTCTTAGGGAGCGTTTTTTTATGAGCATTTTGTCCACAAGTGTTCTGTTATACCCATTCATTGTTGCTATTGCTTTAATCGTATCCAATTCCTTATTAAAATTTTCTTTGGAGAGGGGGATATTCAGAAGTCTATTTAGCAAGAAGTGGAATGTTGATAGCTTTTGGGAAATGTGATGGCTGGAGTCGGAAGGGATTATATGATTCATGGCAGTGGTTTTTCTAAAAATAGCAAATTCAAAATAATTAGCAGATTTGGAAACAGTTACATCAAGGAAATTCAATTTACCATTTCTTTTTCACATGTGAATTTTATTCTGTCACACTGGTTGCTTAAACTTGTTAAAAAATGTCTTATTGTCTTTTCGTGCCCGTCCAAATTGTAAAAACGTCATCCACGTAGCGGAACCAGCAATAGATGTTTTTGGTGTTCACTGAACCGCTATTGAACAGCTTTTGTTCAAAATTGTCCATGAATGGGTCAGCTAGGAGAGGTAACATTGGTGACCCCATCGCTAATCCTTCCAATTGTCTATAGTACTCTCCATTGAATTTAAATAATTTTGCTTCACGCACTCTTTTATAAGGGACACCAAATCACTGATGACTGCTGTTTCAGTTTCCGTACTATAAAGAATTTTTTCCGCCTCTTCGTCTGCTTCCAAGGCCGAAACATTGGTGAAAAGGTTTTTCACATCAAAAGACACCAAAATTTATTTACCGGGGGGAGAAGTTTTCTTGAAGCGTTGATCACAAAACTTGTGTTTTCCAATCCAAACTTTAACTGAAAATTGGTAACCTCCCTAAAAGGAGAATTTAGAAAGGCTGCAAGTTTTCTGGAAGGAGCTTTCACAATGGAGACGACTGGCTGCACAGGAATATTAACTTTATGTATTTTGGGGAGGCTGAAAAACGGGGTGCTCTTGAATTAATCGTAGTCAATTTATAAATTTTGCTGGACTTGAAAAGCCGAGGGGTGGAGTTAAGGGATTTTTTCATAATATGTTGAAACTTTTTGGTTGATTCCATTGCAAGTTTTATGATTTGGTTATTCTTGGTGAAATCATAGCACTTATTAATGTAGTCTTCCTTATTCATGATCACCACCGCAGGAGTGGGTGGGGGAAAATGGAGTGAAAAATGCTGAAAGGATAGAGGAATATTTGTTACCCTCCCATTCCCCTATCCTTTCAGCGTTGGTAGATCCGGCTTCCCCCCTCCCAAACTGACCCCCACCCTTCCTCCCACCACCACCACTCCGTTTTCCCCACCCACTCCCCTCATCTTTGCCTTCCACCTCTCCACCTACTTATAATTTTGGAATTCCACTGAAAATGGATGATTATGCGATAAAAAAAATATCCTTCGTGCTGAAAATTACAATGAAAGCAGTTCTTCTCTAACTTGCGCACTATTAGTAAAATTCCAATTTGAAAATTGTCTTTGAATCTTGTGCTCCAAACGACCCATCGCCATGTTGGCTGATCGTGACGTCAGAGTCCAGTAAACAATACGTTTACGTGATGCCAGTAGAGAGTAGACTATTTGTCTCAGTTTTAGAAAAACCTATGTATCTCTCAGTAAAATTTATTTTTTATACGTCAATTGCACCATCAGTCATATGAAATATTTATCCTGAATAATTGACAGGTTTAAAGAATGTATGCATACTGGAAGATGCAGCACAGTCTTGACAAATAGCGCTTATAACTTTTTCATCACCCTTATCTACGGCGATTTCCACATTATTAGAAATTTACTAAATTAATCTACCTTCAGAATGTTCCCAGAATGCGTCTTGTCGAAGTCGGAGTCAACCATTGTGCAATACACGCACCGTAAAGCTAATCAACTATTCACAACTGTTTCCACATACCCTTTAAATCATGAATCAGTATCATCGTAGATGTTTGCTATCATCGTTACTGTTTTGTTATTGCCATGGAGCGAGTCTGCTTACTCGCATTCTGACGTCACAGGGCGTTCTTGTATCGAGAAAGAATTTATTAATTTTTGCAAACTTTGAAGCTCTCCAGCAACAAGAGAATTGAGAATTATGAAGTCACATTTCGCATGTGTTCATAAATTTAACTTACTTATCTAGACATGTAAAAAAATTACCTTTTTAATTTTATGAGAGCACCCCATTTTGGAATTTAAGGAGTTGCAGTATATGAATTAGTAACCTGATGATGATGCTAGGATATTGAAACCGGGGTCGTGTTCTAGTTTTTATTTATGCGGTTTAGTAAAAGTTTCCTCACCTAATAAAGTTTGGAAGCTAATAGGCAAGTCTAGATGTAACTTCCACATCTGGAGAGAAATCCTGCAAGAAGGTCTGAGTCAGACCATCTGACTCATAACCAGCATTGACTTGGCAGTGAGGTAATAGTTTTTTTTCCTACACAAAGCTTGTAGCCCTTGATACAGCTCTCCAATTAAAAAAATATTTGAACTTATACAAGTCAATTCAAAACAAAAAGGATACATTTTTGTGGTTTTAACTCCAAATTTCATAAGCTGTGCATATATGCCGTGCAACAGTTTTTTTACATTTCCTATAATCCTTTAAATAACAATAACAGCTGAGTTTTAAAAATAATTGTCATCACTCATAAAATTATCATTAAGTTCTAATCTGGGATATGGAATACGAATCTGTTAATTTATTGCATGGACCCTCATATCAATCCATGGAGAAGTTATTGAAAGTGGAGCTACTGTTTTCTGAGCGTCTGAGACCACACTTATTTTCATGAAAAGATGGAATTTAAAAAACTGTTAACGTAAGACCGGCTGAGTTGCTGATGATATTGAAGAAACATAGAAATAAATTTCCTTTCGTTTCCAGTTTATTTGATTAGAACCAATGGAGTTGATACTGAGGTACATCACTTTAAACTCTGATATCTAATTTTTTGCCAGAACAGTAGAATTTAACCTGACACACTAAATATTATAGGCCTGAAACACCGCTCTTGGAAAATATGCCAAAAAATAGCCATTATACAAATTAATTGAAAGTCATGGAATCGATCAATTCAACCACACTTATAAGTTGTCATTACATACCATAAGCAAGCTCTGAACGAGCAGTTTCCAAGCGACGAGACAGGCTTTCTTCTGATTCAGTGGCACGGAGACGAAGCCTTTCTTCTAAAATCTCCATGGATGGTGGTTTAATGAAAACCAAAAGTGGTGGAGGATCCAGATTTTGTAGGCGAACTTGTTGCACTCCTTGAACATCTATGTCCAGAACACAAATCTTGCCTTTGGAGCATACAGCACGTACAGCAGATTTGCTACAAATGGGAACCATAAATGAAATAACTCAATCCAAAGGCTATTAGTACATTAATGATACAAGGCCAAATACTGAAGTGATATATATCCATAGCAAGGTCATTCTCAGCCATGAAACTATAGAAACCGTAGTGAGTATATTAAAGCCCATTGGCTCCTTAAAAGTAATCTGTATGCTAGAAGAGGCCATATCTGGGTAATTTCATATCAATTCAACAAAGAGAAGTGTCATTTTCAACCCGACCATGTCACATTTCTTTCAAATTTGGTGTATTCAATAATCCTAGTAAAAGATGGAAAAATACCAATTTACAGAGGTAAATGACGATTTTGACAAAAGTTACAGCTACGCAAATGTTGGAAATTTGTCAAAATTTATAATAATAAATACATTTAATAATTAACACATCATTACATTGACACATACTACATCGCAATTTTTACTACTTTCCCCCTTTAACCAGTTTACAATCAGTGATACTTCTTCAATAGTCTTGATTCACACCTATTTAATTTCCCCGCCCAAATTTCCATCCATGGACTATTTGCTGAGACATAGTACGAGACCATAGTCTCACAGCATTCAAGAATCACACTGGGCCAGTTGTAAGAGCATAATTTTAAATGTGCATTTGCACATGTACGGTGCAGACTTTTGATAGTCTGCCAACTAAATTCTCACGTCCAACCCTCAAAAACACTTGAATGCAACAGACAGCAAGGAAATAAGTCATCGTTTACTCAGCTTTCTTTGACACACAAAATGCATGATTAAGCTAATGTTCATGAGCATTTTACTGAAATTATTTTGCCATCTGCCTTTATATAAATATATATTGCCAAAACTTGCCTTTGCACATTCCCATTGGCTATCAATCTAATTCCATTAAACATGCAAGTACTAGTAACAAGGTTGAATGTACTATTGAAAGAAGAATTATGCTTAACCTCATATCCTCGCAATTCGGACGTGCAACATATTAAGGTATACTAGCACAAAATTTACAATACATACACAATGTTCATATCTATGTAGAGAAAAAATCAATAGGTCTGGTAGCCTCGTATAGTTTTAGCTTTTACCAAGCATAAGAGAGAATGGAAGGAACTGTCAAGGTATCACAAAAATATTTCATACAATATACCATACTCATCCAGGCGGGCAATGACTACACACATGCTATGATAAAGGCATCATCCTTAGTCAGCCTTATCCATGTTCAAGAATTTCTCCAAATACTTTGGAAAGTGCGAGATGCTTTTCAATTTGATGAACATACCTTGTTCCATACATATTTCCCGAAAAAACTGCAGACTCCAAAAATTCTCCGCGGGAAATTGCTGCTTTCATATCCTCCGGATCGCTGACAAAATGGTAATCTCGGCCATCGACTTCACCTTCCCTGGGTTTTCTTGTCGTATGAGAAACAGAGAATCCAAAAGCCGAATCAAACTCTGCCAGAAGGCGCTTGAGTAATGTAGATTTTCCTGATCCTGATGGACCGCATAGAATAAGTGGTCGAGGGCCTTTACCGGGATCAAATTGGGATGTCTCTGACGCGTCTCCTATAGTCGTCATGATCCTTAAATTTCTTAACTGATGAAAAGAGACTCCAAATGATTTCTGACACAGAAAAACCAGAGGAACCGTGGTGAAGAATACAACCGAACGTGTTTCTCTGGAGAACGGGTGAACTCTGTTGAAAGTCAAAAAGACAGCGGTTCGAGTAATTCCGATTATCGACAAATGGTCACGAAATAAAATATTTCTCAGTTATTGGATGTATTGCGTGATGTTTCCGATCACGTTCTGTCGTAATACCAAAAATGGATTTCCCTGAATAGCTCTATTCGACAGATGGATACATTAGCTAATTCCCCCGTGTGGTCAAAAAACGTGACGCAAGCTCACTCAATTAAATTAACACGACTACTTAGGTAAAGATAAGCATATTCTTTGTGTTCTCATCAAATCTTACAACATCGTGTGAATCGTTGCATAGGATAGGAAAATGGTTAAGGAGATAAATATACTTTAAAAATAAATTCACATTTTAATGACATCCATTCATTATCGACTAGTGGGCAAAATCGGCAAAATTACATAGCGAAAAGCGCAACAACATTATTGATACTCGAGTACTCACATGTGTTTCACAATTTTCTCATGTCCAGAGAACAGTGCTAACAATGTCACAAGGCTAGAAAGCCCTTTTCATGCCGGTGATTCGACTTGAGTCATTTCATAATGAGTAAATTCTCAAATTCACTCAACATTCCAAAGCTACCCAGCACGAAGCGGAAGGGCGCCAACACGAACAAAACAAGCACACACCGCAAATGTTTGCCTACGGTCTGCTACGGTCTTTGCAGTTGGGGTACAAGATCGTTGAAATGCAATTTCTTCGAGCGATAAAGCTACAAGAATTTCACACCTTCGTTGTCATCGAACATGATGATTTCTGCTTTCTTCTGCATTTCCAGTGTCCTCAAAGCCTTCATTAGAATACCCATGTCCAAACCGTAGAACTCTAAAAAGGAACATAACACACAATTCAAGTTTGTCACAAAACCAGTACTTGTGCTAACAGTGAGAGAGGAAAACCATCAACGACTGGAGATTAAGTGCCATATGCGATTAGAAAATAGTAATTAGTGAATAATAAATAGTAGCAAAAGATAGTGAATAATAATTAGTAATTAGGGAATGTCTGAGCACCAAGCATTTTATAAATACTTATAAAATGTATGGTGCACAGACATTCACTCCATACTTTAAAATTGGGCGCTAAGCAGAAGAATTAACGTCACTTAACAATGTAATACCTTCATTCACTGTATTGTCTCCTGACACTAGTTCGTAGAGCGTGCACACTGTGTTGATCATTCCGTTTCCCTGAGCCCAATCGTAAATCATGGATGCCCATTCATCTAGTGTATGCCAATAAATAAACCACCTGTAATGCAATTGACTAGATAAAAATATTATTTGAAGTAAAACAATATATTTATGAGGACTTCCATGTTAGTATTTAATAGTACAAAGCCTATACAGAGAAATAATAGGCACCAGGGTATAATGCACTGGCCCCCAGCTACCTTAACCATTCAGCAACACCAAAATTCCAAGGCAGGAAAATTAAAAGCCATTATTGACACATACTATAACATTTCACAGGGGACCAGGATGGGTGAGATCAGCAAGTTCGTTATCATAAAAAAACATGCAGAGATTTAACAGCAGCATCCCACAGAGAAGAAAAGATGATGCAAAAGAGGAAGGAAGTAATTAATGACCAATCATAAAATGTCCAGGCAAAGATGATGGTAGGTAAGTTAGAAAATATCAAAAGGGAGATGTAGGAAGAGAAAATGGATGCGTGGGGACTGTGTGAAATGAGATGGAACGATACTGGGAACAACTGGAGTGAATGGTAAGAGGTGAAATATAGAGGTATGGAGGGAAATCAAAGAGGGGTAGCCTTAGTGTCACACAGGAAGCTAAGTAAGAAAGAGAGTACAACAAATAGAGCAGGTACCCGATAGGTCTCATACAGTCGAAATTGCTGCAAAACCTACAAACCTTGTGGTGGTTCAAGTGTCCAAGCCCACTATCAACCATAGGGAGGAGGGATTACATGGGGTATACGAACAGATATACCCAGAAAATACATAATTGGAGAAATCTAGGGTGATGGGGGACTCGAATGCCCATCTAGGAAAGGGAGGTGTGGAAACAAAATAGTAGAATTTGCATTAGGAATGGGAACAACTGGAGAGGGAAACCAGCACTATTTTGAAGGAGGAACAAGTTAACACCACAAGCACATGGTTCAATAATCATTGCAGATGGATGTATACTTGGGAAAGTCCAAGGGATACTTAGGAGGTTCGATGGATCACATCAAAGCAAGGCAGAGGTTTAAGAAGGAAAGGAAGAACAGGCAAAATGCTGAATAGTTCCTGACTTTACAACAGATTAATTGATACTCTTAATTAATTAAATTTAATATTAATTCCGACTGTGCCCAAAGTGCAAGTTCCTCTATGCCACACCACGTTGTATCGGCCAACTCCATAGGCACCAAAAAATTAGAAATCTTAGATAAGCTTGTATTTTTCGAATGTTTTTCTGAAGAGGACTTATCATATGGCCAATTTACCATCAGTAATGATTGGGTCACTATGATTCCTCCGGAATCAAGCATATTATACAATATTGCGTGGATACTAAAGGATCTCCTAGTGATGGAAGAACCACAATTGATGCTCTTGGGCACAGTGCACCAGGAGAACTTAAGCGTAGTGTATATCCATTTAAATGCCGTTGCTTATCCGTGGAACTTAGTAAAGTTTTTTTTATAACCGCATGGACTGAGGTTCATAATTTTGTAATAACATTTCCTTTACTGTAGTTTTGATTAGCCTTTTTGTCAGGACCAATGACTTACTTTATAAAAACGAGAAATTTGTAATAACATTTTTCGTTTTAATGAGAGTCCATTGTATCTATGAGACTGGCCAGTCCTGCAAGCTCAGAATGTTTCTAGCAGCATCACAGAGGTAGGTGGAACCTGAGACACCAGGGATCTTGGATGGGAAGACAGAGAGAGAGTTGGGCAAGGCCATATTTTCTCAAAAGACTTTGTCACAGAATAGAAATAGAAGACTGTCCCAAAAACCCTCTTAAACTTGGCAAAACACAGGTAACTTACTCATGAAGTGTACACCACACTGGTTTGAAAGTGACTGAATTTCTAAGAGTCTTGGTTTTGCCAATCACATTTTGGTTAGTTTTCAGGAAGTCGTGAGCCCTCCACTCTCACCCCCCAAAAAACTTAGGCCTGCCTTCCAGTCACAAAGATATTTGAAATAACTTCTAGCCACATAATAAGGTGCTACAACAAACATTGCAGTAGTACCCCAACCTATACACCCCACATTTCCCCCGACCTGAATTACCAAAAAGATTTTCCTGATGAAAGGTTTCCCTAACATATATTTTCCCCATGGCAAACATAACATTCATGAGACTAAGAGCTAGTCAGACTTCAGAGAGAAGCAAAATTAGTCATCAAAGATGATAGCAAAATAAATATTAAGACGGACAATAAAAAAATGAAATAAAATCACTATATTTGATGAATTTTAAAAGCTATTTTGCATTATTCGAATGACGTATCTTAAAACATTATTTAAAACAATGGTGAATTTTATGACAAACTCAAAATTTGAAAAACTTCATTCTGGGAGACAGTTGATGTTGGACTATTGCTTTATCTACTAAGGTTGCTTTCCAATCGCTTATCTGCGCTGATCTGTTTTAAACTGTTTAGCTCAGAGCGTGTTCCAATCGCAGGTGTGACGTCATCTGCGCTAAACAGATGGGAACACATCCTGCACCATTGCTCGTCTGCACTAGTGTGTTTCAATCTGTTGCAATGTGAGCTAATCTGCGCAAGGTGATTGGAAAGCACCCTAAATATGAACATGTCAACTTAGACACACCAGAATAAATACCAGCAAAGCATGAGATGAGCACATATTGACAATGTACCTACAAGCATGGGCATTAGACCATCTGATTTATTGGGAACATATGACTTCTCCAGGCCAATTTTTCATTTCCTTGACTTCCTATTCAAAAAATGTTTTGCAAGAGTATATAGCTACTCTATAACATATAAGACTTCATTGGATTGAAAAACAGATTGTTGAAACATAAGAAGATTATGTATTTCCAGTTTCCAATCATTGCGCACATGACTATGGTTCAATGAAGACCTTCAATCATTTCCTTTCGTTTTAATTTTGGCTCTGAACATTTTTATTACAAATTCACTATGAATGCAGTCATGCAAATATGAACTTGCAGTCCTCTGGTATGAAAAGTTGATGACCCCATGTATGTATAGAGTGATCATCCTCCTACTCAGTATGCTTGCAAATACTCTCCCGCACATCAGAAATTTTACCCCACACTTTCATAAAATAAAAAAATTGAAAGAATACTTCAAAACACCAAATTTTCATGCAAAAAAGGAATAATTCTAAAAATGGCCTAGCTTGGTGTAAGCTTCTTCCATTTTCTTCATAATTGGCAGTTCTAGGAGATTGTCAAGAGGGCATACTCTACCTAGAAGTCAATAGGGTAGGGTATAAGCCCGATAGGATATGGAGAGCCCAGAAAAATATGGACATCGCATCAGCATACTATTGTCATAATACCACATTAATCATACCATCAAAAATGAGAAACTTATGGAGGCCATTTCATTTAGTGTATGAGACCCAATGAAGCGCTTTATCTCCCAAAACTCTCCTTCCCCTGCCATTGACTTGTGGTGTGCTACACATTTTATAGGGAATCATACCTGTTTTTTGACTTATCACAAGGCTCGGCGTGACCAGATTTGTGCAAGTGCTCCAAAATTTTCAAAATACCATCTTGAGGTAATTTTCCTGAATGCAACATTAAGGAATACACAAATAGCGGCATTAATCACAACGCATAACTAACGATATTAGCCTTACACTAGACAAGGATACTGTTGATTTTAGAGTTGTTGAACAAGGGTGAATTCTGTGCTTCTCTAATATCAAGAATGTAGCTTTTATTGTTTTTAAAGAAACACAAGATCAAACTTTGCCACGCTGATATTTGTTTATTCTGAGTTTCCAGGTGAGGCTGAATCCTGAAATATAAATTAAAGGTAGGTGGAACAACGGGTAAGAACAATTCAAAACAAACATAACGCGTGTTTACACTGTTTGAACTCCACATCCTTTGGATGGACGAACACGTCCACATCAGCTCACATCAAGACTCCCCGAGATTCTTGTCCATTCCACATTCATGTACTTAATGATACATCAAAAACATATAGGTACAACCCAAAGAACTACAGCTGAGTCTGAGTTTCAGCATTAAGTCACACATTAATTACATTAAATTAAAATTACCGGTTTCTCAAGAGCATATAAGCTTCATGCATTATTTTGTAGAGTAAGCTACGTCATAAATCTAGTCCTAGAAGCGGATATTATAGCTGCATTCGATTCTACAATCAATAATAATTGCTTCGAAAGGAGTATTTCTTAAAAATTACACGTTTTAATGAAGCCTATCTCAAACATTTATGAAATGACACCTGTAATTAGCAGTACTTACGTAAAAAACGGAGGGAAGTCATACTGCCAAGGCCATTCAGTTTCTGCCATTTCAATCAAATTACTGAGTTTTCTCCCTAAAAGAATTCTTTCAAAATCTTATGTTATGACAGGAAGCCACAGCAAGTTCAGAGAACACCCCAGAACACCCCACACCCAATCACCCAATTCATGCTGCCTTCGAAAACATTGTAACTCCCGACTAGTTTTCCGTGAACGCGTTTTATTCGACATCTACACTTCATTATTTGAACTAAGAGGCATCATCACGCAGCATTTCAAATCTAAATAACTTCGCTAGACAAGTATAGGGTATGAATGTATGAATAATTTAAGGAATTTAATGGTTTTAATGATTTCTGACATCGGTAATTTACGGTTATTACGTTTAATACCCAATAGATACCACAGTGACAAAATGCCGATTTCTGTCAAACCATCAGTAATTATTTTCCTCGAAAAATATTAATAACCACAGCTTTTTGTGTTAATTTTAGAAAAAGGGTTTCAAACCATAGATGTGTAGAGGCTCAAACTATTTCGTATCAGTCATAACGCTGGTATAGCGGGTAAGGCAGTGTATCGATGAGAACTATCGCTAACACTGAATTGAAATTATTTGTGCGAATATTTAAGCGAAAAGAGATAAAAATTTTGGAAAAAGGTTTGGAGTCAGCAGCGGTTATTTGAAATGCATAACCATGCATATGACGTTGGCGTATTCATGCGGCTTGTAATGACAGCTCAATTTTTTTAAATTCCCACTTCGGACGACCCACGCTAACCACGTCCCACATCTAGTACATTACTCCACCGTTAGAGGAAATAAAGCGTCATGCCGGCCCATAGTGAATCCATCTTCGCTTGATTCTGTTTGTAACAATTGAATAACAGGTCATCCAATATGTGCGTTTCCCGAGGATGAAGAGTTGTTGAGTAATTTTTCTTCGAACCATAATTATAATGCCGAAATTACAGTAAAGCGGCATGTGTAATGTTTTTTTTGTTATCGTCGGCTGAAGAAGAGGTACTATTTTCCTCGAGCGTTTTTTAAAGTTTCACTCACGAATAGAATATTTCATGTCCACCCCTTATCCTTCATTTAAAATTTTTGTTTACGCTCTAGGATTAAAGATGATTACTCTCACGAGAAAGCTGAAGAAAGATAATAATGAGCAGCGTAGTTCTTCTAGTCTACCAGAGCCTGGGAAAAGGGTATCTATTCGTGATAAGCTCTTAATCAGAGAGGTACATAAGTCTTGATTACTAAACAAAATACAATTTCATTCGTGGCATATGAAATGTGACTGTGGAATTTTAAGCTCAGTAAGTTGTGTAGGCCATTGGCATTAAGGACTTGTAGATTTGGCAATGGGAACGCTTCCCCTTGGTGATAATATGTACGGGTTTTGTTGGATTTTCCTTGGTATGATTCTGAATCCTAGACTTGCATATTGTTTTCTAATATAAGTCGTGGTTTGTCTCTTCGGTGGCTTGAATTTATACAAAAAAGTGGAAGTCAAGAAATGGAAAATGCATATTTGTGATAGTGATGCTTATACAATTAATCTGCTATTTTTGCCACTGAATTCAATTACTTTCTTAACTAATTGTCAAAGGTTGCACAGATCAGCGTGCATGACATTTTTCCTTGCCCAAATATTGTAAGCTGGTGTATTCTGTGCTCAACAGAATTTGTGTATTTATTCTTTCCTGGTATGGATTGGGATTTTTGGCTTTTCTGTGCCAACTATTTGTCATACTGTAACATTTTATTTTAGGCTCTAATTTATTGTCCTCTTTCAATCATGGCAACAGGTACAAGAAATGGAAAGCACTCTACCTCCTACTTGCCAGACCAGTTTTTTAGACCCTAATACTTTATATGACTTCTACTTGTTTGTGACCCCTGATGAAGGCCATTGGCATGGAGGACGTTACTTGTTTCACATATACGTCACTGAGGAGTATAACATGGCTGTATGTATGCTGGTCTTTATTGGTCAATAGAAAACTTGAAAATATGTATTGCTCCGTTACCCCCTTTGTAGTTTGATACTCATTGAATGACTTTCAAATTCTCCGTGAATTCCTCTTAATGGTTTTTCTTTGGATTTTAACTGTAAATGAAGGTATAGTGTGTATTTTATTGAGGATTAATGACATTGAGAGAATTTTTGGCCTTCAACTTCATACTCAAGGGTTGGCTCTCCATCTGAGCCTTGTGTAAGAGCAAAGTGTTTGTGTGAGCGTGAAATATCTCATATAAGTGGTCTATTATATATGCTTAGCAAGTTTTATATCTTGGTTACTTCTATATGGTGGATTATTTATTTTGAAGTACACTTAATTTGCATCCACAAGATTTTGATGCTTGATTAATTCTTCTTTTTCTTACAGCCACCTCAGGTGCGATGTATGACTAAATTGTGGCACCCTAATATCAGTGAAGATGGTGATGTATGTTTGAGTCTTCTTCGAGCCTCCTCTGTTGATGGCATGGGATGGGCTCCTACTCGTACATTAAAGGATGTGGTGTGGGGTCTAAACTCCCTCTTTACTGTGAGTAAAGTTTCATTTGTTTTGATGAAGTTGAATCCCCCTGACCTAATTTATTGCCTTTTCATAATTCTCTGTGACATCTTGAGAGATCTGAGAAATATTTACTCCTTAAATCTTCAAAGGGAGATAGATTCATGGTTTTGGATGTGGAACGGTTAAAGCAGAAGTTGGCACTGTTTTCATGCCTTTGTGCTGTATGTTTGAGTTGGTATGGCCCTGTAGGGCTTAAATATGTATTCACACGTATGTATTTTCGTCTATAAATATTTAGTTTTGTTAATTAGGACATAATCCTTGTTCCAGATGTATTTATGATAAATGTGTTACCTTCTAATTTTTTCTTTGATGGTGGAGAAAATATCAAAGATTTTATTTAAACATGGCATGAAAATGCTGTTTTAGCCATCGAAACCAATTTGATACTCATTGAAGAGTATAAGAAACAAAAATAAAATGTAGACACAACAAGCATTATACTAGATTAGATTCAAGACATGCGAGAAAGTCTAGAGGAAAAACTGGTTTTAAAAAAATGGAAAAAGTCAAAGCCCACAGCGCAGTCATTCAAGTAGGTTATGCAGAAAAATCGGCTGCCTCAGAGAACTCTGCTTAAGGACACAGCATAGACATAGAAAACCCCACTAGACTCACTAGACAGAAACATTAGAAGATTAGAGTTTTCAGAGACTCCCTCGTTCGGAATATTAAAATCCACTCCCAGAATTAGATAATATGTACCTTGATTTGCAATGTATGAGAGATTATTAAGGCCTGTTTACAAGGTACATTAACTCATACGGGTTAATGTCTAAATGTATGAAAGCGAGAATGAACGCCAAAATGCACCGTGTAGCCACCCAACTTGTGCGAATGCATGCATAGAAAATAGAACCTGCTCTAATTTGGTTCATGCATTCGTACATGTTCCGGTCCACAAAAATCATTCACGCAAATGTACATTAACTCGTACGTGTTAATGTACCGTGTAAACAGGCCTTTAGCCCAGATGAAGTTTCCAGCAGAGGAGAATAAATGTTGGCTGTTCTTACAGTGGACGTGGGGAAACCCAAGAATAATTGTTTTACTTAGTGTGTGTGGTTATCGTACACATTCTATTCTTTGGAGGCCTCGTTTCAAATCCCATCTGCTCTCTCAATCTTCACAACAAGTCTCAAAAGCAAAATCTATTATTCCCTTATTAGTGTTTGGTATACTGGACTCCCTTTTTTTCTCTTAATACCTTTTTAACATTATGACTGCCTTTATGTCTACTACTGGAATATTTCATGTTCTTAGTGTGTTTTATTAATTTTACCTTTGTCAGCTTTTCACTGCTTGTATGTTTTCTTTGCAATAAACTTTTCAGTTATTTATTTATTTTGCACTAATTTTTAGGACATTTACTGTTTGGACGGTACAATTCATGGGAGAGCTTTCAATTTAGTTGAATTACAGACTTGAGATGGATCTGGCTCTTAAAAACTGGGTCGGAAGTCAACAAATCATCCATGGTGCCCAATCCGTGAAAACCTCTTCCTTTTGCTACATTTCCTGCTTCACTTCATCCCCTCTTTCCTATTCTTGATGCTCATTTTGTTTTTCCTCTTTGTAAGTTTCTCTTTTACCTTATTCAGCTTTGCATTCTCGAGAAATTCCATGTTCTTAAATATTATCTTACTGCAGTAAATGCTCCATATAAAACCTCCGTATAGGGAAACTTGACAAAACCCTTCATATTCTTTCATGCATCTGATTGCCCGTTGCTACAAGCTGTGCAGCTATGCTAGCGTGACCAAAGATAATAATTATTATTGTTATGTAATAATTATGTAATAGGTTGTGATCGTCCATTGTTATCTATGTATGTATTACCTTACGGCTCAATTAGATAAATAAGAAAATGTCAGTTAGTTGAACTCCATATGAGCCAACCAATCTTAATTCAGTATTGATCGTCATACCTATTATTATTGTATTCTACCGATTAAGGTAGGTTTTTCATGGAGTACTAAAGAAGTAATCTGGGAGCCTCCCTTTCTTTCCAGCCCTGCCTTCTTCAATTCTCTGTAAGGCCTACTCCCTTTCAACCTATCTAAAAATCCTTATTCTCTTCCTTCCCCTCCCTCTTTTTCCCAACATTCTACCCTCTAACACCATTTTCAACATCCCCTTCCCACTAAGCACTAACCCCATCCATACTTTGTCTCCTCTGTATCTCATCAAAAAGCCACCTCTCCTCACCCACCATGTCCAGCACTTCATCCCTCCTCCTCTCCATCCATTTCACCCTCTGCCTTATTTTCCATACCCACATCTCAAATGCCTCCAATCATCTCTCGTCCTCCTTCCTTAGTGTCCACATTTCTGCACCATAGAGAGCTACATTCCAGATCACACTCTTTTCTAAACATTTCTTGCTTTCCAAATTTTCCATTTCTCAGTTTATCATGAGTATTGAATCTGGCAGGGGACTAAAAGTGTGTTCCCAGGCATTGATGCATTCCTTATCTTACAGAGTTCATAATTTAAGGTATTAGGTTACATAATATGAAGATGTGACAATTGTTTGGTAAGACATTTTGTTGACTGATATTAGTTTTTTTTAACTTCACTTATACCTTTCAGGATCTTCTGAATTTTGATGACCCACTGAATATTGAAGCTGCTGAAATGTACCAGAGGGACAGAGATGCCTTTCGCAGTCGTGTTCGTGATTATGTTTCTCTTTATGCAAAGAGGTGATCAACAATCTGCAGCTGGATTTGAATTTCAAGAGGAGGATTTAGCCTGTCGATGGTGATTGTTCTAAAATAAACGATTTATGATAAAGGAACAATTAGAGGTTCAAAGGATTTATTTCACCAGATGAAAAGGACATTAGTTTATGTTGTCTTTGTTTTGAAGAAGCATTTACTCTGTGAAGTAAAAGTTGTGGGCTAGATACGATTTGGTCAGCACTGCCTTTTTCAGCTGGCCATAAAACTTAACGAGTAAGTCATTTCTATGCTATGCTATTATATGCTATGGCATCAGTTGAGCATTTTCTTATCATGCATAAAGGACTTAGATATCTACAAATGTTGTTGGGGTATTTGATTATTGAATCCTTGTACAAAGTGAGCTTTCCCCAATTCTTTTAAGTTATTATTTTAAATTATCATATGCATAAGCCTTTGTCTGTGTAATTTTCAAGGGTAATAGTGAAGTTTGTGAAAGTTTTTGGCAGAGTTCAATGTATGGTCAATGAAATTTAGCAATAATCGAGCAGCTACTTGGGTGTAAAATGTTTGTTTAATTTGAAAAGATCTTATTTTAATCATTACAGAATGAATTATCCAGTTGTTATTTCTAGATTGAATTTTGTTATATTTTATTATGTTCTATCCTGTATTATAAAGAAAGAAGTGATATGATTTACAAAAATACTGTGAAGTTCATGAGGAAATGATAGCATTTTCAGTGGATTTTTGTGGAGTTCAAAGAGGACTATTTGCCTGTAAGCCTTTCAAAAGTTAAGCATTTTTGTAAGTGGTAGTGATCTGTCATAATTTCATGTGATTTTTATGTAAATAAAAATTGTTAAAAGAAGAAATATTCATGTAAATCAAATGTCTTAATATGCCAGTGTCCTGAGGAAGGTTCATGGGACATTGTGCACCATCACAATTTTTGGGAGCCTCGAATGGTATTTTGTGGGTACGCAAAATTAAAGTAGTTATGTTTATTGATGAGAATATGTAATGAAGATGATATGGGGCCCTCCAAAAATAGGAGCCATAGAAATATGATGAAAGAGTGATGAATTAATTGGCAAGCATTGACAGGCATTTATCTATACGTATATATAAAAAAGAGGATGTATGTGCTTTTCTGTCGGCTATGCATTTCCATAAGGCTGCACAGATGGCCACCAGAGCCAATACATTGGTGCATATCACACTCCCAAAGCCTGTAGTGATACTTCTGGTTGTCCCTGATGCATCATTTACTTATAACTGTTTATTATATCATATCATACAACTTCTGTGGCTGGAAATCCTGCGGGGTAGGAACACCTTTTGGCATGCTCGAAGGGAAAACATAACTCAAAGGATTCTACACTTAACTATTAATCCTCTTGATGCAAACCTTTTCGCTAAGATGCATTCTTGCATACATTCATTTATGCATTCACACAACAAAGTCTATGCATGCCGGACACACAACGATCAATGTTGTGCAGCGGGCTACAAACTCATATGTACGGAAATCATTTTTTCCATTGTTTGCTGTTACATTGTATACCATCATCACACCTGCTTTTTTTCCTTTTCTAAAAATCCTGCCATGTGAACTTGAATTCCAAGTTCAAAGTTTCCCACTTTTCTGGATACTATCCTTCCCGAGCAATGCTGGGTGGCCTTCTATCAAACAATATATGGTGATTCATTAGCAGCCATCATCTCTCTTCTATGGTATATCCAGTGGTCAAATCAGCATGTGAAAGTTCAAAGCAGGGGTGTATTACCGTATTTCTCCGAATATAGTCCCCCTCCCCTAATTTTGAGGCTTCAGATTCGGGAAAATTAAAAAAAATGCATTTCAATATAGTCCTCCCCTTAACTTTTACCACAGCTATTTTTGGAAAAAAAGGGGGGACTATATTCAGACATATACGGTATGTTCTGTCTTATTGAGGGAGGGGGTCCAACATTTTCCTTGGTGCCTTGATGGTGTGCATCACCCTTCAGTGATAATGTGTTTGAGATCTGATGCCATATTTTCAATTTTTCCAGAAATTACAGGCCATCACACCCCAGGTAGGTCAGTATTGAGAAAATTATGTTTCTCATTAAGACTTACCTCCCCCACACAATAGGCCAATTTATGAGTTCTCAGTGTCTCGGCAGGAATCGCCCATGGCTGAAGAATATTACAGTTTTTTCTCACTAATTAATATCATTTAAGAGTGACTCATAGGAACAAATGTGTTCACCTTTTTACCCAACAGTACATGTATGTATATTAAAAGTCTAATCCATTTTGTTATTTTCACTTCTCTAAAAGACTTACTGACAGCTCCACCCATGGAAAGGAGAACGTTGAATATGTACCTGGTTCACTGTGAATATATCCATCATTGAATTAATGTTCTGTACACTATTCAATGTTCAATAATCCAGAATGACTTCAGATCATTATGACAATACATTGTGATTTCATAGACATCCTTTCTTATTATGAATCTGAAAATTGACTCAGAGCTAGAGGTTCATATTGTAACTAATGTATTTATTTTCTATTTTAGTATTGAAGCTTTTACAGAACCTTAGTTGGAATCAGTACTCAAAACAGTTATACAAATTGCATATCTTGGTAACCACCAATAAATTTTGAAGAATGCTTTACACTTTGAATTCAATCACCTGTATAAAAATATGAAAATGGATAAACAGACACAACTTTCAGCTCATCAAAAATGAATTAAGAGCATTTGCCATTTAGAGAATGAAATATTTTGTCTCTTTGGCACTCTTGATTTTCCTTCAAATATTAAATAGACATCAGTATTTAAATGGCTGTAACACTTGGATTGATTTTATTCTCATTATTTCATTAGTCTATTGCTTTAAAGCTATTTAAATTTCCACTCCAGGGCAAAAATGACTGGAAATCTCCTCAGAGCATTAATTGACCATCAAAAATGCTCATTGACAAGAGCGTACTCATTAAAAATATTTTAAATAACTCTAAGTTTGTATACAGATATACATATAACTTTCTTTAAACTGTTGAACAATTTGATCATTTCAAAATTGGAAGGCTTGATTCCTTTTTTGTTTGAATTAAAATGAACAATTAAATAGAGAAGAACCACTCATTCACTCACAGAATTCCATGCTGTCAGGAATAGAAATGCAACATCATACAAATGTGATGGAGATTTGTAGATAAATGTCACACTTGTCAAACTGTCAATACCATATTCTTACACATTTTATAACAGTACTTCTCTTTTCACTGCCCAATATGTATTACTTTGTGCTGATGCAGCATAATAATTTGGTTGCTCCAGATGGGAATAACAGCGTCATCCTAACAATTGAGGACAAGGAAAAGCGCCTAATACTTTGGTAATGTATTTCATCATCAAACAAAATTCACCTTTGAGCTAATTCTTCCAGGGTGGACTTTCTTCCTTCCATTGACACGTAAATATCTCCATCACCTGGGAGCATCAGATGATTGGAGGAGTTCTCTCTTTTGATTGAAGAGTCATTTTCTTCAAAACTTTCCCGTGCCTCTCCTTGCTTTGGAAAGCTAGCCTTATCCATGGACATGTATAAATCTTCTTCAGGTACTACACTCACTCTCTTATAAATTCTCCCGGCATACTCCACCTGTTCGGATGGAAGCACTGACGAATCTAACTCGTTATCATTGTTCTTCTTATTTAAAGGTCGCATAGGAATGTAATCAGGTTCATCAGAGTCTTTAGCCATGCAAAACCTTTCACAGATCATTTCTTGCTTTGCTAGTCGCTCTATGTCCTCCAAAGTGTGACCACTAATCTCACCAGATTTCTGCAAGCAATTTTTGTGGTAATCACAGACAGCACTGTCCCTTAACAATCTAGTACTCATCATGAAGTCTTCAAAGTTCTCACCACATTTTTCATCAGTTTCTCTTACCCAAATATCATCACTAACTGAGTTAGGAGGTATTTTCTTCCTCACCTTCCTCCTCCCCAAGGTCGTGGTTTCATAACTTCTTGAGCACCGATCACTGTCAACAAGCCTACTCAGAGATGGACTTTCATAACTTCTACAGCACCTGTCACCATCAATACTTATTGCCCCAGACATTTGCCTGAGAGCTTTCTTTCTATCCACTTGCATGTCTACTCCTGTGCATGTGGCACTACGATAAAAACTACTAGCACCAACCGTTAAATTTTCTTCATCACTCATGCTATCTGGCTGTGTAGGAGAGAAGCTCAAACGACTCAAGGTTTCAAGAGACCTATTGATTGCTTGCCTAGTTCTGTCCCTCAAACTTGGAGAGTCTTGCTTGTTTGGTTCTTTTGAGAGCAATCTCATCAATGCACTCCCAGGTTTCATCCATGGAAGCCGTTTGGATATTGAGGCAGGATTCTTAGGCAATTGCATATTATTCTCCGGAGATTCACTCTTGTCTGAGAGGAAAGATTTATCACTCCCACTTGATAAAGAATTACATCTTTCAGTGCAAGCAGCTGTATTAGGGGTTTCATTCAGGCTCAAACATTCAGTCATCTGAGGGGGAGATGAAAGGGAAGCATCAGCTTTGAAAGAGTTCTGCCTTTCAATACTAACTTCTGGAGATTCTAAAGTGACAACGTTACTTTGGGAAACTATGTCTTTGCTAAGTGATGTGGTATCATTATTAATAATTACTGCTGGCACATCATGATTTTTCCACGATGGAGAAGGTAAGCTTGTTAATAGGTTACTGTTGTTATGAAACATTGAATCAGAACTACTACATCTTTTGGCTTCTTTGAACATAAAAAAATTACTTCTCGTTCCGGCAGAGTCTGTGTAAGTTCTTCCTCTCATCTGACTGTTTTGTGAACTTTCTAAGGCATCCTTTTCTCCCTTTATTTTGCCATTCACATCAAGAGCTCCGGTAGATTTGTTTAATATGCTTGCTCCCGATTTAGATGCTTCCTTGGGTCGTGAGCCAAATTCCAGAACTCCGAGAAATGATTCTAAATTTTTCCTCTTTGTATGCCCTCCAGATAATAGTGGAGTATCCTCAGTGTTCATTTTCATTCCAGATGGTTCAGAAATCTTTCTCTGCAATTTTCTAGATATGGTCATGCTTTGGAATCCTGACGGACTACTCTCTCTGCTGCCATCATCGTCTTCATCGTCAGAAGCAGGACAACTGTTGCTGCTCCTTTAAGCAACAATAATTTAAAATTAATGCCCTAAGTGATTTCTAATGGCATAGAAGAACCAAAATATCTCATGAAAATGTCAGTCATTACCCAGCCAAGAGAAACTAGGTACATACTATGTAATTGATTTGTCACAAGTGTAAAAATCACTTTTTATCGAATGGTAAACTTAATGTCAATAAGAATTAAAATTCTAGACTAAAAGAGAACTCCTTTTTTCAAGACATTTTAAAAACTTTTACTATTCTAAAATATTATCTGTATGAAACAACATGAATGTGAGACATCTTTCATTTCATAATCATTGAAATTACAAATTATTATTATTATTAAGTTTTAAATATTTTTATGTCATTAATTTAATGGCATTTCCATTTCCACCACCTTCCACTATCATATTTCAACTTAACTGTAAATACTGAGAGTGCATACCTATGGACTCCTAACAGCCTGGCCAAATTCCTTTGTCTTCCATGGTACAAAGGGATGAACTGAGAAGGACTTCGAGGGGGTAGAGGTGGTGGCAATTGCTCCGTTTCATTTCCTCCGTCATTCCCCTGTGAGGCATCCTCTGGATTGGAACTATTCAGTGGAATGTGGTCATCTTGAATTTCCTCATAAATTCCAGATGCAATGGATTCACGTCTGTCCGTATCCATTGCCACTCCGTGATGGAATGGCTCATTTTCTTTCCATCCGCAACCATCTCCTTCCCGCCCATTTGATGGCAGGCTTGATAAGTCTGGAACTCCATCCAAGGAGACTGGAGTGGACAGCATCAATCCAATTCCAGCCGTTATGAGACTGCTGGCAACCTGCATGCATAGTTGCTAGGATTAGCTTTGAATAATTTTCTACAAACAACATAAATTAAGGGAATGCGAAAGAACTCCATGCTTAGTTGCTAGGATTAGCTTTATACATATGTGCCTTGTTGCAGGGGTGGATTCAGGATTTCTTTCTGCAGGGGCACAAAGCAAGGCCTTACCCAGGATTTTGTTCTGGGAGGGCACAAGGATACCCCGTAAAACAAAATGAATACAATTATAATGGGACCATATTAAAATCTTGCATATTTTTTAAGGGTCTGGGGGGGCACGTTCCCCCGTACACCACCCCTTCCCCTAGATCTGCCTTTGCTTTGTTGCATCAGATATTCTCAATTTTGCTCAAACTAAAAGTAATGATTCAGCAATGTAACTAATAGTATAACAGGGAAGTCAATGAGCAATAATCTTCATTTTTACTTTCTTGTAAAACCTTTCAAAGAATTTAAAGATCCTTTTCCAAGGTTGCCCTCTTTTGTCAGTTGGATTCCCGTTCACTTCCTGGCATCAGTTCTTGGTTCTGATTTGCTTTCAATTGTTTAATTTTTTTTCAAATAATATTAATTTTTTAGGGCTCACTGAAAACCACAAAAAATAGCATGGTCTCCAAGCATAATTACACCCCAAAAAAGTTTTCAATTTTGTTTTTGAGCCTATTATTTTGGTACCAACTATTTTTGGCATGGGCAACTCCAATTCTAAGCTCAAGAACCAGTAGAACCGAGAACTTCAAAGAGTGGAACCAACCCATTCCCACCATTTTAGTATAATAATTATTAGCACAGTGGTCTTACTTTTCCTGCAAGAGGAGAAGATTCTTCCTCTTTGCTTTCAGATGGTCCATTCCCAGTTGAACCATTAGCAGGACAGTCGCTATTGCTTAGTCTAAAAAAAGTCTTGAAGCCTCTCTCTGACCCAGTGGCATAAGCGTACATGCCCGATGATGAAGAGCAGGAAGATGAAGAGGATGACGACAAGTAACTCCTTGAATCATTGGACATAGATGAGCAAACCCCAGAATCTGGGATTCCGGCATATATGTGTTGTGAATCGTAGTCGTCCGATAGCAATGACTCTCTTCTGGATAAATCTGGATCCAGAGCTTTGGAGAGAAAGAAATTAACCATAAGCTTCAAGAAATTGATTCAAGCCTTTTATCACATTCATTTCAAAGGATGGAAACCATACCACTATCATGAATTATTTTGTAAACAAAGGTTAAACATAAACTGGCCATTTATTTTGGTGCATAGCCAAATATATAGCTAGTGCTGAATTGTGCATGGAGCAAAGTGATGGTTTTGGAATGGATATAAATAAAGTAAACCAACCAATAATGCTTTGTCGACATTTTCGACGTCTATGATGGATCTCCATACCAGATGCAGTTATTTCACTGTCACTCAAACTACGTCTTCTGTCCATCAATGTAGAGGGTACATTTAATGACTCAACAGATGAACGCCTGCGAAAGCGGCAGCGTGATGGTAATGGAGGCAAAGGAGGAAAACAGATATGTGGATACTTGGATGTTAAGCAGCTGTTCTTGCAAAACTCAGGTGATGATGATGAAGGTGAACCTTGTTGATGTGCCACTGAAGAAACAAAAAATTAACATGTTTTGTAAGTAAAGACCATAGTCTAGAGAACATGACCATTTCATGAAGTGTGCATGACTATAACTTTCTAACAAATACAGTAAGTTTAAATCAAATCTTTCCATGTACCTCAGCCAATTGTTCCCTCCAACCATTTTCAGTGAATAGCCTAACATTGTAATCTAAATTTCCGTTAATAAATTAGTTGAGCTTGAATCAACTTCAGACAAAATGTAGCATTTTTGCTTATACGAATTGCTCCTAAATAATTCTTGCAAGGATAAGATTACTTTTACAGGAAAAGCAAAATAAAAAATATAATTTTTTTAATAGATCCCCAGCAACAAAAATAGCATCTGCTACTTTAATACTGTGTATCCCCATGCATATTTTTACTGATCTTGTTTTTTCCATCATTTTCTCTTTAATTCCTTCAGCCAACATCTTGGATAAAAGCAATAAAAGAATTCAACCTAATCACACTCCTTTCCTATTTTTACATTTTCCATCACTCTATATGCATTGATGGTAATTTCTTGGTTTTCATGCAGTTTCAATATTTATCCTTTCCCACCAGTATCTAATCCTAGTTTTTGCAAGAATTTTAACAGTAATTTCCGATAAACTGAATCAAAAGCCTCTCATAATTCTAAAGACTCTAATTATTTTGGCCACTGAATAATTGGGGCAGCAACTTATGTTGCCACTCACCATTAGTACAGAACCAAATTCAGGAATTACCTTTAGTTTTCTCTAGCTTATTCGTACATAAAACCAGTTCAAGAAGTTGCACATTGCTGGTAATTGAATTGTCCAGTATTTAAGCATAGATATTCAGTTTGTACATGGTATGCAATGCTAGAAAACAATTTTGTAAATTATCCTGATGTGGCATTTTTTAGTGTGTACCCCACCCCCAAATTTCTGGTACCCCCCCCCAGAAATTCCTCCGAACTTATCCGCAGAACTTCTCCGGCTAAGGACTTTTCGCGCTAAGGTTTTTCGCGCAAAGGCCCTTTGACTCAAAGGCTCGGAGACTCTTGTCTCCAGAAAATCCTGCATCCAGAAACCTTGCATCCGGAAACCCAGCACCCGGAACCCAGCCCCCGAACCCAGCCATACCTGGAGAGCAAGACTTATATAGGACTACTGCGGAGGATTACCTACTCCTTGGCAATCAAGGGGAAATGGGTGCTGAGGCCCTAGTGTGCAGTTTGGAGTGAGAAGTATTACTATAGTCCTATCATAACTCTCTCTCCCTCCAACACCTCACCCCACTATGTCTCTCCCCTCCATGTTTTCCAATGAATTTCCCTCTGATTCGACTGATGTCTCCAACCCAGAAGTTTGAGGGGAAAATTCCGGCCCTGCATGCTGTTCCCTCCTACCCCAGGATGATGCTTGGCAGAGCTGAGAGTCAACAGGGGCGATTTTTTGGGGCAGATTTGCAGCTGATTGAACATCACCCTTTCTACCCCTCCCCTCCACCCTGTCTCGTCGTGGAATACCCAAGCTCTCTTTTGCTCAGGCGCCGGTGGTGGACGGATGGCTTGACTGACATGGGTGATTTTAGAAAAATTATACAGCTTGTACTTAGTTTGGTAATGTTTCCTATGGGATCTTTAATTTTCATCGTTGTTTTCTGTAATAATTCTGATTTTGAATACTTCTACTTCAAATAGATATTGATTGAAAATAGCTTGTAATTTTTGACATAATTTTGTTTCTTGTGCGTTGATTTTCTTGTTTGTGGAGTTTCCCTGAACCAGCTTGTGATCGACGATTGGAGTTCCCTATGTCTGGGCCTTACGTGCACAATCTCCAAGATTTTACTATGTAACGCCATACTCCATTGAACTAATCCAACCTTATTTCATCTTCCCTAGCGCTACTTCTTTATATTAACCAGTTCCCAAACAATAAGGCTGAGAGATATACATATAATTTTAAACATACTTACAGAATTTTTTTAAATCCAAATTTTAGTAATTTTTCTAAATTATAGTTTTACTTATGGACAACAGAACAGCAATCGATGGAGTGCTCTGTGAAATGGATTTTTTTGTGTGCCTAGAGATGGTGACTGTCATTACTTTTGAAAAAGCTGCCTTTGTGCTCTAATGAAAAGGTGATAAGCACTTCAATGAATTATGTGGGCTAAAAGATTTTGACTGATGATACATCAGGGTTTTTTCATGTTATATTCTGGCTTACTTCGAAGCAAATAAGCTGCATATTGTGCATATCAATATTATAATGTAGTATATACTTACTCTCAGCATCATCACAGCTGTTATTTGAATGTGATGATATTCTGTACAAAGTTGGCCTGAAAGGTGGCAAGAGGAGTGAGCGAATACTGGCAAGCCATCTTCGAGACTCTTCAGCAGATCGCCCCGATAAGAAAATTATGGGGTCACAACCAGGCTGTGGGAATAGTCCAAATGCGTACGGATGAGACCTGGAAAAATATGTGATAAGCAAAAATTAGATACATTATATGAAAAAAAAATTGGTATCACATTAACTGATTTATTTAGTTATTAGAATGACTGATGAAAAATTACACATTATGAGTTAAAACACTTGCTAGTATAAAACAAGCCTTTGTTATCTTTCATGAGTCTTTCTAAAACATGGCAATATTTAATAGCATGGCAGCCCAAGAGAACTTTAATGATTCACCTAGACTGAGTGGGGCAGACCAATGCATCTTCTTGCCATTCTTCTACGACAACCACTGGGCATGGGGCTGAGAAATTACTTGGGCTGCT
Organism: Ischnura elegans; assembly: GCF_921293095.1. Lineage (NCBI taxonomy): Eukaryota > Metazoa > Arthropoda > Insecta > Odonata > Coenagrionidae > Ischnura > Ischnura elegans. The sequence continues at coordinate 79,067,936 of NC_060246.1, read as the reverse complement.
ATCCCCTGTGAGTCTCACTTCTAGTCTTCGACCCAGAATTGTTGTTCCTTCACCATTTACCAAGTTCGGGTCAGATGAAACTAAAAATCTTCGTACAACCAGCCATTGCCTCCGCCATGCCTATAAATATTGTAGATTCTGCATTAGAACTTAAATGGGATTATGCAACATTCATCTGCACAGCAGCCCAACAGCTTTACCATCAACCTACACTATGAGAAGTATAAGAGTAGGCATCAATTTAGATTGATGAGTAGGTAACTCAAAAAATGCCCACAAATTAACTTGAAAGATTAATGCTTAAAATTAGTGATGTAACAATTAATATATATTTAGATTGAAATTGCTGGAGCATAAATGGACATCTCTCATGAATAATGAATTGAATTACATTGCTATAAAATAATTGAATCACACTCATTGAGCTTAAGTATTTATGGTAATGGTATAGATAAAAATACAGAAAAAGCTTTCATAAAATATTTAAAAAATGTGGTTATATGAAAAACTAGTGTTAAAGTATTATGTCATTCCCCATATAAGAAAAATACATAGAAACTATGGGAGTTGCCATGGTGAAAATTCTGTTGAAACAATGTTTCCTTCTCACCCTCGATCCCTAAGGTTTCAAATTCAAACCCTAGCAGCACCCCAGTTGGGGATCCCATACCATCCTCAATGCTACAGTAAATAGTAAACAAGCAAACTTGAATGCCTCAGGCCTTGGTTAAAGTGACAAGAGATGTGACTACCAGCTGCCAGAAATAATAATGACTCCCTAGAATATTCTACTTGCATCTATTTCCTTCCACAACCCTCTTGACAAGACAAATGCATAAGGTTCAAAATTATGGAGAATTCAGAGTGTTTGGCATAGGAGTAGAACTATTGTCATTTTTAGTATCTAGTTGAAGTGGGAAATTCCAAAAGATCACATTGTTTTCACAAATATGAGCCATGACGTAATAATTAAAATGGCTGTGGATCTATTTATATCTGCACGCAAGTACACCCAAATGAAGCCACACCAATTATGACACTTTCACTGCTAAGAAAATAATACTTTAATTTTCATTCCGGTCCTGTTGAAGTTCACTTATTAGGTTCCAGTGACAGTGTGTCGACCCTTTCCATCCAAAAGCTCATGTGCAACTCACGTCAATAGCATCATGCTTGGCATTGAATACATTAATGAAAGGAGGAGGGGAGCAATTGCCTCCCCTCCTTCATGTAAAAAATAATATATGGTAAGTATCCCTAAATCCTGACAATCCACAGCCTATTAGTGGTAATTTCCCTGACTACCCATTATCCACTGAGATTTGATTGTAGATTCAACACTAGCTAGATCTATTTATTACTGGCACACACCAAGGTCAAACCTAATTAAGGATCAAGATGAGGTTTGGATGCCGACTACTTCATATGCTCACCTTCCATTGTATGAGTAAGCCTCTTTTTCGAGCAGATGATGGCACCTTAACATCCAAGTATCCTCTGAGTTCGTCGCATGAACGGACTCCAAACATGATAGGAGGCCAATGACTAGTTCACTCTGAAAGATAATTTTCAAAAAATAACATCACATATCCTCAAATACTATAGCATATATTTACGTGCATGCTTAATTATTGTATTTACTATGGCTTTATTCCATTGCAACACAATAGCTTTTCGAAATTATTTTGATATTCCACCACTAGTAATGCTTTTAGGATTAAAACGGCAGAACAATTTGGAAACTTCGTTCTGGTACGTAACTAATTTTAAGGGCAACATTTCCCCAGACCCAAAAATGCGTCTCGGTGGTGTAAATGCATTCAAAAGGTCTTGGTAGGAAGATGGTAAATACATTAATCTTTATGGTTGCCACTAATTCTGTTCACAAAGAGTGGAACAAAAGAAACACATTAATATACACTGTGTGCATGTTTTTTGGTCCACATCAGATCAGGGCCAGAACTAGGAGTTTAGTTAGGGGAGACAAAGATAAGTTTGCTGCCCCCCATTCCCCATTGCTCCCTCCCTCATCCTCCCCTCCCCACAACTAAAATATAATACATGCATAGGCTATTTTTTGAGTTGCGGTAGTTGAAATTATACACCGTATGTCTGCTATTAAGAAGCTTTATTATTATTATTGTTTAATAAGAGAATTAGAAAAAATAAATAACTTTTTCAGTAAACTTATAACTGATAAAACACGGGTTAAAATCGATGTTATACAATAACAAATGTACACATAACTGCTGTGAAATGAAAATGCTTCACAATGGAGACTCAAAATTTCTTCCCCTAAAGATTAACTCCATCTGTATCCTGTGGAGATAGGTGAACCAAAACGCGTAATGCCTATTTACGCAGAATCTTGGGGATATCTACCATGCATGTAATGTAGCTCTCACAATCACAAAGGAAGGCCAAAATGGATGAAAGGCGCCATTCAAAACACTATAGTCTACGCTTAAGTTCACTCGGCTTCAACCCTCCCAATTCAAGGACATCAATGACCTTCGAGGATACCCAAGAAAAGAATTACTCTCCCACACACCGGTGTTCGTTCCTTGAACACCTCTGAATCAAATTTCACGGCTAATTACGAGGAAAACAGCCACTTTGAATTAGCTTAAAATGTACATCCCTCCCTGGAATATCATTATTTCAAATAGCTCAGCATAATAAGCCCTCATACGCGCACACATTCCTACGCATCCGTGGCTCGCTCTTGGTTTTCCTCACAAGAGGGAGGAGTCTACCGCCGTGCGGCAGTATTCTACCATGAGGTAGGATACTGCCGTAGGTAGGGAGGATACTTTTTCCCTGTTGAACCCAGTGGCGGATACATATGGGGAGCGCGCGCCCCCTCCCCCTTGCTGGGCCACCCCCCAATGGCCGATCATTGCAGAACCAAAATTGTAACTTTTTAATACATAAGATGGCATTATCTTGAATACGTGCGCAATCAGTTACAATAAAACTTTCTTAAACTTTGCATGTGACTTGATTATTTTTTTATTACGATAAAAGTCAAGGTAGTAGGCAGCTTAAGATATCTTTTGCGGCCCCCTCTCGAGTTTTTTTTTCTCTATTCGCCCTTGGTTGAACCCGGTATCTCCCCTTAAATAATTGTACCCTTACTAATCTGCGTAGGAAAACTTCCGTAAATAGTTTACCAAAAGCAGAAATTCATTGAACTTTGGATGAGATAGGAATTCTTTCATAACGAAAAAGCAGGGACGAATCTAGAAACTTGCCAACGGGAAAGAGAATCGGGGTATGGAGACAATGGCGTAGCGAAGGGGGAGGTCCGGGGAGTTCGAACCCCCCCCTCTAAATATAAAAACACAATAACTTTCCTCCACGAAAGAAAACAAAATATCGAAAAATCATGAATTTAAAAAAGTTACCTATCGCAAAAAATTATTGGGTAAATTGGGGAGAGAAGCCGCATACGGGATTGACGGCGCACCCCCCTTAGTTTCGGCGTTTCCAGACAGATTGCGGGCAAATGCCCAAGGCTGAGACAGAGTACATGCCAGAGAATAAGTGTGGATGCTCCGTTTGCTTTTGATTGGTTTTCAGATTTTAAGGCGCGAATACTGAGACAAGTCTGGTATTATACCTTCAAAAGTTTTCTCACTTTGCACCTAATTCGAATCAGACGTTGAACTACTGCTATATTACGATTTTTCGAGGTTTGCAGGAACAGTAAGTTCTCTTCGGAATGTTTTCAGTTTAGTTACGCCAACTTGGCCTTTAAGGACATAGAGCCACGAGGTGCTGCGTCTCATCGATAGAGAAAGGGAGAGACGCCGCACTGAACTTTGGTTCAGATGTCGCATTTCTCGCATGCAGGATATACGCCGCACGGAATGAAAAATTATTTAAAATGAATTATAACACGTTTCCAGCAACGTTATAATTGTTTTAGGGTGTATACTATAACTAAAAATCGTTTTCGTCTTGTGTGGTATTATATTTTGAACATTACTATGGTAAGTTTATAGGCATTCAAGTTTTGACTTTAGCAAAGTATAACTTATATACGAGTATATTTCCTTAATTTATTATTCAATTTGTACTTTGGAATTATAAAAATAAACTCCTAAATTAAGTCTCTGTTGACTGAATTTCTTCGGTTCAACTTATATTTTTCAATAAAAATAGGATAAATATATCCCGTGTGAATTAAATGTCTTGGTTTTTGCATGTGTATGTTTATAATATAATAGCGTAATCGTAGCTCTAGTTTTACATTCTGCATTTCATTTGCATTAAAATCGCAGACATTTACTATTAATTAGAAAAATAGTGAATGTACCAAAAGTATGTGCATATTTTATATAACTCAAAACTGCAATAATGCGACAATTTTTCTTTTTTTATGAAGCTGCAGAAATCAGTTTCAGTCGGTTTTAATAGCATGCGGCGTACCATCCGTAACATACGGGAATGACGCCGCGAGGTAATATTTTACAAAAATAATTCCTACGGCTAAGAGAAGAATGATATAAGTATACATATTTATGCGTACGTCATAAACAAGACTACTAACGATATTTATTTCTTGGTTAAATCGAAAAAGCAAAATAGGACAAATTATAGTTATTTCGCAAAATGCGCGGCATTTCTCCCTATTGACCCTGACAAAGTAAAAATTTGACAATTCTTAACGATGACGAGACTACAGTGCACGTTTGAATCTTTTACATCCGCATATTATTCAAAATATTGAAAATAAGGTTTATAAAAACTACATTGTCTCATCAATATTTTCATTTTAGTGATATTAATTCAACTTCCTTAAAAACCCACATCCTTCCGATAGCATTAAATGGTATTTTTCAATCAGAGTATCACTTTTTAATATATTTGGATATTAGTTGTGGAATCTTATGGTTACGGAAAAATAAATGCCCTTCTCTAACAAACTGCATCGAAACGTACTATCGTAAGATAAAACCGATACTTGCAATTTAAGTCATAAGAAATGTCGCAGGTTGCATACGCCGCTCAATAAGGAAGATGTCAAAAGTGTACATGGCAGAAGAATACGATAACCAAAATTAAATCAGCTTTGATAAGTCTAAATTAGATGAATGAATCATTACAAATGACGGATGGGCACAGAATCCATGAGGACAATAGTAAAGGCTTTGAGGACAACAAAACACCGGTCAACTCGTTGAATACGTGCGAGAAATTCCAATCATGAGTAATGTCGGCCCGGAATTTTATTCCTACACAATAAATATGAAGATCACTCATAGTGTCCAATCGTATATCCGTGGAATAATACTTTTATACCGAAAAGTTGTCGCCAATAATAGCAATGGCGACCTTGGGTGGCGCGCGCCTCCCAGGTTACTAATTACACTACGGTGGAAATTGTGGGCAGTTAATTGGCATAGATTAGGACAGGATTATACGGAGGTAAGAAAGAAAATTGCGGGGGAAGGAAATCAAACGGCATTTTTGACCCTCACACATGGTACGACCACCTCGTAAACGGGAGGCAAGAGAGAATGTATCCGAAGAACCAACAAATAGAAGACTCCATCTGTGGCACTAGTGCCGCGAAGATCCACGAGATATTACATCATCGTTCGCCAACTTTTAGGGGAACTATCCTGAAATTGGTTTGACGCTTCTCAACTCCCCTCTCAGCTATCCTTTTCGTACAAGCGTATGCCTTTCCTTTTACAGTCCAATCTAAAGTTAACGGCGTTGCGCACAAGACGATTTTGGGACCGAAATACTTTTCTCTGAAAAACCACGTTAAAATTCACTCTGTGATACGCGATAAGACGTATTCCAGCTATCAGCTTCCAAGAACACCGCTCTCTTCCTCCCCGTTCCCTGCTCATATCTAACATTCCCCCCTTTATCAGGATTTTCAGTACCCTATCCCCGCTCAGCATTTGATCCATCCATTACCTCGGTGTCCTTTTCCTTTTAGGATAGTTCTCTACTCGCCAAACACTAACAAAGTATAGTTTCTGGAAATTTAGAAACTCAAGGAATTTAGAAATTCAAGCGGATATATATTTCTAAGTGAGTGAGATTGTAATCTAATTTAAAAGAAAAAATTTCCTATTACAGCCACAAATAGAAATAATGCCAGCATATGGTGCTTAGGGAGGCCGTCGTGTCTCCACGAGACCCCTACTCGCGTGGGAAAGCAATGCGACGATCAACGCAAAAATACTTACCCACAATGGATACAATACAGCGACTAGAATCGAGGATTTCACCAGTGAAAATCCGCTAAGAGCATCCGAGGCTGCCAATCAATTAACACATATATTTGCATATGACAAGGCACAAAGCTTTATATCTGTAATAAAGTGTTTCAAGGTTGTAAAAAGAAGTAGTGTTTTTCTCATCTGTCAAGTAAATTTCTACCATTAATTCCTCTCCAAAAGCGTGTATGAAATGTTGCTGAATATTTCAGAAATATAAATTCGTAGTTTCATACCCCTAGAAAGCTATGCAATACGTTTTACGACTGAATGATGCCAAATCTATAATTAAGTTAAATATACTAATTTAGATACATTGAAATGGAAATTTAAAAAGTGAATTCGCAAAAATCATCGAAAGCCGGATAAATCCTCAATAACGGCGTAGTAGAATTCTTAACTCCCCAGGTCCGAAATGTGTTTTCAATCGAAGTCTTGATTGAGGAAATCACCGCCGTTAGTATTAAAAATGTAAAAAATAGCATGGTATAACTATTAATATTTAAGGTTTTGTGGACAGTTCACTTTGACTTATACCACTACTTTTACATTATGTAAAAGAAAGAAAAATACTCTTACATTCATTCACATTTGCCAGCATCTCAAATTTAAAAATTGTACCCAGAATTTTTATTGGGTGTATTTTTTTTAATATTTGACAAACAGGCAAATGTTGATAAAGATTTCTACGTACACCGAAATGCTCAAAATAACAGCGTAGGCATCAAGAAAATAATCACCAATAATAGTCACCAATAAAGACAACATACCTACTACCGGTCGAGAGGAAAGGATGCCTCCTTAAAGTTTAAGTATGCAAGCCGTATTTCTAATCGCAGGTTTCCCCTCCCTAGGACGCAAATGTGCACAAATGATCCATCCTTCATTCACACTTAACAATGTGTCCGCACATCTTACCACTAGCTTCGCGATGAGAAGCACTTCCTCTCCCACCTTCGCATGAACCTCAGTCAAGGTTATTTGGAAAGCAAAGAAAAGGCGGTAATGGCTTCTGGGAAATGTTTTTTGCAAAGCGCCATTGAGGGGGGTCACCACCTCTGGGAAGTTTTCAGACGCGAAGGCCTCTCGCGATATTTTTTGCGGCTCTAACATTTCTTTTCATGTCCATTGTTAGCGATTGCAATCTAAACGAAAAAAATATTCAAAGAACCTTCCGTAGGTTACTTTCAGGTACTCAGCTTCGCTCGCTCTCACGTTCCTTTTCGTAGCGGTATCTCTATCCACCCATAAGAAGAACCATTAGCCTATCAGATATCAATTGATAAAACTGTCGCTCTAAGGAACACAATACTTTTGTGACTAATCCTGTACGACAAAAATTCATGTTAAATTAAATATTGAATAGACGCCAAATATTGAAAACAGCGTTTGGTTGATGGTGAAAATTGCAAACCAATGCTGTGAAGAAAATCATAGAATATAAGTAGAAAAGTTTTTAAATAAAAATTCCTAAGTACACTCACAGCTCGTACACATTCCCTATGGCTCCATAGTATGTAAGCGATGACGAAAGGTTATTTCATACCACGTCATACTCTCAAATCCTTTAATTAGACATTATCAACCCTCAATCGTATCTAGGTGATATGTTTTCCTCTTCAGCAGAGGCAATGCTTTCTCCATACAGGAGGGAGACCTTCACGGAATTTTTATCTTCCGCGGCATAAGAATAAGAACTTCTGAGATAAGAGTTTTCTTTTATGGTAGTGAGGATCAACTTCGTATGTACTAAAATATACTCTTTATTCATGAGGAAAGTAAGTACGGAAATACAGAATGTAATTTGTGAAAACAACTTTTCGCGAACTAAAAGTTTAAAGGAAAGATTTTCTTAAATAACACTACTTTACGCAAACTTAGGGGATTTATTAAAAATCCCTTGGCAGGCCGCCATGTCAAATGCCCTCAAGGGAAGGGTTGAGAGGGAAGAAGAGGGCTCCCAAAGGGGTTCTCAATGTTATGTGAATTGAATATATTTTACTTAAAGAAAACTTTAGGTCAATAGCATTAAAATGAAAAGGATAGATTGAATAAAATTTTAAATATCAATTGGTATATCATTCGGCAAAATAGCATTTTTACAACTTACAACTGGAAATTTTTAGATGAGAAAATATTTTGAGCAAACGCGATATTCAATTGGGACAGAAGATACAAAGCGATTCGAAAATCCTGCCCTAGACTATTCTTAAAAGAGCAAAAGACACAGCGCATATCGACGCGGAGTACCCTCCGAGCCATTATAAGGGATAGTGGGAACACGTGACACAAAAGACGTTTTTCTCTCCCGCCCCCCCCCCCCTAAAAGCCAGAGACTTCCGGCGCCCGGGATGACTTGTACGCAACGCGGTTAAGGTTAGGAAAACTTACAGTCAGTGGAAGGATTGTGCAACAAGTTGAGCCGAGAGATCCACATTCGACCGTGCTCTCCACTCCGCCCTCAGACTGCATCCCACCCCTTCATCGTCCTCCGAGGGGTTTTCACACATTTGGGAGCAGAGCGAATGAAGCAGAACGATCGCTCTATAGAGGGGCTCTTTCGCCATGCACTGCTCACTCATCAAACGCGGTCGACCTCCAGCAATCGATGACGAGCCAATCGAAACGAGCGATCACGGGTCGTTTCTCATCACAGTTCCCATTCCTCCCGACTGTTTGGCTCCGCGCTAACGACACTTAAAAATCAATCCCACGAGTTAGCGGGACTCTGGCTGCAAGGGCCCCCATCGAACAACTATCCTTTCCGCAAATAGGAGTTAATGACAAAAATTAATCGCCCAATTATATTTCCTAAAAACTGAAAATGAGTGTCCAATATTGATGTAATTCGTAGAAATATAGTCAGTTTTATTTCATATTTCATCTTAACAATACAAAAATTTACCTGCTCCCGATAAACATTTCCTTATTCCTTGACGTCATATCTCTCTTGATTGCTACGACTAATTGTAAGACTTAGGCTTTTAGTCCCTAGTGATACAAGGCACAGAAATAATATGACTGATATGTTACAACCCTAAACGTCTTCTCATTTCCATTATAATTATTTCAGTTTCCTGATGTTCTTATTCCTAATGTTGCTGTTGTTTCCTGATGTCCTTTATCTGCCCCAAGTCTGTCTTACACGGGAGGCTATTCCTTCAATTTTTACTTCATATTACATTTATCATGTGATTACTGCGCCTTATGCACAAGGCCTTCCCAAGGGTTTGATGATCCGCAGTTTCCTTTCTCAGGTACACCTCGTTTCCTACGCTATCCGTTCATTGTTGTTTATCACCCACCAGGTCTTGAAGACTTCATTTTTTTCAGGTCAACTCTTCCAATGCTACTAATTTCTGATCATTGTAGTCCTACTCACCCTCCTCCGTCAAAGAGAAGAGAGCACTGACGTCACAACAATCACCTTTCGACTAAGACCAATTTGCGAAGACCCGCTTCTTCCGAACTTTAGTTTAAAGTTGGAGACGTGATATTAGAGGACATCTAAGAGATGGAACAATTTTCAACATAGAGTAATAATCGTGAAAATCCCTCAATCCCGAACTCGTAAATGATTGGATCTAAAAACGCAAGCACAATCCAATCATCCAAGAACATTCTCAGGAAAAAAATATTTTTTAAATTATGGTCTAAAATTGGACGAGAGCGGTAAAAACTTTTTCCAATGCATTCAAACATTACTTTATACGAAACAACCACAAAAAGGGTGCCGAAATAATAGTGAATGATCGATGAAGGAGATAAAAAGATAGCACCAATGTCGCTTCTCCTGCATCAGCTTCACGTGCAAAGGCTGAGCATAGAGCGATAATTCGAAGTAAAAATCCTTCCTGTAGATTCTAGATTGCCCCAGAATGGCGCATTTGCAAACTAGCAACGCCAACATTGCGCCGCGTTCCATGATTATTTTTCTCAAAACTATACTTCGTAATGACACCCACCAGGTCTATTCCACATGCCACAAACTTTACAAAAAAAAGATTCCCCAGTCGGTCTCCCATCGCGCATTTAAATGGGTTTACAAAAGTCGCCACTCGCGTCGCTGACGGACAAAGTGACCCGAGTTTCACGGGGAAATTAGATATAATTAGGGGTATTAACCGAAATGTACATAGATGATGAAGTGATTCATCAATTGGCTGACGAGGCAATCAGGAAGGCGAGTGGGGGGGAGGTCGTTTTTCCTCAGCCCTTTGAAGTTCAGTGGTAATGTTATAATGAGAGAAGATTTCCTACTGTAATAATACAAATAGGCGAATCAAACAGCATAAAATGTTCTCTGACAGAACGTAAAAATTCATTTGAATTACAACTATGAACATTTCCCATACACCTCAGGAAACCCGCATGACAGCTGATCCTTCGCATGGTTCTAAGCATTAAATGCAGTTTTCCAATCAATTCCACATGCCACAAACTTTACAAAAAAAAAGATTCCCCAGTCGGTCTCCCATCGCGCATTTAAATGGGTTTACAAAAGTCGCCACTCGCGTCGCTGACGGACAAAGTGACCCGAGTTTCACGGGGAAATTAGATATAATTAGGGGTATTAACCGAAATGTACATAGATGATGAAGTGATTCATCAAATGCATAGCTTTTCGATGCTATTCCTCTCAATTGCAAACACCATACTGCGAAATATTGAAAAAAGTGGATCGCATTGCAGTCATCACCGCGCCGCGGACAATTTTGAAAACCGATTGAAATGCGACCGAAGTGGCAACAGAAATCAGCCTTCTTCGTTGAATTGGGTTACCTCTATGCAATCCCCTTGGCACAAACAAGGATTCTCTGAAAAAGCCATACATACGAAAGCAAAAGCGTTTTGTAATTAGATAACAAATACGCAAACATTCATAAAAAATATTTTTATATTCTTATGTGATCAATAGGAAAAAATATGACAGCAGTAAACGTTAAAGATACATTTAAAATGTAATGAACCCATGATTTATGATCCTTGCAAACAGGAAAAATGAAATCGCATGCAGCTTCCATATTTCACATTGATATTAAATAGATTTAGATAGATTTTGATTGCAGCTGTTCTACATGGAAGGCATTATGAAAATTATGAATTTTTGCAAAGAACCTCCCATTCAGCTAGAACTAAAGCACAATCCTTCATTACTCGATAAATTTTTTGCACACGGGCGGAACGTTTATGCAAATTCTAATTTTGCACACGTAGTAGTTCACGGATCTTCCATGTACCTTCACTTGTAAATGCTTTAGTTCGTACACTAATAATGCAGTAAATAACGTGAGGAATACTGTAGATAACACACACCCCTGACCTCATAACAGATTCGATGGTACAATGTAGATGGGCTGGGTAATAACAGTTATAATGGAGCGACCCTGGTCGAAAAGCTACCGAGGCCGAATCCGGATCAATGCAATATGAAGCTTCAGGGTAACTTCAAGTCATGAGATTTTACAGCCAGGTGCACGTGGCAACGTACATCTTCCCACTCTGAATTAGCAAATTGAAAACGCCGTAGGGGCCTCCGAGTGGTACTAGACGGCCTCTACTCTCAACCCCCGACTCCGACCTTTGTATTGGAAGCTGTGGTTTGATCTGATATGATTTGGAATGCGAAAAAAGTAACTAGGTGAAGGAGAGAAATTCTACGCTCCAAATCGATGCTTATGTAATGCATTTCCATGGAAGCGATCCGTTTCGGCATTGGCATGACAGCACTAGTTTATGCATAGACTCTAACATGATACCCAAGAAATTAATGACAGGTATGAATGACTCGACGGCGTATGAAACAACCGTGAACAGCGAGATATTTTCTGTCACTGGTTCCCCAGAATAAATCCAACTGCACATTACACCCTTCAATGAAAGTCCACGGATCTGTCACAGCCGCTGAATTTTCACCATGCATACGAAGCAAAAGTTAAAGTAACGACGAAGTCCCACGCGCTTCACATGCACAAATTATAAATACAAATATTGATGCTTCATGGCAAAGCAGTATTTCAGCATTAAACTTTAATTTGTACCGACATATATCTTCCACTTTTGGGCTCCAGCACCAAGTCGCAAAACTTTCCCACCGTGAAAAAAGCTCAATGCCACGATATATAAAAATCTGTAAAATAAATCAGTCCAATTCATCCAGTCGATGAGTCAGGATTCCAACTACGTTCTTAACCGATGGTATATAAAGCGAAAACGCTTCATCATACAACCGTAAACCAGATTCGAATTTCTTAACATTATATTGAGAATGGCATTCTCTGGGGTGGAAGAAACTTGGGTCATTACAAACTGCTCTTCACATTTCTTCTCGAAGAACATAAAACGGAAAAAGTCTATCACACAAATTTGTTAAAGTACACCCCATTATGATCTCGGCACCCATAACTCCATTCCATACGTTGGAATTAAAATTACATTATTGGAAGACAGCCGAAGGATAGAGAGAGGGATTACTGCAGATAATACACAAGCATCACGCGATGTTCCCCGAGTTAAACCTGAGACACACTAGAGTGGATAATAAAGGGCGCTGCAAAAATTCTTTGAAACAATTATGCTGAACAGTTGTAATGCCACAAGATTCTCTGCTACAGGAAATGCACTAACCCCTAATGATTGCCAGCGCAGAGCAGCACATCAATCATATTAAACATATAGAAAATAAAACAGAAAGGAACGGCAAAAATATTGGAGGCACCAATGCCTGCAAGTCCGTCTAGCTTCATCTAATACAGGTCAAATGGTCCCGGCACCTGCATTCTTATTGTTTTCTTAAATGGAATACTCCCTAAAACGGCGTAAAATCCATGTGACACATTGAGACGAAACATGATACTGAAACTATGATTATACCAGTAGTAGGAAATATAATAGATGTAATCGTACCTGAAGTATTACGTTTATACAAATTAGGATCAATATCACTAAATATGGCGTCTCCCAAATGCAACGGCATTTTAGAATCACCTTTCAGTGACTTGGAATTCACTCATACCATGGAGACTCGCAAAACAAAAAAAGGAAGAACGGCCTCATAGCCGGATGAAACGATTGATGAGAAGGGAAGGAGAGAGATGCTGCAATAACTGCTTGGTCCACAAATGGCCAATAAATGACAGAACTGGGAGATGCGGTTACATGGCATTGAGTTTAACGCCCGCAAGCAATAGCATCAGTTTTGGACTCGATTACTACATCGGTCGCAAGTGATGGGCAACTGCGTCGTCGCGATGGTTACGGCGATAGCGAGCGAGAACCATCTGTCTAGTTATCTCCACTAACTCATTAGAGAATCTCCCATTTACTCGTAAGAGGAAAATTACGTCAAAATGTATCACTGTACAATACAATCTCCATCACATTAAGGTGTCTCACACATCCAGATGTAAATATTAGTTATCAAGGACATTATTTCTTCAAATTTTTTAAACATACAATGCTAAAACTGATATTTTGAATATTATTTGACGGGAAGCAAGTTTTCTCCAATTACTACCAAACATTATTTTTATTTAACGCAAAAGAAGAGTATTGAAAGATAAATATGAGCCAGAGAAGAGAACAAACGAGGCTACATTCATGTTTCTGAGACATTTTGATGGCCGCATGGCTTTGAAACTAGAAAGGTAAGGAGAAGCATTTCTACAGAATAGAGGACATTGGGGACAGCGGTTTGTATCATGGTGACAAAAATAGAGCATGAAGAAAAGAAGACAACGCAAGGTTATGAAAAGATAGACGCATTTACAGACAAAATTGTAAGTTGAAACACTTGAAGGGTTAGAGAAGGGTGTGGGAGAACGTGATTTAAGGAATAACATCGTCCAGGTTATCGAGGTAGCAACAAGAAAAACGAAGGACATTGATCGGGGCAAGAGCAGGAAGAGGCATAACTTTAACACAGCGAGGTATTCAAATCTGGAAAAGAGGGCTTATATGTATGTGGTTATTAAAAATACATTCAAATGATTTTTCATAATAACACATGGTTTAGGTAGGAAATATTTGACATTTTAAGATATGCCCGTCTTCGCAAGAACGTCGGTCAAGACATTTTACCTAATGACGAAGGTATGCAGTTGAGTGCAACTAAAGATGGGTTTCGATGAATAGTGGAGACTGATACATTGTGGAAATCCATAGTAAGATATGCAGTAATGATACTTTGCACTTTTCCACGTATATCTTTATCTCAAAGGAGTCAACACGTAGCACTGCACTACAGCATCATCAGGACCAGCATAGAAGTTAAACATGCCGGAATAAATTGCTAAGTAAGGACGATGGGGGTGGATGGAGACTATGGGTTGAAATTCACCTCCCACTCCCACCCTCCTTACGTGACTATTTATTCTGGCATGTAAAACGTCAACGTTAGTCCTGATGATGCTGCAGTGAAACATGTTGACTCCTTGGAAATAAACATTCACATGGAAAAGTGCTAAGTATCATTACTGCTTATCTTACTATGAATTCCCATTATGTATCAGCCTCCAGTTGAAACCCTGAAAAAATTCATTGAAACCCTACTTGTGTTGCACTAAACTGCATTTGTTCGCCATTAGATAAAATTATCTCGACAGATGTTCTTACGATGGCGGGCATCTCTTAATATGCCTAATATTTCCCGTCGTTAAAGATAGGTTTCATCCAGCAAACAAAAACCGAAGCATAGGTGCTCCGATACAGAGTTTTTTCACCACTCCGAATTGAAAGAGAACCTGAAATCCACCACCAGTTTATGTGAGAGTAATATCTACGTAGATACGGCCACAGCAGGTAGAGAATTATAACCGAGCAGCAAGAAATCGAAGCCATAAAACAATCAAGGGACTGAAATGATTTTATTTAAAGACGCTTCGAAACTTTATAGGCTGATGTGCGTCATCATGCAGCCTGAACTTCTATTGTCGAAAAACGAGTTTTAACGCCGCTGTCCAACAGAGGAGAGGAAACGAAGGCGACCAGGAGGGAGGGGAAGATGAAGAGAGGAGGGGATTGTTGCGTGAGAGTTATTGATGGTGGCAGAGCGAATAAAGAAAACGGGGCCCACATGTGTTGTGTGCCTTCCACCGCTCGTTTCGAGGTGAAGGCAATCCGGTAATCCCTCTCCACCAGCAGCACTGCCCCATCTCTCCCACCCGTTTCACCGACCAAACTCCTCAACCCAACGCCCGCGCCACTGGCCGCTGAAGCCTCCCCAAACCACGTGACTTGTGGGGACGACTACCCGCCCGCCGCGAGTCTCGCGGGCACACGCGAACCTCACCTTCCCTCCCGCCGACCGGGTGCTTTGCAGAGGTTTCTCATCTCCTTCGCGGCCAGATCCCATTACGGAACGAGGAATCTCGGACGCGCCCGGCACACGCCTCATATCGCGACACATGACACGAGGGTCAGCCGGGGATATAAACGAGACAAGTGTCACACCCTCACTTTTTTCCGGGATTTCGCGCCGGCGAGAGGGTCGCTTTTTAATGCCTTCCGCAGGGATCATGGAATCGAGAGTAAAAGTTGTAATGGAACCGGTTAAGAAAAGAAAACAAGACTGAATCGTATCAGACTTAATCGGCGAGAAGAAATGATTCCCACTGAGGAGTGGCATGGCGGGCGAGCTTGAAATTAGAGCATTGGAATCCCCTCATTTTCTCGGATTTCATATTCTTTACGGATGCATGGAAATGACAACTGATCACGTGTATTGGACGTACTACCCTGTATACTCACCTAATGACTTGCCCAACCTTCATTAGGTTGAATAAAAACCTACTTCACAAAAAACTTTATTGCTCATAGATATTGGATAAGAAAACTAAGAGCAGTTAGGGTGTAAGTGAGAAATACAAATGAATATATAAGAACGGCCTTTATATTAACTCCCATTATCGAGAATATGTCTTCATAATAAGGGTGTCCATAGACGAAAATGCATTACTTATGTTCATATTTCCATTGCTAACTGACTATAGATAACAATCCAGGTTTTCCTTACACATCTGTATACAAATCATTTCGTGGCAATCGCAGCATTAGTCAAATTTGCAGAATTCTACCCACTTAAAAGTTCAGATGAGCTTCTCTGCTCATGAAAAATTAGCTCCTAAAATAAAATTACGAAAGAACATTACCCAGCAACATAGAGGAAGAAACTGTTATCGCAGCGTAGGAATAATAGTAACTATCTTTACCTGTACATGGTTTCGAAGTACGAGGGTCGTTCAATGAGTCCTTAGAAATTTTAAGAGATTGCTTGCTCTCTTAGAATCAAATAATTGAAAAATGCTGATAAAAATTTATAGAGCTGAAAGGGCACAAAAGTTGAAAAATATAAAAAAATTGGCCCAACACAATTTGTTTTTCTACCTTTTTCTAAAGACTTATTGAACGACCCTCGTTCAATAGCTTCTAGAATATTTCCCAGGAAATAGCAAGTTCTTCCACCAATGTATTCTATTGTCTTCTAAGACTAATTGTATGCGGATCTATGGGAATATAGAGACGAGGGAAAGAGAATGCAAATGCATTCAGTGAGAGCGAAAGTTACCCGATTGCTTCCAGTTAATGCTGACGCATTTCGAATTTTCATTCCAAGCAAAACATCTTCCCGATAGAAATGAATTAATTTAATGATTTTTCCCAGAAAAAGAGTAACACGGTAAGAATAATATATTCCCTCGAACAATGAGCACTAAATACTAATTAATTACAGGTTTCCTGATGGCGCGGTTCATTCAGATTAATATGTGGAAAACCAGGATTGATAATCGTATTGTATAGTGAGAGACGAAGGAATACCCTATTGAGGAAGAAAATTGTGTCTGGCCGACAGTGAAACAAGTGCGTGCAATACGGAGCGACTACCGCAAGAGGTAGCAGGAGCATACACTCAACTGGAGATAAAGTGATAAATTTATAGATAGTATAGTAGAGCCGGTTATTCCAAAAATTAATCCTCATCAAACTCTTCATTATCTAGAGAGCTTACACTGAAAAATCCACATTATAATGTCAGTTGCATGGAAAACTTAATCAGAATAGGAGAAGAGGTTTTTAATGGACCAGCAGCATCATTGACATCAAGTGATTATGATATTATTTTTTTTTACATTGATTGCAAGTGTGTAAGCAGGAGAATCCAGCCCTTCATGACATACCATCTCAATAGTAGACTGAAATTAGCAAGCTGTACTTTACTATTACTTATATTTAATTTTATTAAACATACGATTTTCCGCGAGCTAAATTGACATACTCTATAAGTCTAACCTAATATCGACCCACAATAAGTGGACAACTATCTGGGATAACATCACATTTACACTACCCATAAACACTCCTCACTCAGTCCTTCGCCTGAGGTTTAGGCCTGGAAGCAAAACGAAAATCACGGTAAATACCTTCAATAACTGCTGTTGACTAATTTCACGTTGAGAGGAGGCGGAATTTTTGGCCATCATTATCGCTGATACAATCTTAGTTATATCAAAAGTGACCAGTTGCCTTGCAATACAATCGACTGAACCTTTGTGTTCTTCAATTTAACCGCTCATCACCTTGATTAAATGATCCTTAACAATGAAGAACGACATTTATGGCCAAGAGAAATTTATGCTGGCATTAGCCTGCATTTGTCGAAAAATAAGTCCGCTTAGTAGCTATGGATAAGATCCGAACGAGGGGGGAGGCACATTACCAGAGTTGGTAACAATGTGAAAACAATTTTTTTTCTTTGTCGTATTGACTATTCGTCCGCCTCTCTAAGGGCCACTCCAAAGTTTTCGTGGACCTTGTGCGCCTTTTAAAGGAGTTACCGGTTGCGAAACTCGGGAACGAGTGCGAAAAAGAATTGGCAGGCTGACCGAATTATAATAGCGCTTTCTTTTTCTGGCTGGTTAAAGCATAATGGGCAACGACTGATCCTATCAAAAAAATGCACATAAATAAGTACCATCAGATTAGCGGGCTTTGCCGAAGGTAAAGGCCAGCAGGCTCGAACATAATCTCTGGTCACGAAAAAAATACTAACACACTCGAAAAGAGGAGTATTTTTTTGCAACGGTCTGAAGTAATTTGCCGTCCCAAATAGCCACCCTATTTTACGAATTAAAACCGTATCAAGGAGCCTTGATCTCAACAAAGGACCACGAAATAAAAAATATACGCAACAGAACCAGTCGAGACGAAGAAATTGCACGTGGTAACATCACATGCCACACCGCCTGACAGATGGATTTCGCGTTATCTTGAATGCAGGCAGAGGAAGAAATAAGGTAACTCCTAGAAAAGGTCTCAATCGCAAATCCCATTTTCCACTCTCTCTTAATGTCCCCATTGGAAATTCCATTATAAGAACAAATTATTTCAACCTAATACAGTTTGAAGGAGCACTGAATGACCATATAGACACAAAAATGGCTTATGAACTTTAAGGTCAATGTAAGAAATAAGTAAAATAGGATAATTCCTATTGCATTATTTCATGAAATTTTCCCTGGAGTTCAATGATTGTATGCCTTGATCATAACTTTCAATAAATTTTAGTACAAATAGCATTATTAATCTTTTTCCCACTTTTCTTCTTTTCATCAAAACCTTGCTTTTACCACAAACAAAAATGTGTATCACTTCCACGCTAAGGAGTATATCAAATACAGAATAATTTATACCCACAAGGTGTTGATGCCTCATAAATGCCTTTTGTAAATTTAAAAAATACAGTAAATTTTAAAAAATCGAGCCTGGAGAGGACGCATTTCTCCCGATCGACTGATATATCTTCGCGACGTACTTCTATAGTGATGGCAACCTCCGCCAAATACCATAGAAATGGATCACACGGGGACGGGGAATGCCGTAAAACGACGGAATGCGTATGATATTTGTCACATCACCTGAGAAAAAGTCCTCACTTGATAGTATGCTAAGCAAGTACAGTAAATAAAGGCGCCCAAGAGGGGAAACAACCCTAGCTCTTGCCAAGCACCCCAAAGGTGGCTCGCAGGGTATTACGTAGATATAGATTTCACGAGGCCAAACTCTAATGAGCCAATTCGGGGGAAACGCTAAAGGAAACGAAATCCCGTCCATTCCCACGAACTATGCAAAAGACGCGAATTGGCCAAAGAGGTGTCGACGACCCAACCCAGGAATGCGGATCATTGACACATTTCCAATTTCTACCGTATTACTATCACTCAAAATGGATAGGTGGCGCATATCCGCTTATTGTTCGCATACATCCTCTCACGACGGTCACTGCCCCCTGATGGCTAAATGAATGGCGCACCGCTATCAAGCTCCTATAAGGAAATGAACATCTTCACCGACGAATGATCGCGATTGTGAAACAAGCGTTTTTTAATACGTCAGAATCAAAAGAGAGAATATTATGAACTAGTCATATTTTGCATTTGTACTTTGGTCTCGCGTAGCATGGAGCGATTCATGCTCGCCGCGAGTTTACACCACCTACAGACTTATACGTCTCACTATCATTTATTTATTTTTATAACCACGAAGAGCGCATCTGACAATTACATGCATTTGATCTTTCAATCCCATAAATGCACCTTACGGTGGCTCGCGTCGGATAATGTAGATGTATTGAATGACCGTGGATAAGTATTTATGTGCAATCAGAGAGGAATACAATGTACATCGTATGCATGCATCTTGTATATTTGCAACAAATAGTCATAGTTTTAATAACTTGTGACAAAATCTCGCTCAAATACCTCATATCACAAGGATGCTAAACTAGAATAAACTGAGAACAAGGGATTCGATATTAACGGAGGATTACATCGTCGACCGCCCATCGTTTGAGTAAAATTTATTACCCGAAACTATTTCTAATACACAGCGCCTGTCCAGTATTTTCATGAAAAAAGTTAATGATGAATTCAGGAGATGCTTTAGAAACATTTACTAACATTGTATCGTGACAGATAATGACCACATATGATACCTTTCCCCGAATAAGATAGGAAGGACACCGAACAAAAAGAACTTCCAGGTCACATTCTAAATTCAAGCGTTGTATCAAATTTGTTTGACTAATAATATACTGGAAGGAATTACAAGTAAAACAAAGGTACATAATTTTCGCCACACGTCACTTGTTTCTCACTGATCATGGGTTTAAATTAACAACCTGACGTCAGTCATTAACTCTAACCTTCACGAGTCTCGCTTAAAAATTGTATCGCACGCAGGTTACTGAGAGCTCCATACTATGCATTAGATAAAACTCCATCGAAAATGAAACAGAACAGGGCCATAAAATTTAAATTCGAATAAGAAAATTTGAAATACTGATTTCATTTAACTTTGATGCTTTAACAAAATGCTTTAGAGCTTCCAGACATGTAAGGGAAGCAAACAGACACTTCAAAAGTGTTTCCCGGAATTCACTAAATAATACCCTACGAAAATATCATGTACTATTAATGAGGCAAAATGACCATAAGACTGAATCGAATACACAAGAGGATACTAAAAAAGTTCTTTCAGGCTTTCACTAAAAGATACCCATAAATATAAACGATGCTTTCAACAAGCACACTACCTCAAAAATCTCTAGGTATGCTAACTTACCTGATTTTATGCCAACTATCCAGTCTTTTCCTCGCAAACGGCAGAATAAACTCGACACACTCGGACAAACTGAACGCAAGGCACACGCAGATTCGGGATAAAACAGAACCGGACCATGGAGATTCAACTGTATTTCCACACGACACGAAGATGAGAACTGGCGTAGATAGGTCAGTAAAAGAGGCCCAGGGGGACGAGCGATCGGAAGAGGCTCCTAGTTGTACACAAGCAGGCGATCGCGCGAATACTGCAGGAATTTTGGACTTTCCTGATCCTCTTACGGAGAGCCAAAAGCCAAAAACACCCACTTAGCGTCTCCACGCTTCTCGTCACCCGCTGGCTCGGACACAATGCCAAGGGTTGCCCTTGTGACGGGGGAGGGGAGGAGGAAGGAAGAGTTGCGGACGCAATGAACTCACCAGATGCGTATCTCTCATTGTTGTAAGCAAGACTCTCGCATAAGCGGTGGAGTTTCCGAAATAGCCCGGGACGGTCGTGAGGAGTCTCTTGCTGACGGTCGAGGTAGGGAGAGAGGGTGGGGTCGTTTCCTACCTACATTAACGGCGGGGCATTGCGAAACGTTTCGCTTTCCGATTGTGATTGACGTTTATTGAACCGGCGGTGTTCAGTGAGCCATCGACTCTTTCATCGCCTCAATCTCACTCTCAAGAGTGTGTTATGATTTGCCGCGCGATGCTCCTCCGCGAACGTGATTCACGGCCGCGAACCTGACTCGCTCCTGTTTAAGTAAACGCATCACTCCCTATACATATAACGGTCCGAGATATTTTCTACATACACATCTACAAATGACTCTGCAAGCCACCTAAAAAGGTGTTTGGCAGGGGGTGAACCCTCATTAACATGCTCCTGAGTATTAAAATTTACTTCCATGATTTTGTCTTTTCTCGCCTTATTTCTCGTTTAAAACTTAAGCTGCCACCTTCAAATGTTCACAATAAAGCAGATTCTTGTTATGAATCACAGGCATATCAGATAGGAAAATTTCACTTCAGAATGGTGCAGGTGAATCTGGGAATTTATGAACTACATATTTTGGAGCTGCATTTATACCACGACAATTAAATAAATAAAAATTATTGATACGTTCTACACTCAATATTTTATTCAATGAATATTTCAAAACTTTATTGGCACCGACCATGGTTCCGGTAATTATAAATATGCAATGTGAATGTTATTTCACTCTATCTTGGTTCCACAAAAAACTCGTAAACCTTACGCGCTAATTAGGTTCCACAATTATTATAAGGATATTTTTCGGAATTCAGTATAAAAGTTGACAATCCTATTGCACCACAGTCCACCACAGAAACCCATGGCATGCAAAGGTTTTTTTACTGTATTAAATCACCACCATGTATTCATCAGAAATTGTTTTCCCGGCAGTTCAGGTGAATACAATGTCCGTGATCCGGGTAAACGAGAAACCTTCTGTGTGTTGGATCTTGTAACCTAGCCACCTCAAGGAGGAGGCGAATTTATATCTTAGTACATCAGACACACCCTATCTTATTTATTATCAGAGGTTAAGAAGCTGTAACGAGGTAAACATGGCGAGATGTATCAATGCTAAGTCACGCCATAGTAAATTGAGAGTCAATGCAACCAAACGTCGTCAATGTAAATGAATTAATAATTTATGCAATATAAAACTTTTTTCACAAATAGTGGAATATGTTGTGGCTATCTATTATTGGATCAACACATTATCCGTTTATTTTTAATAATCACTGATGGTATACTTGAACTTCTCCAATTAATAAGTAACTTTGTACGCAGTCACGCGTACATGTTCTATGATATTAACTAATAGATTTAATGCACCATGAATAAAACCATTTGACTTAGCCAGGATTTGAAACCGGATCATTTAATTGCCGGTCAGGTATGCTACCAGTTGCACAACTAACTAGCAATGGACAACCGTTTTTCTTGCTGTTATAGTCCCCTTACTACTCTTCAGAAATTCATGTTTGAGGAAGGTACCTTGATGCACACCAATGACAGCCTGCATGACAAGCAATCTGAGGAAATCAGGGTTTGAATTCCGGCCGAACTGACAGTTTTCTTAGTGAATTTTATCCTTGAACATTGTTAATAAGGGATATTTTCATTATAACTGCTTTTAAGTGCTTCCTCATCTTCCTCGTGTTAGTATGTCTTCCACCCGTCGCATTTACCTCTCCCTCTCTATGTTTTAACTCTTTTCCGCACGAGTGGGCGCTTTAAAACGAGAAGACCGGTAATGAGATATGATCCCAGCCCAGGTAAAAACCCGCTCGTGTCAAATGACGTCACGGAAGAGTCAGACGCACGAATGGTATTTTAAAATCAAGCACTACACGTGCTGTGTCACTCTTGCATCTAATTAGAAATCCGATTTCCAATTAAAGATATAATAAATTAATGAAGTACCACCTTATGCTCTATGGTCGCATCTATTTAGTAGGTCGAAGTAGGTACTACAAAAATAGTAAATGCCTAAAAACCACTCATAGGTACTGCTTGTAATTGCTGATCGATATGCTTTATAAATTATCATATACTCTGGACTACGCTAACAAGATATCTCTAGGGTATTCCACGAGGTTATAATCCTATATTCGTCAGGTTATAGGGCGGTGCATTAACGAGAAGTTTCATCCTAAATTCGTCAACTACACTTGGAGAAGGCGGAGGGCACTGGGGATAAAATTAATATTCATCATGTATCAATTCCGTTGAATATGGCAAGATCGTGAAATATAAGTAATTTAAGAAGTAAAATTTCCTACAATTCGCATTTTATGATATGCTTCAAAACATTTGGGTAAACTGTTCTCGGGATTCCCACCGGGTTAATTCTTTCTTTACGGCCAACGTTTCAAGCTCCGTCTCGGCGCTCATCATTCAGCCCTGATGATGAGCGCCGAAACGTAGCTTGAAACGTTGCCCGTTACGAAAGAATTAACCCGGTGGGAATCCCGAGAACAGTTTACCCACTTAATTCGCCGGGCAAGCATCAAATCATTTTGCAAAAAAAGTCCTTGAGGGAAAGGAAAATACATGATATGGAGCAAAAAGCATTATTTCTCTCGTGGAACGTCTCGTGCGGAATACGTAGGCTGCCAGTGCGGGGTTCGGGATACTTGTTCGGCAGAGTCTCTGCAGAGGTAGCACGTGATGAAAAGATCAAGATGATAGGTTGGTATTCGGTACGAAAATATAATCAACCTCAGTAGTCATATGCAGCGACTACATTGGGGAACACCTCCATAGTTCAAACGTTTAAAACTTAGCCTTTATCTTTTAAGCAAGTTCTAACTTGGTTTCATCTATTTCGATGTCTATACCATTTCAAGAGATCAAACTCGTAACGGTGAAGTGGATTAGGGGTAAAAGTAAGGTGAATAACTTGAAAATAGGTTCGGAATTCAATTATTTCTGCATATATTACGAGAGAAATAACTCTAGAGTAAAATTTTTAGATATCGCACACGTACCGTTGCTAATTACCTGCCGCTTATCCAATGAATATTGCGGGATAATACGCCTAAAACTCAAAGCGGATATAAAGATCTCCGTCCAATTATTTACTTGTAGAATTGAATTAGTTTTGAGGAAACCCATTACCTTTTGGCGCACATTTTGTGTTGCATGCCTAGTGAGAGCCAGGTAAATCTGATACATAGGTACTATATTCACTTTTTATTATTTTCCAGGATAATGCTCACGTATTTATTGTGCACGCAAATGACGCGGAACAATGCATAGAAAAATCGCCCATTACAAATAACCTTGTGATGTATAACTTACGTATTCCCATGCTTCAATTCATGGAACTGCATAGCGAAATTTGGAATTAACTTCACTCTGTAATGTTCCAAAGATTTTTTTTTATTTACCGACCTAGGTTGGAACTCTTTACAAGCATCAGGGAGCAACATCTCATTTCATGGTGATATTTTAATGCATCGCCTAAAACTTAAAATTTATAACTGGATATTTATCCAGCCATCATCACTAAATGCGAATACAGTGACTGATGAATCGAGTTGAGTACCAAAAAATAAAAAAGCGGCTTAATTCTTTGCCGATATTCGGAATTTTTTACTATCCCATGTTTAGGACTGCAAACTACACAAGCGATGATCAACAACAACCAATAAACGGCACATACATAACATATTTCACCATTCTAAGTATCAAAAATCTTTACCTCAGAAATCGTTATCAAAACATCGATAAGTAAACGGCCGATTTTTTAAATATTATTTTTTGCGTATCAATTCAGTATATCCATCACTGCATTTCTAGCAGAAGGTCGGTATGAATCGATGGATAAAAAGTGAATATTCATTCTCGCCATCCATCAATACCGTAGAAATTGTAACATGAAGCTCCAGACGTCCTTCTAAGAAATAAATCGGCGGATACCCGTTTCACTTAATCCAAGCGGTGGCTTAAAGGACGCGCAGAAGATCGGAATAGACTTGGTTGAGTGACATGAGCCTCTCTCCTTCCTCCGAGACGAACCTATTTATGCCCTTTCCCCACCAAATGGGAGCGAGTGAGGCCCACATGTCACCCGACCTTCCGCGTGGTGGTTTTCGAAGAGCACGTGCCATTTTTTGTCTCGCACACTGGACGCGGACCTACGCCACGGAGGAAAACGGTCGTTTTTCTGGGTCACACTTCTTGGACCTCAACGCATGAAACAAGTGGAACCCCGCATCAAATCTGAACGGTTTTCATTATCGTCACAATAAGAGTGATTATATTTTTTATTTCAACCGCGGTCAGCAGCCATAAAAATGGGATCCGCAATGACTTTTTAGAGTCTCGGAGCCTTGTCCTCTCCATTAAACCCGTCGCATTCTCTGATTAGGCCAACGCGAAAAACGTGACGTTATAAAGCATAGCGGAAAGATTTCTTATGGTGCATCTTAAGGCCCCAATCTCAGTGAGCAAAAAACACGAGTCACTTTGAAGACGCCATGGAGCAACGAAAAATAGACATGGTAATCATCATATGGGGTAAAATAGGAAACGATAAGGAGGATTTGAAATAGATTATTACAAACATAGACCCGACGAGATGATAAATAGAACATTACTATCGGAAAGCGATTACAGTCACAGCTAATGATAAACCGGACTAATGATAACTGAGAATGAAATAATTATAGAATCGAGAAAAGCCATTTTCTTATTTTTTTGTAGTATTTCCAACAATATATTATCCTCGATGCTAGGGTTCGGATACTTTCATTCGGAGATTTCAAACTGAAAAAGCAGCTCACTTTCAAGGCGAACATTCAATTCTACCCAATATTAAAACTCCCATCCCAAAAAAAGGAGCTCATTAGATAACAACTACGGTTAAATTTTGAAACCTAGCGCTACCTTGAGTTAGGTCAACTTTAGTTGAAGATGAGTGAAGCATATTTGGGAATTATGGATTGGCTTTAATTGTTTTGAGTATCATTGTAGCAACTACGCTCGCAACCGCTACACCCACGAATACTTGTTTTAGTAATCCATCTGACCCAAGCAGAGATACCCTCAAAGAGCACGCGAGCAAGTACCACATAAAAGCAAACGCTTTCTTCTGTCACTTGCAGCTCTCTCCCATTACCCCCAATGCCCGCGCTACACTTTAAACACACGTGTTCAAAGACTGTAGGATATCCGAGAACAAAAGAAGAGCACGCGGAAGAAGAGATTTCACCGCTATAATTGCCACACGAGGAGAAACTAAAAATATTCGGGCACTCACTGCGAACGTTAGACTGAGGTATTTCACCACGCTCATCAACTTCTCAATTACGCCAGATATCAATTAGGGGAAAATGGTAACAGTTAATTATACTTCATTATTAAATGAACACAGCCATTTCCTCAATGTCTTCATAGAAGCTAGCTACATGAAAGAGAACAGCGGAAATATCCTTTTTCACCATTGCGGAGGTCTAAAATATACCATAGCAGTAGGAGACTTGTTTCCTTTGCCAGGCATTACCTACGCTCGATGATCCGGGTCCATTGCATGATATGGCCAAGATACTTACAGATCGCATTATTTCATCCAATAAAGAACCCTTCTGGGACACGGGTGTGTGTGAACATCTGTTTTTGCAATCCCGATGTAAAGGCCTCATTGTGCTGTTTTATGAGGTAATCGAGATAAATAAAAAAATAAATAAATATTCGATTTCTACGCCTGCATCAAAATTGCGCGCATCAAGTCATTTAAATGGACCATTAGATCACGTAAGGCGTGACTCGAGGAAGTATTCAAATATTTTCATTATTCCAACTTTTAGTATTCTCCAATCACACTAATTTAACAACTTTAAACGCCGAGGCCAAATTCACCGTCTGGTATTTTTAAGGCCGCGCTTTTAAGACAAAATGTGGGGATGCAATCACGACGTGAAAGCTACCGGAAGTTATTTTCCCTCGAGAAAAACACGTTACGATAAATTGAATGACGAAACGTTCTAATTTTTCTAACTTTTCAATTTTCACGGGTATTATATACTGGGAGATATAAAGCATAGAGACCCGAAAGGCTCTACCAGATCATCAGTACATGAGCACCTAGATTTTATGACTCTTTTTGTATTGGCGTCCTGTGTTGCATGGATTGATGCATCACCTCCACCTACACCAATAAGTACGCGCCATCTTAGCCATCATCTTTTTTGATTACGAATAAGTGCGCATGTAGCGCGCTGCATGCTACTGATTTGTCACCTCCTGCCGAACACTTCGCAAGTGGCTCGCAGGGTAGTATGTAGATCTACATCTACATTATAACCTGCGAGCAGCAGCAGCATGCAATAGGATTCCCACATGAACACCACACGGTCCAAAAAACGATACGCATACTAAAAAATTATACTACCACATTCATTCAAAGGGAAAACTTGCCAACCACTCGTTAAGGTTTTCTGCCAATAAAGCTCGAACACCCAAAACATGCTGTTAGAGGTAGCAAGAAAATTCAGAAACATGCCATAAGTAAGTAGGCTACAATACAAGTCATTCAAACTATTTTTTGTGTTCTAACGCTACTGTTACAGTCTCTTATTGACTGTGGAAAAAAAATCCATTCAGAATCAGTCTGTTCTACAGCCTCTCTTATTTTATTTATATGATTTGATCTACCGTAGCATGTTGGCGTTCGTAAGATATGGCTAACTTCTTCAGAAAATACACTGCCATTGAATTTATCTTATAGGTTTAGCATATTTTTCGGTCTACGGTCTGACAGAAATTCCCACACGAGTTTATCTAAGAGGTCAGTTACACTAACAAGACTATCGTAACAAATTTTCACGTACCTGGCGGCTATTCTTTACACTCGTTCTAACTCGGTTTTTAAGCCTTTTAGATGTATCATTCGGAGTAATGGCTGAGGGTGATATATCTGCCTGGGATAATAAATGCCGATACTGAATTAAGGTTTCATTTACAATTCACTTGCACAGAGATCAATCGCGGAAACACTATCATCGAATAAATACGCAGCGATACAGAATGTTGGCCAGCCACAGCAAATCAAGAACAGGCCATGCATGTCATGGAAATGAGGATGCTGCGATGGATCCTAGGCATCTCCCACCTGGATCACATCAGGAATGAAGACATTCGGAAAAGAATGGGAGTTGCATCGATCACAGACAAGATGCGGGAGGCTCGACTGCGGTGGTATGGGCATGTGGTGCGTAGTGATGAGAACTCCGTGGCCAAAACAGCAATGCGGCTGAGTACTGAAGGACGCCGACCACGAGGACGACCAAAGATGCGCTGGCTCGACAAAATTAAGGCGGACATGAAGACCATCAACGCCACGCCAGTAGACGCCCTGGATCGAGCCAAGTGGAGAAGGCTTTGCAGAAAAGCGGACCCTGCAATAGCGCGGGACAAACGCTAGGATGAAGAAGAAGAAGAAGATTGCACTCGTGCATCGCACGGTAAAGAGCTAAAAAAATACAATCGACAAGAATTTGTCACCGTACTTCTAATAATATACAAAATATTCAGAATAGTAAAGAAATGAACATGTTAAACCGTAAATAATTAAAACTGTGTTCAAATGTTTACAGCTCAAAATAAAATTAAGTGACACCAAAGACATTTCGACTGAATGTTAGATTCCACCATTCCACGCACGGAAACTTAACTCACTAGATCTTCAAAAAAGTAAAATAGAGACATTTTCTGAAAAAAGACTGCGGAGTCAAAGTCTTAGATGATCGACAGTACCTTTTTCTCTAAAACATCGTTTGGTTGGACATGGTGACAAAGTACATGAACTGGCGAATCGGAAAAAAAAGCCCAGTGTCCTTTTGCGCAGCAAAACTATTTATATGCAAACGTTTAGAGAAATGAGAGCGTAGAGGGTTTTCTAGAGTGCGGAGAGTTACGCAATAGTTGGAACTTGTTTGCATGTTTCCAAGACAGCGACCGTGTCCACATGAATCACCGGCCAGACGGCTCACCCAAGCGAGGGTGACAAGCTATCCGTCCCCGCAGCGCATGACTCAAAAATTAAAGCAGCCTAGAACGGAGACACTGGTTTATAAAAATCTTCCCTGACGTATTTAGACCGATATAGATGGGAAATGATAAATGTTGAACATGGAACTCCTTTTAAAGTAGGTAGGTGCATGAATAAAACTGACTCGTTCTCCGCCGTACCCAGCTTCTACGAATGCTTCAATTCCACCGCGTGAACGATGAATGAAATCACGTGAATCGTAATGAGATAAAAATTTATTTGAACCAAAAATGGAAGCTGCAACGGGAACTAATATTTCTCAAGGATAGAGTGGTCTGGTGATTAACTTGGAAAGTCACACGTCTTCATTTCGAATAGCAGTCCAGGCGATTCTTCTTATCGCGCGACTTCATATGGACGGAAGCTATCGATTACAAATAAATATTTCGAAGGAAAAAATAGTATATTCAGGGTGAGCTAATTATAAGGAAGCTCGAGATTAAGGACTTTCATCGATGGGAAAAAGAAGGAATTATACTTTCACAGAGAGGAGACTTTTCAATAAGGAAGCAATGAAAACATCCATTTCATCGAGTTTCATCAGGGTACTGACGCTAATTACACCCATTCAAGTCCAACGATAATGATGGATCGATCTCACAACCAGCAAAAAACTTGATCAGCACTTTTCGTATGCAGCTCACCCATCATTGGTTGGGTTACAAGGGGAACAAATAAGTTTTATGTCGTGATTGTATAAACATGTTTCTATTTATTACGAATAATATCATTAACTTTTCATGCGATTGAACCTTGGAGTGCTCATACAGCCCCCTGCCAAACACCCTAGAGGTGGCTCGCAGGGTATTATGTAGATGTACAGCGTATTGCACACTAAATGTTTGTGAAAATTGACCCCCTGCATATCACCATTGAGGTGGCAATCAGGTGAGTTATGCATGAACTAGGAGTTACTTTGCAATAATTTTTTCTCAAAATAGTCTTTTACTCCCCGGAAAGTGTTTCTCACCTGAGAACACTTAGGCTGTCAACCCTGGTGCCGTTTTACACGACCGTGCATTTAATGAAGTTGCAAAATATTGAAAGTTGTACTGATAAAAGTATTCAGTTGCAATTGAGCATTTCTGACTCCACCATGTCGATGAGAGCGTCCATGGTGAGCAGTGAGCACTCACCCTATAGCAGTATTATTTTTTCATGACTACTAGTTGATAGATACCCCCCTGCCAAACACCCTAGAGGTGGCTCGCAGGGTATTACGTAGATGTAGATGTAGTTCGTAGTTTCATAAAAAAGACAGAATATCGCTCAATTCATTTGACTGAAGATTTACTTCCACTCAAGGCCGATCGAACGTGACTTTCAGCATAAGAAAATGTAACTCTATTACGATCAGCAGTGACACACACTAAAAGGTGAAGTTACATGAAAATATTCGAAGCTCTTAAAAAAATGAAAATACCACAAAAACCTCGTTGGGAATTCTCGATAAAAATATTTTCACCACCACGCACCAATGACGTGGGTTTAAGATTGCTATGTAAACTTTACGTGTAACATGGGAAATGAGAGGCATTTTGAAGGGCACTTTCGAGGACAAAATCAACCTGGCTTCGATTTGAGCAAAGAGTTAAGTTATTTATCGGCCAGAAAAATTACACCTAGACACACTTCCGTATGTTCTAAAGATATAATTGATGACTTCCGGATAAAGGAACCGTCATCGATTGAGATGAAAATATATTCGCTAACGCCATGCTCTCTATGACGAAGGGAAGCAAAAATGTTATCTAAAGGTTGTGATCCAAGTTATATATCTCATACCCATTCATAAAGATGTGCCTCGCATTCATTAATTTTGAATTTTTGATGTGATCACTAACATCAAGATCAAAGTATATTTCATCTACATTATACCCTCCTAGCCACCTCTAGCGTGTTTGGCAGGGGATGACCAATCACCAGCATTCAGCATACAATAAGACTCCCACATGCACACCACACGGTCCAAAAAACGTAGCGCATACTAAAATAATTATACTACAACATCCATGCAAAAGGCAAAACTTGCTACTACTCAGTAAGGCAATCTGCGAATAAACTTGGAACACACAAAACACGCTGTTAGAAATAATAATGAGTGTGCTTACCTTTTTAATTTCATTCGCACGACATCAAAATCGTAAGCACATGCGTAATGAGATTCTGCTGGCACACAGAAAAGAGCCACTGTTCCGAACGGAATGAAATTTGAAAGAATTTCATTATTTCTTCCAAGTAACGCCAAGAGGCACTGAGAGGGAATTTTCTTGAACAAACTAAGCTATCCGCATTGAAGACGCGAGCTGGTGGACTCACTTTGTCTGCACGCTTTCAGCACAAGAATTTATCATGAATGCAAGCCCAGAACACAATCAATTACCGAAGTCCTCCTCTCTCTAAAGGATAATCATTCAAACCAAGACGTTATGCTACCGTAGGCTTACGTGGAATGGTCGAAGTGACTGGTATCGATAGTACGAATACCGTATGAGAGAGGACGGTGAAGAGCAAGGAAGATGTTGGGATATTTAAAGTTGACTTATACATTTATAAATATTAGAACAAATTTCAGCATAAATACACTTATAATGGTTTAGTACTCAATTTTAAATCACTAAAATCCTTAAACCTATCGATTTCTAAAATGTCTTCCCTCAGAATGGTGTACCACATAAACAATTCTTAAATTATGATGACAGGAATTATCTTTGATTTCAAGCCCACATACCTTTCTCTGCATATGAAGGGATAAAATATTCTAGTGGGGAGGAAACACTCTCGAAATAGCTAGTCGACACTATCGTCAACTGGCATGTCATACTAGGGCTCGTAAATAAAATAATTACGGCCCCAGGTCCTATCCAGCCATGTCATCACATAGTTACACACACATTTAATACGCTGAGGTATATATAATAATATTGGACCGTAAATAACTTGTGAATTGTGAAAAAAATATTGATGCCCCATACAGGAAAAGGAAATTTTTTGGACGCATTGAGAAAAATGGGTAGGTTGAATAAGGTGATCAAAGATAAGACCATATGAGCGTAAGATGATGTATCCGTCATACTCGGGAACAGAGAAGAGCAGCTAGATATTGGAAGATAAAGATAACGTCTCAGCTTTCAACAAGAGTCAATAGGCAATCTATACTTAATCGAAGAAGAGACTGTTTCTACTTTTATCTTGAAATCAAAGCAGAATGCTTTCCAGATTTGATCGCCGTACTCTTCAAGGTCAATCAATTTGCGTCAGAAAAAAAACTGAAGTGAGTAACAGTAAGATATAAAAAAGAAAAAAAACACGATTTATTTTCTCCGAACTTCCAGGAGAATAACAGTGAATATCACCATGTAATTATTACAGTAAGGTCTTTTTCTGCCATTCCGTATATGCTCCATTAATACTGCACGTACGGTCTTAAATGAGGCATCATTTTAAACGATAAAATTACCGGCTTCTGACGAAAAATGCAATCTCAATCTCAAATTTCACTATTTACCCATTAATTTGATTTAAAGTTTCGATTTTTTCCATGTCGATTACTCGCTCAAGGTATATCGACTTCACACTTTTTTTTAATTCTAAACTTCAAAAAAAGGTTTAAAACCCCGTTAAAACCATAACTAAACAATAGATAACGTAAGCAAGCAAAAATATTTAAAATAATATCCAAGAAGCACGAAGAATGTTTAACGTTCTCTGAAAGAGACATCGTGTGTAAGAAACTTAATAGATAACGTTTATCACAAATAAATAAAAATGTCGCGTTGAAAATATTCAAGACTCATTATCAACGGGAATTGACAACAAAAAAAGAAAATTGCACGAAATGCACATAAAAGTGCAAGATTTTCGCACGAGTTACCAAGTAGGATATTATAGGGCACGAAGGAAGAAATTCCAAGAATTATTGCTCAGAAGAAACTGCATTAATATTTTTAATTTTGGGTAGATATCTTTCGGTAGGTTGATCCGTCCTATATTTTGCATCCCGAGAAAATTATTCGTCCATTTCTTTCACCAGCATTTCTGCATTTCTTTCATCATGATTTTCTAAATACATATTTCAAGTTTAATAACTATACACGTGCCTACGTTATGAATTCCAAGTAAATGACAGTAATGTAAAAGACATGCATGTACAGATTCAAATTACCTACGTAAATGTTTAGAGAGCGGTTGGAGAGACAAACCCGCGATATCCTACCGCATTGCAAACACATATTCTATTCATTCATGAGGAAGGGGTCAAAGTGAAACATATCGGTGAAAACTTTCCAACGGCCAAAATGTTAAGAAATCTACATCTAGATATCTAACATCCAAAATGTTAAGAAATACCTTTCAGGTTCTTACGTTTCATGCACACTTCTCAACAGAACTGTTTCATACGAAGCAAAGTAGGTGATGGACAGGAACTAAAAAAAAGCCTTCACAGCGGAAGGTAATGAAGTAAATCTGGAGAACTATGATAAAGGAAAATTGTTACATGGTGCAGTAGATGAAAATTTAGGGAAGTTAAAAAAACAATCTGATAAGTTAGAGAAATGTAACGAGGCGATCATTTCCCGGCACTTCGTTGAATTTCAATCCATACCCGACTTAACTTAGAAATCTAACCTTGAGACCTCTTAAATGCCTATGAGTTATTTGGGGAAACTTGCGGTCTTCAGCTTTTTGGAATGTTATTCATGGTATGTCGTGAATATTTTTGTAAACCCAAAGTCCCAAACCCAGGAACGACCAATTCTACCAAAACAGACCTTAAAGAAGTCTTACAGAAGAATAAAAGAACAAAAAGAACGGCTGAGAAAACTGAGCCTACTCGATGGGGGAAAATGTTTACGCCCAGCAAAACCCCCGCTGAGAGATAGCTGAACGCAGACCATCGGGGCGCTACACACACCATAAGGGAAAGTCATAACCGCGAGTAAGATAAGGAGTTGAGAGGGGGGGAAGACTTTTTGGCCCAACGAGGAATGAACGAGGTTTGACGAAAACATTTGGAGGAAGAATGGATTGGGAAAGAAGGCAAGGGCACCGAGTCTGAAAGGGATAGAAGATAGAGACATCACCATATACGAAAAATGTAAGCACTCGGGGTTTCCTGGCTAAGAAGCTAAACCCATTACAACGGCACAGCATGGGTTCTGCCCCGAAAACGGATTCAGTAAGTTATCTAAAACGGGAACTATGTCCCCAGCAAAATCGACTTATCTTTGCTATTTTCGCCAAGGAATTCGAAAAATCCCAAAAACCCCATTTTCGTGGCCGCGAACTTCCCAGATGTCGCAAGGAAAATATAATTTCGCGCAAATAGCCGTTTGAGAATTTCGTAGTCTGACTGTCAACACCCAAATTTCCAACAACCGAACATTAAATGTAAGAACATGGTGGCATTGAATTCTCGTTATTTCAGGGAAAATACTCCAGAAAGTGGTTGAAATAATGTTTTAAACACTCTATGTGATGCGAGCACTCAGAAGCCTTGCACAAATAATGAAATGTTAGAGAACAACTCACAGCTCATTTTATTTCCATAACACCGAAAACAGATCTTTACAGCCTTTTAATTCGGCGTTATTAACATGCTAACAATATTAACGTTCACAAACAACCATGCCCTGGATTGGGGATCCCAGGCGGGACTCGACACCGCGACCTCCTGTTTGGCAGACGAGGAATTTAACCCGCCGACACCGAGGCCGGCAAATTTGTTTTTATTTAATCAACTAATACATATTTCTATGTATTAGTTTTTTCATATTTTAAAATTATTTACGACCCCATGCGGAGATAAATCTGGAAGCATTTATGAGTCAAAATTTGAACACCAACGAAGAATTTGTATTATTCCGTGAAAATTAACCAATTACCGGTGACAATGAAAGGATAAAAAAGGATATAG
This sequence comes from Ischnura elegans, assembly GCF_921293095.1. Taxonomy (NCBI): domain Eukaryota; kingdom Metazoa; phylum Arthropoda; class Insecta; order Odonata; family Coenagrionidae; genus Ischnura; species Ischnura elegans. Next base: position 79,032,589 of record NC_060246.1, on the reverse strand, counting down.
ACGATGCGTTGATGACGCTGATGGATAGACTATGGTAATCAAGAATCCTTTAAAACGAAATACGTATCTCTCTCTAATCTTCGATATTTTTAACAAAACTGTTTTAAGTAAAATTCATAGTATTTTGTAACCTTCATAAATGCTGATAGATACCGCACTATCGAATTCATGGAATTTTCATCAAAAGGCTGTTAGAGCAGGTTTTATTTCCACTCGGGCAATTATGCTGGGGAACTTTCAATTTGCTTTTCTCTTCGATAAATATTTCTCTATGTATAGGTTCTGGGAATAAAAATAAATTAACTCCGAAAAACGAAAAAAAATATGTTTGTAGGATACGTGAGATGAACCAAGGAAACAAAAAAACAAAGAAAGTACATGCTCATTGAAACAAGAAATAGTTCGAAAATAGTGGACAGTTTTGTTGGTTTAACAAATACTTCGACATAGTTTTAAAAATGTAAGAAAAAACGATCCAGGAAATCGAAATCCCAGCGGAAAAGCTCCGCATAGGAAAAAGGAACTCTTTATGAACTCGGCCAGAAAATGAAGCAGGAAGTTCATTCGCGAAAGATTGCGCCCTCCACCCCCTAAATGAGCGAATCCCGGCAAGAAGCCACAGGCGACACGGTCGTTAATAGCCAATTTCGTTCCTTTTATGTCGATTTCCTCGGCGAAAAGTGTTTACAACCTCTCCGCCAGAATTCTGGTCGAATACAGCCTTCGCTATAGCAGTAGCGCCGTAAACGCAACAGCTGGATAGTAAACACGATGGCAGCCAGGAAAGGGATCCAATCAAGCCTCGATCCGTTACGATGGTGTTCCGATAGCACACACAATACGGTGGGAAAAGAGGTCGCACCAACTCAGTCGTGGATTATATTCATGCGGTAATCTGAAATCTCCAGATCGCGGCACAGCATCCGCAGTAGAGCGAATCGGGAAAATCGATTTTTTTCGAATCCATCTGGCCCAGTGAAAAAAAATCGTGGGACTGATCAAATATAAGGCCTGAAAATTAAGATACCTTTAGGTGAACCCCTGACCCTCGCTCAAATGCAATTTAGGGGAGGGAGGATCAAAATTCCACCGTCACAGGGTTGTAGTGATGGAACGAGTATGATGAGCATGTAGATTTTGATAGCCAGAGAACGGCAAATGCTTATGTGCTTGAGAGCACGTCGATAAAAAAATTCAAAGCAGTCCCACAAACTAGGAGTTACTTCATACTCATCATGAACTTCCATTTGGCGTACGCGAGATGAAAGAGGATTTTTAAAAGTGGGAAGTCTGGCCGCACAAAATATCAGATAAGGGACCCGAAGCAATTGAAATGAAAATAGGTCTGCAGGCTATCATTATCACTAATAATTGCCATTATAGGGCATAGTATCATCAATACTTTACACTATGCCTTAATATGGCTACCGGTGCTCGAATACCTTCGATTCCCGAATTTGCCGTATCTTTTCTAATCAGCTCTTACGCACGACTTCGCGCGAGTTTATTCATGCATTTAATTTCAAACCTCACTGAACCTTCAACTAGTTTCGGGGGCATATGGTTGCTGAAATCTATACAACAATAAATTAAGTAATATAGAGCAATTATGGTTAGTTTATTTTTCGCCCAATTTTCCCAACTTCCCAGTTAGGCGAAGTTAATCCTATTGGAGCATATCGATAAAAATTCACGTTTTTCACGGTTCGGTTAATATCGGTAGCATTTAAAAAAGTACAAGCAATCCTCAGTATAAGCTCATCCCCAATCTGAACATTAATACATAATTAAATGCACATGCTCGGAGGTAGTTTTAAAATGTGTGAATCCAACAGTATCGCATGGTTAGGAAATTCTTTTCGAACATCTCTTAAGCGTCTAATAAGTCACCAAGCATTAAATTAGGTGAATCCTAAGAATTCCCAGCCATAAAATTTGTAGTGAAATGATATTTTAGAATATATAGTCGTTTTATCGTGCCATGTTCACATGGAAATTTAAACAACACACGAAAAAGCCTCAAAATGTTAGTTGCTGAGGGGTACAGGGCAAAATTGATTGCGTACGTCCCGGTTTCCACTCTTGCGTTCGCCTATCGCAATGGAGTCAGCCTCATCCCTTTCCATGAGGAAAAGCGAGCGGGTGACACCATAATTGTACCGTATCGCAGTCGACACTCGCCGGAAGTTTCGACGGAAAGATGTACTATCAAGTCTCCAGTGACGCATTTATAGGCAGCTCGGAAACCCCCGTCTGATGCATATTGAATTGATTCGCAGCTATCATTGACGTCCACTTCAATATTACGGCCAAGGCAGGATACCTGTGGTATTGCAGTTTTTATCGAGTAGGAACCAAATTATCCTCAACAATATCTATTTTTGACATCATGCAATCATTTACAGCTAGGAATGATCGCCTACATTATCCCAGGAAGTGGAAAAGAAAATCTATAATCCAGTGACACAGTCGAGGAATTCAAGTTAATTTAATCTAAAATTTAATTTCCAAGAAGTTGAAAAGACAACCACGGCCAATTTCAGTGATATCTTCCGTGTGATAAACAAATAGCCAATATCTACGAGTCGGGAATGGGTAAACTAAAGTGTAAGTTTCGAGTAGAAAAAGAAACACCTTATTCTTTTTTTACCTAAAAAAATCGACTAGTTTTATAATTGAAATACATTAATCTATCAATATAATATTTTGCAGAACACGGAATCTTCGCCGGCTGAGAACTCGTCGATTGGATAATTATCCGTAACCAGGATAATGAAGAATAAAACACCAGATGACGAAAATTGATATTGTTATATAATGCAATGCTAGACTTTATAACAATTAATTCACTTTCCTCAATGACATCTGCACTGAAATTCGATTTTTAAATTCGAAGACGAATGTTTTTCCCCTAAATAAGATATATGATAAGGAAATTTCGAACGGCAATTTCAGTCCTCGGGCCCAAGAGAGGATCCTCAAGTCAATACTGTTTTTTCAACCACCGCGCATTTAAATGGGTTACAAAAGTCACCACTCGCGTCGCTGACGGACAAATTGATCCGAGTTTCACGGAAAAATACGATTTAAATAAGGGGTGTCGACCAAAATTTACATCCATGATGATGTCACTCTTACAATCATGATGATCAAATTCATAACTCTTCAATGCAAATCCTCGCATTCGCATACGCCATACTGCAAAATATTGTGAAAACATTTTTCTAAACCGTATTTGGACTTTCAAGAGAATTTCATCACGAAATTTCTAATTTCGCAGAGGGCGTATCCAGCTTTTCATCATGAGACAAAAATGTGTAACAGAAATGAAAATAAGAAAGTAACATCATGGCATATACTTCACACGCAAGCTAATTGGTGTGCGAAAAGATATTATTCTCTGCCAAACCCATATTTTTCAGGTCACGAGTCAAAGGTTAATCCTGAATGCCCCTTCGTGTTAGGCAGTAACCTAAAAACTACGCTGAGATGAGAGTCAGGTCAGATTACATATAAAAAAGATCAGTGACGAACACGCTTATATGAAGTCAACTATTTGGAAACTTATCCTCATTAAAAAGGGATCTAATAAAAATTGAGAGTTCAACTGAAAGATGAGACAGTATTATAAATGGGCGGATATGATATTACGATGAGTAATGCATTGGAGATTAAGTGAAAAAAAAACACTCAAAATATTCGAAGAACCAAAAATAGCTAAAAATAAATATTTTCTTTTTGCGACAGGAAGTTGTAATTTAAAGAGAAATCGAAATATGATAATGCTAACTTACAGATTGAAGTAAAATTATTCAAGGCTGTCCTCCAAGAGAAACTAGAAATGAAATAATAAAAAGGCATTCTCTCTTTCATTCATCCTTTCATACCGTTGAAAAAGGAAGTCACTTTCTCTTGAGAAGTTCCACGCCCCTATTAGCACGTTCGTAGTTACGGTATCCAGCCACCTGTTGTTATGCTCATCTTAATTTTGAAATGCCACATTATAAAGAAAATCTTTATGATTTTGTACTGTTGTACACGTGACATTGTGTGTGGGCCGTACTCAAGTCATGAACTGAAGATACCAGTACTCAAGATTAACACCAGGTAACCCTAATGATGAAGCAGCAGAAAAGGTTAAAAGAATCGTTTGGAAAAAAATTAACGCCGGTTCCAAGCGGGGTAGAAATTTCTTAAACTAATTGTGGGAAGAGTCGGGAGAATGGGGAAATATTTAACACAGTAACTAAGGGATTATTACGGAGTTACACGAATCTGGAAAAGAAACTTTTCACCATCGTTTTGCTATTTGACCAATTTAAAATGTAATACTACTGAGACAAAGCAATAATTTATTTATAACACTCAGTTTTCAAGTATGAAAAACGAGTAGAATGGCTCTCTTTTAACGATACGAAAACTGAAAATAAATTCGGTTTCCCCATTATTAATCTCCAGCACTTTATCAATATAGTATCCGTACAATATCACAAAAAAACTGTCTAGAGAAATTAAACATAAAACATCCGTGAATTCGAAGAAAATTAATCTGGAAGGGAGAAGCAGAATAATTTATTTTATTATTAGAGTGTGTCTTCTCAACTGCCGCATTATTACTATTCAGATGTCATCAATCAGAGAGGATAGATTCACCAGACCATAAAGCCAGTCCGTTTGAAACACCTTTCACGCCCATCCAGCATCCTTCCGTCCATCACCAATAGCTATCTTCTCAACCCTCATTACAGGGTCAAGTGTTTCCTCTACCTTTAAGTACTTCATTTATGTAGCAACTTCCTCCTCACACTACCAGGTGGAGCACTTCCTCCTTCCTTTCCCGCTGTCAGTCTCACATTTCAATCCTCTTCCATTCCCTTATCTCGTACTCCTCCAGCCTTTTCTGTTCCTCCTTCCCCAGCATACGCTTTCTACCACATCGCAAATCAAAGCTCCAAAGGAGGCAATACTCCGCCTTGTCCCAACAATATTACTCACCGTTCCATCTCTTCAGTGGCGCAGCCAGGATTTTAAAATGGGGGGAGTTTAGCGGAGATTTCGGGGCCCTTAGAAGGTGTATGATCATCACCCCAGGGCAAATGGGTGTCTTCCCCCGAGAAATTTTGGGATAATTTACGCTGAAAACGTAATTTTTTTTACTCAAAAACAGTAATTCGACAATTTAAATTTAAAAACATTCACGTCTCGTCTCTATCGCCGAGACGAGACCCTCGTACTACATCTTACTCGTTTTTGGCGTGTCTTTTAAAGGCTCAAGGGGGGTTGTAACCCGGAAACACCATCGTCCTTTATCCTCCAATGACTCGCCAGAATAATTCAATTATTACCAATTCAATTTGCGAATATTTACCTTTGTATTGAGATTTTCGTTATCTGCCCATAGAGTTCTACGTAATCCCAAGGACCTGGATTTCTGGAGATTGAACTTAGCACATTTACCCAAAGCGTGCAACCATGCATGCTAACTATTTGCCAACAGGTTGGAGATGGGTGATTCTGTCTCACAAAATGATTCTCGCATTTTTATCTGCATGCAAACCATTAAGAGATCGGACTGATTCAGCGAAAGATCTTCATTTTTGAGAAGAAAACCATTGCATATGAGCCCACTCCTACGTATTCAATGGTTGATACAAAAGTAAATTTTTACCCATTTTGCGTCGCAACAGCTTTTAAAAATTGTATATTTATTGGTAAATGACGAACAAATAAGCCCGAAATTATGATAACAAAATTAATAGGTCCGCAAAAATGACTCCATTTTAGATGCAAAGGGGACTTGGGACCTCGGAGAAACTTGGTCGCGAGAAGTGTCGGATTTTCTCGAATCAAATTTCCGCCCCGTGGTCGGTAATTTTACGGACAACTTTCTTCACATCGAGTCACACGTGCCAAGATGAGAGGCTGCTCCCGAGAAGCGTCGCATTTACCAACACAACCCTCAGACGGTGCAAAAGTGAGGAGTAACCTTCAGACGCTCCTTTCCTTACTCCTTTGAAGTTAGACTCCCAAAAAGACCAATGCTTAAAATACCTGCCTCACTACAGGGTGAACTGAGAATTCCAAAGTGCATGTTATATTGCGCAGGGCGGAGCTTGAAGAGTGATTTATTTACACACCGAATGTTGTTTACAATATGAAGATCATAAATCGAAATTGAAGGGAACCAATATCATCGCATTATCACCATTATCAAGACGTGTCACGATCGGAGTCACCGGTAAATTGGTTCGTGGCCATATTTCATTATCGCTGCGTGTTAGCTTAACTCTCACCACAGTTTGCGACAGCATGATTAGTTTCGGATAAGATCCTTAGGCGTAATTCATTTTCGATTGTGTTCTCCCTGTTGTCGTTGTATTTCACAAGATTGGACGGAGAGATAGGAGCATAAGTTATTTCGTTGGAATTAATAAAATACAACAAAAAATCACATTGAAACAGGTACCACCTAAAATTCTTTAAATTTAAAAAATATAGTGATAACGCTTTAGTTTAGTGATATGAAAAAATTACGCATTTCAACTTACAATGGCTGTCTGTTGCATTTAGTTTTTTGGAAATGGCAGAATATCTTTCAACCCAAGAGAAAATATGAGACAGTTGATAATGATTCAACATGATGAATTCACCCCAAACAACTAGCTGTTGTAGATGAAAACAACATAAAAATCAAGAAATATTTTAGACATTCATTAAAATGTAAACATATAAGTTTCCTGCTATGTGCCACACTATTGGAGATATTATTTTGCAAGTGAAAATAACCGCAGAATTACAATAAGTTGATGAGCAACGTCTAATACACACGAGCATTATGAACAAATAAAACGTACACGAATAAAGCTATCAAAATACCAGGAAGTTAAATTTTAGCTAACGAATAAAAAAAGTTAAAGAGAAAATGGAGAAGTAATTCAGCAATGATGATAAGGCCTCAGACAGACATTTAGTGCCTCCATTAAAACACTAAACATTCAGCTTTGAGCATTAACAAATCAAAAAAATTATAAGCTGGAAGAGAAGGAATTCACAATACTTGCACTAATAATACAAAAAACAACAAATGATGACTTAGAGTAATAAAACAATACCTGGAAATGCATAGCCTATAAATATAACAGAGAGTAGAAACGCCAAAGGATACACTATTCACGGAGCGATTTATAAAAATATTCCCTGTCACAATAAATCAATGTAATCTAAAGTGTTTTGACTCGAGTTATTTCGATTTATAATCAGTAAATAAGGCATTACTGCAAATAAGGGTATAGAAGAGCACTGTGAAAAGTTTTAAGAGGCAAATGAGTAGAAAAACCACAATTACATAATTTCTCACTGATAAAAGCCCAACGAAAGCGAGAAATTTGTCGAACGGAGCAGATGAACAGGAGGAGTGGGGAATCTATGGGCCTGGCTAAGGGGACTATAGCGTTTCCCCCCACCCCCCCATTGGGTCGAAACATATGCTAGATAAAATGGAAATTTTTGGAGGTTACCCCTTTGTACAAAAGTATTTAGTTATATTTTCCGGTAAATTAAACTACTAAAACGAATTATAATACAAATTAATTTTAAACTTGGGGCCTATTTCACAGGGTTTGGTACTCATTAAACGACTTACAACAGTTGCGTGGTAGTGTATTTTATCAAAGAGTAAGCCTAAAATCACCGTTTTTAACACTTGAAAATCCAAAATTCCCTAAATCTCCAACACCCCCTTTTGACTACGGAGAAATACCCCAAACCTCCGGATTTCCCCATACCCCTCGGTCCAAACCCAGATCCGCCACTGAACAGTGGCAAGGACGACTTCTTTTGCGGATCATATTTTTTTCTGTATGGCGACTAAATATAAGAATCGATTTTTTATAGTGAAAGTCGTTGAACCAAAAAGGAAATAAGAGTTCGAAGACGCGAATCGTGGGTCATTAGGTCAGAGCGTTCATTTTTTTTTTTGCCACAATGAGAATCTAATCACGAAAAAATAAAATGAAATAACTCCAGACGAGTGTCAAGGACGCGTGAATGATCGTAAAATAAAAATTTGAAGACACTAAAAATCAATCTTTCGGGAGATAAAACTCCCTCTCCTCTCAGAGAAAAATCTTCATATTGGACTCAGCGCAGCAAATTCATGTTCCAAAACAAATATTCTAAAATGCCGTGCGCAGTCGTCGACAAGGCGCTCCAGAAATCAACACTAAGGACCATTCACTTCCATAATCTGGACAATTTTTATTGGAAATAAATACGATGCCCTTCGCGTAATACAATGTAACACATCCAAAAAAGTACATATTACCGACATGAAATCGAATATTATAAAAATTGCCGAACCTCTTCTATTTCATCCATTAAGAATATATACGACGGGAAATGTGGCCCAGACTATAGACTGGTGACATTGAGCCAAAGGAAATATGTTTGGCGTAACTTATCGGAGCCATTCAAGTATATACGTAGGTACCAATGTCAGCAACACAACATTTTTACCCCGAAAACCTTTTTTAAAGTACGATGAAAACTGGGATGTTTTTTTAAATTCGTTATTCAAGTCGCTACCCGTAAAGATTACTCAGGTCCGTCATTGGTTCAAAAACGGTCTCACTGCCAAGGTCGCTGTCAATCGCCAGGTTGGTAGATTTCTAATTAGATCCGCTTGGACCACTATAATGTAAGAGTAAGTGCCCCGTGGAAAACTCGAGTAACCTTCTCAGACGCCATACTCTGAAAAAGCATCCGATCTTTCTTCATTGAGTTCACCGAACTCCGCTGAAACGACCAAAAATCCCGCGAAAATACAGAGTAGATAGGTACTCTTGTAAATTTGGCATTTATTAGACAGCATTTGTCATGGGGATAGCGAAAGAAGACCATCGACAGTAACGAGATGAAATGCGAAACATGGCCAAAAACGTGAAACCTTCTTCAAATATCTCGCACACTCTGTAATGCTAACATAAAACGGAGAAAATGATGCGATGAGAATACCTGTTGCCACACACGCCGAGCGAAGCCTAGGAACGTTTCATCTGCTTCAGTGAATCCGCTAACAGCTGGGTGACACGTGACAAACGACACGCACCCAAGACGCAAGGCTTCAACACTTGCGGTACCAAGCAAGATCCAGCAAAACGAACCACAGTAAGAGAGCTTGCTAAGCACCGTTGAGGGTAAATAGTTAAAAATAACCGAATAATAGACGAGCAGATCACTGACCGACTCCCTTTGGCGCAATGAAGACCTTCCATGTGGAGCCACTCTCATTTGGCAATCGGCCCACCTAAAAATAATCAGCCTCCACATTTCCCTTCAATCTCGCGGAAAACTGAATTTAATCATATCCCCATCCCCTCCCTTCACAATGGCCTTTCCCACCGTCCATCACGAGGTTGTCAATAACGTGGACCACGCGGAAAAGCCGGGATGTAAACTGATTTGGCGCCCCATGCGGGCGATGCCTCAATAACGACCTTTACGTAACATTATTAATTCTTCCGGCCGGAGAGCGTCCACAACTCAACGTAACACACCGTTCGCATTTAGTTGTGCCCCTATTTAGACATAATAATTGACCAAATCTGGATTAACTCACACAAATAGTAGTTTTTCGCGTCAATTTGTTGGGGGCCAGGAACTACGTATAGTCCTGTAAAGCGATTGAACGAAAAGGATACCAACTAAGCACATTATGAGAGAGGTTTGAATTAAATAGCGAAAATTTATATTTCCAATAAATTGTAATTTTTACTTTCGGGTGACAAAAAAGGACAGTATATATATTTCACTTGGTGGATATTTATATCCTGTATTCACGAGAAAAAATCATCTGAGCAGGGTACAAGGTTATGTAATGTATCGAAGGTGGCTTTTGAGAACTATCAGAGAATACTAAAAGTGAACCATATGGTTCCAATGACACCCACAAGCTTTAATGATTAATAGGCGCAATGATGGCCAAATAAACTAAATTTATAAACTAAATAAAATAAACTTTATAAATGCCTCACAAACATGTCTCGTACCATATGATGGCAGGGACGAGTTCTACACATATTGAAGGCTATTGATATCTTATTTATGTAATTTGCCTGCAATGAACCTTCACTGTTTCCCATACCAATTTTCAAAACAGGAACTGCCTCGTGGCCCCACACATCAGTTAACAGCCTGAACTCCAAAACCGCTTGAACTCTGTAAAAGCCCTGGCGCCGGGGGAGGGGCGGACCGAATTGTGGCCCAATCAGGGCCAGGTAAAATAAAGACCTAAGTCAGGTAAATTCGTGCAACTTATGAAAAAGTAAATGTAAAATTCAGGAAAAAAGTATCACTAATACTTTAATTTTCATGGCGGCATTTTTTCAAAAAAAGGAAAAATCACCACCGCTATCGAAACGGTATAAACCCTTATTAACTCTAACACAGGCGAGGCTGTGCTTGCCACGAAATCCCTTTGTAATCCTCACTGGCCTCGTCATTAAAATTGATTTAAAATTAATCACTGCGGACTTAACTAAACGTATAAAAGAGAGTGTTTTTTGTTTTGTTTTGATTTTTTTGAGATCATAAAGACCTTTAAAGTCGGCGCGAAAATTTAACTTACTGTTGAGGAGCGATATTAAAGTTGGGCGTGTTAACCTAGCCGAAATAAGTGCGTGCGATTTTGTAGAACTAATTTGCAAAAATTGCCACTAATAATATTTTTCAAAGTAATCGCCATGGTATTTATCCTTTTCTGCCAGAGAAACAATAAATTCATTTACATGTTTATCATGGTACTTACATAACCACTCTTCACCATGCATGAGACGAAAGAAAGTTGAATTGTAAAGCGGTTATGGTATCTTACTGAACGGCAATAAAGCGTGACCTTCACCATAATCTCATTCATGATGTTTTAGTAGTTCACATGACTAGTCAACTATTTGACCCAATTATTCTATGTTTATTCTTGCAAAATGCCGGAATGAATGTACGATAGATGGTGATGACCTCAATAACTCCGCGTACGGAACAGCCACCAAGACCATGAATAATCAGTTGGTATACACTATATTGACGAAGTTGTCGCAATATTTAACTATCCACAACAAGAAGTTGAAGTAATGGAATGGAATTGAGCATCGCACTTCGTAATTTGAATATTGGTTTTAAGCAATAGCACTCTTTCGAGGGATTTGGATGTTCTAACCCCACCTCGGAGCCAAAATCTGCTTTCGATCGAGGCATCATGAAATTGAAGTTCAATCGAGGAATAAATCAAGGCCTTTCTAAAGCTAATCAGTAAAATGTATTCTATCGCTATATGCTGGATAACATTTATTGCTTAACATTATTTGGTTTTAATTAAATTTATTGTTTGATGATCATGATAGAAGAAGAATTTAATTCATTCTAGCTGTTACTGTATTTTTCTTGTCAATCCAGTCTTATAAAAGGTTCCACTTTCCACGAATTCTGTGCAATATTTGCTAAATATCAAAGTAAATTCTTCGAAAATCGTTTAAAAAATCCCCAAACTATTATTAGAATCGTGATCAACCTTCCGGTTGAATTCAATACGGGATATCGGAACAGGAAATTTGAAGCCGCATTCACCGATACTCTCACAAGATTTAAACCGTTAAGTCAACAGTATTTATATGCCCTATTTCGATAAATCATGAAAACTATTTTTTCCTTATATCTTCTACGCCAGCTTTAAAATAAACTTGATTCTGTTGCTTGCCTGTCATTATTAACTAGCTTACCTGTTTATCCTTTCCCGCTCCTTGAAATTATTTTGGTAAATACGCCACCGGAAGCCTAATAGGCGTATGGTGTCATCAGGCTTTCAGGAATCAAACCAGCATACCTTTACATACGACTTTGACTCGAACATGAAAATCCCAATTACTCTGGACTTAACCCGCGACCCCAGAAAAAACAGACTGTGCATTCTAACAACCATTCATAAGTCTTTCTGTCAATATCTCCACGCGCGGCAAATTTATTTTTGAACAAGCCCTTGAGTGTAAATTATCACTGATGAGATAGTAATCTCCGTTTTGGGGAGTGCGTGTCCATAGCCTCAGGTCGAAACCACAGCTTAATCCGAATAAGCACAGACTTCAGCAAGCCAGTGAAGAATTCAGAGGTTCGCATGAACGGCCAAGGGCTTGAATTCCTCTCTATTCTTGGTTGACCCGTTGGATTTTAGCCAATTATAGATCTATGAATGGCGTCACAAGGCGCTTGAATACGTTTCCTACACTACAATATGGATTATAATTGATGTGAGTGCCGACAGTAAAAATCTTTGGCGGCGGCGTCCGATCCCATTGGTTACTAACAAGTACTATGAATTAAGAAGTGCAAACTTCATACAAAACATGGAATACATATCCTAGTACCTACTGTGTATATTTTGAGAGATTCACTATTGTTTTTTCAGCAGAATAGGCGTTCGCGCCGCGGACTAGTTGTCAGTGTCTAACTCAAGTGGAAAAATGCAACAGTTAAAACAATAATTGAATCATTCCAAAATTAAAAATTAATAGTGTGCCATCGAAAACAAATTGGGAGATGAGTACCTGTGCATCCTAGGAAATTGATTTGGTTTTCCGGGTGAAATTTCCTTTGAAGTACCAAATCAAGATTAAGCACAAAGCACTTTCGTTCGAAACAACATTAAGACTTTCGGCCCAATTTGCTTCGGTTTCCGAAACGGTGAAATGTTAAACAGGCCAACCAAAACGACCTGTAAGAGCATTTACAAACCGGTGGACACAAGCTCAGCGTGCACGGCATAAACAAACAAGGGGATTCAGCAGAAAGAGCGCTTGTCAACACGGAGACCGGTCGACCTCCTCTTCTCGTAAGGAGTCCCGAGCGACGGCATTTCCTTATAGAAATCCCAAGAAAGACCTCTTCGCACACGGGCACTCGCAACGGCAGCGGCTACGCAAGTGCATTGCCTTTGCGGCCGTTGCGTAACTCGAAACCAAAATATTTTCCTCGCGACTTAGCCTTCGCCTTTGTTTACGGATGCGAGGTGAGCTTTGGGAGCGCGTTCATTCGGCTGTAATTTGAGATGTGCAAACGACGATGAAGCCCATCCAAGGTGGTTATTAACGACATGAGCGCGGGATGGATACAAACTTTCGATTTGCATAATACATCCAGTGTCCATCAAAAACACTAAGAGTGCATGCGCCGCAACATACACATTCGGATCCTCTCTTGATTCAGATTATCGGCGGGGGTGCCACCTCTTTCTCAGGTGCGCCTTCCAGTAGGATGTGAACACAGGTTTTAGATTTAGATCAGTCACCTGATAAAGTCGAATACTCGAATGCCACGAATTCAAGACTCGCCGTATAGATGCCGGTTCCAAAAGCGGCTCGACCGGCGGGATTACGGAATTCTCGATCTGTTGGTGCTAACCTCCATTCTCATTACTAATACATATAACTGATGGGACACTCAAATGGCACGAGTAATTGTTAAAGTAAATGGGAAGACAGATCGGACCCAGGCGATCGGAAAATCTCGAATCCCAATGACTGACATGATATGGAAGCTATAGACCATTCATACGAATTTAGTGTTCGACTATTCAAATTTTCATCATGTACAGGAAAAGCATACAAAAACAATGTTGAACCAACATAAATTGTCTGAAACATTAGGAAGAGCAATATTTTACCCTTGCTCGGAATGGCCACATTATTAACCACAATCTCAAGCCAAATCAGGTGCTCGACGAAACACATGGCGCAGGAAATGCTTGCATCCTATTTGAGTTCGCATTCAGGAGGGGACCTTCGGTAATTGATACAATGGGCATCGGTCCAGGTCTTCCCATGCGGTAATCCAGCGCTGATAACTTGGCAAAAACGAAATCTCAGAAGTAAAGAAATGCGTGCCATCTCCGATTCTGCTATGCACAATCGCTAGGGCTAAAACAAATTTTTATTATATTAGATTTATTCACTATATATTTACAAATATTTATTATATTACTTATAGTCATAAAAAATTCATCTCTCATTATTTGCCCACAAATTTAGTACGCGAATACTATCTTCTCTAAATTTATGCTAATGTCGTTGTTAACCGTATATTCTTTTTGTTAAGATAGCCATTTTATATTTAGTTTGACATAGCAACACTGTTTAATGCTGTGTGCGCAACAACTTCCTCTTATTTCATTTTTTCTATGCCAAGGAGAAGATGACCCAACTTAGGTCGTAAATCTCAAACAAATGATTGCTAGACTGCCAGAACACCATAAATAAAACAATTTTTAGCCATTCAGCCGTTCAAATAAATTATAAATGGCATCGTTTAATCCTTTCCACATTTTACCACACGTCAATTTATCAAGAATAAATCCATAAACGTTCAAGTAAAGGATTCGAGCGAAGGATAGGTCAGAAGAAGCGTAAGATAACACGAAATTTCATCAGGGAATACGATTCACATAAATATGATAAACCATTAATAATTCTCAAACGGTCTTTCAGCATAAAAGGTTCGAACGAAAACGAATAAGATCATGGACAAAGAAAGGGAAAGTGCATGAAGTAGCTATTTATTTGAAGTTCCAACCCGCGCTTGATATTACATCCACGCCTTGTTGACACCACTATAACAGTTTCTTAATGTACTTGGTGGACTCATTATAGCTTGACCAATTAGGCTGCCACTCACTGATGAGCATGCTTTCTCTACTCTTCGCCAAACGAACTTTCACTTAAAAAGTAATTCTGCACCCATGCTAATTTTTTTCACAGCCATACCACCTGGCTTTTTTTACATTCATGCCCTATAACTCCACCATTTAAGGCCAGAGCGATACAGCCACTCACGCCTTAAAAAATTATAATTTCATGTTCAAGTGGAGCCCAATTTCTAGTTGGATTATTTGAACCCAAGTCATCCTCGCAATACGATATCCACTGAACTCTCTTACGACGAGTAATATACACTGATTTTAGCAGTCTCTTCAAACTCATTCGGTGCTAAAATATATACATATCGTGCATTAATGAAGAAATACATATCAGTGCCACACTTACAGCAATTACTTATAATTACGTTAAGGTGCTAATAAGAGCGCATGAGTAGCTCTCATAAAGGAAAGACATTTGAGCAAGCGTAGCTGAGATTTTATGGAATTCCACTTGCATAGAATTCTATGAGATACGTGATTTCCAGCGTGACTTCTTACTACTTTTCCTTCCATAGCATTATTGATTTCCCAATTAACTTGACGGTAAGGAAACTCAATGCCGGCTGTAAAACTGAATCGTCAGTCAAGGAAAAATTAAGGCAATTCCAAAGAAAAAGTACGCAAAGCCTGGACCTCTTTCTTAACACTGAAAATTACACTGGCACTAAATTTTCTATTTCATAGATTCTGACAAAACCATACCATTTTTAAATCGCATCGGTATACAGAACCTTGGGATGAACGACCAAAAAGATAGCAGAGGTGAAAACGCGGCCAATCAAGCAGGCGTGGTTTTCCGTTTGGTTAAAATAGGACGCATACAATACCGAATCGAGCACTAAATCACTGACCGCTGCGCTCTTGGGGTTACTCGGTCGATCGCGAAACTTCTCCGAGACTGCAAGAAATTAGGGCGCAAAGGAAACGGGGGGAGGGGGGAGGATAGTGAAGTTATAAGCCGAAAGGGCCGGGTTCGATGAATATTGCCCAGCCCTTGGCCGTGGACTATTCCACCCCGGCTGATGACGTCTCTTCTCGGCCGAAACCTGGCAAGATGCCCAGTGGTTAGGTCCGCCGAGCGCTTCCGCGTGACGAAGGCGTGGGATGGCCGATTTGAGGTAAGGGGCGCGGCCGTCGATTCGTCCAAGGGGCCGCAGGGAGAACAAATGGACCGAGATGCGGCGAAGCAGGTGTTAGTGAAAGTGCCCGCCGCACCATCCTTCAGTCGCTTTAAGAGCCCTCCCCCGCATTGCCCCAAATTCAAGAGCTGCTTGCTGCGGATACGGTCCAATTTGCAGCCGATACAAACCAAACAATACGAGTAGAAGATCTTTCTCGGTTTATTTCGTATAATACCGCTATTTTGGAGTTTTGCATTCAAACCTGCAAGCTTCATCAGATTAGAATAAGGTTATTCAACACACTTCACACCACAGACGCTATATCAGGAAGGTCATGAGAGAAAATTGCCGTCTCCAAAGTTATTTTATTCCACACGGCATTTTTCAGGAAAATGATCATCACTCAAAACTCTATAGAACAAAAAAATATTTTTAAATTCTTTGACGAATTCATAGCCCAAAAACTTTTTTAATCCACAATAACAAACCTAATGTAAAAATGCCAATGAAAGTGGGACAACGGAATCCCTTAATCCTGAGTGGGATTTTCAGAGGGTAAAAACTTACTCTGAAGCCCACACCATAAGGTATAAGCTCACGTTATGCTACTGCCCCTGGCTGAATGAATTTTGCTTGCATTCAGGCGTAATTTTCTTGAAACAATTGCATCCAACGAGGAATACACCTTGAAATGGCATCATTCACATAATCCTGACAGGGCAATCACTCCAAATGGTTCATCTCGTTTCTTATCGTTGAAAAAGGGGACCAAAAACATTACCTCAATGTAATAGAAGCCAGGTCACTTCATAAGAATTTGCAATAGATTACAAAAATAATTTAACTTATCTTCAGAATGAAAGTTACAAATCGAAGTATTGCTGTGGAAATGCATTCGGAGTTCATAATTCATATTTATCATGAGTTTTACCTCAAGATTTTGGAAATCGCTGAAAATACTGGTGAAATGTAATAAAAATTGTGGCACAGAGTCAAATGATCAATAATAACCTATACGAAATGCTACCATGAGATTATATGTTAAGTGCAGGAGTGTACCCTGCCTGTCCACGCGAGAGTTTTCCCCAACATTCGAGCCTCAATAAACCGCTAATCCGAAATCAAGGCTACTATTCATGCACAGACACCAGTTTAACTCTCTTCAAGTATCATTTTCATATTGTGATAGAAAGACGAATAAATTACGGATGCTACCTTGATTTTTCTACAACTCCTTTCAGTCACTGATAAGTATGTGGTAGAAATTTTTATGTGATTAGAGTGCTTACGGGACATTATTGTCTGTCTGAGGGTTCAAATATATACACACATGAATACATAATAGTATATAACGAATGCAATATCACAATAAATGAAAATATATCAGGCGTCGAAATTCGATTATAACTAACTTGACGCTCGCTGGTACAATGTTTTTTAAGTCTCCGTTTCGTAATATAGAGGCATAATTTGATACTTCAAGAGCACACTACCGCATTACAATATTGCTGAGCGCGCAATGCTACCAAAATGACAAATGACAAGTAAGGTCAGCAGAACTGGTAGTAATGAATGACTGTGAATAGAAAAGTGTTGAAAGTTCTGCTATCACGTCGTGTAACCGTTTATGCCAACATTTACTAGTCTAGTTTCAACAAGCAAACAGGGGAAAGAGATTTTGAAACGTAGTAGAATATCATTACTCGTTGTTGAATCCAATGTAATCGCATATTCTAGTAGTTTTCTCATACTTGATTCGTTTTCTAGCACTAATAAGTCTCTTATCAATTAATTACTTGTTATGAATCAAGAGGTAGTATAAGAGTAATTAATAAAGATAATACAAAACCACTACAAATTCAAAAGATGGTTAAAAAACCATGCGGAATCTCAAAATAGTTTCCAAATTCTCCAAATCTAATGATTTACACTTCAAAAGATATATCTCTCCCAGCAGCGACTTCCACGGTGTATTCAAAGCGCCAAATTTCCCAGCGATAAATTTTAGACGAGGGAATTTTACCACGTGCAATGGATGGACATAGGTGGACTTGCGATATATTCGGGTGGGACTATCAATTTCCCACAAATGTTTCCCCGTTTTTACTCGATTCTACATAACAAAGCTTAGCACTCCAGTTTCCGAGGAGTATTCGGGGAAAAATTATCATAAGTTATAACACACTAGAGAGGTGGAATCTTCTAAACCATAACGATAACTTTTCGCGATTTTAGGGTGAAAACACAATTCATTATGATCTTAGTTGGCCAAAAGCTAGATCATTTACCTTTGATACAGATTTTCGCAAGGATTCAAGAGACAATATCGGAGAAATACTTGCAGTTCTTCGAGGACCCAACTTTCTACAAGAATATCGAGAGTTTTGCAAGCCCCCATATCAAACCTCGCCCGCTTTTCTTATCAATTTTCCCCAATATTTACCTTCTATCATTTTTCTCCGAAGCATCAAATAATCTATTTTTACACAAAAATTCGTTTTTTTTGCCCACCAACAGAGGGTTTTACTTGTTTATCCTGGAACTACCGAGTCCAGGTAAGGGCATTACATACCTTCCTCAATTTCTAATCGCTGGATTTGCACATAATCATTAACCTAAACATGCTCTACTTATCTATAAATCTTCATTCCATTTAATTTGAACCATATTCTCCCTGATGTTTTTCATCGAGAATACTCGTCCGCTGAAATTCTAGCTTTAAATGTTCAAATTTCTCGCCTAATACCTATACGTATAATTGAGATAAATTCATTCGAAACGTAAACTGACTTGGAAAAGCTAAAAATAAGATAAGGGTTAAATAACTTTCGAAAATGACGTGTAATCTCACCATCTCAAGTGCGAGTATTATCTCAGGCTTGATAGTGATTATTTCGAAGTACGCAGAATTTGGAGAGACCAAAAACAAATGCTGTCGAGTCGGCTTGTAAACATGTGCATTTTATAAAATTGAGTTATTCCGACGCAAAATCTATAACACATACCATAAAATAATAAAAGTGATATTCAGGAACATTTCAACTACAGAGATACATGATCCGAAATATAGGGAATTTAAAATTTCGAAAAAAATAATGCACAATAGATTACGCTAACCCTGACGACAAATAATGAAGTACATATAAAAAGGAAAGTGCTAATGTTAGTCGATGAAGCTATTTCAATTATTTTGGGTCACGGTTAACACGGTAAAAGCAATGTAGATTACTTTATTATATACATATACGTATTACAGTACCTTATAGCAGTATTAATTGGTATTAAGAGCAACAAATGATCCAAATAAATCTTTTAATAATAAAATATTATAAAAATATTTTCCCTATCAAATCCGTAATCACTTCCAAAAAATAGAGACACTTAATTGTTTGCGTCGTTGAGCGCAGTAGATAAATAACTGCTGGACGAAATAAATCCGTACTCTTAAAAAAAGAGGCCAACTGAACTCAATACAGCAGAACAGCAAAACAGCAAACTGAAAAAATCCATAATGGTTACCTTTAAATCATACCATTGAACTCTCTCAAGTGACCTGAATCAGTGTACTCGAAGCGACAACTCTCAATGGGAAGCAAGGATTCACCGCCTCGAACCGATACATTGCGGGCTCCATACAGTGTGTCTGTCGTCGTCAGCGTGAATCCGACACAAGCTAAGCCCAACGCACGGGGGCGGCGCGGCGGCGGCGACGATTGAAATCGTGGTTCCCGTTACACAACGACCGGCGAGTGATTCATCCGTTCACGCACCGCAGGCGACGAGTTAGTGACTTGAGTGGGAGGGTTATTAAGGGAGGGGGGACAGGACAACGCCATCAGCTCACTTCCCGACCCCCATTAAGGGAAACCGTAGAGAGAGAGATGAATTGGAAACCGCACGGAATAGGCTAGGTCGACGAGCGAATTTGGACGTTACATCGAGATTCAACGCTGAAGTCAATCAAGAAGCTCAGATGCTGGTCGTAAGATCGAACGATATTGATTGATTGCCGATGGTCAGCGATGGCCTTTGATTTTCTACGGTCACAGATCATCAAGTCCGTAGCTTGTAAATTTTTTTTGGGAGTGTGGGGGAGTCATTTGGATTGGGCTGTATTGCGAGGAGAGGTATTGTGGAGGGGGCTCATGATAATTAGATCGAATATGAAATTTACAACATCAACATTTATTACTACATAAAATGAAATTTGCATTATGAGGTCTATAAAAGACGGCTCTCACACCACATTTCGAACTGATGCTTTTATAAGGAAAGTTTGCATTAAATTCTACGTACTACCTGTCAACACACAAAACATTTTGTCAAATGTATCCAAATATTTATAGCAGAGCCATATACTTTCCCTCACAACTTTCACTGAAACTAATGCTAAGGATCAGTCAGGGTAAATCAGTCACTCACTCCGTGATTCAATCGAAAGTTTGATTTGGGAAGGAAGCGAGGGGATAAAGTTCATTAGCCTCAGGCGTGTACATTTCACACATTGTGGTAGTGCTACTTCGCTTTCCCTCGGCCACCTGGCACTTCCAGTATTTTATCTTGGGATGTCCGAAGGCGTCCTCCGGGATTTGAACCTCGATCAGCAGCCAAGCGCTCTACCCACTAGGATACCGCGTTCCACCATGAAGTATATATCAGTTTCGAATGAAAATACTCGATATTTTGTTACTTAATCCTTGCCTTCAACAGAAGTAATTGTCCAAAAATCTGTCAGCAACGGCATTCGTTAATCCTATTGCAATTACTACTAGGGAATTGACCCAGTGCCATACACAAATTCTTAGAAAAGCAACACTGACTACCATTTTCTACAGAGGAAATTGTACGGGTCATTCCGCGCCAAAATTATTTATTCAGATTAATATCCAACCGTAACCTATTTCCTACACAGTTAATTACAAAAGAGCCAACTCTGCGGGAACAACGACTATTTCCGTACAATTCCTAACGTCTCACAAAGTGTTTTTTATAATACATTTTCTCCGACAACAGCATCAATGTGAAGAGCATCAATGCGGCCTTTAACGACGGAGAATAGTCAACAGTTAACATTTCCCTGAATTTTCCAGCAGGGTCGGTTAAAAGTAGGCAAGAGATAGACCGTTGACATATATCTGTCATACATTAAAACTTCACAAAAATGAACCACCCACCATCAAAACCGTAAACCATGGCGGAGTATGATCGCATCATCGAACGCACCCATGGGCCTCCCGCACGAACGAACACCTTTCAATTCCACATGGGAGAAGCCACTTTTCGTGTCCATTGACCCCCTACGGGATGCGTGTATGGCTGCCGGCGAATGAGCGGACAGGCCTACTATCGATCATCACAAACAAAAAGCCCTGCCTGGGATCTCGCTGTGTTCTGAGAAAAGGCTGAGGGAACGTGGTGCCTTCTAGCATTCAGCATCTAAATCAATCCAGAAAGATTAATGCTGCGAAGCCTCGGAGAGAAGATTTTAACACTGCAATTTTTTTTATTTATAAATTTCCCCTTAATACTCAAAAATAGTTTCCCAGGGATTAATAAACAACGATATATTTTCTGAGAAGTGCAATTCATGCGGGATTTGGATTTTATAAGGAAATAATGAGGAAATTAAGAAACTCGCCGATAAGAGGAGGGATTTCAAGAAATCATCCGAGGGAATGAGAAGAGATAAAATTTATTAAATACCAGGAAAAAGCTATTTTCCACGCCGCAGAAATTGCAAGAAACGTATAAAATAGATAAATGCAATTGAAAAAAAAATCGGGCGGGAATATAAACTTATGGTGTAAATCGGCTGTTAAATGTGTGTTATGCACCCACCGTTCGGGGACTCAATTTTATCAAGTATTTCTTCCGTTATAAGGAAATATTGTTTTTTCAATGTTCAGATATTTTTCTTCAATATACCGGTAAACAGAAATAAAACAACTTTATAAATAAAATAAACATCACTGACTTTGGTCTTTATGAAGCGGAAGAACTCGGTCTTAAAGTAGAATATCAACATAATTAATTAATAAAGTAGAATATCAACATTACAACAAATAAATTTTAATACCAAACATTTTCCAGCGATTAGAGAGCTTCAAATGTTCCTGTACATATCTCGTTGAGATTATGCTTCCTCAAGTAAAGAAGGATGCAGGTCAAATATTTCGGTGGGTGGAATATTTTTACCATTTTTAGAATTAATATGTACCAACGTTCTGTTACTGCTTTTTTTGCTGCATTAGAGGTAGGTGTAGATGTTTTGGCTGATTTGAAGGATATGTCCATTAGCATTCCTTTTATGAAGTAGGAAGAAGTTACTATGGTGTACTGCACGAAAAAGATAATTCATATAACTGGTAACATCACGTGGCCTGAATTTTAATCTATATGAGTCCAAATTTATCACTGTAAATAATAATCAAATATAATCACCCATAATGTTCCTCAGGGTTTCATTTCCGTCAAAAGGAAAAATAAGATCCGATACATGGATAACCCCCTTAATTTGGTACCTCACAGTTACGGGATACAAGAAGCGATCAAAGAGCAGTGCAACATTCAACTCTGCAAAGAAGAAATATTTCAATTAAGTATACCGGGACTATTCACGGTGATAACTTTACGGGAGTCATCCGCAATGCACAAATTTTCACAGGGGAAAATGACGCCTCGGTAGCTTAACTGGCTAAAGCACTCGGCCGGAAATCGAGGGATTCGGGTTCGAATCCCAATCAAGGCGAATGATTTATTACTATGTGGATTTTTCGCACAAGAAAGATTGCTCTAAGTACCACAAAAAAAACCTGTGGCTTTACTTAACGGTAGCTCACTTTCTCTTCTTTTAAATGAATTTGTAAAGGATTTAGCAAATGATTATTTACATGTTAATAGAAAAATATATACAGGATATCATGATAGCATATTTTTATTTCCACCAGACATCAAAGTAATCATTGATGCCTAAAAAAGACAACGTAGTTATTTCAACATAAAAACAAGGGGTATTATGATTGCTATGGTATAGATCGCAAAAATTATCAAAAGTCAGCCGAGCCTTCGAACTTCATTTCATTTAGAATGTGAATACAACCCTGCCAAAAGTGTGTAGTCCCGCCACTAGGCGTGAATTCGCCGCAGTATTATTTGAGCACGCTAAAGAAACAACGCCCAACCAGGTGGGCCTCACCTCCGCAACTATACATATATGAAGACACCGTGGCGCACGCAATCACCCGCGTGCTGACGTCACTCGCCGCTTCTAGAAAAACTGATATTTGAATGAGGAGTGAATTAGTTACATGCTGCGCGGGCCACAAAGGAGACACGCACGACTGGCGCAGTGGCTCTCGACAATGCAGCCATGTTCCACAAACACGACGATCATCCCGCGCGCACACAATGGCGAAGATTCTCGTAAAAAGCGGACTTCTGAACACTCAAAGCGACGAGAATCCCGCTTGCTCCTGCGTCACCACGCGACACGAACGCGCACACGCCTACGCAAACATATTCCGTGGGCGGAGGTTAGCACGGTAAATGGACAAACTGATATAATCCCGGGTGAAAATCTCAGGTGAAAGCGGAAAGTGATACTGTCAAAACAAGATAAAGCGTATCCTTAGCAAAGATTGGCGCAGTACTTACGTAGATACTGAGAGAAGTCCCAACGTCGACGTTTGAAACATTAAAAAAAATGAAATAAAATCCTGATTATAAAACGCGGTAGTCAGTGAAGATGCTAGGCGGAATTCAAACATTATAACGGCAGTGAAAAATCACAGACGATAGCCAGAGATGGTATAAATTGGTTGCGTTTAAGCTACTGAATTAGGTGGAACCAACTAAATTATTTTCATTTCACCACACTGCACACAAATGTCGATTGTTATGGCATAAAGAAATCTTTCGCTGCCAGATCGAAGGAGTAGATAATCGATACCTTAGTTCGTTCGATCCGCAGTGTAGGCTGGGAAAAGAGAAACTCGGCGTCGGAGTAAATCTTCTCATAACGGGAACTCCAAATGGAATAAGACTTAGCGTCCAATGCGACAGATTCTGTACATTTAGGTGGGCTGAAAAATGACTTTCCTAGATCAAAATTTCCATCCGCGGGAAAGATGCCATGGTTACAGATCCTATTTTTTTTCAAAATCGGATATTCTTAACTACTGCCACCAGAGCCCTAAAGTTTAAGGTTTTGCGAATATCCAGGCTGGATATAAATACAGACACCTATGGAGAATAAACCACGACAACTAAGTTCGTTTCACCAATTACCAATGATTAATATAGCATTCAAGATTATATTGACGAAGCTTTAAGATTACCTATAGAAGTTTATATGGTCGTGAAATAAATTTATGAACTTGAAGTAACCTACACTTGGCACGAAGCAAGGATTAGGATTACACTGAAATACCTCTGCCCCCGCGAGGATTTGAGCGGAATCCTCGTATTAGGAAGACGATCCTGGAGCCACTATATATATCAACCCGAATCTCTCAAAGGAAATGAGGATATTTTTCCTATTCATGTGAACAAATAGTCCTCCAATGTTAATTGAATCGCTAATTTCAATGTTTTAATGATAATCCAGAAAACATACACCATGAACACAAATGAACATCCTAGGAAGTGAACTCCATCTAAGGAGAGAAAATATCAAACGATCATCAATAAATCAACCAACAACGATAATATAGCAGCTCATACTTATCACACTATTCGGACATATCGGTGAGCTGACGTGTTTCAAGCAAGTCTCACGTTTGCACGACTGAAATACCTCAGAGCTGTAAAGACACGCTTGACAAAGATCATCCACGAATATCGGGAAATATTCGCACGAGTTACAAACAGAATCGATTTCTCAAGAGTGGAAGGAGTTCCTAGTCAAAATTGCGCTGATAAATACAATTCGCCTAGAATCGTTAATACTTTCCCGCTGAGACACTCACAATCTTCGTAACTGAAAAATTTCACGGAAAAAAGTTCATACACTCTATAGTGTTAAGAGTAAGTAAGCTCACCTTACTGGTAACTCAGGTGCAACCTCAAACGTGCGCGGTTGGTGACTCCACCAGACTCCACACCTGGAACGCACTGTAAATAATAGAAATGTCATACCGTCAGTCTCAATTTCGCGGGACGTATAGTACATTCCATCACGATGAAACAGAGTAAGCACAACAAATGACATAAATTAAATTTATAGAATTGAATAACTTCATCTACATCTATATAATACCCTGCGAGCCACCTCTAGGGTGTTTGGCAGGGGGTGATCAATCACCAGCATGCAGCATGCAATTGGACTTCCACAAGCACACCACACCCCCACAAGCATTTAATGTTATCGAGGCTGGTACTTAGTTTATTATAGAAAATTATCACCGCTTTCAAGTTTTTAGGACTCTTCCAGGGAGCCGTATTGGTTAATCTGTGGATGCCGGCAAGCACCGATTAATGCCTATATATAAATAGCGCTCGCCTCATTCCGGCATTCGGTCATCTCATCAACTAGCCATGTTTCCTTTCTCCTGATTCCCTCTATACCTTAATGTCTCTCCACTTCCTCAAATAGGAGAGGGATTATCTCATATCTTAATTCAATTATCAAAATATTGTACCGTACTTTCTATCTGACTTATACGGAGATTATGTAGAAAAGCAACTGTTTCCATAAAGTTGTAGCGTTGAACTCCGTACCCCTGTGTTATTGAACGGGATGATGTATATTTTCTTTCCGAGGATATAAAAAATCAGGTTTAAATAATGGCTACGAATAGATGAAGAAAGCACTCACAGGCGAATGTGCTACGAGCAAGGCAGGCTAATATAAGAGCGCCAACGATTGACTTATCTGGACACCTGATGCCTCCGAAAGAATTATTTTGCAAATAAACATCAAATTGGTAACGATATTTTTTAAATCCAAACTTAAATGAGAGAAGAGCGATTAAAACACGGCATTTTTTAGCCTTACGTTATATTATCCTTACTAGTTGACCTTGTTATGAATCAAAATGTTGAAAGAGGAAGTATGTTGGAAAACACTATGATTTGAGGCGTGGTCAGAGTTACTGAGGGGCATTCGCATGAGATGAGCGGCTTCACGTGGAGGCTTGCTTGCTAGATACGGCTACACGGTAAACACAGATAATGCTAACCCAACAACGGATGGAAGGGTATGGGTGTGTCGCCAAGATTGGGAAGCAAGCGTGTTGCTCCGCTGAGACCAAACCTCTCGGAGAGCCAAATGAACTTGAAAATCGAATGTGCAAATTACAACCTACCCCTTAACAATCAAATGCAAGATGAGCGGACGGTTAACAGCGTTAAATTAGAGAGTGAAACCTCCCAACTTAACGCATTTGCTCATGGAGCAGTATTTTCTTAATAAACAAAGAATTTCTTATGCCTAATAGCGACAAGCTTCTTGGTGACTTTATTGCACAATAAACAATGTGCACAGCCGATTTTTTTTCAAACAATGGCAGCACTTGTACCACGATATTGCTGCTAATAACATGACAATTACATATTTTTAGAAAAATTCATCCTTTCTAGCGGAAAATGTTGTTAATACTTCTGTCACAGCTGAGGAAGGTATTCTAGATACGGGATTCTGAAGAATATTTAAAAATTAAACACGGATTCACACTTGGATTCTACTTGTATATAGAAACCTAATGAGTAATACATTCCATTGGAATTCATCCGAATTACAAATTCACTCCTATGTCAATGTTTTGGATCCAAAACGTTGGTCACAACAAGAATATCAGCAAGGGGATGATTCAGACGCTGTCCATGGTTCAGCTCTAATTAGTGATAATCGCGGACTCATAACAACAAGTTCTTCGTATCGTCAAAACTTAAGTCACTGAACTATGCTGGAATCTGATATGCAAACAAAAACAATGAAAGCAATTTAGGAAACCAAAGAAACAACCCCGATTTACAGAGGGAGCCCAGTACGGCAAGGCTTGGGTAAACAGAGGAAGCTCGTGGACAACAGGAAAGCATGAATGAATGACTTTCAATGCTTTTCAATTTTATCTCATCTATTCACCATGCGAGGCGTTGTCCCAAGGCCGCGTGCGCTGACGTGAATTAAGAGAATTATCAGTGCTGGCATCAAAATAAAGTAACCCGAAGAGTTATGATAGTGTGCCCAATAATATATGGTGTGAGTCGAATGTATGATTGCAAATATGTCTCAAATAAGTATTATTACTAAACCTGTGAAACTTCCATACGAATACTTAGAATACATAGGATATTTTCCAAAAAGAGTTCGAATAAATTTCCATCAAGATGCAAAGGCTTTAATTTTGAGTTTTTTTACGCATAATTCATTCATATATACATATTGACGTATACTATACATATGCAAGTGATTAGGATTTTTCCATAAAATTCGTGGTACACTTAAAGCAATACAGAGACATTCGATTAGATTGGAGATCTATGAAACTAATGTACGTTATTGATAAGAAAATGGATATATGGCATTCAAATCAGCATACATTCTTTACAATTCAAATGAACAAGAAAAAAGAAATCTTAAATTCTTGAGGTTATGATGTTAGCCATCATTGCTGCTTTAATCTGTAACAAGTAATAAATCATTTCAAGCCACGAAAATGTTCAAATATTTTAAAATTAATGTTCAATTTTAGCCAGATTGTGATTACGGCAAAATAAAGCATAGAATGCAAGTAAATCCAAGGTATTGCCTTCGAAAACGGAATCCGCCCCTCATCTCCCCTTAAATATAATCGTTTTCACAGTCAGTTATTCAAGCTAAATGATCTCATACGCACAAGGATATTTTTAATGGCCGATATTAAACGCTTTCTCTGAAGGAAAAGCACAACATAGTAGCTTTTCCGTGATTAATAAATAGAATATGACTAGTGGAACGTAGAGCATACCACAGGGAAAATGAAACGTTAGAGGACAGTTAGTTGTTACCTGTCAATCAAAATTCATTTTTGGCGAATAAATTAGCGAACACAAAATCTATACCGAAAGCCAATCTTCATTGGTATATACTACTCGACTGTCACGAAAATGATTCAGATTCGCATATTCAAAAGTCTATGTACCAATAGTAGACAATATATCTGAGAAAACCGAAGGCATTCTACCACGACTCGCTTTGGTTTCATGCTTGAAAAAATTGCGCCGGCATGGCATTAAGAACATAGAAGCTAAAATTACGCTATGCGACCAATCAAGCAGAATCATTAGAAGGTAATCTGGTTCAGAATTGCACCACGGCAGGCTGTGAAAATACGCGTCATGGCGGCAATGGAATACTTAAGCGGTGCGATTGGATGACCAATATAAAAACTAAGCACGCATGTAATGTATTTAAATCAGTAAATTCAAAATTACGTAAAAAAGGTCACAAAATATGTCGGAAATTGAGGGTTACCGGCCAGTCCGCAAATAAGTCCCTAAATAAGAGTACTACGCAAAATCAACGAGGACTCCTCGATTTTATAACAAAAAACAGCTGGGAAAACCAGCCACACTGCTCACAAGTGGAATAAAAAACACCGAAATACTACATAAGGACATTCCAGAAAGAAGAAGGCAACATTTCAGTGTCTTCTTTTCTGTAGAACAGGAGTGGGAGCTCAGAGAAGGACATGATACTTTCTGGAGTGGGCTGTGATTGAATCGTAAAAGCTCTTGTATGCGCCGGAAGCAGTATAAAACACGTTTTGGTTCGACTTCCCATACTGGGATTCTTCTTCGTGGAATCAAAAAAATTAATCACAGGCATATGTGTCATGAATTTAACAATAAAAATTGAATACCACGACAACAGACAAAGACCCACCCAGTAAAATGACTGCCACCAACTAAAGAAATACGGAAAAGATTTTTTTTTATTTTGTCGCAAAAAATTGACAACTTTGACGGAAAATTGATCGTAACTTGGTGCACTTCTCCAGTGTCTGACGCATTTATGGTTTTACCTCCCCGTATTAGGCCAGCATTGTAATTATTTTAAAATGCGATTACTTTCCTCGACAAGCGAATACCGATTAAAAAATATTTTTTATGTGGGCACGTTAGAAAGCAAGAAGTGCATTTTAAGAGGTTTTAGCAGGTTCCCAATCTCCATGCATAAAATCACAACGAAGGAGAAGGATGACGAAATCAGATTTACACTGCACTTTCCTCGTGCGTCTCAAAATGCAGGGAATATAATTTCATACAAAAACAAGTAGCAGTGACAATACAGAATTTGAGTGTACTAAGAATAGGTGAATGATAATTTTGTATACCAAATCCGCTTTCATGCCTCACAATTTGATAAGAATCTCGATGCAAACTCTCAATCGTCATATGACGCACTTGCCGCACTCAAGGAATGAATGGAACTCGGTATCTTTCTTACATCATATCACGAAAAAAGATATTCTAAAAATCACGTGTACAGTCGGGAAAGGGGATAAACACATTTTTTGCATAATTCACGAGCAGACAAGGAAAGAGCATCCATCATTGCAAATTGAAGATATCATATGGAAAAAAACTACTTCACAATTTCCTATGCTAAAATATGCGATGCATGAAGCATACTTGCATCTTGAGACTGAGTCAGAGTATCCGTCACCCTTCACATAATTTCGTATATAATTACCCATTATTGGACGACCTCAGAGATACCCCTGCCAAGGATTATATTTTCCCAAGAATTATTCGTGAAGGACGGGGAAATTTTCGAGCTCAACGTCACATCAAACCATCAATGCCGTCTCTTGTCACAAGGCAAACGTCCATGGAATCGTCTCAACAATTCTATAGGAGTATAACTCATTACGTTTGCGGATGAGGAATAGCTTCCATTTTCAGTACAGTGAACAGCTATTGGCACCGTTGTTGTTTGTTTGTTTCGATATGAGTTACCTGCAATGATGGAATTAAAGCCATCAGCAGTATTCAAACACGCTTAGCTATTTCAGGAACATACATAAAAACTTCAAATACCATTAGTAATTATAATGAAGAAAGTAAAAATAATATCTGACAATTAATAGGATTCCTTAAACATGAGATCCTTATATTTTAATAGAAATGAAATTGGACATTGCAATATTTCCACTGAGTTTTATTTCGATACGTACGCGTTTCGTTGTTACCAACAGCATTATTTAAATAAAGCTGTTTTTATTTATTCGCAAACCATTGTTCCTAAGTCCGTTTTTATAAGTAAAAAATTAAATGTAGTCAAGGTCAACTTATTTGATTAATGTAATGCGAATATGATTCACAATTTGACTACGAAAATTCGCAAACTATTGTTCCTAAGTCCGTTTTTATAAGTAAAAAATAAAATGTAGTTAAGGTCAACTTATTTGATTAATGTAATGCGAATATGTTTCACAATTTGACTACGAAAATGCAAAGTAATATGCTTCTTTACAGCAAATGTAGAGACATTGGCTGTAAAGAAGCATATATTGAAAATGACATCATGACTAAGCAGCACACGTGGCCTACAGTGTGTAGAGGTTGCCCCTGGCCAAGATACACCGCAAGATTTTTCTTTTATTTGCCAAGAATCAAAAAAATTATTGAGTCAACATAAATGTTTACATTAAATGTCAGAAACATTACACTTGAAAAGTAGCTCCTCCTGAGATTTTGTAACCAAAACCAGACTACATAATGAAGCGCGATGACTGCTCATTCCACATGTTTATTCACTTATCCTGTGTTCGAAACATGGAAAAATTGGAAAATATATCTATTTTTCCTCAGACTGCAAAGCAACAGATAGTTCAATTAGAAGTAATATCGCAGCGCGGGTAAAATATAGTAGCGAACGGCCCACCCAATATTGAAACAGCAACCAGAAACGCGATGCACAGGCCAATGGTGATTAAGGGTATGCCTACTAATGGGATAAAACCGGGGCACTTAGGATGCATTGGGTTCATTATACCTCAGATTCTTCCCATGCATGCTTGAGTTCCTGGCATTCTTTCAGTATTCCGGCATAAAAACAGGCCGTGAGAACGGCAAATTGAATTCGCTGCAAACGGAATATGAATACGCGGGCGATAGACATCGAGAGCAGCGGGGCAAAGCCAGAGAAACGAGCAACGTTTCCCTCGCGAGACCTAATCTGGAACACACGACCATTAAATGGCATGCGATTATCAGAGAGAGCGCGGCCTCCGTGAAAAGCAGCATGGGACTTAAAATAGCGACTGGATTATTCGCTTTTATCGGAATTCAATTACGACGAAGAACGGAACTTTGGATTTGGATACGGAGAGTTTAGTTGATCATGGAAACTCACGAGGAATTAAAATTAAATCACAGCAAGTCTCCTTTAAGAACTTATCATAGCCTTCGCGGTTGGCCAACTTTTGAAGAAAATGGAATACTGCGCGCTTGGTTGGAGCTAACCACAGCCACATAGAGGTATGTGCAGTGGCGCAACCTTAATGAGTGTGACCAACATTCATAAATAGTAGGATGACTTAAAAATATCTCATTCCACGAAATACGTCATCTGGTTGAATATTTACCAGATACTCGTTTTTTTATGATTTCCGGCATCATAGAAGGAATTTTATGAACAAGTGGATTAAATGCAGTGGCGGAAGTCGGGCGAAAAATAAAAGATAGCAACAAATAATATCTGTTAAAAAAGTAAGAGCCAAGAGATGAACGATTCACATAAAATATAATGCATGTTGCTACTTTCGGTAACAATCCGTGCCTCTGAAAATAAATCAAATCGCATTCAAAATTCGAAATTGAGCAACGGGTGCGTGATATATTTCGCCCACATACAACATACAAGTAGATATACTGCGATACTGAAAATACATAAATTATTCTCTGCCTAAAATTCCAATATAAGCTACAATTTATAATTATTTTAATAAATTTTTATGAGACAAAATAGAAAAATCACAAGAATAACGAAGGGAGGCCTTTATTGACCCAGAATAAATACCATAACTACATGTAATCCGTAGGATTATGCCGATTATACCGCATTCAATTGTACCGAAAAAAATTGCTGAGTACCTATTAATGGATCAAGAAACCAGCAGGCTAAATAATGATGAAAATAAAGGTCAGAATGTAGACGACGTTGATAGAGTAAGCGCGTGACCACAAGAGCGGTTGATTACCGAAGAGAACGGGTTCGCTGGGCAAGGATTAATGTAAACCAACCTGGCAGTCAATCGTTTCTGGCGAAATCTAAAGGCATTGTTATCTTTCACCCTCGCCACCTGAATACCGCTGAAATTCATCGAAAAGTCATCTGACCACCTTAACCCCACTATTACACGTCTTCAATCAATCAAATCGACCATAAACGCCTGGATTACGACATCACCGAGAAAGGCCAAGAAAGGAGCCCCTGTGGTCAGCGAAAACAAATAAGAAAGAGTTGGGGGGAAATCCGTACGTCGCGCCGCGGCCTTTGAGCAATACCAACAAAGTGGACTGCATAGAGGAGGCACCAGTCCGTCCCGCTTTAACTCGATTTATTTAGCCGTTTTGATTGCATTAAATCGGCTCTCAAAAATATCGCGACGGAGAGGTGATAGCGATCCATATATTCTCAATATTTACAATGGACATAGCAGTCACAGCCGAGACAGAGAAGGCTTTCAAGAAGAATTTGACAACTATGGAAAGGACAATGGCCAGATATCAGCTGAAAATCAACCAAAAGAAGACTAAGATATTAGTTCGCAGCAAAAGAGAAGAGGCTAAGACATGGGCGTACCCACCGAGGGGAAGGGGGGCAGCTGCCCCCCCAGTAGCAAAAATTGCAAAGGTCTTTAAGAAAA
This sequence comes from Ischnura elegans, assembly GCF_921293095.1. Lineage (NCBI taxonomy): Eukaryota > Metazoa > Arthropoda > Insecta > Odonata > Coenagrionidae > Ischnura > Ischnura elegans. Next base: position 78,999,875 of record NC_060246.1, on the reverse strand, counting down.
ATCAGTACTGAATTGACACGAATTTATTCAACAAATTTTCTTCAAGCCCACGAAAATGATGTGTATTAGTAAAAGATATGTAACTAAAATAAAACTATTTTTTTCCAGGAAATAATCTCATAAACTAATGTCACAACTTGACTTGCTCTCCCCCTAGACCATATCTTGCCCCCCATAGTCCTGGGTACGCCCTTGGGGTACAAAGATTAACCTAGGAAAGCATAAGCTTAAAGAGGTGAAAGAGTTTTCTTACCTGAGAAGCCGAATTACCAAAGATGGACGAAGCAAGAAAGAAATAGTAGAATAGCGCATGCGAAGAGAGCTTTCTACGAAAAGAAGAATCTTCTTACAGCTGAGAATACAAGTATAAAAGTAAGGAAACAATTCATCAGATGCTACATATGGATTATGTTTCTCGAGGGAAGCGAGGGTTGGACGTTGACAGCAGTAGATAAGTCAGGAGTGGAAGCATTCGACATGTGGTGCTACCGAAGGATGATGAAGATAAAATGGATTGACCGTATTAGTAACTAGGAAGTGCTAAGAAGAGTGGGAGATAAGAGATGCCTCCTAAAAACCTTAAACAGGAGACGGGAAAACTTAGTTGGCCACATTTTGAGTCACGATGGCCTGATGAAGACTATCGTTGAAGGACAAGTGGAAGGGGAAAACGGCAAGGGACGGCCCAGAATGACTTACATAGGACAGGTTATAAAGGAGGTAAAAGAGAAGAAATACGTCGCTATGGAAAGATTAGCGGATACGAGAGAAAAATGGAGAGCTGCGTCAAACCCATAGAGGTTCCTGTATGGTCAAACCAATCTTAGGATTGTTGGCTAATGATGATGATGATTTACAATAGAATAGAATTTGTGAATTTGATAGATTTCGGTTAAAATCCCCAATTATAACATTTTTCTTCGGGAAATTCGGGTCACTCTGCCCATCAGCAACGCAGGTGGTGACGTAAGTAAGCCCATTGAAATGCACGGTGGGTGAAGCACATCTAGGGGCAGACTAGAGAATCCTCCACTGTAACATTCTTGAATGTGACGCGCGTGGCGCGGGTCGGATGCATGGCAAGGACGACTACGACAAGGAAAGAGGGAGCTAGGGAGGAGCGGAGCTGGGAAACGTGCCCATCCTCCAGCAATCCTCCAGCAGATAAATTTGGACCGCAGAGGAAATTGCAACCGCGTTCGGCGCAATTTTTAGTCGTACAGGGAAAACAAGGAAGGGAACCACGTGGCATGAACGAGGCAAGCGTGACGCATTGATTGGTACAGCCTATCTAATAAGGGTTGGAATGCGAATATGGAAAAAAAACTCAGAAAGGCTAGAAAAATGGACATAATTTTAGGCTCAATAGGTTGGCTGTTAAGCACTTTTTGTTAGTTATTGAGATGCTCTGTGTTAGGGGCCTTAGCGCACCTAGCGCGGTAGTCCAACACCTGCCGCGTGAACAGCAGTGAAACATACATTTATTTCTCATGGCAATTCATATGCGTATAAATGTGCAATAAAAGCACTATAGAGAAGTTTAGAATAAAGTTTTAAATACTCCGGGGCGAAATCCTCCCAGAGCATCTGGTTAAGTGCATTGTCTTCCCCCCGCTGAATTCACAGGGACCAGCAAACTTGAGTTTCAACATACGGACAAAAAAACTGCTATTCAACCGAGCAATTGTACAGGTAATGCAGTCCGACTCAGATTAATAAAACCCAGATTCAAAACGATGAACTACGGCCCTCTCCTCTTCAGGTTAATCTTAATCGCCCAGCAGTTTACAGCGATCACAAGAAGAAGGGGACGATGCAGATACATGTATGATGGGTATATTTCTGTGTTAGAATTTGACTGCAGACCGGTCACCGCAGGTGCTCCCCGCAACCACAGAACTAGATCCGCAACGTTTGAGAGGAGGAGGAAGTTCCGCTATCCTCTAGCCCAGTGGTCTCTTTTGAAAAGAATATTATGCCGTCATTGGCCACAAAAGATGACCGCGGTAGGTGCTACCCTGGTGGTTTTGCGGTGCATCCCATTTCCTTAATATGCAAAGGACGTGATATCATTGGCTAAATGTAAATATGCAATAATATATTCAGAGATACCTAATTTTTCGAGATAGAGATGGTAATTTGTGAAAGATAAGGGACATTAGGCAGAATATTCAAACTAAAGTTAATTAGATCATCAGATAAACTAGAGAGAAACAGGCGACAGAGATGTGCTAATGCTGAGGAAATAGCATCCCCCAACAAATGTCTCCGAATGAATAGTGTTTTCATGTACAAATCGAAGAACAATGCATTGAAGCGGAATTCGTTGAATGCCACCAAATTAATCAAAAGTTTCTTTCCAAGTTGTAATAAGCAAGGCAAAGGTTTTCTTCTTCAAGTACTCCAAACAAGTTCATAAAACCAGCACAACAATCTCATGTCTAAATTAGCTGACTCACAGCTTTTTAAAAACCTAGGTTCTACAAGATTCGTAAAATGACTATTGAGACGTCCACACATAATTATTCTTTTCATTGGTTGACTAAAGTTAAACGCTCTTAGTTCTCGCTAGATTTAAAAATTATAAGCAGCTTTAAAAATAAGTTTTGACGTTCATCTTCACAAAGTGTGTCTCTATAGAGCTGCCATCAGTTGGATGGTTATGGAGCCACAATATTTCGGAAATCAAAGGTTGAAAGAAAAGAAAAGGCTCCATAAAAGAAAAAGAATAAACTAAAATTTCATTGCTAGTGTCGCTAAGCTACCAAAAATCCATCTTTTTCAATCCTTCTAAAAAAGTAAAAGTGTACGTAAATATATTTCCCAACATAGGTTATCATTTCAGCCTTTAATGCACACAAAAACTGGAAAATATACTGCAATATAAACTAAAAAGACGATAAAATAGAAATGTATCAGTCGATTTTATAGACGAGCGACAGAGGGCACTTGAGAAATCTAATCGCTACATTTTTTCCGAGGAAGCAGAGCAAAAAAATATTCCAAACACTCTGCGGTATTTCCCAGGGAACTACTGTCCAATCTCATTATTAAGTCATCCATTTATCGGGATGGATAAAACGAGACGAAATTAATAGGGCCAAAGTACGCTTAAAATAAATATTTGACACGAAGCAATTCAAATAGAGCACTCACTACACGAAAACCAGCAACCACACGGCACGGACTCCCAATTGCGTCCTCCCAAGCTCAAAATTCAATTTTATAAATAAATAAACTTTTGCATCAGTAAAAACCCGAGCATACCGAATGAAAACTCATAATTCACAATCGGCCCTCAATGACAAGAAGAGAATAAATGCAACCAAAATGGCCTATCCAGCTGTTATATTTGTGTCACAAATGAAAATGACACCGGGCTGCCTATTGTCAACGGCACTGCCAACGCTCACTTGACTCCCACGACCGAGGCTTCGAAGCAGTTGACCTGGCAACTTCAAATTGCTAACGAGTCTTTAAGACTCGATTCAAAGAAAGGTCGAAAACCGCAAGCGACTGCGGTAAACATCTGGACTTGCACAAGCATTTATTCCAAGCACAAACATCCCAGTGTTTAAGTGATACATCAGGATAGAATTCTTTTGCCACAATACAATGCTAAAAACAAGCGTTACCAGCAAAAATCTTTGTATCTTATTGTTAGATATTTCTGGAGGATTCTTGTTTTTCGACCTAAAATGAAGAAAAATACTTCGATTCATGAACTACTTATAACCTTTCGAGGCTATGATCACAATACATATTTATTATTATGTTTACTACGTGAAGTGCATTCTTCCTCAGGTTGGAAAAGTATGTACCTCACGGTCAGATAACAATGACTTTCAACCATTACTGCACACTAAATTGAGAAGATACGTGAACTACAATGAAATTTGAGAGTTGAAAAGCATAGTAAACATGCCAGACATAACACGTAGATCGAAACCTGTCGGTCAACTTCCCAACAAAGATTTCCCCAAAGCTAATCCCACGAGCGGAGTCAACCTGAGCGTCTAGGAGGGCTTCGCTTGAGATTGACGGTTGTAGAAACTACGCGAAACCACATTAACAATCTAATTTTCAGACAGACGAGGGATCGACCTCCTCCACACAATCTCTTGCTGCAGACCACGAGACTGACGTAACGAAGCATCTTTGGCCTCTTGGCTACGTTCAGGAATCCACTCGGCGGGCAATGATTGACTGAAATTCGAGTGAATCATTCGCCCTGCACTTTCTCCTCCTTGCCCACCGCCGGCCCACAAGGCTCCCATAATAAACCACGATCATTTTTCTCATCCTTCATCCTTGGGCGTTTCACGCCACGGTTCAAATACACCACGGATGCGTGCATGGAGACTGTAACACACACAAGGAGATTCAGCAACATAAAAGCGCCCTTTCGAGGCCCAAATGACCAGGGGAAACCGATGGTAAATTCATTTAAATTTCAAACTAATCGCAGACAATACTTTAAACTAAATCATCCGATGAAGCTCACACCAATGTGACAAATGTTCCCCTTAGGGAAAAGGGAAATATGTATCTAGCCGTCAATTTACAACATATAAAAGTATAAACACCAATTTAAACGCGCTTCTGTGAAACTTTAATGGTAAAGCCGATTTATAGAATATAATAGGATCCAGAATAAATAAAGGCATATCTAATCCTCATTATCAGCATCGGACAATTAATCTTCGATGGTAAATAATTTTTCCCGATGCGTTCTTTGTACGGCTCTATGGGGATTCTTATGAGCCAAAAACTTGTGACTTCTAAAAAATAGCCAGAAGATACGGGCCAATAATTTTGGGTTAGCTTATCTAAAAGAACGTCGATCACAAACATCACAGCAAATAAAGGGAAATTGAGGACTACGTCCTCCAAGCAATATAAAACAAAACGAGAGTCTCCGATGGCCGTAATATTTGGCACCACTCGTCAAACTAAACTCCTTTTGTTTTGTATAACAGCAAATGTAAGCAGAGCACGAATTCTAGTCAAACTTTATTAAATACGCTCTGCGAATGACTATCAGTATTCATCCACATCGTTAAATCATTATCATAACCGAGAATTGCTGACTGGTAGCAAAAATAGCTAGACACATACAAGAACCGTTGAGGTAAAACTTTATAGGGAAACATTGAGTCATAGAGTATCATCATTTACTAGGTCAGAACGGAACGGAAGACTACCAATATGTAAAATGTGCCAGGTTTTATTCGAACAGACGTAATACGATGGACTAAAATATAACAAACATTGATCATCATTAATAAGAAAAAAATCCAACGGTTATTATATTATAATTAAGATTATGTTGGACGCACTAAAAACGTTGAAGCATAATAAATTTAGAGCAAAAAAATCGCCCCCTTTCAAACACTCGCAGAGTGATGACGATATACACGTAGATGAAGACTTCACTAAGAGAAAGAAAATGAAAGAAGATGATAATAATAATTATAAAAATTATTTGGACCTAACCAAAGCTCCGAAGAGTGTAGGCCTATCACAAAACAAAAGGAAGTGAAAAGATACGGATGACTCCTCCGAAAAACTGATATCTCAACCGCATCCTTCTCTTGCTAACCCCTCCCAGTCGGAGCGTGAACTATGAGCAAGGCGAGTCACGGGGGAAACGTGAATCATTGCCGAAGACATGTTAGCATGAAATCATTTCTACAGCGAAACTGGACCATAACATTTATCTGTAATACAGTCACAAACTCCCTCTCAAAGACACACTCTCTATGAGTGCCATCGTTATGAATCACACATTGGCTGAGATTTTGAGAATCAATGGTGGTGCATTTTCCATATCGATAGTGAAAATGGAAGGCAGACACGAAGCCAGAAATTTGCTTCGGGAGCCCTTGTGCGGGTGGCCCACAATAGCAATTTGTTATAGATTCGCACGTATGGGAAATCAACCACTCCTTTCAATTAGGTACTGATTTCGTTACCATTTCGCTCATATTTAAAACCAACTTTGTTTTTCACCGAAGGCGCGTTCTGAACACATTCTAACATCCCAGAGAACTGAAATGTTCTTTCTTCCCCACAAAGACAATGGGGATGTTATACCTCCTATGATTTTAATTCCTCAGTTTCATGCCCTCAATCTTTCGATATAAATACCTCTTAATGCTGTCCTCGTGGAAACAAGAGTGAATTATGTTTTTTTAAAACGTTATTCGGTGGCAGACACTATGAAGTGCAGAACTACATCGAAAATGGAGTGTCAGAATACGGATGCCCCTGGCTAGTAGTCTCCTCTGCGGATGCTATGCGGGCAGTCGCCATTAGGGAAAAATTTCGGGGGAATGAATTCCCTAAAGGCCTCGCCCTTAGACACGTACTCGTGGGAAGGATAGAGTAATGAATATACAAACAGCTTAATCATTCGTACAATACCAATTTAATAGAAATTGCGCTAATTCTTGGCAAAAGAAGTAACGGCATTCTTTTTTTCGAGCCAAAAAAACTGAACATAAGAACGGTAGTAGATAGAATTCAATTATTAATGCACGGCAACTTCGTAAAACAAATAAATTACAAATGCAGTTAGTTATTGATGGGGTGTTATTCATAAAGCAAATAATTTTAAAAGGCTTGATTTGGAAACAGTGATTTCAGTTTCCACTACGTTAGCCCATTAATAGGCCGTTTAATCGTCAGCCCAAGCTCTATCGAGAGTCATTACGAGCCAAATCATGAGTAATTCAAGCCGATAATATGCTCAAATAACTTAGCGAAACCTTCTGATTTCGAATTTTTAAAAGACCCAATTCCCCAACGGCAATTTTATAGCCAGTAAAAAAATAAGAGGAATTTTTGCGAGCGTCACGCACTTCTAGGTTAACAAGCTGACGCCACTTATTCACTCTCCGCGTGAAGAATTGGCCCTTCAAAACGGCTCGATGAATTGAGGGATGGTCATTCCCATCGCTTCAAGATAAGGTTTCCTGGTATGAGAAAACAGAGGGCCTGGAGCAAGCAGGATGACGAGAAATCAATCTCAGCGTTCCACTTGCGCTTCGATTTGAGAATGCGACCCATGCAGCGGACAAGGCTGCGACGAAATTCCGTTCACCAACAACCGTCCCAACCTTCACGTCCATCACAAGAGAGATAGAAGATACCGAGCGCCAGGATGATTGAGTGATACGGCTAATTACGGTGATGGATGTCCTGTCAATCTATAATTAAAACAGAATCCTTTCCTCCTACCGTTACAGGCTGATTCATTAAAGTTTTTGGAGCTGAGAGGATTATTGTAACTGGTTGCACACCCTACCATATTGCTACATTATAAGAGAAAGTAATAGAGCTACTTATTTTTATTTCATTATAACCAAAAGCTAGTTAGTAATAAATAATGACTCACAATTTCCCATAGATTCGTCCCTAATCGCCGCCTTTGCGTGTCGTTTTTTAAAGCATTTACGAAGTTCATAGACAAGTTATTGACACACGGTATCATTTCTAGTGATAAATATCATTTAACAATTTCGACTGAGAATAAAAAATAGGGATAAGTAAAATGCCGAGATATGCTGTAGTAAATAAGGCACTCCATGAAAGAGAGACATTTTAACAAAATGAATTTTCCCAGAAATCAAAACAAACACAGTACGTATCGCAAGTAAAAAAAAAGGAACATCCGATATAAATCCATATTCAACACGGCACAAGCGGCTTCACTCCGGTCATTCGTCATTCACTAACTGCAAAGCAGTCGCAATCTTATTACAATATACAACCATTTCAAAACCAGAGTGAGCAGCAAAGTTGTTTCCACCAAGAAGTCCTTGTGCCGACCATCAAAGCGACCTGTTTCCGAAACAAAGAGACCATAAACTCCTCTGGTGTCGAAGGTCTACATTTACCTATTCTAAAATTTATGAACCTGGCTTAAACTAATGAATATTAAATCGCACGAAGACAAAATTATTGAACGAGCTAAATAATAGCGTAACCAAGCGCTCCGGCTAAGTTTTTTCGGCGACCTCCGCAAGTTGATAACCTTGAGAGTCGAGGAACACGGCCCCGTCGCGTCGCCTTAACCCTGTGGGCCTCGGGCTATAGATCACACAGAGGAGTCCTGAGGTGTGAAAATCAGGATTGATAGGTAAAGAATGTAGGTTTAAGAGGGAATTATCAAGAAAGCGGTGAACCCTATTTATAAGAATCACTAACCTCTGCGGGACCCACAAGGATTTACAACATTTTTCAACTGTTTTCCAAAAATGAGAATTCACAAAAGCTCGAAGAAGCATCCTTCAACTACCATCCCGGTCGCTTGTACTCCAATCCAAACAGCAATTGACAGAGTGGGCGAAGCTGAAGCAGCCACAGTAATGCCTCCAAGTATCTCATCGAATGAATCATCACAAGAAGAGACAGGGGCCCAATTCAGCCCAGACAATGGCCCGAAGCTCGAGTCACGCGCAAGCACTGAGTGGAATGAGAATATAGATGGGAACACCATGAGTTTAATATGTCCAGATCCCTCCCCTATAAGATGACGATTTCTCGGAGCTCCTTTCCCAGATAGTTATTTTTCCTGGACTGAGACACTTCCGAGGCTCCTCGACTACGCACTCGCACATCACGACGTGCACAAATGACCCGACGAGGATTCTCATTCCTTTGAAACATGCACTTCACCAGCGAAACTTACTGCAAACTACCCAGAGTAATGCAACGCCAACTTACAATATCACCTCCTTCGGGCAAACTAACGACATGACATTCTCCCTAATTAGTGTGAATGTTTTTTTCACTGAAATACCTGGTTATCGACTAGGAACGTTTGTTTGTGAACTGCAACCTCGGTAATAACAAAAATAAGAATGAGTCACGCAGAAGCATAATTTATTAATAAACAAGGTCGAGTTCGAACGAAATGGAAGCAAACTTGAACTCACATGATATTCCCTCTCTTTTACAAATATATTTTTCTTTTAAATGCCCGTTTCTCTTTAATATAGGGTAGTCATTAGATCTCAATGTACTTAATGTCTCATAAGACAAGAGATCCTGGGACGATAAACGAATTGAAAAGATGCCTTCGGTGACTAGCAATGAGTAGGAAAGTTCTAGGAGTATCATGGACAAGCATCATGAGAGTAAATTATATCTCCAATCGTGGCAGTGATAAACAATTTCGAGGTTATCGAGGACAACACAATGCTTTAGTTAAATGGCTAGTAGTTCAAACATATAAATGGGACTGTCAAGAACATTTCACAACGAGCACAACAAATTACTTTCTTGCTAGATCCTGGCATTAATTAAACATAAAATCTTCCTGCAATACGGTCAACGCAACAGAAAAGCGTTCGTGACTCCCGCGACACCGTGTGGCAATCCTACCAGACCCTCAGGGGATGGAGGAGACGGAGGGAGGGAGGCGAGCAAGACAATCCAGCATAAGTAAAGAGTGTTGCTGGGATCCGAGCGACGATTGCATCACCTGCCTTGCCGAATTAAAGGCACTTTTGTCGTCTACTGTGTGCACAACTGCGGAGCCCACCTATGCTAATGAAAGAAAACACTTTAACGTACAAACCCCCCCGTAACATCCATATTCATTTTTTAAAACATCGATCATGTAGGTAGGATAGCCTTAGTCATTTCAGTTCAATTAGCTTATACTTTGAACAGATACTTCAAAACAACATAAGAAGAAGTGAACAAAAGAACATAAGAGGAAGTTAAGACCGAAACCAAATCGTATTCTGCACTAAACAAAGCTTAATTCACATATAAATCATGAAAACACACTCAGGGTAATCGCGATAGGCAATTAAATATCCCTAAAGTTACGAGAAAATAGATATTTTCTACACTAAAGAGCATACTCCCATTAACAAAAATAAATGAGGACGGACATCGAACATTTAAGAAACCATTATAAATACTGAGTGACACAAATAGAATTATTGTAGTAAAGTAATTTAAAAAAAACAACTCCATGCATTAGCTGATTACGAATTGCAAAAAATTGCAACACATCCGAACCATTATCGGTGAACGATGACGTCGATTGGCGTGGCGCCGCTTGTGAGACGAAAAGACCGCCGGTGATGGAAGTCGTTTACGATGACAATTGACGTACTCCGCACATCCAGCTGAAAGGTTTCTGTTGATTTCAGGCGTGCATCTCAGCAAACAAGAAGACACGTCATCGTCGTCAAGAAGGACCGATCACTACCCATAGTAAAAGCGTGCATAAGCACCAATACCATCCCAAATGTAAGTAAAAGAGTCAATTGGGTTAAGAGAAAAGAGCTTACGTAAAAATTTCGTGAAAAATCCGCAAAGCGCATCAGCTCTCCTATGTTTCTGATAAAAGCCTCTTAAAACCTCAAAAGAGAAGCCGAGAGAATAAATGTAGAATAAAATTGGACCAAATAATCACCTTAGATAGTGAAAATACACTCATTGTCAGCAGTTCCCGAACTTCTAAATTGGTCCCTATTTTGTTCAAATTGAATCTCCATGGGACATCATTTTACAGTATGAACTGCTGTGCTAATTAAGTGAGGAGATTTGAGGATTGTCTCAATAAATAAGCAATCCCTTTATGATAGCATAAAGGTTTCCCATGATATGATGCCGATGATCGCTGAAGAAACTTATAGGTTTGCATTCACTATCTAATACGATTCCTAAACTCCACGCAATCAGCTGAAGAACTATCGGAGATAAAAGATAAGAGATATCAACCAAAACGCTTACATCTGTGATATCATTGATGAGCCATTACCTTTTCTTTACTGGTTTGTGTGTAATTGAGAAGATGAGAAAACGTTACATTTATGTCAACGCGCACATTAAAATGAAGTTCTTAGACTCTGATCAATAATTTATGATGCACAAAATATTCCATCTATATTATTTAAATATGACGAAGATTTTTATGTCATACGGATGGAAAAACCCGGCAGTTAAAACCTCGATTTTACCAATGCAGCATTTTACCGAAGCTTGGGCACATAACGTAAAATGAGCAAGTAATTCAGGTTTTCAAATTCCGAACTCCTTGAACATTGCCTTCACAAAGAAAAAAAACTCCATGCACTTCGAAAGAGAAAGGAAAAATTCAACCCAATGGCGAAAGAGAGGGATCAAATTGGGTCCCAATTTTCGACAGCAATGCCACCGCAATTATCACATCCTTAAACAGAGGAAAATCGGTGCGGAAGCAGGGAAACCCCCAGCGTTTATAGGATGATCTTGTGGTGACTTGATAATCAAAGGAGGAAAATTCACCAATTTTCCTTGACTCCTACCACAAAAACGGATAAAATTTTATCGATGAAAATTTAAAATATTACGCATATTTAAAATATTTTCATATATTCAACTATATTCTATATTAAAATATTTAAAATAATTTAGTAAAAGACTTCCGATTGAAAACGGAAGGCGACGAAAACAAATTGAGTGAAAAAATGAATAAGGTTTTAAAACTGTTAAATAAACCGAATTTACGAAATTTTATAAAAAATATAGTGCGGCATAAGTAAAAGATAAAATGGAAAACAGCGATAGGATAGAGAGGCTTTCATCTCCAATGGCATCCATCCTTGATGTTTCCGTTAAGTAGGTATGAAACCTACAACTGGCCAGATAAATGGCCAGCAGTGTAAATTTTCACGGAACTCACTTTTTGGGATCAAGTAGTACAGTGGACCACTGATAGCCCATATATACAGCTGAGTACGGCAGATACGGTGGAATGGTCCGCAAATACCATAATTTCTCGCAGCCCTTGATATTAGCAAGTTACCTCAATAATTATTTCCACTTGTTTAAGACAAACTCGTAATGTAAAATCAAAAAGCTTAAAAAACAATATGTATGAAAAAGAACAAGGAAAATACTAAATGCAGCACAGACTGAATACTTTCATTACACAACGGTCCTGCAACGTGTCTGTATTTTTATCATGATACTTATTGTATAATGAACACAATTTCAGTTTTTATTTTTCAAAATTACTTACAGAGCACTGGTAAAAGTAGCTAACATTTATCCAATGCCCTGACAAATTCAGCTAAACATCCGGCCGAATAATGATGATTTTCCAGAAATTAGAGCAAACACTGAATCTCGCTCCTACTGCTAAAATATGTTTCCATAGGGAAATGACGTCCAGTAAAAAAAACAATCGCACGGCACCAGCTCAGAAGAATCAGCCCTGTTCGTGTATTAAACCCCGGAGTGAGGGACCCCGCGGACGACTACAGCACTGACGAAATAAAAGCAAACCAGCAGAGAGAGCATAAAACGATGTGGCAGGCCCAGGGTCAAAACCGGAAAATACGAGTGCATACATTTTTCCGCACTTTCCTCAGGAACAAAAAGATCGCAGGAGAGAAAAAGTAAGGCTAGCGGAACAGCGTAGACAAATGAGACGGTTCTTTATAGCATTGAGCTCGCGAGTTATCGCACGCTCATTCCTCAGCGCAAAGAAATTTACTACCTCCCATATGAAATAGCTTCTAGTTCATCACATTTGGCTCACTAGCTAGATTCAGTATCTTGAAAAGCTATGGAAATATAAAGAAAAATTAATATTACTAAGACGTCCTTAGCCAGGGAACATTAAGGAAATCTTCAATTTAGCGGTTGAAAAGTGAGTTTTCAACGCGTCTGTATGTAAGGTATGCACGTAATACCGCGTAATGTGATGACACTTTTTACAACCAAGGCCATGAAATGATGTATCAAGAACACAAATCAATTATTGATGATGTTTGCCATCAAGGAAAGTGCAGTTGCGCGAAAATAATAAAGAGCAGCCCCACACCCCCTAAGAAATAGCCAACTAAACAAAGCAAAAAAAAATGTTTACGGAAGGGGTTAAGCGCGAACAAAATGTTCAACCTACCGAGGAGAATTACCCAGTTTTTTCCACAACATAATTGAATCCATAACTGGCATCGGGGTAACTACCATATAATTTATCTTGCCAAGATTACGCTGAGGCTCGTGGTATCCAAACATTCTATGAAATCACTTAAGTATAATTTAAAAATAATTAGCGGCTTAAATATAATATAAGAAAGAACGGAAATGCGACAAAAATTTTCTTCCTGGAATACCTAAATCGAGACAAAAAAGGGAAATCCAAGATTTAAAGCCAAAGCGTGGTAAGATTTACGGTGTTCTCAGGAAAGATAAAAAGAAGCAGGCTCGTATGCCCCTACACGTACACATATCTAATACAGATTAAACAATAAATCAATAACAGTGTTAGACGTTTTTATTATCTGTGGCCAACTCTTGACCATTCGGCGTCGAGTTATAGATGTTCTCATTGTACCACGCAAAGGAAGACAAAAAAGATATTAATGCCCACCTCTACTCACGTATATATCCTACTTCATCTAGGTGTTCGAACTGCTGATTAGCACCAAACATAATTTTTGATGACGATCCCAAAGGCCTCCTCACCTCGGGATGGCGTCGCGATGAACTAATGTTAGACTACACGAGACGATTATATGAAGACAGCTGGAGAATGGATCTTGAACATCTATCCGTATAATCCCTAAGACCTCCTCAGCCACATGTCATATAGCTCATGCTATCCGCAAAGATATTCAAAAGCGAGCGGATTTCAGGATTAAACAGGGAGAGGAATCTTACCACTGATTCCTGAGTGGCATTATTTAAGCCTTGATAACCTACACACTATGGAACTAATGTTGTATAAAATCCATGTCACAATCCCGTTAGTATCACTCAATAACCCCTCTAAATGTGGCTTGTTATCTTGCGTAAGCGTATGAACCCAACCTTGTTTAGCATGCTATGCAAAGTCACTAATGTCAACACATACGTGCTTCACTTACACAAGATATACCGTCACGAGGAGTGACATCCAATGAAGTTACGAATTACAGAATGATAAAAACCAATTTCCATGCCCAGGCCTTCAAATGTGCTCATAATTACGCCTTACTTAGGAACATATATTCCCTGACATATTTAATATTTCAAATATTTCAATCAAAGAAACTAAAATAAATTGAACTTCGCGTGAGATTGTTCTACGTCTCAAATTCGTGGCTATGTTGAAACCAATACCGCCTAATATAACCTGCGTGACGAATTGAACCCCGTAAAGCGATGGAGTACGTTGAACTAACTTTCTTTGATTATCTAGACTTAATGGCACAAGCTTCTCGTTGACCCTTATTCAAATCGATTGAAAATGGCATAGACCTTTATGACTTGTTGAGAAATAGACAGACTTGAATAGTGGTTTGATTTGCGTAATATTGCCAAAGGCGCGAGTTGATGCTAACCTTGTGAGGCCCTTGAAAGGAACGAGGCAACGACTGCATTCGCTCACTGGCCCGAGATTGAGGAACATTCAATAAGTCACATCAATAACATCTACTGCATTGGCTCAAAATAAAAGAGTATCGAAATTGCAGATAGCATCTTCATTTTTACACGTGTTCATGTTAGAAATAATATTTAAAAATTATTCCCCGTAATGACAATAGTTTGAGGTGGGAAAACGGTGCAAAATATTCGAATTAAAAAAAATAGATATATCCCAGGCTGACATGTGGCTAGGTTACCCAGAATTTATTTTTTCGAAGGCGGATGGTCAACGTGATTTTTATTGATGTAGAATACTTCGCCATCACTTTATCATGTCGACCCAATCTCTATTTTGTAATCAAACGCCAATATAAAACTAAAACGCCACGAAAAATTTCTAAACTTTCCAACTGTGAGTCAGCAACAATGTTCCACCCACCTTCAATGGAGCACCACCACAGCCGCGAGTCACCAGCGACCAGCCGAACCAGGATGGAAAGAGTGGGCTGCTAAATCTTTTTTCTCGCCCCGCCCCCCTCCTAAAGACAACGTCCCCCACCATGCGAAAAATCGATATTCCTCTCACCTGAAATCACTGTGAGTGGCAAATTTGACATTTTTATCACCTGCACACCGCTAACCAATATTTAAAAAAAGACGAATGTCGACTGACACATGACAGACCTAAATTGAATACCAGAAAACCAAATTTTCATTCATTTCAGAGTAACCTTGGTTCTCCGCACATCCCGCACCCTACTTCTTATCTCTTACCCTATCTCTGTCTGCACCAAAGGAAATACTCGGACGAGACGATCCATTCATATATTTAGAATCAATTTCTATTCACGTCATAAGAATGGAGAGTGATACAACCGTATCCAATCACGTCACCTTCACTTACTCTCAGTTACGATACGGAGCCTCACACAAGTCCAAATAAGAATACACACAAGAACGAGGCAGTTTTCAAGGCAGCAAGAAAGATTCTGCATGAATCAAAGCTTTTCTTGTAACCCGAAGGCAATCTTCAAAGACTTTGACTACAAAGATTGGAAAAAATCACTCAAAAGGTAACCACATAAATTCGCCCCGTCCTTTTGCATTGCAGTGTGCTTACATAAAGCGATGTCTACACAGAGAAGAATGCGAAGTAAGAGTGCAAGGGAGAGAGAGTCATGCAGTTGACTTCCAGGGTCGTGAAAAATTATAATTAATTAAGTTGTACGTTCAAGTAAACCATGTAATCGGGATTTTTTTTCAACAAAATGATTCTCGGCAGTGAAAAACGCCCATAGTGTCCAATATTCCTAGAAATAGAGATTTCGCGAGCAGTGAATCACATGCAGGCTTATCTTCTGCAAAAACTTCCAGTCAATTCAAGACAGACACAAACCTAAGCTAATACAATACAAATGTGTTCCGATTCGAGAAAAAAATCGACATACTTCGGCGGTAGATTTTATCTTAAGCCCATTCGGCGTAAGATATGACTTCCCAAGATTCCCCACACAATGACGCAATATTCCGTAGAAAAATAAACAAACTCAGCGATAGCGTTAAAAATAATACCACGATAGAGGATCCAAAGAATTTAAGTGGAGACAACGATATCAGCACCTGAAATCGCACGCCGACGTAAAGTCGTGAAAGAACCTGGCGCGCAGATCCCGCCATACACCTGGCGAAAATCGCCCAAGATAATTCGCACGAAAGCATTTTCATTACAGAGCATGTGGGGCGGAAAAATTCCTTTGCGCCACCGAATTTCGAGGAAGCCACCTGCTTGCGCACTCACAAGGCACAGACATACGAGCGGCACGGGAGAGAAATCGACTGACATCGCGCTCAAAAGCAAACTTCATGGGAACAATGCCCTCTCTTTACTCTACGCCAATCGCATTTGGTGCGATTACTTTTGATGCCCACACTGCAGCAACATGCATTAGGGAGCATCCATTAATTACGTGAGGCGTTTAGGGGGGGAGGGGATCAAGCCGATCCTCACACAGTCTCACGTGGGTGATGGGGTAGTCCTTGCAAGAATCACGTAATTATTTCTCCGCAAGAAACTGTGTATAACGTGATTCTAAACTGCGACCTTAGTAATCTTATATATTAATCTTAACTACTCTCAAAGAAAAATAACATTTGATATAAATCCAACGCATTGAAGCATACGTTAACGTATTTTCACTGAAAATACGCAGTCACACAAAATACGTCGGCCTCTGTGGTGGCGGTCTTCACATGCAAAACCGGAGGTCGCGGGTTCGAGTCCCGCCTTGGCATGGGTGTTTTAAATTTGTTGTCCAATTATATCAAAATGATCTTAATTGGGTGAAACCTGTGATTGTTACAGGCATCATTATTATTTTTAACAATCTCACGAGAGAATAGGGGCAAGGGGTCTAGCCAAATCCCTTGATATCTCACTAAGGGGAATGATGGGGTTCAAAAATCACCAATATCAACCAACGTAATTAATGGACGCAACCCTACACGAAGCCTTAAAATAAACCAAATGTCGAGTCGAAACAACAAAATTTAGAAGATAACCGATAAAGATACCGTGGTGTGGACAATCATCTGTCAAAACATTGGATGTGTTCATTTGTTAAAACGTATTCTTGTCATTAAGACCTGAAATAGTATTCAAGATATCTTACTGAATACACATAGTGAAAAAATTGCTTCATAAGATCTTGAAAGTGAGAGTTTCAGTTTAATAATTTCTCCGTATTCATATAAATTTGTCACTTTCCCAAGCGAGAAGCTAAAACCATTTTCTGCAACTGTCATCAATGTAAACTGCAATCGAAAAGTGAACAAAACGGAAACCATGAGAAATAAAAATTCGCAACGTATCCCCCTCGATTATGAACCAAAATTAGAATTTAGGAGTTCATTGCTCATGACATTCGTTAATCCATTAACCGGAGGTGTGATAATAATAAACCAGCCCGACTCTGGCAAATTTTTGGAAAAGTAGCTTACGAAGAAATACACTTGTTAGATTTGTGCATAATAGAAAGAAAGTTCACCTTTTACGGAACACCCGAGTCACCACCGAGTACTACCACCTCGCACGTCTCAATTAATGCTCCCAATGCTAAAAAAACGCGAAAGCTGAATGGTAATCAAAACTCACGAGGAAATATACCCCGAGTCATAGAAGGTCGAGGGGATGCCATGATAATCTCCAAACCCTCACGTCAGGAAACCCGACTCGATGATTAGAGGTGATTCACTTGCAACTCAAGAAGGTCGGAACGAGGAGAGCGAAAAAAGAATGCTCCTGAGATTAACTTCATCGATCCCACCACTTCAAATGAGGGTCGAAAACCCCGATACGATGAGGCTTAAAGCACCTAATGCATGCTTGACATGTAAATTAGACGTATTTGCTGACGCGGCGTAGAGTTACCACTCCCTTGACCTGAGAAAAGGACCACTACGAAAATCGATGACACCCAAGGGCACGCGAGTTGAAAGGTTACGTTCAGTTTTCGTTGTTAACGCACAGAGTGGGGATGCCATAGATATTATCAACCCCTAGTAAGCAGTGCCAATCAATGTTATACGAGGATAATAAAGTACTGATAAGGAAGCAGGATTCCCTTATACCCTGGAAGTTGTATGAACACCTAAATACATGTTACAATATCAAAATCCAGGTGTTCTGAATAAAAATGAAAGCATCTTAGGTGCTACGTTGGCAACGATGGGACATCGATTCTCCGAATATGAGATACAATACAAAAATAATTGAACCCTAATGACAAAAATTAATGTTTACCACTTATTTCTTTCATAATAAGGTAAAGCCCTACAGGATTGTTGGGGCTGTCGCGGCAAAGACATTTGGTAAAGACACTCATAAACGTAATCGGGACTTCAGCATAAAAAAACACTGCAGATTTGTGAATTAACTCAACGGCTTTGAAAGCATAAAAAAGAATATATTTAATAAAACACGTCCGGTCTCGAAAACGCTATATTGTTCAAGACCAGAACCAGTGTGTCACAACAACATTCATAAATTTTAATTGGATATTACACCTTGCCCTCACCTGCGGCCACTTCTAAATCCTCACTTTTGAAAAAAGAGAAGTAAAACACAGGGTATGTGGGAGTGGGGTGAGTGATGATCTGGGCTGTGCGCTCCGATCGAATTCGGGATTAACATTCCAAGAAGCCCCACATCCATTGCCTCAACATTCGCCACGGTAGAACGGAAAGGTGGGCGGGGCTTTTAACAGCCGTCCATAACTAAGAGATGACACGGGAACCCGGATTCGAAACGAGTGCTACACATGTCGCATTCTCCATGAGCAAACTAAATCAAGTGAACTCCAGAATTCACGTGATGACCGAGTGTAAGGTAAGTACATTTTTAAAAATCGGTGTCCGTGGTGGGAAGTCCTCGCAAACTGTACCAAAGTCGTGGGTTAGAGTTCCTCCAGGATAAAAATTGACAACCACCTGCGCATGGTTATGTTGCGTGCATCCGTATCAAGTAATTATCTTCGGCCGTGTGCTATAAATAAATTATAATTATAATTACCATAGAGTAAGTATATTTATATACTTACTCTATGTAATTACGAAGTCATGTAAATTTGAAGTCTACCAGAAATGAACACGGGAAATAGAACTATAGAGTATGAAAACAGGACATGATCTGTACCAGTTAAATTCCATTTGAATGCTGGTATAATAATTTTTTGATATTTGACCGGCTGTAAGAATTATCCTTCAGGTGAAAATTTTAGTGAAAATAAGGACCAAAGGTAAAGGCTTAAATCAGAAACATTAGTTGCTATGGTGGTCCATAGTCTATTAGGGTATTATGTAGATGGTCTCGCTTTGGTTTTGCTTTGACAAGAGGATTCAGCTACTCTTTATTTTTCAAAATCCTCACATAAAAAGCCTTGCGTGAATGTAATGACATAAAATTTATTCAATATTTTTAGGCTGTTGCATAAATGTTTAAGTCGTTTCACAGACTACAACCCTTATCCGTTATCACCATCGCAAAAAATTAATATTTTTCTTACAAGAGAATACATCCCAAATCTTCACTCGCGCTATAATGTAAAACTACGAATTAGATGACATTTAAAAGTTTACAACATCCGCCAAGTTAAACGTCGTACGCATCACGAGTGTAGCCAAAGGGTCTGAACAAACGATATAGACAGAACTAACTCTTTCTTAATCTACTGGTCCAGGCAAGACATTGCGCCTGCACGCTGAGGTGTCCACATTGGCCAATATAAATCGCAGCTATTCATCATATTGAGCAAAAAAAACAAAGCACTGTTGGGAACAGATGGATGACTTAAACTGATGATCAAAATAAAACATTAGTAAAAAAACTCAGACTAGCATTCGCAACAAATATTACCCTAAATACTTATTAAGAGAGGATATAAGAGGGGGTGGGTCGCAGGAGTGGAGGGGGTGATAGAAGTCATGACTTCCCCAAAATTTTACCAAAAATTTTTGATTGTTATAACCTTAATGATCTTTCTATCATTGTAAGGAAGTAAAGGTACCTTGAGTATAAGCAAATGCATGGTTACAAGTACCAAATGTGGGAGAAGCTCGAGTTGTATTTATCGGAGAGCGTGGCAAACCCTACAAAAAAATGTTACACGGGAAAACGCCTGTCCCTCCCGGGGGCAGGGGCGGATCCAGGAGTTTTTCTAGGGGGTCAAAAGTGTCTGACAGGTCTTCTCATAATTGAGATTAAAAACAAAATGCAGCAATTACAGCAGAAAATATTCTCTTAATTTTGATATGAAAGTTATTAATATTAATTAAATGATGGAGGCTCCGTGCCCCCCTCTATATCCGCCTATGCCCGTGGGGTATTCCACACTCCCTGGACCAAGGTCATGACACCATTCCCCCTAAATTCGATGCTGAATCCGCCCCTAATGGGTCACCTATTTGAGGGGGGATAAGTCGTCAAGTTTGGGGGTGCGCGGACGAGACAAGAGAGTGAGCTACCATGTCTATTAAATTACAAAGCGTAAACTCAAGACGTCGGAGCACAGGAAAAAATTAAAATTTGCATATGTTAAATACTGTGACCTTTCACGAAATGAAGCCGAACTGCTTCTAAACCATGTCATACTTTCCCTGTAAATTAGTCCGCAACTATATTTTAATGCCAAGCTGAGAATAAACGCTGAGTGACTTCCTTAAACAAAATTGGTTATCAAACACTCATTATGCATCTTAACATTCTCCAAGAACAAGCACATTAAGGAATAACGGCGCAAAATTTCTTGATATCCCTTTCATAAAGACATGGTATTGCTAAAAAGTTAGATCGAGTAATTACACAACTGAAAAACTACCAAAAGCAAGGTAAAAGGAAGTAGTTGAGTCGATCAAGGCATGAAATAATATTAAATAGGGATAGCGAATGAAAATCGATCCGCAAATTGCAAGCATGTCATTAAGACCTTCGGCAATCGAAGATCGCGCCTTTAAGGTACACTCATGTCGCCTGGGATTTCGCTACCTTTTACTGAAGGTCGTGCCCTCGATATCATCGCCACGAGCGAAATAAAGGAAAAGTGAAAAATCACTCTGCTGATTCAGATCAATAGAAGCCACAGTAAGAACTAATGGCCCATTCTGTAGCAAGAGCTTAGCTTTGGTAACTAATAGTTTTGAAGAAAGCGAGCCCCATTCTGCTGCCACCGACAATAACAACTTTTACCGCAGCAGCAACGGAAAAACAAAGTTCGAAACCACCAAATACGCGTTGGTAAACTAGATGAAACAGCTGGCAATAGACAAGTTGATCCAAGTGGCAAGGCGGGAAAATTATCTATTGGAAAAGGTGTTCATGAAAAAACGCCGCAAGACCACTTTCCCAAGGGTATACGGCTTTTCAGATAGGTTTCATCGGTAACACCATAGGCCGCACTCGCGCTAATCTTTCACAAGGTATTTAGCTAAAAATTGAAAGCGAAGGCTGAAATGGATATTGGAGAAACGGTCATGGAGGTGAGTTCCGTGGTTTCCATTCCCAGTATCAGGGTACAAATCTCAACGCGATTGCTCTAGCCCGAGGAACTCCGACCGCCCACAACCATGGTATTTTCATTACTTAATATGAAAAACACCTCGCGCCCCATGCGATACACAACTATACACGTGCTGAAGAGTGGATGAGAGTGGATGAAGAGATCAGTAACACCATGGTTTTTGAAGTCTTACATTACTGATCTCTTCATCGCGAGAATCCAAAACTCGTCACAGTCAAATTTTTCACGCGATGCAACCGAACGTTTCGCCGAGTATTGGGTTGACAATGGGGATCCTTTCCATTTCACTCAAATGTCATATAGTGAATATGCATAGGATATCATATGCTCATACATGATTCAGGTTGATATGTCGCAAATTTACCTTTACTTACGTCCAAAACGACTCATTTAGTATTAACTTTTATAACTTAACACTTCAACGATGTGACTTAACAGAAATTCCAACAAATTCACATAGCTGTCAGCAAGGCATATAAGATTACCAAATCAAAAAGAATCATGCAGATGAACATGCAATAAAACAGAAGCAAACCCCCATTCCCATCCACAACCTCGTTTTCAATTGGATTTAACTTCTAAATTCGTCAAAGAATATGATATTCGAAATACTCGCGATAAAAATCATACAATGGGCATTTTAACTACAACACTCAAGCAACGAAAGTACACCCGTGAAAGTAAGATAACATCAATTTACTACCACTTAGATAACTACTTACATACCATTCAAAGAAAATCACTAACACCCATGATAGAACACTCGAATTGAGATGAGATTCATAAGAGGACAAGTCTACCCATATTAATTAATCGGTGATTTGCAGGATAAATTTACATTATCACACAATAAACATGCTTACCAATTATAATACGTCCAACTTCCCGAATGGAATCCATTCACTGACACCAATCACACTAAAAAAACACCACACCACTAGCTCAACTCACACCGGCAAATGTCAACCAGCCCGCTTCCTACGACGACGAATGAACAACTCAGAACCACTGTTTTCATTCGTCGTTCTCCCGAAACCCGAAATTCGTATCAGTGCCGTCCGAGGTATGCGGCCAGAAAACGAACTAATTCCGTGTGAGAGCTAATAAATTTTGCAATAGGCCTTTACTAACGCCATCTATGACCGTAAATTAGAAGTTCACGGTTTTTCCTGCTAAGAAACCCGTATCATCAAGTTTATGTGAAATATTTTTTTTCGTTACTAAATTTTGTATAAATAAACTCAAAAAATTTTTTCAGCAACACTTTCTTTGTGCGAAAGGCATAAATCTGCATTATATTTGCGAAAATTTTGGGTGTTTTCGTATCGAGATGCAGTAACAACTAACCCGCGAAATAGCAAACTTCAATTCAGCACTAAAGCCAATTATTTTATTGAAAAAATAACCCGACCCAAAATTTACGAACTGAACCACATGGAATGCTCTCCACCCTTTATTTTCGAACGCACATTTAAATAATTTCGCTGTAAGACCCCCGAATAACCAACTTCTTACCATCAATCGAAATTCGTGCCAAGGATATCGCATGATATGGTTGAAGCAAAGTTTGATCAATAGCTTCGCCGAAGAAGTTGATGTTGTGAAATAATTGCCATTAGGTATGTATGAGTATTTTCGCTTCCATCATTTAGAAAATATCTTCTGTTCCCATTATTGTTCTTTCTCACTGTGGTCATTGATTACATTTTTGTTGGGTCATGCTGGTTCTTATAATATAGGTAGGATACGAGTAATTAACGATAGAATTATTTATTGGATGGATTTATTTAGGTCTTCCTTCTTGAATGCGATTACTCTTCCACATTAAACTTTTATTTTTTTTCCTTTTTATACTTATTAAGCTTGGATTAATTGTTTTTTTCCAAGTTGCAATATATGGTCCAAATTAATTATTTTAATTGGTTTTGACATACCTTCATGCGTTTAGGCTGAAATGAATAATCAAAGGAAAGGCAGAAAACGTCCCTCAAACACCATTCCAGCGAGAATGTCACTCGGAGGAAATAGGAAAATTTCAAGGTGACTGATAAAAAAAAACTTCATCCAGTAAATTGAAAAGCATTACATAATAGTACCCTATTGGAAATATTCAATGCGTCCAATTGAAAAGTGAAGAATTTCAATTGAATGTGAAAAAATTCCATTGAATATAGGCACATACAATTGAAATTTTCTATTGAATCAGCAGATTTTTTCCAATAGGTAACCATTACTGGTAATTAGTGAAGTTATCATATTTTTAGTTTCATCTGACTTCTCCAGACTGACCTTACCCAAAAAAAACTTAAGCAAATGTATACTTAATGTTTGCAGTGACAATGAGGAAATCAGGAAACAATCCCAAGACTCTTCTTCGGAATCGTCATCAGATAGCGATGATGGTGAGGATTCACAAGGGGAAGAAAAAGAAGAGGGCGAAACAGAAGCTCCACCTTCAGCAAAGCCTGCAGAAGTTTCATCAGAGTATTGGAATATCCAGAAGCTGATAAAATATGCCAAGGTAAAAAAGTATTAAGTACAGTAGTAGCTTTGTAGAAGAAATGACTTTCCCGTAAAACTTCTATTTCTTTGTGCATAACTCTTTGGTAACTCAAATCACCCAGGAATGCTATTTGCCCGTATTGGGAGAACACAAATTTTTTAATCAACAGCAAAAGTCAATATTATGTAATATTCAAGGTAAATACATGATCAAATGTTCCTGGCCAGCAAAACTTGAGGGCAAATATAAAATAAGCATGACAGAATCACCATATTTCTAAGGGTAAAGGATTCTTTGCTGGATCAATGAATACCCACCGGAGGCAGATGACTATAGTGATTAGTTTGGTCTGCACATTTACCAAATGCCTGCAAGTATTGCCTGCTATAAGCATTCACTTTGATCAGTATAGTATACATGAATGACACTCAGTATTATTAAGATGTAAAATTGCTCTGACTTAGACCATTGAGGGTGAGTAATCACTTTCCTCCTTATTTGGTAATTTACTTTGAGGTATATATGCACACTTATGTCACTTTGATTTTTTGGTTCCATTTTATCTCAGGCTGGCAATCAAACTGCAACAATAATTGCTCTCTGCTGCCTAAAGCAGCATGACTTGACGCAGGACATAAACATTTCTGCTGTCATTGATATAGGAGGCCTGGAGATCCTCATCAACATCCTGGAAACTAAGGACTTGAAATGTAAGGTAGGGAGGCATACATTTCATATCAAGGATCAACTAATCCAAGGGGGGATCCAGGATTTTTTCTGGGGGGGGGGGGGCACGAGGGTCCAACAGCCAAATGATCTTCTCATATTTGAGATTTAAAAAAACATGCGGGAGTTACTGTACGAAATATTCTCTTAATTTTAATATGAAAGTTATTAATGTTGTATATTGAGGATCCTCATATTACACAAAACAAAAAGGGCAATGTTAATTGTATAAAAATCTTGTCAATTTAATAAGCATTTAGGGATGGCATGTGCCCCTCCTCCTCCCCCCTAAATCGGCCTATGAACTTATCCACTGATTTTTAACGTACAGCAGGGTGCCGATCAACTATTTTTTGGATTACATTGTGCATCCTTTCATGAGCTGATCCACCTAATTCCCACACTGTCCTCTTCATTCTTTCCTCTTTCGTGTCCTTCTCCCATTAATAATGGGCATTGCAACAGAAGGATTGAAAAATAGGTAAAGGAAGCAGGGTGTTGAAACCAAAGTCAAACATACTGCAAAAATTATCACAAACAAATTATTTTATAAAATTATTATGGAGACTTCCGCGGTGATTTCGCGGATGGCTATCCTTTAGCTTCAACATTCAAACGGCTCTTCCAACAATGGAATTCAAACTGAGCAAATCAGCATACATCTGACTAGCCTTATATATGAAGAATTGCAGCTCTGCAGATCATTTAAACCCAAAGATGGGAGCTGGAACGTACCTGAAACTGTCGTCCGCAAAAATTGAGTCGACGCGGAATTAACCTGAAAAAAAATTAAATTATTTTATTTTTCATTTAACAGATTTCCCTCCCCTTCTTACCCCTTACCTTCTTTTACTACTGATCGTCAGGGCTTATCTGTGGTCTTTTATTTGGTTTTATCAAAGGTACATACTTCCATGAGTAAATTATTTGCAGTACCTGATGCTACTACTTCACTCTAACAACACAAATTTTCCAGATCGCAGCTTTGAAAGTTCTTAAAGACATATCAGGAAATGTGGATGTGAGGAAGAATTTGACTGACTTGGGAATTGTCCCTTTGTTGGTGACGACGCTTGCTCAACCATATAAGGAACTGCAAATTCTAGCTGCGGAAACATTAGCAAATGTAGGGCGAGTGAAGAAAGCTAGTAGACAAGTACGGCGATATTATGGAATTCCACGACTGGTAAGCTCTGAACACATCATTTCCTGCTCTGATGGTTTACAAAAAATGGGGTATACTGGCATTCTTGGTAATAAAGGGCATGAATAGGATACATTAGCATCATTTCTTCTCAGTAAAAAGAAACCTAAATTGATATTAATTTCTACTCCCATACCAAGAACTTCAGTTCCAGATCTGACTTAACCAATACAAAATCATTCTTGTTAGAAACTGATGGGCAATATTTGATAGGGAACTGATGCTACTGTCTCTTCATTCAATAGGTTGACTTACTTGACTCTGCATCTACTGCAATCTTGGCTAAAGATCCAAAAGACCTGACTCCTACAGAACTTGATTCTTTGGCTGTTTCAAGAGCTGGTGCTCGAGCCCTTTGGTCTCTCTCTCGAACTAGTCGTAACCAAGAAGCAATGAGACAAGCTGGTGTCGTCCGACTACTGGCAAGGTTATTGAAAGCTAAGCTACACCCTGATGTGGTTGTACCCATCGTAGCCATTGTCCAGCAGTGTGCCTCCCAGGTAAGTATATGGAGGCTTTTCGTTACAAATCCTCATAAATGACATAAAATTAGCATAGGGTTAAGCTATTAAAACTGATTCCTCAAGTGGTCTGAAGCAACCTCTTTTATGATCTACATTATTTTTACATTAATTCATGCATACAAAAAAGGTATGTGTACATATATTTAATGTCAATCACTGCTTTAAACATAATACATATGCAGGGATGCCGACTTACAAAAAATATTGGGGGGGGCCATACCGTGTGGATCTTGCCCTGGGAAATTTTATAAGTAGTGAGTTTTAAGTTTTTTAAGTATTTAGAAGAGTCATATGATCAAAATTAGAATAACTTGAATCTCGATATCTGGACACTCAGGGGAAAATCGACAAGCCTGAAACATTTTTTCCTCACACCCATAACAAATTCTTTAGGGGGCTCAGGCCCCATGGAGTCGGCGTCACTGTATATATGTGAATTCATTGGAATGCCACATTGTTGTTGTGGGCTCATTTAAGTTTCCATAGACTTTGAACCCTTACAGTTGGTAAATGTAAACACACCTATATCATGCCATTTTGGCCAAAACAGGAGAAAGAAATAAGCAAAAATTGTCAGCTAATAGCCATCACATCTACCTGCACATTAAAAGTTAGGTATCACATCTCGCAACTCTTTTGTTGTTCTGTTTACATTCCACTTTATTCTTATTTATCTTTCCAGAAAAGTTACCAACTTGCAATCCAAACAGAGGGAATGATTGAAGGTTTGGTAGAATACCTTGCCGATGGGACCACAGAGTTAAAGAGACACTGTGCTTGTGCAATATTTAAGGTGAGATTCATGCATTTGTCTGCTGACATGTTCAACTCCTTGCTTATAGTGGTATTCTTAGAGCAACGGCCAGATGTAGAAGTATGTATGCAGGCTGTGTCAGAATTGTATTTGCAAGATAGTGTCTGAAGCCATCTGTCATGCACTAACACCAATTTGCAGATCTAAATTACAACAATGATGAAATATAAAAAACTAATTGTTTTTTCCACTCTAGTGTGGAAATAAGAATTTGATTTTTTTATTATTTTTATCATGGATAGATCAGATCTCCACCTCGTCAAGCCTGAAACGTTTTCATACGTAAATTACGAAGGTGCCTGCCACAAGTGCTCAAATTTTATTAGCTTACCTACTTCTATTTTGAAGAAAGAACAAAAGATCTTTCAATGTTAGCAGTCCATCCAAAGAAATAATCTGTTTGCGATTGAATAGCAGCATTTAGCATTTGAGTATGCATGCTATGATGGCACAGTATCTAGAATGATCATCAGACAGTCTAATTTCAGTAATACAATCCAGTGCCAAGTGCTCATACTCATTGAGCATTTTATTATGTTTCACACTAATTATACCTTTTAGTGTGCTGAAGATGAAGTGACCAGAGATCTTGTCAGACAGCATGGAGGACTGGAGCCACTAATCAAAATAGCCAGTGATTCATCGCTACGAGGGCTCAAGTCTTTATTGGCAGCTGTGACTGGTGCTATATGGAAATGTGCAATATCTTCAGAAAATGTCCACCAGTTTGAGGAGCTTCAAGTGATGGATACTATGGTTGATCTTCTTACGTCAGAAGAAAATGAAGATGTAAATATAAGTACAGGCATATTAAATATCAATAGCAGTTAGTGTTCTACTGAAGTTTGTTCTGTTTTCATCTATGAAAGGGGTCAGTAATCTGTTTGAAGCTGCAGGTAATGTGATCCAATTGGTATAACCATGCAAAATACAAATAACTACTTATTGGGGAAATTTTTAAAATGAAAAATTAATGTGCTAAATCTAAGCAATGCACTCTCAATTTTTTTTCACGAAAATTACTGGAGCAGGCAGGTGCGTTGCTAGGAATTAAGGCTTGGGGGGGGTTTTAGGAGTAACTAATACTTCTTGGGCTTCATGGGCTTAGTATGGAATACGGTAGGTGCGGGTGCCCTCCCACAGAAAATTTTTGTAGATAAATGGTGATTTTTACGGCTTTCTGAGGGGTGTTTTGTTAATCATTGCACTAGTCTATTAGTAATATTTATACAATTAAGCAAATGGATGAAATTTTAAAATTTCTCTGATTTCTGGGGGGGGATTTATCCCCCAAAACACCCCCCTCGCTGTACCCCTAGGAGCAGGTAACCATGTATTACTGTCGACAGTGAGTGGATTCGTTGGCAATATGTACATAATTTGTAAGGTAAGATGTAGAAGGTGGAACAAAATTGAGCCCCAGCATTATTCCTCAGTCTCAACAATGTAATGTTGCATAATTTGACTTATTATGAACCAGATCAATTGTCAACTCGTTTCTTCAGTCTTAGTATAAACATGCATCAATGATGATTACTGCTCATTCAACAAAATTATCATCCTAGCTATATATGTAGGTTAATTTCCAGAGAAAGCTGATCTTTTTCTGACTTATGGCTATACCAAGTTGAGTTATGCTATTTTCAGTTATGAACTATTTTTTAGTCTTTAAAGTGATAGTTATGAGCTCCTACCATGACCATGAGCTTCAGCTAAGCCCACTTGTCATCCTAAAAACTGATTTTTCCATGTTCAATCACTATGTACTTTGTTACGGAGATGTTTTATTTTGTCCGTAGGTCCTCACAAATGTTGTCGGAGCAGTGGCAGAGTGTGCCAGGTTCCCTTCAAACAAAGCTGCTCTAAGAGTTGCTGGTGGAATACCTCCTATTGTAAGCCTCCTGTCAGGAGGGACAAATGCAGGTTTGCTCGAGAATGCAGCCCGAGCATTAGGTGAAGCAGCTAAAGAATTGGAGTCCATGGAGATAATAGAAGAGCTCGATGGAGTACGCATGGTATGGTCAATGCTTAAGAGGCCATATCCTGCAGTCCAAGCTGCTGCAGCAGCTGCCCTCTGCCCCTGCATCCAGAATGCAAAGGTTACTTATTATACGCATATCTTATTTAACATATATTTAGTTCAGGAAGGGATGCAATATAATCTACTGATGTGGAATTCACCATGATAACATGGATTTTAAGTGATAATTCATTTTGGGAAAAACGATGGGAAATTAAAATTTTAAACTTCAGAAGTATAAATATCAATTTTTACTGTTTTAATTTTATCCATTATTTAAAGACATTCAGTTGAATAAGTATAAATGGTATAATGTTCCATTATTCTCACAAATGAATTTTTAATATTAGCGTTTACGAGAAATAATTATTCAGCTCTATTAAAATATATTTTAATAATTACAATTTTCTATTTATTTAAAGAATCTATTTCAAATTACTTTGCATGGCATAGATGATTTCAATACCTCATTTTTTTTTTATTATTCTTAGGACTCTGGAGAAATGGTGCGCAGTTTTGTTGGAGGCTTGGAGCTAATAGTTGGACTGCTACGCTCAACTGATAACAGAGTATTGGCATCTGTGTGTGCAGCTTTATCAATCATTGCTTTAGATCGAGAAAACCTTGCAGTCATCACAGATCACGGTGTTGTCCCTCTTCTATCAGAATTGGTTCTCTCAGTATGTATCACCTTATTTTGTTGAAATGATATTTAGGCATACCATAAATATTTGCAGTAATCTATCACACTTCCAGGTGAGAGATGTTTAACTTTCTCTCTCTGAGTAATTCATATATCCTAAAAATCTATTAGTCAAAATCTATTTTCCAGTAAAAAGTTACCAAGGTCGTGTATTAATATAAAATTTTCATTTCGGCTCTGAAGGTTATTAGGTAACCAGGCCTTGATCCCTCGAATTGTTTCGCTCATAGCATAGGAGGTACTGAACAGAATTAAACTAATTTTTTTCTCACATCCTTCACCAGTTTCCATTAACTTATCGAATCTTAAGGAATCTTATCGAAGTAACTTTATTTCAATGTTGCCTTCAGCTTTTGGTTCCAGTGATAAGCTTCGATGAGCACTCGTTTATATTTACAAGGCTGATGGTTCAAGTCGATGAAGTACAATGGTCATCTCATTTAGTTTTATCACACTATGCTCATAATCTACCTTTTTATCGGGAAACCTTTGGTACCTACAGGGAGGAATGCTCTGGGTACTTTCTGAACGTAGGATCAAGGGCATTATAATCCAAAAATGGACTGCACACCATGGAAGGAAGCAGCCAACTGAAGGTCATAGACGAGATCAACCAAGAGTGATAGAGTAGACCCAACCAAGAGTGTTTCTGGGATTTATGGAATAAATAAACTATGAGCTAGATAAAACTTGCTGAAGGAATAACCACTTCAATTGACATTCCCTAAAACAAAAAAGTGGTTGAGGGTAGTTGAAGAATACTATCAGATAGTTTTTACCATCTAACGATGAATGTATTACTACCAAATACAACTATTTTAACTGGTCCCCATCATTTAGTGAAGAGTGCTCGTGCATATGTATTGCAGTCAAAAAGACTGCTGCTAAAAATTACTTGAGTGGCTACCCTGAGCTGCCATGTAATGATATAGTATTCAGGTGGGAATTCCAAAGCTATCATCAGGATCCTCTGAATGGTTACTACCCAAAAATACACCCCTGAATTCTTACCATATAAATCAAGGTTTCTATTGCTTGTGCTGCTATGATGTGTGTTTTTTTTAATCTTAGGCTTCTAAGTTGCCATAGCATTACATATACATATTTATTCTTTGATTGTTTGAATAATCAAGAGTCAACAAGTGAGATATGTTTTCCAGATTTCCTAACGTGCATTTATAAAATACCTACATATATGACAGCAGCTTTTAGAAATAGAAGTTAAATGATCCAAATATAGATAATCATTAATACATGGATTGTTTCTGTAACTTGTGGAAAATAAATAATATGAATCACTATAAACACCATCAGAACCAGTAAAAACTGCTTATTTGAAACACTCAAAATTTTGATTTTTCTGGTGCTGTGTCTCTGCTGGTAAGATATATGTAATTTGGCTATGCTAACCTCTTAATTATGAAGATTTTTCCACTCACTTTTCATCGATTGCTTATCTTTGGCCTGGAAACAGAATTTAATGTTTTTTTCCTAGTATCCACCTCATCTTCAGGCTTGCCTATCACGAGACACTATATAATGATAAAAATTTCAGAAACTTCTAAAATCTATCAAAAATTATTCAAAGGATTAAGCCCACAAGTTGCTACACAATATGCTACTGTAAAATGTTAAGTATATATGTATTGGTGATACATTGGCCGACGTACGCACAATGCTGTCATGTCTAATTCATCTTTTTTATGTGAATGTTTCTCTCCACTCAGCTCAGTACCATGACGTACCATCATCTAGTTTAATTTTGCAGATGAAATGTATTATTCCTTGTTTAACTCATTAGTTTCTCTTGGGCTATCCCAAAAAGAAAAATTAAAAAAAGCTATTTCACGAAGGAACTAACTATGTATTCACTATAGGTATCAAGTAGAATGGGAAAGGATCCACGGAATACCCAAAGAAAAAAAGAAAAGGTTACTAAGAAGAGGGAAGAACAAGACCCCCGGGAGGTGACAGGGAACTTATCCAATTCTAAATACTAATATTGTTTCACCTTTGGTTTTATCTCTATTATATCTGATGAATTTTTCCCAAATATTTTTGCACATAAATAATTTGCATGTCTGTACATGATTAGCTTGTTAATACGACTAATATTTGACATTATTTCATAATGAATATTTTTCTACCTCTAATATCTTCTCTGAAATCCTGTATATTGCTTATACATGAGACTAGATTAGCAAGACTTGAATTGAATAACTATGAGTAGTCCAGAAAAAGAATTTAACATTTAAGAATGATAATATTTATCAATAAAATGTGAATAAAATATTCCATTGTTAATCCTACAGGCAAGAGCTTCAAAAATGGTTAATGTAAATGTTCAAGGAAAGGTGAATGGCAGTTTTGCCGATGAAAATATACACTTAACCTTTTTCCATTATCTACATATTATAAATCAAAAATGCCTTTGAACTAACTAGCGAATTAATTTTAAAGCTGTTGAAGTTATTAACTTATTACAGTGTCTTAAATACATGTTAGACAATTTCTTACATACATCTCATGCATGAACATGATTACAGGGTTTCATTTTGAGTATGTTTATTGGTTGATTCAATACTTTTTCCTATTTGTATTATTTTAAAAGACTGATCTATAAGCTTGCCTTGCAGCCGTAATAGTTCTAATGAGCGCTTCAGATGGATGCCCTTTAAGAAAATGCTTTCTTATCCAAAAACGGGATTAACACTGTGCTCAAAGTTAAGGTGTTTTAAAACTAGTCATAAAATATTACTGAATGCCTCGTGGATGTTTAGCCAAGTTATTTCCATTATTTCTATGATTTACGGGCAAAGGTCTTATATTAATTGTAATAGAAGGCTCTCTAGGGAAAATGTTTCCCACTAAAAGAAATTGCCCTACTGTTTCAAAATTATAGAAAAAAATCTCACACTATACTCATTAATTTAACATCTAAAATATTCAAAAGTAAAATTATATACATGTGTTTATGCAGGTTAATAATATGTTGCTTATGGAGATACTATAAAATGCTTTGAGCACTGGAATAGTGTATGTGAAATTTTGTATGTATTCTTACGGTACAATTTCACTTCCTAGCCATTCTGCTTCTCTGCTGGCTTATGTATAATGTCAATTACATATTTAGTATTTAAAAGGACTTTAATGAGTGCTGTGCTTTCCACGATATAGGGATTAACAGTTGTACATAAGCATTTGAGGGTGGATGAAAATGGATGCTTCTTATAAAATACTAACCATTTTATGCACATCTGCATAACTTTAATGCCTGATCACTACAGAATTTTATTCAAGTAATAATTCTTAATTTTTTATGAATACATCAATTTTTCTGTGCAGAACTGGATCATTTTATATGCCATAGTATTAATTTGCTGTTAACTTTATACGGAATGTGTTGCCTGCATTCAAATGAAATTGTGCTGAATTTTGCTTTTATCAATTTAAAGAAAAAGTGCTTGACTAAGATACTTAAAATTTCATGCATACATAGTCTGCTCAGCAGCTTTATTTCAACTGTAAGGTCATAAACATTTCTTGAAAGCTTATAATTATTACATTGTTATTAACTATGACAGACTGTATCCTTACATGCTCCAATTAGTTTGAATGCTCTGCTACAGTGTAATAGATGATTATTATACCATTGTAGCATATAGCATAGTCATGAGAATCAGTATGTATTCAGAAGAGTTTGATAATAAATATGAAATGCATTTATAATCAGTTTCCTCATGCTGTATGTTTGTCAACATTAAATTTTGCCTGCATTAATTCTTTAGGCACCTGATTTCTTAACCTCTGTTAAAATTAAATAATAATAAGCTGGAACTTAAGACTTTATGAATGCAACTGTAAATTATCTGTCTTGCAAATGTAACATATTCAATGCTTTTCCACAGACTGATGATCTTCTCCGCCAACACCTTGCTGAAGCTATAGCTAACTGCTGTCAGTGGGGAAATAACTGTCGAGAATTTGGACGACTGGGTGCTATCACTCCACTTGTGGGATATATGGCCTCATCTGATCCGTTGGTTCATCGCTCTACAGCACATGCTTTAAATAGCCTCTCTGAAGATGCATTCAACTGTGTGACTATGCACCAGAGTGGAGTAGTCCAGGTAAAAATATTCCTAAAAAAGTCTCCTAATTATAATAAATGAAGTCCTATAGGCTATTTTTCAATTGAAATATGTGTCACTATCCGATCAGACCAGAAGTGGCTCATGAATGGTGATTCCCCATTAAACAAACAATTTCAATGAAGAAAACTCGTTTGGTTTGTAGCCTTTCTGGAAGTACTAAAAGCTAAATGACATTGAGAGTTTCAGAGTGAAGTTGCTTTTGGAAACTCTTGCTGTGCCAGTTTTCATTTGCAAACTTTTTTTGAGTGACTAAGTTTTGAGAGTTGGTACTTATCAGTTATCTCTGAACATCATAAAATCATAAAAACAATTCAAAAATGAGGGCAATGAATTCATAAATCAAATTCAAACTCAAAGATTCTTAACTGGTGGCTACATCTTGACAATCATTTCCAACAACAAATCGAATGGATCGTCTCCCTTCACTCTCTTGCACACTATAAACTCCACTAGGTATGTGTCCAAGAACTTGCACTTCATCATGCTGCTTCTTGTTGCACCACTACACTGAGCTCCACACTCTCTACACGCATTGGTTGTGCACCTCCAGGTCGTCGGGATGAACTAAGTCGTATGAGTGGTTGACCGGATAATGCTTGAGCTCTTTAGCAATTTGATTGCCTCTTCTTTGTTTCTCGGCAAGTCAAAGAGGTTTATACTTCACAGTCAAATTTGAATACAAGTGTTATCGGTTTTTAATAGCAAATAATGAATTCCCATGAAGACAAAGTAATTATGTATGCATAATTTTTTCTTCAAATTTCTCATCTAATGTATCTATTAAAAATGTTCGGCGATAACGAATAAGAACATGTGAGTTTTATAGACCCCAGAGATCTCTTACACCTCAGACCAGAAGTAGCTTATATGTAGTAGCTTCATCATTGTACCAGTGTTGAGGAGAAAAATATTATTTGTATCATCATTTTTTCATTATAAGGTCCATGAGCTTTATTGTTAGAATCACACTTACTGTACGGACCAGAAGTTGCTCTAATGATCTCAATGGGTGCACTGATTTCAATGGACAGCTATTGACAACACTTATGTTTTTCGGTGTGAATTATGCTATTTATCAGCAACTCTAAACTTAGAGTTGAGACCAGAAAGGGCAAGTGGATCTCAACGTCCACACCTATTTGAACTAAAAACCATAGCTTAATCCATTACATTTGTCTGTTATGTTCCATATGTCTGTCATAAGTTTTTTGTCATAAGGTATGTGTCATTCATAGTTTTTTTTGCATGCATATTTGACAATATTTTAAGGTTACCATAAATTCCACCTCAAATTCTGAAAGATTGTGATATGTACTACTTTTTGCTCAAAAGGTTTTAGATTGCATCGTGTTCTGCATAATTTTCTTGAATGTTGTATCCGAAGCAAGTGATACTTTTTCATATTTGAACAGATATTAATTCCATCTCAAGGATTTGGTAATTGGTTTTGAGCCTACAGTTAATATTTGTACTTGGAAACAATGTTAGTATAAAAAATGTCGTCATAAAATTCAATTTTAAGATCTGATTTCTCTGTCCTCGTTAACTAGGCATCCAAACAGGCATTGTGAATATAAATAGCATTTCCCACACTTAATAGGGTAGTTTCCTTCATCAAAGAAAACGAAAGGCATTGATTGCGATTCGTTACCCACCATTAGTGTATTCATAATACACAAATTATTTGGTTTTTGAAACACCGGTTTAGACGAATGGCAAGGGTCAAATTTTATCCTCATTTGAAAAAGGCCAGATTGGCGCCCATGCGATTCCACTCCGCATGACGTCACAGGGACCTAGTTTCTACACGAGAGGATAGGAGTTATACATTGCCTGAGGTTACCAATGCATGCATGAGGCACAGAGCTCAGGGAAACATGTCTTAATAATCACCTATTAAAACTGGCTAAGTTCGGAAAGTTTTCTTCGTTTGATAAGGTATTAATAAACCTTTTTTAAGCCAAGCGCTACCATCCAGCAAGGTACTCAGCTATCCGCTAGCATCCTGCGACGTATCAGCGCTAAGCCTCGCCTCAAGGTCACCTCACCGGGCGGGAGGGGAACCAGAAATACGACGTACGGAGATATTTCCCGGCATTCATACTTAAGCGTCGCGTTTTCGCGCGCGCGTTCCATATGAGAGCATACCAAACAGTAAAGAAGAAAAAAGGTATCCAAGTATCCTAATCATTTTAAGTGACTGTTGAATTAAGAGAGATCACATCGTTTTCTCTCGAATCATGGTAAAAATCACTCGATAGTTTCTGTAATTCTTAAATAATAAATACATTTCACTAATGCATGCATGTTTGTTTAAACACATAAATATAATGGTTTAAAAGACAGTATGTAGTGTTTTCATTCCCAAAGGATATGAAAAAATGGTGCCTATCACTGAAACCTCTCTATAGTGAACCTCCATTTATCAAATTGCCCAAATTTTGGTCCCCTCCATTACGATGTGAAGAGGTTTTACTGCATCTACTACAATCTATCTTGTTTTCTTCCAATCACCAGTACTTGCTGGAGACAATAGGATCTGAAGATGAGAAATTACAGGAATCATCAGCTGGATGTCTAAGTAATATCCGAAAGCTAACTTTGTCTGCAGAAAAATACAAATATTCAAACTGATTATATTCACAACTACTTTCCATTATGTTGTACTTCATAATCATGAAGTTGGGCTGGTAAGGAACTGTTGTAATGCTTGTGCTATACCTGAGTAATAGCATTCATTCTCTTTGAAAATGATATATTGTATTGCTTTGAAAAAGATGAGCCAATATGATGTTTATTCAAATGTTATATAGTGAGTGTTGAAAATTGTTGACCATTATTATATTGTTCACTTCTTTCTAAATTTTATTGATAGATTAAAATTGCTCAATGTAACTATGCTTTATAGACAGGCATGTTTTCTATAGTATCTAATAAATAATCTATTCAATTATAAATATTTGACTATCACTCCAAAAATGTGTGCGAGTACAACATATTTGGGTAGAATAAATCCACGCATTTAGCCACACATTGATCTATCGTCTATCGATTATGACCACTCTTAATTGGGATGAGAGTACCAAATATGAGGATATGGCGTATGGCTCTCAGTTTTTCCTCCCTCCCTTTTGCACCGTTGGTAACCAGTGATTTTCTTCACTCACTGAAATGGTAACAGACCGGTGCTGTGGTGTCGTTTAACTAAGTTCCATTACATCTCAATGCTTCTTGCTCCACAGATCAACATTCCACTTAATTTCTTATCAGAACTGGGAGAAAGTGCTGGTGAGAATTATTGGTCCCAAAATATCTGTAGAAGATTGAACAAAGTACATATAATTGTTAGGTCTGGAGCCCTATCCAATTACCACATCTCCTCACTTCCGAGATTTCGCAATCAAACTTTCCGTTTCAGTCACTCGCAAGTGCTTTTATGCTATCCACTATGCTAAATTTACAGCATTATTCATCAAAAACTTTAAACACAATCATACCGTCTTGTGATATAGTATGTCTGACAGCACAAACTACCGTGTACTCTAAAGCCAAGAAAACTCCACAGAAAAAGAAGATACTTAGGAATTATTACTTATTAAGTGCAATGGCAGGTGACTTTGGGTGCTTTCCAATCACCTTGCGCAGATTAGCTCACAGCGCAACAGATTGAAACACATTAGTGCACATTGAAACAGACGATTGGAACGCATCTGTGCTCGTGTGTTTAGAAACGGTGGACCGATCGGCGGCAAAAGTTGAATGTTCAAATGACCTGTAGCTTTTGAACTGACCTTCGCCACATTATTATTGAAGAAGGGTGATAAATGTTCGTATATTTCATTTTGTATTTAGTTAAAGCACTAGTAAGTATTAATTGAAATAAACTATCTAGAAAATAATGGAACTATCGCTACTTAATAATTACCTCTCCCAAACCGCTACAGTGCCGGCAGTTATACCAGTTATACTTCATTTCGCATTTCTGGATTGAGATACACATACAACTTACATCCATATCACGCAGGTAAAGCCGTAAAAAATGTTAACACTGCATTATAAATCTGCCGATTCTATAGTTATTTTGCGGTACTGGATTACAATTAATGGAACGCAATTAACACCACATGAACGTTAAAGGAAATTTGGTATATAATACGCCCACTATCCATGTAAGCTAATGAAATAAACTAGAGATGGGTCGAATAGCAGATTTCTCGAATTCGAATATCGAATTCGAATATTAAATCATACCTCGAATATTCGAATACCTCGAATTTCGAATATGTACCTCGAATACTAAATGATGAATGCTGGAATGTTTGACTCGGTTGCCTATGCAGCAGGCAACACAAGATTTTGGGGAGTAATTTTGATTTCCTTATAATGATTCGAACAGGAATTTAGCTGATTAATGAATAATTTAATTTTATGGAAACAATTGGGCATATAATTAATTCAGCTAACATCGCTTTACCCCCACTCCTGCTGCCAAGTGCTAGCTGACAATCTGAGGCATTTTGCAAAATACAAGCTCTTTTCCACCGGATTTTCTTCAATTATTTTCAGTCCATCTTTGGGAGTTCTCACGAGATAAGAAGATGAATTGGAATTGCTATCAGGGAGAAACCAAATATTCTGAGAAAATATCCTTTTGTCTGTGACTGTAACAATAAAGATTTATAGCACCACTCATAAATTGTAACTTGATATATGTTTTCGGAAAAAAATACCGCATCAACTTCCGAGAAGCTCTGCTGCTCATATCGAGTTTCGCCAGAATGCTAAGTCTCCGTCGTGTTTTGACATTTATTTCTTTGCGTAAAATGCTTAAATAAACTCAGAAATACGTCGTGTTTGGTCTTATTCTTTTTGAAATTACGCGCACATTACTAATATTTCAATTCAATAAAGGTGTAACATCAATTGACGAAAGTCATTCTTAGACACCCTTTGTGCTAATAGATGACTCATGCAGCGGTTGACCTCCACAGAAATGGGGAACTTCGAAGCTGGTAGGAAAAAAAAAGGTCAGTGGGGGAGGAAAGGGAGGGCCCGAAACACGTTTCTATTGTTCTCGCGTATTTTTTCGAAGCTAAGGTCTTCGTAATATGATCCCTGCGCGAGCTGTGACCTTTTTTTATTTTGAAGAAGAGGAAAGCCTCAGAAGGTTGCATGAATTGCTAGTGCTGAATGGAGAGGGATACCGGACCTTGGGAAATGCGCTAATGTAAGTATCCCACGGTACTCACACAGCAGTTGACCTCCAGAAATGGGGAACTTCGAAGCAGGTAGCCAGAAAAAGGTCAGTGGGTGAGAAAAGGGGGGAGGGCGTGAAACACGTTTTTATTGTTCTCGTAACTCGATATTTTTTTCGAAGCAGGGGTCTTCGTAATGCGATCCCTGCGCGAGCTGGGACCTTTTGTTTGATTTCGGAGAAGAAGAAAGCGTCAGAGTGGTTGAGGCGAGTGCTGAATGGAGGGGGATAGAGGATCGTGGGAAATGCCCTAAGGTTGCTATCCCACGGCACTGAGTTTCTCCTGGTGGGGGGAATCGGGGCTTTTCGGATTTTTTCACCCGACTATTTTCGGTTCCCCTCGTCGAACACTTTTCACCGCTAAAATCCACGAATTTGATGCAATTCGTCAACTTGCGTAAAACGGCGCTGCGAGCACTAAATGACTACAGTTCTCTACATTTTTCCGAGTCACTACCAACGACGTGCGTGCGACAGTGTATGACGCGAAATTCAAAGTATTCGAGGCGGTACTTTTCGCATAACTATTCGAAATCTCGAATATCGAATACTTTCTAGTATTCGAGGTATTCGAGTATTCGCGGATACTATTCGCACATCTCTAAAATAAACCTTTTAGTTTAATTGTGATGAAAAAAAATGTAATAATACAATGCTGTGAATCTCATACTTAAGTTTATTGCATCATACATTGCCATTGTGGTTATAAGACATAAATACAGAAAAAATGAACATTCAAGGTATCTCCTCACAAATATAACATTTCCTTTGAGGTAATAACCTATTTTCGAGCATACAAACTACCCAACGAATTAATGCTTTCATTAGCTTGAAACACCCATGGAAATAATTTTACCAATCGCTTCACCAAAATCTAAGGTAAATAATATTATTATAGATATGCCAACTCTTTTCAGACTTTGTGAAATATCACAAAATGGTAATTCGACCACTCAGCACATTAGCAAAAAACTAAATGCAAAGAAGAGAGACAAAAAGATATGGTATGACTGTAGCTTACGTACTTGTACAACCAAATATTTTTTTTTAATTTCATGTTAGTAACAGATATATTCATACTGTCAGGAGAAATTTCATACACTCCACAATAGCTTCTAATGTTATTAGCCAAAATCTCTCATTAACTGAAATAAAACAATGAGTCTAAATCAATGTCGTCCATCTTGAGCCAAAACATTCTTTCACTTTTTCGATAAATTTTAACCATGTTTTACAAACTTACTAATAATAGCTACAAGATTTATTCTTCAATCAAATGTCTACCCAAGAGATAAATTTCAATCACGTAAAACAAATTAGCTTTTAGCCAGAGAGCTATTATTTTACAACAACAACACACAAGTAGAGGACAAAACATAGTAAGATAATATTTTGAAATATATCCAAATACACCCAGAATATTTTAACTTTTAGCATGCAAATATTGGCATTACTACATGATTGGTTGGCATTTTTATTTTGGAGTCTGAAGATATTTTTATATAAAAATAAAAGAAAATATAAATTGCTTCATTGGTTCCATATCTGGAGTACACAATGTAAATTATTGATGCCTTCAACATGAATCGGTAGGAACTGGCATCTTTTCACTAGCATGCACAAATTAGGAGAGGTACAAAAATAACTCCACAGAGCAAAGGTTAGTGATTATACTATAAATGCGCACACATCAGAATTAATTGCAATTGATGCCAACTTACTTTTTTCTCATTAAGAGTCTAAAAATTTCAGTTCTAGATGTTGCAAAATCACTACCCCTTACAGGCGTACAGTACTGAGGAAGCTCCACTATTTTGAGCTTGTTACAAATTTAAAAATATAATATAATTTACACAAAATATCTACCTAACTTTACCAAACAGTTCATTTTTGCATTCATGTTTCAGAACAGAAAGGCACCTTCATTATCATATTTCATCAAGAATACTTGAAAGAAATACAAGTAGTTCTATAAACATTGAGCTTTTTAAGTCATTGAAAAATAAATGACTCTTTTCATCAGTCTTATGGCTCTTTTTAAGTCTTAAATTTTACATCACCCTTGGGCAAGAGTGCTTAAGAGATTAGATATATAAAAACATTAGAAAATGCCAAACAATAGCAGATCAGTCTTAAGTTCAACATTTACAGTCTATACCCGTATACTTATCAGTTAAAACACAAGTTTAGAGACATTATCAATGCTATATGTAAAGCAACTACTCAAATGAAAAAATGTCAATTAAAATTCTCTCCTGATTTAACCAGGGAAGACAGCAACATTTTAGCTTATATTGCCTGGCCTCAGTTCATTTAAGTTTATCCCTTAGTATTCCTAGGAAGTTAAGTTTTGATCAGGCACAGGAACTTAAGATAATATCTTTTTATGTTTCACAAAAAGACAGGAACAAAATATAGTTGCCTCATCAATATGGTAACGACATGATTCAATAATATCATACACATTAAAGTGCTACCATAGAATTAACAAAAATAAAAATTACACATGATTTTTATATAACTTCATAAACACAAAAAATGTTTTTTAAAAAATATCATTTGAAATACAC
Source organism: Ischnura elegans (assembly GCF_921293095.1). Lineage (NCBI taxonomy): Eukaryota > Metazoa > Arthropoda > Insecta > Odonata > Coenagrionidae > Ischnura > Ischnura elegans. The sequence goes on along the minus strand of NC_060246.1, from coordinate 78,957,969 downwards.
AATTAGTAGCCAGATACCAAGGCGTTGCAATGTTATACAGGCAAAATTCACCTTTGAAATTCGAATTTTGAAAAAAATTATCAACGGAAAACATAACACTTAGAACATAAACTATCGCACAATTAAAAAAGAGAATCAGTAGAAAAAGTATGAATACAAAAATCTCTAAAGTAATGGTTCAAACAAAATTCATCACACTATTATATGACAGAGCCAAAGGAATGACCATGCATCATTTAAATTTACATAACTGCTGCCTTGAGAACCCATCATTACTCAATAAAACTCCCTGAGCTAATAGTATCAACAATAGGGTAGAGGTAGCAGCTTAAAGCTATTCAGAAACCTTTGGCTTCTGAATATTCCTATTCTCTTAATCACCCTTTATATGACAATATGGCAACTATGCAAGGAACTTTAAATTCACAATAACTCCTATCCTTAATTGTCACCCATTCCCATTAAAAAATACAGCTAAATTCATATTGCACATCATAGTGCACAAAATTTATCTCGACAATTACAATAAAATAAAATTCCATTTGAACATGAACTAAGCATTTCTTTACTTCAGATATCATAAATATTTTATCAATCAAGGGGCCTTAAAAAGTGATCAATTTTTCCTGAGAGGTGATAAGTTAATACCATCTGGTATGGAGAATCACTTAAGTAATCATACTACTACAGAAAAAGATGGATTAACTGCATAAGATTACTCATCCATACAAAGAAATGTACAAAGAAGCCACACTATATCACAAATGCATGTTCAACTGAATATTTTCGACTAACTTGGATCAGTCATGATTAGTCAACTACGACAGTCTCCATCTACTGTCTTGCAAAGGCCTTCAAACAAATTTTATAAGGAGCACCAAAAACTCTGTGCTGGGCTTGACTAAGGAGCAAATGAATACTGTCAATGAGGACTAAATCCAGCCAATTAGACTGTTAGGAAGGGCAAAAAAAATATAACACCTAAAATCACAATCTCGCTACTAATTGAAGATTCTGGATTCATCATTACATCATTAACATGGGTAACAATAGGGATCTGTAATGAATAATAATCTCGAAAACCATGGCACTTAAGAATAATTCCATATCAAAAACTAAGTAATTGATTAAATTGGAGAGGTAAAACTTCTATGGAGGTTCATTTACAGAAATTGACTTTTTTGTTAATTCCAAAAAGCAATAAAATAAATCATCACATAATAATTCACTAGTGTATACGAAATCATAATTAAATATCTGGAAATATTTAAAAATTTAAGATACTTTCATACTTTAAAATAAATGTTTCATGGAAGACAATTATCTATAATTATAAAAATTAAATCTGGCAAATCTATTTCGTATTTGCTTTCATTAAGACTGAGTCAAAATGAGGCACATATTGCTGTTTCTAGCTTTAAAATAAAACGATTTTGATCATATGGAATTTTTCCACCAAGGAGGTATTTTGTGAATTAAGTTGCACCATTTGATTTTAACTTACATCAACAACGAAAGCCATTAAAAATATTTTTATGCACAACGACTTTGTTGGTTCTCACAATTTACTTTAGTCAAACTAATTCTTTGCAATATGATTTCATGTTAACCAGAAAAAGTTTCTAACATATATATTTATCATTTAGAAGACACATGGATTATTAAAAAAACTAAGATAATCCATAATCAAAAATAATAACCGAATATATGCATTATGTAAAAAGATTCAATTCAGAGGTAAGAGTAACGACATTAATGGGAGATAGATTATTCCTTTCATTGAATGGGGACTCAATTAGCTATCAGATCTTTGGATTAAAATTAAAGAGTCCAATATAAAATCCAGGGGGTAATTGAAAAGCTAACATTTTAAACGCAAAAATACCTCTATAATAGTGTCTGCACAAAATGAGCTTTTTCTATAGCTTTTCTTGTATAGTTGCACTTCAGTTCTTTTAGAGATAAAGTTTAAGGTGTAATACAAGTTTCAACATTTGATGTGAATAAAGAGAAATACAATAGACTCAAGCCTTCCCATAGTCATAATAGATTTTAGAAAACCTGTACTCGATTGTTTCCGAAGTCCACCACCACCACTCTACCATTGGGAGTCACACAAATTCCTGATGGGCGGTCTAGTTCTCCTGGCTTTGTCCCGAAAGTTCCCCACTGGGTAAGGAAGGTACCATCTGGCTCAAACACTTGTATTCGATTGTTTCTTGAGTCAGCAACTATGATTCGGCCCTCTTCATCAACAGTCACACCCTGTTTAAAATAAAAACAAGAATGGTTTGAGGATGGTAGAATTAAGTAATGGAAAACCATATGCATTCGAGACACATCACAAATCCCAGCTGTCAGAAACCGTTTTCTCTTAGAGCAATAAATTTTTTTGCTTGGAAGATTTTGGAAAGGAAATGCATATTTCATTCACCATTAGTGGCAGATAAAGGGTAGGCATGGCCTTCGCCTGCAATTTATGGATTTATTGAAAAGATGGTTATCCTTAACATGGTTCTCCAATAAAATTGTTTACTTCAACAGATTAACCAAATATGTTTTAATACCTGAATTGAATTGTGACTTGTCTTCATATATCAGATATAGATGCTGCGAGGTATACCACCAATGTGCCACGTGAAGTAATCAACGAACCCCCCCCCCCCCTCCACAGAACAACTTCCTTAATCTGCCACATTTAAGTATCTTGACAGAACATTTATTTTGAAGGCAAGGGTAAGTCTTTTTCTTAAGTATTCAAACCATTTTCTGAGACGCCATCCAACATAACTCTCATGCATGCCTGATTTAATCAAAACTTCACATAATTCACTACTGAATCCAGGGAAGTGAATCCACATTTTGTCACGAGTATTTAGGAAACATGGTGTCACATTACCTTCCTTGATCATAGAATATTTCACATAAGTAAAAACTTATATATGAATAAATTTTCTGATAATGATTAGTGAATTATTTGAAGAGACTTAGAAATGCTGTGAAACAAAAATTATTTCCATTGGTTAAAAGAAAATTGTAACCCACTCCGAATTGCAAGCCTACGTAATTGTCACACATTTCATGGACAAATCCAGGCATGAATGCATTCTCCATTACCACATACATAGTTGCTGTAATTCCCTCTCACAATCAATACTTCACTATAGTGCTACCTGAAAATTAAATACAATATTTGTAGATGATGTTGACCATTTTGCTCTGTAACCTTTTACAATAATGATACACAAAAACACCAAGAGTTAAACATGGTGGCAGATATATAAGCCCCAAGTGATTTTTACGGTTAACCAGTATTGTCATCATACACTCAAATATTTCTCAATAGAATATGTATTAGCAAGAGCCAGATCTGGGCACAACGAACCAATATATTTAAAGAATATCTGCTATTTTCAAATCAATATTGAGGGAAAACATGGGCTTTGCTGTCACCAAATGCAAGGTTTATTTCCATATGCTGATGTTTGATATTGACAGCATGGCAATGGTAACAACTACCACATGTGTGACTTTGGGATGTTTTAGCTGGTTTCAGCAATTTTCATTTTCATTTTTGGCTCATGATAATGTTTGATGAGGACAAAATTTTATAATCATTAAGCATACTCCCGATTATCCAGGCTAATGAAGGGGAGAGGCGGCACGAATAATCAGGAAACAAAAATAGTCCAAACTTTCACTAGAATTTAATTTATTTTTCATAATCCATATAAATCAAATGATTAAATATCATTTATGCAAATTGTCTATTATTTTATATGGCTTTCCGGAATAATTAAAAGTTTTCTTTTCCCAACCACGATCTTTTTAGCGGCAAAAACGTGATTGTACTTGAATTCCTAATTCCTACATTCACTTGTCATACCTGGTTTCCGAAAATGATGCACCTGTGACTGCAAGATCACGGATACAGAAAAGTGGTTTGCGCGAATGCCTCAAAACCACTGTGAGACATCGGAAACTACATTGTCAGGCACCATGCTGCATAGTCACGTCTCGCACAAGTTGTCCAGGATGCAACTGCTGTGGCATGCAGATCTGTGATCACTGTGAGCAATCACGCACCGCTTGGAAAACAATCATGGAACTCCCGTGAAGGCAACGGGTGTGCAATCACGCCATCGTGCAGCAGCAGTTATAGGAAACTAGGACTTATGGAAAATTGTCTGCACAGGCAAGTGCCCGGCTGTGACTCGTGCTACCTCTACTTCAACTTTCCTCGCTGACCTAACTATTCCCTTTCTCTCCAGTTTGACCTTGACTCGTCGCGGTTTAAACATGCCTGAGTACAATGAAATCTCCGGTTCCTTTGGGCCATATTCAAACGCATGTGAGGCCATGGCAATAATTGCTAATTTTCGATATGAAATATGCAATTAAAGATATTTAATAACACTTTCTCAATTTAGTATTGATCAAACAATGAAGAATCTTCAGAAACGACAGCACTGCTAGGGCAGATGTCCAAGTAGACTTGAAACATTCCTTATCAGCAAGAACATAAAATAATTCCATTTTACGAAGCGAATTCTAATAGAAATAATAAGCCCCGTGAAGCCTAGCATTAAAATGCGAATATCCTAGTGCTTTTGCGTCATTTTAAAAAAATGAAGATTGCGGAAAACATCGAAAAAGTGTAAAACTCGTACACGGATAAACTGCAGCCAAATAATCGAGAGTCGGCTGTACTTCTAATGCAAGTGAATGAATAATGAGGTTAATATGAATTCAATTAAGAACAGAAAGCAATTGGGATTCTTAAACAGAGACTAAAATTCTAGCTTAATCAAAACATATTGATAGTACTGTAAATATATTCACTCAAACCAATGTTTTTACTGAGAGGTTAGAAGTAATAATAATCTGAAATAACAGTAGACTTGCAATAAAAAATAAAATTTTTCCATGTAAATTTTAAAAAATATAAAAAAATTAGTAAACCCTACACCCAAACACTTTGAGAAGGACTTTTTAGAACGAAATGAAACAGCTTGAGCATACTGAAAAAAGATATGGAATAAGTCACAGTTAATTCTTACCTGAGGTCGCATGAATTGCCCTTCACCATTTCCTGACCCTCCAAGTGATCTGGCATTCACAAAGTCAGGATCAATGACCACAAGAATGTGATTATTGAAGTCAGTCACAACAACATGATGAGTGGTCCAGATGGCATTACCCGGACTTGAATCACCATTGCCCGAGCATCCATTACTATCTGAAGCCATTGTTGGCAAAGACCCGACAGCAGGTTGAGCTTCAGAAGTCAAACACCGCTTTCCCTTAAGAGTGAAATTATCATGAAGAACCGCTGATTTCTCACTGATTTTGATTTTCCTACCATCCATTTGAGTGAATGGAAGAGGAGCAGAGTTGAGGGAATTGGGAGATCGATGTCGAAAGAAGCAAACTCCCCTGGGGGAATCAAAGTGCTTCCACATCCCGGGAGCACTGGATCCTTCAAAACCAAACTTCTGAATGAACACACCAGCAGGGGTAAAAAGTTGGACTCGATGGTTTCTGGTATCGGACACTACTATGGCACCTGAATCAGGGGCACAGTCCACATCCCATGGGTAATGAAACTGGCCCACTCTGCTTCCTCTCTCACCAAACATCAATAGGAAAGATGCATCTGTTGCTGAAAATACCTATGAAAAAGTAAGAAGAATTACTTGTAATACCATAACAAAACCTCAAGTTTGTTAATTCATGATCTGAATCATAAGACTTGACATACAGGAAAAAAATTACAATATGATAGATGCATATTGCAGACAGACCAAATAAATTTTGCGGGTGAACCCCAATTTACCTAGTCTTTTTCATAAAAAATCTTGCATTTTAAGTAAGATCGAATCAAAACTAGAATCTTAATTATGGTAAAAGTGCTCCATGATGGCCTAACAACTATGTCACTTTGAAAAATCATACTTCTGAAGCCACTAATTTTACTAATGTTATGAAGAGTTCCTTCTATGTACACTTTAAATTTCAATGAGATGCAATCACGGTCTTCCCTCAAGTCTAACTAGTGGAAGTTCAAGGTTTATTTTTTATAAAACACTTATCCTTACACTAAAATTCATTCAGCAGGATAACTAAAAAAGACCTAAATTTTCATATTAATCCAAATCTCCTGTATCAACATTTAACCTGAAGTACAAATATACTTAAAGAAATTAATATTGAAATGGAGAGGTGATAAGATGCTGAAAGCCTAAAACAATGAAATTGATTCAAGGAGAATTACATGGTAAATTTTTTCGAGACATAATATGTTCAAGACTGACAAAACCAGAGATTTCAATGGGATATTTTCATTTCAAGGCACAAACAAAATCACTTAAAATTTCCACACTATTTCTATTCAAATTTTATGATAAACACTTTACTCTTTATACCTGTATTCGGTGATTATCTTTATCAGCAACCACAATGCGACCAAGGCAATCGCAAGCTACCCCAGCAGGACGTTCAAATTCTCCTCGCCCAGATCCCTGCTTTCCAAAAGCTTGGAGGAATCGCCCATCAGAAGAAAATATCTGTGAGTGAGAAAATTGGCTTCTTGTAACACAATTATAAAAAATCAAATATAAACCTGAGTACCAGTAATATCAGTTTAAAAATAATGATTTCCAGTGGCTGAAACCATAATCCAGGCATGGAACCATATAGATGCATCACATAAAGTTGCCAGAGAAACTATTGTAGCAGGATGCAGTTCCATGAACATTCGGCATAATTGTAATGTCTATGATACTCAGATACCATAAACACAGAGCTCTTGTAAAGGCAACTAGAATGCAATCCAGGCTGTCACGCATCATGTAAACCATAGATGAGTGGTTCTTGGAGACAAACATTTCAATTGACAGCAATATTAGGATTAGCCCTGACAGGATAGGTTGTCAACACAACAGCATGCTCCAACTCATAAGGTAAACAAATCAAATCTTGCATTTTTAATTGTTGTTCATTAACAATACTAAAATAAAAAACACAATAAGTTTGCAGCAAGCTCTCGCTCCTGCACTGCCATGACATCAAACACCCAGCCACAACAAGCCCAACCCAACCACTGTAAGATGTCCAAAGGATGTCCATTTGACATCCATACGCCTCTTATGAATATCCTCTGGATGTCTATTGGATGTAATTCAAATGACATCCTATTAAGGTCACTAATATCGTCTGAAATCAGCCTCAATGTAGCATTGAATATTTCATGTCGGAGACGTCATATCGCCGGGCTGGCTTGAAATGGGCGCCATGCCATCAACGGTGCGAATCGACTCGTTCAACATAAAGACCTATGGTAAGTTCAAAGAATGGTGCCATGCCGTGGATGGCGGCCAGCAAAAGGTCAGCTCAATTGAAAGTGGAAATGTTATAATGTTGGCGAGAACGACAAACTGACGAATCCTTAAATGCGCGTGTCAGCGAGCAACATTCAAAAGAAAAAAACATGGACGCAATGCAATCAGAAAGTAATATATGTGGTTTTTAATCTTTTTTTTCACTTTTTGGCTTTGAATACGCTGCTAACCATTTCGGCTTTAGGCGCCAAATTCAAATCCTCGCCACCGCACCGAGCCGGTTCCAAAGAACCGACTTTATGTGATTGGTTCTCAATACCGGTTCCATAGCCAAGAACCGGCAGTACCAAGAACCGGGAACCGACCCATCTCTACTTTTCTAGAATCCTTTCAAATTTCTTGGAAGGGTATCAACCGCTGAACGGGTGAGTAGATTACTTAACAAGGAGAGGTCGCCAAAGTGATGTTCGGGATCTGAATGACGATGTTATTTCCTGAAACAATATAGGTAAGGTAGAAAAAGTGTCACGGCTTTCTTCCACATAGGCCCGGGTTCGAGAGATATTCGCATGTAAAGATTCCGCGCACCATTACTTCCTTCGACTACTCTCCTACGTACAGCAAGCGGCGTAGCCTAGTGGGTTAAGGCACGAGGACGAGACATTTGATGTATACGTTCGGGGTTTGATTCCCAGTGGGGTCAAATTTTTTTATTCCTTATCATGTTTTAAAATCACTGCTATAATTCATTCCTATTCGTTTATGTCAGTTACTTTGCTATCTTTTATTTTTATATTAGTTTACGAATTTTAAATAGTATTCCGAATGGTTTCCATTTCCACCTGCGCTATGTCTTTGGTGGGTAAGATGTATCGCCAGATTGAGGTGTTGGATTTAATTGCTCTACGCACCTTCTTTCTTTCCTGTGTCTCTCCGGTCCTAGAATACTGCAGCCAAATCTGGTCTACGGCCCCACCTTCTTTATGAAAACTCCCAGAAAGCCCTTTGAATTTTTTTCCTTTCTATTGTCCGCTACCGCCACTTGCCTTTTCGTAACTTCTCCCTCAATAAAATTTGATCCTCTCTTGGCACTGCTACTTTAGCTGATCGCCGTATCCTCAATGACCGGAGACTTTTCTTAAATATCATTAATGGCAAATACAGACCATCTGACCTTCTTTCTTTTTTCCGCTTCGCGTTTCTTCGCGCACGACGAGGTCGAGTGGCCTATTTCATATTTTCACCCCCCGCCTTTCTGTCTCCAAACGTTCTTTTCTATTCAGACTTCCTCCTTCCATTAACTCCTATGCCGAAAGTGTTCCAAATTTGATCCTTTTTTTCATACCTCATACATCTTGCTCCATCACTATCGTAATTTGTCCCCTAGTCCTCACACCACCCGATAAAATTTACTATTCTTTGTTATTTATTTGTAAATACTGTTGAATATTTTTTGTTCATTAATGGTTACGATGCTTTATATTATTAAATTGTTTCTCCTGTTATTGTTTATCCTCTCTAATTGGCCTCGTGCTGTTTTTGGGCTTCATTTAAATAAATAAATATATAATTACCACGCGAACTTGAGGACGCATATAACTACGCATGAATTTCCAGGTAATGTGCTCATCCTCGACCAAGACATTGTTCCCTCAGCCTCTTCTTATATTTATGATCTCAACTTATTCTTCTCACCAAATAGACACAACCAGGTATCCGCATATTCAGTCACCAACCCTAGCCAGGTACCTCCCCTACCCACTATCGCCCGTCAAGTGCAATGACCCTGCGTCCCAACTGCCTGCTCAAGCCGTTCTGGAAGTCTTCTTTGTCTATCTTTCGCACACTTCTTCACACAGTTGGGCCCCTGATACCTCATTGAGGGATTAGCAAGGGTCTACTGCGGAGGGAAGGTTGTCGGGGCGGAACTCTTTGAAGGGCGCAAGAAGATATGTCATAAAGGGGACAGGGTAGATGGAAGGACATTCTGTAGTTAGGGGCGATAAGATTTGTTTAGAAGACAGTGGGCGGGCAGTGGATAAATCGTAATGGAGGGAAAACCCAGTGGAAATGGCGTTATGAATAAAGGAATGTTGAAGTGGAAAAATCCCGTTTTGAACCTTTTTTCAGTGCTGGGAAGGGTTATTCTATTCATACGGCAATGCATGCTAGTTGTTATTGGCCGTCTTTTCCGCCAGTTCCAATCCAGCTTTTGATCAGTGAAGTTGAAGTGAAGCGTAGTTCAAGTATCCTGCAGTAAGTGTAATGCGTTATTTAGTTTCACCTAATTAAAGCGTGGTGGCGTGAGTTTTCGGAATCCAAATGGAGGGTACTCGAGAATTTTGTCTGTCGTCCAGTAGCGCCTCTTCATTGTCAGACAATGAGAATGACACCCTACTATCGGTTTTGCCATCAACTCAAAAGAAAGAAGACATCTCCGGTGCTGTGCGTTGCTTTGAAGGTAAATGAAGTAGTGATTTTGATTGAATTTCTACGCAATTAGATCCAACACCTCACTCTGGCGATACATCTTACCCGCCAAAGACATTGCACGGGTGGAAATGGAAACCATTTGGAATACTATTTAAAATTCGTAAACTAATATAAAAATAAAAGATAGCAAAGTAACTGACATAAACGAATAGGAATGAATTATAGCAGTGATTTTAAAACATGATAAGGAATAAAAAAATTTGACCCCACTGGGAATCGAATGCCGAACGTATACATCAAATGACTCGTCCTCGTGCCTTAACCCACTAGGCTACGCCGCCTGCTGTACGTAGGAGAGTAGTCGAAGGAAGTAATGGTGCGCGGAATCTTTACATGCGAATATCTCTCGAACCCGGGCCTATGTGGAAGAAAGCCGTGACACTTTTTCTACCTTACCTATATTGTTTCAGGAAATAACATCGTCATTCAGATCCCGAACATCACTTTGGCGACCTCTCCTTGTTAGTATTACAATTCACATTAGGCTATACTATTCATTTTATTGTGAACCATGTTTTACCAAAGTGGATTTCTTGAATGTGTTGCCTACGCAGATACCAAGTAGACTTGAGTTAAACTTTAATAAATAATCAGATACTATTTTAGCACTAAAATCAAAAGCTTACTTTTTATTAAATTGTATGTTTACTGTGAAAGCGCAATTCCTCAAGGTCGGAACTCACAATATAATTACAGTAGCCTATTTTAGAAAACCAGGCTTGAGACAGTGCACTTTCGCAAAAATCATAAATGCAAATAAATAAGGTTTTTGCAATTAGCACAATGACATTATCTGATTAGAGCAAGTAATTTGAATAGGAAGACAACAGCTTTTGTCCCATGGTGCCATGACTCGTAATGAGGAACTTGCATGGGTCGTAGATTGCTCTAAAAACTATTTTGAATAGGTCAAATGGATACATTAGCTCGCAAAAATACCTTCAGTTTCTCCATTCAACATCAAAAGAAATAAAAAAATTGCATTTAAAATCGAGAAAAATTTCTCTGAGCCGACCACTGCGCGAAGACACCCGAGCGTTGCCGAGGCCAGGCGTGACGTCATAGGTGCCTAAACAACCGCAGGGAGTTGGAAAATACGCTAAGCGCTTGGTGTAAAATTTGTTTTGAGGGAGTATTTAGCCGCTCATCATCACTTTATTTTGTTCTGTTATTCTTGGGCAAGTTTTCCTATTGCTATTGTGCCTAGATTATTACTTGGGATATTAATAACGCGGCATCGGGATGATGAAGTACAAGCGTTTCACTTCGTGTGTTTTAGTTATCAGAAAAATGGATGATAACGTTGCCACTCGTTCGAATAGTACACCTGAAATTCATCTACATCTACATAATACCCCGCAAGCCGCCTTTAAGGCGTGTGGCATGGGATGTTAGGACACCAGCCTTTTTTTAGGACACCAAAAATTGATGCCATGACCCTCATGGAATTTGCTAAGACAAATTATTGCTATACGTTGGCGGCAAATCGAGTTGTAAAAGAAACTTGTAATACTGGAGGATAACGATCGTAAGCTGTGCTGTTGAATTTGGCAACGCCCGATTAGCGGAGAAGGTAGTCCTATCCGTCCTACGGTACGAATTCACAGCAAAACAGTCTGCACACAATCCACATGTGATATCGCGATCGGTTCCGCTGCCAACACACACACAAGCTACAACCTATTTCAATAATATAGGTAAATCCATAAACAATATACTAGCATATACCATAAAAATATAGCGGGAAATAGGCAAATACTCTTATCAAAAACTGGATGTCACTGTCACATTCTTATATTCATCACATACAACTTACAATAACAGAACTCGTTATGATGAATACAACTATTTATTCACTGATTCACCCTTAAATTAGCCCACACAAGTGACACAGGTGACATTTCTCACTACTATTCGTTGAAATAATGGAATAACAAACTTCACACACAGTTTTTATTTCAATAGCGTGATCGTGAAATGTCATATCTACTGTGACAACGGAGATTAGCACGCCACTGACAACTTTTACACTACTGTTAGACATTTATCGATAGCGTAATAGCACTTTTTACAATTCAATCATGATGGAACACTGACAACTCTTGGCCGATATTTTTCAACCTTGTCAAACTTTGTGCATTTCAACCACTGACACTGTGATTATTAGCAGTAGTTTAACGGGAGACGTCACGTTGAAAATAACACTATTTTGGCACAAAAATGTTCCTAGAGATCTCCAATCAGCGAGCAAAAGTTGCATTGACTGGAATTCACCCCATAATACAAGCACAGACAGTCCTAAACGACGAATTCTCCGGTACCTACGAATAAACGGATGAAGTTATTGTATATAAAAGCTAAGCGGACATCAGTAAACATCAAAATCGTTCTAATTGCATACTTAAATGAATGATATACCGTCGATAACATCAACTTACAATTAACGTATCCCCCTTCCAATGGCCGTGGCTCAGACTCCTACAACGATGTTATTTAGGTATTATATAATTTTTGGTTTAACTGCACCAGTTTTATATTTTATGCCCGTACTCAGATATTAATATTATAAATAATGCAAAATATGAGGGCTTCCAAGCCTCTATCGTCGGATATTTATCTTTAAATATAAAATAATCAACACGTCTAACAAACGAAGCTTTCACAACTGCTGGCAACTATTACAAACAATCACAACAATAGCTTCGCGTGATGTTTAGGCACCTTTGACGTCATCGAGGCTTCGTCGGCAGTGGCTTGGGGGGTGAGGTAGTTTTTCCCGCGCTTTAAAATTCGTAATATTTATCATTAAATATCTCGCGAAGGAAAACTCAGATAAACATGCGGTTTTCTTTGTTGTATTCAGAAAATAATTTTCTGTCCGCCTGTGAAATAAAAAAAATTCATGCAAGTTCCCCATTGTCAAGAGTAAGTAGGTTTACAAACTATGTATGCACCCTCAGCACAATCAATGAATGTGACAAAAGTCTCTAAGGATGCACATTAAAATTTTGAAACTTACGTTAGCCTAGAAAAAAAAATATTTGGGCCATATTGTATTTTTAAAATTGGTCAATAAATTATCTTAATAATAAAATTGATTGTTTGAGGTGTAACTTTGTGAAAGATATTCATTATTAAAATAAAAAAGAAGAACTTTGTGCTTTCACATGAATATTTATTCATACATTTACACGACCATGGTTTCAACGTTAGATGTCACCATCACCTCATTATGATGTTTAACGTTGAAACAATGGTCATGTAAATGTGTCAATAAATAAAATAAACCATGGCCATGTAAATATTCATATGAAAGCACTAAGTTCTTCTTTTTTATTTTAATGTCTAAATGATGATATGCTTAATGTTAAAATGCAATGTATTCAGTAATCTAAATTTCTTTGCTCAACCAAGGGTGACCATAATTACAATATGTCAATCAAGGAGTTTCACTTTTAATTTAGCAGCACACTGAAAACCGATATACATACAGTACACTCCCAATTATCAAGGCTGATGATGGGGAGGGATGGCACGAATAATCAGAAAACATGAATAATCCAAACTTTAACTCAAATATCTTGGAATGTCCATAATTTACCTAAAACAAACAATATATTATTACTTATGCAGTAATTCTGTTATTTTAGAGTGCTTCCCGGACTCATTGAGAGCTTTCTATGCCAGTTCGCGATCTTTTTAGCGGCGATAACATGGCTGTAGTCGTATTATTAATGCTCCATGTAAGGCCTGGTTTTGAAAACCACACATCCATGGCTGCATGATCACGGATACAGAAAAGTGGTTTGCGCAAGTGCTTCAAAACCACTGCTCGACGTTGGCTGCGCACTAAGAAGCTTGGAAAACAAACACGTTACTCCCGTGAATGTAGCAAGAGTACGATCGCTTCCGTTTTACGAAGGGTATTCTAACGGAAATAATAAGCCCGGTGTATCCTAGTATTAATGCAGTAATTCCTGTGATTTTGCGTCCGATTTTATTTAAATAAAGAACGCGGAAAAAATTAAGCGAGAGTGAAAATCATGCATGGATAATCTGCAACCCGGATAAACCTCAGCCGGATAATCGGGAGTCTGCTGTACCTAATAACACTTGCTTACATGATAAAATATTATTTTCCATGAATGAAATCCATAACAGATAGTTTTTAGAGGAATCACATGTACATATTACATGAAAAAAAGAGAATTCAGTCTTAACTTACTTGAATACGATTATTACTCCTGTCAGCGACAACAATATTGCCGCGTTTGTCCACAGCTACTCCCCAAGGCCGGCATAATCTTCCTTCCTCCTCACCTTCCCCTCCCAGGACCATCAGTGGATTCCGTACATTGGTATAGTCTCGAATTCTGAAAGCTTGAACCACAAAAGGACTACCACGGATATGTTTCCCCCGAAGCAGCACATTGACAGTGTGTGTTCCTTCCTGAGTTGGCATCCAAGATGCATTGATGGTGCCACTTACATCTTGCTTAAACTTTTCCACACTCCCATTTATCCATGAACCTACAATAAAATGTTCAAATTATTATAAGAACATCAACTTTCTCATCTGAACATTTAAAATAAATATAACAAACAAATTAAGCTGAATTTAAAAAAAAAGCTGAATAGTGAAGAGGGAAAATAAACAATAACAATATACTAAAGTATAAGAAAAATTATTTCAATTGACAACTCCTTCCATAATTTTTTACAGAAATAGTTATTGGGAATCATCCACAATCAAGATAGAAAAATGGGAAAAATTCTTTTATTTTTAGATTACTGTCCCCATTTGTAAACACTTGAGCACCTAAAATCCAGTCTTTGAAAGGAGAGTATAGAAGAGGAATACAGTTTCAGTAATTTATGATGGAATTCAGGCTAAATATATCCTCTTTTTCCATGGAGTCAGTCTTGGCAATAATGCCAGATTATGAGTGATACCATATTCTCAACAGTAAAATGGAAATCTGTCAACAAAAAAAAACTCAGGCCATCAGCAAGAGTTACTGAAAAGTGTGTTTTTTGAAGTGGTTGGTCCGCGTAAAAAAATCCTAAGGAATTCACTTGAGCACCACGTGAGCACATGGTGTATGACATTGTAGTTTCCATTGCCACACGCTGGTTTGATCCATTCTAGCAGACTACTTTCCGGGATCCATGACCACATCACCATGCATTAGGCAGCAATGGATGTATGGTTCTTGGAAAACAGAGTATCAACAGAAATTTCGCTAGTTTCTTTACCGAGACTCAATTCCACTGAATCTAAGATTTTCCCAAAGAGCATAGCCAGTAGGCAGTTTTTACATGTTATTCCTAATCAGTGGCGGAATCATGAGTCTAAGAGAAAAAAATTTCCATAATGTTGTCACTCAGGTTGCATACACCTGCAGGAAGTTTGAAGTGCATATTTGAAGGTTTGCTTCTCCAGATTCCAGCTGTTAACAGAAATAAGACACACACCAAAAAAATGCACCATTCCTCATCCTACTCAAATGAATTGATCTAGGTTAAGAGCCCCCTGAGTACACGAGACCATTGATCTGAGCTGTTCACAGATAAATTGGAACAAGTTCCATTCTTAATTTCTTCTCAAGGGGAAGAGTTCAGAAAGCCAGAGGCAGAATTTTTCTCCCATTTATTTTTAGTCCCCTACCTCTATACAAAATTTTACATCCCTAGCTCATCTGAAAGTAGTTAGGAATTCAAATCCATCACTGAGTGAGTCAGTAAAGCCAGGGGCTTCATATGCAATGGCCATGCTTTCTTAGTTTCCAGTTGGATTTTCTCATTCCTTCAAAAATCATCACAACAATCCTGACAGTCCCCCGAGTCCACTGCAACTACTCTGTAAGTAGTTCACTCCTTCCACCTACGTAGTAGCTCATCTCATCCTGCAACAATGATTCATATACAGCACATCCATATATCAAACCTTCTCACAATGGTGCCTCCATTTAACCAGTCTCCTTGAATTTGTCATAAGGAAGTTTTACAGTATACTTTGGGATGGTGATTTTATCTAAGAATTTTAAGTGATTGTAAACCAAAAGAGCGGTGCAGAGACTAGTACAGAATTATTTTGTTGAATACTCCTCCCCAAGACTGATTTTAAGTATTGTATGTATTCTTTGTAGCAGGATGCTCGAGTATATCCTTAATATGGTATGTTCTAATTCCAAGAGTTATTTGTTCATGTAAGCAAATATTCATTCTTCTAAATACATGTATCCATGTGACTACATTTATTTCAGCATGGTTCTTCACTGATCACTCAAATTCAACCCTTGAACGAGTAAAGGATTCTTATATTGTTCATTGTGAGTGCAGTTGCAGAGTTTGATTCTCACAAATTTAATTCCACCAGCCAAGTTTGACTTTCCACTCGACTCCAGGAGTAATTACTATAGTTTACACCAATTTTCTCTTATGTACAAAGCCTCTTCGACAAAACAAGATCTCAATAGTCAGCCATGCATTTCTAAACCCATTTTATGGGTGCTATATCATGAAATACTACAGTGGAACCTCGTTAAAGCGAGTACGTGCTATAGCGAGACCCACGCTATAATGAGAGATAGCCGATGCACCGTCAATTGACCCTATAATAAGCGTGTTAAAAATTCGTTTTTAAGAGACCCTTTCGGTGTTGGCTCTCGCCATAGCGAGGGTTTCACCGCCGGAAGACTTTCATCAAGACTCATTAACCTCTGTAACTGCTAGCGATCTGTTAGAAATGAAGTTAATGGAGTGCTCAGTCTCGAATTTATGTGGTAAACTGTCGTTCGATAAATATAATGATTGACGAAACAATGATTTCCATGATTTTTATTCAGTGCGGCGCTTATAAATTGTTTGAATAGTTAGTCGTTATTTGAGTAAGGAAATTTAGTGATGCAAAAAAACATCACCTTTCGTCTGGATTTATGCTTACGTTTATCGGATAGATGTTTATCTGTCGCCGCACCACTCCTGTTCCTGTATATCTGTTTGCAACAGGTATATTGGCTATTATTTGCTCCACCTCCGGTAAAGCGACAATTCGCTATAGCGAGTGTTTATTGGTGCACCGTGGGGTGTCGTTATATCGAGGTTGCACTGTATTAAAAAATGGGGAGGACCTTATTCGGAGATGTATGGTGTATAATTAGCATCTAGAGAACATGAATAAAACATGAAAATATCATCTTACCATCAGGATTCTGCACTTTTATGGTGAAGGCATCACTTGGAATGTCAGATAACTGGCCCAAATGGTCTCGCATTCGAACTTCAAAAGCTGCTGAGTGACCCACAAGAGCATGTTGAAGGCCCTTTCCAGATGCCACAGTGAACATAGAATAAGCAGAAGAAATTACCCGTCCAGCTGTTGTTAAGGCATGAAGAATGACTGAACTATCCACAGGTGATTGGAAAGCAATATAATCATCTTCACATGGTTTTAATATTTCTTCCACTGATACAAATGTTCTCTGCTGGGGTGGTATAGCATTCGATGCTCGAGACTGAGGGCCAATATGGGATGAGTTAGGATTTAATATGAAGTTTAGGATGACATGTGCATCAGGGGTTGAGAGGGGAGATCCAGGTGAGGATGGGGGAGGGAGAGCGATGAGGCGATTGAGGGCCTGTTGAAGTTGATTGGCACGCTCCGACAAGGACCCCTCCTTCAAAGTCTTCACTTTTTCAACAGATGCGATTAAATCATTCTGATGCTTAATTACAGCCTCTGAAAGACATCGGGCAAAGGTGCGAATCTGCAAGAAAATTAAAAAATCATGCTATTTAAGGTTGAACAAAAAAATACATGCACATTAACAAATTAAAAACTAACCATAACAATTAAATAAATGCAATCAAAGCAAGCTGAAGCTGAAAGGAATGGCAACTGCTCGATGGAACTTTGCATGTTTTCCAATGCAACAAAAAATGCACACTACATGGGATTTATGAGACAGTGAAAATATTAAAAGATGGTGTCTCACTTTGCTTCATTAACACAGTGACTCAAGCAAAACGGCAAAAATGGTTGGTTCCATTCTTTGCAATTCTTTTCAATTCGACTGGACATTAAACTCTCCTATGCTCAAATCTGAAATTTCTCGTATGAGACTGAACTTGCACGACTGATCTCACACTACTAGAGCTCGAGGTAGAATTCCCTATGCCCAAAGCATCTTCAAAGAGTGGTGTGCGAGGGAGGGAAGATTCTTGTCTGGCAAAAATTTTCCCTCCTTCCATCAATCTTCCCTTTGGAAGAAGACATGGCAATGTCGGTAGGGTAAGACTGGCAGACAGCGTGCACCCAATTCTTTCTGCATGCATCCTTTTTTTCCAGGAATTCAGCTTTGTTGCTAATGACGTTCCACAAGCATTCCTCTCCGCATGGGGCGAAGGGCAAGATATGAAGCTATGGTAGGAATTGACCATACAACTCTATTCCTGCAGGGTAAACAAATTGTGGTGGGAGTGTAGGAAGGTGAGAGCATCAGGTTGTTATACAGTGTGTTAATTCGAGATGATATTTCATGAAGTTCATCTTGTAGGGTGCAATTGTTGTTATTTTTTTCTTCTGTAGAAAATTGTATTTTAGGAATGATGGTGATTTTTTACTGGCAAGTAATTATTTATATGAGATTCAAGTATTTTGGTTAGTGTTATAATTTCTGTTGTTGTTTATTGACTTAGTGGTTTATTGATATGTTATTATTTGCTATCATAATTCTGTTCTGCAAATCTTCAGCATATGTAGGCACGTACCTAAAAGGTGCTTGTTGTGTTTCTATTGAATTGTGCAATAAAATATTCGACTATATACAAATACAAATTTGGCATGGTTTTGGTAGAAATTAGTGAAACTTAAACCGTGAATCCAAAAATGTACTACGATAGGGAAGTGCACTAGTGTTTCAAATGCACCAAACACATTTTTAAAATTAGAGTTCAGAATAACATAATGTCGTAAAACCACAGTTTAAATCTTAATAGTGAATATTTGATTCGAGATGACCGTCTGAAATATGGAAAAATTCAAAGGCCGCGAAAACGGGTGTCCATGTTGAATATCGGCCGTGACGTCACAAGGCAGTAGCAGAGGGCAGCTTCTACACCGTTTAGTTCTACCACTATTATTGCATAGAAAAATTACAGAATTTGAGGGTATCCGTTTTTTGCTGTCATAAAATATCTTCAGATTATATATGTGGCTGCTTCTCTTTTGAGTAAACGACTTCATCATTGCGTAATATATTAATATTCATTTACGTGTCAACTTCAAGTTTGGAAAGAGTAGTACGAATAGCACATTGAATCTTTAATAAATGCATGATGGCATTTATTTTTCGCTGGGTATATTTTGGCACAATGCCGTTTATCATGCCACAACTTTTTTTGTAAAAACCGAGTCAAACTAATAAACCTATTTCAGACGTTTGCTGCAAGACTTATTCGTTGCGTATGTATTCACGCCGGCCGGAACGTTCGCCCTTCGCTACTAGAATCAAGGGATGTTAGCCTTATTTCCGAGCTGGCTGGTTGTTGCAATGGTTCGCTGTCCAGGATGGGTTCAAGAAAAGATAATCTTGGTTGGGAGAAGGAAAATTCCAACGATTTATAAATGGTATACCAAACTTTGATGTATTTATGGTTACTGAAATTTTGAATAAGGAGGACAGGTTCAACGCTCCATAGAAATGCGAGACGTTAAGGCTAACAAGGGGAGACCGCGTACCTTGCTGCATCTTTTTCAATTAGGGCGTTAGTTAGGCTGTAATTAATTAATTTTCATGCGTTACTTTTTACAAATTATATATATATATATATATATCCAAAATATCCTCATTCACCCAATGGGTCGGTTGGGGTAGTGGTAGAGTGCACGAGTCATAGAAAGATATTACCCGAAAGACCGTGGTTCGAGTCCACGTCATGGCATTATTTTTTGTTGCCTTTATTGTGATCATACGGCGTCTAGTTTATCATTAATTATAATTGCAGCAATCGTCGACGTGAGACAATTTTTTTATCGTCATTATGGCGTTTAGGTATTTTAGCAGTGTCATTACAAACGCCGAGATACGATGACTACAAGGGTTGGTGTGCGCTAAAATGTTAATTTTTTCTTTGCTTATACTGACCAACTTCCACATTAAAAATGAAAACCACTCTTGCAAGAGCACATAACATTAAAGGCTCGCGGCAAGCAACAATATGCGTACAGGCATAATTAATAAGAACACAAAGCGAATATAAAATGCCATATATCTCGAACACTTGTAATTCACATTACTCCAAAGGGAGTTTACTTACTCAGTACATACCTCAGTACCTTGTACTCAGTACCTACCAGTTTACCTCAGTAGCAGTGCTAAAAGAACCATTCTGAAATATAATTTCAACTAACAAATAGGATGAAATAAAAGTTGATAACCCTGGACCGGGCGCGCTGGCGTATAAAATACGTCAATCTTTGAAAACCAAGGATTTCGACATTGTACGTACATTCTGGGCTATAATGGTCTCGTGTATTCTTACAATGTACTTTGACGGCCTCTATTGCGAGTTTTCAAAGTTCGAGGTATTGTAGCTAATTTTTTAGATCAGCAAGATGAACCCGTCACCAGTGGAGTACAAATTACGCCGCGCGACCTGCCGTGTACCTTTATATCTGTATCACCTATAAATGTACTAATTTCAACAAATAAAGATTAACTTTAACAAAAATAGTTTGTTATCATATATGCACATATCATGAGCAAAGTACGCATTTTGCCCGGTCGTGTAAAAAAACAGTCGCGCCATAATTCTTTAACCAAACTACTTTCAGTTTATAAATTACGTAGGTCTACGCGGAAGATGCTATATTTTGACTCAACACACTTTCTGATGTGACTGAGGTACCTGTTAAGTAAATTATTATAATATAAATATCAATTTGATCTTACAATACCTTCAAATGATCTTCAAAACAGAATATCATCGATAGGTAAGAGTCAGGAGCAGCCTTGAACCATTTATTCCGTATAGCTTGTGCTTAAGGCACGGGAATGAATATCTCCTCCAGGCTTTTGTTTCGACGTCGAGATGAAATTTGGAACAAAAAATCATTTATAATTCTATTTTGAATTCATGTTTTCGGTACTAGACGACATTTTTAGGAAGCAAACTCCACCGATTCCCGGAAACTCTCGCCGCGCTAAAGAAGGCGACGGAATACAGCGATACTCCACTGGTGACTACTGCCTTGTGACGTCACATCTCAATCAAGATGGAGGCACTGTGTTTCAGCGCAACATGAAATTTTCCGACTTTCAAAACGTTTTAAAGTGCATACCCCAGATGCAGAAAATAAAAGTGACTATACTAATGTTTCTTTTTTAGGCTAAACTTTCAAATTCAGCAATAAAAAAAAATTAGTGCACTTCCCTATTGATAAACTCAGAAGCTTGTGTCTATCAATAAAAAAGTATTATACATTCTAAGTTATCTCAATAAATCCTAGCTAAATCCTTATTTGGCCAATATATTTTGATGAATTTATATTCTCCCAATGATAAGGGAGATTTTCAATGCCACACAGAGCAAGGAATTCGTTTCTCTCCTATCTCCACTTCTTCAATATCAGCAAGTAATTGCAGTCTCACAAATGCAACAGCCATTTTGCTACATTCTCGTGCGTGCAAAGAGAATTTTCACCCAGGTTTGAGGGAGTGAGTGAGTTTACTGGTTCGGCAAACCAAATTCATTCGCCGGTCGAAAAAAAGTCACATGACCCATACGAAACCCTTTCCTCACATGCGAATGAAAACTCAGGCATATGCCACCTGCTGGCAATAATGTGTTGAGTGCATATTTAAAAAAAGTTTTTGCAAAATTTATTTTGCAAAAAAATAATTTTAACCCTAACATTATAGATACTTTCCTTTCTTTGTCAAATGTACCTTTAATAAATTCTATTAATCTAAAATTTTCCCAACTAGCCAATATTATTGTCTTTTTATTCTATCCAGGATTAATTGTGTGATAAATACAATTTTAAAATTTTCATGCCATTGGCTCTACTTAAGTAACAAATGCTCATTTTAGTTACCTACAATCAATGAGTAGTACAAATTGTACAACCTGAATAAATATGTATTGCTGTTATGCACGCATACCTGTGCAGTTGCTAATGCTGCTCGAGCTGTTACACGTTCTGAGGTAGCTCTGGTATCTGCAATAGCTTCTTCAAGGGCAGCAATTGCAACATTCCTGGATTCTGAAAACATGCTTCCATGTTTACCATGAAAAGCTGGTAAACCTTCAGTGGATGTTGGGAATCCTCGATGATTCAATGTTGAGTGCCCAACTGGTGCACTTGATCTTGACCCCTTGACAGAAGATGCCGAGGATGTTACTAGATGATGTAGCTTGGCTTCTATATCAGCAATTGGACGGGAGAATAATGACTCAATAGAAGTCACTTCAACTGGAGGCTGGATATCAGTAAACTTTCCCCCTTGCTCTAAATTAAGAAAATATAAGACAAAGAAATTGAAATAAAACACATACACTTTTGGAATGAAAATTATAAATTATTTCTTTGTTAAGAGTTTAAAAAAATGTAGCTCAGTAAAAACTAAAAAGATGTAGAAATCACACTTTATATTAAGGAAAAATTGAAGGATTGACTCCAAGACTGGCTTCATGATTTTTTCACTCCATCAATGTTTCCCACTACTTAAGAATTGCCAGCGACATCAAATTCCCATCTAAAATTAAGAGGTAACTCACAATGATATCCAGAAATTCACTCACCTGAACGATGGTGGCTAGATATGTGCTCCTTACATAGGCATACTCTTTGATGAGCTACTAAACAGCTTTCACACAGAGCTTCATCTCCACAATCCCTGCACTTATCGATAAACAATGTGCTCTCACTGCAAACAGAGCAAGTGTGCATGGAAGATCTTGAGGGAGAATTGCGATGATCACGCAAAAAACTACTGAAAAGCGGTATTGAGGTATCTGGGAAGCTGGGAGGTGATTGGCCATTGAAGGAATGTACTGGAGTCATGGACCTCCCATTGTCATTCAAGTATGTGCCATATGAGGAAACAGGGCTCGGAGGAGATGACTGCTGAAGAAGGCTGTGGAACTGATGGTGATGGATGAGAGTGGAGCCATTGCTACTATAGGACGAGGATGCTGTGGAGGATGAAGAGGAGAGCGGAGGGTGGGGAGGGGAGACAGGAGAGGAAGAAGGGCGAGATGACGATGGTATTGGCTCAAAGGGACTGATGGAGCACCCCATGCCAGAAGTTGACTGAGCCATTGGCTTGGGGTGATCTCGATATGTGGTGGTCATCCTGTAAATGAAAAGAAAAAGAGGTCAATCAATAGCTCCATCAATGGTGCAGCTTCAACAAGCTACAAGCTAAATCATTCACCAGCTAATAAATGAGACCTCCAGTCCTATAATTAAATTAGAGATGTATGCAGATGATGAGTGAGATTAATAGAAAAACAGTAAACAAAAATGTATTGTTCCAACCATTGAAATTAAATTTATATCCACTTGTCAATTTCCACATTCTCTTCTCACCTTCATTCAAAGAAAATTTAAAGGAAGGCTCTTCAAAAATGATATTGGTAAGTTGACATATATGAGAGATTAAACTTTTGAGCAAGTCCAATTTCCAGAATGAAGTCAGTATATAGTATAGGTGATCAGCGAGAACATAACATGGACTGACTGAGGAATAGGAGGGAGGGAGGGTGGTTTCCTATTATTTTTTTATTGCCTAGATCGAAAGATTATTACTCCTGGAGTAAGTATTTCACACTTTTAGATTTTTAAATGACGATACATATTTTTCAACATTAAATGAAAAGTGAAAATTTTCAAGCGCACGAAAACGTGACGGCTAAGTATGAATGCTGGGAAAACCCTGTGTGATGTCGTTCTGGTTCCCTCTGCCGCAAGTGAGGTGACCTTGGGGTGAGGCTTTGAGCACTGATATGATGCAGGATGCTAGCAGTGATCAGAGTACCCTGCTAGCAGGTAGCACTTGGATTAAATAAGGATTATTAATACCTTATCAAACGAAGGAAACTTTCCGACCATAGGCAGTTTTAATAGGTGATTATTAAGACATGTTTCCCCAAGCTCTGTGCCTCATGCATGCATTGGTAATCTCAGACGATGTAAAACTCCTATCTACTCCTATAGAAACTAGGTCCCTGTGACATCACGTGGAGTGGCATCGCATGGCCGCCAATCTGGGCTTTTTCAAATGAGGATAAAATTGACCATTGCCATTCGCCTAAACTGGGGTTTCTAAAACCAAATAATTTTTATATTATGAATACACTAATGGTGGGTAATGAATTGCAATCAATGCCTTTCGTTTTCTTAGATGAAGGAAACTACCCTATTACAATAAAGGTAGAGGATGAAGAGAAGGGAGAAGTATTGACAGATTACTTTTAGGGGATTTTAAAATCTAGATACCAGAGGCAAAGCTGAATTTGATAATACCTAAAATGACTCCAGTTAATCATTAATTATGAAAATTTGCTCAATCACCCATGCTATGTCCCAGAGATCAATTGTAAATAACATTAAGCCTAAATTTCCATTTAGCACATAGTATTTAAGTATTTTCAAGGTTTGAGAGCTTGACCGCTAGAGTATACATTCCAAATGACCAGAAGACATGTGCACAAATGCAAAATCTACAGTTGACTCAACATAATTCTTGAGCCCACAGAGCCCTAGCTTCTCACTTAATTTTGAATTTTAGACAAATGACCCAAGAGGGCCAAAATGGCACGAGGAAATCAAGACAGCCTGATTCTAGGCCCAAGAAAAAGTATTGGAGGTCTTTGGGTAATTATAATAACATTGAGTTTAAATACTTATTTTGTGAACCTCCTCATTAAGAGAGCAAATCAACTTCAGTCAAATGATTTTATGCTACTCCAACATTAAAAAAGAGAATAAAGTACTATTCTCCGAACAACTTAAATTTTAAGCCAGGAAAACATTGTGCATAAGGAAAAAGCCCATGGCCACAGTTAAATAAAAGGCTTCAGAAAAGAAGGCCTGAAATAATCTGCAGCCCAATGTATCATAAAAATGGGTACAGCAAGGATGAAGTTAGCCATGAAAAAATATTTGACATAGCCGGGATCCAGGCCTGGATCCCCTAATTGCTGGTCAGGCATGTTAGTCAGTCACACCGCCAGTTTCTCAGAGCCAACTTCTGGATGGGTTTTACTGAACAAGGTGCTGAGTCACAAGTCCACAATTTGGCACATGTAGTGGAGGGCATGCTTACTAAACAAGTCTTTTCTTTTAAAAATACCGATTAATAATTAGCTATGGTTCCTTAGTTAATAGCTATTAACTGTATATTACCTCTTTTATATGTTGTCAAGTGCTGCCCGTATCAAAGCCTGGCTATCACGTAGCAGGCGCGAATTGCACAATTAACAGTAATTTTCTCATAAACTGGAGCAAGTGCTTACGCAGAATGAGAATAAGTGTTATTTCATTATCTCACAATGGTTCATTCTCGTATGCGTTTCAGCTGTTCTCATCATTATAATACAGAATTTTAAATGCACTGTCGTGCATGTCCGATTGTGCAAGCACATGTCATTATTCACAATTTATACTGGTGGTTTTAGTGCGAATAAGAATTGATTATTAATAGCTTTTGGTAGAGGAAGACATGTTAACATGCCTTAGTATTTCCATTATGACATCAGAGAGAAGAATCATGTTATCTGTGTGACTGAACGGTGGCAATAATGCATGGAAGAGCCTAAATGGATGATTGATGTTTACGAGCATGCCCCAGTAAGCCACTTGAACGTGTATGAATTAATCGCGGTGTGAGCTCTGTGATGATATCCATCGCCAACCCTCGAGATACGTGGAACAAAACTCTAAAATACTCTTCCGGCATCTCGAAGAGATTGTTGACATCGCGTATCTGCCGCTGAAGTATGCGAATCTGTTGCCTCCATTGACGTTTATGCTCATGCAACAGTAGCGGATATATGTTAAGAGTCTCCATTCTCCTTAATAAAAATGCTAGCAGATAACAAAAACATGATAATAGTCAAACCCTCAGTGCCAGGTTTAACTTCTAAATATGATCGGCACATATATCATCAATTCAATACACGGATGCAAGTTTAACTTTATGCATTAATTTTATTTATTTTTAATACATTTTAACTATGGGAAGTGAAAACATAAAATAGCTACCATCATAATTAATGAATAATTAGCTATTAATAAACAATCATAATGTAAATTCATAATGAAAATTTTAAGTGCATTACCGCAACGAAGCAATCATAGGCCTTCTTGTCCGTGAATACTTCCGCAGACAAGGTAGTCAACATCACTAAAAAGTTTCTGAATCGCTCCAGCATCGTAGCTGTCAGTAAATTGATGAAATCTGCTCATGACGGTTATATGACATTTACAGAATCAAGATGCATTATTGCATCTTGTACAATGGGTTAACAAGCTTGCTTCTAATAAATATTTTTGTTACTGTTGGACTCAAACAATTGTTTATACTTGATTAATAAATTAGCAATTTTTTCTCTAATTTTCACCTCCTGTTTGCTGGCTCTTAATGCTTGTTAGAAATTTTCATGGTCACACTTGCTCTTTTGTGAATTATTTTATTTTTTCTCTTTGAGTAAATGTTTTGCTATCTGTGCATTCTAGTTTCCAAATATTTATTAAAGCATTAGATCAATGGAATTGAGTATCTTATTTCTGTAAATGTTCAAATATCACTTTTTTTCACAGAACTTTAAAACAGAATAAATTCCCTCTGAATTAAAAAAATAAATAATGTAATTTTTATATTTTGCATAGGTGCACCTTATACTGAAATGTTATTAGGTGGATGTGGGCCAGAAAATCAATATATTTAAGTCATGTATGACGGTTTGTAGATACATAGTATATTTCATGGATGAGCATTCAGACTTCCAATTTGTAATGCACACGTATACATACGCCGTGAGGAACTTTTGAAGCACTTATAAAAGAAATAAACAGAGGTAATACAGATGCAATACAAATGCTGTGTTGTCTTGGAATTCTAGAGTACAAAAAGATACACAGGCATCACAACAGTTATTATGCAGAAAATTTTAATAAAAAAACACATGAATGTGAGACGAAGTTAACGATAGGAGAAACTGACTGCAATAAAGCAGTGGGACCACTGAAGGGTCTCTTGGAGAACAACTGCTCCCGACATTTCAAAGTTTGTGTGGTGACGATTCTTGCACCAGTGCGGAAGCAGACTCAAGAAACAGTTTGGAGCTAATACAATCCAGGGTAAGATACAAGAAGTGTAGGAGTAAAAGCCAACTCAATATACTGCTTTAAAGGGAGCAAAGGAGTGAATCAAAATCATGCCATATCGGGCTTCAGTTGATACTGCAAATCGTATAGAGATAAATGGTTAAAAATGAAATAAGAATACGACAACACACAGAATTGGACCCTCTACGTAAACTGCAAACGATAAGTAACCCATCCAAAAGACATTACATTTAATTATGTGATTCCGCAATATATATAATGCTAATGATCATTAGGACGTGAAAGTTTTCAATTTAAACTGACGCAAAAACACTGCCATTAAAAAAATGTAAGCATACAATAATAACTCATTTCTTCACAAGAATACATGACATTCGCCAATGAATTATCCTCGAAGCTTCTGGCCCTCAAGAATGTCCTACAAATACATTCATAAACGCCTGAACAGCTTGTCATCATTCGTCAATTTGACCATATGCATCATAGGAAGAAACTAAATAGTGGTTGCGACAACAATAAATATTTGTAAAAATTCTCTCAGAAATGAATATCGATTAATCACAGAACGCAACATCTTCGCAACCCTGCGCATTTCCAACCAATCAATAATGGCTGCCTTGTCAGTCAAAAACTTTCTCTGAAACTGTCGATGCTAATATCACATCTCGAAAGTTAAAATAAACTATATGGCACCAGTATTCCTAATGAATTAATGCGAATTATTTTTCAAAAGAAAAAAAATTTCATTAAAATCAATTATATATTAAAAATATATCTATCAGAGTAACATTTCTCGTGATTCGAAACACGCATGATTTTATTTCTCTTTTCAAAACAATTACACCAGTCACGAATAAGACAAGAGTTTCGGCAAATGCATGGACATGGAGAAAAAATATGGCAGACCGCAAATTGGCTTCATTCTAGTTAGGGTAGTTGCGTAAGGTCAAGGACCGCGATGCGTCAAAATACGACATATACGTGCGAAATTCTACAGATATTGACATATGAGAATGGTTACTCTGAAACCAAAACTAATATAGTAAAACTTTTAAAATAATATTTCCACTTAAATTACCTTCAAATGGTCCTTTTATAATATGTCTTCATTTCATTCGTTTGCAAATGTTTGTGGTTCTTTCTTCGGTAGCAGTGACTTCTCTGCATAACTTACGAGTGACTCAGAATAGTTTTACTCCTAATATCATTAACTGTAAATAAAACTCTTCATACAAACAACCAAACACCGATACATAGGAACAGCTATTTAGCTACCATGTCCTGGGTCAACAAGTTTACCATTACGCCATATGCTGATTTTTTTTCTCTGACGTAGGTCGAGAAAAGTGCACGTGACCACATTCAGCCAATTGCATGCCTTATCTAATACTACATCTCAGCCAATGAAAGAAACTGTCTCATAGTGAGGAATGGAAATTTACTTGCGGCGGGAGTGACAAAAATTTATTAACTGATGAGAATGAGCGGAAAGATATTGGAAAATTATGGTATTTTTATCATCTAATTATGTACTGTAGAAACGAAATGATTTAAAAATTATTTAATCATCAATAAATTCAGAATTTATTCTTTAAAAATAGTTGAAATTTCAAAACATTTTCAGGAAAAATCCCAAAGAATAAGCATTATATATTGCCATAACGCGCTTGATTGTCGTATTTAAGAAGGATTATTGCATCCGAGATAATGCCACTTAATTTTAAATTATAATTAAATAAATAAATTGCTGAAAGTTATGATGAATTGCTCCAATACCCACACTCAAGTCATCCATAAAAAATGTGGAAGAAATAAGTGATTCCAAGCGCATAGTGCCACTGGAGTGCAAATAAGTTATAGATTGAAGTATAGTTTTTACTAACTTTAGTGGCTAGTATTTTAAGTTCTAGATGGGTGATATTTTCATGGAATTTAAATCTCAACTCTATTTTTCAAGTTTTATAAAATTTACTTCTCTGTCTACTATGATTATTTCTGAATTTTCTTGGGTAGGTTAAACTACTGATAGTGTAATAGCTTTGCTCGATTTTAGATAAATATTAGAAATTGAGTGAGAAACGGCCAAATTGGTGACCTAATTCTCCAAATTTCACCTTAGAAAATATGTATACCAAATAAATGAATAAATCATAGATAACTTTATAATCTATTAATAACAATTATATTTTATAGATATGAGTAAATACCTGCTATCACCATCAATCCTAGGATTCACATTGCCAACGGAAAATAATTACCTGAAGTGGGAATCAAACCAAGACCTAGGTTGTGCTGTCTGCCAAACATGACTTTAGGAACTGTTCACACGTTTACTTTTCCTTTCCTATCCATTCCTGGGAGGCAAATTGCACATATGCAAAAGACCAGAATTGAAAGAAAACAGAAAAGGAATGCTTCCAATTTTGCTTATGAATGGAAAGCAATGTTTGGCTTAGCTGGATTGCCAACATGACATGACTTGATTGGAAAGGAAAAAGCAACGTGTGTGAATAGCAATTTAGCTTAAGGTTCAACACAGCAGGTGGTGGGTTCTTAGTAATCCATATTCTCATGTATTACTATCCTTGATTGACCGTAAGGGCCTACCACTTACCGCCAAAAATTTTGGTTAACTGCCATTATGTATCTATGGAACCTGGAAAGCATAATTGTTTGTGTAGTAGGTTTGTGGCTCGGAAAGACTATAAGGTCTGTGATTCCCAGCCCAGGGGGATTTTTACCATGGCAATTGATGCGAATTTCTCTTCCATTAATATATCACAAACTAGGGATTGGTTGGACCTAGCTCTCCACTAAACTCTTCTGTAAGCTTGTTTTTTCATATTTATGTCTTCGCTATCTAATCCTAGATATCAATAATAATAATGCCTTTATTCATTCATGCCATGTTAAATAATAGGTACATGAGAATGTTGTCAGAAAAAAAAATGAAAACAGTTCATCATTTACATACACATTTAAAAATATGAAATCACATCACTATATTCGTAAAATTTTTTTACTCACATCACTAAATTCGTGAAGTCATAATATTCCTGAATGGAATACAATGGATTATTGCAGAGATATAACTTATAATAGACTTAAACCTATCAATTGTGAGACTTTACATTAGAAGGAAGCCTGTTGAAAAAATTTATGCGGAAGTTGTCAGAATTGTGGTAGGTCTTTACGGCGCTCAGTTCCTAAATTATTTTTGGATCTGGTGTCATGTGCATGAATCTGAGACCTAGTTGGGTATATATGTATGTTCTGTTAAATATGTAGTAATGTTTGGAGAATATACTGACCATAGATAGTCAGTATGGGCATTTTTTTTAATTAGACGTTGACAGGTCTCTTTACGCCCTGCACCACACAGGATCCTTAATGCCTTTTCCTGTAAAATTAATACTGCTTGAGCATCGCCAATATGCCCCCACAGTCTGATGCCATAAGTTATAATACTGTGGAAAAAAGCAAAGTATGCTGACCTTAGGAAGTCATCGCTCATACAATCTTTTAATTTCCTAAGCAAGTAAAGGGCCTTAGACAGCTTCTTACTAATCTATAAGATATGATTTTTCCATGTCAGTTTACCATTAAAATAAAAACCTAAGAGTTTCACAGGTTCATTGTCAATCTCAATTCTTTTAAACTGCATAGAAGCAGCTGAGTTTTGTCCGTGTTTAAAAAAAGGCTGTCGGCAGCAAACCAGCAGTTGGCCTCAACTAAAGTTCTCAAAGAAAGTGAGCTCATTTCCCTGTGATCTTTGCACTTCTGAAAAAAGGTAGTATTGTCAGCATACACCACACTACCAGTGGAAACATTAAAAGGAAGGTCATTAATAATTACAAGAAAAAGAAGAGGACTGACACCTGTGGCACTCCATGTTTCACTGTCAGGAAATTAGACTGGCCACCATTACAGTAGACAGCCTTTCGTCCTGAAACTGAGTTCATTATTTTGGAAACCATAATACTGTAGTTTCATCTTAAGAGTGGAATGGTCTACACCAGGGGTCTCCAAAATACGGCCTGCGGGCTGGATCCGGCCCGTGGAGGCCTTTCATCTGGCCTGTGCACTCGTTTCAAGTATTGAGCATTGTATACTTCAGTATTCGGCAAATTTGCTATCCGGCCCACAGGGCCATTCGGAACTTGGAATGTGGCCCTTGCGGCATAGTAAATTGGAGATCCCTGGTCTACACAATCAAAGGCAGAGGTTAAGTCACATAAGGTAAGGGACAGGCATTGTTTATTTTCATAAGAATCCATAATTTGTTTAACTACTGATTCAGCGGTTATTTCAGTAGATATCTTGTCCTACATGTCATTCAAGGCTTTTCTCTGCCATCCTTCCCATATCCACTTCCTCTTCAATGGTTGCCTTCATTAGACCATTATACTTCATGGAGTAGCCATGCAGTTTTCCTGTCTTATTCTAAGAGTGTTCAACAGAATTCTCTTATCTTCCATTCTCTTTAGCACTTCCTCATTACTCACACTCAGCTTTTCATTAAAATGTCGTCCTTCAGAAGTACAACATTTCAAATAATAACATGAAAGCTTTGAATTGGCATTAATAAGACCACAATTCAGAGTAATCAAAGAAATATAAAAGGAGACAAGATGCTGAGTGGCAACAGTAAAATATTTATTTAAACAAGGTATTTACTTAGTTGAAAATTTTAAAGTTGATGCAATGAAAAAGTATACTAAAACTGCAGAAATCCATCAATTCAGACCAAAAATCCAAAAGAAATATAATCTTCCATGATAAATACAAAAAATAAATACCCTAAACCACATGGAAAGACGATCTTACAATATTTTATTTGATGTGAAATTTTTCCAGTCTTTAACAAAGGACTGAGCAATTATCCATTTATATCACAAGATAAGTCAATTAGCCAATGAAAAACCAATTCTTAAAAAACTAGAGTATAGGTAGATTATTACATCGTCGTAACTGGTGACTATCTCCAAAAACACCAAGAACAGTCGGTGATGGAGTTTTCATGTCACGATAGTGAGTACATTGTGCCAAGTAAGCAATCACATCCTGGTGTGACATCAGTTCATATTCCTGAGTTAAGAATTGATTATTTTCTCCTCTGAACATCCACATTTTATGCCTGAAAAAGTTTCATGCATTACTTCATACACTTGAGAGATATGGAAGAGTATTAATTTAAATTCATAACATCAAAAGAGCTCTTACCCTTCACAAGTCCATTCATCATACATATTCTTATACTTTCCATTGTCAGCATTCAATTTACTTGTTATGTTTGCCACAACTTTACCCACCTGAAAAAATGATATCACTTAAATTACTTGAGAAATCAAAGTACTTAAGAAACAGACTTTCATTTTTAAAAACATTTGAAATGCTGGATTCAAAAGAAGTCCATGCAATGAAGCAGAGGCACTATCTTCCGCAATTTGAAACTGGTAAGAAAACAGGGGCGTCCAATATCTCAAAAAATATTTTTCAGTGTGTAGTGTGCATCAGTGGAGAGAATATAAAATAGGGTGGCAAACTTATAACATTATTGGAGAAGAAATTGAATTTTAAATGCGTTTTCTCTCTGAATGAAGCCATCAATAACCTCAAAAATTTTCACCATTTGCCATGAAACTTTGATTGTAATTATACAGGAAAGAGTGCATGTTACCAAAGGCATTACTTAGAAGTGAATATAAATAAATCAACTTTTTTCACAATATACAGTGCAACCTCGATATAACGACACCCCACGGTGCACTAATAAACACTCGCTATAGCGAATTGTCGCTTTACCGGAGGTGGAGCAAATAATAGCCAATATACCTGTTGCGAACAGATATACAGGAACAGGAGTGGTGCGGCGACAGATAAACATCTATCTGATAAACGTAACGGTAAATCCAGACGAAAGGCGATTTTTTTTTCATCACTAAATTTCCTTACTTAAATAACGACTAACTATTCAAACAATTTATAAGCGCCGCACTGAATAAAAATCATGCAAAGCATTGTTTCGTCAATCATTTTATTTATCGAACGACAGTTTACCACATAAATTTGAGACTGAGCACTCCATTAGCTTCATTTCTAACAGATCGCTAGCAATTACAGAGGAGTCTTGATGAAAGTCTTCCGGCGGTGAAACCCTCGCTATGGCGAGAGCCAAGAACGAAAGGGTCTCGTAAAAACGAATTTTTTAACACGCTCATTATAGGGTCAATTGACGGTGCATCGGCTATATCTCGTAATAGCGGGGGTGTCGCTATAGCCCGTACTCGCTTTAACGAGGTTCCACTGTAACTATTATAGGATGTACATTTACTTTTTTATGGCCCATTTCTGATATTAATCAAAATTTATTCCTATGGAATTAAGCTTGATTAACTTAATATTTTAATCTGCTACAAATATGTGCATAGTATCTACTAGCTTAATTATAAACTTACTTCTTTTAATCTAACGGAATCAGCGAAATGTACCTTCTGTAATAACTATGAAGAAATGGCCTGGCACTTGCTAGCAAAATGCAATAATCTGTCAGTCACTAGGGGTCCTCTAATTGATAAGTTAACGGAGCATAGTTTACCATTTGACAGGAAATCCGTATTGAAAGCTGAAATTTTTAACACAACTAAAGAGACAATGATAAAAATTCTGAAGTACAAATACCAAGCCAGTCAAAATTACCAAGATGCATCTATAAATATGAATGAACAGCCTAATGCCGATCCCAATGATCCTACCGCATTTGTGGGAGGTGAGGGGGACACTAGCCCGGTGAGAGCCGGGGCAAATTGTATAAAATCATATAAAGGCTGAAAAAGCAGCCCCCGGGAAATAAGTCACTGACTTGAAACCCGGGGGGTGGAGGTGGGTCTATGGGGGCTTTGCCCCCAACACTAGTATCTACTAGCTATGTCGGTATTTGTAAGCATTATCATCAAATAACACTCAGAGGCAATAGTAGAGGCAAGATAATCAATGTGACTGAGGCATTCATTTATGTACAAGCCTAGGAATTTATAGTACCTGCTGTATGTCTCGGACTACTGTCTGTAAACTTAATGAAAACAAAGGTTTAACCTTGTAGCGATTAATTTTGAGTTATGTACAGTAGACTCTCGTTAATACGAACAACGTTATTATGAAGTTCTCGTTACTACGGAGCAAATCGTTGGTCCCGACGAAAAGGCCTATCCAAGCTTTTGGAAAAGGTACGTTATGACGAAATATTCGTTTTTACGAAATTCTCAGTCCCGGTCCTGGCGGTTACAAAATGAACTTTATTACGAAGTTCCACACACAAGCTATGGCATTTAGATGGATATTCACTACGCTAAGTTTTAATAATCACGCCACGTTTAAGTTGTCCTTGTGTACTGTGACCAAGAGCGTCATGTATGGTTCTTTCTACATCATTCGCGCAACGTCATATAATAAGCTTCATTCCTGGGGAACCACGGTGACAGACTCATTACAGCTCGTAAATTTGATGTACAGTTAGTTTTCTTCCTACGCACATTCGATTTACGAACTTTCAGAGACGCCAGCATTCAAAAATTTCAAATTTCGAATTTGGTGCCTTTTGATTTGGCCGTTGCTATGCCGTGCGGCGTAGAGGAAATCGTATTCTGGACACACTCTAAACAAAGTATCATTCATTCCGGTGTGAAGTTAGGAACTGTTCAGAGTGTTGCCCGTTGTTCCTTACCGCGGAGAGCGATTTTTTTCGGCTCCGGCTACGTTGCACGCCCACTTAGATCACTTCGTCACAATCGTGAATTAGCGCACGATTGTTGTGAAGTATTGCATTCTGTAGGATAACCGTACTCCTCGATGCTTTGCATGCAGTACGACGGCACAATAGGAGGTACGGATAACCCTTCGCCAACACGGTGAGATTTGCCATGGAAGCTTTTAAAAGTGTTTTAATTTTGTGAGTGACATTTGTGTTTTAAGGTGTGATAATAAAAACGTTACAACCATAATATTAATACACATTTTTGATATTGTTAGTTAATAATGTCAGAGCTCATTACTACTATGCAAAACAATAACACACAAAAAGATTGACATATTGATGAAAATACAGGTTCACTTTCACATAATTTTATATTTTTGACCATTAAGTCAAGTATCAATTTGATATTCATAGCTCAATAGAATTAATAAAGCACTAAAAAAAACTAAATGCATTACATATTGTTTTCCTGAGGATGTTCCACATTCCAAGATGGCTATAATGAAGACAATCTATATTTTATATCCCCAGATGTTAAGATATTTTTTATTGCAAGCAATTAATCAATCAAAGATAATTTCCCATACCAGTTCAGTGCATTGTTTATTTAACGACAAATGAGGCAAATCTGATAACAGTAAAGGTCAAAGAATTGGGTAGTAAGAGACTTAGTTTGGTAGTTGGAGAGAGGATAAATTAAGTCAGTTTCATTTTCGTCAATAATGTAGAAGCTAACTAACAAATACAAAAGTATTACTAACCTCCAATGCAAGGGTGACAGCATCCATTAACAGAGAAGCATTTACAATAAAAATCATTTTTATCTGCAATTTCTCTTCTTCCACAGGTATTGGAGGAGCTACAGGAGTGGGTTGCTCAGTGTGAAATTTTGTGGATGGATGGAAGTGAACTTTAGTGGTTTTAGGTCGGGGTGCATGAATTTCGGTGGATGTGGGTTGATGGACCTTTTTGGATGTGCTTTGTTGAGCAGGTTGAACGACAATATCTCCAGCATGAGTCCTTTTTACGCCTCTCCTACTCTTCCCTAAAATTAAATGCAGAATCGAATCAAAAACAATTTTAAAAATATATTTTTGAGACACTTAATTTGATCAAAATAATAGTACCACATGACAACATCTTATTTTTTTCCTCCACTTGAATCAAATATTTTCTTAGAGGTTTTGAAAATACATCTACATATAGCTAAATTACATATTTGTTGTTTTCAGGCATATAGCCAGTGTGGCTTAGTGGTAATAACATATGATAAGCGAAGGATTATGTAATATGCATTTCCAAACCTTGTAATAAGAATTTTCCCACAAAAGATGAATTTAATCAAAATTTTACCCATGGCATTGATAATTCTTTGGAAAAAGGAATTTTTGCTGTATGCACTATAGGAGGTGTATTAAACTCCAACTACTACTTGTTTCACCAGCCATTTCAACCCACTGCAGTCAGGGTTGGCTGCACAAAATTTTTTTTAAACAGAAGTCATGGAATTTTTTTAATGAATCTGAGTAATTTCAAATGAATTTTGTGCTGTTAATACTGAAGTCGCCATAAGTTCTTAATCTTACATCCCTATATTACTACAAAAGGTGTATTATATGTGGGAAAAATTTAAGCAGTATCCTTGTTTCATTAGTACTGTTTCTTCTAACTTCTTTTAAGGGAGAAAAATTTACTAAGGTCAATTATTTGTACATTAACTCATAATTTTCCACCAACTTTTACAAATCATTCACCTTATTTTGCAAAAATTGATAAGAAATCTCCCCAATGTAAAAGTTGCCTCTCACAACTCCAGTCATGACCCATGCCTAAAAAATCAGCCCTGGTAACCCATGTCTTGCGATATCCAATGGGATATAGTGTTCCCACGGCTGATCACC
The DNA here is from genome assembly GCF_921293095.1 of Ischnura elegans. Classification (NCBI taxonomy): domain Eukaryota; kingdom Metazoa; phylum Arthropoda; class Insecta; order Odonata; family Coenagrionidae; genus Ischnura; species Ischnura elegans. The sequence goes on along the minus strand of NC_060246.1, from coordinate 78,921,123 downwards.
ATGGCCACCAATAAGCAACTATTGCATTATTTTATACCAGATTATAACTGCTTCTGCTTACTTTTTATGACCTATGATCTGTACATCTATGAGTATTGTTTTGTGTTTGTATGCATCATGGTTTGGTATTTATTTTGACACATTTTTCTGAAGGAGGTCAACGTGTGAAAGATAAGTAAAATTATGATGAAAACACAAATTTAAAGATTTACTAAGTATCCGCATGAATGACAAATTGGGAATGTTCACAGATAAACTAACAACAGTAGGAGGATGAAAAAAATTACCAATTGACTTTTACCGCAATCATAATTTTTAGTTTTATTATCATTTAACCTGATACTGCATCACATTCCAAGTTTCCCTAAAGAGTGGCCAATCTGAATATTATTTTGCTAGAAATATTCATTTGACTTAAAATATAAGCTGTTACATATCTGTGATTATAAAAAAATCTTTATAGGGAAATAAGCAAAGTACACTTTAGTGGTGGATGGGAAATCAAATAGCAAGGGATGGATGATCACTGCATTCTTTGCAGATTGGTTTGAATATTGCTTTGAACTCAGGGCTAAATGCACATGTACCTTCAAAATAGCAAAATTAAGTTTTGAGGTCATACTGATTCTATAAAATTACCTCACATATCACTTTTCATGTTTTTTGTGACTTTGAAAGGCATTGGTGAAAACTTGAGCAGTTGCCATGTCTACAGAAAGTTGATATACAGAAAATACATACCTAAATAGTATGTATTTCTAAGTGAATTTGATAAATACACCTAGCCAATGGAAACAACTACAATAACCAGTCCTTTGAAATCTTCATAAAATAGACTATCCTTCCAAAAGTAAGGTTGAACATGGCAGAAAACAATGAATTTTTAGAAACAGTAACATAGCGACTGACTCGCTTTATTAACATACCTTTGTTCTTCTTGGAAGGAGGCCTTGGTTGAGCAAATACTACTTCCCTATGCATCTTTTCCTCCTCCCCTGTTTCTTCACTAGGTGCACCATCTGCATGAGAGTCATTGGGGGGTGACAATGGCTGACTATCCTCAATTTCCATCTCACTCTCCCTTGACAGGGCTTGCTCATCTTGATTAAGTCTGTCACGTCTCTTAGGCCTTATTCTTTTCAATACTTGCTCCCCAGCAGCCATGACCTCTTGCTTCGTCAACTCTGTTGGATTTGGATTTTTCTTAAGATACTCTATTGCTTTTGCAACAGATACATTGTCCGTGTAAAACAGAGCCTTAGTGAAAACAAAAAAATTAAACATGACATGATGCAGGAACATTAGTTTATTAGTCAGCTTTATTATCAGCACCTTATTATTAGCACCAGTTTATTAACAGCTCATTAGATTTTTTAAATCAGGTGTTGGTTTATACAGAGAAAAATGTCTCCATTAAGTCCTACCTATATTTCCTCTCCATATGTTCCACAGAAAACTTGAAAAAAAAACCCTTGCCTACAATTTTTCCAAAATCCTTCAGAAACTCCGAAATGACTTAGTCAATCCATGTAGTTTCTCCAAACCCTCTCAAAAAATTACTTCAACCTTTTGGTTTTTTCTTGAAGAAAAGAAAACCAAGAAGATGCAGAAGAAGAAGTCCGCTATAAATTTAGGGACGTGGAATGTGAGGACAATGATGAGGACGCGGAATTTAGAAAATATCAAAAGGGAAATGATTAAGGGAGGATAGATATCTTAGGATTATGCGAAGTGAGGTGGAGGGATGGACTATTGGAGTGATGGTTATAGTGTTATATACAGTGGTGGGGAGGAAAGCCAGTGAGGGGTAGCTTTAGTGATAAACGGGAAGATGTGTAAGCGTGTGGTCGATATAGACCAGGATTATGATGGTAGGATTATGGTGGTAGAAATTGAGGCACGGCCCACGAACCTTGTGGTGCTTCAAGCTTACATGCCCACTAGCAATCATAGGGAGGAAGTAGATGAGGTAAATGAACAGCTCGAGGAAATAATTAGAAACACTCCGGGTAGGGAAAATCTGGTAGTGACGGGGGACTGGAACGCCTCAGTCGGGGAAGGGAGGGATGGACATGAAATAGGAGAATTTGGACTAGGAATATGGAACGACAGGGGAGAGAAAGCAGCAGAAATAAGTTATTCATAAAAAAAAACACTTTTGTAATCATCATAAAAGGCCAAGGTACACATGGAAAAGTCCAGGGAATGTGGGGAGGTATCAGATGGATTACATCATGGTAAGACAAAGCTTTAGGAACAGCGTGAAAAACTCGCGCAGCTTTCCTGCAGGGGATGCAGATTCAGACCACAACCTATTGCTCACGAGATGCAACATAAGATTCAAAAGACTAATGAAAGTCTGGAATGCTAGGAAATGGAATGTAGAAGCGCTGAAGGGGACTATGAGTAGAGAATATCAGGAACTAGTGGACAATAGTATCTGGGAGATTGGAAGTACACACACTGCAGAGGAAGGGTGGGATAATATTAAAAAATTAATATTAAATTATGACCCACCAACCTCGTGGTGGTTCAAGCTTACATGCCCACTAGTAATCATTGGAAGGAAGAAGTAGATGAGGTATATGAACAGCTTGAGCAAATAATTAGAGAAACTATGGGTAATAAAAATCTAGTAGTAATGGGGGACTGGAATGCCTCAGTTGGGGAGGGGAGGGATTGACACGAAATAGGAGAATTTGGATTAGGAGTGCGAAACAACAGGGGAGAGAAGCAGCAGAATTTTGCAGGAGAAACAAGTTATTCATCACGAACACATGATACAATCATCATAAGGGAAAAAGTACACATGGAAAAGTCCAGGGGATGTGGGGAGGGATCAGATGGACTACATCATGGTAAGACAGAGGTTTAGGAACAGTGAAAGAGTCGCGCAGCTTCCTTGCAGTGGATGCGGATTCAGACCACAACCTATTGCTCACGAGATGCAGGGTAAGATTCGAAAGACTTACGAAAGTAAGGAAGGCGAGGAAATGGAATGAAGAGGAGGTAATGCGGCAGAGAAGTCAATTGGCTACGTTGACAGCAGAAGGATAAAGAAGACTTGGGTTAATAAGGCAATGGTAAAAGAAATGGATGAGAGAAGGAAGTGGAAGAACGTGGATACAGAGCAGGGCAAAAGAAAGTATAGGGAACTAAATACGTACTCAATTACAACGTGAAACTAAGAGGGCAAGGGAGGCTTGGTGGAAAAGACAGTGTGAGGAAATGGAAAAGTTCCAGAAGGATGGAGAAGTAGGATCGTTGTACGCCAAAGTTAAGTCACTATCGGGCGGCAAAAGAGGACAAGCCATGTCTAAAATTAAGGCTAAAGATGGGAGGATGCTAACCAGGCGAGAAGAGGTACAGGGTAGATGGACGGAATACGTGGAGGATATGTATGCATGGAAAAAACAGGCCGGAGAGATTGACTTTATAGGAGGAAAGTGCAGTGGAGGAGGATAATCTTGGGCCGGGGATATTAGATTCCGAAATAGAGAGAGCATTTCATGATATGAATGTTAGGAAAGCAGTAGGCGTGGACAATATCCCGTGTGAGCTTCTGAAAGTCTAGGGAAGGATAGTAAGAAAAGGTTTTTCGAACTAGTGCGCAGGATCTATGAGGAGGGATGTTGGCCATAGGATTTCGTGAAGACGGTTTTAATTCCGCTACAGAAAAAGAAGAAAGCTGTGGAATGTGGAGATTATAGGACTATTAGCCTAATATCGCATGCAGAGAAAGTGGTTCGGAGGATATTCAACAGACGAATGGAAGCGAGGGCAAACGAATATTTGGGCGAAGATCAGTTTGGTTTTAGAAAAGGGAAGTCAACTCGTGCTGCTATTGCAATAATGAGGTCCCTTGAGGAGAGGAACCTAGAATATGACCAGGATGTATATGCCTGTTTCGTGGAATTTGAAAAAGCATTTGATCGGGTGAACTGGGTGAAGTTAATGGATATCCTCAAGAGAATAGGTGTAGATTGGAGGGATAGATGACTAATTCATAATCTGTATATGGCCCAGACTGCGCAAGTGAGAGTAGCAGATGGAGAATCTGGGTGGGCAAACATTGGCCGAGGTGTGAGGCAAGACTGTCTTCAATCGCCGCGGCTTTTAACGTATATGCTGAGGAGATGGTAAGAGAAGTGTGGGACGAGTTGGAAGCTGGAGTGAAAATGGGAGGCGTGAGGTTGAAATCCGTAAGGTTCGCGGATGATCAGGTGCTGATTAGCCAGTCAGCAAGGGGACTGCAGGCTCTAGTGGATGCGTTAGACCAGCGGTGAAAGGAGTATGGGATGAGGATTAATTACAAGAAGACTAAGGTAATTCTGTTTTGTAAATCATCGCAAGGAATGTGAGATTCAAGATAAAAGTAGGTGGGGAAAAACTTGAGCAAGTAGAGCAATTCAACTATTTGGGCAGCACATTAAAGGAAAACGGACACAGTAGCAAGGACATCAGGAAGCGAATTGCACTAGCACAGGAGGCTTTCTTGAACAGGAAGGAGCTTCTTAAAGGATCATTATGTAAGAGTTTAAAGAAAGGTTAGTGAAGAGTTTGATCTGGAGTGTAGCTCTCTACGGTGCGGAAACGTGGACACTGAGGAAAGAAGACGAGAGGAGATTGGAGGCATTCGAGATGTGGGTATGGAGAAGAATGAATGGAGAAAGTGAAATGGCCAGAGATGAAAAGGAACAACAAAGTGCTGGATATGGTTGTCAAGGAGAGGCAGCATTTAGACGAGATACGGAGGAGACAGATGGTATAGATGGGAGGAGTACTTAGCGGGGAGGGAATGTTGAAAATGGTGTTAGAGGATATAATGTTGGGGAAACATTGGAGGGTAAGGAAAAGAATAGGATTTTTAGATAGATTGAGAGGGAATAGGCCTTAAGTGAATTGAAGTGAATGTAAGAAGGCAGTGCTGGAAGGAAAGGGAGGCTTCCAGATCACTTCTTTAGTACTCCATGGAAACCTAACTTAATCGGTAGAATACTATAATAATAATAGAACCAAGTACCCCAGAAGCAAATTGTCTTAAATACTCATACAAAGGCCTGTGAGTGAAAATGACCCATACTGAATTTGATGAATTTTTACTCACAGGGTTTTTGACCCACCATAGACTGTCAAATTAGTACATTTCAAAATGAAATCAATTGCTTTGACCACTTCCTGGCCCAATAACATGAATATTTTTTCCTTTTTTACGGTAAGGATTCTTTCATCAAATTTAATTATTTGACATCGATTCAACACAAAAGAAATTTTTATGTGATTTAAAAATAAAACAATACCTTCTCAATGGCAATCTTTGAGTACCCCAATTCTTTTAAATGCAGATAGTGTAAAGGATCTGGTTTCCAATAATAATCTCTGGGATAATATTCCTTCTGAAGTTTGGCGTACATCTCATACTCGGCCCGTTTATTTCTTAGATTTTCTTCAAACAAAGCTTGAGCTTCTCGCTGGATTCGTTGAATTTTCTCTTTCCACGCTTTATATCTCGCAGCTTTCTAGAATTATAAAAAATGTTAATCTAAAATTTGATATGTTTGATCTATTTGGAATTTTAGCAGCTAAATATAATACAATGTAAAGCAAAAGTTTCAAAAATACTTCCTGAATACCTTACTTTAAAAAAAATATATATGGGTGAACAATATAAAAATGAAAAGTTCATCAAATTTTTCCTTTAAGGTTGAGAGCTCAGGCCAAATTTTCATTGGTGAGAGAAGACGACAAGAATATCTACTTAATACTTACGGCTTCTGCTTCATTTACTGGGGGAGGTTTAGGAGGCGGTACATAATCAGCGGGTAGCCTCATTGGTCCCCGTGCTAGAGTTGCTTTCATCCTTTCCCTATCCTTTTCCTCCATTATCCGTGCACGTTCTATAAGCGATATATACGGTTTCGGCTCTGGCTCTTCTTCTTCTTCAAGAAATGAAGCCCATTTCTCATCTTTATCTCGTCGTAGAAACTCATCGACATCAACAGTTTCATACTCTGAATCACTTTCAGATCTACTTGTAGCAGGTGAAAGGTTACTCATAGTAGCTTGATTTTCTTGCGACTCACTCATATCTTCCTCCATTTGCTCTAAGTGAATAGAAATAATTATATCATAGAATAACACAAGGCTAACATTGATAGGTCACAGCATTTCTCACTGGCAATCACTCTGTGTTTGATTGAGTGACTGTGTTTTCAAAACAAGAAATAACAACTGCGACAACGGTAACACGGGAACTACGATAACAAAAGCAAAACGAAATAGCGCACTAAACTCCTGGACCGCCCCCTACAATTTCCCAGCCAAGAACCTTACAAACTTAAAGTAAAAAATAGACAAGAACCTTAATTGAAGGGATCTTGTTCCTTGCTCACCCCCGATGTCCTTGGGATGGGATAGAATCAATTCGTCCAAGTAACTCTCATTGATTCCTTTGATTAAATTACGCTTGTATTTCGAAGACTTCAGTTCCTCCTCTACCATCCTGCTCCGTGATTGTCACCTGCTATCGCTTTGCCAAAGACGCTTAATTTTTAGCCGCTATTTTAGAAGGAATTATTTAACATTAGGTTCATGGTAGTTATTTTTTCGGTGGTTAGGTAACTCCTTCTCAAAGTCTTTTCCCTCCCTTCATTGACAACTGTAGTGTTTTCCAAACCCCTTCTCCATATAACAAGGTGTTAGCCAGAAAATTTTCATTGTGTACTTGAAGAGGTAATGGTCTCCGTGAGTGGGGGGTGAATTGGAATAGACCTTTTACTAACTTCCATAAAGTTTGGGGTGGGTGGCGGTCTGGAGTGATAGGGGGCGTTCCGCTGGAGCTCATGATGATTGGGCCCCCCTCAGCGGAGGATCAGCCCCCCTTCCCCCACCGGAAAATTTTTAGGAATTTGCATGCCTGGATATGAATTTTGACGCTATTTTGGTTCTTAAAAACGAGATAAAATTTAAGAAAATAAAACTCTGCAAGAAAAAATACTATGAATTGTGAGAGCTTCACAGCTTATAAAATTTAATTACCTATGTATAATGGTTCTATTACCTATTTAGTGAATTTATTCCTTGTAAAATGCCCTGAAATTTAATTAAACTCTAAAATAGCCTTTTCGAATGACCCATTCAAAAAGCAAAAGTGAAAATGTAAAACATTACGAAGCACATTTTGGGGCTAGATAAAGGTCGTTACCCAGACGGCACAGAACCCTCCGTATCTAAATCATATGTAGATAGTATCCATTGACTACGGGGATACTGTGCCTTGTGATCAGGCCTTCTTTCTAGGAGGATATGGCACCACCCGCGAAAGAAAATAATCCCAGACCGAATACACTTTTATCGACGAGATACAATTTTGCCGATGCATATGAATTTGCCAGTCCTCTTGCAACTTTTTTCGTAATTAAAGGAAATAAAGAAACAAAACCTTTTTAATAACTTCCTAAGAGCCATTTTTGTTTCTTGATGGTCCACCCTCGTATTCAGATACGTAAAATTCCTGTACCGTCTGGGTATGAATTAATTATGTCTAATTAATTTTTACATGGCATATAGATATAGTTATACGTACGTAGCTTTTATCCATTCTAGTTTGTTATTGTTTAAAAGTATAGATTAAAACTTAAGCAAAAAATGATGTTCTAATTTTGTAAAAAAATTTAAGCCTGAATAAACTATATAGCATATATCAAACTATTTTTTTTTAAGGATAATGCTTTAAATTTTTTTTCGTCCATATAATTCAGCTGACCAATTGAAAATGCCGGGTAGAGAAGAAAATAATGCGTAAAATATTAGGAAATATTTTTATGTTTTGATTTTGATCTTTTTTTAGAGAAGCTTTAGTTGAAAAAATTATTTTTATTAGTCGCTGTCAAATTTTAATAGACCCAACCAAAAATTCAATTTATTTTGTGCTTTCCTTCTAAGCGATTATGTGTTCGGGGACTCATAAAAATACTAATAATATAAAAACTTTATTTTAATTATTAATATTTCAATTTATTAATTATTTTAATTATTATTACTAATACTACCAGCATATACACACTTAAGGTACCTAACAAATATAAAATAAGCAATTAAGGTCAACTCTAAACTATTGAAGCTCATTAAATATTGCTGATAATTGACGCGAAGCCGGACTTGAATTCAATAGCCTAACCGAAATCTCCTCTCAAGAGGCAGATGTGCTAGGGTTTGAAATATCAACTCAGAGAACATGCATACGTCAAAGAAACAGGAGCAACGCGTCCGCTGAAAATCCGTAAGAGTATTTCAGGAGATAAATTTCCTACCTTTTATAACATTTTATTTCACAGATAGATATAAAATATACGGCAGAGGTTTCCGTGGAGTCCTTCCTCTTGAAGGCCTCATTCTATCCAGCCTAACAAGATTCGCGATTCGTCCAAAACTGCTACAGAAAAAGAGCGTACAGAAAGCGTAACACTGATGACGTTAAACGAATTGGGTTGGGAGCCACTAGACTCGGAGGCTGCGCGCTAGGCTTACATTGCTTGAGAAATTGAGAATGGATATCTTTAAGAATGACACGGAGATGATCATATTAGAACCTCACAACATTTCCACGTACGACAAAAACGATAAAACAAGAGAGAGATTTAGGCGAATTCGTCATTCCCGCACGACAAAGGACTTAATAAGAGCTAGGCGTAATTTCGATAGAGCGTTTCCTTTTTATATTTTACGCCTATTGAGGCTGCTTGCGGGGTAGTAAGTAGATTTAGATGACCACCATAAAACTTTTACTCATAAAACGACCTACTAAATGTGCACAGTTTGTTGTATTTGGCGGTGTGCTTCTATGCATATGGTGTAAGCCGTTAGTTTACATTAAGTACCTATTCACGTAAATCACAGAGCTGCCGCTTCTGAAAACGCGTCAGTGTCTCCGTCTTTCATTATCAAAGAATTAGCCAATACCGCCTATTTGAATCTTGAAAATCCCAAACATCACATATTAACCTGACCCCTGGTTCCCCCCCCCCTTTGGTCGTAACTGGAACCGACTTGAAATTGGTGATCCGCCTCTAGCATTGCGTAACACTGCAGGTTTTGCAATAGTAAATCGTTTATTTCCTTCCTTTGCGTTTGGCGCAATATATTGAAAACAGAAACTAGGCGCACAAATAATTAAAATACATGCACAAAACGAACTAAAAATTAAACGTGATTATGGAGAGAAGGAAAAACCGCACGGCAAGCTGACTCGAAGTGCGTAACAAGACGGTATTTTTTAAACAATTAAAATGAAAATACGAAGATCCCAACGTATCTTAATTTGTATCTAAACTCTCATTGTGTATACACACTATAGTATATCAATACAGGAACTACTTTTCTTGTTCAGGCAAGAACTCAAGTTTTTTTATATAGGTATTATTCGTGTGGAAGTGTGTGTGCGGGAAGGAAAATGCTGAGGGGAAATTTTCGAATTTGATATTTTGGCAAATGTTGAAAAAGGCAGGCCTACACCTTCGTCGCGGAAAGACCAGTCTAGAATAACTTTCGTTTCAATAATCCTATGTAAAAACTTCCTCATTCAAAGAGTTATTTTCAAACAAAACGATAATATGAACGCATTTTTGCTTTGGAATAACGCATTTAATAAATAAAATGCATTTAAGATTTGGAATAATGCCGCTTCAAAAATGATTTAAAAGATTAAGAACAGCGTGAAATTATTGATACATAAAAATTAGAAGAAAAAATAATTCGGGTTCCATTGGAACGTAAAATTCATAACATGCTGAAAACTCAACTCATGAAATGGATGCCGTTAAGTCAAAAAGAGACGTACCCATGATAACCATCTTGAGGTTAACTCCCGTTAACTGTCACCGGCAAAATTCAATGACCAGAAACTCCAGAAGAGGGTTCAAATGCGATTTCTGGTCGCGTTCTGCTGTTCTGTTTTCTTTGCTCAATTGTAGATTACGACTATTCAAACCAAGACCTCACCGGAACTCATTAAGTAAACAGGAAATGTTGCGAAAGCTTCAGAAGTGTAGCATTCCTCTAGGGGTTTAAATGACTCCAAATTTTCCTTCTCGATCAATTTTATTGTATTTGGCGGTGTGCTTCTATGCATATGGTGTAAGCCGTTAGTTTACATTAAATAATTACGTAAATCACCGAGCTGCCGCTTCTGAAAACGCGTCAGTGTCTCCGTCCGTTTCGGAGCTATGTCGTCAGAGGCAATCCTGTCACTGTGAGTGTCGGCAGTCCTTCATAATTAAATGTTTTAATTTATGTATGTTGCCTCTTTAGTGAACTTCAAAACGTAAGGTTTCGCAAAACAGCACCAAAACTGTGCTTTATAAAATTTTCTATATTTAAAAATAGTTAATCAATATTTTTGTGGAATATTGGCAATTAAAGGTGTCGTTCCAGTCATCTTCTAAGAATAAAAGTATCTAATTGATGAATAAAGAAGCAAAAACGCATACCACAAGTTCATAAAATAAAATATGTTCCATCAAATGAGAAACAAAGGCGGAGATATCATTAATCGGCCTAAATTATATGCTACTTTGGAAGCCCTTATGGGTCGGAGGATGTGTATAGCCCAATTTTCCAATTTCATACCCATTATAGGATTCTATGAATCAAAAGAAAACAAAAATTTACGAGCTATGAAAAAAGAAAGAAATTTCAAGAACTTTTTTGTTAAGTATGATAAAGATCAATTACTCTGGAAAACATTTTATTATTCCAAGCAAAATATTTCATAGAGAGTCAAGATATTATTTCGGGAAGGAATTGCAGGTGTTGGATTAAGCCTGAATCACACGATCATTTTTTCCATCCCTTCCGAGGGACAGAACCTGTGATCGCTCCAATGATGGCGGAAAAAATGACAGCTTCATGCGATCATTTCCCGCGATGTCTCCAGGGATGGAAATCCCATCCCTTTTTCCATCACTCGGCACGTCCTTTTTTCCGTCGCTGAAACCATCGCCAGCATCGTACTTCTGAACGTCTGAACGCACGGCTGCTAACAGCGACTGATGCGCCACGCTTGGATTTTAATTCGGATAATCGGAACATATATATAATGGAAAGTGACGGGAAAAGGGATGGTTAAGGGGACGGTAGGAATGAACCTGTGGTTCATAAGGTGATGGGTCTAGCGATCACTCCATGATAAAAACTACGAATGGTAATTTCCACACTTCAATTCAAAACTCAACTACCGACCATGGTTTCAACTTATCATGTTATTTTCAAGGCATTTTAAATTTTAATTTATTATGATGAAACCATGGTCGGTAGTTGAGTTTTGAATTTAAGTGTAGAAATTACCATTTGTAGTTTTTATCATGGATGTATGGAACTTCCACCAAGTCAAGTCTGAAACGATTTTATACGTTCCAGCCAAGGGGACTCCATTACTATTGTAATATTCGTGGTTCCAGCGATCACTCTTTTGCTCCTCGACAACCTTTCGCTTTCATTCTGAGGGGCGGAAAAGGTGAACGTGTGATTCAGGCTTTAGGACGGCAATAATTCATAGATCTTTTATGAACATCAATATTTCAGCAAGTTGCGGATTCACATCTGGCATCGAACGCAGGCGGTTCGGCAACTTTTCGAAATCCACGGTCTCGATTTGGTGTGGCGGGTCGATGGACCTCGGTGACAGGAGCCCGGGTGGACGGTCATCCTCCTCGCGGTCTGGATCGCCCGTCAGCTTAGCGCATCCCCCGATCAGCCTCTCGCAAACGGCCGCTATGCCGCTGAAAGTCCTGAAGTCGATGCACTGCGGCCGAGCGTCAACCTGTGTACTTTGCTCACCGGAACTCGACACTTGGGCATCGTGTCCACACATCCGGAGGAAGTATTCGGCTTGTGTCTTCGTAAGCTCTTTCCCCATCACTTCCGACAAAGCGCCTGTGAGGCACTGATCATGGCCAGGGAAGTGGAAAAATAGAAGGTGACATTAGTCCATTATAAACCATACGTTGCCATTCAAAAATAATAACCCATGTACCATAAAAACCACGTTTTCAAGTACAGGTAAAACCAAGTACCACGTCTTCAGCTATATTCAGTAAATATTTAAACTACGTGTTCTTTTGTGCTTTAAAGTTTAATGGTGAAATATGTATCTGCCACAATAATTATGAATGAGCAAAAAACTTTCGCTTTTTATAAGTGAGAATTCTTGAAATTTAACTTCTCTCAGAAGCTGCTCTGGGTTATACAGGGTTAAGAGTCACTTTGTGATAAAACTCAAGAGATAATTTGATTTAGATACAGTTAATAATACCACTAACGCATTATATTAAACCACGATTCTTTTCGCTCCGATCTACCCTGCAAATGTTTAAGGCAATGGAACATGAGATTTTTCCATTACCTCAACTTTAATTAATTTGCTGAATTAACTTTCGTATGATTGAGATGTCCCTTGTAAGTGAGCTTGGGATTTTGTCGCTTGAGTTTCCGTTTGAAGTTTACTGCTTCCTCCACTAGTCTAATTATTTAGCCCAGATACCTCATAGCCTAATAGAACTTTTCAGTACTTGAAGAAGTGTGCATTACCTTGCTTGGAATTCTCTCAAGAAAGCCAACCTCAAGCTTACGCACTTTACGGGAACGCGCGAGGGAGGGGACGTATGGGAAAAAAGGTACTGATGAAAGGATGGGAAGAGGAGTGACATTCACGGTACCATGAATAGTAGGTGTTGCAACCGCTATAACAATCGAATTTACTGTAATCATCAATCACCGTCTTACGCCGTGAACTAAAACTCAATGTTGACATCCTCAATCGCATCACATGAAACATCGAGACAAATCTCACATCACGTACGTCCGTTATTTTAGGTATAATAGATATGAATATTAATTTAAAATCTTATCATGAATATTGTGGAATTCGTAGTCAATCAGTTATAAAAATCCATAAGAATTGTAGAGCAGTTTTAAGAAAAAAAGCAATAACCCATTTCGTCTCGTAGTATCAAAATTCCATAAACTAATACCTGAGTTATTAGCAAATGAATGATGAAAATGGAGTCAAAACATACGATTTAAGAGAAAATAGCGCCATAGTACGCTCATACGACTTAAAAATGTTAAATTAAGAATGTACTTATTGACTGATAAGCATTATATCCTCCGACAATTTTCTTTCAGAGAAAAAAATCATTTATGAAGACAAAATAATATGGTTGAAAGGTTGGCATAAATGATGAAGTATTTTGAATTGCGCATTCGCAGCGTAAGGATTGCAGTAGATATTTATTATAAACCCCATTATAATAAGGCAAATTATAATTAAAAATTCATCAAATATAAAAGTTCACTTACATTTATGCTCATCATTCTTTCCTCCGGATAACCTGAATCGTCATCCTCATCGGGCTCTTCATCTTGCTTGTCTTTATTACGGTGGCGGTTAAAAACACGATTATACAACATACGCCTACCGGAGGATAGAATTACATATTCTCGAACATATTGCAGAGGTGTCATGACTGAAAATGAAAAAAAATGTATTAAAAAGTACCCGAATCAAACCTCAGAATAAATAAAATAATAACATGAAATATTTAAATCGTCATCATATCCTTTAGTATACAAAAACGTCCACTCATTATGTTCTCCATCATTCAGATTCATTCTCGAATTTTTATACTGGATAAAAGATAAATGATTAAATAAATTTTATTTATGGTATTTTAAGACATACATTTAAAAATAATATTAATAATCATTATTATTATTATAGTATTCTACCGATTAAGGTAGGTTTCCGTGGAGTACTAAAGAAGTGATCTGGGAGCCTCCCTTTCCTTACAGCACTGCCTTCTTCCATTCACTGCAAAGCCTACTATATGATACTCCCTTTCAATATATCTAAAAATCCTATTCTCTTCCTTCCCCTCCCTCGTATCCCTTACATTCTACCCTCTAACACCATTTTTAACATTCCCTCCCCGCTAAGTACTCCTCCCATCCATACCTTCTGTCTCCTCCGTATCTCATCTAAAAGCTGCCTCTCCTCGCCAACCATATCCAGCACTTCGTTGTTCCTTTTCCTCTCCGTCCATTTCACCTTCTCCATTCTTCGTCATACCCGCATCTCGAATGCCTCCAATCTTCTCTCGTCTTCCTTCCTCAGTGTCCACGTTTCCGCACCGTAGAGAGCTACACTCCAGATCAAACTCTTCACAAACCTTTTCTTTAAACTCTTACGTAATGATCCTTTAAGAAGCTCCTTCCTATTCAAGAAAGCCTCCTTTGCTAGAGCAATTCGCTTCCTGATGCCCTTGCTACTGTGTCTGTTTTCCTCTAATGTGCTGCCCAAATAGTTGAATTGCTTTACCTGCTCAAGTTTTTCCCCTTTCCAAACATTTCCCTTTCATCACCATTTTCATCCGGGGGAACAGAAAGAAATCACAAGGTGCGGAATCTAGTGGGTACGATGGGTGAGAAAGCAGTGTCATGCAATTTTTTTTACCAAAAACGCAAGTCGCGGCAAGCAGCAACACGTGCTGCATTTTGGTCAGAAGTCAGCAAAAGTGGGATAAATTTCGCCGCGATTCGTCTCATTTGCTAAACTTCAGCTTAAATTCACTGCTTTGAACTCAAAGAAAGACCATATTGTTCAGCGAGTTCGTAAATAGTACGTCTCTTATCCTCGTGCACAAGGGCACAATTTTTTTCCCATATTTTCATCACTTCTGTACCTGGAAAGCCGGTCCGGACGTTGAATGCCTTCCATGGAAATGTTGCCGCGTTTGAATTCCGAATACCACTCGTGCACTCATTTCTTTTTAAAGCGTGTTTTTTTTAAGCTGCATACAAAAGATTAACCGTGTCCGACGAAATTTACCGAGCAGAGAACAAATTTTCAACGATGCACGCTCTTCGCGAATATCAGCCATTTCAAAAATCGAAGAGATCGAAGAACTCTTTGAATGTAAACTGTCACAGGGGCTCGCTACAGCCGTCTAAAACCACGCGGTTTCGCATACTGACTGATACTGACTAAGAAATGATGAAATAACACCCATCTAATTGGAGAAGCCCAAAATATAAGATTTACGCGCGCAGCAATTTCCGTACGGTTATTTCTGGGTCCCCCCTCGTATATCCGGGGATTCCTGGTTAGATTCCAGACAAATAACATGAATAAGTTTCCTCTGTGGAATTTTAACAGCATCTGAAGTGATTCAGTTAGTATCAATCTCAAATTTTATAGTGGAACATTTAGAATCGCTCCCTGATTTTTGGGTGAGTGCACAACCCTCAATTAACCAAATTCCTACATCCTGATTCCGAACGAAAGAACCAAATCAACTGATAGAAATTTCTACGATTTATTTGGTAGTTGGAAGTAGGATTCTTTGAGGTTAACAAGATTTCTTTGAACGAGGAATCCATGTGTGGATCTCCATAAACCAGAATTTTCCTACACTACCAGAGTTTAGGAAAACTTATGTTATTTCTAATTATTTTGTATGAAACTTATACTTCAGGTAGGTAATGTAGAAAGTTGATATACAAAACTTTCTCCTAGTTGTAATAATATATAAATATTGCATTTTTTAAGGTTTCCCTTTGAATCACCCTCTTGTTTCACATGCTGTTGGCTTTATTGGGGGGAGCTCCTCCCTAACCAATACAAACTAACCGTCGGGTTGCATCACTAAGTGAATGGGGCAATAAGAGCGTTTCCACGCGTCACTGACTGACCGTTACACCCAGTTTTTGTTCATATATTTCCCCTTTGACTTAATACAAATCAATTTAGGAACTTTCTGGAGGATTCCACCAAAAATAAGTTAGTGAAAGCATACACTGGCTTTGGTACCACCCTGTGACCCCAGAAGAACCGGAGATTTTAAACTTCAAAGTCGTCGTCACTGACTGACAAAAATGAAACTCCGTTTTGTAACGTTGTCACATTTCCTCGAATTGCTCTGACATTATGCAAGATAAAGAAAATCCACGAAATACGTAAAATAGTTCTAAGTGTTGCCCAAACGTATGCAAAATCGTGACTTTGTGTAAGTAATGGTTTCCTCTCTTTGGCCATAAAAATGGAGCGTCACTGACTGACGGGAATTGTCACTGACTGACACATGTCATTTGATGCGTGTTAACTTTTCTTTTTCATGGAATGAGCATTGAAAAATATATCTATATTGAACACAGAAATTTATATAAAAGAAACATAACAGTTGCATAGCCAGGGGGTATGTCCAGGGGGTCCGGACCCCCCACCCCCCCGAAATATAAAAACACAATTATTTTCCTTCAGAAAAAAGTGTTAAAATTAGTTTAGAACCCTCTACCTAGTACCCTGTTTTTAAAACATTTTCCCCCTCCGTCAGAACCCCCCTGAACGAAATTCCTGGCTACCCCACTGAAACATAAGCACATAGTATGTATTTTATCCACTAATTTTGCTTCTTTTTCTACATTCTCGCTGAAAATGGTGAGTACTCCTAGCACTATGATCTACTGCGTAAGGAGACATCTTAATTATATTTATAGCAACTAACTCCACATGGTGAACAAAGAGTGTGTTCCGTATGGGTGAAATGCCGTGCCACTGTTAGTCCAGCATTTCATTGGAGGCAGAAATACCGTGTACAGGGATCTCTGCAAATTTTATTTTCATGCTGTTTTAATTACACACTCACACTGCATTTATTACAGGAGAACCCGACTTAAAAGCTTCCCAGGTCATGTTTCTGCCTTTGCCCCCAACTACATCAACACCACCCTTGCCATGATCTGTTACGACTTCATTGCCGCTCTCTATTCTTCCTGTTTAATTCCTCGCATTCACCTCTTTGCTTTTTCCTCTCACGATGCTTGCGCTGTCTCTCTGCTCCCGTCTTTGCCATCTTAATAAATCCTGACATATGTTACCATTAAGAATTTCAGATCTCAACAATCATTCTACTCCTATGTCCCGCTTTCACAACAAACGTACCGAAGCGACGCGACGACAATGAAGGTGACGGTGATACGCGGCATGCCGAAGTCAACAATTGGAAAAAAAAATATAATACTCCGCTGCATAAACACACAATTTACCAAGAACAATAACTGATCATGCATTCCATATTAAAGTGACCCTAAGGGTGAAAAATTATTAGTTTTACTTAATACCATACATTATGTACAATGTTTGAGAAATACATAAACCGTCATAAAAATGGATATTTTTAAAACATTTTGTTTTTTTTTTCTAAGTTTTTATTGCTTCTCTAAGCACTGAACAACACTGTCTTTGTTGAGCAATAATGATGGTCAGGTTAACAATACCTTTTCATTGTTTTAATATCAGTCAGTGATTGTTATTATGAGTGAATGGATTGCCAGTGAAGTCTTCTTTGCTTCCACATCATAATTTAAGGTAATTTCTTAACACCATTAGCTGTAATTGCAGTTTTTGTTTAGTGTATTTGTCTGTAACACCCGTTACTAAAAACATGGAAAAGTTTATCTCACAATTAAACTAAAACCCTAGGATTTTTAATTTTTTGGAAGAGTGAAGTTGTGTTATAGTGGAACATTTATACCTTTAACAAATGTAAGAATATTAAAATTTAGTTGGTGAAAATGTGGTAACGGGTGTTACAAAAAAAGTGGTAACGGGTGTTACAAACTTTGGTAAAACTTGAATTTTGTCTTTTATTTTACTAATAACTTATTTTTATACTAAGATTTGTATTTAAACCTGGAAATAGAAAACTAGGGTTTATTTTATATCCATTTTTTTCTACTATGAGCAACATCTGTTTACAGAAAATGCCACCAATTCAAAAAACAATTTTGATGAAAGCGTATCGTGAACGACTGAAAGCTGACAAAAATAAATACCAGCAGCATCTTTTAAATGAGAGGCAGCGTGACAAGGAGAGAAGAGAATGGAACACAATGAAAGAAAAAGATGACCAAAAATTATTGCTTGAAAGACGTAAACGTGTCCAAGAAAGAGTGAGGAAGCATCGCAACAAACATAAACTTAACCCATCAGGGTCAGCAAATACCACCATATTGCCAATTGGCAGCTACAAGTGCCACCGATCATTAGGAAAAGCTGTTAATAGATTGAAAAAAAACCTGCCAAGTAGTCCTAGCAAAAAATGTGCTGTTGTAAAAAAACTTGCGCTTGATTTTGGACTAAATTTAAAAGAGGAAAAGAAAACTGATCATCTACCACATCGCATAGTGCCTGCGGAACATAAGGAGTTCATTGTGAACTTTTATTGTAGTGATACTATCAGCCGACTAGCACCTGGGAAACAAGACGTTAAGTCAGTGAAATGTAAAAAAACTGGCAAGAGAGTGCACATGCAAAAACGACACCTAATTATGACTGTTAAAGAGGCTTTTGAGGAGTTTAAACTTAAGCATCCTGATATTGCTGTGAAGAAATCTTTGTTTTTTTCCCTTCGCCCAAACCATGTCCTACCTATTTCTCAAATGCCACACAATGTGTGTGTCTGTAAATATCACAGCAACGTTAATTTTTTATTAGAAAGTATTTCCAAGATTGAGATAGCTTTCCCAAAGACCCATAAAGAACTACTAGAATACTTAAGTTGTAATGTATTGAATGAGACATGCATGTTGGGTGTGTGCACACAATGTTCAAGTAGAAAAGTGAGTGACCTATTAGTCAATGTGCACAAAGAAGAGATTTCCTGGAAAAAATGGGTTGATGAAGGAGTGATCCACTTGACTGTTGTGACTGGGAGTTTAGAGAAAGCTATTGAAGAGCTCGAAACAAAAATTACTCATTTCAAGAGTCACTGTTATGTAAAAAAAATACAGGAAGATTACTTTGAAGAATCTATTAAAGGCCTAAATAAAGAAAAATGCACAGAAACATATGGAGCAATACAAATAGACTTTGCTGAAAACTATTCAATGACTTATCAAGATGAAATTCAGTCTGCCCACTGGAGCCACCAACAAGTAGGCATTTTTACATGCTGTGCATGGCTACCTAATAAAAAAAGAAACTCGTATGTTGTAATTAGTAATGACACAACCCATAGTAAATTTTGTGTATGGACTTTTCTCCGAAAAATTGTTTTTGATATTAAGGACAGTTTTCCTTTCCTTGATAAATTAAAAATATTTAGTGACAATTGTGCAGGACAATTTAAGAACAAATATTCCATGTCAGCATTGTGTAAGATGGAAGAAGATTTTAATGTTACCACTGAGTGGAATTTCTTTGCATCAAGCCATGGGAAAGGTGCTGTTGATGGAATTGGTGGGGTGGTAAAGCGCCATGTTTGGACAGCAGTTAAAGGGAACCGAAATGTTCACATTGAATCAGCGAAAGACTTTCACAACCACATTGTGAATAAAGTAAATGGCATAAAAAGTTTTTATGTTGACAAGGGGGAAGTTCTGGAAAATGAATCAACCTTACGAGCTTATTGGGCCACTGTTGTTCCAATCCCAAATATTCGGTCAAACCATCATTTTCGGGTCTATGATTCTTGCCATCTCTTGGTTGCAAGAACTTCAACCTCTCTCATGACCAAAGTACCAGTTTTTAAAGAGACTAGGGAAGATATTCAAGAAAAAGTTTTAGCTCGCAAGAAAAGACTTCGATATGAAGACGTCTACTCAGATAGTGAAGAAGAGGTTCATTCTCCAGAAAAGATGTTGCCAGTGTCCACTGTCAAAACACCAGGAGATGTTTCCTCTGGGATGTATGTACTTGTGGAAGTTCCATGTGAAAAATTGAAAAGAAAAAAATCAAAAAAAGGGAAAAAGTACCGCTATGCAGCCATATGCCAAGGGAGTGTGGACAATGAAAACTTCATATCTGTGATGTTTTTAAAGTCCCTTGATTCAAAGAAACTTTTCATAGCTGATGATGATGACATCAACCATGTTAGTTTTAAGAACATTTTGGGAAAATTACCAGACCCAACAGTGAAGCCAAAGGGCCTGTTCACAATTTTATATGAATTCAGTGGGGAGATTGACGTTCTGGAGAAATAATGATGACCACATCTACTATACCCATACAGGTCACATGCCAGTTCTTGAATGTAACTGTATCTAATACCAGTCACAGCAATTATAATTTAGGACTAATACTTAGTCACAATTTTAAAAATGTTACAAATTTCCACTTATAAATCGTTGCTGTAAAAGCCTTTTAAGGAATTTTTGACACATGAATTTGACATAAAAAATGTCATATTAGAGGGTATTAGTTTGGTCGTCAGTATTTACTTACATAAAAACAATATTGTACATGCATTATTAAGATTAAAGTCATTTATTTTCACCAAAAATGAAGGATGATCCCAACTCTGTAACACCCGTTACCCTTACCTGTAACACCCGTTACTTTTTGTTTGTCCCTTAAATATGTTAAATAAATTCTGAAAACAGAAAACTCACAGATGGCTTTGATGTTATTACCTTAAATAATGTATTTATTTCTTTTAGGATATTTTTAGAGACCATGTTTCACAGAGTTTTAACCAAAAATGGACAAACCGCATAGAGAAAGTCCAATGTGTGTAACACCCGTTACTGTTGTAATTCGGTTTTACAAGAGGAAATTAAATAATTCTTTAAAAGTTAAACTATGCATTGCATTATAATACAGGCGGTCCCCGACTTTCGTACACAATGCGTTCCCGAAAACTTGTACGAAAGTCGAATGTACGAAAGTCGAACCATTGACTTCCATACTAATTAGGGGTTACGTTCCAAAAGAGCAGAATATAGGTGCTAAAACTTTTTTTTTCACGGAATTCATTTCAATTGACTTAATTTTAATAATATGTTAATAAAACTCCTCAAATCATCTAATTTCTTTCGAAAATACGCAAAAAATGCAAATAAAAGTTTAAAAAACAGGAACTCCGTTGGCTATCGAGTGAAACTTCCTCTTGGCGTTTAAGTTGACATTCCGCTTATTACGTCCACTATAAATAAAAGGACATATCAAGAAGCATAAAAAATGCATTTGCTGAACCCGCACTCTGGATACCTTTTAATTCTTACACCAAAATTCGATATTTGGCAGGTGACATTCGTGATCGCGTATATTCCGCATGTTATTCAAAAAAGACAAAAGACAAACGGAATTCGGGTGATATTTCGTGCAATATCGTTGCTGAAGGTTTACACGAATTAAACAGCACTCAAACGAAAAAACACAATTAGAAAGAAGGTCTTACTAGTTTTATTGAAAGCTATTCGATGATGTCTAGTCAACTTCTTTTGAAAAATATCTTCAATGAAGGCTTTCTTCTTCTCTTGATAAAGGAGCCTATAGCAGGCAGTCTCTCTCCCAAATAAATCACCTAGATTAGAGTCAATTGCCAACAATTCCCTTCATTATATACGTTCGTATTGTTCGCATATACTGCCATTTGAAACAATTGAATGTTGGGATGCGCAATAAACATCGCGGGAATTTAAAAAAAATTACAGACCAACGTCCGAAAGTCCGAATTTAGCGTACGAAAGTCAAGTAAAAGGTGTCAATTTTGAATGTACGAAAGTGCGAATTGTACGAAAGTCGAGTGTACGAAAGTCGAGGACCGCCTGTACTATATTTATACCCCATTATCACATAACTTATAGGTTTTACTCTTTATTTTGGGTTATTTGGATATTTTAAGTGTCAGAGCGTAACACCCGTTAATATGGAATGCATGTGATATAACATTATTACTCGAGGGACATATTATGCCACGAATTTTGTGTACCAGTCGGGGCCAATGAAGCGCACGCACCAAAATTTGAAACTTGAGCAATACCAAAGGTTAAAATGTCAGTCAGTGACGGCCCTCAGGAACAAAAACGGTGAATGCTGGGGAATTTTTTTATTCTGATCTTTCATCCTTGGGATGGACTTGATTTGGATACGAAACGATTTATCTCCCGCATCCCTCGATTTTGGTCAGCGGAAAAAAATGTATGTCAATCGTCACTGACTGACACCAAAACGACGCACTGTTGCGTTACATTCCTCTGCGTGAACATGTGACTTTCAAGTATTGATGAAGTGGATTGGTAAGACAGTCATGATTGGGGAGAATGGTTAACTGGAAATTTTCATAGAAAAATCTTATCTTAGTTGCGAAATCTTCAGAAATAGAATGGCTATGTAAACGGAATCATTTGCTCATATGATACGAGAGCTCAGTTCCGCGGCGTTTTCGTAAAAATGGTTGGAGTATGGGGAGAAACAGGTACGGATTATTAAAATTTGGAATATTTACACCATGTCAGGACTTTGAACGGTCCATTTACCTCAAATTGAATTTCAGAACCCTAGTATGACAGTTGCGTAGAAACGCTCATAAAAGGATATTTCCTCACCTCTGAATCTTCTGCTATCGAAGGGTAGCTCGAAACGGGCCGATTGCCTGGAGAAGGTGCGCGGCAGGTTGAGCCACAGGTTGGTCGGCTCTAAGCTCCAGCTCCGGGTGTCCACGCCATGGGGCTGGTGGGATCCCCCCATGCTTACCATCTTCTCCTTCTTCCGGCTGTGGTGGTGAAGTTTCTGCCACTTGGATTTCAATGCCTCCATGAGGGCTCGCTTCCTCTGCAACGAGTAAGTACGCATTGCGTTCAACCCTTTGTGCTTCCAATTTTTTTTAATTCAACTATTCTGGTCCACATTATTTTTTAGGAAAAATCCACAGGTTGTAACATTATGCATATTCAATCAGAGGGTTTATCCTCTGAAAATTTTCAATGTGTGATATCTCTTGAAATATTGCCCTTGTGTAATGGCAGCGTCTTGTGATGTCAAGCGCAACTCGACTTTGGATCTGATGCCAAAGCACTAAGCCAGTTGAGCCAGCCTCGACGGTCCGCAAAGGGCTAATGGAATCGTTCGCCAATTTTATTTTCTGTCGATTGTGATAGGGTTTCGATTTTAAAGAGAGCAAATTTTTGATCCGTCGCCTACTTCTCAAGCTATTCGCGACGAAAAATCGATTGGCATTAACCCTTTTGAAGCAAATTCAATGACGCTACCTTTCATCTTATGCCTAGCGCGTCGCCACTTCTCCTCGGCCTTGCATGGATATAGAGTGGTTCGTTATTGTTTATACTCCTGCGAGCGATTCATTTCCTCAATGAGCACTTCTTCCTAAAGCCTGAATCCCACGATCATTTTTTCCGTCACTCAGAGCAGAGGCGCAGCGAGTGGGGGTTTTGGTGGATAAAACTCCCCCCATAGCTCAGAGAAATTTTTAAGTTTAATCCATTTTACTTAATTGGATCGGTATTGCTTATAGAGTAGTGTTAGGATTAATCAAATATCCCTGAGAGAGCCGTAAAACTCGCCATTATTATTAAAATTTTTCTGGAGGAGGGCCCCCGCAACTCCTGGTTACCCTGGCGGGTATGCAACACCCCGCATCCCTAAGTATTAGCGTCGCCTAGAACCCCCCTTCTTAGCCTTAATTCTTAGCTGAGCCCCTGACTCAGAGTAATAGCGATAGGTTCTCAACTACCATAAAAGTGATCGCTCGACCCATCATTTTCTGAATCGCACCGTCATTCCCATCGTCCCCTTTTCTATCACTTTTTTCGTCACTTTCCGTATTTAAAACAGTCAATCAATTAAATGCCAAACGTGGCGTTACAATCGCTGCCAGAGGCCTTGCTTCCTAATTGGCTGAAGGACGGTGCCAGCTATGGTTTCAGCACGGTCCCTATGGTTTCAGCTACGGAAAAAGAGACGTGCTGAGTGATGGAAAGCCCTCAAGCCGTCGCCGAAAATGATCGCGGGAAATGGTCATTTTTTCCGCCATCGCTGGAGCTGTCCCTCCAAATGGAAGTAAAACACGATCGTGTGGTTTAGGCTTAAGCGAGAAAATGAACTTGAATTATAATAAGATTATCAACTCATGAAAAGTGAGCGGCAAATTTTCAATTTTCTCATGGTAAACTTATGAGAGAATGGCTGAATGAGGGAGATTTATTTTTGTCGTAACTCATCTTGCTTTTCCATCAGCAAAATTCCTTCAATAAATTGAGATTTCAGGTCACAGTGAACGACTTCATTACTTGAGGAGAGAGCACGTCAGTCAATGGCGGTTCAAAGCTAGTAGATTAGGTAAGAGCGAGGAAATAATAGTGATAACGGGGGCGAGGATAACGTGGAGCGGCGTGCATCCCCTTGAGAGTAGAGAAATGGCTACGAATCGAAGTTGCTCGGGTTCAAATCAAAGGGATGCTTCATAGTACCACAACATATTTATGAATCGGATACACACCAAGAGCCCAGGAGCTTCCCGTTGATTCTTAGGAGATAGAAAACGGGAATGACCCGCGCCCCAAATCATAAATGTATGTATTCACTCGCTGATATCTTAAATAGGAGTGAGCTCTACTCTCACATCAAACCCTACTTACAACTTTCAGGCTAGGGTCATATTATCAATTGAGAACAAGCATATTCCATTATTGGCAGTACTTATTCGATAGGGTAGAAGATTTAGTTCGATTGCACTTCCAAGCTCGTATCTCCTCGAAGGCATTGGGGCCCTTAGACATCCGAGCGTTGAACGGGGATTGTATGCAACCGTATTGAACAAAAGAGTACCGTTGGGTAGCTATGATCAAGGATACGATAAAGCGGAACCGCTCTTATTAGGTACCTATATTTTATTTTTCCTGCAGATGCTTTCATTCATTATTGCGTAGGTATTCTACCGAATATTCTTCGTTTACATAGAGAATTTCGCCGGTTACCTCGATCTCTTCTCTCGTCCATATTGGTGAGATGAACGCATGGGTAGAGGGACGTATAAGAGTTAGAAGTAGTTGGGGGAAACTTTTAGAGGAGATACGGATAAGACGAGGTTTTGAATGGGGCGAGTACTAAGAGGGAAGACTACGGTAAAACAAAATTTACGGGAAGAATACTAGATAAGCGGGGAAGATAGAGGGAGGGTATATAAATTAAAGAGAGAATGAAAGGGAATAGGCCGCACCTGGAATAAAAGAGGGATGTTCACTGTGGGAGGAGGTACAGGCGGGGTGACTCGCAAAATACTCTTGAAAACCTACCGCCTGTAAAGGAATTTAATAATAATTAATACTCAAGGGAGTGAAAAATTATGTCAAGAATGGGAAGAAGCATCAGGCCATAATATAGTGCAATAGTAGCGGTGACAACACAGAAGACAGAAAAAAGATCCATTGAAAACAATAGATATTTTAAAGATAAACGCGCACTATCACGATCAAGACCAGTACTGGTCTGGCACAGCACGACCAGAAACTCGACCAAGACCAAGAAGGTATAGATATCGAGAAAAACAAGAGCGATTCTGAAAATGGATGTCG
Source organism: Ischnura elegans (assembly GCF_921293095.1). Lineage (NCBI taxonomy): Eukaryota > Metazoa > Arthropoda > Insecta > Odonata > Coenagrionidae > Ischnura > Ischnura elegans. The sequence continues at coordinate 78,895,755 of NC_060246.1, read as the reverse complement.
AGGAAATAGCAGCGGCCGTGCATGTGTACCGAAAAACGTAAAAGGTAAGAAAAAGCACTGGGTACGAGACTGTGGACGAAGCCACACAAACAATAAGAGAAAAGAATGAGAAGTCGTTGTATCATAATGAAAATTCAAAGAGAGACAGCAGGTAATAAGCAAAAAATATGCCGTCGTTTGATGAGAGGAGTGTCGACAGTAAAAAAATTTGAGACAAAGAGACCTTGAAAAGTATATTACTAATTTCAGTCAGTTTTTATGCTAATTTACGTGAGCATGAAGAAGAGTTTTTTTTTTAACTACACGCGGATGAGTGTTAAAAGTTTAAATGAACTGCTAGTGAAAATTGCATCTCACTTAAGCGGGACTGATACTGCCATGCGCTTGTGTATCGGACCGCAAACCACAAACAACTCAATCGGACAGCAAAACCTCCCCCAACTAATCGTGGTCGCAGACTGGCCGTAGGTAGTGCGCGTTGTCCCATAACAGCTGATGGCAGCCTGGTCGCAAAGACAAGAGGGACTGGCGCTTAGTCTGTGCGGCCAGAGCGTACAGCTGTGATCTGTCTTGCGTCTGTCGTGTATTGGTCTGAATAGTACGCGTTGCTCCACATCACTCCATGTAGTTCTGGCCGCACGTACCTAGTCGTGGTCTTGGTCTTGGCCGTGTTGGCGGGCGTTTACCCTAAGAAATCGAACAAGCGGAGATTCGAAATAGTAGGGCAAAGTTCTAAAATCTCATAATTCCAGCACAATGGAATGAGAAATAAGCGAGGGTGAGGTTAACGTGGAGGGGTGTGGATCCCCTTTAGGGTAAAGGAATGGCTACGAACCAAATTATCTCGGTTTAAAATCAAAAGGAAGCTTCCTAGTACCATTAATATAGAGAAAAGTACCACGGGGCGGAACTCCGTCTCGACCGTCTCCCTGTCTAGCTCCCTCTCCAGGTGGCGGAGTACAGATGGGTCGAGGAAGGAGCCCTCCTCGTCCCAGTGGTCGTACTCATCCCCGCCGAGGATGGCGGAGCCGAGGCCGTACTGGGCAGCGGGTGAGGCCCTCGTCTGCGACGTCGAGGGCCTCGTGTGCGGCTGCGTCGACAGCTTCCCGTCCTTGGCGTCGTAGGCGAAGAGTGCGTCATCGGGCGTGGCTCTCGACGGCGCTCGCATGCTCATCGACGAAGTGCCGTCTCCCGCGAGGGTCGACACCTTAGAGGGAAAAATGGATTCACCCCAGGCACAAATTACATTTAGAACACCTGGTGGATGATAGGAAACCGAACCACGAATCACTTAAAATTTCTATCAAGGAGAGAAACTTTTGAAAGTTTAGTAGAGCTAATTCTCTAAGAAGCATAAAAGTGAGATGAATTCCCAAAATTCGTGTAACAGGAAAATTTTTACACGAAGGTTACGTGATTTAGGAGGGAGAAGAGAAGATTGATGAAGAGCAGAAAGAGAGGGAGGGTGTTGTCTTGGAATTAAGAGTATGTGTTCAAAACATACTGAAGGTACGTAATGTGGGCATAACATTGATTGTGGAATACTTCCGCTTTTACCTAAACCTTTTTTTCAACAGTAAAATACGGCTTGAAATTATAACAGACCATTTTTTTTAGTTTTTACGAACCGCTGAAATTCGACGGGTACCTTATTCTAAGAGGTGCGGTTGAATCATTCGAGGTTGATTTATTGAAATTATCGGACAAAGAATGAGTTACTCACACTAAGCACAATTCAACGGCTGCGCTCATTTCCCTTGGTAATCATTTCCTTGTTGTGAAAAACTGAATTATTACATCACTAACTCATTTCATTTTTTAAATTTACTTCATCCACTCAGCTTCGCCTATTTCTGAAAATTTCCTCTAATCTGTTTTGAATATATAATGTCTTTTTTCTCTTTTATAATGGTACGAACAGACTTACTTGGCAAGTTTCTAACTCTGTTATCACAGTAAAGATTCTTGCTAATATTAATTATGCTCCGTAGGAGCTAAAATTGTATTTTTTATTATCATTTACCTCCAACTGCCTGATAATTTCGTCAAGGACTTTTCCTTATTGTCCACTCACCAAAATGGTTGTAAACGCTATATAAACATCTGATTTAGTGAAAATATTCAGAATATTTTGAATTTTCCTCATTTATTCCCGAACGAGATTATTAATATCGGGAGCATTTTTACGCTAAGGACACTTTATTGTACTACCTGAGTCTCCCTGGGTTCGGGCATCCCACGGAATTCCTTCTCTGGAGTCTCTCCCCTTCCGGCAGCTAAGGCGCCCGCCTCTAACCCTCCGCCTCCTCCGATGCTCCTCTTTTTCTTCTTGTGCGGTCGCTTCCGCGCGCCCTTTCTCTCCAGCGTAGGGGATTGCCGCTCCTCCGCTTCCTCCTCCCTCGGCGTCGGCGGCATTACCTGCAGCGATCAACGAGCGGAATCTCTAGACATTTTTAGGCACATAGACTCTGTTAATACTTTACCATGGCTTGATTAAGTGCAAGGGCAACTGGAGGCTGACGCATTTTGGAACTTGACGGTATAAACAACCAGCGGTGCAAAAATATTCATGCTTCAATTAAAAAGAGTAAAAAAACGGAGAAAATATTTTAGAAGTGTTGGAATGATTTGAAAATTCCATACGAGAGCTCACATTGCCCCTAAATTAAAATAAATGAGCATTTTCAATTATAAATTCACCACAATAAAAATGATTTGGAATCAAATATACCGAGAATAGAACATTTATAAGTGAGAAGCAAGAGACTAAAAGGCGTAAATAAATATTTAACAGCATCAATGGTAGGATAGGATTATATGAAAGTTATTTATATTCAGCCCGACCTATCCCCTTCCCGCCGAGAATTCATCTCTTTAATTCGGCATAAACCCTATCTCGCTTCATTAGATCAATGAACCCTATTATTTTCCTCTCCCTACTATGCTTACCCAACATACTTGAACCCATCACAGTTGCCAACACCCTATCTCCGCTTACAATTAGTTCTCAGTCCATTGGTAACCTCTGTCTATTTTTACCGTCTTCGGTAGATTTCTACTCGCACTCATTACACATAGCAATTCGTCGTCCCTTTCCGTAAATAGCAAATACTGCTATCATGAGATATACGCGCTGAAATGACATGGACCTAAATAATCTCAAAATCGGGTACAAAAACGATCTCTTCTGTGATAAGAAGGAACGTGCTGATAGTGAGATCGAGTATGAAGTACCTCTGCTAAAAGATTTTAAAATCGACCTGAAATCTTCGTTGATCGCATGTGAGGGTCAAAATGTGCACTCACCATTGTTCCGACCTGCCCGCCTTGTCCCCCGTCGCCTTCCGGGACCCCAGCGTCTCCTTTCCCCTTCTTTTCCTGCTTCTGTCCCGCCTTTTTCTTCGCAGCGGCGGCCGCCTGGGCAGCAGTCGGGGTCGTCTTCGACGGTGGCTCCGCGTCCGCTTTCTTACCTGCCCTCGCTGCACCCTGTGACTGTTGTTGTTGTTGCTGCTGCTGTTGAAGTTTTCTACTCGCCTGCGATACGAATTTCGACGCTCTTCCGGCTTTGGGGGTGTTCTTGGGAGACTCCGATGACGCTGGAGAGGCGCTTTGTCCCCCTCTGGATTGCTGCGACTGCCAAATGCCGGCGTCTTGGCTCTGGCTCCGTCTCAAGTCCAGGACGAGCATTGTCTTCTGGCGCTGGGGAGGTTGAGGTCGGTAAGGTGGATCGGGCGTCTGGGATCGCCGAGAGAGTGGGCCATACCTGAAAAAGAGATGCCAACCTTCACTTGGGACCACAAATTCCCTATTGATTATTATTGCAACAAAACATATGCAAAAATAGACTTTTCATGGATATATTTTTTTATTGTTTCTTTCTTTAGAGCATAAAATACTAAAAATAACTGAATTTATGGAGATATCCAAAACAAAATGCCATGAATAATAATTAAAGGAGGTCACTACCACGAGCCCACCATTATATCGCATAATACGGCACTCACCCGGTAACCCTCACGCTAATGTTGATTAATAAGAGTGAGAGAAAAGCCCGCTCCAGAATAATGTATGCACATTTGCATGCGTATATTACAAAATCAGGACTGGGGGCATATTATATCTCTGGCGGACCTGCTATCCATAACAAAGTTCTTACACCAAGATAATCGAGTCACGAGGTTTTCCGAGGGGTTTTCAAAGACTTCAGCGCGATATGAACGCGATACTAAGAGGAAAAAAGTCTAGAAAAGTCCCCTAGAGAAAAAAATTATTTTGTTTTCTCAACGACCGTGGAATACAGCGTATCAAGTTAAAAATTTTTGCATGAGATTTTTTTCACCGCGGTGCTCCAAAAGAACACGCGTCAAGGGTGAATGAGCGAGGGGGGCAATTTGATTCCGGTGTGCACCCACCTCCTCTTGGCTGAACTGTTGGCGGCCGAGACGGATGGCGGCGAGGAGACGTAGAAGAGCGAATCGGTGGGCCCCGATCGGGTGGCCAGCTGCGTGTCGGAGGCGGACGAGGAGAGGGCCGGGGTCACGGGCCGGGAGTCCGTCTCCGTGTACCGTCGGAACAGCTCCTCGGGCACCACTGCCTCTTCTTCGTCGTCCTCATCCTCCGCCCCGTTCGGCAAGCGATCCCCCTTAAGAGGAAGCAAGCATTCACGAGATGATTTATCCATTGAGATCTAGTTGCAATAACAGCGTAAGTCGTATAGCAATTTTTTCTCACATTTTCGATCTAATTTATTGATAACTCTTCTTACATAATGACATCTGGTAAAAATTTATACCTGATTCAGAGAATTCAAAGGTCTGAATCGTAAAATTATAAGCACAGTCTTCATGAATACGAATATCACACTATAACTTACATTTTCTCGTATAGTTTTGAGCCACCTTAAACTGTTATTACATTAAATTCCTCCATTATGAACGATAACATTCGGTCTCTCTGATTTTTTCTAAATGTTTCAATTTGGAATAATAATTAAAATATTAATTCATCTATCTTTATTCATTAATTTGAGGAACAGAGGAGTAGTAACTTGTGGAAGGAGTGGATCCGAGTGTGAACTAAATGTTTCCATTTGTAATAATAAACGAAAATATTACAGCATTTTCTTATTTCATTAATTTGAGGTGCAGGGGAGTAGTAAATTGTGAAAAGAGTGCACTCGTATTTTAACTTACCGAGGATTTCAGTGCTCATTGCCAGTCACGTCAAACACACTTACTTTGGCAACTTGCAGCAAGCCTTGAACTGCTGAGGGTGGAGCTGGGTGGTTGCAGAGAATCGAGCAGGCGCCTCCAGTCCGTCGGAAAGGGTTGGGCAGATCAGCCAGAGGGCGATGCGTGAACGGTGCAGGTACAGCGAGAGGAGGCATGGACAGGACCAAACTCGAGTCCGCATCCGAAGACTCGGTCGGCTTAAAACACGGAATAAATTTCTTTGCTTAGCAATGTCATGGACGCAGACAACAAAGCCGTAGCCAGGAAAATGTTTGGGGGTGGGGGGAGTTTACATGGATGGAAACGGCACTTCGGGGGATGTTCATTTTTATTATAAACTTAAGATTTTATAGTCCACACCAAACATTTTCTAGGGGAGGGAGTTTTGAACCCTTGTCTCTTATCCCGTTATCCCTCTTTCAACGTCCTAGGTGGGTAAACACCTTATTTCGACAACAGTGATTGTAAGTGAGGACGTAAAAAAAGGCTATGAAGTAGGAAATGACAATGAATTTGATAACAATAGAACTCTGGATTTCAAGAAGTAGAAGAGAAAGCCGAACTACCCATAAATTTTACCTTTAAAAGTTTTTCAGGCGCGCCATATAATCGACCGGGAATAAACTAGAGAAATATATGCGCTAGTTATTAGCGGACCAGTACCGAACTTAAAATGAAAAGTATTCCCTACACAACCCCCCGTTTCAAAATTCAACAATGAAACAGAAATGAAATTTCAGAGGAATTTAGATGAAAGGAGAAACTAATCGGGTAATTAGGGCAGCTTCGATGTAAATAAAAATGGACTACTACCGACCTTACCGATAAACTAGCCTTTTTGATGGGCTTTTTCTCACTCTCTTGTAAGCCAGTCCGGCTGATGAGAACCATGTCAAAGGCTGCAGTTGGTACACTTCTTGAAAAATAAACCCCGTGCAGGCCATACTAAAGCGAGAAAGCCGTTTCCAATGTGTATCCAGGACGGTGGGGTTTGATCAATAGACAGGAGTCAAGAGAGCTATAACGGACGGCGCACAGTGGGCGGAAATCGGAAAAAGCCGGACAAAATTACAAAATGGCTTTTTTTGAGTTATAAACTTGAAACTTCGCATGTATACTCAAAAATGATTGAAATTTATTGATATGTACTTCATTTGACATAGATCCTACCCGTTACTGAGATACAGAGGCTCAAACGTGAGCAAATTTCCATAAAAACGCCCGTCTTCAATTTTCTCTGAAAATCTTCCAAAGTAAGTGAATGGTGAAGTTATGGGTGGATTCTTGCCGAATAAAAAACCACATAATCTGTTAGCATGGTGTTTTTTCTTTAATAATCCGTAATCTTAAAGAATACAGCCCATAAATTCTTACCGTGCAGTAACAAAATGGCGGATACTGTTTTTCGACGAAGTTTTACATTTAGGTAGAGTTTCAAATAGGTTTTCGGCAAGGTCGCGCAGAGTAACTTATATGAGAGCATTGTTTGAAGATTTCTTGAGGTCTTTATGCAGTTTTCTTTGAAATAAGTTTGCGTCGCCGGAAATTACATTGATTTTTCGATCGCGCGGCAGGGTTCTTCTCCGCGCGTCGGGAGTTGGATTAGCCGCGCCGCGGTAAGGTTATTGAAGCTGTATGGGTTTTAACGCTCAACATTCGCCGTTTTTATGTTTGGCTTCAAGACACCGATTCTCAAATGGTCTGTGGTGAAGACAGTGGAGGTTTTTCATGCGATGTACTTGCACGTTTCATCGAAGTTCATTTCGTTATCTTTGGATACGATCGAAGACCATGCTTCCATTAAAAGCGTTCAAACCTCGACAAAGTGAGTTGTTCTCCTGGGACTCATACAAAAAGACCTACCAGAAAGATACCAACTGAGACCCTTATACCTTCTTCAATCACCGATTCCTGACCCTCAGGATTCTACTTTCGAAAACGGCCGTTTTATGACATCCTGGAGCGGAGCCCTTGGCCGTCTTAACGGAGGTATTTCCATGGGAACTTCTAGCTTTTTTAAAATGTGCATCATACCCTCAGTTCAACTTTCACATACAGATTACCATGTCTTTACACGTTTACCATACGTTCCTCCCCGTGTACGCATTAGGGCATTGGATAACCATAGGTTCGACAAATTTATTATTTCTAAATTTTACATAGGCTCCATCCGCCATTCCATAGAAAATGCCACCTCACATTATTACATGACTTGATATCTACAAAATAATATTGGAATTGGTAAAAAAAATCATTCACTCGGTAAAAAGTATTTGCTCCATTATTTATCGCGGAGGCTGAATTTAAGACAAGGCCCTGATGCTCTGAAATTTCTCAATGACTTCCTGACAAAACGCATCCTATGGCCATACCTTAAGACATGGGTAGAGAGTTCTCGAAATAATGAATGATTTTTGTGTCGATACAAAAGTTGGCTCGCTGACTCTATAACATTTCCAGAATTTGTTATGCACCACTTTCCCGATACTTCAACGACAGCCGGTTGAGTATTGTATTTTTGTAAAAATCTATTCCTCCCAAATTGATTCCCCCTGTAGCTTCATGCTACAAAATTCATATTATATTTGCCAGGCATTCCAGGGCGGCCAAAAAAATGTCGCACCTAATGTGTTAGATCACGCAGAAGAAAATTCAAACTTTAAAAACTACTGCTACTACTGCTGAGCTTGCTCTCGCGGCACCTGTAAGTTTGAGAGAGAGGGGAGACACTGCAGCAGCTCACCTAATTGCAGAAATAACAACTACGACCCCTACTCGGGCTAAGAGAGTTCTTTCAAAGTGGAGGACGAGTGAAAAGGTCCACCCTGAGATGACAGTGGAAGAGGCACTGTCATTGATGATTGCCTCTGATTTGACCAAGCGTAAACATCGGTCTTTTCGTAGGACAGCTCTGAGCCATGGACACGAATTGTATCCCAGTTATGATAGAATAGCGATAGCAAAAAAGGCAGCTTATAACGAAGGAATTAAAATAACTGAGACAATGTGCGAAGTAAACCTTCAAGCACCACTGAACCTCACCATATTGGGAACAATAGCCTGCTTAGCCACCACTTCCACCTCTCAAGAATAGGGTGGTTTCCTATTATTTTTTTATTGCTTTAATCGAAAGATTATTACTCCTGGAGTACGTATTTCACGCTTTTAGATTTTTAAATGACAACATCTATTTTTCGCGATTAAATGAAAAGTGAAAATTTTCAAGCGCGCGAAAACGCGACGCTCAAGTATGAATGCCGGGAAATATCTCCGTACGTCGTATTTCTGGTTCCCCCTCCCACCCGGTGTGGTGACCTTGAGGCGAGACTTAGCGCTGATACGTCGCAGGATGCTAGCGGATAGCCGAGTACCTTGCTGGATGGTAGCGCTTGGCTTAAAAAAGGTTTATTAATACCTTATCAAACGAGGAAAACTTTCCGACCTTAGCCAGTTTCAATAAGTGTTTATTAAGACATGTTTCCCTGAGCTCTGTGCCTCATGCATGCATTGGTAACCTCAGACGATGTATAACTCCTATCCTCTCGTGTAGAAACTAGGTCCCTGTGACGTCATGCGGAGTGGAATCGTATGGGCGCCAATCTGGCCTTTTTCAAATGAGGATAAAATTTGACCCTTGCCATTCGTCTAAACCGGTATTTCAAAAACCAAACAATTTGTGTATTATGAATACACTAATGGTGGGTAACGAATCGCAATCAATGCCTTTGGTTTTCTTTGATGAACGAAACTACCCTATTAAAATGTGTGGTGAACTACAGATTAATCTCTAAGTACGGTTTTGATGTTCCCTTGTATCTCTTAGTTTGATTAAAAAGCAGCAGGTAACAAAGGCGCAACAGGTAACGACTGAAGTTTCCACTTTATCTTGGTTAATTACATTTATCTCTAAACTTTTGATAAAGAATTTAAATTGCATCGGAGGCACTTCTCACATATAGGCTCTACAATTTTAGATGACACTATCTGGGAAAATCCACTGCCGACGTCGACACGATTTTGTCATCCCATCCGCTTTAGGTGAAAAAAGAGAAAAGAAGTTACAAAATCAGAAAGACATTACCTATATTGAAAGGCAGGTGGATGGCCTTAATGATTTCAACTCTGGATTTTACACGATCAAGTTCTGTTTTCTACTGGCCATGATCAACAGAAAAGTAATGCTTACATTGCTTACCTTATTTTCCAAATTTTTTCTTAATCTTAAAACCCATATAATTTATTATCCTACAGGGAAGTATAGTCATTTCGAAATTAAGAAAAACGATAGTTTTTAGTTTGCAACACACTGAAGGACAGCTGAATCGTGGGGTTCTAAACCTGCGGTGCAATAGCGTCGGGTATGAATAACTTAGGAGATTAAAATATCGTTCACCTGATATCGATAAATATTCTGTTGGTTTGTGTACGCTGCATTGCCACATATGATTTTCTGAATGCATATTGAATATGTCGTATCGATTGGAATTTAAACAGTGGCATTTGATAATTTAAATTTAAATTTATTTTAGTTAGGAAAGGAATGCTAAGAAAATTTTCAGCTAAAATTGATAATCTAAATTAAAATAACTATTTTGAAAAAGATGTTCGGGGATTTATTCAAAAACGTACTTACAGGCAAGTGGAAGTTTGAGTTTTCTACGCTCCACAAGCAAATTAAAATCACTTTCACAAATTCTGCGCACTCAAGAGAACTTAACTTTCCTTCACCACAGTCAAAGTAGAACTGAGGGTATGATATACGTTTTAAAAAATCTAGAAGTTCCCGTGGAAATGTCTACCTAAACTACCCTGTCTTCATCGTATCTGCTTCTACAACTTTCTAGTGCTTACTGTAGGTGCAGAACATGAGATTGTCACGCGATCCATAATTTTCGTCCATAAAACTTTGATTATTTAGTTGCCATCAGTAATCTATGTTCATGATTAGTAATGTTAAGTCACTGAACACTGCATTATTAGCCATCTTCTTGAACATTATTCTCTTCATCTCAAGAGTAAAACATTAGATTTAATGACGCTATTTGCAGTTCGTTATTTGTTCAATTTGCCGACTTGGGTGGCGGCGGGGTAAAATGCTCGCCTGTCAAAGAAGTGTCGGGTTCGAGTCCCGCATGGGTAAGTTTCCTTTATCAAGCGCAACATTGTCGCAGAATAATTTATTCACGCCATTTATGTCAATATTGATCCGTCGGTACGTATGAATAAAGTATGAACTTTGTAACGTAAAGCTAAATGTGGAATAGTATTTATTCAATAAATTTGAAAGAAATAGATTTTTACAAAAATACCAACTCCCGTAGAAGTATTGAGAAAGTAATGCAAAGCATATTCCGGAAATGTTATGGATTCAGCGAGCCAATTTTTGAAGCGACACAAAAATCGTTCATTTTTTGTTCCCATAGAAATACCTCCGTTAAGACGGCCAAGGGCTCCGCTCCAGGATGTCATAAAACGGCCGTTTTCGAAAGTAGAATCCTGAGGATCAGGAATCGGTGATTGAAGAAGGTATAAGGGTCTCAGTTGGTATCTTTCTGGTAGGTCTTTTTGTATGAGTCCCAGGAGAACAACTCACTTTGTCGAGGTTTGAACGCTTTTAATGGAAGCATGGTCTTCGATCGTATCCAAAGATAACGAAATGAACTTCGATGAAACGTGCAAGTACATCGCATGAAAAACCTCCACTGTCTTCACCACAGACCATTTGAGAATCGGTGTCTTGAAGCCAAACATAAAAACGGCGAATGTTGAGCGTTAAAACCCATACAGCTTCAATAACCTTACCGCGGCGCGGCTAATCCAACTCCCGACGCGCGGAGAAGAACCCTGCCGCGCGATCGAAAAATCAATGTAATTTCCGGCGACGCAAACTTATTTCAAAGAAAACTGCATAAAGACCTCAAGAAATCTTCAAACAATGCTCTCATATAAGTTACTCTGCGCGACCTTGCCGAAAACCTATTTGAAACTCTACCTAAATGTAAAACTTCGTCGAAAAACAGTATCCGCCATTTTGTTACTGCACGGTAAGAATTTATGGGCTGTATTCTTTAAGATTACGGATTATTAAAGAAAAAACACCATGCTAACAGATTATGTGGTTTTTTATTCGGCAAGAATCCACCCATAACTTCACCATTCACTTACTTTGGAAGATTTTCAGAGAAAATTGAAGACGGGCGTTTTTATGGAAATTTGCTCACGTTTGAGCCTCTGTATCTCAGTAACGGGTAGGATCTATGTCAAATGAAGTACATATCAATAAATTTCAATCATTTTTGAGTATACATGCGAAGTTTCAAGTTTATAACTCAAAAAAAGCCATTTTGTAATTTTGTCCGGCTTTTTCCGATTTCCGCCCACTGTGCGGCGCCCGTAATCAAGCGCGCAAGGATTCAATCATGAGGATACCTAAATACCATGAATACAAATAAATGAATCGGTCTACAAGTCTGCAAGTTGCCGTGCGCTCATCCTTTAGCGTTATTTCTCACGCTGTTTTTAGCACTCGAATCAACGATGAAGGGCTGGGTTTATCTCAGGCCATATGACTGCGCAAGAAGGGGGTCGTGCCGTAAAAATACTAAAATCCCCTACCCGGAGGGCCCAAGCCGCATTTTAATCCTAGGGGTGTAAATGCTAAACACGCATAATAAATCCCACTAGGTATATAGCGATACTACTACTCGATGAAGACGGAATTTTGCGGAAGGAAAGCTCATTCGACGCCAAAAATATTATTACAATCGCTCAAAAAATACGCTTGTCTACTCGACGTGCGCAATATGTTCACGTTATTTACGAAGAAGAAAGGACCATTGAACTTGTGCCACTATATAGACGAAAAATTAACATAAATCTTCTCTGTCAAAAAATTAAATTGGGATTAGGTTTATGCAATAAAACCATATTGTTATCCATCTAAATTGATTCAGTTGATTTGTATTGTCTTATCCATCAACAGTTGATTTTATATCATATTTTCAAATTCGATGAAGCACAGGATTATAAACGAATTTCGCATCTCCGTTTACTTGTGACAGTTAACTTGTCTCATACAGTACAATAATGTTCGATAGATATGTTTATTTTATGGTCCTCCATAATATGAAGATTTTTCCAAATATCATTCGAATTACAACTTCGACGTTTGCCATGAGGCACAAGGTTAGAATGGGGAGAACAATCTAGTAAATTCATAAAATAAGGAAAATTCCATCCAATAAAAAGAATGAAGGTTAAACAGAAATCTTTGAAGTTGAGCAAAATAAACAGTTCGATTGAATTTCAAGAAGGACGAAAGGCTAAAAATAAAGTGGGAGAAATGAGCCGGCTAGGCTGAGCAGTTCATCTGTTGTGTCCTCATATTTCAATCACGGCATACTGCCGATTATCTAGGCTAATGATGGGAAGAGACACGAATAATCGGAAAACACGAATAATCAAAACTTTCACTCTACTTTCATGTAAATCAAACAATTTATGCACATTGTCTGTTATTTTAGGTTGCTTAACGGCTATCTTTTCCCGATTGTGATCTTTTTAGCGGCGATAACATGATTGAACTCGTATTCCTACTGCTCCATGTAATACCTGATTTCCGAAAACCGCGCACCCGTGTCTGCGAGATCACGGACTCATAAAATTAGTTTGCATGAATGCTTCAAAACAGCTGCGTAACGTTTGAAACTACACTGTCAGGAACCACGCTGCGTAGTCGCGTCTCGCGCAAGTTGCCCTGTATGCAACTGCCGCGGGACGCGGATCTGACTGAACGCGATCGCGCACCGTGATGTTTAGGTAACATGAACACGGAGCTTCCGTGAAGATTATGGGCGCGCGATCATGCCATCGCGCAGCATATAGGAAACCAGGAATTTTGGCAATTTGTCTACGCAGACAAGTGCCTGGCTATCACTTACTCTCTCTACTTCCTCGGCCCCCGATGCCTTAACTTCTACTATTTCCTTCCTCTCCAGTTTGACCTTGACTAGTCTCGGCGTAAATATGTCCGAGTACGACGAAATTTCCGGCTCCTTATTGGGCCGTATCCAACCGAATGCGAGGTCACGGTAATGACTGCGCATTTGCGATATGAAATATGCTATTATAGTTCGTAAACAACATTTGTCTAAATATGCGATTAGTTAAATATTGAAAAATCTTCTAAAATGAATCATGAGTTTTTTTCCCGCCGCTGATCTTCGTCTGCGTGCTAGAGGAGATGTCCAAGTAAACTTGAAACATTTCTCGTCAAAAAGTAAATAAAATAATTCCCTTTTATGAAGAGGATTCTATTGGATATTTCTATTGGAAATAATAAGATCGGTATAGCCTTGAATTACAATGAAAATAGTCTGGTGCTTTTGCACCCGATTATTTTTCAATAAAGATCGCGGAAAACATCGAAGAAGGTAAAATTCATGCACGGATAAGCCGCAATACGGGTAAACCGCCGCCGGATAATCGGGAGTCTACTGAAATTGGAAACTCCATTTAATAGATGGAATGCGAAAGATAAGAAGTATCTCTTTCAAAGTGACCTACTCTTCAATAAGACTGATGTCCTAAAATGAAGTCAAGATCACACATGTACATTTGGACGTGGTACTTCCCGGTGTATGAACAGGATTTTTTAAAAAGATTTAATCTTGTTGAGTTGGTTTATAAATACTTTCATATCGAGGTCAAAAAGTTTCCTTATTACCAAGGTAAAATTCGTTTAAAGTATACCGGGACTAGCCGTGGAGATATCTTTTACGGGAGTCACCCGCATATCCACAGGGAGGAATGACGCCTCAGTAGCTTAACTGGCTAAAGCACTCGACCGGAAATCGGGGGATCCGGGTTCGAATCCCGGTCAAGGCGAATAATTTTTTCTCTGTGGATCTTCCGCAGGGTAAAATTCATTTTTCAGTTCAGTCAGCGCTTAAGTAGGATTGGGAAAGAAATGGTTTAAATTCTAGCTTCATTAGACATTGGTACTGTGTACACTCAACAGTTTAAGTTATGCCATCAAAACATAATATATATTCATAACAGACTGAAATTAGCAAAAATATTGATGAATGGCTGTACTTTAATTGAACTGTATGGGTAAGGGAGGGTACGAGGAAGGAGGCAACAAACGCTGTACCACACAAGTCATGCCACTGCTTCACCACCTTAAAAAGCCCAGTGCCACCACCGACTTTAATCTTAAACAGTGTCAATCACTCTTTCTGAAATAATAATTTTGAGCAGAAAGTGAACACTAAAAGTCAGAGAGAAGGAGAGTCCAAGCAATTATATGCGTAGATCGACTAATGATCCATTATTCTCACCATATTAGTATTATTTTTAATAATGAAGCCAAATCTATGAAATAAAAGAACTATCCCTTTTAGAAGTAAAAATTTATTATTCACAATACATCTGTACATAAATAATACATTACTCATCCAGGGTAAACATACTTGTAACATGCTTATGGAGAAAAATCAGGAAGTTTACTGACAAATACATGAAATGGTATTTCAAGTTAAAATAGGGATTTTTTTCATTTTATGTTTTAATAAAAAAATTTAGCAAACATCAATGACCCGTAACAAATACATTCAGGACAAATTTAGTCGCATACAATACATGGTGACTATATCCATTGTATGTGAGTGCCATGACTGCAACCCTAGAAAATAAAAAGAATCATTATTTTAGCAGTTGGGGAGACAATCAGCATAATAATTCTTACTTTCTTCTGAAGAGCTTTTCATTTCATATAGAAAAATATCATTAAAGGAAAATCTAAACTTTTAAATAAGTATATATATCTTTCGTCTTTATGTAAAAAATCTTATATAATCGTCTTGTCCTCATGAACTCATTAAAATTCAAGCAAGTAATGTAGGTACAGCACTTTGCATTGAAAATCTAAAGCTCAAAAAACCTTTACACTTTGTATTGAGTGTGTACTCTCAATATGTCAATCACTTCAATTAAAGTCAAACTTTTAATGACAATCGAACATGGTTTTCATTACTTGCTTCAAGGTAGAACTAGTGAAGCAAGCACTTTCATGGATACAAAAAGCACTAGAAAGAACACAAGTAATGATTCCTCTTGCATAGATCTCACCTGTAAAACCCAGGAACATTAAATTCTTTCATAGAATAAAGAATCCCATCAGTTCCCTCCGAACGGACTCGAAACAATTGCAACACCTGCCGGTTTGATGATCCTGGAGTAACAAAATAGCAACATACAATTTTGAGTTCATTGCAAAGAAGTTTCCCAGAAAAAAAAGTCATCATCATCTGAGATCAACTATCATTAGTAGCATACAATCGAAGGGAAATTACCTATTTATCCAAAGTTTGAACAGTAAAAAAGTGCTAATTTTAATACACACTTCCAAATTGAAAATAGGTAATGACAGAAGAAATGTGTGGCTTCATTCAAAACTAGCACTAGTGATGGATAGCACAATTAGAGAGGATGCTACTAAATCCTTTGTATAGTATTTGCCTGGAAATAATTTCCATGAGGAGAAAATATGCAGCCTGGGTGAAAACTTGAATCGAGTATTCATCATCTGGTGTTCTGCCTGTCGGCAGGTCCCTCACACCAACTCTGTCTCCATCTTTCCTGTTTCTGGCCATTTCTTTTAAGTCTCTATATTTTCCCATCTTTAAATTATCAATTAACTCCTTCCCCTTCTTCTGTTCCCTTCCGCCGCTCCTTGCAAGGGCACCTTCAGAATTCCATTACCTCTCACCACATGTCCCAGCCCGTTACCCTTCCTTTCATTTATTTTAGCCATCAATGTTCTTTCATCATCTTCCCAGTCAACACTTACACATTCCTTACTCGATCCATCCACCGTACGCCCTCTATCTTTCTCCAAACCCACATCTCGAATGCCCCAATCCTGTCCCTGTCTCTCCTCCCCATCGTCAATCAATTTTATTAAGGTAAGCTAATTGTTTCCAAAAAGGTCAAATTTCCATGAGATCAATGAGCAAGGTGATGCAAATAGTGCTACTGTCACTGCGGCAACAATTAGGTACTACTTAGAATGCCTTTTACAACGATTCCAATTTGTGAACATTTTCAGGAACCTACCTTTTCCATGACCCTTGAATGTATGCGGCTAGACATTTCACCAAATGCAACTTATGATTACTCAAAATTGATAGACTAAATGAATTTCAACTTTTACAAGTTGTCAATATAAATCCACCAAAATGTTACAATGGCTTACCTGTTTCTTCCTCTAGCTTGTGAAATGTGGTCCTTGTAGTTGAAGCTAATGTTTTGGCCTCATTATGACTATTCCTGGCAGTGATGGGAACAGAAAATTGTGCTAATGCACGCCTTGGCTTTAGAGCACCAATGGTAAGGATGGAGTTTATCACAATTTGAGCAACTTCTGCTTTTTCTTGACAAGGTGGATTGCTGGTATCACAGAGCTGTAGGCAATATCTGAATTGTGAAAATCAAAGAGATTTAATTAGCAGTAAAACAAATGGCAAACATAAATAACAATTTCTAAGGTACCAATACTCACATTAGTGACTCCTTTTTAGCCGGTACATCCACTTCTACCTCGCTGTGACCTAATGGACAAGACATTTCAATGCAGTGGTAGGATCCATTGGTATTAACACACTGCTGGCTTGGTAAAGGACATGGTGAGGAATGATGACTCTGATGCCTTATTCTATACATTCTATGGGCATCTTTGCATTCATCAATATCTATAAAATAAATAATACAGAATTACAGTGACATTTTGGACAGTTATTTAATTACATATGAGTATAATGCAAACACCAAATCAAAGTCAGTGGAAATTGGCAGGTATATTTTCAAAGGTGACAAAAAAGATACCTAGCTAGGGTGAAAAAAGGCTCAAATTATAATTTGTTAAACATGTATAAAGCCAAGGTACATGACAATCATATTTGCTATTTAAAATTATGTTTCTCCTCAATTAATTCATACTGTTATATGTGAAGCTAAGGCACAAAAATGAAATATTAATCTGTATATTAAAAACACAGAAATTATCAGTGAAATAAATAATAATAATGGATAAAAATGTATGTTAATTAGTATTGAGCCTCTACAACTCAACATACCTCCACACTTAGTATTGAGAATGCACTCTTAAAATGAAGTAAAAAATATCTTCAAAGAACAAAATTTTTGTGAAAATTGTTAGCTTAGCCGCCACAGTGCAAAACCAATTATCTACATTTCTACTCAGAGAATATATTTTACTCATACACACCTTGGCAACTTCCCCCAACGAATTCAAAGCCAGAAGAGCATTTCTTGTTGAACTCATCATCAGCCCACCTCAGTTCTTGGATTTCTTCTTTATTATCTTTTGAATAACCTGATCCTTTATGTTTATGATCATGAGGAGACCAGAATTTTGCAGGAGGCCGAGGAGTCACCAGTGGAATAATATGATAGTCGGGTAGCAAATCCAACTGAAAATCACAAAGAAATATTCCATTGAGGAAGTTTCCATAAATGCCAAAATACCCTTATTTTAACCAAAGAGAACCTTTTATCATGCATGATTATCAATGCTTTCAATGGAACAGAGCAGTTATGGGCACAGAATACATCTGATAATATGGACATTCTATAAAAATGTGATTGTTGTTAACAAATTTTTTTACACAACTTACCATTGGTAACTTTGTCTTCTCATACTCTGGAGGAGAAGAATCTCGCCTTTCTGGAAATGAATTACAGAAATCCATGCTATTGTTAGACAAATTGGACAGATAACGCATCAATAATGTTTTCACTCACATATTTGATAAATGGATGCAATGAAACTCAAAAAGTAGAAGCCTACACTAATTTTGGCAGAAGAGATGAATTCTTTACAGATTGATCAGAATGAATTAAAAAGCAACTTATTCCCACATTTCAAAATAAATACCACTACTAGAATTTTTTTTTATGATGAGTAAACTTACCACAAGTAACCTTATCTGATTGTAGTTCCAATCCTTTAGGACAAGTGCAGTAATAAGATCCTCTAGTGTTATGGCAGTCATGTGAACATGGGTTTTTACCCTGAAGACATTCATTGATATCTGGAAAATTGAATTATTTTAGTGGAAAAAAAATTGCCTTCATAATTTAATAAATACATACATATTTATTTTCACAGCTTCATCGCATACTCTTTAAAATTTAACAGATCACTCAAATTAAAGGGACATAATGGAAAAGAAAACTTTTGAACAAACCTTTTTCCATCTGAATTAATAAGTACGTACACTTGGGTCATTCCATCTCATTTCAATAACCTATTGTCTCCTATTAAGACCACAGATTTTGATCAAAATTCATATCCATAAATACCAGAACATATAAATAGTAATGGTAAAGTGGACACAACATTGCACCTCCAACAAACAGAAACCCAGAGGAATACACACAATTAGTAACTTTTAACTACTATCCCCGCAAAAAAAGGTAGAACACTGAAACTTAAGAATTTGTAAAAAATACTGCCGTAGCTACATAGAGTCGTTTCAATTACCATTTTACTCATTGTTTATTCAACTACAAGAATAAATCATTAAACAATGTTTAAACAGGAACATTTAGCTTCTACGGTCAAAAGAGTGAAGAAGATCATGCAAAAAAACTATTAGAATGCCGAAATGGTCATCTTCTTAATCTCGTCACCGGCAAAATATTTAATTGGTGCATTTTATTGTATTTTTTATAGAGAGAACAATATTTCCGCTTTACAAATAGCTTTTTAAAATTAAATTTTACCTATTCTTTGATTTTTGAAATGGCCGAAAGATAGATATCATTTTTCCGAGGTGTAGAAAAGAAAATGAATATTGCAGTTACATATGCTTTATGTAAAAAATATTCCTTAACTTTTAATACAAGGAAATGTTTACGTAGTTGCTCTAATTTAAAATAAACCATAAAAATTAAATCCTGGTCTTCGTAGGGTGCATTGCTGTGAGGGGGATTTTCGTCTTTTTTGGTTTATTTTCAGTAAGAGGAAAAATATAAACATTTCCTTACATGAGAAGTTTAGAAATATTGTTTACATAAAGCATACTTAACTGCAATATTCATTTTATTTTCTACACTTCGAAAATTGATAGCAGAAAAAAGTTGATGAAAACAACATGTGGAAATAAAAAAAAATATATATATTTTACTCCTTACCCAGGATATTCTTCCAGTAATATTTAAATAATAATTCATATTAGAATATTCGACAATCATTGCGAGACACTTAGTTATGTCGCATCAATAGAGTCGTCTTCTTATTTTTGTGAACCATAATTGACATTCAGCAAACCTGTGAGCCCATAACCACAAATGTAGAAATACCTTTGTCCTGAAGAGCTGGGAGGTTACTATTGGTAATGGATTAAGTTAAGCCTGAATCACACGATCATTTTTTTTTCGTCGCGAAAGTAATCACTATCGAGATCACTTTTCCCGTCGCGAAAAGCAATCGCTCTTGTGATCATTTTTCTGAATCACACGGTCACTCCCGCCGTCACTTTTCGCATCATTTCCAATATCACAGCTCGTTGTCATAGGACCCTCATCATGAAATTATATAGCGTGTTTGTTTATTTATGCCGTTCCCACATTTGTCAAACGTGGCGCTGCAATCACACCATACGGTCATGCTATCTGATTGGCTGATATGGGGTTTTAGTGACGGAAAAAGCGACCGGACGAGTGATGAAAAATAGCGATGGGAATCCACATTGCGATCGCCATCGCAAAAAACAATTGCCGCCGACGATCATTTTGCGCAGTGCTTGCGATAGTGATCACTTTCGCGATGAAAAAAATGATCGTGTGATTCAGGCTTTAGCAAATGAATTGAGTGAGGACATTCTTATTCCATAATCTTACTCAATCATCTCAAGGTTCCTAGGGCCAAATGAATAAGTTTTATCCTGCGACAACGACAACCCGCAAATCACATAGGTACTGCAGGATAGGTGACATCAAGGGTCGTTCACAAAATTTTATTTTATGTATTTTCTGCAGGATTTTAGATTATTCTGAGATATTACTACTAAGTGTAAGGAAAAAATCACAACTTCCTGGATTGCAGTATAATTTAGGATCTAATTGGATGAGTAATGAATCCGATTGATGAATATTTCACATGAATTAAAGTGCATGCATATGTATATTGTTTTGCCCACTTATCAATCCCACAAGTTTGTATACCCCTATAAACTCTAGAAGTCTCTCAGGCTAGGAAGTTCATTAATCACTGGCCAAAAACACCATAATTTAATACTAATTTCCATTTCACGAGAAGAAAAACCTGCTAAATAAAGACAAACTAAGCACTACAGTACATAAAATCTACAAAATATGCTGTAAAAATCATTCTACCTCACTGGGATTTGAATTTGAAAACTATAAGACCACCAATTTGTCATATATCGAAGTGAATTACAGAGGTAATTAACAGAATGAGGAGTTGATGCCTAATTGAGATGCTCACGTCTCCAAGCATCAACGTCCCATGTCTCTCACGTCCCATGAAACCTTTGAAAAGTAATGACTCAGTGGCAAAAGTAGTAGCACAGTTGGTAGGCAATGGAGAAATCGTGCTTTGAATCCCGGTGAAGCCCAATGATTTCTTCGTTTAAAGTTTCATTCTTTGTGAGTATAACTTCTATCTCACTAGCATAATATGTTCATTTAATGATTTTGAAAACCACTACCCTTAAGGTAGCATTGAACATCTAAACCCTCAGTCACTAAGGCTGGCAATCATTACATAGTACACGGTACGTACAGGAATTCTCAATTAAGTAACAAAATCAATTGAGAGAACAAAGCTGCTAGAGTACTTACCAATACATGGATGACCCAAAGCTTTTGATGTAAATCCTTCAGGGCATAGGCAAAGGTAGCCACCCACTTCATTTTTGCATCGCTGAGATTCATGGCACTTACTTAAATTATCAGCACACTCATCTATGTCTGGAAAGAAGCATATTTTCAAATAGATTAGGTAAAATAACTTCAAAATAGACTAACCTTATGGCTTATGCTTTAATTATCTTTTGAGGCACAAATTATTAATTATGGACGAGTCCGTTGTTAAATTTTTCCAGTTCTCCACCATCAGTTCCTGGTTCTCGATATTTGGTTCCAACAATAAACTCTTATTTTCTGAATGAACACCAATTTTAAAGAACAACAACCAGAACTGAATGAAAATAATTTAACTAAATTAACCAGAAAGCAATGTAAAAAAACTTAAAGAGCGTCTCCATAATTTTATTTGTCGAGTATAAAAAGTCAAATTAACATATTCCTAAATATTGCATGATTAACCAATATATCACATTAAATCAGGCAGCCACTGGTGGTTTCCCCAGATTTTGTTTTAAAAAATCATCATTTTCACCCTGCCTGGGTCTAATTTATTTTTTTGCCGGCTCCTAAGTACCAACTTTATTTTTTGGTTTTGGTTCCCGATACCATTTCTAAGGGCCAAGTATCGGCAGTAGTGAGAACCTGGTATTGGTACTGGTCCATCTCTAATATTTATTACTTCAGGTCAAATAATTGCCACTCAATGAAATACGAATGAAACTTCATCAAACTATTACCAGACAGGTTGGAATTACTATAGAATTAGAATAGAGTCAATGAAATTACAGGTAGCAAAATACTAAGCCATATATGCTAAATAGCAGGTGACCACAATTTTCCCTCTTTATTCTAATCCTGGTTTTGTAACATCTCTATCATTGGCACTTAATCAGCACCTCCATTAATGTATGATTTCAAAGATATTTCATGTAAAATCCATTCTTCGAGCTACTTCTAGGTGGTCAGTCATAGTCTGATGCATTATCACCTATTCTGCATTTCATCAAGAGTCATTCTTTATTACAACTGTTGCATGGCATTAATTTAAAATGAAGATACATGTTCACTTTTAAAAACTTGAATTAGCTACATTTCTGAGTTCTTATTCTGTGAGAGGATCTTTTTAGGGTAGAAAACATTTATTTAGACCATAGAAATAGGTTTTTGTGCAAACAGGCTTTAGCAGAAAATACAGAAATAAACCTGAAATCTATGCAGAACATAAATCTCCTAGCTCATATTAAACGCCATAAGTTTTGAAAGCAAGAGTACATATCCAAAGCTGATTATATTAAGCAAAAAATGGGGTTCTTGAAAGAAGAATGAATTACTACTGCAGAAGGAAAACTTAAAGAAATCCTTACCAATGCAATGCAAGTTTTCTTCATCAGAGTTGAAACCATCAGGGCAGCGATTAGTTTGAAACTTTTTGCTGATTTTTGGAGAAGACGAAAAAACTATTTTATGATTGTCATAATCATTGTAAGTATTCATATCATCCAGGGAAAGCTGCTCGGCTAAATAGCTGTGGATGAATGCATACATTAACAAAAGATTTAAATTTAAATTAAAGTATTTGGTAAACAAATGTGATTATTTTAAGCTTCACAATACACAACACATGCTTGGTTTGACCTGAGCAAGCTACAGCCAAATGAGAAATGAGAACCATAATTCACGTCATACTCAGCAAGCAAAATAAAAAACAAAAAGTCATGATGCCATTACAGTAAGACAAATCAAAGGTAAGGTAATCAAACAAAAAAGAAATTCGAATAAGAAAAAATAATTTTATCTCCATCAAGTTCAATTTACTTTGCTTAATCATCACTCCCATATATACCTCATAGTTCCAAGGCTGCTATCATAATGGAGAGAACTGTTCCATCTATAGGGAATCTTTTTCCCATCTACATTCAAGTCATTTTCAGTCCATGCATATAAAGAGCTGGGGCTGGTCTGGACATAGCTCTCTAAAAGGTAAGTTGAGAAAGGAAGTAGAATAGATAGTTCAGCATATAAAATTAAAAGGATAATTAAAATTAGAATAAAAAACTAAACTAGTTAAAAATAATTATATATCAATATAAACAAAAATAAGGCAGGAGAATATGTAATTATTTCATGGCAACTTAAAGCTCATACTAGGAGTATTAATGGCAGCAATATGTTTAAGAATGAAAACCTAAGGAATATTTACACCTAATATATATGTAGACCAAATAAAAATCAAGACTAACTACATACCTATATCACAAGAAATCATTAAATCATGTCATTATTAATATAAAATTATCTAATGATCCCATATAAGCCCAAGTGTTCAAAAATGACCCAAGATATTTCTATCAAGGAATAACCTAATTCTCAGTTATACTCCATGCGCCACAAACCAAATGTATAAGTTACTTTACTTATTAACTAATGAGCCTATGTTCATAAACTTCAAATAAGTCAGTTAAGTTTAGCATGGTGAACCATGAACTACGGGAGACCGGTTTGGAAATATCAAGACACACATCAGGCTGTCTTCCTTATATTTGACTTTGAGCTTGCAGTAAACTCAATTAGAATAAAAAAGTGCTGCTTTATTAAAAACAATTAGAATAATACACATATCTTATGTTTTTTTTTGAAATTACTGATTCACTGTGTGGTCAATATCGATCACATGGGATGAAAGGTGAAGCAAACTCATACAGTTGAGGAAATCTATGATGAGTTTCAAGATCTCATTAATGTTTCAACCACCTTTTGTCTTTCGCTTTTACTAAAGAGACAAGAATAGATTCACACACGAGTGGTAGACAGTTGTGTCGAAGAAGATAAAAACATCATTGAGGCTAAGTGATTGTATAATAATGTGGTATTATTTATCTTGCACCAAAGTGGTGTTGGACTTATTCAATAACTGTAGAGTACCCAGCGATATGTTTTCCTCGAAGTGATATTCGCACTTGGGGTAGGGCCATCATCAAAGAAATGCGGAGCTCTTTGAAAGAGAGAAGAAAAATTAAAATTCTTGAAAAATGTGTCATTTAACATGTACAAAGGATAATTCAGGGGAGCGGAATAAATTGAAAACCATACTTATAATAATCAGATTGCCGTTCGGGGAATGAAATGATCAAATATTTTGTTTTGGACCAGTATTGCATGACTCCTCAGTAGATTATTTGGGCGTAAGAGTGAAAAACAAGAGTTTTTAGGTGAAGTTAATGGTACACAATGGAAATTTGCTGTGTATTAGAAAAAGAAAAATAATCACCAGGAAGACTAGGGCACATATTTTGTTATTAGAGACCAAATGAAGGATATGTGTTCATTGAAAATAAATCCAACTCTATATAAAAAAAAAAAAACTTGTGAAGTCATTATTCAGGTATTTTATCCTATCCTATTAGATCACTGAGGCGATTTCAAATTAAAGAAACAGTATAACATGCATTACATGAGCATTTTTAAACTCCTTTTTAAATTTCTGGAACGAAACGGGTTAATGGGGAAATTATAAAGTGGACTGTGATTTCACACGCAATTGTCCCAAGCGGTCCTTTTCAACCTCACTAAAACTACAGTCTTAGCAATTGAAACTAAGTGAGTTTTATGTTATTATGTGATTTAAGTAAGATTTCTAGACTAAAACATAATAATCATCAAATTTTTTTTATTGAAATCCTGGGTATTCAGGGGTAGCCCACCCACTAGAGTTACAGACTTGAATGGATTAATAATCAGGGTAAGAAGAAGTCAAAGAAATTCATCAATGGAGCAAAAAAGATGCAGACATCTACATTCTTTAGACACTTTTCCTCTATTACCATTGGAATAAAATGGGTCCAACTAGTTTCAGAGATCGTGCGAAAGATCCACAGAGAAAAAATCATTCGCCTTGACCGGGATCTGTGGATCTTTCGCACGATTGTGCATTGCGGGTGACTCCCGTAAAAGTTATCACCGCGGCTAGTCCCGGTATACTTTAAACTAGTTTCAGAGAGTGTAATTTCAAGTATGCCTAATGAGTTTTAAGGAAATATAAGCATATGATAAGGATGTGCGATCAAAATACTTTTTGAAGGTTACCTGAATAAGGTGTTAAGTACACCATGGCATCAGACTGGTATTGAGGCACTTCTCCCTCTACCTCTATTTCAACTTTCAGTTCTCCTGTATTGGTGTCAACTCCTTGTCCTTTATGGGAAAGGTAGAGCGTTTCCCCTAAAAGGAAAACATTATTAGTATTCATTATTCGTAATGATTGCAATAAACCATCATTATTACCACAAAAATTAGTAACGGTGAAAAGCAACTTCATTAGTTTTCAATCTTAAACCTTAGCACCATTATTCTTTAAATTACAGGAAAAAACAAAAAAATTATTGCTAAATTATAATAAATAAAATGGCACTAGAGGTAATTACATGTCAATGAACTAAATCAAAGAAGGTACTAAAAAAAAGTGGACAAGTTTCACTGATTTGAATCCCTTCACAAACCTGACATAAATTCCAACTGCGAACGCTGCTCAAAGACACCATCAGTCAACGAATAACCATTGCTGGCATCATCAATTTCTCCAGCTGCACTCCATGTTACAGGGGAGAGTATGAATGGCATATAAGGATGCAAGTTTCCCTGTAAAACAACTTAATTAGCAATACTACCAACATGCTTTCCATGGTAGCTAAAATTTAGGCAATTTTTCAATAGTATTTTCAATTCAACTACAGAGAAAGAATGTCATAACAGATCCCTAAAAATGGTTAGAAATCACTCAGAAATCTTTAAAATTGGGCCAATAAAAGAAATGTGCCATGGTCTGCTGGGGATGAAGACTCAAATTCTGATGCAGGCCCTTGCAGGATCCATTGCACCAGGGTTTAGTGCAATAGATCCCAGGGGTAAGGAAAAACATTTAAGTCACCAAAACAAACATGTACACAAGAATTTGAATAAAAAAGAGAATACAATGGTATAATGGCAATTGAGCATGATCTCCCTTGATCCAAGAATTCTTAGTAGGCTTAAATGCAATAAATATTGAAGACAAGTCATTCTTCAGTGCCTTCAATCCTCTCAACAGAACACCACAGGCATCTAAATTTCCCCCACTTCAAGCACTCCGCACTAAGCATGACTCAAATGATTACAGCCAATTCATATGGTAGAAATATAATAATATCAAGGTGGGTCATTCATTCACCTGCTGATAAGGGTCCACTTCCACTTCAGCTTCTAAGGTAGGGCCACTATTCCAAGGGTTAAAACTGGCAGATGCGTGACTTGAACTGATTGGCTGCCCATTCAACTTTCCATGTAAATTTAAGGATGCTCTCTTGGGCACTCTCTTCACCTTCTTTTTCTTGCTTCTTACTCTATACTCTTCTGGAGCAGGTGACTGGCATGGTTCATTGACACACTTCTGCACCTGGGAATCCTCACCGGGGCAATAAGGTTGACTTGATAAATCAATTTGATTGTCACTGGTGTGATAATATGAAGGGACTAGATGTTTCAGGTTTGGCTGAATAACTGTGCATTCTCTGTAACGCTTCCTGGTCCCAGACCCACAAGATGAAGTACAAGCAGACCAGGGACTCCAAGGTGACCATTCTGACTGCTCATCTGAGAAGAAAGAAAGTGATTACAATACTACAACACTATATGCATTTCCCACAATAGGTACATCAAAAGACAAAACACGTAAATGTTGGTATTCATAATAAAATACTTTAAGAAACAAGTAAACATCACTAACCTAATACTGATACTTTATAATTAATTTTCTTAGTGCCAGCCTCATTTGTTGCAACACACGTATATTCCCCAGTATTTTCTACTTTTGCTTGCATTATTATGAGCCTCCGTTTGTCTTGACTCATTTGAAACACATTGGCATACTCCTCATCAATTTCTTCGCTGTCCTGAAAATAAATGCAGGCATACATAAATAAAACAGGTTGAATAGCAAACAATAATTCAAATATTTAATTATTGAAAAATTTATATTTTTTCAACCATGGCTAACTTTAATTAACCAACAATTTACTCAAAGAGTATTTCTAATGAACTGCAGGCTGGGAAGGCAGGGACAACTAGAAGGAAATGAATAAGCCCAGCCAATTAAGGAAAACGATAATAGTATGAGATGTATTCCCTGTATTAGGAACACATTATTACTCTCACTTGCTCAAGATTGGCAACAGCAAAAGGAGAATAAAAATTTAGAATACGTACAAGGAAGTCATTTATGCAAAAAAGAACCAAATTAGGATGAAAAAAGTTCTAATTCAGTACTTAAACAATCTTCAATAATAATTGTCCCTAAAGTGTTGCAAATAAAAACAAACTACATATTTGTTTTCTTTATGTAATGAACACCATAAAAAAGTCAGTCTGAAAAATTGCTATTTCTGCCTCCTTTCACAATAATTTGCCCATATAATGTGTATACATTTAATTTACGCATACAGCCATGAAGAAGCCTACATGGAAGGCATAAAATCATATATACATTTACATATTTTCAATGACATATCGAAAAGGTACATGATTCTTTTACCAGACAACCTATATAATCTTACCTTGAACCATTTTATATCAGGCACTGGATTCCCTGTGACAGGACACACCAATGCAATGAATGAATAAACTTTCACCGAAAAAACTGTTTCCACATTTGTGCCTTCTTCTAAGGATGGTGGTACTATAAAAAAGAGGCGCTCATTAATGATGATTACTTTGCTGAATTTTGGCCAAGAAATTTTTTCTTCCACTGTTACTTCTTCTTTATCAAAACATCTCATTTAGCTTCACTCACCGAAAACTTCCACATTAAAATTTACTTCTGACGTTCCTGCTTCATTAGATGCACCACATTTATAAGCACCTGATTCTGCTTCTGTGATGTTCGAAATTACCTGGGAATAAATGAGGTGAAAAATTGGGTGAGTGTTCCAACATGCCCCAAGCATTCCCCAAATCTGTAGACTGAAGAGAATAGGGAACACCTCATCTATTCAGTTGCTGTGTCATCCAAAAGTACAGTTTCTTATAAAAAATAATTGGAAATGATTTTATTGTGACTTCATGGAGTGCGATTTTTAACACGTTCCGTGCTGATGACGTAGCGTCTACGACATGGCAGCCACTACCCAGTGACTGATGACGTAGTCGCTACGTCATGATTCTCTTTTGCCTTATATTCCGCCCTGAGCGCCAGCCACCGCTGTTAGGGTATGGGAGAGGGTCAGTCACCACTCTTCGCCTGTTTGCCGTGCGGACAGCTCCGAAAAATTTTTTTTTTCGATTTTTTTCTGTGTTTTTCTTTTTTACCCGGTTTTGCTCTGCAAGGACGTCTTTGGGGGTGGCTTTTTACAATGTATTTTTTTATTACTTTCATTTTATAATGCAGAAAAAAGTTGTATATTCTCACAATTGTTCGTGTACCTCAAAAAAAAACTTTTACAAATATTCAAAACGAAATAATAAAAAGATACTTTTACATTTCACGAGGATAGGTTATTACTTTATTACAAGGTATTTTATCTTTCTTTATGACTTTTAACGCAATGATTAGATTGTGTTTATTTAATTGGTTTTTACAAGAAGGAATACAGATATTTTTCCCTTGTTGTTATTTCCATTTTTAACGTCAATTAACGCTATCGTGGTAAATTGCTTAGCTGGTTGCCTAATTTCGGAAAGACTCCAGGTATGTGTATTTTTATCCTTACGATAGTAATAAATGCTTCCATTCTTATACTTTTAAAGTTTCAGAGTGAATTTTATTTGCTATGATTTCATCATGGCAAAATTTGTTGTTATCCTTATGTTTATTTGCTGCTATGCATGAAATAATATATTTGCATAAATTTTACAATAACTTCAGTAAAGTCCTGGTTCCACATTGCGATTTATTTTTTCTATTTACATTTCATGCACAATAGCTAGACTTCCCCATCCTTCTGTTCACTAGCATTTGAATTAGAGACTCGTTACTTGATTTTTTCCATAATATCCAAAATACTTACAAGCATTCTATTTGGCATCCTCCCCAACAAAAAAATGCCTAAGAGAACAATTTCCACTAACCCAGTCACATGCCGCCGAACTCGGAGAAACTGATCCGGCCCGAGGATATAAAATGGGCAATACGTGTCCTGAAGAAAATTTACTAGATGGAAATATTTAACCATAGAAGAATTTCCCCACTTTTTGGCCTTATTTTTCGTGCTAGAATTATCCAAATCTCCCGTATCTCCAATAATTGAAAAGCTTGATCTTTATATGACTTGCATTGCTTCAGGAGAGAGAAGTCGCTTGATCAATTCATGTCAATTCTCCAAGCCCTTCAAATCAACAAGAACCTATCTACGTTCTCTGACTCTAACACTCCTCTGGCCCACTGATTATTCAAAATTAGCCCCATATAGACACATCCAAGAAACAATGGAAAAAGTAGTGACCCGCTCACGTGACCTAAGTTTGGAAGAGTCTATGATTCCATGGAGAGCTAGGCTGGGATATAGTGAATATATGAGGGGAAAGCGCTACAGGTACG
Source organism: Ischnura elegans (assembly GCF_921293095.1). NCBI lineage: Eukaryota > Metazoa > Arthropoda > Insecta > Odonata > Coenagrionidae > Ischnura > Ischnura elegans. The sequence continues at coordinate 78,866,043 of NC_060246.1, read as the reverse complement.
CAATGAAGTTGTATATGTTGACGGAAGCAAAGGGTTTGGCGCTGCAGGTCCTCCAACTCAGAAGTGTCTGGAAAAGGGCAGTCGGAGAAGATGGTAAACAAATGATGGAGGATCATTTTGACTGAGGCTAATCCTTTCATATTGATAACTTTTATAACAATGTAGCCAGTTCTAGATTCCATCCAAATGGGAAACCTAACTTGACGGGGACACTGAGGAGAGGCAAGAAAGTTATTCCTCTTTTGGTGCCCTGTTACGAATTAAAGAAAAGTGAGGTGGTGGAGGACTTTCATGAGTATAAAATCGGTATCCTAAGGTGGACGGATAAGAGGGAAGTGCGGATGATCATCGCTGAATTCAGTGCAAAAAATGAACGAATCTACGAAAAGGCGAGGGTGCACGCCAAGAAAGCCACAGGTGGTGGTTGAATATAGCAATTAAAATTGTGGCATAGATCATTGGGATCAAATGATGACTGACTTTCCCATTGAAAGAAAATTCATCAAATGGTACTAAAAATTGGGAATCCACCTACTGAAATCACTGTTGCTGAAACGTAATTTTTATTCAAAGAAAATTTTTGAAAAATTCCTCTCATCGACTTTCTAATTCCAGTTATACAATCTCTTATGACAATATCTGTACCTTCGATACCTTTGAGGAGATAGTCATCCTAGCCTGCCTCAACCAAAACCAAGGGCTTATTTGGACATTTCCCCGATTATATGAAAAACACGATAGACAGAAAAGACGAAAACAGAAGAGATGTAGGCAGTGCTTCAAGAAGAATGTCCACCAGGATACATCATATTATAGCCCCACCTGCCTATCTGATCCTCGATTGTGTCTGGACTGTTTCCAGAAGTATCACAAGAATTGGTGATGCAGAAAATTATTTACCCAGCGGGAAAAAATTATTTTTTAATGTTTACCTTTTATATTTTCTATTTCAATATTTATTTAAAAAGATATTATTTTATGCGAAGTATTTAGTAACTGAAAAATTATTCTAAAAATGCTGGTCAATTTTTTATTTGTAAAACAATATGTTTCATTGCAACAATTCTTCGTTTATACAAATTTTCCCTTTCATTTATAAACCAATGTATATCATAATAAAATCTTATCCAGAGGATATCATATCGTTCATAATAATTTTTCCACCTTAGGGAGCAACACTTTTGCTGGAAATATTGGTAATACTCGCAATATTTTCTTTTGAGCAATAAAACATTTAAAATCGTATTTGAATGTATCATTTCCAGATTATAAAAATAATGTTTTCTGCATTACTATTTCCATTAGTTTTTTCCAGAAAGTGATAAAGTCTGAACGGGTTTTAGCTACAGTACTGACAAAGAGCAAAGAAATGTGGGAAACATGTAGGTGTGTTGCGGAAAGGTATCAAAAGTTTGACAGGATACTTAGAAAATTTAAATTTCAAATTTTTAACAAATGAAGGGTTATTTTTTAAAAAAAAAGTGCGAAAAGATGTAGCAGGCATCACAAATCATAAGATCACGTCGTTGAAATAATAATAAAAAAATACAAATGTTTGCCAAAAAGTCAGCCACATGGCATTTTCTTCAAAAAACGGTCAGCACGGAATGTGTTAAGTAAAATGACTTAAAATCAAATACTAGTACATAGTGATAAGAATAAGACGATTGTTTTAATGCAATGCAAAATGAACAGGGTATTTAATTAAATTTATGGCGGTAGGCACGGTATTCCAGTGATAATTTGGTGAGTTTCATTTTTACCACGATCTTGGCTAGACTTACCAAAGTTTCATCTGAATCAATTACAAATACACCGTGCGTGGCGATGGAGGTGTGGTCATCAACAGTGTATCTGAATGGATTATTTGACTGGTGTATATTTTTCAAGATCTTCTTTCCATTCCTCAGCCATAGTAGATGAGGAGATGGACGGCCAAATAATATTCTGCAGCTCAGAGTAAAAGTCTGTCCAGCAACAACTTGCACAGTAACAGACCCAGGCTGCTTCTTAATTACTCCAATTCTGTTTGGTTCGCCATTTTCATCACCTGCATATCCTTCTACGAATGGAGGTACTGTAAAATTATAAACAGACACCACATGAATGAAAGGGAACACGCTCAGGGAAAAGATGGTAGAGAAATTGCAATTACATGCCAAATTTTGTCTGAAGTCCTCAAGAAACTTTTTCACCAGGAAGAAAGTGTTTTACTCAACAAAAACTATAAATTTGACCCTTTCCAGCCTGGATTTATATATAATTGTAGTGCCCAATCCATCCTTTTGAAAGCAACTGATGATATTCGTATGGTAATTGATAGGAAAATGGTGACGATAATGATTCTGTTTGACTTTAGTACAGCTTTCAACAGAGCTAATCATGGCAATCTCCTCACCAAATTGAAATTTCTGAAATTCTCTATTCCTGCTTTTAAGAGGCTCCATTAATATCTGACACACTGAAAATAGGCAGTACTAATTAATTTGCACAAAGACAATTTTTAACCTCTTTAGAATGAAATAGCAGAAACAAGTCATCTTTAATCTCTCTCTAATGATAATAATGATGCTGATTACATGTTGAATCAATGGATTAAATAGGATTCACATCATAGAATCCCTATCACATCTCCAACCACAACCCCAGTCACCCTCAATGAATCAACCTCTGACATAGGAATCACGTATATGCAACACATATTTCAGGCAAGATATATGTATTGAAAACACTTACCATGAACATCAAGATGAAATCTTTTCAAAGCTGAGCCTGCTTTATTCTCAGCTTTGCATATGTACACAGCTCCATCCTCAGGTAGGATACTTTCAAAAGCTAGCTCCACTGTAGATGCAGAAACTCCTCTAGAATCAACCAAAGGTTGATCCTGTGTCTTATGAATTGTAGTCAAGTTGTCTCTAGGCGATATTCTAGTCCATTCAATCCTTGGAGTTGGTTTTCCAGTGGCTGAACAGTCAAAACTCACTTTTGATCCATTGAGAACTTTAACAACATCAGGAATATTCCAATCCAAAATCAGAGGCTGAGCTAAAAATCAGGAAAGCAGAGGTAAATGATGATGTTACATTTTAAGAAATCCTAATTAGTCCCATCACAGCAAACAATGACAGAAAAAATGCAAATATGTATGTACTATATCTGTGTAAGACAGAAATGTATAACCACTTGATAATAAAACAATTACTTTCACCCATAATTTTTTTCATTGTAATAAGCAACAGTTCTAGTCCATTAGGATAGAAAAATTATCAACTCACCAATTGTTTCAACATAGAAATTCCTTTCGACTTTTCCAGCTTTGTTGTAAGATATGCAAGTATAATTTCCATCATCATCTTTACTGGCATTATTTATGACCATATCCTTTCCATCCTTGGAAATAACTATGGAATTCCCATTTGGAATATCTGTTTCTCCACGAAATGTAGTTCCAATTAAATATCCATTTTTGAACCATCTTAACGTAGGATTTGGACTTCCAGATGGAGAACATTTCAAAGTAATATTGTCTCCCACAGCAACAACTTCAGTTAGTGGTGAATCGCCGTCTAGTGATGGTGCCACTGTGGACAGCAGAACAGTTCATGATGCATTTGAAAAATGAGTTTCCAAGAGCCACACCTTTATTTTTTGAATGTGTATACTTCAAGACTGGAAGATAAATTACAAATTCACTTTAATCAAACTGGTAACATCCAGCAATGACTTTCCAAATGAAGTGAGTTCAGTGCCACCTTACCAACTATATGAGAGAAATATAAGATTGAAAAAATGTCACCTATATAGCAAAATTCAGAAATTTACTTCAAGTTTTAAACTTGAAATTATGAGTAACTGAAACTGGCAGCACTAAATTCCTGCCAATCACCTGTTATGCGCCAATCATTCAAAACTATTTTTTTGGGGGGCTGAAACATTTATTAGCGTTATAACTTAATGATACATTTTACCCATATTTTAATGTTGTCAGCACTACTTAGATCTGGTCTGAAATGAACATATTTAGGAGTTTTTTTTGCCGTTGTAATACATGTTCAAAAATCAAAAAAAGAATATAAATATTCCATGCAAAATGGATTCATACCATGCACATATTTTTGCACAACATACATACCCAATACACTCACATTGAAGGACATTTTGACTGAACCAATGCTATTTGTGCCGCTGCAAACATATATCCCTGTATCATCTTTATGAAGGTTGGAGATTTCCAAGGCCAGTGGGTTTGGTATTCGGTTTTTCCTAGGCAAATATTGCACACATTTATTAGAGTAAATACCACAAATTTTCTGTTAGATATTTTAATGAAAATATTTCCGAGCCAGGAAAATATTTTCTGGTGATATTTGTGCATATACCTCAATTTTTCATGATGTCCATTGCTTATTTTATACCATGTGATATTTGGTTCTGGATTACCCGTTATTGCACACGTTAAAGTAATTGATTTTCCTTCACTGACTTCTAAAATATTATTTTCCTGGCCATATACATAGGGTGGACCTGAAAGCCAATTAATGAGAGATCAGTTAGACAAGAGTTAATACATTTAGGATGATGAATGGAGTAAATATTTTTTTTGCACATTGAATACTTTCTTGCTAATGACCTGGAGATGGCTTAATATGTAGACTGATTACTATATTGAAATGCCAAGCTAAATTTATCATTTCTAAATGCCATTTGAGCATTTCAGTGATGAGAAATTCCCAATAAATTTGGGAGATTGAGGGAAAAAATATATTATATTTAATTATTATAAGTCAAACATATTTTTCCAATCATGGGACTAATAATTCTGGACCCAGTTATACCATTTCCCAAAACCTACTAAATGTGTAGGCAATAATATAAAAAGATGGCTGAGGTAGGTTTTGCATGGTAAAAAGATCCTGGCCTTTATCCCTTCCCAAATCAAATGTCCTCAAACTTCATTAGCCATAAAAATTTATTATCATGGTCATGTTAACTTCTAAGGATATATTTTTTAAAAGGTGACTTTAAAAACTCTATGGCCATGATTTTCTCTGAAATATGTTATGATAATTTTTCCTAGAAGCAGTGAAAAAATTCGATAAATAGGCATCTATCATCTATCAATGGATAGGAATTTCTCAAGTAAAATTAAATCTTTCACTTACTTAAGACATTGAGATCATATGAAGTTGACGATTTTCCCACAGGATTATTGGATAAACATTTGTATAAGCCGGAATGAAATCCTTGAATATTGGAAATTGTAAGTTGGGATAAAATAACATTTTTTTCTTTGGAAAAGTAGTCAACCTTCAAATATGGCTGATTCTCTGACAAATAACTGCCATCTTTTGTCCACACAACCTGTAATAGTTGAGAATTATCTGATTACTCACTTAATCCTTACAATTTTGTAGAAAACAGGGTTTAAGATTAATAGACCTGGCATTTTCCCAATGCATAATGCCAATTAAGTGTTCATGGATTATCCACCAGATTAGGAAAAGCAGTTATGCCATTCATTCTGCATCTCCCTGACCCAGTGAAGAACCTGCAAAGACTTCATCCACAATTTATGATTGGCAATGCCACTGGATGCTTGAGTACAAATTTACATTCAAAGTAAATGACATGCAATTGCAATATTGCAATAATTTTTTAATACAAGAGTAAAAACAACTGCATACCATCAAGAACCAATGCCTCACAAGATATGAATTTCTTTCGTTCAGGTGAATATATAAATGATCATCAATTTCATATGGCTCACATTATGGGAAGGTTTACACTAACGAAAATATAGCCAGGTTTACTGTACATGAGACAGGTTAAATATTATTTCAACAAATTCTACAACTATTGCGATAGATTTAGAAAAATGAAAATATAAAATGATGGATGAAATATCATATGGAGTGTATGAAACAAAGTCTTAAATTTGCAGAGAGAGCTGCCACATACATTTAAAAAAATATATAGAGGGTTTTACGAAATTATTTTGACAACATAGTGAGAAAGAGGCACCACTGATTAACACATTCAATGAGGGCCCGATTTTCATGAACGTCGTCAGAATCGGCCGATAAAATAAGAAAGAAAAACAGAGAGGTTTTCGCACCATATCTTCCGTTCAAATACTGCTATTTACCACCGGCGCACACGGGTCGAAAGAGGGAAGCTTGCTGAAGGCCATGCGTACGATTGGAAGACTCGGAAGTGGATATTAGTCACATATGGAGGCAGAGAAAGGGCTCCCGGCCTGACTGGCAGAGCACGTCAATTAACGTGCTCCATAACTCGGCTTGGATGGGACCACGTCAATGGACGTGCTATGTGCTGAATGTGTTAACTGATAATAAAATTTAGGTGTTCCTTGTTGAAGGGTGTGCTCAATAGTTTCTTTATGTCTGTCTGCTATGATCCTGTATCGATTGTATTGGATGATTGTCGATTGTGTGCGCGCGCACTTCCGGTGCACGCTAGTGGTCTCTCTGTGTGTGTTCGCGCCTAATGTACAATTGAGTTGTATCCGTTTATATCCGAATATATCTTGTTGAACTAACGCTGTGTGAATCTTATTACCACTGCCATAACTCCCTATAACATTCCTTTCTGCAACCCAAAAATGAGCTCTGGGAAAGCACAAAGGGCAGGCCAAACAAAATCACTTTGCACTGTTTGCTAGGTTATATGAATGAAGGCAATGATTTTCCTCCAAGAATGGCAGTTGAACACTTGAATCTTAAAATTATACATCCACTACTATACAAAAATTATACACAAAAACTGGTCTTAGTAAGAATATAGCCATGGTAAAAATGAATCCCAGTCAGTCCGTTTCCTGAATGTACATAGTTCTGTATGTGACTTTGATATTCACTGCTGTTTAGTAATGAGCTGAATCAATAGAGCTATTTCTTAATTACAAGCATAGAGTCACTACAAAAGTTGAACAATTAGTTTCGACACCTTCAATAAGTGAATTCATGAATGGTACTCCCAGAGATCATTTGTATTTTACAAAACATAATTATTGGAAAAAGAAAAGTTTTTAGTTAACATGGCTTAAGATACAAATTGGATTTTCAACAAATTACAAAATTTTTGGGAGAATAAAGTTTCTTTTTGAGGTTAAAATTTCTTCCAAGGAATTCAAACTCCAGGAATAGTACATTAATTTACACTTCCACCAAATTATTAATGACCTTGGAAAGTGATTTCTTTTAGGGGAATCACGATGGTTAAATAATTAGAATCAACCTATCACTCTAGCTACTCAATTCTACAGAAGAAAAATCAAATGAGACACAAATAATCAAGATTTTTCCCATTTCAACAACATGAAAATGTAATATACCATTAATGTATACTACCTTAAGCTTTATAATTTAGTACATAATACCTTTGGCTTTGGAATTCCAATGACAGAGCAATTGAAAGTTATGTTTTCTCCCTTGATTGCCTCATACAGTGAACTATTATTTGCATCAGCAACATGTGTTGGAGCAATTGAGACAATTACTTCTGCTGCAGGTGATACAACTCTGCCAGCCTTGTTAAACCCAACACAGGAATAGTTTCCGGCATCATCCAATGTGACACCTTCAATGTGCAAAGTTTTTCCATTGTCATTGATCTGAAGATGACCATGGGTCCTGCCATCATTAGAAGTGATGACTTGCTCTGGATGCAGCATTTTTCCATCCTGTCAAAAATCAAACCAAAATTAATTCCTGCCATATGTGTCATATATTCTCACAATCACATAGATCCTTCGTGTACTTCTCTTCCACTTATTCTGAAGCTCTTTTGATAGCATCATTATCCTACCATTCTTACCCTAATATAATACATCAAAATAAAAATATCTTTCCAAGATCTATTAGGAATTTCTAAAGTAATCAAAGGTCTCCATTCTCTAAATGTATACCTTAAAAAATTTCTCCACATTACCTTAAACCAACCATATGTAGGTGCTGGAATCGCGACTCCTGTAGCTATAGGACAAGTGATAGTGATAGGATCATGAAGTTTCACACGTAGAATTGCCAAATTTCTTGTTAAATAGCTATTACCATGGGCAGGAGGAACTGGGGAAGGAAGAAAAGATGATTAAATGATAACAGGCATCAGATAGCAGTACTGTAATGTAGGAAAGGGAAAAGTCGCTTGAGTTAAAGACTGAAGATCAGCATAAAAAATTACTACTTCTGAGACTTGGGATGACCCAAGCTAAGGCTTTCAGTTTGCACAAAGAGTCCATGTAACAACATAATTCTTCAGCCACCAAAAACTCCAAATCAGCCGATTTACCATCCAAAGTGTTTCCTTACATGTGATCATAGCTTGCTTGTCACCGGCTAAAAGTGCATTTAAAATTGCTTTTTAAGCATTTTAATTACCAATTTTTGGCATATACATAAACTATTAACGATTGAATATTTTAATTCAACTCCGGATTTTAATTCTGAATAATGCATTTTGAACACAATCACAGGGGAAATACATACATGCCCATAACTATAGTTGTCACCCACATTTTTATGTGTATTTATGCAGATAATAGGGGATAAATAAGGAGTTTCTCACAATAATTTTGTTAATGGGGAATAAGGTTGGATTATGTTCATTTTACATTTTGGTAATGTAATCTCTTAATTAGCGTGCAACTATGTACGTAGACCACCCCACTGATTTTTTTTTTACTTTCGTAAAACATATTCAGGAACACATAAGAGTAGCAAAGCTAAGGACCACTTGCATATCTCTGGCTAAGTTCTAACAACACGTGTCTCAAAAATAGCAACTTTTCAGGAGAGCAAAAAAACGATTATTTTTTTTACTTGTACACTGAAATTGAAAACCAAAAGTACATAAAACTAAAAAAGAAGTACATATTAATTTACAAACAAAGAGTTATTTTTTGCTTGTATTTTATTTTTTTAATGTTACTAGCTGACCCGGCGAACTTCGTACCGCCTAACAATCAATGAACTTACTTTACAGTTTACTTACACCATTTATAAATCAAGAGCGGCTGTATCATTTTTAATAATGTTTAATTTATTATAATAAAATAAGGATACAAATTCAATAAAACTACGTAAATGAGTACCAAAATTGCTTGTCAGAAGGACATTTTCTTCATTGAATCTACATAGGGTGAATCGGAGCACGTTAACGCGGATTTTTTTCTACAAATTTTCTTACGTTTTAGCTTAAGAAATTTTGGGCATTGTGATTTAATAAAGCAGTTCATGAAATAAAAATTATACGCATTCAGTTGCTGGCTATTTGCGTTATTAGCTGTAAAAAAATGTTTTTAGGTCCAAGTCTGTAGCATACACTTGGCCCATTCAGGGGGCAGGTCGACACGACCCCAGACCGACGCTTGACTGATGCTCAAAATCGTGCAAGAAAAGCCCCTATGAAGCAGCATTCGCATTAAAAGGCGCGCCAGTTTTAGTATCTCTGTTTGGAAAAAATGCACCGCGTAAACGTACTGCATGCGTAAACGCACCACGGTGAGCCCTACACATTCGGGTTTAATGTCTTGCGTCAAGCACCTTCATATAAACAACACTTTTGGCTTTGTTATCAGGCGCAAGATGAAGCTAAATAAATATAGCGAAGCAAAGCAGTGACGCAGCGAGGGGAGGTTTTGGGGGATAAACCCCCCCCCCCAAGAGCTTTGAGAAATTTTTTTATGAAAGATTTTGTTATTGATATTTGGGGGACGGATGACTAACGAACAAAACATATTTAACTATTCACACAGCCACAAAACCCACTATTTTGAACCATTTATCTTAAAAAATGTCTGGGGGAAGTGCCCCCACACTTCCCGCTTACCTTAGCGAGTTTTCTGTACCCTACAGACCCGTGGTATTAGCTGCACCAAAAACCCCCTATCCTAGCTACGCACTTGAAGCGAAGGAAGAAATACAGAGGATGGTTTATCGACTCGTGAACATAGCACGCTAAATTGACCATGAGAAAATCATGGGTTTTCATTAGCACATGAGCACAAACAACCCAAAAACTGAAAAAATGACCATCCGATTTTTTAATCGTTATCACGAATGCAACACGAATTGTAAATTGAATACGTTTAAGCTCAAAAGGGCATATGAGTTGAGATCATGGAATCTACGGAATGAGGACTTCCTAACCTTTGAATTTTCCTTTGAGTAAAGTTGCGTGAATCACATTCATCACCAATTTTTTAATAACCAAACACGTTCCGTTGGATAGTTATGGTTGGTTTAGGCTTCGAAAGATCATGAGCACAGAAACTACATTTTTCTGTAAATCGTGCCTTGGTAAGCCAGGTACGTCCAAGGACTTAAAATATTCAGATAGATAGTTGGTGATTTCGTCTTCGTTTGTTACACATTTAAAAGATTCGAATCCATGCAGAGTACGAACTATTTGAATTTACCTCGTTTTAGTCATCCACATCTTCGTTCTTGCTCGCTAAATCAACCATCTTTGATTCTTTTGGTGATCAATCATATTCTGGAACTCTTTGTTGATGAGCTCACTGAAACTAATTTGCAATCATTCCAAGGAAATGAGTTAAAACTACTCGATTCCTCGACAGGAACACGGACATTACCGTTTGTCAACAATTGCTTGTAGATTTGTTTACAAACACGGTAGTGAAGTGTCAACTCGAGCTGGGCCACGGCTGGGCTTACAATCAGCTCGAATTAAATTTTAAAAATATAACTTCAATTTAATTAATATTTTGAATATATTTAGTAATTAAAATGTTATATTGTTACTAAATTCAGTTATTAAAGTGGTAAAAACAAAACAAATTATTTAATTTGTAGTTTTGACCGACTTATCAATTGTTGTGTTACTATAACTCCTAAAAGCATGTCCATAGGAAAGAGATGAATTGTTTTTGTGAAATTATCCTTTTTTTAATGGCCTATATGTTAACCCCGCCTGAGACAAATCCAAAGAACCAAATCTCATTAAAATCGGTACAGCCGTTCTCGAGTTATAAGTGTTCTAACTAACACGTTTTTCGACTTTCTTTTATATATATATAAGAAGATTAGAAAACGTTTGTATGTGAAAAAGAAAAGGGCTGTTTTTAGGGTTTTCCCGGCAATTATTCGATTTTTTCTCGCCGTAAGAACCATCCTTGGACTTCAACGAACATTTTAAAAAAAGAATTGGCCAAATTGGTCCAGGCGTTGTTGAGTTATGCGCTTACCAACACATTTTGCGATTAATTTTTATATATAAGATTACACTTTGTTTAAGATACCTGTATCAAACCGGCCGGATTTGAGATACGTGTTAGAACTCAACCATCGATATGGTTTATTGGAGTAGACAAAATTTGAGAAAGAGAAATTATATATTTTACCTAAAACTTTCACTTTGAAGCTTTTCTGGACATTTCCTGCGGAGTTCTCCGCAGAGCAAGTGTAATATCCATCCGATTTTCCACTCTGCGCCATCAATATTTCAAGTACTGCTCCACCATCTATAATATGATAGCTTCCTATGATTGAAAAGAAAAGCACAGTCAGTGATTTAAATTATAAATCTCTTTAAGAGGTGAATATACCAACTTACCTACATATATGGAGGAGAATGGAGAGGGTGGAGTCGAAATGAACGAAAGGATGGAAGCAAAAAGGAACACAGATATGCAAGATACAATAGGAGAGGAGAGGAAAAGTTTAGTGAGATAAGGAGACAGAAGGTTTGGATGGAATGAGGACTAAGAAGAGTGGGATTATTAAATGCAAGTTAGAGTGAATAAGTTAAGAGTGGACTAAGGAGGAGGAGAATAGGATTTATTGACAGAATGAAGAGTAATATGTACGAATGGTCGGATCGCATACCTGGGATCCAAATATCTGCGGATATTGCCCTTCATCTGATACATTGGATCCAAAGTCGCAGAAGACATCGCATCTGGATTCGAAATTTTAAATACCGTATACGTATGTCTGAATATAGTCCCCCCTTTTTCTCCAAAAATGCCTGTGGTAAAAGTAAAGGGGGGACTATATTCAAACGCATTTCTTTAACTTTTCCCAAAACTGAAGCCTAAAAATTATGGGAGGGGGACTGTATTCAGAGGGGGACTATATTCGGAGGAATACGGTAATAGCTTCAGTGAATGCAATGTCCCATAAGGGTGGAGAGAGTTCCGATTCTCTCTTCGAATGCGCCGTCACATGCGATTCTTGTGCTACTCATGAACAGTTTTGTTTGAAAGCTCTCACAGAGGTTAAGTAGGAGAATTTCAGCCGTGGAAAATAAAAAGGCAAAATACGACTGGCACATAGTGTGACTCTTCCCAAGAGATTGAACAATCATCGGGGGAATCTCAGCATCAGGAATTTGAAAATGCATTTGGATCCGATAATATCCAACTGGAAAGATCCGGCTCCGAAAATCAAGGATCCCATCCGAAACCGGATTCGAAAAAAATCCTGGATCCGTCCATCCCTAGTAATATATGCCTTACTTCAAATGGGTGGCTGGGATCTATTTGTGGGGGGAGGGTAATACTGATTTCCGAAATGCTTCATGTAAACTTGTCTTCATCAGTGGAATACCTTCAATAATTAATTATAGGTACTTGAGCAGGAGTGAAATATTACTTGAAGAACTTTCTGAATAAATATGCATGACGGAAAGATGGTTTAGAAAAAAGAAGCATGAGACTAGAACGATGGTGCAAAGGCTACAATGACAGTGATAACACACAAGACAAAAAGACAAGCAACACTTTTCAGCCACCTTTCAAAACCTAAAACTTCATTTGGATCATACAAGAAACTTCTTGATTAAATTGTCTTCTGAATAAATGTAAGGGCTTACATAAAATAAGTTCTACTTCCATCTGAGAATGATGAACTGATGAAAATAAGGAGAGAGGTTGCCACTGCAACACTAGTAGAGAGAAATAATGAGTATCTTCCAAAGGTGACAGATAATTTATTCAATAGCTGTATATAAGATGAATTTTTGGATTTCCACATTTTGGTATTCAGAATATGAGGTCCTGCACTGTAATTTGATTTTATCGTTCCATGATTTGAAATTAAATTTTACAGTTCAACACATAAAAACATTGGGAATAGCAAGTTCAGGATTTAAATAAAGCCTAGTAAAAATAAAGTAACCAAAAAGCCAGTAGGTTACTGACAAATCTGAAATGTGAATGAGGGAAAACAATGCATTTCATGCTTGCAATTACTGTGTATGTCTGAATATAGTCCCCCCTTTTTTTAAAAAAATGCTCAAGGTAAAATTAAGGGGGGGGGGACAATATTCAAATGCATTTTTTTAACTTTTCCTGAAACTGGAGCCTAAAATTAGGGAGGGGGGACTATATTCAGTGGGGGACTATATTCAGAGAAATACGGTACTTACCATCAAAACTCTCTTTGGGTAATTCCATGCTATCTTTGATCCATTTCACTGTAGGCTCAGGTACACCTTTTGCAGTACATTGCAGGGAAAAGCTTTCTCCTTCCATTAAAGAGATGTCAACAGGTCCGCCGTTATCCATCAAAACAGGTGGTGCTGGATGAAATAAAAAAGATATAAAGGCTCAGAAAACTAAGCATTTCTCACATAGTTATGAGACAGGTCCGACAAACTTCATTAATATATAATCCAAGGCATTACCTACATTTTTATGATCGCAAAGGACTTATGATACAGTAAAAGCTGTAGATGGAATGAAGAATATTATGATAAATAAAATTTGGAGTAACTTGCGGGATTAAGTAGTTAAAAAGGCATATTCTTCAGCACTTTAATAGTCCAAAATGAATGAATTATTCATCCAAAAATATTAACATTAAATACTGATAGCAGAACTCCTTTTGGTGTCAAACTGGTTTTATTTACATTCATTAAGTCAAATAATAAGGAACATAATCAAAGAAAGAATAGGAAGATAGAGGAAAAAAGAACTTGAATTAAAGCCATAGAGGTTATAAAAGCGTTTACTGTGAAATGCAGATAGGATTCTGTTTCATAAAAAAGCACCTTTGAAAGATTAGGTTGGTAATGAGAGTGTAATTTTGGGAAAAGCTTAGCAGTGATATTCAGTCAAATAAAGACATTACCATGGACAGATGCTCTTAAATAATTATATATTTCTGTTTTTTCGAATAAATATAAAGATAAATCGTCTCAGTATACATACTTTTACTATATATTTTAAATATTAAAAGAGTGAAACATATTAACTAAAGTATCTCAAACTTCTTTACAATTCATCAAATACCAAGACTCATATGGTTCTCTGTAATGGTTAAAAATTCTCTAGAGTGAGGAGATATTTTATTTGTTTGAGGGAACAACCATATCCTAATTAAACTCAACAATTGCTTTAAAAATTTCCTTACCTATCATTTTCAGTACATGTATCTTTTCAGCAAACCCAGCATCATTTTCAGCAGTACAGCTGTATAGTCCTTGATTATCATAACTCGCATTTCTAATAGATAGTTTTCCACCAGTTATACTGAAAAGAAGAGTGAATTTTCATGTGAGCCATAAAACTAAAATCCACTTTATAATAAAAACTTATATAATATATTATAAAAATATATAAATCCACTTTCACTGAAAGATTACAAAATCTACACAGTTTGAGTTAAATATTTCAAAATAATTAATGCATGATAAAAATTGAATCACAAAAGATAATATCGGTGATACCTCATGTCTTTAATGTTGTAGTACAGCTCTCCAAGCCTTTCCCAATCTGACATCCGTTCGCTTTTGTAAAACCAACTGACTATTGGATTTGGCAATCCACTAGCATTACACCATAAAGTAATGCTTTCTCCATTTAAAAAAGCTAACTCTTCATCATCACCATAATGGGTAATCACAGGAGGCACTGAGAAATGATCAGGTATGTATAAAAGGCAAATTCACAAAAATATGCAACAATTATTATTATAACTAATGCAAAAAATTATTGGTTTGATGGTGTTTTTATTAACAATAATCCACAATACATCATATGCAATGGCTTTGTTGCCTACAGGGATGGATCCTTTACACCAATTTCTCAGCCTATTAGAATATCAGTTCAATAAAAGATGGATTTTACTTTATGGTCGGTCATCTGGAATGGATTAACCCTTTCGAGACGGCGGAGTTTTCGTCTTAGCATGACTGCTATACTGAGCCCCAAGAGACTCTTCTTTCTCGTGGTACTGAGCATTTTTGGAGGGCATTCGTTAAGAAGGGTCTCGCTGAACCTTTTTCGACCCCTCCACGCAGGGACTTCGCATTATCTCGGACTCCGAGAGTAGTTGTTCTTCCTCCTTTCCGGGTTTACGACCATACCTGCGGCATTGGTTCGCGGTCAACTTATGTATTGCTTATATGTATTTAGCAAATGGATAATTGTTGCTTGCACGTAAATTACAGACTTTGAATTGAATTCCTCATTTTTATCTGAGCATTGTCAAATTTTAAACGAAGTTCTAAGGCCATTATTAACGCAGCAACAATTTCCATGTTGATGTTTATACATAACTCGAGATATAAGTTAATATTTGTCGTAGAATTTCGTTTAAAAATTGTAAACGATGCTCAAAAGACTTTTTTTTAAAGACATTCAATTCTTAGTGTATATTTCTTGAGAAATGAACAAATATTTATTTAAAAAATTGACTGTATAAACAATTGAATGACCGCTGTCCCGTACTGCTGAGAGGGGTTCTAAAGGACGAAGGGTCCGGGTACCTGCTCCCGGATTCCGAGGGTTAATCCTAAACCCCAAAGCGTTGGGTCCCGAGACAAAGACGTCGTAAACCCACGACCGTTCTAAAAGGGGGGGAGCTAGAAAATGTATATATACGGCTTTCGGGGGCCCTGAAAAATTAGGTATTGGTGGGAGGAAAAGATGTGTCAGGCTTGTCAATTTTCCCCAGTGTGTCAAGTTATCAAGAGCCGAGTTTTCAGGGTTCTAATGTTGATCTTATGACTCTTCTAAGATGCAAAAAAACTTTAAAACTCACTATTTATAAAATTTCCCAGGGCAATATCCCCAGTATGGCCCCCCCAATATTTTTTATAAGTTGGCACTCCTGCCACACACACAGATGAACTCTTAAACTTTCAGTTTTGTTTCCAACCACTATACTGTTGTTTCAAAAAGATCAGTTGGAAGTGTTGTATCTCAGTAGCTACTTGATTGGCTGTAGTGCAATACATTGGAAATGAAAGGATATTTATTTTCACATTATCTTAACATCATCTGAAATGTATCCTTATAATAATATTTTAATCCTAATAATAATATTTTAACCCGGCTTTGCAAAAAGGTACAGTTTCACATAGGAAAACAGAAGATAGTAAAACTTTGATTGCTATTTTTCATGAACATCTCCATGAATGTCCATTGAGACAGCTTGCGGGGTAGTATGTAGATACATATATGTATAGACTTGAGAGTCAACATAATCAAGGAAATGACCATTAACACATCTTCTAGATAAGAAATTTATAATAATTGCGTAAGTACTACAAATTGTTGTTAAAAACTGCTAGTTTCGCTATTATTTTGTTCCTTAAAGGAAATTTACAATGACAGTCAGGACCACACTGATGTGCGGTTGACTCTGTCCTTGTCCTCCAACAATGCAACCAGAAAATCACCTCCAAAAAAGCAAATTCCCTTATATTGGTTGTTTTACTGAATTAAGGCTTCCACTTAATATTATTTAAAAATTATGCCCCTAAGGCATGAGAGACAAAGTATTAAATGATCCAATGCATTATTTCACAAAATGGTCATGGAATAATTAGTATGAGGTGAATATTGTTTGTACGAAAATTTTGTTCAAAATCTGAGGCTCTAGGAGTCAATCATGCGTTGAATTGAGATGAAAGGAACCACTTATTATATTTAAAAAATAAACAACCATCGGAAAACATAAAATAGTAGGCATACTATATGAAGTATAGAAACCATTATTCATACTTACCAAGTCCAATAATTTCCAGATTCATCTCCAAATCTATCTTTCCAAAATCATTTTCCAATGTGCAAATGTACACTCCATCATCAGAGGTAGTAGCATCTACAATAAAACAAGAAATAGCATTAGGTACCTAATTCTTAGCTGTCTCAGTATTTCTTGCCAACTAATAAATAAATAAATAATAATGCAAAAAACTCCAGTACCCTCTGGAGCCTGAAATGAGCTAAGCAATAATTAGCAACCATGCCTTTCAACACTCTAAGTTTATACTGGAGTGGATATTTTTCTCATTTTTAATCTTTCGCATTCATTTTTGATATTTTGAGTAGGAAGAGAATTATACGCAAATTAATATAATGGAGCAAAGCATATTATGAACAAATGAATAATGATTTTTACATATGCCATCCATCACTTCTTCCTAGCATTGTAAAATAAATTATGAGATCTTATACATACTTGTTATTAGCAAAGCTCCGTATTCTGTAATACTATGCCTCTCAGCATCAAGAGGTTTATTTTTTCTTTTCCATGTTGATGTACTTGCCATCCCAGGGAACATATTGATTTCAGATTCATCTTCCACCAAACAAGGAAACAAGCCTTCCTCACCAATTTTTAGACTGGCATCTTAGGAAAAAAAAAAACAATTTCATATAAATATATGCATACATTTTAAATAAATTTGAATCAGCCTATGCATTACACATTGCTCAAGTTTGAAACAAATAATTCTATAGTTCTCTCTATATTCACCCTGCCTCCGAACTGACTTCTGTTTTCTTTGCTAGCAGAGCGCTGACATAGACCTCATATCTTTAGGTCCTAAATGTCTAAGAAGTTAGGATTTGAGAAGGAATGTGTATAAGTTGGCATCGAGGAAGAAGAAACAGAGGAATGCAGAGGTAGTAGCAGTTGGTCGGTTGTTAGTCTCAAAAATTAAAATAGCATGTCACCAGGTAAATTTAAAACTGAATGAATTTCCTGTCTACTCATCCCTCCTCATTTTCTAGACACATCTTTGACAAACCCACCGATATTTCAACTGATGAACTGATCAATATACTATATTGAACTTAAAACACATCAACCATAAAATACAGAATTTGATGGCAAAGAAGACGCCCAAGAAAAACAGTCCACGTGAAGGCGCTGCACCCAACAATTTAAGTTAGATCCTTATAGCTCTTATGCAATAGTATCAATCGAAGTGAGATGATAAATATAACAAATAAATATGATCAAGGTTGTTTGATATCTTGTTCCCAACTCCTTCGACATCGCAGAGCGGAAACGATAGTAACATATTGATACCTCCACTGCAAAACCGCTCAACAATCGCCCGCCGAATCAAATTCGCTCATCTACGAGCCCTACAATACAAATGCACTCAGCTGGCCATAGCCGGAGCATAAATGTTCACCTCCAATTCTCTAGCTTCGGAGGTGAGCATTCCAGGGTTCCCACTCTAACTACATTATAAAATTCACGGTTTTTTCCAGGTTTTCACGGTCTAAATGTCATAAAATTCACGGTTTGTAGATAAGGCATCTTAGGCAGAAATATTGATCACGCAACAATCATCAGCCGCACGTTAACTACAAATGTAACAAGCACAACAGAAGCCTTGAATACAAACGCAGCAATGACAGTGCTATCTCTCATGACGTCACCTATCATTAGCAAAATTCATGTCCGGCTAAAATGATATGAGTGGAAAAATGGAGAGAGCAGGGTGGCAGGGAAGTGAAGAAGTGGCTGATTTTGTCCTCCAATCGCAGGCTTAAGGTCAATGTGCTGTCATGGCACACACGGACCAATTAATAGCTGCGCTTTCGAATACACGTGTGCAGTTAAAAGCGTGGACAGTATCTGCACGTGACTCGGCCTTGAAACATGATTGAAATATCCATTTTTTTCTTTTAATCCGTCAATTGTAGTTCTACAATCAAGTTTGAGGTTTTATGACGAAATTCACGGCTTATTCACGGTTGAGTGGGAACCCTGCATTCATGCTCCAGCTACTGCCAGCTGAGTGCATTTGCATTGTCGGTCTCCTGAGCATATTTGATTTGATGGGCAATTGCTGAGCGGTTTTGCAGCGGGAGAATCAATATATTATAACAAATAAACAATAAATAATGTCACATAATGGCAATGAGCTTCATTATAACAATGATAACTACAATATTCTTCAATTGAATAATAAATGTATACGTATTAGTAAACATAATGGAGTCAGTATTGAACATTAACCCATGGAGGTCAATTCTTAACAAATAAGACACAGGTGATTTTTTTGAGCAATTATTTTGGAAAGAAGTCAAAAAGACATAGAAGCCTTCAAAACGGTAACATTATCATGGTACACTATTAAATAAACATATCATACACCTTGACCCACCAACTGATACTCACATGGATAAGGCTGCTTTGGTTTTGGTGGTTGTCCAATCATGACATTGATTGATGAAGTGCTCTTTGAGTTTTTTGGACCTTCCACTACACATTCATACACTCCTTCATCCTTTGAATGTGATTCAAATACTCGAAGCACTTCACCATCTGAAGATATCTATAAGAATTTATAGAAAATTATAAATTTCTATTTAATAAATTTGTCAAGCAAGTTCAATAAAAGATTGATAAAAAATAATTTTTAATTTCATGATTGAGTGGTATACTTGAAAATACAGTTAAGACCAACCTCATACTTCAATCCATTTGCAAGAATTTGGCCATTATGAAGCCATATAATACTTGCACTAGATATTCCATTCATGATGCATTTTATCTCAGCAATTCCACCCTCTTTCACAGCCACGTGCTTGCTTTCAGGAATTAATTCTGGTGGCTGAACATACATTCCTAAAACTTCTTTCTGCACTAATTGAATAATAAAAACATAAAAACAATACAAGTTCACATTGTACTACCATTAATAATAATCACAAAAAAGCTATGCAAAAATGGTAAGCTTCAATTCTATACTCATTATTACACTTGGAACCTTTAATGACTATGAAAGATATCCACAAACATTTGATACATCTCAAACCTTTACTTGAAGTGCAGAATATTAATGATGATAACCATCTCTAGGAAAATATTTACTCCTCATACCAATCACTCTCAGGTAGATGAGATAAAATAATAAAAGAACAAAGTTTTTATGCTAAATTTTCCTCCTCCATCCCAGCAATAATCATTTGAAATTCATAGTGTCGAGTGCCTCAGTAAGTTTCAACTTTGGTTGCCACAAAATTTCTGTTTGCCTCCTTATTTGTGAGAAATAGTCCCAGTTTCCCATCCCAGTTTGTAGAGAAAGAACTATGACTAAGAGGGAGAACAGGGTAATCACGGTCAGCAGGTAATGGCGGTCAGTGATATATCCAGTTCTGTATTTTAAATATAAGCGCCATTAATGGTCTGCCATCTTGTGGATAGCCCTCATACTTCATTGGAATCCATTAGGAAACTTTCCTCCATGAGCTACAGGTGTGAGAGCAGTCGTTGGTTTTTGCAAGGTTTTGATCTTATTTTTGTCGCTCGGTTTTTAACTTCATGAACGCCAGTGTGCATCGCTTTTGGTTCAATAATTTTTTTGTGCAAGGTACGTACAAATATTCTCCTAAATGTGTAATCAATTTGGCTTACATTTAATTTCGGTTTCCATATTGAATTTTTTGAATGTTACATCAACATACGGGGTAATTACGGTCAGTTGACCGCCAATACCCCACATCATTTCCAACGAATAGAAATTCAAATGATAACTTAAAAATAGCCATTTGACTTTTTCGTCAGGGATAGTGGTAGTGATATGGATCTCTATCCTATTTTGCCAACATTTGAGATGAACGACTACACTGGAGTTAACTTTTTCCGATAACTTAATGATAATAGGTTGGATATAAGACATAAATGGATAAAATGTACAATTTAAACATGTAAAGTATTTTCTTGACATAAACTTAAGACTTCACACTCTCAAATACCTGCTTTTGTAGTAATTTCTGTAATCCTCCCAACCCCAACATCAACTTCTCTGTCTCCATTGATTCCAGGCCATGAATTTTTTGTTTTTAAGTCAGGGTTCATGTCTGTAGACGGAACTTCTTGGGGATCAAAAACTGAGATCTTTTCAAATACCTATTTTTCTGCTTAGGTCTTCTACCATAAGAGAACTAAGTTTGGTTGACGCTTTTTCAGCCATCTGCATAGGTATTGACTTTACAGCAGCTGCTTTAGAGGTTTTCATGTTTTGCAGATTTAATAAGTGGTTTTATCTAATAAAGTACTCTTATGAATTTTCTTGAGGCTCATTTTTAACTTCTTTAACTCTTTCAAAATGGTGGAGTTCTCTCCTTAACATGAATGCGGGACTGCGCTCCATGAGACTCCTTGGTCCCCTCTGTATGGAGCATTTATGTTGGACATCTGTTAAGAAAGGTCTTGCAGATAATCAAACACTCTCAACACCAACCTTTTCTGATCCTTCCTAGTGGGCATTTTGCATTATCTTGGACTCAGAGGGTAGTTGGTCTCCCTCCTTTTGTGGTTTACCACCCTACCAGCATCATTGGTTCGCTGTCAACTCATGCTTTGTTTATGTGAATTAGCTATATGGATGATTGTTGCTTGCACGTAAATTGCAGACTTCCAATTGAATTCCTCGATTTATTCTGAGAATTTTAAAATTTTGAATGAAGCTCTACCGTCAGCATTAACGAATTTAATGCCTTAACAATTTCCATGTTGATTTTATAGTGAAATTGAGATATAAGTTAATATTTATGGTAGAATTTCATTTAAAAATTGTAAACTCTGCCAAAAGACAAAGAATTCAATTCTTCGTTTATATTTTTTTAAGAAAGAACCATATATTTATTTTGCAAACTAACTGAATGAACAATTGTATTATTGCGGTCCCTTGCCAAAAAGAGGGGTAATAAGAGACGAGGGTCTAGGTTCATGCTTCCGCATTTCGGCAGTTACAGATTTTGCCAGTCCATGGTGTTGGCCTGTGTTGGGTCCCGAAACTAAGACTTTGCGAACCCACGAATGTCATAAAAGGAGGAGAGCAAGGAAATGTATTTTCGGCATTAGGCCTGCGTAGGAAAATCTCAGACGAAAATTTTCGCCTTTCGTCTCCCGGGTCAAGAAACGTCCTGCCACATATTTTCGTCATTAGAATGCGAAAGGGTTATCTCTTTATAGAATGTGAGTATTTGGATAGTTTGAACCCTCCAGTAATTTTATTAAGTCAACCATCTGATTCCCATGGCATTTTGGCTACTTTGTGGACATCGTGAATGCGGTTTAGACATCCTCCGGACAAACAAGTCGCCTTATTTCCTCAAGTGTGTTTCTTTGTGGAAATCATGAATTTTCTCCAATTCATGGGCGATTTTCACCAACTCAGACGCAAATTTCATAATTTTTTTCCTTCTGCTCTACATGAAATTGTTTTTCGAGGCGTATATTTAAGCCGTAATTTTTTCACGGCATTGGCCGCTCACCGACGCGACTAATTGCCGCGGCCGCCGGCCGCCGTTCCCGCCAAAGCGCCGTGAAATCCAGAGAGTCGTCTTGTCGGAAAGTGGCCTGAATTTTACGGCGCTGTGCCGGGAACGGCGGCCGGCGATAAGTCGTTTTGGCTTAAAGCTGCCACAATGTAGCTCCGTGAGTATTTCACGGAATAGACGGCGCACAGCCACTTTTTGCCGCTTTCAGGCTTATGCTTTGCTCCGGCCGTCGTCAACGGCACGGCACTGTGCTTTCAAATAACCATTGGTCTCAATGCATGTCTTCAAGCGAGTCGAATCGCGCAGTTGACGGCACGGCGTTGTTGACGGTCAGCAAGGCAAGGTTCAATCCGGCCCGGCGGTGTGCCGTTTATGGCGTGAAATACACATCGTGCTATCTTGAGGCTGCTTTCAAACGCGACGACTTTTCGCCGGCCGCCGTTCACGGCACGGTTCCGTGAAATTCAGGCCACTTTCAAACGAGACATCTTACGGCGCTGAGCCGTGAACGGCGGCCCATGGAAATTCGTCGCGTCGAAAAGCGGCCAATGCAGGGAAAATATTACGGCTTAAATGTACGCCTCGAAAAACAATTTCGTGGGAGGAGCATGAGCAGAAGAAAAAAAATGTGAAAATCGCGTCTGAGTTAGTGAAAATCGCCCATGAATTGGAGAAAATCGCAATTAATACGAAATTCGCGTATTCGCGGGAAAACGCCGGAAATCGCGTTATCGCATTTGCGACTTTTGCATGTCCCTAGTTATTTCATAATTGATCAATATTGAGTTAAAAACAAGAGTAAATAAACATATACCTAATAGCAAAAAATGTCTTCTGTTTATTTAAGTCTCCTGACCGTCATTACCCGAACCATTGACCGTCATTACCCAGCATGTGGGGTAATGGTGGTCATTTCTGCATTTATAAATATCCTTTTATTTGTTGGGAATGAACTGACTTAAAGTGGTAAGAATCTCGGGAGTCAAAGGCTAATAAATATGCTTTAATTTAATTGCAAAAGCATTCAAATATGTTAAAATTGATGGAAGTTATAACCAAAGTTTCTTAAGTGACCGCCATTCCCCCGTTCTCCCCTAATTGAGGATGATTAAAAAAAATCATATTTTCCATGAGCAAATACCAACATGGCATAAAATTTTCACTGTTTCCTGCCAGTCTACAAAAAATATCAGAAAAATAATAAACTCTCCTGATTGTACTAAGACCCTTATGACATTATGTCCAGTAAGCAGGGTACATGTTAACTGGTCTAAGAAACATTATAATTATAAATAAATAATTTCACGTAAAACAAGTCTAAAATGCTTCATACATAATAAGTCTTACCTTTACCAGCCTCATTAATTGCAATGCACACGTAAATCCCTTCCCATTCTTCATCAGCATATGGAATAGTAACACTCAAGGTAGAGGCATTTTTTGGTTTGGATAATTTTTTAAGACTTAGTCCATTAAACTCCCAAGATATATTTGCCGTTATATCACCATCCACAATGCAGTCAAGTGATATTCTTTCACCCTTAAAAAATTCAAAATTATGCTCAGGAACAGTTCTCACTTTTGGGGGCAATATTACAAAGAGCTCCACCTCCTTAGTCGTTTCTCCAGCTGTTTGAAACAAGAGAAAATGCAACACATGTTCAGCCAAGTCCATAAGGAAATATAAAAAAATACAAACTTTTCAAATATCAAAGCCAGGAAGTCATTCTGACCTTTATAGGCAAATATAAGGACAATCTATTCCAAAGAAGATACAATAGATTCAAAATATTGATTACTATCGGAACCACATGCCCTAGTATTACATTCATCTGTGAAAGCACACAAAGGAAATATTTAAGTGTAGAGAAATTGAAAAAAATCTCACCTCTATTCCCAGCACGGCATTCATAAGTTCCTGAATCATATTCATTCAAATTCAGGATTAACAAAGATTTATTTTCTAATTTTAGAATTCTTTCATCTCCTAATGTAGGAATTTCCTCTGTAAATGAATAGATAAATACAATTAGTTAAAGTCTCACTTTTCAAATCAATATATATATAGGTTATGAGAGGCTTTCGATTTATAAATCCAACTGAAATAGGCAAATGAAACATAAAGCTTGAATCACACGATCATTTTTTTCTCTCCACCTGAGAGATATCTGCAGTGACAGCAAGAGCTATTTAGGGACTGCGAAAATGATAGCTGAAGCGATCATTTATCATCATACGATCATTTACACCGTATCTTTATCCATTATTTTTCCTGTCCCATACATGTTTACTTTTCTTATTTCATTGAAGGACGACTGTAGGATTTCAAGCAAAGAGAATAATGTTTGACTAACCATGGTGTCCATGTCGATGATGGATCCATCGCACTTCATAATCAGAATCACTGATCACAGTGCAGTTCAATAAAACTGATTTTGTTTCAGAGACACTCAGGTTTGGATGAAGCATTCCAGTAATCAAAGGAGGAGCTGAGGACAAAAACTGTTATTCAACATATGCAGCAATAGGGTTCAAATTTATAACTGATTTTAGAGAAAATACATCTGACAAGCTGAGATGAAACAAATTTTATAAAACTCACTGAATCCAGTCAGTTGTAGCTCCATGTCATGCTCAGTTTTTCCAAAATCATTTTCAAGGGTACAGACGTAAATTCCTTCATCTGATATGTCAGCGTCTACGGCAAGAAAATAGATGACTTTACATTCTATTTATGTGACCTCTTATGAAAAGTTTCATATAAATAATAATATGCATTTGCTCAAAAACATAACAAAAAATTAAAATACATTTTTAAAAGAGTATTACAAATACATGGATAGTCAACTAAGATAGATAGATCAACAATAAAGTTTGATAATCAGGGGAAATTATTTTCCAGAAGGGGAACATTTATCAATGCACATAAGTAGTAGACTTGGGAAAATCAAAAAATTTCAAGGAAGAGTAACTATAAAAGTAATAAAAGTCTGCTAAAAATGTTTTGAGGAATATCCTGAAATTGCAGAACTCAGCATGAAAAATATGGAGAATGGGCAGCATAACAATAAGAGTATTGTTATGGTATTTATTTTGACTTGAGGATAAGTATGAAAATCAATAAAGTATGAATGCAGATAACAAAAACAACTACATGATGTGCTATTAAAGTTCATGCATTGAAAATAGTAAAAAAGTGTGAGAATCAGCAAAAATCTCACCATACCAGTCATCTATGAGATACTTTAAAGAGAAAAACATTAAGACAAAAAATTAGGCTTGAATTTCATCAAATTCAATATAAAAACGGGTAAGTATCTTAAATATAAAACAAATTTACAGTAATGAAAAAGAGATTCTTGACACACACTTTAAATTTTCAGTATTAATTGAAACTTGAAATATTTAATTTTCACTGACCAATAATATGTAAGGTTCCAGAGTCAAGGACTTCATGCCTCACCAAATCTAAAGGAACACCATTCTCCCGTTTCCATGAAGTTCGAACAGCCATCTCGGGAAAATCAACAATGTCTCCCTGATTCTCAGCAGAGCAATTGAACCATCCATCCTCTCCTAAACGGAGACTGGTATCTAAAAATGATATCGACAGCAAATGTGAAACCCATTAAATATAGGAAGAGACTGACAAATGCAAAAGACCAATATGAATATAATACCAGGATTTTTCCAGTAGTAACAATTATTTAATTCCCTTTCAATTTTGTGCTCCACTAAGCCACTGAACCAGCAGAGAAAGGCGCATGTACGCATATAAAGTGGACTTGACCTAAAGGAGGCTTATTCATTCAAGCCTTACTCTGAAAGGAGTTTAACACTCAGTCCAAAAGAATAGATAGTTAGGCAAAATAATAATGACAAATCCTTTTCCAAGGCAAAAAGTTAAATAATACAGACGAAATGGAAACTACATAGGTTGTAGCATTTAAACAACTTGTCATGATTTTTCAGATTATAAATTACACTATGAACCATGTACGCAACTCTCTGTTTAATTTACTACTAAATGAAGAGATTTACATGAAAAAAATTCAAAATAAAATAAATTATTCATCTGGCGTAGGAATGGGTTAGGTAATGTATTCATTGAAATTATCTAAAAAGTATTGCCAATGGTACTTATAAAATGATCTTATGAAATGAAATATAAATTGTTAACCAAAGTCGAACAATATTGCTTGGCATTAATATCAACTTCCAAAATGTAACTTGTTGAAAATATATTGTTACAATCAAATCATTGCTAGAAGCAGAAGGTCAGTACCTCTATTGTATCCATATGAATGTGCTCACCATAGGGTATCAGTCTTGGCTTCGGAGGTTTGCCCAAGAGAACTTCAAATTTGGCACTATCCTTGGTACCCCTCATCCCATGAGCCTCACATGTATACACACCTTCGTCTCCTTCTCTCACATTGAGTATCGTTAGACTCAGCCCATCAGGAGATATCTGGGGATGAAAAAATAATAACAGGTTCTCACAACAGCTAAACCCTCCTCCTGCAGTAGATACACCAAATTCACTCCTACAAGTAAGCATTATAACAGGTTCTCACAACAGCTAAACCCTCCTCCTGCAGTAGATACACCAAATTCACTCCTACAAGTAAGCGCACCAAGGTAATATTACCGAAAATATAAATTGAATTCCCATTGATAAGGTAGAGGTATTACCTTATGAAATAAATCTTATTATGGTGCTACAGTTGCATACTTCATTTTTTGACAGTGAAAATATGTTGCTAATCATCCAGATGAACAAAAATAAAAAGAAATAATAATGGCCTTTGACTGATTCTTACCAGGTACTTTTCACTGTTGCTGAGACGATTATCCTCAAGTAACCATGAAACAGACATGTTCGATTTTCTAATGCTGGAACAGGATATTGTAGCATCTTCTCCTTCTTTAATTGCCAAGAAAGGTCTGGATACCCGCTCAATAACAGGAGGCTCAAAATATATTCCTTTAACTTCTTTATGAGCTGAGGTAAAGGAAATATTTAACATTAGAGAATTCGAAGTTATGAATATTCCTTTCCTGAATGTCAACTCTTTATTAAAAATAATTTATTTCTCAAGTTGAGCAATTTCAATGAGCATGTAACTAATCAAATCAGCTACTAAAATTAGAGAATTATTAGAGGGGTTTGCACTAATTTCAGAAGTGATCTAAACATAAAATCCTTATTATTAATTATTTTTACAAAAAGTAATTGATTCTCTTAACTTGCATCCGAGTACATACATACAACAGCAATCAGGCCAAATTACATTTTTCAGTAATTTTTCAATCACTGGACGCACTGCATATACATACACACAGGCACAGACCGTTATCTTCAGAATCAACCCACCTCTAAGCATATTGTTAGATTGGAAAAAGATTGCCATCATTATTTCAGAATCAATAATGCCAGCCAGGATGCCACCAAGGTTGCAGCCGGCCAAAATCAAGCAAAGGGAAAGGAATCGAACAACAAAACAGTCATCTTCAGCCTACAGCATTTAAACTTCAGACTACAATGTCATGTTAGGTAATATGTAGCATGGTCAGCTCATTTCTTTAGCACCACTTATCTATTGATTGATTAATATATGTAGTATTATCAGGTATATACTATGGTATTTATCGTTAAGTTCTGAGGAACAAAAATCAAGTCTCGTCTAGAATAAAAAAAAATTGCTATTTAATTCAGCACTAACCTTTTCCTGCTTCATTCACAGCAACACAGACAAATCTTCCATTCCACTTCTCATCCACGTTTGGAATTGAAATGACACTGACCAAGTTACTAGAAGGCTTAGAAAACTCTTCAGTGGTTATTCCATCAAATTCCCATGAAATATTTGCCGCCCTCTCCCCCAAAATTTTGCACTGGATGACAATTTCTTCTCCTTTAGTAAAATAAAAATCATCCGCAGGAGAGATGACTATTTCAGGTGGTGAAAGTGCTTGAAGCTCAACACTCGTACTAGTTGTTCCCGCTGCAATTGAGAATAGCAATTAATAACAACGAATTTTTTTTCTCAGCAGTTAACATATTCATTAGCAAGGGGTACCATAATTCACAGGTCATTCAGTTTACATTGGCCATTCCCATTTCTATGTTCTCACCTATGTTTGTGGCACTGCATGTATATATTCCAGAATCACTATGTTTAAATGACGGTATAAAAAGTGAATTATTTTTTAGCAGCTGGTACTTGTGATTATCCAGCACACTTGTTAAGTCCACTGAAAAGAAAAAGTGGTCATTATGGTGAGTGCTTCATATGCAAGCCACAGAAAGCTATCTATAAAGACATTATAATTTATTGTTATAATTTTATTTCTTGATGTTAGAGGAGTTATTGCACCAAAACAATTTGTAGACTGAAGTACTTATATCGTGCCTGGGCATACAGAAGTCAACAATACATACTTCCCAATGAAGTCATGAAAAAAATTCATTCAGAGACATTTAACATCCTTCATGCAATTTCACTGAAATGTGTGCCCTCGTACACGTACTCCAAGGCTAATTTTAATCAACAAACATTTAGGTGTTCATAAAGAACAACATTTATGGGCCTCGATGACACTATACTTAGCAAGGCTAGATGAGCCCCTGGTTCTTGTATTTATTCCTTCATATTTGCCATGACGATAAAGAGCCCAATGCTTATGCAAGAGTAAGAAATGATCTCTCAGACCTGCTCTGAGATCAAGATCAACAAATTTTCCTTTATCAGTGCACCCATTATTTTTCTGGAAAAAGGGTCTTAATCCATCTCATTTTGAGAGAAAGGACCCTCTACTTAGGTTTAACTAGTTCTTAGTCACTTAAATCATTGTGGTCAATTCCTTCAAGCGTATAAAAATATCCTTCCTAAAAACATATGATATTCTACATTAAGTATTTTCCTGTTTGCTAAATCAAAAACCGAAATAATTAAGCTGAGAAAATTTGTCTTAGGATGCCATTCAAGACAGGAAAATTATGTTCTTTCACCACAAGGACACATCTCAGGAGAGAGAGCCTCTTCCATTCTAGCCTCACCCATGCGTATGATTCATTAGTAATGCGGACCAGTCCATGACGAAGAAAATGTGGTGCAATTGCTGAGAATATTTTCATATAAAAAGAATCTAACTACTAAGAGGAGGGATTATCTTTATAATATGCTATTTTTGCCAATCAAATTCCATAAATTAAGTTGATAACTTCTACTCCTGCTGAAAC
The DNA here is from genome assembly GCF_921293095.1 of Ischnura elegans. Classification (NCBI taxonomy): domain Eukaryota; kingdom Metazoa; phylum Arthropoda; class Insecta; order Odonata; family Coenagrionidae; genus Ischnura; species Ischnura elegans. The sequence continues at coordinate 78,836,272 of NC_060246.1, read as the reverse complement.
TGCTGGTAAGGTTTGAAATGAGTATTTATATTACGAGAGCACTTATAGTGCTAGTGCTTAAAATAAACCGCAAAAAAGTTAAGTTTTAGTTGCATCAAATTGTTGAAACAGAAGGCAAAATTATCCATTGTGACAGTATCATGTGTCCCTGCTTTTTCTCTCATCTGTGTGCACTCGTCATCTTCGTTGAAGTGTAGATTTTATGTGCAGAATATTTTTAAGGAATCAAACTCAACAAACTAAGTGAGTCTGATAGGTATCTTCTTAAAGGTCTACATTATTACAGTAAAACCTCTTCATAACAAAGCTAAAGGGATCAAAATAGCTCTAAACTTTATATCCTGCGTAGGTAGTTTCATTGGCTGGGGCTATTCTTCAGAACAAAATGTGGAGCCTTTACCAAATAAACAGTACAATATGAAGAAGTTTCCACATTGCTACATGCATGGATTTTGGCCAGAATATGAGGATATTACAAGGAAAGGAGGAGTATGATATAGGGAGACATAATGTATTGATGCTATGTTGCTCATATTCCTATAAACAGAATCAGCTGACTAATAATACTATTACTGTATGAAATATGATTTTCTGTCAAACTATTACTGTAGAAAAGAGATGCATTACTAAGAAAAATTACTCACCAACTTGTCCTTCATGTTCATATGTCCACTTGATACTAATATTCAAATCACTCTCTACTTCACAGTCCAACAGAACATTATTGTTTTCTGGAATTATATTCACAGTATCCAAAATATTTTTCATGGAGGGTGGTTCTGAAAAATAAAGTTTCCATCAATATTAGAAAAATTAAACATTTGAGATAAATAGACTGAAAATGTTACAGTGATCCACTACATACAAATTTAAATGAATGTAAAGCTAAGGGGCAAAGTTTGAACACCAAATGATTCATAAAAATAAATTCAATGCAAGGTAAATTCATCTCCATTGCTATATCTTTATGAGTCTAAAATTAGAACAATATTAAGATTGCTCACCAAAACTTAATCGGAATTTGAAATGTAAAGTGGAATATCAGAGATACATTTTAAGTGTTTTGTGCATACTTAACTTGTAAAAGAAACAAAAAAGCACATTCTGCAAAAGCTAATTATCACACTACTTAAAGTATCAAACTTAACTATGAAAATCATTTTATTTTATCTAGCATTTAAGGCTGGTTCACAATTCAGAGCATACTGACTATAGTCTTCATGCTCAAGACTTTCCTTTCTCTTGCAATACTTATTATTTCAGTTTGGCACATACTATACCTCCCTCCATCGCATCCCCTATAATCTGGTCTCTTACTCCCTAGTTTTCATTTTACCTAACATGTAGCCCCGTGCCAATGGAAACATTGTGATTCATCTCACAGACCAAAACCCATTGCTCCTCTGTACACTGTTCACCCATTTCAGCCGTCTCCACATCTCAACGCGTAATTTCAGATAGGTTTCCTCATTTCTTTCCCCCTCCTTCTATCTCATCCTCTCCACCCTCTTCCATACCCACACCTTGAACATTCCAGGGCAATTCTCATTCTTTTGTATCAAGCTCAATATTGCAGAGTACAATGCATACTATTTTTCTGGCTCTTCAACATCCTATTACTAAAACATTACTGTAACACTGTGACACTATCATCAACTTTATCCAACAGGTACACACCTTCAAGGCTACTGTCCGCAAGATATATTTTACACAGTACATTTTCCATAGATTCGGATACATCATGCTTCACTTAACATGCTGTCAAAACAATTGCATTTGAGGACTTTGCCTTTTATACTGACTCATTTCCATACCATATGTATTCTTCAAATAGCTCCTTCAAAGTATCCACCAGAGCCTTTTTGGTCTACCTTCAATCACTCACTACACTCACGTCTCCTATGAATCAGTCACTAAGATTTTTGACAATTTGAACAAGCTTTTTTTCAGGTAATAGATATGTACTGATTTTGAACGTCAAAGGTATCATGACATTTTTGTAAGCTTTCCTCTTGTTATCAGATTATTTAAATAGGGGCATTTAGCTGCACGGAGAGCTCACCTTTGCTCACTGAGCAAGTGAGCACTTCGACGTTATGGGACTAAGCAGGGTGACAGCATGGCACTGAGCAGTTGCCATTTTATTGAGCATAGAAACATTACGCTCATTTCAATCACCACAAAGCTGAAGGTAGGAAAACAATATACAGTTATGCTTACTGCCACAGACTCACACAGAAATCAAGACGTTATGATCTATTGATCACAGAGCAGAGTTCGGGTGAATGCACCCAATGACATTTGATGGAGCATGATGGTCAAGTGGGGTCAGAGGTTGGCTAATGCTGGAACACCTGGTAAAGCCTTTGGAAACCTGCTACAAAAATCCTTGCATTTTGAAGTGGCCTATGAAAAGGAAAAGTCCCCCTACATTGAATACCTAAATACCTATAAGCCTGTAGGTTGACCTGGGATGGCCTCTAATGTCACCTATTCAAACCAGTTTAAGCACTGAGCGAAGGCAAGTGATATAAAAATATAATTTACCTCTTCCAAGTCAAAGCAAAACATTATTTCAGGAGATGATGCCCAGAGATGTATAGAATATCACTCACCTATTATGTCCACAGTGGTACCAGGTGATGACAACGTTGATCCTTTGCTATTGGTGGCTTTGCATACATAAGTCCCTCCGTCTTCTCTTGTCAAGTTAGCAATCTTAAGAAGGGCATCAGAACTCTGGCTAAAACAGAACATTTTCTTAAGAAAACAATAATACTCCTTTTCAAAATAGAAAAATCAATAAAAATTCACATGCATTCAATAGAAAATGTACCTACATTGAGTATTCTAAAGGGAAGCAGTATTAGTTGATAATAAAATTAAATATTTTACCATTCCACAATGCATTTAATTGGCAATGACTAGATATGCAGCAAAAATTTTGACAATTAAGACAACATGTGATTCCCTGTCAAGAAGTCATGATGCAACAATGATTCACCGGTGGATGTGCACTGCACAAATGAGGAGAGACTATTCCAATTTTTATCTTGGATAAATGAGGCAAATCATTCAAATGATGAACAAAGTTGACAAAAACATATCTCAAACCCCAGGTTTCAATAGTAAAAACAGAAATCTTCATAAGTCAAATGACTGGAGAGTAAGTTTATTTTTAACTGTGAAAATTACAGAATCGTTGATTGACATTGTCTATAATGACATTCTGCTTATTTTAGCACTAGCATTAGACTCCATGACATTTAGTTCTGTAGGTCATTTTAAGCATAACAGAAGATGATACCAAATGTGAATCAGAAGTTAAAATTATGCTAGGCTTAAAATAGAAAAATTACTCATAAAACATCTAAGACACTACATTATCCCACAATCTATTGTGATGGAATTAACACTTACTTAAAACTTAAATTTCCTTTTACCAGAAGTTCATCTTTATACCACTCCAACGTAAATGGCAATAAACTCTCTACCAGGCAATGTATGGAGAGGTTTTTACCAGAAAAACCATTGACTTGAGGTACCACAGTAACTATTGGAGGAGCTGAAAATATTAATATACTTTTTTTAAAGAAAAGGAATAGAAATAATAAAGCAAATTGATGATAAAACATTTAAAATTTATTATTACTATCTCACTTACTGTACCCGAAATGTAAACACTATTTGGTTAAAAAAAAGATACCTCCAGATTAACACTTAAGAGAAGATTCAACATATATATGAAGTTCATATGAAGTATGAACGAGAATGACTCACTTGGTACAAATAGAGCAAACAAAAAGCACTTATTATTACAGGAAAAATTAAATGCAACTAAGTTAATTACCTACTTCAAATTGCAAATGCATAAATAAATCTTCAGATCAATAATAATCTAACAATTAATTACTGCCATTTCTGTCATTAACATGATGCATTTAATGATTTAAATTAGACTTTGTACCATGGCAAACATAATTTAACAACAAATGTACAAAATTGTACATACCAGCTTCCTGGGGACTGATAGCATTCGATGAAACTCTGGTCACTGGATTGCCTCCTCCATCAGCTCCATGAAACTGAAAAGAAATTATAATAAGTACCAAATTATTGAAAAAGTTTCCTGTAGATACTTTGAAATAGGTACTCAATGATATTATGTCCATATAATAATATACCTTACTCAATACGTTGAAAACAGGGATTTTGGAGGAAAGTCACAAAATGCAAGATGGAGGCTGTAATGCTGGCCAATTTCACAGAGTAAGGCAGGCAAGTTAAACCAATTCACAAGAATTCAGAGAATTATAATCTCCTAAGACACCTCGAGAAGGTATTTGACAAAGTATTTCAAAGATGTAATCGAGGGAACTTGGGATATCCCAAGGTTAATTTGAGGATACTTTCGGTTGTTCAAGAATAATAGAAAGAAAGAAACTTGTACAGTAAAATTCGGTTATAACGCGGGTCTAGGGGGACATAGTTTACACCCGCGTTATCGGACAACCGCGTTATTACGGGAAACTGCGAGGGGAAGCAATAAAAAAACCCTTAAAGGTAATTTTTATAGCCAATTTATTTGCGTAATGCATTATTAAAATATTTATTTTATGATTTAGACGCTCTACTTTAACGGGATTTACTAAAATACTCGGATATTTCTTTTGCCGCGATAGTTGATGACGTTTCTTTGTCTCGTAATTTTTTATGCTTTGCAAATGCAACAGATGAATACTATCGCAATCACTTTGTCCCTCCAACCAATTCATCAATTCACTTATATAATGTAATAAATGGCCAATTTTTGGCATCTCGACCCATAGATCTTTCATATAGACCGACCGATAGATAGACCTCACATTCGTCTTCTTCATTCTCGCTCTCATCTTCCGATGATGCAGCTGTTTTTGCGCGGCTCTGGACTGCAGCCACAATTTCTACGTCACTCTTATAAGCAGATACAGGAGTTTCCTCGTCTTCGCGAACCCAGGCCTCGAGATCACTCACAAATAGTTTATTAGAAAGAACATCTGAAGCTTCACGTGCGTCCTCTTCCGTGAAACCCAAAAACTCGTCCTCGTCTTCCATGCTATCGCCCGCTGTATACTCGCACTTTGACCAGCAATTTAGGATTGTAGCTGAAGTTATTTTCTTCCATGCCAATCCAATATTATAAGCCATATTCTTCAGGGTGACTGTTTTCAGATATTCTTGTACCTGCAGTTCTGAATTTATGACACTAGTGAGCAATTCCCGCCGATAGTGGGCTTTAAATGCCCTGATTATCCCTTGATCCATGGGCTGAATAAGAGCTGTCGTATTTTTTGGTAAAAACGAAGCCACTATTTTACCATCCCTCGATATCAAAAGCTCAGAAGACGGATGGGCCGGACAGTTATCTAACAGAAGTAGTGCCTTCTCTTCTAACTTTTTTGATCTTAAGTGGCTCTTAACCGATGGAACAAAATCTTCATTGAACCAAGAGAAAAATATGTCTCGAGTCATCCAGGCATTCTGACTGTTTAATGGGTAGTGCTGTCATATTAACGCGCTTGAAGCACCGAGGACTTCGATTTTTACCAATACACAGAGGTTTTAACTTGTGACTTCTTGATTTGTTCGCGCATAGTAATAAAGTCACTCTTTCTTTGCTCATTTTTATCCCGGATTTATTTGCCGACTTCTTAATATCAAGTGATTTTGTTGGAAGCAATCTGTAGTAGAGAGCGGTTTCATCGCAATTATACAATTGCTCTTCAGTGTACTCACCGTCATCAATCATCTTGCGTAAAGTCCCACAGAATTCTCTAGCTGCTACACTGTCACTGGAACGCGATTCTCCTTGCATGTTAACTTGCGCTATCCCGTGGCGAATTTTCCACCTCGATAGCCAGCCAGCAGAAGCAACAAAATCATGAGCACCACTTATTTCTTTATTTAATTTAATTGCTTGTGCTTGTAAAAGTGGACCGGATAATGGAACACCTTCACTGCGCTTCTGAACAAACCACGTAAACAAACATTCATCCACATCACCAGCAGCACTCAATCTGGCCTTTTTTCTATCAAGTCCTATTTCGTCATCCAATTGATCAACAAATGATCGTAATTTATCTTCTTCTTTCATCCAACCACGAATAGTTCCTTCAGGAACGCCAAACTCCCTGAATAAACTTGATTTTGAATCACCGCGCTTCACTCTGTCGATTATGCCCAACTTTTCTTTAATTATGTAAGTTTTCCTTTTGGCAGACATCGTTTTAACCCTAAAATCAATGAAAATTTTCGTAAAAAAGTAATTTTCATATTCATATTAAGCCTTAGACAAAGGTAAAACAGCTCATTCATCATTAAATGCTCGAAGCCTGTGGGCGTTGAGTACCTACCTTGGTTTGAGCGCTGCGGTGCTAACGTACGAAAGAGAATTATCTCAATCTCCCTGAATTTCGAAAATTATTATAGCCGTGCAACACACTTTTCAGCTCGAGTTCACAAGACACAATGACCGATCAGGAATTACAGAGTTTTTTTTTATGGCTACGAAACAATGTATGGAATACGTCGCCAACCGCGTTAATACAGTCACTTGAAGTAGCGCCGTTGCGACGCGTCGGAAGTCACGCCGAGATAAAATTCGCCACAAAGTTACCTACCTCAAAAAAAAAGGTCAATGTAATCATTTCGGGGGACAAGGTGAGACCCGCGGTATATCCGAAACCGCGGTAAAGTGAGGCGCGTAATAACCGGAATTTACTGTATGTGTAGTAATGCACAAACGTTAAGAAAAGACTTCGCTGTTTCACAAAATAACAGCAACAGTGTTATTTTGTGAAACAGCGAAGTCTTTTCTTAACCTTTGTGCATCATGAAGGAGTTTCACCATGTGACGCCAACCACCATCGCATTTAATTGTATGTGTAGTATTTATAGAGTAAATAAATGCACACTTAACTCTTTATCATCTTGATACTAAAAATTTCAAAGACCATTAGAATATTTGAATGAGATCCATGAGAACACATATCCCTAAAATGAATAGCACACACAGAAAAATAATTTAATATACATCTTACAGAAAGTGTGATGAGCTCAGCTGGAGGAGAGAATGGCCCAGCAACAAATTTCATCGCCTGTGTATCTTCATCTTCATTGCTATCCTGTGTGCCATTAATTTGTCTTAAGGGCAGAGACCAAATAACTCCACCATCCATCTTTAAAAAGTCCACTGATTTCCAGTTATATTTTTTCAGCCAGTCAGAGCTTTCAGAATCCTCAACAAGTGGGTATATTTGCACAGTTAAATAGTTTTCAGTCCCTGAAAGAATGGAACAAGTAGCAGTTGGAATAAATCTTTGAGTGCAACTGTAGCTTATCTGTTATCTTGTCTGAATAAATGAAAGACATATCCAGTTCCAAGGCCACAATTTTTTACTTTTAAAGGGAAAACTCGTTTTATATCAATGATCAGCAACAATCAAAACTAATCAGCAACAGCAATAAGAGGTGGAATACTTAAAACCTTCAGTATCCTTAAAAGAACATCATGCAACAGCATAAAAAGTATATATATATGCATATTACAAAATATAATTACATTAGACAATAGACACATAATAATCTTGTAAATACAAGACAACTACCATTTACCTTCAAGCGGACGTTTGGCTGTTTCTTTCAAATCTCCTGCTGGCTGGACTGAGAATCCATACAGGATTTGATACGGACTCCCAGTTCCCCTGGCTGCGAGTGTAAAACCATCGGGAATAGTTTTTGATTTAGAACCTGCTTCTTTGGGTTGGATTGTAATATTTACAGTCCATGTGCCGCCTGGTTTAGGATCATCAACATTAACCACGACAGCATTTGGTAGATCTAAAATAGTCTTCACTGCCTTGGGTGTCTCACCCGATGGATTTCTGACATCAATAGTAGGTTGATTTCCAGTTAGTATGACCGTTAATTGATCAAGATCATTTTCAACAGTGATATTGAAGTCTTCAGAATGAGGCTTTTCTATTATTGGTTCAGGACGACTCAATGAGTACACAGTCACACTTCGTGAACGGAGTGTCTGTCTAAGGAAGTCCATTGCCTGGAAGTAATAGTCAACCGCCAATAGTATTAGAAACAGTATGTACCTACATTGTTTTCCATTCTCAGCCAATACATCTACCAAAAACAGTTATTTTCGCAAAATTTCATAAAATAAATAAACAGAAATATTTTTTCACCATATAAAGTATAAATATTACATTTAATGAAAATATTCAGTGTGTGCTGAAATGTACATTTTCCTTACAGTTACGTTAACTTACACTGCTAATATCATCTTTAGTCATGATGAAGACCTGCCCTCCACTTGCCATGGCTATTTTGTTGTAAACTTTGTATGCTTCCTCCGCAATTTTCTTTCCTGTGCATAAGCCACTAAGGAAAAAATTAACCTGCAGGTAAAAAGGCTTGGGTTTGAGACACAAATTGACAAGGAATCACAACTAATCAGACATGGTACAATAATGGGTAAAGCTAGATCTGACAAATGACATTTAAAATATTAAAAAAAATATGATATAGGTGTAACTTAGAATAAAGAAGAAAATACCTATATGAAATTTAATAACTCAAACCTCGAAAACTATGAGGCAATAATTATTCTCCCAACAACATTAGTGCCCATCTAGAATCAAGAAATATTAAGAAAAAAAAGATGTTGTTGGACAAACCTGTGCGTGTTTTCTCTGGACAACTTCAACAACATCATTGTATGCCTGATAATCTTTAGCAGGAGCATCAGTGAAAACATACAAAAATGAATTGGGGTAAGCATTCTGCAAAGCTTGCAGTATACCAACGGTAGACATTTCAGGACAGTCATCTCCTCCATAGATTTCCAATTGATCAAGAGCTTTCACAAAATCTTCAGGATCTTCAGAAACTGAGACTGGCCCAACAACTACAATGAAAGTTGAAAGGAAAATAAGTATTTTGTAGTAAAAATGATAAAATCAAAAATAAATCCCTTTAAAAGACTATATTAAATAGGCAAGTGAATTTATTAACTATTTGACCACATTTTTTGAACTAGACTGCCCAAAGAACTTTCAATCAAGAAAATCAGCAAACGCTAGAAAATAACTCATCCCAAATTAGAGTGAATAAACTTTCTTTTCTCAACTACTCTAAACATATACTTGGCTTACGAAATAAATTATCATCCATCAGAATGTACGATCTCTCTTGTCCTGAACAACTTTAAAAGATTTACTTTTGTATTTAATTACATGCGCAGCAGTGATGGATAATTGCCACAACAGAGTCACACAGAAACGCACAACTAAAATTGCCCAACATTTAAAAACTCTCTAGACTATTTGCACAATTTTCCATTTTGGTTGATAATATGTACTTTACAGAGTAATTATTCTTCTTCAAGATAAATGAAAATTTTATCCAAAACATTTTAGATTAATTCTACAGAAAATTAAGCCAAAATATTGTATACAATGAATTATAACTGTTATCAAGAATCGTAAGAATTACCTGTTCAGAACAGGTTAGAACATTGAAAATGCACCATTATGTATGAGAAAGTAATAAATTTTGCAGCATAGATGACTTTTCCAAATTTATGTTTCATGATGCCCACTTCTCATAAGTTTGCAGTTCCGGTTCATTTCCTCATTCCGGCATAACCTTTCCCTGAGGGAAATAATCTCTCACAACAGTGTAAACAAGAAGGAACAACATGAGACTCATGCACAATTGGCTGAGGATAAGCTAACCAGCGACCCACAAGGTATGAGCTCATGATGATGTCATTATGAACTTAACTGCCACATATTAAAAAAAAAAAAAATTTTGCAGAGCATTTTAGAAGCTAGGATTGGCTAAGAGAGTTCAGGGAGGGCTTTAGGATGAAAAAGTGAAAAAAAGGTGCTACTTAACGCTCTTCAGGCCACGCCTTGAATACATGGCAAGCTTACGGGATCTGGTGCAGAATGACTCAATCGGTGAACTTCATAAAATACAAACCAAAGCTGCACAGTTCGTCAAAAACTGCAGTGAGTGAAGAGGGAGCATTACACAGCTTTTGTAACATTGGGTAGGGGCTGCTAGAGACTTGGAGGTTATGTGCAAGACTTCGATTGCTTAAGCTATGAAGAACAAGTTACTTTCAAAGTAAGAAAATATCAACTGGGAACCTAACAATGCTTCAAAATCTTACTGAAAAAAAAAGAAGAGATATATTTTGCAAAACTGATAGGTTTAGGAATTTATCTCCCTATCAATGAATGAGGAGGTGGATATAAATGCTAGGTGGGACTCGCGCGTTAAATATCTCAGATGCACACATTTTTTAAAATTTCAATTTAATGCAATCCTTAACGGCTGGTGTTCTAACAACTACTGCCACACACCTATTCAGGTGGTTGGTGGGGTAGTATGCACATGTAGATCTGCAAAAGTGGAAAGGCCATCAACTTATTGTCGTGAATAGCTCAAGGAGTAGGCAATAGATCAAAATATGAGTCTTGTTATTTTTCAAACTGCATTACCATAGAAAATAAAAGAAACTTGATGAATGAGCCCATTGCCTCCATACTGATGTTTCGACTGATGATAATTGTAGAGGCCCATATCGCCCTAATGATAGCGTGGGATTTCTCTATCCCCGTCCTTCCAACTCTATCCTCAACCCAGAGGCATCAGCGGCCTCCCTACCATGGCAGTGCTTCTTTCCTTTTGTTCCTTCCTCTTTGAACCCCTCCCCAGATTTACAAAACATCTAAGTCTCGGACTTGGTGCGTTGTATCCTTCTAAGTGCCCACCTTAGGTCCTTATCCATGGCTGATAATAGTATCACAAGACAAATAACTGGATCATTATCTTTATAGGATAATTTGCTATGTTTGGAACGCGACCTGTAATGGATGCAAAAGCTTGCATGACAAAGCGCAACACGCAGCTGCTCCCGAAAGCCGTTAGCAATAATGTACAATGTATTTCCCTGGGAATAGTAAATCTGGTTTCGCTCGTGGTATCCCACGTTGTCCAACTGATGGCGTGGGATTTTTCCATTCTTTACCTTCCCACCCTATCACTAGCTGAGAGGCCTCGACAGGCTTCAATCACTGCATCACCTCCCTCTTTTCCTCTCCTGCCCCATTTTGAGATTTGGACGTAAAATTCACTGTGTTATGAGCCAGCAGGGTATCGTGCGAGCCTTCCCAGGGTTTTGTTCCAATGACTGACGATTATTTTCTTAAGTGGACAAGGAAGTCAGCTGTTGAAAAATCTCTAGGAAGCAACTACTACATGGAAGCTATTCGGGTACACACACCAAATAAAAAATAGCTTTACCAATACATAGTGTACAATGTCTGGTTGGAAGAAATTTTTCATACTTAACCAAAAGGTATACCTAAGCTACATAGACATTAGGATAAACTGATGAACTACACTGTCCATGGTGAAAGATGCCCAATGAAAGCTCCAAAAGGGGAAAGGGCCGCGGCGTTTGGGTCTTCTGTAGGTGTATATAGGCAATCCAAATTATAATTTAGATTGTCTTGAATATTCCTATAATGGTACTGAATTGTAACAATGAACACACATGATGCTCTAAAACAAATGAAAGTAATAAGTTAATAAGGAATATTAAAAAAAATACAATGACATAAAAACTGGAGTACGAATTCTGATATTATTTATGTGGGATAAATCCAATCAGATTTGGAATAGGACCTAAACTGAGGAAATAAAGCATTTAAGTTTAATTACACTACATAGTAGTCAACAAAAGACATCGCACTCATTTCCAATTCATCATCCTTTTCACTGGCGATGAAAATCGAAGTAAACAAGAAAATAATTAAGAATAATAGACGCACTATTTTCGTCCAGAGAGAATTAGAACTAAGAAACAACACAAGGAAAAGTTTGACATACTATATCTCGAGTGCCATTTACCAGAATAGAGCGTACTACTAAGAATATATGATTCACACCTGTCACAAGTCTTTTTCAACAACCTACTCACGGCACGGCTGTCACACCACATCGTCGGCAATAACCATGCCTTCTAAACCTATTTTCGCTTTAGGTGGAACACCATCATTTACAATACTTGAGGTTCTCAACACGCAACTTTATTCACTTATTTCAGTCTTAAATGCACCGCGGAAACAACCCACCAGCCAACAGCTACTCCGGCTACTCCCGAGGAAAGTGCAAAATCTGGCAAAAACACCGTGGCAAAAACCAAGCAAAAACGACACCTAACGCCGCGGACGCCAACGGGAGAGGGAGATTGCGGCGAGACCACGCAACTAAACACAACTAAATGCCTTCGAGATCACATCACGCTGAGACAAGTCGAGAGGCCTAGGATTAGAGGCGAAAATCTGCCTTTCAAGAATAGGTTAAAAATTTTTTAATTCTTTCTGACAGGCAGACGATCTGTTTAATCGGGCCGACTTTTGGCTATGTCGACCCCATATGCATAATGGTGTTGGCGACGCAAATTTTCTCCTTTGACAATACTTCGTCCTCCGCAAGCCAGTCTGAAGTGAAGCGATGACTTCGCATTTACAGAGGTTCTCAATGACAATTTTCCCTCCTTAAATGGACCAATATCATTATGGAATTTGGGAATCGAACAACCGTATCTCAGTGGCGGATACAGATGGGGACGCGGGGGGCGCGCGCCCCTCCCTTGCGGGTCCGTCCGTATTGCCAAACATTGCAGAACCACAATAGGGTAGTTTCCTTCATCAAAGAAAACAAAAGGCAATAATTGCGATTCGTTACCCACCATTAGTGTATTCATAATATACAAATTATTTGGTTTTATAAATGTCGGTGTAGACGAATGGCAATGGTCCATTTTTATCCTCATTTGAAAAGGGCCAGATTGGCGCCCATGCGATGCCACTCCACGTGACGTCACAGGGACCTAGTTTCTATAGGAGAAGATGGGAGTTATACGTCGTCTGAGGTTACCAATGAATGCATGAGGCGCAGAGCTCAGAGAAACATGTCTTAATAATCACTTATTAAAACTGGCTAAGGTCGGAAAGTTTTCCTCGTTTGATAAGGTATTAATAATCCTTATTTAAGCCAAGCGCTACCAGGCGGCAGGGCACTAGGCTACCCGCTGGCAGCCTGCGACGTATCAGCGCTAAGCCTCGCCTCAAGGTCACCTCACCGGGCGGAGGGGGAACCAGAAATACGACGTACGGAGAGATTTCCCATCATTCCTACTAACGCGTCGCGTTTTCGCGCGCTTGAAAATTTTCACTTTTCATTAAATCGCGAAAAATAGATATTATCATTTAAAAATCTAAAAGCGTGAAATACGTACTCCAGGAGTAATAATCTTTCGATTAAGGCAATAAAAAAATAATAGGAAACCACCCTATTGTGACTTTTTTTCATAATATGGCATTGTCTTTTAAATATGTATAATCACTTCAATTAAATTTTTCTTTTACTCTGCCTGTGACTTGATTATATTTTATTACCATAAAATTAAAGGCAACTCAAGATATCTTTTGCGCCCCCCCCCCCCCCCGCTTGAGTGTTTTCTGTATGCGCTACCGCTACTGCTGTAACTATCATCCTGGTTCTAGAACGGAGGGGGGAACGGGGCTTCAAGATATTTATTGGCGGAAAATTTTAAGAGGATGCATAACAGCTGATTTTCCGCCATATATCTTTTTGGAATTTACGCCGTAGCATAGAAATTTTCAGGGTAATTAAAATATACCCTGATCAGTGGGGGAGCCAGGAATTTTGTTCGGGGGGTCCAAAACCAGGGCAGAAAATTTTTGGAAAACAGGGTACCGAGTAGAGGGTTTTAAACACTTTTCATAATCGAAAGAACTTCATTTTTTAAAGAAATCTTTTGTATATCCATGGTTTTTCCATACTTTATTTTATTTAATGAAGCTTAGTAGTTGTGTTTTTATATTTCGGGGTGGGAGGGGTTCCGGATCCCTCTGAACACTCCCCCCCTACGCCACCGACCCTGATTAATAAATTACCTGTATATTATACATGAAAATTTTATTGTTAGGATAGGCAGCGACGTCGGTGGATTCAGCAACCAATTTGGGAAGTGGGGGTCATGTCCGGGCAGAATGGATTACTCCTCGGGAGAGAGGGGCGTTCTCCCGTGAATTTTTTTTAAATACGCATATTTACTAAAAAAACTAACACAGCTTATTTTATTTTTGAGCATGTTTTTTTTTTACAGTATACTCCCTATATGGAGTGCTAGGTTCTACGATATATACAACTCAAACTTCTCTAGCTTTTGAGACTTGTAGCCATGCATTCGCATACACAATCCCGTTACTCTATTAAAATGATTAAAAACAATAAAATTAATCAAAATCGAATCAATTTAACTAATTAATCCACCACTGGGTACAGTTAAATATTTAAAAAGGTTTACACTAAATACTCCGAAAATTTCATGATGATATTGTAAGTCAAAAATATGTGACATGTCAGAAAATATGACAAAGAACGACAGTTCTACAGGGAGTCATGCGCCCTCCTCCAAACCAAGTAAATCCCAGCAAATTGTGCACCTCTCTGCTAATTTACTCACCCCTAGCCCAGAAAAATTATGATAACAGCCTTGCGGTGTAATTTCCGCAAGACGACTATGCATACACATTGATAAACATATATTTTTTCTCTTCATTAGGGTTTGGACAATGACATCATTCAGTGGCGTAGCCAGGGACTTCGTCCAGGGAGGATCCAAAACCAGGAGAAGAAATTATTGAAAAACAGGGTACCAGGTAGAGGGTTTTAAACTAATTTTAACACTTTTTATAATCGAAAAACCTTAATTTATTAAAGAAATATTTGTAAATTCATGATTCTCAATACTTTGTTTTATTTTATGATGGAAAAAATTGTGTTTTTATCTTTCGGGGGGATCCGGACTCCTTCCCTGGCTACGCAACTGACATCATTATGACCACAGCTCTGAGTCGTTTGACTTCGCGAGGTGTAAATACGGCTAGGCCGAAGCAAATAGGGGTGTGTTGGGGTTCAAATCCCCAAACAAATTTGAGATATACTAAGGTCTTGAGTGTACACAATCATATTGACATCCCCCCGGCATGTAACCCCTGAACAAACGGTACTTCCTCCCTACCCCAATCCGAAAAATTTCCCCCCCTTACGAGCTTGAAAGATGGCGAATTATATACACTCTTCGTTAATTCGAACTGACCAGTTCTGCAGACGAAGGGCCAACAACCGTTCCTGATGGAGCCTAACCTTCCCCTTCCAAAAATGTTAGCGTAACTAAAAAGGAAATGTTCAAGGATCTAAAGATGGCATATTTATTATTTTTAATAAAAAATGTATTTAATATAAAATCGTCTTGCCGCCATTTAAAAATCCTTGAAAAATCGTACGTAATATAAGTGCACCTTTAGGGTACTTAAATTTGACAAGAATAGGAAAGCCATAAATAAAAGAAAACTTTTGAAGTAAGCCAAATTTAAACGAAAGGCCAATATTAGAACAGGGGCGTTCCCATAACACGAGGCGAAAACGACGAAGCGCAGGGGGTTTAAGGAGTTCAAATCTCCTCCCCCTGAAGGAAGTATTAGAAGGTGATCCTCAACATTTGCCCGTTCCTTACATATAATAACAAATAGACCCGAGAAAATATTTAAAAGGTACAATTTTCAAATTCGAGATGCAGTCAAATGTTGAACCAATTTTTATGCCCTTTCTTGCTTCATATGTCCATGTAAAAGTAGTTTTAGGGAAGAATTCCAATGAATAATAATTGGGAGAATATGATTAATGACTGGTAATTTTACTGTGCAAACGTTATAGTTCTGGAAAAGAGAAATCAGAGTTCGGTATGATGTTTTAAGCGTGTAGTGATCCGTCACTAAAATCGACCGATCGAATGGGAGGTATGAGTCCTCTCTCTCCAAATGGACCCCTTCTAACGATATTCTGGCCACGGCCTTAAGCAGAGCAGAAGTCAATTTCAAGAGGTATGCGATGAACTCTTTTCCCACAGCGCACAGTGGTCGGAAATCGAAAAACGCCGGACAAAAGTCCGAAATGGCTTTTTTTGAGGTAGACAATTGAAATTTGGCACTAATACGGGGAAATAGTTGCTGATTTTGAAATAGCAAGTCATTTTTATTAAGTCTCAGCCGTTACGGAGTTACGGAGGCTTAAACATGACGAAATTTCGAAAAACACGCCATTTATCATTTTTCTTCGAAAATGTAAAAAGTTACGCAGATGGTAGAGCAGTGGATGGATTTTCATGAAATTTTTAACATGTTCATCTGTCATTATAGTTTCTTGCCTGTACTTTGCATAAGTTTCAGACATTTTTGTTGATATTTGTGTGCTGTAATGTACCAAAATGGCGGAAGCTTTTTTCAAGCAAAATTTCACTTAAAGCAGTCATTATCTTTTTTATAAGAAATATGTATGTCGAGATATTTCGTAAAAATACTAAGAAAACATATTTAAACGTTTGTCTGCAAAAGGTTTGGGAAAAAGTTTGCGGCCCTGAGAGAAAATTCGAATTTTCGACCGCGCGTCGCGGTCCGGCTCCACGCGGCGGACCCCGGTAATATCGATTGCGTGTGATGGTTGAAGTTGTTTGCACCTAAATTCCTCAAATTTGCCTTTTTCAAGCAAAAAACACTTTTGTGGATTTACTAAGGTTCTATATCGAAGATATTTTGAAAGCAGTATTGGTCATTAGGTCATAAAATGGCGGACATTTTGCTAGGCAAAAGTTAACATAAAGTAGTCATTATCTCTGGTTTTAGAAAAATGTATATCATGATTTTTTGTCAGGGTATCAAGTAAACATAATTTTAAAGTGTTCTGCAAAAATCTGCGGAAAAAGTTTGCGACCCTGAGAAAAAATTCCAATTTTCGATCGCGTTTCGCGGCCCGGCTCGGGTCAGCGCGGTCTCGAAACTCCGACTCCCCGCACTGACGAATTTCTGAGGACCTTAATGTCCTGTATTCGCCTTACTCAAGACATCCATGCTGTCAATGATAACCAAATGTCATATATTTATTATCATGGAGGGATACTATATCCAGCGCATGTGTTTGTAGACTGTGATGCCTAACTGTGATGAATATGCTTTTCTTCGGTTACTCTACGGCATGTTTCCTCAAATCATAAGCGTATGTGACTTCATATAAGATGAATAGCGGGGCGTTTAGATGCTACGGTACGAAATATTACATAATAAACATGGTAAACCTCCCGGATAAGATTTGGTATTTTGCTGTGCGACTCCAAATTAGCTGGGTTCTACATGCCTACCCTGTACTTTCATGGGGTTTCGAGGAAAGAATGGTGTCCCGCGGCGTATTTCCTGTCCCCGACCGAAGTGAGAAGGTTCGAAGTGCGGATTAGCCGGGGTTGTGAGGAAGAAGAATAAGGCTTTGTCAAACCTTCTTTCTCTTCTCACTCCCAAGGCGCCTTCAATGGTAAATTTGTGGTCAGACAAGGGTTTTCCCGAATTTCCCTTTCCACACCCTCATTGCCCTAACGTAGCTTAATGCTAAGTGGGAGGCCATTTCTCGTCCTTACTCCGTGAAAGTACTAAGCAATGAAAGAGAACCCAGCTCTTTTGAAGGAACTGATGTTATGTTATGAGTTTAACCTAATGGATATCTTATACTTTTAATTTTCCCGGTCATTCACACATGCTCAGACTCTGTTTCATGGATTTCTCGTTACCTACCTAAAATGTTTCGTTTTCACACCCTTAATCCTTATCAAAACACCATCATATCTCCCTCTCTCATTTTCACCACCATTTTTTTTAATGCAACGGACTCAATTTTAGGAGATCCATAAGATGATGATGAAATTACATTGAAATTAACGCCACCTTGTCTTCCATTTACGACGTCTACAGAAATTCGGTATCTGATATCAAGTTATCCGTAATTCTCAGAACATGCTGTCATCAATGATTGGAAAAACAAAATTCTTACTTGCTAGTCCTCTGTCAGATCCTGATCACTTTCACTCTCTGACTCCATCTCTCCTTGGTCATCTATGTGTAGGAGTCCTCTCCTTCCCCTGGCAGCCTCCGATGCCTCTTCGGCTCCAAAGGCATACCAGAGGAAAACAGTGGATCTGAAGTTAATAGCAGTCTTTTGAAGAGGTCGTCGTTAGTGGCAACTCTGGAGTGCTTCCTAGTGAACCTTTCACGAAACTTTCTCCTATCTTTATTCCGAGCCTCCATCGCCTCTTCGGACAGCTGACCCAAGGGAAGAATTGATTCTTTCGAAATTTCGCCCCCATGAAAGAGTACCTTATGGACAGTGATTGGCATATAATACCAGGGGTAGAGATCCACTTATAATTCTGCAGTCCTTATGCAGTACTGCGAAAACGCCTCGTTATTGAGTGGTAGACCGCTGGATATGGCCTTCAATATAATTGAAAAATGTTGAACTAGGTCATAGCTAACTCCTGGAATAAAAACATCGCAAAATCATTATTGAAAATTTAGCAATGAATTAGGCTATCGTGTGGTGTGATATAAGTGATACCAACCTATAAGTAATTATTTATTTGATATAAGCCATTACCTGTTAGTTCTGAAGACAGTTTTGGGGAATGAAAAAAACGCCTTGCAGTATTCCCATCATTTGTATTGCCTGACCCGGGTCTGGGCACATCAACAATTAAACCCATCCTTTCTCTAAAAGCTTTCTGTATCTTTGTCTTTCTCTTAGAAATTTGTTCTTTTAGATGACCACGAGCCTAAAGAGGAAAATCATCGAAATTTAGTGATAGTGATTTATTCTTTTACATCTTTGAGGTACTATGTTTTATCTAGAGTAATTTTAATGCATTCTAACCTGCCATTGTTTAAAATCCATACGATAGGCTATATGTAGGATGCATTCAAAAAATCTGATGTAACAATGCAGAGTTGACAAACCGAATGAGTACTTGTCTACATCAGTCGGTCGCCGTTTCATCGCATTGATGTCATTCATTTCGGAAGTTTTTGCTCCGCAGATGTAACATCTCATGCTTGCACAGTCAGTCAATACATTGCAAACCTAAGAGAATATTTTTTAAGGTTAATAATTTAAGCCATATATTATTTTACTTCATTTGAGATTGGAATTGGCCTTACTTTTCCGTTTATCATTGTTAATAGCAAATTGAATGCTACTGAATAACCCCTAAAATTCAATTTATCCAATCCATCAATCTGTTCTTTGATGTAATCTCTCTCTGCTTTCGCAACTTCTCTAGTCTCTTTTAGCCACTGAAGGCGAATAGGCCGGCAAAATCTAAAGTACTAAAAATTCCCGTAATGATTCCAATTAGAAAAATTACAGATAAAATAGACACGTAAATCTCATACCTGTATTGTCATTTAGTAACCTAAGAGGCACCAGGGAGCTCATAAATAAATACTCATCTGATGAGTCAGATAGTTCCCACAATTGCTTATATTGGGCATGGCCCGAACTGCCATCAAATCCATATTTGCACACTAGTGTGCAATCTACTTCATCATATGAGGTTTCAGCAGTTGAAATGTATGACAGAATTCGCGAAGCTGTGTGATTTAAGAGAGTTTGAAGACTCACTTCGCACATGTTTTCAGTTACTCTGATTCCTTCGGGGTATGCCATACTTTTCGCGTTTAGGACTCTATCGTAGCTTGGATAAAGCTTGTGTCCATAATTTTGAGCCGAGCGCCTCAGTGTATTGTACTGACTCTTCGTTAGCTCAGTTGCAATAACGAGAGGCACAGCTTCTTCAGGGGTAATTTCCCTCTGTGGATTATCCCTTTTTCTCCATTTAGACAAAACTCTTCTCGCCCTACTAGGAGTGGTTGTCGTTACCTCGGAAATTAGTTCGGCGGCCGCAATATCTCCTTCCTCCCTTAAACTCAGAGAGGTTGCCAATGCGAGCTCCGCAGCAGAGGAAGACATTTTAATATTTTGGACCTTACGTCTTTTTGATCTCTCCGAGGAAACACTAAAATCTATTTCCGGCCTTCCCAGTGAACCTAGGAAGTAATTATTTAAAAGTAAATAACCCAAGAATAAAAATATTATGTCGTTCAATGAAAAAGAAAGGTTTTCACCGGATGGCACTTACTTGTCTCAGCAGAAGTGCTAGTCAAGTACTGACGCACGGTGTCAGGAAAGTTCATCGACTCCATGAGCCATGCGTTATTTCGCTTTAAAAATGTTTTTTTATTCCGAGAACTTCTATTCCACCTTTGCAAATAGGGCAACAAAAAGCTTATTCTGACAAATTCACGAAGACTTCTAATAGCGTTATCAAATTGACCTAAATCAAATCTTCGCACAAGAAAATCCACCAAATATTCCATTTTTTCAGTTGGTGATTTGAGCTTTATGCGCGCCCATCAATGTATTATGGAGATCAAGCCGTGTGATAAAATTGGAAGACATATCCAGTCAGGACTGAAAAACTTTTCTAAGGTCTGAAAATTAATGTAATAGAATGAATCTACCCATTCCACAAATTGTTCAACAACGATAGGCAACATAACACCAGAAAGTAGGGGCGAAAAATCGGTATTGAAGAAAGTTTGTAAAAAATAGTTCAAGGGACGTAAGAAAAATGGGACGAAAAAGCACGAATGACTAACACCAGGCAAAAACACATGGAATCATATCTTACCTCGAATAAGGTGTGGATTGCTGACGAAAAAAACACCGATGTAAACCTTAGAAAAAACACTCGGTAAGGATTCCTATCACTCACACTCAATATCGCGAGTAAAAAAATATTTTTTCAGAACAGATTTCTCCCAATTCACTTCACCACATCACTTCACCACAAATGCCAAGATAGAACTACTGCTCAACATGGATTTTCTTTAAAGGATAGGGAAGGTCCACCCAGGGAAAACCCATCATAACTGTTAAAGGGTGCGCGGTGTCATAAAAATTCCCTCAGGGACCGAGTCGCATGGTGCTGTGAAGGCGGAGGGATTTGGCGGCTTGCAGTTTGAAAATGCAAAGAGAGTGGAAAGGGAAAACAGCCAACCCAACACCCTTCCAAAAAAGAGTGTATGAGGAACAAAACACCCTCATATGCACTCAGGAATTGAAGGAGTTCATAATTACTCGGAAAATTCCGTGGAGTAACCGAAGAAAAGCATATTCATCACAGTTAGGCATCACAGTCTACAAACACATGCGCTGGATATAGTATCCCTCCATGATAATAAATATATGACATTTGGTTATCATTGACAGCATGGATGTCTTGAGTAAGGCGAATACAGGACATTAAGGTCCTCAGAAATTCGTCAGTGCGGGGAGTCGGAGTTTCGAGACCGCGCTGACCCGAGCCGGGCCGCGAAACGCGATCGAAAATTGGAATTTTTTCTCAGGGTCGCAAACTTTTTCCGCAGATTTTTGCAGAACACTTTAAAATTATGTTTACTTGATACCCTGACAAAAAATCATGATATACATTTTTCTAAAACCAGAGATAATGACTACTTTATGTTAACTTTTGCCTAGCAAAATGTCCGCCATTTTATGACCTAATGACCAATACTGCTTTCAAAATATCTTCGATATAGAACCTTAGTAAATCCACAAAAGTGTTTTTTGCTTGAAAAAGGCAAATTTGAGGAATTTAGGTGCAAACAACTTCAACCATCACACGCAATCGATATTACCGGGGTCCGCCGCGTGGAGCCGGACCGCGACGCGCGGTCGAAAATTCGAATTTTCTCTCAGGGCCGCAAACTT
The DNA here is from genome assembly GCF_921293095.1 of Ischnura elegans. NCBI lineage: Eukaryota > Metazoa > Arthropoda > Insecta > Odonata > Coenagrionidae > Ischnura > Ischnura elegans. Next base: position 78,814,462 of record NC_060246.1, on the reverse strand, counting down.
TTTCCCAAACCTTTTGCAGACAAACGTTTAAATATGTTTTCTTAGTATTTTTACGAAATATCTCGACATACATATTTCTTATAAAAAAGATAATGACTGCTTTAAGTGAAATTTTGCTTGAAAAAAGCTTCCGCCATTTTGGTACATTACAGCACACAAATATCAACAAAAATGTCTGAAACTTATGCAAAGTACAGGCAAGAAACTATAATGACAGATGAACATGTTAAAAATTTCATGAAAATCCATCCACTGCTCTACCATCTGCGTAACTTTTTACATTTTCGAAGAAAAATGATAAATGGCGTGTTTTTCGAAATTTCGTCATGTTTAAGCCTCCGTAACTCCGTAACGGCTGAGACTTAATAAAAATGACTTGCTATTTCAAAATCAGCAACTATTTCCCCGTATTAGTGCCAAATTTCAATTGTCTACCTCAAAAAAAGCCATTTCGGACTTTTGTCCGGCGTTTTTCGATTTCCGACCACTGTGCAGCGGAGACTTGGTGCTTTCGAAAATCGATATTTTTTTCCATTTTGGTAAAATGTAAATATCGGAAATGAAAATGTGCAACACCAATTTTTAGACCGATCAGGAGGAACCGACAGAGCTGGCTATTAAACCAGAATGTACCTAGTTGCGCATATTCGCGTCATGGCTATTGTGGTTGACGCTGTGATTCTACGACATTGATTTGACGATCCACGACGCTGGCGATAGGCGAGCCATTAAACCTTCGAATAGCTGTTGTAATAGCATCAAGCCTGCTCACTCATCGCTAGGGACCAGATGCGAGGTCTAGCGGTTTCACCGGAAGGTAGGAGGCCAACACATTTTATGTTTGTCATCCTTTGCCAATCTTTAAGCCCGAATTAGGGAATATTAAACGTAATTCATGCCACGACATTGGAAGTGAAAATTTTCAGCAAAATGTGACTACATGCTCGTACATCAATGATTATGTTCTGTACAAATGAATTGGGAGAAGATTAATTTGGTCATATCTTCCCCAAAATTTTTCCCCTTTCGCTCACACAAAAATTATGGGTTGAATACATCGGCTCTGATTCACTTGAACGACAGCCCACCGAACTATGATTTCTCTTTTCCAGAACTATACCGTTTGCACAGCAAAATTATCAATCATTTATCGTATTCTCCCAATTATTCATTAGAATTTTTTCCTAAAACTACTTTAAAATAACATCTGTATTCATTATCACCCACATTAAATTTTTAATGGTTACAAAATGCCATTATTTACATTTTGATATCTATAGAAGTAAGGTTATGAACCGCGTTTCATGGAGTCTAAGAGTGCAGTTAGAATATTAAAAAAATAATTTAGTATTCTGGTAGCGAACGAAATATTGGAAAGTACACCTACGTAAAACAATGTTGTTGAGTGTTTTCTTCGCTGTCCCTCTTCCTTAGCTCAAGTTGAGGCAACATGCCCGTTTCCTCGAGCATAGTTAACTATGTTTCGAAACAAAATAATGGACATACGGCAAGAATCGCGGCAGAGGACGGATGTTAACAAACTACAGGCCGTGAAACCGGTGTCTTCTTATGTCAGGAGTATCCAGAGGAAAGAAGTCGTATCACTCGACTGTGAATAGGGCAGAAACCCCTGACCCACTCATACACATATCATGTTTGTTTTTTTTTCTTCACCGAATAGAAAAAACGACGATTCCATATTGTGACGATTGCGATTCTCCTTAGAATTCGCGACATATCCTGACGGAAATCTCCGAGTTCCCTCGATTGAAATACTCTCCCAAATACTCTCAACCGATAAAAGTGACTATCTAAAAGAAAAAACTTTTTAACAAATTTTGAACTCAAAATATTAGACACAGAGTCTAGGATAGATTGATTTAATTTTCCATATGTGTAGCGACTAAAATTTTTTTAAACTCTTTACTATGTTTTATCAATCAACAATGTCGCGTTCAATTTAAAGAATTAAGAAGAGAAAAACGACCGTAATCGTTGACATATTCAGAAACCAAACTGCTACCACCACTACTACTACTATGGATTGCAGCTTTTGCGGAGAGGTGTGCAGTGCGCGAGCTTTCTCTCCTTGTTAGTGAGGTAGGTTAATGAAGGCTGAACTAAGACTGGGCTTGAGTGCATATTGCAAGAACTCTCTCCTCCCCTCTCACAGATGTTCATTGAACGACTTAAATGGAATAAATATAAAACATGCTCAATTGTTACCATAATAGCACCACTTTTTTATCGCTATCAGAGTGAAGAATTATATGTACTCACGAGGGTCGTTGAATGGGACGAGGATGTAGTTGCTGACAGGGATGGTCTCGTACTCGAGGAACGCCCGCAAAATGGCTTTGGCTCCTTCCCGCGCTTGCATCAGGTCGTCGTGCATGGAACCTGTCGTGTCGAATACGAAGGCCAAGCTGGCCGTCTCCTTGTCCTTCTCCATAAAACTCTCCGGAAGCACGAATTTCTCTACCGTCGATTCATTCGCCACGGCGACATTACCCGCGTCATTCACGAACCGCTCACCCTCGCCTTGTCCCGGCGGATTCAAATTGGCCACCGAAGAGTCGGGACTTGGTCCAAGAACAACTTTCTCCGTGGATACAGGGAAACTTTCTGTCACAGGGCTGCATTCGGCAGATTCACCGGCACAGTCTGGGGTTCCACCATGATCTGAGCTTAGTTCGGCCCTTCCGTTAACATCCGAGGGCACCATATGCGATTCAACACTTTCTTCTACCACTTTTTTCGTCGCATTCCCCCCGTGGATTATTTTCTCCAGCTCATCCGCATCCTCCACATGCTTTGTTTCGACACTTTCCATAACTATTCCTATCGTGTCTTCCGCTGGAACTCCGCCATCTTGCTCATCGTTCGCCACCTCCTGGACCCTTGAATCATCACCATCCTCGGCTTTTCTTGGTCTGTCATCGAAACTCACTTGAAGTGAGTCAGGTGACGAATCGCGAGTTATTTGCGCATTATTATTATGATCGCTACCAACTTCTACGCCCACCGACGGAGAAGGAACCGATGATGGTAAACTGCTTCCTACCTCCGCGAGATCCTCTTCTTCGCCGTCATCCTCTTCCGCCGAGTGATTGCCTGAATGTTCCGGTATCTTATTTTTATCGGTTTCATCTGGTTTTGCAGGATCACTTTCTTCAGAGAGAACTCTAACCGAATGGTCTAAAAGTTTCACCTCGACCTTATCCGCACTCACGTCGTCACTGATCATTTCTTCAGATTTATTCTCGTGTCCATCGCCTTTTACAACGATAAATTTTGTGTTTCCGACATCGGAAGCACCAACAACAGCATCATTTGTATTATCAATGGAAGCTTCATGAATGTGCACCTCCTTATCTACAACTCCATCAGTCTCTACCCTATCACTCGCTTTTTGGATAGATTCTTCCTCGGAATCGTCAATAGCATCGACAGGTGTTTCAGTGGATGCATCCTCACCAGCTACCTCCAATTCGTCTTCTGGGTCTTCCTTCACATTCTCACTACTGGCTTCTAAAGGAGGTGATAGCCGAACCTCCGAAGACTCCTCCTCCGCTGCCACACCGTCTTCAAGGTAGTCCGGATCGGGACCAGCGAGGAGATCGTCTTTAGGTTCAACATAGCTTATTTTATTATTGGTCCTACCGTGATGCTGGTCGTCGAGAGTAAAATTACCCGACTTGTTATGCAGTAGAACTTCCTCTGAAGGCACTTCGCCTGAACCATCTAGTTCATCAGGTACTGCCCGATCTAATTTTATTTCCAAGACGCTTGTATCACTGTCTTCCTGAGCTGATTGGCGATCGACCTCAGATGGATGATCGCCTTGAGATATGTGAGATACAGAGGGCGATACTGCATCCGTATCCTCGTGAGAATCGCTTTTGAGAGTTTCTCTCGGCAATTCTATGCCATCCTCTCTGCCCGAATCCTCTGGTGGGTCCTCCAATATTCTCTCCTCCTTCGTAGAATTTTGGTCGCCCACGGCGTATAGATTTCTTGAGTCAGCGTTCTCCTTCGATTTCCGTCCATCGACAATGGGCACATCCGAATGAACAATTTCTCCATCGCCGTCAGCGATCTTTTTCAATGCTTCCTCGTGTTCCAAAATGTCTGTAGAATCAGATGCAGCAACACGAAGCAAAGGAGTAGAGACGATTATCAACAGGAAAACGATGAAAATGCATCTGAAATGAAAGAGATATTACGTTAGTATAAACGAAACATTTCAAATAAATACGGCGAGGGCAGAAGCGTTAACATTGGGTCAAAATACGACCAAGATTTTTATTTAAAAAAATATAACCACGTGCGGACTTATTTAAATATATGTAGAAGTTTGCCGTGGATTGATCGGGAGTGCATGCTCGTCTCAGGAGTTAATATTAATGAGAGCATAAGCTACTTTAAAAATAAATAAAGTCTTCATAGATATGTTCAATCTAAGAGAACTTGCAATGTACCTACACAGAGAAAATAGTGTTTATGCCATGCAGTGATCCTACAGGAACAGGCATTATTACATTTTTTCAGAACTAAAAAGCTATGTGTTGAGTTGATTTTGGAACGTGTTTTCTCGTGAAGAATATCATCATATGAAAAAATAAATGTTTCACTTTAATATACCAATGATCAAAATTATATTTTCTTTGAATGGCATAAATCGGCAAAAATACATGAGATGCTTAGCTTTCTTTCTATATGGGTAACATACACGTGGTCAATCGAGGAACAATATCAACTTGGCTCTCCGATTATAATTGCTGATCATATGTGCGAGACAATATCGGGATGAAATGAAAAAGCTGAAGGGGTACGTATGGACATAGAGAAATGTGATTTAACAATGATGAAAAATCCAGGGTAACTATGCTTCCCCTCAATATTTTCATCTACTCAAAAAAAAACAAAAAAGCCACCAATTAGAATGGATTTCACGAAGATATCAGTCCCCTTACGATGGAACTAATAAATCATTTCGTCAAGGGCATAATGTAAATTTGGGATCTATAATTATAAATGTGTAATCCAGGAAGAGGGTTTAATTTACATCTTGATCGGGTCTAATTTATTCCGAGATTGGTTTCAGGTAATCCAACGAAAGGCCTTGCCCAGGATGCACTTGAAAAAAATCTCATCGTGTTCAAGCCTTAGCAGTGTATAACAAGCTCATCAACAAGCGCAACCCCTGTAGACAAAGGAGGATTATGATTGTCGTTTCGAATACGGCGGCGCGGGCGATTCTATAAGTACCTCGGCGCCTTTGTGGTATGCAATACCTCGTAGCAATAATGCAAAAAGGGGTCGGATTTGAGCTGAAAAGTGGATTTCAGATATTCATCAATTATTTTGAAACGTGATTTGTTAACCTGGTGAAATAAAAATTGACATTAAATAGAGACCTAATAAAATTACAATATTTTCAATGTTTCCAGAAATTTTGGGGGGCGGCCGCTTCTGTTGTCCCCCCTTTAATCTGCAACTGGCCGTAGGCGATTTACAAATAGAATTTTCTGTAAGAAAGAGCAACGGAAAATCGAACGATTATTATTCAAAGAAAAGGAGATAAAAAGGCAACACGCCAAAAAACGAAGCAACAGAGGGGTAAACGTAAATTAAACAGAGTATATTTGTCAACCAAATATAACATGAGTCAAACAGAGGGGTGCATGATTAATTTCTTATCTTTAGTCGTGAGAAACGAGGCTCTAATGAAAATTAAAGTTACTCGTTGCAAGACAGGTGTAAGGGAAGAACGACAGGGGTGGGCTACAGATGAGATACATCGAGCAGGTGATGATGGATGTAAAGTAGAAGAATAATGTAGGTATTAAAAAAATTGTCGATAGGAGAGTTAAGGGAAGAGTTGCGTCAAACTAATCTTAAGCCTGAATCACATGATCATTTTTTCGTCATTTTTGAGTGATCACTCGAGTGATCACTCAGAAATGATCGTCGCGCAAAATTGTTATTTCCGATCACTCCAATGATGAGTATTCCCGTAACTTTTTTCATCACTCGTCTGGTCGCTGAAACGGCTGAAACCATCACTGAAACACTGAACCAATCAGAACGCGTGCCGGTATGGAGCGATTGCAGCGCGTTTGACAATCTTGTGAACGAAAAAGTTAAACATAAACACGTTACATATTTTCGTGATGCGGATCCTATAGGACAACGAGCTGTGATATCGGAAGTGATGCGAAAGGCGACGGCGGGAGGGACCTTGTGATTCAGAAAAATGATCACTTGAGCGATCACTTTCCCGGTCGCGAAAAGCGATCGCTCGAGTGATCACTAAGAGGGACGGAACAAATGATCGTGTGATTCAGGCTTTAGCACTGACGACTGATGAGGATGATGAATAAAAAATATTGTACTGTAAAGAGAGTCCACGAGAGCAAAGGTGTAATCAAAACTTCTCTTTGGATTAAATTTGCATCGATCGATCGATCGTAAGAGCTATCCAGGAATCGCAGACGCTCGCGATGATCCAATTCTTGGCCTGCCTGCTCGGTGTAGATTATGACCCCTCAGGCTTCAATGAGAAATTACCTGATCAGTTACAATTTAAAAAATCGTAAGAATTTTCTCATAATTCTGCTATCGTTTTACAATCGCTGCCCTGAAGTTCGTGTTTCGCCTAATATTATGTAAGATAAAACTTGAATAAACTTAAGCTCCTTTACCAAACATATGGTTTTCTTTCCAAAGGAATATCAGCACTTACGAGATCTTCCCCGTTCTAGAAGTCATATTTAAGCACAATTCCGGCAGAGATTAACCCTTTCTAACCCAGAGCCACTTTTGGGAGAAATGAAATTCCAAGATTTTTCACTTTGAAAACTTACAAATTTTGCACTCAATCATAATTATCGTTGCAGATAATTATTTCTCCATTAAAATTAACACCGCAAAATAATACGTAGTTAATGTATTTCTTAAATAGAGCAGAACAATTATGCATTTTTGATGTTACTTAGAAGTAACATTGAGGTATAATGGGTTAAAGGCTATTGGAAACTTTTATCGCTTTAAATGCAGAAAAAGAGAGAGCATACCATAGTGCTTTTAAGAATGAAACCGACTCAAACACTTGGAGGCTAAATAAGCACCTTAAAAATTCCTGAAGATTCAAGAGCGAATCCGGAAAAAAATTTCGGGGGAGAGAGAGGGTTGGGAAGAGGGACATTTCGGGAGGGGGTATTACACTTGAGTCCGTATCTGCCAAACATTGGGACCTACTTTTTTCAACTCCTAATTTTAAGTCCTCCACCACTCCTTGCAGCCTTTGTGAGATCACTCCTTTACCTCCTCTGCAAAGTAGAACATTAAGTGATGACGGGGGTGTGGCGATATGGCGGTATGTGGATGTGGTAGTAGTAGCTACTTGAGTGAACCGCTTGATTAGCGATCGAAGAGTACCGGCTCAAGTGAACGGTAAAAAAACAGAATTCGCACGCACATGTCTCTACGGATATAGACGTCCGAATTTACGGCTTAGATTAAATGGAATAATATTACATAATATTAAGCAAAACACGAAATTAAGGACAGTGATCACTAAACGGCAGCAAAATTAAGAGCACTTTTTTTTACGATTTTTTATATCGTAACTGATCGGGATATTTATCTCTGAAATCTGGGGGTCATGATCTACTCCGCGCAGACAGATAATTGGATCATCGCGGGCGTCTGCGATACCTTGACCCTGGAAAGTTGTCATGATCGATCGATCGATCCTAAAAGACTGTGACACATTTCGAGCCATAAGCATCCAGACAAAATAACTAAATTGACATAAGATACATGGAAAATATGCAATAAATACGATGTTACAATAATAGGGAAGTACACTAGTGTTTCAAATGCACCAAACACATTTTTTAAATTAGAGTTCAGAATAACATAATGTCGTAAAACCACAGTTTAAATCCTAATAGTGAATACTTGATTCGAGATGACCGTCCGAAATATGGAAAAATTCAAAGGCCGCTAAAACGGGTGTCCATGTTGAATATTGGCCGTGACGTCACAAGGCAGTAGCAGAAGGCACCTTCTACGCCGTTTAGTTCTATAACCACTTTTATTGCATAGAAAAATTACAGAATTTGAGGGTATCCGTTTTTTGCTGTCATAAAATATCTTCAGAATATATATGTGGCTGCTTCTCTTTTGAGTAAATTACTTCATCATTGCGTAATATATTAATATTCATTTACGTGTCAACTTCAAGTTTGGAAAGAGTAGTACGAATGGCACATTGAATCTTTAATAAATAGGTAATGGTATTTATTTTCGCTGGGTATATTTTGGCACAAGGCCGTTTATCATGCCAAAACTTTTTTTGTAAGAACCGAGTCAAACTAATAAACCTATTTAAGACGTTTGCTGCAAGACTTATTCGTTGCGTATGTATTCACGCCAGCCGGAACGTTCGCCCTTCACAACTAGAATCATGGGATGTTAGCCTTATTTCTGTGCTGGCTGGTTGTTGCAATGGTTCGTTGTCCAGGATGGGTTCAAGAAAGATAATCTTGGTTGGGAGAAGGAAAATTCCAACGATTTATAAATGGTATACCTACCAAACTTTGATGTATTTATGGTCACTGATTTTTTTAAAAAGGAGCACAGGTTCAACGCTCCATAGAAATGCGAGACGTTAAGGCTAACAAGGGGAGACCTCGTACCTTGCTCCATCTTTTTCAATTAGGGCCTCAGTTAGGCTGTAATTAATTAATTTTCATGCGTTACTTTTCACAAGCCATATATATAAATTTAAAATATCCCTCGTTACGTAATTGGTCGGATGGGGTAGTGGTAGCGTGTACGAATTCCCACCCTAAAGACCAGGGTTTAAGACTATGGCATCATTTTTGTTGTCTTCATTGTGATCATACGGCATCAAGTTTATCATTAATTATAATTGCAGCAATCATTGACATAAGGCATTTTTTTAAATCATCATAATGGCCTTTAGGTATTTTAGCAGTGTCATTACAAACGCAGAGCTACGATGACTACAAGGATTGGTGTGCGCTAAAATGTTAATTTTTTCTTTGCTTATACTGACCAACTTCCACATTAAAAATGAAAACCACTCTTGCAAGAGCACACACCATTAAAAGCTCGCGGAAAGCAATAATATGTGTACATACATAATTAATAAGAACACAAAGTGAATATAAAACGCCATATATCTCGAACACTTGTAATTCACATTACTCCAAAGGGAGTTTACTTACTCAGTACCTGCCAGTTTACCTCAGAAGCAGTGCTAAAAGAACCATTCCGAAATATTATTTCACTTAACAAATAGGATGAAATAAAAGTTGATAACCCTGGACCGGACGCGCTGGCGTATAAAATACGTCAATCTTTGAAAACCAAGGATTTCAACATTGTACGTACATTCTGGGCTAGAATGGTCTCGTGTATTCCTACAATGTACTTTGACTGCCTATATTGCGAGTTTTCAAAGTTCGAGGTATTGTAGCTAATTGTTTAGATCAGCAAGATGAACCCGTCACCAGTGGAGTACAAATTACGCCGCGCGACCTGCTGTGTACCTTTATAACTGTATCACCTATAAATGTACTAATTTCAACAAATAAAGATTAACTTTAGCAAAAATCGTTTGTTATCATATACGCACATATCATGGGCAAAGTACGCATTTTGCCCGGTCGTGTAAAATAACAGTCGCGCCACAAATCTTTAACCAAACTACTTTCAATTTATAAATTACGTAAGTCTACGCGGAAGATGCTATATTTTGACTTAACACACTTTCTGATGTGACTGAGGTACCTACTAAGTAAATTATTATAATATAAATATCAATTTGATCTTACAATACCTTCAAATGAACTTCAAAACAGAATATCATCGATAGCTAAGAGTCAGGAGCAGTCTTGAACCATTTATTCCGTACAGATTGTGCTTAAGGCACGGGAATGAATATCTTCTCCAGGCTTTTGTTTCGACGTCGATATGAAATTTGGAACAAAAAATCATTTATAATTCTATTTTGAATTCATGTTTTCGGTACTAGACGACATTTTTAGGAAGCAAACTCCACCGATTCCCGGAAACTCTCGCCGCGCTAAAGAAGGCGACGTAATACAGCGATACTCCACTGGTGACTACTGCCTTGTGACGACACATCTCAATCAAGATGGAGGCACTGTGTTTCAGCGCAACATGAAATTTTCCGACTTTCAAAACGTTTTAAAGTGCATACCCCAGATGCAGGAAATAAAAGTGACTATACTAATGTTTCTTTTTTAGGCTAAACTTTCAAATTCAGCAATTAAAAAAAATTAGTGCACTTCCCTATTGAGTGAATGCTAAAAAATGATTCGAAAAGGCACAAATTTGGAGTCAACAGGCGGAAATAATAATGTTGATCGGTGGCGGATGCATATGGGGCGCGCCCCCCTTCTTACGTGGCCGCCCGCATTACCGAAAATTGCCGAACCACAATTGTAACTTTTTTATATCATAATATAGCATTGTCTTGTAAATGTGTAAAATCAGTTTTAATTAACCTTTCTTAAAATTTGCATCAGAGTTGATAATTTTTTCATTACGATAAAAATACAGATCGCTCAAAATATTTTTTTCTCCTCCCCCGTTGAGTTTTTTCTGTATCCGCTACTGATGGTGATGGAATATGGAAAGCGAGACTTTCTACTTATTCTTCATTCATTTGTAACGGATTGAAACCATGATATCGAAACAAAATGATGAAAACAAAGAGACACAAAACCGCGGATGCAGACTACGAAAATTATGAATCGTGAACAAAATGGTGCCCAGGTGGTGATCCTTCAGTCTCATTATGCAATGCAAGGAGAGTTGCCCCATAGAAATAAATGGGAACGGTGAGATAAAAAAGAGGACGATATTGCCTATTATTTACTTTCTTCCCTATGGCCTAAGGGATATTTTATTGAGTTCTTTCAACGTTTTACGACACATTGAGCCAATAAAATACATTCTTAGCTATCCAAAAGTTTACTTCTGCGTGTGTGAAAGCTCATTTTATTCTTGCCTATTTTTCATAATTTTATGATTTTCGGCCACTCTCTCATATAACAAATTTTACTTTAAATTTTTCGCGTGGAGAATAGAGGTGATCATAAGTAATTCTTCAATGCGCGAGTGGCGAATGGCGTTAGCCAATTGAGTAGACTGGAATGTTCACTGAAAACTCTGACAAAGTACTCCTGGAAACAATCAAAGCATATTTTAAGGAAATTTCACTAACAACATTGAAAATTCCACAACTGAAAAACCCAGATATATTACCAAAACAAATTTACTACAGCAAAAAAAAAACCTTGGTCCTCATAGAGCCACTGAACAGAAACAAGACATAACCTAGTGTCGCGGTAAGCAACCTACCAAGACGAATTCTCGGCATCAGGTAACATTATTGCCACATATTTTGTATGATATGCGTTGGTATGGGTTGAAAAAATGTTTACCACAATAACAATAATTTTTTATTTATACGTAAATTTATTTTTATTAGGCTATTTATATAAAAAATACCAATTTATACGGATCCCTGGCACTCGATAATTACAGAAGTCCAGCAGGTAATTTTAATGTAGTCACCGCGAGAGAAATTTTCGCTTACAAAATATGCCATCGCATCAAACTCAAGGTTGTTTTTGGCACTCAGACTATCTTGCAAACAAATGAGGTTCTCTCGGTATTTGGATCAAGCTGAGTGCCAATTTCGTCAAGATATAGATGCTCCGGAAACTAGCAAGTACCTACATGCTTGATTCATTTACAGCCCCTGCGGAATATTTGGCGGTCGTATTAACCTAGATAAAACGGCGCCACTCTTAGAGGTCTCAACATGTAGCCCTCAAATGAATGAAAAAGCACCAGAGACAGATCTGTGTCTTTGAGATGCCAAATAATATTATTATTACCTAGTTCAAGATTCCAAGATTGCATGAAAATACCGCCGCATTTGTCCTCTCTCTCGTGAGAGGCTTGAAGGTTTTAAAAACTACTGTAATGTCATAACGAAAAGTAAAAAAAACTTTTTGATTCCACATATGATTTACTAAGTTCTTTTACTTTTCACTATATTATGTCGATTCCATGAAGTCATGCCCGAGACAATCAATTACTTTAATTCCATTCTGGATAAAACATTCGCAATTTAAAACCGATTTATGACCACGATCCATCTTCCCTACATTATTACGCTATTCCTCCCATCAATTTCAGACGAATTCTCCGGTTTCACAAAGTAATATCTGGAATGCTCCTCACTCGTAATGATTTATTATCACTTAATTGGACTCCATTGGGGTCGTAATCCACATTGAACCGTAATCCACATTGAACCAGGTTGGGCAATAATGCTATAAAATTCATTCGCCATCTCTTTGCCCGACCCGTGTAGCAAGTACCAGCAAAATGAAATCGTTCATGACCAAACCAATATAGTCTTAAAGAAAAAATCCATCAGCACACATGAGGGAGGATGGGCAGGGAGCCCGCGTCTCCATCCCCCGACGAAATAAGGAAAATGTTTAGTGTTCAAGCTATATACCACTCGCTGCTTGTAGCTATCGTAGTACTTCCTTCCTACGTCATAGTACTATCATCATTCCTTAATTTTTTAGCATGACATGCATCAAAATATAAAATATCATGGGGTGTCCTTCGCTAAAATTTATTAACTTGACCTTATGTTGATCTGGCCCCTCGGCCCCCAAATATGAATACTACTGAAAAATATGTATTGAGGAAGACCAGTATATAAATATTCAAGGATCCTTGTAGGGATCATTCTTTGAACACTATGTGATTTACGTCCACTATTTCTGAGGCAGCGGCCTTCGATTTCGGCTATGTTTGATTGGGACTCCATGTTCGAGGTATATATGAATGCTTTTTCCACACACACTCGTTCGGAAAATAACGACATCTAACCTTGCTCTATCGGCGGAAGCGGTCATCATTGAAGTCTCCCTCATCCTGGTGACTCGAGGCGATCCAAATCACACGGCTTGCCTCCGGGAAAAAAACCTCGGCTTCGTCTACAATCAGGATGGTTCCTTATGCTTGAACCATACCGTCCGAGAGGATCACACGGGAAATAGACCAAAGTAGCACTCAAGGAGGAGATATGAGAGCGGGCACTGTGACGGACGCACTCTTATCAATGGAACAAATGCAACTGGCGTCTCCTCGCGGCTGTCGCCTCCGGATCCTCCACGGTCTCCTCTCCCCGACCCCCGCTCGCCCGATCATATTCCTCTTTGCCTCAACCCGATCTTCACCCCCCCTTTCTCCGCCTCTCCTCATCCTTCCACCATCGTCAACTCGCACTCGTCGGCGTTCTTTTTCCACACAATCGGATCCCTGTCGGACCTCTGACCTTGAAAGAGAATAGAAAGATAGATACTTGCTGCATCCATTCGGTTAGGTCCTCGCGTATGGCGGGATATGGCATTCCTATGTAAGTACCTTTGCCCCACTCATTTAACGCCCTATCGGATGACCAGGGAAGCGGCTGGTCAAGGACCAAGGTGATCCCATAGCTAGCACAAAATTACAACGTGGCCTGATTGCATGGAGATTGTACATTTATCAACTAATTTATTTTTAACCGATGCCTGTTTTTCTTTTATTGCCGTTTTAATAGCATTTGTAAAAGAGAGCCCTGGCCCAGAGGAAGAGGGGGCCGGATTGTGGCCTCATCTGGGCCTGGTAAAACAAGCAAATAAATCAAATCAAACCATGGTTATGGTTATCATAGTTTTGATTTTATAAGGATTTACATACTCGATATGGGCCACCGTGGACCTTTTTAATTGAGGCTACTTACAATTAACAACGTATAATGACTAAACATTTTCCTTGGAAATGAAAATCGTACCCAGGCAGGACTCGAACCCACGAACTTCAAATTGGTAGGCGAAGACTCAACCCCAGCAATAGGGTAGTTTCCTTCATAAAAGAAAACGAAAGGCATTGATTGAGATTCGTTACCCACCATTAGTGTATTCATAATATACAAATTATTTGCTTTTAGAAATACCGGTTTAGACGAATGGCAATGGTCAATTTTTATCCTCATTTGAAAAAGGCCAGATTGGCGCCCATGTGATGCCACTCGACGTGACGTCACAGGGACCAAGTTTCTACACGAGTAGATAGGAGTTTTACATCGTCTGAGATTACCAATGCATGCATGAGGCATAGAGCTCAGGGAAACATGCCTTAATAATCACTTATTAAAACTGGCTAAGGTCGGAAAGTTTTCTTCGTTTGATAAAGTATTAATAACCCATATTTAAGCCAGGCGCTACCAGCTAGCAGGGCACTCTGCTACCTGCTAGCATCCTGCGTCATATTAGCGCTGAAAGCCTCGCCACAAGGTTCCCGCTGCCTCACTTGCGGCAGCGGGAACCAGAACGACGTCACACGGAGATTTCCCGGCATTCATACTTAGCCGTCGCTTTTTCGCGCGGTTGAAAATTTTCACTTTTCATTTAATCGCGAAAAATAGATATCGCCATTTAAAAATCTAAAAGCGTGAAATAAGTACTCCAGGAGTAATAATCTTTCGATTTAGGCAATAAAAAAATAATAGGAAACCACCCTATTCTACCAATCAAGGTAGTTGATGAATATTGCGAATTACCCTGTTCGGTCTCTCCTTCCAATGACTCCTCTCTCCTCCTTTATGACTCATTATAAATCCTACTCTCTATCATTTAATTTATTAATTTTATTCTTTTCTCCCCGCTTACCAAGCATTTATCCCTCCCACACGGTTTTTTAACATCCCATTCCCGCTTAGTACGCAATCCATTCAAACCCTCTTGTCTTCTTCGCATCTCTACCAGAATTTATCTCTCCTCGCTCACCATGCCCAGAACTTAATCGTTTCTCCTTCATTCTTCTCCACAACCACATCTCGAAAGCCTCAAGTCCTTTCTCGCCTTTCTCCCATAGTGTCTACGTTTCAGTAACGTAAAATGCAACACACCAGGTCTACGGTTGATCTATCGGAAATCGAAATTGAAGCCTTCATGGAAGGTTTTGCCATAATTTTACTCCATATTATAAGCCGATGACGGCAATTTTATTAGGAAGTCAGTACAAGTATATTAGATTCATATTTATTCGCCCCCATTTTCAAACTCTGAGTAAGTTAGTGTAGTCGAGTTAGAATCTGCGTGAGCGAGCATATGCTGAGGTGTGAGACAAGGCTGTCGCCCCTAGTTTTTAGCATGTATGCCAAAGATGTGATAAGTAAGTGAGGTGTGGGGGGAGTAAGGTGTCGGACTTCCAAGCGGATTGATGCTAAAGGCCTGCAGTTGATAAAGCGTTGATTAGCCAGTCGACAAAAAGCTTGCCGGCGCTAGCGGACGCGCTGGGAAAATGGTGCGAGGATTACAGCAATTAAATTAGTTACGGAAAGCTCCACTAGTAAGAAACATGAGGGTTAACATAAAATTAAGTGGTCACAAAGTTGAGCAAAAGAAGCAGATGAGAAAAAGCTGGTGGCGTTCGGGATGTGGGCGCGCAGAAGGATGGAGAGGGTGAAATGGACGGGGAGGTAAAGATCTAGACGCAGTAAGAAATGGATGAGAAACAACTGCTGGAGTATAAAATGATATATAAGGTGAGGGTGGAATGAGAAAGTGTGGTGAGAAGTTACTGAAAACCGTCATGGGGGAAATTTATGCGTAAGAGAGAAAAGATGAGGGTAATAGGCCCTGTGCCGAACTGAAGAAGAAAATTCACACTACACTAGTGGGAAGGGGGACAGCCCTAGGCGATAAGAAAATTTTACCATGTCCGCATAACCAGCATAACTTAACTAGTAATCTTAAGAGTTCATACCGTCATTTCGGCCTATCTTTTTTTTATAAAACCCGTTCTCTACCTCATTCATCAAAATAGAAATACCCATCTGTCATGATCATGGTTTAGCCCCTCCCGGTCCCAAAGTAACGGTCATTCACTCTTACTGCCTTATCCAGTAAGTGCCTATCTAATCCCACCACAGCAAGCTTTTCCTCTTCATTGATCTTACTTCCTCTGATTTTCTTCATGCCCACATCCAAAAATCAATCTATAGGCTTGTTCTTTGGTCAATTATAATTCAGATGCCTGAAAATTTACAATGGGTTTAAAGTAGATAGTAAGTGGGATCGAACTAAGATCAAAGATTGCTATCAAGTGTTGATGACTATAGATTGTTAAACACTACGGATGATCGTTTGTTTCCGAATAACATGGAGTGGATCAAAGACAACATAAAGAAATTAATCTCTGCCATCGAAAACGAGATTTTTCATCACCTGAGAATGGTGTAAAATAGTTTGAGCCAAAAAAGTTTCGATTTTTCGAGGCATCGCGCATATGGCTAATAGGTGTCAACTAGCCTTGGAGGTTCGAAGCCTCGATTTTTTTGTTCGGTTGTTCATTTGAACGGGGCGAGCTGCGATCTTTTGCGCCATGGGGTGTGGGAAGGGCATAAAAAATAATTATTAGTCGTAGAGGTAACCTGATTTTACTTAACCTGCTTTTAATAGATATCAAAGCTAACTACTGGCTAATGCTGACAGAGTCCATCTATTTCGACGGACGAAGCGCTGCACTCGAAGTAATAACACACAGAACCTACACTGGAATGGGGATTACTTTGAAAAAAAAATCACTCACAAAAAATTGCAGATAGATAATCGTGACCAAGGCTACTACAGCAACCCGAATCCCAAACAGTCTCATTATATCAGAGTTTGGCCCATGGCAAAATATTGTTTAAGGATTGCGGGTTGACCACGTCGAATCGGCACTGAGCCCATTCACTTTTCATTTAAGGAATGATTCATAAAATACTCAATAGTAATAGATTCCCGCCATAAATAGAAATGAAATTTATATGCCACGATCCAATTTCCTTAGGTTGATGAAATCAATGGCAAAACGCCAAAGTAATTTCGTTCCCAGCCAATAAATGGAAAGGTTTTCAATAGCAAGGTCATCTGAAAACTTCCGTAGTAAGCAACAAAATTTTTATTTTTTCCTCGAGTGGAACTTTTCTCGGAAAATTTTATACTTATGTCCAACCCATAGATTCCCCAGTATATTTCTTAGTTTTCTTCACGTTCTCATAATTATTCCTTTCCATTTGCCCCTTTCGGCATTATCTTCAAGATTCAACTTGCTTTTCGTAAGCGGCGCTGCAGCCATCATTCATGTCTCGGACTCCATACCACTCCTAACAATTTGCTTATCTTTCTCAAACTGAGGAAAGGTAAGGCAAAAGCTGGGAAAATCTCCTCCATACTGTTCTCCTTTGCTGCTTCGCATGCACTGTTTTGATACTCGACCACCATTGATGTGGTCGAGTGTCAAACGGAACGGCACTCAGACGAGACAATCGACAGCTCAGGACGTTTGCGCCGTGAGGGGTAGGAAAAGAAGGGTGGAGAGAAACCCGGCGTAGGCATTAGCCTGCTCTTAACGTAAGGTGCCGAGGGGACGACGGCTTAACGTCCCATCTGACGGACTGACAATGAGTACTGTGCCCGATACTGAGCACTCAAGAAGGGATAGGGCAGTCTCTGAAAAATCTCAATTGCCGGAATCAGAACACGGAACCACAGGGTGGAAAGATAGCACTCATGCCACCACTCCTCAATGACCAATTTATTTCGTAGTACCAGTAGTGCCTTCATTCTCTCCAAAAGTTAAAAGTCATCGCCAATTCTTTTTCAAATTTCGATAGCTGTTCATTTAAGACGCAATAATGACCTATTTCCAATTTCACTGAAAAAGCTAATACATATTTTTAAGGACTCAATAAGTTAGAGCACAACATAGCCAACTTCAGAGACGTAAATCAATTTTTATTGGACTAAAAACCTGTCGCCAATAATTTTATTGAAGCGGAATTTTCATAAGCGGTCAATTGGTCAAGTTATAAGTACAGTCGTGTATATAGTCAATTGATGTTTAGTACAAGAATAGGAACTCTTATATTTTCAGACTTGAGGTTCTTACAATCGGTGATTCTTCTTATATCAGCATTCAAACATTTTCTTGCGACGGCCTTCCTGCTTCACAGCCCCATTTCGTTGAAGTTCCACTTTCATGCCTTATCGTTTGTATACATTTACTTCCCCTCTTCGCACCGATACTCACATACGACCGTCACTTTCGAGGAGTCACGACTTTCGCTCTCCGTAATCAGTTATCGCAAGGAGCAAATAAAGTCTCTCAAGGGCGGCAATGCGGACTTATAAGTTATCTTGACGCTATCCATCGCCAAGGTATTTGTTCAAGACTCATCCGTCCGCCTTTTAAGCTTTTCCACTCCCCTTGCAAAGAACCCGGGATATCCTCGTTTCAACAGCTCCGCGAATCACGAGAAGATAAGTTTCATAAGCGATTTACTTTTTTGCTCGTTCAGCCGCGAGAATCAAATATAGTGAGACCTTTTTTAGAGTGTCACAAGTACGGGAGTATTCCGAGGGTCTGGAATGTTTTGAGAGTGATGATATGAACAGGCGGTAAGCCTTCGAGATGCGTACCGAGGGAAGGTTCAATTAGAAGTAATGAGTTTCAAAAACGTTTTCGAAAGAAGAAATGGCTCTCAGTGAATAGAAAGGATAAAAAATGGATAATGCGAGCGAATGCTGATGAGGAAAATGAAAACGACCAATCGTCGGAGATAGTAATAGATTGAGAAAATACACCGTTTACAAGAAAAATTATATTTTGAAAACGATATGAATATTTTGAAGCCATATATTTTTTACCATTTGCGTCACAGTTTTAGTCATTAGTAATAAGGTAATCAAATCAACCACCGGGCTGATGCAATGAATGAGTTAAATATTCAATTCAAAAGCTTTTGCATAGATCAAAAAGGACATTCGGCTATTACACATGAGCATATGACGAGGCATAAGTCACATGTAAAATGACGGCTTCGTGGAATTAACATACACGAACTCTTTCGCATTGTCTTTATTTCTTTGTTTCAGGTGAAAATTTTCAATGGATAAATTAGAAATCGGCAGTATCAAAAATTTTTTCCCGAGTTCAGCGACTTGACATTCAATATGATAACAACAAGAACAATCCAGATTCAGATGTCAGAACGGCATTACAATTCACTCATGGTCGCAACTCGCAAAAAATACTCTACAGCTGTATACTGAGTGAAAACAGTAAAGGCTCGCAAATGATACTTCCTGAAAAATGAACAGCAGAACAGAGGCAAAAGAAAATGTTATCACGTTGTGACAAATACCCGCATAACTAAGAAGTTCAAAAGTACCGAATAGCTTGTAAAAAAAAATTTACCACAATATCACAGAGTTGTACTATTCATACCCAGAGAGTATCCATGCAATTACCTCTCGACGAAAATATCGGAAAGTATGTGATTACAAGGTGTGAAGAATTTACACAACTTTCACATTTTTCGTATCTCTAAACGCCCAAGCACTTACTCAAACCAACCAACGGGCTGACATAATGAGTAAATAATTCAACGTAAACAGTAACCAGGGCTAACTACACAAAGGTTGAGCTTGCATATTTCTAATAGCTTAAGTTATGCCGGCTTCATTTCGTCTTTCGCAATTAGATGCTAGAACCTTGAAATCTTGGCTCATGCTGATAGAAAACAAAACAAGAATAAATCCATTCCACGCACAAAAGAGGTCGGAAAAGAGATTACTAATGGAATATGTAGGCTCAAAATGTTATTTTAGCATTCTCTCCCTGCTGAGAGTGCGGTATTAATCAACGGCCGCAACAGGAAGAATCTTCTTACGTTGCAGCCTTGGAGGTAATGAGTGCACGCACCACAATGCAGAACGCCTAGCCAAATGCACGCTGCATCCTGCTTCCGAAGAACGTGACCTGGACAAATTTCTTTCACGACGTAATTTAACATGGAAACTTTTCACTCGCATCCACCTTGCTTTCTTTTCCGATGGGGTTGCCAGTGTTAAAGAATAGCGCAGTCGAATATCATATTCATTACGAAGGGAAGACTTGGGGTGAATCTATTCGTATTGAGTGGCGTAAGGAAAGCTAACAAGTTTTATAATACTGCATGACATTCCTACACGTTTTTAAGCAAAGCCCAACTTGTTAAAATTTACAGAGAGAATACGCAATTTAACTTATTTTTAGAACAAAAATTCTTACCAATTAATTTGTACGCTAGTGATATTTCCAATTGACTGAGACTTCTAGAATTACAGATAGTCTAGCACATACATAAAAATCAGATTTTTCTCATGAATTAAGCAAGACACTTTCCTCATGTATACAACACGTACGGAGTAAACAAATAATTTCGCCGGATATGGTGTAGAAATCACTCACGCAGAGAGTAAGCACTAATACACGTTGATACATGAAAAGATACCAGGTTTTTTTTAATGCAAATAACCAATGTTGGAGAGGCATTTCAAGAGAGCAACTATTTGGTAAAAAGTCTTCACTATTTTTTTACCAATCCGTTCAAATAATGCATGAATGGCAGGCATTTTCCTCTTTCCAGTTCTAGAAAAAGAAAAAAACAACAAAATATTGACACAGTGAAATTAATAAAAAAGAACCCGTCTAAATAAATGATAAAATTACTGTGAAGGTCTTTCGCTTCGTTTAATTCTAACATTTTTAGATTCTCGACGTTAAAAAATTCGAAAATATTTACCACCCTATGGTATTAAGCCATAGTTTTCCACCTTCAAATTCAGGAATACCGTCAGTGACAGTCGAAATAATTATTTTTGGACACCATTATTTTTACAGAGAGTGGTCACAGTACGTGATAACTCTGCAGTTAATCAGGGCTAGGCTGCAAAGAAAAATTTAGCCGCGGCCTGTAGATCAAAATAGTAAAAACTTATAATAGCAGGTCAAGCAATGATGATGCCGATCACAGCTTGATCGTAAGATACAGAACATCATGGCACAGGCATTTATTTTCTTTATTACAGAAAAGGAACGCTTAAATGGCTCCGGGCTTGAGTTTAAAAATGATCGTGCAGTGTTTCACACTTCCTTTCATCACTCATGCATTCACACGTCAACTCACTCATGTGCACTTCAACTGATTTTTGGAAACGTCTATTTAAGCAGAATGCTAACAATAACAAAGAATTAAAGATCAAACTTGGAATGAAACCCAAGATCAATGCGTGGATAGGTCGGAGCAACCGCTTTCTGCAGTGAAGCATATTTCACATATCTTCGACACTCCACATCTTCCATATCCCTAATGCTCATAAAAAAACGCAAACATATCGGCCGGTGAGCAGAAATTCAAGTTTTATCATTTCGCAATGCTCCAATGTTTCATTCAACAAATCTATGACATTCACTAACACATTCAGCCCTAATTTTTGACGGCACTACAATAACCTTCACATCGTCGCGGATTTAGGGCGGACATTAAGCGGATAAGTGAACAATTTTGCTTTCATTGGATGAAAAATCATTTTTTTTTACCTGTTCCATCTTCATAAGCAGACGTTAATTTAAATGCTGATATTGCTCTATAGAAAACTAGTTTAAAAACTAATACAAAACTCAATACTGCATAATTTTTTCAACCCCAGTAATCTTCAGCTCGTTAGCAGTAAAATATCAATTAACCAGGGAATTTTACTCTCTTCAATTAAACGTAAATTTCGTCATCTATTGACAGCATTTTCGAGTACATTCTTTGAAATCTTCAAACCGAATGCCAGCATCCGGGGTTTCATTTCTTCTTACCTGCCACACGAACGATAATCTAGCACTGAATAATATATAACGACACAAAATTATCATAATTAGAAATCCAAGACTATTAAATCAAATTACATTTTGATAAGCAATGATTTATTGAATATAAAGTATCTTATAACTTTTAAAAAAGATAACTAGAATGGGACGGTAGATCTTCTTACTATGTCATGTGATATGAAGTAGAACGTTAGAGCTCTTTAGTGAATGCCCTTCTCTTAGAGATTGTTTTAATTATGCTATTCTGCATAGCACAAATCCAACCATAAGATTGATGGTGCAGCATTTGAGATTTTGATCTAAGACTCTCACAAGAAGCAGTATTCAGCAGGAATCCTTTATCTCATTAACAAAAAATGGGCTAATCTGAAGTCCAAACCGAACGCAGTTGAAAGAAAGACGAAGTTGCTGCCCAAAGCGAATTTGTAATTTATTAGCTGCGAGAGACAGTATCATTACAACCGACTTGAATTAAAAGAAAAAAAAACATTCGTAGTGACATAATTTGATTGCGCTTCTTATTCGCCTCCTTCGCTTGGTTTAATTGATGGAGAAAAGATTTTAATTATCACACCCGATAAAAAAATAAGTAATTAATCATAGGCAGTCTTGGCAGAGACAAATTAAAATGAAAAGACAAATGTCTTCTTATCTTAATTTTTCACCCCATGACCTTCATCCCAGTCATCTTCCTCTCGATGCCTCGATTTGCCCCCAGTGCTCTTGACCAACTTGCTTAGAGGATAGTCATTGGAATAAATGATCTTGAATTGCGAAAAAAAGATATATTCCAGAATTAGATCGTAGAGACGACTCGTTTTTTTTTAAAGAGTGTGATCGAAAGAATTTTTAGAGAGAGATTGATAACAACAAAAGAGAAAAATATAAAAATAAAAGCTGTATAAGATGGATCCAGTATTTATAATGAGGTTTTTGCATGACTGTCCGGGCGGCTGAAGATCTGTTCCTTGCATTGCACTTCGATAATTACTATGCATATCCCCGAGGAAAGTTTCATTTTTTAGGCATTTATTACATACTTATCGTGGTAATACAATAAAATTAGATGGGTGAATTACTTGTCTGTCACACTTTGAAGATACCACCAATTTTTTAAAATTGTTTTCCACCACAACTTGATCTCACAGACAGGATTTTATCAAGATGTATTCTGGCATTCGTGGAACAGTACGAACTGCTGATAAAAGGACACGGAAGGGATGCACACATGGAGGAATGTGGCTTCATCATATATGCAAATTTGACTAACTCATGTCTCTTCTTTGTAAGGAATGAACGGCAGCAGAATTACGGACAATTACGAAATCAGAAATAAATTATTCTGCCAAAACTAGTTGCTTGTTGAACTGAAAAATCAATCGACAACTTCCTCTTCCTCCTCTTCAGACGGTTCTTTCTCAGTCGTCGT
The DNA here is from genome assembly GCF_921293095.1 of Ischnura elegans. Lineage (NCBI taxonomy): Eukaryota > Metazoa > Arthropoda > Insecta > Odonata > Coenagrionidae > Ischnura > Ischnura elegans. The sequence continues at coordinate 78,791,202 of NC_060246.1, read as the reverse complement.
TTTCTCGGTCTGCTCCTCCTCAGTCTCGCCTTCGCCGGTGAGGATATCTAGTTTGTCCGGGTTGTAGAGAACGGCGCGAATCCAGTTGGCGTAGCACGATGTCTCTGTGTACACTCCCGGGAAGCGAGCCCTTCCGCAGCCCAGACCCCAGCTCACGATGCCGCAGAGATAGTATCTGTTCTCCTTCGGATGAAGGCATGCCAGGGGGCCACCGGAGTCACCCTGAAACCGCCGGGCGAAAAGTAAAAGAGTTAATTGATAGTGACATATACTTAGGAATAAATAGATCGGTTGTGCTGGCTGCGCAGTATCGTGAAATCTCGTCCAACATAGTACCACGTGAATTATGCGTTCCTTGCGAAAAATCAACAAAATGTTTTCGAATAAGAGATGCAACCAAAACACATTACTAAAAAAGTTCAGGTAAAAAAGACGTAACAAACGATGTCACAAGAAACAAATTTAAAATCGTAAGAAATTGATTACACTGTTCTTTAGAAAATATTAACTAATATTAAATTATTGAGGAAAAAACTACGTTACCAGGATTCTGTGATTCAGGATCAAACAGAGACGCCAATTCTGGAGGGCAGGGAGGACTGATAACCATTCTGCCTTATCTCTACGTCAGCTAAATCCTTGCCAGGAATATCGCTTGTGTTTGTTCATGGTAAAATTACTCACGTTTCTACGTTAAAGATTGATTCTGTATCAGCCTGGTGGTCGCAAATAAAGCGTTGGCCTAAAACTTAAGTCATTGAAAGTGTGATCACACGCCGAAAACAAGCACGTGTCATGTAAATCGGGTTAAAATTTATAAATTTAAAAACTAAGTAATTTTGAATAATCTTTAAAAAACTTTGCTGCGCACCAGTACGAGCAAATTTCAGCAGAATCAGTGAAAAACACTGACAATTACACATTTGGCTATGATTCGATGCATGGCAAAATCAAAAGTACCAACGATGTAAATCGATCAATGAATTTTTTTTGCTACAAACGTAAAGGGCTCAAAAGAAAAAAAAACTGAAACGACAATTCAATATCGACAATAACGAAAGGCTCTGAAGGTCAAGTCAGAATAACAAAGGGGCAGTGGAGGTCAGATGGGTGATCTGTCACTGACAGCTCTGGGATTTTCACCTCGTCCACCGCTCTTTTGGAAGGGGGTTATTTGTGGAGCGACTTCCATTTGCACACAAATCGTTCTGGTACCTGGCACGAATCGTAACCGCCGCGCTCCTCGAAGCCAGCGCATATCTGGCACGGGTGGAGGTACATGCCGTAGCCGGCCTTCCGGTAGAGGGAGCCGCACGTGGGCTTCTCCACCAGCGGTATCTCCACGTGCTGCAGCACCTCGGGCAGGGCGGGCTCCTTCTCCGACAGACGCCCCCAGCCCGTTACGATCGCATTGCCTGAGGGGGGAAAATACAAGATACATATTCTGGTAAAATAAATACGACTGCCAGTCTCTAATAGGAAGCCAACTATTAGTAATTTATAATGCATGGTAGGGTAAGCGGGAGGTGCGAGAACCATCCGCCAGAAAAAAATTTAAGATAAATGGTTCAAAATGGTGAGTTTTACGGCCTTCTGAGAGATATTTTATTAATCCTTACACTATTCTATAAGTAATATAATCCAATTAAATAAAATAGATAAAACTTTTAAAAAATGTTTGAGCTCTGGGTTTGAGCTCTGCGCCACTGATATATGGTACTACACACAGTAACGTACATTTGCTTCGGCGGGGAGCTTAAGTGTTATACGGGTTGCCTAAAATAACAGTTTTTTGTTAATTCGCACGCATCGAAAACCTTGAATCTCATTAATTTTAACTATCTATTTCCTTTGAATTATTATGAAAGTCAAATTGTGAAGTGTAACTACCTGAATAGAAAAATGAAGAGTCAGAAGAAAACGGCTCGTGGTCTCCTCAGCATATGTGCTGCGGGTAGTTGCCACTTAGGGAAAAATTTCGGATGGGTCGAAACCCCTTAAGTCTCCCCCTCTACGTGCCTGGCTATACATATATTCAGATTTACCACCGTTGATACTTAACGCCCACATTTGAAGAAGAAGGCGTAATGATGCGAGTAATGTCTCAACGAGAGCGAAAATTCATTACAACTGATACTAGCCCAGTGGGTAGCGTGCTGGGCTACTGTACGAATAGGGCCCAGGTTAAAATTCCGAGTGAATCAGTCTGACGCCCCTACACCTATTCAGTAGCCCAGGGAAAGGATACGGCCCTCCTGACCGTAATGAGTGCATTCCACACGTCTGTGGAGTAGTCTGGAGGGATATCGACCGTTAACAATCCAAAACAACCTTCCTAGTATAAGCCACTTATATTTTTTAATGGTGGCATTACATACTAAAACTGGATACCAATTTTATGTACGTTATTTTACATTTTGTAAGCCCTGGGAGAAGTAACAGTTACACAGACGAGGAATACAAATTGGAATACTGAAATCTGCTACAATTTTATCCATTGGGTTCTTTTTTGCATTTCTTTTAGGGTTACTTGAAATATTGTCCATTCCTGATTGCAATAAAAGAGAAAAATGGAACTTTACACGTCGATAGCAGCATGCAGTGGTTGCATTCGATCAGTACAACACATGAATGACAATACCTTGAGCATAGATAAGTTTTTGACAACTTTATTTATTTATTCGCACAAAAGATAGATCCATAACATCATGAACTTTTATCAAATAGCAGATGTATCATTGAGTCGTCGTTGTGCATTGTATTAAAAACATTATGATTTTCTTGACTCTAAATGAGAGCAGCGGTTATTTCACACGAACGAGAGAATTTCGGGAATAATTTATGAAAATTTTCCATTATTGCGTCCTGGTAGGTGCACATGATGCAAATGTATTCAGGCACACGAAAAAAACTGAGAATGGAGAAGATAAAACTATTCGACACGTCCTGATATAGCCGAAGGATAAAGTATTCAAATATACATTATCTACATAATAATATTGTAATAAATATAGCTAAGCGTAATTATCGGTAGACGATGACGAGAGATGCTCATGATTCATGACAAGAATTATACCAAGAGTTCATATAATTCCGAGCGTAATTATATTTCAGGACATCAACGATATGCCTCAACTTCATTAATAACGACACGCTTTTTACTCCATTTCACTTTAAAGTCGATAGGATACATTATAGATAAGCATAGGCTACTTAGACAAGATACAAGAGGGAGGAAAATTCACACTGGGAATGAAGTGGTGATTGAAAAAGTTATTTTGTTTCATTACCGCTTTCGTAGTGGACGCCAACTTTGGGAAGGCAAATTGGTGCCGTGGTGTTCCCGTCCAGTTTGATTTTCCGGTCCAGGAGGAGGAGGGCCAAGTCGTTCGAGAACGTGTTGCTGTCGTAGCGATTCATTACGACACGGTGAACGAAAGCCCTCTGCTCTTTTTCTGTAAAACAAAGAGACGAGAATAATACAGGACAACTTGTGGATCCACTTACCTGAACCGTTTTAGGGGGCAAAAGTATTGCAATATTATTCAGAACTTACGACTCCTAACGCTTAACTGAATAGTCGGCATTGTTAAACCAATTACATTTCCTCGAGTAGATAAGTGAAGAAATAAAATATTACAAACATTCTATAATTTGAAAATGGCTAGTGTAATCTTTACTCACAGGTTATACATATAATTTATCAGAAAGATATGTCATTAACTCTATTTTATCAAGCACGTATCGTAGAAAATAATGATAAAAATACAACAAACCGATTATTATTGCTTCAATTACTTAACATATGACTGTAATTGATGATATAATTATCATATTTGGCCTCATATCACCATTTCCTTTTACATATCAATACCAAATATTTCGTCACTAATGCTTGGTGATTTAACTATGATGGGAAAACGATTGGATGATAGAGGTCAAGTTGGTAAGTACTTAAGTTTTGATTTAATGAATACAGGCATAGGTGGATATGTAGTCATCATATTGTCAATTATTTATTCCTTGCACCCTTAAGGTTTTTTAAGATCTCCCGAATTCCGAATCAATCAGATGTTTTCCAGATTTACCGAAGATTTTTCAAACAGGAGAAGTCATAACCATCAAAACAAATTTGGCTAACACCTTTCTTAATTACGGATTCACTTCCGTATCCTGAGCAGTGTAATTGAATTATTCTCAGAGCAATGATTAATTCTGTGAATAATCAACAAAACTACAATTCTAGGCATTTAAATGCTCATTACAAATCGATAATTTTATTTAAACAAAGACTAATTACTATAATTCAAATGTACTGCATACACTCTATTTTTAAAACAGTTATCTACAAGAGGTGTGGCACGTAAGGGTTGACAGGTATCTAGGATGATTGACTCTTTTAAGTGTCCTGGTTCCCCCCACCACCTAGGAAGCGAGGAATATTTTTTGTGCTCACGCTGTCTACCGTCACCGCTTAGAGCAGTCGCATTACTTCCAATCCATATAATATTACGATCGTACTGACTTCACTTTTTTGATTTCACACTTAATTTAAGTTAAAATGAAATAGGGTGTGTTATTTAAAATTCAATCGTTGGAGTTGTACCCTTGAGGATGGCCCAGTAAGTTTCGTAACCGGTTAGGTTAAGCAAACGTGTGGAAAACTGCTCAGTGGTTATTACTCCCACAAATTGTTTAAAATTACTAAAACTAAACCTCCCCCGAAAATATATCCTATATGAAAATATAACCTACTTGGTTCATCTACATCTACGAAGTACCGTGCAGGCCACCTCCTCGGCGTGTGGCGCGGGGTGATTCCACACCACGCATACAGCACTCATCCTAGCCTTGATCAGACACGCGCTCACTTGCCGGATACCGGCCAAGCCTACAGAACAAGGAGATGCGGTCAGACCAGAAACTAGGAGAGTTTTAAGGACGCGAACATGCTACCATGTAAAATAAAACTACCATTTAGTAATAGAAACCGAAAAGTTAGTGTAGTAAGTGATTCATGCATGACATAACATGGCAAGACATGCATGTAGATGGCTAGAACTTACAAATATGGTAAGTTATTGACCGCACATGCAGAGCCTATTTTATCTAGTCGGAATCAAGCTATCCTAGAGCCAAGCTATCGCAATTATTATGGTCCCTCATTGTATGCGGGATAAACGACATCTTAAATCAATCGGTTTTGCTATCTACTTCCGTAATCTTATCCTTGCGATCGTTTCTACCAATAATTGGGCTCTATCACAATATCTTGACCATCAGACAAGAAGTATTATACCAGCAAATTCCGCAAAATCTAAGTTTTTCCTTTCGATCGGTTAGACTTCCCCATTCTAAATTCCTAATTAATTCAGTCATGATACAATGTTTATCTAAGCAATTTTGCAACAAATCTTGCTACTCGCCTTTGTATTCCATCTTTCACCATCTCTACATCCTAAACAACGAATGGGTTCTTACCTTCTTCCTTATAGAGGTTGTGGTCGCCAGCGACGACGAACATCGCTTTCTTGGGCGTGTTGACGACGCAGTGTCCGGCCGTGACGACCCAGTAGGGGCTGAGGAGAGCGCCCCCGCATACATGGCGGGATCCGAAGCGAGTAGCCACCTGAAGCGACACTTGCCACGGGAACTCCCCTGAAAACATACACTCATGCTTAAGGGGGTTACACCAAGTAAAGAAAAGGTGAAATTTCGTGACAATTTCAATTAATACTCTTCTAATTATACTTCCTCGGCTTTTTGTAAAAATGGGTCTTATATGGGCATTATAATTCAGTGTGGGTGCAAAACTTAAGTAATGAACTGGCAGATATATCTAACGATGGCAAAGGATTTACTTCTTCTACTCATTGTTAGTACCTGACGGAATGGCAATTCTCAGGACCTACGCCATAAAAGTTGTGTTATATTCTAATTTGTTCAATTAGGCCCCTATTAGCCGAGGCAACCAGACGCGCCACCGGTGGCGCGTCCGGTGGAACTGGTCAGTCGTGGGGCATAGAATCAAATGAGTCCTATTAGCCGAGGCAACCAGACGCGCCACCAGACTTTCCACCGAAACCAGTCGCTTGAGCCCCAAAACAGCGCCGGTTGCCTCGGCTAATAGGGGCCTTATTCTTAGAGCAGATATAAAAGGCCTAAGAGCGAAGTTCAGAACGACCACCGACGTATGACGAATGTCCTTAATTGAAAGAAAAATGGACGCACTTACAGAAAAAGAAACTCAGCAGACGCTAAGTATAATATTGAAGCTCAAACCCTTAATTTGATGGAGGGTTGTCATAATAAAACCCCTATATTATAAATCAAAACCTCCTTTTATTTTTTTAACCTACGCCCACCATCTCCTTCCCCATTCAACCTTCCCAACTCCCTTATCCGGTTCTGGATTCTTGACAGAATAGCTGCTATTCAGGGCGCTTTGCAAACTAGAAATCGGTAGGTATTCATATTTTAAGTATGTTAGCATTTAGTATCAGGTATGGACCACGGTTACGCCGGCATTCTAAATTCTCGATTCGTAGAAGAAAACGAATGAAAAGAGCACTAAAAAACTTAATGTAAAAATTCTCTTAAAAAAGTACCATTTGCGACAAAGGGTTACAGAAGATATAAGGTGCGGTGCTGGAGACCTATGCCATTCCCTAGACTCAGTTGCTCTCTTTTCACAGTTTTACAAGAAAAAAGAGACAGGCGGACGCTAAACTTCCAGTCAACACTTCCAATCCAGGGAACACGAGAGAAAATGACAGGACAAAAAAAAGAGAGAAATGGCTATTCGATAAGCGGCATTTTTGCGGACTTTCGTCACGGCCACATTTCCGTGACGGAACAATGAGAGACCAAATTCCTTTTCCGTATCTCCGAACAGAAAGGCGTCCGAAATGATTCATATTCCGAGGAGAGAAAAAAATATTCACTCGTCGCGTGGGGAATGCGATTATTGCGCGAAATCCAGACGGCAGACTGGCGGGTTAGGGTAAAAAAAAAACAGCGAGATAAATGGCGAGACCGCGCAAAACCATATCCCTATATCCATCCATGCTAGCCGGCTTCTTTTTCCCCTGTCATCATCGCCGACCCTTCATCCGTCATCTTGATGAGGACATGCATTCGGAGACGAAGGGCGCCGCCCCTTTCCCAACACAGCCCCCCTCATCAGCATTTGTTAAGTTCCTTCCGTCCCCACCATTTCGCCCACGCCCGGGATGGATTGTGCGCGGCGATTTATCATGACGGAATACTCCAATTCCTTTCGATACTGTCCACAAAAAAATGTTCACCGATCGTTAAGACTGGTAAGTGCTCAATAACAAGGCGTATGACGATACCTAAGTATACGTCTGAATACGTACAATTCATTGAGAAGGAGTTTTATCCTCTTGGCATTATGGGTAATGTGATTGACTGCTCAAGCCAGGGGTCGGCAACCATTTCACAGCTTAGGGCCGTGTGTTTTAAGTACTATTCATGGGTATGTGAGATGCAAATCTTTGGGCTAACACGCTATAAATTTAAGAATAGATAATTAATTGTACAAGATATTTGCTTCCAATGTTATAAGGAAAAAATTAGAAAGTGGCCGCGAGAGTGATTTTTCAACCGTCCAAAATACATTTAGGAAAGCATGGGAGAAAAATTGGAAATGTTAAAATCGTCAATACCAAAATGTAATTTTTTTGGTTGCTGCCTGTTACCTTTCTTCAAAGACATATACTATTCTTCACTTACCATTTCTCCCCCACTTCTACCAATCCTTATATGATCTTTAAAGCTATACACATTGTTTTGTTTCAGTGGTCGGCAGTACCTGTCCACCTTGGTGTGCATCACCTCCAGGTCCTTCAGTTTCTTCCCAGCCCGTTGTCCCTACCGCAGGTTTTTTGGTTCCCCCACCCCTAAGTGAGACATACTGGTACTTTGATGGTGTTAAATTGGTACCTTGGCAATGAAAGTTAACCCCTGAATCCGATGGAGGAGTGTTTTAATTAAGCAGTTTGGATCTATACTTAATCAGTGTTATTTCTTTTATAAACACATGCAGCACGTAGCAAAAGGTACTTTTGTATGTTCTACAGGTTTTTAATGTACTACTCAGGCTTCAGCACGAAATATTTCACTATTAATGGCATAATAATAGATATTGACTTAGTTTGAGTAGAAACCTATGTAGGATAGTGAAAATCTTTGGATTTTAGCCTTTTAATGCACAAACTACCGGTTAAATGGTTTCACAAAATATTGCCATTCACATTTAAGCAGGAAAACCAAAAATCGTAATTCCTATCACTCTCATTAACTCAGTTATCATAAGTATATATAAACATCACTGCTGGTGCTCGTCGCCCCCTCCCATCTTTTTAGAAAAATGAAATGAAACTCATCATAAATAAGACTTTAGGAAGCAGAAATATTTCATTCAAATTCCTTTATTTCATAGAAGTTAATTCATTCGTTAAGTTAGGTACGGATATGACACTAACCATATTTTTTTTAGAACTATCACCTGAAAATTAAAATGGAATAGAATTTTAAAGAGAAGGAAACTGCTGAAAAACTCAACGTTTTATTCCAGTTATGGTAAAATTATTTTAATGTTAAACGACTGATTATATCTTTTTTTTACTTCAGTTAGGGTAAACCGACCTATGGATAAACTCACTTTCGGTACGAGTTATTTGTGTTTATTTCCCACCTTAGAAGCGCTAATTTCCCACCACCGTTGAAACAAATGAGGGTAAAGGGAACGTAGGAGATATGGACGGTCATGCGCTCTGACTGGATCTAACGAAGCAACATCAAGGGCTCAAAGCACCGATTTTGCGTCCAGAGTAGTCACACCAGTCTTATGCAGCACATTAACCTGCCAGTAGATATTTACGGGAGCTTGACGAAAATCGAACTAGACAACTCTGAACGTAATCCAGTGTAAGCCCTGGTCCGCGCACACTCCAAACATTGACTTGACTCGGGATGCCACAGTGTCTTTGGCGAAAATCGAACTAGACCACACTTCACGTAGGCCAGAGTTGGCCCCGTACTCTGCTGACAGCTACGGCGGAATCGGCCACAAAGAACAGGGGTCATATCGTCCACTTGTTTCTCTATTCTCCACTTATAACAGAATCCGATTAATTTCAATCAACGATAGCTCTAGCTGATATGGATGGAACTGGAGAAGAATAAACCTTACTGTAGGTGTAACTGACGCATATTATTAAACGAGGGATATCACTGAGCAAAACTTGGATAGCGTGAAGCCTGTGAACTTTGCTGCAAGAAAGGCACTAATGAGTTAGTGATGACGATGACTGGTATGATGTCATCTATCAGTCTTTTTTTAAGGATACAAATATTATCATTTCGCTGAATTAGGTAACCCAAGAAAAGACTGTAAACCGAAGAAATAACACACAAAAATAGGCATACAAAAGATATGGACACAAGTAAAAATAACTACTTATAAAATTAAATTAATCACAAATATTAACATGGGGCTAACTACAAACCATTTGTTATCATAATACTACATTTAAAAAAATTAAAATGGCACACACCTTTCTGGGTTATACCGAAAAAACTTTTTGGGGAAATTATGACCTAACTGTGGGTACTAAGGTGACGATGCAGGAAAAATATTGGGTTTGAGTTTGCTTCTAGTCAAAAACTCAAAATACTAGTTTTAGATTTAAAGACTACCGTAATTATTCCTCATTAAAATCCATGAAAAAAGAATTTTTGAGGGTGAATATGATATGTTTTGCGCACGCAAAAATTTAGTAACCACCATAAAAAAAATCAGTGACTCCAGTAAAAGCCGATGGAAATAATTCATCGCAACGAAATATTCTTCCTCTCGAGTTCAGGAGTAATGCACACAGTAAAGTGTCGCTAAATCGACTGGGCCCCGGGATTCCATTAAGCACGAGTCAGTGAATCCCCACGGTCAAATAATCGCTTTGCGAAAGAAGAGAGCGAGCAAAAGAGCATATCGCTCCGAAAACATATTTCTCTCCAGTTCCGTGCGGGCGGGAACTAATCTCCCACCCATACTTGCAGAACTTGAAAAAAGGAATGTATTCAAAGACACCCGGCCACTTATCATTTCCCACCGCAGCCCCTTCCAACGCCAGAAATTTTACTCTGACCTCAGCGTATGACGCCGACGTGGCACCGACGTATCTCTCTTTTTTTTCGCTATTTTCGGGAGCGAAGCGCGGGTGTGTATTTTCCTTACGGGGCGGCGAACTTCTTTTTTTTCATCACTTTGTGTCCCGTCCCGTCTGCCGTATGCTCCGTCTCTAACATTTTTTTTATCCCGCCAGATTCGAGAGGGCTTGGTATATGAAGGAGGAATGAAAAAAAAACAGTACTAGAGCTCCCGTTGGTGGTGCACAGTGTCATTGTCCAGTGCAAGCTCCTGAAAAGCGAAGGGCCGAGTGTTGTCCCATCTGCTCTCCATAGGCGCCCTCTTTCTTTCAGCCTTTCCCGCTCCGCCCCCTTGGGGACGGATCCGGGAAATTCCGGACTAGTAGTAGAGCCACGTCCTTTCGCATTTCAAGATAGACCCATCTTTCTCGTTATATTCCGGCCTTCTAGGACGAAAAAATACGTTTAACCTAATTTAGATCTGTGCCGATTGCGGGATGATATTCTTTTTCTGGATTTTTGAGCTATCTAATGAAATTTAATGGTAAGATAAAGGTTAATAAAGCTCCATTACTCAATTTCTGACGAACTGAGGGGAAATATGAAAGCGTTTGCACACACGAGAATTGAGTCGTCGCTATAACAAAATCAGTGGCACTGTTAAAGTCAATGACAAATATTCTTCGCAACGAATTACATTTAATTTCAAGCTTAGAAGTAATGAATGCAGTTGTAAAGCCATTGATTGAAAATTCGTGAAAGACGGTCAATACTTCCGTATTGAATGGGCTGTGTCAAGAATCCATCGAGCGCTAGCCGTCGAATCCCCATGGTCAAATAATCGCATTGCGAAGAAAGTAAGTAAAACGTTCAAATCGCTCCGGAATCATATTTCTCTTCAGTCCTATGCGGGCGGAAACTAATCTCCCTTCCATACTTCTATATTCAAGGCAACTGAATAAAAATAATCTTTGAGGCAGGCCCGTTTTTTTTCTTTCGTTTAGAGAAGTCGATTTGATAAAATTTCAATCGAGTAAAAGGAGGAAACGCATTTTTTTGTCTTTCGGAGATTATTGATCGAAAATCGATTATCTCATTCTGATTTGCGATTTTATCGAAGTCGAATTTTTGCTTTGAAAAGGCGATTAAAATCAATTCTGGCCGACGGTCGATTGACTGCCACAGCAAGATGGAATCGTATGGAGATGGAATGAATATAATACGAGCGAATGGGATTACAATATAGTATATTCCAGTAGAAGTGTTTTGAAGGCATAAAATCCTTAAGAAAATCAAGTCACAATCATCTACAAGACTCACCAACGTGATGTTTTAATATCAAACAAGAAAACTTCGGATAATGTAGTTCCACATGCTGGCTACTCACCAGGTTCTGCTCCGCTGCCGCCGACGATTCGGTTGGAGTAATTACCTCGAATGCCGCATGGTACCTCGTAACCTATAGGACTGAGAACAAAAACCAAGTTAACGGCATTTTTAAGGAGTATGTGTTGATGAAAATGTTAAAATTAATACAAAGTATTAAAATTTTGAACTTACAAGAGAGCAAAAATATTATTTAAAACCGAGGTCAAAATAATATACCTATGTTTTGATAAACCAATATCAGCGCAATGGACACTTTTATCTGTAATGCTGCATTATCAACGTATACTTGACTAATCTGTAGGTAATCGTAGACTCCGAAAAGCACCATTAAATTTAATATAGATTATATTGAAATAAAATTTACAAATATGAACAGAAAAAGTAAAGCTTACATTTAAAAATGAATGTTTTAAGTTCTCCGGAAGATAAATCGAAAAAGAAATAGATTTGAGGATTGATACATCATCGTGTAGCTGGCAAAGCGACAGAGAAGACGCTAACCACGTTTTTTCAAAGGCAATCAATTTAATGCCTATACGTAATCCAAAATGAATACAGCAGTAGAGGAGAATATTCTTTTATATCCACCCAATTGGACTGCTCATACGCGAACAGTATTAGCCACAAAAGATTTTGAAGTTGAACTTTAGATAGAAAGACCTGCAAAATTAAATAGGATTCTCGTTTCATTATATACGACCATTTAGTTTCCTAGCCTATAAAGTAAGGAAATACTTAAGGGATGGGAGATTAAAATCTGTTAATACCCTATCTAAAAAATTATGGGTCGGTTGACTTTACGTTCAGTAGTTCTTAGGGAGTTTCAGAATTGAAAATCTCTAGCAAGAAAGCTGGGTCAAAGTCGTAACCAGCAATGTTCTCGAGATAAGAGCTCTGTTCTTATGGTGGAAGGTTTTTCATGATCTCACAACTTAGAATTGCGAGCTATCGCTGACTTAAAACAAATTGGTTTCGAAGAAGGAACAAGAATAAATTGTCAACGGAAGGATAGTCGGTGAACGTACCTCGGATATGAACAGCTGCCAGAATAAGACACAAAATACATCTTTTATTAATGAATAAATTTCCCTTCAGGGTGTACACTGCAGTTAAAAATCAGGTATTCATTCCACACGTAATATCATGGGCTTACCCATCCCATATGGCTATTAGCTTCTTTTAAACGATTAGGTTGAATAAATTCGTGCTCGAATTTTGAATGAAAAGACTTTATTTTATCATGAAATCATTTATTTTCCCTTAGTGGAACAACGCCATCCAAATGGGAATCATTTTAGAAAACGCAAAAAGAAAGAGTATTTTCAACTGGACGAGTAAAGCACTTGATTATTTATTCAAGATTGAAGAAGTGATGACGCAGTTTGAAAGTATGTAAATTAATACCAAATAAAAACAAAAAAATATGCAAATACGCATGTGAAAATGGCAAATATTAAGTCCAGAGCATTGAGCACGTAATCACACCAGTAGGACCATTGGGATAAGTCCGACATGTGACAAATCAGCATATAAAGGGTGCCGTTGAATTTTCAAGAGAGACATCTCTCCTACTATCTGTCGTGGAGTCATATCTGAAACAAAGTAATACCCAAAATGACAAACTAAGGAGATAGTCAGTACTACACCATACCATATCTCTCTTTTTCGGCCATATTTATAACCATTTGCAAGAAACTCGTACGGGAGACTTAAGAGGATAATCTCAATACGCCTCTCCTTCTTAAAATGAAAGAATTTTCAGTTCTCTTCACACGCACTTCATTTGATAAATGAAACGATGCAAATACAGTCAGAAAACATGAATCTAATATGTGAGTGACCAATATGTAGCAACCCAGCGAAAGTATTCCCTCATGGATCCCAAATATATGAACAGATAAAAGAAGGCTGATGAAAGTTAATCCAGTGGGAGTTGAGGTATTAATTAAAAGCATGACACCTAATTGACCAAGTGTTTTTCACTTCCGATGTGCCTAATTCTTTATTCATTATGTAAATGATGCTTCCTTTTGATATTAACCAGACGAAATTCTAGCGGCATAATCTAACAAAGTGGAATTTACTTAGTTACAAGAAAATTCGATATTTCAGAGCAGGGATTGGAAATAAGATTTCAATTTTGATCGAAAATCGATTATCCCATTCTGATATTTTTATTAAATCGAAATCGAATTTTTATTTTAAAAAATCAATCAAAATCGATTCTAACCGATTTTCGAAATTCAGCTTGCAACAGCATTTTAATATTGCCGCGCTCTACATCACTCTGTATCACTGGTGGGGAAACTCGGAAGCTAAGTTGGAGTTGCCCAATTTTAAGGCAGCGGATTTATATTACAATTCGAATATTTTCGGCCGAGACTGGCGCTTGGAAGAAATATGTAAGTACATTGTATACCGCGAGACGAAGAAAACGAATTTTATTTTTGTTCATTTATTTCCACTCCTCGGAAAACAGCACTATTCGACTTTTACATCGGGGCTTTAGATAACATTTAACAATAAAACGTGCACCGCCACAGAGGCCGGCATAATATGCTTTGAAATTGTGGCTATTTTCTACACGTTTTTCCCAACAAATCGCTTCTAAGCACTCACATTCTTCGACATAGATACCACCAGTCTGAATATCTCCTTCCGCGCATGGGCCTCGAAGTTTTAATCCTGTTGTACTCTAGGCTGCATGCGTTGGCTACTAGGCATGCATTTTGTTTAACTCGTCATCCTGCTTCTTCTGTTTCGTTCGTACCGTACAGATTGGAAAGCGGTTTGAAGTCCGCAAGTGGTTTTTAAGTACCGTTCGCTGAAATAGCTTTTGGGTAGTATTTTAGCAGTATATCATAAAACCTTTGTCAAACGCCTAAAGTATCACCAGAGCTTCATTTAATGTGGCTCGACTAGTACTTTAATCAGTCATCTGACGAAAGTCCACAAGATTGATGTTTATGTCAGCGTGCCAAAACATACAGAGAGCGGCTGAAAGTGACGGTGGTAATACACCCGATGAAGAAGTGGAACTGGCTAGTGATTCAGATGCAGCAATATCAGTAATTCTCATCACCACAGTTAGATGACGTTCCTAGTTTAACCGGTAAGCTTCCGCGGGTGCATTCCTATTTCTTTTTAGAATTCATTCCGCATTCATTCAAATAGCAGAACCAAATTTAGCTAACTCTCCTGCTAGCTTGGTCAGGTTATCTCACCTGTAGTTTCCTCGCTCGTTGTCTAGTTGTATTTTTAGGGCTATCACTTTTATCTGGAGTGCAATAGTGAATTATGAAATGTTTTTGATCTTTGTAAAGTAGGCATTGGTGGATATGGATGTTTGAGAATTGTGATGGTCTAAAGTAACTTAAAATTAAAACCAAAAGCGAAGTAGTTACAGCGTGAGATGCTGCCGCATTTCCTGGGTAGATGAAGATACCGTGTTTACATGTCTATCTACCACAGTATGGGGTCCAAATATTAGCTTGCAGCTGAGATGAAACACTATACATGGGTAATATATATGCAGACAAAAGACGCCATTGCCCTTATGAAAGTGATTACTAGCCAGACTCCACGGAAAAAATACTGTTTCAAGATATTCACTGAAAACACTGTTGACCACGTTCATGTTGTATCTGTTACTTTTCAGGTTGTAAAAAAGGACAATGATGAAATGTGAGCAATTAGTAAGAAAAAGGGTTAGATGACTCCTACCTTATACGCTAGGTTGAAAGATTTGTTGTTGAGAAAGAAAGAGTTGTTGGAAATAATATTCTTTTGCTATTTGCCACTAACTATATTTTCGAATCCTAGGCCATTGGTGAGGGATTGCGCAGGACTTGCCTAAGAACGGGGTACTTCTCCTCGCCACTGTCCAACGGAGACGCTGGCGTCTGGCTCGCCATCGTTTCGTTCGCCAGCAGGACCTCCAACTGGGCCGCCTCCTCATCCTCCTTCCTCCGAACCGGCAGCCCCGTGACGAAATTGTGCCAGGGACCCTCCGAGGGAGGTCTCAGGGACGAGGTCGACAGCAGATCCGTGTCATGGTCACATTCGATTTCCGCTGAAAGGGAATAACAAAATTTTTCGTACAAGGAGTGCGAAACAAAAGGCGCTCAGTCGCGCGCACACGCTCGCAAACACACACTCAGAAGCGGACGTGGCGGATATCGGATGCGGGATGCGAGCTCCGCTCCGTTACCCTGGGGACGAGTCGAATGGGGCAAAAGAAAAAAAGCTGAAGACCGCGATGCGCCGCCCGCCACCTCGCCGTCATTCCTCGCGAGGCGAAACTCTCCGCGTCATTTCTTTCCCTTTTCTTTCCTCCACAATTTTTGTCTTTATTTTCTACAAATTCTCTTCTTTTCCCTCTCCACCGCAGTTGCTAGAAATCTCTCCTTGTAGCCACGCGAGAGAAAATATTCTTTTGAAAAACATTCTGCGCTTCAGACGCGACACGAACCAGCGTCTCGTTTCCCATTCTTTTTTTTTCTTCTTCTCGCCGCGAATGATCCCGCACTTTCCTTGTGTATCGTAGTACGGGATGGAAATATTTTTGGGCCATTTAGCAAGTTAACTCCAGATCGGCAAGTGGGAGAAATAGAGATAGGAGAGCAATCGAAAATCGCTTCCGCATGCGGTAAAATATTTTTTTCGTTTCACTAATAATTTAAGAGAAAAAATGGCGCTTCATGTTATTCTGAATCAACTTAAGCATCTTGATTCGGGGAAGGAAAATTGCACGAGAAAAGTTTGAAAGCTTGAGAGAGGCAGTGTTACTTCGAAAGGAGTAACATGGCGCCGTGGACTGAAGACTGAAATAGTTTCAATCACGACAACTTCGATTCTGAAAAACTTTGCCTTCGCGGATATTGTCCTCTTATTTGAAATTCACCGACGCCTTAAAGTGTATAAAGCTTATTTCTTATACATCGGCATATAAAGATGAGAATTGAAGAAGAAAATGCAATAGGAAATCGTGAGAAAGTTTGAAGTAATAAAGGAAATCGCCAAAGTTGTATGATTCATTATAAAATATTGATAAACTGAAAAACCTTGATAATCTTGGGGGATATGATATTTTGAACATACAATTTACACGAATCATAACGGAAAACGCAACGGTAACGGAAAACATTGAGGTCACAGAAATAGAATTTCAGTCACCAGCAGAATAATAATAATTGACCTCGCAATGGAAATTGATATTGGGGTAACAACATTGTGAAAACACAGTGTAGATGAATAAGCTGAATATAAAGGCAAGCATTGACGGCCAAAATGACAGTACTTCAATCACTTGCATAATAATAATAGAGCGACCTGCAAAGGCAAAAAAATCAAAAGCAATGCGAACATAAAATACTTATCTATGTAAATAATCATTTAAACACACAAATAACCTTTTAAATTTAAATGTATCCAGTAAAAGCAATTTTTTTTCAAAAGGAAGCGCGAGGTTTTGCTTTAAACTTTTAATTATTAGAGGCGGTACAGCGTTTGAAAATTACATTTATTACAAAAGTGAATAAATGAGGAATCCACAAGATCGCAAAGCTAATTACAAAAATAACACGGTAACATAATTCTTCTGAATAAAATTGAATGATAAACCATCATAAAAATGGATTTGCACTGCAGACAATAAGAGCTATTACTTAAGAGATAGCAAAAGAATACTGACTTACATACTAACTTCATCAAACTAAAGTTTTTTCATTGAGACTTGTTTTCAAACTTTGATGCCACTAATAGAAAAATACGATTGTGATGAACACCGATGATAAATTTCGTATTTTCAATAAATGACCATAAGCGATGAAAATGTGCCCTTAAAATAATTATGTAAACTAAAAGTTACCAAGCCTTTTCATGTCACAATTAAAAATGTATAATTTCAAATTGTTTAAAACCTATAAACGCTAGCTCAGTATATAAACACACTTTTACCATGTCTTTTGACATATTATACACAAAAAAGCTACCAACTTTGAGACGACATGGAAAGAAAACTGTGAAGAATGAATATAATGGACAAGAAGGAGTAACTCACTGATAGATGCCAACATGGAGAAGAAAAACAGTAAAATAGCACTTCCGGTAGAAGATGAATAATAGCGCGATACCGCCATGTTGATTCCCCACTTTTTTATTCCCAAGATCAAATTTATAACTTATAAGACTTCAATGATCCATACAGAAGAGAGTTTGTAAGGTCAGAGCCTGACACGGGTCCGAACAGAACAGAGGGATAGTTTGGGATAGTGCAAACGTAAAGAAGAGAAAATGCGGCGGCCTGGACGCATTTCCTCGTAATTGAAAGCGATAACAAATATTCCACGCGAAGCAATTAGGAAAATGGGAGAAGCGATGAGGCGCAAACAGCCAAAGGCGGTTGAAAGGCAGTAGTAAGAAATAAAAGAAACTGTCAACTTCAAATTCGAGAGAAAACGACGCAGAAGGTAGCATAAGCTATGTATTAGATTTCAATTACGTTATTCTAGCACAATACCATAGGCGGCTACTGTCTAATGGCGATTTGATTTTTGCATGTAGTAAGCGGGTAACCTTTCGTTCATGTTTAGCACAGCAATATTATTTAAATTCGACGAATGAATGAATGAATCTTTATTAATGGTCTAGGGTAAGGATCGGCAACCCGCGACTCGCGTGCCGCATGCAGCTATTTTCATATCATGTTGTTACTCTTTTGTTATTACATGGCAGCCTTCCAGTTTCTTGATAAAAGATAATAATATTATTTTTATTTTCAAACTCAAAAAAAAATTAAAAACAGGATAAAAACGATGCATTTAGGAAGAAGAGATGATATCAAATTAACTATTAGAAATTGAAGTAACGGTGGCTTTTTAGTGAGTATCAGCACTTTTAGATGGATAAATATTTTTCTAATATTTAATTCAGCTCCGCTTCTAGAATGACATCTGATAATAATGGAGACAATTGTCTGCAAAAATTCAACTTCACGGTGGATATCACAAAGAAACTAAATGAGCTGTAAAATATACGAAATAGAAGATAAATTTTATAGGCTCTTTAAAAACTGTGAAATTTTCTAAATTATTACTTTTGGTTCCTCCGTCACAAAAGGTTGCCAACCCCTGGCCTATGGGAACCCAAAAGAGCAAAACTATATGATGCACTCTCCTTTCTTGTGTCTTCCGAGAGGCAAATAAATAAATAATAGACAAATGGTAGCTTTTCCTGATTTAAAAAATAATGCTATCATTCAAAATATGCTATCTTGAAAACTTAACGAGTGCAAAATAATGCATTTGTATTCATAAAACAGCCATGTACATTGAAGACATTAAAAACTTTAGCTTTGGCCTGGCATCGTGATTCCCTAGCAACAAAGTTTGAAATGACGTCATTAACAGTGGAGGACGTTTTTTGCAAGACGAATAATTTATAATTTTAAGATTTATCGGCTCTATCATTGCATGTGAACTAAATAATATCGCTCTTAGATAACTATTTTAATAAATTTCGAATTTAAAGGAGGAAATAATTATATTATGATTCCCTAATTAATTGAACGAGGAACACCGATGGAGTTAACGAAAGTACGAGTTCACATCGGGGCTGAACTCAACTTCCCCACTCAGTCCATAGTTATAACACAGTTCACGTATCGTGAAGTTGTACTTTGGCATTCAATTCAGCGTCTCAAGGTTTAGCCAGAGGACGCCATAGTAAAACAATGCTCCACATGGGCCAACCCACACGAAGATGGTGCAATGAAAACATTAACGATCAAGAATGTCCAGGATCAAAGTGGATTCCATGGACGCGAAGTCAAATTACGGCTTTGAAGCGTCGGTCTCCAAGAACAAATCCACTACGCTGAAAATTGGAGATGAAATTATCAACGGCATTCACCAGGATGAACATAAGTTCCAACAAGATTACCCTCTCCTCATGCCCATTCAGAAGCATACTTACCTCTACGTGGTTAATCAGGAACGAAAAGACGCATTGTAATTGAGTGCAATTTAGATTGCGATACATACTATCATGAGATCTTGAATTGTTGTTGTTGAAAAGAAGTTGAATTTCCTGAGCCATTACTATCACAAATATCTTAGAATATTTAATTCTGCATCTAAATTCCAAATAAACCCTAATCTTCGGCTTATATCAGAAAAACTTGTAATTTCCTCTCATTTTGCAGAAAAATAGCCTGACCAGGAGAAGGGACTTCAGAGCTTAGAATTCGCTTTCGCATCCTCAGTATCATGAAATCATTTTACCGATTAGTTCATAACGAGTTTTAGAGCACTGAAATCAAAAAAGGAATAAAGAGGAAGTTAATATTTCTGTTTTTCCGTACAGTTAGTGACCTATTTATACATTAATGTAATTTAATCTGTAATATAATTTTACCTCTTTTTATTCATTGAATGACGTAATGAAAGCAATATAACATTACTGGTTGGAAGAAATACTTTACTTTTCTACAAAACACACACTTTTAAAGCAAAGTAATTTTCTTTAGAGTAAAAAGTAGAAAGTAATTAAGAGAAAAGTAAAGTAATTTTCTTCCAACCATATAATGGAATTCTACAAAGTAAAGGCCTCAACAATTCAGTGCATAAAATTACTGATTTTTCACGTAATGACTAAAATTATTTGGGGTTTATATAGCTAATATGAACAATGGAAGTAGTTATAATTATATCGCATTTCAATTCATTAGCTTATATAAGTATCGAAAATAATTATACTCCTGGCGAAAAACAATTACAAATAAACTAAAGTACATTCTATTAAAACAAAATATAAGGTCCAAAGATTGGACTAAATTTATGGTTTTCTACAGCGTTTTACAGCATCAATCCTCGATTAATATAATCATAATACAGCTCTTGGAAGTATTGAGCTGTAAGCGTCGTCAGTAGATAAGAATAAATAAATTCATCCTTCCACGAGGAGGTAATAATTGGCCAAACAAATTTCAATTGTATTTAAAAAGTAAATTCTCAATTGATTTCTTTGCAGACACATATAAAATACGTCCTCAATGAATACCGCTTATGGGAATCGAAATTTCATGCACACGACGTAAAGAACCATTTAACTCAAGTCGGCTTCCGTCATTCATCGATGCAGAGGATTGTACTCATTATTGGGAAAAAAAACCGCTCGAGTCCCAGTTGCAGAGGCCGACGAATCAATTAACTCCGCTACGATCCCAGCGATTTCCACTCCCTCCCTCTTCCCGAAGATCATCTTCATCTCGCTCGATTAATCAAAGAGACCGTAATATCGTGCTCATCCCCTTCATCGGAAACCTCTCCCATCCCAAATAAGCCTCCGCGAAAGCCAACCGGAGCATCTCCGTTGATCAAGCGTCTTCCTTCTCGGCTCACGATTCCTATCATCTCCGCGCCGGCCGACCTTCAATTGTCTTCCTCGTCTCGCTCGCTCCTCCTCACCGCACGTGGTGCAACATGAGGTCCTAAAGGCATCTCAATCCATTTCTCGGCTTCAAAGAGCCCGACAAGGTCACGAAGAAAAGGCGAAAAAGAAAAGAAAATTTAGCGAGAAATACTCCAGAAATATACAAGCAAAACAAGAGAAATGTGTCAACTGTCCTCGAAAAGGAAGACGAAAGTATCTAAATGCAGCCTGCAACAGGAAGTTCTTAAGGCATTCCAATCCATTTCCCGTCTTCAAACCGACCGACAAGGACTGAGAAAAACGAGCGAAAAATAGTGGAAATTTAAAAGAGGGACAAAACAGAAATATACTATTAAAACGCATGAGTAAATTAAATTTTTTCTAATTATAGCAAGAAAATTATATTTATATGTGACGAAGTCAGACTGAAAGGCGTGCATGTCCCTCGAATAACAGAACTAAAAATTTCGAGAATTTTTAGCTAGCGCTATTGCCGCACCGCCTCACTCGCACCCATTCGGGAGGGAGAACTGGAGAAAATTAGAGGCGGGATAATGAGATGGGAGCCGTGAGGAATCGTTTGCTTAACGTGGAGCGACTGAAGGAGAACGCGAATCCGGGTCATTTTCGCAACAATGGGAGGGTTGAGCGATAGAAGGATACGTAATACATGTAAAGAGAGAGAGAGAGCCAGAGGGTAGGAGGAAGAGAATGGGGAAAGGATTAGAGAAAAAATATAGGCGAAGGAAAATATAAAGAGAAAAAAGAGAGGGAGGGAATGAGATAGGGCTAGAGTAGATCCAGGATTTTTTCTTGGGAGGGGAGAGGCAAAAGGGTCTGACAGGCAAACCATCCACTCATACTTGAGATTAAAAACAAGATACAACAATTAACGAACGAAATATTCTCCTTATTTTAATATGAATATTATTAATATGAAAATAAATCATTGAAGCTTCGTTATACACAAAACAAAACGAACGCAGTGATAACTGTACGAAAAATTTTGTCCGTTTTTTAAGCATCTGGGGGAGGGGAGCGTCACGTGCCACCGTGCAACCTCCCACCCCTATATTCACCAGTATGATTGGGTTATATAGAGAGAGATGAGGCAGTGGGAGTGACATAGATGAGCATAGGCGGATTTAGGGTGGAACTGGGGCACGTGACCCCCCCCAAAACGCTTAAAAAATAGACAAGATTTTTAATACGGTTATCATTACGTTCTTTTTGTTATGTGTACTACGGAGCCTCAATAATTTAATATCATATTTACAACTTTCACATAAAATTAAGAGAATATTTCGTGCAATAATTGTTGCATTTTTTAAATCTCAAATATAAGAGTACCGTTTTCCTGTCAGGACATTGTGTCCCCCACACCCAGTAAAAATTCTGGATCCGCCCTTGGATAGGGTTATAGAGAGAGAGAGAGAGAGAGGAGGCAGAAGGAGGGACATACATAAGGGCACAGAGAGGGAGAGAGATGAGCTTTTAATGCAGATGGAGTGAGGTAGGACCGATAGGATACTTGCTCGGCCAAAGGGTTCTCACAGCCGCACGTGCAGTGAGAGATACTGATCCTCCCCACCGCCCTCGTCTCGAGCCTTTCCGTCTCCGGCGTCCTCGTGGACGTATCGCATTCTCCATTCCCCCGGGGCCCTGTGGCGTTCCCCATTCTCCTCCTCAGTCCATCCTCAACCGGTGGATCTCGTGCGGGGGCGACGATTGTCAAACTCAACGCGCCAGCGAGAAAGGACTCCGTCCTCCTATCTGCCCCCCTCGGATGAAACCGCATGAGGAACTTATAAATAGCATCCACATCCCCAAAGGGAACACTTTTTCCCCCTCAACTTTTAGATTTCATCCGCGAGTAACTCGGTGGCAGCGATCAAGGTTCCACTTCCAACTATCGCAAGTAGACTAAGAAAGGTCTGAAAGTTTCTCGAGGCCGTTTTACACGGAGCAAGGGATTGTGCAGATGGAGGAAACGTAATTGTATGCGTGCCGAAACGAGATTAGAGAGGGTTCTCTTCCTCGTTCAACCTTCTCTTCCTTCTGCACGCATCTTATGATTATATAATTTCTATTTTCCAACAAATTTCCGAAATTAAATGGAAATTTTTCCAAAATAACGCATGCAATTGTTCTTAACTTCATGAAACGTGCGACATAGTGCTCAAAGGTAGGATTTAAAATTTCATTGGTCTATCCCTAAAAGTTTGCCCCTTAATATTTTACCATTATGCCTCTAAATTACACGTAAAAAATAAAGTAAAAAGGGTCTAGTGATAACATTTTTCTAGCTTATTTAAAAATACACTTTTTACACGCTATTCACTACTTGTGACTTCAGTAGAGTTATGGTTTCGTCCAACAGCGGTCATTATCAGTCATACATAACAAATCCTTAATTCGTTGTATGCATAATACGATTTATTATGCTTGATTAATCCACTGGATGGACCTATTTTGTTTCATTGTTTTGGCTAACCGAATACCTTTCCATTGCATTGAAAAAATAACTTATTTAATTGTTCAGAAAATTGGAGAAAATCTTTCCAACAAAAAATTCGAATTTTTTTTACAGCGAAGGCAACCTCTTCACTGGATAAAATTTTGTTGCTCCCCAAGCTGATTTTGACGCAAATAAGTAAGAATAGCAGGAGGATGTACATGCGCAATCAGAGGAACATAATGGATGGAGAACCATATTAAAGCTTAGCGCACGCAATCCAGCCATCTAAATAGCCAATTTGTGCCACGGAGGAGCCCATCTGTAGTGTTGATCTAGTCGCCTCTGCAACCTCTCGCCAAGACAAGATCCAATAACACCTCGGCATGATGGGTCAATCACAGCTCTGACCTTTCCAAAAAAATTAATCACAATCACATCAAGGAACCCAAAAAATAAAAGAGGTGCTATCATATCTTTTTGATAGTTTTATCTAAGTATGGAAACTTTTTTCCTTTGCGAAATACTTTTTGTTCGGTTACATGTTTCATCAAAGGTGAAAATTGGGCTTAAACTCTGTTTATATTGACTCAAGAACGCTGAGAGAGCTAGCAACTTACGTTCTCCCTTTCCATGAAGGAAGTCTAAAATTTAATTCAATGCATCTGTGAGGTGATCTTAAACTTTTTTACAAGATTGGCACAAATAAAAACTCATATTGCAAGAGATATAGCATTCTAGTTCACCTGTCAATGTCAAAGTAAGGTAATACTTCACCGGGAAATTACTTATGCCAAGAGTTATGCAATACAGTCACATTGGGAAACACCGCTGCAACAACATAGCTATTTCATCCCTGCGTTTAATTACACTGACGCGTGATCCAGCTATTCCAGGACTAATTAAGACAATTGAAACTTAAAGGGAGGTCACTTCAGTCTTGCTACCATGAAATGCACTTTTTTACAGTCGCTAAAAATGGTTCTCATTCTTAAGTGGATGCATATGCAATTCGCAAGACATTTCCATAATGTTCACAAATAAAGTAACCCATATGAAAGTTTTTTCATCTTAGAATCAGAACATTTATAAGGTGAGCGTCCGTAAAATAAAAAAATATTTAAAAATTCAGTATGATTGGTATTAATTTACGGAAGGTTATTTATTTGCATCTTGTAATAACATCAATTGCAGCTGCATTATTAATAATTATTCCCTGCCATGTGATGAGTCTCTTATTGTATGTAGAATGTAATATTATTAATATTATATAATACGCTTCGATATATTAACAAGAAACCATTTCTACCGCTAATATAAAAATTTCTTTCACAAATGTATCAGCTGCTTTCGGCATTGGAATTTTCAAGTCAAACTCAGAATAGCAAAGCTAACGACAGCATTTAAGTTCACGATATCATGATTTAGTTCATCGTGGGGGAATGGCGATTGCCGTCCAACCTCGTCCAACTACTCCGCTCCAAGAGCGGTGGACTGTGTCCGATGCATGATTTACGATAAGTGAAGAAAGAGTTGAGTTGAAATTACTTTGAATGGGCTAGAAAGCTCGCGGAAAAGTTTTTAACTCAGAATTATAGGAATATTAGAGCAAAATGATGTCCCGGCTGAGACTCATATTATGATGTTCTTACATTCCCTGAGTTAGTTGTAAGTAATACCTACAGGGATACTCAAAAACTCATCCAAAACACGTTTTGCTCAATTTCATTCAATCTCAAAGGGGTGAAATAGCCTCATTTCCCTAATGGTGACAATTTTTGCCTGTCAAAACGTTTCATACCATTACAAGATAATGACCAGTTACAAGGTTTGATTGTAAAAGATTTAATGCATATTTCGACAAAAAAAACTTAAAAATGGGCACACGGAAGTACCAAGTATATTCCTAGATATAGCATCGGTTAGAATTCCTATCACGGTAATGTCATTTTTGATTTTCTTCTGCTCTATTTCACGTAATATTCTATTTGCGATAGCTCACGAATTGCTTCCCAAAAACTCGAAATAGTTGTTTTCCAGCGCTTTTTTTCGAACCAATCATTTCGTCTATAGAAATATATTTCTTTGGATTCGCCTGATTTTTATTTTCAAGACGAGCTAGCTGAGTTAGTTTCGCTGGCATTATGTTAAACTCAGCATGCGTTGATGACGGTTAAATCATTGAGGACAGGTGTATGGAGCAGTGCGGAAATTTTAAGGTTCTTTTAAGAGATTCAGAAATCCAATCAAGCAATTTAAGGACTTTTGAATTCCGGAGGACGATGGGCGAATCGAACATTTTAACGCTCTAGATTTTAATTTCTAAGCAATCAATGTAAGACCCGATCTGAAATATATGTGTAAACCAGAGGAACGAAACTATTGCATTAGCAGCAGCATTCTTCCCTTGCTCATCCACGCATATATACACTTAATTCCTCTCGAAATCCAATTGAAGTCACTCCGCGTCCGCGCAAAACGCCGCCCTTTTCGGGGGATGAGCACAATGGATATTAGCTGGAGCGTGCATTTTGCGAAAGATGCAAGCAGACGACGAGAGAAAATAAAAAAAAACCTTCGCTCGGAGCACTCCTCACATCCATCCCCGGGGGAAAGACAGAGAGAGAACTCTCCGACCGACAGCAAGCAAGCACCTTCACTTTTATCATTTCCCAACCAACGTGCACACAGTATTCAATGTTCCTCCTCTCTCCCTGGGAAGCAGCGCTTCATCCCCTAATTTCCCATCCCTCTCTCGCCCACATAACTTTTAAAAGGCTCTTTTATTCTCGGCGGTGTCCCCAGGGTCTCATTTCCTCGGCACGAGTGGCACTGCGAGGCCCGGAATTGGGGCATCGACGCGAAAAAGGGACTGCTAAGACTGAGGAGGGGCTCGTTGGGGGGGCGGAGGAAGGGAGGCTAGGGCAAGAGAGCGGAGGATAGATTAAGAGTGGGGGCGGAGGGCTAGACAGATGGCCTATCAAGCGATGCACCACTAGGAGAGTGGACTACGGAGCCTCGGAGAGAGCCAGAGGTCGTGAGGCTTGCGTCACATTCAACGTCCGACTCGACGTCATACCCTATTCTTCTATTCATTCCCGCTAGAAATGGAAGTTTGACGTACGGGAACTGATCATATGTGGTGATTATAATATCTTAGTTTCTTGTCAGACAACCAATCAGAGAGATGAGTCTTGGATAGACACATGCCCTACCATTCAAGAAGAAGAGTTCCCATTAAAATATATTTGGGATAATTGCTGGGTTGCTTCTACAAAAATATATTCAGTTAAATACAAAGTCTACTACAATGCTAAGTAACAATAATGCTACACTACTCGTATACAAGGGGTACTTTTGAGTTAATTGTCCAACTGATTTACAACATGCCATATTTTTGATAATATCGGGGAATGGAAACAGAAAATTCGCCGATAGAGCACAGCTCGGCCATGTTGCTGCATTGAATTGGTTTCACCAACTTGTTTGAAAAATAAGCAGTTAAAAAACTTAAAACCTATTACTATGTATACCATGACATAGGACATAATCCGACAATAGAAACTTCTATCACGCTTGAAGTTAAAAGTTGACCATCGGGATATGAAGACACTCCACTAACCCAACTCCAAAAAGTATTCCGTTTTGTTTCGAGTTTTCACAGACCAAGGAGCATCATCTTTGAGAAATATAAAGAGTGAACTTAAACGACAGACCCTGTTGAACGCCGAATCGCTCGCAAAAACTTTATCTCTAAGGCATTAATGAATACTCTGCTAATTTTCCAGCTAACTTTTTTCACGAATAAATACGATTATCTATCTTAAGAAACATCTCCTCAATCAATTAGGATCTAGAGAAGCAGTTTTATCTCAAATCCTCATCAGGGTAAACAAAAAGGGCAAGCTAAACACGAGCGAAAGAACATACGAACAAAAACACACACGCCCTCTGACAAGAGAGTTGTCGAACACGTAGCCCGTCGCACGAGAGCACAGCTTTTAGAAAGAATTGAAAAGCCGGAAAGTTACGTAGAGTATGTCAAAGGGTCGTCGGAATCGCACAACCTCGTGTCGGCGCGAAATGGATTGCGCTGATTTTTGTTCCGCGAGAAACTACTATAGGGTGCAGAAACTCTCTCCCGAGGCCTTTATAGAGAAAAATGCTATTCTTCTTTTCTAAAATATTTTAAGAATAGATTCCATCAGGAGGCGTCGTGCAGAGGTGTTTGGAGTCCCATTCTCACTGCCTGGTGTTTATCACTGGAAAATGTTTCACGGGACTCATTTCAATGAACACGGCGTGCGACCTCCACACATTTTTTCATCCCCTTGGCATCCATTTTTTAAAAATCATTCATTTTAGCCCGCAGTGAAAAAATTAAAACCTCACGCAAAAGTGCTTTCTCAACTAGCACTCAGGAGGAGGTGACAGACATGACAGTCAGATTAGTCAACAAATGAAATGTAAATAAAAAAATATACATAAGAGTTATAGCGGTCAACATCGCAATACGAAAAATTTTGAATCGTATTGAAATTGCAAATTTATCACAACTTAACCATATATAAACGAATTGTGAATTATATACGTTCACAAGAAGGCCACTCGGCGTTGCTCGGGAAGGATAGTACTCTGAGAAGAGGGAAACTTGGAACTTCTCTTTGAGCGAGTGAATAGGTGTGCCTACCCGTCAGGATGTCCAACCGTAGAAGTTGTATGATGTGACTTAACAAACAAAAATGAGAAAACGACGCAAAGAAAGCAACCGGAAGTGGCACTACGGGGCTAGGTACCATAAGAAATACCTATGAACTAACTTAAGTCGCAATCCGTTCCGACAAACAGACATCCTTTTATAAATATATATATAAGCATAATTGCGCAAGGAAATAATGCCAATTTGTCAATGAATAAAATTAAAAATTATTATACATACTTCGGATTCGCATGTTGGCAAAATATCTGACTCTATGAAGCTCAAGTACGTGGCTTGTAATACATATATTTCCCCTTCAAAACCTATAGGATTCATGTAACAAGTTGTTTTGAAGAGCGAACTTAAACTAAAAAACCCTGTTGACAGTCGAATGGGACTAAAACCTCAATCCCTGAGTCATCATTGAATAATAGGCAATTTTTCCGGCCAACTTCGTTGCACGAAAAAATAAAAAAAGTCAATTACGTTAGGATAGCCATTGGGAAAGATCTTAAATGGATGAATGTGATGAACAACATCGGAACGTGGTGTAATTCCATTACAAACAAGATAGTGTTTTAACCGAAAGATAAATCAGTTCGGGTGAATTAAAAAATGAAATGATGCTAAATATAGATCAAGTTAAGGACGGAAAAGACCGACTAAGGTCTGAAGTAATACTAATGCATCAAAGAGACCCGTTTTTGAGTTCTCTGAAAGGGGTCAGGGCACCGTCTCCTCACTATATAAATTAAATCTGTGGTTAGGTAAAATAGAATACAAAGAATAAGTAAGCTCCACATAAAAAATTGAAGAAATTTTATTGGAGAAAAAAACCTCACTGGAGTGCCATATCCAGGAAAAGGAAGCTGTAGACGCTACCGAAAAGATATCCTGGACAGATACTGAAACGATGTTACGCGTGCAGGATACGTATAGAAATTAAAGAAATATCAAGACATTTCCTACGTAGTTTTTTAAAATATTAGAATTACAGTTTTAATATTTTACTCAAACGCTTCAAAGAAATGAAGAAAAACCATGCTCTTCACAAATTTTTTCCTCAGGCGCGAGCGGTAAATTCAGAAATTAATTCGACCGAGTAATCGCTTCAAACCAAAAGTTAGACGAAAATTAGATACCTATTCCTTCTCTTCCATGGACTTTTTCACTCTCATCAAATGCAAATTAAGACGAGGAAGAAACACGGCCTTTGGCAATTCACAGGAGATCAAAAACTCACAAGGCAAGACGCTGTAAAAATGTCTCAATAAGGTAAAATCATTCGTTCACATACTTGACGTCGCAGTTTTTTTTCATTTCACATTTGTCTGTGAAGGTAATTAGAATAAAGACAAGAACTATGGAGACTGATGTCTTTTGCAAAGTGCCTCAATCAGAATGCATTAAACACTGATAAGGATTTGTATATACGTTAGTTTATGACTAATAAATTTTGCTCTGGGATATTTGTCTAGCTTTACTAAGAAAGTGTGCAATACTTTGTAAAATACAAAATAATCCGCAGAATTGTATAAAGAAGACAGTTCTCGCTGAAGTGACGAGGTGCCTAAAGACGCCCTGAAATGTACATAGAATGTAAGTTTCATTAACATTAATTCCTTAAAAATCGCCTGCAAAACTTTCAAGGATTTATTCGAGAGTGATGGAATTAACTAACACACCAAAAAAGATAATTTTAATAATACGATTCCAGTCATCCAATCTTCATCGAATATCACATACGAAGATTAGACATACTTTCATCATTTTATTACATCATCGCAGCTTGAATTTTGATGCAAGAAAAGTATGAAGCTCATTCTTCGTTATAAATTAAAGGATATTCGAGATACATTCTTTAATGCAGCCCATTCACATTGGCATTGCGCATGCATTTTCACTTTACTCTTCCCGTACGAACGCAATACAACTAAACGGCGATCGAAATTTCCATTAACGTCCACATTTCCCGCAGCGAATTCAAATTACGCCACTACTACCACACAACGGATCGCGCCACAAAAAACTTGAAAGCACAGGGAATGATGTATTTCCATAGAGGTACGAGAATGCCATCGCTGGCTGCATTTCCTTCCGCTCGTCATACATCCACTCGCACAGCAAAACCCTTCCTCGCTCATGCCATCAGCTTATTCCAAATTGCGCCAACGGCTGCAGAAGTACAGAGCCACACACATCCACGAGAAACCGCAATTATATTAAGCGACCGCCGGATGGTGCATGTCGACCCTAGGAGCCTTGATTTCGAATTCGAATGGACATCAATCCAAAGAGGAATTCTCGCCCAAATGTTAACTATTTACAAGATAGATATTATTACGTCTTTGTCATGAGTTAAACAAAAAAGGTTCCGGTATACTTACTCAGTGAAAAAAGATGGAGAATAAGATGTATATTGTACAAGGCTAGAGTGATTCCTTTCCCTAAAAATTATTCACAGAAACTTACTCTCTAATTGTTCTATTCTCGCCCAAATGACAATTATTTACAATATAGATATTATCATGTCTTTGCCTTGAGTTAAAATTTTCGGCACACTTTCTTAGTGAAAAAAAAAAGATGTAGCATGAGATGTTTATTTTACGAAGATAGAACGATTCCTTCCACTACAAAAAAGAATAACAGAAACTTACTCTCTAAATCGCTAGTTTTTCGACACCTTTCCATCCTAACCGGCAGAAAAATCATTCAATCGGTATTTATGAATTACGTTATGAAGATAAACTTTTGTTTCATCCATCATCAAATACTCCGTATCTTATTGATACACACTTCATCAGATTTTCCTATTCCAATAACTAAGAGATAAAGTATCTTCAAATTGTTCGTTTACCCTTCAGGAACAGAACAGAATTTTGACAAATTCCCTTATTAGCGCCTTGAAAATAGCTGAAAATAATTTTCATGAGAACTCTACGATTTATTTCTTTTGGTCACCTACTACAGCAAAATCTCTTGGAATGTTTTTTCAATGAAAAATTGCCTATCTTAAATAAATAAAGGCCAGAAGTCTCATTTAAACCCAATTTTTCGAAATAAATCTCTTAGTTTGACCTTAAAAAACCTTCGCAGGTTTTTTATGGTCGAAGATCAAGAGAATATCTCGTGCAATTTTGACTACTCTGATCGCGGCCAGAGACAACCGAATTGATGATATCGGAATCATTGATTAAGTTTCCATTGATCCTTCTTCCGACACACCCATCTACAGCACCTTATTGCCAGGCTTGATGCCAATCGGAGTTAATCAGATCGGTTTTCATTCCGAAAGGTTGATTGGTTGCAACGTGATCGGGATTAGTTGCGTTTGAAATTTTTCACTCCCATGACTCACTATGAGGGCTCATAATGTCGTCTGAATGAAAACTTTCAAACGCAGAAAATGACAATCGAGTTGATAATCAATCGGAATCACCCATGCGGAAAAAACCGTTCGTAATTATTCCGATCACTGCCAAGCACGCCCGTCCCCACAGCGCGTCGAGAAAAAAATCTTAATTCAATTCTTCACCCACCATAAATAAATTTCAAAATATAAATACTGATCATGCATAGCAAGAATACGGACCCTCGGAATTCATGAGATACTCAACAAATTTTGGGAGACGAAAACTCAACGACTTGAATGCGGGTTTCTCCCTCATATCGCTGCGGGCTGGCATTTTGAGTGCCCCTCAAGGAGCTCTTCCTTACATATGCACCGCAATAATTATCTCCCGTATATCATTCCATTCGCGCATGCTTAACGAAGCCGGGAGCGGGTGGAGTAGGTAGAGGGAGGAGTAGGCGAAGGATGATGGGGAGTTTTAAGAGCTTGCGGCCGCGCCGCGGGAAAACAGTGAATTTTGGAGAAGGAAGAGTAGTTATATACAGAGGAGGGAAGGAATTCGGGACAAAATCCTCGAGATAGAATTAAAAGCGGATATTTAAATGAGCGGTTGATATTTTTCACTCGATTGCAATGCGGTATGCGACACAAACACACGCAAAACCGCA
Source organism: Ischnura elegans (assembly GCF_921293095.1). Taxonomy (NCBI): domain Eukaryota; kingdom Metazoa; phylum Arthropoda; class Insecta; order Odonata; family Coenagrionidae; genus Ischnura; species Ischnura elegans. The sequence continues at coordinate 78,759,034 of NC_060246.1, read as the reverse complement.
TCGAA